>NC_138886.1:44665038-49465038 GCF_965194825.1 Balaenoptera physalus
TCAACAAGAGGAAGAAAAGTGATGTGAAAGTTGGTACTGCTAGCCTCACTTGACAGATGAGAAGTTTGAAAACTGGAACAATGAAGAAGAATGACAACTCAGGAAACTGCGCTGAGAGCCAGGATTCCGGCTTCAGTCATGAATAAGATCAAATCCTAGCTCTGTCACTCAATAGATGTCTGATCTTTGGCAAGTCACTTGAAGTCTCTGCCTCAGTTTTCTCACCTATGAAATATACATTACGTTAATAATATATATTCCATCAAATGGCCGTGAAAAGGGAAGTACCGAAGACAACACCTGGCACATAGAAAGTGCCGATTAAAGTTAACTGTTAGTATAATTATTATGATTATCATGATCATTAAGAGACTTAAGCTCTCTCTTAGCTATTGCAAAGCTAATATATTTCTGTATCTGTCAAGATGCTCTCAGTTACACCACATTAACAGCTAACCCCCAAAATCTCAGCAGCTTCCCACAAAGGAAGTTTTCTCACTCTTGCAACATGCTTGTCACAGCCAGCTGTGGCTCTCCTCTGCATCACCTTCATTCTGCGACCCAGGTGGATGAAGCAACACCCTTGGGACCATGGTCTAGGATTGTGGCGGAGGGAAAAAAAAAACCAGAGTGAAGTTCAAACTGACTTTTTAAAGCTTCTGCCCAGAAATGGCCATGTTCCACTTACGTTTATATTCATTGGCCAAAGCAAGCCCAGACTCAATAGCATGGAGAATTGTAATCCTCCACATTAAGGGGAAGCAGAGTGGGTTAACAGTGATAGATCCACTGCAAAGAAAGAGTCAAGATTAAAGTTCTAAGGCTCTTTCCTCTATTCCACTCTATCCTCTGTAAATTAAAGTTTATGATACTGTTTTTCTGTAAAGTTAAATTTGTGATAATAAAATTAAAAATTTTTAAAGAGAGGCAGTTGGGAAACTTGTTCTTTTTCTGGTGCTATTCTTTCCATAAATGTATAGTGATGTCATTATGCTGTCACGCAAAGAAGATGAAGTAACCGGAGGCAGCAGCAACATAAGTCAGCTGAAGCCTCATGGGTCCCCCAGGTCCCCTGCTGCCTTCTTCACACCACAGGCTGACAGGTGGTTACTGTCTGAGGAAGATTTCAAAGCGACAGTCTTCCATTAAATTCGTCTTGCCATTTCACCTTTCAGTAACATGAGGTCCGTCCACAAAGAAAGAGCCTGGCAACACCATCAGCCCTATCCTTTGACTCTCTATTTATAAATAAACTCTGGAAATAAACTGAGTCACAGTCTTTATCTCATGCCACAGAATCACAAAAGCTAAGCATGACCAGGACCCTTGAGTTCATCTAAGTCAACTCAGCATCAAATGCAGAACACTTCTTTCACATTGCCAGTCAATCTGAAAGCTTGAATACTTCCAGCAATCCAGTCTCAGCTTGAATGCTTTCAACAATGGGAAACTCACTACTTCAGAGGCAAGCAATTCCACTACTGGAATGTTACGACTTTTAGAATGATTCTCCTCATGCTGAGCCAAAATCTGGCTGAGCACAGATTCCAACCCTTTGTCCCGACTTGGCATTCCGGTGGAACACAGAAAAACTGTTGCACCATCCCAAGGAAGACCATCCAGTACTTGAAGAAAGTCCTTGGAGCCTTTCCTTGGTCCTGTCTCTCATTCCTCCCATTATTTTGCATGTGACAGGGATTCCAGAGCCCTTCATACCTACTTTGCCAATCTGGCTACAGGATATCTAGTGAAAAGCTCAAACTTTTTAATCAGAGGCAAATATACCCCTAAGCCACTGACAGGGAAGGTTGAAATAGGAAGATTAGGGAAACCTAAAAAGTTTGAGAATATCATTTACTGTTCTATTTGTATTCAACTAATAATAGTAATGAGAAGCTTTCAGGAATACTTAGTGGTCAAGGAGGGAGAAGGAGAAAGACAACGTTACATCACATATGCAGCAATTTATTCTACAATATTAAAAAGAATATTGTGCTTTTTAAGTTTATCTCATTATAAATTATATCAGGAAGGCCTGCCTTTGAATTGTCTTCCAGAAATAGATACAAATAAGACAACACATTTTTTCCAAAATTCCCATAGGACCAAAACCCTGCAAAGGTGAATAGCTCCAGGTTTGGGGATGGAGAACTGATTTTCCACACTGAACAGTGAAGCAAGTTGACTCTCGTGGGGAACAGAATTTTCATTTGGAATATCCACTGATCTTGTAAGCCACATTCACAAAACAAAGGAGCAAGAATGAAGAGGATTAATCAGCTTTCCCTAGGTTGAAGTCTGTGCTACCAAAGGTCTGTATCGAGTTTACTTTGCATATAGAGCTCCCTCCTTCCCAGATGGCTTCCTGAGTTGCTTCTTCCCTAGCTTCAGGCCTCTGCTCAAATGCCATCTCCTCAGGGCAAGTGTCCCTCCCTCCAATTAGAGCCTCTATCCTCTTTCCCTGCTCAGATTTTTCATAGCACTTATCACCATCTAATATATTTTTCTTGTTATCTCCTTTATCATATGTCTCCTCCCACTGTAACATTAGATCCAGGAGGGCGGGGATTTCTACCTGTTTTCTTCATTGTCATATCCCCAATACCTAGAAGAGTACCTGTAACTCAGTATCTGTTTTCTAAATTTTTTTAAAAGACATAAAAATTATCTATCCTCCTAGGGCATAACATTCTAGTGGAGGAGATGGACAACAAAACAAACCAAGAAGATAAGCAGAATTTCATTATTTTTTGTGGCTGAGTAAATAGTCCATTGCATACATATACCACATCATCTTTACCCATTCTTCTATTGATGGACACTTAGGTTGATTCCTTATCTTGGCTATTGTAAATAATGCTACAATTAACATAGGATTACATTTATCTTTTCAAATTAGTGTTTTTGTTTTCTTGGATAAATACCCAGAAGTGGAATTATTGGATCCTGTGGTAGTTCTATTTTTAGTTTTTTGAGGAGCCTCTGTACTGTTTTCCATAGTGGCTGCACCAGTTTACATTCCCACCAACAGCACCTGAGGGTTCTCTTTTTTCCACATCCTTGCCAACATTTATTGTTTCTTATCTTATTAATAGCCATTCTGACAGGTGTGAGGTGTTATCTCTTTGTGTTGGTTTTTTTATCTTTGTGGTTTTGATTTGCATTTCCCTGATGATTAGTATTGTTGATCGCTTTTTCATGTGCGTTTGGTCTTCTTTGGGAAAATGTCTATTCAGGTCCTTTGCTCTGAATAGACATTTTAAAATCAGATTGTTTTTCTGATATTGAGTTGTATGAGTTCTTTATATATTTTGGATATCAAACTCTTATCAGATAAATCATTTGCAAATATCATCTCTCATTCATTAAAGTCTTTTTGCTTTATTGGTGGTTTCCTTCCCTGTGCAAAAGCTTTTTTAGTCTGAGGTAATCCCATTTATTTTTGCTCTTGTTACCTTTGCCTGACAAGATATACCCCACAAAAATATTGCTAAGACTAATGTCAAAGAGGTTACTGCCTATGTTTTCTTCCAGGAGTTTCACAGTTTCAGGTCTTACATTTAAGTCTTTAATCCATTTTGAGGTTATTTTTGTACATGGTGTGAGAAAGTGGTCCAGTTTCATTCTTTTACATGTAGCTACCCAGCTTTCCCAACACCATTTATTGAAAACACTGTCTTTTCCCCATTGTATATTCTTGCCTCCTTTGTCATAGATTAAATGTCCATATGAGTGTGGGTTTATTTCTGAGCTTTCTATTCTCTTCCATTGATCTGTGTGTCTGTTTTTGTGCCAGTACCATACTGTTTTGATTACTGTAGCTTTGTAGTATAGTTTCAAGTCTGGGATTATGATTTTCTCCAGCCTTGTTCTTCTTTCTCAAGATTGTTTTAGCTATTCAGGATCTCTTGTGGTTCCACACAAATTTTAGGATTATTTGTTTTGTGAAAAAATGCCATTGGCATTTTGATAGGGATTGCATTGAATCTGTAGATTGCTCTGTGTAATATGGACATTTTAATGATGATTCTTCCAATCCATGAGCACACTGTATCTTGCCATCCATTAGTGAGTTCTTCAATTTCTTTCATCAATGTCTAACAGTTTTCAGAGTACAGATCTTTTACCTCCCTGGTTAAATTTATTCCTAGGCATTTTATTCTTTTTGATGCAATTGTAAATGCCATTGTTTTCTTCATTTCCCTTTCTGATAACTCATTATTAGTCTATAGAAATGTAACAGATTTCTATACATAAATTTTGTATTCTGCAAGTTTACTGAATTTATTATTTCTAATAGTTTTTTTGTGCAGTCTGGAGTTTTCTATATATAGTATTATGTTATCTACTAATAGTGACAGTTTTACTTTTTCCTTTCCAATCTACATGACTTTTACTTCTTTTTCTTGCCTAATTGCTGTGACTAGGACTTCCAATACTATGTCAAATAAAAATGACAAGAGTGGGCATCCTTGTCTTGTTCCTGATCCAAGAAGAAACACGTTCAGCTTTTTACCACTGAGTATGATGTTAGCTTGGGTTTGCATGGAGGGTATTATGCTAACTGAAATAAGTCAGAGAAAAACAAATATGTATAATTTTACTTATATGTGGAATCTAAAAAACAAAACAAATGAACAAACAAAACAGGAAAAGACTCACAGGTACAGAGAATAAACTGGTGGTTCCCAAAGGGGAGGGAGGTGGAAAGATGGATGAAATAGGTGAAGGGAATTAAGAGGTACAAACTTCCAGCTATAAAATAAATAAGTCATGGGGATGTAATATACACATAGGGAATACAGTCAGTAGTATTGTAACATCTTAGTATTGTGATGGATGGTAATTCATCTTACTGTGCTGATCATTTCATAATGTATAAAAATATTAAATCACTACGTTGTATACCTGAAACTAATATAATATTGTATGTTAATTATTACTCAAGTGAAAAATATAAAAAAATAATAATAACAAAATTTTAATTAAAAATAAAGTAAGCAGGGTGATGAGGATGATGTGATGGCAAATGAATGGGGTGGTCAAGGAAGGCTTCTTGGATGTGGTTTCATTTGGGTCACCAAAGTCCCTTTTGTACCTGCATTGAACATTGTTTCTTAACTCTCTAAGCTCCTTCTCATTACTCAGGCCTCTCAGCAGAAATATCACTTCTTCAAAGTGGGCTTTCCCGGACATGTGCACATGCACACACACACACACACACCAGCAACAATCTCAAACACTTTATCTTGTTTTATGTCCTTGATAGCATTTATCACTATCTGACATTTTTTCTTTCATTACTGTCAGCCTCACCACCCCCACCACCACCCCCCACCTAGAATGCAATCCCTATGACAGCAAAGACCTTTTCTGCCTTATTCAGTATTCCCACTGTCTAGAACCATGCAAGCACATGATAGGTGTTCAAAATTATTTGATGAATATTTTTAGTCATTGTCCCTTGGAAGCAGACTCTGAGACAGAGATTTGTGCTCAGGAAGTACAGGGAGTGGTCTTGGAAAAAACATGTGTAATGAAGTGAGGGGAGCAGAATTGTACAGAGGGATAAACTGAGCTAGGATGGCCCTTCAGAGATTCTCCTGATGGAGACACAATGGGGCTCAGCCTTATACTTCCACATGGACCAGTCATAGTAATGAGTTGCCCCTAGGGATGGGTTGGGGATTAATTTGGGGCAAGGCAGCTCCCTTCAGACAGGACAAGGGCTGAAGAAGCCCTCAGCTGTGATCCATCAGCAGCCAACACTTGGGGCAACTGGGGAGTTGAGAGCTTCAGTTCTGAAGGGGGGAATCTAGCAGCACATCATGGCACCCACTGCAATAAATGAACAAATGATGAAGGAACGCATTCTTACTAACAAAACATATGTTAAAGTATCTCTAATCTAGTTGACCATATCCAATACAGTCTTATCAACCCTATTTGGGGCACATCTTTTTACTCATTTTAACAACGCTGTGTATAAAACAATACATGTATACATAACCCCAAAAGTACTTCTATCCTAGAAGATTTTTAAGTCTGTGTTTATGTCGCAAATAGCTCTAGCCCATTTCTGTTACCCTATTTCACTGTATCTCTCGAATATAAAAAAAATTCTTTTATAGGCACACCACAAGCATTTTCATGATGCTTTTAGTCAGGAAATGAACCCGTTTAAGGTTTTATCTCCATTAACAGAGAAAGCCCTATAGATATTAATAAATTATTTAGGTTTGTTTTATTCAGTGTCTCCTTATTACCTGGCTATTTTCTTGCCTTTAGCTATAATGAAAATACAAGCTAGGTGATTCTCCAATTCCTCTGCTTTCTCTTGGAAACTTATTTGTGAATGTTTTGTATTTCTCCTTCTGGTGTGTTATATGGTTGAAAGTAATCACAGTAACACTGAACTGGAAAAAGTCATCTGCTGAAAAGTATGGCAGGTAAATACATGGAGATGATAATAATAAAACAGTCGTTTTACTAGAAATGTCCAGGTCTCAGAGAGCTAGATATGGACAAACAGTTTTGTACCATATTCTAAAGAGTTGTTTTCATGCCCAAGCTCAATGCGCTAATAGAGGATTTATGACAAAAAGCATAATAGTTCCTCCTCTTTGATTAGCTCAGTGCTTTGTGACCACCTAGAGGGGTGGGATAGGGACGGTGGGAGGGAGACGCAAGAGGGAGGAGATATGGGGATATATGTGTACGTATAACTGATTCACTTTGTTATACAGCAGAAACTAACACACCATTGTAAAGCAATTATACTCCAAAAAAGATGTTAAAAAAAAAAAAGCTTCTCCTCTTTTAAATCTTCCTTTAAAAACCAATGTGTAGCAGAGTAACTAGAAAGCACAAGGAATTATTTTCAAGTTGGGAAATCAGTCTCCCTACTGTAAAAACATCCTCCTGCACTCGTCACATGACACCAAGCACTGGGTCTCTCACTGGACAGAGACTCTGAAGTCATCCAGACATGGGACCATGAAGAGGAGAACCATGTGAGCAGGTCACAAACAGGAAGAGGGCAGTCCTGAGTGATTCCCTCAGTAGTAGGTCTGTTTTCCTGAGCACGGGGCATGCTACACGGGTGGCTTGACCTGGTTTAAAACATCAAGAAACAGAGTGGACACTGACTATAAAAGTGACCACCTTAGAATGACTGGGAAAGATACAACCTACGTCATGAACTACAGTGACTAGCGGTAGGAGAGGAAATGGCTTACTTGTGGCATAAGGAATGTGTGTCTGACAAATCCATTTTTATCCCATGGCTGGACATGCAGACTAGCTGACCTGAGTCTCAACACAGCATCCTAAAATCCTTAGGCCAGCTTCCACTTCCAACAGTGATTAACTTCATCACATTCATCCATCAACATGGCTGGGTACCCACTGAACTAAACCTTGTCCACAATCATTATTAGCAGTTTGCTAAGAGATAAATGGGAGAGAAAGAAAATATGAAGTGGGAAGAAAGAAAAAGAAATTTGACTGGGGAGTCTTACTGAGTTTGATGACACATACTTGGAAGCAAGAAGCAATCCTAGCTCTGACACCCACATAAATATGGGAATTCTTCCAGCAAGCTTCTTTACAGAGATGGAGTAAGTTATCGCCTGCATCATGTGTGTTTAAGGGCATGGGAAAGCTCACTACTCTCTAGAATACTTTTCCATTCACTGGATAATGTCAGAGGTACCACATTTTGAGCTTTGTGCTTTTGGGGTGGTGCTTAAAAGAATGAGGAGGTCAGTAACAGTGATACTTTTTTTCTCCCTCCCTTTTTGTCTAGGACCAACTCTGCCTCTTTTTGGCTGTAAGCCAGTTTTATGGATAGATGTTGGCTCCAGAAAGGAAACTTACTGATGAGCTGATCTAATTTTCACATTCTGTGGAATGAAGAATGGGATAAGGAGAAGTGCCAGAGAGACCAAACGACATGCTCAGGAGACAGAGACAGAGCTGGGTCTAGAATTAGGGTCTCCTGCCACCAGCATAAGAACTATCACCCTCTTTGATCTTTCTGAAAGTTTCTGTTTCCATAGGGCTAATAATGTGTAGATACATGAAGGACATAAGATGATAGAACATCAAACTCAGTGCAGGATTTAAATGATTCTCAGCAGGTTAGATCACGGATGCTCAACCTCACAGAAGTTGGATGTGGTGTGAAAATATCATCACACAATGTTAGAGTTGGAAATTCTACAAACCTCTGTATTTTGTGTACTATAAACCACAGAAAGAACAACTGGACAACATCTTCTTGGCTAGTGGGAGCACAGAGAACCTGAAGGCTTTTTTTTTTTTTTCTTAACAGGGGTAAGAAAAAGAGTTGAATCAATTTCCCCTCTCCTTACCCAGGGATGTATTAGAATCTTCAGTGGGGCACGTTTGGGGTGTTTATCAGAAGTGGGCATAGGTTCAAAACACCAGCCTAAAGCCTGGTTCTGATACAGCTAAGGTCGGGTGGAATGTTCTCAAAGTTTCACTTTATTTATTGAGCAAATGCTTAATCTCTTTATTTGTAGTTGATTGCACCCAAAATGTGTATATATAGAAAGAGAACAATGTAAAACTATTGCCACTGCTCAGCAAACAGCCTTTAGCTTTTCTAAGGAAGCTCCACAGTCTCACTTCTGCATGTGGAGGACTACAGTACTTTTATTCGAAGCATTATAGAATAAAATCTGCAGTTCTTACCATGGTCTTCAGGCTGTGACCTGACTCTGGCTTTTTCCTTCTCACTCTCCTCCTTGCTCATTCTGCCCCAGTCATGCTCATCTTCTATCGCTCAAACTTCCAAACTCCTACTTGTCCCAAGGCCTTTACATTTAATGTCCCCTCTCCCTCTTCCCCAGATCTTCAAATGACTGCATTGTTTTGTAAGTTAGGTATCAGCTTAAATAACATTGCTCAAAGAGGCTTTTCTTGACCAGGTAATCTAAAATGAAGTGTTCTAATCATTTCTCCATTTTCTTTTCTTCAAAGCTTTTAGCACCAGGTAAAATTATTTATTTATGTGTTTATTGATTACCCTCCCAGTAAGCTTCTTGAAGACAGGGACCTTATTTCTATTTTCACTGCTATATCCCCAGTCCCAGCACAGTAACAGAGCCCATAGCCACTCATTAAAATTGTATTGAATAACTGATTCAATAAGTCAACTAACATGGCAGTAATTCCCACTCCTTATTCACCCATCCAGGGACACAAAATATGTGGTACAGACCAGAGAGATCATAGGCCTAGGTATGAGTAGATATCGAGAGCACTTAATAATAAAAACGTAAGAGAAATCATCTACTGAAAGCCTTCTCTGTCGGGCTATACACTTATTCTCCAAGCCCCACTAAAACTCTTTGGGATGTGTATTTTTACTATTCATTCCATCTTACAAACGAAAAAACCAAGGTAGGTTTTAAGAAACTTGCTCTGTGTGTTTAGTAGATGGCCAAGACCAGATTTGAAGCCAGGCAATATGCACTCTTAAGAACTATCTTTACTTTACCGTACTCATTTGTGCTTCAGTTTCAGTACTCCATCAACTTTCCCTAATTCTAGAGCAACTGGAGCTTCATTTGCTATACTGTGAAGAGTAGACTTTTTAGAAAATACTCTAAACCATTCTGGAGGTCATCACTTTTTTCTCCTTCTTAATGCCACTAAAAACAAATATTTTATCTCAGCTGCCTGAAGTGTGCAATCATGAATTCTACCCTGGAAGGCAAATATTTTTAAACGTTTATTTGCTACTCTCTGCTTGATTACCTCATTTTATAGTAATCTGGATCCCTGTGTAAACAAACTCCTATGACATAGGAAAATAACTTGCTGAAAAGGGACAAAGGAGGGGGGAAAAAAACAGAATCAAGCTCTTACTTCTTAATTTTAGGGTTCTGCTCTGATAATAGAAACCAAGCAATCAGCTTAGAAGTGTTCTGAAAAATCCTTGCAGGTAAAGGGTCTACACTGTTCAAACTTCCAAATCTTACTTCATGACTTGGTTTCTCCCCTGTCTTGTACGTAAGTCATTTTCAGAGTGAGTAAAGGAGTCAAGAGGTAGGTAATTTGTTTCCTCTTTGTATTTTAAAGAGTATATTACTGGTTGTGGTTGTGAAACATTTTTTAATTGGGATCTTCAATCAAGCTATCAAAATGCCAGGTTACGCCTGGGAGGTGCATACATAAAGCTGCCCAATGGAGAAATTAAGCTGTCTCAAAGTCCCTTTGGAGGGAGTCACTCTTCTAAGTGCTAGATTTAAGGTCTTGGAGATTGGATCTTGTGTTTATCAGAGCAAATAAAAATAAAATTTCAGTCTCCTAATCTAAAGGAAATCCTTGGACCACCTATTGTTCCCCTTTAAGCAGGCAGTCTGTGTGAAATGTTCTACTGTAGAATAAATCAATAAATACCTTGAAGCAACCGAAATAGTATATATACTTACATAATTCCCCCTAGCTTTGAAACTTCTTTTTCTTTATAAATATAATTATTTTTAAAAATCAAACAAAAAGCATCTCTGGTGTATGATTAAACATACCAACAAATCTAAAATAAACAACTGGAGGAAAGGCCTAATTTTATTTGATAGTTCATAGAATGAGATAATGGCTCAGATTCATTTTCAAACAGAATGGTTTTTATTAATCGGCAAACCCTGGTTAATCTCAATGGGAATCTCTTTTTAAGTTGATGAGTCTGAAGTTCAGCTTGAAGATGGTTAAAGACTTTTGGATATAGAGTTGTCTATGTAAGAATTATTATCACATCCATTCCCCCAGCCTGTAGATGCAATAGATGTAGAGGGAAGGGGTAGAGGGAGAAATAAGAAGGAAGAGGAAAGGAAAGAGAAAGGAAATAAAGAGAAGGAAGAAAGATGAAAAGAGAAAAATCACATTTGCCTTTGCCAGATGGCTCAAGAGCATTTTGGTTTGGGACCTTTTTTATCTGCAGAAGGTAAATGTCTTTTGGATTTGGAATATTTGTACTTGAAAATCATTCATTTCTGAAAGATAAGTCTATGCAAATGTTTCAGGCTTAAGGGTATAAGGAAACACATACCATACACTTCAGAAGACTATATGTACAGCCTTGTATATTTCTTTCAGACTTGAAATATCTTCACCATATTCAAAATATTATTCAAATAGTCCTCAAACTGTTTGGGATTGTCCTTGCATTTGCTGATAGCTCAGAACCTTGGCCACAGCAAGTGGTTAAAAACCTAGATAATTGATGCTATCTGGGATGAAGTTAATAAAGCTTCTGAGTCTAAATCCAGGGAAACATTACTCCCATTAAAACTTAAACTGTTGTCTGCAAATTGTAGTCCACAGAACATTAGACCCATGTGATGTTAATCAGTTTTCTAGGGGGAAAAGGTTACCTGAGCAATTAAGTTTGAAAAAACTTGGTTTTCTAACACAATGCAAATCTAATCACATGGTTCTTCATGAAGGAGATATTTATGCCAGGTTTCCCAAATGTGTCTGTGCAGAGAATGTCCAGGGACTAGAGACCAATGGAACATACTTTAGGACACTTTAGTCTAGACCAATTCCCTCCTTCACTTCCTTCACTGAACAATTTCTATTCTCTTTCAGGGGTAACCAGGTGGGGGCAAAATAAGGAGACAAGCTTCATTTTACTTAAAATTAGATGATTTGAGGAGAAGCAAAAGTCTGTTTTTCAAATTATTTTAACATTTTGATAATCCCCAGAGTTCCAGGAGGAGCTGAAATTATCCCCACTGTAGTAGAAAACCCAGACCCTGGAAAGGTATCATGGTATAATATCAAAATAAACCACAGTTCAAATCTGGGCCTTAGCAACTCCTTGCTACACGGCCTTGGGTAGTAAGGTCTGATCATCTCTGAGCCTCTACATTTTCCTCTTGAATGTGAAGATAACAATGAAAACCTCATAACATTGTATCAGTTAAACGAAATACTGTGTGGAAAGGTACCTTTCCTAGGGTTGGCCTCAGAGTTGACACAGCAAAAGTAAATTCTTTTCCCCTTTTTCGTTCCTCACACTCTTGAAGCCCAAAGCGAATACAGTATCCCTGTTTAGCTCAAAAAAACAACCTTGATAAACTCTCTTTGGCATTCCAGTCTGGTGGAGCAGATACAGAGGTTTGATTCCACTCACAGATGATGAAGCTTCCAGACTGTGCCTCCTGAGACCCCCCTTCTGGAAAGGTCTCCTGTCAAAAAACACGGAGATCAATCTCATCCCAAAGGTCAACGTGTTTGTCACCTCCTGTCTAGATGATTGCAATGCTTGCGACCTTGATCTCCCACAGGGAGGCCTCCACTGACAGCCGATGACCCAGAGTGACAGCATGCCTGTTGTCAGGTCAGCCCAAGGCAAGCCCAGCACACCCAGGCAGATGCTCAGCCTTGGCTGATGTTTTACATCAAGTCCAATTTACTATCTGGGCTCTCAAATTAAATCGGTAGGCAGTGGTGAGCCCGGATTGCTGGAAGACCTTTTCATCCCTCATGGCCCACTGATAACTTGTTGGACATGGAGGTACTGGGACACAGTACAGATATCTCTTCATTCAGGTTTGTTTTCAATTCAAATAACTGGACTCACGTGTGCTTCTAGTTAACTGTGTATGTGCCAGGGCCATGGGGAGTTTGCATGCAGTTCTGCCTCCCCAGACCAGACCAGAGACTGTGGTTCAGGACATCTCAAGGGATTAAAGAAGTAAAGTGAGCACAGAGAAAACAAAATTTAATAGCTAAAAGTAGCATTCTTGCACCGTTTCAGCCCTTTCCCCAGGTCACTGTCTTGAATTGCTTAGAATTCAAAATCCATTCCTGCCTACAAATCCAGAAGGTGCCACACTGGTCTTTCCAGTAGGGATGGTATCATCAAATTCTCTATCAGCTCCTCTTATGACCAACATTTCCAATCCATTCATTTAAAAAAAAATTACTGGCAAGAAGTTGGGAGAACGTGCAATTATGTAACATAACCCTGCCCCATACACAGCCTTGGTAAGTGGGGCAAAGTAGGTCTCTTAAAAGAAAATTAGTCCTTTCAGGGATTCAACTTCTATCACCTTGAGCAAGAATTAAGCTAATCGACCATCACTTGACCTTTTGAAGACAGGAGACTAATCTTCTCATCGCTTATCAATTTGCCAAAAATATGACTTTTACTTAGATGTACTTGGCTGTGAGCCAACAGCAGCAAAAGAAAAGAAAGTATGTGGAGAGTAAGAAAGACAGCCCCGTGGAATCAGGAAGAGATCAAAGACGCACAGAAAGCCAGAAATGAGGGTGTATGACAGAGAGAGAGGGAGAACCTCTATATTGGATTACCCCGTCTGCGCCGTCCTATCAGTCAGCACAGATGATTGCGAGAACATGAAGGCATAAGCCAGATCCTATCCTCCAGCCATAAACTGCACAAGCTTAGAGCCCTCAGAGGCTATGGCAAGGACTGTTTTAAGGAAAATTTCATAAACAAATTATGCCCCATTTTTATCTAAGCAACTCTCCAGTTCTTTGTTCATTCAACACAGCTTCTGATAATCCTTTGCTTTGCACTCTTCTCCTTTTCTCATGAAATACCCTCTCTCAACTCGGAACAAGATAGAACATTCTACATAAGAATCTTTGAGACAATCTAAGATTCCATCTAAATGTATACAGTCCCTATGGGATCAGACAGATTTACTTTTAAATATTCCAGGCACATACCTCTTTCCATATCTGGATTATTAGCAGGAACTTGCATATTAGTGCCTAGGCATTCTTTTGCCCTCTAGTTTCTCCTTGGATAAAACTCAAGGGATTTAGGAGGTTTCCACATAGTTCTCTTTCCGAGCAATCTGTCAGTCTTGGTGCATCACCCTCACTTTCCAAAAATGGCACAAAATCCAGCCAGACTCTTCCAAGAAGGAATTATGTCACTCCTTAATCCTATGCTGCTGCTTAAGTAACCCAAACAAGCTCCCTTCCCACTGGAGAAGGAATGTACCCCCAGCTTTCTCTACAGGTCAAGGAGAGGATCGTGTATTTCTTGGCTTGTTTTTCATTTGTACAATCACAGAAACAAACAAGAGTGATTTCTTTTTTCTAGATGAACATTTTGTACTGAGTGACACCTTTCCGTTGTGCTCCATATACTCTAAACTGTTGTCTATTCAATATTTCTGTTCTTTCAACATTTCCTTCCCCTGTGGGTCTCATTCATTCCTGATTGCTGAAGAGTTCTGAGATAGGGCACCTGGACCAATGACATTAGAAGGAATGGAAGACAGAAAAAAAGAGTAACAATCCAGTTGGGCAATCATCTTAATTGACCAAAAAACAAATAAGGCTGTACAGGCAAGTGCAAATTATATGCATACCATATATAAGTCCTAGACCTCTACCCTCTGGTTTCTTGCACTTCAGTAAGACTTGGGGTGTTAAGGAAGAAGAATCACTTCTTTCATAAGAAATCTGATTTGCCCAAAACCTTTTTCTTCTCTCTGTGTGTGTGTGTGTGTGTGTGTGTGTGTGTGTGTGTTGGCTTTGAGGTGTAAGAATGACGAGATCTAAGTTCCCAAAGTTGTAGTACTACAGAATTATATGTGGAGGCTTTCAGAAAATTTCCACAGTGAAACAAACTACTTTGTTCTTCAAAGGCTTAATATAGAAGTTTTAACTGCATTGGATTATCAACATTGAGGGAATTATTACATAAAAGTAAATATACAGTATGAATTTACCCCATTACGACTGTAGAATAGAAATATACTATGAAAAAATCTTAAATAAAAGAAAACGGGAAAGATTGCACTGAGAGATATGTGTCTATTGATAACTCTTGATATTCTCTTTTCAATGAAAATTATATTTTAAAAATTATTAATTCAACAAGCATTTATTGAGTACCTGATCGTATATACAAATCCCGCCAAAAAAAAAATCAATGAAAAATACTTCCTAGATATTAGAAATTTGATATGTAGTTGAGGAGATTAGACAAAATATAAACTTACACTGTAAAATTTTTACATATATATTTCCATTTGATATTCAAAATAACCCTGTGAGTTATGTAGAAGTGTTCATTCTTACTTAATGTGAAAGAAAATTGAGGCTAAGAAAGGCTAAATGATTTGTACCAAGACCACACAGAAGTAATAAAAGGCAGAACCCAGACTCAACCCTTCCTAAGTTATCTGACACCAAATCCACTACAAGTCATTGCCTCTACAATTCAAAGTAAAATGTCACAAGTGCCAAAAGGGAGGTATGTGCAGAGTGTTACTGGTATTCTTTCTTGATGAGGAGATCAGAAACGATTTCATGGAGGTATTTGATGTGAGCCTTGAAGGATGGCAGTTTTGACAGGCACAATGGACACAGAGGAAATTATAAGCTGAAGGAAATCATTTAAAGAGAGCAAAAGGTAAGGAGACAGGAACAAGTGCACATTTAAGAAATGGTAAGTGCTTCAGTTTGGCTGGAGTACAAGGTTATGTAAAGGAGAGCAGTGGGAGATAAGGCTGGAAATTTGGGTTGGAATCAGGTCATGGAGTGTCTTGAATGCCTTACAAATGAACATGAACACTTTTGGCTGGCAATGGAGAATTACTGAAGGTTTTTAAATAAAAAATGATACAATCAGGACAGAGTTTTGAAAAGATTAATCTGGCAGTAAGATGTAGAACAGTTTGGAAAAGACTGAGGAATTACAAGGCCAGGGCAATGATCCAAGTAAGAAATAATAGGGGTCTGATCTACAATAGTGACAGTAGAAATGGGAAGAAAATAAGGAATAAATATGAGGAATGTTAAAAATACAGATTCAAAAAGGACTCCTTGACTGTATGAGAAAATGCAAATGAAAGAAGGAAGTTGGTCTGAGTGACTGTAGAGGAAATGACAATTCTTGAAAAAATAAACAATAAAAGCATGTTTGTATAGAAATAAAATGAGTTCAAATTTGACTGTGTCCAGTGCTCATCAGAGATATTTGTCTTAAAAACATGTAGCTGTAAGAAAAACATGACCTACTCTCCCTGCCATACCTCTACTCCTATACACACACCAGAAACCATAGTGGTTTCATTAAGAACTTAATCAGGCCTTTTAAGGGTCAGGTGTTTGTGTAATTACTGAAGTAGTCATTAAGAAGTATGTGGTTGGGACTTCCTGGTGGTCCAATGGTAAAGAATCCACCTTACAATTGTAGGGGATGCGGGTTCAATCCCTGGTCAGGGAATTAAGATCCCACATGCCGTGGGGCAACTAAGCCAGAATGCCACAACTACTGAGCTCGCACACCTCAACTAGAGCCCGTGTGCTGCAAAACTACAGAGCCCATACGCCCTGGAGCCTGCGTGCCACAACTAGAGAGAGAAAAACCCACACACCGCAACTAGAGAGAAGCCCGTGCACCACAATGAAGAGCCCGCACATCACAACGAAAGATCCCTCATGCCTCAATGAAGATCCTGTGAGCCACAACTGAGACCTGACGCAGCCGAAAATAAATAAAATAAATAAATAAATAATAAATAAATCTTTAAAAAAGAAAAAGCATCCAGGAAGTACTGGGAGATTATTGCTGATTTTAGTTCCCCCACTTGTCATACAACATCAACTGAATAACTCATGCAAATGTCCTGGGCACTGTCACTAACTGTAATCAACCATCAATCATCCTCAGTTCCCAGAAACCACATGTGCACACTCCTCACATTGCTGCTAAAACCATAAATAAAAAATAAAAGAAATTTTTAAATTCTTGTAAGAGGACACAGGATAAATTCAGTGGCTTGAAGGTGTTTAAATCAGACACAGAGTAACTCCATTTTAGATGGCACAGGGCTGGCTTAGTGGGAAGGATAGTATCTGGGATTTCCACTTAACCTATCCATGGCACCTTAGACAGACATAAGCAGTAGAATTATTGAATGCTTAGAACTAAAAGGGATCTCAGAGAAAGTCCATTTTATCCCCATAGTTTATTATAAAGTACATGACAATAAAATGCCTTGGCTAAAAGCTGAATTATCACTCAAGTTCAAGTCCTTTGGCTCCTTGATTATCTTTCCAGTATAATGCAAGGCCTTTCAAGTTCTATTTGTTATTGTTACTAGTAAGAGTGTTAGTATTACTATGTGTCAGGCACTTGGCTAAATTCTTTACATTCAGACTCTTATTTAATAAAATTCCCAATAACCTATACAAGGGAATGCCTTATTCTCATTTTTATAGAATAAGAAATGAACTTAGAAGAGATCAGCTTAATTGATATAACATAGCTCTCTGTGGCAGAGGCCCATCTGGAAGCCCAAAGACAAAACTAGAATCCAAATCCCACACTCTTTTTTATCATGCAGACAACCTGCTCTCATTCATTGAGTGACAATCTGAAAGTCCTATCTCCTCAAACACTGTCCTAGAATAATTATATGTCCTAGAATAATTATACAACCCTCCGATATAATATTTCCTTTCAGATAGATAGACAGACAGACAGCTAGATAGATAGATCCGGCCCATATTTGAGTCACTTACTTAAGCAGAAAAAGGTTAGGAATTTTGCTTGGATTATGAGGCTTTGGGATCAATTCTCCTATTCCCTTTTTTTGAGAGGACATGATTTGAAGCTTCTTTGTAGGAAGCTTCTACTAGAAAGAGTCATCTCACGCCATTCTTTCCACGTGAACAAAGACGTCACTGAGGCACTGGGTAGAGGCGAAGGGCATCAGACAAAGAGCTGAGAAATCTAAATATTAGTCCCAGCAAAGAGTAAAGCCAACTGTGACAAATGTCTTGGACTCCTGGAATGTTGCCTCGGAGAACTCCACAACTGTCAGATAAAACAACTGCTCAAGTTATAATGAAAACTCTCCTTTGAAACTACCTCTGAGAGATGGACACAGTCTTGTGAGGTGAAGTATTTTCCAGAATAAAACCTGGTTTCTTATCTAAAATAAAATACTCCAGTTTTTGTTCTTTAATGTGAGACTGAGCAAGAAAATGTACTGCTCTCCAAGGCTCTCCAAGACATGCCCGGAGGTATGTCGATAAAAGAAGGTAATGTTTATATATGTGATTCTGAAACTGTAAAATTCTTTACTCCCATAAGTCAGAAATGTAAAGTCAACCTTGTTGGTTTTAAGTGGGGCAAAATACCCTGCTTTGTTCATTCCTTGCTGGAAGAGAGAAATAGTTTAAGAGGTTATGGTGACATTGACCATTCCTGCTTCTTTATTCCCAGAAAATATAAGCACCGCATTCAAAAGTTACTCAATACTCCAGTCATTACGAAAAAGTTACCAGCAACAGAAAACACTGTAGTGATGCTGGGTGGTTTTCTTTAATTTTCTATTTTTTTGTTATGCCTTAAGAGAGAGAAGATCTTTTTGAGTCTTTGATCCTCAGACAAAAATAAAACCTGAGTCTGAAAACCTAAAGGCTTCACGTTTCTGTGAATAGCACTGAACATGCACAATGAAGAATTTATGGCCCATGATGTGAGTCGACTTCTTCGATAAGGGGCCTAAATTTAATGTGGCTGTGACCTTCCTGAGCCAATGGCTGGAGACTTGAAGCAATGTGTGTGGGCCAGCTGTGGAATTTGGCTCCGCTCCTGGTTGAAGTCACCTCCCTTCTCCAAAAATTCTTTAAATACTGGATGAGTTGTGTGTACGTAGAGGTTGCAGTGGGAGGAGGAGAGTGGGGAGCTGTTAGCAAACGACAACAGATGAGCTCGTGAAACTTTAACAAGCTGTTGGGGAGCATTCCACGTGTGGGGTTTGAAGACTGTTCCACGGTCCTTTGGTGAAAGTAATAAGCTTATTGGAAAGGATAAGATCTTCAAGTGAATTTTATTTTTGGAAAGGGAAGGGTGTATATTACATAGGAAAAAGCCTTGCAATTCAGATCACGCTGAAGGTCCATTCGTGAAAGCACTTAGGCTGGCTGACTTGACTAGAGTACCTGTATTCAGGCATGAGCATTGTACACATGGTCATGATATACTATAAAATCTCTGAAAGTATGTGACTTTTAGGTGCTCACCCAGTACTAAAACTTGTACCTGAACTTTCCAGAAATGTTCATTTCATACCCACTTATACAGTCTCAGGCAAAGACAAATGCAACATTTAGAGTTGCTGATATAGAATATCATTGGTAGCTTCTGAGTTTATTCTCTTAGTATGACATGGTACATGGTTCACTCACAAAATTAGCTGGGAGACCCATATACTAGTCTGGTCAAATCTTTGACTTGTTTTTCCCATGACAGAAATATTTTCCTTAAAACAAATACTATTTTACAATTATGCAATTTCATTTTATTAACAATCTTGGTTTCATGACATAGTATTAAAAATTTTGCTCATGGGGTATGTTATACATTTGCTCTATGTTTCTGTAAGAGAATGTTTTCATAATAAAAATGTTTTTAAACAGAAAACCAGAGAGTTAAATTTCTTAGAAAAATATGCCTGTGATCCTTTTGTATGTTTGCCCATTAAATTGTATCTAAATTCATTAACTGAACTGAAATGGCAAAATACCATCGTGCCTTTTCTTTCAGTATTATTCAAATAGAATAGAAAAAAAATTATTTTAAAATAAAAATTCTCAGAGCAAATAGCTCATAGTCCTTTTCAGAGCTTTATATAACTTGCATTGTCTGCATGTTCTTCATCCAGAAAAATCTTTTGCAGAATGATCTTAATCTGCCCCTATTAACTATTTGATCATGGGTAAGTCACTTACACCCCCAGATCTGTTTCCTCATCTGTTTATGGAGAGGTATTAGAAATGGTTCTAAGTTATCTTCTAGCCCTAAATTTTCACGAATAATAAGATCTTATGGTCCCAAATCATTCTCTAGAAATTTGTTCATAGCATTTGTATTTAACTGTATATTGCACTTCAGCAAATGGCTTATTGTGTTCCAGAGGCCCAGAAGAATAAATGGAGCATTTAGTAACTAACCCACATCCCAAGTCTGTAAGAAGTAAAAAAAAAAAAAAAAAAAATTTAACTTAATACATTAGCATAATAGATTCTATGTGGAAAGTTAACAAGAAAAAAAGTAAAAATAGAATTATTATCCTTATTCAAGAGGCATAAGTTGATGCATAGATGGTTAAACAATTTGAGTAAGTATGTTAGCTCTAGCAGAACCAGGCCAGGAAAAGGGAAATATTATTGGGCATCAACTATGCTGCAGACAACATGTTATGTTTTTTCACATATATTATCTCAATGATTCTCCAGGACAGGCATTTTTATCTCCATTTTTAACAATAAGATAACCAGGATCAGAGAGATTATGCTATCTGCTGCTTCAAATTATGCTAATTGGTACTTTCAAGTGTGGAATTGAAACAGGAGTGTTTTGGGTGCAAGTAACAGAACGTATGATTGACAGTGACTTAATCAAATAGTGTTTTATATTTTTTAATTAACAAGAGGCCTGGAATTAAGTAATTCAAGGATTTGTTCAACCACTCAATGCTCGATCCACTTCTCTATGGTTCTTGTCACCTAACCCTGATGGTTACAGATGGCTGCAGGTCTACATCACTCAGAAGTACTATAAGAACAAAAGATACAAAATCTTGTGAGTGTATGTATATGTGTATGAAAGATGACTGAAATTGACATAATTTATGACCTAAAATTATCAAAACCTAGAAGTTCCTGGAGAAACATTCACCACTTGTCTCATAGTCAAATTTTACCCAGAAAGACAACTATGGAAGCAAAAAGTAGGTACAGGACCACTGGGAAAAACAGCCACTGCGAGGGGATCCATTCAGAGGCATGAATGAGCAACACACATTCAGTGAAAACCAGCTAATGTAAATAAACAAGATATTTTTCTACCCAAGGAAAGTCTTTTTAAAGAAACAAATGTTGCTGTTGACATGATGGGCTCTCCCTTCAATGTCTCACAGATGTGATCTGCCGCACATCTATGCTGGAAACAAATGTTAATTCTGTGAACTTGCGTTCACTGTCAGTTAAAAACAACAAAATTTTACAGCAGTACACCATAACACCCATGACTTGTCCTAATTCTTCTAAGGCTCTGGATTCCTCCTGCATAATGTGCTTATGAGCCAGTAGAACCAGGGCACAAACATCTAGGACTGCATAGCTCTAGGCCTTGCCTTTCTACTACTTGATGCTGCTTTTCTATTCCTAACAAGCAATAGCTTTAAAATTCCTTTTATTTTCTGAAACCACCTTGCACCTTTCTCGAAGATCTTCCTTCTTTAGGTTTTCTTCACCATCTTTTCTCTTTTATTAAAATTTCTTCTTTGGCATTCCTTTTTTTAATCCTAAAAAATTTTTCACCAGCTCAGAGTATCTATTTTAGAACTTACAGACATATCAAATATCTGGGGTAGATGTGTTTCTTTAGAGTCTGCTAAAGTACTTTTCAGATGTCCCTGAGAATTCATATTCCCAGCAGGTGTGCAGAATTAATGCTGGTGCATTTCCTACTAGCCTTTCTGCTTCATGTTGTTCAAGCAGATGAGGCAGAGTTGCTCACAGCATATTATTTCAAAAAGGATTTGGTACGCAAAGAAGGTAATTTCAAATACTGAATCTCATATGGTCACTATCCCCTTTTATATGGGAAAAAGTGCCATGAATATAGGTATACTTCAAGAAAAAAACAAATGCCTGTAATTCCTGCACACCTTTTGGATTTGTAAAATTTCAATAGGATTCTTCTTCTTAAAGCATTAAGTAAAAAAGAAGACCCATAGTACATAGCCTACAGTTGATAACACCACCACTCTCAGGTCATGACCTTAGGAAAGAATACCGGACATATTAACAGCATCAGTTTATAAGTGCGGCATGGGGTGTGAAAAGCAGCAAACTGGATGCAAGGACTGGATGTAAGGGCTTCATAACATTTCTCAGGGATGAATACATGACTAAAATTAATAGCCTGGTGATTAGATCTGGGCTTTGTGTATATTTTCCCTGGATGTGTGATATGAGGCTTTGGCTACCTAATGGCACCATTCCATTCAGGCAGAGCAATAGCCTGCTATCCTCAGAGCAGCCATGTCCCAGTGTTATATAAGGATATGCTTGAAAAACAAACAGAAAAAGTGAGTAGGGTCTCCCCAAATAAAGGTCTAGTCTCAGACCTAACACTGTCAGTGGAACCTTCCACAAATCACTTTCCCTCGCTAGATCTGTTCCCTCCTCTGTAAAATGAGAAAATTCTAATATTCAATACTAGAGCATCCCTGAGGTCACTTCCAACTACAAAATACTATAGTTCAGTATTATGTGCTCTAAAATCTAACCAGTCCAACTACAGAAGGCAGAGAGGAAAGGACAGATTTGGCCATTTATTTTCATGTACCTTCTCCTCTGATATCCCATTACAATGTCTTTGAACCTCACTTTTAGCATTTGTATAATAATTACCTTTATGTGTGACAGGACCGGGTTTTCTTCTCCTTTAATCCCTTTCTTTTCTTTCCCTATTTCCCCCCACCATTCATTGGCATTCATACTTCTTCCCTCAAAAGGGATCTTTGGGCAGATGGAGGAAAGCAAAAGAGCATACGATTCTGAACTCATATCAAAACTATGCCCAAAAAAGGTGATTAATATTACAGAGAGAACGTTTTATTTTTCTTATAGGTGGAGGAACTTCTCATGGAATCTAAGGAACATGTTACCTTCCCTCCAGCTCAGAGTTCTCCAGACGTTCTCAGTCCAAGGCACCTTAAATGTCAACTTAATTAAGACCAAATGAAATACCTAACAGTTCCATTTATGAAGTTATTAAATTCAAACCCTTAATAAGCACCTTAGGCCTAACAACTTAGAGCAGTTTGAAAAAAATACTATGCATAAATTGAAAGGAAAAAATATTTTTATTTTATAAATAACCACAATCACTTAGCTAATGAAATGTGTGTGCCTGTTGGGCACCACACAACTTCTTAAACCTTGGAATTATATTGCACGTTGCCATTGCCATTTCTTATTACACACTGATTTTCAAGGATACTGGCTTTTTATCACAGCAACTATGACTTCATTGAAAGCAATTTGCACTGTATGTTAAAACTGTAGTTCACCAGCAATTCCACTCCTGGGTATATATCCCCCCAAAAATGAAAACACTAATTCAAAAAGATACATGTACCCCAATGTTCACTGCAGCATTATTTACAATAGCCAAAAATGGAAGCAACCTAAGTGTCCATCAACAGATGAATGGATAAAGAAGATGTGGTGTATATATATATAAATATACAATGGAATACTACTCAGCCATAAAAAGAATGAAATTTTGCCATTTGCAACAACATGGATGGACTTGAAGGGTATTATGCTAAGTGAAATAAGACAGAGAAAGACAAACATATGATATCACTTATGTGTGGAAACTAAAAACTAAAACAAACTAGTGAATATAACAAAAAAGAAACAGACTCACAGATATAGAAAACAAACTAGTGGTCACCATGGGGAAGAGGGAAAGGGGAACAGAAAACAGGAGTAGGAGATTGAGGTACAAACTACTATGTACAAAATAAATAAACTACAAGGATATATTGTACAACACAGGGACTACAGCCAATATTTTATAATAACTATAAATGGAATATGGCCCTTAAAATTGTGAATCACTATGTTGCACACCTGAAACATATAATATTGTACATCAACTATACCTCAATAAAAAAAAAAAAAAAAACTTAAAAAAAAATAATGTAGTTCACGTGGTATCCAGCAGAGGTCAATCAGTTTTCCTCAAAAACAAAATATCCATCGTGGTAGTGCCTCTTTGAATTTGCTGCTGTGTCCAGGGGCAACTTGACACAGACTTTGGAACCCACAGCCTTAGCTCCCTTCACAAGAAAAACAGTTGTAATTGGAACCAATCTGGTACTAATTGTCTGAACTCCAGAAAACCAACAGGAGATAAGATGGGTAAAATATGGACAGGGCCATAAGGAAAGCAGAGAGAGGGAAACCAAAGAAAAAGGAAGGACTCCTAGTTGTCCATCCAACATGGACTTCATGAAAAAATGGTAGTTGACTCAATGGGAAAAGTAAAGTAAAATACTTCACATCCCTAAGCCTCAGCCATTATGGACATAAGTAGGAGTTTACATATGCATCTGTCTCCCTCACTAGATTAAAACACAAGCAAAAGATCTTGCTCATTTCAGTATGCCTCTGAATACCTAATTCAATACATTTTGTTGTATTGAATTCCCTTACCCAGAACACTGAACTTAAATCTAATTGCACTAAAATGTGTTCTGATTTATTTTACACCTCTGGAGTTAGGGTTTCTTAGAATTCAACACACAGATTAATGGAGAGTATGAAGGTTTTTCTATTGCTCTTCTTCTGGGATCCCTTCATGTCCCTGCTGGAATGCTGAGAAGAGGATTGGATTTATGGTTTACTTTGTGTTTCAGACTAAGTACCTAAACCAGAAATGCATGAAGTCCAAAAGTGTACCCTCACTTATTTTACCTCAAAAATGACATTTGTCAGAGTTGATCCCATGGCTTTTTACTGTGTGAGCTATAACATGAGAGAACTGCTCCCTAACTTCTGTTAGCCTTTGACTTACCAATGTAATCAAAATGTCGGCTCTGTCTGTATCATCATTTGCCGGGAAAACATAGGTCAAACAATTATTGCCCAGAGAGATCAAAAGGATGTGGGCTTTTTTCTTTAATTTGGTGATGAAAAGGACAGTTTAAAGAATGAAATTAAGTGACTAAACGTGGAGTAGAATAACTGGTTTACATTCCTTCTGCGTTTGGAAACATTATGGCTGTTTCAATTTATAAGTTCTTGAGAGAGGGTGTTTGCTTTTTGTTTGTTTGGGGTGTTTTAATCTGGTTATATCATTTTGTTCACAGTCCCAGACCTAATCATACTTTGCACTTATCTTGCTCACCTTTCATCAGAAAATTGCCAAGCTAGGGATAGCCTGTGTGGCCAGATTCTTCCCCAGTGGCTGCACATAATGTGCAAGCCAGCTCTCTAAAACTCAAAGGGATGAAGGAATGCAGACCCCCTAGAATCAGCAATCAAAACAGCCTACTGGGAAGGACACCTGATAAGTGCACTTACTTTACAAGCAAGGAAGGGATGGGATGGAATCAAATATCTCAGAGAGTAAAGAAAATGAGCACTTAGCATAGGCCCAGAAATACACTGTAGACTTATAAACCTTACCTCATTCAGCCACATTACAGAAGAAACTGAGGTCATCAGTGCTGATATAGCTTGCCCTTGATCAGCTACAGGGCAGAACTAAGATCTAAACCTTGGTCGAGTAAAGCATCAAGTCAACATCCACTCGCCACACAATTTTTTGACATAAAGCTGAGCTGTTGTCAGTGCAAATCTATGGAATCGCTGGGTTTGAGGGGGAATGCAAAAGGGTCCCAGTTCCCTTTTCAACCTGAAGTTAGGAAAGTCCTTTTAGCATCATCCCACCTACAGCGAGAGACAGTTGGCCCTTAGGGGAAGGCGTATCAATAGCAGTGCAGGATGATACCTCAGAGCTAATGACAGTTAGCTCTCAGTCACATAATATGAGCTAGCTAGCAATCTATTTCAAACAGGGCTTCTCTCCCTCCTGCCATAAATTTATTCCTCCCTGTCATTTCCATTATAAGCCCATTATAATCCCTTCCCTTCCTTATTGTCAAGATTTGTTAACTTGACTTTATTAACTTTTTTCCATGGCTAAAATTTGGCCTGATCAGCTTTATATTTTCTTCCTGTTTTCAATCAGTTGTAGAACTAAAAATGTTTAAAGCTAGACAAAGCTATTGTTCTTCAAAACGTGTTTTGAACAAAACCGTCCTGCATGCCAAGTC
Source organism: Balaenoptera physalus (assembly GCF_965194825.1). Lineage (NCBI taxonomy): Eukaryota > Metazoa > Chordata > Mammalia > Artiodactyla > Balaenopteridae > Balaenoptera > Balaenoptera physalus. The sequence goes on from NC_138886.1 coordinate 44,690,940, forward strand.
CATAGATACTTTTTCAAGTATTAAATGTTTAATGACAAAAAGCAACAACTAACCAGAGAACAGATCTCAGTGAACAGCTTTTATTTGAACCTATAAGGCTGTAAGGCAGATACAATTTAAAACAACTCCTAGAAACCAAAGTCTACGTTTTACCTATTGTCTTAGGTCTGGTTCCCTAGAAGCAGAGCCAAAGACAGAGATTTAGGCACCAGAGACTTATTGAGGGTGTATTCTTCATGAAAAATCTGCAAAAGAGTGAGGGAAATAGGAGAGGGAAGGGGAAGCAGTCTTGGCCCATGCCAAGCAGGTAATGAAGGAGGGGGGTCCGTCTGGGTTGTAGATATTACAGAGTTGTCCTCTCTTAAGGAAAGGAGCCAGGCTCTGGTCTGCCTCTATCAGTCCATCACTGACTGCTAGAGGTGCTGGGGAGGTGACTGGTAGAGAATAGGCTGGTAACCTTCCAGGCATCTCTGTGAAAGGCAGCTCCATCAGCCAGGACAATTTTCTGAGGAAGTTAGCAGGTATATGCTGTTAACAGCAGAGGGATGGCTGCACCAGCTAAAAAAGAGGATCTGGGTGGACATCAACAGCATCTACTACAGCATCTCAAAGTGTGGTTTTCTAGGAACTTGTTAGAAATGCAAATTCCTCACCCCACCCCAGGCCCACTGAATCAGAAACCTGAAATGGGAGCAGTGATCTATTTTTCAACACACCCTCCCGGTGATTCTGACGCACAATGTTCCAGGTGATTCTCTGAGTGTGAGAATCACTGAACATCTACCTTCCCACCAAGAATTACAAATCACAACACTATTCACTAACAAACTTAAGTTAGTGCAAGTTATGTTGTAACCAGGAATCCCTTTTAAGATATTTTGATTCAGATATCTACAAAAGAGAACCCCATAAATAAATGCCTAGCTTCTATTAGCCAAACGTATTTCCACTTTTAGTTATTTTCTCTATTTTCCCCGAATTTTCTGGACTCTTTCCATGACTTGAGGGCTCTGTGCAACCTCTTCCCTGGGGTCTTTTTAAGAAGGCTTAATTAGTCTCATACACTCATGGGTCATAAACTCTACCTGCCCCCAAAGGGGGATTTATAACTCAATAAAGATTTTGTGTTGTGTTAGATCCTCCTTTATGGAATAAAACTTGTGAATAGTAAGTTGACATTTTACAGTCATTTTGCTCTGAGTAAGATCTTATTATTTTCTTAACTAAGCAAAGTGAAAAAATTAGGCATCCTACAATCAAATGTCTCTCTTTCAAGAAGTTAACAACTTCACACTATTAGCTAGGCTCATTCATTTCTCTCTAGAGAGTATGGAGGCAGAAGTGTCTGAAGGATTTTTTTCCCATAAACTTCCCTCTTAACTTTTCCTTTTCACCATTAAAAACCTATATTGAAGTATTATCTTAAATACTGGAAAATATTATAAACACTGCATTAAACAATCTGCTTTCCAGAGCTAATGATATCTCCTTTATTACTGATGCTGTTATTATCATGAGCTACTTTAAACATAGAGGAAACTTCAGAGAATAATATAACAAACATCTGTAAAATCACATGTAGATTTTTAATTATTAATATTTTGTCATGTTTTCTTAAAACCTGACAGAGCCTTCTTAAAAACAGAAAAGCTTTACAGGCATTATCAAAGCTCTCTTGACCTAGGAGGAAGGCACATAGGTGTCAGGCACACAGGTGTCAACTGCATAAACACTAGATTTGTTACCCTGCACAGAAATTTCTGCACTATGTACTAAATTCCTGCTTTACAATGTTGTGTTAGTTTCTGCTGTACAACAAAGTGAATCAGCTATATGTATACATATATCCCCTCTCTCTTGAGCCTCCTTCCCAACTCCCCCATCCCTCCCTTCTAAGTCATCACAGAGCACCAAGCTGAGCTCCCTGTGCTATACAACAGCTTCCCACTAGCTATCTATTTTACACATGGTAGTGTATATATGTCAATGCTACTCTCTCAGTTTGTCCCACCCTCCCCTTCCCCACCTGTGGCCACAAGTCTGTTCTCTATATCTGCATTATTTTTTATATTATATTTTGCAATAAAAATGTTTTAAAAGAGATAATATTTTACCTAGTTGTGTTATTCTATAAAATGTAATATCTAATGAGATAATTTAAAACAATTCAAGGGATAAAGGAGAAACTTTTCAAAACAAATATTTCAAAATAAAAGTCATAAAGTTATAAATAAAATCTTTTTAGTAAATATAACGTGCATTCATTTTATAAAAGAATAGAAATAAGGGTTTATGATTTTAGGAAAACTAAATAGAAACAGAGTTTAAAATTAAAGAAATTAAAGATTAGAAAATTAATACTAATGAAACAGCAAAAGAGATAAAACAGCAAAAGAGATAAAACAGAAGTTTTATAATCTTGAAGGTGAAGAAGCATTCTTTAAAAAAATTGTAAAAATCCAAAAAGTCCAAAGAAAATTTAAAAATTAACAGCATCAAGAGTATCTAGCCATAAGAACGTTGGTTTGACAATGATACCTAATAAACCAGCTTTTCAAGTAATCAGTAGATTGGGAGACATTACTCTCAATAAATGAAGAAAATAATGAATATATAGGATATATAAAAATCTCTTACAAAACATATTAAAAAGAGACAGTACTCCCTCCACCCACCCCCCACCAAAAAAAAAAGTCTCTCAGAAAAAATTCTAATGACTAAAATTTAATACAGGACTCCTCTAAACAAAAAAGCAGATTGCATGGGGTAGGAAGGAGCAACGCTTTTAGGTTAAAGAATCAAAAATTATTGAGGCATATCTGGTATAAGTATATGTATACATACATAAATATAAGTTTCGTGTATACACATCATCACATATTATTATATTAGTTTTCTATTGCTGCGTAAGAAATTACCCCAAAACTCAGCAGCTTAAAACAACAAACAGGGCTTCCCTGGTGGCGCAGTGGTTGAAAATCTGCCTGCCAATGCAGGGGACACGGGTTCGAGCCCTGGTCTGGGAAAATCCCACATGCCGCGGAGCAACTGGGCCCATGAGCCACAACTACTGAGCCTGCGCGTCTGGAGCCTGTGCTCCGCAACAAGAGAGGCCGCGATGGTGAGAGGCCCGCGCACTGCGATGAAGAGTGGCCCCTGCTTGCCACAACTAGAGAAAGCCCTCGCACAGAAACGAAGACCCAACACAGCCATAAATAAAAATAAAAAATAAATTTAAAGTGTGATAATTGTATTGTGGTACGTTTAAAAAAAAAAAAAAACAAACAAATATTATCTCATACAGAATTTGTGGGTCAAGAATCCAGGAATGATCTAGCTGGGCGGTTGTGCGTCAAAGTGTCTTACAAAGGTGCAGTAAAGATGTCAGCCAAGGCTGCAGTCACCTCAAGACTCAATCAGAGAACCTTTTTTCAAGCTCACTGGTTGGTGGTAGACCTCAGGTCCTCACTGTTGGCTGGAAGCTTCAGTTTCTTGTCATATAGGCCTTTCCATAGGACTGCTAACAACATGGCAGCTTGCTTCCCCCAGAGCAAGTGAACTGAGAGAGAGAGATTCCCAACACATAAACCAAAGTCTTTCATAGCCTAATTTCAAAGTGACATGCTATCACTTCTGCCAAACTGTGTTAGTTAAAGCAGGTCGGAGGGACCTTCAAGATGGCGGAGGAGTAAGATGTAGAGATCACCTTCCTCCCCACAAATACATCAAAAATACATCTACACGTGGAACAACTCCTACAGAGCACCTAGTGAACACTGGCAGAGGACCTCAGACTTACAAAAAGGAAAGAAAATCCCCCATGTACCTGGGCAGGGCAAGAGAAAAAAGAACAAAGAGATAAAGGAATAAAGAAAGGACTTGTGCCTCTGGGAGAGAGCTGTGAAGGAGGAAAAATTTCCACACACTAGGAAGCCCCCTGACTGGCGGGGGCAGGGGGGTGGAGCTTTGGAGCCACAGAGGACAGCGCAGCAACAGGGGTGCAGAGGGCAAAGTGGAGAGATTCCCGCACAGAGGATCAGTGCCGACCAGCACTCACCAGCCTGAGAGGCTTGTCTGCTCACCTGCCGGGACGGGCGGGGGCCGGGAGCTGAGGCTTGGGCTTTGGAGGTCAGATCCCAGGGAGAGGACTGCTGTTGGCTGCGTGAAGACAGCCTGAAGGGGGCTACTGCACCACAGCTAGCCGGGAGGGAGTCCGGGAAAAAGTCTGGACCTGCCGGATAGACAAGAGACCATTGTTTTGGGGTGAGTGAGGAGAGGGGCTTCCTGCTCTGTGAGCCCACAGACATCAGAACACCTAAGCGACCTCCAGAGACAGGCGTGAGCCACAGCTATCATCTTGGACCCCAGAGGCAGGCACAGACCGCTACCGCTGCTGTCACTGCCACCAAGGACCTTGGGTGCAAGCACAGGTAACTACCGACATCCTCCTGGGAGCCTGTGCAGCATGCCACTGCCAGGGTCCCGTGATCCAGGGCCGGGCCAGCTTCCCCAGGAGAACACATGGCACACCTCAGGCTGTTGCAATGTTATGCTGGCCTCTGCTGCCGCAGACACGCCCCGCATTCCAATTGTGACTACCGTACCCCTCCCTCTCCCCGGCCTGAGTGAGCAAGAGAGCCCGAATCAGCTGCTGCTTTAACCACCTCCTGTCTGGGAGGGGAACAGACGCCTGAGGGTGGCCTACACTCAGAGGCAGGGCCAAAACCAAAGCTGAACTGCAGGAGCTGTGTGAACAAAGAAGAGAAAGGGAAATTTCTCCATGCAACCTCAGGAACAGCGGATTAAAGCCCCACAGTTGTCTTGGTAAACACTGCACGTGTGGAATACCTAAAATAGATAACGAGTGTTCCAAAAGTTGAGGCGGTGGACTCTGGGGGCAACTGTGGACTTGGGGTTTGCTTTCTGCATTTGATTTGTTTTCGATTTTATGTCGATCTTAGTTTAGTTTTTAGTGTTTGTTTACATTTGTGGGTTTGTTTATTGCTTTGGTTGCTCTCCTTTTTTTTCTCTCTCTCTTTTTGTGAGTGTGTGTGTGTATGTTTCTTTGTGTGATTTTGTCTGTTCACTTTTGTTTTACCACTTGTCTTGGGGTTCTGTCTCTTTGTTCTTTTTTTTTCTTGTGAGTGTGTCTGTGTATCTTTGTGTGATTTTGTCAGTTTAGTTTTGCTTTTACCATTTGTTTTGGGGTGCTGTATGTTCTTTTTTTTTTTCTTTTTTCTTCCTTTTCTTCCATGCTGTGTGGCTGGCAGGCTCTTGGGGCTCTGGCCAGGTGTCAGGTCTGAGCCTCCGAAGTGGGAGAGCTGAGTCCAGGATGTTGGACCACCAGAGACCTCCCAGCGCCATGTAACATTAATCAGTGAAAGCTCTCCAAGAGATCTCCATCGCAACACTAAGACCCAGGTCCACCTGACAGCCAGCAAGTTCCAGTGCTGGACACCCCATGCCAAACTAGCAGGACAGGAACACAAACCCACCCACTAGCAGAGAGGCTGCCTAAAGTCATACTGAATTCACAGACACCCCAAAACACACCACTGGACATGGCCCTGCCCACCAGAGGGACAATACCCAGTCCCACCCACCAGAACACAGGCACCACTCCCCTCCAACAGAAAGCCTACACAAGCCACTGAACCAACCTTACCCACTGGGGGCAGACACCAGGAACAAGAGGAACTACGAACCTACAGCCTGCGAAAAGGAGACCCTAAACGCAGTAAGTTAAACAAAGCGAGAAGACAGAGAAATAGGCAGCAGATGAAGGAGCAAGGTAAGAACCCACCAGACCAAACAAATGAAGAGTAAATAAGCAGTCTACCTGAAAATGAATTCAGAGTAATGATAGTAAAGTCCAAAAGCTCGGAAATAGAATGGAGAAAATACAAGAAACATTAAACAGGGACCTAGAAGAACTAAAGAGCAAAGAAACAATGATGAACAACACAATAAATGAAATTAAAATTACTCTAGAAAGAATCAATAGCAGAATAACTGAGACAGAAGAACAGATAAGAGCCCTGGAAGATAGAATAGTGGAAATTACTGCCTCAGAGCACAATAAAGAAAAAAGAATGAAAAGAATTGAGGACAGTCTCAGAGACCTCTGGGACAACTTTAAACGCACCAATATTCGAATTATAGGGGTCCCAAAAGAAGAAGAGAAAAAGAAACGGTCTGAGAAAATATTTGAAGAGATTACAGTTGAACACTTCCTTAACATGGGAAAGGAAATAGTCAAGTCCAGGAAGCGCAGAGTCCCGTACTGGATAAATCCAAGGAGAAACACGCCAAGACACATATTAATCAAACAATCAAAAATTAATTACAAAGAAAAAATATTAAAAACAGCAAGGGAAAAGCAACAGTAACATACAAGGGAATCCCCATAAGGTTAACAGCTGATCTTTCACCAGAAATTCTGAAAGCCAGAAGGGACTGGCAGGACATATCTAAAATGATGAACAGAAAAAACCTACAAGCAAGAGCACTCTACCAAGCAAGAATCTCATTCAGATTTGACAGAGAAATTAAAACCTTTCCAGACAAGCAAAAGTTAAGAGAATTCAGCACCACCAAACCAGTTTTACAACAAATCTTAAAGGAACTTCTCTAGATGGGAAACACAAGAGAAGGAAAAGACCTACAATAACAAACCCAAAACAATTAAGAAAATGGTAATAGGAACATACATATCAATAACTACCTTAAATGTAAATGGATTAAATGCTCCAACCAAAAGACACAGACTGGCTGAATGGATACAAAAACAAGACCCATCTATATGTTGTCTACAAGGGACCCACTTCAGACCTAGGGACACATACAGACTGAAAGTAAGGGGATAGAAAAAGATATACCATGCAAATGGAAATCAAAAGAAAGCTGGAGTAGCAATACCCATATCAAACAAAATAGACTTTAAAATAAAGAATGTTACAAGAGACAAGGAAGGACACTACATAATGAAGAAGGGATCAATCCAAGAAGAAGACATAACAATTCTAAACATTTATGCACCCAACAAAGGAGCACCTCAATACATAAGGCAAATGCTAACAGCCATAAAAGGGGAAATCGACAGTAACACAATAATAGTAGGGGACTTCAACACCCTACTTTCACCAATGGACAGACCATACAAACGGAAAATAAATATGGAAACACAAGCTTTAAATGACACATTAGACTGGCTGTACTTAATTGATATTTATAGGACATTCCATCCAAAAACAACAGAATACACTTTCTTCTCAAGTGCACATGGAACATTCTCCGGGATAGATCATATCTTGAGTCACAAATCAAGCCTTGGTAAATTTAAGAAAATTGAAATCATATCAAGAATGTTTTCCAACCACAACGCTGTGAGACTAGATGTCAATTACAGGAAAAAACTGTAAAAATTACAAGCACATGGAGGCTAAACAATATGCTACTAAATAACCAATAGATCACAGAAGAAATCAAAAAGGAAATCAAAAAATACCTGGAAACAAATGACAATGAAAACACAATGACCCAAAACCTATGGGATGCAGCAAAAGCGGTTCTAAGAGGGAAGTTTATAGCAATAAAATCCTACTTCAATAAACAAGAAACATCTTAAATTTAAAAACCTAACCTTACACCTCAAGCAATTAGAGAAAGAAGAACAACAAAAAAAACAACCCAAAGTTAGCAGAAGGAAAGAAATCATAAAGATCAGATCAGAAATGTATGAAAAAGAAATGAAGAAAACACCAGCAAAGATCAATAAAATAAAAAGCTGGTTCTTTTGTTATCAAACAAAATTGATAAACCATTACCCAGAATCATCAAGAAAAAAGGGAGAAGACACAAATCAACAGAATTAGAAATGAAAAAGGAGAAATAACAACTGACACTGCAGAAATACAAGGGTTCATGAGAGACTACTACAAGCAACTATATGCCAACAAAATGGACAACCTGGAAGAAATGGACAAATTCTTAGAAAAGTACAAGCTTCCAAGACTGAACCAGGAAGAAATAGAAAATATGAACAGACCAATCACAAGCACTGAAATTGAAACTGTGATTCAAAATATTCCAACAAACAAAAGACCAGGACCAGATGGCTTCACATGTTAAATCTATCAAACATTTAGAGACGAGCCAACACCTACCCTTCTCAAACTCTTCCACAATATTGCAGAGGGAGGAACACTCCCAAACTGATTCTACGAGGCCACCATCACCCTGATACCAAAACCAGACAAAGATGTCACAAAGAAAGAAAACTACAGGCCAATATCACTGATGAACATAGATGCAAAAATCCTCAACAAAATACTAGCAAACAGAATCCAACAGCACATTAAAAGCATCATACACCATGATAAAGTGGGGTTTATCCCAGGAATGCAAGGATTCTTCAATATACACAAATCAATCAATGTGAAAAACCATATTAACAAACTGAAGAAGAAAAACCATATGATCATCTTAATAGATGCAGAAAAAGCTTTTGACAAAATTCAACACCCATTTATGATAAAAACCCTCCAGAAAGTAGGCATAGAGGGAACTTACCTCAACATAAAAAAGGCCATATATGACAAACACACAGCCAACATCGTCCTCAATGGTGAAAAACTGAAACCTTTTCCACTACGATCAGGAACAAGACAAGGATGTCCACTCTCACCAATATTATTCAACATTGTTTTGGAAGTTTTAGCCACAGCAATCAGAGAAGAAAAAGAAATAAAAGGAATCCAAATTGGAAAAGAAGAAGTAAAGCTGTCATTGTTTGCAGATGACATGATACTATACATAGAGAATCCTAAAGATGCTACCAGAAAACTACTAGAGCTAATCAATGAATTTGGTAAAGTAGCAGGATACAAAATTAATGTACAGAAATCTCTTGCATTCCTATACACTAATGATGAAAAATCTGAAAGAGAAATTAAGGAAACACTCCCATTTACCACTGCAACAAAAAGAATAAAATACCTAGGAATAAACCTACCTAAGGATACAAAAGACCTGTATGCAGAAAACTATAAGACACTGATGAAAGAAATTAAAGATGATACAAATAGATGGAGAGAAACACCATGTTCTTGGATTGGAAGAATCAACATTGTGAAAATGACTATACTACCCAAAGCAATCTACAGATTAAATGCAATCCCGATCCAACTACCAATGGCATTGTTCACAGAAGTAGACCAAAATTTTTCACAATTTGTATGGAAACACAAAAGACCCCGAATAGCCAAAGCAATCTTGAGAAACAAAAACGGAGCTGGAGGAATCAGGCTCCCGAACTTCAGACTATAGTACAAAGCTACAGTAATCAGGACAGTATGGTACTGGCACAAAAACAGAAAATATAGATCAATGGAACAGGATAGAAAACCCAGAGATAAACCCACATACATATGGTCACCTTATTTTTGATAAAGGAAGCAAAAATATACAATGGAGAAAAGACAGCCTCTTCAATAAGTGGTGCTGGGAAAACTGGACAGCTACATGTAAAATAATGAAATTAGAACACTCCCTAACACCATACACAAAAATAAACTCAAAATGGATTAAAGACCTAAATGTAAGGCCAGACACTATCAAACTCTTAGAGGAAAACATAGGCAGAACACTCTTTGACATAAAACACAGCAAGATCCTTTTTGACCCACCTCATAGAGAAATGGAAATAAAACAAAAATAAACAAATGGGACCTAATGAAACTTAAGAGCTTTTGCACAGCAAAAGAAACCATAAACAAGACGAAAAGACAACCCTCAGAATGTGAGAAAATATTTGCAAATGAAGCAACAAAGGATTAATCTCCAAAATTTACAAGCAGCTCATGCAGCTCAATATCAAAAAAACAAACAACCCAATCCAAAAATGGGCAGAAGCCCTAAACCGACATTTCTCCAAAGAAGATATACAGATTGCCAACAAACACATGAAAGAATGCTCAACATCATTAATCATTAGAGAAATATAAATCAAAACTACAATGAGTTATCACCTCACACCAGTCAGAATGGCCATCATCAAAAAATCTACAAATAATAAATGCTGGAGAGGGTGTGGAGAAAAGGGAACCCTCTTACACTGTTGGTGGGAATGTAAATTGATACAGCCACTATGGAGAACAGTATGGAGGTTCCTTAAAAAACTAAAAATAGAACTACCATACGACCCAGCAATCCCACTAGTGGGCATATACCCTGAGAAAACCATAATTCAAAAAGAGTCATGTACCACAATGTTCAATGCAGCTCTATTTACAATAGCCAGGACAGGGAAGCAACCTAAGTGTCCATCGACAGATGAATGGATAAAGAAGACTTGGCACATATATACAATGGAATATTACTCAGCCATAAAAAGAAACGAAATTGAGTTATTTGTAGTGAGGTGGATAGACCTAGAGTCTGTCATACAGAAAGTGAAGTAGGTCATAAAGAGAAAAACAAATACCGTATGCTAACACATACATATGGAATGTAAAAAAAAAATGGTTATGAAGAACCTAGGGGCAGGACGGGAATAAAGATGCAGACCTACTAGAGAATGGACTTGAGGACACGGGGAGGGGGAAGGGGAAGCTGGGATGAAGTGAGAGAGTGGCATGGACTTATATATACTACCAAATGTTAAACAGATAGCTAGTGGGAAGCAGCCACATAGCACAGGGAGATCAGCTTGGTGTTTTGTGACCACCTAGAGGGGTGGGATAGAGAGGGTGGGAGGGAGGGAGACACAAGAGGGAAGAGATATGGGGATACATGTATATGTATAGCTGATTCACTTTGTTATAAAGCAGAAACTAACACACCATTGTAAAGCAATTATGCTCCAATAAAGATGTTAAAAAAATTTAAAAATAAAAAAAAAAAGATACAGGCACCCCAATGGTCATTGCAACACTTGGCTATTTACAAAAGACATGGAAGCAACCAAAATATCCATCAACAGCGGAATGGATAAAGAAGACTGGTATATATGCACAATGGAATATTGCTCAACCATTAAAAATGAAATAATGCCATTTGCAGTAACATGGATAGACCTAGATATTATCATACTAAGTGAAGTAAATCAGACAGAGAAAGACAAATATCATATGATATCACTTATACGTGGAACCTAAAAGAAAATGATACAAATGAACTTATTTATAAAACAGAAACAAAGTCACAGACTTTGAAAACAAACTTATGGTTACCAAAGGGGAAAGGTGGGGGAGGGATAAATTAGGAGTTTGGGATTAACATATACACACTGCTATATATAAAACAGGTAAACAATAAGGACCTACTGTATAGCACAGGGAACTCTACTCAATATTCTGTAATAACCTATATGGGAAAAGAATCTGAAAAAGAATGGATATTTGTATATGTATAAGTGAATCGCTTTGCTGTACACCTGAAACTAACACAACATTGTAAATAAACTCTACTCTATTATAAAATAAAAATTAAATTTTAAAAATGCACTTTTAGAAAACTAGTATGATATATATCTCTGTGTTCTCTAATTCTTGATATGATTAATTACAATCTTCCTTTTAATGTTTATTAAAGTACTCTAAGATATTCAACTCTTAACCATAAATAATCTTCTCTGTTTCTTCGTTGTTTATTTGATTTCCAAGGAATATAATTCTTAAACTTGAAGTCTATGATGATCACAAAGCTTCTTTGTATGGAAAATTGGCTTTGTTCACTTTATCATAGAGTATTTTCATATGGGAAATTTTATTTGTTTCAACAATCTATAGAAATATTTGTTATAAGAAGCTATAAATTTTTAAATATATGTTAGAATAAATTGAATTTTTTCCCACTGTAAATAATTCACCAACCATGGTGGTAATTAACCTCTGCAAATTAATTTATGAGTCTTGTGATAACTAATCCTCCATTGTAGTATGTTGTGTATGTTCTCTTATTAAATCGGAAGCATTTTTCCTGGCTCTGCCCTACAGCTGCAAACATAAAAATCATCAGATAGGTTTTCTCCAAAATGAGCAGTAGGTTTGATTTCTTCCATAACCTTGCACAGCAACTCAGATGTATGCATGGAGTCATGGCTTGTGGACAGAAGCCTGGTTGGAGTAAAGAATATAAACTTTATGCCTTATTCTTTCCATACTCTTCCCTTTATCTGCAACATCCTTCCCCTAACATTTCTATCTGGCAACCTCCTACCAGCCATTCAATTCTGTGTGTGTGTATCTCATTCTCTCTCTCTCTCCATGTAGGACTTATTGCTATTTCTTTCATGTTCACCTAGTACTTAGATCATTTTTTGACTATGGCACTTGGCACACTATATATGTTATTTATATATATATGTCTTTCTATCAAACTAATCCATTAGACTTTTATGAAAGATCCCATGTCTTATCATTTCTATAACTTCAATGTCAAGCAGAGGAACTAGAGTATAATAGACGTCCAGCCAACAGTCACTGAATTGAATTAAAGAAGACTGAATAATTACAGTGGAGTCAAATTATAGAGAATTTTGAAAGTCGGGGTGAGGAATTTTGACTTGATGGGGCAGGCTTGGGGGAGCTAGTGTGGAAGTGAAAGTTTTTTATAGGATACTAATTAATCTCCCAGACTCCTCCATGGGGTCTAACCAATTTGAGAAATACATACATGGTGATTAAAATAAGGTATTATATTTATTTTCTAAGCACTAGGATCCTTGATAAAAGTGGAATGGCTAATGAAGCCCAGATCTGTGGCCAAAAATATTCACACTAGCTCTTCTCTGAATTGCACTTACCTAGCCAGTCACAAGAGGTGTAGGGGGGGAGAAGACACACTGCCAGAAATCTATACCCTAGTGTGCTTACCACACGTGAGGCAAAAAACAGAGATAAGAAAGAACGTCTAAGAAGGAACAAGAGCTAAGAAGCAGGGTCACACATGAGGAAAGATTTTTAATACATTATCCCCTCCCAACAAAGAAACTTGGTCCAGTAAATTTTTCCAGCTCTCTATCCAATTAGATTACTACCCCATAAAGAGGACTGAGTGAGGGATGTTGCCTTCCCTCTGAAAACTACTGTGTCCTTGAAGGCAGAGGAAAAAGTCTTCATGCAAAGAAGAGAAGAAGGGGAACAAGGATTCCCTTCTGATATTAGTGCCATCACCCCAGCAAGAGAAAGTTTTAGAGCAGCACTGTCCAGCAGAACTTTCTGTCCTAATGGAAAGAAATGTTTATATCTATGCTGCCCAATATGGTAGCCACTAAGCATGTGTGTCTACTGAATACTTGTTAAGTGACTAGATTGAAACCAAATGTTTAACTTTCTATAATTTTAATTAAATTTAAATAGCCACATCTGGCTAAGAGTGGCATCCATATTAAACAGTACTGGTCTCTAAGAACAGCTGTCAGGTTATTCTGACGATGGTAAGCAGAACTGGGTTAAGGCAGACGCACTTAGGGCAGGGAACAGATTAGTAAAACCTACCATTCCCTTGGCACTTCCTGTATGCTGGTCATTGTTTCTTTTGCTAATAGTTTAATGTGGATTAAATAATTTAATCTTCACAAAAACACAATGCAGTCAATAACTTCATTATTTCCCTCTTTCACAAATAAGAAAACAGTACCCAAGATCACAGTTGATGAATGGCAAAACTGAGATTTGAACCCTGGAAGTCTGGCTCTGCCTGGGAGGGAAGCCACATAGATTGTGGCAGTAATGCAAATGTCAGGGGGACAGAGAAGAGGTAAAGTCAAGATTTTGAAAGAACTGTAGGATATAACAAATGAGAAAAATGGGTCTACAATCATACCATCACCAATGACATTTTTCACTCCCTATTAAGCTCACAGCAAGATTAAGGTGACATTAAGGTCTATTGTCACATCTGAAAAATGCTTTGAGGACAAAGTCCCATTAGAGAACCAAGTCACTCTATTTCCAGAGAAGTAACAGATAACAATCTAATGATAGCACAATAGATAAGACTATTACAAACTGAAGAAAGAGAACGTGAAAACTGTGCTCTGTAGAATTTACCAGTAAGTAATGAGATCATTACCCAGCAGTATTTCAAAGCTTATAATAGCAAGGTTTCTCTCCATTTATTATGGAGAATTAGAGGATAAATCACCAAATTTCAAAATGAAAGAGGACCCTAGACATAATCTTATCCAATCCCTTCATTTAATAAGTTAAAAAATTATACTACAAAAGAGATTTTTGAGACAACGTGAGCACAGCCTAGGCATTAGATAAAATTAAGGAATCATTGGTAATTTTATTATGTGTAAAATGCTACTGCTATTATGTGTTTTTTTAAGTTATATGTATTATAATTACGCACTGAAGTTCTTAAATATATGGGGCGGTGGTGGGGAGTCATAGATGAAATAATATTGATAAAATGTTGAGAACTAATTAAGATAGATGTTAGAAATATGGGGCATCATTAAATGGTCTCTCTACTTTTGTGCAATGCTTGAAATTTTCCATAATGATGTTTTTAATTACAACCTAAAAAGACATAAAGAGACAGTTTTAAAATGGCACATTAACATATGACAAAATATTCAACTTCCTTTGTTGTAAAAGAATTAGAAATGCTAAGATATCATTTAGGACCTATATGGTTGGCAAATAATTGAAAGCTTGGCAACACAGTTTTTTGGCAGGACTATGGGGAAGCAAACATTCTTATATGGTACCACAGCTTAATTGTGTCCACCAAAAAAGCATGTTCAAGTCCTAAGTCCCAGTACTTGCAAATGTGACCTTATTTAGAAATAGGGTCTTTATAAATGTACTTAAGTAAAGATGAGGTCACACTGTCCTTACAAGAAGAGGGAAATCTGACACAGAGATATGCAGAGGGAAGTATGCCATGTGAACACAGAGGCAGAGGTTGGAGTGACACATCTGCAAGCCAAGGAACAGGAATTGCCAGCAACCCACCAAAAGCTTGGACAAGGCAAGGAAGCATCCTCTCTTAGAATCTTCAGAGAGAGCAGGACCCTGTTAACACCTTACTTTAAGACTTCCCGAAAGTGACGAGGAACTTCGGGGATAGTTGTGTAAGGAGCTCCACAGATTCACTACCCAGGGAAACATGAATAACTAATGAAGAGTATTTTAAAAGCAACAGTCTCTGGAAATTGTCCTAAAGGCATACGGCAAATGAAGAAACATTTATTCAAGAAAAACTACTAAAACTTGGTTAAAAAAACAAAAAAAACAAAACCAGGAGAGTCTGTGGTATTTACAGCACAACCTGCTCCCTCTCTTCACCCTGACCCCCAACTTAGCTTGACACTCTCAGTGGGTGTGGCCAAGACTCAAAGCTTTCTGCTATCTCAGCAGCCAATCAAGAAATATAGTTTCTAGGGACTTCTCTGGTGGTGCAGTGGTTAAGAATCCACCTGCCAATGCAGGGGACAGGGGTTCCATCCCTGGTCTGGGAAGATCCCACATGCTGCGGAGCAACTAGGTCCATGTACCACAACTACTGAGCCTGCGTTCTAGAGCCCACACGCCACAACTACTGAGCCCACGCGCCACAACTACCGAAGCTTGTGTGCCCTAGAGCCCCTGCTCTGCAACTACTGAGTCCACGTGCTGCAACTACTGAGCCCACATGCTGCAACTACTGAAGCCCACGCACCTAGAGCCGGTGCTCTGCAACAAGAGAAGCCACAGCAATGAGAAGCCCGCACACTGCAATGAAGAGTAGCCCCCGCTCACCGCAACTAGAGAAAGCCTGCGTGCAGCAACGAACATGCAATGCAAAAAAAAAAAAAAGAAAAGAAATACAGTTTCTCACCCATGGAGGCAGGTCATCAGCATTTCTCATTCCCTCCAACTCTGAATTTAGTCAAAGAAGTTAAATTCCTAGTGAATGCAGACAAAAGGTCAATAGATCCCTTCCTCTACCCAGCACCCAGGACAGAGAGGGAAGAGGCAATTCATAAGAACAGAGAGTTCAAAAATTCTCCCCAAATAAATTGCCTTTATTTGAAACAGAGGACAAAGAAGTTCAAGCCTCAGAATGCTCTCAAAAACAATAGCGCCTCTTAATTAAGAGCAACAAACCATAGGCCAACTAGTTCACCACAGAGAAACAGGGATTAAAACTAAGAGCCCTCCTGAGGTTAGAATAAACCTCAAAGATGGACCTCTATATCTCCCCTGCTCAAACTTAACTGGATCAGAGTGCAGAGCAATTTATGCCCCAGGGCATTGTCTAAAGAATAGAGCAATCATCTGGCAATTAGTGGGTCTCAACAGCTTGCTGTGATTAAAAAAAAAAAAAAAATGAGGCCAACAGCTTTACAGAGAGATCAGTGAAAGAGAACGTCCCAGAGTGACTGTGCACACACCAAAGCCTGTACTCTATGAGAAGCAAAACAAAAAGCTTCCCACTATAGGAGATATATAACTCACTAAAATTATCTAGCCAAGTAATTAAACAAATAAACATGTAAACAACAAAAATAAGATCCAGAGGCAGTGGAGAATCAGTATCTAAAGTGGTCCATCAACAAAAAATTATGAGACATGCAAAGAAACAGAAAAGAGTGACCCATACACAGGGGAAACAAGCAGGTGAAAAAGTCTGTGAGGAGGCTCAGACATCAAATTTAACAAAGGCATTGAAGTTTCCTTTGTAAATATGTTGTAAGAACAGAAGGCAATCATACTTCAAGATGTAAAGGAAGCTACGATGAAAATGTCTACTTAAATAGAGAAAAAAAATAAAGAGATAGAAATTATTTAGAAATAAAATAAAAAAGAACCAAGCACAAATTCTGGCATTAAAAGTGCAATAACTGAATGAAAAATTCACTAAAGGGGCTCAACAGTAGATTTGAATGGCAGAAGAAAAAATCAGAAAAACTGAAGATAGACTGATAGAGAATACACAATCCAAAGAACAAAAAGAAAAAAAAGAATAAAGAAAAATGAACAGAGATTCACAATAAAAACACTCAATAAACAAGAACAGAACTAAACTACCTCAACATGATAAAGGCTTTATAAGAAAATCCCATAGCTAACATCATACTCAGTGGTGAAGGACTGAAAGCTCTTCCTATAAGACAGGAACATGACAAGAATGCCTACTTTTGCCATTTATACTCAAGATAGTATTGGAAGTCCTAGCTAGAGCAGTTAGGCAAGAAAAAGAAATAAAAGGCATCCAAATTGGAAAGGAAGAACTAAAATCATCTCTGTTCAGAGACAACATGATCTTAGATGTAGAAAAACCTAAGTATTCCACATATAAAAAACTGTTAGAATAAATGAATTCAGTAAAGTTGCCAGATATAAAATCGATACAAGAATCAGCTGTGTTCCTATACAATAACAATGAACCACCCAGTGGTGATCATTTTGCAATGTATAAAAATATTAAATCACTATGTTGTACACCTGAAATTAATATACTTTTATAAGTCAATTATAATACAATTAAAAATCATAATTAAATAAACAAATAAGCAATGAAACATCCAAAAAGAAAATTAAGGAAACAATTTTATTTACAATAGCATCAATAAGAATAAATTTAGGAATAAATTTGACCAAGGAGGTGAAAGATCTGTACACTGAAAACTACAAAATACTGCTGGAAGAAAATAAAGAACATGCAAATAAATAGAAAGACATCCCATGGTCATGGATTGGAAGATTTGACATTGTTAAAATGTCAATACTGGGTATTCCCTGGCAGTCCAGTGGTTAAGACTCTGTGCTGTCACTGCCAAGGGCCTGGGTTTGATCCCTTGTCCAGGAACTAAGATCCCACAGGCTGCATCGCACAGCCAAAAAAAAAAAAAAAACGAGTCAATACTACCAAAAGCTAGCTACAGATTTAATGTAATCAAAAACCCAGTGGCTTTTTTTTTTTTTCAGAAATAGAAAAATCCATCCTAAAATTCATGTAAAATCTCAAGGGACCTCAAACAACCAAAACAATCTTGATAAAGAAGAACAAAGTTGGACGTCTCACACTTCCTGACTTCAACACTTATCACAAAGCTGCAATAATCAAAACAGTGTGGTAATGCCATAAAGACAGACATATAGACCAATGGAATAAAACAGAAAGCCCAGAAATAAACCCCCACACATATGGTCAAGTGATTTTTGACAAGGGTGCCAAGACCATTCAATAGGGTAAGGACAGCCTTTTCAACAAATATTGTTGGGAACACTGGATACCCACATGCAGAAGAATGAAATTGAACCCTTACCTTATACTTATAAAACAACTCAAAATGGAAAAGACTTAAATGTAATTCCTAAAACTATAAAACTCTTAGAAAAAATCACAGGGGAAAAACTTCATGACATTGGATTTGGCAATGATTTCTTGGTTATGACACCAAAAGCACAGGTAACAGAAGAAAAAATAAGTAAATTAGACTACATCAAAATTTAAAACTTTTATGCATCGAAGGACACAATCAATAGAGTGAAAAGGTAATTCATGGAATGGGAAAAGATATTTGTAAATCCTGTATCTGATAAGGGGTTAATATCGAGTATATAAACAGCTCCTACAACTCAATAACAAAAAAACAAACACACCAATGCAAAACTGGACAAAGGACTGAACAGACATTTCTCTAATAATTATATACAAATGGCTAACAAGCATATGAAAATATGCTTAATATCTCATCATTAGGGAAATGCAAATCAAAAGCGCAATGAAATATTGCCTCACGCCCACTAGACTAACTACTGAAAAAACAGAAAATAACATGTGTTAATGACAGATTTGAAGGGAGAAATAGACTATTCAACAGTAAGAGCTGGAGATTTCAATACTCCATTTTCAATCATGGATAGAACATCAATTTAATACTGAATAAAGCAAGGATCATTCATGGATAACAAAACCACTGGGTGAAATTCATTGGAAAATAAAATACATGATCTCAAAAAAATGACCCTTGTATTGCCTATTAACTAAAAAGGAAAAACTGTACCTTTTATAATGGAGAAATCTGGAGGACACCTCCTCAAACAACTGGTCACACTTAATAACACAATGAAATACTTAATATCATGTGCCTCTTAATGGGATGCAATAAAAAGTATATAATGTCATCTATGTAATATTCTTGCCTGCAAAATTATTAGCTTGAATTTAGTATTCAGAAAACAATCAGAATAATTTCAAATTGAGATATCACCTACAAAATTACTGGTTTAAACTCTTCAAAATTATCAATATTACAAAAGACAAAATACTCAAGATTAAAAGAAACAAAAGAGACATGACAACTAAATGCAATGCATATTGTTTGTTTAGATTCTAAATTGGGAGGAAAAAACTCTAAAGGACATATTTGGAGCAAATGGGAAAGTCTAAATATAGGTAATATTTCTATATCAATGTTAAATATCTTGACAAATAAGGTAGGTGGTTATGAATTTATAAAGGAGAATGTCCTTGTTTTTAGGTGATAAATGCCGGCATACTTAAGCATGTTATGTCATATCTGCAACTTATTTTCAAATGGTTGAGAAAAAAATTGTAAACACACATAAATACATATGTAGACAGATAATGATATACAGAGAAATGGAACAAATGTGACAAAATGTTATCTATTGGTAAAGCTAGAGGGATCTATAACTGTTTGTTGTATTTTTCTGAAGGTCTGAAATTTTTCAAAATAAAAAAGTATAAGGTGAGAGAAGAGGGAGTGAAAGTTTAGGGGAAAAGTGACTTTTCCCAAAGCACAAAGCGCCAGTGCAAGGGTCAGCATTAGCATAAGCTCTTCTGCTTTCCAGCCCAGGAATATAGTTACTGTACCACTAAGCTCTCTAAACACCCATATTTTACAATTCTTTTTATCCTCCATGGTGCATTCTACATCATGAGTTTTCATCACAAACTGGCAGAATGAAGTACAATGGCAAATTTGTAAACTTAATGTTACCAGTGCAAGTTCAGAAACTAGAGTTTAAAATTTCAAGCTAGCCCATAAACTTCCAGGTTCAAATATTTTGAATACCAGTGAGATAAGTGTTCATCTTTCAACCAAACTCTTACAACAAAATGCCTCTTTTCCTGCCAACTACTGAGGTTTCCTGATAGGAATGAGTGTCCACACAAGTGAAGCATGGAGAAATAAAAGGTTTCCTTACTGTTGAAATTATATAAATATGTAAAAATATACATTGAATAGCAAGATGAACTCCTTCTGGAGAGAAATCATATCTTATCTCTTTGGTCCCAGTGTAGAACCTGGTACTACACACTGTTTATTTACAGTAAAAATCTCATTTCACCATTATTTGATAATGAATCCTGTAGTACTCAGAATAAACAAGCTTCCATTATGTCAATGTGGAACACAGGTGGACATGTAATACATGCCATCCACACTTGTATGTCATCATGAGCCTGTTTCTCTGACATTTAAAAAATATACCAGCCTGCAATCCCTATCAAATTACCAATGGCATTTTTCACAGAACTAGAACAGAAAATTTTACAATTTGTATGGAAACACAAAAGATCCCGAAGAGCCAAAGCAATCTTGAGAAAAAAAACGGAGCTGGAGGAATCAGGATTCCTGACTTCAGACTATACTACAAAGCTACAGTAATCAAGAGAGTATGGTACTGGCACAAGAACAGAAATATAGATCAATGGAACAGGATAGAAAGCCCAGAGATAAACCCATGTACCTATGGTCACCTTATCTTTGACAAAGGAGGCAAGAATATACAATGGAGAAAAGACAGGCCCTTCAATAAGTGGTGCTGGGAAAACTGGACAGCTACATGTAAAAGAATAAAATTAGAACACTCGCTAACACCATACCCGAAAATAAACTCCAAATGGATTAAAGACCTGAATGTAAGGCCAGATACTATAAAACTCTTAGAGGAAAACAAAGGCAGAACACACTTTGACATAAATCACAGCAAGATCTTTTTTGATCCACCTCCTAGAGTAATGGAAATAAAAACAAAAATTAACAAATGGGACCTAATGAAACTTCAAAGCTTTTGCATAGCAAAGGAAACCATAAACAAGATGAAAAGACAACACTCAGAATGGGAGAAAATATTTGCAAATGAATCAACAGGCAAAGGATTCATCTCCAAAACATACAAACAGCTCATTCAGCTCAATATCAAAAAAACAAACAACCCAATCCAAAAATGGGCATAAGACCTAAATAGACATTTCTCCAAAGAAGACATACAGATGGTCAACAAATACATGAAAAGATTCTCAACATCACTAATTATTAGAGAAATGCAAATCAAAACTACAATCAGGTGTCACCTCACACCGCTCAGAATGGTCATCATTAACAAATCTACAAACAATAAATGCTGGAGAGGGTGTGGAGAAAAGGGAACCCTCTTGCACTGTTGATGGGAATGTAAATTGATACAGCCACTATGGAGAACAGTATAGAGGTTCCTTAAAAAACTAAAAATAGAACTACTATATGACCCAGCAATCCCACTACTGGGCATATACCCAGAGAAAACCATAATTCAAAAAGACACATGCACCCAATGTTCATTGCAGCACTATTTACAATAGCCAGGACATGGAAGCAACCTAAATGTCCATCAACAGAGGAATGGATAAAGAAGATGTGGTACATATATACAATGGAATATTACTCAGCCATAAAAAGGAATGAAATTGCGTCATTTGTAGAGATGTGGATGGACCTAGAGTCTGTCATACAGAGTGAACTAAGTCAGAAAGAGAAAACAAATATCGTATATTAACGTACATATGTGGAATCTAGAAAAAATGGTATAGATGATCTTATTTGCAAAGCAGAAATAGAGACAGACGTAGAGAACAAAAGTATGGACACCAAGGGGGGAAAGCGGGTGGGTGGGATGAATTGGGAGATCGGGATTGGTATATATACACTACTGATACTATGTATAAAATAGGTAACTAATAAGAACCTATTGTATAGCTCAGGGAACTCTACTCAGCGCTCTGTGCTGACCTAAACAGGAAGGAAATCCAAAAGAAGTGGGAATATATATAGATAGATATAGATATAGATATAGATATAGATATAGATATAGATATAGATATATGGCTGATTCACTTTGCTGTACAGTAGAAAGTAACACAATATTGTAAAGCAACTATACTCCAATAAAAATTAATTTTAAAAAAAGAAAAACCCTAAAAAAAAAATATATATATATATATATATATATATATATGAGCTTGCCTCTGCCTAAATTTACATGTAATGTTGCTTTATGAGAGCATGCTTGGTATTTTTCTTGGGGAAAATACATATGAACAGATGATTTTTCTTCTTCAGGCTTTCTTGACCACTGTTTTTCAACTAATTAGCCATCTTGATTTTCACTTGCCATGACCACCCCCTCTGCTAATCATTGTTATCCATTCATCATTGCTTTCTCTCTCTAATCTTCCTCTATTCTTTCTCCTAATCTCCATAACTATCTTTTCTTCCTTCTACCACTACCTCCAGCCTCTTTTCCGTTTTTCTTTTTCCTTCTGCCCAGCCTACTTTGATCCTTCCTTCTCCCATTCTTTGCTCAATGAAATCACACTCCTTCACATCACTGAGATCAGATGAACTTGACCTTACTTCATATGTATGTAAACCCATATACATACATACATGCACACCCTATCACTCTCTGTCTCCTCATTATGAGCTGAATTGTGTCCCCTCCCCCAAATTCATATGTGGAAGTCCATTATAACCCCCAGTACCTTAGAATGTGACTATATTTAGAGATAGAATCTTTAAATAGGTAATTAAGTTAAAATGAAGTCATTAGCATGGGCCCTAACCCAAATGACTGGTAATCTTATAAGAAGAAGAGATTAGAACACAGATGTGCACAGAGAGAAGACCTTGGGAAGACACAGGGTAAAAAAGACAGCCATCTAAAAGCCAAGTAGAAAAGCTTCAGAAGAAACTAACCCTGCCAACACTTTGATCTCAGACTTCCAGCCTCCAGAACTATGAGAAATAAATTTATGTTGCTTAAGCCACACAGCCTGTGGTACTTTGTTATGGCAGCCGTACCAAACTAATATACTTCCCAATCCTAACCCACAATAATCTCACTATGCTGTCAATGTATAGCTAAATTGGCTCGCACTGCTCTATCCCTGCATTGTTCAATTCTAGCCTCACTTTTTTGTTATACTCCAAGAGCTTGTACTGAGATTAAGTCCCAAACACGTGGGACTGGGCATTTGACCCAGTTTTTGTGTAAGCAGCTATCTATCCAGTACCATTGGATGGGCACCAGAACTTCTATCTTCCCACGCCCAATATTCTCCTCTAGCTCGGTCGCTTCCTTCATGTTAAAACATGGGTTTAAACGCAAATGTTACCTAATAAAAGAGCAAGTCATTTGAGACATTTTAGCTTGACTAGAATTAGTCTATCATAGAGTCAGCAAAATACAGCCTATGGGCCAAATCCAGCTGGCCATCTGTTTTATAAATAAAGTATTATTAGAACACAGCCATACTCATTCATATACATACTATCTATGGCTGATTTCACACTACAATGGCAGAGTTGAGTAGTAGCAAAAGAAACCATATGGCCCAAGAAGCCTAATATATTTACTATCTAGTCCTTTACCGAAAAAGTTTGTAGGCCCCTGATCTAGACAAGTAAAAGTTCCCCTAGTCAGAGGGTAGGGAACTTGTTTGTGAACGGGTGATACCTTGGTGATATTTCTCTATGAGTGAGTGAACCAGCTGAGGATTTCCCTATGAGTGGAGCTGTAATGGACCCACTTTGCAATTGTTACATTTTGTCCCAACTTTTAGGAACTTTTCATCTTCTTAATACAAAGCATTTCAGAAAGATTTATTTCTGCCTTTCAACCTTATCTACCATTGTTCCCTACTTCTGTGTAATCAGAATAAGAGCTGTCCTCTCATCATACTTTGTATTTTCCAACCTACTGTCTGTGTTGACAATGTTTCCTCTGCAGAATTACATATCCTTCAGGCTCTGCCTTGCAAAGTTCCTCACCAGAATTCTTCTGATCTGTAGGGCTGGCCAAACAGTTCATTAGGGTTTTCTGTAAGATGGTACAGAAAAACCAGAACGAACTTTGTGGCCAACCCAATACTTTGGAGCCCCATATAGCACATTTCTTTTAGCTTGAAAAGTGCTGACCCCCATTTTAATGTATTCATATACGCACTTCTCTCTACTACTATATTGTGAGCTCTTGAGGGATGGAGACAAATGTCCTGTTCAACTTAGTGTCCTCCATAAGGACTTCATCGCTTTTCATACAGTAAATGTGCTATAAATGACCATTAAATTGCTAGCCACATTTCTGTATAGCGACTCACAAAATGCATGCTTCCAATTGCAAGATGGTTGTCTGGAAATGCGAACATGTTAAAAACTAAAGTTGGAAGCTTAGAAAAGCAATTTAATAAAACAATATTTTTAAATAGCCATACTTTTAGTATACAAGGTAATCAAAAGACAATAATAAAACGTATGCTTTAGGAAAGGAAATAACCTCTTTCCAACTTACTTTCATTTCAAAATAGAGTGCATGCTCCCTCATGTAGAAATAGAGTTCAGAACACTTGTAAAGCTTTTGTGAACTTTTGTTTCCTATCTGTCTCATTTTGGATTGTCTGGAAGGAGACCCTGAGGCAAGGTTTTAAGTGCAAGTGGTTTACTGGGGAAGTAAGAGGAAAACAGCAAGGGAGTTGGAAAGTGAAGCAAAGAAAGAATGAAGAACAGCTTATAATAAAGGGTGCAGAGTTGAGGCAGCTAGCACATTCAGTGATTGAAGCTTCATTTTACTTCAGCAACTCTGGGAGCCAGTGTGAAAATGCTTCAGAGTTATCCCACCCAAAGGACAAGGAAGCTAGGATATCTATACACCAACTCCAATCTGTCTGTGATTGAGGGCTGCTTCCAGGGGTATGCACACTTCCAGGAACTTTCAACCTGCTGTGAGTAGAAAGAAAGATTCAGTGGCTTAAAAACAAACAAACAAACAAACAAAAAAACCCACCCTCAGGTAATTAAGTGCAGATACTGGCAGTTGAAGAGAGCTGGTACGTACCCTGCAGTGGCAATGGCAAGGAGTTACGGGCAGAGCATCAACATCGTCTGTTAGACTAACTTTGAGTATTTCATAAATGCTCATTCTTTCATTGAACAAGTAACCATTGTGGCCTCTGTTCATGTCTCCAGCCACCAGGCTGGGTCCTGCAGAAGAGTAGTGAGCAAAAGCAGACACTGTAGTCACACTGATACAACCTTCATTCTAGTGGAGAAAGCAGATAATAAACACATAAACCACCAAATAAGATAATTACAGACTGGAATAGATAATTTAAAGGAAATAAACAGGTTGTTATAATAGAGAATAATCAGGGTACAAACGAACTTAGATAATGTGGTCAGAAAAGACAGATTCCAAAGTAAGGGGGCTATAACAGACTAAGTAAGAACTAATTTCCTTGTTTCACAGAAAACTAGTGCAGATCCTTTCTCTCTAGATAAACGGGAGTTTGCAGAGACTTAGATTCCCTGGGCGTTATCATCAGAAGTGACTCAGATGCGACTCCCTGTCTTAGTCCATTGGGGCTGCTCTAACAAAAATGCCCTAGACTGGGTGGCTTAAACAGCCTCACAGTTCTGGATACTGGGAAGTACAAGATCAAGGCACTGCTAGAGTCAGTGTCTGATGAGAGCCTGCTCCCTGGCTCAGAGACAGCCATCCTCTTACAGTGTCCTCACATGGCAGAAGGGGCTAGGGAGCTCTCCGGAGACTCTTTTATATAAAGGGCACTAATCCTATTCATGAGGGCTTGGTCTTCATGATCTAATCACCTCCCAAAGGCCCCACCTCCAAATACTGTCACAGTGGAAATTAGGTTTCAACATATGAATTTTGGAGGGTCACAAACATTCAGTCTACAGCACTTTCATTCCCCTAAGACCCAGTGGGGAGGAAAAAAAAATCTCAATCAAAGATGAGGGTAGTAATATCAATGCAGATAAAGTGGATATTAAATGACAGGATTACTGAATAAAGCTCCATAAAAAGATATCATTATCTATCTAGAATAACCAGTTTCCTGTAGACCTCCAACATCATATCTCTTCAAAAATCTTTTGAGCAGGCCACAACCATCCTCACTAATCCTAAGTGAAGGGTATAACCACACTTCTGAATCTCTTAAAACCCAGTATCAACTCTGAAAGAAAACTAAAAGTTGATCCCAAGTGAATCAGACCCAACTGAACCTGACATCTTGAGACACTGAAGTGTATATAATAGTTTAACACCCATCATGATTATCAAATTGAATCAGCATTCTGAAGGTCTACACAACTACACATAATTTAAGCAGGTAACTATTATTGTCTAAAAGATGTATCTTCAGTGACCAAGCAGTGACTTTTAAGCCAGATAAAACACTACCAGGTTACTGAGAGCAATTTTTGCCTTTAAACATTGCCTTAAAAATGTAGCTGACTTGCTGTCTAAGCACATTCCTCTTTACTGGGAAAGAGGAAGTAGGGACTGCTGCAAAGGAAGAACTCGGTGATGTTCTCGTTCTGGCTGGATAAAAACCCAACCTTATTACTAAGATGGTCAAGGTATGCTGAAAGCATCAAAATTTCTTC
This sequence comes from Balaenoptera physalus, assembly GCF_965194825.1. NCBI lineage: Eukaryota > Metazoa > Chordata > Mammalia > Artiodactyla > Balaenopteridae > Balaenoptera > Balaenoptera physalus. Next base: position 44,717,641 of record NC_138886.1, read on the forward strand.
TTTCTCAAAAACAGATTCTGTTGCTCTGTGGTTAAAACCCAATTTCTACCTATATCCTCAAAAGGTCCTTTTAACTTTCCCAGTAGGATGATTAGAAGGTTGGAGATCAGCTTCAAAGTATTGTTCTCACCATGTGATTAGGTATAAGGTTCAGTTCTGCCTTTTATTATCCCCAACATGACAATCTGGCACTCCTGGAACTTCAGTCTGTGAAGGCCTGTGTGTGATGGGAGACAACACAGAACAGTGGCATAGGCCCAGTGATGAAACTGAACTCTACCACTTCTAAGTAAAGTAGCCTTGGGCTTGTCTCTTAATCTCAACAAGGCTCAGTTTCTTCATCTGTAAAATATAAATAATAATGCAAATGTTGTGGGAATTAAGTAAATTTGCCTAGTTCATTGTCTAGTGCAAAAAGTAACGCTACAAGCATTTCTCAAATAAATGTTGAGATTGAAGGACAACCATTTTGGACAAACATTTAGAAAAGAATTCTAACCATATTTTTTTACTGCTATAAAATAGAGAAAGTTATTCAGTTTTTATGTGAGTAGGGATCCATCTATCTGTGTTTACTCAAACCCAGCAGATCTTCAGTGTTGTTTATTGATTCCTGCATCCACTGTCTGCCTGGATACTACATACCCAAGTGTGGTAACCAGACTCTTAAGATGATGTCCAATGATTCTTGTCTACTGATATTCATGCCCTTGTGTAGTTTCCTCCCATGTTGAAAGGATATTGTGGAAATGATAGTGTGACTTCCAAAGATGGTTCATAAAAGACACTGCAGTTTCAGCCTTGTTCCCTCTTGAGTCACTTATTCTAGAGCAAGCCAGCTGCCATGTCAGGATGACACTCAGCAGTCCTATGGGTAGGTTCACATGCTGAGGAACTGAAGCCTCCTAACCAGCACTAACTTGCCAGCAATGTGAGTGAGTCACCTTGAAAGCAGATTCTCTAGTCCCAGTCAAGTCTCCTGATAACTACAACCACCGCCAACTTTTTGACTGAAATCTCTCTCTGGGCCAGAATTAGCTAAGCCACTCCTAAACTTCTAACTCACAGAAACTGTGAAAAAAAATAAAAGTTTATTGTTGTTTTCACCCAACTTTTGAGGGAATCTGTCACTCAGCAATAGATAACTATAAACCATGCAAAATCTCATTCCCTCATCCCACAAAATCAGTGCTTGTTTTCTATCAGTAGTGAGTGATATGTATCAGTGGTACAAAGCAGTTCATAACATACTTGGTATTTGAAGTGACATGAAAGTCATGTCAGAGTACAAAGATCACAGTTGCTCCATCCTGTTCCTCAAAGCGTCATCAGAAGGTACAAAGCATTTAGCTTTCATCATCACTCAATAGGGGATTTATTTCCAAATATTGATAGCAGCCCTATTAATAATATTAATATCACTATGTTCAAAGAATAATATAACATTTATACATCTTTACTATGATTTTGCACAAAATTCTGCCTTCAACTGTCTATAGGAGTAACATAGATACCAGTTTGAATACTAGATAAGCCACTGAAATAATAACTAACATTTCTGAATCTCATATTCGTCTTTTGTATAATGTAATTCAATTCACATCATATAGAACTGATGTGAAAATCAGGGATATAATTCATAACACAAATTGTATGCTCCATGAGTGAAAGCAAATAACCACCATCACCTCCAAAACCAACATAAGAGTTCTTGAATTGGACAATGCTTTTACTTTTGAAACTGGCAAAGATTAACTAGACTGATAATCTCACTGTCAGTGAGCTTTGAGAAATGGGCCTCTTTTACCTGCGATGTCTGGGAATATAATTGGTACAACATTTCTGAAGGATAATGTGTCAAAAGCCAAAGAAACGATGCCCTTCAATTCAGCAATTCTGTATCTAAAAATGTATCCTAAAGAAGTAGTTGGAAATGTGTCCCAAAATGTATGTAAAAGGTGTTCTTCACAGGATTGTACAAAATAATAACAACTAGGAATAACTTAAATATTCACCAATGTGGAACTGATTAATTTGACAAAAATTGAATCTAACTCAAAAGGAAGCCCTTATATGGGCTATCCAGTAATGCAAGACTTACATGACCTGATTTATGACTTGGACACATAGACTTCTGGCTGAAGTTTGGTTTTTCTTCTTTCTTACCCAAAGACCCATTAAAATAATAGTCAAAAAATTAGTGTATAATCCCACAACAGAAAGGAAAATAACATTATGGCTAAACAGATGAAAGATTTCAACAAATTTCTGGTAGACATAAGCATGATGTTGAAGCTAGACTATAACACACATGAAAACTGGAAGTGAGGAGAAAAAAATCTCTGGAAAGTTTCTGGACTCAGAGATTAAAGACACAATAAAGTGTGAATGTAAGAAGTGAAGATAAAAACAAGGGGAGTACTTTAAGATCTGTATGCACCATAGTAGCCTACCTACTCACAAACTACAATCTTAACACAGGTTCCCTGGGATACACTTACAGGCAAAAAAGTTCTTCTGATCAGAACTGCTGTTGAGGATGAGTGTGTTAGCACCCCAGCAAATGTCCCCTTCATTCACACAATGGGAGCTCCTCTAACAGTGTAACAGCTAGATCCCTGACCACCCAACCCAAAGGAAACTCCTTATGTTGAACCTACCAGATCACTCTTTAGGTCTCTCTCTTAAATAGAAGACTAACTAGATTTTCAAGAAAAATATGCATCAAAGAGAATGATAAAGACAAATATACCGAAAAATTGATTCCAGATGAACAGATACTTCAGAGAAGAAAATAAAATTTTTGAAGTCCCTAATTGATATCCCTCTAAGAGATAAAAGAAGTTATTACTTTCATGAAATGATAACATAATATTATAGAAAGGAAATATCATAGAAAATGAAAGAATTCTTCAATATTAAAACCATAGTTTTGAAGGAGACCTTCAAGATGGTGGAGGAGTAAGACGTGGAGATCACCTTTCTCCCCAAGAATAGGTCAAAAATAAATCTACATGTGGAACAACTCTTATAGAACACTTACTGAATGCTGGCAGAAGACTGCAGACTTCCCAAAAGGCAAAAATACCCACATACCTGGGTAGGACAAAAGAAAAAAGAAAAAACAGAGACAAAAAATAGGGACAGGACCTGCACCTCTGGGAGGGAGCTGTGAAGGAGGAAAAGTTTCCACACGCTAGGAAGCCCCTTCACTGGTGGGGATAGGGGGTGGGCGGGGGGGATGCTTCAGAACCACAGAGGAGAGCGCAGCAACAGGGGTGCAGCAGGCAAAGCAGAGAGATTCCCGTGCAGAGGATTGGTGCCGACCAGCACTCACCAACCTGAGATGCTTGTCTGCTCACCCACCAGGGTGGGTGGGGACTGGGAGCTCAGGCTCGGGCTTCAGAGGTCAGACCCCAGAGAGAGGACTGGGGTTGGCTGCGTGAACATAGCCTGAAGGGGGCTAGTGCACCACAGATAGCCAGGAGGAAGTCAGGGGAAAAGTCAGGACCTGCTGAAGAGGCAAGAAACCATTGTTTCTCGGTGCACGAGAAGGGATTCCTGCTCCGTGCACCCACAGAAGGTAGAGCATTGCCTAAGCATGCTCCAGAGACAGGCGCAAGCAGCAGCTATCAGCTCAAACCCCAGAGATGGGCATAAGACACTAACGCTGCCACCACTGCCACCAAGGCTCCTGTGTGCAAGCGCAGGTCACTACCACACCAGGAGCCTGTGCAGCACGCCACTGTCAGGGTCCCGAGATCCAGGACAACTTCCCCAGGAGAACACATGGCATGTCTCAGGCTGTTTCAATGTCACACCGGCCTCTGCCACCGCAGGCTCACCCCACATTCCAATTATGACTACCATACCCCTCCCTCTCCCCAGCCTGAATGAGCAAGAGAGCCCAAATCAGCCGCTGCTTTAACCCCCTCCTGTCTGGGCAGGGAGCAGACGCCTGAGGGCGACCAACACACAGAGGTGGGGCCAAAACCAAAGCTGAAACCGAGGAGCTGTGCAAACAAAGAAGAGAAAGGGAAATTTCTCTGTGCAGCCTCAGAAGCAGTGGATTAAATCCCCACCCACAATCAACTTGATGAACCCTGCATCTGTGGAATACCTGAATAGACAATGAATGTTCCCAAAATTGAGGCAGTGGACTTTCGGACCAACTGTAGACTTGGGGTTTGCTTTCTGCATCTGATTTCTTTCTGGTTTTCATGTTTATCTTAGATTAGTGTTTGGTTCTTGTTATCATTGGTGGATTTGTTTATTGGTTTTGTTGCTCTCTTTTTTGTTTTAATTTTATTTTTTATTTTTTTATTATTTTTTAATATATATATATTTTTTAGTTTCTTTCCATTTTTCTCTTTTTGTGAGTGTGTATGTGTATGTTTCTTTGTGTGATTTTGTGTGTTTAGCTTTGCTTTCACCATTTGTCCTAGGGTTCTAACTGTTCGTTTTGTGTGTGTGTGTGTTTGTTTGTTTTCTTTTTATGAGTGTGTGTATTTTTTTTGTGTGATTTCGTCTGTTTAGTTTTGCTTTTACTATTTGGTTTGGGGTTCTATCTGTTCGTTTTGGGGTTTTTTTTTTTCCTTTTTTTCCTTCCTTTTCTTCCAAGCCACGTGGCTGTCAGGGTCTTGGTGCTCCAGCCAGATGTCAGGCCTGAGCTTCCGAGGTGGGAGAGCCAAGTCCAGGACATTGGACCACCAGAGACCTCCTGGCCTCACATAATATCAATCAGCAAGAGCTCTCCCAGATATCTCCGTGTCAACACTAAGACACAGCTCCACCCAAGGACCAGCAAGCTCCAGTGCTGGAGGCCCCATGCCAAACAACTAGGAAGACAGGAACACAACACCAGCCATTAGCAGAGAGGCTGCCTAAAGTCATACTAAGTTCACAGACACCCCAAAACGCACCACTGGACGCAGCCCTGCCAACCAGAGGGACAAGTACCAGCCCACCCACCAGAACAAATGCATCAGTCCCCCCCACCAGGAAGCCTACACAAGCCACTGAACCAACATCACCCACTGGGGGCAGACACCAGAAATAAGAGGAACTACAAACCTGCAGCCTGAGAAAAGGAGACCCCAAACACAGTTGGTTAAACAAAATGAGAAGACAAAACTATGCAGCAGATGAAAGAGCAAGGTAAAACCCCACCAGACCAAACAAATGAAGATGAAATAGGCACTCTACTTGAAAAAAAATTCAGAGTAATGATAGTAAAGATGATCCAAAATCTTGGAAATAGAATGGAGAAAATACAAGAAACATTTAACGAGGACCTAGAAGAACTAAGGAGCAAACAAACAATGATGAACAACACAATAAATGAAATTAAAAATTCTCTAGAGAAGATCAATAGCAGAATAACTGAGGCAGAAGAATGGATAAGTGACCCGGAAGATAAAATAGTGGAAATAACTGCCACAGAGTAGAAAAAAGAAAAAAGAATGAAAAGAATTAAGGACAGTCTCAGAGACCTCTGGGACAACATTTAACACACCAACATTTGAATAATAGGGGTCCCAGAAGAAGAACGGAAAAAGAAATGGACTGAGAAAATATTTGAACACATTACAGTCAAAAACTTCCCTAACATGGGAAAGGAAATAGTCAGTCAAGTCCAGGAAGTGCAGAGAGTCCCATACAGGATAAATCCAAGGAGAAACACGCCAAGACACATATTAATCAAACTATCAAAAATTAAATACAAAGAAAAAATATTAAAAACAGCAAGGGAAAAGCAACAAATAACATACAAGGGAATCCCCATAAGGTTAACAGCTGAACTTTCAGCATAAACTCTGCAAGCCAGAAGGAACTGGCAGGACATATTTAAAGTGATGAAAGGGAAAAACCTACAACCAAGATTACTCTACCCAGCAAGAATCTCATTCGGAATCAATGGAAAAATTAAAACCTTTACAGAAAAGCAAAAGTTAAGAGAATTCAGCACCACCAAACCAGCTTTACAACAAATGCTAAAGGAACTTCTCTAGGCAGGAAACAAAAGAGAAAGAAAAGACTTACAAAAACAAACCCAAAACAATTATAGAAATGGTAATAGGAACATACATATCAATAATTACCTTAATGGTCATTAGATTAAATGCTCCAACCAGACACAAACTAGCTGAATGGATAGAAAAGAAATATCCGTATATATACTGTCTACAAGAGACCCACTTCAGACCTAGGGACACATACAGAATGAAAGTGAGGGGATGGAATAAGACATTCCATGCAAACGGAAATCAAAAGAAAGCTGGAGTAGCAATTCTCATATCAGACAAAATAGACTTTAAAATAAAGACTATTACAAGAGACAAAGAAGGACACTACATAATGATCAAGGGATCATTCCAAGAAGAAGATATAAAAATTGTAAATACTTATGCACCCAACATAGGAGCACCTCAATACATAAGGCAAATGCTAACAGCCATAAAAGGGGAAATTGACAGTAACACAATCATAGTAGGAGATTGTAACACCCACTTTCACCAATGGACATATCATACAAAATGAAAATAAATAAGGAAACACAAGCTTTAAATGACACAATAGACCAGATAGATTTAATTGATATTTATAGGACATTCCATCCAAAAACAACAGAATACACTTTCTTCTCAAGGGCTCATGGACCATTCTCCAGAATAGACCATATCTTGAGTCACAAATCAAGCCTCGGTAAATTTAAGAAAATAGCAATCATATCAAGTATCTTTTCTGACCACAACACTATGAGACTAAATATCAATTACAGGAAAAAAACTGTAAAAAATACAAACACATGGAGGCTAAACAATACACTACTAAATAACCAAGAGATCAAATAGGAAATCAAAAAATACCTAGAAACAAATGACAATGAAAACATGACGACCCAAAACCTATGCGATGCATGAAAAGCAGTTCTAAGAGGGAAGTTTACAGCAATACAATCCTACCTCAAGAAACAAGAAACATCTGAAATAAACAACGTAACCTTACACCTGAAGCAATTAGAGAAAGAAAAACAACAACAACAAAAAAAAACCCCCACAAAGTTAGCAGAAGGAAAGAAATCATAAAGATCAGATCAGAAATAATTGAAAAAGAAATGAAGGAAACAATAGCAAAGATCAATAAAACTATAAGCTGGTTCTTTCAGAAGATAAACAAAATTGATAAACCATTACCCAGAATCATCCAGAAAAAAAGGGAGAAGCTCAAATCAATAGAATTAGAACTGAAAAAGGTGAAGTAAAAACTGACACTGCAGAAATACAAAGGATCATGAGAGACTACTATAAGCAACTCTGTGACAATAGAATGGACAATGTGGAAGAAATGGACAAATTCTTAGAATAATACAACCTTCCAAGACTGAACCAGAAAGAGAGAAAATATTAACAGACTAATCACAAGCACTGAAATTGTAACTGTGATTCAAAATTTTCCAACAAACAAAAAACCAGGACCAGACGGCTACACAGGCAAATTCTATCAAACATTTAGAGAAGAGCTAACACCCCCAAACTCTTCCAAACTATAGCAGAGGAAGGAACACTCCCAAACTCGTTCTACGAGGCCACCATCACCCTGATACCAAACCCAGACAAAGATGTCACAAAGAAAGAAAACTACAGGCCAATATCACTGATGAACACAGATGCAAAAGTCCTCAACAAAATACTAGCAAAAAGAATCCAACAGCACATTAAAAGGATCATACACCAGGATCAAGTGGGGTTTATCCCAGGAATGCAAGGATTCTTCAATATACACAAATCAATCAATGTGATATACCATATTAACAAATTGAAGTAGAAAAACCATATGATTATCTCAGTAGATGCAGAAAAAGCTTTCGACAAAATTCAACACCCATTTATGATAAAAACCCTCCAGAAAGTAGGCATAGAGGGAACTTACCTCAACATAATAAAGGCCATATATGACAAACCCACAGCCAACATTGTCCTCAATGGTGAAAAACTAAAACCATTTCCTCTAAGATCAGGAACAAGACAAGGATGTCCACTCTCACCAATATTATTCAACATAGTTTTGGAAGTTTTAGCCACAGCAATCAGAGAAGAAAAAGAAATAAAAGGAATCCAAATCAGAAAAGAAGTAAAACTGCCACTGTTTGCAGATGACAAGATACTATACACAGGGAATCCTAAAGAGGCTACCAGAAAACTACTAATCAATGAATTTGGTAAAGTAGAAGGATACAAAATTAATGCACGTGAAATCTCTTGCATTCCTATACACTAGCAATGAAAAATCTGAAAGAGAAATTAAGGAAACACTCCCATTTACCACTGCAACAGAAAGAATAAAGTACCTAGGAATAAACCTACCTAAGAAGACAAAAGACCTGTATGCAGAAATCTATAAGACACTGATGAAAGAAATTAAAGACAATACAAACAGATGGAGAGATATACCGTGTTCTTGGATTGGAAGAATCAACATTGTGAAAATGACTATACTACCCAAAGCAATCTACAGATTCAATGCAATCCCTATCCAACTACCAGTGGCATTTTTCACAGAACTACAACAAAAATTTTTACAATTTGCATGGAAACACAAAAGATCCCGAAGAGCCAAAGCAATCCTGAGGGGAAAAAACGGAGCTGAAGGAATCAGACTCCCTGACTTCAGACTATACTACAAAGCTACAGTAATCAAGACAATATGGTACTGGCACAAAAACAGAAACATAGATCAATGGAACAGGATAGAAAGCCCAGAGATAAACCCACACACTTATGGTCAATTAATCTAAAACAAAGGAGACAAGAACATATAATGGAGAAAAGACAGCCTCTTCAATAAGTGGTGCTGGGAAAACTGGACAGCTACATGTAAAAGAATGTAATTAGAACACTTCCTAACACCATACACAAAAATAAACTCAAAATGGATTAAAGACCTAAATGCAAGGCCAGACACTATAAAACTCATAGAGGAAAACATAGGCAGAACACTCTATGACATAAATTACAGCAAGATCCTTTATGACCCACTTCCTAGAGAAATGGAAATAAAAACAAAAATTAACAAATGGGACCTAATTAAACTCAAAAGCTTTTGCACAGCAAGGAAACCATAAACAAGACGAAAAGACAACCCTCAGAATGGGAGAAAATATTTGCAAATGAAGCAACTGACAAAGGATTAATCTCCAAAATATACAAGCAGCTCATGCAGCTCAATATCAAAAAACAAACAACCCAATACAAAAATGGACAGAAGACCTAAACAGACATTTCTCCAAAGAAGATGTACAGATTGCCAACACACACATGAAAGGATGCTCAACATCACTAATCATTAGAGAAATGCAAATCAAAACCACAGTGAGGTATCACCTCACACAGGTCAGAATGGCCATCATCAAAAAATCTACAAAAAATAAATGCTGGAGAGGGTGTGGAAAAAAGGAAACCCTCTTGCACTGTTGGTGGGAATGTAAATTGATAAAACCAGGGCTTCCTTGGTGGTGCAGTGGTTAAGAATCCGCCAGCCAATGCAGGGGACACGGGTTCCAGCCCTGGCCCCAAAAGATCCCACATGCCGCAGAGCAACTAAGCCCGTGCACCACAACTACTGAGCCTGCACTCTAGAGCCCACGAGCCACAACTACTGAAGCCCGTGTGCCACAACTACTGAAGCCTGCACACCTAGAGCCTGTGCTTCACAACAAGAGAAGCCACCACAATGAAAAGCCCTCGAACCGCAATGAAGAGTGGCCCCCGCTCGCTGCAACTTGAGGAAGCCCTCGCTCAGCAACAGAAGACCCAACGCAGCCAATAAATAAATAAATAAATAAAATCTATTAAAAAAAAAAAGAAAAAAAATTTTAAAATAAATAAATAAAATTGATACAACCACTACAGAGAACAGTATGGAGGTTTCTTAAAAAACTAAAAATAGAATTACAATATGACCCAGCAATCCCACTACTGGGCATATACCCTGAGAAAACCATAATTCAGAAAGAGACATCTACCACAATGTTCATTGCAGCACTATTTACAATTGCTAGGACATGGAACCAACCTAAGTGTTCATGAACAGATGAATGGATAAAGAAGTTGTGGCACATATATACAATGGAATATTACTCAGCCATAAAAAGAAACTAAATTGAGTTATTTGCAGTGAGGTGGATGGTTACCTAGAGTCTGTCAGACCGAGTGAAGTAAATCAGAAAGAGAAAAACAAATACCATATGCTAACACATATATATGGAATCCAAAAAAAAAAAAATGGTTCTGATGAACCTAGGAGCAGGACAGGAATAAAGATGCTGACATAGAGAACTGACTTGAGGACACGGGGAGGGGGAAGGGTAAGCTGCGATGAACTGAGAGAGTAGAATTGACATATATACACTACCAAATGTAAAACAGATAGCTAATGGGAAGCAGCTGCATAGCACAGGGAGATCAGCTCGGTGCTTTGTGACCACCTAGAGGGGTGGGATAGGGAGGGTAGGAGGCAGGCGCAAGAGGGAGGAGATATGGGGATATATGTATACATATAGCTCATTCACTTTGTTATACAGCAGAAACTAACACAACATTGTAAAGCAATTATACTCTAATAAAGATGTTAAAATAAATAGAGGACTCAGTGAAAAAATAAAATAAAATAAAACCATAGTTTCAAGTACTAGAAGATATTATGACTTTTGTTCAAAACCCAAAAGCAGTCAAAAGATGGATTAAAAATTTGACTATGTAAAAATTTTTAAATATTTGCATGAAGAAAGCATTATAAGCAAAGTCAAAAGAAAAATTCCAAACTGGGAGATAATATTTGCAACAGATATAACAAATGAGCTAATCTCGCTAGTATAAAAACCACTTTTAACAATCAAGAAGAGAAAGACCAAAATCCCAATAGAAAACTGGGATAAAGAGAAAGCTCATAGAAAAAGAAAGGCAAATGACCATGACACATAAAAAAAGAACCTCAATTTCAGTATAGTAAAAGAAATGCAAATTAAAACAACACTGAGATGACATTTCGTACCTATGCAGATGGTAAAAATCCAAAAAGTTGACAATACAGTCAGTTGTTAAAATTGAAGAGAAACAAATACTTTCATACATTTCTGATGAGAACAGAAAATGGTACCATCTTATGGAGGAATATTTGATAAAAATATAATAAAGTTATATATGGGTTTACCCTTTGGCTCAGCAATCTCACTTTTAGGATTCCACCTGTAGATACACCAACTCAAATACAAAACAACAGGTGCTCAAAATTGTGATTCATTGTAGCATTATTTGCAAAAACAAAATACTATTAGAATCAATTCAAATGCCCATCAGTCAAAGACTGGTGCAACAATTATGGTGCATCTACCCAAAGAAAATAATCTCTAAGAACTGATATGGAATGATTCCAGGATATATTATATTTAGTGAACAAGCAAGGCACAGAACTGTATAGGTAGAAAGGTAGTTACACTACCTTTCATACTAAAAAGAGAGACAGACATCTAAAAATGGGCAGAAGACTTAAGCAGACATTTCTCCAAAAAAGACATACAGATAGCCAACAGGCACATGACAAGATGTTCAATATCACTAATTATTAGAGAAATGTAAATCAAAACTACAATGAGGTGGGAATTCTCTGGAGGTCCTGTGGTTAAGACTCTGTGCTTCCACTGCAGGGGGCATGGGTTTGATCCCTGGGTAGGGAACTAAGATCCTACATGCCGCTTAGCCAAAAAAAGAAAAAAATCTGCAATGAGGTATCACCTCATAACAGTCAGAATGGCAATCGTTAAAATGTCTACAAATAATAGATGCTGGAGAAGGTGTGAACAAAAGGGAACTCTCCTACACTGTTGGTGGGAATGTAAACTGGTGTAGCCACTATGGAGAACAGTATGGATGTTCCTTAAAAAACTAAAAATAGAATTACCATAGGATCCAGCAAATCCAGGATCTGGCATATATCTGGAGAAAACCATAATTCGAAAAGATACATGCACCCCAGTGTTCATAGCAGCACAATTTACAATAGCCAAGACACGAAGGCAACTTAAATGTCCACTGACAGAGGAATGGATAAAGAAGATGTGGTGCATATATATATACACATACATACATACATACACACACACAATGGAATATTACTCAGCCTTAGAAAAAAATGAAATAATGCTATTTGCAGCAACATGGACGGACCTAGAGCTTGTCATACTGAATGAAGTAAGTCAGACAGAGAAAGACAAATATCATATGATAGTGCTTATATGTGGAATCTAAAAAAATGGTACAAATGAACTTATTTACAAAACAGAAATAGAGTCACAGATGTAGAAAGAAGATTTGGTATATATATATATATATATATATATATATATATATATATATATTATATACACACACACACACACACAAAATGGAATATTACTCAGTCATAAAAAAGAATGAAATAATGCCATTTGCAGCAACATGGATAGACCTAGAGATTAACATATTAAGTGAAGTAAATCAGACAGAGAAAGACAAATATCATATGATAGTGCTTATATATGGAATCTAAAAAAAAATGATACAAGGGAACTTATTTAGAAAACATAAATAGATTCACAAACAGAAAACAAACTTATGGTTACCAAAGGGGATAGCGAGGGGCACGGGGGAGATAAATTAGGAGCTTGGGATTAACATATATACACTACTACATATAAAATAGGTAAGCAACAAGGTCCTACTGTATAGCACAGGGAACTATACTCAATATCTGGTAATAACCTATAATGGAAAAGAATCTGAAAAAGAATATATATATGTATATATATTACTGAATCACTTTGCTGTACACTTGAAGTTAACACAAACTGTAAATTAACTATACCTCAACTTTTAAAAAAAAACTTGAGAGAAAATAAGAATATCTATGTAGGTATGCACACGCATGTGCAAGTGTGTTTGTTTGATTAACTTAGTCAAAACAAACACAGTCAAGAATACAGTGACTAATGAATGATTACCTCAAGGGGTTAGATAGGAATGGGGTACGAAGGCTAAGGATGGAAGAAAGGTTTCTCTGAGTAATGATTTTTACGTATGAACCATGTGTATCAGTTAAGGTTTAGTCAGGAGACCAAAGCACACTAGTTACTTGAACAGAGGGAATTTAATATGACAAATTGTTAACTATATGACTGAAAGGGTAAAAAGAGAACACAAATGTATCAGGACAACAATAATTGCAGGAAGCAGCCACCACCTTTATGGCAGAAGAATACTTAGAGACGTTGGAACTATTAAGATTTAGAAATTATTTAAAATTTAGAATTGCTCTGCTGGGCTGAAACTCAGAACTTCTAGGAAGGGTCACTATTCAGGTGGTGCTGAGGTCTCTGAGTTCAAAGGAAGGGCCCATGAGCTGGACCTCTGGGGGAGGCTGGTTCTACGAGTATTTGAAAAACTGCAAACTGGATTCAACTGCTTCTATGGGAAGGAACTTATGCTGCAGGGTGGGGAAAGCATGGCTAGAGTGGTATGCACAGGAACTGGAAGCTGATAAATAGCCCCACAAGGTAAAAATAGGAAGGAGCAAAGTTCCTTTTAACTCTTCTAGTTCTGCGGTCTCCCTCTAGCATCACCTTTGGAAGATCACAGCAGAGAACCAGCTGGAAAAACAGAAATGTGGTTTGCAGAATCCCAGGCCCAGCATCACAAAGCAGGGTGCAGAAGGCTGAGAATCAACAGCTTAATAACTGACGCAACATGTGAATGTTTTATATATTCAAAACTTAAATTAAATAAAAAAGAGAAAAGCAAACCATAAAATTGAACACCAATACAAACAAATGAACCTAACTGTATAAACTCAATAACCACACAGAGAAAGAATTATTTCAAGTACAATAAACTGACTGTTTGTTCTTACTGTGATATAGTCCAAGGACAAAAAGAATTGCAAAGATATGTAAAACTTCACTCAGTATGTTTACTGTTGGTAGTAATAGTGCACTTTAGAAATTATTTTATGCATATTACAGGATAAAGCAGATGAGTAAGTGAATGGTATTGAGAACCAAGATTCTCAGTGTTACAGAAAAGGTGTAACAATATAAAATAAGCTTTAAAAAATCTTATAATGTTAAATTTGAACTGGAAACAGTATGAATTTTTTTAAAGATTTTTCCCAGTTCTACTTATAGGAAGGGCCTAGAACCAGTGACAACTAGTAGCAATGAACAAGCACCCAGATCTTGGTTTCTAAATACCATATATCCCAGTAAAAGGAACCAGGGATCCTTGGAGAAATGGTTGATTCCATATCTGACGTACAGAAAGTACTCAGCAATGTGGGATATGTTGTGTCAAAAAGTAAGAAAGTGCCCAAAGACAAGCTGAGTCATGAGAAAAGGACACAGGGAGCTAGCTTGAATCAGCTCCCAGTGATCAAATTCAGGACAATCTGGCCATTGAAAAGAATAGTGATTATTACTGATTATAACATTTTAAATAAAAAGTCCTTGAAATACACAGTGAAATTCAAAATGAGAGAGAAAGGAGATAAAAACAAAGCTCTTCTCTATAAAAGAACGTCTACTAATAAATGTATAAGGAATTATAGAAGTAGATAATCACCATTTTGTAACTTTTAATATAATTGACTTAGGTCAACATAATCTTTGTTAAAACCATCAGGTGAAAGATCTTTGGAAAAACTTAATCACCTCAGAGATAACTTACTGATTGCGAAGGGGAAAATATACCATTTCAGTGGGGAGATCTGAAGGGTATCACCTTAACAAAATGAGCAGACCTAGTAACACTATTACTGGAACAACCTGATATAATATGCCTTCTTATGTGACATAATATGAAATACACAACTTAACCTACAAAATTCTTGTGGCAAACTTTTTAACCTGAATATAATCAATTCTCTGGATCCAATTTAGAGGAAATAAATTGAAAATTTAGCATGGAAATTTAGCATGGAAAACATGCTAAATGATATCATGAGGATACAATCAGAAAAATCCAGACTGTGGGACACTATACAAGAAAAAAAAATCGGTAGCAATGTGGGGATGAGAAGGTCAGTATACTTTTTCAGGCTAAAAAGAGTCAATCATAGCAACTAAATGCAGTGAATAAATCTAGATTATGTTTTTTAAAATGTATAAAAGATATTCTTTGGACAACTGAGGAAACTGAATATGGGTGGAATATTATACGATGTTATTGACTAATTGTTAATTTTCTTAGTTGTAAAAATGGTATTGTGATATTAGAAACAAATATCCTTATTCTTTTTTTTTTTTTTAAAGTTTAATTTTTTTTTATTTATTTATGACTGTGTTGAGTCTTCGTTTCTGTGCGAGGGCTTTCTCTAGTTGTGGCAAGTGGGGTCCACTCTTCATCGCGGTGCGCGGGCCTCTCACTATCGCGGCCTCTCTTGTTGCGGAGCACAGGCTCCAGACGCGCAGGCTCATTAATTGTGGCTCACGGGCCTAGTTGCTCCGCGGCATGTGGGATCTTCCCAGACCAGGGCTCGAACCCGTGTCCCCTGCACTGGCAGGCAGATTCTCAACCACTGCACCACCAGGGAAGCCCCAAATATCCTTATTCTTATGATACTCATTCTAAAGTATTTAGGGGTAAGTGGTTATTATATCTTCAATTTACTTTCAAATGGTCCACAGCAAAGATATACATGTATATGTAAAGAGAGGGGAAAATGTGGCAAAAAGTTAACATTTATTGAAATTAGGTAGACATTATTAGAATATTTGTTAAATTATTCTTTCAACTTTTCAAGATGTTTAAAAATTTTCATAATAGGGACTTCCCTGGTGGTCCAATGGTTAAGACTCTGCACTTCCACTGCAGGGGGCATGGGTTCAATTCCTAGTCAGTGAACTAAGATCCTGCACGCCGTGCACACGGCATGGCCAAAAAAATTTTTTAATTTAATTTAATTTTAAAAGTTTTTCATGATACAATGTTGGGTGGATAAATGTATTACTACAGAAAAATACAGAGTTGCAAAGTTTTTTAAACTTTAGATTAATGTACAAGCAGAATCCAAGAAATTAGAGGGGAAAAAAAAAGAAAATATAAAGACCAAGAAGATCAGACCAAGAGTTTTAACATCTAACTAACAGGTACAGCAGAAATAGAAAAATGGAAAATGTTGAGTAAAAACCTGTCAAAGAAATAATGGGAAAGTTATCACAAAGTTGAAAAATATGTCTTCAAACTGAATGGTTCCAATGATTGCTAAGTGGAAGGAATGAAAAAAGACAAACATCTGGACTCATCCTGGTGACATTTCAGACCCCCAAGAATCAACAGAAAAGCCTAAGGTCTTCTGTAGAAAGAAACAACAATCAGACCAGCATCAGTCATAAGACTGAACAACAATGAATGCTAGAAGACCATGGAATAAGTCTTCCAAGTCCAAAGGGAAAATAATTTTGAGTATAAAATTCTACAGGCAGCCAACCTATCAGTTCAAGTAATAATGCAAAGTAAAATCATTTCCAGATGTGCAACTCAAACATTTACTGTACCTATACTCTTTCTTAGGAATGACTTGAAGATGTTCATCAGTAAAATAAGAATAATATCAAAACAAGAGGAAGATTAAGGATATAAGAAAGACTGAAAAAGTCAACCTCAGGTTGATGGGTATGAATCAAACCTAGAAAGTTATCAGGATATTAAAACAGGAAGTCAAAGGCCTCCAAGGTAAGTCCCTTTAAAAAAAGAATACAATGATTTGAAGCAATGAATAAATTAGTAAAATATGGGAAAAGACACAAAGATTGGGAAAAGACATACAAAGATTAGCAAAAGAGAAAAGGATATGGTAAGGACAGCATATAATTTTTCTTCCACACAGATGAACAATCAAAAAATAAAGTTGAGAATGCAATTTCTTTCACAATAGCATCAAAAAGAATAGAATATAAAGAAATAATTTTTAAGTGTAATACATATACAATGAAAATATAAAACATTACTAAGAGATATTAAAGAATATCAATATATAAATGAAAAGATATCCCCTGTTCTTGGATTATAAGACTCAATATTGTTAAGATGGCAATTCTCCCAAAATTGATCTATAGATTCAAGGCAATCCCTATCAAAATCCCAGCAGGCTTCTTTGTAGAAACTGATAAGCCGATTCTAAAATTTATATAGTCATGCAAAGACCCAAAACAGTTTTGAAAAAGAAGAACAATGTTGGAGGAATTATAATCATTTCAAAACTTACTATAAAGCTACAGAAATCAAAATGGCATGGTACTGGCATAAGGATAAACATATAAATCAATTGAACAGAATAGAAACTTCAGAAATAAACCCTTACATTTGTGGTTAGGTGATATCTAATAAAGGTACTAATACAACTCAATTGGGAAAAGACAGTCTATTTTTAACAATCTGTGCTGGTACTACCAGCATCTGGGCAGTAAAGTGTTAACTCAGCAGGCCTAGGCTGCCCAAACCCTGCACATTCCAAACGTCCTAGAACTGGCCTTTGACCAACTGCTGGGAAAGAAACTCTGAGGGAGCCCTTGGAATACCCTGCCTGATAAGACTGGCGTTGTATATCTGAAACCTTGGACCATACCAGATGGTTTAGGCTAACCGTGTGATTTGTGTTGAACATCTGTTTTTGAATGCCTGAAGCTTTGGCTTATGCTGTGTCAGTTGACATCTAGGG
This sequence comes from Balaenoptera physalus, assembly GCF_965194825.1. Classification (NCBI taxonomy): domain Eukaryota; kingdom Metazoa; phylum Chordata; class Mammalia; order Artiodactyla; family Balaenopteridae; genus Balaenoptera; species Balaenoptera physalus. The sequence continues at coordinate 44,735,386 of NC_138886.1, forward strand.
GACTGGAGACTGAGAACCTCAGGTCAGTCATGCAGGTGTTCCATGCCTACGTGAACTGACCCCCAATAAAAACTCTGAACTTAGGTGAGCTTTCCTGGTTGGCAATACTTCACATATGTTGTCATACATTGTTGTGGGGAGAACTAAGTACTACCCATGCAAAAGTAGGAAAGGATAACTAGAAGCCTGCACTTGGTTTTTCCTGAAATCTGCTCTAAGCATCCTTTTTCCTTTGCAGATTTTAATTTGTAATAAGCCTTTCTGTAATAAACTATAACCATGAATATAACAGCTTTTCTGCATCCTGTGCGTCCTTGAGCAAATCATCAAACCTGAGAGTGGTCTTGGGAACCCTTGACAAGCAAAAAAGAAAAGAAAAAGAATTTACACTTTGCCTTATACTCACCAAAAAATTAATTCAAATGGATCATGAACTTGAATATAAAAGGTAAAGTATAAAACTTCTAGATGAACATTGGAGAATATCTTAGTAACCTTGGTTTAGGCAAAGATTTCTTAAATGTTAACAATAAAATAATGATTCATAGGAGAAAAAACTGATAAACTGAACTTCATCAAATTTAAACACTTTACCTCTTCAAAATCACAACTAAAAAAAATTTTTTTAAAAATCCACAGACTTTTATATGAAGATATAAAAATATGAAAGAAAATATTAAAATGTCTTCAAATCATATATCTAATAAAAAACTTGTATCTAGAATATATTAAAAACTATTACAACTTAATTATAAGAAAACAAACAATCCAATTTAAAAATGGGCAAAACATTTGAATAGACTATTTCACCAAAGAAGGTATACAAATGGCTACTAAAATGAAAAGATACTCAACATCACTAGTCATTAGGAATATGCAAATTAAAACCATAATATGATATTGCTGCATGCCCACTAGAATTGCTTTAATCCAAAAGAATTACAATACCAAGTATTGGTAAAGATATGGAGAAATTGCAATTCTTATGCATGACTAATGGGAATGTAAAATAGTACGGAAACTTTGGAAAACAGTTTGGCTGTTTCTTTCAAAAGTTAAATATATACTTACCATATGACACAGTGATTCTACTCTTTAATTTTCTACCCAAAAGAAATGAAAACATGTCCACACAAAGACTTGTATGCAAATGTTACAGCAGTGTTACTACTCATGCTAGCCAAGAACTGGAAACTGTTCAAATGTCCCTCAACTGGTAGTGAATGGATAAACAAAACATGGTATATCTGTACAATGGAACACAGTACTACTCAGCAATAAAAGGTTAGAACTACAACACGGGTGAACCTCAAAAACATTCTAAGTAAAAGAAGCCAGACACAAAAGACTACATATTACGTGATTCCATTTATATGAAGAATACAGAAAAGGCAAATCTATAGAGACAGAAAGCAGATTAATGCTTGCCTGGAGCTGGTGATAGGGACAGGGATTTACTACAGAGAAACACAAGGGAACTTTTGGGAGGTGATGAAAATGTTCAAAATCTAGATATGGTGATGGTCTCACAACTCTGTAAATTTCCTAAAAAATCATGGAATGTACACTTGTAATAGATGAATTTTATGGTATATAAGTTATATCTGAATAAGGCTGTTTTTTAAAAACTCCAGGAAAACCAGAATTCCACATGAGGATGTCATGGGCCATATGTGAAATAACTAGGATGAGGAATGATTTTGATTAATTGGTACAGTGTATGAAAGGAAACTCTTCACCTTGAGAGGAACAGGATTTATAATATTGCAATATAGAAAAAGAACTATAATCAGAGCTTTTTGTTCAGCAGTTAACAAATTTAACATATCATAAAAATGCAAACATTTTTGTGTATTAGTTTTCAATTTTTAGAATCAACCTGTAGATACAGCATGGAAGACTTTAATTACAGTTACAAAAAATATATTAAAGTTATCTCCCTTATGATACAAAGCCATGTAATAGCTGACCAGAATTGAGGGAGGTTGAAGTAAGGCAAGGGGTGTCAACAGGTCATCTCTAAGAAGAGAGGGATGCTGGGAGTTTGGAGATACAGTTGAAAGTTGATAGAGCCAGAAATAGCGGTTTAATTCTACTACTGGAAATTACAGAGGTAACTAATAGAGAAACTAAAAATAGTGACTTCACCATCAAAACTTAGAGAAAAGAATATGCTGGGATGATGTAAGTAAACTCTATTCTCATATATCATTATGAGATACCAGAGAGTGTCCAAATTTTCCCTGAATTTGCCTCAATTCTTGTCCTTTATTAGCTAAAATAGTTGGGGTTCTCCTGGATTACTGCGGACTCTTCTACTTCTTTAATATAACCATCCTCTCTGTCGCTGTTTAGCTTACACTAATTTTTAAATGTTGTATTCCATTCAATCAAAAGGACACACAGTAAAACACTATGTTAAGATGGACATGTTATATTAAGGGATCTAATTAATTATACTGAGTCTATCTAATAATAAGTCTCAGTATTAGGAAGTCCTCCTGACTGCAGCCATAAAACACCCTCCAACCTTAAGGTTTTATCGGTAATTAATGTGATATTTTGACCTTCATTTGCATTAAACCTTTGTTGCTAATTCTCATTTCAAAAATGGTGGGGAAGTGGGGTGCTATTTATTTAGTTCGCGTAAAGATCACATACCACCTACACTATGTTCCCGCTTTTGAAAAATACATGTGTGTGAGAACACACCAAAAAAGACTTGGAAACAGATACGCTAACATACAATCAGTAATTATTGCTGAGTGATAGCATAATGGGCAAGATTTATTTTCTTCCTTTACCCTCATGGGCTTGAATTATTTTCCCCAAAAAACTCTGTATTAATTAAAAATGAGAAAAAAATTATTTCCATTTTGGAAATTTGAAAAGCTTGGGCCTTATATCACGGAAAGGCATGATGGCCCAAGGAAGGACAGAGAGGAGGCACATCTACTGCTCATCAGCAACCAACTTAATTACAACTCTAAACCAGTCTTGTATTAGGTAAACCCTGTCTTGGGGCTGGCCAAAATCATCTTTTATGCTCAAAATGCTTATAAGGAAACCTATGCCTAGATTAGATCACATACTTCTCTAGCCATGTTTAGAAACTTTCTGATAATTTTTAGTAGTAAAATCTTGAAAAACTTTAGCGAGGATCATCACACTTCAATTCATTATTTGGAGATCAATAAAGAGAACTAGGAATAGCACATAATATGACCCTAGTAGAGTCTACCCTGCTGCTAAGTAAAGTTGCTCTCTCTTTTCTTTGGCCAACAGCATGGCTTGCACCCAACCAGTCACTGCTTGGGGCCAGCGTTAGAAAATATTCTCTTCCTAATTTATGTTCCATTGACATTTTACAGTGGCAGGTATTGATCTTGCTTTGTGCTATCAGATCAGACACTGCAACCCAATTCAGGGCCAGGATCATGACTGTAGGTGATCAGCCTTTAATGTGCAGGAGAACTGGAGGTGGAAAGATGATTTATTTTGCTTTTGTAGGGTTTTGTATTACAGACACAGATGTTGGGAGCTTTCCCAGCTAGAATCAGCCATAGAGTAGGGCAGGTGAGCTGCCCCGCTTTCCCAGAGTGCCACAACCATAAAACAAACTGAACATTCCAGGAATTACTCGTTTGATCAGAGAGCCAAAAATAGCACTGAGCGCAAAAGAAGGAGGATAATTTTTCTACAGGGTTACTGATGGACTCCAGGAATGGACAGAAAAAAGGATGGAGGAATGACTGACTGATTATATAAAATTAGATAAACTCAAACGTCCTTGATATCTTTGTTCCAGAGCTGATAGTAAGAATGGCTTGACCTGGCTTGACTTAGGCAATGTTCTTCTGTCATATATATTACTTTATTGTTTTTTTTCTCTGAGTATTTTCTAAAGAGACTGACTTCATTGTTAGAGCAGAGGCACATAAGTCAAATCCCACACAACACGTTCCAAGAGGCTGACAACATTATTCTGTGGGGCTGGAATGCTATTGCATTAGATATGCTGGCTATAGGAAGTATGTGAACCACCTGAGCCCTGGAGATCTTATAGTTATAGATAACTTTTTGTGGTATTGGAATTTCTAGAGTAAACTCCCACTGCCTTGTTATACAAATGTGGAAGATAAAAGAGAGAATGTGACATTTTAGAAACTGTGCATCCCTGCAGAAGAGGAGTAAATAAGGGGAAATTTAGGTTGGTTTGATTTCCATCCGGAACACGAGAAAAGGGAAATATGGATGATACAATAATGTTGGGTTAGGAATACATGTGTCTTTGTGTGTCTTTAAAGCTTTAAATGGATGCAAACTATTATATATAGGATGGATCAACAACAAGGTCCTACTGTATAGCACAGGGAACTATATTCAATATCCTGTGATAAACCATAATGAAAAAGAATATAAAATGAATGTATATATATGTATAACTGAATCACTTTGCTGTACAGCAGAAATTAACACAACATTGTAAATCAACTATGCTTCAATTAAAAAAAAAAAAAAAAAAAGCTTTAAATGACTCCCTAAGTGATTCTAGTGTGCAGCCATAGCTGACAACCGTGGCTCTAGGTCCATCCCTTCCCAAGTGTTCTGAATTGAACACAGCAGCTGCTTCAAAGACAATGGTCACTGACATGCTAAACATTTAAATAGAAATATTTTGTTTTTCTACAGAGAAAATAAGTTCTTGGAGAGCAAGAACGGTTTTCTCTTTCCTTTAGATAATTTACCAGCACCTGGCTAAGCAAATAAGTCCTCTAGAAATATGTGTTGAAGTAAATCACTATTCTTACCCTGAGAATGGGGTCACTCTGTGACTTAAAATGTAAATGAGATTTTCTCAAATCACCAGTCCCCATACTGTGCAAGGTCCACTGCCTTTACTAATATTTGTATAAATGTTCAGGAGATTCACATTCCCAAAGTCACCATTGGTGTTAATTTCATGCCCCTGCTGAATTTTTATTTCCTCATCCCCAAAGCATCAAGACCTTCAGCAAAAAGGTATTCCATTCTACATCACACAACAAACATAAAATCCCACTATAGACTTACGTATTCTTCAAGTCCTTTCTGTCATCCTAACACCAGAGACTTCTCACTTGTTTTGTCACCCTAGGTAACCTCTTATCATCTTGATGGCTGATGGCTCCTACACCACCAGGGAGCCCTGAGATTAGTTTTTAGCAGTAGTTCTTAATTGGGGGTAATACTGCCCCCTTGCAGGAAAAGGCAGAAGGCTGGAGATATGTAATGGAACTGTGGCTTCCCCAGTACTACTCCTTCAGATTTCAAATATATTTAAAATACATGAGACCTGGGACTTCCCTGGTGGCGCAGTGGTTAAGAATCCACCTGCCAATGCAGGGGACACGGGTTCGAGCCCTGGTCCCGAAAGATCCCACATGCCGCAGAGCAACTAAGTCTGTTTGTCACAACTACTGAGCCTGCGCTCTAGAGCCCACGAGCCACAAATACTGAGCCCACGTGCCACAACTACTGAAGCCTGTGTGCCTAGAGCCCATGCTCCGCAACAAGAGAAGCTACCGCAATGAAAAGCCTGTGCACCGCAACAAAGAGTAGCTCCGCGCGTCGCAACTAGAGAAAGCCCGCACGCAGCAACAAAGACCCAATGCAGCCAAAAATAAAAATAAAATTAATTAATTAATTTTAAAAAAATACATGAGACCTAAAACTTGGTTGGAAACCCCAGTATTATTCCACCTTTAACTCAGGACTTTACATGGATTGCTAAGGTGCTTCTAAACTTTGAGGCCCCCATTAGGTAAAAAAGAAACATTGGTCGTGTGCTAATGCTGGCTGTGTGGTAATTTACTTCAAAATAGACTGTGTCTAGAGGCATCTGTTTAGTATTTGAAATACACTTATCAAGAATAGCAACATAGGACCAAACAAGGTCAACAAGGAACAATCCAAAGGATTTTAGTAAGAACTTCAAATATGGTTATCAAATCAAAAAAATATGGTTATCAAAATCAACACCAGATGGTTTCTTTATTAGCATAAGGATTGTTAGAAATCATTTTTCTCTGGTAAAGTAAATGGAAATCAGATCGACTGTTAAGGCCTCACCAACATTTCTTGAACCAGAAGAATAAAGTCGGCAATATCCCAAGTATCCTAATGCTTGGGACAATCTAGAGCTTTGTTTGGTCCTATGTTCTTCCCACTTCACAGAGGACTGTCATCTGACCCAAAAAGAGAGTTAGCATCTAGTCATCAGAGAGGTATTGAACCGGCATCACTAGAACCTCTCATTTAAGATGTCATAGAAATGCCAAAAGTCAGAGAAATAAGGACCTTCTAGGTTTACAAGAACAGGTAGTATGGCTATTTTGATGTCTCCTTACTAATAAAAGTGGGAATGTTTGGCAGAATTTGGCCTAAGGCTGTTTTCAACAGAAAATACCACCTATAGAAAGATTGTGGGGGAAATGGACATATAAGGATTTTGTGGAATTTTAACAAATGGACCCGAATATTGCTGAATGGTCAAATTGGCTAAGATCACTTCACAAACCTGAGCCCTCCTGTTTCTAAACAGAAAAACTTGAGCAGCATTTTTCAGACGGCACTGGCTCCCAATTTGAAGAATCATTGGCTCTTTGTGCCAACCTCACAACCTTAGTGGGTTCAGACACTTGCCCAGGCTCAGGCAGCTAGTTAGGGGTTCAGTTGGGCTGAAAGCCTATGACCTTCTAAACCTCTGCTTCACAAAATTTTTAAGCTCTTGGGCATTTCTTTCTCACCACTCTTCAGGAGTTGTTCTGCTGTGTTTTGTCTTGCAGAAGTACAGTGTACAGAAGTACCGTGTTCTACATTATTACAGCAGCATCTTTAAGCTCCTCAGCCTTCAGTATGCATAAGAATCAGTTCAAGAGCTCTCTAAAAATGTATGTGCGATTCCCAAACTTTACTGCCTATATTTCACTGTATTTGCGGTGGAACCCCAAAATCTGCATTTTTGTTTACTTGCACGTTCAGGGGACTTGAATGGAAATGGCCTGGAACTATGGTTGAATAAACATCTTTAGAATTTCACTTGGGCTTCATTAGGGGTAAGGAGCGTTATTCCAGTAGAGAAGTCTAATAAGAATGCTTCTGAACACTCACCTCTGAAAGTTTAGGTATTAATTTTCAGAGACTGAAGTGACCATTCAAATCATGAAGTCCTTAGAAGCATTTATTAAGTCTGGGATATATTATTTATTGAATATTATCTGTATTTGCTTTCCTCCCAGTATCTTATCTATTTCTTCTCATATTACTATTCCACGTAGGATGTTGCTTTTCTAAGTCCAAACACTAAAATCTATATATTCCTTCCTTTCAGGCATTTGGTTAGGAAATTTTCTAAAGGTTTAAATCTAATTCTGATGTTCCTTTCAAGAAATGGTTCTCAAATATTAATATACAAAAAGGTTGCATAGGAAAAAGAAGGATGCTTCCAGAAGTGATGCTTCTGGAAGCCTCTGTGAAGGCTACAAAAATAACTGGCCTAAGATAACCATGAGTGCAACCCATGACCCAGGACACAGGGAGCAAACTGAGCCATAAGGGGATCATATGGTACCAGGCCCTGGTCACACAGCACCATATCCCACCCACAGAGTCATTAAATAACACCCTACAGCAAGAGTATTCTCTTGCATTAGAATCACTTGGGATTGCTGGCAGAAATACAGAGTCCTAGGACATACCCCTGATGTGCTGAATCAGAATCCCTGGGAAATAGGCCCCAAAGATGTATTTTAACAAACATCTTTGGTGATCTTTTTGACACTAAAGTTTGACTACAACCCCAGAAGGGAACTTTTGCAATCAGATTCATGCCATTCACAAAAATCTCTCAACTGAGTGCCTGCAGTTGTACCTATGGGCCGTTTTTAAAGAGTTTTGGTACAGAGAAGTGACACTTAAACAGAAGGAAATGAAACAACAGTAAATAGATGTGATACTGGGGAGAAATGCAAATACTACAGGAGGTTCTGAGCCAGGAAGATTTAAAGATAAACAAGTGATTTATACCTAAGATAAGGTACTGTGGATAAAAGCACTACATTCTAACTAGCTACTTTAAAAAGATAATTAGGGTGTTAAAAAGTGCCAAATGCAGTTCATTTTATTTATTATCATAATGTATATTTTTGACAATATAAATGATGCCATAAAAATATAGATTCATGACAGGCAAAAGGCGTCAATAATCTGTCTGATGTGCAGAAACTAACCATGGGCTATTTAACAGGAACACGACTGCTAATCACCAGGTATAAAAAGCAGAAGGATAAATGCTGTGCTCTGCTGAGGGCCATGAACCAGAGCCAGAAACTCTCTTTTGAACCAGGCAAGATTTCCCATGAGGGAGGAGTTTGCAAAGCACAGTTTAGGCTGGTATGACTAGCAAAGGAGTCGAGCGATCAGAACTGGAAGTGCAGGAGCACGAATCACAGGTTGGTCTCCCCAGCTGAGTTCACCCATGTGTATCACAGGCAGCAGCACAATCGACAACAGCATAGATCATGGATACCTGTGGAATGCTCCAGTTTGAAAGGGAGCTCAGATCATCAAGGTGAACCTCCTCGTCTCATAGGTAAGAAACGTAGGCAAATAATTTAGCCTCTCTGACCTGTGATGTCATACCAACTCATCTGGGCCAAGGTAAGACTGCGGCCCAGATGATAAGGCTTCTCATTCAGGGCCCTTTCCTCCATTCAATCTCCTAAAATGTGGCCGCTGTGCCAAGTCATAATAGACAATAAAATTTTATATAATGTCTGCCTCAAATTTTTAAAATAAGAATATTACATAAATCATGCATAACTTAAGCCTCAATTATTTATTTAATAACTCCTATGTGTGAAATTCTTGTTAGATGTTAGAATTCATCCTTCCCTCTAAAAAACCCAGCAAAGATGTTTCACGAGAGCATGATTATTATGGTGTGTCTTCTCTTGTGTGTGTGTTGAACTGTTATTGCATATTAGGATGATAATAGATTCTGATACCACTACATTTACACTTTGCACCTGCTGTCTACTGAGATTTTCACAAGAACCGGAAACACATTTCTTGAGGATCTCCCTTAGCAACAATGCTAACAATTCAACAAATGAAATGTTCTAAAACTGGGCTGATCTATCTGCTATTACTATTACTACTGAGTATAATAAAGAGAGTTCAGAGACAGAGGCGGTGACTGAAAGTTTACCCACGTGTCTTTTCAAGGAGGAAAAGGGGTCCATTTTCACTCCAGAGAATTCTTCTATAAACTCTGCTCAGTAGGACAATACTCTTCAAACTGTGTACAGCCCAAGAGTTCCAGAAAGGTGCTTCCGAATGGATGGTGCCTGGGGACAGGGGCCTACAAAGCGGGGGTTTGGGAAGAGCAAACTGTGGATAAACGGAAACAGTTTATATACTGGGGTCCCATGTAAGCTTTCATTCCTCCCTCCCCCCAAAATTTTTCTGCTGCTGCCAAAAAAATATCTGAAAACATCACACTAAGTCACCGTATACATCAAAAATTCTAATTTCATAGAATGACATATATAACACTTTGCAACAACCAAAAGCCTTGGTTTACAGCTATATTTATTTCATAGGTATTTGTCTTCCTTCTCTATATATGAATATATCTTAGATCAGGAGAACTTATAAAACTCTTTCAAGGAGATCAAAACAAAAAGAACACTCTATTTAAATAATCAGTTTTTATGGGGTATATATGTAAACATGAAAGCGCTAGATACCTGTCAGTCATCTTTTATTTCTCTTCTAAAAAAAACTCAATAATTTCCTGGATGCTGCTCCCTTGAAACCTATCTTAATTATACCCTCATTGCTAAGTTTTCTATACATTGGTAATCACAGACGTCTATAATACTTGTCTAGTGAAAATGTCACAGGAAACTGTGTGATCTCTATTAGCACCACATAATTAAAGGTCCTGATATATTCTGGGAGGGTCTCTGTGGGGATTTTAACCAGGGGCTCATTGGGCACACAGCTAGCTGAATAGATTAGCCCCTGCTAAAACTGAATACATCTCCATCACTGTTGAATGGATTAATGGAAAAAATAATCAGCAATAAAACGCTACGGGGATCTGAGAAGTTAAATACATGGTAATAGTCATCCCAATAAAATTGTTCTGGCAATGACCAATGAATCACCTCAACTTAATAGTATCTCCGTCATGCTAGGAAAGCAACAGAAGTGGAGCCAATTCATACATTAGAAGCTACTAGAAGCCTTTGTGAACTGGTGCCTTCTTGGGTTATTTTAGACAAGTTCATCCAACAAATATTTACTGCATGTCTGCCAAGTGCCAGGCACTGAGGGAGGTGAGGCCCTCTCTCCGGCTCTGTTCATGAAATGATGAGGAGTTTTATTTCTTTGCCGTGGTTCAATCAGTTTCCCTACCTCAGAGCCCATATTTTAGAACTTGCAAGGGTTACTGAGGTCAGGAAAGGGACAGAGCTTGTCTCAACAGTTCCCCCCTCAACTCCCCAGCTGTGCTGACCACTGGACTGCAAACTTCGAAGGAAGATCAGCTTGAGCCTCTTCTACCTCCTCAACCACTGTCCCTGAAGATCTTCTCATTTAAAAGTTAACTTTAAGAACCCAGGAAGGAAATGCTTTCAACATTCAAGTCAAGAAGATAGAGAGAGCAGAAGGGCCTCTTTAATCATTTACTTATTAAAAAAACAAATTCTGTGAGCATCAACTATACAGAGGTGCTATGTTAGACACAAAGAAATGAGTGAGCAGGACTCTTGCTTGAGAGAACTTAACAGTCTAAGGGGGAGAAAGAAGTGCTGTAAGTAAGACCTTGCCTTAAAGGGGCAACAAAGTGCTTAGAAAAGAGAGAAAAAGAAAACAATGCTTAACTCGGCTGACAAGACGAGCAAGGATTCACGAAGGAGGGCAGTCTGCACCGAGGAGACTTGAGGTGATGAAGGGATGACCAGGCCAAGGCTTGACAGCCCCTAAACTCCACTGGCATGTTGTATACTAAGCACATAGAAAGCCAGAGGAAGCGTCCATGGGATTTTTTTCCCCTTTCTGTTTGGCTTCATTCTTTTTCCACAAGACCTTCCAAATGGGAATCTTAAGCACCATAAGATCATATTTCCATTTTTTCAGATCCAGGGAGATCAGGACTGACCTGACCACTGGGGCATTTTCAGTCAACTTTATAAAAGGCAGAAAAGCCACTTTGAGAAGCCCAAGCTCTAGAGGCTGGAAGGATGATGTCAGATTCCCATCAAAGAGTCAAAATCAAAACATAGAACCTCTTGATCTCCTAAGATCCTCCCTGATCTACTACCTCTTATTCTCTCCAGCCTCCCTCTACTAAAAGGGTTTTGGTTTCTTCCTTGACGGCAACATAATCATTTTTATTGAAGCCCAAAGTGTGAGATGGCCAAAGGCTAAGAAGGCCAGTGTGGACAGATTTTGAACTCTTACAGCCATCCTCACAAACCCTGCACCAACTTACCTAAGGTCTCCTCAGCAGGAGGCTTGCTGTCATCCCTGACTTTGAATTCCTGGGGTGGAGGCCAGGAGCACAGAGATCCGTTATTTCCCAAACAGAGCTAAAGAGCCTAAGAGCAAGGAGAAGCATGACAATATAGCCACCTGCTGATGGAACACTGAATAACCGCTCTGACCACAAGCTGGACAGCAAAGGCACCTTCACTCACTTGAGGGCATTCCCTCAAACAGAGTGTGCAGGTGAGCTGCCTAGCACCCAGCAGCCCTCAGTGCTTTTCCAATTCCTGGCTGCACCTGGGAACTTTGTAAAACTACCAAAACCCAAGCCCCACACCTGACTAATTAAATAAGAATATTTGAGAAATGGTGCTGAGGTGTCGTTGTTGTTTGAAAGTTTCCCCAGTTATTCTAATGGAACCACCATGAGCAGTGATCCAATGGAAATGGACATAGCCCCTGAGAGGGTTCTCAGGCTTGAGATGCTCTGTCCTCCTTTCTCGTTAGTTTCCAGCAGCCCCACACAAGTAATAACATCACTGAAGTGAAAGCCAGGGAGAGATCATTTGCAGCTGAAATCAAGAAGTCTTGTTCCTTTGTAAGAGTCCACAATACCTAACCATGGCAGTGATTATGTAGCAGAGCAGACATAACTCTGGAAGTCAAGACTTACTGATCAAAAGAGAGAATGAAAGAGGAGGGATCCCATCAAAAGATACTCCCTTCTCTATTCTCTTTTAATTTTCTCTCCAGAGATTCTGATTTGATTGTGCTGGGGTGGGACTTCAGGTATATATACTTTCTCAAAATTCCTGGGGTAATTTTAATGTATGCTAGGGCTGATATTCCAGCCTTAATGCACAATCCTTGATGCATGTTAAAAGCACGCAGATTTTCTCTACTACAGGAGTTGTCTCCCACAGCTCTGACTGTATCTACAGCTCACCCTGCTGTTCAGAAGAGGTAGTCACCTGCCTCGAGGACTAATAATCCTGAGCAGTGTCTCCAAAGCAGGAAGGTATGAGGCTTCCCAAGACGTCCCCTCCTCTCCAATCAGACAGAAGATGTAATGCAACCATGGTCCTGCGTGGAATAATCAGTTTGACCAAGAGTCACGGTCACAATGTGATCTGGGTTTGGCTGTCACACACGTACAAAGAGCTGTACTTGATTGATTTCATAGTTTTAGTTCCTTCCCTGGAGCCTTGTGCATTAGGCACACATTCCCTGTTAATCTAGACATACATCGCTGGCTGTGAGTCACTGGGAACAACACACGTCAGCACCAGGGTCCTCTGGACTTGAAACACTCTGCCCACATTGCTTATTTATTTCTAATACAAGCCCACAGACAACGTCACTAAAATGAAAGCCAGGGAGAAGATCATTAGCAACCAGAAAACCTAGCTCCCTCTTGATAACCCACAATTGCATGTCACGGTGCAGGCATTACTGAGGTTGGCAAAAGACCAGGGTTCAAGCCCAGCTCTCCGATATGCTGGCTGTGTGACTCGGGGTAAGTGAATCTCTGCTGATGAGGCCCTCAGTCTCCTCATCTCTAAAAGAGACATCAGACAAGGTACTTCTCCAAAGGGCGAGACTGGATGAAGCAACATAAGGGAGAGCATTTTGTAAAACATTATTTCTCTACCTTTTTTCCCTGGAACTCCTTTCTCTCACAACGCATAAAAATTCAGTTTTAAAGATTTAAATTATTTCCTGCTGTGATATAATTCCCCCACAGATGGGTCCCATTTGATAACCCAGATACCAAGTTGCTGTAATCTAACACATGTGAAGGAAGCAGGCTACATGCAGAAGCTACCAATTAACACAGGATTTAGGAAAAGGCAATAATGCAATTAATAAGGAAACAATCACCATTCTCATTTCTGATTCTGTATGAGTGTTAGATTTTATCACAAGGGAAAGTGAAATCATGCAACAAGGCAGGCTCTAGATATAAGACACAAAATAGAAAGGACCTGGGTTGTTGAAAAAAGTGAGACTATTCCATGACACAAAGGCAACAACAGGAATGACAGAACAATGTTGTCCAGTGAGAAATGGAAAGGTCTTTATCAGCATAACAGGAGAGGCATGGCTCTTAGCTTCTTCTTTGTTACAGTTCTTCCAAGACCAGGGAAAGCAAATACATTCAGCTGTTGAATGAATTCAGCTGCTAATCTATAAACCACCAAATTACAGAGAAGGAATATTACAAAAGAGACCTCTTTCTACATGTTAAATGCAGGTTATTGAAAATGATGCAGAGTAAAAAAATGATGAAAATGGTGGCAGGGAGGAAGATTTCTCCTAAATCACAGATGAAGAAACTGAGATTTAGAAGATAATCCTACCCTAGGCCAGTACTTCTACCCCAGACTCAGCTCTCCGCACCACACCACAAAGATGTTATGGAAGATATATTTTCAAACAAATAAAAATACTGGCACCATTCATCTGAAAGACTACTGTCAACCTGTCAATACTACTGTCAATATAGCCCAAACATAGAGGTAATAGTTATTCACGTGCTGAGTGCATTCTATACCCCAGGCTCTCCGTAAAATAACTGTCACATATTGACTCATTTAACTCCCAACAACCCTCTGAGTAGATGCCATTATTTCACCATTTTACAGATGAGGAAAAAGAGGCACAGAGATGGTAAGTAGCTGCCTGAGATCACACAGCTAAGAACTGTCAGAGCCAAGATTCAGGCCCAGGCCGTTGTCTCCAGATACCACATGTACAACCACTATTTGATAACGAAGTGAACCACAGACTGAGCATTGATAACAACTAACTCAAAACTCTGATCAACATCCATGCCATGATTTCTTTTCTTTACTGAAGTAGAGTTGATTTACAATATTATATCAGTTTCAGGTGTACAGCATAATGATTCAATATTTTTATAGATTATACTCTATTAAAAGTTATTACAGAGTAGCGCCTATTAATTCCTTGTTGCTGTACAATATATCCTTGTTGCTTATCTATTTTATACATAGTAGTTTGTATCTCTTAATCCCATACCCCCGTCTTGCCTCTCCCCACTGGTAACCACTAGTTTGTTTTCTATATCTGTGAGTCTGTTTCTGTTTTGCTACATACATTCATTTGTTTTATTTTTTTAAGATTCCACAAATAAGTGATATCATACAGTATTTGTCTCTGTCTGAGTTACTTCACTAAGTATAATATTCTCTAGGTCCATCCATGTTGCTGCAAATGGCATTATTTCATTCTTTTTATGGTTGAGTAATATTCCATTGAATATATACATACCACATCTTCTTTATCCATTCATCTGTTGATGGACACTTAGGTTGCTTCTGTATCTTGGCTATTGTAAATAGTGCTGCTGTGAACATAGGGGTGCATGTATCTTTTTGAATTAGTTTTCATTTTTTCTGGATAGATACCCAGGAGTGGAATTGTTGGATTATATTTGAGGACCCTCCATACTGTTCTCCATAGTGGCTGTATCAATTTACATTCCCACCAACAGTGCAAGAGGGTTCCCTTTTCTCCACACCCTCTCCAGCATTTATTACTTGTAGACTTTTTGATGATAGCCATCCTGACAGGTGTGAGGTGATTTGTCATTTTTGTTTTAATTTGCATCTCTCTAGTAATTAGCAATGTTGAGCATTTTTTCATGTGCTTGTTAGCCATCTGTATGACTTCTTTGGAAAAAATGTCTATTCAGGTATTCTGCCCATTTTTTGACTGGGTTGTTTGTTTTCTTTGATATTGAGTTGTATGAGCTGTTTATATATTTTGGAGATCAACCCCTTGCTGGTCATGTCATTTACAAATACTTTATCCCCTTCAGTAGGTTGTCTTTTTGTTTTGTTGATGGTTTCCTTTGCTGTGCAAAAGTTTTTAAGTTTAATTAGGTCCCATTTGTTCATTTTTGCTTTTATTTATCTGCCTTAGGAGAAAGATCCAAAAAAATATTGCTATGATTTATGTCAGAGAGTGTTCTGCCTATGTTCTCTTCTGGGAGTTTTACGCTTTCAGGTCTTATATTTAGGTCTTTAATCCATTTTGAATTTATTTTTATATATGGTATATGCCATGATTTCTGAAGCCTCACTGAATCTTATTTAACGTCTAAAATTCTTAACAAGCTGACAAAGCAGTCTCACGTACAAGGCCACAAAATTTGGCCCCTGCCTACAGCTCCACCTTCATATTCTGCCATTCTTGTTCTGCTCCAGCCTCACTAGCCTACTTTAGTGCTCTCCTCAGGGCCTTTGTACCTGCCATTCCCTGTGTCTAGAATGCTCTTCCCACAACCCTATGCCTGATGACCTCCTAACTCAGCCTTCAGCTATCAGTTTAAACGTTACTTCCTCAAGGGGGCTTAACACCATTCTACTTTTCCATAGTGCTTTTTATCAGAACGCTTAATAACTATAGATTTATTTATGTGATTACTGGCATTATACAGGCAAGAGTAGATACAATTCTACTCACCCCTGCACTGGCTGTGCCTAATATGCTCCAGAACACAATAGACATGGAATAAATATTTGTTGGACATGTTAATTCATGACATTCTTTCACATAATTTTCATGCTAACTCTAGGAAGTGGGTAGTCAAGGATATATTAAACTCATTTTACAGCTAAGGATATTTAAAACCAAAGAGGTTTAGGGTGATTTCCATAATCATTCAATGCTGGCTTTCATCCACTCCATGAGAGGAGTTGATAATGGAGCTGTCCTCTATTTTCAACAGCAAATAAGCTGCAGGCTCTGAGGGTCAGGCAAGGATGCTGTCAAGACCAGCTCTATGCCCATTTGCCCAGCACTGGGAAACACTAACGTTCTGTTGTTGTTTGATAGTTACGAAAAGTCCACAGTGTTCTAGGCACCGTATAGAATAAGCCTTTGGTTCCAAACATTACCTAACAACATAAAAATCAAATTCAATCTATTTTGAGTTTCCCTTAGAGTTTAGTCCAAAAGCCTGGATGAGACTGATTCAGTGTTTGTTTGGAGTCAACAGAAACAGTAACCAAATTCACGGGAAGGACTGTTCACATGGCCTTCATCAGGTCATTGACCTTTCAGGCCCTCGGACTCCTCATGTGAAAAATGAAAATCCTGGACTTGGTGTCCTCCACAATTTCTTCTTCTCTGAATGCATGGTCTTCGAAACACACTTGTAGATTTGACCACTCACAACTTGACAGAGTAACTTTTTGAGATACTAATTATGATTTTCTTATGTTTTCACCTTTCCATTCAAGAAGGTAGAAATCACTGTATCTATCCTGTGGAGCAAACTAGAAATCAAAAGTTGCCTACATGCAATTCCTTTCCTAGATTTTATTTCCAAAAGAACCAAGACCATATAGGAGAACAGAATTTGAGAGATGAAAGTTGAAGAGAAAGATGTCTGCAAATGTAGAGAGCAGATGGCTTGTAGACTGCTCCCTGGCAATGCCCAAGAGGCAACAGGACTGCCAAGAAAGAACCTCGTGGGACATGATAAAGGCTAATCTTCTGGGTTGGGGGCTCCCAGACTCACCAAAGCTCACCACACACCAAGCACAACCCAAAAGCACCAGGTCAGCCAGATCTGAAAAGACCATGTGGCCTGGGACAATGGTGTTCTCACAGTTAACCACTTGTACAGAAGACAAATGACCCAAACAGGCTTGCAAACATCCTGGCACTTGCCTAAGATTGCAGAATGGGGGGTGGGAGGGAGGGCCGAAGCTGAAAAATTGAGTTCATTTCCAGAAAAAAAAATTTAATGCAGTATTTCCTGGACTTCTGAGTTAGTTAACTATAATTCCTACTATTCTCATATGATAACCTGTATCAAGACCAACGCATCTGGTTTCAGTGGAAGCCATGCAGAGGAGAAAATGTCACAGACAGAGCAACCTGCATCCTCAGAACTGGCTGAAAACAGCAGAAAAGGAAGGTCCCCCTGATTTTTGTTGGGAGGGTATGAAAGGCTTTGCCTGTTAAAAACTTCTGGCTTTTTCTTCTAACAGAGTGTACAATTCGGTCATTTTTTTCTGTTGTCTCAGAGCCTAGCACTTAACAGACACATTTTAAATGATTCGTTCATTCTAATTTTTAGTTACTGGTATAATTTTTCATTTATGTTACATTACTATATTAAGAACTATCTCAGAAATATATTTTCTATGTTCATATAACCATAGCTATTTTGGCCAGACTGTTTTGGTATCCTATATTTCTCATTGTCAACTGAAAAAACACATCTTATAATTAAAGAGAAACTCCAACTAACATTCCCCAGTAAAGATAAATAACTAGCAAATACATGAATAAAGTTTCTCTTTATGCTTTTATTGTACAGAGTAATGACTTGAGAGGTGAATATTTTATATACATTAAGAATGGTAAACATTTACATTCTATGCTCTAAAATTAACCCCCAAAACATCAACATGAATAAGAAACAGAAGCACAATCTCCATTTTATAAAACCAAGACACATATAACCCAGAGCCGCAATACATTAAGAGAGAAAAATCATGGAAGAATGGGTACAACCATTCAGTCAAGAAACAAGCTAACATTTTTTTTTAATTCTCAAGAATTTTAGATACCTGGTAAAGCAGAAGACACAGGTGAGGCAACAGGTTGAAAAGAAAAAGATTATTTGGAAATGTGTTATGAGAAGCAACGAGGCCCCAGTTCCCTACCCAACACTAACAGATGAACACCTTCCCGTTCCCTGCAGGAGATGGGCTGTATGCTGGGGGAAAATGAACAAAAGAACCTGCAGAAGTGAGGACACCAGACACAATAAAGGTACTGAACCAAAACCACTAACTACGTAATTTGAAAGTCTATATGCTGAACAGAGAGACCTCCCCCAAACCCTCTTTTTTGACCAGTGCCAGAATTCTAGCAGTCCAATCTTTACTCCCCAAACAATATATTGGAGAATATTAGCCTGATAAAGTTGAACCACCCCAGAATAAAGACCTACAGAGACTGACGTGTAAGGGTTTTCAACCTAAAAGCTGGATAATCAGTCAACAACACCAACACACACTGGCTTTCAGTCAGCTTCAAGCCACCACTAGTAAATGTGAATGATGAGCCACGGATCATTTGAGGCAAATAAACAATGCCTCCAACATGAAAGGTAAAGAGAAAATAAATAGATTAAAAAGAGAGTTTGGAGAAAACAAGCAATGCAAGGAATGGGGGGAAAAACCTTTAAAATAAAAATAGCTATATTATCAGAGGGAAAATAAAAGGTATTGCATTCATGAAAAAGAACAAGATGCTATCTTTATAAATGATCAAAGAAAGGAAATAAATTTCAATATTAAAAATATGACCACCAAAATAGAAATTTCAATTAAATAGAAATTTCAATTAAATAGTGAGTGAGAAGGTAAAATAAAAGAACTCTTCTAGCCAGTAAAAACAAAGAGACTGGAAAAAAGAACAAAAATAAGAAATTAGAGAACATCAATTCAGGAGATCCATCATATCCATACAGTAGAAGTTGCAAAAAAGAACAATGTGAGAAAATTTCCAAGTGAAATTTGATGAAAAGGATCCACTAAGTGCTCAGACTAATAAATGGAAAAGATTAGTGCTAAGGCGTATATTCTGAAATTTGAGAAGAGCAGGAATAAGGGAAAAAATTCTAAAAATTTCCAGAAAGGGTTCAGGAATCTGCATTGCATTGCATTGCATGTCCCAACAAGATCCTTAAAAGCTCTGTAGAAAACTACAGAGCAATTCTGAAGAGAAAATTAGTTTCTACCCAAAATTTTATACCCAGGCAAGCAATCAATTAAGTGTGAGGGAAGAATAAAAAAATTATCAGGTGTACAGTGTCAAAACTGTTCCTTTCCTTTAGCCTTTCCTAAGGAAACTACAGAAGGATATGCTCCAGAAAACCAAAGGAATTACCAAGGGAAAAGGAAAGCAAATGACTCAGCGAAATGGGGAATCCAACACAGAATAATGCAAAGAGAGCTTCCAGGAATATGGTAAAACGAAATGCAAGGATAATAGTTGTGAATTAGAGCAAGCAAGCAACCAGTCTAGAAGGACAGCATGGAGCAGAAGGAGAGGAGCCTTGAGGAAAGATATCTACCAGATAATATGAAACTGAAATTTTATCTCACAAGTTTGTGTGGAAACTGAAATAAGAGGTATTTTACAATAGTAGTGGAGGGTGAGGGAAACTAACCCATGGTTTCAAATATATATAAGCAAATTTTTAAAAAAGAGAGAAAGAGCGAGGGAAGGGGGGAGAGAGAGAGAGAGAATCATTATCTCAAGGAAAAACAAAAGGTTATAGTAGAAAGAAAATGCAATCACTTGACTCACTTGAATATAGACTTACCCAAACTATATGAAACAATGAGTGGATAAAAAGAGGGAGTGGATAAAAAGAGGGAGTTGATAAAGAGCTAAAATTCTCATCTTCCATAATAGGAAGTCAATAAATGTCTGAGACTGAAGACTAAAGAGACAGATGTAAACTATATTATTTGGAAATATGGAAATAAATACAGAAGATATAGCTTAAAAAATTAAAGATAGATGCCTCTGGCACTATTTACAAAAGCCAGGACATGGAAGCAACCTAAATGTCCATCAACAGAGGAGTGGATAAAGAAGATGTGGTACATATATACAATAGAATATTAGCCATAAAAAAGAACAAAATAATGCCATTTGCAGCAACATGGATGAACCTAGAGATTATCATACTGAGTGAAATAAGTCAGACAGAGAAAGACAATATCATATGATATCACTTATATGGGGAATCTAAAAAAAAGGGTAAAAATGAACTTATCTACAAAACAGAAATAGAGTTACAGATGTAGAAAACAAACTTACGGTTACCAGGGGGTAACAGGGGAGAGGGTTAAATTGGGACATTGGGATTGACATATACACACTACTATATATAAAATGAATAACTAATAAGGACCTACTGTATAGCACAGGAACTCTGCTCAATATATATATATATATGTATATGTATATGTATAACTGATTCACTTTGCTGTATAGCTGAAACTAACACAACATTGTAAATCAACTATACTCCAGTAAAAATTTTTTTAAAAAAAGATGGATGCCTCTGGAAAGTAGATCAGCAATGGTCAGTGTGGATAGGTGTGAATGGAAATAAAGATCTAAAAAGAAAAATAATAAGATAAAATAGAAGTCCTTTTTGGATTTTATAAGCTTTTTATCATTATTTGATATTTTAACTATACACATTCATTCTTTTCATAAAAATACAAATTAAATTTTTAAAGACAGCTAATTCCAGGACTTGAGGTTAGTTCATTCATAAGAAATGTAATAATATGAATAAAGTCCAAACTCATAGTACTTGGAAAACTTAAACATATTTTCCTTTAATTATGAAGACTACTCACTTTCTTTTACTTGAAAGATAATCTATGATTCCTCTTTAATGAGGAAAGTCATGAAATTACAGCCTCCTTATTGCTGCAATAAACATCAGCCAGACTAATGATCAGCAAACTTTGTTAATATTTTTTATTATTTTAAAAAGTAAACCATCTTTTAGGGAGCTTCTGAACATTTTGGAAGACCTTTGGAGCTATCCTATATATGGAAAAACTACCAGGATATACCCTTTAGTTACATGAATGTAAGGTAATTATCCAATCATTGCTTTTGGAGAAAAATGGGAGGCCACCTTGTATCTGAATGCAACAACTACTGATTGAGATGTTTACTGAATGTAATCATGTAAACTAAGAGTTTGTTTAACTGGACTATGCCCTTGAGGAGGGAAAAGAAAAAGATGTCCCAGAGGAGAGATTATTGGTATAATCTATAAGGTTCTCCATGCTCCCCTCACCCGCATGAGACATACATACAATCACATAGGGTTATTTATGACTGGATGATCCACATTTTGAACACTGTGTTGTGGACTATTGTGATGCTCAGTCTGGACTAGAAAGTTTACACTGGACCATGACTTGAGGCAGCTAAATAACACAGCTGTGTTTGCATTTGGAGCAAACTGGCAAAAAAGGGATGAGCCTGGACACAAAAAGTTGATGCTAGAACAGTTCTTGATCTAGCATCCTGAGGAATGACTGCAGGACCAGAGTTATGGCAGATGGGGTCCCAACCACCATGGTGATTCCTGCCAAGGACAGAGTCTTGCTAAGTACTCTGGATTACCTGACCTTGGAGGTTACACTGTGTCCCACCAGGAGCAGAAATTGCAGCAAAGAGGCTGGACTCTTCAGCAGCCTGAACATTTTATTGATGGTGTCCTTAACTGACTCCTTTGGACTTAGTAAGTAAACCTGGGGGGGGGGGATCCCAGAAAATATCAGAGAAGAGAACTTCTGAAGAAAAATGAACTTTTCATATGTTAGGATGGGGAATACAAAGCCATATTCATTTGAATAGAAAATATGCTGTGGCTTTATTATATCCTAAGCTGATGAGGTGGAGGTATATAGCAGTTTATTTTGTATTGATGCTGTTATAGGTTGGGGAGGAGGGGGTATTTTTTTTAAGAACAGCTTTAATCCAGCCATGAAGAATCAAGCATTGTTAGTATTTGGGGATATTTATTTTCAGAAATGTTTCCTGTATAAATGTACAAATGCATATAGGAGCAGAGTTAATTCCCTCCCAAATGAGATAATACTATACAAACTGTTTTACAGTCTGTTTTTTACTTGAAAAAATAATGTGATAACATTATATGTTAAATACAGGTCTATATCATTTAAAATAATTGAATTATTTTCCATTGAAAGAATGTATCATACCTTTTTAATCAGTTCCATGTTAATGAATAATTGAACATCTTCAATTTTAAAACATAATAAATAGCATTATAGAGAACACCCATTATGTCCATTCTTTGTATCACTACCCTCATTATCTCTTCCAGAACTGTTGCAATGGCTTCATAAATAGCATTATTTTGTCTGGTCTTGGCTCTTTTAAAATAATTCTCAGGGTTTCCTTGGTGGCGCAGTGGTTAAGAATCTGCCTGCCAATGCAGGGGACACGGGTTCAAGGCCTGGTCCGGGAAGATCCCACTTGTCACAGAGCAACCAAGCCCGTGCGCCACAACTACTGAGCCTGCACGCTAGATCCTGTGCGCCACAACTACTGAGCCCACGTGCCACAACTACTGAAGCCTGTGTGCCTAGAGCCTGTGCTCCGCAATAAGAGAAGCCACCACAATGAGAAGCCCACACACCGCAATGAAGAGTAGCCCCCGCTCGCCACAACTAGAGAAAGCCTGCGTGCAGCAATGAAGATCCAACACAGCCAAAAATAAATTAATTAATTAAAAAAATAAGAAGAAGAAGAAATAAAAAATAAAATAATTCTCTACTAAATAACAGCCTCTCTAGACCAGTTTCACTATGAAATAGTGTCCAAGTTACAAATAAGAGATAGAATTCTTCATGACCTAGACTCTGCTGACATTACTTATAATTTGATTTGGAGTGCAGTATTCTTTTTATAACCTGAAATGAAGATCAATCTCTGTCTGGAGAGGACCGCCCTCGCCATCATTTGAGAAACTATCGTATTCAGTTATAGAAGGCATCCATTAGTTTACCCAAGCCCACAGCATTGTTCAGTAGGGCCACACTCTAGGGCATGCAGGACCCTGGGCAATATTAGATTTTTAAATGTATTGTAAAATGCATGGCTTCAAGTGAAGTATAGGGAATAATGGGTAGAGAAAGGTATTTAGAATTAACTGATTGTCCAATCGGTGCATGTGAAGATTCTTCAGAGTGTCCAGGCACCATTTCTTCCTGTTCAGGTCCATCATGTCTTCTTTTTTTTTCACTGTCAAATGTGTCATGCCTAGAAAATGTCCTATCTCCACCACGAGAAAAAGTAGCCACACACTTATTCACCATGCCCTAGCTCTTCAGAAACTCTTTGTGTTGAAACAACATAAGTCGTCTTGCCTTTGCAGTTCCCTAACACCATTTATTTAGTGCTGATTATTTCATTACTCATAACACTGCATTAGCCATTGCACTGCCCATGAAGCTGGCTTCTAATGATTCTCTCAAAGGTTGTTATTGTGGTTCACTGATGAAGACCATAAACACAAGATTTACCCAGAGGAAGAAGGGAAAATGTGGACAAAAATTTGTTTTCTGGCCCCATTAAATTTGCCATTCAAAATTTGATAGCATAAACATAGAACAACATATCTTCCAACCATGTCTTCTGTAATCACTGCATTCTTAGAATGTGAACTCTCTCCACATTAACCACACACCTGCCCCACACACACTGACATCTATAAGGAGAATAGGCGGGGGCCCATGGGTGCCCATAGAAGAGGAGCTGACCCGTACACACAAGGAATATTCATCCCTTATGACCAACCTGAGAGAGCACAAATGTCACCGTATCGATTGGAGGCAAGAAAGAACATGGATGGGTTCCACTGGTGTCACAGATCAAAGGTCTTGAAAGCCCATGGAGAACATAGATACATCATGCCTGGAGACTGTCTGACAAGTGGTGGAGCCCTCAGAAAAGTAGAGTGACCAACCTGGGCACTAATGGAGGGGTGCACCCAGGATAAAGGACACTTGGCCCCACCCCTGCCATGATTATGTGCTATAGATCAGAGGTGACACTATGGTCAAGACACATGGGTGAGCAAGAGAAGACACACAAGCCCACACACATGGCTCAAGCCCAAGGTGGACCGCTGGAAATCCAGACCAGAGCTCACTTTGAGTCTGGTGTGATGAAAGTCACCTAAAGTCAGCATGTCAGCATCATTCTGGTGGCACAATCTCATGTGATCTTGCAAAAAAAAAAAAAAAAAAAAATACTGCAACAGGAGCGATCTGCTGCCCTCCTGGAACCAGCCAGCCACAGGGCCCCAGGACAACTCCACAGGCATGAGTTCACTGGGGCATCTGGTCAATGCCATCTGTACCACAACCCTGGCCAACCTCAGGCCTAAGACGGTCTTACAAATTTTCAATCAAGGTATTCTAAAGCATGGGGCCCTCTGAGGCCTGGGACCCAGGCAAGCACCCTACCTGCCCTAGTCTAAGGTGAGTATTGTTGTTCACATGCTATTACATATCTCATTCATTTCACAGTCTTTAGTTGAGCACCCTTTTTAAGTTTGCCTAGTTAAGTCAACAGATGAATCAAGCACAGCTAGTAATCTAACAAGCGTTACTGGTATAAATATCCGTCCCAAATTTTAAATAAAAAATTCTCATCCTCCAAAATTAAACAGAGAATTACCATATAACCCAGCAATTCTAAGTTAAAAGAACTGAAGAGAGCTACTCAAACAAGTACTTATATATCCTGCTCATAACAGCACTATTCGTATTCGCAATAGCCAAGAGGTGGAAACAGTCCAGATGTACATCAATGGATGAGTGGATAAACAAATTGTGATATATACATACAGTGGAATAGTATTCAGTCATAAAAAGGAATGAAGTACTGATTCATGCTACAATGTGAGTGAACCTCAAAAGCATCATCTTAAGTGAATGAAGCAAAACACAAAAGGACAAATATTATGACTTCATTTATATGAAATACCCAGAATAGGTAAATCCATAGACACAGAACACAGATTGGTGGTTGCCAGGGGCAAGAAGGAGAAGGAAATTGAATATAACTTCTTAACAGTTTAGACGTTTCCTTTTAGGGTGATGACAATATTTTGGAACTAGATAGAGGTGGTGCTTATTGACAACATTATGAATGTACTAAATGCCACTGAATTGCTTGCTTTAAAATGGTTAATTCTGGGCTTCCCAGGTGGTGCGGTGGTTAAGAATCCTCCTGCGAATGCAGGGGACACGGGTTCAAGCCCTGGTCCAGGAAGATCCCACATGTCACGGAGCAACTAGGTCCGTGCGCCACAACTACTGAGCCTGTGCTCTAGAGCCCGCGAGCCACAACTACTGAGCCTGCGTGCCACAACTACTGAAGCCCATGCACCTAGAGCCTGTGTTCCGCAACAAGAGAAGTCATCGCAATGCGAGGCCTGCGCACCGCAGTGAAGAGTAGCCCCCGCTCTTCACAACTAGAGAAAGCCCGTGTGCAGCAACAAAGACCCAACACAGCCAAAAATAAATTAATTAATTAATTTTTTTTAATGGCTAATTTTATGTTATGTGAATTTCACTTCAATTTTTTTTTAAATCTCAATCTTAAAAGATATTTATTTACAACATATTGATATTAAGTTGTTATACTCAAACACAGAGTCAAGTCAACTGTGACAATTTGTGGTCATATTTATGATTATTATTTCTCATAGAACAAAATATCACTGAGAATATGCCCCAAAATACATCTAGTTGGGCTAGTTTTCAGAGAAAGGAAATAGTGCTGAGGTGAAACATTGCTGAAAAGAAAAAAATCTATAGGGAAAAAACCTGAAAAAAAAGAAATTATATTTGTTTCTTTACTTAAGAAAGTGATCTTTTTAATCAAGAATTTTTAATGTATCAAGGAAAAGAAACACACTCCAGCAGCTGGCCTTGGGAACTACAGAATAATCAGAAACCCATTTTATAACCAAAACCTTAAAAATATTACCTTAGCATGGTGGTCCTCGATAAAGATAACTGCTATCTGTTCAACAACAAATATATTATAACCAAAGATTTAAAGCAAGCATAACCTACAAATTTGCTGTGTTCTTTTGTACCCTGTTCAAGAGATATTCACTGGAGAGATGAAGCAGCAATATAATTAATTCATATATGAGTTTAATCTTATTACAGCCATTACCTTCTAAGTGGAGATATAATTCAAACAATGCTGTATTTCTTTTTAGACTGTTCTTATCAATTTCAGATATTAAAACAATTATTTTAAGCTGTTATAGCCCACAGGCAAAATGAAATAGCATAGAAACTATAAAGCTTTGTAAAACAAAACATGTAAGTAGTCAAACTGGGCTTATCACATCCCTGCCAGATAAAGAGGCTGATCATCAGTCAAGAAATAAACACATTAATCCTGAAGGAACGAACATTTGCATTTCTATAATGCAAAATTACTCCTGCACTAAAAGATCATGTTGTTGAAGAAACTTAATGTATTTCTCCCCAAAACAATTTTTTAAAGTACTTCAATCCTTGGATTCTTTTGCACAAAAATGAAACAAAAATCATCTACTTTCAGACTATAATAAATTTTTAGGAGTAATTGTTCTTCAAAGAGACAAAAAGCTCCACTATTAATGTGCATGATTTTCTAGATAATATTAAAAGCAATGCAATTACAGTTATGGTAATTGATATGGTTCTTACCTGATAATGATCAGGGGTCAAGAGTTTAAAACATAAAGCAGAACATGCTTTTCACTTTTTAAAGTCAAGCAAGCAATTTGAAGGTTGGCTCTGCGATTGCAGACCCTGGACTCTCTCTTCCCTAACCGAGGTAGGAATGGGAGAGTGCTGCTAAGAAATTCCATGTCCCTTCTTCTCTCATTAAATGCTCTTATCTCCCCCAAACCAGACCTGTTCTTTCCTTAGGAAAAGAGTGTAATTCTCAGTTATCTAGGCAAATGAGAGTCATGCATAACAAGGATAAATTAATTTCACAGTTAATTTCAAACCCCAGTTTCAGCCCCATTTTATTAGTGTTCTACGCTTACTTAATAGATTGACTAAACAAAACCCTTAAATTAAGATAAATAAACAAATAATCTTTTAATTCATTCAAAGTGATGGCACCTTATAAAACTGTGGAGCCCTCTCAAGGTCCCACTGTGCAGTTTTGAGCTTGCTCTTTTGTCCCTGCTGCTAATAGACCCCCTGACCTGGAGCCCTGTGCTACGCTTTCTGACAGTGGAAGCTGTACAGAGCATAATTTAATTGGACCATTTGGGTGTTCATTTGTTTGGGTATTTATGAACCACATTCACTGGAGCCAGAGAATTTACCCAGGTGTAAGAAATAAGGAGCAAGATCATTACCTTTAATGTGACAGATAACAGGAAACTCTAAGAAAAAAAAAAGCTTAAAGGGAAGTCAATTTTTCGACAGCCTGGAGATCACAGTTTACTGTGCTTATGACAGTATCTAGATCAATTGTGAGCCTTTAATGACACGATGTGATTCTTTGTATGAACCAGAAAAAAAACTATGGCATTACCATATTAAAACACTGGCATATTTAAAAATCAGAGAGTAAACAGGGAAATGTTAACAGTGTTTTTAATCAAAGTTATCTTGGGGTGCTGAGATTATGGTATTTTCTGTACTTGTCTGTATTTTTAATTTTTCCCCCAAATAAAATACATTGCTCTCATAATTTTTAAAAAAAATCAATGATAATTTGTTTCTTAATTTTAAAAATCAGTAGCATGTACTCTCACTGACCCAGAATTTTCAACTGGTTCTCAAACTGTCTTTGCCAGGAAAGAAGCAGAGTATGCAGATATCCAGGCTCCTTATCCAAACTTCGGTTATATTTTCTTTAATAAAGCTTCACTTAAGATTTTTTTTAATGATTCCACTGATTTTTTAAAAAATTTTATTGGAAGCCATTAATCTATTTCAGATAGTTTCTTGGAATTTACTCCAGACAAAGTTCTGTGTTGAGAAAACTGTCACACAGAGGTTGTGATTTTTCTCATCCTCCTACTCCTCCCACATATGCCCCTCTATGCATCCACTTTTCTTTAAGCATTGTTCTTTTTCTTCCATGAGTAAACCTCGGCCCTAGCCTAGTTTTTCCAGTTCTTACTCATCTTGATTCAGCATCACAAAGTCAAGAAACTGAGCAGGCAGAGACAGAACTTTTCTTAGAGGATGGGAGAGGACGGAACACTATATATACTTACACATTAATTTACTACTTGTCTCCATTGTGTCCTTGGGTATTTGGGGGTGTGGGAGAGAGGACAGTTGAAGTCAGTTGAAAGGTTTTGGGTGATAAAAAGATAGATGGGGGGAAAGGGGTTTTAAGAAGCATGACTATGGATTATAAAAAAGGATTCTCTTTGATGTTTTTGAGAAAATCTAAGATTTGATAGTAATCAATTGCAATTTTTTGTCAGACTGCTATCTCTTTGCATTTATACTTAATAAAGACTGGTGCTTAATAAAGACACGATGCTCCTGTTATAAACAGGTTCCAACCATGTGGGTGGTAGGAGCAAGAATGAAAGAAAATCTAGATGGATCCGGACATAAAACTCTCTGGGTCCTCAGCATGCAAATGTCGCTAAGGAGACTCAGTGTGCCTCTGAATCTATTGTGGTTAGCACCAATATATACTCAGTACAGGACCTTTCTGTTATAAAATCTGAGGTGTGCCACTTACATTTGGATAACTTCCAGTGTTCCTTTTAAGACAATGACTCTCTCATACAGATAC
This sequence comes from Balaenoptera physalus, assembly GCF_965194825.1. NCBI lineage: Eukaryota > Metazoa > Chordata > Mammalia > Artiodactyla > Balaenopteridae > Balaenoptera > Balaenoptera physalus. Next base: position 44,764,333 of record NC_138886.1, read on the forward strand.
ATACACACACACACACACACACACACACACAAAAAAAACTTTGTCTTCTATGTGGACCAGGAAATGCTTATCTCTGTGTCTGGCTAGTTTTTAGGGGACAAAGAGTTGAGCTAATCATTCATGAGACAAAGCATGGAAAGTTGGACAGTCTATGTCCGGCATTGTCAGCAGGTTCAAGCCAAGGGGGAAAGGTCAGTGCTCTGCCTTGTCACAGGTAAACAAAGGAGTCATCTGAGAATCTTACAAGAGTCATGAGAAAGAGTGAAGCGTAGATGGCAAGTCGTATCTCAGTCATATGGAGAAGGGTGGTTCTTTGTGGCAAGCTGTTCCCAGAAGACAAAAGAGTAAGGGGTTATCTTAACTGCGGTGTTTTCAGGACTCAGGCAAAGTTCAACCTTGCCAGGTTCAGTGAACTTCTGAAGGGGAAAATAGTTGAGTACCTGAGACTCTCACATAAAAAACATAACTTCATTGTATCACTGGTTACAGAGGCTGGTGTGACTAGTTAATCTCTAAGCAAAACTCATCTGAGTAACACTTGAGCATTTTACCACTTGTAGCATTTGAAAAAAATTTAGATTAATTCCTTTCCATTGCTCGGCAATAGAATGAATATGATGAAATCTGAACGTATCTAACAGGCAAAAAGACATGTTGGTGACCAAACTGCATTATAAATGTCATGCAGTCCAAAAAAAAGTTTTTTAGTGACACAGCATGGTACAGAAGAAAGAACACAGATGGACTTGGGTTCAAATCCAAGGTCCATCATTTATTAGCAGTGTGACTTTGGATGATTTAACATCTCTAAGTCTGTTATGGAAAAAAGGAATAATAAGACTTACCTTGCAAGAGTCCCTTGATTAGAGATCATGAATGTGAAGCCCCAGTGAGAGCCTGCCTGAATGTTGCAGGTACTCAGTGACGGAACCTCACTCTGGCCAAGGCTGAGGGGTCCCACACTCAATCAATGAATGCTCTCACCCAATTTGAGGAGGGTTGTGTGTCTGTGAGTATTTCATAAGCACTTGAGTCTATGCACATTAAGTCAAACTCTCTCCAGTGAATAAAATTAAAGATGTAAATCTTGGGAACTATCAATGGTCATATCTCATGACATACGGGGAAAGTCTGCGCTAAGAAAGATGAATGAAGCTGAACCCAGAGAAAAGTCGAAGGGAGGGACTAAGAGTCTTGACATTGTTCAAGTCCTTGGTTCTAATTATCCTTCTGTCCAGCTTCACCCTTCCTATAGCTTGGCTATGCTGAAGGCTGGGCTTCTGTCACTTGTATGCCACAGAGTTCTAATCAATACAGGCAGCAATTATTGTTCTTCTAATAATAAGCAAAATGGCATAAGTAAAAGAACGACAGCTGAGAATAAACAGTCTCTTCCCAACTTTATCTCCTACTTAATAATTTATTCCATCACTAATTGTCTGCTTCAGACTGTCTAACAGAAATCAAAGAATATTAAATATAGTTGATATTTTTTCAAAAGATGTTTTTTCCTACATATTTGGCTTCACTTTCTTGGAATTCTTCTTCAAAGAGTAAATTTCATCTTGACTCTAGTTCTCATCTTCCCAGTGGAGCTTTTAAAATAAGCTAATGGTTTTGATGTACATCCAACTCAAGCTGCAGAGTATACTATTATACAGCCTGTTCCATCTGGGAAACACTTAGAGATAAAGGAAATAATCTGATTATTTGCTTCATACTAATTGCTGCTCTGAAAATTAGTTTTTTAATGTAGAAAATAAGACCATATTTAATGCTTCTTATCTGGCTTAGGCTTTTTAGATATTCAAAGGACTCCAACTGAATACTGACATGTAGTAAAACAGTGCAGTGTATATAATAGAGAAATTTCAGACTATGCAAATAAGAATACATTTATGTTGCTATCCTGCATCTAGAGTTATTCTTAAGAGTTGTTTTCAGGGACTTAAGAACCTAAATAATCAGAGATAAGAATAAGGAACCTAAGAACTTACTAGGAAATACTAAATTCATTCTGATTTTATATACTCTGGGTAGCACTAAACAGATAAGGCCAGACACACCTTCAACAGTAATTTGAACAGTGTTTCGTGGACAGAATGTACTGTGAGCTAAACCACTGTAAAAAAAAAAAAAAAAAAAAAAAAATGTAGCCTACATACAGGATCCCAAAAAGAACAACAACAAAAACACAGATTTATATAACCGTATACCCCTGTCATGCGTAAAATGCTTCTGAAATGAGAACCCTGCTATCAACAGTGGTACTTGGTTTTAAGAGTTTAAAGTTGTCTGGGTTTATACTTTTAGTTACCTTTAGAAAATGTTTAAGCAAAATGTTTTACAACTTTCAGAAAACTTATTAGAATGTCAACCTATTTTATAATTAAAATAAAATACATAAAACCAACAAAACTTTGCCTTCTTTGTCAAAAAGTAGTTACTGCTTTAATTCCTAGCCAGAAGAAATCAAGCATATGCATACACACACGGTTTCAAAGTCCTGCCCATATCCCCTTCACCTACCCAGAGGTCACTTGCAGACAGTTCCATTTACCACTATGGCTTCCCGCAGCACCTCCTTACTTGAGGGCATCCTCTGACCACGCACAGACTGGAAGTACCAGGAAGTAAATGCTCCAGGAGCAACCCTTAACTAGTGAGGGTGGGAGCTGCTGGAAAACCCAAAATTCCTCATCCCTCAGGGTGACATTCGGAAGCCCATTCCATCCCATTTAGAAGGGCAGGACTTATCTTTCCTCCCTTCCCTGTCTCATTTCCCCACTCCCTCACAGGACCTCCCACAGATGCTACTTGCACCCAAATCCTGGTCATAGCATGTGCTTTGGGGAGAAGCTAAACAAAGACCATCTCCAAGCAGCTATATTCACTCTGCATTGCTCCCTTCCCTTCTTACTACCACCTCCCTGTTTTAAACCCCCAATCGGTATAAAGAAAGCTTATCTCTACAATTCATTTTAAAAAATAGTTGATCTCTATTACACTGAGAAGAGAGACCCAGGAATAATGGACCATTCCCTTTGCTATCCAAGAATTTCACTTTTGGTAATGCACCCACACAAACACACACAAACCTGGAAGTCACATTATAAAATAGCAAGTAGATTCTTCTCATAAATATATGAAGACTACCCAACTGTATCTGTAAAGCTGAATTAATGATAAAGGCATTCCTAGACAGAGATGCTCAATCAATACTTATTCATGGATGAACAGATAAGAGAATGAATGAATGACTACCTTTCAACTGTAGAATTGAGCACATGAGTCATGAAAGCAGGATAAAAATTAGAAAGGAACATAGAATTGAACATAAGGGCCCAAGCAGAAAAGCCTAGCTCCAGCTCTATCACTGACAATGTAACACATACAATGTCACAATCACATATGAGCTTCACCTCGAATCAAGAGTGTCAGACAAGCCAGCATTAAGAGCTTTGGCCCACAAGTCAGGACAGCTGGACCGGAGATCAAGCTCGCCAGTGATCTGACATTTGGCAAATTACAGTCTCTACTGGAATAAATCCTGGAGTGATACTTATGCCTTACAGATTATTATTAAAATGAAAAGAAAACATAGCCTTGAAAATGTAATTAATTAGGTTCTATACCCAAGGTAATTACTTGAGGACCTTCAGTTCTGTTTGTTTTCTTTAAAGAAAGAGGATAATGCAAACTCTTGGAATGGGAATTTGGGGGATTTTAGTACCAGTAGAAAGTTATTCAAACTGAACTCTTAGGTAGAAACCCAATTTATATATGTTCATTTATTCAATCACCAAATATTTATTGTGAACCAGGCATTGTTCAAAGTACAGCAGTGAACACAACAGACATAAAACCCAGACCCTGTGGAATTTACAATTGAGAAGAAGTGCTCTGGCTGAAGTGTATTATTAGCTGGGAGAGGCAAGGGGAACAGTCCCTGGGGCTTTTCAGGATGTATAAGAATCATCTGGAGCACTTGTGTAACCCCCCCGCTACATTCCTCCAGCATCTGATTCTCTAGATCTCAAGAAAGGAAATCAGAACACTCACCAAGTACGCCAAACTACCTGATGCAGGTGATGCAGACCACACTGTGAGAAACACTGCCCTCAAGTTTCCTATGGCACAATTTACAAACTACATGCCTAGATGATTTCTCTAGGAGCCAGCCTTTCTGTCTTGATTCTCAGATGGTTATCAATAAACATATTTGATGGATGCCCCCAGTGAACTAGAACCTGGGAAATTTATCAAGTTTAATAAGAGATATACTTTGTGCCAAAGTCATAGTTAAATAAAAACAAAGTACTTTAGGCCTCATATATCAGATCCTAAAAGTATTCATAAGAGTAAATTGGACAAATGAATACTTGTTAGTTGCTCCTCAACCGAGTTCCCCAAGCGCTTGGCACACACCTTGTACACTTACCGTAAGTATCATAAGTATCTGTTTCTGCCAGTGTTTCCTACACCTGAGTGGTTGTTCATCAAATATGAGAACTGTGATTTATGTTAGTCTTTGTGTCCACAGTGCTACCACAGTCTTGTTACATGGTAGACACTAAATACTTGTGAATAAATGAGGCAATAAATGAATGAACAAATGAACTGACAGGTAAATAAACTCAGCCTGGCTTGCACTAGTTTTCTCATCTGGCAAATGATCTCCTTCTACATGATATGTCCAACTTCCCTTCCAAATCTCTAATCCTAATGTTGAAAGAAGAAAAAGCAGGAATAAAGAGAAAAACCAGCCAAATATTAACTGCTGCAATTAAACCTGCAAAAATTAAACCTGTAAAAATATATCTACTAAAGAGAAAGCTTGTTATAATAAGGCACTTTATAAGAGTTTGCCGGTCCTCCAACACTAGAGTTATACAAAGTTTCCATAGCACATCCTCTTTCTACTGCAAAAACTTTTAACCAATAAAGTAATTCCAAGAATTTGATAATGATTGCGACAACGATGATGATGAGATGAAAAGAAAAGCCTCCGTTTTCTTAGGTATCACTGCCCTCTGCTGGATAGAATTAGAAGTTTCCAAATAAATGTACATAATTTTCCAGACTCTGGCTAGGAAGGGACTTTTAAAGTTACCCTTATGTAGTCAAACCCAGGGCTAAGATGAGACTAAGGATCAGTATTTGATTTTCCTTTTTGCATAAGACTCCACGATGTCTTGGCATGCCATTGTTACTGATCCTGTCTTTATTCAAAATTGTGATATTTTGTTCCCCATGGATTATTCTGCATTAATTTCCGTTTTTTAAATATTGTATTAAAATATTGTTTATCTTGAATATTGAGTCTTTTTTGTGTCCTCCTAAATTTTTCACAGAAGATGACTGCCTCACTTGCCTCACCCCAGTCCCAGCCCTGATTAATAGTGCCTCCTCAAGGTGGTTGGCCAGCTGTGAACACTTCAGGGACACCTTCCCTCACTAGGTCAAGGTTCCCTAAGCCAGGCTCCCACAGGGCCAGGTACCTCTCCTTGCATAATTGCTGGATAAACATCCATCTCCCACTCTAGACTCAGAACTCAATGAAAGTGGGAACCACAGCTGGTGTTTGCTCTAAGCATGCGATTTCCAGCCCCTAGCACAGACCTACCACATCATAAACCTCCATAAATATAAGTTGAATGAAAGGATAAACAAATACCACCAAGGAAAGAAGGAACAACTGTGCAGCAGACTTTTCCATCTTTGGAAGATCTTACCATAGAGCAAGGTAAAAGTAATAAGAACAACAACTGCCATTTACTGATTGCTTACTGAACAGCAGACACTGTGCTAAGTAATACATGATATCACTTAATCCACACAACCGCCTATAATACATGTACCTTTATCACACACATTACAGTAGAGGAGGAACCTCAGACCTAGAGAAATACAGAAACCAGAAACATTTCTTCTTGCAGTTTTCACACTGGTTCTAGAACTTTTCCTCAGTAACACTTTTATATATCACATAAAAATAATTCCAACTCCCACCAAAAAAAGTGTTATGTATCTGTTGAAGGGCACTACAGTAAGATCTTCAAGGGATAAAAAGAAAAAGTAGAACACATTTCTCTCTGGGATCCTCAGTCTAGGAAAATGGAGAGAATTTTTTAAGTATGCAAATGATAATTTAAAAATACATAGCTCAGTAAGGTCAAGGTCATAAGAGAAGGAGTAAGTGTAAGTTCAAATGAGAGAATGGTTATAATCTGGTTGGAGGGATCAAGAATCCCTTCATAGGAGGTGGCAGCATGTCAAATATGCCTTGAAGGAGGGATAAAATATTAACAGGCAAAATTAAGGGAGAGAGGGAGAGGGAGAGCAATTTATAAAGAGGCAAGAGTCCAAGCGCAGTGAGAGAGGCAGGAGCCTGTGGGTGTGTGGGTGTGTGTCAGAAGAAGTGCTCCAGTTATCAGGGTGGCAGACTGGAGCATATTACCGAGGGCTCTCTGGGCCAGCCTGAGGTATCTGTATTTAAGTATTTCCTACTAGAAAGAAAGGATTTTTGAGCACAGCTTTCCTCCCCCACTGAAAGCTCAAACCGTCCTCCCCCACTGAAAGCCAGCAATTCAGCTTGCTAGTAGTTCCTTGGGCCATCCATCCCAACCATTGCTGCTTCTAGAATTTGCTACCTGCTGGGACCACAAAGGCGGGTGAAAGGGTCTGGAAGCACTGGTAGGATGGGTGAGGGTGACCCCGGTGGCCGCTTAGCAGACCGAGGCAATGGTGAAGGCAGCAGCACCTTCCCTTCCCCACACTGCTCCACCGGGACCTGGGCTGGAAAACAGAGCAAGTAGGCGGCAGTCACCTTGGTGGTGGCAATGTGGGTGGGGCTGGGACTTGGGGTCTCCAGGTCCCATCATGTGGGAGGTGCTAACATCTGGATACACACCCATCCCAGGCACTTTTGGCTGCAACAAAGCTAATGAGAAAGTCCTTGGAAAGACCTTGATGGAGTTCCCGGTATAGAATCATGGCTCTAAATGCAACACGATTTAGTCAGGGATAACCACAAAAACATTTTTTTTTCTAAAATCAACAGACAATTTAGAAATTATTAGAACTGGTTGAACGATTTTCACTAGAATTTACAGCACTTGTTTTATGGCATAAAGTTCAGTTAGAGAATAAGAAATACATTTCTCATCATATCTTGGGTCACAAATCAAGCCTTGGTAAATTTAAGAAAACTGAAATCGTATCAAGTATCTTTTCTGACCACAACGCTATGAGACTAGGTATCAATTACAGGAAAAAATCTGTAAAAAATACAAACACATGGAGGCTAAACAATATACTACTTAATAACCAAGAGATCACTGAAGAAGTCAAAGAGGACCAAAAAATACCTAGAAACAAATGACAATGAAAACACGACAACCCAAAACCTATGGGATGCAGCAAAAGCAGTTCTAAGAGGGAAGTTTATAGCAATACAATCCTACCTTAAGAAACAAGAAACATCTCAAATAAACAACCTAACCTTACACCTAAAACAGTTACAGAAAGAAGAACAAAAAAACCCAAAGTTAGCAGAAGGAAAGAAATCATAAAGATCAGATCAGAAAAAAATGAAAAAGAAATGAAGGAAACGATAGCAAAGATTGATAAAACTAAAAGCTGGCTCTCTGAGAAGATAAACAAAATTGATAAACCATTAGCCAGACTCAACAGAAAAAAAGGGAGAAGACTCAAATTAATAGAATTAGAAATGAAAAAGGAGAAGTAACAACTGACACTGCAGAAATACAAAGGATCATGAGAGATTACTACAAGCAACTATATGCCAATAAAATGGACCACCTGGAAGAAATGGACAAATTCTTAGAAATGCACAACCTTCTGAGACTGAACCAGGAAGAAATAGAAAATATGAACAGACCAATAACAAGCACTGAAATTCAAACTGTGATTAAAAATCTTCCAACAAACAAAAGCCCAGGAGCAGATGGCTTCACAGGCGAATTCTATCAAATGCCTAGAGAAGAGCTAACACCCATCCTTCTCAAACTCTTCCAAAGTATAGCAGAGGGTGGAATACTTCCAAACTCATTCTACGAGGCCACCATCACCCTGATAACAACACCAGACAAAGATGTCACAAAGAAAGAAAACTACAGGCCACTATCACTGATGAACATAGATGCAAAAATCCTCAACAAAATACTAGCAAACAGAATCCAACAGCACATTAAAAGGATCATGCACAATGATCAAGTGGGGTTTATCCCAGGAATGCAAGGATTCTTCAATGTACGCAAATCAATCAATGTGATATACCATATTAACAAATTGAAGGAGAAAAACCATAAGATTATCTCAATAGATGCAGAAAAAGCTTTCTACAAAATTCAACACCCATTTATAATAAAAACCCTCCAGAAAGTAGGCATAGAGGGAACTTATCTCAACATAATAAAGGCCATATATGACAAACCCACAGCCAACATCATCCTCAATGGTGAAAAACTGAAACCTTTTCCACTAAGATCAGGAACAAGACAAGGTTGCCCACTCTCACCACTATTATTCAACATAGTTTTGGAAGTTTTAGCCACAGTAATCAGAGAAGAAAAAGAAATAAAAGGAATCCAAATCGGAAAACAAGAAGTAAAGCTGTCACTGTTTGCAGATGACATGATACTAATAGAGAATCCTAAAGATGCTACCAGAAAACTAGTAGAGCTAATCAATGAATTTGGTAAAGTAGCAGGATACAAAATTAATGGACAGAAATGTCTTGCATTCCTATACACTAATGATGAAAAATCTGAAAGTGAAATTAAGAAAACACTCCCATTTACCATTGCAACAAAAAGAATAAAATACCTAGGAATAAACCTACCTAAGGAGACAAAAGACCTGTATGCAGAAAACTATAAGACACTGATGAAAGAAATTAAAGATGATAAAAATAGATGGAGAGATACACCATGTTCTTGGATTGGAAGAATCAACATTGTGAAAATGATTATACTACCCAAAGCAATCTACACATTCAATGCAATCCCTATCAAACTACCAATGTCCTTTTTCACAGAACTAGAACAAAAACTTTCACAATTTGTATTGAAACACAAAAGACCCCGAATAGCCAAAGCAATCATGAGAGAGAAAAACGGAGCTGGAGGAATCAGGCTCCTGGACTTCAGACTATACTACAAAGCTACAGTAATCAAGACAGTATGGTACTGGCACAAAAACAGAAACATATATCAATGGAACAGGATAGAAAGCCGAGAGATAAACCCACGCACATATGGTCACCTTATCTTCGATAAAGGAGGCAAGAATATACAGTGGAGAAAAGACAGCCTTTTCAATAAGTGGTGCTGAGAAAACTGGACAGCTACATGTAAAAGAATGAAATTAGAACACTCCCTAACACCATACACAAAAATAAACTCAAAATGGATTAAAGACCTAAATGTAAGGCCAGACACTATCAAACTCTTAGAGGAAAACATAGGCAGAACACTCTATGACATAAATCACAGCAAGATCCTTTTTGACCCACCTCCTAGAGAAATGGAAATAAAAACAAAAATAAACAAATGGGACCTAATGAAACTTAAGAGCTTTTGCACAGCAAAGGAAACCATAAACAAGACGAAAAGGCAGCCCTCAGAATGGGAGAAAATATTTGCAAATGAAGCAACTGGCAAAGGATTGATCTCCAAAATTTACAAGCAGCTCATGCAGCTCAATATCAAAAAAACAAACAACCCAATCCAAAAATGGGCAGACGGCCTAGACATTTCTCCCAAGAAGATATACAGACTGCCGACAAACACATTAAAGAATGCTCAACATCATTAATCATTAGAGAAATGCAAATCAAAACTACAATGAGATATCATCTCACACCGGTCAGAATGGCCATCATCAAAAAATCTACAAACAATAAATGCTGGAGAGGGTGTGGAGAAAAGGAAACCCTCTTGCACTGTTGGTGGGAATGTAAATTGATACAGCCACTATGGAGAACAGTATGGAGGTTCCTTAAAAAACTAAAAATAGAACTACCATACAACCCAGCAATCCCACTACTGGGCATATACCCAGAGAAAACCATAATTCAAAAAGAGTCATGTACCACAATGTTCACTGCAGCTCTATTTACAATAGCCAGGACATGGAAGCAACCTAAGTGTCCATCGACAGATGAATGGATAAAGAAGATGTGGCATATATACAATGGAATATTACTCAGCCATAGAAAGAAATGAAACTGAGTTATTTGTAGTGAGGTGGATGGACCTAGAGTCTGTCATACAGAGTGAAGTAAGTCAGAAAGAGAAAAACAAATACCGTATGCTAACACATGTATATGGAATCTAAAAAAAAAAAAAGAAAAGAAAAATGGTCATGAAGAACCTAGGGGCAAGACAGGAATAAAGACACAGACCTACTAGAGAATGGACTTGAGGACACAGGGAGGGGGAAGGGTAAGCTGGGACAAAGTGAGAGAGTGCCATGGACATATATACACTACCAAATGTAAAATAGATAGCTAGTGGGAAGCAGCCGCATAGCACAGGGAGATCAGCTCGGTGCTCTGTGACCACCTAGCATGGTGGGAGGGAGGGAGACGAAAGAGGGAAGAGATATCGGGATATATGTATATGTATAACTGATCCACTTTGTTATAAAGCAGAAACTAACACACCATTGTAAAGCAATTATACTCCAATAAAGATGTTAAAAAAATACATTTCTCATTTTCTTATTCACTTATTTATGTATATAAGCATAGCAGTTACTGTTTCAAACATCACTCAGGTTTACAGGCATTCATTTCCATGGAGACAGGGAACTGTCAGGGAGGGGCCTGTGCAGCAAATGAGGGTATACAAAGACAAACCTCCCTCCTACACAGTGGCTGACCTCACCTGGGTGTATCCATGGCCCTTAGCTCCTACCCCACTAACCTCTGTGCTATGATATCTCCAGCCAGCTCCTCTAAGGCACATGTTGATATAATGTGTATCTAGTTTGCTTTTTCCTTCACAGGTGGAAGAGACTGTAACCAGAACACAAGAGCTTTACTGACTGATTAACTTACCTAAAGGTTAGGTAAGATGTATTCATTCATTTTAAAACATGTAATTATTGAAGTCTTGCTATGTGCCTAACACTGTGCTAGACTCTGGGGACACAATAATGAGTGACAGGTAAGTATCTAAGGAGGAAGGACCCCAAGCCAGCCTTAGAGGGTAGGAAAAGCTTTCCAGAGAAACTGCTGTCAACACTGAAACCTGAGAGATGAACAAACATTAGCTGGACTCTGGAACTGCTGGGGAAGAGAGAGGGAAGAAGAAAGGAGGGGAGGGAGGGAGGCAAAGGAGAGCACAACTGCTGCTCCTGCAGAAAGGACAGCAGTGCAAAGGCCTGGGAGGGGGAGAGAGAGAGAAGGGGAGGGGGAGGGAGCATGGTTCTTCAGGGAACTGTGGTTGTTTTTAAGGCTGGAGCACCGAGCACAAGGTGGGGAGTAGTGAGAGCAGACTAGGGTGCCAAGCAAGGCCCAGCTCACAAAGGGCCTTGTGAGCCAGTTAAGGGATCTGAGCTTCATCATGACAGTAATGGAGGGACACAGAAAAGACTTAAAAGAGGAGTGACATGACCAGGTTTGCATTTGAGAAAGGACACCCTAGCTGCAGCATAGGGACTACACGGGACACAGGTAGACTAGAAGCAGGGAGACAAGTAACAATGCTTGCTGTGGTCAATAGGGTGGAAGGAAATGGTGTCCAGAACTAAATTAATTACCACAGGAGTTGAGAAGTAGGTGTTTTAAACACTATTTATTAGGAAGAATGGTGATTGATGATTGATGGATGGTGTTACTGACCAAATGTTTGTGTCTCCCCCAAAATTCCTATGTTGAAGCCCTAATTCTCGGTGTGCCTAGATTTGGAGATAGAGCCTCTAAGGAAGTAATTAAGGTTAAAAGAGGTCATAAGGATGACCTGATCTGATGAAATTAGTCTTTATAAGAAGAGACACCAGAGAGAGCTTTCTCTGCCTCCCTCTGTCTCTGTCTCTCTGTTTGTCTGTCTGTCTGTCTCTTTCTCTCCCCTATGTGAGCACACAGTGAGAAGGCAGACATGTGCAAGCCAGGAAAAGAGCTCTCACCAGAAGCCAAATTTGCCAGCACCTTGATCTTGGACTTCCCAGCCTAAAAAATTTTGAGAAAATAAATTTCTGTTGTTTAAGCCCCCCAGAACCTAACAGAATACTGTGGTATTTTGTTATAGCATCCTAAGCAGACTAATACAGATGGGAATTCAGGGAAGGGAAGGAGTCCAATGGAACATCCAGGGCTCTAGCTTGGTCACTGGATGGCTTGGGGTACCAGCCACTGATAGAGAAGCATAGGACAAACAGGCTTATGGAGAAGGATGATGAGTTCAGTTCTGTGCAGACAGAGTTTGAGAGATTACAGGATATGCTTGTGGAGATGTCCAGTGAGCAGATACATAAATCTGGAGCTCAGGAGAAAAAAGCTCTACCAGAGATACAGATTTGAGAATAATCAGCATAAAGGTAATAATCAAAGCCTTGAAAATAAATGAGATTTCTCAGGAAGAATATGAGAATGAATGAAAAGAAAAAAAAAAAAAAGTTAGGAAATAAGTCAAAAGATCACCACTATTTAAGGAGTGGGAAAAGGAAAAAGAAGAGCTCTTAAGAAAGATTAAAAGAGAAAGGACAAATCCAAGAAACCATAGTGGACACAGCAAAGGGGGAGGGAGATATCAAGAAGGAGGGCATGAGCAATAGTGCCAGATGTTAATGGGAGATTAAGTAAGGCAAGGGCAGAGAAGGGATCCAAGAGTTAAGCAGCAAGGAGGATGCTGATGACTTCGAAAAGAGAATCGTCAGAGCAGTGGAGGGGGCAGCACCTGGGGTGCAGAGTTAAGGGCTGAATATGCACAATAAACTCTAAGAGAAATGGAGGGAAAACAACGTGAGAAATAAGAGCAATGCATATTTGCAATTTTTTTTACCCTTGAGTTGTAATTTTTTTAATAGATGTAAATAGTAGGACAGAATTCATTACTAGAGGCATAAAGAGATACTTTATGCCATGCTATTTTTTAAATTAGGCGACTTGGCAGGTTAGAAATGAAGTCTCATTTCAACCTCATGTGGAACTAGACTGGCATATTTTGTTCAGATTAGGTTTTTTTGTTTGTTTGTTTTTATAAGGAAGTTTTTAATTATTATTTATTTATTTACTTTTGGCTGTGTTGGGTCTTCGTTTCTGTGCGAGGGCTTTCTCTAGTTGCAGCAAGTGGGGGCCACTCTTCATCGCGGTGCGCGGGCCTCTCACTATCGCGGCCTCTCTTGTTGCGGAGCACAGGCGCCAGACGCGCAGGCTCAGTAGTTGTGGCTCACGGGCCTAGTTGCTCCGCGGCATGTGGGATCTTCCCAGACCAGGGCTCGAACCCGTGTCCCCTGCATTGGCAGTCAGATTCCCAACCACTGCGCCACCAGGGAAGCCCAGATTAGGTTTTAATAGAAACGAAGCCTCATGAATCTCTGAACTTTCAAAACTGTTACTTCTGTTTATTTCTGAAGTGGCTTGAGAGCAACTATAAATGTGTTCTGAAGCCAGGCAAATTCCAGGAAATTTATCTCTGTGTATTGTAATGTTGGTTGTCATTATTGTTATTTGGAGATAATAATATTCTGTATATCATCAAATGATCTTATTGACCCAGAACCTTACTAAACTATGGTTGAGATAGAAATCTCTGAGTCTAGGAAGAAACTCACCCCATCCCTCTCCCTCATCTTTTCTCTCCTTCTGTCCCTCATCCAAATGCGAAGAGCCCTAAATCAGCAGCTAGCAAGATCACAGCTACTGTCATTTTGAGGTGACTCTGTTTACCTGTGCATTTTAATTCCTCTGAAAGAAGTCCTTTCCTGCTCTTAAATCATCAGATGAAATGAGGATTCTGTCGCTCTCCTCCTCCTTCTAAATTCTAGAACATGGTCCATCTCAGACCCACTACTTTCACGCTTTCCCTCTGATTCTCTTCTGTCCAACTCCAGGCAGATGTTATCCAGTCTTTATGCAGGACACTTTTGTCTTTGCAAGGTCTTGATTTCAAAAATACAAGTTAAAATCAGCTCTGTGTCAGCCCATTCCCATGGCATGAAGGTGAATTTCATAACATATCAAGCTGACACAGAGGTACAAAATCTATGGGGGGAAGGGGCAGGGTAGGGAGGAATATTAGTTTATTTCTCAAAATATTATCTTGCCACCTAAACAAATAAAAGAAGAAAGAAGGAAAGAATAGGGAAAGAGCAGTTGGATATAATACGAAAACCTAAAGCACCCATCAATCAACACCATAATCACTGGGAACAATTTTGGTATATATCTTTTCAGTTCATTATCTATTTATATGTACATGTATATATTTTTACTATTCCTAACTTTTGCTACCTGTAGCTTGCAACCTGCTTTTTTTAATTTAATCATTCATCTCTCTCTTGCACAACAACATTATTTAATTCTGGAAATCCCTGCAAAGTGAGCGAACAGTAATTTTTATATTTTCATTAATTTTAATGGGGAAAATTATGATACATTTCATCCCAACCTATAATACCCAGACAATTTTCACACTGCTAACTGAAAAATGAAAACAAGTTATATAAGCAATAGACAACAATATATGAAATGATATGAATATGGTTTGTACATTGGCTGAAATATAATAAAGATTTATTATTCTCACAAAATGAGGAAGAGTCTTGATAGCAGGTACTGACTGGGCACTGCTTGAGGGAGTCACTCTTTCAGAAGATGAATTCTCCATGTACCATTTTCTTTACCAGATTTTCAAACTTTGGGGTATTCATGGTCATTATTTTGCACTGAAATCGGACCTAGATATAACACTGAAAACCATTTTTCAGGCAAAATAAAGGCTAAATCTGCCAGTCCTTAGTAACATATGGAAAGGGCACACAGAGATACTATACCTTTATTGCACTTGATTAGTGAACATGTAAAAAGCAATCATTTTGGAATCCCCAAATATGGTGCCCAATTCACTGTTTCATATTGTATTATTTGATTAGAAACTACTGTGTTCAGAAAATTGGTGAGTGTTCATTAGCCTAAAACCATGATGTTTATTATAGCATATTTATTTAGTATTGCTCGGATGAAAAACAAATACTTTTTTTAAAGAGTTGTCTGAAAAATGTTAAATATGTTAAAACTGTTAAATAAATGTTAAAAAATATTAAAGCTGTTAAATAGGCAAAAAAGAATTAAATGAACATCTTATGAAGTAAATCTATATATGAAAATATCATTTCATACCAATAAACATTAGTTTATAGCAGTATTTTAAATGGCTGAAAAAATTACATTATGTACATTTACCATAACTTTAAAATTTAAACAATTCCCAATTGTTGGAAATTTAGTGAATTTTTTTTTTGGATTTCATTGTTATAAACAACACAATTGCTGAACATTCTTGTTGTTAAGTCTCCTAGGAGGTTTTTCATGTGCAAGAAGTATCTCTGACCTGGAGCTAGATCTTAATTCTTCTGATTCCAAGTTAATATTTTTTTCTCTATACCAAAATGGGGAGATTTAAGCCACATTAGATTTGCTATACACAGATTCTGCACAAATACAGAAACAAATGTGCAGATCCCCGTGAACACACACATAGAAGTTTATATTGATTGCCCAATTCAATTGAATGCAATTCTCACTCCAAAGTACTCGACTGACAGTTTATTAAATAATATGCTTTTTGAGACATACAGTCAAGAAAAAATGCAGTTCTTGCCTAACTTACATTGTCCTAATGGCTTGGATCGGGAATCCCTTCTGACTCAATGTCTGTGGGCCAGAGCCTCTTTAAGAGTTTTCCAGCTTTCCTTACTTAACCAAGTAGGGGGAAAACTGTGTTGTGCTCACACACACACCAAAAAACTGCCTGGCTCTAATTCTTCTGCCTTTATCTTTGTCTCTTTATTGACTCATAAAGGTAATTAACATGGAAAAACTCTGGTGAACCATATGGCAACAGTGCTCAGCACTAATCATGTTACATACATACACACACCCACACACCCACACACACACACACACACGTTACCTGGGTAACGGCACACAGAGGCGGAAATGAACCTGGTGACAAATGTAACTGAAGCAAGACTCCATGGCCTTTGAAAGGTATAATCTAGTATGAATAGAAAAGAAAACTGAATGTGTTTTCATATACAGAGAAATAAATGGCCTCAAATCCTATTTCCAATTCAGATGTAACATTTTCCTGATGAAGCATAGGTCCTGGCCAAGCAGAATGCTGTGTCATAAACAAGTTTTCTATAGATGCTACCAATCTATTTCAAATAAAACACCTTCCTTTAGCTTCTCTCTCCAGTAGTTCACGTAAAATACACAGCATATTAATACAATTTATCCCTCTTGTTCAAGAAGGATAGAGCAAGAGAATGGACATATGGACACCAAGGGGGGAAAACTGCGGTGAGCTGGGGATGGTGGTGTGCTGAATTGGGCGATTGGGATTGACATGTATACACTGATGTGTATAAAATTGATGCCTAATAAGAACCTGCAGTATAAAAAAACAAACAAAACAACTAATACTAAACTTTCATTGGGTTATTTGTATGGAAATATGTTAATATAAATGTTTCAGACATTACATGAAATTTCTAAAAATCTTATATTTGTATTTGTATGGAAATATGTATGGAAATATGTTAATATAAATGTTTCAGACATTACATGAAATTTCTAAAAATCTTATATGTTCTGGTATAATGTTATAAGTCATAATCCTAGTTATTACTTTAAAATGTATATCTCAGAAATAACTAATTTTCTTGTCAACTGCATTATTATGAACTTTCATCAAATCTTTTACCGTGGTCATTTTTAAGTCTTTTGTCATTTACAGACAGTTCTGGGTGTACTCTGATGATTTTGCAAATATGTTCCTATAAAAGGGTTTCATCTTCAAGAAATTCATGGAAAAGACTCTGACAAGTACAGGTTTCTGGTAACTGACTGTACTGCTGAACTGAATGAATAAGCATTTTCAGAACTCTGATGAAAAACTGATGAACTCATAAAAGTGCTAACAAAAGATCAAGATGAAAAAAAACAATTAATTACATGGGACTGAGTGAACTGATGAGGATGAGTATAATTTTTGTGACTTTCTGTCTGAATTTAAAAAAAAAAAAAATCCCACAAGGACTCAGAGGCAAAGAATATACAAATCAATTTTCACTGCAAAGTAAAGAAGCTGTTACAGTGGAGGATTACTGGACTGAATGTCAATATTATGACATAGTATGAGTGTGTTTCATGTTTGGTAATTGCAATCATTGTTGCTTTTGTTGTGGTCATCCATGTACAATGCTTGGTGTCAGTCTATTTATCTCTTGTAAAAATAAAATACAGTGTGTGTGTGTGTGTGTGTGTGTGTGTGTGAAAAAATAAATAAATAAATAAATAAATAATCACTGTTAACTTTATATTAATGATTCAATCCACTGCTTTTATAGTCTCATAAAAATGCCCTTTTTCGGCATTTTGAGGCTACTTTGGAGGAACTGTAAAGTAAATGGCAGGTCTGAAGTAGTTCTTTGCCAGCTATAATTAGAATCACCTGGTGAATTTTTTAAATCACTGATCCCTAAGTCCCGCTAGAGACTGATTAAAAATCAGAATCTCTGAGTGTTTTAAGAGCATCCCAGGTAAATTTGTAACGTAAAGCCAGTGTTGAAAATCAGAGGTCTAGAACAGTGATTCTCAAAATGTTGTTCCCAGATAAACAGCACCAACATCTCATGGAAACTCGTCAGAAACGTGCATTCTCACCCCTGACTCACACCTATTGAATCAGATACTCTGGGAGTGGGGGCCAGCAATCTGTTTCAACAACCCCCCCCCCAAGGTGAGCCTGGTGCACACCTGTATTTATTCCCTGGGGCTGCAAGGAAAGCAGTGGCTTAAAACAACAGACATTTATTTCCTCACAGCTCTGGAGGTGTCAGCAGGACTGCCCTCCCTCCGATGGCTCCTGCTCCTTGCCTCTTCCAGCTTCTGCTGGCTGTTGACATTCCTTGTGGCTGCATCTCTCCAATCCCTGCTTCCATCTCCGCACGGCCTTCTCCCCTGTGTGCCCAGGTCTTTTCTCTGTCTCTTATGAGGACACCCATCATTGGATTTAGGGTCCACCTGGAGATCTTTCACTTAACTATACCTGCAAAGACACCTATTCCCCTCACATTCACAGGTTCTGGGAACATATCCTTTAAGGAGACCACCATTCAGCCCACTTCAACACTCAAATTTGAGAAGCACTGGTAAAGGGAGAATGAATGAAAAAATTCCACATCAAAAGATACTCCCCTTCATTTCACATGAACCTTCCACTCTCTTTTCCTTTTCTCCTCTACATAGTCTTGCTCAATCCCTTCTCTTCATTTATCTGTTTGATTGTTATGTTTTTCTATTTATTTTCCACCATTTAACTGGTTTCTCTTTCCTCATATTCCCTGAGGAAAAATCTTTCCATTATTCTGAATCCTTTTCCTTATAGTTTTATTCATACTGGAAACTTTGCAGATTTTAGCAGAAAATGCAGGGTAGGCCCCAAATAAAGCTGCCTTTCTCAGACTAAATATCAGAAATCAGATTGCCATAAAGTGTGATCAAAGCTGATTTTAGAATTAATACTACAGATATCAAATTCTGGATATAATTTTTTAGGAATTCTAATTTTTATTCATTGCAACTAGTGCCCTCTAGTGGCCAATGTCAGAACTTATAATAAAAACTAAACATTTTAATCCTTTTTCTTGCTCACTGATTAAACATATACTGAGCATCTAATATATCATACACTGCAGATGTCTATGTGATATATCTAGACAAATAAACTCTGTATCCTGTTCAACTTTTTCCCAGAGTTGGCTTGGCACTTGGTGTTTGGCTGACTGGATATACTGCATTTCTGATCAAGCAGAGCATTTACAGGGACACAAAAGATCTAAGTTTCAGTTTGCTGACATGGTACCCCAGGCAGTTGCAGCTCCATCTTGGGTGCAGAAATTTACTTCAGTAATTGCAATACAAATCAGAAATCCTGGGTGTGATTTAATGAATCATGAATATTGATATGGAAATTTGAACTCTCTGACATTAACCTATAATATAATTATTACACACCTTTTTTTCCTTTTAAAACTAGCAGTGATGGCTAGTTTTCAAGATAGCTAGCCAAGCATACACATTTCTCTCTCCTTCCTTCCCAATCACACTGAAATAATTAAAGAAACATAAACATGAGAATAAATCTGTAGAGTTGAATGGGAAAGGTGACATCAGACCAAAAGAAAGTGCAATTTTGACAAAATGTACATGGTAAGCATATAGGTGAGTTACTGGAACAATCAGTGGTTTTTACCTCTAAAAGATAGAAGTCCTTATACAGTTACTATTTGATCAAGTTTGTGACTTATCTTGAACAAAGGGATCAGAGCTTAGACAGTTTGTCTTGTAGTCATGGTTTGGTACAAGTTTATCTGTTTTGCAAATTATGGTACAGTTTTGCAAGGTGTGGTTTCTGTTTCATTTCTCACTACTCAGAACCTCTTTGTGCTTCCCTCAGTGATCTCAGATACAATCCAGAGAGCTGATATGGTAAGTTAGCACTGTAACACTGTAGAGTGATTATGCTTACTTTCTGGGTGATTCCAAAATTCCTTATCTGTTTACGAACCATCATAATCCTTAGAATAAAAAGAGGCAACTAAGGTCTGAAAAACTAAATGTTCAACACACTCATTAACACAAATTTACTTTTTCATGTTAACTGAGATCCAAACAATGGGATTGCATTAACAATTTAGCTCAAAAGTTGAAAGCAGGGCTCTGGAGTCAGGCAGATCTTGACTCAGTTCACATCTCCCTAGCTTATTAGTTATAGGATCTTGGGCAAATATCCGGATGGGAAGCAGGTTAAAGAATCATCAGACCCATCCAGCAGAATTCGGGAGAGAAGCAACTCTTCCCAACAATTGCAGTATGTGCCACTGAGGAGTAGTTACTGGAAGAACCATCCTACAGAACCTCCATGTTTGTGTCAAGGTGAAAAGTCTAAAGGTGCCATAAAAATAAATGCAAAAGGAGATATACAGAAATAGATCATGAAAAGACATGACATTTATTGGTTGGGGGGCACAGGAAAGTTGATGCACAAGCCACAGTATTTTAAAGCAGAAGAAAAGGAGATGAGTCTGGGAGGAAACTTGAACTTAGTGGCATTTATGCAATATCTACAAAACTCTGCCTTGGGCATGCAGGCCTAGGTAAGAGCAAGTCTTGGCACACTGATGGGAGCGCTTGTACCATTAGGTTGGGAAACGGCTTTAGTGACTAAGGGTGAGGCTATCATAACACTGAAAATCCCCATCTACACATAGATCATTCTTACAGGAAAACTGTCTTATCTTTATAAGAAGAATAATTAGACTCTTAACACGAAGTCACCAATGAACTTCTATGTTGCCAACACCAGTTACCACCCTCTGTCTTAATCTTATTATTTCTTTCAGTAGCTTTTCACACAATTAACCTATCCTCTCCTTCCTTTAAATGTTTTTCTCTCTTAGTTTCAATTACTCCACACTCTTCTTGTTTCCTCCTCTCTCTGTCTACTCCTTCCAAGTTAGTTTCCTTTGCTGGCCCTTCTCCTTGACATCACTCTAAAGGTTGGAGGTCCTCAAGCTCCAGAAATGGCAACCATTCTCTTCCCATATAATTAAATACCACCTATACCACCTATACACTGATCACTCCCAAATGTCTATCTTAAGACCAGAACCTCTCCTCAGAGCTCCACCATCATATATCCAACTGCCTGACATCTCTGCTTGTATATTGCACATATCTTATATTCAACATGTAGAAAATACATTATTTGATTCTGTCCCTACCCACACTGCTCTTGTGCTCCCATTGCACCCTGAAATCTGTTGTTCTTTGAGTCTTCCCTATCTCAGTAAGTGATGAATCACCATATAACCAGTTCTCCAGTCATATGCTCAAGAGTAATGCTTGACTCCTACTTCTCCCTCAATCCACCATATCCAATCTTCATTAACAAGTTCTGTTGAGTCCACATACAAAATATATCTAGAATTCATCTACTACCTACCATTTCACTGCCAGAATCCTAGTGCAAGCTACCCTGGACATTGCCATGGTCTTCTGAACAGTTCTCCCTATCCCTACCTTGACAACCCTCAATATACTCTTCACACAGCAACCACTGTAGCTCTTTTGAAAAATAATTTGTTTTTCACACACATGTATTTCCATTTTTCCTCCCTCAAAGGACTCAAGAAGAAAAAGAGTTACAGAATTCTTATTCAACTGTAACAACAGCTTAGGTATCAGACCTTACTCTTTCTAAGAAGCAATGTTTCTGTTCTCATAAATCTTCTTGTCTTACTGTTCTTTTTTATATGTCAGTAAAATGCCTAAGGAATATATCCCCCACCTGCCCAGGGAGTCCACTTTTTGACATGTGTGTTAGCCAAATGAGCTCCATAGTGGTCTTCTTATAAAAGACAGATCAATTCATGTAACTCTTCTGCTTAAAACTTCTCAATGACTTCCCTTTGCATTTAAAAGAAAATCTAACCCTTTACTGGGGCCTGTAAGGCCCCCGCAACAGTACTTCTCAAACTATCTATGGTAAAGACTAGTTTCTTTTTTTTTTTTTTAATTTCCAATCCGTCTCTGATAGATACTTTTATAATATATAATGGAAATGAATTACTAGAAAAAAAATAAACCAGAAAAAAGGACAAAAATACAAGTCCAAATTTTTGTTAGATTTTTATAGATATAAAACCACTTGTCAAATCATTTTAAAGATTTTAAGTGCTTTTTTTCATTTTCTGTATTTATCCCTTTGTGGGGCAATTCAAGGATTGGTACTGAACTAGATAATCTGGCTCCTTCCTAACTGTCCAACTTTGTCTTAAGGACTCTCTTTCTCCTTCACTCTCGTCCTGTCTTACTTTCTATATCTTAAACAGAACATGTTCTTTCCAGCTTTAAGGCACATTCCTTTCCCGGAATCTGAAAGCTTCACCATCCCCCACTCCCGTCTAGAGAGATCCTTCTCATCCCGTCTCATTTTAACTCTATCTTCTCAAATGAGTATTTCAACTGAAGTAACTAGACCTGTTATTCCCTAACACAGCACCTAATCCATCCCTGCATACCACTTATCATAAGTCATGCTATTTGTTTGTTTATATGTTTACTGTTTGTCTCCTAAACTAGACCTCAGTTCAGTAATAGCAAGAACCATATCACCTTTATTCATCACCAATACCCGGCATATATTAGGCACTACATAATTATTTGTTGATTGATTGACTGAATGAATGAATAAATGAGTGAGCTTTTCTGACAAAGCCCACCAATAGCCGCGCTGTCTATCCTTGAATACTGAGCCCTTGGGCCAAGCCAACCTAGTCAAAACAAACTACAAAAGCATACCATTATTCTGTGGGTTTGTTCAACTGTTTATTTAAATTCAAAATACCCTGAAGGATAGTACTAAACCCAAAATAATTATATAATGACACAACTGTCTGCCATTAACTGACCTTGATAGTGCTTTTGTGCAAAAGAAAAATCATTCTGAGTTTCTTCCATCCTTTTGAGTAACTTCATAAATACTCTTTTACTCACTTAGTATTAAGTATGTGGCATTTACACTCCATTCACCCACAGGGGTCAACAATTTAAAGTTAAGACTTAAAATAGCGCAACTAGGGTAGGAGGAGAGACCAAAACTATGATTTTTTTGTTTGTCTCATGGCAGTTTCATGATTTTTTAATTTTGTCTTTTATTTGTTGGGTGGTATATAATAACCTGAATATGAAAAATAAGTCAATCAAAACCAAAAATCTTCTCCAAGCATATGAGAATCTTGAAGCCTTTGTAGAGAAAAAGGCTCGATAAGCAGGTGGTGCCCTACCTGACTAACTGGAAAAAAATGAAATTTAATTTAATTTCTCCACTGTTTTCCTGGAGAAATTCAATTAATTTTTATGCATGCAGAAAATATTTTTCAAGATACAACCATCCACATTTGAAACATTAAATAAGGGATTAGGAGATCCTCAATTTAGAGGGTGGGGGTTAGAGAGAAAGTGTCAGACATAAATTGCAGAAGCCTCAAAGCCAAAGCTAAACAATGAGCATGAGCCAAGAATTAGATTTCAGAATCTCTGACCAAATAACAAAGGAGTTGGAGAACTAGGAAAAGGTGCCTCTTTAGCACTCCCTAGAATGTCTAATTTTCCTTTTTCAGGGTCAAAGGGTCCAGGTAGGGATGATGGAGAGGAGAGGGGTTGCCTCTAGATCCTGAAGAGTCAAACATGCTCACTAACCAGTGTCAACAAAATGAGGCAGATCCCAGCTCTCATTTCCCATAGAAACAATGAAAAACAGGCAGAAACTGTCAGAACCACATTTGTCAGAACTGTAGCAAACAAATAGTGAGTCAAAAAAAAAGGCACTTCAAAATGTTAGGTACGTTTTCTAATTTTACTTGTCCTTGTCTATCCACTGCCTGGCATGGCAGTGGTTTTGGTCTTTAAACAGTGGATACCTATGTTCCCAGAATGGTACACTTGTCCAGGAGGCAGCAGAGCAGACCACCTTATTCACAAATTGTGTACGTCTGTTCTAAGTCTACAGGACTTAGTCTGGAGTTATGGGACGGACCGATGTAAGGCAATCTTCTCTGTCTTGCCTAACTCAGAAATCAGGCTGGCAAAAGGCATAGCACTGCTCAAAACCACTGTAAGCCAAACAAACAACTCACAGATACCTGGGGCAAAAGATCACAGTCTAAATGTACAATAGACTGCTAAAGGCAAAAGCTAGGGAAAGTGTTTTGGGATATTACGACATTCAAAGCATCTGGGTACACTGGGATTTAGAAAGCTATGCATGCCCAGGACAAGACACATGCGGAGAAAAGACCTTAGAAGACCCTAAACTTTCACCTGGGGCTGATCCATGGCCAAGTTGAAGGAGGGCCCCAGCACAGAACCAAACTTATAAAACTGTAAGGACTGGCATAGGTGGTTTTTTCCTTTCCCTGTTTTTTGTGGGGATTTTTTGGCTGGTTTGTGTTATTTTTAGCTCCTAGAATTCAAGGAAATCGGTCAAAACATTAGTTGAACACAACAAAGGAAAAGAGACTTCAGTGACTTCACACAACAAAGAAAGACAGTCTTGGCAATAATATTTTCAAAAATTCACTACATACTACTATAGCCTTCAACAACCAAAAACAAAACAAAACCAAAAACAAACAAAAAATCCCACAAAGCCAACTCTAGGGAAGGAAGCAAATCTGATTTCAAGAGTTACCATGTTATAATATTCAAATATCTGGTTTTCAACCAAAAAAAAAAAACAAAAAAACCCAAAAAACACAAGGCAGGGCTTCCCTGGTGGCGCAGTGGTTGAGAGTCTGCCTGCCAATGCAGGGGACACGGGTTCGAGCCCTGGTCTGGGAAGATCCCACATGCCGCGGAGCAACTGGGCCCGTGAGCCACAACTACTGAGCCTGTGCGTCTGGAGCCTGTGCTCCGCAACAAGAGTGGCCGCAATAGTGAGAGGCCCGCGCACCGCGATGAAGAGTGGCCCCCGCTTGCCGCAACTAGAGCGAAAGCCCTCGCACAGAAACGAAGACCCAACGCAGCCATAAATAAATAAATAAATAAAAATTTAAAAAAAACCCAAAAACACAAGGCATACAAAAATAGCAAGGAAAATATAGCCCATTCAAAAGGAACAAAATTGACAGGAAATATCCTTGAGGAAGCCCAAACATCAAACTTACTAGACAAATACTTTAAACAACTCTCTGAAGTGTGCTCAAAGACCTAAATGAAAACACAGACAAAGAACTAAAGGAGGGATTTCCCTCGTGGTCAAGTGGTAAAGAATCCATCCTGCAATGCAGGGGAAGCAGGTTCGATCCCTGGTCAGGGAACTAAGATCCCACATGCTGCGGGGAAACTAGGCCCGCGAGCCACAGCTACTGAGCTCATGCACCTCAACTAGAGAGCCCCGCATGCCGCAAACTATAGAGCTCACATGCTCTGGAGCCTGCACACCACAACTAGAGAAAGAAAACCCACACACCACAACTAGAGAGAAGCCCACACACCACAGCGAAGAGCCCATGAACGGCAACAAAAGATCCCACATGCCACAACGAATATCCCATGTGCCACAACTAAATACTGACACAGCCAAAATAAATTTAAAAAATAAAAACAAAAAAAAATTTTAAAAAGAACTAAAGGAAATCAGGAAAATGATGAGTGAATAAATTAGGAATATCAATAAAGAGAAAGAAATTATAAAAAGGAGTCAAACAGAAAATCTGGAGCTGAAAAGTAAAATAACTGAAATTTAAAAATTCACTACAGGGATTCAAAAGCAAATGTGAGCAGGCAAAAGAATCAGCAAACTTGAAAGTTTTACAATTGAAATTATTGAGTCTGAGGAGCAGAAAAAGAAAGAGTGAAGAAAAATGAGCAGAGCCTAAGGGACCTGTGCAATGCCATCAAGAAGACCAACATATGCATTACAGGAGCCTGAGAAGAAGACAGAGGGAAAAAGGCAGAAAGAATATTTGAAGAAATAATGGCTGAAACTTCCCAAATTTGAGAAACTCAATCAACTCCAAGTAGACACCCAAAGAAATCCACACTTAGAAACTTATAATCAAATTGTTAAAAGACAAAGAGAGAATCTTGAAATTAGCAGGAGAGAAGTGATGCATCATATACATCATATCCTTAATAAGCTTAACAACTGATTTCAGAAAACATGCAGGCCAGAGGACAGTGGGATGACAGATCTAAGTGCTGAAAGAAAAAGAACTGTCAACCATGAATTCTATATCCAACAAAACTGTCCTTCAAAAGTGGTGGGGAGGGGCTTCCCTGGTGGCGCAGTGGTTGAGAATCTGCCTGCCAATGCAGGGGACACGGGTTCGAGCCCTGGTCTGGGAAGATCCCACATGCCGCGGAGCAACTGGACCCATGAGCCACAACTACTGAGCCTGCACGTCTGGAGCCTGTGCTCCGCAACAAGAGAGGCCACGATAGTGAGAGGCCCGCTCACCGCGATGAAGGGTAGCCCCCGCTTGCCGCAACTAGAGAAAAGCCCTCGCACAGAAACGAAGACCCAACACAGCCAAAAATAAATAAATTAATTAATTAATTTAAAAAAAACAAAATGCAAATGAGTTTAAAAAAAAAAGTGGTGGGGAAATCAAGACACTACCAGATTAACAACAATGAAGGAGTTCATTACCAGTAGACCTAACCTACAAGAAACACTAAAAAGAATCCTTCAGGTAGAAATGAAAAGACTCTAAACAGTAACTCAAAGCCATATAAAAAAAATTAAAATCTCTAGTAAAGGTAAATATATGGGTAAATGTAAAAGCAAATATTGTAGTTTTATCAAGTTGTATTATATTGAAATTTATAACTACAATTTTTATTTCATACAGGATTAAAGGCAAGTGCTCTAAAATATATAAACTTATGTTACTGGACACACAATGCATAAAGATGTAATTTGTGACAACAACAACATAAGAAGAGGATGGATGGAACTGTATAGAAGCAGTTTGTGTATGCTACTGAAGTTAAGTTCTTATCAATTCAAATTAGATTGTTATAAATTTAGGATGTTAGATGTAATCTCCATGGTAACCTCAAAGAAATATCTTAAATAAACACACAGAAGGAAATGAGAAGAGAATCAAAACAATCCACTGCAAAAAAGTAAATAAATAAATAAACACAAATGAAGGCAGTAATAGAGGAAATGAAGAACAAAAAAGATGTAAGATATACAGAAAACAAATAACAAAATGACAGAAGTCCTTCCTTATCAGCAATTACTTGAAATGTAAATGGATTAAACTCTCTACGCAAAAGGCAGAGTTAGCATAATGAATGAGAAACTGTGATCCATCTGTATGCTGACTACAGAAGACTCACTTTAAATCCAACGGTACAAATAGATTGAAAATAAATGGATGGGAAAAAACACCCCATGCAAATAGTGACCAAAAGAGAGCTCAGTGCCTATACCAAGATCAGACAAAATAGACTTTAAGTCTGCTAAAAAGAAACAAGGAAGGATATTATATATTGATTAAAAGGGTTACTTCATCAAGAAGATATAACAGTTATAAACATAAATGCAATATAAAACAGAGTCCCAAATATATGAAGCAAATATTGACAAAACTGAAGGGGAAAATAGACAATTCTACAATAACAGTTGGAGACTTTAATATACTTTCAATAATGGGTAGAACATCTAGACAGAAGATCAATAAGGAAATAGAGGATTTGAACAATGCTATAAACCAAGTAGATTTAACAGACATGTATACAACACTCTACCTAACAACAGCAGAATACACATTCTTCTGAAGTGTACATGGAACTTTGCAAAATATCTCTCCAGGCTACAGCATGTGATAAGCCACAAAACAAGTTTTAATAAAGTTTTTAATGGAAATCATATAAAATACCTTTTCTGATTACAATATTGGAATGAAGCTAGAAATCAATAAAAAAGGAAAACTGAAAATTTCACAAATATGTGGAAATTAAACAATGCATTCTTAAATAACCAATGGAACAAAGAAAAAAATCACAAAGGCAATTAGAAAATACTTGTAGACAGATGAAAATGAAACAAAATATACCAAAACTTATGGAATGCAGTGAAGGCAGTGCTTAGTGGGGAATTTCTAGCTGTAAAGAATTACATTAGAAAAGAAAAGATATGTCTAGTCAATAACCTAAATTTATACCTTGAGGAACTAGATAAAGAAGAATAAACTAAACTCAAAGCTAGCAGAAGGAAAGAAATAATAAAAATTAGAGTGGAGAAAAAGTATAGGAAGATAATAGAGAAAATCAACAAAATCAGAAGTTGGCTCTTTGAAAAGATCAACAAAATTGACAAAACTTTAGCTAGACTGACAAAGAAAAAAGAGATGACATAAATAACTAAGATGGAAATGAATGCACAAGATCAACACACAAAAATCAGTATGTTTCTTGAACAATCCAAAAAGTAAATCAAGAAAGAATTCCACTTACAATAGCATCCAAAAGAATAAAATACTTAGCAGGTAAAATAAATCTAACCAAGGAGGTGAGAGACTTGTACACTGAAAACTATAGAACATTGCTGAAAGAAATTAAAGACCTAAATAAATGGGAAGACATCCCAGGTTCATGGGTAGGAAGACTTAAAATTGTTAAGATGTCAATACTACCCAAATCAAACCACAGATTAATGCAATCCCTATCAAATTCCAATGGCCTTTTTTGCAGAAATGGAAAAGTCAATCCTCAAATTCATATGAAATTTCAATGGACTCCAAGTAGTCAAAAACAGTTTTGAAAAAGAAGAACAAAGTTGGAGCACCCACATGCCCAAATTTCAAAACTAACTACAAAGGTACAGTAATCAAAACAGTGTGGTACTGGCCTAAGGGTAGAATACAGATCAATGGAATAGCATTGGGAGTCCAGAAATAAACCTATACGTGTATGGCCAATAGATTCAAAAATCTATGAAGGAGAGTCGTATCAACGGGGAAAGAACAGGCTTTTCAACAAATGGTGCTGGATCAACTGGATTTCCATACACAAAAGAAATGAAGTTGGACCCCTACCTCACAATATATATAAAAATTAATTTAAAATGGATCAATGATCTAAACATAAGAGCTGAAACTACAAAATTCTTAGAAGAAAACATAGTGGTAAATCTTCATGACCTTGGAATTAGCAACAAAGTTTTAGATATTATACCAAAATTAAAATCATAAGCAGCAAAAGATAAAAATAGATAACTTGGGCTTCATCAATATTAAAAACTTTTGTGTATACCTGAAACTAACACAATTTTGTAAATCAACTATATTTCAAAAAAAAAAAAACTTTTGTGCATCAAAGGACATTATCATGAAAGTAAAAAGGCAAATTACAGCATGGGATAAAATATTTGCCAGTCACATGTATGTAAGGTTTTAATATCCAGAATATATAAAGAACTCCTAAAAGTCAATAAAAAAAGACAAACAAGCCAATTTTTAAATGGACTTGAATTTTTAAGTACTTGAATAGACATTTCTCCAAAGAAGTATACAAATGGCCAAGAAGCACATGAAAATATGTGCAACATCCTCAGTCATTAGGGAAATACAAATTAAAACCACAATGTGATACCACTTCACACCTACTAGGACGTCTATAAAAAATGGAAAATAACTGTTGGTGAAGACGGGAGAAATTAGAGCTCTCATACAATTGCTGGTGGGGATATCAAACAGTACAACTGCTGTGGAAAAGATTTTGGTAGTTCCTTTAAAAAGCTAAATATAGAATGACCATATGACCCAGCATTCCTTTCCCAAGTATAATATCCAAAAGAATTTAAAATAAGGATTCATATGGATACTTGTATGGCAACATTCACTACAGCACTATTCACAATAGTCAAAAGATGGAAACAGGGGCTCCCCTGGTGGCGCAGTGGCTAAGAATCTGCCTGCCAATGCAGAGGACACGGGTTCAAGCCCTGGTCTGGGAAGATCCCACATGCCGCGGAGCAACTAAGCCCGTGAGCCACAACTACTGAGCTTGCGCGTCTGGAGCTCGTGCTCCGCAACGGGAGAGGCCACGACAGTGAGAGGCCCGCGCACCGCGATGAAGAGAGGCCCCCGCTCGCCGCAACTGGAGAAAGCCCTCGCACAGAAACAAAGACCCAACACAGCCATAAATAAATAAATAAATAAATTTATAAAAAAAAAAAAAAAAAAAAGATGGAAACAATACAAGTGTCCATCCATCAACAGATGAATGAAAAAACAAAATGTAGTATATCCACACAATGGAATAGTACTCACCCATTAAACAGAATGAAGTTCTCATACATGCTACAACATAGATGAACCTTGAAAACACTATGCTAAGTGAAGTAAGACAAACACAAAGGACAAATATTTATGATTTCACATAAGAAATATGAGAATAAGCAAACTCAAAGAGACAGAAAGTAAATTAGAGGTTATCAGGGGCTAGGAGAGGAGGGGAATGAGGAATTACTTCCTAATGATTACAGACTTTCTGTTTAGGGTGATGAAAACATTTTGGAAACAGATAGTAATAATGGTTGCACAACAATGTGAATATAATTAATGCCACTGAATTATACATATAAAAATGGTTAGGGACTTCCTGGGTGGTCCAGTGGGTAAGACTGCGCTCCCAGTACAGGGGGCCTGGATTCAATCCCCGGTCAGGGAACTAGATCCCGCATGCAGGCCGCAACTTAAAGAGTCCACATGCCACAACTAAGAAGCCCAAATGCCACAACTAAGAAGTCCGCATGCTGGAACTAAAAAAAAACGAAAACAAAATAAAGCAGAAACCTGCATTCCACAACTAAAGATCCTGCATGCCACAAGGAAGATCCCGCGTGCTGCAACTAAGACCTGCACAGCCTAAATAGATAAATAAATATTAAAAAAAAAGACAAAGATTCAGATGACTAACTGTAATCCAGATTTAAGGTGGATCCTGATTCCAAGAAAATTCAAATAAATAAATATTTTTTAAAAAATAAAAAGTAAATAAATAAAAATGGTAAAATGGTAAGTTCTATGTTTTATGTATTTTAGCACAGTTTAAAAATATATATAAATAAACACATGTACACTAACAAATGTGAGCAGACATATATCCTGGGAATATGTGCCTTTAGTAGGGAACTATATTTATTGAACTAACATGGCCTCCTGGTCCAGACTCTGTGCTAATGCTCTGGTCAACAAACATTACAACAAGGTCCTTGACCTCAAGGAACTTAAAATCCAGTAGAAGAGGCAGATATGCCTAATGCCAACCATGATAAATTCAGGGATAGATGTAAACTTGGGAAGCCAGGCCACACACAAAGAAGTACATAATCCAGACCAGGATAAAGAAATAAGACTAAAAAGGATCAAAGTATTCTGGGCAAGAACAACAGCTTTTACACGGCTGGAGGTGAGACAAACACTGTACATTACGGAGGAACTGCCAGTGGTTGAGCAAGGTTGGAGCAGAGTTGGGGAGGGAGTGGTGGTTACAGAGGGGCAGTGAGGTGGTGATATAATTATGGGCCGCTCTATAAAGATGGATTTAAGGGTGGTAAAACTAAAGTTTAAAGGAGAAATCTTCAGCAGACAGAAGACCTATCAATAATGCCCTAAAATCACAAACTTTTGATAAATTCTCTGTTGGGGAGGCTTTGGGTAAACAGGCATTCTCACACGTTACTGATAGAGGGCAGTTATCCTATCAGGGTAATTTGACAATATTTATGAAAACTTATGTACATATTCAGCAGTTCTTCTGGGAATTCATCCTACAGATAGGTATGTTCATGTATAAAATGACATACATATAATGTTATTTATCACTGCACTGTCTGTAATCATAAGAGACTGGAAATAGTCTAAATATTCATTAGTTGCAACCTTGTCAAATAAATTATGGTACAGTCAAACACTGGAATACTATTTGATAATAAAAAAGTAAGTGATAAAGGTCTCATGTATACATAGAGAATAATTGTCATGATAAATTTTTAAGTAATAATAATGAAAACAGAACAAAGTCCTCCCAAAAAGACTGTAAAATATGACACTCTTTATGTAAAAAAAAAAAGAAGAGGGAGGATCTAAATTTAAAGAGAAAATGTCATTATCAAAATAAAATTTTAAACAATAACAACAAAAAATAAACAAAGGAAAAATAAGTTACTATTTGTGTAAAAACAAAAGAAAAAAAATCTTGGATTTAAGAAGAAAAATGCTATAAAGGACATTAGTAAGACAATTGGGGAACTAGCATGATAACAATGTTAAATTTCCTGAATGTCTTGATTGTGTTGTGATTATATAGAAGAATGTCCTTCTCTTCTATAAATTCACTATTTGCTTTATAATTCACTCCATAATTTTGGCAATGATTGCTGTAAAGCCCATTTACCTATAGTTTCTGCAATTCAACTCACTATATTCTTCTTTGGAAAATAAGGACATTTGCTGCCTTCAAATTTATGCCTATTGGAGAGATAATAATGCCTATTGTGCAACTGACTCCTAGCAATATTAGTCATTCAACGTCCAGTTCTAAATTTCCTCCTGACCATCTGTCTGACATATTGATTAGAGTCCTACGGGTTTCTCATCGTCTCTGTGTTTTAGGAACATCCATAAGAATTAATTTTAAAAGTGGGCTCCAGACACAGACCTTACACCCTTCACAAAAATTAACTCAAAATGGATCATAGACCTAAATGTAAAATGCAAAACTATAAAATGCCTAGAAGATAACACAGGAGAAAACCTGGAGGACCTTGGGTATGGTGATGCCTTTTTAGATACAACACCAAAGACACAATCCATGAAAAAAAAAAAATGATAAGCTGGACTTCATTAAAACTATAAACTTCTGCTCTGTCAAATACAATGTCAAGAGAATAAGAAGACAATCCACAGACTGGGAGAAATATCAATATTTCCAAGAGACATACGTGATAAAAAGAAAAAGATGTTACCCAGAATATACAAAGAACTCTTAAAATTCAACAATAAGAAAACAAACAGGGGCTTCCCTGGTGGCGCAGTGGTTAAGAATCCACCTGCCGGGAATGTAAATTGATACAGCCACTATGGAGAACAGTATGGAGGTTCCTTAAAAAACTACAAATAGAACTACCATACGACCCAGCAATCCCACTACTGGGCATATACCCTGAGAAAACCATAGGTCAAAAAGAGTCATGTACCAAAATGTTCATTGCAGCTCTATTTACAATAGCCAGGACATGGAAGCAACCTAAATGTCTATCGACAGATGAATGGATAAAGAAGATGTGGCACATATATACAATGGAATATTACTCAGCCATAAAAAGAAATGAAATGGAGGTATTTGTAATGAGGTGGATGGAGTTAGAGTCTGTCATACAGAGTGAAGTAAGTCAGAAAGAGAAAAACAAATACAGTATGCTAACACATATATACGGAATCTAAGGAAAAAAAAAAAAAGGCCATGAAGAACCTAGTGGCAAGACGGGAATAAAGACACAGACCTACTAGAGAATGGACTTGAGGATATGGGGAGGGGGTGGGGTGAGATGTGACAGGGTAAGAGAGTGTCATGGACATATATACACTACCAAATGTAAAATAGATAACTAGTGGGAAGCAGCCACATAGCACAGAGAGATCAGCTCGGTGCTTTGTGACCACCTAGGGGGGTGGGATGGGGAGGGTGGGAGGGAGAGAGATGCAAGAGGGAAGAGAAATGGGAACATATTGTATATGTATAACTGATTCACTTTGTTATAAAGCAGAAGCTAACACACCATTGTAAGGCAATTATACTTCAATAAAGATGTTTAAAAAAAAAAAAAAAAGAATCCACCTGCCAATGCAGGGGACACGGGTTCGAGCTCTAGTCGGGGAGGATCCCACGTGCCGCTGAGCAACTAAGCCTGTGCGCCACAACTACTGAGCCCGCGAGCCACAACTACTGAGCCATGTGACACAACTACTGAAGCCCACGTCTAGAGCCCATGCTCCGCAACAAGAGAAGACACTGCAATGAGAAGCTGGCACACCACAACGAAGAGTAGCCCCCGCTCGCCACAACAAGAAAAGCCCACGTGCAGCAACGAAGACTCCAACAGCCAAAAATAAATAAATAAATTTATAAAAAAGAAAACAAAACAAACAACTCAATTTAAAAAATGGGCCAAAGACCATAACAGACAATTCACCAGCGAAGATGTACAGATAGATGGCAAATAAGCATATGACAAGATGCTCCACATATTCAGAGAAATGCAAATTAAAACAAGATACCATGACTCACCTATTACAACGGCCAAAATCCAAAACTCTGACAACACCAAATGCTGTAAGAATGTGGAGCAACAGGAACTCACATTCATTGCTGGTGGAAATGCAAAACAGTGCAGCCACTTTGGAAGACACTTTGGTAGTTTCTTACAAAACCGAACATACTCTTACCATACAATCCAGTAATCATGCTTCCTGATATTTACCCAAAGGAATGAGAAACTATGTCCACATGAAAACCTGCACACAAATATTTACAGCACTTTATTTATAATTGCCAAAACTTGAAAGCAATGAAGATATGCTTCAGTAAGTGAATGGATAAATAAACTATGGCACACCCAGACAACAGAATATTCTTCAGTGCTAAAAAGAAATGAGCTACCAAGCCATGAAAAGACATGGAGGAAACTTAAATGCATATTACTAAGTGAAAGAAGCCAATCTGAAAAGGCTACATACTGTATTATTCTAATTACATGACATTCTGGAAAAGGCAAAATTATGGAAACGGTAGAAAGATCAGTGGTTGACACCGGTTGTCGGGGAAGGGGTGATGATTAGGTAAAGGACAGAGGATTTTTAAGGCAGTGTTACTGCTGTACAATACTCTGTATGACACTATAACCATGGATACGTGTAATTATACATTTGTAAAACACTATAGAATGTACCACACCAAGAGTGAACCCTAATGTGGACTTTGGATGATTACAATGTGTCAATATAGGTTCATCAATTATAACAAATGTATTCTCTGACAGAAGATGTTGATAATGGGGAAAATTATGCATGTGTGGAGTCAGGTGATACATGAGAAAACTGTATTTTCCTCAATGTTGCTGTGAACCTAAAACTGCTCTAAAGAAATAAAGTCTTAAAAAAAAAGGTGTGGGGGGCACTTCCCTGGCAGTCCAGTGGTTAAGACTGCACTTCCACTGCAGGGGGCGTGGGTTCGATCCCTGGTCAGGGAACTAAGCTCCCACACACCACACAGCACAGCCAAAAAAAAAAAAAACTGGACTCCAGACTAAAAAATAAATTCTAAAGAGCACTTAGGAATCTTTGAGTTCAAGGTTAAACATTTAATGGCATTTTTCCTCATTTATAATGAAATATATTCCTTAATTTGAAAGCCTGGATCACAATGCATAACCTCCCTCATCACACCCTTCAAAGAAATTTCAAATAGAAAAAACTTCCTTATCTTTAAAGTGTAGAACTAAGACCAAATGATTTACTATAAAATTTTTCCAGTTCTGGATCTTTTAATTTTTACTTTTACTTTTTGTGATTGTGTGAACTGTGAACAGATACATCTTTCAGGCACAAAATTTCTAGATCAGCAAGTAAACTATTATGTATTACATTCTCTTTTATGCTCTAGTTTGACCCATGGTAGATAACTGAAAATGAAATTTTAAAGATAATGAAGTTAAATTTCAGAGAAGGAAAGAAGGCAAGAACATAACATTTATTAAATGAATAATATGACTAGCATTTTCTGTACATTATCTCTTGACATCTGCATAACCATTTTGCTTGGTAGCCAATAGTATCCTCATTTTACAGATGAGGAAACAGGCTCAGAGAGGTTAAGTGACTTGCCTGAAGTCATTCAGCTAGTTTGTAGCCAATCAAGGACTAAAAATTCAGCTCTCCCTGAAAATGAATGTCTTTTTCTCTATGCCATAATTTGTAAAACATACTGCCTTCTGTTAGTAAAAGAGGAAGTCAGAATGTCTTGCACTGTTTTGACTTTTTCTGAGAATGTCTTGCTCTATTTGAATTTCTGAGAATGTCTAAAGTGACGACGTCTTAAGAAATCTATACTTAAAATGTTCTGCATTTCTGAATCATAGGGAATGAGTCTATCGATGATATAAACTGACATTTTGTACCTCTTGATATAAATGACATAAACAAGCATTTCAAAAATGGTCAGTTGTATATAAATCACAAACAAACAAATCTTTATATAAGTCCTTATATTTCCTTGATTTGTAGTGTCAAGCCCCTGTTTGGGAAGCAATTATTTGACTTCACAGAATCCAAATAATATTGATCATACCTCAGTGACACCCACAACTAGCCAGAAGTAATCCTGTTTTCCTGAAATCTGAAAGATCATTGTACGCCTATTTTACAACTACTCATTATATATATACATATACAATGCAACTTGTATATATAATTTAATGTATGTATAACATATACATTAATTATTGAGAGAGAGAGAATACATCATAAGAAATATACATTTGGTCTCCCTCCCCTTTTCCTGGCTCACAGTTCCTAAAACCCTTGTTACCTCGGAAGTGATGTGTCTTTTTTGTATGCTAATGAGATGACTAACAGCTGGGGGATCCTGGAAAGCCTCAGGATGCGAGCTCTTTAACCAGGGAAACAAGCCTCCCCACCTCTGGAGGAAGGAGGGACTGGAGGTTGAGTTAATCACCTATGACCGATGATTTAATCAATCATGCCCGTGTAATGAAGCCTCCGTAAGAAAACCTAAGGGAAAGGATTTGGGCAACTTTTGGGTTGGTGAATACATGGAGGCACTGGGAGGGCAGCACACTCAGAGATGTGGGGACTCTCCCAGTTCTTTCCGCCACACCTTGCCCTATGCAGCTCTGTCAAACTAGTAAACATTTTCCTAAGTTCTGTGAGCCACATTAGCAAATTAGCAAGCTCAAGAGGGGTCAGGGGTCATGGGTATATCTGAATCATAACCACCCACGTGCACAGGTGACAACCTGGGCTTGTGATTGGCATCTGAAGGGTGGCCAGGGGCAGTCTTGTAGGACCAAACCGTTAACCTGTGGTATCTAGCCCTAACCCCAGGTAGAGAGTATCAGAATTTAACTGAATTATAGGACACCCGGTTGTCCTCTGGAGAGCTGGAGAACTGCTTGGTGGGGAAACCCACACATTGGTGTCAGAGTGTGAACAGTAAAGGAAACGAGGGTTTTCCTTCTCAGCCTCCACTGAGGCCTATCCCAAGTTTTGCTAACATAAGGCTGTCCATAAGATCAAGCGGTTGAAACCATGGTGACTATGTATTCATCGACTCACTGAAAAGGCACTTGCCTGGTGGCTGGTGCGCTGCCCGCGCTGGACGTGAAGGCCTGGGCTCCAGTCCCCCAGGGTGAGGGGCCAGCAGCCTGGGGACTCGCCGTCGGAAATGTGGCAGCAGCAGGGGTGCTCGCTGCCCCGGTGGCAGAGGGCGCAGCGGAGCACGCGACACAGGTCCGGGGAGACTTTGTGTTAGAAGCGCTAAAGCCACAGCTGCCCAGCGACGCCCACGCGGTACTACACGTGGTGGTGTGAGAGCGCCTAGCCCAGATCTCGCGAGATGACCCGACGCAGGCGAGAGGGCGAAGAGCAGCACGGCGAGGGCGGGGCTGCGGGTGCTGCAGAGACCCGGCTGCTCTGTCGCTCCGGTCCAAGTAGTTGTGCTTCTGCCTGCGGGTCCCCCTCCCCTGCGGGTAGACGGCATTGGCCCGCGCGGACCCCATGCTAGTCCGGAGGGGTGAGCCCTGCGTGGAGACCCTCTGGACCGGCTGCTGAATGCTTGCGGAAAATCGCGGATTTAGAGGTACAGGTTGGTTATCACCCAGGTGGTAGCAGAGATCCGTGCATCTGGGCCTTGGGTGTGTTGCCAAGAAATGTAGATTTCCAAAGTAAATGGAAAAATATTTGAAGGACAAGTAAGGAAATCATGGGCCCAAGAAAAGGTCCATGCAGCCGTGGGAGGTTAGAATTCAAGCACCTGTTCCATTTCTGCTGCTTCACCCCCTGGCGAAGACGTAAATAGGGGGAAATCTGATTTGCTTTCCATTTAAAAAAAAAACAAAAACAAAAAAAAACCAAACACTTACTAAACGTGTACATAAATGTTTATGGCTTTTCAAAATTACCAAAAACTGGAA
Organism: Balaenoptera physalus; assembly: GCF_965194825.1. Classification (NCBI taxonomy): domain Eukaryota; kingdom Metazoa; phylum Chordata; class Mammalia; order Artiodactyla; family Balaenopteridae; genus Balaenoptera; species Balaenoptera physalus. Next base: position 44,802,384 of record NC_138886.1, read on the forward strand.
ACAACCCAAATGTTCAGCAACAAACTGTGTTACATTCATGAAATGGAATATTGCCCAGCAATTTTTAAAAAAGGAACTGTTGAAACAGGCAACAAATTTGGATAATCTCAAAGGCATTATGCTGAGTGAAAGAAGTTTGTCTCAAAAGATTATATATACTGTATGACTCCACTTACATGACATCCTGGAAAAGACAAAACAGGGATGGAGAACAGATCAGGAATTGACAGTAGATGGAGTGATTGGGGTGGAATAGGGGGAGGGTGTGACTAAAAAGATAGCACATAAAGTTATCTGGGGTGACGGAACTGTTCTGTATCCTGATTATGGTGGTTATACAAATATATACACGTGTTGAAATTCATAGAACTCTACATAGAAAAGGGGAAAAAAATCAATTTTACAGTATAACTTTTTTTTTAAGGCACTTACTGTATGCCAGGCACTATGTTATCTGAGGCAAAAACAATGAGCTCAATGAGATAAGGAATGAATATAAACACAAAGTAACTATGGCACAAAAATATTTGATACATGATAACTGAAAAGTAAAAACAGCAAATGTTATAGGAAATTAAAGGAGAAAGAGATAATTTCCAGCTTAACTGAACAGAAAATGCTTCAGAGCAGAGGTTGCCTTGGATTTCAGTTTCAAGAGCAAGAGAGGACAGAGGATCATTCCCTATGGAAAATGGTCAATTAAATAATCATGTCAATAGTGTGCAGGAAGGAACAGAACAGAAAGTGCGTGAGTGCAGAAAGTGCATCTGGTTAGATGGCAAGGAATTTGGGGAGAGCCTGAGCTGGGAAAGTGCCTGAGCGCAGAAATTGTGCCTGGTTAGATGGTAAGGCATTTGGGGAGAGCCTGAGCTGGGGTGCTGGCCATATAGCACAGCAAGCCTTTCTAGGCAGCTAGACCCACAACTGCAAGGTACCCTGGAGACCATGTATAAGGTTCGCCTGGTCCACATCTTCATTTTATTCCCACCAGTTGAGTTTTTTGCCTCATTTACAAATGTGGGGCACATCTTCATCTTCCTTGCTGCAACTTTGGCTCTTCCTAATTATAATTATGCTGTCTCTTACCTGCAGTTTGTCCTTAAATCCCCAAGGACATCCCTTTCCAGCTTATTTTATTTACCAGCAACCTCTACTCAGATGCTACCCCCAAAACAGGGTCACAAACTCCTCCTTGAGAATCCAGGCAGTAGTAGTGGAAATGGACAGGAAAGCACAGATTGAGAGACATCATTTTGGAGTTAGGATTGACAAGGCTTGTAAATTGGATGTAACGGATAAAGGAACAGGGGAGAAAGAACAAATACAGGTTTCAAAGTTCTAAAAGGATGAAATGTAGATAGTGATAATTTTATTATTATCCAACAATTGCATTTAAATATTAGTTTGCTTTAATCAATATTTTAAAATGAAACCAATTTTTCTTCATTAAAAAAATACATGCAGGGCAATAAAAAAATGTTCAAGAACAGGCCATTCCAACTTCAAATTAAAAACTTAAAAGTATTTTAAGCAACAGCATGATGTAATCCAATTTTTTAAAAAATCAAATAATAGACAGTCCCTCAGATCACAATTAAAAACTCCTTACTGGTGTGGAGATGAGGAGAGAATTTTCATGGGTTTTATAAAATACAGAACAAGAAAATAGTATATAATCAAAGTATTCTTTAAAAATGAGTATTGGTGACTTTTCTCACAATAAAGAAATTATGTTGAAAGAGAAATAAAAATGACATATAGAGAATAAAGTTTGTTATACAACTTGTAGTAAAAAGGAAAATTTGATAGTACTGGATGTATATTGTTACGGTTTTAGTACTGAACCACAATTGTATGCAGCAGAAGGGATCCACAAACTAATTTGAACACAATGAGATTTTTCCTATTGGTATGAATTTACGTGAAATCATTACTAACACAACAATAAAAAATACATGCAAGCCATTAAAATAAGCAAGGCACATCAATAAAAACTGAGGAAGTGAAACTGGCCTTTTATTCTTACTCACTTGAAGTCATTACAAAATTTACTGGGCTCTTGGTTCAAAGGAAACATAATAGACGCAAATATTTACCTTTTTACCACGGTTTCATTCTTAGGATTCCTCGGTGGGTCTAATGACAATGCTGTTAGACAAGTACTAAGTAAAACCATTCAACATGTTTAGTTATTATTCTTCAGCTTAAAAAGGAAGCACCTTAAACGCAAAGTGTTACCAATATTTGCTGAATATTCATCAATATTCATTGCTGATAGATGAAACAGAGAGAAAGCACAATGAACACTGATATTCTGTGATTGGACATAGTCTATGGAATTGAGTCATCTTATTGTAGTAACTCAGACACCATAAAAATTAGGACACAAGAGTTTCAACTCCTTTTCATTTAGGATAGGTAATAGGGGCCAGCCACAAAACACAGATGATAAATTCAATCCTTTCAGATTTCATTTTGGCTAGCATTTCCATTTCTTCCCATACTAACCTTTTATCAGGAGATAAAATTAAAAAAAAAAAAAGTTGATTCAATCAGGTCCTTCCCATTCCCCCTGTGTGTGGCAAAAATGTAGTTAGAGAAAAAGAAAAGAGGATGGAAAGTCAGAGCTGAAGATAAAGAACTTGGAAAATCCTCTAGAGGAAAAAAATGCCTGAAGTAGGAAAACAATCTCTCACACAGCAACATGATTTAGAAAGAAACACCCATGGCAACTATTTCGAATCCTCTGCATCTGATTCCTCCTTGGTGATCAGCTCTGCCATTAATTTACTGTTTCTAATTAAGACGTCACTTCTGGGCCTCAAGCTCCAGCTATTAAAAAGTGGAGAGGGGCCAGAAATTAGACTGAATAAATAACATCTGAGGAATGTTCAAGGACGCAATTTAAGAACAATTCTTGTACAAAAAGTTTTCTTGCTGAAATTTCCCAGTGGGGAATAAATGCTAAATAATCAGATGTAGTGGTAGTAACTGAATTCACATAACAGTACAGAAGAAACCATTACTAACTAAAAATGAAAAATGGAGAGAGAGAGAAGGCACAATTTCCAATTTTAAGAGGGAGAAGAAAGGCATTCACAAATTTGATACAGTATCTGTAAGTAGTGACCAAGTGGTTAAAAACGTGGAAATCGACACAAGAGGGAGGAGATATGGGGATATATGTATATGTATAGCTGATTCACTTTGTTATAAAGCAGAAGCTAACACACCATTGTAAAGCAATTATATACTCCAATAAAGATGTTAAAAAAAAAATGTGGAAATCACATGACTCATAGAAAAGCAGTATCCCCAGCACTGATGAATGCAGATCTAAAGATAAGCAAAAACCTCCCACTACACCACACCACACTCATACTTAGCTGGGTTGAAGACCTCCAAGTGCCCTTTCATCCTGAGATCCACCATCTGAACCCCAGTTCTGAGATTAAGTGCAGGGGTTCTTCATGTGTCCTGCTGCAGATCAGGGGGTATCACATGATGGAAAACTGACACAGCAACCACACAGTGACTTATGCTGTAATCTGAGATTACAAAAATCTCAAAAATTACAAGGATTACAAGGATCTCAAAACTCAGATCCTTGATCGAGGTCCTCTAAAAAGTTGCAGCAATGACACTTGGCATTCACACAAGGAGCCAATGTCACCTGATCCTCATTACAGGGGCATCAAGGGGCCTGGCTAGTGTCACAGCGCTCAGAAATGACATGGCAAGGGCTACAGGCCAGGTTTCCCTGAGTCCTGATGTCACAGTGACAAATCCTCTCTACCTGAGAGCTTTTCGGAGCTGTGGACTTCTCTGAAGCTATTTCTAGTTTCAGTCAATGACTGGCTTCGGCTGATTCTCCACACCACCCAGTACCCAAACAGGCCTCGCTTCTACATCTGAAACTTCCTCTTGGAATAAGAAGGCATTTTCCTCGTGGCCCCAACAGTTCCCCTCCTGGAGTGGCAAATGATGAAATACCCAATTTAGTCCTTATACTATCGCCTTCTTGTTCAAAGTTAATGAGGATTCTATGATACTTTACTTCCAGGTGTCTTAGATTCTCTACTGTATGTCATTGACACTGGGAGACCAAATTCTTGAAGCTTAGACCTCATGGGGGAAACATACAAATCTGAAAAGCTTATCCATTTAAATAGACACATTGTTCCCATTTTGAAGGCATATATAAGAGCAAGATGCTAACACCAAATTAGAAATCATCCAATTCCAATTAGAAATCACCACATACCAAATATTGGACCTATGGTCTTTCAAGCCCATCAGACCACTCCAAAGCAACAATACAAAGCTGAAGCGGTGGCAGAGACATTTTCCCCACTTGACGTTTGAATTATTTTAATAATAACAACTAATTACCAGGTCTTTTCAAGTTACACATCTCTTCCTGTAACTCACAGAAAGTATATTTATCTTGAAAAATGCTACTATCACAAGTAAACACATCTCAATGACTGTTAAGGAAATAACATTGTCCTCCACCCATTTTAAAAGCATTTTAGGGAATCCCACTCTTCACAATAATGGTGCCTTTGAAAAACACTGTTAATACATTCTTCATCTGCACACATCTGTTTTTAATGAAAACTTCCTCATTCAAGCTTATGAGTATAGCCAACATTTATTTAGCAGTTACTCTGCCAGGTACTATCCCAAGTCATTTACATAGATCATTTTATTTAATCCTCTTAACTTTAAGCAGTAGGTACTATTACATCCCCCATTTTACAGTTAAGGAATCTTGAGTGTTTTAGGTAACCTGTCCAGGTCACTCAGCAACAGGCAACAGAACCAGACTTGAATCCAGAGAATTCCACTCCAAAGCCCATACGCTTAGCCACTTCTTGAAGCATTCTTATGATTTCATATCAGAACTATGGGTAATTTATGAAAGGTCACCATTTCTCCTTTGCTGTTTAGCCTCTTTCCTCCTTGTCTCTTCTTCCGTCTTCCTTCCTGCTTCCTCTCAGTCTCTCTAACTCGCACCTTTAGATTCCTCAGTTTTCTTTTCCAACCACAGCCAGGAACCTGGCCTCACTCCAGCTCCTAGTTGGCAACAATGCAAGTTTAGGTGGGAGCCTGTTGGGAACCACAAGCAGGTGGCCATTGGCAGAAGACACAGCGGAACTGCCTGGGAAGCGTGAGGTTACCTACATGTCCATGATGACGCCCCACACTTGGGTAAGAAACATTCTCCGACCCTTCCCAGGGACGCATTTATTTTCATGGTGAGGTGGAGATATGTGAGGAGCCCTCAGACTCTCTGAGGGAAATGTTGAATTTAGCAATGCAAACTCAGAGCAAGATGAACAGCTGCTAATCTAGACTTTCCTTCTTTAATACTTCGTCTGCTATGCATTGAGTTGGAAATTTTGGAAACTTAGGGGTACAACCTGCTTCATTAAATCATATTTCTTCAGGGTTACTGGGAACCAAAAAGTTTTGCCAAAATTTTTCTGGGGAAAAAAAAAAGGAGATCCTTTATTAAAAAAAAAATTTTTTTTTAGAGGGTTGGTTTAAATAACACATTCAATTACATTAGCTCAATTTATTAGATACTACATCCAAAGCTTGAGTTGGAAAAGGAGCTGGTCTCTGTCTACATATTTTTCTGGCAGCATGTGAATGGCGTCACCTGTCAGTTGCAGTAGGCAGCAGATGCATGAGCTCAGGAGTCGGCCAGACCTGCATTTCCACCTTCCAGCAGTGTGACCTTGAGCCAGTTACTTAACTTCTTCAAACCTCAGCTTCTCTGTAAAAAGGTAGGGGCATTAATGTTCGCCGCCCGGGGGTTGCTGTACGGATCAAGTGACATCAAGTCTATGAAAGTACCTAGCACAGAACTAGCAGAGTAGGCATTTAATAAATGGTTGTTTTATTTAATTTTATGTCATTTTAAGGGGGGAGGAGAAGATGTACAGACTTGTTATTAAGAAATAAGGAGACAGAAACCGTAAATTTGTGGTCTGTAATTTTTCCTTCACTTAAGAAAACTGTTCACCAAAGCTATATTTTCAGTTAAAATAGAGAGCAAAATCTTTTGCAATACCTCTCCCACCAAAACCTCAACTTTTAGTAATCAGACACTTCGAAGTCTGACTGCACAATGTATGGCTATCTGTGTTATTACTGCTACATACATATTTACAACATAAAATTCACGAGAACAAACACAAAAAAGTCAACAGGGAAATGCTGATGGTCAGATGTAAATGTTAGGCTCTTGTAGCCTATCAGAAATCATCATTTACAAAGAAAAGATGAAAAGTACGTGATTCACAAAAGAAAAAATATCAGTAAATCAGAAATTCTACACAATAAAGAACATTTATGAGGAAAGTTTATATGGAAACATTATGTTTTCCTCTGCCTAAAATTATCTCAGATTTCATTTTTAGCATTATTTCCAGTTTGATTTTTAAGATAAAAAAAAAAAATACGGTCACCACTGCTTTGCTCAACATTTCCCTTTGGGTAACAACATAGCCAATCCTATTTTAAAAAGCAGCCAGTGGGGGTGCTCACTGAAGAAACAGAAACTGACAACTGTAATGCACGGCAGTCTAGCAACAAATAATTTGCAAGACACCAGTCCCAGAAAGAAACTAAAACGGGAAACTATGATAAAAACTGTTCTTTGCATGAGGTTACTGGGCCTATAGCTGGACAAGTCTCCCACTGCCCAAGGGGCTGAAAGGCATTTTCTATGTAAAGGATGCAGTGTCTAGGAAGGAGTTCAGGCCACAGTGACTGTCAGAAAGCTCGGGTTACGGCAAAACCTTCAAAAAGTCATTTCTAGAATATAATCAAAGCTCTCCTCTGCACAGAGTCAGAGTGGTGGCAAGTTCCTGGAACTGGATTTTTTTGCTGAGTTCAGCATTAAACAATCTCTGTGAAAGCTCAGATAAGCTAGACTGAATAAACAAGCAGCAAAGTAAATTTTCCCATGGAGTTTCAACCACAGCCAAATGCATTGTGCTGTTTCAACCAAAAAAATTGTGCATATACCTAAGTCTACCCTCCACTGCCAAAAAAACTATACATAGTTGGCCAACTTTCTAGAATTCTCTTAGTTTTGATAATGTTAAAAGCAATGACAGTGAGGCCTCTTTTCCTCAAATACATTATAAATCTACAACAAGCACGTAGTATTTTCATAAAAATTATCTATATTCCTACAAACTGTATTATCTCTACTGATGTTAAAAAAAAATTGAGTGCTTAGTTGGCATCTATCCTGATTACCCCAGGTCCAAAGTACACAAGAGTAAAAAGTTAGAGATTTCCAAAAGCTTTTTGTTAAGGCACAAGCCCTATTTTAAAAAACAAATCCTTAAAAGGTTCTGTGGGAACAGAATTTCAATGAGAATTTCATATATTCAAGTTTATCCTTATGAAGCAATAAAAATGTTTAATTAAAATTTACACGTTTGTTTTGAAAATAAAATACTTTTTTACTAATTTCAGATTTTGTGCTCATCTTTCGCTGTTACTACTTGTACAGATGTCTTTCTACTAAAATTTATTTGGGGTATTTGATAGACCTCTACCAGGCTTCTCAGGGTATCCTTTCTCAAAGCACCCACAGAGAGAAAAGCCAAAGTCACAGACAGAGGAAACTCCTCTAGAGGCAGTTATTCATTTCCTGAGCTAACCCACTTCCTTCTTCAAACATTTTCTTCTCTTCATCAATGTGTTTTTTTGAAATCAGCATCAAAGGCTTCTTGCAAAATATACTTCTGGGTCTGGGGCCTGGAATCCAGGCAAATGCCAATGGCTGTGTCATTTCTAATATCATCACTGCAGTGATACAAAATTAGAAGGCTCCCTGCAATGTTAAACTGATGTTTTAGCAAAAGAATCCAGATCATTACGAGGTAGAGCCATGTTTAGAGAAAATAATTGTCACCAAAGTGAAAAACTGAACGCTACTCCATTATGGAAAATTATAGCAGCTTCCGTAATAAGGAAATCAATTTTTAATCTTTTAAACCTTAAGCAAACTTTAATGAGTTGCTGGGTTTCTTCACATTAAGGACAACATTGGAGAGAAAATTGAAAGTCTCATAATTATTAAAGTTCATATATTTTATTAGAAATGTATCTCCTCAATGACTGTTGTCTTCACTTTAGTCAAAGCAGATATAGAAGGCTGAACAGAAATTTGGCTACTATGCCAACTTGATCCCCCAAGACACGGAGAATCTCCCGACCTCCACACGGTTTCCATCCCAGACCCCCTAAAGAAGGGGAGGGGCTTAGGGAGCCCTACTTTGTCATGTACCGTCAATAAAGTATACTGTATTCAGAAAAATAAAAAGAAAATTTGGCTACTATGATTCTTCTGTGCTAATAATACAAAATGTTATTTAAAAAATCAAATCAGTCTTTACCTAAATATAAATATAAAAAGCTTTATTTATTTACCAGCAAAGAGTGATACCACAAAACAAAGGAAATAAAGTCTCTTAAAATGTTTATTTTTGTCAGAATAGCTGACGATTTTCTATTAAGTCTTTCGGTTTATTATTATAATAAGCATTCCCCCCTTGAAAAATCCATTCAAAATATCTCAATCCTTGAGGTAAAGAACTTTAAAAAAAAAAAAAAAAACCCGATTTTTTTAAAGAAAAAAGTTCTTAAAATTCCTTTAAGCTTGATAAATAGAAATAATCTCTTCTTGTTCTACTCTGGTGAACAAAAATGTACTTTATACAGCAAAATATCCAGTCACTTATTGGCAAACTGAAGGTGAAAACTATTCATTTACATGTTTTATTCAAACAGTGCAATACTGCCACGTTCATATAGACTTTTTTTTTTTTTTTTTTTTTTTTTTTACAGTTACCAACACTCTTCTGGCAAAGACAAGGCTTTGAAATGGCAAAAGCGACACAAGTTTTAGATCTCAAAGCTCTGGAAAGGAATTAATCTGAGTCTTCATCATCAAGATAGTCCTCGGCATTGCTTAATGTTCGGACTGCATCTAAAAGGAATGGGGGAAAAGCAAAACAGAGAAATTACAAATGGCTCAGATTTTGTTTTCACTTTCAAAGCTCCTGACAATTCAAAACACTGTAATCTTCCCTCAGACCTAGGGGTTGTATTTTCCCCAAGGATATTTTTCTCCTTTTGCTTTCCAGTCTAACTGATTAGTTTCTGTTGCCACAGAGGCTGACAAATACATTTGTCTGCATGTTACCTAGACATGCAGAAAAGTAAAGCACATGGTGTTGAGGTACCATTAGTCTATCTCAAACAAAATACGACCAGTCACATGCACCATGACCAATGTGGAACACACCAGAAGCCCGTCCACCCTGACAACTGTGCTTCCAACCTCCTCTCCCAATGACAAGTGCACAGGTGGCTTCAGTCAGTCGACAACCCGTGGCCTTACCTGAGGGCAAGGTCACTGGGTAGAAAGATAACTAATGAGGGGGGGAAAAGGAAAAGAAAGAGAATGAAAACACAAAAGCTTCAGTTTCATTTTAGAAAACATTGATAAAGTATACTCAGAAGCAAAAGAAACTGAAATGAAAAATAAAAGTTTTAAAATAGAAAGAGCTGAACCCCATCAAATGTTAAGTCAACCTTAAATAGAGTTCAAAAGGAAGACATCTGATCTTTAACTGTTCACCTGTCCAGTCAAATTCAAACTGTCTAGTCAAATTCCTATAGCAACAGGTTACACGAGGTATAGTTTTAAGGGGAAAACTGAAATGCAAGTATAAGCACATTGTTAGAGCTCAATAAATGTATGTTATACATAGCACCCAGAACATGGTCTCTAAATACTATAAGCCCATGCTCATTGGGGACATGACTGATTCCAAGTCTGGGGAAGAAACTGTAAAAGGTAGACCTGAAACCTCTTGTTATGCCATAAAACAAGGATCCTAGCAAAGACAGCATCATTTTAAAAGGGCTCAGGATCCAACCAGAAGAGGCCTCCACTAGCCAAAGATAGGCTACCAGTAAGGAAACTATGCTGGATTAAAACACAGCAAATATTTCAACACACACCAAAGAGAATTCATTGGCCCCCTTCGAAAAATAATAGGGAACCAGCAGGTTATTTTGAAAACTCTTAAAAGGCAAAAATCAAGCCTTTATTCTGCCCCTGATATACAAACTATTGCTCTAGTAACCAAACAGTTGATAAGGGGAAATTTTTCTTTATAGAATGTTCCAACTAATAACCAAGAAAGGAGTGACAAAATTAGAATATCACCATTTTGCAACCATTAGGGAAATAATGAATCTAGACAATGATCATCCATGGATGCTAACATTGCAGGACAAGTGACAAACAGATATTATGCGCCTCTGATAGAAGAACACAATTTACTTTATGAAGTATTCTTCCCTCTATCCCTAAGATAGATAGATAGATAGATAGATAGATAGATAGATAGATAGATAGATAGATAGAATCCAAATCTAATCAAACCTCTAGATGTAACACCAATTGACAAAAATACAGAGGACAGAGGAGCAACAAATAACACTGCGGGAATGCATGCATGCAATGTCTACACTGGGAAATTCAGGGAAATTGGCCCAGTTTCTTTAACAAATAAACTGCAAGGCTAAACAAAGAGGAAAAGGAGAGGGAAAGGAAACACTAATTGAAAAAGAAACAAGAGACATAGCTATAAGTTTGGACCCTACTTTAAAAAACATAAATAAATAAGCAAAGAATAAACAAACTTGTAAGAGAAAATGGTAAATTTAGACCATCACAAGATGTTTGATGATACTGTAGTTTTTTTTTAAGTCTTTATAGGTTTAGAAAAATTATTGAAAAAAGAATGAAGGGGCAGGGGAGAGGGCAGGGATATAGAAACAGATTTATCTTATACAAGAGAGAGAAAGAAAGGTAAAAGAACAAGTGGCTTTATGCAGAACAGAGGTGGGCTTCAACGACTTCACACAAGCTTCCAAACTATTAGAAGTCTCCGGGTTGACTGTACTCTTCTCCATTCTCCTTACGAGGAGTTCTGGAGACCTGGGAGGAAGGTATTTTGTTCTGTTCCATACACACCCACAAACTTCAGGACTGGCCTTGAACTTGGTAAAAGTAGCCTTTTAAGCTAAAGACAGACAAATAGCAAAGCTCTTCCCCTTTCTACTTTGCTACTACAGTCCTGTGTTTTTCGATATTGGAGATATTCTTTGTCCTTCAATGGTTACTTCGGCACTTTGCTTTAAGCAAGAGAAAGATGACTTGCCACGGTGCAAATTCTGACCAAATAGAAAGTGAGAGCCAGGCAAATAAATTCCTTCTCCTTCCTTCCTTCCGTGGACTGCTCTGAGGCACAGTTTCTCTGGAAACTTCTCATATGGCCAGGTGCTGATAATGAGCTGTATCTTCATAGCCCGTCTTGGGGCATGACTATCACGGTAATGTATCCCCTAGTAGTGCTTCCCAGCCTCCCCTACCTCACTTCCATTTTTTTCTCAGTCTCACTGCCCTGGATTTATATGTTCCAAAGCACCAGAACTTAGATAGACAAACAAACAAATAAATAAACAAATGGTGGAGGGATAAACACAATAACATGTATAAATCTCATAGATGTGTTACGTGAAAGAAGTTAGACACCAAAAAGCACATACTGTTTGATTCCATTTATATCAAGTTTGAAAACAGGCAAAACTAATCTATCGTGAGAGAAGCAGAGGATTGTGAGGGAGGCTTCTGTTGTGTGGGAAGTGTCCTCTATCATCTGGGTTATGGTTAATAAGTTTAGGCACAGTGGGACTCCCCTGGCGGTCCAGTGGTTAGGACTCTGCACTTCCACTGCAGGGGGCCCAGGTTCACTACCTGGTTGGGGAACTAAGATCCTGCATGCCGTGTGGCACGGCCAGAAAAAAAAAAAAAAAAAAAAGGTTAATTTCAGTGTGGATTAAATCAGGTTAATGAATTTTTAAAAAGTGTAAGCACAGTAAAAGAAAAATCATCAAGATGTACACTTAAGATTTATGTACTTTACTTAATGTAAATTATACCCTAGTTTTAAAAAATTGGAAAAAGAACTTAAACTTAAAGGTTCAATCCTCAAGTATGGCTAGACCCCACCCTATATCCTAAAGTTACCCTTCATGGTAACTGTAACATGTAAATTATTTTGTCCCTATAAGAAATTCAAGATGTGCTTTTAAAAGTGGACAACGGTATCAGAATATACCTTTTCTGGTTTAGAGTTCGTGCTGGCAATTTGCTATATGGCCAAATATTCAAACTCTCATTCCAACTAGGATCAAAATACAAATTAAAATTTTTTAAACTGGATAATTGGGCGAATGAAGAAAAAAAAAGAGAAAAAGGTAACATGAAAAATGAAATACGAAAATTCATTTCTTGGCTCTGTGTGCCAGGCCCCAAGATCACCTCATTACTGAAATCAGTATAGCACAAATTTAGGAAGGTGAACTAAAGAAACTTGGAGTAAACAGAGAAACAGAACACCAACATCCCTGCCCTTTTCTACAAAGACTACAGAAAAATGAGGAGAAAAAGAGAAAAGTTTGCCACCTGCCTCTTCCAGCTCCAGTTGTTCATGTGGAGGCTTCTGGGTGTAGCTCTCTGGAGTCTGAGTAGGTGCGATAGTTTCATTGTCTATCACCATCAAACTCATAGTGTGCATGAGACTCTGATAACCTTTAGCTCATAAGAAATCTTACTCCTCAGTCAGGATGTTTTGGAGGTACCCATAAAGCAACGGGAAGTCAGTGGCAGAGAAAGGAAATTAGGTCATAGTCCTTCTTCCTGACCCAACCAAGGCAGCAGGGCGTGAGAGGTCCACCTCAAGTAAAAGTGTTTCTCCCACGTGGCTGCAAATACGGCTTCTCAGTCAAAATGTAGCTAGGGAACACCACTCAGCTGGTAAACACTTTCTCACTCATTTGGTAGAACCTATACACATCTATGCATGAGTAATTAATTACTTTAAAGGAAGACTTGCTCTGCCAGCAAACATTCATGGCTTAAAAATTAAGAAATCCCTAACTGCTTAACAGTGTACACTATACCTGAACTGAGGTTAAATAAGAATCTGGAACAAACACTTATCTGGAATAAGGGACACACAGAACAATGGATTTGTGAGGAGAACTATGATGGGAGTTTGATGATAGGTAAGGAAGATGATTCTGGGAAGTTCCCTTGGTAAGCCATGAAGAGAGGGGGGCTGTTTGCTTTCTTTAATTGACTAAAGCAGGAAACCAGGGGACTGATGTACTTTGCTGCTTCTGCTAGAAATGGAATATGAGACAGCATAATATTGACTCTTCTCATAAATCAAGGGATACCTGAGGGAGAAATAAGTCTTCCAAGGGTTCAAACATTAATGGGAATTTGATTCAAATGATAGAAACAGAAATGAGTATCTCATTACCCAAGTTTGAGAACTCTGAAAATGATAATACCCTAAGGATAAAATGAAAACACATGAACTTAGCCTCTATAATGGAAATTTCTAAAAAGTTGTCTTGGTGATTCTCCACCAACATGAATCAGTCTAAACTTCAGACTCTAAAGCAATACTAAAAAAGTCCAGAATGATGAGGAGCAATGCAAAGACTTGCAAAAGGTGAATCCTCCATTATACTAGTTCCTTTCTAGAAAACGGCAGTAAAAATGTATCCATTACAGGCTTATACTTCAAAGTGGAATTAAAATGCCAAACATGAGATAATTAAGTAGAATAAGGCTTGAGGAGTGAGAAAAAAGAGTTCAAGTGTTCCCTCCAACCAAGCATCTTCCACCTTTCTTTTTTTCTACCTCTCTGGGTTTCTCATGGGCCAGGAGGCTGATGATAAATGAAAGAGGGACAGAGGAGAGGTGGATGGGAAGAAGAGTTCACACCCTCCCACTCCCAGTACTCCTTTCTGGAATCACCATGTTAGAATGAATCTAGGGGAACACATTCAGCAGGCTACATACTGGGAAGTCAAATCAACAGCCAGTCTCTGAATAGTAATCATGAACAGTGCAGATGTGTTTAACACCTTCTCTTTCCTTTAACACCTTTTCAAAACCACCACACAAACTCTTCATTTTTATAGAATTGCATCTGAACTTTTCAAACCTCTTCTCCCACATCAATAGATAGTATCTTTAAGAACATACACTCTATCTTCAGACTTCCCTGGTGGCACAGTGGTTAAGAATCCGCCTGCCAATGCAGGGGACACGAATTCGATCCCCGGTCCAGGAAGATCCCACATGCCACGGAGCAACTCAACTAAGCCCATGAGCCACAACTACTGAGCCTGTGCTCTACAGCCCGCGAGCCACCAACTACTGAAGCCCGCGCACCTAGAGCCCGTGCTCCACAACAAGAGAAGCCACTGCAATGAGAAGCCCACACACCGCAACGAAGAGGAGCCCCCACTCGCCGCAACTAGAGAAAGCCTGTGCGCAGCAATGAAGACCCAATACAGCCAAAAATAAATTAATTTTTAAAAAAAGAATATACGCTCTTATCTTTAAGAAACCATGCATAGAACTGTGAAGAGATACCGATACATTTACAAAGTCTAGAATAATTTTGATTACAAAATTTTGATTACAAATAATTTCGATACCCTCATTTAAAATAGAAACAAAATATAATCATAAAGCTCTTGAATGCATAATTAAAAAAATATTTAGCGATAACCACTCATAAAAACAAATCTGAAATGAGAATATGGAAACAATGGTTCTCTGATAAGGACTGTAATGGAAAGCAAAGTAATTAGAACTTGATTGCAAGTAATAAAAGAAACATACTAATCATAGCAAAAAATCGATGTCTCTTCAAATTTGTTTGCATAAAGGTATTCTTCCATGTTGGAAGTTCTTATTCAGACCAAGGATATAAAATCTAACTTTAGAATCACCTGAAGAATTTACCATGAAAAAATTTTCCCTAATATTAAATCAATAACTCTTAGTCATGATGGCATCAGGAGGAAGAAGGATTAAAATCAAGTACCTGTTCCCTGTTTCTTTTTCAGGAGAGATGCACAGGCAGCATTAGTAGCCATGTCCAGGGCCAGCTTCTTCTCATTGTTTCTTAAGTCTGTTCTAGCACCTTCCCCAACACAAGAAAGTAAATTAGGTGTTTTGAAGACTCTATAGTAGCAGCCAATCCTTTTTTTTTTTTTTTTTAGTTTCTTTTTTCTCTATTTCTTTTCTTTCTTCCAGTTATATTGAGATATAATTGACACACAACACTGTATAAGTTTAAGGTGTACAGCATAATGATTTGACTTACAAACATCACGAAATGATTATCACAGTAAGTTTAGTGAACATCCATCATCCCATATAGATACAAAATTAAAAGAATATAAAATTTTTTTTTCCTTGTAATGAGAACTCTTAGGATTTACTCTCTTAACAACTTTCTTATATAACAAACAGTAGTGTTAATTATATAGCAGCCAATCCTCTTTCCATCAAAACTAATCACTTTTGGCAGAACTAACTAGAGAACCATTCTGGCCACGAAGTAGGCTCTTTCCAAACAGTAAAACTTTCTCAAAACAGTAATAGCATATTTGGCAGCTTTAATCAGGGAGCTTATTGCTGCACCTGTAATAATTATACACAATTAAAATATAGCCTTCCTTTCGAGTCCTTATAGAATTGCATGTGAACTTTTCAGTGAGGAGTTTACTGTCCCTGCGGACAGTAAATCAGTTAGACTCAACGCGCCTTGGCATGAGTTTTTGGAGATTAAATTCAATACACCCTTTACCTCTTCTTTTCAAGAAGGTCTTTAGAAAAGACCATGTAAGTTGAGCTTGAGGAGATTAATATTTATCTTAAGTATACTCTCATGCTTATTAGCAGAATTAGTAACACTAAAATCTAGAGGCAATCCATTGTTCCCACAGCCCATCTTCTACTCCCTTTTTTCCTTGTCTTTATTATGTGTTAAATTACATCAGAATTCATAAATCTTTCTCATTGTCAAAGATTCAAAAATACAGATGTATGCTGATGGGCCAGGAGGCTGGCCCATTTCAGCCTTCTCATTTCAGTCTTCAACTAACCTCTTCCTTCCCCATCTTCTACCTTCCCCAGAGGTGACCATTCCCAACAAGTGGGGATCAGTTCCCACCTCCCTTATGTGCAAGAATGCATTCACAGACATATGTGGACATATACACAAAATCATACTCCATGTATTAGTCTGTAATTTGATTTTTTTATTTTGCCAATGATATTTTCCTTTTTTTTTTAGTTGATGTACAATATTTATAAGTTTCAGGTATATAACATAGGGGTTCACAATTTTTAAAGGTTATATTTCATTTATAATTGTCACAAAATATTGGCTATATTCCCTGTGTTGTACCATGTATCCTTGTAGCTTATTTATTTTATACACAGTAGTTTGTACCTCTTAATCCCCTACCCCTATCTTACCCCTTTCCCTCCCTCTCCTCCCTGGTAACCACTAGTTTTGATTTTTTTAACTTAGTAATATATCATCGTATTCATTCCTTAGTAGTACACATACTTATAACCCAATCTATTTAAATATTTGTAATTATTCCATTTTGTGGGTATTCCAAAATTTATTTAACCACTCCTCTATTGAGGGGCGTTTAGGCTGTTCCTAATTTTCATTATCACAAACAATGCTGCCGTGAACCTCCTTGAACAACATCTTTGTTTATATGCATTTCTGAAGGACGGTTTCCTAGAAGTGGTGCTGAAATGCAAGGATATGTATGTTTTCATTCTGCTAGCTACTGTTAGACTGCCTGCCAAGGAGGCTTACCAATTTACACTTTCTGCCCCGGTGTTTGAGAGTGCCATTTTCTCTACAACCACATCCTCTCCAGTAAACAAAATATAAATGTCCTAAAACTCAAAGGCACAAAACTACTGTCAAGAAAAAAATAGTATGTTTAATTAGGAATACGGTGACCGTGTGTGAAAATCTCTCATGAACAGATTTAGATATCCACAGCTGGGGTTATAGGGAAAACCTCATTCTCTCGCTGTACTACAGGTCAAAAATCCTGCGGGTTCATAGTTCTGTGACTAATCATACCTTACTTTACATTTGAGAACTCACATACATGATTTCTGTCAGGACGGGAAATGTTCAGAGACAGGATGCTAGAGGAGAAACTCAACCATTTCCTGTGTCCCTCTCAACCAGCGCTGCCCAGCAGAAAATTATGTGAGCCATAGATGTAATTAAAATTTTTCTAGTGGCTACGTTTTCAAAATGTGAAATTCATTTTAATAATATATTTCATTTAACCCAGTATATCCAAAGTGTTATCACTTCATCATGTAACCAATATAAAAATTATTGTGATACTTTACTCTTTTTGTTCCTACTAAGTCTTCAAAATCTGGTATTCATTTTACACTTACAGCACATCTCAATTCAGACTAGCCTCATTTCAAGGGCTCAGTAGCACGTGTGCTTAGTGGCTGCCATAGCAGACAGTGCAGATGTTGGCGTACCTTTGGGGGGGCACTACAGTGGTCCTCAAGGTGTCTGATCTTTTGCACCTGGAGTTTACATCATCAACAGCCTTTAAATCAAAAACATTTCCTCTCATATAACCCACAACATTGCTCCAAGGATCCCTAATGATAGTGCATCCATGTGACATGTAGGTTGGGGATTCCAGCATCCTATATTACAGCCTTCTGGACCAGGTTGCAGTAGGGGGTGATATCCCTGGCCTTCTATAAGGGTTAACTAATATTTGTGGGACAAATAGATGAATGGATGGTGAGTCCATAATTTCACTGTTGCTTCTGACTTGTGTAAAAACAGGGAATCAACGTATCTTCTCATTTTCTGTACATCTAGCATCTGCTCAGCTCAAAGCAGGACATCGTAGCCAGAGCATTCTTTCTTATCTATCAAGCTTTCCTGTGAGAACAAGGGCCTCAGCAACTTTACCCATACAGCTTTCTTAGAGAGATCTCCTCTGTATGTGTGCATGCCCATGTGTACGCATGCACACATACACACACACACACCCCTTCCTTCTGAGGCCCTTTAATCCTGCAGAAATGTACAATAAATTCTTACTAAGGGTAATATATGTGATTTTAAAGCTTACCAAGCTTTTGAGTTAAAATTAAAAACTTACACAAATCACCTCAATTTTATCTTATCCTAACAACTCTGTGATGCAGAGTAGAGATCAAAAGTCCAGTTTTAAAGTAAGAAGCCTATCATTTTCCCTACTATTTCAAGTGGTATAAGTGGATGTAGCCTATTTTTCAGGGTAAGCAAAGACCAGATAAACTAAGCACACTTTACCTTTTGCCAGAAGCAACTGGACAATATCTGCATAACCCTTCCAGGCAGCAGCATGCAAAGCTGTGTCTCCCAACTTGTTCTATGGTGATATAACAAGAGAAAGCAGCATTTGAAAAAGAGAGTGTGGATTGAAAACGCGCATGACTTTAGGTTTACTCTAACCTAAGTAAATCTAAAATGAGAACGAAGTTATAAAATCATATAAAATTCCAAAGAGGGAAAGGAGACTCAAGAGATGAGAGGTGAGTCATGTGGGGAAAGGGAATGGGATGGAAGAGGAGAAACTGACTCGGCAGAGCACAGGTGGAAGTGCAGATGCCTGCAGAGGGAGACGCCAGGAGGAAACAAGCAGATTTGTCTCCGCAGTAACCAGCATGAATTAGGAACTGGAGATGCCTGGAGACACGGGAGCAGGCATGAGGCATGGGAGTGAAACCAAGAGTACTGGGTGAAAGTGTTTCTCAGGAGTAATTAGAACCCCAGAACCCCAGATCACCTTCCTTTCTCCCTGCTGCCAGATGACCCAGTACAGATGGTAGAATTACCCTGTTGAGAAATTAACCAGATAGCTTCCAAGCTCATGGAACTTGCAGGCACAAGAGAAGGTGGCAACTAGGCTAGGAACTAAAAGCAGGGGGCTAGCTGAAAAACCTACAAACTGAGCAGTAAGACCCCTCTCCCAGCTGCCTTTACCTACCCCAGTGCCCCAGTGTGTACAGTCTAGCATCTACGCCCAGGGAGGAGGCTGGAGAATACTTCTCTGGGAGAGCTGAACAGTCCCAATGTGGGGGAGGAAGGGAATATTTTAACTGGCATCTGGGTATAAGCCAGCAGAACATTCAGGACCTCACCACTTCACCCTATGGAGAAAACCACCAGTCAATAAGCCCCACAAGCACACAGAGCTTTCAGTCACACTCAAACATGAATGGACAGACAAAGGCACTATATATTTGAGGACAGCCTCCAATATCTGAAGAAAGATCAAAACAAAGCTAATGGATCTCAGAGGAAAAAGACACAGTGTAGTGAATAGCAGAAAATGTTTTAAAATATGTACATAATTAATATATCGGAGATATAATATGACATTATGTTAGGAAATGAGAAAAAGATGCTATGTAAAAGTAAAAATAAGAGTAAAAGGAGGAGCTTGTGGTAGAAAGAATTCTAAGACAGCCCTCAAGCTCCCTGCCCCCTGGGATACACCTCCCTGTATAATTTCCTCCCCTTGAGTGTGGGTGAGACCAGTGAATATAACAGGATATCACACCCATATTTTCTAATCAGTTTATGTTAAGTTCATCAAAAGATATTACCCTGGGTGGATCTGACCTAGTCAGGTGGGCCCTTATAAGGAAAGGCATAGCACCAGCAACACAATCTCCTGCTGGCCTTGAGAAAGAAAGCAAATAGCCACGTTGTGAACTGTCCATCAGGAGCGGTGGTCTCTAAAAGTTGAGGGCCTCAGTACCATAGGTGCAAGAAACACAATTCTCCCAGCAACATGAATGAATTTGGAATAGGACTCGAGCTCCAGATGAGAACCCCACTCCAGCCAATACCTTGATTCCAACCTGTGAGACCCTGAGCAGAAAACCCAGCTATGCCACCCAGAATTCTCACCTATAGAAAGCATAAGGTAAATGGGTATACTTTTAAGCTGCTAAATCTGTGGCAATTTGTTACACAGCAACAGAGATCTAATACAGTGCTCTGGGGAATTAAGAAGGTGACCAAAATAAAACATTAAGATGAGAAAACCTCTGAGGAAAACTAAGAAAATTAGAGGCTCAATCTGAGAGGTCCAACATAGCTACTAATGGGCATTCCAGAACCAAAGAACAAAGGAAACAGTCAGATAAAAATATATAAGAAATAATACAAGATATTTTTCCAGGCTGAAAGAGTTCACTACCATTTTCAGGAAAAGACCCATTCTAAAAGCACATCATTGTGAAAGTTTGGAATACCACGGATAGAGTAAAATTCTAATCATGAGAAAAAGCAGGGAATTTCCTGGCAGCCCAGTGGTTAGGACTCTGCACTTTCACTGCTGAGGGCCCAGGGGCCCGTGTTCAATCCCTGGTCAGGGAACTAAGATCCTACAAGCCTCGCGGCATGGCCAAATAAAAAAGGGAAAAAGCAGTTAACACACAAAGAATGGGACTCAAAAAGGCATCAAACCTCTCAAAAGCAACCCTGGAAACTAGAATACCATGGAGCCATGCCTGCAAAATTCTGAGGGAAGTCATTTTCAACCCAGAATTCTATCAGCCAAATAATCAAGCCCAAGCTCCCCTTTCTCAGGAATTTACTTGAAGGTATTCTTCAACAAATGGAAGACAGAGGATCCAGAAAAGTGAGGACACACACAGGAGAGAGGGGAAGCGTTTCCCAGGAAGACAGCAAAGGGCAGTAGAGACCAAGTTGCTCCGATTAGAGAATGAAGATGGAAGTCTTCAGTATGATTCCAGGAAGAAAAAAAAGAAAGCAATTATCTTATACAATTTAGAAAAGTATATCAAGAGAGTATAAAACAGTGTAGAGGTCTTTGTGAAATACAAAAAAAAAAAAAAAAAGCTAAATAAAAGTCAATAAATACAGAAACAAAAAAGTTACACAAGCAGTGAATGATATTTAAATAACCATAATACCATAAGCATTATATAGTAATATAACCAAAAACTATGCTATGTATGATGATACATTAGGAGAACCAAAGGAGGAAAGATTGGGCGCTGGGTGCTGGAAGATGACAGCTGGGCGGTTGACAAGCGTAAACCTTCACCTACCAGATAGGATGCCAAAATACTTTATGAAGATGATGAATTAGGAGACAGCTCCACAAGCATATTCCTTAGTAACATGAAGGTAAGAGGAAAGCACTAAAAGCTGAAAGTGATATACGAGGTGGAGTATGGCAGGAATTTGGGGCTTTATGCAATGGGGACTTTAATGTAATAATAATTTTTTAACTATGTGCTTGTTGTACTTTGATTAAAAGTTTTATTAAAGATAATAAATGGGAAAAGGTGAGTTCCAAGACACCAAGACAGGATTTTACACACACATAAGCTGTACCAGGAGAGCAAGGTAGGTGGGTTAAATGACTTCTGCATAAGCAATCTCACCTGTTGGTTCAGTTCAATGTTTGGTTGAGTAAATAGCATTTCCACTATATCTGAAATTCAAATAGAAAAGATCTTTTTAAAGAATGAGACTAAAAGTCTGACAAGACTCGGCATAATAATTTTAAAAGAGGATTCTTTTTACAAGAATCCTCAAGAAAATCGTTATAACAAAGTTTTCAACATTATGTAAATAGAAGACCTAAGACTATAAAAGGTAGAATTACTTAGGGAAATTTTTTTTCAAATATTTTGGCTTTTGTATTTTCACATGACATCTATGATAGGAATATTTTTACATTTGCTGGGGCACTTAATATTCATTACCACTAATTTGTGTTTAAATTTTCCTTTGGCCATGTTATTTAATTTGTTGGATTCTTTGTTTCTCATTACTGTTGGGATCATTTTCTGTGTGTTGTAGAGAGAGGGAGAAAGAGAGTGGGTGTGGTAGATTCTCAGCCAGGCTGAAATACACCTAGAAATTCCATTTGTCATTATTATTGATTATAACAGAGGAAGTTATCAACTGAATCACTAACTCAAGCAAATGCTGTCTCTTTCCTAAATCTTAAGCTTAGAATGTAAATCATAAAAGCTTCCTGGGAAAAACTAAGTCAGAGGAATCAATTCTGGTCCTTTCTTCTGTGAGATTAGACAGTGGGGTTTATTTTTATATTACTGTTGTTTTCCTGTAACCTTTGCAAGTCTGAGAGAAGAAAGGAAGCTTCCACTCTTTCAAGTGAAAAGGTCCGTGTAGTGAGGCTGACCAATCACATTCTACCTACTGTTTTACAGAGCTTCCAGGGACTGGGCTTTTGGCTGACATTCTGAAAAATTTAAAAAGAATAACAAATTTCTTTTTTCATTTCTGTAACTCTGGCTCCCCTAGATGAAGCACATTTTCAGTAGCACAGACATTTATAGTAACAAACAAAATGTAATACCTTTGTGACCCCCGTGACAAGCCCAGTACAGGGCGGTGCTTCCAGCTTTGTCCAAGCCATTAACACCTACTCGGTTGTCCAAACACTCTCTCAACCAACTCAAGTTGCCTGAAAACATTTTACATTTATAAAAACACATGAAAAAGGTTTTTAGTTTTTTTCATTTTGCTTTTAAATCAATTTCATCCTGCATAAATTCGCATTTGCAAAGGATTAATCAGCAAGTCTGAAATTAAAACCTGCCCCATAACGCATTCTCTGTGGTACATTTTGACTTCCAGTTTATTAATGGAAAGCATTAACATCAATTTTTAATGGTAGGTTAATGGGAAGAGTTGCCTAAATGGGTCCATTTAAGGTATTTTTACTCTGTAAAAAAAACTTTTTTTTCCTTTGTGAAATCCTGGAACTTTGGGAACAAATGTCAAACCTAAGAACAAGCAGACACTACTCATATTAATATTTAAAACACATTTTCAGTTCCTACAAGAAAAGAAAAACTAAATAACCTACTCAAAGCTGATGCTCTTATATGTTAAAGTATAACTATTCATTTAAAATCCTCTGGCTAATGCCCTAAATATCTAGTTTACAAAAAAATTTTTAAATGTCAATTTAGTAGTTCTACTTATGCACAATCCTAAACCAATAATTTCCTTTTGTACATTCAGATTTCAGAAATATCTACAATTAAATGAAAGAGAGCTTACTGTGGCCTTACAAAAAATTCCCCATGATCTACGGCAGGGTTTCTCAACAGCGGCCCTACTGACATCTGGCGCTGGAGGATTCTTTGTTATGGGGGCTGTACTGTGCAGTGCACGATGTTTAGCAACATCCCCAGCCTCTACGCAAAAGGTGCCAGCATCCCCCCAGTTATGACAGTCAAAATGCCTCCAGATATTGCCAAATGTCCCAGGGTTTGCAGAGAGGAATTACCCTCTGTGGAGAACCACTGATCTACGGGACAAAGCCCCAAGTACAAGCCCCATCCCTGGTGCTCCCTTCCTCCCCAACTCCATCCTCACCATTCATACTTGCAATATACCAACACTCTCCCAGATGCTGGACCCCTGAGAAGCCCCCACCCTCTGCCCTCCTGTTACTCATTCTGGCCTCTATAGCCTGTTTAACTGAAACACACTTCAACCGCTATACTTATCACACCATCTTGTAATGATCTGCTACACACATCTCTCCCCCGCCAGACTTTGAGCTCTGCGAATCACAGAGCATGACTTTCCACTTGCAACTAAGCACAGGGCAGGTAAGACTCAAAAGTTATTTGGTGACTGACATTTTGAAAATTAAAATCACACATTTCTGTAGAGGGAAAGAAGGCCAGAACAGAGATTGCCTCTGGGGGAGGCAAGGATTTAACTGGGAAGGGAACTTTCTGGGATGATAGAAATGTTCTGGATCTTGATCTGGGTGTCGGTTACACAGGTATATGCATTTGTTAAAAGTCATCAAACTACACAATTAATATGTCTGTGTTTTACTGTACTGTTTATCTCAATCAAAAAGAATCAGACCTACCTCTTTTTGCAGCTTCATGCAATGGATTGTCAATGGATTCTGCCTGCTCAGCCACTAGGTCGAAAAAAAAGGTGCAAATCAATGTTGAGAGGGCCACCCAAAGGATTCCCTGAAGCCAATTCTGTGTCCCAGCTTCAGAAGTGCCAGGACCTTCCACCATACAGCTTCCCTTACTTAATGTGAGTTTTAAAAAATGGCAGAAAATCAAAAGTGATGTTTTGTGCTTTGAAAGAAGCTGAATTATGTGTCAAAAGAAACCAAGCTAAGACAATAACACAGCAATTAACTGGGAGTATAAACAGAAACAAACATAACAATTAACTAGAAGTATAAATAGAAACAAACAGATCCAAGGTCTGCCTACCAGTTTGCTCAAATATTTCACCAACAAATTTAGTCAGGAAACTGCAAAAGAAAGCATTTGAGGTTCGTTTTTACATTCTATAAAAACACCCTGCTTTGAAGATGGCTGAAAATAATTGTTTCCCTTGTGTGTGTGGATATGAAGGGTGAGGTAAAGGAGAAATATTTTGCTTTCTATATTCAGAATGGGCAATCAGCATACCTAACTGCCCCTAAGGAAGGTGTATTCACTGCTGTCCTAGAATCAGTAGGAGTGACCACATGAAGACTGTTGTTCAAATGAGACTTCAGACCCACCCCTCCCACCATAAAGGGCTGTAACTAGATACTCCCTTGGCTACCAGGGATCTAGCAACTGAGAAACATTTTGCACCCTCAGTCTATGACCAGCTGGAGAAGTTGTTTATTTGGGATTTCAAAGGTTAGAGGAGTGTAGAAATGCTTAAAGTCTTTTAAAATCCAGAATGATATGGCCCTTAGACCAGGTAAGTGGGGCCCATGTGTTGAGCCCCAGGTCTCACTCATTTCCCTCCCCCACCTTCCTCTCCTCTCCTCCACCTCCTCCCCTCCCCTCCCCTAGGAGCTTTGAATTGCCTTCCTTGAAATTTCTAAGTCCCCTTCCAGTGTTCGGAACTGGTGCCTGATGTCAGCCCCATTGGTCTAAGGATGTATCTAATGCTAAAGTCCAAAGGAACCTTAGAAGTGATTTAAATCAAACCCTCTCATTATACAGATGGAAAAACGGTCCCAGGGGCAGCAGTTAAGTGCCCTAACTAAGGTCCCTTGTTGTTAGAAGTGGAAGAAGGATTAAAACCCAGGACCCTTGTTTATCAATCCTGTGTGCTTTTTACTTTACTCTGCTGATTTCTACGAAAGTCTGCTTTGTCCCCCTTCCAACTAGAAGTGGCTTCAAGGCAGGGCCCACGTCTCACTGTTCAAGCTCCTCAAACTGCCCTAATATTCATTTAATGAACATCACTGCCCCAAACATTAATTAACATAACAAGGCAAGGTTACTTCATCACAAAAGAAAGGGCTAGTCTAAAAAAAACAAAAAAGAAAGAAAAGAAAAAGAAAAATGTTCTCAGCGTTGAATAAAGTAAAACCATAAGCATTTCCCTGGAAACCTTAGGTTCTTTCAAGAATGTTACAATGCATTTTCTTAAGCCAAGGAGTCAAGTTCAAGTACATCCAGCATCCATGGCCACTCTATTAAGAGGAGGCTCAGAGTAGAAAATGCCCTAGGCTGGCAATGACTCCATTGATTTCTCAGCCACAGCCGGAAGCAGAAAGGCCTCAGGAACCAGATAACTGAAAATACACAAAGTACAGCCCAAGTAAAGCCACTGCAGCCATACTTACCATAGTTGCTCGGGATTAGTCCTGTCCTGCCTTTGGAGGTGCCTTTCCACCAATTGGTATCACTCTGGTGAAAGAAGAGTTAAATTAAGTGGCACCGAATCCAGTTTACATTCAGTCATTTTTAAAACCATGTGGCTCATACTGGCCTCATTTTGGCCTTTTCAAAGGGTAGAGCAGTTGACATTTTTTGTTTTATTTAAGATAAAATACAACATACTTCCAATTCAAATGCAGAGTTACTGCTTTACCAAATGTCCATCAGCCCTGGTCACATTGATCAAGCTTCCTCACTCCTTAGTTATGGATGTCCATTCCCCTTATCATTAAATTACAAATATACACACATCTGCCTGCAACAAATCAAAGACACTTCATCATAGAGATTCCACATTCAAACAAATCAAACAGAGATAATATGAAAGAGAAGGGAAAAAATTATGTTTAGTTCAGACTATCTGTAGGATTTTTTGGTCCAGAGTCTAATTTCTCTTAGTCTCAAGATATGCATATATTTGGTTTTCTAAAGATCTCTTTATTTCACCTTTGCTTTTTTGGTAACTTTTTATCATAGAAAAATTCAAACCTACCAAAGTAGAAGGAACCGTATAAGGAACCTACACATACCCATTTCCTAACTGCATGAACTGTTTACTCATGGCCAATACTGTTTCATGCATATCCTCACCTACAACCTCCCTCCCCTTCAGATTATCCTGAAATAAATTCTAGACATCATATTCTTTTATCTGTAAATATTTTAATATGAATCTCTGAAAGATAAGGACTTTTCCATAATAATAACACCATTATCATGTGTTATTTTGTTTGCTAGCTTAAAATTTTTTCAACAATAATTCTTTAATATCATCAAATATCTACAATACTCAAAATTTCCAGTATGTCTTATAATAAAGTCCATACAGTATGATTGATTGATTTGCCTCTTAAGTCTCTTTTAGTCTATAGTTTCCCCCTTCATTTTTTTTTTTTCACTCCTTCACAATAGACTTTTCAAAGAAACTAGTTTGTTCCGAAGAGTTTGGAAGAGTCTGGATTTTCCTTGTTGCATCCCTTGTTATAAAAAAATGTGTTCCTCTGTTCCCTGTATTGCCTATAAATCGGTCATTAGTTCTAGAGGCTTAATTAGATTCAGATTCAATTTTTTAGCAAGACTATTTCATGTGTAGCATTGATTCTTCCATCAGGAGACACACAATGTCTCTCTTTTTGTAACATTAGTAACCACTGATGAGCATTATTTGGATCCATTATTTCATAAGGGTTGCAAATGGTGACATTCTAATTCTATCATTCCTTCTTCATTTAAATAACTAGAATATTACCTTAAAGACGAACTTTCCCTCATCAACTCTCAGGTTACCCAGAGATAAAGTTCATGGAGAAAGGCAGAATAAATACTGATTCTTTTCCTTTAGAGTTGTCAGAATAAATACTGATTCTTTTCCTTAACAGTCATCAGAATAAAAAGTTGGCTCCCTAGCATTCTCTTAGGTTGACCAATGATGTTTGTTTTTGTTTTTAAGTATCATTAGGAGCTCATGAATTTAAACAGAGCAGATTTGTTTCAATCCTTGGGATTGTTGCCCTAACTGCTCAAATTGTCCTATCTTTGACCAGTGGCAGCCTCTTCAGTTTAGTTCTGTGTCTTTCCAGTGTGACCCTAGTAGTCTTTGGGAGCTTTCTTGCTTTCTAATAATGAGATGTCCTGGGATTATCTTGTACCTTTCCTGCCCCCAACCTGGTACCAGACATTTCTCAAAGGAACTTTGTTCCTTTTAATGGGAAACAACATATTATTATTAGGTTGGTCTTTTTCTCTTTTTTTTGGCCTTTTCAAAGGACAGAGCAAGAAATCTTTTTGTTTATTTTATTTTACATAAAATACAACATACTTCCAATTCAAATGCAGAGCTACTTAACTTCATTGATCTTACATCTACCTGTACATCCTTTCTTGCAGGCTGAAACTGCCGGTTTTCTACATCATTGACTTAATGACTCATTTGCTCTAAACTGCAACACACATGCAGCAATCTCAGAATAATAATACCAACACTTCTCCAACATCATGATTAAAAACTGTTTATAATTTGGGGGTAGAAGTTCTTTTTGTTCTTCATATTATTCTACTAGAGATATTCAGTCGAAATGCTGAGTTTTAAAGTCACTTGGAATAGTTCCTCTCTGTGTGTCATGCCAAATACCTGGGGTACAACTAAGTTCATTTGATTCATTCTGCTTTTAATTTTTAGGGATTGCTTTTTATCATTTAATTTAATTTTATAACTATGCAAAAGTTTACATGATTCCAAAGACAGATCTCCAAAACAAGGTGTAATTTTTTAAAAGTCTATATTCCATCTATGTTTCCTCTACCCTTTTTCCCTTCCTTTCAGAGAAGAAACTACTTTTTAAAAATTTTTGACTCCTCCTTTGACTTTTCATTTTAAATTGAGGAAAATAAGTATATGTATATCCTCTCACCCTTTCTTACTTACATAAGTAAAGGCACACTATCCACATTTTTTTCACCTTGCTTTTTTTCACTTAAATTACTCCATAATATCATATAGAGATATTCCTCACTCCTTTTTATAGCTGCATAATACTCTGTTTGTAGATACAGCCAAGTTTATTCAACTATTTTCCTACTGATGGACTAAGGGCTACTTCCAATCTTACGTTATTACAAATTATGCTCAGTGAGTAAACTTGGGTATATGTATTTCTATACAGATATACATGTAAATAATGTACAATATTACAGCTATACAAAATAGTCGTATACATCTTTAGTTCATGTGTGGTATGACAAAATATTGGCTGGGCTTACCATGTCAGTAATGTAGATAATATCACCTTCTTCAAAGTACAATTCATCTGGCTAAAAAAAAAAAAAAAAAAAAATTAAGTTTTACTCCATGTAATTTTTTCATGAATTAGAATACAATGATGATGATAATTATACAAATTCCAGATTCTAAAATCCTTATAGACAGCGTAGTTTTTATATACTTAAATCTGCACATAAACCATATAACAAAACATTACTGACAAGCTAACACATGCATAGAAATGTGAATTTTCCCATGATAAACTTCAAAGAATTAATATAAGAAATAAGAATTCCCCCCCACACACACACACACCTTATTTTCTTCCACAATGAAAGCAAGGCATTTTTATACCAAAATAGAATATTAATAAAACTTTTTCGTTGTAAAAATTTCAAAAGGTGATATATATTTTTTCATAAAAGGATAAATGTCTAGAACTAAAACCATGAAAAATAGCTAGAAGCTTGGCTCTCTCCTAAACGATTAGCCTTCAATCCTTAAACACTTTCATATCAACATCACTCTCTACTTATTTTGAGAAAACCATTATCTTAACTCTTCATGTTCAGAGAAGATGAATATCTTATATACGAGAACAGTTAATACATAATTCAACCATTAATAAGGCTAAAGAGCTGAAAGATATGAAGCAGTAACTCATTCTAGACCATAAGCAAGCTCTAAGGGGTTAATTAATTACACAGGCAATACGTGCTCTTATACCAGCCAAATGTCCTACAAACTCCCTGAGTAAAGCCAGGCACTTTAATTAAACATCTTTTTCCTATCAGTAGATAACACTTATCCGCATGACTGTATGAGTAAATAAAATGTCTAGGGAGTTTCCTGGTGGTCCAGTGGTTAGGACTCAGCACTTACAGTGCTATGGCCCGGGTTCAATCCCTGGTCAGGGAACTAAGATCCTGCAAGCCGCGCAGTGTGGCCAAAATATATATATATATGTATATTTATGTCTACTGATGAGCAAGTTTCAGATATTGGGAAATGTTTACATTGTCATGCTGAGTGAAGAATGTAGGGCACAAAATTTTACATAGGATAAGATCATGAGCACATATTAGTTTCATAATGCTGGTTGGAAAAAAAAAATTTTTTAAAGGCTTTGATATTTGATTCCAGTTACTGCTCCACACTAATAAAAATTATGCTAGTGAAACAAATTATTTCATTCTTTCATTTTCCTTTTGTTTATCTCCTCCTCTCTCAGCTGCAGACTAGGGCAGTAAATGTGACTCTGCAACAGTCATTTACTTAGTTTCAAAGATGATCTCTATTATTTTTATAACTATTTCCCCGTGAATATAAATGAAGACTATATCAGCTATATCACGCTTTAAGCAACCACAATTCATAAATATTTAGATGCAATATGCATTCAAATATAAAAATTAGCAAATGATGATTAATGAAACTAAAAAATGTGAGATCCTCTAAAAAGCACTTTCTGAAGCATTTCTTAATTTACACTTCGGTCTGCAGAGACTAGACTTACACATAGCATATCTATGCAAAATTAGTTGAGCCTATGTAGATCAATGACATACATTTTAATATTATTGGAAATAGGCATTTGGAAGAAAAAAAGTAAAGCCTTCTAAGACTTTTCTCAATTTTTCTCTAAAATGTCCTGATGATCTATGATCATTACTACTACCAATATGTGATGGATATAGAAAGTGATTAGGGAAACAAATTGTTTACTTTAGCACTTCCCTGCTGTTAACTGGCTCACTTCTCAGAGGCCGGAAAGGTGACTCACTGCCACCATGGCATCCCAGCTGGTGGGATGCAGTAGCCATCCTTACAACAGAAAGGTTGGTCTTAGCTGGCAATTTGAACAGCATCTGACTATCTCTCCTTTAGATGACAGTAAGGAGTGGGTGGGGAGAATGAAGCAGGATGTAAGAAAGTAAAGAAAACAGAATATATGTGAAATCTTAGCATTTTTTTGGAGGGACTGAGTTTCTTGGAGTTTTGAAAGAGTTCAATGTCTTGAAGAGAAGCTAACCTTGCCCATTTACGTCTAACAATGAATCCTCCTCAATCGGTGCTTACGTTGAAGTGAAGGAGTCATCTCTAAAATCACAAAAGTCAAGTTTGCCTGAATTTCCACACTTAATAAGATGATTCACCCTTGAAACAAAAGGCACATTTTGAGAAAGTACCAAACAAACAACTTAAAAAACAAAGAACACACACAAGTCTCTGTAATTAGTCTTCCTCATAAAAAGGAATAAAGCCTGGAAGAATGGGAAGTCAGTGTTTAATGGGTACAGAGTTTTCTTTGGGGACAGTGAAAATATTTTGGAACTCGACAGAGGTAATAGCTGCACAACATTGTGATTGTACTAAATGCCGCTTCATTGTTCACTTTAAATACAAAAAATGGTTAATGCTGTGTTATGTGAATTTTACCTCAATTTTTAAAATCATATGGTATTTGTAAATAATTCTTTTCTTTTGTGGTTTGGTAAAATGCATGATTTGGAATATGTCACCAAGTACACTCATTTCAAAACTTCTTGTGCTGTTTCAGATTTTAAATTAACGGCTGCTGTTCAATAGCGGTGCCTGCCTCAGCTACCTATTAGATCAGACTTGTTTTTCAACTAAGGCAGCAACAAGAGGCAGTCGATTTCAGTCAGGTAAAAAAAGGTCTCGCTAATTTTTCATCCTGAGAAAAGAGAGTGGGAGGTTTATTTTCTTTTTAATCAATAGCTCCCAGACACACAATGCTACCCCCGCTAGAATATCTTCTTCCAAAGAAGCTAGGGGTGGTTTTTCCTAAGTCCTTTACCAAATTCTTCACACTGCTGGTGGCAGTATAAACAACAAGGTAATTTCATGATTTTAAAACTTAGATAGATTTGTACCTCCAATATTCACACTTTCCATTAAGAAACCACTTGCAGGACACAATGTAAATGTTCAGTGAGGATCGACTTTTAAATTCCTGGCATCGTATTCATGGACTATGATGGGAAAAGAGTGACACAATCAAGTAAGCACTGTCTATTTCTAGTCTGTTCTTTGGTTTTTAACCACATTCTTCTTCTCCTCTCTCCTTGAAGAACCACAAGGTATCAGAACAAGTAAATTGTTGGCCACTGAGATGTTATAGGGATGAGTATGCACTTGGTAATGTATATCCTGTTCCATATATTCTTGGTAACATATAATTCTCAAGGCATTAATTTTGGTTGGTTTATGCAAATATATATTTTATGAAAATTTTTTGAAACACTGTGACGTCCTTTTGAAATTTTCCACATTTGTCAACCTGGAGCCCTGAGAATTAATAAAAAGAAAAAAAAATCAAATTCTCCACAGATGTTTTCATTTAGCACTTTATAGTATTATCATGTGCCAGGCACTGGTCTGGACACTTACAATCTCACAGCAACACTGTGAGGTGGGTGTTATTCTTATCATCACATTATAGATGAGAAACTTGTCCAAGGCCATACAGCAGGTACATGGTAGACCCTAAACTTGAACCACGACATTCAGATTCTGGAGTCCCTGCCCTTCATCACCACCTCTGCTTTCTCTCATACAGAAGGGTCATGCATAGCCATTACTGGCTGCCATGGTGTCATGACCAGGATAAAAGGCAATGGCTGTGGAAAATATCTGTTGTTTCTCTCTTCCCCACCGAACATAATGCAATACAACAAAATCAACAGCAGTGCCTTATACTTGCAAAGCATACTTAACGTCATTTGATCCTTACAACAGCCCATTAAGGCAGGGCTGGGTCATGGGTTTAATCTCCATCTCACAGCCAGGCTCAGAGAGGTTGAAGAACTTGCCACAGATCATACAGTTAGTGAGTGGTAGGGCTGGGCTCCTACTTCAGCTTTTGGAATCCCACCCTAGGGCTCCTTCCCCTACATATAGTGCTATAAACCTAGAGGAGTCCAGCAAATGTTACATGATAGAGGAGGATCCTGCTGGTTTTCTTGCAGAAATCAATATACCTCCAGCACACAGGAAATGCTGTTCTCTCTCCATCAGTGCAACTTTACACTGGTCTATCCAGTCTTACCAGGCCTCTCTATGACACTTTATTGGATTGGGGGTTGGGTAAGAAATAAGAACCAAACAGGGCTGGGTGGTGTCAGGACTACCTTGCCTTCATGCACGACAGAGGAGAGAAATGCACTGACAGGAAGAACCAGGAGTGACAAGCTTCCCAGTGGATCACCAAGACGAGTTGGGTATTGCTGTCCCTATCTCCTAAGAGGAGTATAGTAGCTAAAAACTGGACCCAGGTATTTCTGGGGTGCTGTACATGTCAGCGATGGTCTCACAGAGTCCAGCTCAGCCCTTCCAACTTCTTTGTCTCAATGACTTTTAGGTGAGTTTAGGATATACTGGGGTACACCCATCCCACTAGAGAAGATGGCCACTGGGCTCAGGCGAGAAAGACCAAACTGAGCTTGTCCAAAAGAAATTCTCATTCAGAAAAGAATGTTAAGATGAACCTAGTTCTAGGATGATATTCAAAATACTGAGCAACTGGTACAGCATGGGCACTTAAGCAGTCAGGAAGACACCTGGGACCTGATCAGCCAGACACCTCCTCTTTAACATCTGGATTGAGGGGAGATGGAGAGGAGCAGAGAGTGGGAGCAGCAGGGCATGAGGTAGCCATTACTGACCATCCAGCACACACAGGATGAATTAGCAGCACTGCTCTACAGCCTAGGATCCTTGGGACCATGGATATTAAAAATAGCATTTTAGGGCTTCCCTGGTGGCGCAGTGGTTGAAAATCTGCCTGCCAATGCAGGGGACACGGGTTCGAGCCCTGGTCTGGGAAGATCCCACATGCCGCGGAACAACTGGGCCCGTGAGCCACAATTACTGAGCCTGCGCGTCTGGAGGCTGTACTCCGCAACAAGAGAGGCCGCGATAGTGAGAGGCCCGCGCACCGCGATGAAGAGTGGCCCCCGCTTGCCACAACTAGAGAAAGCCCTCGCACAGAAACGAATACCCAACACAGCCATAAATAAATTACAAAAAAAAAAAAAATAGCATTTTAAATGTGGAATATTCAAAAAACCTAATGAATTAAATGTCTATTTTCTCCTGTGCATTCAATAATAACCAAGACTTTTAAAAAGCAGTAGAGGGACCTCCCTGGTGGTGCAGTGGTTAAGAATCTGTCTGCCAATGCAGGGGACATGGGTTTGATCTCTGGTCCAGGAAGATCCCACATGCCACAGAGCAACTAAGCCCGTGTGCCACAACTACTGAGCCTGCGCTCTAGAGCCCATGATACTGAGCCCATGTGCCACAACTACTGAAGCCCGCGCACCTAGAGTCCGTGCTCCCCAACAAGAGAAGCCATCGTGATGAGAAGCCCGCGCACCGCAACGAAGGGTAGCCCCTGCTCGCCGCAACTAGAGAAAGCCCTCGCGCAGCAACGAAGACCCAAT
Source organism: Balaenoptera physalus (assembly GCF_965194825.1). Classification (NCBI taxonomy): domain Eukaryota; kingdom Metazoa; phylum Chordata; class Mammalia; order Artiodactyla; family Balaenopteridae; genus Balaenoptera; species Balaenoptera physalus. The sequence continues at coordinate 44,836,384 of NC_138886.1, forward strand.
GCAGCCAAAAATAAATAAATAACAGTAGAGAGACTCCATCCTGGAATAGAACTGAAGGTGAATTAAAGTAATCGATACATCAACCAATCAAAAGTATGTGTTAAGAGTCTATGAATATAGCAACCACTACTCCTTCTAATAGTAACAATGACTCCTTAATAGTAACAGCAGCTTTACACAATCTCACTTAATTCTCACTAAAACCCTATGAGATTATTATTATTTTCACTTGACAGATGAGTACACTGAGGCACAGAGGTTAGGTAATTTCTGAATTTACCAGGTCACACAGCTGCTAAAAGAGGCAGAGCGGGTCCTAAAAGCTACTGTAAGCTCTAAAGCCCTGTGTTCTGCACCCTAGACACCGTGCTGGTGAGCAGGACTGCAATGCCAAGTGCAGAAGTTCAGAGGCGGGAGAGACATCCCACTCCTCCCTGGGGTGATCAGAAAGTCTTTATGGAAGAGGAAGTGTGTAATCAAAGCTTAGAGAGGTGCAGAGCCATGAGTCTAGAAAGAGTTCAGAGATGAGTTATACTGTGCACTGAATCCAGACTGGAATGGTCCACAAAAGGGAAGGAGCAGAGGATGGCAGGACTAGAAAGGGGGCTGGACCACAGAGGACTCTGTCCTTAGTCAAATGAAGGGTTGAAGCAGCTGATGACCATTTAGGACAGAGGAAGTATCTAAATGAAATCACGTTTGGTTTTTATGTCAATTTGAAAGTGAAAAACTGAATACTTACAGTTCTGGGTTCAAACGTATAAAGAGCTCTGAACACTTTAACTTGCCCTGAAAGAAAGGAAAGAAAAAACACATGATCAATTCTTTCATTTCTAAATTTGCTGTAAACAGTATTTTCCTTTCTATTCTTCAGAATTCCTTAACTAAAAGCCCCTGTGAGAAATTTATTTTGGAATTAAGTGTTTTTTTCTGCATAGGTGGTATTTTTAAAATATTTGTTAAATGAAAGTATGAATAAACACATACCTTCCCCCTCGCAAACAACAGGAGCTACCAAATTATTTGTACTTAGCTTCTGTCCTATGTAGAACCTCTCCAACCCTAAGATCTAAGTTTAAAAACAGAAAGGTGAGAGTTTAACATAAAGAGATATTTAATGGGACAATCAATTGATAAAATCAATTGATTCAATCAATATTGAATCAATATTCAATAGTTGAATATTCTTAAATTAATGGCTTAGGATTTTATATTTTCCAAGAGAAAAGAAAATATCAGGGAGAAAAATTGTACCTGTTGGAGAAATCTGTGATTCCATTAAGTCCCACAACAGAGTTCAATAACTATCCAAAAATGAGTCATGTTCATGAGAGCTGTCCATTCTGCCAAACCATCTCTCTCTTTATATGTCCCTTTGCTGCATTTCCATAACACCTGGTTTCAGAATAACTGATTTGCTGGCCTGTCTCATTTGAGGGCAGGAACCCTGACTTGTTCAATCTCCTGGCACCTACCTGACATATAGTACGAACTTAATAAATGCTTGCTAAATAAATATATGAGTATAAGAACAAATTCAAACAGTGTCGGAAAAAGCCTACACATATCAAAATAGAAGAACTACCTACTTAAGATGTGATAACAGTTCAGTTTCAGTACTGGAAGAACCTTTAGAGATGACCACCTAGTCCAAGGGCATTATTCAGAACAGTGGTCCCCAGGGTGGGACACAGGAAGACTACTTCAGAAATTATGTACATTTTTATCTTATTCATTTTCATTCCTATTTTAACATGTTTTAAAATATAACAGCATGATTGGGACTTCCCTGGTAGTCCAGTGGTTAAGAATCCACCTTCTAATGCAGGGGATGCAGGTTCTATCTCTGGTCGGGGAACTAAGATCCCACATGTCGCCGGGCAACTATGCCCGCATGCCACAACTACTGAGCCCACGAGCTCTAGGGCCCGTGTGCCACAACTAGAGAGAAGCCCACGCACCGCAACGAAGAGCCCAAGTGCCGCAATGAAAAAAATCTTAGTTGCGTGCCGCAACTAAGACCTGATGCAACCATAAATAAATAAATAAATATTTAATAAGTAAGTAAATAAAATATAACGGCATGATAGAATACATATACAACTTATAAATACATTTACTGGGAGTAGTCAAAACCTTTTGCTGATAGAATGTTAAGCATTATGAGGGTAGGTGTTTTGTTTTATGAATGATATATCCAAGTACCTAGCACACTGCCTGACACATAGGAAGCACTTAATAATTATTTATTGAATGAATGAAGAATGGATGAATAAAGGAAACATGTACTCAAAAAAAAGTCTGAAAACCAGTAGTTTAGAACAGCACTGTCCAATACAACTTTATGCAATGATGGAAAAGCTCTACATCTGTGCTACTCACATATAGCTACTGAGCACTTGAAATATGACTACTGAGGAACTGATTTTTACACATTATTTAATTTGAATAAGGTTAAATTGCCACAAGTGGCTGGTGGCTAGCATACTGAATGACACAAATTTAGAACATCAGAAAATGAGAAATGACATGATGTCCATTAAGAGGGGACTATGTAAATCAACTCTGATTCAACCATATGATAAAGTCATTTAAAAAGAATGCTGCAGACAGACCCACAGGCACTGATGTAGCAAAAAGTCTGCAAAATATTCAGTGGAAAAAAAAAAAAACACACATTATAGAACAGTATGCCAAGTACCATCTATTTATGTTGACAGCACACAAACATCTTGAGTGAAAACACCAATTATGGGAATCTTCACATTCTACTTTACACGCATTGTTTAAATTTATTACACTGAGCGTGTATTACTTTTATTATCAATGAAAACAATAAAGATACTTTCACTGGGGGTATGGAGGGGTGGGAATCATTCTTTCTTCTAAATGCCCTAATATAGAAGAGCCGCTCAAATCCCCTGTTACTTAGTGTGGCTGCAAGAAAACATTATTTTTGCGATCTGAATTCTAGTGCCATTTCTAAAAGCAAAAGTGAAAACTCTTTTTTGTTTGGAGTTTGTTTTTTACCCCACACCCTTAGGCCTAAGAAAGGAAACATTAAATGGAAGGAGGAGCTGCCAGGAGAAATATTTTCTGCTGACCTGTCTCTCTGAGAGGAGAGATTAACTATCTTGATTACTTCAAACTTTCCAAAGAGAAGTTACACAAGGAAGCATCCACTCATGACCAAACTCAATAATGACAGAATTTTCTTGCTCCTTTGAGGGAAGGGCAGGGATGAGACAGGCTATGTATGATTTTGGAAACAAGATCCAATGTCAACTTAACGAGCTTAGATAAAATTCAGTATAAATTTTAAAACCTGGAAAAAGAAAACTTGGAGTGTGACTAAGCCGCTGATTTTTGTAACTGTATCTTTTGTGATTGTCTTACTTAAAATGTTCACAACTTAAGAGGAAGTTGGAGATTTATTTGCATCTTGATTTATACTAAACAGAGAACATCAGGCAACCCTCTAGGCCATTATACGAGGGAACACTCTCTCTATGTAATGCTGTAGAAAACACTTTCACATACACGATCCTTTTTATCAATTAATGTTGGGACATTAGCCCCTTGTGGGTCCCTTTTAACTCATATATTATAAAAGTTCTAGGCCTTAATTTATTCCATTCTCAAAGCTGAGTCAAGTAGAAATGAAAGAATACAAAGAAGCAGGCAGAAGTTATCAAAGAATAGCATAAAGAAGAAAAACAGATGACTTTCATGATTAGTTTGCCAACCCTGGATATAGCCTCTCAAGAGAATAGTAATTAATAATACTTAATACACTGATCATTTTTACAACATATTTAATTCAACTGTGTGCAATATTCTATAGCACAGGTTTACACAGAGTACTAAAGGGAAAAAAATCAGGGTACTCTGTGTTTCTACAGTATTGTCCTTGCAGACATCCAAAAAACAAACAAACAAAAAAACCATCCTAATAAATCACCAAGAGCAGGCGCTGATCAATTCCAAACATACTTAATGAAGGTAGATTCACAACGTAAAATAGTTGTGTTCTTGTATATGCAGAGAGGCTAAATTAGATGCCTTCTTCAGATACCCTCCGTCTTGATCATTTTCTCACAGAAGTCTGGTTACATACAACGAAGGGAGAAAGTGGAACTGAGAAGATGGCATGAATTACCTGAAGTCACCCTGGAATTCACCCTGAATTAAGACTGGAAACAGGCCCAATCTTTTGCCTGATGCTTTATGCGACTCTCATAAACATGAACTAGCATGTGAATGGTGTTAAGGATTTCAGTAGGGCTGGCCTCCTAACATAAGCAAGATAAGCAAATTCCTACCACACCAACAGCAGCTGGCTCCTCTCCTTGCCAGGCACACCCTTCTCTTTTCTTTGCAACCCCACCTAGACCCTGTAGTGAAAGGCTGAGTCCACTAGTCATCAGTCAAACACTATCTTCCTCTGGAGTTAGGCAGACTGCTTCCCCTACTACCACCTCCCCACCTCCCCTCACCCCCGACTTCAATAAACTAATCCTTGTCCATAGCAATTGAGGCTGATAGAGGGAAGGGGATCTGGGATGGGGTCTCGAACAGGCAACGAGTAAGAGAATTTGCTGTTTCTGAGGTCTGCAAAAAGAATATGTATTGTTGCACCACCAAGGCCCTGAAGTAGCACGTAGAAGGACTTGGGGCTTACAAACTCAAACATGCAATTTCTAATCTACTTTATTCTCTGTTGGTGGAAGAGTGGAGGAAAAGCTTCTAGAGTGAGCCACTACGACAGCATTAAAAGCGGACTGCTCACCACAATGGATAGACATACCATAAATGGCAAGAAGAATGACTATTCAAAACATCAGAACTTAGTCATCTGTAACTGATGGACTATTTCATTTACATTCTGCTGAAAAATGCTGGGAGGCATGAGACATTTTAGATGGACTTCATTTAAAATGGCTATGATAACTACTACACACCCACTATGATAGTTAAACCTAAAAACACTGACAACACTAAGTGTTAAGAAGGATATGGAACAACTGGAATTCTCAGACATTACCAGTAGGTGTGTAAACTGGTACAACCACTATAGAAAATTACTTGGCAGTAGCATTAATTCATTTTTTATGTCTTAACATGTCTTTGAGATCTTAAATGCATTTCTGAGGAAGAAAACCATCCTTATATTGCACACAAAGATGACCCCTCCCAGACAATGTCACTATCCCCAGAGTACAGTGAGTCTCAACATTTTTAAACTGTAGATCATGACATATTAGTAGATGGTAAAACTAATTTAGTGGCTTTTAAAAATATTAAATAAAACAGAAAAGACCAGAGTACACTGTAAATAACAGAAATAATTATGGCTTTGTGAAATTTTTGTTTCACTAGGAGGACTGGACAGATGGATGCAGAAATGAATGTTTATTTTAGAAATTTATCAAATACACATTTCAGCATAATGCCAAATGGCCAAATATTAAAATCAACATTTGCCAAAGCTAAATGTTGCCTTTACAGAATGAACTACTGGGAAAGAAGAATAAATCTGAAATTTTATTCAAAAATTCATTATGATTACAATTTTATTATTAAAAATCCTGGTAGACCCATATTTAAAGTTTGATATAAAAGGGCAGGAACCATAATTCCTCAGCACTGTCAACTGCAGCCTGATAAAACTTCTGCAAAACTAAATAAATGTTCTCTCTAAAATGAGGTCTGTGTAAAAGCAAGATATTATGGTGCTACTTCTGCCAGTATAGCTGTTTCTGATGATGATTTTGCCACCAAGTTAGTAAGCTGTCTTTCCTCCCTAATAGAAACTGACTGAGGTCAAGACTTACCTCCTCTTCATCTCCTGGGCTTGAAGATTTGCTCAATGCTGGTGATGCAATTTCATTGAAAGCAATCCCACAAAGGAGACAATTGTTTCCCCCAAATTATTAGGGGCTGTATTCTCTCAACATTGTCAATCCACACCTATGATTTTTACTATTTATATAATAACATTTGGACATATAAAATTCATAGCCTCACAATCATCATTAATTATCACAATATTTTATTCTCCAATAAAAAAATGTACATTTATACTTTCAGTTGACTGAGAGAATTTTCATATATAAAGTACAAAGAGGACATTCGAATTAAGTTACATTTAGAGTATGTACCTATCTTTCAAAGTGAATATTAAGAGAACAGTAAATCCAAATGGCATGCCTTGTTTGCATCACAGGCATGGCATAAGGGATATCTATGCAATCTACTATCCTTGATCAAGCAGAAGTCTTGGTGTGCCAAAAGTGACACTGAAGTAGGCATTCCATCATTTGGTCAGTCATCCAAAGCTGAATGACAGACTTTGGAAGAAATATGAGGGGAAGGTAAACTTCTGTGTACCCTTATGCTCGTGTGTGTGTGTGTGTGTGTGTGTGTGTGTGTGTGTGTGTGTGTTTGAATGTACCAGGTCATTAAGTAAAACATATATATTTCTTATTGGAGGTCAAGGTCAAAGAAAGTTTGAAAGCCACTGCTCTAGACTATCTGATCAAGTTAGAAATTTGTTACAGGACTCTAAAGAATGGGTAATACTCTTCTACTTTATGAATCTCAAAATTCAGCTAGCATATAAAATATAATATTCTCCCATCACCCCCAAAAGCAGATATTATAACCAATTTTAGATAATTATAACCAATCAAAAAGAAGGATGAGGAAGAGAATTATTTGAACAAGGAAAAATTATAGAAAAATAAGAATTTACTATGTACATATATTTCTCACATTTATCTAAGCGAATGCAGGGAGTATTAATCTTAATTTATATCCTGTGGGTATGAAAAAAAATGTGTCTCAGGGTAAGTAAAAGTATTAATGTTATTTCTACGAGGCATATTTAAATTATTCCATTAAACAAGCACGATGAAACAGGATGTTTTCCGCTCAAAAACAAAACAGAAGGAGTCTATGTGGTAGTATCCAAGAGTCAAGGTCATCATTTCCATTGCTGGGGTGAAAGGAAACAGCTGGGCTCTGTTAGGCCAACACGGGGCTCCCCTGGGCTTTGTGGATTCCAACGCCCATAAATGAGGTGGTCAGCTCAGAACAGGCTTCAGGGTGACGATCTCTATTCATGTCAGTCCACAAAAGCCCAGTGCTCTTGAAAAATAAAATGTTTTTCTTGCAAAGAAAATCATCATGTGAGTAGAGCAATGTCCAAGAGTTTCCAATGTAAAGAATAAGTTTCTTCCCTCATACTTATATTCTTGGATGAATTAAATCAAATCCAAAGAACTCTATTTGCATATACCTTTAAAGGCTATAACTAACAAAAAAGACTATGAACGTAATGTTTTCATCTCTCCTTACTCCAGTACCACCTCTTCCCTGCTTCCACCCTATGCAATCCAAAGGGGAAAAAAAAAAAACACTAAAGAATTTGAAACGTGTCTTGATTGCAGCTGCAGGAATGGCAGACTCATTAAAAACAGTAGCCAGTGTGTTTTCTGACAAGAGGGTTCTGTTTATTAACAGTGTGCCTTTCTTATCCATTTTTTCCTTTGCTTATACGTTGCAGTGCCTTTCGGCAAACTTGGTTACTTTCACATCTTGAGGGGCCATATCTGCTGGTTATTTTTATTTCTTCTCTGCGGTATAACATAGAAGTCCCTAAGAGCAGGGTTCAAAATTTCAAAAGACAAGCTCACTGCCAACCATGTCTTGACTGGTTAAAAATTAGACAAAAGAGCAATGGCCCGTAAAACCCTTCACCTCAAGACACCCTGCTTGCAGAGTCAGTCTGACAAGGAGACCGGGGGGGGGGGGGGGGGGGGGGGCGAAGAATGGAAGAAAACTCTTTATTTCAGTCCTTGGAATTTAAAGAAAAAAGGCCACAGCACCTTCTGCAAAAGGGCAAGATGAGTCTGAGGGCTGACTCATGACAGCAATGCCTGTTTCTGTACAACCTGTGAGCTAAGAATTAAGAACGGGGACATGTGTATGCATATGGCTGACTCACTTTGTTGTACAACAGAAACTAACATAGTATTGTGAAGCAATTATACTCCAATAAAGATTTAAAAAAAAAAAAAGAATGGCTTTACATTTTTAAATGGTTGAGAGGGAGGGAGGGAGGGAGGATAGAAAAAATATTTCATGACATATGAAAATTATCTGAAATTCAAACTGCAGTGTCCATAAATAAAAGTTTTCTGGAACGGAGCCAATATTTGTGTATCCTCTACGGCTGCTTCCCCTTTCCAATGGCAGGGCTGAGTGGTTGTAACAGAGACCATCTGTGGCCCACAAAGCCTAAAATATTTACTATCTGTACCTTTACAGAAAAAGTCTGCTGCCCTCTATCCCACGGTCCCCCTTTTCCTGTGAAGGACAAGTCAGACCAAAGAAGCATATGTCACAACCTGAGGAGCTATGGGTCTGCCTCTCACTGGCCCCGCAAGCAGTCTGGGGCTCGGCCTCGTTCTATGGGAAATGAGTCCATACATCCAAGACTGAAATAGAAAATTCCCTAACACTGGAACCTCTAATCTAAAAGTGAATGACCCATTTAAGCTCACATTTATGGGACACTTACCACGGACCAGACACCATGCAAAGTGCTGACTTGCAGCAACTCTTTTAATCCTCAAAACAATCCTGGGACATAAATACTTTATTAAGACTATTTTACAGCTGAGGAAACTGAGGTTAGAGGGGGTAACTAGTCCAGGTCTACACAGCTAGGAAGCGGGAGAGATGAGGTTTAAACCCATGCTGTCTGGCTCCAGGGCTCATGCTCTAAACACTCTGGATGTGGCTCCAAAAGATCTGAGCTTTTGGGGACTTCCCTGGTGGCACAGTGGTTGAGAATCCGCCTGCCAGTGCAGGGGACACGGGTTCAAGCCCTAGTCCTGGAAGATCCCACATGCCGAGAAGCAGCTAAGCCCGTGCACCACAGCTACTGAGCCTGCGCTCTAGAGCCCACAAGCCACACAACTACTGAGCCTGCATGCCACAACTACTGAAGCCCGCGCGCCTAGAGCCCGTGCTCCACAACAAGAGAAGCCACCGCAATGAGAAACGCACACACCGCAATGAAGAGTAACCCCCGCTCGCCACAACTAGAGAAAGCCCGGGTGCAACAGCGGAGACCCAAAGCAGCCAAAAATAAAAAAAAAAAGATCTGAGCTTTTAATGCTGGCACGCTGGGATTAAATGGGTTTAAACAAATTTATATATGTAAAGTACTGAGTGCAGTTCCTGAGGTGTTGTATGTGCCCATAAGTGTTAGCTTTTATTAATTACTATACATTTTTACCTTATTCCTTATTCCTTGAGTTTTTATCTTCACTGCCTAGATGGCCTTATCAAAACCTTATATATTATATATATCCTGTATATTAGATATATATATCCTATATTATATATATATACCCTATGTATCCTGTATATTAGATAATTTATCATTTACAAGGCCCCTGCAGAGAAACTGAAATGCTTTTGTTAAGCAAACAAGGCATAACATCTAATATTATATCCCTTAGTGGCTATTAAAAAATTCAATGAGAGTTTTAAGTTGTCATTTTTGAAACCTATAGTCATCGTCCTCAGTCAGCTCAGGCTTCCTCAACAAAATACTATAGACTGGGTGCTTAAGCAGCAAACATTGACTTCTCACGGTTCTAGAGGCCAGGAAGTCCAGAATCAAGGCGCTGGTCAATTTGGGTGCTGGTGAGAGCACTCTTCCCGGCTGGCAGACGGCTGCCTTCTCACTGTGTGCTCACATGGCCTTTCCTCCGTACAGGCACAGATAGAGAGATCTCTCTTCCTCATCTTACAAAAACACTAATCCCATAATGTGGGCCTCACCCTCATGACCCAATCTAACCTTAATCACTTCCCCAAGGCCCCATCCCCATCACATTGGGGGTTAGGACTTCAATACATGAATTTTGGGGGGACATAAACATTCAGTCCATAACAGCAATGAATATAGAATTACAGAAAAAAAAAGAAATGCATGAACATGTAAATATATACATACGTTGTTATACAGGTTACCACAGCAATAATAAAAAAAAGGATTTATCATGACCTTTAAAAAAATTAGCTTTGGGGGGATATGCTTATGTTATGTAAATATAATATCACTGGTGGTAATTTATACATACAATCAGCTATGTAAAATAAAGATATTCACAGAAGAAAAACTGGGAGGAAACAACATCACAATGTAATCTCTGGGTGGTAGAACTATGAGTCATGTTTATTTTCTTCTCTATTTTCTTAATTGTCTACAAAGAATACAAATCCCATACATAACCAGGAAAACACGGTCTCTTTTAATGCCCTATTGAAGGACAACCTAAAAATTATGTGTGCTTTATTTATCGGCAGAGTATTTATTCACATGAGTCCTTTTCTTTTTTTGGCCACACCGTGCACGGCTTGTGGGATTTTAGTTCCCCAACCAGGGATCGAACCTGGGCCCTCAGCAAGCAGAGCAGAGTCCTAACCACTGGACCACCAGGGAATTCCCCTCCTTTGTCCTCTTTGACTCTCTGATCTCACTACCAATAAAAAAGAATTGGTGGAAAGACAAGCAACTGTAATGCCAAGTATGCTCACAAAAATGAGAATACAGGGATCATGTAAGCAACACAGACAGTGGCTAAACTCTTAGGTCAGTGCTGGCTGTATGGGAGAGGGCACACACTTTGTTTTTGGAAAAATGACAGGAGTGGCAAAGAGGGGCAGGCGACAGGGTAGGGCAGACCTGGGAAACAGAGCAGTATACAGACAGAGGGGCTGGAGGCCAGAAAGGGTGGCCTGGGAATGTCACGTAGATCAATGTGCCTTGAAGCCTGGCAGGAGAAATGGTGAGAGATTAGGCTGGGGACCTGAGCACAGATGGGCTAGAGATTTCTCAAATTTTTCTGATACCCACATTAAGAAATATTTTGCACATCAGGACCAAGGAAACACACACACACACACACACACACACACTCAAAAAATGAAAAATTTTTCACCAAAAATACTTATCCTTACGTTTACCGTATGAATGTGTGTAACCAGTGTTTAGAGACCAAATGGAAATTTTTCAGATTTAGGTATCTGGTACTCCTTGCAATAATAAAATATTCTCAGCATATATTTTAAAATGGCCTTGGAAATTATTTTATTTCAAGAGATTTTTTTTTTTAATTTGAGCAAATAATAAATGGACAAGCTTAAACTTCAGACTTCATGAATGACTAATTCCTTGGGAATTAGTACATGGGAAATAAAAATTTGCAAAAACAGCAACAAAAATGGTTTTAGCCCTCTATAAAGACACAGGCTAGCAAGATAACATGATGATAAAAATGTTTCCTTGATTTAAAGCAGAACCCCTTTAAAACCTGATATAGGGACAAAGATATACACTGTATCTAAAAAAAGAATAAGAGAATCTCTAGAGATATAGAACAGAGCTTAAGTAAAGTACTCACTTCATGCTTACCGGAAGGACACACAGGGGTCAAATCTGTAGCGAGAGCATTTTACTATTTCTAGTTAATCCTAGAACTCTTGTATAATAATACAAACTCTGGATGTGTGAAAAATATTATCAAACACAACAGGAAAAAGTAATTAGATGGCAAAGAATAAGCAATAACCTTGAAACTGAGCCCCTCTCCGTTCAGAAAAAGAATTAAAATTTTCTTCTGCAGCACATATGAGAGACTCTGAAAAAGTCCCTATCCACCACAAACCAAACCATCCAAAAATCTACAAACAATAAATGCTGGAGAGGGTGTGGAGAGAAGGGAACCGTCTTGCACTGTTGGTGGGAATGTAAATTGATACAGCCACTATGGAGAACAGTATGGAGGTTCCTTAAAGAACTAAAAATAGATCTACCATATGACCCAGCAATCCCACTATTGGGCATATACCCTGAGAAAACCATAATTCAAAAAGAGTCATGTACCACAATGTTCACTGCAGCACTATTTACAATAGCCAGGACACGGAAGCAACCTAAGTGTCCACTGACAGATGAATGGATAAAGAAGATGTGACACATATATACAATGGAATATTACTCAGCCATAAAAAGAAACTAAATTGAGTTATTTGCAGTGAGGTGGATGGTTACCTAGAGTCTGTCAGACAGAGTGAATTAAGTCATAAAGAGAAAAACAAATACCGTATGCTAACACATATATATGGAATCTTAAAAAAAAAAAAAGGTTCTTAAGAACCTAGGGGCAGGACAGGAATAAAGACAGATGCAGATGTAGAGAATGGACTTGAGGACACAGGGAGGGGGAAGGGTAAGCTGGGATGCAGTGAGAGAGTGGCATGGACATATATACACCACCAAATGTAAAATAGATGGCTAGTGGGAAGCAGCTGCATAGCACAGGGAGATCAGCTTGGTGCTCTGTGACCACCTAGAGGGGTGGGATAGGAAGATGGGAAGGAGACCCAAGAAGGAGGAGATATGAGGATATATGTATATGTATAGCTGATTCACTTTGTTTTAAAGCAGAAACTAACACACCATTGTAAAGCAATTATACTCCAATAAAGATGTTAAAAAAAAAAAAAAGTCCCTATCCAAAATTATAACAGAACCAAAACAAGGAAATTGAGTTCAGAGAGGCCATCTATAGGAAACCAACAAGATGTCTAAGACATTCATTCCTTCCAAGATCATCTACTCACTAAGACAACAGCTTTTAAACTGGAAATTGTTTCCCTAATTGCATCCTTTCTCAAGTCACACAACAGTGCTCCTTCAAAAGGTTTATGAAGTATTCCGAAGGGTCACGTTCCTGGCATGAAAGTGGTGAGCCTTGATCGGTGGCCCCAGAAATGTTGGACATGACACCTCTAGTGGAAGCTACGCCCATCGGCCATTCCAGGGCCAGACCTGGCATTGTTGAAGACTCAGCCCTGGCAAGGGGATGCCCTAGGTGATGAGTTCCTCTGCCCAACTCACCTGGTCTTGAAAGTCAAGATTGTCTATGGAAAGGAGGGGCTACAACTGGAAGGTCTGGGAAGACCCAAAGAGACCAAGTGACTCCTGGAAAAGGTCAGGGGAGAATCTTAACCCCAAGAAATGTTCAGGTATTTTCCCAAACCAGATCAGCTGTTGGGAGGAGGAAGAGAGGAAGAGAGAATGGAGTCCTTAGGACTTCCCCTAGAGAAGGACAAGGCTAGAGAGAGACAAACAAAAAGCTCTAGTTTTCTGGGGTTATAATTAACATAGGGTAATTACAGGACCATTCTTATGAAAATCTCCCTTCTTCTCAAGGCCTTGGGCGGGAGCTGTGATAACATTCCTGAGGGTTCTACACTTACTTTCAGTGACTAACCTCAGCCACTAGAAGGCCCAAGGCACCTTTCACACCTACTCCTGAGATTGCAAATTGCTCTGGACTTTTTCTTAACTCTTTTTCATTAATGGATGCCCAGAAGATCATTTCTCTTTTTTATCAACACAGGGTCATGGGGGAAGGCAAAGTATTGAGACACTGGAATTTGTTCTTAAACTTCTAGGAATACCGCTCGTCCCCTCCCTTGAGCTTGCAGAACTATTTGTTGTTTACAATGTGGATGGGTAGACAGTGAAAATAACCTCTCTGCCCACAGGGACAGAAGAGGGAAAACTCCATGCTCTCTAGGGCAGTGGCTTTCCACCAATATGCAACGGTCATCCAAATTGCAGGCTTTCATAATAATTACTAGGAATTTGCCCTCCTTCAGTACCCACTGTCCAGATGCAGAAGTACCCCGCCTTCTCTTGTCATCTGTCCTAACAAATTGAAGTTCTTTACCTATAGTCTTAAAGATATTTAGTGGAAAATTAACACTCAAGAGCACAATAATAATTTTTAACTTTGAACCAAATTTTGTGTGTGTGAGTTCTAAAGTTATAGCAATAAAACTTATTCCCATCAGTACAATTCTATGTTCTTAACACTGTCATTATATCAGAAAACCTGTAAGCATGTAAATGTTATTTTCTTTAAAAAGTTGGTTTCTTGTGTGAGATCTACATAACTGACAGAGCGATGGGTGGGCTGAGAACCACTCTCTTAGAGGAAGACTATCAATCCTCTTTTAGAGAGAAGCATTGAAAACCCTCCTTCCTGGAATGAAATGTGAGAATTTCTATACGGCGAGGTCTGAACTTTAATTCATGGCTTAAAACTATCACCTCCAATAAAGACAGGAAAAAAAAACAAGGAGAAAAGGGGATTCTGAACAGTATTTTACACAGAGAATTAATTTCTAAAAACTAGCCAAAGGGCTTCCCTGGTGGCGCAGTGGCTAAGAATCCGCCTGCCAATGCAGGGGACATGGGTTCAAGCCCTGGTTCAGGAATATCCCACATGCCGCAGAGCAACTAAGCCCGTGTGCCGCAACTACTGAGCCTGCGCTCTAGAGCCCATGAGCCACAACTACTGAGCCCGCATGCCACAACTACTGAAGCCTGCGCACCTAGAGCCTGTGCTCTGCAACAAGAGAAGCCACCACAACAAGAAGCCCACGCACCACAATGAAGAGTAGGCCCCCCTCACCACAACTAGACAAAGCCTGTGTGCAGCAATGAAGACCCAACACAGCCCAAAAAAACAAAAAACAAAACTAGCCAAAGATATATTCTTAGATCTCAAATCTATGGAGCTGATATTATTGAGTTATAATTAATGTTATACATTTTCCAAACATAAACGTCCACATGATGGCTACATTTTGTGAGGGTCTTACTGGAATCCGTGCATGCAGACCCCAGACACATTTCTGCAGAGCCATCCCAATGTTGCCTTCCAGGCGGCTGCAAAAAAAAAAAAAACCCAAAACTCCACTGCCCTGTGTAGCCAGAGACCTAACTGAAATCAGATCAGACCTAATTAAGAATACATTATGTCCCCACCCTAACCCACTTCCCATCCTTCTCTCTCTTTCTCTCTCCCTCTCATAGAAATCTGGATTTATGAACTGCCTTTAAAAAGTATTTAATTCCTCCATGTTTGCATTCACGTGGCACTGAACACTGGCAGGAAGGTGGGTAGGGCTTATCGAAAATGTCCTGGGGCTCTATAAAAAGCACAGGATGAAATCATGTAGAAGTTTGGGGAATTATCTGAAAAGTCAGTCTAAGGCAATAAAGATTCAGAATCAGATTTAGAATCAAACGAAAAACTGAGGCCCAGAGTAGTCTAGGGACTGCTTATCAAAGTGACCTAGCAAGTTAATAAAAAAAAAAAAAAACTGGGACCAGAACTTCACCCCAAAACTAATGTCCATTTCCCATTACTATATTCTGCATCCCTCTCCTCCAGGTCACAGCTTGGTCCTAGAATATCTGCCCTAATTAGCCCATCTTTATGCTTAAATTCCTATTACTAAAGACTAGTTCATTTGAAAAGCAAATTTCTCTCTCAGGAATCTTACTTTTAGCTTATTTAGCACATTGGGGAAGGGGATTTTGATAAATCAATGATTGGTTTAATACTGCAGGTGAATTTGCTCATCAGATGTGAAGCAGAGAGTTTATTCTCAGAGGCCCGTGGAACTAAGAGAAGAGGAAACCAAGTTCCAGGTGATGTCAGCAACGAAAACCAGGATGGTCCTGAGCGGGATATTATAAGGCTCTCTGGGCATGTGGCCCTGGTCCCAGAGGTACCAAAATCAGAGCTCCAACAACAACTGGCTATGGCACTCAGGTCTGCCAAAGGTTAGGTCTGAAGGATGGGCACCCCAGGGGAAATCCATCTAAGAGCAGACACAGACCGACGCCAATCTTAAGGTCACAGCATGTTGGAAAGGCACGGGTGTGTTAGCCAAAGGGCCGTACAACATGGAGCACATGTCCAAGCAAGCGAATGACAAGGGTTCAGGGCAGCAGATATCCCAGTGCCAGCTAACAAGAGAGTGCCTGGTTAGATGTCAAAACATCAGAGAGACCCAGTACCAACCAAGAATCAGGAAATGGGCAGGAACCCATTATGGAGAACAGAGCTCCTACTAAACCAGTGTCAAGTCCTAGGGACCATTTAGAGACCCAATATTTAGGTATAGAGCTGGCCCTCAAGAGTGGCAAGGTGTTAGGCAAGAACTAGAAGCAGCCCTATGGATGGGACAGACTCCCTGAAAGAGGAAGTGGGCAGTCACCAGAAGCGGTTGACTCCCACTTCACGGCTCTGCTTAACGTAGGCCCAGGTTGTGGTTAGCAGCTGCTTGGGCGTCTTAGAGTTAGAATCTGAGTACAGACGAATAACAGAGAATGATTTACTCCTCAACCGAAAAACAACATTGAAAACTATCTCGGGTTTGCTATACCGTTCAGAAACGAACTTTGGAGGGAATGGTGTCTGTTGCTATGTTTCCCAGCCAGTTTCTTTGCCTGAAAAACCAGTTTAGGTCCTCCCAGGGCTACTGTCAACAAACTTGCACTGACTCATCAAAACAATGGGCCCAGAAAGCAGCCCCCAAACCCTGTAAACATGGATAAGCAACATCTTAGAGATAGTCCTAAGAGTCTGGTTTCCAAGAAAGGAAATATGAGACTCTGTGGAATCTTCCAAATCTGGAGTCTTGACATACCTGCCAACTGTGCCAAAAGCCTGGAGGAGCTTCTCTCCGCCTCTAGCTGCCCTCATCTATGCTCAGAGAGCTGGAATTTGGAGCGGTCCTCCCCCTAAGCATGGATTGGGTCAAGAAATTCCAAGAAGGTACAGCCACTCCAGAACACTCTCCAAGTGGAAGTAATTTCCTTGTCTCATACAAATGAGTTGAATCAAGCCTTTCCTCCTAGATGAGAGAATCCTGAAATAGAACCCATGAGTTTCTCAGAACCTACCAAAATCCCTGGAGTGTAGGGATGCCAGAAAGACTCTCTGGGGCTGCTTTCAGATCATTGTAAGAGGCTGGAGGCAGACCCTCCAGCAAGAGAATCAACTTGGTCTAGAGACCCTAGATGGGTCTCTAGGGTCTTCCTGAATTTGAATTTAAATTGCTTTTAGGTTCCCTGGGAAACAGGAGCACCAGACTAGGAAGGAACCCTCAGATCCCTCCCCACAAGCCCGGGACCCCCGGCCTCTCGCCACCCCACTGTCCCCTCTGTGGCTTGCCCTCTTGCTGCACTGAAGACCCCTGGGGTGGGGGGCTTCCTCACTGTCCTGCCCACCTAGCCGCAACTGGAGCCAGGCACCTACATCCTCCAAGCCCTCTCGAAGCTGCTGCTCTGCCCTCGGCCCTGACACTTGGAGGGTGAAGAACAGCCTGTCTGCTCGCCTGCTGACTCAGTGCTCTACTGGCTGAGCCCCCTCCGGCTTCCTGTCTTCTTGGCTTCAGGCTGGCAGGGCTGCCCATGCCCCCTGCCCCTTCCTCTCAACCTACAACTTGTACCCACTCTGACCTGGCTCCTCTAATAAATTCATGTCCACAGGGGGATTAAAAAAAAAAAAAAAAGAAAAGAAAAGAAAAGAATGAGTACATTCTTTCATTCCAAGAATATAAAACCAAGGTAATTTATCAAATTCTAAGGAATGCTAACAAGTTGAACATGCTAATCAAAATGCACAAATACAAAACTCTCCCCTAACTCTTACCCTGAGAGTAAGTTGAGGGATTTGCCTTGTAACTTTCTAAAAATTCTACAGATACTCAAACAGTGAGTGGGAAACAACTGGCAAGAACTAATAAAAAGGAGGTGACCTCAGCTGTCCCACCAGTGACTTGTGTAAGTGAGTTGAAGCTGTGGCCCTCTTTAACTCATTTCTGCAAACTACCACCCACAGCTCTTGTTAACACTCTAACAAACAGATAAGCACATGAGTAGATGGCTCACATGTGGACGTTCAAATACTTGCTTTCTGTGTGGAGCAATACTGTTTTCCACAACCTGCTACACTAGGCAAATGGCTTTCTCTTTAATTCAGAACAAATTTCTCTGGTTCACAGTTCCACACCAAATCCCCCTGGCTCCTGTGAGAGAAGCTCAGCTCGTATGCAGTCAATCAAACGTGGGCAGGACATCATTTCAAGTTATTTCATTTCTGTCCACGTCAAACGACTTTTCCCTCTTTTCTGCCTACCAAATTCTTACTCAGCATTCAAGACCCTGCTTAAATTTCCCCTCTTCTGTGACACCTTTTCAGCTTCCTCAAGCTCCTTGCCTTGTACTTCCTAGACCTCTGACCACACTTTGCTAATATCTCCTATCACATGCGTTGTAATTTTTCTGTGTAAGGCGTGCTCACACATTTTTGGTAGGGAAGTATATTAGTACAACCTCTTTGGAGAGCATTTTGGAAACGTCTGTGAATATGGCAATGCACATACCCTCTGACACAACAATCCCACTGCCAGGACTTTGTCCTGTGGATATACTCACACAGGTAAGCAACAGGGTTGTTGTAACACTATTTGTTATAACAAAAGAGTGGAAACAATAGAAGCACATTTTAATACGGGTCTGGTTAAATAAATACAATAGAGTACCATGCAGTAAGAATCAGAAATCTCTCTCCATACTGGTGTCTGAAACTCTTTTCCCAAAGTCCTTTAATTTATCTGATAGATAATCTTTTTTCCCCAGCTTTACTGAAGTATGAATGACAAGTCAATAGAGAATTTTGACTTAATAGCTCACACCAGCCCACTAAAAAGGTGTGTCTGCCCCCTCTCTCTCTCCCTCTCCTCACCCCCATGTATTTTGCTTCCCCTGGCCATTAAGCAAGTAAGGACAAATTTGGCGATGGTCTTCATTGGACGTGAAGTATGAGGTGAAGGGGATCAGAAAATGTCAACCCAAAATATGCCACTTTGGCATAAGGATTATTTTGAGTTGAAGGCAATTGAGGAAAAGCAGACACAGGAAGAACTCTGAGCCCTCCCCATCTGCCTGAAAACAAGACATAAATTCCCCATGAAGGTATCCTCCTCCTGTAGGGCCCCCATTAAAGATAGAGGAGAAGAACCCTTATCACCAGGGATAGAGATGGCACAGAGATGAGTCTGCATAAGTAAACCTTACCAAAATAACTCTTACTTTCCATTAGTTTCCCCATATCTCTACCTTCCCACAATTTACTCCCCCAGAAGTTCAACGCCTCTTTCCTTTTAGTCACTTCTCTACAATGTGTTGCCCTTTGTTAAAGTGGTATATAAACGTCCAAGTCTAACCACTTCTTTGGATTTTCACTTCTTTTCTGTATAGCCCTTATACACATAAAATTTAAAACATCTATTAAAGTTGTATGCCTTTTCCTCCTGTTAATCTGGTTTTTTGTTAGTTTAATTCAGTTAATTCACAGTAACTAGATATCAAACCTAAGAGGGTAGAGGAAAAGTTTTTTTCTCCCTTACAGAGGCATGTCAGAAAAGCTCATCACTTAGTCCCATTGAAGTCAAACCATGGGAATGCTGAAAACACAAGAGGGAGGGGACCCCTCTACTTCCAGAAGTCCTGTTGATGGACACTGCCTCCAGCCTTTGCTATTTAATGTGAAGCTACAAGATATGCCCGATCACAGTCTCCCCTGCTTTCTTCTAGACAAAGACTTTATTATGTATCAAGACTTTTTATGTAACTGCCACACATACAAAGTTTAGTTGCTGTGCAGTTACAAAGAAACAAGAGACTATTCTACTCTCAAAAAGTGTCAAATATTGTTAATCAACTATGCTCCAATATAAAATTAAAAAGCAATTTTAAGTGTCAAATAGTCTAATACAGATCCAGTTAAAGAGGGGAGCTACACAAAGCAAATGCAAATAATACAACTGCATAAGTTAATAAACGTGGCTGCCCAAGTAAACCCGGTCCAACCTAATAGAACCCTCACAGGTTTCTCTGCCCAAAATGCATAGACTCCAGTTAAGGCTTTTGTTCCATTCCCAGGCCAAACCAACCACTTCCTAGCTTTGAGACCTTACAAAGTTTATTTAACCTCACTAAGTCCTATTTCATCCATAAAATGGGGATATTAGGATCCACCTCATAGGGAAATTAGAACAATTAAATGAGACAGAGCATACAAAGTACTTGGCACAGTGCCTGACACTCAGGGCCAAATAAATGTTAACTATTACTATTATAATCATCATCATCATTCTGGAATTTTCAAGATGTTTCTCAGACTTTATTCTGCCATCAGGTATTAACAGAGCATCAAGTTTATGAAGGAAAATTATTCATGTGCATACCTCGAGCCAACTCCGTATCTCACCTTTAACTAATTCATTTATTCAGAGAAGAAAAAATTATACAAAACTTCAGATCATTTTAGGTGAAAACCTTTTCCCTTTCAAAGGTGTTATATAAGCAACATATGTGTGACATCTTTGAAGTTTTATGATGTTTTTACTGTAAATATGAAAGAACCCAAAACATGGACATATGCTTCTTCAAAGTCCCACTAATTTATTTTCCCAAAACAAGTGAAATATTTATGCCACTTTACTTCCACCACCAAAATCAATAAGCCATTTAAAAGAATTGGTCAAGGTCAGACATCAGGCTTCCAACTACAGGGGAAGGTTATCAAACGTGCTTAGAATGAGAGGATTCTAGTCCAAATCTCATTCAACATCTTTTGGCCCATCTTTACCTCAAGACTCAGAATAAAGTCTCTTTTTAAAAAGTCTTTGTGAGGGAGCTCCTCGGTGGCCTTATTGGTTAGGATTCCGGGCTTTCACGGCCACGGCCGTGTGATCCCTAAGCCACACCTGGGCAAACACACACATACACATCACGTTGATGTCCCTCCAGCTACAGCACAGACATCACTTAACGTCTAGAGATGAAAAACCTCATGAACGGCTTCTCAGGACCTTCTTTGAAATAAAGTACTCTGTTTAGCTATCAAAGAACAACTCTTCTTTGTTGGTTACTTGAGGTCCTGATTTACATCTGAGTTTAGAAGGCTGCTGCCTCCTACAAACGCACTTAAAATGCAAATTCCTCATCAGCCTCCATATCTAAAGAAGCACAGAGCCCACTTCTAGCCTTTCTCCACCATTGCTCACAGCGGAGCCAAAGTCCCAACAAAGTCACACCCAATCCAGCAAAATTTAAGTCCTCAGTGAATGACTATGCCATATATGTGAGTATGTACATAATTTTCAAATAAAATGATTTGAAACTACCACTGTATGATGGTAAAGGAAGAAAACTGGATAATCATGAAAGTTGAAGTGCTTGACTAAAGTTTAGAAAAATCAAGAAAAAAATTAATCACTGAAATTACTCCTTCCTAATCAAGGTTACTTCGAAATTTGATGTAAATGGATAAATTTCAGCCTGTGCTATACTGAATGAAGTTGCATGAGATTGGAAGAAAAAAGTTCAGAGTATATAAAAGCCACTTCTCTTCCATTTCCCACGTTTTCAGTAACTACCTACTCAGTGAATGCACGAAAGAGTTTATTACAGTGTTGAACTGAAATACCTCAGTCACTTTTAAATTCTCTTTTCTCCATGTCCCAGAAAATATTCCAAGGATCGAATAAAAAATGAACAAGGACTATCGGCCAAGAAAGCTGCTTGAGGAACTTAGTAAGCTCACCCTCTCCAGTTTAACTCGCCTAATTCACTGAGGGAGTGGAGGCAAACGACTTGTACTGCATGATAAAGTGACACTTCTGAATAGTAATAGCTGAGATTACTCTGCCGCAGCCTAGATTCTTCTAGTCAGGAGCTCGAGTACAGTTTTCTAAAAGCTTTTCCCAAGATCTCGAGGTCAATTTGCGGAGACTCACTCACCCACCCCACCCTACCAGCAGCGCACTTCCCGTTCGCTTTGGCCGGTCAAGAACCCAAACTTGACAGCGACACACACTGAAAAAAAAAAAAAAAAAAGAGGAAGTGGCTAAAAAAACATTTCAAGACATTTATTTAATTTTTTTCCTAAGGGAGATCAATGGCCCTGTCTTCCAGGAAATCTCAATGGGACGTAGCCATCACGTCGACTGGAAAGTTGCAGCGAATGACAATGCTGCAAAACCGAGGGTGACTCCTCTTTAAAAGCAAACTTTTTAAAATTCCTCGAAAATCTTCTTGCTATCCAAAACGATCCGTCCCCTGCAGCGAACGCAGCAACGCTAAAAACTCCCACCCTGGTGGGTGGCATCGAAAGCGAGGCTCGGGGCCGGGTACGTGCCTGATCTGCCCTGCCAAGTGGCAGAGGGAGCGCAGGGCACGGCGGCGGCCAGGGGACCCAGCGAGCACCTTCCTTACCTGGTTTGACCGGTTTGGGTGGCGGCTTCGACATCTCTCTTCCTGGAGCGGCTGATTCTAAAGACCACGCACGAAAAGCCAACCGAACGCCCCTCCAGCCGGCACTCCGGGCGCCTCAGAGTTTCTTTTTGTCTGGTTTGCAGTGGTGCGCCTTCAAGGACCTGCGTCCACCCTGGGCAGCCGGACGAGCAGAGGCAGGCAGAGCAGCTCGGCGCAGTGCCCCGCCCCGCCCCGCGGCCGACAGAGCTGTCCGGAGCGCGCAGCCGGGCAGACGAGGAAGTAGCTGCAGCCTCGCCGAGCGCTAATTGGCTCCCCGGCTGCCAGCTTCGCCGCTGCAGGAGCGCAGGCGGCGCGCACGGCGGCGCGCGCGGCAGCCGAACCAGCGGGAGCCGAACGGGGGCGCCGCAGGCTCGCGCCGGGGCCGGCCTGGCCGCGCGCGCCCCGGACGGGAAAGGGCTGGACTGGGCAGGAGCGCGCGCGCGCGCGCAACCACGCTCGCCGGAGTCCCGCCCCATCCAACGCTGGCCGGAGCCGGGCGCCGCGTCCGCTCAGGGTGGGACAGAACCCTAAGTTGGCCACCTTTACCCTGCGCCGCCTCTCACCCGGGAGGGGCACGGGGGAAGGGGCCGTGGGCCTCTCGGTTAACGAGCTTCGGGGGTTGCGGCGGGTTAGTGACAGGCGAGCCTGGCAATCGCCTGTGCCGCTTTGCTTGGGAGCACTCGAACTGGCGCCCGGTGAGTACCTGCCTGACACCCCGCCGCGCAGACTCCCTGGGGTCTGGAGGTGTTTCCAGAGTGTTCCTGCGCTGGAGTCCGAGCCCCATTGTGTCTTGCAAGCCCTTTTGGGACTCCTACCACCCTAAATGGGCTGATAAGTGGCCTGCCAAGGAGGACGTGCACTCGTGATGGTGTAGTGCCCTCACGCCCCCTTATAATCCTGAAAACGGGAGTCTGCCTTCCAGAGACTGGACAGGTGGTTGGGAGAAGTCACTGAGGTCAGGTCAGGTGTTGATCCCTGCCAGAAGAGACAGCCTGACTCCTCTAGCGTTGAGGTTGACTAACTGCGGCCTTCCTGCTGCCTGTTATGGTACAGCCTAAGAATGGTTTTCAAGTTTATTTTAATGGCTTAAAAGAAATAAAAAGAAGCAGATTTTGTGGCACGTGAAAATTATATGAAATTCAAATTTCAGTGTCCATAAAGTTTTATTAGAACGGAGCCACGGTCATTTGCTTATGTATTGTCTGCGGCCGCTTTCACTTCCTAACAGCAGAGTTGAGCAGCTGTCCGTAAAGCCAAAAACATTTACCATCTAGCACTTTGCAGAGCAAGTTTGCCGACCCCAGACCTAGCAGATTGAATTTCTACTGAGAGGCAAGGGCTGGAGCAGACAATAAATGCACCGTGCGTAAATTAAAATAGCACAGGCAATATGATAAATCGCTTGTATGTTTGGGGGAAGAAAAATTGAAAAGAAAAACTTTACGTGAGAGTCTATGTAAAATGAAGCTTCGAAGTTTCTACTAGGGGTTAGTGACAGAGTGATTCCAAGAGAACTGGGCAAGGGTTGTGTTTTCGAACACGCCAGCCTTGGCATTTACCAAAAAGGAGCAAAGTTTAAAAAATAGTAGAAAAAGACTACCCTGTCACATAGAAGATAATCAAAATATTGAATTAAATAAATGAGTGAGAAGTCCTGAAACATTTCACTCTTTTAGAATCCAAAATGTACCATATTTAGTAGTGAAATAATTTAAATATAGTAAACACATACCAGTTATGAAAAAAGGACTCAACAACATATTTTACTTAGGGTTAAAAAAAGTATAAAAAAATTGAAAGTACTCATTTTGGATTTGCTGTTTGCCATCTTCATCTGTTCTCCTCCTCCTAAGCAAATTCACTCTGCTGTTGAGGAAAGTCTTGAACTTACTGGGAGAATAAAGTACAGTTGACCCTTAAACAACGCAAGTTTTAACTGCATGTGTTTATTTATACTCGGATTTCTTTTTTTTTTTATTTATTTTATTTTTGGCTGTGTTGGTTCTTCGTTTCTGTGCTAGGGCTTTCTCCAGTTGCGGCGAGCGGTGGCCACTCTTCATCGTGGTGCGCGGGCCTCTCACTGTCGCAGCCTCTCTTTGCGGAGCACAGGCTCCAGACGTGCAGGCTCAGTAGTTGTGGCGCACGGGCTTAGTTGCTCCGCGTCATGTGCGATCTTCCCGGACCAGGGCTCGAACCCGTGTCCCCTGCATCGGCAGGCAAACTCTCAACCACTGTGCCACCAGGGAAGCCCCTATACTCGGATTTCTTTCACTAAATTCATACTGCAGTACTACACAATCCAAGGTTGGTTTAATCTGAGAATGCAGAATGGTGGATACGGAGGGCTGAGTAAAGTTATACGTGGATTTTTGATTGTGAGGAGGTTGACATCTCCAACCCCTGAGTTGTTCAAGGGTCAACTGTACATAAATATCCCACAAGATTGGCAGTGGTATGTACTCCTAGTAATTGGATGCCCTGGATTGATGAGGTTGGAAAGTCCAAATGGTTGTCTCTCCGGAGACATCCAGTGATTTACAGTTTGTAGGTGATGGAGATTGTGTTTCATTCATTGAAGTCTACTGCTACGTATTTTTGGAGCCTGGCACCTCTCGAGTGCAAGCTTTTTAAATGTGATTTTAAAATAGTTCTTAAAGGGGACAACAGGCAGTGAAATAATGGAACATGGTGTGGAGATGGACAGTGCCAGGGCTGAACTTGGAGTTCACCTGAAGCTGCCCTGTGCATCCAACACTGGTTTTGAAACACATGGCTTCTGGGATTGCTATACCTATCCCACACCCTAGCCACTCAGCCCAGCCGTAGGTCTTGCTTCTGCTTCTCTCAATTCCCTAACCTCTCACCACAGTGTCACCTGTTCATTGCTAATTGACTGTGCCCAATATTTACCCAAACACTGTCTTGGAAAGGCTAAAACTGCTAACTAATATAGAAGTGAGGGTTCCTATTTTGGTAAAAACTGGCATTTGACCATGGGAGTTCTCTCCCGAGCCCAGGAGATTTCATAAGAAGATTCTTGACTCCCTTACTGTTAGTTTCTGAATTGTTAGATTTTCCACCCAAATAACCACCTCAAGCCTATTTCCAGTGCTTCAGCCACACTTACTTGTTATTTACATGCTATGTAATCAGTACAACATCCTCATGTGTACGCATAGATGTGACAAGAAGCACAGGAGACTAGTAGTCCTTGCCACTCAGTGGATACAGAAAATACCCCATCAATAATACATCAATAAAAATAACATCTATTATACATGAGAGCCTCACAATTAAGCCAGCACCTGTGCAACATCCTTTCTTTGCTCTTGGTAATAAAGTGCTTTTTAGCAGCTTAGAAAGATGGAAAGAAGTTAACTCACTTGGTTTCGTTTTGTTTCTAGTTTTGTTTTGTTTTTTTGGCCACACCTCACGGCTTGTAGGATCTTAGTTCCCTGACCAGGGATCGAACCCAGGCCCCAGCAATGAAAGCGCTGGGTCCTCACCACTGGACCACCAGGGAACTCTCTCTAGTTTTCCATTTACTATCTGTGTGATCTTGAACAAGTCACTCCATTGTCTGGGCCAGTTTCAACTTATGCAAAATGAAGGGGTGGACTATGTGATATCTAAGGCTGTATTTCTCCAGGCTTGAGAATTTATGCTCTGATAAATTATCCAAAAATAGGTGAGGTGGAAGCAAGGAATAACAAAGTTTCATGAATTTTTTTTCTTATTTTGCCAAGTGAGGACATCAATCTACTACTACCTACTGCCAACATGATTTCATAGGAGAAAGGACATTTAGCACCAAAAAATGTAAGCAAGCTACCATCTCAGGATAAAGGGCAACCTTTCCTTTCCCAAAAAAGGATAGTTGGCAGCCTTGCACTGACATATTAAAAATAATAATAAGGTAAAATATAATTCAAAAGCAGAAAAATTACAATGTAAAAATTTATTTTACAATAC
Organism: Balaenoptera physalus; assembly: GCF_965194825.1. NCBI lineage: Eukaryota > Metazoa > Chordata > Mammalia > Artiodactyla > Balaenopteridae > Balaenoptera > Balaenoptera physalus. The sequence continues at coordinate 44,862,629 of NC_138886.1, forward strand.
TCATTATATGTAATTGTTCCCTTGATACACTGTGGCAATTTGGATGGAGATAAATATTCAACAGTGCAGCTCCTGGTGAAACTCAGATGTCCAACTTGATATGTTATTTTATTTCTATCACAGTCACATTCTTGTCTCATGTAGTCTAGTAAATGAAAGTGGAACCAAACCTTACTAAATCGCACTCAATTTGGAATACAGCTGTTCCTTAGTAGGGGGGTGGCAGTGATTGGACAACACCCCCCAACCCAGGAATACCAGAATCTGCAGGTACCCAAGTTCTTTATATAAAATGGCAAAGTATTTGCATATAACCTATGCACGTCCTCCCACATACTTTGAATCATTTCTAGATTACAGGTAATCCCTAATACAATGTAAATGCTATGGAAATAGTTGTAAATACAATGAAAATACTATGGAAATAGTTGCTGGTGCAGCAAATTCAAGTTTGGCTTTTTGGAACTTTCTGAAATTCTTTCCCCTAAATACTTTCAAACCACTGTTGGTTGGATCTGCGAATGTGGAACCCTCAGACATGGAGGGCCAACTGTGTTCTGAAAAAACTGAGGAGAAGCCGAGGAACAACAGCCCTCTCTCCACCACGCTCTTCCCTACTATCTCCCCACAGGGGACACAGGATAGGAACTGGGAGGGTGGCTGAGAGCCTCCAGCTCAGCCACCACACACCCCAAGTGGCACAGCTTAGGTTCCTGGTCATCCATCAGAGCAGTCAGGAATAAAGGGCAGCGTCAGTCAGAGGCAACCTTCTAGAACTACTATGCTAAGGTTCCCTGCAGCTGAGCTTCATCTTTTCACTTAAAGAGATGACAGTGGTCCTTGGAATATCCACAGGACTGCTTTGGTGAACCTTAGGGGGCCGTGCATGAAGCTGTCCTCTACCCCCCATACCAGGGGTCAATAAGCAATGGGCTGCAGCTAAAACCTGGCCCCCTAGGGACTTCCCTGGTGGCACAGTGATTAAGACTCTGCACCCGGAGACCTTCAAGATGGCGGAGGAGAAAGACGTGGAGATAACCTTCCTTCCCACAAATACATCAAAAATACATCTACATGTGGAACAGCTCCTACAGATCACCTACTGAATGCTGGCATAAGACCTCAGACTTCCCAAAAGGCAAGAAACTCCCCACATACCTGGGTAGGGCAAAAGAAAAAACAGGGATGGGACCTGCACCTCTGGGAGGAAGCTGTGAAGGAGGAAAAGTTTCCACACACTAGGAAGCCCCTTCACTGGTGGAGATGGGGGGTGGGTGGGGGGGAAGCTTCGGAGCCACGGAGGAGAGCGCAGCAGCAGGGGTGCAGAGGGCAAAGCGGAGAGATTCCTGCACGGAGGATCAGTGCCAACCAGCACTCACCAGCCAGAGATGCTTGTCTCCTCCCCAACCAGAGCAAGTGGGGACTGGGAGCTGAGGCTCGAGCTTCAGAGGTCAGATCCCAGGGAGAGGACTGGGGTTGGCTGCGTGAACACAGCCTGAATGGGGTTAGTGCACCACAGCTAGCCGGGAGGGAGTCTGGGAAAACGTCTGCACCTGCCTAAGAGGCAAGAGACCACTGTTGCGGGGTGCGCAAGGAGAGGGGATTCAGAGCACCGCTTAAACAAGCTCCAGAGACGGGTGCGAGCCGCGGCTATCAGCATCAGCGTGGACACCAGAGACGGGCATCAGGTGCTAAGGCTGCTGCTGCAGCAACCAAAAAGCCTGTCTGCAAGCACGGGTCACTATCCACACCTCCCCTCCCAGGAGGCTGTGCAGCCCGCCACTGCCAGGGTCCCGTGATCCAGGGACAACTTCCCTGGGAGAACACACGGTGCACCTCAGGCAGTTGTGACGTCATGATGGCCTCTGCCGCCGCAGGCTCGCCCTGCATTCCGTACCCCTCCCTCCCCCCAGCCTGAGTGAGCCAGAGCCCCGGAATCAGCTGCTACTTTAACCCCGTCCTGTCTGAGCCAAGAACAGACGCCCTCAGGCGACCTACACGCAGAGGCAGGGCCAAATCCAAAGCTGAACCCCAGGAGCTGTGCGAACAAAGAAGAAAAAGGGAAATTTCTCCCAGCAGCCTCAGGAGTAGTGGATTAAATCTCCACAATCAACTTGATGTACCCTGCATCACTGGAATACCTGAAGAGACAACGAATCATCCCAAAATTGAGGTGGTGGACTTTGGGAGCAACTGTAGACTTGGGGTTTGCTTTCTGCATCGAATTTGTTTCTGGTTTTATGTTTATCTTAGTTTAGTATTTAGAGTTTATTATCATTGGTAGATTTCTTTATTGATTTGGTTGCTCTCTTCCTTTTTATATATATATATAGATTTATATGATTTTTTTCCTTTTTCCCTTTTTGTGAGTGTGTATCTGTATGCTTCTTTGTGTGATTTTGTCTGTATAGCTTTGCTTTTACCATTTGCCCTAGGGTTCTGTCTGTCCGTTTTTGGTTTGTTTGTTTGACTATACTTTTTAGCACTTGTTATAATTGGTCAATTTGTTTTTTGGTTTGGTTGCTCTCTTCTTTCTTTCTTTCTTTTTTTCAATTACTTTTTAATTTTTTTAATTTTTAATAATTATTTTTATTTTTTATTTTAATAACTTTATTTTATTTTATTTTATTTTTTCTTTCTTTCTTTTTTTCTCCCTTTTCTTCTGAGCGGTGTGGCTGACAGGGTCTTGGTGCTCCAGCCGGGTGTCAGGCCTCTGCCTCTGAGATGGGAGAGCCAAGTTCAGGACACTGGTCCACCAGAGACCTCCCAGCTCCACGTAATACCAAACACCAAAAGCTCTCCCAGAGATCTCTATCTCAATACTAAGACCCAGCCCCACTCAATGACCAGCAAGCTAGAGTGCTGGACACCCTAAGCCAAACAATGAGCAAGACAGGAACACAACCCCACCCATTAGCACAGAGGCTGCCTAAAATCATAATAAAGTCACAGACACTCTAAAACACCACCAGATGTGGTCCTGCTCACCAGAAAGACAAGATCCAGCCTCATCCACCTGAACACAGGCACTAGTCCCCTCCACCAGGAAGCCTACACAACCCACTGAACCAACTTTAGCCACTGGGGGCAGACACCAAAAACAACGGGAACTACAAACCTGCAGCCTGCGAAAAAGAGACCCCAAACACAGTAAGTTAAGCAAAATGAGAAGACAGAGAAACACACCGCAAATGAAGGAGCAAGGTAAAAACCCACGAGACCAAACAAATGAAGAGGAAATAGGCAGTCTACCTGAAAAAGAATTCAGAGTAATGATAGTAAAGAGGATCCAAAATCTTGGAAATAGAATGGAGAAAATACAAGAAACGTTTAACAAGGACGTAGAAGAACTACAGGGCAAACAAACAATGATGAACAACAGAATAAATGAAATTTAAAATTCTCTAGAATGAATCAATAGCAGAATAACTGAGGCAGAAGAACGGATAAGTGACCTGGAAGACAAAACAGTGGAAATAACTACCACAGAGCAGAATAAACAAAAAAGAATGAAAAGAATTGAGGACAGTCTCGGAGACCTCTGGGACAACATTAAACGCACCAACGTCAAATAATACGGGTCCCAGAAGAAGAAGAGAAAAAGAAAGGAACTGAGAAAATATTTGAAGAGATTATAGTTGAAAACTTCCCTAATATGGGAAAGGAAACAGTCAATCAAGTCCAGGAAGCACAGAGAATCCCATACAGGATAAATCCAAGAAGAAACATGCCAAGACACATATTAATCAAACTATCAAAAATTAAATACAAAGCAAAAATATTAAAAACAGCAAGGGAAAAACAATAAATAACATACAAGGGAATCCCCTTAAGATTAACAGCCAGTCTTTCAGCAGAAACTCTGTAGGTCAGAAGGGAGTGGCAGACATATTTAAAGTGATGAAAGGGAAAAACCTACAACCAAGATTACTCTACCCAGCAAGGATCTCATTCAGATTCGACAGAGAAATTAAAACCTTTACAGAGAGGCAAAAGCTAAGAGAATTCAGCACCACCAAGCCACCTTCACAACAAATGCTAAAGGAACTTCTTAAGGTACAAAACACAAGAGAAGGAAAAGACCTACAATAACAAACCCAAAACAATTAAGAAAATGGTAATAGGAACATACATATCAATAACTACCTTAAATGTAAATGGATTAAATGGTCCAACCAAAAGACGTAGACTGGCTGAATGGATACAATAACAAGACCCGCATATATGTGGTCTGCAAGAGACCCACTTCAGACCTAGGGACACATATAGACTGAAAGTGAGGGGATGGAAAAAGATATTCCATGCAAATGGAAATCAAAAGAAAGCTGGAGTAGCAATTCTCATATCAGGCAAAACAGACTTTAAAATAAAGACTATTACAAGAGACAAAGAAGGACACTACGTAATGATCAAGGGATTGATCCAAGGAGAAGATATAACAATTATAAATATTTATGCACCCAACATAGGAGCACCTCAATACATAAGGCAAATGCTAACAGCCATAAAAGGGGAAATCAACAGTAACACAATCATAGTAGGGAACTTTAACACCCCACTTTCACCAATGGACAGATCATCCAAAATGAAAATAAATGAGGAAACACAAACTTTAAATGATACATTAAACAAGATGGACTTAATTGATATTTATAAGACATTCCATCCCAAAACAACAGAATACACTTTCTTCTCAAGTGCTCATGGGCTATTCTCCAGGATAGATCATATCTTGGGTCACAAATCAAGCCTTGGTAAATTTAAGAAAATTGAAATCGTATCAAGTATCTTTTCCGACCACAACACTATGAGACTAGATATCAATTACAGGAAAAAATCTGTAAAAAATACAAACACATGGAGGCTAAACAATACACTAGTAAATAACCAAGAGATCACTGAAGAAATCAAAGAGGAAATCAAAAACTACCTAGAAACAAATGACAATGAAAACACGATGACCCAAAACCTATGGGATGCAGCAAAAGCAGTTCTAAGAGGGAAGTTTAGAGCAATACAGTCCTACCTCAAGAAACAAGAAACATGTCAAATAAACAACCTAACCTTACAGCTAAAGCAGTTAGAGAAAGAAGAACAAAATACCTCAAAGGTAGCAGAAGGAAAGGAATCATAAAGATCAGATCAGAAATAAATGAAAAAGAAATGAAGGAAACAATAGCAAAGATCAATAAAATTAAAAGCTGATTCTTTGAGATGATAAAAAAAAACTGATAAGCCATTAGCCAGACTCATCGAGAAAAAAAGGGAGAAGACTCAAATCAATAGAATTAGAAATGAAAAAGGAGAAGTAACAACTGACACTGCAGAAATACAAAGGATCATGAGAGATTACTACAAGCAACTATATGCCAGTAAAATGGACAACCTGTAAGAAATGGACAAATTCTTAGAAAAGCACAACCTTCCAAGAGTGAACCAGGAAGAAATAGAAAATATAAACAGACCAATCACAAGCACTGAAATTGAGACTGTGATTAAAAATCTTCCAAGAAACAAAAGCCCAGGACCAGATGGCTTCACAGGTGGATTCTTTAAACATTTAGAGATGAGCCAACACCTATCCTTCTCAAATTCTTCCAAAATATACCAGAGGGAGGAACACTCCCAAACTCATTCCACAAGGCCACCATCACCCTGATACCAACACCAGACAAAGATGTCACAAAGAAAGAAAACTACAGGCCAATATCACTGATGAACATAGATGCAAAAATCCTCAACAAAATACTAGCAAACAGAATCCAACAGCACATGAAAAGGATCATACACCATGATCAAGTGAGGTCTATCCCAGGAATGCAAGGATTCTTCAATATACGCAAATCAATCAATGTGATATACCATATTAACAAATTGAAGCAGAAAAACCATATGATCATCTCAATAGGTGCAGAAAAAGCTTTCGACAAAATTCAACACCCATTTATGATAAAAACCCTCCAGAAAGTAGGCATAGAGGGAACTTAACTTCAACATAATAAAGGCCATATATGACAAAGCCACAACCAACATGGTTCTCAATGGTGAAAACCTGAAACCATTTCCACTAAGATCAGGAACAAGACAAGGTTGTCCACTCTCACCACTGTTATTCAACATAGTTTTGGAAGTTTTAGCCACAACAATCAGAGAAGAAAAAGAAATGAATCCGAATCAGAAAAGAAGAAGTAAAGCTGTCACTGTTTGCAGATGACATGACACTATACATAGAGAATCCTAAAGATGCTACCAGCAAACTACTAGAGCTAATCAACGAATCTGGTAAAGTAGCAGGATACAAAATTAATGCACATAAATCTCTTGTATTCCTATATATTAATGATGAAAAATCTGAAAGAGAAATTAAGGAAACACTCACATTTGCCATTGCAACAAAAAGAATAAAATACCTAGGAATAAACCTACCTAAGGAGACAAAAGACCTGTATGCAGAAAACTATAAGACACTGATGAAAGAAATTAAAGATGATACAAACAGATGGAGAGACATACCATGTTTTTGGATTGGAAGAATCAACACTGTGAAAATGACTGTACTACCCAAAGCAATCTGCTGATTTAGTGCAATCCCTATCAAACTGGCATTTTTCACAGAACTAGAACAAAAAATTTCACAATTTGTATGTAAACACAAAAGACCCCGAATAGCCAAAGCAATCTTGAGAAAGAAAAATGGAGCTGGAGGAATCAGACTCCCTGACCTCAGACTATACTACAAAGCTACAGTAATCAAGACAGTATGGTACTGGCACAAAAACAGAAATATAGATCAATGGAACAGGATAGAAAGCCCAGAGATAAACCCACACACATATGGTCACCTTATCTTTGATAAAGGAGGCAAGAATACACAGTGGAGAAAAGACAGTCTCTTCAATAAGTGGTGCTGGGAAAACTGGACAGCTACATGTAAAAAAATGAAGCTACAACACTCCATAACACCATACACAAAAATAAACTCAAAATGGATTAAAGACCTAAATGTAAGGCCAGACACTATAAAACTCTTAGAGGAAAACATAGGCAGAACACTCTATGACATAAATGACAACAAGATCCTTTTTGACCCACCTCCTAGAGAAATGGAAATAAAAACAAAAATAAACATATGGGACCTAATGAAACTTAAGAGCTTTTGCACAGCAAAGGAAACCAAAAACAAGATGAAAAGACAGCCCTCAGAATGGGAGAAAATATTTGCAAATGAAGCAACTGACAAAGGATTAATCTCCAAAATTTACAAGCAGCTCATGCAGCTCATTATCAAAAAAATATACAACCCAATCCAAAAGTGGGCAGAAGACCTAAATAGACATTTCTCCAAAGAAGATACACAGATTGCCAGCAAACACATGAAAGGATACTCAACATCATTAATCATTAGAGAAATGCAAATCAAAACTGCAATGAGGTATCACCTCACAGCAGTCAGAATGGCCATCATCAAAAAATCTACAAACAAGAAATGCTGGAGAGGGTGTGGAGAAAAAGGAACCCTCTCGCACTGTTGGTGGGAATGTAAATTGATACAGCCACTATGGAGAACAGTATGGAGGTTCCTTAAAAACTAAAAATAGAACTACCATACGACCCAGCAATCCCACTACTGGGCATATACCCTGAGAAAACCATAATTCAAAAAGAGTCATGTATCACAACGTTCATTGCAGCTCTATTTACGATAGCCAGGACATGGAAGCAACCTAAGTGTCCATTGACAGTTGAATGGATAAAGAAGATGTGACACATATATGCAATGGAATATTACTCAGCCATAAAAAGAAACGAAGTTATTTGTAGTGAAGTGGATGGACCTAGAGTTTGTAATACAGAGTGAAGTAAGTCAGAAAGAAAAAAACAAATACCGTATGCTAACACATATATATGGAATCTTAAAAAAAAAATGGTTCTGAAGAAGCTGTGGGCAGGACAGGAATAAAGACACAGATGTAGAGAATGGACTTGAGGACACGGGGAGGGGGAAGGGTAAGTTGGGATGAAGTGAGAGAGTGTCATGGACTTATATATACTACCAAATGTAAAATATATAGCTAGTGGGAAGCAGCCGCATAGCACAGGGAGATCAGCTCGGTGCTTTGTGACCACCTAGAGGGATGGGATAGGGAGGGTGGGACGGAGATAGAAGAGGGAGGAGATATGGGGATATGTGTATATGTATAGCTGATTCACTTTGTTATAAAGCAGAAACTAACACACCATTGTAAAGCAATTATATTCCAATAAAGATTTTAAGGAAAAAAAAAAAAAGACTCTGCACCCCCAATGCAGGGGGCCTGAGTTCGATCCCTGGTCAGGGAACTAGATCCCACATGCATGCTGCAACTAAGGAGCCCGCATGCTGCAACTAAGACCTGGCACAACCAAATAATAAATAAATAAATAAATACTAAAAAAAATTTTTTTTCAATAAAAAATTAAAAAAAATAAAACCTGGCCCTCTGCCTGAACACCTGCAGTCCATTTTGTAATAGGGGATGCTCACTCTGATATCCAATAAATGAAATGTTATCCCAATAGAAAAGGAATTCTATTCTTCTCATTTGTAGACATGCATTACGGAAAAAAAAAAAGAATTGTACTCAATTATTATTATGTTTTGACCTCCATCAGAAAGTTTATGGAAATGTTTTCTCTCTTATTATATAAGTAATAATAATAATATTATTATTATATTATAAGACGAATGGATAAAGAAGATGTGACACATATACACAATGGAATATTACTCAGCCATAAAAAGAAATGAAATTATTTGTAGTGAGGTGGATGGGCCTAGAGTCTGTAATACAGAGTGAAGTAAGTCAGAAAGAGAAAATATTATATTATAATGAGATTATTACATAATAATCTTGATTTTGTCTCTTAGCCCGTAAAGCCTCAAAGATTTACTAACTGGCTCATTTTTGAAAGTTTGTCTACCCTGGCCCTAGGGTGAGGAAATAGCATACTTAAAGCGAATTCACTTCCTCTTGCCTCTGGCCAGCAGTGACTGTCTCCTCATTTCAGAAGGAGAGAGCGGCCATCTCTGCCACTTCTCTCCCTTGGGGGTAATGGGTCATCCCTGGGTGACTGAGTCATGCAGGTGACAGGCCACCTGCCTGAGGGGAGCATGAAACTCTGTAGTGTGCCTTGTGGCTCAGCAACTCTTCCATGCCCTTGAAAACAGACCCTCAAGGATGTATGCTTGGCCGTGGGGGCCCTTTTAGTTCACTTGACTTGCTTACAGGCCCTGAGCACTGCCAGCTGTTGGCACGTAGCAGGAGACTGTGGCAGAGAGAAGCCAGTATAGTGTGAAGCTTTCCCACAGAATGTGGGTAATCCTAGGGGGCTAACCCAAAGATCACTGACATCTTTCCCCCTCAGCTGGCCCTTGTAAGTTAGGACTCTTATCTCTTTAGACACCTAAGTGATGTGCCTTCGATTTTTTTTTTTTTAATTTTAGGAAGACGTGATTTTCAAAGCTAATTATGAAAACATTTGTCATTGGAATCGGTGGGTGAGTAATTTTGCTACAAACAGTTGATCGAGATACTCGGGATGTCCAAAGGGTGTTTCCATGTGGATGTGGTGGGGAAAGGAGAAGCAGTGAGAAGGATTCCTGAGTCCCAGAAAAGAGAACAGGACACTTGAATTTAAAACAGTGGAGCATCGGCTACGTAAATGCCAACAGGAGACGAGAGAGTTTCCTATAAACAGAAACAGGGGAGTCGGTACACAAAGTTTACCTGCTTTACTGTTTGTTTTCTAAAGCTGACACCAGAGGCAAGGCCTGATCTGAGGCTACATTGGTTTAGGGTGATTTATCGTTCTCCAGATGGCTGCTCCTCCAGTGTGACATAGGAGAAAATCTATCATTTCTTGCCAGTTATGCCCAGCTTTGGACATGTGGAATAAGGAACCACCTCACCTCTACCCCTTTTCCCCATACTTTTCATCTTGAGGTAGTCCTTATTTCCCTGGCATGATTATTAATCATTCACCCATCTCCCTCTCAGAAGTGTCCTAAATTATATGGTCACCCTACCCATGGTACCAAGAAGTGGGCATTCAAATAAGACAATAGCAACTTAAAAGGACATTATTTGTTTTGTTAGTGTATTATGTTCATCTTTCTTCTGAGTCCTTTCACATTATGTGTAGTCTAGTTAATAAAATATTTAAGACTATTGAAATTAAAAGTTTATAATTTGGGGGAGATCGTCGTATTATTGCATTACATAACTATAGTAAGTAATCAATTAAAAGTAACATTGAATGAATTAAATGCTGGAACTCTGCCTTGACTTGCTCCCATCTAATCAGAACCAAGTTCAGTTTTTCTCTGCGTTGCTTCTCGTCCATCTTTTCCTTTCCGCACTCACTGCCACCATCCTAATTCAAGCCCTCATTCCCTAATTCCAATCTCCTCCTCTTAATCGTTCCTACATACCTCTACCAGTTTAATCTTCAAACAGAATTTTTAAATTTTCTTTCACCTGATGAGCAGTGTTCAGTGGTTCCCAATTATTTAAAATGCAGTCTAAATTTCCTGATATATGAGGACCATCCAAAAATAATAACATGTATTAGCTTCAGGGGTGGGCAGATAGGCAGGGTACAGGAAAGATTTGATACAGGAGCTTAGTGGTGTCACCAAAGACTCCGTTTCTCTCTGCCTCTTCTCTGTGTCTTCCTCCTTTTGGATTCATCCTAAAGATGGCTCCATTTTTTGGTCGCAAGGGACTACTAGCATCTCCTGGGACCTCATGCTTCTTCTTAGCCTGTCACTAGGGGGAAAAAAGTGCTTTGCTTCCCCTAGGTCAAGGGTCTTTGACAGGACCACCTGGGTCACATAGCCACAGTTAACTGTGGCAAAAGCGAGGGGATTGCCTTGATTGGTTTAGGCCATTGGGTCCCTGCTCTGGAGTTGAGAGCGGGGTCAACCCCAACCAGACATTGGAAACAGGGGTGGAACCTGGGGAGGCCACTACCAGGTCCACTACAGAATCCAATCCGACTTCTATTCTGCACGTGTGTGAATAAATTCCCCTCATCTCAATATTCCAGTGTAGTGCCCTCTGTCTAGAAACCTGTGTCATGCTTTCTTGCCACGTGCATTTGGTTCTATGCATAACTTCCTAAGAAAGCCTCTCTTCACTGTCTCTTCCTCAGCAAGTGCCAGGATTTCATTTTAGTGCTGCTGCTTCTGCAAAGCCCCTGCCAGACTCAGCTGCAGTTCCTGCTTCCTTTCTCCAAAGTCACTGTGCTGTATCTCTCTCATGTACTTACCACTTGCTGCCCTATGAACTAAATATTCAGTTGAGACTGCAAGGAATAGTAAAGGTTCTAGAGGATTCAAGTGGCATCCATGAACCTCCTGAAAACTTAATGCATGTGTGAAGATGTTCATTTTTCTGGGGAAAGATTTTATAACTTTCATCAGATTCTTGCAAAGTTCCTTCCTTAATGTTAAAAAATGTAAACTCCATGGGTGTTAGCGTTGGACTTTGTATCTCATCTCCATTACTTGCTAGTTGTTACCTTGAGCAAGTTTTATGAGAATACAGCTTTTCAACCCTTTCCTCAACTGGACAATGGGAAAATTATTATCTACCTTGGACGAATGGATTGCAGAATGGATTCTCCACTTGTTGGAGTAATTACAGACAGCCTTTTTAACTTCTTCCTTCCCAAATACCATGTTCCAAATACAGTGACCTCTCTTTTCACCTGTCACATAGAAAACAAATGGACTAGGAGTTGTGCATTTATTTGGGTGTTATGAACAAAGGAGCAAGTGGGCCCAAGGAGTCCCCCATTTCCTTCCCTAGACCCCAGGATAGAACATGCTCCTGTCTGGACACTCTGGCCCCAGGGTTGGAGAGCACATGCATGAAGCTGTGAGCCTGCTGGTGCATGGTGGGTATGAGCATGCTGAAGGAGAAGGGTTGAGTCTTAAGGTGTCACCTGACCTGGATGGTGGCAGTCTAATTACAGGTCCTAGGCTCAGACTTGTTACATACTTTTCCCCCTCCCTCATCTTTCTGACCTGGACTGCCTTCTAGCTGGTCCATCTCTACTAAGTCTACAAAAATGGGGTGCTTATTTCTCATTGGCTCTAGCTAAGTCAGTGAGAAGGGATCTAATTACTGTTGGTTCAATTGCATGATCTTAACTAAAGAGGTAAGTCTAGAAAATGATACATTTTCTAGCCAGGTTGCTTATACTGTAATAAAGTTATACCTGTTTACTGTGTCTTTTAAACCAAAATTCAATAATCGAACTATGGGCATTCAACATGGATTACAGACATTTTCAGTAAAGGGGGAAAAAAATTCTCCTAACAGTATTTTCTCAGCGCATAGGGTAATACCCACCCACTTTTCCATTTTTAAGGAGATTGCCCATACCCTACCCAATTGTGTGATCTAAGGTTAAACAGAAAAAACAAAACAAACAAAAAAATCCCAAAAAAACAAAAAAAGTGTGAATCAAGTTCCTTCTATTAATACTTTGTAGGTGTAAGATATTTGGCTAATAATTGAATTATATCTAATAAACAATTATGATGAATAAGTATTAGTTCCTTTCCCCTTTCTAGATTATAAACATACTGCAATTCATCTTACCTCAGAATAAGCACAATTCACGTGCAGTCAGAAGTTTTTTGTGCTGTAGACATTTGGTGGTATGAAGTCCTGCTTTCTCCGAGTAGTGGTTTTAAATGCACAAAATAAAATACAGAAATACAAAGGAAACCAGTTATGATAATAATATAGTTATAAAAATATTTTTAAAAGCAAATTTGTAGCATTATGATACACATGCTTCTTTGTTAACTCACTAAATAACAGTGTCCTGTGGTGAGTCTAAAAGCTGCTGTAAATTTGAAGTAATAGAGTGTCAGTGATACTTCAAGATGTCTTCCCCAAGTGCAACATGATATGAAAATACCTGTCTGTGATTTCTGTTGGTGAAAAAGCCACAGGTACTATTAATAATACTGTTGCTAGTGACTTATATTTTAATTAAAGGAAATGCCAAAATTCTGTTAGAATTTATTGAAAATAAAGATATAATATCTTTCAAGTTCACAAAGACCCCGAATCTGTCCATAGACTCTTTGGAAGTACATAAGCCCCAGATTAAAAAAAAAAAAAACTCTTTGAGTGACTGAGTGGAGAAGTGCTTCCCCCCAACTATGCGTGGTTCTGGGTACTGGAAAACTAGATACATACACAGAGGAGTTGGTCAGGGTCGCCATTCTCCTTGATGTCACAGTCCAGCCAGAGGGGACAAGTAACTGACAGGATGTGATAAGCTACAATGGACCTCCCAACCAGCACCAAAGTGGAGAGAGATTGGGGAAAAGGAGGCATTCCAAAGGAGATGAAAAGTCATGATAGGTGGGCTTGTAATAAGCCACTCCTCCATTTTTCTTCACTGTGCATTGAAACAAAATCCCAGTGACCAAGTGCAGTTTTATGTACTTGCACTAAAGTGTGCTACTCATATTCTCTGTGTGGCATGTGAACGTTGTGAATGTTTCAGCATAGACAAAAAATCCTTTTGCTTCCAATACAATAGCTGTAATTTAAGTCTTAATATTACGCAGTTCACTTGGCCAATATTAGTTACCTTTCTACTCCATCCTTTCCAGCTTATTTCTTATCATTTGTTGCGTCAGATCTGCTTGAGCCTATGATTTTTGCCAAAAAAGTCCTATCTATGAAAGAAATAATTTTTTCTTAGATATTACATATTGTTTTAAATATCCTTTTTCTAAGATCAATTTAAAATGTTTTATGTTCTTTTAATGCATCTTCTTTCTTGGTATTTTCTTTCTTTGTTTTCTTTTTTTGTTGTTCAGTGTGACAAATGGTGGGAAGACAACACTGGCTAAGAATCTGCAGAAACGCCTTCCAAACTGCAGTATCATATCTCAGGATAATTTCTTTAAGGTATCTATAAAACTTCTCAGATAATTTATTTAACCAAAAGAAGTTATAGTAGCAAAGTTAATTGCATTACATCCAAAAGCGTTTGCTGAGTGATTGAGCTTTTGTAGTGAAGGGAGGCTCAATGCAGTAGTGTTAGTTCTCCACTAGATGGCACACTTATGGGAGCTAATCTTTGATTTTATTTATCTTTACCATCCAAAGCATTTGTTAAAATAAAGGTTTATCAACTCTTCATTCTATGATTGTATTATTTCTGCACTGCACAGTTTTTATGGGTAGTTTATTATTTTTCCAGCCAGAGTCTGAGATAGAGACAGATGAAAATGGATTTCTTCAGTATGATGGTAAGTAAATGAGCTTACAAAACATTATGCAATAATGTTTGTTTCTTTTTTCAAACCCAAATAACTTTGCTATCTCTGAAGAGAGTCTCAAAATAAGTTTAAATTATGTTGCTGTACTTTAAGCATGCTTTTGTAAGGGTTTCTGATTTATGTTCAACTATTTAAATAAATGAAACCTTTTCCCCACTTTTATAGTTAAAACTAAAAACATTGGAAAATAAATTTTTCTTTTGAAGGTAGGGTAAGGTGGGCCTCTGTTAGTGTACTCCTCTTGCTTGTAGCAAACTTTAGGGCTATCTATCTTCTGAGCTTACTTTCTCAGTGACCAAGGTACTGAGTCTTTTCACTGCTCAAAAAGAATAATGAATATTTTTTAGATGGATTCACTTTACCCTCTTGCCCAGTCTAACACTGCTTTGAAGCCAGCGGAGTAAAGTCCATCAGAAAAACATCTATATAGACCTGTAAAGGAATGTCATACTAGTAAACTATATTTAATGGTCTTATCAACATTTATAATTAACAAGATGATCATTGAGTGCTTATGCAAACTAGCAACAGAGAGAGCTCTCTTAAAGAGCCATAAAATTTGTTCTTTATTTTTAACTTTGATAACCTTGGAGGAAAAATGTTGTGTAATCAGTTCTTACAGAAACATGATAGTTTTAAGAGAGGCAAAATCCTTGACTGGCTATCTATTCTTTTTTTTTTTTTTTTTTTTTTATTTATTTATTTATTTTAATTTTTGGCTGTGTTGGGTCTTCGTTTCTGTTTCTGTGCGAGGGCTTTCTCTAGTTGCGGCAAGCGGGGGCCACTCTTCATCCCGGTGCGCGGGCCTCTCACTATCGCGGCCTCTCTTGTTGCGGAGTACAGCCTCCAGACGCGCAGGCTCAGTAATTGTGGCTCACGGGCCCAGTTGTTCCGCGGCATGTGGGATCTTCCCAGACCAGGGCTCGAACCCGTGTTCCCTGCATTGGCAGGCAGATTCTCAACCACTGCGCCACCAGGGAAGCCCTGGCTATCTATTCTTGCGTCTTGAGCTGCAGCCAGGATATTTTTTTTCTTCTCTCCCCCTTTTCTAAAGGTTATTAAGGAAGATTATTACAAAGTAAGAGTTAAACAAGGAAAAACTGTTTTCAACAATTGACGAAGAATTATTCCTAATCTAAATAAGTTCTTACAAACTGATAAGAAAAACACTAATATCCCAATTGAAAAATGTCCAATGATGTGAATAAGTTATTCACAGAAGCAAAAGGTTATATGATTAATAAATGTACAATAAAAAGTCAACCTCAAAAGTAGTCAAGGAAATTCTCTGGCGGTCCAGTGATTAGGACTTGGCGCTTTCACTGCCAGGACCCGGGTTCGATCCCTGGTTGGGGAACTAAGATCTCGCATACTGTACAGTGTGGCCAAATTTTTTAAAAAATTTAAAAAAGAAAAAAGAAAAGTAGCCAAAGAATTATAACTTATTTTTTCCTCACTTACCTAATAAACAGATTTTTAAAACATTAATAATTAGTAATGGCATAGGCCAAATAAAACAAAAACTTATAGATGGGAATATAAATTGGTACAACCTTTTCTGGAAAGGAGGTTGAGCACATGTCCCAAAGATGGTAAAATATTCATGCCATGTGTTCAAGTGTCCCACTTCCAGGAATCTATCTTAAGGAGAAATCTGAACTTTTTATGTAAATGTACAAATTTAAGGTAAGTCAAGGTAATGTTGAAATCTTTGTGATAACTACCAAAATAATAGTTTTAAAGTATATAGCTATCAGTACTTCCCTGGTGGCACAGTGGTTAAGACCCCACACTCCTAATGCAGGGGGCCCGGGTTCGTTCCCTGCTCAGGGAAATAGACCCCACATGCATGCCTCAACTAAGAGTTTGCACGCCACAACTAAGGAGCTCACCTGCCGCAACTAAGGAGCACGCCTGCCGCAAATAAATTAAATATTTTAAAAAATAATAACAATAGTAATAAAGTATATAGCTATCACATTTATAAGTAGGTAGAATCATTAAAATATAGCTGATAAATGCAAAAGAAGTAAAAAACAGAACTAAAATATCAAAGGATGGTGGGAAAATAGAAGATGATAGTAAAATGATAGCTTAAATCAAACATATCAGTAGCTATATTAAGTTAAATTAACTAAAATGAAATACTCAAAAGTTGTCAGACTGGATTTTTTTAAAAAGCCAGCTATTAGCTCCTTATAAGAGATATATTTAAACATTAGGATATAGAAAAGTAAATAGTAAAAGCTACAAAAAGATATACCATGCAAATACATACTGAAAGAAAATTAGTATAACTGTACTAATATCAGACAAAGTAAAATTTAAGGCAAAGAGTATTACTAGAGATAAAGAGAGCTCAATGAATCAATTCAACTGGAATATAAAACAATCTAAAATTTGTATGCACTTAATAATATGACCTCAAAATACATTAAGCAAAAACTGACAAAACTAAGAGGACAAATAGACAAATCTATAATTATTGCGGGAGACTTTAATACAATTTCCTCAGTAACTTATGGAACAAACTGACAAAAATTATGAGTCTAACAGATTTGAACAACACAACAAACTTGACCAAACTAACATATATAGAACATGTACCCAACAACAGCAGAATACACATTTTTTTCCTCAAGAACACATGGAACATTAACCAAAATGGAAGGCATACACAAGGACATGGAACAAGTCCTAATACATTTCAATGTATTGAAGTAATATAGAGATATCTTCTAATCACAGAGACTGAATTAGAAATCAATAGCAAAAGAGTAAATACTAAATTCCCGAGTGTTTGAAAATTAATCAGTACCTTTTGTCTGATTCTTAAAAACTTTTTCTTATGGAAAATTTTAAACATATACAAAGAAAGGCAGAAAAGTATAATGAACTCTCATGAATTCACCATCCTGCTTTTAAAATGATGAACTCTTGGCCAATTATATTTCATCTGTACCCTCACCCACCTGCTCCTTCTATATTATTTTGAAGCAAATTCCAGACATCATCACATTTTTTTTTAATTTTAATTTAATTTAATTTATTTATTTATTTATGGCTGTGTTGGGTTTTCGTTTCTATGCGAGGGCCCCCTCTAGTTGCGGCGAGCAGGGGTCACTCTTCATCGCGGTGCGCGGGCCTCTCACTATCGCGGCCTCTCTTGCTGCGGAGCACAGGCTCCAGACGCACAGGCTCAGCAGTTGTGGCTCACAGGCCCAACTGCTCCGCGGCATGTGGGATCTTCCCAGACCAGGGCTTGAACCCGTGTCCCCTGCATTGGCAGGCGGATCCTCAACCACTGCGCCACCAGGGAAGCCCCCAGACATCATCACATTTTATCTGAAGTAAAACACTTCTGTATATCCCATGGGTCACAGAATAAATCACAATGAAAATTAGAAAATATTTTTAACTGAATGATAGTGGAAATACATTAAAACTGATGGTACTTCTGGTTCCAGCCAAGATGGCTTGGCCCCATTCCTTGCTATTCCTCCCTCTTATAACTAAAAACCATGGATGGAATACAACAAAAAGGAAAGACTCTGAAAGATGAAGAGAGCAGACTGACTGGGGACTTTGGATCTTGAGGAATGACGTAGCTATGAGTTTCCTGGGTTTTTTTTGTTTTTTGTTTTTTGTTTTTTGTCTATCTCTCATATATCTGAAAGGGGGTGATTGGTGATGGAGAAGTGTACAACATGGAACCATCAATAGGTACAACCCAAAACTCCCAAGAAACCTGTTCCCTATAGTCAAAGGACTAGAAAAAGGGTGGCCTAACAGAATAGAAAATTATTTTGATAATATCCACATTACTGTAGGCAAACAGAAGGAAGACCCAACCTCCCCTCATGGTGTTAGCAGGGCCCAATGGAGGGCTAGACTTTTGGACCCATCAGCACCAGCAAGGTATGGTGAGTTGGCTTTCCACATCGTCATAGGGATCATATCAGTGGTGCCGAATGGAGCTGAACTTCCGCACCTACCTGGCAGCAAAGAGACCGAATAAGGCAGTGTGAGGTGGTGCTAGTTGGCATTCCACTTTCCTTAACCAGGCAGTGTCAACTACTGTCAGCAGGACCCACTTGAGAGCTGAACTTCTATCCTCACTGAGCTGTAATGAAGCCACACCCACATGCTGCTTTCCTCTTTTCCCCCCACAGTCACCCCCCACCTCAGTATTGGTGAGGCCCAGCAGGCAGCTGAACATCCACCCCACCTGGACCTGCACACTACACCTAAACAGGGACACTGCCTGCAAAAAAAAAGATTAAATAGGATCCAGAGCCTCATAGCATAATACCCAAAATTTCCAGGATGAGACTAAAAATCATTTGTCATATTAAGAACCAGGCAACTTTCAACTTGAATGAGAAAAGACAATTAGACACTAACACTGTGATGACACAGATGCTGGAATTCTGACAAGGATTTTAAAGCAGCATTCATAAAAAGGCTTCAGTGAGCATTTGTGACCATTCTTGAATCAAGTGAAAAATTAGAAAGCCTCAACAAAGAAAGAGAAGATGTGAAAAAGAACCAAATAGAAATTTTAGAACTGAAAACTGATACAATAATTGAAATTTTAAAACTCACTGGATGGGTGTAACAGCAGTATAAATATGACAGAGGAAAGAATCAGTGACCTTCAAGACAGAACAATAGAAATTATTCAATCTGAACAAGCAAGAGAAAGTAGACTGAAAAGAAATGAACAGAGGGACTTCCCTGGTGGTGCAGTGGTTAAGAATCCACCTGCCAGTGCAGGTTCCAAGGGTTCAATCCCTGGTCCGGGAAGATCCCACATGCCATGGAGCAGATAAGCCCGTGCACCACAACTACTGAGCCTGCTCTCTAGAGCCTGCGAGCCACAACTATTGAGCCCACACGTCACAACTACTGAAGCCCACATGCCCTAGAACCCTCACACTGCAACTACTGAGCCCATGTGCCACAACTACTGAAGCCCACATGCTCTAGGGCCTGCATGCCGCAACCACTGAGCCTGCATGCTGCAACTACTGAAGCCCATGCGCCTAGAGCCTGTGCTCTGCAACAAGAGAAGCTACCACAATAAGAATCCTGTGTACCGCAACGAATAGTAGCCCCCGCTCACCGCAACCAGAGAAAACCCGCGCGCAGCAATGAAGACACAAAGCAGCCCCCCAAAAAAACAATGAACAGAAATGTGGGACAATAATGAAAGATCTAACATTTATATCATTGGAAGCTCAGAAGGAGGGGAGGAGGGTGGTGCTGAAAAAGTATTCAAATAAGTAATGATGTAAAACATCTCAAATTTGGCATAAGACATAAACCTACAGATTGAAGAATCTGAGTGATCCTCAAAAAAATTAAACAAGACTGATAAATAAAAAAAATAGAGAAGGCACAAATTACATATATCAAAACCAAAAAGGTTAATATCACTACAAATCCTACAAACATTAAAAAAGATGAGGATATTATGAAGAATTTTATGCAAATAAATTTGAAAACTTAAATGAAATTGACAGTCTTACCAAATGCAAATTAACCAAAACAAACACCAGAAAAAAAGAGAAAATCTTAATAGCTCTATATCTTTTAAATGAATTAATTCATAATTTTAAAACCTTCCACTAGAAAACCTTTAAGACAAGATGGCTCAGTTCAGTCATTCTGGAGTGGGGCTGAGAATTTGCATTTCTAATAAGTTCTCAGATGATGCTGATGCTGCTAGCATAGATAGCATGCTTTGAGAATCACTGTTACAGGGTACTTTTCTAGCATTAACAACTGTAAACTCTAAAAGTATGCACATTTTAGAATTTGAATGTGACATATTTGTATCCTTTGTAAATTCTTTTAATGATTTTCCTCCTCTTATTTATCTGTAAGAGCTCTTTATATATTAAAGATATCCATTCTTTGCCAAATACATTGCAGGTATTTTCACCAGTGCGTCATATCTTTCAAACTAATTTATAAATATTTTGTCATCCAAAAATGTTAAACTTTTATATAGTCAAGGGGGAATAGAAGTTATAAGTAAAGCAATGAGTTTATAATTGTCAAAGCTGGTAATGGGGACATGGGAGTTCATTGTACTCTGCTCTACTTTTGTATATGTTTAAAATTTTCCAGGAGTTTCCTGGTGGCGCAGTGGTTGAGAATCTGCCTGCAAATGCAGGGGACACAGGTTTGAGCCCTGGTCCGGGAAGATCCCACATGCCGCGGAGCAACTAAGCCTGTGCGCCACAACTACTGAGCCTGCACTCTAGAGCCCAAGAGCCACAACTACTGAAGCCCACACACCTAGAGCCCGTGCTCTGCAACAACAGAAACCACTGCGATGAGAAGCCCACGCACCGCAACAGAGTAGTCCCCGCTCGCTGCAACTAGAGAAAGCCCACGTGCAGCAACAAAGACCCAATGCAGCCAAAAATAAATAAATAGATAAATAAAATTTTCCAGAATGAAAATATATCAAGCATACCACTTTATCAATATTAGAGTTTATATTTTTTGTCTAAATATTTGTTAATTAGGTTTTTTTTAGTCTTAGCTGTGGCACACAGGCTCTTAGTTGCGACACACAGGCTCTGCATTGTGGTGCGTGGGTTTCTCTCTAGTTGTGGCATGCGGGCTCCTCTCTAGTTAGAGCACGTGGGCTCGGTAGTTGCAGCACGTGAGCTCTCTGGTTGTGGCGCGCAGGCTCTAGAGCACTCAGACTCAGTTGCCCTGCAGCATGTGGGATCTTAGTTCCCAGACCAGGGATCGAACCCGTGTCCCCTGCATTGGAAGGCAGATTCTTAACCACTGGACCACCAGGGAAGTCCCTAATTAGGTGTTTTGAAGGGTAAATAAAATAGTGTTATTTTATATATTTATAGACCACTGGCTATACTCATCATAAAAAGCCACAGCGTAAAACTTTTGTTGTATTGATTTCATTTTTTTGTGTGTTTGTTTGAAGTGCTTGAAGCACTTAACATGGAGGAAATGATGTCCGCCGTTTCCTGCTGGATGGAAAGCGCAGCACACCCTCTGGCATCAACAGACAGGGGAAACACTGAGGAAATTCCCATCTTAATTATCGAAGGTTTCCTTCTCTATAATTATAAGTAAGCATTCCCCACTCTAATATGGACTCTGAATGAATGGGGAAAAAAACTTTGTGCACTAAATATGCTGTTAATTTAGGCCCCTTGACACTATATGGAATAGAAGCTATTTTCTGACCATTCCGTATGAAGAATGTAAGAGGAGGAGGAGGTAAGTTTTGAAATTGCCTTTGTGGATTGTAATTCAAAAGACAAACTTTAGGAAAAACAAGGAAACAGCATTATTGAGCAATGTGTATATGTCATTTTTCAAGCAAGGGAAGCCTCAATTCTTCATACAAAGAGCAAGACCTTTTTCCATAAATGGTCACCCACATGGAGTAATGTAAATTACTTTTCTAAGAAAAGGCTCTTGTACAAGCTATTTGGCTCATCCTTCCTAAATCTTCATGTGAAGCAATCCCATGTTGATTATGGTTTTAAATTAGGGGACCTGTATGCTGCTACAGCCACAGAGAACACCGATTAAAGCTTACTACAACATATCAGTATCTCTATCATTATTTACATTAATATTTGTCTCTCACTTCTTTTATAAATCACTAGAGGGGGGAAAATAATTATGAATGGTAGTCAGTGAACTACAGAGTTCATTTTTTAGATCAGGGGACTAAATCCATTGGGTATTGTCTTTGTAACTGGCATTGAGTCTAAAAAGTGTAGTCTTAATCCTGTTTAGACT
Organism: Balaenoptera physalus; assembly: GCF_965194825.1. Classification (NCBI taxonomy): domain Eukaryota; kingdom Metazoa; phylum Chordata; class Mammalia; order Artiodactyla; family Balaenopteridae; genus Balaenoptera; species Balaenoptera physalus. Next base: position 44,884,782 of record NC_138886.1, read on the forward strand.
CAATCTCTGGGTGATTTCCCCGTTGTCCTGACCATTATTTTACTTTATCAATTGTCTTTATGTCAACATAAAGTTTCCTACGTATTTTGATAGTACAAGGATCTACGAGCCTCCAGACACCCCAGGGTACTTTGAGGGCCACGTGTGGCCCATGTATCTAAAGCACAGAAAAGAAATGGAGAACATCTCATGGGAAATCGGTAAGTGCCTTTTTTTCCCTCCACGGAAGGCTTTTTACTTGTCATTGCCTCAAAGTACACAAAAGAAAGGACTTTAGAAGGCATTTTTCTCATGTATTAGATTATAAGAGGACACTTTAAGCTAGAACACTCTGGGCTCCCCCTTTTCCACACTGGCTCTCCTGCCTTCTGTTTCTCTCTCTATGGCTCTTGTCAAAGTTTGTCAACTTCTAGACGGTCATTCATTCAACAAATATTGATTGAATGCCTTCCATGTACAAGGCACTGCCCTGGTGATATCAAGGGAAATAAGGCAGACTCAGTCTCTACTCTTATGAACCAGCATTCTATCAGGAAAATGGATGTTAAATGGATGATGCACAAGATTATCCTTTTTAGCTGTGCTGAATACTGTGACACTGAGCTTCAGGGGGACTGCCCAAGTCTCAGCAATCCAGGAAGGCTTCCTTGAGGAAGCCATATTTAAACCACATGATAGATTTAACTGGACAAAGGGAGGTAACTTGGGGAGATAGAAGGTTACCCCAGATGGTGGGTATGGTGCATGAAAAGACCAGGGGGCACCAGAAGGAAGGTTGTGGTAGAGAAAGCCAAGGCAAGAGGTGACGTTGCTGATACAGGAAGGGTCCAAACCCTGCAAGGCCATAGACCAGTTAAGGACTTAGTTCATTATCCTAAGGAAAGTGGGAAGCCCTCTACGGAGAGGCTTTATACAAGGATGTGGTAGATATAAAATTTTTGTTTTAGTAAGATCCCTCTGGCTATGTGAAGGGTAGATGTAGAGGGTGCAATATTGGACATATGTACTCAGAAGAACTGCGTGATAGGATAGACATGGAGGGTGCAGGCAATTGAGGTGGCAAGGACAACAGCTTAGCAATTGGCAGGCATTATTTCAGAAAATAGGAAAAAGTGAAGGAGTCGCAGATTTGCAAGGAGGAATGCGAGTCTGTTTTGCACGTAATGAAGTTGAGATGCCTGAGGGACTTAAAGCAGTGATTTAGAAATAAATATCTGGATCTATGGGCCTGGGCCAAGAACGGATCCTTGGGATATAGAGTACCACATGGAGAAGATGCAGGATGCTGGAGAGAGAAGGGTTTTGGATGGGGTAGAGCAATCAAAACTGGCGTATCTTTTCAGAATGAAGGGAGTTGCATATATTGTGAGAAGCCTCGTGACCTCTTTGGTAGCTACAGAAAGCACACAGGGCCTCTCCATGATCTGGCAGCTATTATGATCCCGTCTTCAGTCCAGTTCAACCCTTCTTCCCCATCCACAGAGCCTCTCGTGACATTCTGGCCACACCACTTCCAACATGGACCATTGGTTGCAGGGATGTCTTCTTCTTACTACCCCTCTCTCTCTCTCCATCTAAAATGCAAATCCAACCATGCTCCTACCTTGCTTAAATACCTTCAAAGAGTCTCCAGCCCTTCAGGATAAAATCCAAACAGCCAGACCTCAAGGCCACTAAAGACTAAGGCACAGCTCTAAAATCTCATCTCTATACTGTTCCTGCCTCCCCACATTCTAGCCTTTCCACACTGAGCATCTTTTCCTTAACAGACAAAGTTCCTCTTACCTCCCTACCTCTGCAGTTTTCTGCCTAGAAGGCCCTTTCTTTCCTTTAACCTACATAACTCCTACTTTTTATCCCAAACTGACTATGCCAGTTTTGTTAAAAATATATATCTCATGGGCCTGGAGAATTCAGATTCAGTACACATGTGAACTCAGACCCCTGCATGGTTTAAGAAGCTTCACAGGTGATCCTGATGTATAAGTAAGTTCAAGAACTACTCCCTTAAGTGATTTCTTTTTCTTTCTTTCTTTTTTTTTTTGCCATGCTGTGCAGCTTGTGGGAGCTTAGTTCCTGGACCAGGATTGAACCTGGAGTCCTAACCAGTGGACTGCCAGGGAATTCCATAAATGATTGTTTTGAGAAAGGACCTCTTCAGTGCTCCTACAGTGCCATATGCACAGTGCCACTTAACTCTGTTTCTTTCTTTCTTTTTTTTTTTTTTTTTCAATTTTCACATCAGCTGGTTTGAATTTTCTCTGCAATAAATCAAAATTTCTTACCCGTTTTACCTGGCTGTGATATATTTCTCTCTTTAATGGCTATTAATTTCTTTTTAAGTTATATTCCTGGGTTCTTTGGTTAAACCTACTGGTGTTCTCAAGAGATGCCAAGTGCCAGAGTAAGCATCCTGTATTAATAAGCCTGTTAGCATTTGAACTGCTCTCTTTTCCCCTTCTCAGTTTACCTAGATGGAACAAAATCTGAAGAGGACCTCTTTTCACAAGTGTATGAAGACCTAATACAAGAACTAGCAAAGCAAAAGTGTAAGTATTGTCCAATCAAAGTGGATTGTGAAGGAGCAGCCGGGAGAAATAGTTCATTACATATCCAAGAATGGTATACCAGAAAGCTAATGTAGGAGTGATTGTATCTATTCATGCATTGCTTTGAAGATAGTACAGAATCAGACACTCTGAATGGGTCTAGGGACTTGATTACTTTGTGAGTTTTTTTTAAGGGTGAAAATATTCACCCTTTGTAATATCTCTTAATGATATTTATGTTATTTAGTTTAAAATTTTTAGTAGATGGCTGTTATTTCAATGGGACTGAAATTATCCTTTGAGTCTAGTGAAGTTAAAATGCTGGTGATCTTCTTTTAATATGTATAGAGTTCCCTTTCTCATTTATTCCTCCTAAAGATTTTTCATAAATTCTATTTCCCAAAATAAACAAAAGATTTTAAAAATTACTTACTGAGTGTTTCTTCAAGGTTTTCATATCAGACAATACATTTTGCAAGTGACACAAATCCTCCTAAATCTGGCTTAAGCAGAAAGAAAGTACAGGAGTGGCAGCGGCTTCAGGCTCAGCTGTATTAAGGAGCTCAAATGGGGTCCTCATGGTTTTGCCTCAATTTCATTTTCTGTTTGGGTATATTTTGAAGTCAGTCTCTCTCCACTGACAGATATGATGTCTTTTGGAAGCACCATCCTCCTAGGTCCAACAGCCCCAGTAAAAAGACAGTTTATTCTTTTTCAAGATTGTCTATGAGTTGATAAATGTTGAAGCTGGGTGTTGAGTACGGGGCGGGGGGGTCTATATATTATTCTCACTAGTTTTGCATATGTTTAAAATTCTTTATTTTGAACATTTTTTAAAGCAGTTTTCCATTTTAGCCCAGCTGAAAAGTCCCAGGAAAGATTTTGATTGGTCCTGCTTGGGTCACATGACTTTTGCTAAACCAATCACTATGCCTGGGGAGATGGTTTATTCTGATTGGCTAGGACTGGATCGTGTACTCATCTTGTAGTTGAGTACCTCTCCTAAGGCCTCCTGACTTAAGGGGAGAAATTCCCCAAGGGAAAGCAGGGCAGGAGGTAGAAAGCAGAAGAAGAAGGATGACAAAGTGTGCTGGGAAAACAAAACTATAGATCTAGCTGTTTCATTGGAACTGTTTGAACTAAAAGGGTTTTCATGGCTAACATACAAAATGCAATCATCAGCTGGCTCAAGAGCTGACAGTATGAGTCACTTTGGCAGTGAAGAATATTACATGCTTTTTTGGTAAGAAGCAAATCCCCCAGTCCAAATCTCAAAATCTCTCAATAAGAATTAGATTTCCTATGCCCTCAGTAAATTCCTATCTGACTAGCAGTCTAAGCCCAGCCAGGCAGTTCATTGATCCTGACACCCTCCCAATTTCAGGATCAGCCCTTCATGTAGGCATGAACCTATTTAAAGAAATTTCAGGACCATATTAAAATTTCTTCCTTTAAGTGGAACTTAAAATCCTTGCCAGGAGCTGATTCACTTTGTTATAAAGCAGAAACTAACACACCATTGTAAAGCAATTATACTCCAATAAAGATGTTCAAAAAAAAAAAAATCCTTGCCTGCTCAGGTATGCCTGCTCACCCCTGCCATGTTACTCTGATAGACCTCCCATAATGAAGCTCAGGCACCAGCATAAGTGGATACAGAGTGTAGTGTGAAGACAGGGGCTCAGCGTTTGTAAACGATAGCACCTGAGCCAGAGCCACTTCTCTGAGAGTTATTGGCTCCCTTGCTGACCTTGATAAGATACTTACTGGGTGTTTCAGCAGTTGGACACCTATACCTTTCCATCCTCTCAATAATGGCTAATGCTTGGGTCCAATTTTCCTTTAATGACCAAGTCATACGTTGAAGTTTGCCCTTATGATCCACCTGCTGATAAAAATAAAGGATCCTTGGGACTTCCCTGGTGGCACAGTGGTTAAGAATCCACCTGCCAATGCAGGGGTCATGGGTTCCATCCCTGGTCTGGGAAGATCCCACATGCTGCGGAGCAACTAAGCCCCTGAGCCGCAACTGAGCCTGCGCTCTAGAGCCCTCGTGCCACAACTGCTGAAGCCTGTGCGCCTAGGGCCCGTGCTGCGCAACAAGAGAAGCCACCGCAATGAGAAACCCGCGCACCACAACGAAGAGTAGCCCCCGCTCGCCGCAACTAAATAAATTTATTTATTTATTTATTTATTTATTTATTAAAAAATGAAGGAGCCTTGATCGTGTAGCTCAGGCAAATTGCACCTAATTCCATACCAAGTGCCAGCTTGTGCCATCTGGTCCAAGGCCCAAGAATAGCTGACATGTTTTGATGAGGGCTGAAAGCCCACAGGAAAGTACATTTCCATGTGTGTGACACCCTCCTCTTTCCTTGCCTACATCCTAGAGGTTTGTAAGGAAGTATTCCTTGTAAGGCTATCTTGCTTGTGTTCAAGATATTGCATAAAGCTTAAAAAGAAAAACATAATAGCAAAATGTTAGAAGAGATGTAAAATCCAAAGAAGGTCAGCTTTTCCTGCCTCCAAGATCTATGTTCGTTTTTTTCCAGTTGCATAAATAAGTTACTGCATTATTCATAACACATCACATTTCCCAGTTCTTCCAACCACAGTACCTGCCAAAGCCAGCCTGGAGAGATCCTCAGTGTAGCCTGATTTAACCCTCAGTATGGGTCTGAGCTAGCCAGGAGACCTTTCAAATGTTTCAGTTAACTACACCTCAAGCTTCTGATAGCATCTCATAAACTGTTTAACTAATTTTCTATTCTAAGCATATAGAATCATAATTGTGATTAAGTAATAATAATGAAAGGCAAACAACAAAGATTGAATTTAATTATTAATGAAACAAATGACCCAGGAGAGTAAGTTTATAAAGTTATATGTTTAATTTAATCCTTATTTAAATCCAGACTTTGAGGCAAAATTTAATCATTACCTATTCTCCCTATGACAAGGCAGCTCTAGCTACCAGGAACATTCAAACTCCCTTTAAATAAAATGCTTATTTTCATCTCATTATAAAAACATAATAATTTTTTAAAAATTTTAATCTTTTAGGGAGAAAATAATCACCTATATTCCCACCAATCATCACTGTTAACATTTTGATAAGTACATATCCAATGTTTTTGCTATTCACATCAGTCTTTTATATGGTTACATGGTTTACATAGTTAATTGCCATGCTTACTTTTGTTTTTAAATTAGTATTTAATATTTAATAAGCTTTATAGAGTCCATTATGTAATGAAACTGAATAAAACTAAATAGTTCTCCCAGTTGAAGGATTCAAGGCTGAGTTCTGTTTTGCTCATTAAAAGTAAATTATAAGACCTGACAGTGACATCTTACTACAGAAGAAAGATGTCAAATCAAAGGAACAAACATTGCAAAATAAAAATTTAATAAAATGAATTTGGGGGGATATTTTTCTATATTGAATTTAAAATAGTTTCCAGTTATAAAGTAATAGTAGTATAATTATATAGTATAATATCCAAATTCACAAAATTATTGAACCATTTCCCAATTGTTGGATATTTTGTGTTGTTAGAAAGTTTTTTACATTGACAAATAACATGCGGTAAAAATATCTGCACAAATTGCTGGTTTTCTTCTTCTTGAATTATATTAAAATTTTTCAGAAGTAGCACTTGCTTGGTCAAAGAGTATAATCATTTTTATATTTTACATGCTTCAAAGATTAAATAGTATCCTAAAATAGGTGTGCTTTTCCAGCATGAGATGTGTAATAAGAATGCGGTAGGCTTATCACTGAGTTTCTAAGCCAAAGTCACTAAGTATTCAGCAAGGCTTCCTTACTTTAAAAAAGTAAAAAAATATTAAAAAAATAAAGATTGAAGGTAAGAATACTTCTTTCCTCAAACCAAGGATAACATTCCAAAACAAGAATTCGACTGTACCAGCCACCTTTTGTGTTATTCTTCTAGTTCTCAAATTATTTCATTCCTTGAAGTCAAGGATTATTATACCAATTGCAAATGATATTGGGTATCTGATAGCTGAAAATAGGCTTAAATTTAACGCAAGGATTAAATGAATGAGACTTGGACTCTATTTAGTTCTTTACAGAAAACCAGCATTTCTTGCCCCAGAATCCCTGTAATCTTAACACCCTTAGATGTTAGTGTGAAGATTTAATACAATGACAATTGGAATTCTCCATTAATTTCTTTTCTATTTATAATTATTCCCCAGGTCTGCAAGTGACAGCGTAAAGTTGGAATGCACTGAATCCTTCCTAGAGTGAATTAGGAAATTCAAAGGAATCTATGCAAGAACCTTAACCAAGATACAATGTGTACTTCGGTACGATGACAGCCTGTTGTTTTGTTTGTTTGTTTCTCTGTTTGTTCTATCACACATGATTTCCTTAACACATGGAAAAGTAAGTAGTTATCCATGACTATGGACAGGAATTTACCTTAACTTTGTTCTCACTCCAGGAAGTACAAGATACAGCATAGTTCACAAAGAGTGAGTCAGTTTCTCTAGACCAGGGATTGTCAAACTCTTCTGTATGGGACCCAGAGTAAGGAATAAGATATAGATCACAATCCAGTATATATGTAATCTATTGATGTGTGTTTGTGTGTATTGTCTATATGTGTTGCATGTATCATATCAAGAATCATAAAATATTTACCTCACATACAATGTACTCTTGATATTTTTCTATTTTTAATTTTTTAAAAATATTGGTTACCATCCCATACCAACGCCCACCTCCTGCAAATAATGGGATTACCAGGAGTAGTCATATTGGTAATCATATTGAATAAATAAACAATTTGCAACAGTATCTTTTTGTGTTTTGTCCTTGTTGCTGCTGTTACAGTTTTTTATATGTGTCTGAAACCACTGAATCATTTGTGTCACTTATGTTGAGACTTTGTTACAAATAAGGTTTTTTATGTGCATGTTTTATTTTGTTTTTGTCAAACCATTGGTCTAAAATAGCAGAAATAAGTTACAGTTACTTCAGTGATATGTAATACAGGGGAGCTTTCACTGAAAAGCACAACAGGAGATCTGTATAATCGTATAATTTTTTTGAGGCCTCATTCAATGCTGGAATTTAAATTAGTGATCAACTTGTTATTTATTAATAATAGATAGATTGCTCACACCCTCTCAGTCCTTACAAATATAAAATATATTCTTACATTAACTTTAAACATTCTCTACAGACTCATCTGATCAGCACTCAGAACTTAGAAATTTGTAACTAGCTTGCTCTCTGTGATGACTAGGGGGTTTTTTGGTCACACACACTGAAAAACAAAAAAATCTGGGCTCAAATTACAGTTCATCCTTTTAATAGCTATATGTCTTTGATCAAAGCATTTAAAGTCTATATTTCCTCTTTATAAGAAGGGGATATCAACAGTGCTTAGTGTGGGTTTAGTGGAGAGTAAGGATAAAGTTCACAATCCTTAACATGGCCCCCAAGACATTCCCTGATCTAGCTTATGAGTGCCTCTCTACCCTCATTTCCAGTCACTCGACCCACTGCTGTTCAGCCATTGGGCCCTCCTCTCCTCAAACTTACCAGGACCCTTCCTGCTTCACAGCGGGCTCATGTGCTGCTCCTGATACTTAGAGCAAACTTCTACAACCCTTCCCTCCAATTAGTCTGCTAACTCCTACTCCTCCTTCAGCTCACCCCTAAAATGCTGCTTCTCAGACGATTCCCTCCTCCTTGCCCCGCCCTCATAGGTGCTCTCAAAGTTCTACTTTTCCTTCAAAGCGTTAATCACAATTGTAGTTATACTGCTGCTTACAGAATCACTTATTTAGTGGCTGTCTCTCCAGCTAGACTGCAAGCTGCTTGAAGGCAGGACCTACCTCTGTGACTTAATTACAAACACACCCCTGCTAACTAGCACAGTGTCTGGCACATAATGAACACAATAAATGTTGGGTACTTGTTATAAGTTACTGCTATGTCAGGAATGAATGCACATGCAAGCAACGTGTTACTTGACTAATAGTAGCTTATTGGGGTTTATTCTTTTTACATAACCAAGAATTATGGGTTAGAGTTAGAGTTAGGATTAGGGTTAGAGTTGTCAGATTTAGGGGGAAAAAACCAAAAAGAAAATTAGAGGGCATACAATTTCATATAAATAACTTTTTAGTGTAAGTCCCAAATATTACATATTGAAGACCTGTTTTTCTGAAATTTAGCAACTTGAAAGTGTTATGGAAAAGCCAGGGTCTTTCATCCTTGGCTGCGGAGCTACCCCAGGAGGTCACAGGAAGGCAGCAGAAGCTCCCCGCACAGTGTCAACTATAAAGGCAGGAAGCTGGGTAGAGGATGCACAGCCAGCCGCAGGCCTTCCAGAGTCACCCAGCAGTGACCCCAACAGCCAGAACTACCTCCATGGCCACTTCTCACTGCGAGAGAGGCTGGGAAGAGGCGTTCTGAGAGGTTTGAGCTCATTGTGTTTCATTGTCTGGGGATGTTGCCACGGGGAAGAAAAAGCTTTTACTAAGGAAGGAGGAGGAAATAGGTAAGCAACAGCAAGTATTACCACAACCTTTTTTCTGCTTATCCTCCCTGGCTCTGATTTTAGCAAGCTTAGATAGATGTAATTTGTGTTATCAAAACAAGAGGATTTTTTTTTTTTTTTTTTTTAGTGTAAAAGTCTAGATATGACTTTTCAAACTTTATTATTTCCAAGAATTTCTGAAATACCATCCCCCACAGAGGGCAATTGTTGATTGAGAAGCATCATACTTGACGGTCATTTCCCCCCATTTCAGCATGTGAAAATAGCTCAGAGAAAGACTCTTTATCTTGAGAAAAAACAAAAATTTAACAAACATTAAAAATGTAAACGTTCAAATCATTTTGGGAAGAAGTAAACATTTTTGCTTACTACTATGAGTGAGAAATAAATCAGGAATTTGAAATAAAGAATACTAGTGCTTCATTTCCAGTGTGTGCTTTCACATTTAGTTACTCTTATCAAAGCAGTTAATGGGATAGATATCTGTTTAGAAAGACACATGCTCTTTATTTATTGAAAAGGAGCAAATCTGCTGAAGACTTCACTTTCTATGTATAAATAACCTCAGTCCCTTTAGGATGAATTTGCTGTAGGAAGGTTTCATTGTGCTTAATGTTAAACCCAGAGGAGGGAATTTAGAAGACGGCCTCATGCACAGACTGTTACACTAAAGGGTGAGATTCAAGCCCACCAAGTTACCTTTTAAGGATACGCTTGTGGTAGTGCATAGAATCATGAAATGTTGGAACAGTATCAGCTTGTCTAATGCTCTATATTTATGTGTAGAAATTAGAGCCAGAGTTGGTGACCTGCCCAACCCCATGCAGCTAGTTATTGGCAGGACAAGGGCCAGGACATAATCCCTACACCACACAAACATGCACACACATATTTTTCATTTTAAAGCAAAAAACAGAAGAAAAATATCTTGCTAGCATACATCTCACCATCTTTCCTTCGAAAGGAGCAAATTGGAAAGGCAAAGGCTGTGTCAGGTGAAAATGAAGCTTTCTGTTCTGGGCTATTGGAGCTTTGTCAAGGAGGCAAGCCAACTCATGAGGTTATCTGAAGGGCAAGGAACAGTGGTGAGCTAATGTGAGCTCCATGCCACTGTCTGCTATGCTGACCTTAGGTTTGTGGCTCTAGCTATTCTTCCAGTAACTGCAGTCATGGTGGAGACCTAGGGAAAAGCAAGGGTATGGAAAATGTAGAATGGGCATTATTCTCCACTTCTGTGTACACACAGAAACAGATGAAAATTGCAATAGCAGCTTTGGGGCCCGCATCAAGGTAGCATGACCTGCAGATAAGAGAACATCAAAAACAGAATTTCTTACCAAAGTGAGCATAGCTGATGCATTCATGCCCACGAGTCCAGAAACACATCATCAATGTAAAAGTAGAGATTAAAATATTATTTTCCGTGCTAGCTACCAGATCCCAGAGAAGTTAGGTTGTCTTCTTCAAGATTAAAAATTGAGACTAAGGACGTCCCTGGTGGTGCAGTGGTTAAGAATCTGCCTGCCAGTTCAGGGGACACGGGTTCAAGCCCTGGTCCGGGAAGATCCCACATGCCGCGGAGCAACTAAGCCCATGTGCCACAACTACTGAGCCTGCACTCTAGAGCCCGCAAGCCACAACTACTGAGCCCACGTGCCACAACTACTGAAGCCCACGTGCCTAGAGCCCATGGTCTGCAGCAAAGAGAAGCCACTGCAATGAGAAGCCTGTGCACCGCAACAACAAGTAGCCCCCCCCCTCGCTGCAACTAGAGAAAGCCCGCACAGCAACGAAGACCCACAGCAGCCAAAAAAAATAAATTTTTTTTAAAAATTGAGACTAAAACTCATACAAATAAATCCTTATTGACTCTTCTCTTCGTGCCCGCACAGCAAGTTCTAGAGCTTACTGTTATAACAGTGGTCCTCAAACCTTAGCATGCACCAGAATCCTTTGCAGGGCTTATTAAAACAGAGATTGCTGGTCCCCAACCCCAGAGTTTCTGGTTGAGTTAGTTTGGGGTAGGGTGCTAGAATCTGAATTTCTAACAAGTTCCCAGGTGATGTCGATATTGCTTACTCAGGGCCCAGGCGGAATTACTGCTCTATAGTGGACAAATAAGCACCTTGCAGGCCCAGGAGGGCCCAAACTGGCTGTTATTCAGACACTGCCAGCCTGAAATTATCAGTATTGTCAGCTCCTAAAAATATTACAGCATAACTCTTGCATCAGTTATTGATTTTATTCACTCTTAACTCCAAATTCTCCCTTTTTGCTTTCTCTGTGAAAATGAATCTGGGCCTTCTAAATAGTTTTCCTTTGCCGAGTGGAACAATGTTAAGCATTGTCAATAGAGGGCACTGGAGAGCCATTGCAGGAAAAGGATTTTGCTTTTATGTTCCTGTGGGTTGGCAATGTAGCAGAGTGTCTCTGGTGAGACATCTCCTGGGGAACAGCTTTTCCATGGCACCCTAGAGGGTAGATTTCCCCAAAATTCCAGGGGATAGATTTCCAGCAAGTTTTGCCAGCATTTCACCACAGCTGCTTCCTTGACACTCAGTGAGCCATGGCAGTGCCTTCTCCAACAAGATCTGGCTGTCATTAATAAGGGGGGAAGGGGTGGGGGGTGAATAAAACCTCTTCCTTTGGACTCAGACTGATAGATACAACCACTGGATACAACTGATTTATACAAGACGAATTTGGGCAATTGCGTGGCTGCTTTTTTTTCTTTTTTTACCTTTGTAATGTACGGCATAAGGAATACAGTCAATAATATTGTAATAAATTTGTATGGTGACAGACGGTAACTAGGTTTATTGTGGTTACCATTTTGTAATGTATATAAATATTGAATCACTATGTTGTACACCTGAATCTAATATACTATTGTACGTCAATTATGCTTCAATTTTTAAAATGTCAAAAAAAAACCCAAAAACACACACACACATTTTGGCCAATAAAAAGGGCCACGATCTGCAATTCTATGATCTTTACCTTACTATCCTTTCTATAGCAGACTTTAAATGGATTTCCTAAAGATATCTTGGATATTCTCAATTTGACAATAAAAGTTTTTCATGCAGGAGGAGGGGCTTAGTTTTTTGAATGAGGCTTTCAGGAAATTTTTTAAACATGACTTGTCTTTTTTAATAGATCTATCATCTGTATGTCTGAAGGTTATATTGGAGGACTTTCTTAAAACTTCAAAGTGACCATGATGAAAAAATCCAACAGGGAAGAAATTTCCAACAGTGACGATGCTTCTGTAAAAGTATGGCATTTATTTTACTGTATGGGCATTTGGACGTCTATCTACTGGCCTATAAATTTATAGAAATAACTAACCTTTATTGAACACCTACCGTGTTTCAGGTATGGTGTCAAGTATTGTCAAGAAAACTTTCCAAAACTGGGAAATAGGCAAAAGGGCTACTGCATGTCCTTTCAGAGTTATCTAAGCATTTTCTAGCCAACCCACCTTAGCCAGTTCTCTGGGCGTGTGTATCTTTGTTTGACTTGCTATTTTCTCTTCATTAGCATATTTTAAATTTCATAAGAGTAGATGTTAACTTGTAGAAATTGATAGACAGGGTTTCTCAAGCTCAGCACTATTGGGATTGGGGGCTGGAAAATTCTTTTTTGCGGGGGAAGGGCTGACCTGTACGTTGAAGGACGTTTAGGACCATGCCTGTTCTCTACCCGCTAGATGCCAGTAGCACTCACACACACCCTCACCCCCCAGCTATAACAACCAAAAATGTCTTCAGCCATTGCCAAATGTCCCCTGGAAAGAGAAATTACCCCCACTTGAGAACAGCTGATGATTGTGATGAAAATGAAATTTGTTCACTAGAGATGCAAATTATTTATCTGGTAAAGAAGACAACCCCAAAAGTTACAGTTTTATTGCCCTGTACATTAACCAGTTTTGTATCTAAATTAGCCAGCTTTTTCAAGCCTTTTTCTTTAGCCACTGTAAATACTTTGCTCTCTCCAATTTTCTTTAAACCATCCTGTCAGTTCTCTCATTAACATGTGAAATGAATCTTTGACGCATGCTCACTTTATATTTGTATGAGAGTTATGTTTTTAACTTTTTGGAAAGTATGTTTTGACCTTACATACATTACTTTATTTAATTCTCATAACAACTGTGTAAATCTGAGGCTTTGAAAGATAAAGTAACTACCCAGAGTCACACTGCTAACATTTGTTGGAACCAGGTTTGGAACCCAAGACTTTATGACCCCAAATAGTGAATCACCGTGCTACTCTGTATTATGAGGCTAGTCCTGAAACTCTGGGACTCCGCTTGCTGTTGTCATTATGCTTAGCTTGCAACTATACCTCTGCAGCTTTTGGCCACCCCATTTATACACTATGAAAGGCCTTCATAGTTAAAAATCCAAGAACCAATCAGAGTAGCCTTCTAACTTTGGACCATTCTGTGCTCACTTTATTATAATATCACAGATGTCAACAAAATAGGAGGCTGACAGGGGAGACCTAGAATCTGTAGCAACTCAACTCAAGACTCCATATTCAACACACGTCTTGAACTTATCTTTGTGAGTGAGTTGCTAGGCACCTTCTCCCTCTCTCTCCCTGCCTCCCTCTCTCTCTCTCTCTCTTTCTCCCCCAACCCTGTAAAAGACCCAGCAGGAGACTCTGTTGGAACTTGCTTCCCCTGGTAATCACTTTTTGTCCCTTTCCCTGTTTTAAAAATGGGGGATGTGGTAGAATAAGGCAGAAAGGCGTCAGGGATTCATGACATCAACACTTAAAGCTAATTTGTTTAGGTCTGCTGATCTTCATGTCTTCTCTGTCTAGTCCAATAATACTAATTACAGTAGGCAGCATATAAATGTTTATTTGACCCACTGGTTAAACAATCAGTTGCCTGAGTCTTCAAATTTTTAGGAGGTAACCTAGCTTTATGAAAAATACGTGCAATAATAAAAATAGGCATCACCTGTATAGTGCTTACCATATACCTGGCATCATTCTAAACTCCCTACATATATTATCTCATTTAATACTCATTAAATCCTACTAGAAGATAGTATTATTTTTCAGATGAAGAAACTGAGGCACAAAGAGGTAAAATAACTTACTCAAGGCCGTACAAGTAATGGCAGAGCCAAATCCAAATTTGATTTCCAATTTCACGCTCTTAACTACTATACTCTACCATAATAACAGGAATGCTTGAGTACCTGACTGGTAGGACTGGAATGAGGGGGTTAAGGGATAAGCCTTCATTGAAGATATGACTGGCTGAGTATCCTGTAAGCCAGGATATATAGGGTATGTAAGAGGAGAGAACCTCCAGACCTCTGTTTTGATATGGTCCTTACTGAAGCAAAGGTTGTACAGAGCTCAGAAAAGGTGCTATGATCACCCTGACAATATTGGATGGAGGACATATTGCCTAGCTAGCCTGCAGCTGCTAAAAATAGCAGATTTAGTTGGTGGGAGACTTGACATCTATTTTGGATTATCTCAGGAAATACTATGGCACATTGCTTTTAGTAAGCCACAAACAACGTGGAGGTGTAATTGCATATTTATAAGTTAGAAGAACAGTTAGAAGTTTGAGGCCGTTAGTAGTAGAGATGATGTTTACCTCTTGAAAATCATTTATTTCACTCAAATACATGTAGGAACACAAAGTACATCTTATCTTTCATGCCACCTATCCTTCCACACCCATGAAAGTTAGGCCAACCTTAAGAAATATTACCCAACTTGACAACAAAGGAAAATGAGATGCCAAGATGTTATTTGTGGCCACTCAAGTTGTCTGCTTTGGAGACAGATTTTTAATAAAAATCAAACGAAGGTAGACATTCCTAGAGAATTGGATTTTTTCAGTATAAACTGCAAACTAGGTATCTTTTCTTGTTCAATATAGTTTTTCTCTGCCTTTCTTTTTTCATTCCAATAGGCTTGTAATGAAGTGGTCACCAAAAAAACAAGGCAGAACAAAACCAAAAAAACACCATTCTTAGGGTACTATAAGTCTGGGCCTGCAATTTTTTTTTTGAATTTTTGAATTTTATTTTATTTATTTTTTTATACAGCAGTTTCTTATTAGTTATCCATTTTATATATATTAGTGTATATATGTCAATCCCAATCTCCCAATTCATCCCACCGCCACCCCCCCACCCCTGGCCTGCAATTATTGAGTCCTCTGTCTTTTTGGGAGTCCCATGCTACCATAAGATGAAGGTTAAGTCAAGGATGTAGCATGTGGAGAAAGTAGCAGCAGTGGTTGTTATGCTGGAAAGGGAAGCAGCCAAGCGGAAAGCATGTAGGACTGTGAGAAGGAAAATCTGGGTTCTCCTTCTGGCTCCAATGCTCGGCTGTGGGCATGTCATTTAACTTTTCTGAGCCCAAGGAAGCTAAGCCTCCCTCAAAATTGAAATTACTAATATTGACCTCATGGCATTTGGGTAAAAAGTTTATGAATATGAAGTATCTAGTCAAATGCCTGGTATCTGGTGGGTGTTCACTATTATTAGCTCTGTCTTTCAGTCCCAGTCCTCCTGACGCCAGCCTACAAACCTAACATTGTTCTTAAGATCAAATAAGATGTTATGAAATCATCCGAGAAACTCTAAAGGGATCTGCAAATGTTAAAGGCTTATTAAGACAGATCTAAGTCTATTACCACAGTTAGAGGTGAGTCATAACCCTTGAGGTTTTTAAAATGATTATACTTTCCCCTTCAAACCTTCCCTTGATACTCATTTTAATCATTTTCACCCTATAAACAATGAATGGGTGTGTTGGAACATATGGCATGTTTGCTCTAGGATGGTCCTCAGCCTTTGCGACAATAGACATCCTACCTGTGATGATCCCCCTCCTCCTACTCAAACACACCTTCATCCGAGCCATAAAATCGTATCAAGCTGCTTCAGCCTTGTTCTCTCAGATTGCTTGATCTGGGGAAAACCAGCCAATAAATTGTGAGAAGACTCAAGCAGCCCTGTGCAAAAAACCTGTGTGGCAAAACGGTTTGCCAGCCATGTAACGGAGCCACCTTGGAAGTGGGTCCTCCAACCCCAGTCAAGCCTTTGGATGACTGAAGCCCAGTTGACACCTTCATTTCAACTTCGCGAAAGACCCTGAGGCAGAACCCCAGCTAGACCACCCCCCAAATCCTGATCAACAGAAACTGTACAAGGTGTGTTTTAAGCTGCTAAAGTTTGAGTTGGTTAATTTGTTATGCAGCATTAGATAATAATTCACAACTCACTCCAAATTGTGGCTGAGGCTGATTTGAGTTGCTTTTTTGCTGCTTTCAGTCAAAGAAATTCTGAATAATATGCCTTCCGTACCAGAATCACTTGGGATGGGTCTTGGGCATCTGTAGTTTTTTAAAACTCTGCAGATAAACCTTATGTGCAGCCCAGTTAAAAACCTCTGTTTTATTGGGAAGTATGAATGTTTAACACGTAATTATAATCCATTGGCTTCAAATCAGCTAAACTCCCTTCTTCCCACCATGATGCACTGTGAGGTCAGCTTTTAGGTCAGTGGAAGCTCAGGTAGGTTTCTCCAACATTAGGAAAATCCGAGGTTTCTTCCTCTCCTCTATCTCTAACATAGAAATGAGCAAGAAAGGTTAAACTTCACTGCTTTCATCTTGAATTTCCATCTTGGCTTCACTGTTCCAGGTTAAGACCAGAGCCAGTTTATTTGAAATACTTCTGGCCATGGGACAATTTGCAGTGGCTTCCATCCCATTCTGTTGTCTCCCTTGCCCCTGACTCAGACATACTAACTCTTTCATGCACTATTCCACAAATATTTGTCAAGTATGTACGAAAATTCCCTTTTACCCAGTGAAAACGAGGGCTGTGATGAGATGCTGACTTCTCTCTCACTCATAGATACAGAGCAAAGACGCTGAATTTCCAAACCTGAACCTTGAAAACAGGAGTAAATAAATGGTCAAAGATCTCTTTCTTCCCCTCTTTCTGTATCTTTTTGTCACAAACATGCAAACAACCTCTTATTGCAGCCATACACCAGCATATTATTTTTTAAAAAAATCTTATTAGGGAATCTGAATTACAAAGATCTTGGCCACCAATTGATAATGGAGTCAACCATCTACCTGATATCCTAATATCCTAGTAATTATCCTCAGTTCCTCTCTCACCTCATTTCACTCATGGAAACAACTCCCCAGATCCTATTCATTTTACTTTGGGAATCTCATATTCAGACTTTCACCCTCATCCCTACAGGTACAGCCTTTGTTCAGACTACCTTCATACCCTGCCTAGTCTATTACAACCGCCCCTTAATTGGTATCTTGACAACAACCTTCCTTCACTCCTGTTTACTCTGCACCTCACTGTCAGAGTTATCTTTCAAAATTGTAGATTTTATCAGGCCACTCCCTTTATTAAAAACATGCCATTTACATCATGTACTCCCCAACATGGTGCACTGGGAAGGGCTCATCACATCTGCGGTATTCTTGCCAAAAATGCAGAACCTCAATCTAAACATGAGATAAACCCAATTGAGGGCCATTGTACAAAACAAATGATCAGTACTTTTCCAAAGTGTCAAGATCATGAAAGGAAAAGAAAGACTGAGGAGCTGTGACAAACTGGAGAAGACAAAGGAGGCATGATGAGTAAATGCAATGCTACATCCTGGATTGGATTCTGGACCAGTGGAAGGACATAAGTGGAAAAACTGATTAAATTCATATAAATTCTGTAGTTAATGCTACCATACCAACTTCTTAGTTTTGATCATTGTACTCTGATTAAGCAAGATGTTAACATGAGAGGAAGCTGGGTGGAGAGAATACGAAAACTCTCTGTACCACTCTTGTAACTTTTACAAAGTGAAAAATTATTTCAGAAGGTAGATAAAAAAGAGACCAGAGGGACTTCCCTGGTGGCGCAGTGGTTAAGACTGCGTGCTCCCAATGCAGGGGGCCGGGGTTCGATCCCTGGTCAGGGAACTAGATCCCACATGCATGCTGCAACTAAGGAGCCAGTGAGCCACAACTAAGGAGGCTGCCTGCCGCAACTAAGGAGCCCATGTGCCACAACTAAGACCCGGCGCAACCACATAAATAAATATTAAAAAAAAGAAAAAGAGACCAGAAGAAAAATCATATGCTATTACAAAAAATTCCAATTAACTATAGACGCTTAGTAGAGAGGGAGAGAGGGATAGCTGGAAGGAGGAAAGGGAGAAAGAGAGGCAGAAAGACAGAAAATGAATGTACATTTGGCACGTACCATGGGATAAGACATGAATTTATAAGATCTCCCACTAGTGCCTCACATACACATATAGTATGAGCATCCCACAATGCTAAATGTGGTTCACTCTTTAGAAAATACACCCCCTAAATGCAAGCTAGTTACTTCATCTGGTGCTCAGCTGAAGAAACAGTGATCTGTTCCAACAGTAGAGAAAAAACTGTGCTGATTTATTGAATGTGGCAGAGAAAGCCTCCCAATTTCCCACTGCCCCTCCTTTAGCAATAAAAATCCTGGTTTTTCAGGCCAGAGCATTGTCACCCAGCTATAAGAAATCTAAGAGATTATTTATTTGGAAAAGAGTATAATGTGGCAGTGAAAACCAGGGCTTGGTGTCCATCACATAGAGCAGAATCAAATCTAGCTCTGTGACCTCAAGCAAGTTATTATCTATGTTGAGGCTTAGTCACTTTGTCCATAAAATAGAGATAATGATAATGATCAATTTACTTTATAAATTTGCTGTGAAGATTAAGTTTTTAACCCATGCAAATGCTTTACATTTAACATAGTAATCTGGCATGGAATGTGTGTTCATTAAATATTCGTTATTATTTAAATTTATTTTTATTCATTATTTAAATATTAGTTACTTAGAGAAAATGTCTAAAATTTGTAGCAGTGGAAGGTTAGTGACAAGACTAGTTCAAGTTCAAGTATGACTCCAAATGCATGCTCCATCAATCCAGTAATCAATAGTTTTTAAATTAGGAGCTGTTACTCAGCTTTCTTTTTCCATTCTAGACTTTACTCCTTCGGTAATTCTCACAACCTCTGTATTCTATCCACCAAATCATTGAATCTCTCTAGCTTCCTAAAACGAGGAATCCATCCTCTGATCTAGTGACCAGAGAAGGGAAGCTAGAAGGGAAGATGAATCTCTTTACCTGAATGCTAATGTGAGTCCCATCCCCCATTAAGAGATAGCTTTACCTCATGTACTTTTCATCTTTCCTCTTCCCTCTTTTCTCTTCCCTCTGCCTATGTACAATTAGTACCCCCAAATGAATAGTCCTAATTACTAAGATTATATAAATAAGCTTTTATTTTTTAAACAGCTGACAGTTATAAATAAGAATTTCAGAATTCTTATTTATATGTATATGTGTACCACATCTTCTTTATCCATTCATCTGTTGAAGGACACTTAGGTTGTTTGCATGTCTTGGCAATTGTGAATAATGATGCTATGAACATGGGAATGCAGATATCTCTTCGATACCCTGTTTTCATTTCCTTTGGTGGGGGGGAAGTATTTCAGCTGTATTAGGGCACTGTTAAAAGTTGCTTAAAAAAAAAAAAAAAAAAGAACATCTAGTCTAAAAATCTGTGTTTTCAACCTGAGGGTGAAAACAAGTACATAGTTACTAACAAGTAGTGCTGGATTATATAAACTAAATGTGAATTAGGGTATCAGTAAGTAAATTTCTTTTATTTTTAATTTAATTTTTAAAAATTTTTATTGGAGTATAGTTGCTTTACAATGTTGTGTTAGTTTCTACTGTACAGCAAAGTGAATCAGCTATATGTATACATATATCCCGTTTTTTAGATTTCATTCCCATTTAGGTCACCAGTAAATTTCTAATGAGAAAATTTTGTGATTGTAAAAAAAAATCACTTGACAAATCATGACCGTTGGACTTCTTATGCTTATTTTACCATTTAATATTTTTATATGGAATCACATATGATGGTGGAGTTAGGTACCATAATCTTTCAGTACTTAGACCCTTTAGCAGTCTATATCCAGGCTACTGAAAGAAATCGTAGGCTAAGAGAGCAGGTGGGGGCATTGGGAGAAAGGGAAACCCACTCTTCTTATAAATTTCTATTAGCAATAGTTTTGTAACTCTAGCTACAACCTTTGTCATCCCTTCTGATTCTTCTCTTCATCCCTGTATTCAATTTAGTCTTTTCTTCCTTGGAAAGTAATATCTAGATTTACCTTAATCTCTTCCCTTCACTATTACTGTCTAGCATAAATCTTTATCATGTCATTTCAGGATTATTTGAACAATCTCCTCATCTGGTCTTCCTGACAACAGTTTAGCTACTGGCTCTTGTCTGATTAATTGTTCTGTAATACTGTTTTTACCATATCACTCTACTGCTTCAGAATCTAAAATGAATCTCCACTGCTTAGGGAGTCATTCAGTCTCTTCAGTCTGACTTTTAAAGGTTCTAATAATTTTATACCACCTGAATTATCAAAATTTTCCTCTGTTTCTTAATATGGATTATAGTCAGACTGGTCTTTGCTTTCCTTTCCACCTTGCTCATGCTGTTATTCCCCCACCATGCCAAAGATTGTTATACTTTCCTGTCCAGAATTGATCTTACCTTTTGGTAACATCGTTCAGAATTTCCTTTGGGAATCATCAAACTCTTACCTTTGGTCCATAGGTTTGCATGTGGCTGACTCCACAGCCAGCTCTAGGGTGGACATGAGACCCAAGCCCGGCTAATCAGAGGACCATGACCCCTTGGTCACAGCAATCAGTTCAATAAAGAACATATGACCCGGGGCTTCCCTGGTGGCGCAGTGGTTAAGAATCCGCCTGCTAATGCTGGGCACATGGGTTCGAGCCCTGGTCCGGGAAGATCCCACATGCTGCGGAGCAACTAAGCCTGTGCGCCACAACTACTGAGCCTGTGCTCTAGAGCCCGTGAGCCACAACTACTGAAGCCCACACGCCTAGAGCCCGTGCTCCGCAACAAGAGAAGCCACTGCAATGAGAAGCCCACGCACCGCAACAAAGACCCAACTCAGCCAAAAATAAATACATAAATAACATTATTGAAAAAAAAACATATGACCCAAGCTGGCCCAATGTGAGCCTTGCCTGAACCTTCAGTAGGAACTTTTAGAAAAAGTAGTGCTTGAGAAAGCCAAGAAACAGCAACTGACAGATTCCTGATGATATAATTGAGCTTCTCGATCTACATATGACTGATCTCTTTGGTAATAAGAAACAATTAATACTTTTTTTTCTGTTTTGACTTGAACCAATTTGAATTGGTTTGCAAAGAATACTCCCACCTCTTTGCCTCTTCAAGTTAAGTTTACCCTTTAAGATCTAGCTCTCATGCTACTTTCAAACTGTTCTTCCCTTTCCTTAACTCCCATTATACCTTACTTAATCTACTGCTTTAACACTAAATCATCTCAATTGTTTAATATGTCCTAGTTTTACTTCCCCACTGTACCATAACCTTCTTGAACGCTTGGACCATGAATTACATTTCTCTTGTGTTCACAACACTTAAGAATTTTTTACACTTAAGATGCAGATTGACTGATAAATTATTGGATATATTACTCTTCTTTAGAAATCAGTGGTTAGAATCTCAAGAACAAATGAAAACTGGGCAGATTGTTGCTAATCAGGGCCTAGCTCTTTGGGTAATTCTGTTCCCACCTTACTGATTTAAAAACAAATATGGCAAGAAAGAAGGGGAAATGATATCAATGAGTGTGTTATAAAGACACATTTTGTACCACCTCCTGAAGATTTTTTGGGGGCCTTTGGAGGAGCCTGATAACAGCTCCTCATTTTAAAATGCAGGTTTTATTATTATTCAGGTATGGTGAGACCAGGAGATCAGGAGACAGATGCCATCAACAAGATAGTTTTTACTTACCGTCTTCAAGAAGAGGGGCGTGCTTCACCACATAGGGCCATACAGGGAAGCACCAGGATCAATGAGGAGATGGGGGTGGTCGAGGGGAAAGCGTGGGCAAAAGCGTTTATTGTGGTTTCCACAGTAAAGGCAAGGCAGAGTAAGCATGCTTAGGACTGGCTAGTCTGAATAATTTCAGC
This sequence comes from Balaenoptera physalus, assembly GCF_965194825.1. Lineage (NCBI taxonomy): Eukaryota > Metazoa > Chordata > Mammalia > Artiodactyla > Balaenopteridae > Balaenoptera > Balaenoptera physalus. Next base: position 44,907,008 of record NC_138886.1, read on the forward strand.
AGGCTCTGGGGTGTAGGGACTGTCTCCAGTTATCTAGTCCCTGGTGCTGGGTTGATTAGGGCAGGGGAATATTGACTTGGTGTGTGAGAGTTTGATAAAGAAGGTGGTTGAAGGATGGATGTGGGTTCTGGATTGGTCAGTTTGTATATGAAAGGTCCAGGGGATTTGTTAGCTATTGGACAATTAGCTAGCCGTGAGAGGAGCAGTCTCTCCCCAGTCAGTGAGGCCCCAGGTGGCAGAGCATCAAGAATACGGAAAATAAGGGGCAGAACAAGGACCCACTGCACCCTAGATGGCCAGGGACCATGGGCAGTGCCTGGGATCCCCACCTTAAAGGGAATTGTTCCTGAGTGGTGCCTTGGGCTTTGCCAGCCTGGATTTATGGGGTGAGCTTCCCTCCTGGAGCCCTGTGAGTAGTTAGCCCTCCTTTTTGATTGTGGTTACTTAAAAAACAAAAAAAATTTCATTGCAACCACCTATAAATCGTATTTTACAAATTGCAGAAATGAAGATACAGAGGACTGCCACCCACTGAGCTAGGCATAGACACCAAATGTCTTGGTTCCCATTCTTTTGTTTTAGAGGTGTGTGCCTACATGTTTAGGGGCGAAATAATGTGGTATCTAGAATTTGCTTCAGAATAACGGAGAGTGGGAGGTACAAAGGAAACAAGATTGGCCGTGAGTGATGACTGTTGAAGCTGTGTGGTAGTTCTCATTGCTATTCTCAGTACTTTGTACATGTTAGAAATTTTCCATAATAAAACTTAAAAAAAAAAAAGAATACAGAAAATAAGAAAATATAGTTACTACACTCCCCTCTATCCCACCTGGGTTCAGAACAATTGAGCAATAAGACAAAGCAGAGGCAGATGGTAGTCCAAATATCCCCTCTTTTACTGATAAAGCCTACCTTGGAGAATATATCTTTACGCGAGAGTCAAATGGGCCTCCTAACTCCATTCAGAATTAGACTTACTCATATAGTCATAGCAGTATTGGACCAGGACAACTTTTCCAGCTGGGAAGGATTTTATGGCATGAGTAACAGAGAAGAAATTGTGCTTACTATAAGCAAGTTTACTCCCAAGAGGGGCGAAATAAATAAGGCCCGGAGCTGAGTTGAGCACACCCAGTTTATTCCTCCCAAATGTTCCAATCAGATGAGACACTCCACCTTCCCCAGACAGAGGAGTAGAGAAAGTCAAGGGGTATTGCTTGACTGAACTCCCTTTTCGTAGATGGACAGGCCAAGAGTGGGAAAGAAACATTACCTCCCACCAAAAAACATTGATTTTTCTGGAGATTTTAGTAAGATAATGGAATTCTGCCACTTCCCTAGCCATGATTCCAGCTTGTAAGTTTTCATTTCTTCATCTTCATCTATTGGATGGCTCTAATTCTGCAAAAGAAACTCTTCTATCTTCAGAACTTCAGTTTTCTGCTGTATGACATCATACTCTTATTCTGCCTTTGGCTGAAGGTAAAAAGGCTTTTTTTTTTTTTCCTCTCTGAAAAGACATTAAATCTGAACATGGACATCACATCCACCACGGATACTTCCTTCTTCTGCAGCCTGATGCCTCCTCCCACCAAGATTTTTTATGTCCATCCAAAATATTACAAGCTTGTTTACAACATATTTTTTATTAAGGCACACTTTTAGTAAAATGCTGATATAAAACTTTTGGTATAAAATTTTGTAGAAAAATTAGAAAATTCAGTCATGCAAAGTGAAGAAGATAAATGAGCTCATATTCTGCTGGGGAACCAGATATTTTAGCAACTAATTACAAAGGAGTGTGAGGCACTCAGTAACAGAGGAAGGAGAGCTCTGAGATCATAGGGGAAGGAGTGATTCTTTGTGGGTGATAAGGTGAGGGGATGGGTGGGGACTTAATAGGACATAACTGGAAAGATTGCCTGTGGCCCACTGGGAAGGATGTTATATGTTATATGTTATGTTAAAGAACTTAGACTTTATTCAATAAGCAGTGGAACATCACTGTGGGATTTGAATCAGAAGAGCAACATAATCAATTCATTTTTTAAAAATATTTATTTACTTATTTTTGGCTGCGTCAGGTCTTAGTTGCGGCATGCGGGATCTTTTCTTGCGGCACGCGGGCTCCAGAGTGTGTGGGCTGTGTAGTTGTGGCACGTGGGCTCTCTAGTTGTGGCTTGTGTGCTCAGTAGTTGCGGTGCACAGGTTTAGTTGCCCTGCAGCATGTGGGATCTTAGTTCTCCAACCAGGGATTGAACCTGCGTCCCCTGCATTGGAAGGCAGACTCTAAACCACTGGACCACCAGGGAAGTCCCTACTCAATTCACTTTTGAAAAAGAAAACTATTTATTGAGAAAAAAATCATTTGAAGTCTCTCATATACCTGGGGCACTAGCATATGTGAGGGAAATCTGGAGGCTAGCAGGTAAGTTAGGAAGTGTTGCAATAGACCAGATTCTTGACCTCGGCCAAGCCCTGCCCCAAATAATTTTTATGTAAGCTCATTTATTAGCAAGTAAAGTACATACCAGGATTCATTTGGCATAGAGCATAGAGTACAATAAAAGAAACTAAAGCCAAACCTTAATTATATATACATATTAAGTTAGTTATGCTTATAGTGTGGGTATATATTAAATCAGAGAGATTTGTTCTTTGAGAGGATTTCTGTCACTCCTACTTTATTTCTTTTTTCTGTTTAAACATGAAGATAAAGGTCCTGTTATTTGCCTTCTTAGCAGCAAACTCCCCCCATCCCCACCTAGCTTAGAGTGCTTAGTTTTCTTCTTGATAAGAGAGGCCTGATAGGTTTAGGCCAAAATAAAAATTCTGATTGTATTTCAGGATTATGAAGATGATATTAATTAGTCTAAGCCTGTCCAGGTAATTCTATATCTTTTGTCTACTGTTAGTTTAGAAATGGGAATGTGAAGCACTATGGGAAGTCTGCTGGGTGGCTTCCAGGAAAAGTGTTCCTGTTGAAGAAAAGAGACACATATAGGAGGAAACAGGCTTTCTTTGCTGAATTTGTTGTATCTGGGTGTGATGCCTTGAACTGTGGCAACCACCTTACGATTGTGAGGGAGTAAGCTAGCATGCTGAAAATAGCCGAGCCCAAGGATGGAAAGGACTGGGTTGATAATCTGGAGCTGATGTAGCTTGGAACTTCATGTTTTTTTAGATAGTAAATGTCCTTATTATTTAAGCTAGTTTTAGTTGGGTGTTCTGTTCATATCACTGAGAGCAGTCTACCTAATATAGGCTCTCAGAGAGAAAGATACTATGAAACATTTATCTATCATCAGTAAAAGGACTCATATGTGTATGTTCTGTGTTGTTTCTAAAGCAGTGCTTTTCAAATTTTAACGTACCTATAAAACACCTGGTGGTATTGTTTAAATGCAAATTCAGTAGGTGAGGCCTGAAATACTACATTTCTAAGAAGCTCCCAGGATTTGTCCATGGTGCTGGAATAGGGTCCACACCTTTGAGCAGCAAATGTAGACCACAGCTATAGCTCATTAAAGGTTAGATAGATGGGAAACCTCCAAGTGACTGATAGGATTTTTAAAGGGAGAGCCAGGAGTCAGGATGAGGTACAGTAGTGACTGCTAATTCAAACAGATTAGCCCAACATTATTCCTTATTAATACTGATAATTTCAGAAAAGATAAGGGGCAGATAGGTGCCAGGGGCAGACAGAAACCAGGACAAGATCTTAGAGGCTGCCTCTGAAGAGAAGAAGGAAGTAGAAAGTGTCTTTCTTACTTGTAGGAGGTGCTCAGACAAAGCACAAATTCTTGGTACTAGCAGGTCTTTTAGATGACTTTCAGAGGCCTTTTGCCTGAAAATACTGCGGTACTCCCATCTTTACCACCATAGGTAATTTAAACCACCACCAACAAAATAATCTGTAAAATAAGTGTAAGGAAGTACAAATTTTGATTTTCCTCCACAATGACTACTCTGACACTTTTTTTGGGGGGGGGAAGTAATAGCTATGTTACTCTTCTTAAATTTTTGGTGGGGGTACATTTGCTTGACTGGTACCCTAAACATGCATGGGTATGCCAATAGGGTCTGTTGGCCCTGGATTTCTGGACAGGGAAGCATGGAATAATGTCAGTTTAAATTATTCTTTTAACTTGAAATGTTTCCCAACAACAACAACAAAATGATTTAGAGCTTAGAGGATGGGAAAACTTATTTGTAGGGCTAATTTAGTGCTTCTGGAAAGAAGTAGTGACTCCTAGCAGTATGGTAAATAATCTATGACTTATTTTCCCAAGTTTGAGAATAACTATTGAGAGCATTAAAATAATGTGTACACAAAGATTGCAACTGAAAGTGGCTCCTGTGATTAAGAATATAAAGATTCTCTAAAGGTAAAAAGAGATCATTTACAGGAGTCATATCTTTAGTTCCACAGTGGAGAGTATCGTCATTATTTAAAGACAAATTATGGTATTCTTAGCCTAAATCCAGGTATTAGAACAAAGAATACAAAGGCAAAACTAGCTAGTTCTCAGTCAAAGACAGTACTCATAAAGAGCAGACTTAATAGAGGGATTCCAAGAAGAAAAACTGTAAACCCCAGAATGATGACAATTATAAGGGGACCCTGATATTAAGCTGAGGAAGTCCCTAGCTGCTGTTCCCTTTTTCCATGAGGTCCTTAGATCAATAGCAATTTGAATCTTTGTTGATATAAAAACAAGATATTTAAACATAAAGAGTAAGAAATAGTTTATCTCCATAAACATATTTCTTGAGCAATCTAGTCTATTGCTTTTCATAAGTAAAGTATACATATCTTTTCTCGCCCACCTAGAATGCCAAATTGCTGTAAATAACAATTATTTGCAAGGTTTACAAAAGTAAAAGGACTTCATGAAACTGATGTAAGAATAAACAAGATCAACTTCAGTAGAGGCAGTAGATCCAGTGGTTAATAGTATTTTGGGCTTTGTCTAGGAGCTGTATGCTTTGATAGCATTACTTAAAGTCTTTAAATTACAGTGGTTTCATCTGTTTAAAAAAACCCAGGAATGACGATACTATTTTAAGTACTAAGTTAAAGACAATGATGTATGTAGTGTTTAGCACAGTGCCTGGCACTTGTAAATTCTTGTACTCAATCCATAAACTGGTTTTAGAAAATCTTCACATGCCAGACACTGTGCTGGATGTTGGGGATATGGTCTTGAACAAAACAGATCAATATATGCATCTCGCCCTCAAAGAACTTAAGAGTCTAGTAGGGAAAGCAACTGGTTAAAAGGTAAACCAACATAATATTTAAGTGCCAACTTTCAGTGAGATATCCACTTGGGGAACATGAGGTGAATAGAAATATACTTATGATTAACAGGTGAATAGGCCTGCTGATTTCTAAGCCTTTATTTATAAACATTTATTTATTATGAAACAACCTTGAGAATAATGAAGGCGTAACTTTGTTGGTAGGACTGGGAAAACTAAGGGACGCTTAGTATGTTTTGGTTATTAATTCTTGGAGGTTAATTGACCTTGGGATGAAAACATTCCCAAACTCTCAGCCCAAAGGGCTCTATTGTTTGGGAAGATCTCTATATGAGAAACTCATTGCAAAGAAATTAGGAAGAGGAAGTCTTAAGAGAAGTGTTTTAAAACAAGGTCAAAAATGTATTCTGAAGAGAAAATATTTATTAAGCTGATATACTAGGCATTTCTTGCTCTTTATCTCATTTATTTCTCCCAATGGCCCTGTAGGAAGGGTAATATTACATCCATTTTAGAAACAATACAGTCGAGACCTCAAGTAACTTTTTTAAACAGGTCACACTTACTAACTGGCAAAGTGAAAATGAGAAGTCCATGTTTCCACTAGCTTCTAGCTGCCTTTAGCTCAGTGCAAGAGACATAGGAGGCAACCAACACATTTGCTGGAAAGAATGAATGAATAAATGTACTTTAGCTCTGCTATTTATGTGTCCCTGGGTAAGACAATTTTTCTGAGTCTGTCTTCATTTCTTAAAGGAATATAACAAGACTTACTTCACAGAGTTGAGGTAAGGAACAAATAAGGTGATACAATAGGGAAAAACAATTAAAATATAAAATATTAAATGTTAGCATGATATATGTCACAAATTATGACATGTATAATTTGTGTGTGCATATGAAAACAGCATTGGTAACAGTTAATATTATGAGGGCTTTCCTGGTGGCGCAGTGGTTGAGAATCTGCCTGCCAATGCAGGGGACACGGGTTCGAGCCCTGGTCTGGGAAGATCCCACATGCCGCGGAGCAACTAGGCCCGTGAGCCACAACTACTGAGCCTGCGCGTCTGGAGCCTGTGCTCCGCAACAAGAGAGGCCGCGATAGTGAGGCCGCGCACTGCGATGAAGAGTGGCCCCCGCTTGCCACAACTAGAGAAAGCCCTCGCACAGAAACGAAGACCCAACACAGCCATAAAAAAAAAAAAAAAAAAAAAAATCCTTCCTTAAAAAAAATATATATATATTATGAGAATTTATACATAACTTCCAAACACCAGACTCTAAGAAAAAAGGTACTGGATAGAAAAATTGGAAGAATAGGCAAGGAATTGATATATTGTGTCTGGGACGGGGATATTGGTGGTTAGGGACAGGGTAAAGAAACTTTACATTTGTAACCCTTTGCATTTTCCTTTTGAATTTTGAACCATGTATTACTGCATTACTATTCAAAAAATAAATAACTTTAAACTTTATAAAAACATTGTATTAAAATGTAACATTAACACAGAATAACCACAGTACTTTTTTTAGCATTGCCTTTATTTCAATTATTAATTTAAATTATGAAAATGAAGCCACTTCGTTTTCTTTTTTTTTTTGAGAATTTAAATATTTTATTATATAAAGTTATACCCAAAATTGTGCTTCATTTTTTCACTATATACTTTAACTCAAGGACATTTGTAAAAGCAGTACATTTTAGAAATCCTGAAAGAAATTCCACTAGCTATAGGCTATTTAAATACTGCTTACAGAAAGTATTTTAAAAAAAAGGGGAAGTACAAATGAACTTATTTACAAAACAGAAGTAGAGTCACAAATGTAGAAAACAAACTTATGGTTACCAGGGGATAAGGGGGGGAGGGATAAATTGGGACACTAGGACTGACATGTACACACTACTATATATAAAATAGATAACTAATAAGAACCTGCTCTATAGCACAGGGAACTCTACTCAATATTCTGTAATGGCCTATATGGGAAAAGAATCTTAAAAAAAAAAGGAGTGCATATGTGTATAACTGATTCACTTTGCTATACACTCGGAACTAACACAACATTGTAAATCAACTATACTCCAATAAAAATTTTTTAAAAATATTAAAGCCAGCACCATATAAACAGCATACACTTAAATAAAAGAGATGAATGCTTAACATACAGAGTAATGTTTTTTTGTTTTTTAAATAAATAAATTTATTTATTTATTTATTTTTGGCTGTGTTGGGTCTTCGTTGCTGTGTGCGGGCTTTCTCTAGTTGCAGCGAGCAGGGGCCACTCTTCGTTGTGGTGCGCGGGCTTCTCATTGTGGTGGCTTCTCCTGTTGTGGAGCACGGGCTCTAGGTGCGTGGGTTTCAGTAGTTCTGGCACATGGGCTCAGTAGTTGTGGCTTGCGGGCTCTAGAGCGCAGGCTCAGTAGTTGTGGTGCACGGGCTTAGTTGCTCCACGGCATGTGGGATCTTCTCGGATTAGGGCTCGAACCTGTGTCCCCTGCAGTGGCAGGTGGATGCTTAACCACTGTGCCACCAGGGAAGCCCCAGAGTAATGTTTTTTATTCACTGATAAACTAAAGGTCCATTTCAAGATGTCTCTCTTGTATACTTCATTTGTTTTATTAGCAAGCAAAGCCCTATAAGGGATGGCTTCATCTAGTCCTCAGACTCGGATCCATCTTCATCTTGACTAATCTGGAAGTAACGAAGTTCGTAAATCTCCTTGTCAGATGCAACCACACGAAGCCAATCACGAATATTGTTCTTTTTAAGGTATTTCTTGGTATTTCAAATACCTTTTACAGAACTGTTTCTCAGAAACAACTGCGATTTTATTCTTGAAGCGTTCAATGTGAACGACATTCCCAAGATTCCCAGTTTTTCCATTCACTTTAACCTTCTCCCGTAGCAACTGTTCAAAATTTCCAGAATCAAAAATTCCATCTTCTACTGGATGAGTAAGGTCCAAATTAAACTTCCAGGTTGACTTCTTAGGCTTCCTGTCTTCGGCGCCATCCTGAAGGCCCGCCGCGCGATCAGAGAGCCACTTCATTTTCAATATGATTATATCTTTTTAACAGAATCCGTGGTCCCTGAGCAAGTTTAATTCTCCTGAATAAAACAATCTTCTTTTACCATTATTTTGAAAGACTGTTTTGCTGGATGGTAGATTAAATTGAGTGAAACGAGTTATATTCTAAGAATAACATCAAATGCAGGTAGGGCAGCGGTTTTATCCACGAGCCCAGAGAGAAATGGGGCGGAAAATGAACGCAGGTAAATAAGAGTTAGTGGTTAAGTCTGACATTGCTATGGGCCACGGTTTGATGTTGGTGCTGCACCGCGTTATGGCTCCTTTGCGCTTTGGTGGTCTTCCAAAGTGCGAGTACTAGACAGAGTTAGGTTCCTGAATTTTTCCCGATCTGCTGCCATGACCAGTCCAGGGCTTGGGTTAGGGCTTTCGCTGGCCCCTAAACACTGAAAAGATGACAGTGTCCCTCTACATTTATGCAATTAAAAATAGAAATTCACTTAAGAAATTCATTAAAACTTAACAGGGCGAATTCAAGACCTTCCTTCTAGACTTTCTGAAATAAAAGTTCCGATTAAATTCATCAAAGCTGAACTTTTTTTCAGCATTTCTCCTTTGCTAATGTGTTAGCCTTAGTTCAGCGGCCTGTTCCACCACCCGGCACTCACCGGCTCTCAAGCCCGAACCACGCGGCTGCTCGCAGGTGCCATCCTCAACCTGCCAGGAATCTCCTCCTTCGCCCCACCCATCTGGCCCTTGCCCCCGCCCACTTCACGCGTTGTCGTGACATCAGCGCGCCGTCGCCAAAGGCCGGCAGCAAATGAGCGCAGGTGGCTGCGGCCCTTCGTCGTACTCTCGAATGCGCAAGCGCGGTCGTTCCGGGTGCTCGGAAGACCTGGCGGAGCCCGGCGCTGATGGAGGCCCGAGGGCGGCGGGGGCGGGGCGCGCCGCGAGCTGGGGGCATGTCCACGGCGGGCGCCGTCTAGAGGAGGGCCGAGCAGCCGCCACCACGCTTTCCGTCGCGGCGAGACGCAAGCGAGCCAGGCCGAGGGCCGCGGCGGCGATGCAGCGACGGCGGCGCCCTCCGCCGCCAGTCTCTCAGCTGCCCGAGGGCTGCGGGGGAGGCGGCGGCAGCCGCGGAGGAGGCGGCGGGAGCGAGGAGGTGGAAGTGCAGTTCTCCGCCGGGCGTTTGGGCTCCGCCGCGGCGGTTTCGGCGGCGGCGGCCACGCGCAGCACAGAGGAAGAGGAGGAGAGGCTCGAGCGCGAGCACTTCTGGAAGATCATTAATGCCTTCCGCTACTACGGGTAAGGAGCCCGTGGCGGACCCCTGCTCAGCCCGTCGGCGCGCCCGCTGATTGCGGCTGACCCGTCCGCACCGTGGCGCACGCCGCGCTCGCCCTCCGGTCGCCACGCCTCCTGGGCGTCGGAACCGGGCCGCCTCAGCTGACCTCCGCGCCCCCGAGTCATCTCGCACCACCTTAGCCCTTCCCGGCCCTGCACTCCCGCGTGTCTGCCGCGCCGTCTGTTGCTCAGCCTCTTGTCTTCTGATCTCAGGATCACATTAGCCCTCTTGCCTTTCATCCCTCGTTAAAGGTTTGGCTTTGAGGCCGGTGAGGGTGACCGGAAAAGTGCTGTAAGAATTTCAGATAGAAGATGGTGGTGGTAAAATCGTCCAGTGCTGGGCATGATTTGTATGTATTGTCGCTGTCCTGCAAACTGAACAGGCGGAGAGCCCAAGTTCACCTACACGTGGGATGCCGTAGGATGTTTTTTCTCAAACTGTTGTCAGTTCTTGTGAGAGCAGCATTAAGATTTCCGCCCCTTACACACCCCCACCCTTGGCGCTGCGAAAGCACAGCACTTTTGTGGTGAGCGAGTGAATGATGCTGCTCAGTGTCTTTAACTGGTGGGTGAAATTAAGGTCGGAGATGGTCCGGATGTTCTAAAATTTGCAGATTTTTAAGGGGGAAACGAGGGAAAGCAATGTAATAGCCGCTTTTATGATATTTTTCTGCAAATATTTATCGAATTCTCACTGTGGGTTGGGCACAGTGGTAGGACTTTAAAACTTCCTTTCATTTTTCTTGTAGATAAATCGTAAAGTAGCTTAGTCACAAAATTATAATTCCAAGATCTGAAAGGGACTTAAAACAATTGGATTTTCAGGTAAAGAAAGCACTTTTATTCGTGTGAGAGATGTGTACACCGACGGCGATGTTCTGAGTCTGCAGTTGGAATCAGATATATGTGACCTCCTACTGAAGTAAAACTGTTCCCTTAGATGGCCTCCTGTGCTGTATGCAAATTTTTAAATATTTCTTGACTGACCTCCTCAAGGGCAGGGGCTGAGCCTTATTTATTTTTATGTTGCCAGTGCTTGGCATGTTGTTGGGGCTCTATTTTTAACAAATAAGGCAAGTAGTAACAAAGAAGTATATTTGTTATTCCCAAATAGTTTGTCAATTTGTGACTGATGGTTAAACTAGTTTGTTACTATTCTGAATTTTAAAACTTGCTTAATGAAAGCTTGAAGTTACTTTAGACTCTGATTAAATTTGTGACATGTATTTTTGAAGTTGAGAGATCTTGATGAAATAATTTACTAATTAAACTCGGGCATAGGAGCCATGGATTGCATTACTTATGGAGCTCAAAAGGGAATTAATAACATGGGGATTTGATTTAGTATCAACGGAGTGAGGAAGGCAGACAACTGGAGCATTGAACTTGTTACAAGTATTGTGTCTGGAAGAACCATACAGCGAGGGGAAGAAGCTGACATTAGATAGCCAGAAGTGTTAGCTGCAGAAAAGTCTGGTATATTTTACTGTTGAAAAGTGTAGAAAGAATACTGGGAAATGTCTTGGGACTGTTGTGGACTCAGTTAAAATGTGTGTTTGTACGCAGTTCAAATATATTGGGACTAATTTAGAATTGATATTTATGATTGGGTATCAGCTGGGCCTTTTTGTGGGGGAGGGCAGGGGGGTTTGACCTGAAACTAGGACCTAAGTGTGGCAATATAGAAAAGGGCACTGTGTGCATGTTCTGGTGGTTGTGATACAATTTGCTATACTCTCCTCCCTCTTCTTTACCACTTCAGTGTGGGACAGGAAAATTTCATTTTTAACAACAATCCTTTTTATTTGCATGTACTCTCTTAATGAAAAAATTGAAATCCCTGTGCTGAAAATAGTATACAATTAAAAATATGTTTAGGGGTATGGGAAGGATTGTGTAGCAGAAAACACTGGATTATTACATTCCAACATTTTATAATCTTCTAGACCTGTACTGCCCAATACCATAGCCACTAATCACATCTGGCTGCATTTAAGCTTAAATTACTTAAAATTTAATAAAATTAAAAATTCTTTTCCTCGGTCTCACTAGCTACATTTCAGGTACTCAGTAGCCACATGTGGCTATTGTCTGCTGTATTGGACAGTGCAGATGTAAGCCTTTCCATCATTGTAGTAAGTTCTTATGGACAATTCTGTTCTAGACCTTTAGCAGATACTTCCAAATTTCAGACAGTTTGGTTTTACTACTCACTGCCTTTTTGTCAGTATATAGGAGATTTAGATAAAGGTCATAAGGCAAGAAATGTCTTTTGATTAATATTTTCTCTTTCCAAGAGAAAAACAAATATCATATATTAACGCATGTATGTGGAACCTAGAAAAATGGTACAGATGAACCGGTTTGCAGGGCAGAAATAGAGGCACAGATGCAGAGAACAAATGTATGGACACCAAGGGGGGAAAGTGGTGGTGGGCGGGGTGGGTGGGATGAATTGGGAGGTTGGCATTGACATGTGCACACTAATATGTATAAAATGGATAACTAATAAGAACGTGCTGTATAAAAAAATAAATAAAATAAAATTCAAAATTCAGAAAAAAAAATTTCTCTTTCCAGTGGCTTCCAGTTCTGTACTTTCTACAGATTTTGCTTAGATGACATATTCTGACTGAGGTAAAAATGATTATAGCATTGTACTGAATAGTAAAAAAACGTTAGCCTTAAAATACCGCTCTTGTTGTGAATGGAGATACCTACTCACAGAGGAAATACTACATTTGAAATATCAAACGTCATCAGATATGTCCTACTTTTAGAAATAGCAGTTAGGTAGATCTTAAAAACTGAGACGTAGAGCTCATTTTTACAGGTGAGGGGATATAAAGAGGTGGGCAACTTGCCTAGGGTTGTACAACCAAATAATTGTGGTAGAGTCTGGCCTGAAATCCAAAGTCATTAACTAAAAATTTACCCTGCATTAGTAAGCAGTGGTACTAGTAAGACAATTTTAACCTTGGGTATTTAATAAATATTTTAAATGGATTAAGACAGACTCTCCTCTGAAAAGGTATGCTTCCGTGTTTGGAATTCTAGAATAGTTCAACAGGTGCAGAGGAATGGGTCTATGACCTTAGCCCTTGGCTAGATCCAGCATTGGACCCACTTTGAGTCAGAGTTGGGGTCACTGCTGAGATCAGCCTTCTAGAGAGAGCTGGAGGTAGGGATATCCTTGAGGAAATATGGCTGCTGACTCTATTCTCCTCTTAGGTGCCCAAGGATGTGGCCTCTTAATGCTGACTGAGTTCAGAACCAAGGAGAGTCTGAAGGTTGTAAAACATTCCTTTAAATCAAGGTTGGCAAACTTTCTTTAAAGAGCCAGGCAATGAACATTTTAAGCTCTGAGAGCTAGGTGGTCTCTGTTAAAACTGTTCAACTGTATGCTTGTGTGAAAGCAACCACAGGCAGTATGCGAAGGAATGAGCATAGCTGTGTTCCAGTACAACTCTTTACAAAAACAGTCAAGTAGCCAGGAGGTCATAACTTGCCCACCACTGTCTTAAAACACATTGATAATGTAAGCATTTACAGAATAGTGAAATTAGCCCCAGTTTTAATAGTATAGTAAGGATTGGACTCTTCTCAACTTTGGTAAGACCTCACTTATTTCAAGAGAGTATATAGATGTATGTTATGGACAGCTTTGCATACCATTAAGTAACCAAGGGTTAAGGGATATGCTGCATCTCATCCTGCTCTGTGTAGTTACATCACTTTCTTTGTTGTTTTTTGTTTTGGTTTGGTTTTTTGTTGTTGTTTTTGGCTGCGTTGGGTCTTCCTTGCTGCATGCGGGCTTTCTCTGGGTGCGGCGAGTGGGGGTTACCCTTCATTGCGGTGTGCAGGCTTCTCATTGCGGTGGCTTCTCTTATTGCGGAGCATGGGCTCTAGGTGCGAGGGCTTCAGTAGTTGCACGCTGGCTCAGTAGTTGTGGCTCGCAGGCTCTAGAGCGCAGGCTCAGTAGTCGTGGCACACGGTCTTAATTGCTTCGCGGCATGTGGGATCTTCCCGGACCAGGGATCAAACCCGTGTCCCCTGCACTGGCCAGCGGACTCTTAAGCACTGTGCCACCAGGGTAGCCCCGTTACATCACTTTTATATGGAATTAACAGAACTTTTATATGGATTGGCTTTTCTGACCAATCCATAAGTTACTCAACTCCCCTGCACTTATGGAAATAAGTAGTCTCCAAGGAGAACCGGAAGTGGTGCCGAGGGAGCGTAACTGAACATTTATTGATTGCTTTTTACATATGCTGAAATATGGAGTTTAAATAGTGACAAAGATGAGTTTTGTATTTTAGAAGAATTTATCTGATTGGAGGTGGGAGGGGGTTAGGTTGGGGAAAGCATATTTAGGTAGCAGGCCTCTCAGTTTATCTTTGGGAGACATAGTGAGGGCCCGAGGTAAAGCATTGGAGGAGGGGGAATATGTAGATAGTTTTATGAAGTAGAATCAAAAGGATTTCAGGCTTCTTGATTGTGTGTGCTATGAGAAGAGGCATTTTAGGATGACTCATTAATTTCTGACTTGAGTGGATGTGTGGTGTACCATTCTTCAACATCAGCCATATAGGAAGATGTGCAAGTTTTTCTGGTGGGACGTGTGCTAAGTTCAGTTTGGAAATGCTGAGTTTTGAGGTGTGGTGAGAGGGAGTTGGTGGGGTATCCAGTGCCCGGGAATTCTAGGAAAGGATTACTGTGAGACTATTTAACCTGTTGACAGTAAATTGTAAACTGTTGCAACTCTGCTGTTTGCCCACTTTAAGTAGTTAGTGTCATACTCTACTGATAGGAATGTAAATTGGTAAAATCTTTCTGAAAATCAGTTTGTATCAAGAGCTTTAAAAATACTTACCTTTTCTGATCTGGTAATTCTTTTGGGAATTCGTGGTAAATTTTTTTTTTTTTCTAAAATGTAGACAGATTTTGAACACAAAATTTCACTGTATAGACAAGTGAAAGTATCTAGATGCCCAATGTTTGGGAACTAGCTAAGTAAATTTTGGTTGCCTAAGATGGGATGATGATGAGCAGCCCTTATAGTCATTTGTCATATAGTCATTTGAGAACTTTTTTTCTGACCTGGGAAAATTCTTTCGACAAGGATGAAGAATTACAAGTGTTTCTAAAACTTTAATGTGCATGTGAAGCATTTGGTGATCTTGTTAAAAGGCAGATTACATTCACTAGGTCTTGCATGGCGCCAGAGATTCTCCATTCCTAACCACTTCCACGTGATCTGCTGTGGTCTGTACTGCATTTTGACTAGAAAGGTGTTAGATGACTTTGTCTTAAACAACAACAATAAAACAGAGAGAAATACGCCAGAAAGTTAGAAGTGGTTGCCTCTAGAAGAGGAATTATTAGGAACTTTTTTCCTCCTGAATACTTTTCTTCATTTTTCGTATTTTCACTGTGTACACATTAGTTATATAAATTAGATATACCTCCTGTATTTGAGCATTGACTATGATTTAGGCACTGGGCTAAGTGTGTTGTGTGCTTTATTTTGTTACGCTTTCAATGAAATCCATTATGTAGGTAGAGGAGTATAATGGTGTCTACCTTGTGGGGTTTTATGGAGATTTTTTCAGAATAGTTCATTTTAAGTGACTTGGTTTAGTGCCTGACATTTATTAAATCTCAATAGATCATAGCTTCTGTCATCATCATCATTGTTATGTATTTCCTTGTTTTGGTATATGAGACAGTTGAGCCACAGGGAAAGGAAGTAACTTGCCAGGGGTCACATAGTGAATAGGTAGCATAACCTGGGTTTCAAGCTGGATCTGTTAGACTCCGGAGCTCACTGTTGTACTGTCTCCAGGGGGGAAAAAAAGCAAACATTAGTGCAGCCACTGCTTACTTGGTTTCACATTATCCCTAACCACCCCCAGAATACCACCACACACAATCTTCTAAAAATGTGACCAGGTTTTTGCTTCAGTTCTGTCAAGTTTCTTCAGAACCTCTTTAAATATGACTGTTCAGAAATTATACAGTAATTTGACATACGATAAAATGACAGAATTATTTGGATAAATAGAGAGACTCAGGCAACCAAATGAAAAAGAATATTTTTCATTTCCATTTAATATTGAGTAAATGCCAAAGGACATTTAAAAGAAGCATATGCATTTGTGTATTTGGTCATTTGTATCTGTAAAATGTAAAGAATGATGTAGTGAACACCTACCACCCGGTTTACAAAAAGAACGTTATCTTATCCTTTTCCCCTCATAGGACATCATTTTCCTGCATTTTCGTCTCCTTACTTGTAGTTTCTCTACATATGTTTAGTCCCTACAATATATTGCTTATTTTTATATAAGATGGAATTGTACATTATGTATTTTTCTGCAACTTGCTTTTGTCAACAAATATTTTGTTTCTGAGTTTTATCCGTATTATTGTGTGTAGCTGGATTTATTAACTGTATTCTGTGTATAACTATACTGTATTTTCTTCGTTCAGTCTACTGGTGATAGACTTTTTGGGTTGTTTCCAGATTTTTTGCTTGTTATTTCTTACAGTGCTGTGATGAGACTTATTCATGTGTCATGTGCCCATTTGCAAGAGTTTCTTGAGTATGTGTCTAGGTGTATGATTGCTTGGTTATAGGGAGTCTGCATATTAAGCTTTACTAGGTAATGCTGAATTTTCTGAAGTGGTTGTACTAATTTATGCACCCACCATCAATCAGTATATAAATATTCTAAATCTTCCACACTTTTACCAATATTTCATATAGTCAGGCTTTAAAATTTTGCCCATCTGATTGATGTAAAATGACATTTCATTTTGAGTATAATATTTAAGTTTTAAAAATGATGTTCTTTTTACGTTTTATTTTTTTAAAAAGTCCTCAAAGTGACCTTTAGAGTTATCTGGAAACTTCTGGAATACAAAGTGTGAATATCGTCATGTAAAAAGCTATAGAATTTCAGTTTTTCATTTGTTTACTACTTTTGTAGTATATAAGATCTTTTACAATATTTAAAAAAATTCAACTTGGTTGGCTCTTAATAATTTCAGAACACATTTTGTATATATTCTAATTTCAGAGCAGCATTCTGCTACTGGATGGAGAAATCTAAAATTTCTAAAATCTAAATTTCTAAAATCAAAGCTGTTTTGCTGAAAATTTTAATTTTGGAAATTGAAATCATAAAAATAAACATGTTGTGCATTAATCCTCTTTATGTTTCCTTTTTTTCTCCCTTCTAATTGGTGCAGGTGTTTTAACTATTTGTCTTTTGTTTGGTTGCTTAGAGAGTTTGTAATAACATGAAAATATACAAAACTTTGTAAATCGATATCCTTTAAGAAACCAAAAGATTGAAAATGGCTGGACAGTATCCAACATTATAAGGAAATAATTGTACAGGAAGGCAAACTTAAAATAAGATTGGCCTCTGGTGAGAATTCTTTGCCAATTTAAAAAACACCTTTTATGTTTTAGCACCAGTATGCATGAGCGAGTGCACCGAACAGAAAGACAATTTCGATCACTCCCAGCTAATCAGCAGAAACTACTTCCGCAGTTTCTTCTTCACTTGGACAAGATCCGGAAATGCGTTGATCATAATCAAGAAATACTACTGACCATTGTGAATGATTGCATACATATGTTTGAAAATAAAGAATATGGAGAAGATGTATGTGCAAGTTTGTTCTATTTGTTTTTATTTTAGAGTTTGACTTCTATATTTTGAGATCTTTATCTTCCTGGATTTCATTTTTATGAAATGAAAGAGTCATTGGCTCTACTTAGAGAATGTTTTCACTTGTATGTTCAGTCATTTTATTAGGCTTAATAGAACAGTATGCCAGAAACTGGATTTGTTCACTGATTTTTTTCCCCCTAAAAGTACTAAGATAATTGTGGGCATTTTGATACACTTTTCACATAGTGTTCCGCCTATCGTGGCATATGGAGTTAGTGACTTACATTTTTATCAACAACCTTACTAGCTGTGTGAAATTAATTTCCCTTGCTAAACATTATCTTCAGAATCTTTTACTCTAAAAGATTATTTTCACTTATAAATCTCAAGGGACTGGAAGTAATAGAAACTGAAGTCCTGTTTTTGTATCCACAGGATAGATACAGTTGGGCCACTCCAGTGTGAGCCTCTCCATGCTGCTCCATCAATGACCTGGAGGGACTTTCTTTCCTCTCTTAGACCGAGAGAATGTTTGGTCTCCATAGCGGCTCAGTTCTGGTCCTCTCCTGAGTAAAGACTGCTTAATTATATGGTGGTTTCATGATTAATGGACCATACTGTATTGAGGGTAGAAGTGAGACCATCAAACTCTTTTCATTTAGAATCTCAAGCTGCGCTTGAACCCTGGTCGAGTTGAAAGGCTAGTGACTTACCCTCTAAACCATCTCTAAAGCCCCTTAGTAGCATGTTTATTTAATCATATTCAAGATTGATTACTTTCTGAGAAACTAATTGATTTCCGTTTTTTAAACAGGAGAATGGAAAGATTATGCCAGCATCTACATTTGACATGGATAAGTTAAAATCCACATTGAAACAGTTTGTGAGAGACTGGAGTGAAACTGGGAAAGCAGAAAGGGATGCCTGCTACCAGCCAATCATTAAAGAAATTTTAAAAAATTTTCCAAAAGAGAGATGGTAAATAGTATCTTGTTTTTAACCAGTTTCTTTAAGATATGTAAGCACTGAGTTTCTCTAAGAGACATTGCACAGTGTTGATTCATTTTTACAAGTTGCTGTATGCCTGTATTTTTTCATGTGTGGGTGTATGCTGTTATATTTGTTCTTGGGTACTTTGTGTGAGATTGCAGTTAGTGTTTTGAATGATTATTGCTCTAGCACTATGGGAAATTACTCTATCTAGAAATTACATAATGAGAAGATTAGATTGAATGTTCATTATCAACGATGTCTTTTTTTTTATAATTTGCTTTATAGCAGAGCAAAAAGCTGCAAACTATTTTAATTTTCCTCATTATGGCATATTTGTAAACAAGTGAGGAATCTATAGCTCAGAGAAGAGATTCTTAAGTTTTTTATGCCATGAAAACCTTGAGCAGTCTGAAGCTCATAATTTTCTTTTTCAGAATAACATTTATAAGTGAATAAAATAACATACATAGGATTACAAAGAAACCAGTTATTTTGGAATATACTTATGAAAATACTTAAAAAGCAAATGTTATGTAACCTGCTTTTTATCATGTATCACATTAAATAAAAGTCTAGCAGGAAGTGTTAATGTACTTTGAAAATAACTGAACGGTATATGCTATTTTGAGAATCTCAGCAGCTAATGTGAAGTGAAAATATATATGATTTCTATTGGTGATACAGTTACAGGTACTCCTAAAACTACTATTGTTTGTTGTCTACATTCATAATTGACAAAAAAATAATCAGTTAAAGGTTAATGAAATGAAAATGTAATTTTTTTCCACTCCCTTATAGGTACAGTGTATTCTGTCCATAGACCTCTTTGGTCCATGGATCCCAGGTTAGGAACCTGACTTACAGGTTATATATTTAAAGAGAACCACTGGATGGAGTTCAGTCTATTGTTTAAAAGGATCATTATAGAGAGAGAGGCTCCTTTTCCTCATCTTCTTCCCCTCCTCATTGATTGACATCTTTAAGTTTGGATGTATCCATCCAGAAATTTCCGTACATATGTGTGTGTCCCTTCTCTTCCTCTCTTTTTTGAAAACTTTTTATTTTGAAATAACTTCAAAATTACAGATAAATTGTATGAATTGTACAAAGAGCTCCCATATATTTTTTTTTACCTAAATTCACCAATTCTTAGTATTGTACATTTGCTTCTTTATTTCCTTTCCTACTTCCCTTCCTTCCTCCTTCCCCCCTTTATGTGTTTGTCTACAGCCATACATATACACGATTATTATTTAAACTATTTGAGAGATCAGTTTCCATATATCATGCTTTTTTACTGCTTAATACTTGAGTTTTTTTCTTAAGAACAGTGATACTCTCTTACATAAGCATACAGTGCCGTTACCAGATTGAGGAAATTTAAACTTGATTACTGCTTTGTAATCAATGGTCTATATTTAAGTTTCATAAATTATCCTAATAATGTCCTTTATGACACTTATTTTTCTGTACAGTCTAGGATCCAATCCAGGATATTGTGTTATGTTTAATTCTAATGTCTTTAATCTGGAACAGTTCCTAGGCCTTTTTTTGACTTTCATGACATTAACATTTTTGAAGAATACAAGTAAGTTATTTTATAGACTCTTCCTCAGTTTGACATTGTCTGATGTTTCTTCATGATTAGATCTAGATTATATGTCCTCTCTCAAAATAATAGATAATTGATGTTGTATCCTTTTCAGGATATCACCTTCAGAGACATGCAAAGTCTGTTAGCCCATCATTGATGATTCTAATCAAGATGTTATTTGGTTTTCCCACTGTTTAGTTACTGTTTCTCTTCTTTTTTAAAAAAAAAAAATTAATTAATTAATTTCACCGCGTTGGGTCTTCGTTGCTGAGCGTGGGCTTTCTCTAGTTGCGGCGAGCGGGGGCTACTCTTCGTTGTGGTGCGTGGGCTTCTCATTGCGGTGGCTTCTCGTGTTGCAGAGCACGGGCTCTAGGCGCACGGGTTTTAGTAGTTGTGGCTCGCGGGCTCTAGAGCGCAGGCTCAGTAGTTGTGGCTCATGGGCTTAGTTGCTCCTCGGCATGTGGGATCTTCCCGGACCAGGGCTCGAACTCGTGTCCCCTGCATTGGCAGGCGATTCTCAACCACTGAGCCACCAGGGAAGTCCACTGTTTCTCTTCTTGCAACCAATAAGAAATTTCTGAGGAGACACTTTGACACCATGCAATTAATATCCTGCTCCTTCTCAAACCTTCTGCCTCCTGGAATTGTCATCCATTGAATCTTACATGAACTAACCTGTGCTATGATGGTTGTGGAATGGTGATTTTCTAACTCTACAATTATCAGTCAGCATTCTGCTCTAACTATCTATTACAGGAAAGACTCATGGTTCCTATTTTATTCAATAGGTTATAATCCATTACCATTTTTTTTTAAATTTTCTTTTTCAAATTTCCTTAGGTTTGGCCAGCAGGAGTTCAGTCAGTTGGTGCCTATGTCCTTTTGGCATGGCATGCCTCCGTCATTTTTTTGAGCACTTCCTTACTTTCTGACATAAGATATTTCAGTCCCATCTTGTATCTTCACTACCTCAGTCCTGAAATTGAGTGTTTTTCCAAGGACCTGGTTCCTTTTAATGTGGAATGGTGGGTCGAAACCAAGATCTGGCACTAGGCATGTTCACTGTTTCTAAGATGTCATTGCTTATGGGCCTTTCAGTGGACAGAACACACACACAAACCAAACACAAGAAATAATGAGTTCATACTGATATCTTCAATTCTGTTCCAACCCCATTGGGTTCCTCCCTTGGCTTCCCCCATTCTTTTTTTTTTTTTAATAAATAAGCAACTATTTTTTTTTAAATTAATTAATTAATTTATTTATTATTTTTGGCTGTGTTGGGTCTTCGTTTCTGTGCGAGGGCTTTCTCCAGCTGCGGCAAGCGGGGGCCCCTCTTCATCGCGGTGCGCGGGCCTCTCACTATCGCGGCCTCTCTTGTTGCAGAGCACAGGCTCCAGACACGCAGGCTCGGTAGTTGTGGCTCACGGGCCTAGTAGCTCCACGGCATGTGGGATCCTCCCAGACCAGGGCTCGAACCCGTGTCCCCTGCATTGGCAGGCAGATTCTCAACCACTGCGCCACCAGGGAAGCCCTCACCCATTCTTTAAATCTGTCTGTCTTTTTCCACAGTGAAAACCCTGGCTTCTGACAACATCAGTATATTTGTTCATTCACTCAGTCCTACAATACACACAAAATTGTTTCAGAATTGCTACCTCCATACCATAGGAAAAACAAAACTACCCCAAAAGTTCAGGATTTGCTAGCAATTAATTATTTTTCCCCCCAAATTAAGGGTTTTTAATAAAAATATTCTTCACAGTTTACTCAAATTAGCTCCCCTTCAGCCTTTGCAATCTCACTGTGGTTATATTTTTTATGTGAAATTCAGTATACTTAGGTTTATTTGTTTCTGTTTTCTTTCAGTTTTAAGGTTGCGTGTCCCTGCCCCCTACCCCATTCTTGTTGATTTTTTATTTTTTTGATTTGTGGACTAATCATCTCAACAAAACTATACAAAAAAGCGATATTCAGAAAAAATGTCATTCCTTCCCTTGTTTTTTCAATACTCCATCTCACCCCCACTCTGCCATGTAGGTTATCAATATTATTGATTTCTCATGTATCCTTCTTGTGTTTTTCTGTGTTTTTTTTAATGGAAGTAAGCAGATAAGTATTCTTTTCTTTTTAAGTACCCCCTTTTTCATACACAAAATGGAGCATACTATATATTTTATTTTGCTCTTTCCTTTTTCCGCTTAATCCTCGATTAGCTCTGTATCAGTTCATGGAAATCTTACTCAATCTTTTTTTTTCTTAAAACAGTTTCAGAATACTTCAACCAGTCTCTTATATTTGGTTATTTAAGTAAAGTAGCTGGCAGTATCTTGCAATTATAATGCTACAGTTAATAACCTTGTGCATGTATATTTTTATATTGTGGGAGATGTATCTTTAGTGTAAATTCTTAGATGTGGGATTGCTGCATCTGAAAGGTAAATGTATATTGGTTACTGTGCAACAAAATAACCATAAATTTAACTGCTTAAAACAACACATACTTGTTGTTTCATAGTTTCTGTGGCTCAAAAGTCTGGGCATGGCTTCACTGAGTTCTCTGTATAGGATCTTATAAGGCTGTAATCAAGATGTCTGCTGGGCTGTGTTCTCATCTAGAGGCTTGACTATAGAAGCATTGACTTCCAAGCTCACTCAGGTTGTTGGCAGAATTTGTTTCATTGTGATTGTAGGCCCTGGCTCTAGTTGACTGAGGGCTAGAAGCCTACCTCAGCTCCTGGAGGCCTCTCACAGTCCCTTGTCTTGTGGGCTTTCACAAATAGCTACTTAACTTCATCAAGCCAGCAAGGGAAGTCTCTAGAGCCAGCAGGCTCTGTTACATTATAGAAGACTCAGTGGAGTCTTTTCTAATGTAACACAGTCACAGGAGTGACATCTGTTGGTTAGAAGCAAGTCATAGGCCCGGGGCACACTCAAAGGAAGGAATTACAAAAAGGCGTGAACACCAGGAGGTGGGGACCACTTTAGAGTCTGTCTGCCACAATTATTGCCACATATCACTGTAAGGGTTGTATTGTTTTGCCTTCTACCAGCAATATATGAACGTGCCTGTTTACTCACAGCCTTGCCAAATATATTGTATTATTAAGCTTTTGAACTTTTGCCAATCTAATAGATGGGAAATTGTATCTTGGCTTAGTTTTATTTATTTATTTATTTTTAATTAATTTATTTAATTTATTTATTTTTGGCTGCGTTGGGTCTTTGTTGCGAGCAGGCTTTCTCTAGTTGTGGTGAGCAGGGGCCACTCTTCCTTGCGGTGTGCAGGCTTCTCATTGCAGTGGCTTCTCTTGTTGCAGAGCACAGGTTCTAGGTGTGCGGGCTCAGTAGTTGTGGCATGGGGGCTTCAGTAGTTGTGGCTCTTGGGCTCTAGAGCACAGGCTCAGTAGTTGTGGCGCACAGGCTTAGTTGCTCCGCGGTGTTTGGGATCTTCCCGGACCAGGGCTCAAACCCGTGTCCCCTGCATTGGCAGGTGGATTCTTAACCACTGCGCCACCAGGGAAGCCCCAAAAGTAACCATGTTAAAGGAAGCAATTCAGTGGCATTAAGTACATTCACAGTATTGTGCATCCATCATCTCTGTATACTTCTAAAACATTTTCATCAACCCAGAATAAATCCCATACCCATTAAACAGTTACTCCCCATTCTCTTCACCCCATTCCCCACCTTTGTCAGCAGTGTGACTAGATGTGGTTTTCTTTGTGTTTCTCCCACTTGAGGTTGGCTTTGCTTTTGGGGGGTTGAGTAGATATATATCACCGAATCAATAATTCTTTGCTCTTATCTCTTCACATATTTCTCCTACCTTTTTCTCTATTTCTTTCTCTTACGGGATGCCAGTTACATATATATTAAACTGTTTGCTATTGTCTCTCAGGTTTCAGGTGGCTCTTTTTCTACACTGCCCCTCCCCCTTAACTCGTTTTATATTTTAGTTTGGATAATTTCTATTGACTTTACTTGAACTTCACTGATTCTTTATTATACCAGTCTGTTGATACGCCCATGGAAAAACTTTAAAAAATCTGTTTTATTTAGTGAGCCTTTAACATGTAATGGGTGCTGTTCACCTTGTTTGAATACTTTTATGTTTGTGTGCCATGTAGATTGTCTTTAGCTGAATAAGTATGAAAATCACCCAATGTATTTCTGCTTGTGACCAGTAGTTTTTTGGCATGCTGTGCTGTAATTATGTTCTGAACACACAGTTGAAGGGATAATAGATTCGTTGTATACTTTTGATTTTTTTTCAATCACTTAAAGCTTTCATAACTTTTATTCCATTGTTGATGAAGTCATGACACTACTGATGTTCAATTCTATAAATATTTCTTCAGTCAAGTGTATAGTATTCTGGGTGTGAGACCCAGAAATAGCTCAGTAAGCGAGTAACTTTGGACGCCCCACAATTGAATTTGTCATTATTTCAGCCATGTTGTCAGACTTAAAAAAGAAAAAAAAAGACGACTGCTTATTTCTGCATGTCCAGATATCTAATGCACAAGATTCAGATGTAGAATCGGTAATAATTCACTGCCTTTTTGTGTGTGCTCTGCAGATACGATTTAGAAAGAAGTTTTTTAGTGACATGTTTTTTCTAGAAAGAAGTTTATTCTTAGGCTTCAAAGCTAGGCAGATTTCAAATAATTCAACTACACATACTTCAGATATCAGATTTCAAATGCTTGACATATATATTACTCACTTGACAAGCTTTTAATTTACATTTTTATTGTCCATAGGCTTTGTTAATGCATTTTTATACTTTATTATGTCTGGACTGAAGATGATTTGTCATAGATAAGATTGTGTGATAAGATTTGACTCTTTTTCTTTTTTTTTGCATGTGTTAATCCATTGTTAGATATATGATTTGCAAATATTTTCTCCCGTTCTGTAGGCTGTTTTTACTTTCTTGATAGTGTCTTTTGATGTACAAAATTTTATAATTTGAAGTCCAGTGTATCAATTTTTTTCTTTTGTTACCTGTGCTTTTCATACCATATCCATTAAATCATTGCCAAATCCAGTGTCATGAAGATTTTCCCCAATATTCTCTTCTAAGAGTTTTATAATTTTAATTCTTAAGCTTATGTCTTTGGTCCATTTTGAGTTAATTTTTGCATATGGTATCAGGTGAGGGTCTGACTTCATTCTTTTACATGTGAATATCCAGTTTTCCCAGCACCATTTGTTAAAAAGACTATCTTTTTCCCCCATTGAATTGTCTTGGCACTGTCCTTGAAAATCAATTGACCATATGTGACGGTTTATTTCTGGACTCTCTATTCTATTGCATTGGTCTATGTGTCTGCCCTTTGCCAGTACCATACTATTTAAATTTCAGTAGCTTTGCAAGTTTTGAAGTCAGGAAGTGTGATTCGTACATTTTATTCTTTTTCAAGATTGTTTTGGCTATTTGGGGCTCCTTGCAATTCCATATGAATTTCAGAGTCAGTTTTTCCATTTCTGTGAAAGAGGCTATTGGAATATTGTTAGGGAGTGTGTTGAATAGGTAGATTGTTTTTGGTGTTTTGATATCTTAATAATGTTAAATCTTCCTATCCATGAATACAGGATGTCTTTCCGTTTATTTAGGTGTTCTTTAATATCTTTAAGCTTTGTTTTTTAGTTTTCAGTGTACAAGTTTTCAATGTAACACCTCCTTGTTTAGATTTATTCCTAAGTTTTGAATTCTTTTAGATGTTATTGTAAATGGAATTGTTTTCTTAATTTCCTTTTCTGATTGTTCATTGCTGATGTATAGAAACAACTAACTTTTTTATGTTTATCTTGTACTCTGCAACTTTGCTTGTTTATTAACTCTAGTAGCTTTCTTCTGGATTCTTTGGGTTTTTCTACATGTAGGAGCATCTCATCTGTGAATGTAGTTTTCACCTCTTCCTTTCCCATTTAAATAGCTCTGGAAGTACGTAACAATACATAGCAGTGGTGAAAGGGGGCATCGGTATCTAGTATTCTGGTCTCAGAGGGAAAGATTTCAGTCTTTCACCATTGAGTAGGATGTTAGCTCTGGGTTTTTCATAAATACCCTTTTCTATATTGAGGAATTTTCCCTGTATTCCTATTGTCCTGAGAGTTTTTGTCATGAAAGAGTGTTGCCTTTTGTCAAATACCTTTTCTGTGTCAGATGAAATGATGATGTTTTTTTCCTTTGTTCTATTAATTTTCTTCTATTCTTAAAGCCTACCTTTGTTTACTTTAATAAATGTTACAAGTTTTTTTGTTAATTTTTATCTACAACTATTAGAATTATAATCTAGTCTCATTATTTCCTTATTTTTCATACTTTTTATAAATATATGTTTTCAGTTTTAGGAACTTTTATAAATATTGCTGCTTCCAAAAATATATTCTTAAAGTTCCTAGTTGGTGCACTCTCTCAATGTATATACTATTTATAAAATGACGGATAATATAGTTTGATAGCTTTTTTAAACATAAAATGCAGGTATTTCTCAAAATTCAAAATATCTTTGTTTCTGAAAAGTAGGTTGTGAGATAAGACTTTTTACTGTTGGAATATACAAAAGTTTGGGTATTTTTGGAAGGCCGAATGTCAAATGCTTAAGTCAGCGTAATTTCTAGCACTTTAAACATGATTTCGTTCATACTCAGTGATCATTGAATCATGTATATTACCATGGTATCCAGTCAGCATAACAATGTTAGCTGTACTAAAAAGGCATGTCACTGTTAAAGGTACTTAACTGAACTAGCACAAGTATTATTTTACTATTATTTATCTGTTATTGTTATTATTATTTTAAAATTTATTTATGTATTTTTGGCTGCATTGGGTCTTAGTTGTAGCATGTGGGATCTTTCATTGTGGCACGCAGGCTCAGTAGTTGTGACGTGTGGGCTCTCTAGTTGTGGTGCGTGGGCACAGTAGTTGCAGTGCGTGGGCTTAGTTGCCTCGCGGCATGTGGGATCTTAGATCCCCAACCAGGGATCAAACCCGCATCCCTTGCATTGGAAGGACCACCAGGGAAGTCCCTGTTATTGTTGTTGTTATTATTATTATTATTACTGTTGAAAGATACAATGTAGACTGGTGAGAAAAGGATGAATTAACTCTTAATGTTTCTAACATTAACTCTTTATGTTTCTCTAAAATAAATAAATAATTGAAAAAAATTGTTGAACAGGTAAAACATTTACAGGGTTCAAAATTTTAAAGGTTTCAAAGGATATAAAGTTTCCTACCCAGCTACCCATTTCCCTTCCCTGAAAGTAGTCAATGTTATAAAAGTGGACAGAGATATATGAACTTTAAATGAAGTGCACCAAAATATCAAACTTTTTTTTTTGTCATTCTGGTACCCAATGGAAAATTTACATGTTTCTTCCTGTGTCATTTGTTTTGCTTGTTAAACTTAGATTGGTTTCCTTATAATAGATAAGATGAGCTATTAAAAAAAAACGTAAAAAATAAACCTAATAAAATACAGCAAAATCTTTATCCATATTAAAGTTTTAACTTTGCCATAAAAAGTAAACTCCGAGTCCTGGAAAAGGGACATAATTATAGCCCTTCAGAATCCAGGTTGACTCTAGGTAAATCCTGGTTAAGTTTGAGTCTCAGATAAATTTTTAGGATTCTGTTTGTGCCACAGCAAGCACATGAGAATTTTATATTTTTACACTCAGGCTGAATTTGACTTATATTTATGTCAGCTAGCCTTTGGATTGTATTCTTTTCTTTTTGAAATTTCAATAAAGACCTTTTCTAACTGAGCTGTCTGCAAAAAACTATATACCTAAATATGCATAAATTAACTGTACTTGTGATCATTAAAATACTTTTTCCTATGAAAGCATATTTTTCTTATCAGTTTGTCCAGTTTGTTCCTGTTTAGAATTTTTAAGTGTCTTGAGTTTACAAGTACAAGCAGCTTTGAAGCCACAGGTTAACATCTATATTGGGGTCTATTTTTAAATTAAGGAAATGCTGTTTTAATTGTGCTGAATGCCAAACACTTCAGTAGTTATTAGCTCAAGAATTTAGTGCTATAAAGTTTATAGTTGCTAAGGAGAGATTCTTAGGTACGAGTTCTGTTTGAAATGGGAAATCACAACCATGTAGAATCATATTCTCTTATGAATCCTGAAAATTTCTGGACTGTACTTTTTAGAGCTTAATTTTATTAACCCATTCTATTTTAGAAGAATTTGAAGTGATATTTTGTTTGTGGGTAGTAAATCTATTATGCCTTTGCATTTCAGTATATGTCTAACACTTCAAGAAGACAATGATATACTATTGACTATATGGAATATATTTTTTCTTTTATATAGTTGAGCATTAGGAAAAAATATGCTGAGCTTTAAAGAAGCATTTTTAAAAAATTAATTAATTTATTTATTCATGGCTGTGTTGGGTCTTCGTTTCTGTGCGAGGGCTTTCTCTAGTTGTGGCAAGTGGGGGCCACTCTTCATCGCGGTGCGCGGGCCTCTCACTATCGCGGCCTCTCTCGTGCGGGGCACAGGCTCCAGACGCGCAGGCTCAGTAATTGTGGCTCACGGGCCTAGTTGCTCCGCGGTATGTGGGATCCTCCCAGACCAGGGCTCGAACCCGTGTCCCCTGCATTGGCAGGCAGATTCTCAACCACTGCGCCACCAGGGAAGCCCTAAAGAAGCATTTTTCACTTAGATTGAAATAAAGAATGTAAGTTATAATTTATAAAAGGATTTTTACAAAAATCATATTGTTTAATCTATCAGAGATAGTAACTGTTAAGATTTACACATTTTAAAAGGATTATTTTTAGCTGTAAGAAACCATTTTAAAAGAGCAAATGGAGATTGCCAAATAATGCCAAAGTAGTTTAGAGACTGAAAATAGTCTCTTTTTTCTATCCAGAAAGTCCTCTTAGACCAAAGACAGATATATATTTCAGATTTCTTTCAAATCAAGATCTCAAGCACCTACATTCCAGGATTTCACGTGCTTACAAATCTAGAGTAATAACTCAGTGGAAAAACAATTCAAGACTATAACCTAGTAGAAAAATAGTGTAAATAGTAAACAGAAAAAGAAATACAGGATGCTTAATCTCATACAAAAATGCAAATGTAAAAACCACACTAAGATGCCATTTTCATCCATTATATTGTAAAGATTTAAAAGTTATATAACTTACTGAAGGTGTGAGGAAACATGTTGCTGATGGAAGAATAAATTAGTAAAATTTTATGGAGGGCAACTTGGTAATTTTAACAAAATTCAAAGCATATCTTTTGATCCTTGCAGTTCAGTTTTGGGAAAGCTATCCACAGAGGTACATGAGGGAAACTATTTATGCCAAGGATATTAGTTTTAATGTTATAATAACAAGAGATTGGAAACAATCTAGTTGTCCTTAATTAGCAAATTTTGATACATTATTATACAGTATTACAATGGACTACTTATTCAGTCATAAAACAGATTAAGAAAGCTCTGTGCACTGATTGGGAAAGAAGCTCAAGATACATTAGATCAGGATTAGTAAACTTTTTCTTAAAGGGCCAGCTAGAAAATATTTTAGATTTTGAAGGCAATGTGGTCTCTGGGGACTGACTATTTAGCTCTCTTGTCATGGGAATGCAACCATAGACAATACATAAATGACTGGACATGGCTGTGTTCTAATAAAACCTTATTTGCAAATACAGGTGATTGGCTAGTGGGTCATAGTTGCTGACCCCCGTATTAAATGAAAGAAGCGAAATGATGAACTAGGTATATAAACTATAACAGAGATATGAATGAAGTATTGAAAGCATTGAGAAGTGAGTTAAAGCTTTGCCTGGGATATTTGGGAAAAGAAAGACTTTATAGATATGGTGATAATTTAAACTCAGTTTCTATAGGAGCTCTGAAGATTAAGGTGAGAAAGTGTTTTCTGAAATTGATGAGAAGTTGTCTTGCTGATATATGGAGTTCTTTATTGGGAGTAGATAAGTAAGTTGGGACCATATTTTTGAAGGGGCTAGACACTAATTCTGATTTCTAACCCATTTTCTAGTTTGAATAAAAAGTGTTTCAACATCCAACTCTATTAAACCTTGACATTTTGCCATAGTTGCTTCAGATCTCTTTTTTCTGTATTTTTTAAAAGAAACATTACAGATACACTTGAAACTGCCCTGCAAACCATACAGAGCACATTTTTCTCTCTTTCCAGAGATAACAACTAATATAACTTTGTTATTCTAATCTTACCTTCCTACATTAGCTACTTGTCTATATACATGTACATAAAAAACACATTGTGTTCTGTGTGTTTTAAAAGATCATATAATGGTTTGTGGTGTCATTTCACAATTGTTTTTTTGCTCAGAATTGTGTTTTTATGATTCCTCTGTATGGACCAGCACTGTTCAACAGAAATACAATGCAAATTGCCTGTGTTACTTTAAATTTTCTTGTAGTCACATAAGAAGTGTAAATGGAAACAGGTGAAATGAATAATATACTTTAATAACCCAGTATATCTAAAATATATTAACGTATAATCAGTATACAAGATTATTAATGGGATATTTTACATTCCTTTTTTATACTAAGTCTTTGAAATCTGGTATTCATTTTATACTTGAAACACATCTCAATTAGAACTAACCACATTTTAAGTATTTAGTAGCCACAAATGAGTTGTGGCTTTTACCATGTGAATTGCTGTGATTCAAATAGAACCCAGCACTTTTGATGCTTGAAAGTTGTGCATACTCCTATCACCAGGGGTCAGCTAAGTGTCACTCTGCTGACACACCGAGAAAAAGAATTTTGTGTGTTGGAATTTGCTGATTTGCAGCTGCTATGCAAAAATCATTCCGTGTACAATAAAGGAAACTTCTTTCAAGAACAGCATTTCCTGCTGGTAAAATAGTTGGAGCACAAAGGTTGGTGCAGACATGATCCACGGCCTCTTCAGACACACAGGGGCTCTCTGTCGTCTTCATTCTTGCTTGTCTGGAAAACCATTGAAACTTTCCCACTATTATCAGAGGTGTTACATTTGTAGTGAATATACTGCTTCTCCATAGTTGGGCCTTAATAACTACATAAACTTGTTTGCTTGCCAATTTTTTGCTGAGAATCTCAAGCAGGCAACATTTGATTACTGAAGCACATATTAATCATATGGCTCTATTCCCGGTTTTCTAAGTTTAAGGTCAGTTCACTATTAAGGTCTATACTTAGATTTATATGTCTCTTATTCTCCACAGAGTAGAAATGCCCTTGACTTTATAAGAACTCATACTAGAAAATGCCTTTTAGAGTGCCTTAGTTTTATACACATTGTGTTTAGAGAGACTTTCTTGTATGCTATTAATATCCCTTATATGAAGACCCAATTGGGGGGAAAAAAATCTAGCTAAGAACAAAGATTTGGGGAAAAATTCTCCCATTCAGTGCTTGATTTTTGATCATTTTTTCAGTTCTTAGAGAATTTGTTTTAATGTGTCTCCTTTAATATTCCCACTAAAATCCTTCTTTTTTTTCTGTAATACAAATAATTGATAGATCTATAGTGATCTCTACTAACTCTTAAGGTAAGGCTTGATGTATTCTGTATTCCGTGGCTTTATGACAGCCTTTTAATAGCGGTTTTATATAGAAACTTTCTGCCACAAGGTAGGGATAAAGAGTTCTATAGGCCTGATCAGTTTGGAAGTATTTGGTAATAGCTATCATAAAGTTAACTTTCTTTAAGTGAACAAAATAAATATTAGTACAGTTATTAACACAACTTTCCCTTAAGTTTGGCATGATTTCTAATTTCTGCATGGTAATCTTTTACTCGGATTATGAGCCGTTCAGAAATTGATTATTAGTGGTTGTTTTTATAAAGATTTAAATACTCTATGAATTTACTTCCAGATCCTTTTACTTTCTGTTGCATTACCTTTATTTTTTTAAAAAAATCTAAGCTGAAAACAGCCACTTGTAAAAAGAACACATGTTTTTGATTGGGCAGATGGGAACTGGGAGAAGAAAAGAGGTAGTAGTTCTGGAGAGTAAGTGTTTTGGTGGGTCTCGTGGGGAGTAGAAAATGACAGTGGCCGGTCCTTTATACAAGGGCTAGCATAGAGTCCTACAGCTAGGAGTTTTTCAGATTCTAGTATTAAAAATATATATGTTCATGTTAGATAACTGATATAGGTAGGCCTGAACAGAATGAGAGGATGTACCCATTCTCTTTATTAAAAATTAGTGTTCGCACATACAAACATATTGCATATAATCTGGAATGAAAAGGAAACATTCTATTTTATTTTAGTGAAAACTATTATAAGGCACCTTGGCATTAGTTTGTCCATGTCACGTATTAAAGAATATCTTACTAATCATAATAAGCCTATTTGTCAGAAATCATTTTTAACAAATTTCAGTTTATGCCTTATTGTATATATAAAATTCAGCAGTAAAACAGACTAAATAGACTTTGTTGAGATTTTTATGCAAATACATGTTCCATATATAGACATTTAAGATTGAAGGACCCTGGGCAAATTCCCTTGTTACTGTATTTGTAGACTGAATTTTCAGAAGCCCCATAGTTCTATTTGTTTCTTTTCATTTCAAAGTGGGAAATGCTAAAGGTTATCATATGGGCTACTAGTAAGAAGTCCTATTGCCATTTGGAGCACATCAAACTTAAAGCCCATACAGTTTAAAGATAAAAAAGAATTGTTCATGGGAGTAGACTTGGAAATTGGAATTGACTTATGAGCTAAATTTGGGGAATACAGACAATAATGAAATTCCTTTTTAATTGACACAATGACAGCTGATTCTACACATTTTTCTCTGGTTTTCCACAAGAACACATTTTAGTTTCCATAGGCTTATGTTGATTTGCCAGAAGTACTGAGAAAAGTCTTTGCTTTGCTAAGGCTTTTCAGTGGTCTGAAAATAGAATGACAGATGTTACAGTAAAGGAAATTTGTGATGGTAGAGTGATGCTAATAAGTGGAGAACAGTTTGATTGTGAACCTCTGGTTTGGTGTGATATGTTTGCCATCATATATGCTCAATTAGAAGGCAGTTCCCCATTTTCCCCATGAGAGTATCCCAGCTCCAGATTCTTTTGCCAATTGAAATATATAAGATTTTAAGGAGAGACCTGACACATTAAAATCTGCTTGTACTTAATTTGGTTACGTAAACCATTGTATTACGTATAGAATTCAGAAATAAAGTTATATCTTGTTTTACTGTCTCATATGCTAAAATAATTTTGTTCAGTCTCTCTGTATGTATAGGGATCCTTTTGGAATAATTTGTCTTCCCAAGATAGGTGATAGCTACTAGGAATATGAGTGTCTTCATAAGTCTTGGATATAAGGCGGCTCCTTTTTCTTCTTAAAAATAATACTTTGGGGATAAAACCCTAAAACAACAACTGAACATTTGATAATTCTTTATATCCTTATTTCTCACTGATATTTAGAAGTATTTCTCAAATTTAAGAAGTCAGAGTCTTGAGTGAGCTTATTCTTACTAAATATCTTAAGGTTTTAGTTGTTAATATGGATTTTGTCTTTTTTTTTTTTTTTCCCCTTTTCTTTGAGGGGTTGGACATAATTGCCTTATTTCATTTCAGGGATCCTTCTAAAGTAAATATTCTGGTACCTGGTGCTGGACTAGGAAGACTGGCCTGGGAAATAGCTATGCTAGGTTATGCTTGTCAAGGAAATGAATGGAGTTTTTTTATGCTCTTTTCTTCCAACTTTGTACTCAACAGGTATTTAATTTACTTTTTGCTGGAAATAGTAATTTCTCAGAATCAGATTGACTTACCTATTTTTGCAGAATTCTGAATTTGAAGATAAGTACATAGTGTTTAATTATGGTATATATCATAAATGTTTCTTATTAAAATTAAATTGCTTATACAATTACTACTTTAATTAGTTGCCTAGTTAACAGAATGTTGAACGGGATGGGTAAGTGATGTTTTAAAAAGTGATTGGGTACTCCATGAAACTGAAATGATTTCTCTGCAGAATTTTGGGCTAAGTATTGTCCTGGAAGGAGTATTTTCTTATTGTTCCTTAAACTTATTCACCCCTTTGTTTCTTTAGTGGAGTAAGATTATAATGTAGCAGTCATAATTTTTTTCTTAATCAAATTCTTATAAATGGCTCACATATCTGAGTTGGAAAGATCTCGCAGAACTTCTGTGGCCTCATTTAGAAAGTAGTGGAAAAGAGTTTTTAAAGCCAGAAGAGGTGTGTTAGAGAAAAAGTAAATAGCTGCCTTGTTTAAATAATGTGTTGTCTTGGTAGCAGTGTGAGTTAGGGGATAGTGAGAAGGTAAAAAGGAGAGTGTTGTACAAAATAATTAAAATAATTAGGTAACAAACAAAACCCATACCTTTTTTGAAAAAATACTTAGACTTTTTTACTTGAGCTTGAGTTTCAGCGATATATTTTTAAAAATTTGAATGAAAATAGCACATTTATATATCTGAATTTACCTTAATTTTGTTTCTGTGTTTTAATCCGTGATTGGTTACTCATCTACATGCCTATGTGGAGTTTCAGATTACAGGGTGGAGTGTAGTGGTAACCCTTTTAAGTATTAATTATATAAGTAAATCTTCAGTCAAACAGATTATATTTTAGTGTTTAAAGTAGATTTCCCTGGTAAAATATTTAGTTAACACTGAATTTTATGCTCATATTTTGCAGATGTTCTGAAATTAATAAATATAAGCTTTATCCCTGGATTCATCAGTTTAGCAATAACCGGAGGTCAGCTGATCAGATTCGACCCATCTTTTTCCCTGATGTTGACCCCCACAGTCTTCCTCCCGGTTCTAATTTTTCTATGACAGCAGGAGATTTTCAGGAGATATACTCAGAATGCAGTAAGTCCAAAGATCACATGCTTTATTCTAAATTTAATGAGCTGATTTTATACCAAGCCAAAGTTGTGGTCATTCATTTTGATGATAAATATAAGGTATACTTCAACGACAATGTAGAATATTTTCAAAGTTATGTATAAGGCAGTGATGGGAAATATAAAGAAATATGAGATCCCACAATTAAGAAATTTAGAATCTGTTGGGTCTATTAATATAAGACAACATGTAAACAAAGGTTGAGTAATGAATACAATAAAGATGGAAGTAGGTTAGTGTGAGAAGTGAGCTCTTTGTGGAGAGGCTGTGACTTGAAGAATAGGGAGGAATGGCATTCAGAGGCACAAAGATATGAATGAGTAAGGTAATCGGGGATGGTAGAATAGCCTCACTGGAAGGAAAAAGGACATTTGGGGATTTAATGGGAGATACGGCTAGAGAAGTAGGTTGGTTCCAGATTGTGGATGACCTTTATAATCAGGCTATGAAGTTTGGACTTCAGCCTGGCAAAATGTTGAAGAAATTTGAGCTAGGCATTAGAGAAAGGGTGATGATAATGGGGAAAGAGGAGAGAGGGATTGGCAATAAAAGGAAGAAGAAAAATAGAAGGCTGAGAGGTCAGCAAGTTCATTCATTTAACAGGTATTTGTTGAGTGCTAAGTAGCAGGCATTGCAAAGAGAGCAGTGAGCAAAACAAAGCCCCTGTGCACAGGGAACCCATATTCTAGTTCGGAGAGAGAGGCGATAACAAATTAATATTGTGAGGAAGAAAAAATAAGGCAGGGTAAAGGGGATAATGAGTGACTGGGGAGAGACTGCTGGTTTATATAGAATTCCCAGGGAAGGTCTTTCTAAAAGGGGAACTTAAAAAGAAAGATTGAGCAGAGAACCTCAAAGGAATGAAGAAGCAAGCCATTCAGATATGTGGGGGAAAGTGTTGCAGAGGGAATGGCAAAGGAAAGAAGATTAGGGGGTGGGAAGGACGCTTGTTCTGCTCAAGAAGAGTAAGAGGGTCAGTTTGGCTGGGGTGTGATAAGCAGTGGGCAAATGATGGGAGATCAGGTTGGAGTGGGTTTGGTGAGGCTGACTCATAGGCCACAGCGAAGACTTTGAATTGTGCTCTGAGAGAAATGGGAGGCCTTGGAGAGATTAGAGCAGGAGAAGAACAAGATAGTAAAAGTTTTTGTTTATTTTTCCCTGAACGCTGACCTTGGGAAAACCTGCACTCTGAAGGTAGGAGAGAGATAGAAGGTGTTAGGTGCTGGGGGTAAGTTAGGGAGCAGGGTCTCAAAATAGGAGTGAAATAATGGAAAACATTGCTTTGTCAAGTAAAAGTGACTTTCTTCTGGAGCAGGTTTGAAAGAGGAGATGGTGAAGGTAATCCGCAGTTGGATCAAGTGCCTTATTTGTACAGACAGCCACCTTCAATGCAGTCTCTTCTGTCTCTGTGCCAGGCCACAGCCTCCAAAAGGCAAACAGAGCTCTCTGCTGGGTTCCCACCCACTGCTGCTGACTGCCCCCATCCCCCTTTTCAACTGGCAGTTCTCCCAAGTACTGGTGGATGCTTATGTATTTTGATGCCATTCATTTCTCAATTGGCAGCAAATGCATGCAGTCTTTTTGAAACCTTCCGGAATTGGTAGCTAACACTGGTTTAAATCACAACTTAAAATTCAAATATTATTTCATCTTAACTGATTTTAAATGAAGGCTAGAAGTTGAAAAGATTATAAACAAAACTCTTATAAATATTATTTGGTAAGGATATAGTGATATAGGTTATCAAAAATGATTTCCAAATTGATTACCTTATCAAATTAGTAATAAAAGCTTTTATGAATTACAAAGTATCTCATAAATGATTATTTGATAGCCTTGATTATAGTAGTTGATTGGAAGAGTTTAGCTTCTATACCCCTGCAGTTAAATATTCATAGTCTGTAAAGAGGTAACTGGTACCTTTATAGAATTCATTAAAAGAAAGGCAAAATAATATAACATGTAGTAATTTGATTTTCCTTGAATAGGTACCTGGGACTGTATTGCTACCTGTTTCTTCATAGACACAGCTCACAATGTAATTGATTATATTGACACAATATGGAAAATACTCAAACCAGGTGGAATTTGGATAAATCTAGGTAAGTGCCTCAGTATTTATTAGAATTTACACATTAATCTGACTACTTAGAGCTGTTCTGCATATGGTAACTTCCCAGTACTAAATGTTCACGGAAGTTGTAATTATGTCATACATGTTTTAAAACCTCCGCAGTTTCCTCTAGACTGCATTCTAGTTAGTGGTACAGCTCCTCCAATCATAGTTAGTTCCTCCAAAAGCAGTAGAACCCCCAAAATTTGTATATTCATACTAGGTCAGTCTCACAGCAGTCATAATTTCAAAGAGGTACTAACTATTAACTTGATTATAATCGTTCCCTCATCTTCCCCACCCTCCATTCCATGGAGACAGCGCTTCCTTTAAGAAGGAAGTGTTCTTTTTTTATTTCTGTAATGAAACATTTGAGGGAAAGCACTTAATCTCTCCCATGGAAACCTCCTCCCCAGTACATATACATACTAGGAAAAGAGTAGGTATGATAACTTATGTTACTACCTTGAGTTTAAGAAAGGGTAGAAATATAATTTAATTTATGCAAAAAACTTTTTACTGCATCCTATTGCCACGTGCTAGAAATCAAATAATGAGTATGACATGGTCCTTCCCATCCAGAGTCTAAGGGAAATTGACAATTTTATCCTCTTCCTTTAAAATAAAGGGAGAATAATGATAATCAAGGTAAATATACTAGTCTTTTTTAGTAGGATGTATAATCCATACTAAGAAAGACTTTATATTACGTAAAAGTCAGATAAACATTGTTTGAGTCCTTGGTGTCTTCAGTATTGGTGTAGTTTTGTTGGTGGGTTCTGTTACGTGCTCTCTTTAATGATTTGATTTTACCAGAGAATTAGCCAGTAGGACTAAGCCTACAGGTAGTAGTAGGTCTTTTCCAGACTTCTCTTTAGAAGTCCATAGGAAAGATGAGAGCAGCTGTAAACTGTAGCCGTGATATGAAGCAAATATCTCTAACCTTGGATCTTCCTTAAAAGAAAAGTATTCTTTTTCCTGAGGAATGATTGAAAGATAACATTACCTACTGGATATTTGCTCCCTGTGGGTTAGGCATTACGTTAGCCACTTAAAAATACCTTGTTTAGTCTCAAAACAACCCTATGTTGAAATGGGATTATTGCTATTTTATAATTGAAGAAACTGAATCTTGGGTTAAGTAACTAGCAGAAAGGTTGTGGAGCTTATATATGGCAGAGACAGGCTGACAGCCCCCATCCAACCCCTTGAATGCCTAATCAGCTACCTCTGCAGGCTTGTGCTGGGTCAGTCTATAACTTAGCATTATTCTGACTGTGCAGTCATTTGGGGGTTGGGGGTTTGTCCTGTACACTGTAGAATGGTTGACAGCATCCCTGGCTTGTACCTACTAGATTCCAGTAGTAGTTCCCCAGTTGTGACAGCCAAAAATGCAGAACTACCCTTGATCAAAAACCATTGCTCTAGCCTTGTGCTAATGCCTTAGTCCAGGCCCTCATCATTGCTTGCCTGGATTAATGCAGTAGTTTTCTTAAGAGTATCCCTGCTTTCAAGTTATCTTCAACCCTCTACACCCCTTTCAGTTCTCCATTTACCACCAGAGTGATCTTCTCAACGTGCAAATCTATCCCTGTCAGACTCCCTGCATAAAAGTCTAACTTTGTTGGTAACCTAAACTCTTCTGGATGTATAGTGCCCTTTGTGATCTTTCTTCTGTCTTGTGTCTCAGCTTCATTTTTTTTTTTTTTTTACTGCCCCTGCCCTGACCTCAAGTGCTAGTCCTCTGGCCTAGAAAGCGCTTTCTTTTTCTTCTCTGTTTTCATTTGGCTCTGCCCTATGTGCTCTTTAACACTCAGCTCAGGAGATCCTTTCATATTGGGTTAAATATCCTGTATTTCTCTTTTATATTCTCACAGAATCTGTCAGTAGCATTTAACACATTGTGGTATAGTCATCTTTTTGTTTCCCCTACTAGTCTTTAAGCTTGATGAGGGCAGGAATCTAATGCCTCTTCCTCACTTGGAGTGAATATTTAGCAACTGTTATGTGTATGAATGTATGTATTGTTTCAGAATTTGAAATCAGGATCAAAGTAATGTTAAGATGCCACAGAAGTTTGCTGCCAAGGGACTTAATAAAATGGCATTTATATTGGTAAATTCATAACATTCCTATGGTTTCGGCTTCAGCCATGTGGACTTGGAAAATTAGTTTTATCTGTAAACTGAGAGTGTGTCCCCAGCCGCTCGGGTACAGTTTCACCCTAATCATGCTTACATAGACCAGAATGTCAACATATTCATATGTAATGAGAGAGGTAACTGCTAGCCATTCTGGAATACTAAAAAGTTACATTGGAAGTTAAATTGTAATGAAAAATTTGCGACATTATATGAGATTAGAGTTGGGAATATTATTAATTTATAAAATGCTTTAAGGGGTATTTAAGGTATTCACTTTAATGTTTCCTAGGTTCGGGAAAACTAGTGAGCTTTTCAAGGGAACGCTTATGCATGTCCTTTGGGAAAGGCTCTGATCTGGCAAAATGCAGAAGAATGCCTGTGCATCCTGTGCAACTGTTTTTTAGTTTTTCATGGTGATCAGTACCCCTTAAATGCATTTATATGGAATTTATTTTTTAAAGTGGGGGTGTAGGTGTGTCTGTGCTCATGCACTGATACATTTATAGTTGGATAGTGGAGGGCAGGCAATTAGCAAATTGAATCTAACTTCATCTGGAAGAATAAACAGGTTAAAAAGTACCAAAGGAGGTCTTTGTAAAGCGTAATGAGAAATGGAGCTTATCAGATTTGAAAGCACTGTAAACCTACAGAATTTTTAAAAACATGAGCGATTTCCTATAAAAGGTGGATGATTGAACACGTACATTATCTCCTCACTGAGATCTTGTTACAGTTTATAAAAAGGTATAAAACACATGAACAAAGAATGGCAGGGATGTCATCAGGGGACAAAAGAATGTAACAGTATTTCAGAAGATGGGGTAGGTGGGTAAGTTGTGCAAAGAAACCAACGTGAATAGAGCCGGTTGACCTGGAATAACCCTGGAAAATGAGGCACCAAATGAAAACAACATAAGTTGAAAACCTATACTTAGGAAACAGTTGACCTCTCATGTAACCAAGGTGCCTACCTTATGCCCCCTTCCAGTCCATGCTCAGGCAGGAGACCAGAAGTTTAATTCCCTGGAAAAAGTAAATGGAAAAGGAGCAGAATTTATGAAAGCATGGCCTAGTAGAGAGTGAGTGTGAAATGTAGGACAGAAAAGAAGAGGATTAATTAAAAGTCTGCATTGGAAAATGATCAGGCAGTGACCACCAGTTCACCCTA
Organism: Balaenoptera physalus; assembly: GCF_965194825.1. Lineage (NCBI taxonomy): Eukaryota > Metazoa > Chordata > Mammalia > Artiodactyla > Balaenopteridae > Balaenoptera > Balaenoptera physalus. The sequence continues at coordinate 44,947,292 of NC_138886.1, forward strand.
CTCCTACTCCCAACACCTCCCTACCCTGCCTATAAAACTTTTTGCTGGGGTTTGAGTGCCAGCTGTCTGTTTTGCACAGATGCAAGCCATGTTTCTTTAAGTGGGCATGTCAGTATAGCTACATGAGCTTTTTTTTTTTTTTTTAAATTTATTTATTTATTTTTGCCTGCATTGGGTCTTCATTGCTGCGCACAGGCTTTCTCTAGTTGTGGCGAGTAGGGGCTACTCTTCGTTGCAGCGTGTGGGCTTCTCATTGCGGTGGCTTCTCTTGTTGTGGAGCATGGGCTAGAGGTTCGTGGGCTTCAGTAGTTTTGGCATGCAGGCTCAGTAGTTGTGGCTCGCAGGCTCTAAAGTGCAGGTTCAGTAGTTGCAGTGCACAGGCTTAGTTGCTCCGCAGCATGTGGCATCTTCCTGGACCAGGGCTCGAACCCATGTCCCCTGCATTGGCAGGTGGATTCTTAACCACTGCGCCACCAGGGAAGTCCTACACCAGCTTTTAATAATCGTATGGTGGATCTTTTTCTCTTAAATCCTTTCTGTATCTTTATGTTTTAGATGCGTCTCTTATATACAGCATACAGTTAAATTTTCTTTCACTATCCAATCTAGTAATCTCTGTCTCTTAACTGGAACTTTTAGAACCTTAAGGATATAAATGGTTTAAATCAACTTATCCCAGATTTGGTAAATGGGATCTCCTTCAGGCTGGCTCCTGTGTCCTTTTGACATATCCCTGTCATTTTTTGAGCACCTTCTTTCTGGCAAAACCAGGTATACCAGGCCCATCTTATACTTTTTCTGCCTGAGATCCCTGAAATCAGTCATTTTTTCCAAGGATTCCTGGTTCCTTTTAGTGGGGAATGGTATGTAGAAATGAAAATCTGGATTCTACCTCTGTGATGCTATTGCTTCTAGACCTTCTTAGAAGTATATGTTTGTACCCTTCTATGTCTATAGACACAGTTCATGTTTATAGATCATGAGTTTATGCTGGTACTTTTAGTTCCCAAGCAACACTAGGTATAGAGTACAAGGTTGGCATATAGCTTTCAATACATGAAAGATATCATTCCAGTGGCTTCTAGCTTCCATTTTTGCTGTTGAGACTTTAGCTATTTTAACTGTTGCTTCTTTAAGTAATCAGTTTTGTTTTTAAGATTTTTCACTTTGTAGTTTTTTCAGGTTCAATATTATATCTAGTTGTGAATTTTTCTTTTTAAAAACTATACAGTTTATTGGGCTACCTGAGTCTGTAAATTTTTTCATCAGTTCTGAAAAATCTTAGCTTAAAAAAGGGTCTCCACTTGCCAATATGAGACAAGCGTAGCATCAAAATAAGTAATAACATGTATTATTTCTATTATTATTTCATAAACCTCCTCTCCCTCATTCTTTTTCTCTCCTGGAAATGCAATCAAATGTATTTTAGACCTTCTCACTCTAGCTTTCACTTCCCTTTACTTGCTATTTTTTTGTCTCTCTGTTCTGCATTCTGGATAATTTATTATGACCTGTCCTCCCATTCACAAATTCTCTCTTTCACTGTGTCTAACATCTATTTTATTTCTATTAGGTGGGGTTTTTTTGTTTGTTTGTTTGTGTGTTTTGGTCTGCGATGTCATTTAAGAATCTTCTATTCTCTGAATATATTTTCAAGATAGTCTTTTATTTCTTTGAAAATACTGAGTGTATTTTGTCCAGTAATTGTAATATCTCAAGTCTTTGCAGGTCAGTCTCTGCTTTCTCCTGTTCCTGCTGGTTCTTGCTTATGGTTCTTTGTTTCCCTGGGCTGTGGACCTTAACCATTTATTTATTGCTCATTGCCCTTGAGAAGTCACTTTTGGAGATTTCTGGAGACCTACATTAAAGGGTTTTTTCTCCAAAGGAATGTGCATTTGCTTCTGGGAGAAGATTGGAACATTATCAGATAAACAACAGAATATTAAATTCTAAATTAAATTAAAATTAAATATTAAACTAAAACCTGGACTTGAGATTCATTGGACCACTCATGTTATGTAAAATTAGGCTGAAAATCTACCCTAGGGTTAAAGCATGATTTACAATATCTCTCTGAAATTATTTTTTTTCTCTTTTTTTCCCCTTGTTTAGTAAGCACTAGGTCAGCTTTTCTTGCAACCCCCTTCCCCACCCCCACCCCCAGGTTAAAGGATAGAGTTCAATTTACTTATTTCTTACCTTAAAGATAGCCCATAAGACAAAGTGAGAGAGTGGCATGGACATATATACACTACCAAATGTAAAATAGATAGCTAGTGGGAAGCAGCCACATAGCACAGGGAGATCAGCTCGGTGCTTTGTGACCACCTAGAGGGGTGGGATAGGGAGGGTGAGAGAGAGATGCAAGAGGGAGGGGATATGGGGATATATGTATACATATAGCTGATTCACTTTGTTATACAGCAGAAACTAGCACACCATTGTAAAGCAATTATACTCCAATAAAGATGTTTAAAAAAAAATTAAAAAAAAAAAAAGCAGAAGATAGCCTGTAAGATTCCAAATATAATGTTGGGTGATCTGTCAGACCTACCTTGGGTAGGCTCAGAGTTTTGTCTTTTTATCACCCTGGCCGAAAGAGTTTGTTAAATTGCAGGTCCATTTCATATGGATAGTCAAATACCCTCAGGGTAAAAATGGCATCTAGCTTTACCTCTGGTTAATCCTCTGGGCTCCTGGTAGTTTCTTAGTAACTTGCCATGTATTCTATATTTTGAAGATTTAAAAAAATAAATTATATACGCCAATTTTAGTTGTTTTCAGTAGAAGCATTGGTCTGAATAACCTAACCTGCCTTTACAGGAAGCAGAAGTTCCTTTATATGTTTTTGTATTTTTGCAATGAGCTCTATTTTTTTAATTAGAAAAAAATTGGAAAGGGAAAAAAAGTTAAAAGTCTTTAAGAGAAACCTACCCAGAAGTGAAATAGACAGACAACATAAATGTAAAAGTTATAAAAGAGTAAATGTAAATGACCTATATACAGGGGGAAAAAATGTTCGCCTTCATTGCTAATCAAATAAATATACATGAGATGCCATTTTCCACGTATCATATTGGGTAGATTTTAAAATTTTTTGCTTGATGTTTAGATAAGGTACTGTGAGATAGGGTATGCTTATGTACTGCTAGTGGGAGTATAGTAATAAAACTTTATTCAGGAAGAAAACAATTTGATAATGTATGATAAAATCTTAACAATTCATACACTGGTCAGGGTTTGGCAAACTATAGCCCACAGGCCATATCTGGCCAGCCGCCTATTTATGGCCCACCGGCTAAGAGTATTTTTTACATTTTTTAAAGGGTTGGGGTAGGGGGACACACAAATAAGAATGTGTGATTGAGATTGTATGTGGCCTACAAAGCCTCAAATATTTGCCTTGCCATCTAACCTATTACATAATTGCATTCAGTATTACGTACATGCGTTAGGTTAATTATACTTGTAGAAGTCTGTCAGAGCGAAATAATTAGATATGGGTGAAGACTAAAGACCAATGAATGGGCATACTCACTGAGCGAAAACTTAGACTGAACCTACATTTCTAACAGTAATGGAATGGATAAATAGTCATAGGATAGCCACATAGTAAAACCATTCTCCAGAAATAATCAATAAAATAGGGAAATGTTCCTAATGAAGTGTAAGATGCAAAACTATATACGTAATATCTCATGCTAATGCATCAAGGAAAGACTGCAAGGAGATACATTAAGTTTTCAAGTGGTTATCTGTGAGTGTTAGGATTACTCATGGGTCTGATTTTATTTTTATGATATTTCATGTTATTTTAGCTTTCTCTTATTGAGCTTGCTTTATACTTATGGTCAAGGAAAAAATATTTCTTTGCTTCTTCTGTTATTTCCATTAAAAAATGTGAAGAGACATGCGAGTTGAGAAAATAAAGAACTCCTCGAGGAGTGTGGCAATGTTTTATTCATCTTTATATATCCAGTGCCAGGTATTTGCTAGGTGCTTGGTAAACATTCATTTAAAGAATGAGCCACCAGGTAATAAATGTGAAAAACTGCTCAGCCTCAAGGAAATGCAGATGAAATCGTGTCTGGCCTATCATTTTCCTCTTGCCAAATTAGCAAATACTTAGTTTAATAAAAATACTTATTGTGTTTTTTCTTTTTAAGTTAGATTTGGGGGGGGTATAGTTGACATATAATAAATTCACCCTTTTTTTTTTTAAAGTGTACAGTTTGATGTATTTTGAAAGCTGGATAATCATGTAACTGTTACCTCTGTCAAGATAGGGAACATTTCTATCATCCCCAAAAGGTCTCTTGTGCCCCTTGGTAGTCAGTTCTCTCATCCTTAATACCTGGCAGTTCTCTGTTTTATGTTACTATAGTTCTCCCTTTTCCAGAATACCATATAAATAGAATCATACAGTAAGTTGCTTTTTGTGTCTGGCTTTCTTCGCTTAGCATAATGCTTTTGAAATTCATCCATTTTGTTGCATATACCAGTAGCTTTTTTCTTTTTTATTGCTGAGTAATATTTCATTGTATGGATATACTGCATTCTGTTTATTCTTTCACTGGTTGATGGACATTCGGGTTGTTCCCAAATTATTATGATTATGAATAAAGTTGCTATAAACACTTGAGTACAAATCTTTATGTAGCCACAAGTTTTCCTTTCTCTTGGATAAGTACCTACTGGTGGAATTACTGGGTCATATGTGGTGCATGTATGTAAAACTTTACAAGAAACTGCCAACCAGTTTTCCAGAGTGACTGTACCATTGCATTCCCACCACTTCCTAAAGTAAGGTGTTAAAACAAGTACTTACCATTGCAGTTGTGAGTGAAAACTGTTATATCTCCTTTGGAAAGCATTTTGGCAGTTTGAATCAGGTCAGTAAAAATGTTTATTCTCTTTGTTTTATTTTATTTATTTATTTAATAAATTTAGTTTTGGCTACGTTGGGTCTTCGTTGGTACGCGTGGGCTTTCTCTAGTTGGGGTGAGCAGGGGCTACTCTTCATTGCAGTGCACAGGCTTCTCATTGCGGTGGCCTCTCTTGTTGCAGAGCACGGGCTCTAGGCACGTGGGCTTCAGTAGTTGTGGCACACAGGCTCAGTAGTTGTAGCTCGCGGACTCTAGAGTGCAAGCTTAGTAGTTGTGGCGCACGGTCTTAGTTGCTCCACGGCATGTGGGATCTTCCCAGACCAGGGATCGAACCGTGTCCCCTGCATTGGCAGGCAGATTCTTAACCACTGCGCCCCCAGGGAAGCCCTGTTTATTCTCTTTGACCTGGAAATTTCATTTCAAGGAATGTTTTTGTAAGGAAGAATCTGAAATATACACAGAGTTATTTGTTGAAGTACCATTTGTAATAGGAGACTGAAAAATACAGCACAGTTGTAATGGTTGTCTTTGGGTGGTAAAGTTACAGATGCTTAACTGTACATTCAGTGCTGTGCTGGGCGTTATGTTGGATTCAAAAGAAACTTAAGACGTATAGCTTGTAACGGAATACAACATAAGTAGAAGTAAAATCTGGCCTAGGAATGTGTTTATGTAGATATAATAAAACAATATTGTTGGAGGTTCTTAAAATAATAGAGAAGGAACAGCATATGCTTTAGAGCTGGAAAGACTTTGCTATGAGGCTCTGCGTTCTTTAATAAAAGGCTTCAAAAGCTTTGGGATGATCTTGGATACAATAGGTGCTCAGTAAATGGTAGCATCTTTCATTTTTACTAGTACTAATCCAGCTAAAACGAATTGAAGCTTGATAGAGTGAGTAGTTTGGTGGGGAGTCATTGTTATCTTTTGAAAAGAGCACTAATATATAAATTATAGTTATTTTTTACTAGTGGTTTATGTATAATAAAAAAGAGAAGAAGAAAAACCTTTTAACCCTAAGTAAGTATGTTCCACAGAGTGTTGAGCAGTTTGGGAGCAGAAACTTTGTCTTGTTTGTTACTTTTATCTCTTGTGATTATTAGCACATGGTATGAGCGGTGGGGATGGGGTGGGGGTGGTGAGTTGGTCTCAGGATTTATAATTAACCCAATGAAAGGTACAGAGACAATTGTCTAGGTTAATCCTTTAGTATAACTTTGGAATGATAATGTTACCTGGATAAAGCTGATAGATCGGGCAAAATGTGAGACTAAAAGATTGGAAAATTTGGTTTGAGTCAGGTGATAGTTCCTTGGATATCTGGAGTGAGAGAATAGTAAAGGGAGAATGTCATTTTAAAAAGTTGTAATAGCTTTGATGAGCTTAGTGCCTACTATATGCCAGGTGTGTTATCTCACGTTAAAGTCATGTTACAGATGGGGCAGAGTTAGTGACTTGTTCATAGGCACACAATTAGTTGGTGTTAGAGCTGGGATATGAACTGTGCACTTAAAAAGCCAGCACAAGGTGGTCAAGTGGTTAGGACTCAGTGCTTTAACTGTGGTAGCCCGGGTTCAATCCCTGGTCAGGGAACTAAGATCCTGCAAGCCACGAGGTGCTGCCAAAAAAGAAGGGGAAAAAAAAAAAAAGCCAGCTCTTGTATCACCTTTTCCTTCTAGGAAGCCCAGCCTATAACTCTCCAACTCCCCTTACCCCCGCATTTTTCCTTCCCAGTCTGGCTTGAGGACTCTTCTCTGTTTTCACGCGATACTCAGTTTGTAACTGCAGTTTTGCATTTACTTATGGAATTATAATTACAGTATACCCTTGCATTTTGGGAACTTGGTATTCTGTGATTCAGCTACTCCTTCAGGACCTTAAGAGTTACAGGTGTAAGGCCCATGATGTGGAGAATCACAGAGCAAGGCGGTTATACCAGAGGGTCTCGAGCCCCATGAATGTAGGCCCAGCACTCAAATGGCAGTTACTTGGCCAAAGTTTCAGTGGTCTGGATACTTGTCCTTGGCAAATGTAATGGTTCTTTACTTCTCCTTTTTACGTTTCATCCTCTACCCAACTTATTTCTCAACTTGGAGTTCAGTTTAAACGGCTACTAGTGCATGTTTATATTTAAGTAGTTCATTCATAGTATCTTTAAACCATAGGTCCTCTGCTATACCACTTTGAAAATTTGGCAAATGAACTTTCCATAGAATTGAGCTATGAGGATATAAAAAACGTTGTCCTGCAGTATGGATTCCAGGTAGAGGTAAGGATGGAATGAAGTATTGCCAAAATTTAACTTCCAAAGCACTTAAACAGGAATGGTGATGTTATGGCAGTTACTGGCTTTACCTCTTAACCTTTGTTTTCTCACCCATAAAGTGAAAATAATAATACTTAGCTTTTAGAACTATAAGGATTTGAGATAATATGTATGTAAATGGAAAACTGTAATCTCTGGTGTAATCACCTTTCAATAAGTGGTAGCTGACCATTATAATATTGGCCTTTGTAGACTGAAAAATACCAGGTAGACAGGGTGGGAGGGCAGGTGTAAGAGGGATATTGTTTACTGTATGTACTTTTGTACTGTTCAGTCTTTTCTTATCATGTGATTATAAGGTTTCATGATACTTTGACTATTGTGTTTTAGTTGTATGTTTATTTAGAAGCATTTGATTGATTTAAAAAGTAAACAACAGGTTTGTTCTTAAAGATAAAGAAAAGCAACATATTATAGTAGTTTAGAGTTCAAGCTTTGGAATTAGACTTCTTGAGTGTGAATTCCAGTTCCACCACTTATTAGTGGTGTGACCTTGAGCAAAACTGTTGTTGGTAAAGTGGGATTACTAATAGTGCCAATCTTAGGGGGTACTTGTGTGTAATAAATGAATTAATATACAGAATATGTTTAAAATAGCACCATGGTTGTCATCATCATCATCATTATGATTATTGTTTGCATTTCAGGTGGAAAAAGAATCTGTCTTGTCAACATATACTGTGAATGATCTCTCCATGATGAAGTACTACTATGAATGTGTCTTGTTTGTGGTCCGTAAACCACAGTAATGGTCTCAAGTGGTATCACAAGGAAAAAATCTTAATAATAGCAGATGCTGAAATAAACAACTCAAAGTCAACTATCACAATGACAGGACACAACCTCAAGTCAGTGGTGCCTTCTTATTCCTAACAGAATTAAGAAATAGCGTCTATTTTCTTAATATGTCTATTGCTTTTTCAGAAACATACTATGCCATGCATATTTGTACTACACAAGTAAAAATGGAGGAAATGTCTTCAAGTATACATTTTCCTTGAAGCCCAGAATTATCTTTCAGTAGAAAAAACTTTATCTCCAGTGTCTTCATGAAGCTGTCCATTGCAAGTCTGCCATATGAATGACTAATAGTATTGAAGTCCATAATAATCTCCTTTTTTGTTCTTTTGTATGCATTGTACATGTTATTTTTAAAAGAGTCTAAGGATCCTCTGTCACTTTCAACATCTGGAATTGGGAATTTTATTTACTTTGGACCTAAGGAATCTATACATAAAATGTGCATCTATTCTTTTATCATTCAGATTATTTGATTTTATTTTCTAGCTCAGCTGAATTTATAGTTAGCATCAAACATTTCATTTTCATGAAATGCTGAATTCATAGGATCACAGGCCAGTAAAATGCATTTTAAATAACTGAGAAATTAAGTCTTTTGGCCACACTAAATTGAACGCTTTTTGAAAGCATACTCATCATGGATCACTCTGAAATGTATGAGATTACACCATTGTAAGTGAGGCACAAAAGCCTTTATTAAAGGTACTGCTCGGAAACTAGGGACATAAGAATAAGATCTGCCCATTTGAAATGTATGATTTCAAACTATAAATGAATACAGAGTTTGTCAGTGAGATGTTTACAATAATGTCTTTTCTTTAGGTTACATGAATTACAAAAGCAAGCACTGTTTTTCCGTTAAAACAATTATATGCTAGTAAAAACTGTCATGATAGTATTAATGTGGAGAAATTTTGATTATGAAATTTAGGGATACATTACTGCCCATGGTCAGTGTCTTTGATATTGTAAGAAGCAGCCATTAATATAATTTCAGATTAATACCAGTTTTGTTCCCTGATAGCTGTAGCTAAAACAGTATATATGCTGCTTTAAATTTCTACCTCTAGCGGATCTTTTTTGGAGGGAGTTTTCCTTTGTATTTTTTTAATGTTTATTATCCTGTTTTCCAGTAGCTTGATAAGTAGAGATGAGTAATTTAACCTTTTCTTGGAGAAAAGGAAGTAATATTGAATATTTTCACAGATGATTGTGATGACATTAAGTGACCTCTGTGGCAATTTGGATTAGATAGACTTAATCTCAATAATGTGCTGGTAGCATAAATGTCATGTTTTCATAGGAAAACTTACTTAGAAATCTTTAGACCTTTACTGTCAGTTAGGTGCGGGGGAGTCACTATGCGATTTGGCATCTTACCAGTAGGACCTTTTCTGCATACACTACAGGAGCTCCTGTGGCCTTCATGCCCATGATGCAGTGAAGAATTCCGTGAAGTTAATTTGATTTGTCAAGTTATGGACACGTGTATGTAACCTGTTGAGTGTTTCTGAAAAACTGTTTCTCTTTTTTGTGTTCCTCAATACTTGGCAGATATTCACTTAGTGGGAATTCTCCTTACCTACCACATGGCTGAACTTGAAATTAATTGCAAGGGGAAAAACACCCCAAATTTATTATTTTCTTTTAAAGAAAGAAACTTAAAAGGAGCATAAGTATTTTTAAAAAGCCATTGAAAGGAAAGGAATCATACTGTTTGTAACTTAGAAATGCTTTTTATTCACTGATTAATATTCACTTTTTTACAACTTGTATCAAAACAAACGATCTTGGTTTTCTCATAGAGGGAAAAACAGGTTGACACCAATGGGTTGGCATTATTACTTAAAATTTTTGCTATCAGGTTTTATTCTTTAATAATGTTAATTATATTTCTAAATTATAGCTTATATTTTAGTTAATTCTGAAATCAGTTATTTCATTTGTTTCTAATTTCTCCCTCATGTTATGAATACTGTTTTTTAAATGTACTTCACAAATTTGCGTCACTCTTTTTCTTATAGCTTTTGTAGTTAATCTAAACTTGAAAATTGTGGTATCAATCAATGATAGAGGTGTCACTGGAGGATTTAATTTTGTATTTCTTATGTGTAGAAATAGCTACTAAAGTGTGTAAGCCTTAAAGTTTAAAACATTTTTCTTAAATAACTCTATACACAAATGTTTTCATTCATTTTCATCAAGTGGGAGGAGATAGGTCATTGTGCTTGCTTTTGTTAGTTTTTTTTTAAATTTCCATAATCTGAAGCAGTGCAGGCTAGGGTATATTAATCAAGTGAGCAAGATGGGATATGTAAAATATAAAGAGAAGCTGTATAAATCACAGTATAAAATTATGAAGTTTGGGAATTGTAAAATGTACTGTATTTATATGTAACTCTCATTCTAAAAGTTGCCACAAAGGCTGAATCGGAAGCTTCATGTCTGCATGAAATTTCCTATATTTTTAATGTGTATGATGGACTTAATTTTTCTTGAATATTAAAGTCTGCCAATTGCTATGAAACAATATTTGCTTGGTTGTTTCCATCTAAATTACTCATAACCATAGACATGGGAATTTTAATTAATTCAACACATAATACTTTTGAACCCTTGGATTAGCCTATTTTTATATGCATCTAATATGATTACTTGGTTTCTGAGTATGCTAGGCCTTATGCTAATTAATCTTGGTCTTTGGTTTTGTTAAATAATCAAACAAGAATTGTAAAGGAACCAGTAGAAGAAAATTCCAGGACCAGCCATTAGTAGGATGAGCACTTAACTTGCACTTAGATACTTTTCCTGAATTACTATTTGTGATCTTGGGCAAGGTGCTCCGAGTTTGTTTCCTCATCTATAAGAGAGGATTGATACCACCTATTTAGTGGGTTTTTATGAGGTCGTATGTGCTATCTGTGAAATATTATACAGGTGTACCTCATTTTGTTGCACTTTGCAAATAGTGCATTTTTTACAAATCGCAGGTTTGTGATAACCCTTGTGTTGAGCAAGTCTATCGGCACCATTTTTCCAACAGTATTTGCTCATTTCGTGTCTTTGTGTCACATTTTGGTAATTCTTGCAATATTTCAAACTTTTCCATTATTGTATTTGTTATGGTCATCTGTGAACAGTGATCTTTGATGTTACCATTGCAAAGAGATTATGACTTGCTGAAGGTTTAGATGATGGTAGCATTTTTAGCAACAGGTATTTTTAAATTAAGGTATGTACATTTTTTTAAGACATAATGCTACTGTACAGTTAATAAACGACAGTATAAACATAACTTTCAGATGTCCTGGGAAACCAGAATATTTGTGTGACTCACTTTATTGCGATATTAGCTTTATTGCAATGGTCTGGAACCGAGTCTGCAATGTCTCTGAGGTATGCCTGAATGTGAATATGTGAAAGCACATGGTGGACAAGTAAATGTGATTTCAATCTGTGTTGACTGTTGTAGAGTGATAGAAAAAGATGTATAGTGATAGAAAAAGATGTATAGTGATAGAAAAAGATGAAGATTGGTAACAGGACATTTCTTCTAATATTTATGGTGACCCTTTGAAAAAAGTTTCAGTGCAATCTTAGGGAAAAAAATCAAAGATGACAGGTATAAGTATAGATTCCAAAAGCTTGGTGGGAAGTGTAAAGAAATATAATAGTAGGTAATGGGAGAGAGGGCACAAGTAAAATTTAATGGAGGGTTACCCTCACTTTTACAAACATGCTAGTAGTACATGCCTCATATATATGATTATTTCTCTTCAGTAGCTGTTTAGAAGTGGGATCATTGAGTGTGTTATGTGCACTTTCAGTCAAGTTGCCTTTCAAGAAGACTACCAATTTACATTCCATCCAGCATTTGAGAATAACTTTGCATCTATTCCTGGCCAGTACTAGATATTGCTAAGCTTTCCATATTTTGTCAATATAAGTATCTAATTTTAATATTTATTCTTTTAACTACGAGGGAAGCTGAGCAATTTGCGTAAGTTTAAGGGCCAAAGAGAGGTGTCTTTAATCTGCCAGTCTGTAGGCTCTCACCTGGCAGACCAGACCCAAAAGTTAGTAAAAACGTAGTGAGGTTCATTAAGCGGAGGATTGGCCAGAGTCGTGAGGACTGTTCTGAGTTCTGGCCTCTGAAGACTGACCACATCTGCTTTTGGTTTTACGTAGCTGGCACTGAGGCTGACCAGCAGCAGCCCATTGGACCCCATTTGTTGGATCTGTGGTTTGATATTTTGTTACTATTTCTGTAATGTTCTTTGCCGTTATCTCTTCAAATATTTCTTCTGCCCTGCTGTCTCTTGCTTCTTGCTTCTGGGGCTTCTATTACATGTACATCAGATTGTCTTGTCATTGTCCCACAACTCCTGGATGCTGTTTTTGGTGGTTTCTTAGTTTTTGTTTTGTTTTTTACACTTTTTAAAAAAATTTTTTCTGTGTGTTTCAAACTGAATAGTTTCTTTTTACCTGTCTTCAAGTTCCTTGAGTCTTTCCTCATCTTTGTCCATTCTACTAATGAAACCGTTGAAAGAAATTTTATCTCTGATATTATGTTTTTTATTTTTAACATTTCCATTTATCTCTTTTTTGTAGTTTTCATCTCTGCTGAAATTCCCTGTGTATCAGTGCATGTTGTCCACCTTTTTTACTGTATCCTTTAATATATTATAGATATTTTAGTCCCTAACTGATAATCCCAATATCTGGGTCAACTCTGAGTCTAGTTCCATTAATTGCTTCATCTGCTGACAAGGGCTTTTTTTTTTTCCTTTTTTTTCCTGAGTCTCATAATACTGAATTCCACTTACTGTGTAGAAAAAAAACAGAACCTGAAGTAAACAGTATTTATGCCTGGGTGTAAATATATGCCTCTCAGGCAGGCATGGGAGGTTGAGTCAATCTTAGAAGAACTTGAGTTGGGTTTGCGTCTTGTTTTTGTTATCACACAGCATCACAGGCTTCAGATTCCACTGGCAGTGAGCTGTTGTTACCTTGTGTAGGACAGAGTTCGTGAGAGGAAAGAGTTGCACACAGAGAGAACACTGGAGATCTGAGGACAGTGCCCCTGGAGTAATCTGTAGAGTACTGATCAGTGCATGTGTGTGAGATAACTAGATACCCAAGCCAGAGGAAAAAAAAGCACCCAACAAAATAAAACTCATAATATCTGATATCCAATCAAAAATTACCATGTGTGCAGAGAAAGAAGAAAACACCACCCATAAAGAGGAGAAAAATCAATCAATTGAAACCAACCCAGAACCAACAATTAGCAGAGAACATTAAAATAGCATAACTGGGGACTTCCCTGGTCGTCCAGTGGCTAAGACTCCGTGCACCCATGCAAGGGGCCCGGGTTCAATCCCTGGTCAGGGAACTAGATCCCACAGGCCATAACTAAAGATCCCCCATGCCACAACTAAAGACCCCACATGCCACAACTAAAAGATTCCACATGCCACAACTAATACCTGGTGCAGCCAAATAAATAAATATTTTAAAAAATAATAAAATAGCATAACTGTGTTCCATATGTTCAAAAAGTTATGTAGAGACATATAAAACCCACATTGAGCTTCTAGAATTGAAAGGTACATTGTCTGGGATGAAAAAATGTATAGATTAACAGCAGATACAGCAACTATGCAAAACAAAACACTGAGAGAAAAAAGGCCACACTGGCTTTTTTGCTGTCCCAAGCTCATGCCAGGTATGCTCTTGCTCTAGGACATTTGTATTTGCCATTGCCTCTGCCTACAATCACTCCCCATATATATATACAACTTGTCCCTTCATTTTCCTCAGGTCTCTGCTTAAGTCTCCTTATCAGAGAGATCCTTCTTGCTCACCTTATATAAACCGTCCCTATCCTTCTTACCCTGCTTTATTTTTTTCCTCAGCATTTGACAGATGTACTTGTTTATTGTCTAATTCCCCCAATACAAAGCTTCGGTGGGAGAGTCAAGGGATAGGGATTTTAGCTTTGTTTATTGTTGAAACTCTAGTGTCTAGAATTTTGCCCAGTCACAGCAGATGCTGAAAATATTTGTTCAAAGAATAAATTAATGACTGAACATAAGATTGTGAAGGGGCACAGGAGTACTTCTGATATGAGTACCTGGTTGGATGAATGATGGCTCATAGGGAATACTGGAGGATGGAGTATGAGACGCCTGTGAAACACCCAGGTAAAATAAAGAATAGTCATTCATTCAACAATATGTAAAGAGCTACTAATACATGCCAGGCGCTGTTCTAAGTGCTTGAATATATCAGTGAAAAAAAAACCAAAGAACCCTACCCTCAAGGAGCTTACTTTCTAGAGAGGGAGATAATAAGAATAACAAATAAGTGAATTATATAACAGATTGGAAGGTGCAAAGTGCTATGGGGGAAAAAAAGGCAAGGGAAATCTTAACATGGGTAGTGCCGAGTGAGTTGCAATTCTAAATACGGTGGTGAAGTCTGGACGCATTGAGAAGTTGACAGGGATCTGATGCTCAGGGGTGAGGTTTATCTGTTAAATTGGTAATAGCATCTGCTGCAGTTTTTAGGATTAAATGAGATATGTAAAAGGTCTGGCAAATACGTAGTTGCTAAAAATTTTTAAACCACTTCCCTATCCTAAACTGCTGTGAGGCTTCATTCAATCAGTCTGAAACAGGCAAGTTTAAAGAAAAGCAGAATAAATTCATGAGAGTCTTCTTTACCAAGAAGACATTAAGAAAACTTCTTTGTTGCTTTGTTGTTACTAATGATGAGTTCTGGGTTATTTTCCACAAGAAGTATTGGGGAAAGAAGTCAGAGTGCTTCTAACGAAATTATAGGATAGTGCTTCTGGGACAGGGCAGGGGTGAGAAAGAAGGGTTTCAAGATTTCTGCTTTACACGAAGTGGTACTGTGTTAACTTCATATAGACTAAGAAGTTAAAGATGTATACTGCAATCCTTAGAGCAATCTCTAAAAATTAATGCAAAGAGATATAGTTAAATGTTAAGAATTAAATTAAAATGAAATTCAAAATATTCAGTTAATCCAAAAGAAGTCAGGAAAGGGACTTCTCTGGTGGTCCAGTGGTTAAGACTCTGCGTTCCCAATGCTGGGGGCCCGAGTTCAGTCCCTGGTAAGGGAACTAGATCCCACATGCTGCAACTAAGAGAGCCCACATGCTGCAACTAAAGATCCTGCGTGCCACAACTAAGATCTGGTGCAGCCAAATAAATAAATAAATATTAAAAAAAAAAAAGTCAGGAAAGGAGGTACAGAGCCAGAAAAGAAAGGGAACAAACAAAATAAATAGTACAACAGCAGACCTAAATATAGCCATATCAATAATTTACATCAAATGTTAAAGGACTAAACATTCCAATTAAAATTCAGAAATTGTCAGAATGCCAGAAAAGCAAGATCCAGCTATGTAAGTTGTCTGCAAAAGATAGGTTAAATGTAAAAATACAGACAAGCTGAAAGTAAATGGATGGAAAAAAAAGATATACTATGCAAATGGTAAGCATAGGAGGGCTGGAACAACTATACGAATCTCAAATTAAGACAACTTCAAAACAAAGAGCATTATCAGAGAGAAAGATGGATGTACATCAGAGACATGACAATCATAATACGTGTGTACCTAATAACAGAGCTTCAAAATACATAAACAAAAATTGATGGAACTTAAGGGAGAAACAAAATATCACCATCATAGATGGAGATTTTTTAACACTCCTTTCTTGGCAATTAATAGAACTATTAGACAAAAAAAAAAAAAAAAATCAGTAAAGACATAGAAGATCTAAAAAACATTATCAACCACCTTTACCTAAGTGACATTTACTTATGTGACAGCACTGTGCCCAATACATGCAGAATATATATTCTTTTCAGGAGCACGTGGTACATGCACCATGATAATTCATATACTGGGTCATAAAATCTCAATAAATTTAAAAGGATTAAAATTACACAGAGTATGAATTAAAGGGGAATGAAATTAAACTAGAAATCAATAAGAAAAAGATATTTAGGGAAATCTCAGATATTTGAAAAATTAACACATTGAAATAATCCATAGGTCAAAAAAGAAATCAGGGAAATTAGAAAGTATTTCAAACTGAAAGATAATGAAAATATATCAAAATTTGGGCAGCTGCAGATAAAGAAGTGCTACAGGGAAATTTATAGCTTTATATGTTTATATTAGAAAAGAAGAAAGGCTAAAATCAATGGCGCTAGAGGTTAAATGAAAAGAACCTAGAGAAAGAAGAACAAAGTAAACCCCAATTAAGTAGAAATCAAGGAAACAGAAAATAGAAAATACTACGCCAACAAATTTGACAGCTGGAATGAAATGGACAAATTCCTTGAAGCAATGAATCTGGTACTATATAAAACTTGGAGTAAACTAATTTTTTAAAGACAGCGCAGGAGTAACAACTCCTGAGTAATAACTCAAAATGTTGGAGAAAAAAAAAGGTATAGTGTGGGGGGAAAAACTATTTACAAAAACTATAAAGTGCCTAGGAATAAACCTAACAAAAGATACATAAGCTCCTTGCAGTGAGAATTATAAAACTTTACTGAGAGACTTTTTAAAAGACCTAAATAATTTGAGGCTATAAAATATCATTGAAAAGGAAATGGGCTCCATATTGTAAAGATGACAGTTCTCTCCAAATTCATCTATAGTTTCAATGCAATTATGATTCCAAAGGGTAATGTAATGCTACAAGATGACTGTACATGGAAGAGCAAAGGGCCTAGTAGAGTCAAGATATTCCTGAAGAACAAGATGTGGAGGATTGCTCTAAAGATATCAAGGATTTATTACAAAGCTATGGTAATTAAGACACTGTTGAATTGGCCCAAGATAGCAAATAGACCAATCTAACTGAATAGAGAGCTCCCCCAAAGTTGTGTGAATTTATGAAAACTTAACTTGTGACAAAGCAGGTACTGCATAACAGTGAAAAAAGGACAACTATTCAATTTATGGTGTTAAGAAAACTAGTTATTCCATACAGGGAAGGAGAATGAACTTGAGTCTTTTTTCACACCACAAAAACACACAAATCAATTCCACATGGATGAAAGATTTAAATGTGGAAGCAAAAATATAAAACCATAAAATGTCTAGAACTGGGACAGGAAAGGACTTCTTAAACAAGATGTAATATGTGTAAACCAGAAAAGAAAACATTGATAAACTTGACTACATTAAAATTAAGGTATCACAGAGAGTAAAAATACAAGACACAAATTGGGAGGAAATATTTATAATATTTACAACACCTACTACCCATAAGAACATTTCTTTCTAGAATATAAAAGAAGCTCTTCCAAATCAGAAAAAAAACCCAACTAAACCAATTTTTTTAAAGGGCAAAGAATTTAACAATCCTTTTACAAAAAGCTAGAGATCCAAGTTGGGCCAAGCAGAGACTGGGATTAGGCAGGGTGGTCTTGAGGCAGAGGTGGTGGTGAAAGGGCCAATGCCTTAAACAAGACAAAAAAGAAGCATAAACTAAACAAAGAAAAGATTGATAATTTAGACCACATTTAAGTTTAGAACTTGTTCAACAAGACACCATGCAGAGTAAAGAGCCAGGATTACTGCTCCAGGAATGGTCCATAAACCATATAAAAAGATGTCCAATTTCACTGGGGAAATACAAACTGAGGCCACAATGAGATACCATATCACACTGCTCCGGTAAGACCATACTCAGTTTACTGGTGAGGATGTGACAAAAAGGCATCTCTTGTCCTCTACTAGAATGATAAACTGGTAAAAAGCACTTTGGGAAGCTTTGGCACTACCTAGTCCAGGTGAAGTTAAACATATTCTACAACTCAGTAATTCCACTCTGTAGAGACATTCTTGCACATGTGCCTTAGAAATTATGAACAAGCATGCTCATAGCACACTATTTGTAACTGCAAAAATCTGAACAAACTGAAACGTTTATCAACAATGAAGTGGATTCATATGATGGAATACTAAATACAAATGAATGAAATATGATTACATGCATAAAAATATGAAATAAGAAAAATAAGAAAGCAAATGACCCAATTTTAAAATTGGGCAAAAATAAAATAAAATAAAATTGGGCAAAATTTGAACATTTTACCAAAGACGATATACAGATAGCAAGTAAGCACTTAGAAGATGCTCAACATCATTAGTCATTAGGGGAATGCAAAGGGATAAACTACAATGGGATACATGAGATACTTATTTAGAAAGATTAACATTAAAGTCTGACTAAACCAACTGTTGGAGAGAATATGTAGGAGCTAGAACTCTCATACACTGCTCGTGGCAATGTAGAATGGTACAACCACTTTGGAAACCAGTTTGGCAGTTTGCTAATAAGTTAAATATACACTTACTATGTGATCCAGCCTTTCCACTCCTAGGTATTTATTCACCCAAGAGAAAAAAAGCCTATGTCCATACAAATGTTCTCAGCAGCTTTATCTGTAATAGCCCCAAACTGAAAGCAACCTACATGTCCATCATCAGTGAATGGATAAACAAATTGTGATATATCCATACATATATATATATAAAAATATAAATATCAATAAAATAAATGGAAAATTACTCAGCTATGAAAAAGAATGAAATCTTGCCATCTGCAACATTATGGATGGACCTAGAGGATATTATGCAAAGTGAAGTAAGTCAGAGAAAGACAAATATTGTATCATTTTATTTATATGCAGAATCTAAAAAACAAGTGAGCAAACTTGAGAAGCAGTCATAGATACACAGAACAAACAGGTGGTTGCCAGAGGGGAGGCGGACGCGGGGATGAGAGGAAAACAAAACAAGAGGAAATGGAAAGATCAAACAGAAAAGCTGCTGTTTATTACCCTACTTATTATATTTCTGTACTTATTAATAAACAACTGGTTGCCCTATCTTCTCACAACAGCCTTGAGGTATAGGGGCGTGAGGTAATTAATATATAGGTAGTACCAACCAGTTAGAGGACAGTTATCTTCCTTGCACTCTTTTCCTCTAGAAGATCATAGTAGTTTCTCCCTTCAAAGCACTTATAATTTTCTTCCTTACCTTCTTCTTTACTTGGTTACTGTCTTTATTAACTATTAAAATATAAGGTAAATACCTTATATGTTGTTATCGTCTCCTCATTTTCTTTGACAACACACACAAGTTTGATATAACAAAGGTCTTGGAATCTCACTTTTGATCACCGCGCAGAGCAAGCAGGGAATTCTGTGCGCTTCCCACGTAATTTAAGAGGCAAACGATTTTAGGTTTCAGTCGGAAGAGGGCTGTGCTCCAGGATTAGCTCTTAGATGAGCGACGCATCTTCTCTGCAACTTCATCAGTTAATTTTTAATCAAAAGATCAAGGAATGTGGTGCCTACTTCACCTTCCACAACAGCCACTGCAAAACACGCTCGTTGGTTTGTTTTCTCTTGTTTTGTTTTTGCATACTGGCTTTATCTATTTCCCTCAGCCCCAACCCCCGTTCAGCAGTCTGTCTGGCGTAATCATTTAATGTAGCGCTAAAGCCTGTTAATACTAATTTATTAAATTTGTATAATTCTGTTTTAACCTCCGGGGGACGTCCCGGCGACCACTGACTCAAGGAAGGGAATATTAACATATACACTTTAAGCTCGGGATTTGCACACCCCTCTCCCCGTCCCTGAGGAAAAAATCACACCCTCCAAAGACACCATCACTCGGCCTTTAATAAACCCGCCGCGGCCTTCCCGCCTCGCCCCGGGGCGCGCACTTCCGGCCGCAGGGGCGCTCGGGAGCTCGCCCCGCGAGCCTCCACCAACCAAAGGCTCCGCCTCGCCGGCGCGAGTGCGCGCGCGCACATTTGTGCGCAGGTTCGAATCTCCGCCGCTTCGTGGTTGCTCCTCAGCGTCCGGCCGCACCTCGGCGGTGGCGAGGGCAGCGTGCGCGGGCTGGGCCGCACCGGCTGCCCCGCCCCCTCCGTCCTCTGCACCTTCCAGCCGCAGCCTCGCCCGGACTCGGTCCTCGCCCTTCCTAGCGCTCTGCACGCTCCGCCCTCGCCCTCCGCCCCCACAGCTATCGGCGCTCGGCCTCCCGCGCCCGGCGGGCTCCGCCCGAGCCTTCGGGGCCCATGGCCAAGCGGCGTGCGGCCGAGCCCCTGACGTTCCACGTGCCTTGGAAGCGGCTCCTGCTCTGCGACTTTCCTGAGGAGCCGCCGCGGCCACCGCTCTGGATCCCGCCGCCGGGGGCCTCGCATCCCGAGCAGCCCCTCGGCGTCCCGGAGCTGCCCCGAAAGCGTAAAATCGACGCAGGGGGTATGACCGAGCCTTTGGTTTCGCCCAGCAAGCGCCGCGACGGCGGGGACACTGGCGCTCCGGACGGCGCGGAGCGTGAGGGCCGCGGCCTGGAGGCCGGCGAGCCGCCGCTGCTGCAGCCGCCCGTGCGGCCCCGCGGGCCAGGGGAGGAGCCCCGGGGCGTTCGGCCCCCGAGGGGCGGTGGCGACGACGGGGCGGAGCGCGCAGAGTCCCTGCGGGGAGACTGGGGGGCCGCACCGCGCCAGGTAGGGGCTGGCGGTGGGCTGGGCGCTCCGGCGGGGGACGGGAGGCGGGGCCCGGGGTGAGGGGAAAAAGGGTCACACTTTCCCGGGCACTGCGCGTCCCGGGAAGGAACCGATCGTTCCCCTCTAGACTCGTGTTCGTCACGACGCCCCAAAAGATGAGAAGCCGGGATACTCGCCGCAAGAATGAACACCGACCCCCCGCCCCAGGCAGCACACCGGGGGCCCCAGAGCCCACCTTTGGCAACGTTTTGGGAGAGTCCGACGAGCTGAGAGCACTAAACTAAACTAGGGGGAGACAGATCGTTGGGTGAGGTAGTAGACGTGGCCTTGCACCTTCAGCATCTGTGCTGTCCAAGAGGGAAGCAGGGGCGTGGGTCATGACAGACTGTAGAACTAGGGGAAGACGTTGACCGTGAACCGCAATAAGTTAAGCTCAACAACAAACGTCAGAGAAAGGTGTACTGCGTCTTCCTTGGTTTAAAGATGATTATTTTTCTGGAATTCGTGATCGATTTCTTTCTAAAGAGGGTGACGAGTGTGGTAGCCACCAGTTGGACATCCTTTAGGCATGGTACAGCTCTTTTGGTTGAGAGGAAGGGCCTCCGTATATTGGGAAAAGGCAGTTTTAAAATCTGATCCTATGAAGAAGGATCGTTGAGAATTAATTTGGTTCTTAAGATCAAGCGTCTGTATGAGGATCTTTGGAGAGCTCCTCTTCCTTGGGAAATGAGCCTGCCCTATCACTGCACATAAGATCTGTCTAGATCTGTGCTATTCAGTGTGGCAGCCACTAGCTATGTGACACAACACCTAAAATGGGACTCGTCCAAGTTGAGATGCACTCAAAGTAAAATACACACTAGATTTCGAAGATCTCAAAAAATTTTATATTGAATACACGTTGAAATAATCTGGAGGTATTAGATTGAATAAATTATATTAAAATTCATTTCACTTATTTCTTTTACTTTTTTAATATGGCCATCAGAAAATTTCGAATTACGTTTGTGGCTGGCATTTTGTATTTATTGGGCAGCGTTGGTCTAATCTTTGGAATTCAAGTTGCGTTTCGGCAGTTCTGGGTTGAACCAGGAGCTTTGGGGGTGGAAGAGCCAAATGTAGAGCCCAGACTTCACCAAATTCTCTTCAACTACTCCATCATAGCATCCTCCCCACATTTTTCCATTGTCTCAAGTATCTTATGCAGAATTTATCAAACACCTTGCCAATAAAATACAGTAGTTGGGAAAGATCTTTTTCTGTGGTCATGAGAAATTATCCTTTAGATATAATTATTGTGATGAGCATTTCTGGATGAAACTATAAATTGTAAATATTTCTACCCCCAGTTTTCTTGGAATTTAGAAAACATGAGCCTTATTTAGATTTTTTTTTCTTCAGACTGCTTTTAGATAGCACTTATGTTTTGAAAGTAGAATAAAGAATTAGAATTTCCAATTAAATCATGTCACACCAATGTGCAAAACCTGAAAAAACAAAAATCCAGAGTGACAGTCATCCAGACCTATTTGGTATGGAGATAAGTACTGTGTAGTTTGCAAACTTGACCATTTTTGGTACCCAACCCATACTTAGGCTTGTCTTTCCTACCAGAATATACTGACTGCAGTATGCCACAAATTGATAAGAGGGACATGGAAATGGCAGGTAAGCAAAGGAATTTTTTAGTAAACTGACACAGACATTTGCTTAGAATCTCCTAGACACACCTGTGTCTTCTTCCACAGCAGTGACCACATCTGACAGCTCTCTGCTTCTTGTAGTCACTACAAGCCTGTGACAGGGAACAAGCTTGCCTCTAGGGGTTCCTTCTTCATCAAGACTAGTCCCCTGTTCTCTTTTGGCAAAAGCCCAGAAACCCTCATGTTCCTTTCTTTTTCTGTTCCTTGAGCTGCTTCTTTGTGCAAACTTAATTTTCTCCAGCTTCCCTCTTTCTTTCCTGCCACCAAAGATGCATGGTTTTTGTTTTAAGGGTCTTACAGCCAAGGAAAAATAGGATATAGCAAAAACATGTAGAAGTTAAAAAGCTTTTTCAGTTCATGCAGCAAATGTCTCCCTGGTTCCTGTTTTGCTCAGAAAAGAGCTTAAGTCCCTACCCTTACCCTTGGGATCTCATTTGGGAAGAATTTCCTCAAATATGTCCTTTCCATATTGAGGATGCAATCTAGGCAGAATCGTGGTACCTATTTTTCTGTCCTAGAACCTCAGAATATTTGAGTTGTTTCAGGTGTTTTTTTAACCGGACAACTGAAGTAAAACCAGGTATTACTTCAATAAATTTTCATGTATTTTCTCATGTTAGTGTCACTTTAGTGTCACTTTATGCAGATTGAGTACTCTGTCGGTGCTGACCCTTACTGTTAAATACTTTAAATAGAAAGGAAGCAGAAATGTTGTGATTTTGGTTCATAGTGATATTGGTTCGTAGGCTTCTTGGGATATAATAACTAGCTATATTGGGCACTTATAGTGCTAAACTGTAATTTGCACAAGAGCCTTTCTGCTTTTTTACCAAGGATGAAAGAGACCTAGGTCAAGATCAGAGTTAATGGGTGGAGGAGTTATCATGCTAGCCCAGGTCTGTCTGGTGGCAAAGTCTGTGCTCTTAGCTACTAGGTTATACTGACCTCATTAAGGATCTTTTTTGGTTTGTTTTTATAAGTAGATCATTTGAACAATAGTTTTTTTTTTCCAAAAGACAGAGAAATAGGTCCTTGTTCTTAACCCTATTTACTTATTAAAATTAAGTTTTTCTTGGCATCCTTTGAGTTATTACATTTTTATCCCAGTGTTAAGGAATTCCAAAGAGACTCTTAATTCTCTTAAGCCTTAGTGTCTAAGGCAGTGAATAAACTTATTATTGAGAAGACCTGTGCTCCCCATTTAAGTAACTAGCCACATGTGGCTATTGAGCATTGAAATGGGGCTAGTCTGAATAGTGCTGGAAGTGTAAAATACCTGGCAGATTTTGAAAACTTTTAGTTAGACAAAAAGAATGTAAAATATCTCATTAATTTTTAAAAATATTGACTGCATGTTGAAATGATAGTATTTTGGCTTTATTAGGTCAAGTAAAATTTTAAGATTAATTTCACCTGTTTCTTTTTACTTTTTTTTTTAACTGAAGTTACTAGAAAATTTTAAATTACATATGTGGCTTTCATTATATTTCTGTTGGTTAATGCTGCTATAGCAAGTATGAACCTAAAGTACAAACACAACTTAGTAGACTAAATATAGATATATAGATATCCATCTGGGAAAGGTGTTAACCTTCAAAATGGTCACTTTGGAAGCCTATATGTAATTGCAATGCCACTTCCTTTGCACAAAGTATTTTAGTTTTGTGCCAGTTTTGAACTTCATTGGAATATCAACTTCACTTCATAGTTACTTGAAACAATTTTATAGCCTGTTACAGTAAGCTGTTGAACTTTGAAGAGGCCAGCATTCACTTGGATTTATCAGTTTTGGTATCTTGACTCATGTCTTGTACAAAATGGTATCTTTAATAAAATAACCAGTTTAAGATTTTCTTGTTATTTACCATGTTTTTATTCTAATGCTTTTTAGAAGATTGTCAAAATATTTTAGCCTACGTCAAGTCAATCCCTTAAAATACCAAACATCAGGAAAAAGACCAAAAGTAAATTTGAAGATGTGTGCATGTGTTTTTTAAATAAATTGTTTTCCTCACTGAAAGGTAAAAAATTTTAAGACCATCTTCAGGCATTATTTTTTGGTTGAAAAATGGAAGAAAATTCTGGGAAGAGAAGCTCTTGGAGGAAATTCTTTTAAATTTAAACTACTAACAGGAAATACTTTCACAAATTCATGAATATGAAAATGCACAGATTTGACTGAGTCCATGAAGTACTTTGATTAGGCAGAATTAAAAATATATATTTGTTGAAGATGCAAAGTTAAAGACTGCAAAATCTTAACGTGAGTTTGCTTTTAAAACAGAAAAAAATTTGTTTCATGAAAAAACTTAATTTTTTCTACACCATTGATGTACTTTCATCTCTCTCTTCTTTTCACTAAAGCTCGATGAAGAATTTTGGCAGTATAACACCTTCCAGTACTGGAGGAATCCTTTACCACCTATTGATCTGGCAGACATTGAAGATGTAAGTGAAGACAACCTGACAGAAACAACACTTCAGGACAAGAATGAAGTTGTTGAGATCGATATGGAGTCCTGACAGAAGGAGCTGAAGAAATGGGTTTTTCTGAATTTGAGGAGACATCTCTAAGTGAATTTCTGTATTCTTAAGGAAAAAAGTTATTTTCCATACTTGATGTGATATCATCCCCAAACCTGAAAAATGAGGAAAAGTTGTTTTAAAGATAAATGCCTGCAGTCACTACTATACCTCCCGATAGGGATTTGTCAAGGATATAGTGCAGTTATAGGAGAAGTATTTTATGTATGCATTCTTAAGAAAAATTTATGTTTAGGTTCTAAATTTGAAGATATCAATCTTATAAAAAGGAATTGTGACAGTTTTAGAAATAGATGGGAAACATTCAGATATTCCTCTTGTTGCACCAAAAAGTTAATTTGTGGTACATGAAATGAATATTGTTTTATAATAACTTATTAATAAAATGCTTTCTAATACATTTCATCGACTCTTCTTCGTTGAACAAATAGCTGACTTAAACATCTATGCAAACTTAAAATGTGGGGGATTCTTTCTGAAACCTGGTATTTTAAAAGAGCTTTCTAAATGTACAGTAGTGAAAATTTTAATTTGGGTAGGATGTTTGCATAACTTCCAATATTTAACGTTTGTTAAACTTGACTTTGGGCAATCAAAGATGGATAAAGAACAAAGAGAAGTGAGTAGGTGCTTCCTTCCCCCTTTTCCCAGGATAGAAGGAAAGAAATTTATTATATTTCTTTTTCTTTTATTTTATTTTTTAAATTTCTTGGTTTTGAATTGCTCTGAGGGCATGCTGTTTATTGCTTATTATTTTAGACTTGTACTTGTCAACACTGACAACACTTCAAATGGGCCCCACTCTTGACAAATTCTCATATAATTGTTCTGAGGTGGGCTTTGGGTGTAGCTATTTTTTTAAGCACCAGTCTTCCTTCCTCCCATTCCTCAAATGAGCAGGCCAGTTCAAGAACCACTAGACTAATGATTGTTTTTCCTGTTTAAAGGAGATAACTAACTTGAGCTGAAGCACTGCCTCCTTAGTTAGCTTTGTTTTTATTTTGCTCTGTTGATGGCTTTGTTACAACTGAATTATTGTGTCATTATTACTGTTTCATTGATAAAGAAATAAAGTAAATTTGTGTTTAAGTTATATTAATAACTAAGTTACTAATAACTTAGTAATTAAGTTAATTTTTGTATTGCATTCAGAATGTTGGCTTTGTAATTGACTAACTCATCTTGCTTGTATATTTTTTGTTGTTATTAATGACATTAGATCCAAAATTTAGGAAAGATGATAAATGCCAGTGAGAGAGAGAGAACCACCAATGTTTTGTGTGTACTGTAGGATTTAAGTATGGGTTGACATTAATAATATTCTAGAACAGAAGACAAACTGTATAGTTAAGGGTTTGAAGTCAGACAGTTCAAAGTCTTGGCCTGCCACTTTCTACCTGTGTAACATTAAGCAAGTTATTTTTCATCTCCAAGCTCCAGATGCCTCACTTGTAAAATGAGAAACAATAAATAGTATCTACCTCAGACTATGTTTATTGTCAAGCAGTATACTAAGTACCTGCAACATCTTGTTTAATTCTCGTAATGATCTTATGGGTACAAAAAAAATAATTGGAATAAATGTGCTTCCTATAGTTGCACTTCATTCCACTTTAAATTGCTACTAGAAGTTTAAGAATAAGAGTTGGGATTGAAGAAATAGCAAACAAAGCAGGCAGGCGGGGGGAAGAAGCAGTTAAAGTACTGTGGAAAGGATAAACTTTCTTCCTCCTTTCTCTTTGACCTGAGGGTAGGAAGGTGTTCATTTTTTATTTTTGGAAGGTGTCTATTTTTGTGCACTGCTCTTCCTAGTGCCTGAACAGTGCCTGCCACATAGTGGTCAGTCAATAAATATTGCATGAACGAATGAATGGGTGTTCCTATTTGTTGATGGGACGGTCATGCCAGCAATTTTAGACCATTTCCTAAAGATGCAAATACAAAAGTTTTGTTACAGAGATCCAGTAGTAAAACATTGGAAATGTGCTAACTTTATTATATTTATTGTATAGTAACGTAAGGACTAAGACATGTCCACCGGATGAACGATAGGAGGTGGTTACTTTGACAAGAAGTTTCATCGGACACCACACTGCAGCGTCTGAGTGAAGGAGATCCAAAGAGTAGCTTGGATGACTTTTTCAAGCATATGTCAAAAAACATCAAAACCATAAGGTAGGACTTCTCTGGTGGCACAGTGGTTAAGAATTTGCCTGCCAATGCAGGGGACATGGGTTCGATCCCTGGTCCGGGAAGATCCCACATGCCACGGAGCAGCTAAGCCTGTGTGCCTTAACTACTGAGCCTGCACTCTAGAGCTTGCGAGTCATAACTACTGAGCCCATGTGCCGCAGCTACTGAAGCCCACGGCCTAGAGCCTGAGCTCTGCAACAAGAGAAGCCACCTCAATGAGAAGCCTGCACACTGCAATGAAGAGTAGCCCCTGCTCGCCGCAACTAGAGAAAGCCTGTGCACAGCAACAAAGACCCAACGCAGCCAAAAATAAATAAATAAATAAATAAAAGAAAAAAAATAAGGCAAAGATTCAGGGAAAACACTTGCTGTTAATATGTTAAAAGATTTAATATTTTTATGTAGGTGTATAAGTACAATGTAAACATTTACACATATATGTTAAATATGTATAATATACACATGCAGGGTGTGTGTGTGTGTATATATACATATATATACAGAGAGAGATTTGAAATAATTTTGTCCTTTAAAAAAAAGTTGTTAATTTAGTAACCCTCAGGTAACTTGGCAAAATTGCATTGTGGATAAATTGAGATGGAAATTAAAAAGTAGGTTTTGCTTTTTCTTTTTTTTTTTTTTTTAACTTGTATGCCCTTCACCCAGATTCCCTATTGTAATATCTTACATTATCACAGTATGATTATGAACATGAGGAAATTAGCATCAATATAATTCTATTATACTTTGATGAGGACATGGAAAGAGTGACTTCAGACAACTCTTTTAAAGAATATATGTCAAAAACCTAAAAAAAACGAAGGTTCAGATTTCACCATTGTCTTATTAACATCCCTTTTCTGTCTTATTAACATCCCTTTTCTGCCTCAAGATTCAATCCGTGTCATATATTTAGTTGTACCTCCTTAGTCCTCTTTAAACAATTCCTCAGAATTTCTTTGCCTTTCATGATCTTGATACTTTTTGATGAGTATTCTGGTTAGTTATTTTATCAGATGGCACTCAATTTCTGTTTGTTACTTCCCATAATTATGCATTTTTGATAACTCCATAGAAGTGATGTAACCTTAGTGCATCATATCAGGAGGCATGGGATGTCAGTTTGTCTCTTTATTGGTGATTGTAACTGATTACTTGGTCAAGGGGGTGTCTGCCAGGTTTCTCTCTTGTAAAGTTACAATTTCCTCCTTTGTAATTAATAATTATCTTTTGGAAAGGTACTTCGAAACTATATAAATTTCTCATTCTGCCCACAAATTTTAGAATCTTGATGATTCTTGCCTGAAATACTTATTTCTCTGGTATCTATCTGTCAAATGGTAATTTTCTATTTCCATCATCCCTAGTATATTTATTTATTGGAATTCTACTGTAAAGGAAGAGCTTTCCTTTCGTCCTCATTTCTATATTCAGTTGTTTATATCAGTATAGACTAATGAGTATATATTTTATTCTATGAGTTATAATCTGTTACTATCATTATTTTGTTGCACAAATCCTAGGTTTAGCCATTGGGAGTCCCTTCAAGTTGGCTCTTGTGCCTTCCCCTTTTTAAATGTATTTTATTATTTATTGTGTGAATACTGGTTAATATTGGCAGTGCACTTTTGCATTTACAAGGTCTCTGGATGGAAATCAGTGCCAGCTGTGGCAACTCTGTTACTCACTAAACAGTTTGAGCCTTGGTATCCTCCTCAGAAAATGGGGACACTAATACTTCCCTCAGAGGAGCAGAGTTGGGGTGAAATGATATGGTGGCTGTGGGGAAACCATAGTGGGCACTAAATACATATCTCTCTTCTTTTACAGTACTTGAAATGCATGTATTCACTATCTTTCAGATAGGTAGATGGATAGATAGACAGACAGATAACTATTAGTGATCTCTCAATACCTGAAGTTGATTGAGGAAAACACTCTAGGAAGATCAGTTTTAAAGAATTTCAGCTGTTGAATTATCTGGAGTCCACAGACCTAAACAGTAATACCATAACACCTTATATTTGTTGATTGCTATATCTTGTATTCTAATGATATGACCCTGTGATAGGCAGAGATGGGCCCCAAGATTCCCAGACCCTGTTGTTAACATCCAGTTATTTGATCAAACACTAATTTAGGTACTACTTGAATACCTTTGCAGATATAATTAAGGTCTCAAACAAGTTGACCTTAAGATAGGGAGATGAGTTGGTGGGCCTGATCTAATCATACAAGCCCTTTAAATATGGGTGGAGAGGCTAGAGAAGTCAGAGAGATACAGAGTGGAGGAGGGATTCAATCTGAGAGTAATTTTCATCTGGCTTTGAAGGTGGAGGGAGCCCATGTGACAAGAACCTGAGAGCAACCACCAGAGGCCGAGGGCCTAAGTCCTGGTGACAACCCAGAAAGAAAATGGGACCCCAGTCCTACAACCTCAAGGATCAACTCAGCCAACAACCTGAATGAACTTGGAAGTGGATTCTTCCCCAGAACCTTCAGAAGGAACATAGCCTGGCTGACACCTTGATTTCAGCTTAATGATACTCTCAACAGAGAACGTTACATGTCAAGCTGGACTTCTGACATTTAGAAGTGAGTTAATAAATTGATAAATTTTGTTCTGTTTTTCCAGGCTGCTTAATTTGTGGCAATTTATTATGCAGCAATAGACAGCTAATACAGACCCCATCACTTTTTAACACTTCCTTAGCTTCTCATACAAGATGTTTGGCACAGATGTTTCTCTTGTAATTTCTCTACCCTAGTCCTGAAATTATTTCTCCAAAAAGCCCTGATTCCTTTATTAGAGAATGGTATTTAGAAATGAGCTCAGTGCAAGATCTGCTCATTGGTATTGGGTATCATTCCTTTTAGGTCCTCTCAGCTGACAGAACAATAAAATATATTTTGTGTATACAACTAATGTGTTTCTATATGTATCTGTATGTTTTGTCTATATCTGTACATACATATTTTAATTATTTATTTATTTTTATTTTTGGCTGCACGGCTTGTGGGATCTTAGTTCCCCACCGGGGATCGAACCCATGCCCCCTGCAGTGCAACCATGGAGTCCTAACCACTGGACCACCAGGGAATTCCTATACATATTTTTAAGTGGATTTTTAAAACATTTAAAAATATTTAAAAACACTTGAATTCATACTGATAAACATGACAGGGTTCATTTTATCTTCCCATCTTTCCTTATTTGTAACTCCTTTCTCCAACTGTGAGAAAATGAGGCTTTTCATCCACAGTATATTTATTTACTCAGTCCTCAAATACATATAACATAGTTTGTAAACTGCTAACCCATACTTCTGTAATAAGTAGGCAGCTAATTAGAGCAAAATATTTGTATACACTTTTCTTTTTGTCTTTAGTCTTTGGATATGCAATTAAAATATTGTTTCCCAAAGTTACTTCATTTGATTCTATTTTCCCATCCCTCTCTTCAAAGTGGTTATGTTATTTATTTGTAATATAGTTGGATTCAGTTGTTTCTATTTTGTTTTGACTTTCCATCTATGTTCTTTTAATTTTATAAGTTTGTAAAACATTCATATAGTTCTACAAGTCAGAACTATACAAAAATGTATCATCAGAGAAGTCATTCCCCATAAATATTTTACCCCACTCTCACTCCCCTATTTTTCCTACTTTGTCACTTGCCCCTGTAAGTAAAAATCTCATTAATTTCTGATCTGTTGTTTTTATTTTTGCACTAGTGGGCAGGTAGACATGTAATTTCTTCTTTATTTATATATATAATTCATACAAATTTATTATAAAACTATGATTCTAATAAATGAGTAATGGACATGCATTAAACTACAAAAAATAGTTTATAAAAGAAAAAATATACGTGAGTATAAAAAATAAACATTTCTAATCAATTGTGGTCCTAAATTTAAAACAAGATACTATAATATTTTTCTATATAAATTGGCAAAAGTTGCAGATAATGCTTTAGTTTTAGTAACACCTTTCTGTAAAGCAATTTGATAATATGCTTTCAGAGCCTTATTATAATTTGAACTGGTAATTCTATGTCTAAAAATTATCCTAAAGAAATAATCAGAAAATTAGATGCACACTTATTATTTGTAATGTTATTTGTAATAGCAAAATATTAGAAATAAAAAATAGCTTTAAAGAGAATGGATGGGTAATTTAAATGTGTAATAGAAGATAATGAAATAATAAAATAGTGTTAAGAATTTTTAATGATATAGAAAAATGCTTAAAAATAAAAAAATTAGGACTTTAAGAGTTGATCAAGGCGGAGTAAACTCAGTACACTCTCTCTTTCCCACTAATTACAACTAAAAACTCTAGCTAAAACATACCTGTGGTCTCTGAAAACTAAATGAAAGCATTACTGGATTGGAAACAGACGTCAAATTTGGCAAAGCAACTCATACAGCATTAAGTTTTCTGGTTTTATTTCTTACTCTTCCCCAGCTATGAACCAAGAGTGAACACCCAGCAGAACTGCAGTGGCAGCATGGGCAGCTCAAATTCTGAGAGAAGCTTCACTTTTTGGGTAGAAGACCAGGAAAGGGAGCTGCTTTGAGCAGGAGAGAGAATTCTGGAGATGAGAGAGCTGGGTAAGTGATCCCATAATTCTGTATATAAACTGGCACTAATCCTGGGCTCATCCCTAAGGTACACATGCATGGCACAGACTGAAAGCTATATAGCAAAGGCTTTGAGAACTAAACAACAGTATGAACTTCTGCCCAATTTCTTCACTGATGTCTGAGTGATGCATGCATGGGACCGGCACATAGCAGCACAGCCAGGACTTTGAAAACTGAACTGACCTGAGAGCCGTACCTACAGAAGAGACAGAATTTATGGTCTGAACCTAACTGGGCGGAGTGCCTGCTTTTAAAAAAAAAATCAACATCCTCTAGAGGATTTTAAAAAGTCCCGGAATCTCACAACATAATATTCAGGACACAATCCAAAATACTTAATATGCAAACAATCAAGAAAATGTGATCAATTTACAAGGGAAAGGTAATCAGCAGATGCCAATTCCAAGATGAGACAGATGTTAGAATTATGAAAGTTATTTTTGTATTGAAATATAGTTGATTTACAGTCAATATTAGTTTCAGGTGTACAGCATAATGATTCAGTATTTTAGTAGATTATACTCCATTAAAAGTTATTAAAAGATAATGGCTATAATTCCCTATGTTATATAATATAGCCTTGTTGCTTATCTATTTTATACACAGTAGTTTGCATCTTTTAATCCCATACCCCTAATTTTCCCCTCGCCCCTTCCCTTCCCCCTCTGGTAACCACTAGTTTGTTTTCAATATCTGTGAGTCTGTTTCTGTTTTGATATATATATTCGTTTGTATTATTTTTTAGATTCAACATATAAGTGATAATATAAAGTCTTTCTCTTTCTCTGTCTGACTTATTTCACTAAGCAAAATATTCTCTAGGTCCATCCACATTGCTCCAAATAGCAAAATTTCATTCTTTTTTTATACCTCAGTAATATTCCACTGCATATATATACTACATCTTCTTTATCCATTTGTCTGTTGATGGATACTTAGGTTGCTTCCATGTCTTGGCTATTGTAAATAGTGCTGGTATGAACACTGGGGTGCATGTATATTTTTGAATTAGTGTTATTGTTTTTTCTGTGTATATTCCCAGGAGTGGAGTTGCTGGATCATATGGTAGTTCTACTTTTACTTTTTTGAGGAACCTCTATATTGTTTTCCATAGTGCCTGCACTAATTTACATTACCATCAACAGTGGATAAGTGTTCACTTTTCTCCACATCCTCTCCAATATTTATTATTTGTAGACTTTTTGATGATAGCCATTCTGACACGTGTGAGGTGAAATCTCATTGAGAATTTGATTTGCATTTTCCTGATGATTACCAATGTTCAGCATATTTTCATGTGCCTGTTGGCCATCTGTATGTCTTCTTTGGGAAAATGTCTATTCAGGTCTTCTGCCCATTCTTTGGTTGGTTGTTTGTTTGTTTTTTTAATATTGAGTTGGTGATCTGTTTATATATTTTGGATATTAACCGCTTGCTGGTCATATCATTTGCAATTATTTTCTCCCAGTCAGTAGGCTGTCTTTTCATTTTGTTAATGGTTTCCTTTGCTGTGCAAAAACTTTTAAGTTTAATTAGGTTCCATTTGTTTATTTTTACTTTTGTTTCTTTTGTCTTAGGAGACAGGTCTAAAAAATATTGCTATGATTTATGTCAAAGAGTGTTCTCATCTAGGAGTTTTATGGTTTCAGGTCTTACATTTAGCTCTTTAGTCCATTTTGAGTTTATCATTGTATATAGTGTGAGGAAATATTTGAATCTCATTCTTTTATATGTAGCTCTCCAGTTTTTCCAGCACCACTTATTGAAGAGATCGTCTTCTATCCATTGTATGTTCTTGCCCCCTTGCTCGTAGATTAATTGTCCATAAGTGCATGGGTTTATTTCTGGGCTCTCTATTCTCTTCCATTGCTTTATGTGTCAGTTTTTGTGCCAGGCCATACTGTTTTGATTACTGTTGCTTTGTAGTATAGTCTGAACTCTGGGAGTATGATACCTCCAGATTTGTTCTTTTTTCTCAAGGTTGCTTTGGCAACTTTTGTGGTTCCATATGGATTATCCATAATTATCTATAGGATTATCTGTTCTAGTTCTCTGAAAAATGTCTGTAGATAGCTTTGAGTAGTATGGACATTTTAACAATATTAATTCTTCCAGTCCATGAACATGGCATACATTTCCATTTGTTTGTATCATCTTCAGTTTTCTCCATCAGTGTCTTATAGTTTTCAGAGTATAGGTTTTTCATCTCCTTGGTTAAGTTCATTCCTAGTTATTTTATTCTTTTGATAAACAATTTTAAATAGAATTTTTTCTGCTGTCTCTTTCTGATAGTTCATTTGATAGTTCATAGTTATTAGTGTGTAGAAAACAACATAGGGACTTCCCTGGTGGGGCAGTGGTGAGGGTCCGCCTGCCAGTGTGGGGGACGTGGGTTCGATCCCTGGTCTGGGAGGATCCCGCATGCTGCGGAGCGGCTAAGCCCGTGTGCCCTGGCTGCTGGGCCTGCACTCTGGAGCCCACAGGCCGTGACTACTGAGCCCACGCGTGCCTAGAGCCCATGCTCCGCGACGGGAGAGGCCACCGCAGTGAGAAGTGCACGCACAGCAATGAAGAGTAGAGAGGGCCCGCGCATAGCAACAAGGACCCAACGCACCAAAAACAAATAAATGAATTAACTTAAAAAAAAAAGAAAAGCAACATATTTCTGTATATTAATCTTGTATCCTGCAACTTTGCTGAACTCATTTATTAGTTCTAATAATATTGGGATGAAAACAGTTTTTCTTCTTCCTTCCAATTTGGTTGCCTTTCATTTCTTTTTCTTGTCTGATTGCTGTGGCTAGGACTTCCAATACTATGTTAAATAAAAGTGTGGGGAGAGTGGATGTTGCTGTCTTGTTCCCAATTTTAGAGGAAAGGATTTCAGCTTTTCACCATTGAGTATAATGTTAGCTGAGGTTTTTCATAAATGGTCTTTATTATGTTGAGATATATTCCCTCTGTATCCACTTTGATGAGAGTTTTTATCATGAGAGGATGTTGAATTTTGTCAAATGCTTCTTTTGTGTCTAGTGAGATGATCATGTGGTTTTTATCCTTTCTTTTGTTAATGTGGTGTATCACATTGATTGATTTGCAGATAATTGAACCATCCTTGCATCCCTGGAATAAATCCCATTTGGTCATGGTGTGTGATCCTTTTTGTTGGATTTGGTTTGCTGATATTTTGTTGAGTATTTTTTGTTTATAATCATCAAAATATTAGCCTGTGATTTTCCTTTTTGTAGTGTCATTGTCTGGTTGTGGTATCAGGGT
This sequence comes from Balaenoptera physalus, assembly GCF_965194825.1. Lineage (NCBI taxonomy): Eukaryota > Metazoa > Chordata > Mammalia > Artiodactyla > Balaenopteridae > Balaenoptera > Balaenoptera physalus. The sequence continues at coordinate 44,982,248 of NC_138886.1, forward strand.
AATGGTGGCCTCATAGAATGAATTTGAGAGTGTTCTGTCCTCTTCAATTTTTTTTTTTTTTTTGGTATAGTTTGAGAAGGATATGTATAAGTTCTTCTTTTTATATTTGGTAGAATTCCTCTGTGAAGCTGTTCAACCCTGGACTATTGTTTGCTGAAAGTTTTTTAATTACAAGCTCAATTTCACTACTAGTGATCAAGCAGTTCAAATTGTTTGTTTCTTCTTGATTTAGTCTTGGCAGGTTGTATGTTTCTAGAAATATATCCATTTCTTCTAGGCTGTCTAATTTGTTGGCATATAACTGATGGTAGTATCCTCTTATGATTTTTTGTATCTCTGTGGTATTGGTTGTAATTTCTCCTCTTTCATTTCTTATTTTGTTTATTTGTTCCTCTCTCTTTTCTTCTTGGTGAGCCTGGCTAAAGGTTTATCAGTTTTGTTTATCTTTTCAAAGACCAGCTCTTGGCTTCATTGATATTTTCTATTGTTTTTTTTGGATGTCTATTTTATTTACTTCTCTGATCTTTATTATTTCCTAGCTTCTGCTGACTTTGGGCTTTGCTTTTTCTTCCTTTTCTCATTTCTTTAGATGGTAGGTTATGTTTTTTATTTGAGATTTTTCTTGTTTCTTGGAGAAGGCCTGCATCACTATAAACTTCCCTCTTAAAACTGCTTTTGCTGTATCACATACATTTTGGAGTGTTGTGTTTCCATTTTCATTTGTCTGAAGGTATTTTCTGATGTCCTCTTTGATTTCTTCATTAAGCATTGGATTTTTAGTAGCATGTTGTTTAGTTTCCATGTGTTTGTTCTTTTCCCATGTCTTTTAATGTAACTAATTTCTAGTTTCATACTGTTGTGTTCAGAAAAAATGTTTGATATAATTTCTGTCCTCTTAAATTTGTTGAGACTTTTTTGTCTGCCATTTGATTTCTCCTGGAGAACATTCCATGTGCACTTGAAAACAATGTGTATTCTGCTGTTTTTGGATGTAATGTTCTGTAGCTGTAGATTAAGTCCAACTTGTCTATTGTGTCATTTAAGACCACTGTTTTCTATTTGGCTAATCTGTCCATTGATGTAAGTGGAGTGTTAAAATCCCCTAATATTATTGTATAGTTGTCAGTTTTCCTTTTCTGTCTGTTAGTGTTTGCTTTATATATTTAAGCGCTCCTTTATTGGGTTCATATGTGTTAATGAGTGTAATATCCTCTTTTTGTATTGATCATTATATTATGCCCTTCTTTGTCTTTGGTTTAGACTTTGTTTTAAAATTTCTTTTGTTTGATGTCATTATTGCTACCTCCACTTTCTTCTCATTTCAATTTGCATGAAATATCTTTTTCTGTCCTCTTACTTTCAGTCTGTGTGTCTTTAGCCTCAAAGTGATTCTCTTGTAGGCAGCATATTGAAGAGTCTTTTTAAAAATCCAGTCAGCCTCCCCATGTCTTTTGATTCAAGCATTTAGTCCATTGACATTTAAAGCTATTATTGATAGATATGTATTTATTGCCATTTTATTACTTGTTTTCTGGTTGTTTTTGTAGTTCTTCTCTGTTCATTTTTCTTTTTGTTTCCTCCTTTGTTGTTGGTGATTTTCTTCAGTAGAGTGCTGTGTTCCTTTCTTTTTAGTTTTCTTTTTCTACTGTAGGTTTTTGATTTGTGATTTACCATGTGGTTCATATATGTTGACCTATAATTATGTCTACTTGTTTTAAACTGGTAGTCATTTAAGTTCAAACACATTCTAAAAGATCTACATTTTTTACCCCCCTCTCTTACATTTTGTGTTTTTGATGTCATATTTTACATCTTCATGCTTATCCTTTAATTGTTTATTGGAGTTGTAGTTGCTTTTTAAATTTTTTGACTTTTAATCTACATACTGGCTTAATTAAGTAGTTGATCCTCAGACCTTACTATATATTTGCCTTTCCTGGTGGGATTTTTCCCTATTCTATAGATTCTTCTTCTTTTCCCCTTAGAGAAGACCCTTCAGCATTTACTTTGGAGTAGGGTTAGTATTGAGGAACTCTTTTAGTTTTTGGTTGTCAGAGAAGTTCTTTATCTCTCCTTCTATTCTAAATGATAATCTTCCTGGGTAGAGTATCCTAGGTTGCAGGGTTTTACCATTGAGCAGTTTGCATATATCATGCCATTCCTTCTGGCCTGTGAAGTTTCTGCAGAGAAATCAACTGATATCCTTATGGGGATTCCCTTGTATATGACTCTTTGTTTTTCTCCTGCAGCCTTTAGAATTCTCTTTATCTTTAATTTTTGCCATTTTAATTATGATATATCTTGGTGTGGGTTGTTTGGGTTAATATTTGAGATCCTCTGTGCTTCCTGGACCTGGATATCTGTTTCCTTCTTCAGGTTTGGGAAGTTTTCAGCCATAGTTTCTTCAAATAAATTTTTGATCCCTTTTTCTCTCTCTTCTTCTTCTAGGACCCCTATAATATGAATGTTGATATACTTAATGTTATCTCAGAGATATCTTTAATTGCTTTCATTTTTAAATTTGTTTTTCTTTTTTCTGTTGTGATTGGGTGAGTTCCATTATTGTATCTTCCAGATCACTTATGTGTTCTTCTATATCACTTAGTCTGCTATTCATTCCTTCTAATGTGTTTCAGCTATTTAATTATTCATTTCTGATTGGGTCTTTTTTACATTTTCTAGTACTTTGTTAAAATATTCACTTTTTGCATTGATTTTTCCCCTAATTCAGTTAACATCTTTATTACTAATGTTTTGAATTCTTTATCTGGTAAATTATTTATTTCTGTTTCATTATTTATGAGAAAACAAGAGGTGTTTTCTCTTGTTCTTCCAATTGAGAGTAGTTCCTCTGACTTTTCATTTTGCTTAACTTTCTCTGCCTCTAAGAACTTAGGTGAAGTAGTTACCTATTATGGTCTTGAAGGAATGCTCTTATGTGGGAGCATCCCTGTGCAGACTATATTTGTCAAGTGCCTTTGGTGGAAGAGCTGGGTTTGACATGGATGCAAGTCATGTCTGTCCTCAGGGTTTCTTAGCAGCTATCACCTTGGTAGGTTGTGGGGCTAGAGATGGAGGGGCTAGAGCTGGTGCCAGCTGTGAGGCAGGACTTCCTTTCTGCTCGGTGGCTGTCATCACCCTGTTGGGAGTAGGGTCTGATCCCAAGTTGCTGAAGCCTTGAGGGTTGGGCCCAAGCTGACTCTGTTGCTTTTAAGTGTGATTTTTACCCCTTCCCACACTGGAGCCCTTGCCTCAGAGGGGAGTGCAAGTGTGGCCCATGTGCAAACTGAGGTCTGATGTACTGCCTGTGCAGGCATCTGTGGCTCTGCTCAGATGCAGCCTTGGGTGCAAGTCCTCTTTGTCCCTCACAGCTGATCACTGCACCATTGTAGACTGACTCCACATGGCTGGCAGGGCCCATGGACTCTGAGCATGTATCAGGAGGTCAGCTGTGGTGGAGCAGCCACCATCAGAGATCTGTCTTCTGAGGTACTGCTTGAGTAAGCACCAACAGTGGCTGCCGCCACCCTACTCAGGCTCCACCCTGGGCCCAGGTCACCTCTGTGTCCCATAGTTGAGTATTTTCCCCGGTTGTGGGCACCCCAGATCTAGTGCTGTGCCGTGGCATGGAGTGAATGAGGCTGGAGTGTTCGCTCAGCTTGGGCTGGGGCACACAATGATGTGGTAATGAGAAACCCAACAGCCACTAGAGCAGACCTCTCTGTGCTCTGCCTCATGAGCAAGCCAGTGCACACATGCTCCTCACAATCAGAGTCCAGTCTTCCCACAGCCTTTCTGTTTGTCTCAGTGGTCCTCAAACTAGTCCAGGCAGCTGTCTCCTTCACATAGAACCCCAGAATTGGGGCCCCAAATCTGGCTCAAACCACTCACTCATCAGGGAGGGTATCTGCCCATGTAATTTTCCTTTTTCTTTGAGTCCCCTCCCAGGGACACAGGTCTCAAACCAATCACACTTTTCTTCCCCTAGTACCTGATTATATGTGTATCTTTCTTACAGTCTTGGTTGTACAGGAGTTCTGCTGCCAATTTGAAGTTTTCAGTGATAACTGTTACACATATAGATATACATTTGATGTGTTCCTGAGGGGAGGTGAGGTCCACCTTCTCCTACTCTGCCATCTTGATCCCTTCCTCCAAATTTTCAGTGCTTTTAAAGCAGTTATTAAAATTATGTTCCATAAAGAAAATGAACTTAATGAAAATATAGAATTTCTCAGAAGAGAAATATAAATGGTAAGAAAAGAAAGAAATGTACATTTTAGAAGAGAAAAATAAGATATCTGAAGTAGAAGATTCAGTAAATGTGCTAAGGAACAGAATAGAGATGACGGAGGAAAGAATCAGTGAACTTGAAGATAAATCAATAGAGATTCTCCAGTCTGAAAAACAAGGAGAAAAACGAGCAAGCAGAGCCTCTGTGACCTGTATGTATCAAAACACATAATTTACTTGTGTCATCGTAGTCTCAGATATTATGAACAACTTTATTCCTGTACGTTTCACAAATTTGATGAAATGGACCAAGTTATTCAAAGGCATAATCTACCGAGGCTCAGTCAAGAGAAAATAGGTAACCTGAATAGTCCTATATCTATTAAAAAAATTAAACTCCTAGTTAATTCTTTAAAACTCCAGACTTAACATGGTTTCACTGGGGAATCTACCAGACAGTTAAGGAAGAAATAATATAATCTCTTTCAGAAAAATAAAAGAGGAGAGAACACTTTCCAATTCATTTTATGAGGCCAGCATTACCCTGCTACCAAATCCAGACAAATAATTACAAAAAAAAAAAAAATCGATAGATCAGTACCCCTCATGAAGCTAAACACAAAAATCCTCTAGAAAATATTCACAAATAAATCTAACAATATATTAAAATGATAATGTACAAAAAGATAGAAATAGATATCCCCCTCTAATCTACTAGAATAGATTGAATAGATATAAATGTTGTTTTTTTTTTTCTTACAATAAGCTAATTCTGGTTTTTGTGTGTCTATTTTGTTTTGGTTTTGTTTTTTAGTCCAAGATAGAGTGATGCTGTAATCATTATTACTCCTGAATATTTTATTTGGGTATTTCTAAGGCTTAATGAGTCTTTTGAACACCTGGACTTTTAAAAATAGTATTGCTTTTCATATAAGTAGCACAATATTTTTAATCAACTCTTTAAAATATACTGGCTTGACCTTTAGATGAAAGGTGGTAGTTAGAATTACAAAGGGCATTATTATATAATTTTATAATGCTTATTAAAATTTGAAAATATTTTTATTTTTCTAATATGATAGGTTTTCTAACTTGAGCTTGTAAAACTGCAGGTGCAAAAGTGTGGGTGTATTCAATAATGTCTAATAGAATTCTAACTCTAAGCTTTACAGGCATCATTTGATCACTGTGTTTCATTGTTAAACAAGCAGCTGTAAAGTCTTACAGGCAAAGATGTTAACCCAGTACATGACTCTCTAACTGTACATAGCTAAATCTATCATCTATAAATGATAAATCTATATTTAAAACACATATATTCTTTTTCTGACTATATAAGTAATATGTGCCCATTTTGGAAATTCATGAAGGCATGAAGATACAGAAAAAATTAAAATCCTGTTTCCAGAGACAATCATAGTTTTAGCTTGATTTTTCTTATATATATATTTGAATTCACCATTATTGCTTTATTTAATCAAAGAAATTCAGGGACATGGCTGAATATACATTTAATTTTTTTCAAATTCACATTGTTTTTAGAAAACTCTTGAGTTGTTTTAACACACTCTTCTTTTTTTTAAATTAATTTTTATTGGAGTATAGTTGCTTTACAATGCTGTGTTAGTTTCTGCCATACAGCAAAGTGAATCAGCTATATGTATACATATATCCCCTCTTTTTTGGATTTCCTTCTCATTTAGGTCACCACAGAGCATTGAGTAGAGTTCCCTGTGCTATACAGTAGCACATTAGTCATCTATTTTATACCTAGTAGTGTATATATGTCAATCCCAATCTCCCAATTCATCTCCCCACTTTCCCCCCTTGGTATCCATACATTTGTTCTCTACATCTGTTAACACACTCTTCTTTTGTGACCTTGCTGTGTGCTTGAAATTCCCAAGTATTTTAAAATTTAAAGGCTTTGACTTTATTAAAATGAAGTATGCTCATAGGAATTTAAGCAATGCAGGTAAATGCAAAGAAGAATGTAAAATGCTACCACTACCACTTAGAAGTAATGTTTGACAACACTAAGTGAGCATCATATCTAGCACCTCTTGATGGATAGAGGAATTGATGGATGGAAATACATTGGTGGGTAGAGGAAAGGTAGACAGAAGTAGGTTTATAAAATGGCACCATGAAAAGTATTACATGCAGTTTTACTTGAATTTAATAGAAGAAATTGAAGTAAAACAGAAGAAATTGCTAAACATCAGGTAAATGTTTCTTCACCGCTAAATATTTTAGCAAATAATAAATTATCAGGGCTTCCCTGCTGGCACAGTGGTTAAGAATCCGCCTGCCAACGCAGGGGACAAGGGTTCAAGCCCTGGTCCGGGAAGTTCCCACACGCCGCGGAGCAATGAAGCCCGTGTGCCACAACTACTGAGCCTGCGCTCTAGAGCCCAAAAGCCACAACTACTGAGTCCTCATGCCCCAACTACTGAAGCCCGCGCGCCTAGAGCCCGTGCTCTGCAACAAGAGAAGCCACCGCAATGAGAAGCCCACGCACCGCAACGAAGAGTAGCCCCCGCTCACCGCAACTGGAGAAAGCACACACGCAGCAAGGAAGACCCAACGCAGCCAAAAATAAATAAATTAAATAAATAAATTAATTTTAAAAAAATTATCAAAAGTTAAAAAGGAAAGATCATGAAGAATTCTACATGACCTACATGTTTCAATTTTATTTATTTACTTATTTACTTACTTATTTAATTATTTTTGGCCTCGCCATGCCACTTGCGTGATCCTAGTTTCCCAACCAGGGATGGAACTCGGGCCCCCTGTAGTGGAAGAGCAGAGTCCCAACCACTGGACCCCCAGGGAATTCCCTCAGTTTTAGATCATATTGATTGATTTTCTTTACTAAAAGACAAGGAAATTAATATTCTCATATTTTTTTCTATTTCCCTTCTTCTAACTTTTGTTACTTACATTATTTTTACTTTGTCAGCTTAAAAACATTTATTTTCCCTCTGTAATCATAATTCCATGTTTATTTACTTTTAGTTCTACACATAATTGCCATAGATGCTTGTTAACATATTTTTTACCATACCCCATTCATTTTAGAGGATTTAAAAAAGTTATCTTCTGGTTGGCTGATTTCATTGCTGTATAGTTTTTCTTTAAAGTTTATTTTTATATGTGTTGCTTTGCTTATTCAAGAGTGCCTATGCCTTATTCTTATATTTGTATTACATCTTGGCTGGTATAAAATTTTTCATTTTTGATAGTCTTGAATTTATAATTAAGGAATTTTTTCAAGAAGAGTGCTCAATTTCTATAGTCCTTCAGCTCTTGCATGGTGGACATTGTCTGCCCATTGCCTTTACATTTCAACAAAGCTTGACTGGCTATAATATTCTTAAGTCTCACTTTTTCCCTCTCAGAACCTTTTAGGCATTATTCTAAATAAAACACAAATAAAAAAAAACTCCTTAAAAGTGATAAATATCATGCTGAGTAATAAAATGCTGAAGCATTTTTTTAGTAAAATCAAGACAATATAAAAAGGTACACTACTATCCTCATTATTCAACATTGTTTTGGCAGTCCTACAAATACAGTAAGAAAATGAAATAAAAACAGTGAATTACTGAATCAATTTCTGGAAAAATTAAGAACAGCAAATAATGTCCATTATCACTATTTTATTTAAAAAATTTTCTGGAGATTCTAGCTAATGGTTCAGAAACTAAAATAATCAGCCAAACATGGAGAAGAAAAGAGAAAATGACCTCTATGTAGATTTTTAAAATATCATACCTAGAAAACTCAAATAGATATTTTATTAGGGATTGCTCTTAAATTTTAGCCTTTGTTAATTAATTAACATAGTCATATGTCTTTTATGTGGTTGGGCAGCAGCCATCTTGTAACAGTGAAGTCAGAAATTACATACTAAACGTTGCACAGCAGAAATATTGAAGGGTTATGGTTCTCTAAGATCCTTGGACAGTTGCACCAGCATTGGAGTTAGACTTCCCAACTTCTTCTTCTTTTCTTTCTTTTTTTTTTTGGCCACACAGCACAGCTTGCGGGATCTTAGTTCCCAGACCAAGGATTGAACCTGGGCCACGGCAGTGAAAGTTCTGAGTACTAACCACTGGACTGCCAGGGAATTCCCCCAATGTTCTTCTGATTCATCATTTTTTTTTTTTTTTGGCTGCGTTGGGTCATAGTTGCAGCCAGCGGGGGCTACTCTTCATAGAAGTGTGTGGGCTTCTCACTGCGGTGGCTTCTCTTGTTGCAGAGCATGGGCTCTGGGCACTCGGGCTTCAGTAGCTGCAGCACGCAGGCTCAGTAGTTGCAGCACACGGGCCCTAGAGCACACGGGCTTCAGTAGTTGCAGCGCTAGGGCTCTAGGCAGTAGCTGTGGCGCACGGGCTTAGTTGCTCCATGGCATGTGGGAACCCGTGTCCCCTGCATTGGCAGGCGGATTCTTAACCACTGCACCACCAGGGAAGTCCTGATTCATCAGTTTTTGTATGACGTTTTTCTGTTGAAAGCTTGTAGGAGTTTTTATTCGTTGCCACTGTTGTCGAATTTCACAGCAGTTTGACTCTCATTTCATTCTTTGTGTTAGGTGCTCATTCTGTCTGGAAATTTAGGTTCTTGTATTCTAGGTAATTTTTAAAAAATCTATTCTTTGATAATATCCTTGACTCTGGATTTTCTCTTCTCTCTATCTTGGACTTCTCAAACTGGTCTATTAATTAGCTTTTCCATCCTATTTTTTATATCATTGTCTTTTTGTCCTACTTTCTGGAAGATTTTTTTCAATTTTATCTTCCAACCATTCTGTAGAGTTTTTTTTATTTCTCCTACCATACTTTTAATTTTTAAGAGCTTTTGCTTGTTCTCACACTGTTCCCTTCAAAATAACAATCCTATTCTTGTTCATGGATGTAATATGATCCTAACTTGATAAGTGTAGGAATGATTTCTTTTTTGAAAATTTTTTCTCCTTTTACTCCTATTAAATATTTTTTTAAATATCCAGTAGCCCTTAGCTATGTGTTCATATTTAAGATTTGGATAGTAAAAAGCTTATTACATGCTCTGTGCATGTGTGAAGCCTGTCAACTGGCACCTTCATTAGACAGTGGTCCGGCTATGCCTTATTTTGAGGAACTCCTAATATTAATACTTATAGGTCTTTTCTTCCAACTAGTCAGAGTTCCCAGGGAAGAATCTTCTAACCTCCTGTCTGGAAGGAAAATGCTGACTGAGTGTGCTCTAATTGGCAAGTAAAGAGAAGACTGATGGTCTAGACATTTATTACATGAAATTCTGATTAATTTCTCTTACCTTAATTTTGCTTTGTGTTTCCTAGTCTAAAGACTATTTTCTCTTTTTTAAAGGAAGTGTTTTTATTGAAATGTAACATACAGAGAGTGCACACATAAGTGTGGAACTCACTGAATTCTTACACAGTAAATACAGCTGTGTAAGCACCACACAGATCAAGATATAAAACATAATCAGCACCTCAGATGCCTACTTTATGCATCTTCGGTCATTCTTGTCCCACCATCAAAGGTAACTAATATTTTAAATTCTATCACTCCAGGGAGTACCCTGGTGGCCTAGTGGTTAGGATTCCAGGCTTTCACTGCCATGGCCTGGGTTCAGTCCCTGGTTGAGGAAGTGAGAATCCTGCAAGCCGCACGGCCCAGCAGAAAAAAAAAAAAAAATTCTTCCACTCCAGATTAGGTTTTGCCCATCGTTAAACAAACACACACACAAATATATGTTATTTCCTTATTTGTTGGCTTCTTTCACTCAACATTATGTTACTTAGATTTATCCATACTATTACATGTAGCTGTTTATTTTCATGGCTTCAAAGAATTCCACTGTATGAATTTACCACAATTTATTTTTCCATTTTACTGTTGATGGACAATTGAGTTAGAATCAAAGAATTATGGTTCTATATTTCAAGCACTGTATTTTTTAAACTTTACTGAGGAATAATTGACAAGTATAATTGTATATATTTAAAGTGTACAACATGATGATTTGGTATACATATATATATATTATACATATATATAAGTATAGTTGTATATATTTAAAGTGTACAACATGATGATTTGGTATCTATATTTCAAGCACTGTATTTTTTAAACTTTACTGAGGAAGAATTGACAAGTATAATTGTAAATATTTAAAGTGTACAACATGATGATTTGGTATACATACATAGAATGATTATCAAGATAGTTAACATATAGTTAATTATAACACCTCACATAGTTAACATAGGTAACTCTTTTGTGTGTGTGGTGAGAATAGAATACTTAAGATCTACCCTCAGCAAGTTTTAGATGCATAATATCATATTAATAACTATAGTCACTATGCTGTAAATTAGATCCTCATACTTCTTAGAGCTGAAAACGTGTGCCCATTTAACCTATATCACCCATTTTCCTCTCCGCCCCAGTACCTGGCAACCATTTTATTCTGTTTCTATGAAATTGGTCAAGTACTGTGTTAAATGCTTCATGTGTGTTATCTTATTTATCCTCATAATAATCCTAGAAGTGGATACTATCATTCATACATTCATTCCTCATTCAATTAACAAATATTTATTAATATACCTATTATGTTCCAGGCAGTTTTCTAGGTGTTGGGGAATCAACTAAAAGAAACAGAAATCTATGAATAGTTAAATGAAGCAGACAAGAATCTACACCTTTCTGGAGCTTACATTATACAAGGAAAATATTTGGTATACTAGATATGGATAAATGTTCCTTAGAAAAATAGAGCAAGGAAGGGGATGTGAGGAAATGGTGATGAAGGAGAGATGTTTGCAGTTTTAGATAGTGGGCTGAGGAAGATATCAGTGAGAGAATGACCTTTGAGTCCAAGCTTAAAGGAAGTGAAGGATCAAGCTGTCCAACTGTCTGGAGGAAAACATTCTAGGCAGAAGAAAAGATGAGAACAAAAGCCTAGAGGAAGGAGCTTGTTGTGTTCTATAAACAAGGAAAGCAGTGCGGCTGGAATAGAGTGAGCAAGAAGGAGAGTGCAGGGAGATGCAGTCAGATGCAGTCAGGTGGGAAAGGGTGGGTGAGATCATGTAGGCCTTGCAGGCCATTGTGAGGACTTTCTTTTTGCCTGAGAAGGAAGGCATTGGAATCTTGATCAGAGAAGTGACATGATCAGACTTACATATAACAAAATTGTTCTGCTTTATTGAGAATAGACTGAATAGGACAAGGGTGAGGGCAGGGTGGCCTGTTATTAGCTATTAGTCTCCCCATGTGATAGATGAGGAGAATGTAACTTGGACATGACCAAGGTCATAAACCTTCAACATGTGGTCCATGGACCAGGAGCAGCCACATCACCTGGGACCTAGAAATGCAGAGTCTCAGGCCTCACTCCAGACCAGTTGAATCTCAATCTGCAGTTTAGGAAGAGCCCCAGGTGATTCATGTGCACACTGAAGTTTGAGGAACCCTCATCTAAACTATGAAATACTGTTGTTGAAGCTTATTGATCAGGGGAAGGATACTACTGAAGTGATGCTCTGTGGAAATTTTATTTGGTAGCAAAGAGATAGAGAAGAGAGAAGGATACCAACCAGGAGGAAATTACAATAACCCCAATTACCCAGAAGTTTGGGGCTGAATGGCTGAAGTAGGCTAATGACAGTAGGAGTGAAAAATAATTTAAAAAAAGAAGGAATGGAGGCAAGAGTTTTTTTGTTTTTGTCTTTGGCTGAGCAGCTTGCGAGACCTTAGATTTTAGTTCCCTGACCAGGGATTGAAACGGGGCCACGACAGTGAAAGCGCCAAGTCCTAACCACTGGACTGCCAGGGAATTCCAGAGTTTTGTTTTGTTTTCCTGTTATTTATATCCCTTTATTTGTCTTTATATCTCTTTTCTTTTTTCACCCTTATAATCAGGCTTCTATCATCACCATTCTCCTAAAAATACACTCCTGTATGACACCAATGGATGGTTTTGCAAATCTAGTGATCCTCTATCATTCTTCATGTTCCTTGGCATCTTTGTGCCAAGATATGCTATTAATTATTTCATCTTGAAATTCCCATGTCCTTAATTCTTCATAACCATTCTCTTCCTAGGCTACAATGTATGTTGTCCTTCAGTACTCATTCTTTTCCCACATACCCCCATACACTTATTCATACCTATACTTGTCTTTGTTTATCTATGTTCTCTGATCTTAAGCATTGCCCTTCTTGTTTAAGACTAATACTTCCCTCCAAATCCTCGATCCCCTCCTTCTCATCTCCTCCTTTGACTTTTTTTTTTGTCTCCAGCAACTTCAGTTTTTCCCTCTCCCTCCCAAGAGTTTTTTGTTTTGTTTTGTTGGCCGCGCCATACACAGCATGGGGGATCTTAGTTCCCTGACCAAGGATCGAACCCATGCCCCCTGCAGTGGAAGCACGGAGCCCTAACCACTGGACCGCCAGGGAATTCCCCCAAGAGTTTTTTTTTTTTTTAATATTTATTTTATTTATATCATTTATTTTTATTTGTTTATTTTGGCTGCACCGGGTCTTAGTTGTGGCACGTGGGATCTTCCTTGCGGCATGTAGGATCTTTTAGTTGCAGCATGCGGACTTCTCTTAGTTGTGGCCTGTGGGCTTCTTAGTGGTGGCATGCATGTGGGATCTTAGTTCCCCGACCAGGGATCAAACCTGGGTCCCCTGCATTGGGAGCATGGAGTCTTACCCCCTGGACCACCAGGGAAGTCCCTCCCCCAAGAGTTTTTTTAATGAAGGGAAAAAACCCCCATAAAACTTAGGCAATGATTAGATATACTAGTGAGTGGGAAAGGACCCTGAGACAGAGAGAGAGTTAGATAAAACATGGCACTGAAGTTTCAGACCTTGGTAAGAGAGACAATAATGGACCATTGCTAGAAATAGAGAAGTAAGAATGGGAATTCTGAGAATGAGTGCAAGGCCAGTTTAGTATTGTTGAACTGAACTTGGCGGTGGCTGCAAATGTTCAGCAGGTAGTCAGGAAATCTCAGGCTGGAGAAGACTTGGGGCTGAAGTATTAGATTTCAGAGTCATTTGCCTGGAGGTGCCCATTGAAGCAAAAAGAGTAATTGAGATATTGAGGGAGAAGACAGAAAGAAGACTCTGGCCACATACCTAGGACCACTGCCTCTTTAAAACTATAGAAAGGGTAGGAGGCAGAAGAAGGGGAGTCAGAGACAGGGGAAGAGAGTGTAGCATCTCTCAAACCAAGGATGGGGAGAGGGGTTTCTATTTGGGTTTCTATTTCTATTCATCTTACCCTTCCCCCTCTCCATATCCTTAAGTGCATTCTCTAGTAGGTCTGGGTCTTTATTCCTGTCTTGCCACTAGGTTCTTCATGACCTTTTGTTTTTTCTTTTTCCTTAGATTCCATGTATATGTGTTAGCATACTGTATTTGCTTTTCTCTTTCTGACTTACTTCACTCTGTATGACAGACTCTAACTCCATCCACCTCACTACAGATAACTCCATTTCGTTTCTTTTTATGGCTGAGTAATATTCCATTGTATATATGTGCCACATCTTCTTTATCCATTCATCCGATGATGGACACTTAGGTTGCTTCCATGTCCTGGCTATTGTAAATAGAGCTGCAATGAACATTTTGGTACATGACTGTTTTTGAATTATGGTTTTCTCAGGGTATATGCCCAGTAGTGGGATTGCTGGGTCGTATGGTAGTTCTATTTTTAGTTTTTTAAGGAACCTCCATACTGCTCTCCATAGTGGCTGTTATCAATTTACATTCCCACCAACAGTGCAAGAGGGTTCCCTTTTCTCCACACCCTCTCCAGCATTTATTGTTTCTAGATTTTTTGATGATGGCCATTCTGACCGGTTTGAGATGATATCTCATTGTAGTTTTGATTTGCATTTCTCTAATGATTAATGATGTTGAGCATTCTTTCATGTGTCTGTTGGCAATCTGTATATCTTCTTTGGAGAAATGTCTATTTAGGTCTTCTGCCCATTTTTGGATTGGGTTGTTTGTTTTTTTGTTATTGAGCTGCATGAGCTGCTTGTAAATCTTGGAGATTAATCCTTTGTCAGTTGTTTCATTTGCAAATATTTTCTCCCATTCTGAGGGTTGTCTTTTGGTCTTGTTTATGGTTTCCTTTGCTGTGCAAAAGCTTTTAAGTTTCATTAGGTCCCATTTGTTTATTTTTGTTTTTATTTCCATTTCTCTAGGAGCTGGGTCAGAAAGGATCTTGCTGTGATTTATGTCATAGAGTGTTCTGCCTATGGTTTCCTCTAAGAGTTTGATAGTGTCTGGCCTTACATTTAGGTCTTTAATACATTTTGAGTTTATTTTTGTGTATGGTGTTAGGGAGTGTTCTAATTTCATACTTTTACATGTACCTGTCCAGTTTTCCCAGCAGCATTTATTGAAGAGGTTGTCTTTTCTCCGCTGTATATGCTTGCCTCCTTTATCAAAGATAAAGTGGCCATATGTTGGTGGGTTTATCTCTGGGCTTTCTATCCTGTTCCATTGATCTATGTTTCTGTTTTTATGCCAGTACCAAACTGTCTTGATTACTGTAGCTTTGTAGTATAGTCTGAAGTCGGGGAGCCTGATTCCTCCAGCTCCATATTTCGTTCTCAAGATTGCTTTGGCTATTCGGGATCTTTTGTGTTTCCATACAAATTGTGAAATTTTTTGTTCTAGTTCTGTGAAAAATGCCAGTGGTAGTTTGATAGGGATTGCATTGAATCTGTAGATTGCTTTGGGTAGTAGAGTCATTTTCACAATGTTGATTCTTCCAATCCAAGAACATGGTATATCTCTCCATCTATTTGTATCATCTTTAATTTCTTTCATCAGTGTCTTATACTTTTCTGCATACAGGTCTTTTGTGTCCTTAGGTAGGTTTATTCCTAGGTATTTTATTCTTTTTGTTGCAGTGGTAAACGGGAGTGTTTTCTTAATTTCACTTTCAGATTTTTCATCATTAGTGTATAGGAATGCAAGAGATTTCTGTGCATTAATTTTGTATCCTGCTACTTTACCAAATTCATTGATTAGCTCTAGTAGTTTTCTGGTGGCATCTTTAGGATTCTCTATGTATAGTATCATGTCATCTGCAAACAGTGACAGCTTTACTTCTTCTTTTCCGATTTGGATTCCTTTTATTTCTTTTTCTTCTCTGAATGCTGTGGCTAACACTTCCAAAACTATGTTGAATAATAGTGGTGAGAGTGGGCAACCTTGTCTTGTTCCTGATCTTAGTGGAAATGGTTTCAGTTTTTCACCATTGAGGACAATGTTGGCTGTGGGTTTGTCATATATGGCGTTTATTATGTTGAGGAAAGTTCCCTCTATGCCTACTTTCTGCAGGGCTTTTATCATAAATGGGTGTTGAATTTTGTCGAAAGCTTTTTCTGCATCTATTGAGATGATCATATGGTTTTTCTCCTTCAATTTGTTAATATGGTGTATCACGTTGATTGATTTGTGTATATTGAAGAATCCTTGCATTCCTGGAGTAAACCCCACTTCATCATGGTGTATGATCCTTTTAATGTGCTGTTGGATTCTGGTTGCTAGTATTTTGTTGAGGATTTTTGCACCTTTGTTCATCAGTGATATTGGCCTGTAGTTTTCTTTCTTTGTGACATCTTTGTCTGGTTTTGGTATCAGGGTGATGGTGGCCTCGTAGAATGAGTTGGGGAGTGTTCCTCCCTCTGCAATATTTTGGAAGAGTTTGAGAAGGATAGGTGTTAGCTCTTCTCTAAATGATTGAACGAATTCGCCTGTGAAGCCATCTGGTCCTGTGCTTTTGTTTGTTGGAAGATTTTTAATCACAGTTTCAATTCAGTGCTTGTGATTGGTCTGTTCATATTTTCTATTTCTTCCTGGTTCGGTATCGGCAGGTTGTGCATATATAAGAATTTGTCCATTTCTTCCAGGTTGTCCATTTTATTGGCATAGAGTTGCTTGTAGTAATCTCTTATGATCGTTTGTATTTCTGCAGTGTCAGTGGTTACTTCTCCTTTTTCATTTCTAATTCTATTGATTTGAGTCTTCTCCCATTTTTTCTTGATGAGTCTGGCTAATGGTTTATCAATTTTGTTTATCTTCTCAAAGAACTGGCTTTTAGTTTTATTGATCTTTGCTATTGTTTCCTTCATTTCTTTTTCATTTATTTCTGATCTGATCTTTATGATTTCTTTCCTTCTGCTATCTTTGGGGTTTTTTTGTTCTTCTTTCTCTAAGTGCTTTAGGTGCAAGGTTAGGTTGTTTATTCGAGATGTTTCCTGTTTCTTGAGGTAGGCTTGTATTGCTATAAACTTCCCTCTTAGAACTGCTTTTGCTGCATCCCATAGGTTTTGGGTCGTCGTGTCTCCATTGTCATTTGTTTCTAGGTATTTTTTGATTTCCCCTTTGATTTCTTCAGTGATCACTTCGTTATTAAGTAATGTATTGTGTAGCCTCCATGTGTTTGTATTTTTTACAGATCTTTTCCTGTAATTGATATCTAGCCTCATAGCGTTGTGGTCGGAAAAGATACTTGATACGATTTCAATTTTCTTAAATTTACCAAGGCTTGATTTGTGACCCAAGATATGATCTATCCTGGAGAATGTTCTATGAGCACTTGAGAAAAATGTGTATTCTGTTGTTTTTGGGTGGAATGTCCTATAAATATCAATTAAGTCCATCTTGTTTAATGTATCATTTAAAGCTTGTGTTTCCTTATTTATTTTCATTTTGGATGATCTGTCCATTGGTGAAAGTGGGGTGTTAAAGTCCCCTACTATGATTGTGTTACTGTCGATTTCCCCTTTTATGGCTGTTAGTATTTGCCTTATGTATTGAGGTGCTCCTATGTTGGGTGCATAAATATTTACAATTGTTATACCTTCTTCTTGGATCGATCCCTTGATCATTATATACTTTCCTTCTTTGTCTCTTGTAGTAGTCTTTATTTTAAAGTCTATTTTGTCTGATATGAGAATTGCTACTCCAGCTTTCTTTTGACTTCCATTTGCATGGAATATCTTTTTCCATCCCCTCACTTTCAGTCTGTATGTGTCCCTGGGTCTGAAGTGGGTCTCTTGTAGACAGCATCTATATGGGTCTTGCTTTTGTATCCATTCAGCCAGTCTGTGTCTTTTGGTGGGAGCATTTAATCCATTTACATTTAAGGTAGTTATCGATATGTATGTTCCTATTCCCATTTTCTTAAATGTTTTGGGTTTGTTATTGTAGGTGTTTTCCTTCTCTTGTGTTTCTTGCCTAGAGAAGTTCCTTTAGCATTTGTTGTAAATCTGGTTTGGTGGTGCTGAACTCTCTTGGCTTTTGCTTGTCTGTAAAGGTTTTAATTTCTCCATCAAATCTGAATGAGATCCTTGCTGGGTAGAGTAATCTTGGTTGTAGGTTTTTCTCCTTCATGACTTTAAGTATATCCTGCCACTCCCTTCTGGCTTGCAGAGTTTCTGCTGAAAGATCAGCTGTTAACCTTATGGGGATTCCCTTGTGTGTTATTTGTTTTTTTTCCCTTGCTGCTTTTAATATGTTTTCTTTATATTTAATATTTGACAGTTTGATTAATATGTGTCTTGGCGTGTTTCCCCTTGGATTTATCCTGTATGGGACTCTCTGTGCTTCCAGGACTTGATTAACTATTTCCTTTCCCATATTAGGGAAGTTTTCAACTATAATCTCTTCAAATATTTTCTCAGTCCCTTTCTTTTTTTCTTCTTCTTCTGGGACCCCTATAATTCGAATGTTGGTGCGTTTAATGTTGTCCCAGAGGTCTCTGAGACTGTCCTCAGTTCTTTTCATTCTTTTTTCTTTATTCGGCTCTGCAGTAGTTATTTCCACTATTTTATCTTTCAGGTCAGTTACCCGTTCTTCTGCCTCAGTTATTCTGCTATTGATCCCTTCTAGAGTATTTTTAATTTCATTTATTGTGTTTTTCATTGTTGCTTGGTTCCTCTTTAATTCTTCTATGTCTTTGTTAAATGTTTCTTGCATTTTTGTCTATTCTATTTCCAAGATTTTGGATCATCTTTACCATCATTATTCTGAATTCTTTTTCAGGTAGACTGCCTATTTCTTCTTCATTTGTTAGGTCTGGTGTGTTTTTACCTTGCTCCTTCATCTGCTGTGTGTTTTTCTGTCTTCTCATTTTGCTTATCTTACTGTGTTTGGGGTCTCCTTTTCACAGGCTGCAGGTTCGTAGTTCCTGTTGTTTTTGGTATCTGTCCCCAGTGGCTAAGGTTGGTTCAGTGGGTTGTGTAGGCTTCCTGGTGGAGGGGACTAGTGCCTGTGTTCTGGTGGATGAGGCTGGATCTTGTCTTTCTGGTGGGCATGTCCATGTCTGGTGGTGTGTTTTGGGGTGTCTGTGGCCTTATTATGATTTTAGGCAGCCTCTCTGCTAATGGATGGGGCTGTGTTCCTGTCTTGCTAGTTGTTTGGCATAGGGTGTCCAGCACTGTAGCTTGCTGGTCGTTGAGTGAAGCTGGGTCTTGGTGTTGAGATGGAGATCTCTGAGAGATTTTCACCATTTGGTATTACGTGGAGCTGGGAGGTCTCCTGTGGACCAGTGTCCTGAAGTTGGCTCTCCCACCTTAGAGGCACAGCCCTGATGCCTGGGTGGAGCACCAAGAGCCTTCCATCCACACAGCTCAGAATAAAAGGGAGAAAAAATAGAAAGAAAGAAAGAGTATAAAATAAAATAAAATAAAGATAAAATAAAATAAATCTATTATAATAAAAAATAAGAAAAAATTATTAAGAAAAATTTATTAAGAAATAAAAATATTTTAATTTTTTAAAATAAATTTCTTAATTTTTTAAAATAAAAAATAAGAAGAAAAATATTAAGAACAAAATATTTTAAGAAAAAATTTTTTTAATTTTTTTAAAATAAAAAAATAAGAAAAAAATTATTAAGAAAAAATTAAGAAAAAAATTGTTTAATTTTTTAAAATAAGAAAAAAATTATTAAAAAATTTATTAAGAAAAAAATTTTTTAAGTAAAAACAAACAAACAAACAAACAAAATGGACGGACCGAACCCTAGGACAAATGGTGAAAACAAAGCTATACAGACAGAATCTCACACAGAAACATACACATATACACTCACAAAAAGAGGAAAAGGGGAAAAAATAGTATAGCCTGCTGCCAAAGTCCACCTCCTCAATTTGGGATGATTCGTTGTCTATTCAGGTATTCAACAGATGCAGGTACATCAAGTTGTTTGTGGAGCTTTAATTCGCTGCTTCTGAGGCTGCTGGGAGAGATTTCCCTTTCTCCTCTTTGTTCGTACAGCTCCCGGGGTTCAGCTTTGGATTTGGCCCCGCCTCTGCGTGTTACTTGCCTGAGGGCATCTGTTCTTCACTCACAGAAGACGGGGTTAAAGGAGCAGCTGCTTCGGGGGCGCTGGCTCACTCAGGCCGGGGGGAGGGAGGGGTACGGATGCGGGGCGAGCCTGCGGCGGCAGAGGCTGGTGTGACGTTGTAGCAGCCTGAGGCGTGCCCTGCGTTCTCCCGGAGAAGTTGTCCCTGGATCACAGGAGCCTGGCAGTGGCGGGCTGCACAGGCTCCCGGGAGGGGTGGTGTGGGGAGTGACCTGTGCTCGCTCACAGGCTTCTTGGTGGCGGCAGCAGCAGCCTTAGTGTTTCATGCCCGTCTCTGGAGTCCGTGCTGATAGCCGTGGCTCGCATCCGTCTCTGGAGCTCGTTTAGGCGGCGCTCTGAATCCCCTCTCCTCGCGCACCAGGAAACAAAGAGGCAAGAAAAAGTCTCTTGCCTCTTCGGCAGCTCCAGACCTTTTCCTGGACTCCCTCCCGGCTAGCTATGGTGCACTAACCCCTTCAGGCTGTGTTCACGCCGCCAACCCCAGCCCTCTCCCTTCGAGATCCTACCGAAGCCCGAGCCTCAGCTCCCAGCCCCCGCCCACCCCGGTGGGTGAGCAGACAAGCTTCTTGGGCTGGTGAGTGCTGCTCGGCACTGATCCTCTGTGCGGGAATCTCTCCGCTTTGCCCTCTGCACCCCTGTGGCTGTGCTCTTCTCCGTGGCTCCGAAGCTTCCCCACCGCCACCCCCCATCTCCGCCTGCGAAGGGGCTTCCTAGTATGTGGAAACCTTTCCTCCTTCACAGCTCCCCCCCCCGGTGCAGGTCCCGTCCCTATTCTTTTGTCCCTGTTATTTCTTTTTTCTTTTGCCCTACCCAGGTACTTGGGGAGTTTCTTGCCTTTTGGGAGGTCTGACGTCTTCTGCTAGCACTCAGTGGGTGTTCTATAGGGGCAGTTCCACGTGTAGATGTATTTCTGATGTATCTGTGGGGAGGAAGGTGATCTCCGCATCTTACTCTTCCGCCGTCTTGCCCAGACCCCCGCTGTGTTGGATCTTCGTTTCTGTGCGAGGGCTTTCTCTAGTTGTGGCAAGCGGGGGCCACTCCATCGCAGTGCGCGGGGGTCTCACTATCGCAGCCGAGCACAGGCTATCTAATGCCTCCAAATTATGTACACCTGTTAACTCCTTATTTTTTTCATGCCCCTGTTTCCAGATGAGTTGAAAACTGGCAGTTCAAAAGGACACTGAAGCTTTAGACACAAGCATGGCTGGGAAGAGAAACAAGGCTGAGAGAACACAGAGGTATTGCTAATGTTACTTATAAAACTTTGGAATTTAAAGAAAAAGGATCTAAGTGATGATCTTTCCTTTAAGGGGGTGGTAAGGAAATGAAAAATGAAAATAAAATGTTTTATAATAATAGTTTTAATAAAATTACCACTAACGAAGTTGGTAGAGGTTCTAAGTACATTTTTATTTAAAATAACTAAATGCCAGCTCAGGAGGACAGTGTATTCACAGCACACATGCCCAGGATTGATAAGGTTCCCTCAGCCAATTTCCTGCAGCTGGAGAGCTCAAGCAGATGACGACAACAGGAGTGTTAATCATTTCCCGACCAGGCAATCCTAGTCAGAAGTTCATTAAAAGTGAAATCAGCCCCTTGGGTTTAAAAGCAGCTAAAAAACTTTTTACTCAGTTCACTTTGCAGTTTCTCCCTTTCAGGTTAGGCACGTGGAAATTTGTTTGGCAATTCTTTTTACATCACAGTTTCCATTAGTTGCTCCCACAAATTGGGGTTTATCTGATTGTGTGGTAGATGGGAACCTCAGGATAAAATTCAATGGCTGAAGGCTAAGTGAAGTTTACCCTGCCTGTGGTTATGAAGAGGGTAAGTGACTGGACCTCTTTGTTGCCCTTGGGTTTATTTTCTCTTATGCTAGATTTTATACACCATAAAATGCAAAAGGCATAATCTTGCATTTATAGTTAACCATTTAGATGTGTTTGGAGATTGTTTTTAAGCGATCACAGGCCAAAACCAAGAATTTAAAACACAATTAGGCATACATGCCAAACAAAATTGTTTCATTGTCCTCCTAAAAAAAATCATTTCTACTAATTATACAGTTTATTTAGTTAATTGAACTGTTATTGAAATGTCTTTCTGCATTAATGGAATGTTGGGCTGTTCAGTAAATGGACTGGAAACAATTTTTTGTGAACAAAAAGACATAAATAATTTTGATTTTTGGAAATAGCCAAGGTAGGAACTGGATGGAACATCTGGAGGCAGACTTCAAATGTCAAATAATTCTAATAGAAATATATTAGCTGTGTGTTTTTATTTAGCAAGATGATTTTTTTCTTGTTTCTTGAAATCTATTTGAAGTAGTCATAACAGTTTTATGAATTAAACCTATAATGATATTTCAATTATTGTCTTTCTGGAAAAGGAAAATTATATTTGGGTATAATAGAAGTGCTTTCATTAGAAGAGTACTGACTCTGTTCTTGCCCAGTTCAATTGTGGTGACCTTTTATTTCAAGAAAAATACAGAATTTCTCTTTTTTGAGGCCTAAAATAGTCCTGGGCACATAGAAGACTTTGTGGAATTAGCTACTGATTATTTATTTTTAAGTCTGCACTTACTTTAATGGACTTTAGAAGATATCTTCTAGTCACTTGTGTAAAACTTTATTCAGTACTCAATATGTCAATGATGAATTAAAAAGGAAATAGAAAAGGGTCTTTATCTGGAAGGAATTTAATTCACCTCTTTCCCACTATGAACCAAACCTTTCCATTTTGGAGAACTGTAATTAATACTTTTCTTCTGAGTGTTTGAAAAATTATAGAAAATGCCACCTGTTTTTTACAACAATATTGCTCATCATTGTGAAAACCTGGAAAGAACTAAATGTTAATGAACAGAACAGCGGTTAAAGACAATGGCATACTACATAACCTGTAAAAAAGAATGAGGTGAATCTATATTTATTAACATGAAGGCAGTCCAAATAATATTTCTAAGTTATTTTTTTAAAAAAGCAAGTTTCAAAAAAAAATAGTGAGTTAGTAGGACTACGTTTCCACAAACTTTTGTGCAGTTCTTAATGATGACATACTACTATAATCCCTCCTCCTAGGCTGAGCATCGTATACAATAGGCACTCAGTACATTTATTGAACGAATGATTGGTGATTGACTCTGGCATGTAATCTCTGTGTGTATGGCTGGTAAATGGGGTTCTGAGGGAGATGAGAGGAGACTGTATCAGTTTGGGATTCTTTTGGTTGCCAGTGATAGAATACCTGACTAAAATTGGCAGAAGCAGAAGCGGAAGCAAAGGGGATTTATTGGCTCATATAGCAGTTTAATGGTGCACCTGGCTTGAGAAATAGCTAGACACTGTGGCACAAAGTGATACCTCTCTCTTTGTCTGTTTGTCTCTCTTTCTCTTATTCTGTTCTCAGACAGGCTTTCTCTTTGAGGTTATAAAATAGCTGCCAGAATCTCCAAGAACCATATTCTTTCAGATTCCAATGCAGCAGAAAAAAAGTGAGTGTCTTTCAGCAATCCTAGAAAACTAAACCATGACAGTTGCTCAGAGTGGACCAACAGTAACTGAAACCAGGATGTTAGTGTACTGGTTTCATGAGCTTCTAGGGGCCAGGAATAAAGCCTCAAGTAGGCCAAGCGAACTGAGAGTGGGGAGAGGAGGATCCCCAAATAAAAATCAAGGTTGTTGCTACAAGAAAGGGGAATGGATGCCTGTTAATTAAACAATAAATGTCAAATGCAAGGTAAGAGAATTACTTCATTCTCTTTTTTCCTCTCTCCTTAACATAAATATATCCACATATGAGTAAGTAATCGCTGGGAGAATTCAATCAACTCTAACTCTATAAGGATGTGCGTACAGGTACTAACTGTTAAAGAGAAGGCAGTTGGAAAGATGGAAGAAGAGAGCTTCTGAATTGATTGAACCCAGAGTCCTATCTGGAGCAGTGACTCTCAAATTTGCTCTATACTGAAATTCTCTGTGGGTAATTCTGATGCTCAGGCCACTCTTTATAACACTTGTATCAGAATACCTAGTGTTGGGACTCAAGCATCAGTACTTTTAGGCTCCCAGGTGTATTGTGTTATATGCAATTTGGAGACCCAGTGGTCAAGAGAGATATCAGGGAGGATTTAGAATAGTTTTAAAGGTACCTGAAACTGTACCTTGGATATAGTAGATCCTCCATAAATATCTGATGACTTGATTTAAAAGAGGAAAAGAACATAACTGGGCAAAGATGTGGGGGGGGCATATTTGTGAACTGTCTACTCTGTGTAAGCATCGTGTTCAGTTCTCAATATACATTTCACACTTGATCTTCATAGTCAGGATTTAAAAAAAAAAACCCAAACTCCATTTACTGTGAGGAAATAAAGGTTCAATAATGCTAAAGTAACTTGGCAAAAAGTCAATCAATAAATAAAGCGGGTCTTTTGAGCTCCAAATTATATACTCTTTCGCATTACCACAATTACAGGTGTCAGACATGAGTTTAAGGGGGAACTCAGCTGTTGGGTGTAGCAAGTCAATTTACCTGACTAAAGAACAGAGTATGGACTAGGCATGAAGGCAGTCCTGAAAAATTGACAGAAGTGGCATCATCTACAGCAGCAGTCCCCAGCCTTTTTGACACCAGGGACTGGATTCATGGAAGACAATTTTTCCACAGATGGGGGTGTGGGGGGGATGGTTCAGGCAGCAATGCGAGAGATGGGGAGCGATGGGGAGTGGCAGATGAAGCTTCACTTGCTTGCTCGCTCGCCTGCCACTCACCTCCTGCTGTGCGGCCCAGCTCCTAACAGGCCGTGGTCCCGTACCAGTGCACAGCCCCGGGGTTGGGGACCCCTGACCTACAGCACAGGGTGGCAGACAAGGGCCTGTGTGCCAAATCTAGACCACCACCTGTTTTTTTTTTTTTTAATAAATTTATTTATTTATTTATATTTATTTATGGCTGTGTTGGGTCTTCGTTTCCATGCGAGGGCTTTCTCCAGTTGCAGCAAGCGGGGGCCACTCTTCATCGCGGTGCGCGGGCCTCTCACCGTCGCGGCCTCTCCCATTGCGGAGCGCAGGCTCCAGACGCGCAGGCTCAGTAGTTGTGGCTCACGGGCTTAGTGGCTCCGCGGCATGTGGGATCTTCCCAGACCAGGGCTCAAACCCGTGTCCCCCGCATTGGCAGGCAGACTCTCAACCACTGCGCCACCAGGGAAGCCCCCACCACCTGTTTTTATAAATAATATTTTATTGGAACCAGCCACATTCATTTGTTTACATATTGCCTATGGCTGCTTTTGCACAACCATGGCAGAGCTGAGTAGTTGTAACAGACGCTATATGGCTTATAAAGCCTAAAATATTTACTAGCTAGCACTTTACAGAAAAAGTTTGCCGACCTTTGACCTAGAGTTTACGTTTTTATGTGATAAGGAGTTCTGAGAAGGGATGAGATTGCCATTATCAATCCAAGACTGATGATAATGCTTGTGGCTGTATGAGTAGGATTCTCCAAGCATCTTCACATTCATTCATTCAGTAAACATTTATTGAGCATCTACAAAGTGTGGGACACTCTGAGCTCAGTTGAAATGCAGTGCAGTACATTCTACAGTGAAAAATAGGATTCCAAAATATGATAGCTTCTCTCTCTGCTTCTAGGCTACATGAGGGCAGGGTTTGGTTCTGTTTTTGCTCATCACTGTGGGTTCAGCCTAGAAAGCAGTAGGGGGTCACTAAATATTTGATGAATAAACTAATGATCAATTAATGTGGTAGAGGCAAGCATAGGATGCCAGGGAAACACACCTAACCCAAACTCTGATGGAATGAGGTCAAGTTATGAAGCTGAAGAAGTGGAAGGAGTGAAGGAAAAAAGGCAGCAAGTCGGGGAGGGAGGGGAACAATGAAGGGGTTGTAGTAGTTCACTGGACCGATCTTGGACAAGGTCTATCATTGTGGGACTGGACAGAAAGAGAACTATGATCCCGAGCAGTATTTGGTGAAAGATTTCATGTGATAATATAACACAGAAAAATCTATTCAGTTTCCAAATCAAAAAACCTCCAGAAGCTTCCTGCTACCTACAGTATAAAATCAAGATTACTAGGTTAGACCTTCAAGTCCTCTGTAATTTGTTCTCTGCTGGCTTAATCTTTTTTTTTCTTTTTTATAAATTTATTTATTTATTTATGTATTTATTTATTTTCAGCTGTGTTGGGTCTTCGGTGCTGTGCACAGGCTTTCTCTAGTTGCGGCGAGCTGGGGCTACTCTTTGTTGTGGTGCGTGGGCTTCCCATTGTTGTGGCTTCTCTTGTTGCAGAGCACGGGCTCTAGGCGTGCAGGCTTCAGTAGTTGTGGCACGTGGGCTCCGTAGTTGTGGCTTGCGGGCTCAGTAGTTGTGGCACACGGGCTTAGTTGCTCCACAGCAGGTGGGATCTTCCCGGGCCAGGGCTCGAACCAGTGTCCCTTGCATTGGTAGGCAGATTCTTAACCACTGAGCCACCAGGGAAGCCCCTGGTTTAATCTTACTGCCCTTAATTCCTTACCTCAGTTCCTACCCTCTAGTTTTATGCTTTCTGATTATGCTTTATTCAGTCTTAACTTTGTGCCTTGTAAAAAGACATATCCCTGCTTGGAATGCTCTTCTCTCTTTCTCTCTCTCTGTCTCTCTCTCTGTCTCTCTCTCTGTCTCTCTCTCTCTCTCACTCATTATATAAGACCCAGTGCACAGGACTTCCTTGGTGGTGCAGTGGTTAAGAATCTGCCTGCCAATGCAGGGGACATGGGTTCAAGCCCTGGTCCGGGAAGATCCCACATGCCGCGGAAAAACTAAGCCCATGTACCACAACTACTGAGCCTGCGCTCCACAGCCTGTGAGCCACAACTACTGAGCCCACGTGCCACAACTACTGAAGCCTGGGTGCCTAGAGCCTGTGCTCCGCAACAAGAGAAGCCACCGCAATGGAGAACTAGAGAAAGTCCGTGCTCAGCAATGAAGACCCAACACAGCCAAAAAAAAAAAAAAAAAGATCCAATCCACCTAGACTCTTTCTTTTTTTCTTTTTTGCTGCACCTCGCATGGCATGCGGGATCTTAGTTCCCTGACCAGGGATCGAATCCATGCCCCCTGCAGTGGAAGCTTGGAGTCTTAACCACTGGAGTGCCAGGGAAGTCCTGCACCTTGACACTTTCGACAGATTTTTCCCATCTACTCCAATCCTCACTGATCTCTTCTCTGGATCCCATCACATGTTAGCATTCACCTCTCATTTTTAGACACTAAATCAGTACTGCCTTGGACTGTTTTGAGCTGTTTCATGGGTTAATGCTTTACATCCACCATTAGAATAAATGTTCCGGAAAAAAGGATCATAAGACATTTCCTGAATATCCTCTTAGTGCCCAACAATACTTCACGTACACTTAATATTTGAGTAGACACTTAAATACTTATTGAGTAAATAAATGAATGAGTCAGATGAATAAAAAGTTATGAGGTTAGAAATGCTGCTAAAAAAGGAAGTCAAAGAATGGAAAATAATTAGAGGAGATGCTAATAGGACAAGGAAAATAAATAGTACTTTGTGATTTGAGGTATTCTCAAGAGGTACAGGTTTTGAGAGACAATATTTAAGTTTACTTTAAAACATTATGGAAATTCAGATGTGGAGAAATGAGTTGATGTACTTCTTAGTTTAAGGAAATTTATCATCATTGATAAGATCTTGCTCTTTTTTTAAAAAAAAATCTATTTATTGTGTTCCTCTTTATCTCCTTTCCTATTGTCATTACTGTCACAACAGCCATTCTAATTCGGTTAATGTGTGTTCTCTTTTTGTATCAGTTTTTGTAAAATGTGTATTTTTTTTTGTTTTTTAGCATGTGTTTAAAACATTTATATACGCTGTAATGCGTTATGGATCTCAATTTGGGTTCTTACCTTTTTCACTAAGCGTTAAGGTTTTAAAGATCTCTGCATATTGCTATAGATCTGTTGTTTCTAATTGCTACATAAGACGTCATGATGTGAATTCATCACATTTCACCTAGTTACATCTCCAGTGATGGAAACCAATAGCACAATCTCATATTGTTTCTTCATACACCTAGTCTGAGAGTGTATTTGGGATGTATCTCCTGGAATGGCATTGCTGGATCACAGGATATGCATCTATTTAATTTGACTAAGAAGTACCAGATTTCACTGCAGAATGGTGGCATTAGTTTATGCACACATTCCCTCTCCCCCACCCGCCCCCCCATAAAGTCTCTTTCACTTAAAAAAAAAGTCTGCCTGTAAGAACCTTTCCAGGGGACTTCCCAGGTGGCGCAGTGGTTAAGAATCCACCTGCCAATGCAAGGGACACGGGTTTGAGCCCTGGTCAGGGAACTAAGATCCCACATGCCAGGGAGCAACTAAGCCCATGAGCCACAACTACTGAGCCCGCATACCACAAGTACTGAAGCCCACGTGCCTAGAGCCCGTGGTCTGCAACAAGAGAAGCCACTGCAATGGGAAGCCCACACACTGCAACAAAGAGTAGCCCCTGCTCGCCGCAGCTAGAGAAAGCCCGTGTGCAGCAACAAAGACCCAACACAGCCAAAAATAAATAAAATAAAAAAACAAAACAAAACATTTCCAGGCTCTGTGTCAGGGTTTCTATAAACTACAACCCTATCAGCACTTAGTATTACCCAGTTTTCTAATTTTTGCTAGACTAACAGGGTTAAAATTGATATTTCATTGTTGTTCTAATAGGTGTTCGATTGTTTACTAATGAGTTTCAAACTCTTCATATTTATTTCACTTTCTTCTATAAATTGCCTGATTGTAAATATATTTTCTGTTTTTTACTAAGGGAATTCTTGTCTTCTGCTTGTTAATTTATTTTTTTAAACTTTTTCAGAATTTTTAAAATATAGTAGTTATTTTTAAAATTTATTTTTATTTATTTATTTTCGGCTGCGTCGGGTCTTAGTTGTGGCACGAGGGCTCTTCGTTGCGGGGCGCAGGCTTCTCTCTAGTTGTGGTATGGGCTCCAGAGAGCGTGGGCTCTGTAGTTTGTGGCACGCGGGCTCTCCAGTTGAGGCGCACAAGCTCAGTAGTTTGGCATGTGGGCTTTGTTGCCCCATGGCATGTGGGATCTTAGTTCTCTGACCAGGGATTGAACCCACATCGCCTGCACTGGAAGGCGGATTCTTTACCACTGGACCACCAGGGAAGTCCCTGCTTGTTAATTTATAATTAAATGTTTATTAAATCATTTTTAAACCAGGAAACTTAGCTCAAGTTGTAACATTGAATTACTTTGTGCCAAATACCTCTTACTTTATTATTATTAAACATTATTTCTGATTTTGAGAGGATAGCAGTGGCTGTATATTTTTTTGCCCCTCCTAAACCCTCACATATAAAATATATGGCAAAACAAAAAACCCATGAACAAAATTTACAACAGAACTAAATAGACTTCAGTTTCTAGTCCAGCATGTAAGGATATTAGAAGTTTTCTCTCCCAATGCCACAACAAGAAAAAAGCTGAACAAACTGAAACCCAACAACTCTTCTTTGAAGAAATGTTGATAGAAACTTCTAAAACTGAAATGCAAAGAGAAAAAGAGAATGAAAAAGACAGAACAGATATTCAATTCTGTGGGACAATTAGAAAATGTGTAACATACATGCAGTGGGAATACCAGAAGGAGAAGAAAGGGAGGAGCACAGAAATATTTGAAGAAATAATGACTAGGAATTTCCCAAAATTAATGATAAACACCAAACCACAGATCCAGAAGCTCAGAGAACACCGAGAAGAATAAATACCAAACTAAGTGACAACTCTAGGAACCCCCAAGTACAACCAGGTAGAGAGAAATCATCAACAACCAGATTGTGTATGTTTTTATCATCTATGTGGGAGATAGCAGACAGAAGCAATGGGGTGGCAGATGGACTGAGAACAGGAGAAACTCGAAGGAACCAACAGGTAATCACTGAAAAGTGCGGTGGGCACTTTGAGAACATCAGCTGACGCTACTCAGTGTCACTACTCGAACACTACTACCAGTGAATGTGGGCAGGTGGCCTTGTGATAAAGCATAAAGGACTAGTGAGTCCACCCCTATCAACTCTTGAAATGGACCCTCTAGGGTTTCTTCCCAGAAGAGCTCAAACGGGAAAACCTGCTGGGAGTGAAAACAAAATTGAGCAAGAGGGGAAAACAGAGGAAGAGGAAAGAGAAGGTCCAGATACAAGTGGGAGTTGGAGTAGAGCCAGGAAACCTCAGAAAGTGAGACACCACATTTCTGCACACTACATGGAAACCTATAAAAGAGGGAGCTCTGTGAAGACAAAAACAAAAACAAAAAAACCCCAAAAAACCCCAACTATCCTGAACTTCCTCTCCTTCTAAAATCTCAGGAGACTTAATTTTACATAAAATGAGTAACAGAAAAGTATTCAAGTATTCAAGTCTCACACAAAATTACTATATGCAAAAAAATAGAATAAGGATCAGAATAATATCCTTATAGAAAATGAAAGCATTTAATCAGAAAAACATGATTAAAATAATGTAATCATGTAAACATGATTAAAAATAATGTAATGATTTAAAAACTATAACTATCTCAAAACAAATTAATAGACAATAGGGAAATGATACAAGACATGAATGAGCAATATGAAACAGAAATAGAAAAATTCAGAAATCAGGTGACAGAACTCAAGAAAGAATTAGAAAAAAACAAAAAAAAATTTTAATGACTAAACTAGAAGAGGCAAAAGAGTAAATAAACACAGCAAATAATGCCTTAATAAAAATGGAATAATAATGGGAATTTTTAAAAAATAGAAAAAGGAGAAGAAAAAGGGGGAAAAGTATTTGAGAAAATCCCATAAGTATTGAAGATAGGCAAAGATGTTTCAACATGTGGGTCATAGGAGTCCCTGAAGAAGAAAACTTAAGAGAACAGAGCAAATAGTAAAAGGTATAATTTTTCTAAGATTTCCTGAAATAAAAATATTTGAAATAAGTATTGAAAGAGTACATTGAATATCTGAGAACACTGACTTAGAATAACTATGACCAAGTCATATTCTGGTAAAATTGCTGAAGTTCAAAGATCAGGGGCTTCCCTGGTGGCACAGTGGTTAAGAATCCACCTGCCAATGCAGGGGACACGGGTTCAAGCCCTGGTCCAGGAAGATCCCACATGCCATGGAGCAACTAAGCCCATGCGCCACAACTACTGAGCCTGCACTCTAGAGCCCGCAAGCCACAACTACTGAGCCCGCATGCCACAACTACTGAAGCCCGTGTGCCTAGAGCCCATGCTCTGCAACAAGAGGAGCCACCACAATGAGAAGCCCATGCACCACAAGGAAGAGTAGCCCCCGATCGCCATGACTACAAAAAGCCCACGTGCGGAAACGAAGACCCAATGCAGCCAAAGATAAATAAATAAATAAATAATTTTTAAAAATTAAAAAAATAAAGAAAAAATTTTGTCATCTAGGAAAAAAAAATAGCATGTGATGTATAAGAGAAAGAAAATCATATTATCATCAGACATTTTGACCACAATAATCTATTCTGAAGGAACTTAAGTAACACATTTTAGATATTCAGTGAAAGAAAATGTGAACTGAGGCTTTTATATCCAACAAAATTGACCATCAAGTATGAAGGGCATAAACTGTTAGCAACATGCAAGGATTTAGAGAATATTATTTTCCTGAGCTTTCCCTGAGTAATCTACTAAAGAACAACTTACCAACCAAAATGATATGAAAGACCCTATCATATCATTACTGGTGGTAGGCATCAAATATACTGTATGGTTAGTTCTAGAACTAACATTATGTGAATATTAAAAAGGTTTAATCATTAAAAATGATTACCTGATCATAGAATGTAGACATGGTACAAGTATTTAAAAAGGAGAAAAGTATGGTAGCATATGCAGAAATTTTTCAAATGGTTTTCAGAAATCATAATGATTGGTTATAGTATTGGAGTTGTTTTCTGAGACTGTTGTGTGCTTATGTGGAATAAAGCAAATGACTAATTAATGGATATTTAATTTTGTTGGCTCTGTCTTTGAGGACTAAGATTCTTCATGTAGTTGAAAAGAATCAGATTTAATATAAAAGAAGTTAAATAAAAATCTTTAATCCTGAATATGAATTGGAAATTTAAGTATGAACTCACAAGATAAATATTTTATCTCATTACTGAAAAGATCTAGAAATAATGACCAACCAAGCACCCGTGGCACCCAGACTGTGGTCTTTCTCAAGACCATTCTGAATAAAATAAACCAGGACTTCTTGGAGAAATGGCTAATTTTTTTTTTAAACCCATACTTTTTCTTTTTCTTTTTCTTTTTTTGGCTGTGCCCCGGGGCATGTTGCATCTTAGTTCCCCAACCATGGGTCAAACCCGTGCCCCCTGCACTGGAAGCGTGGGATCTTAACCACTGGACCACCAGGAAGTTAGAGCAAGCAATGTATAAGAAAACCCTGGAAAATCTTCACATATTAGAGAGAAAGAGAACTATTAAAGACTACTAGGATTATCTCAAATAACTCAGGAGACAATTCGAAGAGGCCTCCACTGGGAAGATGGGACAAATTGACTTTCAGTAACAATAAGAATTGCAGTGGATTGTAAATCAGTTATGTATTGCTGTGTAAAAAGTTGCCCCAAAGCTTTGCTTAAAGCCAGACATGTTTATCATATTGCACAGTTTCAGAGAGTCAGGACTCCAAGATCAGCTTAACTGGTGATTCTGTCTCAGGGTCCTTAAAGAGATTGCAGTCAGGATGTTCAATGGGAATATGTTTATTTGAATCTGAGCATGGAAGCTCCACTTTGAAACTCATTCACATGGCTCTTGACGGGAGGCTTACAGGGCTACTTACAACATGGCTTCCCCCAGAGTGAGTGTAGGGAGACAGAGCAGTCCAGTGAGTAATCACCAGAAATAAAAGTTGCAGACTTTTGTAACCTAATCTCAGAAGTGACACACCATTACTTCTGCTGTACAGGCTTACCTTGTTTTATTGTGCTTTGCTTTATTGTACTTCGCAGATAATGCTTTTATTTTACAAATTGAAGGTTTGTGACAACCCTGCCTTGAGCAAGTCTGTTGGCACAATTTTTCCGACAGCATTTGCTCACTGTGTGGCTCTGTGTAAAACTTTGGTAATTCTTGCACTATTTCAAACTTTTTCATTGTCGTTATATTTGTTATGGTGATCTGCAATCAGTGATCTTTGATGTTACTATTATAATTGTTTTGGGGCACCATGAACTCCGCCCATATAAGACTTCGAACGTAATCGATAAATGTGTGTGTTCTGACTGTTCCACCAACTGGCTGTTCCCCCTTCTCTTTCCCTCTCCTTGGGCCTTCCTATTCCGAGATACAACAATACTGAAATTAGGCCAATAATGGCCCTACAGTGGCATCTAAGTGTTCAAGTGAAAGTAGGGGGCACATATCTCTCTCGCTTTATTTAAAAAAAATTTTTTTTTTGGTGTGATTAATTTATTATTATTTTATATATTTTCTTTGAGATGTTAGTATTACATATTTATTAATTTTTAATACAATTATTTGAATCTACTATATTGAACAGAGTTTTATTTTCAGTACCATTCTTTTTATTTAATGAATTGCCATTTTCTAAAATTTGTTTCTGCTTAAATTCACACCTTTGTGAAAACATAGAAGTGGACGAAGCAGATGAGGTCCCTGCTCGTTTGGATAATACATTATAATGAAGAAAGCAAAGAACAATGAAGCAAATGCTTGTATGACATAAGGTCGACAGGGATAAATCATATAAAGAAAGGGGGTAGATTGTAATGGAATATGCAGGATTTTATAGAGTATGGTCCAGGAGGGGGTTCATTGCCATGTTGGTTGAGGAAGAGAAGCAGAACGAGAGTGTGCCCATTGGATTTGTCAAAAAAGAGATCAAAGCCCAAACCAAAAGAAATCAAAAGTGAGAAAAGGGCTAGGTTCACCCACTACTGGGACATACAAAAAAAGTGAATCAAATAAACATGGAATAGGAACAGGAATAGCCATTAGACCAGGGGCCTGAGGTGGGGGACATCATGAAACAAGTAGGGCAGCCAGTGTGTGGTCCCCTAAGTCTGAGGTCACTTCAGCACCCAGGCTACTGCCTTTCTCTCTGCAACCTCCTCTGTTGATGGGGTCTTCACTCATATTGCATTTCCCTCATTAGCATTCACTGGCCTTCTTTTTTTTTTTTTTTTTTAACATCTTTATTGGAGTATAATTGCTTTACAATGGTGTGTTAGTTTCTGCTTTATAACAAAGTGAATCAGCTATACATACACATACATCTCCATATCTCCTCCCTCTTGCATCTCCCTCCCACCCTCCCTATCCCACCCCTCTAGGTGGACACAAAGCACCGAGCTGACCTCCCTGTGCTATGTGGCTGCTTCCCACTAGCTATCTATTTTACATTTGGTAGTGTATATATGTCCATGCCACTCTCTCACTTCATCCCAGCTTACCCTTCCCCCTCCCCGTGTCCTCAAGTCCATCGTCGACATCTGTGTCTTTATACATGTCCTGCCCCCAGGTTCTTCAGAACCATTTTTTTTTTTTTTTTAGATTGCATATATATGTGTTAGCATACGGTATTTGTTTTTCTCATTCTGACTTACTTCACTCTGTATGACAGACTCTAGGTCCATCCACCTCACTACAAATAACTCAATTTCGTTTCTTTTTATGGCTGAGTAATATTCCATTTTATATATGTGTCACATCTTCTTTATCCATTCATCTGTCAATGGACACTTAGTTGCTTCCATGTCCTGGCTATTGTAAATAGAGCTGCAGTGAACATTGTGGTACATGACTCTTTTTGAATTATGGTTTTCTCTGGGTATATGCCCACTAGTGGGATTGCTGGGTTGTATGGTAGTTCTATTTTTAGTTTTTTAAGGACCCTCCCTACTGTTCTCCATAGCGGCTGTATCAATCTACATTCCCACCAACAGTGCAAGAGGGTTCCCTTTTCTCCATACCCTCTCCAGGATTTATTGTTTGTAGATTTTTTGATGATGGCCATTCTGACCGGTGTGAGATGATATCTCATTGTAGTTTTGACTTGCATTTCTCTAATGATTAATGATGTTGAGCACTCTTTAATGTGTTTGTTGGCAATCTGTATATCTTCTTTGGAGAAATGTCTATTTAGGTCTTCTGCCCATTATAGGATTGGGTTGTTTGCTTTTGTGATATTGAGCTGCATGGGTTGCTTGTAAATTTCGGAGATTAATCCTTTGTCAGTTGCTTCATTTGTAAATATTTTCTCACATTCTGAGGGTTGTCTTTTCACCTTGTTTATGTTTTCCTTTGCTGTGCAAAAGCTTTTAAGTTTCATTAGGTCCCTTTTGTTTTTATTTCCATTTCTCTAGGAGGTGGGTCAAAAAGGATCTGCTGTGATGTATGTCATAGAGTGTTCTGCCTGTGTTTTCCTCTAAGAGTATTATAGTGTCTGGTTATTTAGGTCTTAAATCCATTTTGAGTTCATTTTTGTGTATGGTGTTAGGAAGTGTTCTAATTTCATTCTTTTACATGTAGCTGTCCAGTTTTCCCAGCAGCACTTATTGAAGAGGCTGTCTTTTCTCCATTGTATATTCTTGCCTCCTTTAGCAAAAATAAGGTGACCATATGTGCATGGGTTTATCTCTGGGCTTTCTATCCTGTTCCACTGGTCTATATTTCTCTTTTTGTGCCAGTACCATACTGTCTTGATTACTGTAGCTTTGTAGTGTAGTCTGAAGTTAGGGAGTCTGATTCCTCCAAGACTGCATTGGCTATTCGGGGTCTTTTGTTTTTCCATACAAATTGTGAAATTTTTTGTTCTAGTTCTGTGAAAAATGCCATTGGTAGTTTGATAGGGATTGCATTGAATCTGTAGATTGCTTTGGGTAGTATAGTCATTTTCACAATGTTGATTCTTCCAGTCCAAGAACATGGTATATCTCTCCATCTGTTTGTATCACCTTTAATTTCTTGCATCCGTGTCTTATAGTTTTCTGCATACAGGTCTTTTGTCTCCTTAGGTAGGTTTATTCCTAGGTATTTTATTCTTTTTGTTGCAGTGGTAAATGGGAGTGTTTCTTTAATTTCTCTTTCAAATGTTTCATCATTAGTGTACAGGAATGCAAGAGATTTCTGTGCATTAATTTTGTATCCTGCTACTTTACCAAATTCATTGATTAGCTCTAGTAGTTTTCTGGTAGAGTCTTTAGGATTCTCTATGTACAGTATCATGTCATCTGCAAACAGTGACAGCTTTACTTCTTCTTTTCCGATTTGGATTCCTTTTATTCTTTGTCTTCTCGGATTGCTGTGGCTAAAACTTCCAAAACTATCTTGAATAATAGTGGTGAGATTGGACAACCTTGTCTTGTTCCTGATCTTAGTGGAAAAGGTTTCAGTTTTTCACCATTGAGAACGATGTTGGCTGTGGGTTTGTCATATATGGCCTTTATTGTGTTGAGGTAAGTTCCTTCTATGCCTACTTTCTGGAGGGTTTTTATTTTAAATGGGTGTTGACTTTTGTCGAAAGCTTTTTCTGCATCTATTGAGATGATCATATGGTTTTTCTCCTTCAATTTGTTAATATGGTTTATCACATTGATTGATTTGTGTATGTTGAAGAATCCTTGCATTCATGGGCTAAACCCCACTTGATCATGGTGTATGATCCTTTTAATGTGTTGTTGGATTCTGTGTGCTAGGATTTTGTTGAGGATTTTTGCATCTATGTTTATCAGTGATATTGGCCTGTAGTTTTCTGTCTTTGTGACATCTTTGTCTGGTTTTGGTATCAGGGTGATGGTGGCCTCGTAGAATGAGTTTGGGAGTTTTCTTCCCTCTGATATATTTTGGAAGAGTTTGAGAAGGATAGGTATTAGCTCTTCTCTAAATGTGTGAAAAAAGTCGCCTGTGAAGGCATCTGGTCCTGGGCTTTTGTTTGTTGGAAGATTTTTAATCACAGTCTCAATTTCACTGCTTGTGATTAGTCTGTTTATATTTTCAGTTTCTTCCTGGTTCAGTCTTGGAAGGTAGTGCTTCTCTAAGAATTTGTCCATTTCTTCCAGGTTGTCCACTGTATTGGCATATAGTTGCTTGTAGTAATCTCTCATGATCTTTTGTATATCTGCAGTGTCCGTTGTTACTTCTCCTTTTTCGTTTCTAATTCTATTGATTTGAGTCCTCTTCCTCTTTTTCTTGATGAGTCTGGCTAATGGTTTATCAATTTTGTTTATCTTCTCAAAGAACCAGCTTTTAGTTTTATTGATCTTTGCTATCATTTCCTTCCTTTCTTTTTCATTTATTTCTGATCTGATCTTTATGATTCCTTTCCTTCTGCTAACTTTGGGGTTTTTTTGTTCTTCTTTCTCTAATTTCTTTAGGTGTAAGGTTAGGTTGTTTATTTGAGATGTTTCTTGTTTCTTGAGGTAGGCTTGTATTGCTATATACTTCCCTCTTAGAACTGCTTTTGCTGCATCCCATAGGTTTTGGGTTGTCGTGTTTTCATTGTCATTTGTTTCTAGGTATTTTTTGATTTCCTGTTTGCATTCTTCAGTGATCTCTTGGTTATTTACTAGTGTATTGTTTAGCCTCCATGTGTTTGTATTTTTTACAGATTTTTTCCTGTAATTGATATCTAGTCTCATAGCATTGTGGTTGGAAAAGATACTTGATACGATTTTAATTTTCTTAAATTTACCAAGGCTTGATTTGTGACCCAAGATATGATCTATCCTGGAGAATGGTCCATGAACACTTGAGAAGAAAGTGTATTGTGTTGTTTTTGGATGGAATGTCCTATAAATATTAATTAAGTCCATGTTTTTTAATGTATCATTTAAAGCTTGTGTTTCCTTATTTATTTTCATTTTGGATGATCTGTCCATTGGTGAAAGTGGGGTGTTAAAGTCCCCTACTATGATTGTGTTACTGTCGATTTCCCCTTTTATGGCTGTTAGAATTTGCCTGTGTATTGAGGTGCTCCTATGTTGGGTGCATAAATATCTACAATTGTTATATCTTCTTCTTTGATTGACCCCTTGATCATTATGTAGTGTCCTTCTTTGTCTCTTGTAGTAGCCTTTATTTTAAAGTCTGTTTTGTCTGGTATGAGAATTGCTACTCCAGCTTTCTTGTGATTTCCATTTGCATGGAATATCTTTTTCCATCCCCTCACTTTCAGTCTGTATGTGTCCCTAGGTCTGAAGTGGGTCTCTTGTAGACAGCATCTATGTGGGTCTTGTTTTTGTATCCATTCAGCAAGTCTGTGTCTTTTGGTTGGAGCATTTAATCCATTTACATTTAAGGTAGTTATTGCTATGTATGTTCCTATTACCATTTTCTTAATTGTTTTGGGTTATTGTAGGTCTTTTCTTTCTCTTGTGTTTCGTGCCTAGAGAAGTTCCTTTAGCATTTGTTGTAAAGCTGGTTTGGTGGTGCTGAATTCTCTTAGCTCTTGCTTATCTGTAAATGTTTTAATTTCTCCATCGAATGTGAATGAGATCCTTGCTGGGTAGAGTAATCTTGGTTGTAGGTATTTCCCTTTCATCACTTTAAATATGTCCTGCCACTCCCTTCTGGCTTGCAGAGTTTCTGCTGAAAGATCAGCTGTTAACCGTATGGGGATTCCTTTGTATGTTATTTGTTGTTTTTCCCTTTCTGCTTTTAATATTTTTTCTTTGTATTTAATTTTTGATAGTTTGATTAATATGTGTCTTGGCGTGTTTCTCCTTGGATTTATCCTGCATGGGACTTTCTGCACTTCCTGGACTTGATTAACTATTTCCTTTCCCATATTAGGGAAGTTTTCAACTATAATCTCTTCAAATATTTTCTCAGTCCCTTTCTTTTTCTCTTCCTCTTCTGGGACTCCTATAATTTGAATCTTGGTGCATTTAATGTTGTCCCTGAGATCTCTGAGAATGTCCTCAGTTCTTTTCATTCTTTTTTCTTTATTCTGCTCTGCAGTAGTTATTTCCACTATTTTATCTTCCAGGTCACTTATCCGTTCTTCTGCCTCAGTTATTCTGCTATTGACTCCTTCTAGAGAATTTTAAATTTCATTTATTGTGTTGTTCATCATTGTTTGTTTGCTCTTTGGTTCTTCTAGGTCCTTCTTAAACTTTTCTTGTATTTTCTCCATTTTGTTTCCAAGATTTTGGATCCTCTTTACTATCATTACTCTGAATTCTTTTTCAGGTAGACTGCCTATTTCCTCTTCATTTGTTTGGTTTGGTGGGTTGTTACCTTGCTCCTTCATCTGCTGTGTTTTTCTCTGTCTTCTCATTTTGCTTAACTTACTGTGTTTGGGGTCACCTTTTTGCAGGCTGTAGGTTCGTAGTTCCCATTGTTTTTGGTGTCTGCCCCCAGTGGCTAAGGTTGGGTCAGTGGTTTGTGTAGGCTTCCTGGTGGAGGGGACTGGTGCCTGTGTTCTGGTGGATGAGGCTGGATCTTGTCTTTCTGGTGGGCAAGACCACGTCCAGTGGTGTGTTTTGGGGTGTCTGTGACCTTATTATGCTTTTAGGCAGCGTCTCTGCTAATGGGTGGGGTTGTGTTCCTGTCTTGCTAGTTGTTTGGCATAGGGTGTCCAGCACTATAGCTTGCTGGTCGTTGAGTGGAGCTGGGGCTTAGCATTGAGATGGAGATCACTGGGAGAGCTTTCACCGTTTGATATTACATGGAGGTGGGAGGTCTCTGGTGGACCAATGTCCTGACCTCGGCTCTCCCATGTTAGAGGCACAGGCCTGACACCCAGCTGGAGCATCAAGACCCTGTCAGCCACACGGCTCAGAAGAAAAGGGAGAAAAAAAGAAAGAAGGAAAGAAAAAAAATAAAGTAAAATAAAGTTATTAAAATAAAAAAATACAAATAAATTATTAAAAATAAAAAATAAAAAATTAATAAAAAGAAAAATAAAAAAGAAAGAAAGAACGAAAGAAGAGAGCAACCAAACCAAAAAACAAATCCACCAATGATAGCAAGTGCTAAAAACTATACTAAAAAAAAAAAAAAAATGGACAGACAGAACCCTAGGACAAATGGTAAAAGCAAAGCTATACAGACAAAAACACACAAAGAAGCATACACATACACACTCACAGAAAGAGAAAAAGAAAAATATATATCTATATCTATATAAAAAAAAGAGAGCAACCAAATCAATAAATCTACTAATGATAATAAACTCCAAATACTAAACTAAGATAAACATAAAACCAAAAACAAATTAGATGCAGAAAGCTAACCCGAAGTCTACAGTTGCTCCCAACGTGCACTGCCTCAATTTTGGGATGATTCATTGTCTATTCAGGTATTTCAGAGATGCAGGGTACATCAGGTTGATTGTGGAGATTTAATCCACTGCTCCTGCGGTTGCTGGGAGAAATTTCTCTTTCTCTTCTTTGTTTGCACAGCTCCTGGGGTTCAGCTTTGGATCTGGCCCCGCCTCTGCATGTTGGTCACCTGTGGGCGTCTGTTCTTTGCCCAGACAGGACGGGGTTAAAGGAGCAGCTGATTAGGGGGCTCTGGCTCACTCAGGCTGGGGGGAGGGAGGGGTACGGAATGTGGGGCGAGCCTGCCGTGGCAGAGTCCGGTGTGACGTTGCAACAGACTGAGGCGTGCCGTGTGTTCTCCTGGGGAAGTTGTCCCTGGATCACGCGACCCTGGCATTGGCGGGCTGCACAGGCTCCCGGGAGGGGCAGTGTGGATAGTGACCTGTGCTCGCACACAGGCTTCTTGGTGGCTGCAGCAGCAGCCTTAGCGTCTCATACCCATCTCTGGTATCTGCGCTGATAGCCACGTCTCGTGCCTGTCTCTGGAGCTCCTTTAGGCTGTGCTCTGATGCCCCATCTCCTCGTGCACCCTGAAACAATGGTGTTTTGCCTCTTAGGCAGGTCCAGAGTTTTCCCCAGACTCCCTCCCGGCTAGCTGTGGCGCACTAGCCCCCTTCAGACTGTGTTCACGCAGCCAACCCCAGTCCTCTCCCTGGGGTCTGACCCCCGAAGCCTGAGCCTCAGCTCCCAGCCCCCACTCGCCCCAGCTGGTGAGCAGACAAGCCTCTTGGGCTGTCTCTCAGTGCTGGTCGGCACTGATCCTTTGTGCGGGAATCTCTCTGCTTTGCCCTCTGCACCCCAGTTGCTGCGCTTTCCTCCGTGGCTCCGAAGCTTCCCCCATGCCACCCCCTGTCTCCTCCAGTGAAGGGGCTTCCTAGTGTGTGGAAACTTCACAGCTCCCTCCCAGAGGTGCAGGTCCTGTCCCTATTCTTTCGTCTCTGTTTGTTCTTTTTTCTTTTGCCCTACCCAGGTATGTGGGGAGTTTCTTGCCTTTTGGGAGGTCTGAGGTCTTCTGCCAGCGTTCAGTAGGTGTTCTGTAGGAGCTGTTCCACATGTAGATGTATTTCTGACGTATTTGTGGGGAGGAAGGTGATCTTCACGTCTTACTCTTTTGCCATCTTGAAGGT
Organism: Balaenoptera physalus; assembly: GCF_965194825.1. Taxonomy (NCBI): domain Eukaryota; kingdom Metazoa; phylum Chordata; class Mammalia; order Artiodactyla; family Balaenopteridae; genus Balaenoptera; species Balaenoptera physalus. The sequence continues at coordinate 45,023,459 of NC_138886.1, forward strand.
CTCTCCTCTCACTGGCCTATTTAAAAAATTTTTAACATATGGCTACCAAGAGGGTAAGGGGAGGTGGGATGAATTGGGAGATTGGGATTGACATATTTACACTTTTGATACTATGTATAAAATAGATAACTAATGAGAATCTCCTGTATAGCACAGGGAACTCTACTCAATGCTCTCTCTCACTTTAAATCCAAAGCCAGAAATGATTAAGCTTAGTGAAGAAGGTTTGTCAAAAGACATAGGCAGAAAGCTAGGCCTCTTGCGCTAAACAGTTAACCAAGTTGTGAATGCAAAGGAAAAGTTCTTAAAGGAAATTAAAAGTGCTACTCCAGTGAATGCACAAATGTTAAGAAAGTGAAACAGCCTTATTACTGATATGGAGAAAGTTTGAGTGATCAGGTTAGAAGAGCAAACCAGCCACAAAATTCCCTTAATTCAAAGCAAGGCCCTAACTCTCTTCAATTCTAGGAAGGCTGAGAGAGATGAGGAAACTGCAGAAGAAAAGTCTGAAGCTAGCAGAGGCTGCTTCATGAGGTTTAAGGAAAGAAGCCACCTCCATAACATAAAAGTACAAGATGAAGCAGCAAGGTGATGCAGAAGCTGCAGCAAGTTATCCAGAAGATTTAGTTAAGATAATTAATGAAGGTAGCTACACTAAACAAGAGATTTTCAGTGTAGACAAAACAGACTTATATTGGAAGAAGATGCCATCTAGGACTTTTAAAACTAGAGAGGAGAAATCAATGCCTGGCTTCAAGTCTTCAAAGGACAGGGTGTCTCTCTTGTTTGGGGCTTATGTAGCTGGTGACTTTAAGTTGAATATTTTAAAGCCACTGTGGAGACCTATTGCTCAGAAAGGAAAGATTCCTTTCAAAATGTTACTGCCCATTGACAATGTACCTGGTCACCGAAGAGCTCTGATGGAGATGTACAATGAGATTAATGTTGTTTTCATGCCTGTTAACACAACATTCATACTGCAGCCCATGGATCAAGGAGTCATTTTGACTTTCAAGTCTTATTATTGAAGAAATATACTTCATGAGGCTATAGCTCCCATAGATAGTGATTCCTCTGATGGAGGGCAAAGTAAATTGAAAACCTCTGGAAAAGATTCACCATTCTAGATGCCATTAAGAACATTTGTGATTCATGGGAAGAGGTCAAAATATCAACATTAACAGGAATTTGGAAGAAGTGATTCTGACCCTCACGGGTGATTTTGAGGGGTTCAGGACTTCATTGGAGGAAGTAACTGTAGGTGTGGTGGAAATAGCAAGAGACCTAGAATTAGAAGTGGAGCCTGAAGATGTGACTGAATTGCTGCAATCTCATGATAAAACTTTAAAGAATGAGTTGCATCTTATGGATGAGCAAAGAAATTGGTTTCTTGAGATGGAATCTACTCCTGGTGAAGGTGCTGTGAAGATTGTTGAAATGACAACAAAGGGTTTAGAATATTACATAAACTTAGTTGATAAAACAGCAACAGGGTTTGAGAGGACTGACTTCAATTTTGAAAGAAGTTCTACCGTGGTAAAATGCTATCAAAGATCAATGCATGCTACAGAGAAATTGTTCATGAAAGGAAGAGTCAATCAACACAGCAACATTCATTGTTGTCTTATTTTAAGAAATGGGTTGGGTTGACCAAAGCTACCCCAATCTTCAGCAACCAACACCCTGATTAGTCAGCAGTCATCAACATCGAGGCAAGACCCTCCACCAGCAAAAGATTAGGGTTCGCTAAAGCCTTAGATAATGGTTAGAAATTTTTAGCAATAAAGTATTTTAAAAGTAAGATATGTACATTTTTTTAGACAATGCCATTGCACACTTAATAGACTGCAGTATAGTGTAAATATAACTTATAGGTACTGGGAAACCAAAAAGCTCCTGTGACTCACTTCATTGCAATATTCTCATTATTGTGGTGGTCTGGAACCCGACCTGCACTATCTCTGAGGTATGCCTGTAATTTATTGGTTAAACAGACCGACCCTTGTCCAGTGTGGGAGGGGACCATATAAAGGTGTGAATACCAGAAGGCAGGGATCACTGGGGGCCATCCTGGACTCTGGCTCCCACAATCTGAAACCCATTAGATATGCTTAAGTCCATGAGTTCACAGTAGAAAAAATTTAGAAAACTACACCTTACAAGAGACATAAAAGACCAATTTAAAAAAAAAAAAACGGGCAAGACTAACTATAGCTGCTAGGGATGCACACTTGATTGATAAAATTATAAAGAAGTGCAAGGGAAGTTAGCAAAGCAGGATAGTGGAAGTAAATGATTACTCTAAAAGCCAAGATAGTAGTTACTTTGGAAAGGGTGGGGACAGTCTGTGATAGAGATGGGGCACATGGAGAGGCTTCTGGGTGGCTGGCAAAGTTTTATTTCTTGACCTGGTGTCAAGGTAAATGAAAGTGTTTACCTTTTAATAATTTACTGAGACATGAATTTGTTTCATGTGGTTTTTCTTTACCTGTGTTTTATTTTACAATAAAAAGATAAAAACAACATCTCTAAAGATAATACATCCATGTGGTAAAATACTCAAAACAGTGGAAAATTTTATATAGTGAAAAATCAATCTTCCCAACTCATCTCCTTGTAATTTTCTTCCCTAGGAGTAGCCATTGTCACCTGCTTCTTGTGTATCTATCCAGAGAGATCTCATGCACATAAAATCACACACATACACGTATGTATGTGTGTATGTATATATATATATATATATATATATGTATGTATATATAAATATAAATGTGTATAAAATTTCCTCTCATTTAAAAGTATAAGTGGTAGAATTAGAATACCATGCACAACAGGGAATTATATTCAATATCCTACCTATAGTGGAATATAATCTGAAAAAAAAATAACTGAATCACTTTGCTGTACCCCTGAAACTAACACAATGTTGTAAATCAATTATACTTCAATTAAAAACGATTTTTTCTCTTTACATTGCCATATTTTCTAAATATCCAAAATTGTGTGGCTTTTACTTTGATAATTATAAAAAGTTATTAAAATACAAAATAAACTTAAAAAAAAAGAATACCATGCACATATTCTGATCTTTGTTTATTTCACTAAATATTTTATTTTGTGGATAATATATCTACTATCACATAGTGCCCTTAAACAACATGGGGGTTAGGTGTGCTGATTGCCCTCACAGTCGAAAATCACATATAACTTTTGACTCCTCAAAAACCTAACTGGAAGCCTTACCAATAACATTAACACTCGGTTAAGACATATTTTGTATAAGTATTATATACTGTTTTCTTACAATAAAGTAAGCTAGATTAAAAAATGTTATTAAGAAAATCATAGGAGGAGACAATACATTTACAGTACTATATTTAAGTTTATGTCCTCTGTTTACAAGGTGAGTTACTTGTCAGTACCTACATTAATATTGTATGTAATACAAAACACTGTAGATGTTATACATGTTACTAACACTAGACATCAAAAATGAAAAGATAATGTGAAAAAGAAATTCATACTTTTTAACAGATAAAACGATTCATGCTTTGATAACAAAGAAGCAGCAATGTGTTTGCTTTAATGGTAGCTTTGTGTAATCAATAAGATTGCTTCATGGTAGAGTAGCCTATACACTAATGAATAAATCATTATAAAATTTTTGTGGCATGTAGTATGACAGTCTTATTTATAACACAGTATTGGAAACATTATTACATTTTTTAAAAAAACACTTACCTGTGGTAACAGGCTGATATGCAGTTTCTCCAAGTACAGGAGAGAGAGGCATCCTGTATAGTAACGTAATTCTTTGAAAGCTTATAAAACAGTAAGAAAACTAACACATTATTAATTTTGTATTAAATATCACTCACCTTATGCCTATGTAGGAATAGACTAGTATCTACATAATTTTTACTCATTCATGACATGCCTTTTTCTTAATTTTTTCAATATTTTAGGCCACGTATTTCATCTGCACATTTTTTCAAATTGTCAAAAATATTTTTTAAAATTCTATTGTATTTATTGAAAAATATCTGCGTATAAGTGAACCCCCACTGTTCAAACCCATATTGTTCAGTGGCCAACTGTATAAAGTCATTTCCTATTTCTAGGCGACAACCCATATATTTTAGCCTGTAAATAGCAGTTTAAATCAGAAGGTAACTTTTCTAAGAATATTCTCTATGAAGTCAGCAGATATGTTTCTAATTTCTCAATGTGGAGATACCGTTCATATTGATTTTGAAGGTACACATTTTTCATAAAGTTTAAAATTTACCTGTTTGTTTTTTTCACCCAACCTTTCAGCTTAAACAAACCTGTTCACCCTTTGATTCAGACAAGATTACCTAGGGAAGGGTGGATTCTGGAGTTAGCAAAGTGCTTCTTCAGCATTTCCTTCAATGAACTCACAGAGATTTTATGGCAAGTGTTAAAACAACGCACTTGTGACTAACCTTTGTCCTTCTCAGCTGATAACTGCCTGTTTATGGTGATAACCAAGATTAAAGGAGACAGAGGTACAGGCTTCTCCAGCCTTTAAACTCTAATCTTGGACTAGTAAATGTTTCCTGGGCACCAAACTATATTGTTTAAAAAAAAAAAAACTTGGTCAAGTGTTTTAACTATTTTTTTTCCTTTATTTCTTGCTTTTTCAGTGGTTTAAGTAGTATTTATTGAGTATCTACCATACAGTTAGCAGTGGGGTGCCCTGGGGGTATCAAGGAAGGAAGTACAAAGAAAGAGCTTACAGTCTTGTGGGGATTCACAGTATATATACATATGAACCAGCTAGTGAACAAGATGTATTATATATATTATATCTTGTGTGTTTATCTCAATGTATGTAAACATATATAAACATATGCAGTACAACGTAAATATACACGTATGCTAAGTGGTGTGGCACAGATAGTTAGAAAGTATGAAAATTACGTGAAGGGACAATAAGCCAAAGCAGTTGGAAGGTAATGTGAATCCAATTGTCAGGCAAGACTCTGTGCTGCAACAAGCTCTGGAGCTAAGTTTTTCTTTTGAAATAATTATAGACGCACAGGAAGTAGCAAAAATAGTACAAAAAGGTCCCATGTACCATTCCCCCAGGTTCCCCCAATAGTAACATCTTATATAACTTGAGTACACTACCCACACTGGCATACCGACATTGAAACAACCTACAGCTCTTTTCCAGATTTCACCAGTTTTACATGCACACACTTCCATGGAGCTGAGTTTTGATAAATGAGTTCAATAGACAAGAGGAATGAGAAAAAAACTAGAGATAAACAAAGCCTCACAGGACAGTTACTTTGAAGAACTGCCCTCTTTCTTGTTCTTCCAACTCTTAGGCATCCCCTATGCAAATTAACCACACTGCTTTTCCTCACTGGAGGTTGGCTTGTTACCTCCTCTTCACAAATGTTACCCAAGCACTTACTCCTGTTCTCTCTCTCTCTTTTTTTTAATTGAAGTATAGTTGATTTACAATGTTGTGTTAATTACTGCTGAACAACAAAATGATTCAGTTATACATATATATATATATACATGCTCTTTTTAAAAAATATTCTTTTCCATTATGGTTTATCATAGGATATTGAATATTGTTCTATGTGCTATGCTGTAGGACCGTGTTGTTTATGCATTCTGTATATAAAAGCTTAAGTCTGCTACCCCCAACCTCCCACTCCATCCCTCCACCAACCCTCTCCCCACTGGCAACCACCAGTCTGTTCTCTATGTCTGTGATTCTGTTTCTGTTTCATAGATAGGTTCATTTGTGTTATATTTTAGAGTCTACATATAAGTGATATCATATGGTTTGTCTTTCTCTTTCTGACTTACCTCACTTAGTATGATAATCCCTGGTTACATCCATGTTGCTGCAAATGGCATTATTTCGCTCTTTTTATGGCTGAGTAGTATTCCATTGTGTATATGTACCACATCTTCTTTATCCATTCATCTGTCACTCCTGTTCTCTTATTCCAGTGATCCAAACATAGGCAGTCTCCCTCCTAGAAACCATTTGTTTTCTGTGAGCTAGTTTGTAAATAAGTAGTTGGAACCCAGAACAGATTTTCTCATGGAAACAGAGGTACATAGATTATGGGTTCCCTGGCCCATCTCTGGGCCACGTAACTCAAAATGTAACTAATCTCTTTACAGAACAATACTGATCATCGCTGTACATGGTGGTAGTGGTTGGGTTTCTGAGAGTTAGGGAGGAGGATTCTCTGCTATGTCAGATGGGCTCCTATCTTAATAGGAGTTCTATTGCTACAAACTCCCACTGCATACAATGGGTAATATTAAAGGAAAAGTCCCTTTTTTATACTCTTAATTACACAAACTAAAATCTTTCCTAATTCAAGTATTCACCCACTTAACTATCAGTTCTGTAAGAGATGACAGAGGAAGTGCAGACAAGGGAGCTGTTAGGAGAACTAGGCAGAGAAATACTGAAAAGAGAGCTCCTTAAAGGAAATACACCAGAATAATACAGTGATTGTCTCTGAGAGGTGGAATTACCAGTGATTCATTCTTCATATTTTCTCTCTTTCTCTCTCTCCCTCTCCCTCATCCTCACTCTCTCTGTTTCTTTTGTATCTTTCTGAATTTTCCAAATTCTCTACAACTGGGATGCATTGCTTTTATAACCACAAAAATTAGAGTGCTCTGGAATGAAAGAGGTGCATGCAGGTTTTTGAAGCAGTTCCCAATATGGTTGGCAGGAGAGGGGGTAGAATATGGAGCAATGTGCTCCACAAGGTAGAAGCAAGGTGGTTTCCAAGTACAGTAACAGGTACCTGGAAAGGTAGGAACCTTCTGAGTGGGCACAGGCATGTACACAATTCAGAACTTTACAGGGGAGAGGTTTACTCTGGGAATGCACAGATGCTATCCTTTCCTTGGTTCCTGCAATGAAATACAAAGCTACCATTGACACCTTTGGGCAGGGTCCTGCCAGAGTCAAGAAAGGAGCCTGATTGCTACTGAGCCATAAGTCCTTTAAGCCCTGGGTTTACATCACCATTCTGGAAGAAGTTATACTGAAAACCATGCATGTTAAGGCATGTTCACAGATCATTTTCCATTTCTGCCCAGAGCGTCAAACAGCAGTGTTTAGACTTCTTAGGTCCTCTCTATGCTGTCCTAGATGGGACTTTAAGTCTATAGATACTTGTAAATACTTATGCCATGCCCTTTAAATATGGTCTACAAGCCCACATGAAAGTATTTGTCTTCTCATCTCTCCTTATCTCAGTGATGATTGCATTACTTCCAGTAATCATCTGCTTTTGTAGTTTTTGATTTCCATTATGCTATTACAACTTCGTAGAATATTTATGGGAACATGATACTAATACATGTGCAATATATTTGGTTTCTCCCTGTAGATACAATCATGCTGGCCTAAGCATACTAATGCCATAAAAAGCTAAAATGCTTCAACTTGCTTATTCTTCATGCTTTTAAAAAAATGAGAATTCCTCAGTCCCATAAAATAGAGATACTTAGCAATTTGCATCTATTTCTTGATAACTTTAAGAGAGGTTAATTTGGAACAAATATGATATTTTAGTAAAGATAATAAAGTTCCTACTTCAATTTAATTTTGTTGTATAAACACTTCTTGCATGCTGGACCATGTCAATGCTAAGTGAAGCAAAAGTGAGAAAGAAGCAGTTCCTATCTTTACAGGGTGTACAATCTAGTCAAAACAAAACAAAAATTGATGAAAGCTTTTAAGTGAATATCCCTTTTGTCATCGTACCAAAGGAGGTCTGTAATAATCAGAGATACTAAAGTGTTTGTGAAGAACCTCCTGGCTGAATGGAAGTGGGGTGTAGGAAGGATTGTGGGTGGCATGAGAGGTAGGATGACTATATAAACCTGGGCACTTTTGAGAATAAAAGAGGTGCTACTAATATTTATGTTTATGCAAGAGGCACAATCTTAGTCTATTTTAGGCCAACAGGGAGTCATGATGCCCTTCGTTAAAAAAATGGATTTAGGAGAACTTCCATGAATATAAATGGTAGGGAAGTGTATTAGTTTGCGAGGGCTGCCACAAAAGGATGGCTTAAACAATGGAAATTTTATTGTCTTGCAGTTTTGGAAGTTAGAAGTCCAAAATCAAGGTGTCAGCAGGGTCAGTTCTTTCTGAAGACTGTGAGGGAAAGATCTGTTCCAGACCTCTCTCCGTGGCTGAAGAAGGTTGTCTTTTTCCTGTATCTTCACATCATCTCCCCTCTATGCATGTGTCTATGTCCAAATTTCCCCTTTTTATAAGGACACTAGTCATATTGGCTTAGAGTCCATCCTAATGACCTCATTTATCTTGATTGCCTCCATAAAGACCATATCTCCAGATAAGGTCACATTCTGAAGTACTGGGGATTAGTACACTAATGTATCTTTGTTTGGTGGGGGGCATGATTTAACTAATAACAGGGAAGATGGTAGAAACTTGACAAGAGCACCACAATAGAAGAGATGTTACATCTGGATGGCTAGTGGGCACTGTCTTCTTAGTATACATCATGATCAGGAGGCAATTCTATTATAGGCTTTAATAAGGTAAGATGGGTGGGGAGAATAAACAGAATGGAGGATGATTAGAGAAATAGAAACTTTTATTTTGGGGGATTATTAGTGTTCTACAATTCCTCCTTCCATTGGGCAATAAAGACTGGACACTCGTGGCAGAGGATGTTCAAGTGACAGTTGACTAGAGCATGTGGAGCTATGGGATGCCATGTCTGGGAGGTGCCACAAATAGACTGGTCAATTTTTACCACATTAGTTGATAATTCTCTACTATGAGATCTGACTTTACTTATGAAATTAAAGCTATTTTTTCCTTTCCCCATCTCCACAGGGATTTTATGATTCACAGAATAATAAATATGATGAATTCTGAGCTCTGTGGAGGAATGATCTTGAGTTAGTTCAAAGTGGTTATAGTGACAAAGGTTTTTTGCCTTTGGGCATGTTCGTGAAATTGCATATAAAACTGATCACTTATACTTTCAAAATATTGAATAGCAGGCAGACAAAAAGTTAGGGAGAGGAATATACATTTTGTTTGGCTTACATGTTAGTGGCTTAGATGTAGGAACATTAGGCCTTTACCTGCTTGCAAAATGCAATCTGTTCTTGTGTCATTACCATGAAAGGTCAATGAGAAACTTCATACATTATGATGACACGTAGATTCCATGCTGAAACTCACATAGGATTGTTCTTATTCTTATGTTACACTTTCTTCATTTATCTTGATCTTCATAAGTATAGATAAAATAGTGGTACACACATTTTCTTGGCAAAGAAGAAATTGGCATATCACTGTTGTGTGTTCAGTTAAACAGCTGTAGCTAAAACAAAATTATCCTAGACTATGTGGTTAGGAAGCACCAGGCTTTTAAAAAAAAACAAAAAAGAAGCACCAGGTTAGTCAGTGTAATACACAAATCATAAAACATTAAAAGAAAATAAAAATAGCCTTGGTCCTTAACTTGTGGGCTCAAAGGGCCTGCGAAGTGAGTGAAATGCATGTTTTATTAAGTCAGGAAGAATAAATGATCAGTAAAAGGGTAATATTGGAATTTCAGACACACTAATCCTGTAAGTCATTCCAAGATATATAGGATTTTAATTTTAAATTAATTTAAAAAATTATTTTCAATATAAGGTCTCATTACAGAATACTTAGAAAAATGAAAAGGAGTCATTTCTTCCTAATTTTTTTCTATATGGTCTTTGACATAGTTGTACTCATACAGTACATACAGTGTTCTAGCTCCCTTTTTGGCTTTGCATACTCTTCATTGTTAACATTTTTTAACAGTTATATAATTGCCCATCTGATAGCTTACTTAATTACTTCTCAAATAATAGACTTTAACAAATCCCTAATGTATTATGTTATATAATTTTGATATAAATATCTTATTATGTAAATTTTCATCATATTAGGGATTTTTTGGACAGGAGATGTGATCTTTCTGGGTCATAGGGTTATGAGGCCTTTTATGACAGCACTTTGTTCTTAGGTCAGTAAGATAGTCTCCATTTTATCAGAGCCTAAAATGACTAAATAAATTTCGTGGTTGGATCGCAGCAATTCTGAATTTAATATCTAAGCATAATGACCTTGTCTTTTTTTAAAAAAGATTTTTTTAATATATATTTTTTAATATTTATTTATTTATTTTATCTTTGGTTGAATTGGGTCTTCATTGCTGCACGCAGGTTTTCTCTAGTTGCAGCGAGCGGGGGCTACTCTTCGTTGTGGTATGCGGGATTCTCGTTGCGGTGGCTTCACTTGTTGCGGAGCATGGGCTCTAGGTGCGCGGGCTTCAGTAGTTGCGGCACGTGGACTCAGTAGTTGTGGCTCTAGAGTGCAGGCTCGGTAGTTGTGGCACATGGGCTAAGTTGCTCTGCAGCGTGTGGGATCTTCCTGGCCCAGGGCTCGAACCCGTGTCCCCTGCATTGGCAGGTGGATTCTTAACCACTGTGCCACCAGGGAAGTCTGATAATGACCTTGTCTTAAAGAAGTTTGAATTATTATACCTTCAAGGAGGTTGCAGAAATGCTTGGGCATCTTTTTTTTTTAATTAAAATATTTTTTCTTTAAAAAAATTTTGTTTTGTCTGTCTGGGCATCTTTATCATCAAGTAAAGCACATGCAGTTTGTTTAGAGAAAGATGTAATAGAAAGATCTCATCAGTAATGGAAGTGTGCAGATTGTTTTGCTATGCAGACATGCTACTGCACTGAGAGTTGGAAAAAAATAAGACTTTGCCCAGGGTTTATAAATACTTTTACCAAAGTAACATTAAAAAAAAATTAAATAATCACAAAATAAAACCTCACTCGTAGGGGCTTCCCTGGTGGCGCAGTGGTTGAGAATCTGCCTGCCAATTCAGGGGACGCGGGTTCGAGCCCTGGTCTGGGAAGATCCCACATGCTGTGGAGCGGCTAGGCCCGTGAGCCACAATTACTGAGCCTGTGCGTCTGGAGCCTGTGCTCCGCAACAAGAGAGGCCGCGATAATGAGAGGCCCGCGCACCGCGATGAAGAGTGGCCCCCACTTGCCACAACTAGAGAAAGCCCTCACACAGAAACGAAGACCAAACACAGCCATAAATAAATAAATAAATAATTAATTAATTAATTTAAAAAAAAAAAAAAAAACCTCACTAGTAAATGAAAGTTGAAATTATTTTGGATAGGAACTCTGACAGGATGGAAACACCATGGGCCCTGGAGTCAGACAAACTGTCTTTGGAATTGCAGCTCTGCCACTTATTCACCTTCTGACTCTGGACAAGTTTTGGCTTTTCAGAAACTCAGATTGTATAAAATGGTGGTTAATAATGTATTAAATAAAAATAAGGCATATATCAAATTGCCTAGTCTACAGTGAGTGCCCATTTATTACTAATTAGTAATATTTCTTCCCTCCTTTATTCATGGCTCACACTGAAAATGTAAAGAATATTTCAGGAGGAAATATATAATTTAAAATACTTAAAAAGGGACTTCCCTGGTGGCGCAGTGGTTAAGAATCTGCCTGCCAATGCAGGGGACATGGGTTCGAGCCCTGGTGCGGGAAGATCCCACATGCCACAGAGCAACAAAGCCCGTGCACCACAACTACTGAAAGCCTGCGTGCCTAGAGCCTGTGCTCCACAGCAAGAGAAGCCACTGCAATGAGAAGCCCGCACACTGCAACGAAGAGTAGCCCTCACTCGCTGCAACAAGAGAAAACCCGTGTGCAGCAACGAAGACCCAACACAGCCAAAAAATAAATAAATTTAAATAAATAAATAAAATAAACTACTTAAAAAGACTCTCATTTTAGTTCAAGGGACTCTATAAATGAGTTTTGCAACTTTCTGTGAGGCTGTACTATATTCATTTAAAAATAAAATGTTGGACTTCCCCGGTGGTCCAGTGGTTAAGGCTCCATGCTTCCACTGCAGGGTCATGGGTTTGATCCCTGGTGGGGGAAGTTCCGCATGCCGCTCCGTGTGGCCAAAATAATAATAATAATAATAAAATTTTTAAAATAAAAAGTTAAGAAAAATAAAAAAGACAGTATTAGATAAATGAGTCAGGTATGGAGGGTTCAATTAGTTGGTTCCTTCTGGTTAAGTCATTTATTTTTTCTGTCTCTCAATTTCTCACCTGAAATGGAGAAACACAGTTCCTAAGCTACTAGAGTACTTGTTCCAAGGATGAACAATTGTGGTTCACATTTTAGGGAGAACATAATAGGTCGAATACTGTTTCCTTTCAAGTAATTTAATCAAGAGAAAAAGACTAAGGGTTAAAAATTTGTTACTATTAGACATGTCTTGTTGAATAAATATATTCTTTTTTTTTTTTTTTGCTTGCTCTGGGTCTTAGTTGCGGCAGGCGGGCTCCTTTAGTTGTGGCACACAGGCTCCTTAGTTGTGGCATGCGAACTCTTAGTTGTGGCATGCATGTGGGATCTAGTTCCTTCACCAGGGATCGAACCCAGGCCCCCTGCATTGGGAGCACAGAGTCTCAACCACTGCGCCACCAGGGAAGTCCCAATAAATATATTCTTAATTCTGATATATACAAGTAATAAAAACCAAGTTCTGGGACTTTGCTGGTGGTCCAGTGGTTAAGACTTCAGGCTTCCAAAGCCTGGGTTTGATCCCTTGTCAGGGAACTAGATCCTGCATGCTGCAACTAAGAGTTCACATGCTGTGACTAAAAGAGCTGGCACGAGGCAACAAAGATCCAGCGTGCCACAACTAAGACCCGGCACAGCCAAATAAATAATTAATTAATAAAACAAAAACAAAAACAAAAACAAAAAAACAAGTTGATTCAGACAGTCATCCAACTAAATTTTTAATGAATGCTCGTTATGTTCAAGGTGTGAGTACAGAAAACAATGGACTTTTACAGCCACACACATCTGTTTTCAAATTTTTGTTGGCTTCACACCTAATTAGCTGTGAGACTGGTGATATATATATATTCTTAACATCTTTATTCGAGTATAATTGCTTTACAATGGTGTGTTAGTTTCTGCTTTATAACAAAGTGAATCAGCTATACATATACATATATCCCCATATCTCCTCCCTCTTGCGTCTCCCTCCCATCCTCCCTATCCCACCCCTCTAGGTGGTCACAAAGCACCGTGCTGATCTCCCTGTGCTATGTAATTGCTTCCCACTAGCTATCTGTTTTACATGTGGTAGTGTATATATGTCCATGCCACTCTCTTACTTCATCTCAGCTTACTCTTCCCCCTCCCCGTGTCCTCAAGTCCATTCTCTACGTCTGTGTCTTTGTTCCTGTCCTGCCCACAGCTTCTTCAGAACCATTTTTTTTTTTTTAGATTCCATATATACGTGTTAGCATACAGTATTTGTTTTTCTCTTTCTGACTTACTTCACTCTGTATGACAGACTCTAGGTTCATCCACCTCCCTACAAATAATTCAATTTTGTTTCTTTTAATGGCTGAGTAATATTCCATTGTATATATGTGCCACATCTTCTCTATCCATTCATCTGTTGATGGACACTTAGGTTGCTTCCATGTCCTGGCTATTGTAAAAAGAGCTGCAATGAACATTGTGGTACATGACTCTTTTTGAATTATGGTTTTCTCAGGGTATATGCCCAGTAGTGGGATTGCTGGGTCATATGGTAGTTCTGTTTTTAGTTTTTTAAGGAACCTCCATACTGTTCTCCATAGTGGCTTATCAATTTACATTCCCATCAACAGTGCAAGAGGGTTCCCTTTTCTCAACACCCTCTCCAGCATTTGTTGTTTGCAGATTTTTTGATGATGGCCATTCTGACTGGTGTGAGGTGGTAACTCATTGTAGTTTTGATTTGCATTTCTCTAATGATTAGTGATGTTGAGCATCCTTTCATGTGTTTGTTGGCAATCTGTATATATTCTCTGGAGAAATGTCTATTTAGGTCTTCTGCCCATTTTTGGTTTGAGTTGTTTGTTTTTTTGATCTTGAGCTGCATGAGCTCCTTGTAAATTTTGGAGATTAATCCTTTGTCAGTTGCTTCATTTGCAAAAATTTTCTCCCATCCTGAGGGTTGTCTTTTTGTCTTGTTTATGGTTTCCTTTGCTGTGCAAAAGCTTTTAAGTTTCATTAGGTCCCATTTGTTTATTTTTGTTTTTATTTCCATTTCTCTAGGAGGTGGGTCAAAAAGGATCTTGCTGTGATGTATGTCATAGAGTGTTCTGCCTAGTTTTCCTCTAAGAGTTTTATAGTGTCTGGGCTTACATTTAGGTATTTAATCCATTTTGAGTTTTTTTTTGTGTATGGTGTTAGGGAGTGTTCTAACTTCATTCTTTTACATGTAGCTGTGATGTAAGACTGGTGATATTCACGATGAAGATTTCTGACCCTCAGTGAAACCTCACAGAGATTTTGTGCAGAAAAAAATGAGGAAAACAATGAGGAAAGAAACTGAGTTATCTATTGTGGCACAACATGTAACCACCAAATTTAGTGGCTTAAAATACCATCAGTTCATTATTTCTCATGATTCTAAGGGTTGGCTGGTCTCTCCAAGTGGTCTTTCTTCCAGGATGGTGTTCTCAGGGCAGTGTTACAATAGGGTGAAGGCTGAAGCTGCAGGGCCACTGGAGGCCTAGGCTCAGGAACTTGAACCATGTCACTTTGGCCACATTTTACTGGCCTGAAGTCCAGCTCAGATTAATGGTGTGAAGAAGAGACATGGGAGGTTATTGCAAAATCACCTTGCAAAGAGGTATGCTGCTGGGATGAGAGGGTCAGTAAATCAGTTATAGTATCAGCTGTGTTTGTTTTCAGGAAGCTTCAGATGATGCCATCTATCAGCGTGCCTGGCATTTTTGTTATAGTCAGTCTTCATCTTCCTCCTTTCCTCTCTTTAAGAATCATTCAAAGTTGCACGTGAAGACACAGTTCTAAAGGAGGCTAGGATCGGTGTCAATGTTCGTAATACACACTTTCAATCAGCACCCATAGCTACCTGAAGCCACCAGCGTAGGCTTGTGTAACAATCTTGTGTGATAAGACTCCCAGTTAAATTTGAATTTCAGATAAGCAACGAATAGTTTTTTAGTATAAGTATGTCTTCTCTTGTTAACAGTTTGGCATATATTCTTCTAGAACTTTCCTGTGAATAATCCAACTTACACATATAAATTTTAAAAAATAGAATCATACTTACTTTTACTAGTTGCTGTTTTCCTTTTCCATATCTGTACATTTAGATCTAACTCATTCTTTTAAAAGCTGCATGGTGTTTTATGGTATGCACACACCAGTTTATTTATTTAAGCACCTGCTAATGGCTGTTTGGATTATTGGCAATCTTCCTTCATTACAAAGGGTGCTACTATGTATATCCTTATACACATATCTTAGTGTACCTCTGAAGTATGAAGTCCTAGGACTGGAATTGTGATGGGAAAGGTTATGCCTTGAATCCAGATGGCTAAAATGCCTTCAAAAAGGATATCATTTTAAACTCTTACCAAAAGTATTTGAGGGTTCCTATTTCTCCCCTTGCCAACCATGAATATTTTAATCTTTGCTTATGTGATAGGATAAATGATCCATTTTCATAGCAAATTGGGAGCATACTCCCATAGAAGCACTGAATTAGAAAAACATTTATTCAGTAGGCATAAGAAAATATATTGCTACCTTTCAAAAGGAAATTTGATTTGTAGCAGTTTAGGATAATGAATGGATGGAATTCAAACTCAGTACCTTGGGTTTGAATGGGAAGGTCTGAAAACAGAAACAGTCACACAGGAATGGATTGGAGGGCTGGATTTCATCCCTCCTTACTGGCAGTATACCTTTATCTTAAATTAATAACCCATAACTTTAAACTTCCCCCACTTGTGGAATGCCCTCTAGGTTTATCATCGTTTCCATTACCCACTTTAGAATGCCACTGCATTTATTTTGTTTCCTTTATGCTTCTGAAAGTGGTGGTGGCCACCCACAGTGAAAACCCTGAACACGAGATAATAATATACCATGATGCATTGGGCAAGAGTTTCCCGTGGTACTCTTTCTTCTTTTTTTTTTTTTTTTAATAAATTTATTTATTTATTATTTTTAGCTGTGTGGGGTCTTCGTTTCTGTGTGAGGGCTTTCTCTAGTTGCGGCGAGCGGGGGCCACTCTTCATCGCGGTGCGCGGGCCTCTCACTATCGCGGCCTCTCTTGTTGCGGCTCCAGACGCGCAGGCTCAGTAGTTGTGGCTCATGGGCCTAGTTGCTCTGCGGCATGTGGGATCTTCCCAGACCAGGGCTCGAACCCGTGTCCCCTGCCTTGGCAGGCAGATTCTCAACCACTGCGCCACCAGGGAAGCCCTACTCTTTCTTCTTGGTGCAAAGAAATAGAGTTGTTTCTGCTTTTTTTTTTTATGCAGTTAGTAACTTCTTTTTTTTTAAATTTTATTTATTTTTGGCTGCATTGGGTTTTCGTTGCTGCGAGTGGGCTTTCTCTAATTGCAGCAAGTGGGGGCTACTCTTTGTTGTGGTGCATGGGATTCTCATTGCAGTGGCTTCTCTTGTTGTGGAGCACGGGCTCTAGGTGCGGGGGCTTCAGTAGCTGTAGCACGCAGGCTCTAGAGTGCAGGCTCAGTAGTTGTGGCGCATAGGCTTAGTTGCTCTGCGGCATATGGGATCTTTCCGGACCAGGGCTTGAACCCATGTCCCCTGCATTGGCAGGCGGATTCTTAACCACTGCACCACCAGGGAAGTCCCAGAAATAGAGTTATTTATTGCTCATTTTTCTCCCCCTGGGCTGTCCAGAGAGGCTGGGAAGTATTACTGTGCAAATCCCCCAACAACCCTCAGCCCTATCCAAATAAATGAAAATGAACCAAAACCAAATCCAAGCTTCTAACAATTTTCTTTAGGAGAAGAGTGCATATATTAGAAACTATTCTTTAGTAGTCTCCAATAACTGGGACTCATCAAGATGTTCATGTATAGGGAATTACCTGCTGGTCCAGTGGTTAAGACTATGTGCTTTCACTGTGAGGGCATGGGTTCAATCCCTGGTTGGGGAACTAAGACCCTGCAAGCCATGCGACACAGCAAAAAACAAAAACAAACAAAAAAGATCTTCACATATAAAAAAAAATGTTCTCATACCCATTTTTCTCTGCTGAAAAATCAGCTGTTTCCCTCCATTTTGAAATCATTAGGTTGACTTTAAAAGTTAGAGTAGTGTCTTAAAACCATGTTAGATCAGGAATAAAACATTCACAATGTTCAGGGTAAAAACGAAGATCTGATAAAGAAGAAAACATAGTAGAAAAGAATGGGAAGAGGGAGAAAGGGATCAGGGAGGGCAAACAAGTGAGAAAATCTGTTTATGTTGATGAGTGTTACCAATGGTGCCCCAGGTACGGTTT
Source organism: Balaenoptera physalus (assembly GCF_965194825.1). NCBI lineage: Eukaryota > Metazoa > Chordata > Mammalia > Artiodactyla > Balaenopteridae > Balaenoptera > Balaenoptera physalus. The sequence continues at coordinate 45,040,915 of NC_138886.1, forward strand.
CACTTTTGATTGTCCCTCCTCCCTCTATAAACTCAAACTCCTTGCAGACTGGACAATGTCGTATTCATCTTTGTTTTCCCAGCACCCAGCAGGATGCCTGACAAACAGTCTGTGTTCAGGAAATATTTGTTGGCTTGAATTAAACCACCCTAGACCACTAATGAACACCCTAAAATTTAAATTTCATTGCTAGCCGCTTGGCAAAGGTATATTTGTGGCCAGGAGATTTTTTTACGCAAGCTTTCAAGTTGTGTGAAGTGCCTGTGAAAGATACAGATTCCTGGGCCCCACCCCAGAAATTCTGATACAGATGGTCTAGGTGGGGTGGGTGGGGGCTAGGGAATCTGCACTTTTAACAAATGCCTCAGGTGTTTCTGATACAGCCTGGGAACCAAAGGCAGCTTGCAAACTAGCACACCAGATACCTTAAGCCCTGGAATTGTCCTGATATTTTAGACTCTCTGCCTTGAAGCTTGATCTGAAAAGAATACATGACCATCCTAACATGTAAATTTACCAAAGAGTTTAAACTGGAAGTTGGTAATTACAGTGCACCAACACTCTTAAGAATCTTGAGTTCCAAACGTCTAGTCTTCTTGGTGGGTCTGCAGATTTCTGAGAACTCCCAGTCTCTAGTGCTGTGACAGACCTAACAGGGGAGATGTATGGAGAAACACCAATCAAGAGGTGCTTACTTGCCTTAGGGGGGCTTCTGAATCTGTTAATTGCTCACAGATCATTAACATTTTGAGGGAGCTGGGTCAAGGAGAATGAGATTAAATGCATTAATAGAAAAACAAACAACAACAAAATGTTAATACATATATGAGATGTTCAAGTTTTCTAACAAAGAAAAATTAAAACCACATTAAGACATCAGGCTGAAAAAAGTGTCAGCAAATGTGAGCTCACTGGGCAGAAGTCCAGAATGGACTAAAAGGATAGGTGGTCCTAATTTGAAGTCAGTTAGGGATGAATGGCTAGCATTGTTAATTACAACACTTGTAATAAGTGAGCATCACCTCTGCCAACATACTGGGATTCACCCATAGTAACTGACCACAGCCTTAATCAAGACCGACTAGCCAGAGCAGCCCACCGAAAATAACAGAAATCACAAAGCTTTTGATCGTATTTTATGGATTTCAGTATAGCCTCTGAGGAAAGGGGATTTATTCGCTATCCTTCCCACTGTGTAGATAAACCCAGGCCCAGAGGGGTCACCTAACACCCAGTAACTCCCAGGTAGTAAACTGCTGGTTGTTAGGTTAAACCTCCTGTGTCCTCCCCGCACCACACTGACTCAACAATAACAGTACAATTAAATACGTCTGTGATGATGATGAAAATCCCATTTGACCCTTCCTCTACTCTTTGATCCAGGTAAGGTCGGAATCACCTCCTTTCTACACGGGAGGTAACTGAGGCCAAAAGATATTGTGACAAATCTGTAGGGCTGTAAAAGGCAGCGTGCGGAGGTGGAGCCCAGATCTGACTCCACAAGTCAGAAGCTCAGACAAGGCTTTGGCGGCGGGCCTGCAAGTCCAGGATGACAGCTCGCTCTGCGGAGGAGCGCTTACAGGTATGGTGGGCTGCCAGCCGGCGGGGCAAAGCGTCTTAGGCGGTTTACCAGATCTGAGCCCAGGGCCCTGGGTGCTTTAGGTGAGGCCAGCCACAAGATATCTAACTAGGATCTGGCATAGCTGGGATTTACGAAATACCTGCGCTCAAGTCCTGTGGTCTCCACACGGGTCTGATTAACATATCTGAGGGTTCGGCTACCGTAGGACACTTAAGGGCACGCCCCACAGCCCGGTTGCCGGAGCTGGAATGGGGCCAGCGCGGAGGTGGTATCCGAGCGGAAACCTAACGGGGCGGGGGATTCTGCTTAGGGCGGTGGGGACACGTCCCGGGAGAGGAGGCAGCTCTGTGGTTCCGCTCCGGGTCGGTGGCGGAAGAGACCGGACGTGGCGTGAGTCGGCTGCGGGTAGGAGAGAAGGCTCGGTCCGGAGCGGAGGGCCACATCTGGGCGGCGGAGATCTAGGGGACGGGACGTCGGCGCGGCTCTCGGTGGCGGCGGGAGAAGTGCCCAGGCCGCTCTGGGCGCCTCTGCGCGTCCCCGCGCGCCGCGCCCCGGACTCCCGGAGCGATGAGAGTGCAGGTCAAGGTAAACGCCGGCGTCCCAACCACCTTCCCCCGCCTCCCCCGCCTCCGCTCCACCCTCTACCTCCAGCCACCAGGACTCGCCGCCACGAAGCCTTAAGTCCCAAGCGCGATGGGAAGTTCTGGGGAGCTTGGGGAGTTAGGGAGAGGAGTGGAGGCCCTGGTCATGCCTTGGTCTCTTGTAAGGCTGCCAAACCTCAAACTGCCTGTCACTTAACCTATTTTTTGGACTGGCACACGTGGTGTGTGAATAAGTGCCATTTATGGTGCACATTTTATTTCTTGCATTTCGGCATGGTCTGGTTGTTGGTACTTTCTTTGGAGCCAGATCACCTGAATTAGCCTCCTTGCTCCACCACTAGCTACCATCTTGAGCAAGTTACTGAACCTCTGTGCTTTGGCTTCCTCATCTGGAAAATGGGATAATAGTTATAATTTGAACATTAAATGAGATGCTGTATATGCAATGCACTTAGAATAATGCGTAACATATTTAGCAGATTGCAAAAGTTTGGTTGTTATTATTTCATCCAGGCAATAATCCAATGAGATCTGAGTATCACCACCCACCCAATCCCACCCCACCGGTTAACAGGAAAGGAAAATGAAGCTGAGGGAGAAGAACAGAGTTAGGATTGGAACCCAGGCAAGTGCTTTAAAACACTAAGAATATGGATATCATACACAGGATTTTGAGCATTTGTTCCTAGGGAGAGGGTGGTTCATTATTAACTACCAATGTGGGAACTGAGTTCTTCAGTTTCTTTTTCCCTGTGTACAAATTTTGGTGTTTGATTTTTCATTTGCTTTGGATTCTTCCATAACTGATAAAGCATTAGATACTCTGGCCTGACTGACACCTGGGTTTGGTGAGAATCTGGCTGTTTCTTAGGTATCCCTCACCACCACCACCACGGGGTCAGGGGGTTGAAAATCATTTGAGATGGAACCCAGCAGGAACCTCCTTTTTGGGGCCAAAATTGGGGATTAGTACCCTCAGAAAGTATTAAACTTGCTTTAATAGACAAGGGTGTGAATAACATGTTGAGTTGATTGTACCCCAGAGGAGAGGGAAAGACCCAGGCAGAATATTGGCGATTTGCCACAAATTTTGGTCTTATCTTGCCCATTTACAATTCTCTATCATAGCTAAGTTTTTTTGGCAGGACTTCTATGACAAAACTCAAGCATTTGGTAAATATTGGACCTGAAATATGTCTTGCCTCTTTTTCTTTCGCCCTGGGTTTTTTATCATGGGTTTTCCGTATAGGCTGGAAAGCCCAACCATTTTCAGAATGATTCCCTTCACACTTCTGGTAGAATCATCCAGTATTGGAACCGAAAGTGGCCATCCTACCTGTAACTGTTATTTCTTTGTGTCACATCAGAAATCTACACAGCAACTATTTTCCTGTTTAAAAAACCAAAAAACAAAAAAACAAAACATGGTTAGGTAAGGTATTGTGATGTGGGTCTCAGTTGTGATTTTTCTCTTTTTTACTTCTTAGTTTGACTGAACTTGTATATACACATAGTTCAGAGACAAATAACTCCATAAGGTTCATTACTAAAAACAGCAGAACCTCTATCATTTTCTTCTTTTCAGAAAGAGCAGTCATGTTCATCTCTTTTAGCTGGCTGGTACTTCCCTGTGTCTCTAAATAATGCATATATTGCTCCCTCTTGATTTTTCAGGTTTAGTCATCATGTACTGACTTTCCAGCGTGGAATATGAGTATTTAGCTTTCTTTTGAGTTCCTTCACCTGCCACTCACATGCATCCTTCCTGTTCCTTCCATCTATCTTCAGAATGTAGCTAACTCATAATTTTTATTTAGGTCAATATTTAGTTCAGTCAACATTACTATGCCTTCCTATCCACTATTAAGAACCGGATTATGTACTACATGATTACTTTCCCTTCCTTACTATTGTTTTCCCCTAGAGCTGTCTTTCTGTGTGTGTTTGCAGAATTTTCTATGGAGTTTTCACTAATTTAACCACAGGTTCTTTGCCAGTTGTCTAAATCTTCTCTCAAGATCTTCCAGTGCAACAGCTATTTCAGTCAATTTTATCTTGTTGAATACTGCTCTTTGACCTGCTTTGCCTGTCCAGAATGGTAGCCCTTGATGTTGGATACACAGCTGTTACTTCTCTTTTTACCATCATTTTGGAGATTCCCTTTGCCTCTCTCTTATGCTGGATCCTGTTTCTTGTATCCCATGTCTTCTTCTTTCTTGATTATTTCCCATTGTTTTGGTGGAGCACATTCTCCAGTAGGTCTCTGAGAAAGGGTACATGTAAGGTAAACTGAATCAACATATTCTTTAAAAAAATTTTTTTTTAATTTTATATTGAAGTATTGCCGATTAACAATGTTGTGATAGTTTCAGGTGCACAGCAAAGCGACTTAGCCATACATATACATGTATCCATTCTCCCCCAAACTCCGCTCCCATCCAGGCTGCCACATAACATTGAGCAGAGTTACCTGTGCTATATGTCATGAGAATGAATCAATGTATTCTTATGACATATTATCCTTCCAGACTTTTTTTGCTTAAAAAAGTTCCACTGACAATACAAAAATAAGTTCTTTTGGTAAATAATTAAAACACTACAAATAGAAATTCAAACAGAAAGTTCCCTTTCTATCCTTTGTCCTCATTGCCCTTCAATCCAGAGGTACTCAAACCGTTGGGTTTGTAGCATATTATTTTGGTATATTATTATATACGTATGTATTTATTGTTTTGATTTGTGCATTTGCTTTTACATAAAGGGAATTATACTGTTTATTGATATGCAACCTGATTCCTTTAAAAATAGTTCTTGGACATCTTTATATGTCAATACATATTGATCCTTTCTTGGCTCATATGTTCAGATGAGCTGGATCAATCAAGATCAAGCATATAGCATTTTCTGAGCAATCACTCTTCTAGATTCACTCAGCCAACAAATATTTACTGAGTGTCAACTGTATGCTAAGTCCTGTTCCCAGGACCTGGGAATATACAGTTAACAAAACTTTTATTTTTGAGGTAAAGAGGGATAGTGAGATGATTCTAGATGATGGAATTGAGCTCAGCTGCAGCTTTAGTTAGCTTGTTTTTCCTCTCCTGGAGTACAAACATCATTCAATCAAGTCTGTCTGTCTGTCTATCTCTTCCTCTGTATAAAATCGTGACCATTACAAATTGAACTCCATAACTTGTGTACCACCAGAGCAACAGAATCATATCCCTGAGATATAGAAATAGATTTTATGAATAAACAAATGTGATATATACATACAATGGAATATTATTCAGCCTTAAAAAGGAAGGAAATCCTGTTACATGCAACATCATGGATAAACCTTGAGGACATTATGCAAAGTGAAATAGCTGGTCATGAAAAGACAAATATTGAATGGTTCTATTTATATGAGGTGTCTAAAGTAGTTCAATGCACAGAAAGAAAAAGTAGAATGTTGGTTGCTAGAGCCTGAGCAGACATGGAAATGAGAAGTTGTTTAATGGGTATAAAGTTCCATTTTTGCAAGATGAAAAAGTTCTGGAGATTGATTGCACAAAAATATAAATATAGTTAGTAATACTAAAACGCACACTATAAAATGGCTAAGATAGTAAATTGTACATGATGTGTATTTTACCACAATTTAAAAAAAATAAGAAAATTTTGACACAAATTCCACAGTGGGCTATGTCCTATACTTTGAATTCATGATTGAACCTGCTTTCAGCTGGGTTCAGCTTTTGCCTGAAATCATGGTTTTTCCAGGGCTTGGGGAGTGGGTAACAATACACTGCCCTGGAAACTCTTCTGATGGACTTGGCACCAGAACCTTTAGCATGTCCCCTTGTTGGGGACAGCCCAATGCTGCTTTTCCTTTTTCCACGAGTGTTGGCATTTCCATATCTCTGGGGAAAAGGTTCCTAAGTTGTTTATAGCACAGATAAACTTTGAGACTATTTCAGAGTTACACAATTGGGAGCAGTGAGAAGTGGTCATTTTGTTTGCCTTAGAGGTTTCATTCTTTCTCAGGCTTTGTAAGCACGTGCCTCTGCAAGAACCTCTTGGTCTGTTTTGATTGGAAAAGACGACTTTTACTCCATGGCACAGACAGGTGCCTTCCCTAGCTCTGGTTTTCCTGCATTTTCCCAGCTGGCATTTGCTTTCCAGACCTGGCCTGATGTGCAATGATCCTCTGCCATTTGCTGGCTCTGGATCTTGAAGCACTCCAAGATCGGATAAGGGTCAGATATCCCGGGATTGCAAATATGCTATGAGTTTTGATTGGAGAGATCAGCCTGGTGAATTGGGTTGTTCTTTATTCTTCCACCTCTCCCAACTATATGTGGGCATCATATAGAATTTCTTTCCAGGCAGACTCAAAGCCCAGTGGGGTGAATGACTATGAGCAACCAAAGTTCTCTCCTCACTTAGCCTATTGCGCACTCGGAGCTTCTTGTAAATAGTCATTTTTGACATGAGCAAACCACCTGGCCCAGGGGAAGAACCATTCCTGTTTATTAGGAACTTGTGCTTTCTGTAGCAGGGCTACTGGTAACCTTGGAGAAAACACACTCTTGGGAGTCTTTCCCTGTCCTGAGAGTTTAACATTCTCTTTATCTTCCTTGGGCTATGGGCCAAGAGGACCGCTCAGGTTGCCCACACAAACCAGAGAGATTTAAGTCCAGGAAAAATTTGCTTGTGATTAGAAGGTCATAGAGCCTGAAAATCATATGCCATTTTGGAATGTCTAGCAAGTTCTTTCCTTTCTCACTAATTTCCCTCAGTTGCTGCCGAAAAAGGAACAGGATATGGTAATTGTAGACTCTCTAGAAATATCAGCAGGGAGGCCAGAAGAGTAATGAAAGAAACCAAGAGTCAGAAAAAGTAGTTTTACTGCTGATTGCGCACTCTCCTGGCCTCGGGCAAGTTAGGTTGGTTTCCTTATCTATAAAGCAAATGACCACTATTTGCCGGCCACTTCTTTCTAAGGGCTCTGAATGTGCTTTTAGTTAGAGATTCCTTTGACAATCTGATAAAAGCAATGGATAATCGACTCAAAAACTCAAAGTAGAGTGGAAACCTGACCTGCTGGGCACTCAGGCTTACTGGTCAGTGTAAGCTCTGTCTAAAAATGGCTGCCCACCCTTGGCCTTAGCAGATTGTTGCAAAGTTGGAATGCAAGCCTAGTATTGCCAGATTCTGGTTATTTATTTATTTATTTATTTTTAAATTAAATTTTATTTTTTTTTAACTTTCCTTGTTGAGGAAAATGCAGATGTATAGACTCTTTCTTGAATGTGAAACCCCTGGGTTTTTACATTTTACTAGTTGCTTTAAAGATTTTTGAAAACACTTTTATGGACTGAACAAAACACATTTGTGGCCTGCTTTCTGCCTGTGGGCAGAAGTATATCTGTATTTCGTTTTCTACTATGGTTAAACCCAAATTATTTATGGTTTATTTTTGGGCTTTTCTCTCTTTCTTTCTGTCTGTGCCACTCCCCCCTTAAAATTTTTTTAGCGGGTTTATTGAGATATATTCACATATCATATAATTTACCTGCTTAAAGTATACAATTTCATGACTTTATTATCTTTACAGATTTGTGCATCCATCTCCACAGTCAATTTTAGAACTTACTCATCATCCCTCACACTCCTTAGCTCTTAATCCCTAATCCCTCCCTCTCCACTAGCCCTAGGCAACCACTGATGTACTTTCTGCCTCTATAGATTTGCCTATTCTGGGCATTTTATGTAAATAGACTCATACAATATGTATGCCTTTGTGACTGATTTCTTTCACTTAGCATAACATTTTCAAGTACTGGTATGTGTTATAGCATGTATCAGTACTTCATTCCTTTGTATTGCTGAATAATATTCCATTGTGTGAGTACCTCACATCTTATTTGTCCGTTCATCAGTTGATGGATATTTTTGTTGTTTTTGCTTCTTTGTCTGTACTGCTATGAACATTTGTGTACAGGTTTTTGTGTGGACATATGTTTTCACTTCTCTTGGGTAGACACCTAGAAATGGACTTGCTGGATCATATGGTAATTCTATGTTTAGCCTTTTGAGGGACCTCCAGACAGTTTTCCACAGCAGCTGCACCATTTTACATTCCCACCAGCAATCTATGAGAGTTCCAGTTTCTCCCCATCCTAGCCAATACTTTGTATTGTCTGAACTTTTGATTATAGCCATAGTAGGTGTGAAGAGGTATCTCATTGTGGTTTAGATTTGCATCTAAATGATTAATGACTAATGATGTTGAGAATCTTTTCCTGTGTTCACTGGTCATTTGTATACCTTCTTTGGAGAAGAGTGTATTCAGACCCTTTGTGTGGCACTTATTTTTGATCCAGCTCTTGAGATTTTCTTATGAGAAATGCCCATCTTCATATCCACACAAAAGTTGTTATACAGTTTCTAGGGATTCCTGACCCTCTTGATATCTCTCTATGGGTCTGAGGATACCCACAGAGGATGTGGTATAAAGTGGAGATTTTTCTGGGCACTTCATATGCTTGATCTCACTCATTATTATCTATTAAGGACCTCATGGGATTTGTATGAGGATCAGATGTTCAGGAATGTGATTTGTAAACTCTAAAACACTATTCAGCTTCAAGGATTAATACAGGTGCAAATTCTGGGGGTAAATGATGGTGAAATGAAGTTGTTAAGGGCATGAACTTGAATCTGACTGCCTATGTTTGAATCCTAGTGTTATTTTTATGAGCTATTGTGTTCTTGGAAAAATTACTCAACCTCTCTGACTCCGAGTCCTCATTTGTAAAACGGATAATAACTGCACCTACTTCCCACATGCTCTTGGGCAGAGTTAGTATAAACAATGTGCTTTGCGTTGGGCAGGTGGGTGCATAGAAAGTGCGGAATGAATTCTTAGGTTGCTACTGTGGACTAAATGTTTGTGCCCCCCCAAAGTTCATATGTTGAAGTTCCAGTCTACAATGTGATGCTATTTGGAGGTGAAACCTTTGGGAGGTAATTAGGTCTTGAGAGAGGAGCCCTCATGAATGGGATTAGTGTCCTTCTAAGAAGAAACACAGGAGAGATGAGTGCTCTCTGCTATGTGGCGATACAGTAGGAAGGTGGCCTTTGTAAACCAGGAAGAGGGTTCTCACCAGAGCTCAACCATGAGGGCACCCTGATCTTGGACTTCCAGCCTCTAGAACGTTGAGAAATAAATGTTTGTGGTGTAAGCCACCCAGCCAATGGTGTTCTGTTACAGTAACCCAACTGCCTAAGCTACCCACTATTTATATTATCTTATAGAACAGAACAGGTTATTAGCTTATAGTGGAGCAGGTTGGTCTTTGCATGTGAAAACAGCTTTCATCTTTCTGGAAAAATTAGTTTTCCTCTACTGATCTTTTAGAGAGCCAAGAGTTTTTTTGTAAAATGAATCTGTAATCTTAGGAAAGAGAATTTTCCTCCCAGAAGGATTTAAGTCCAGAGGGTACTTTACAGATCCTTAGCCTGGATCAGTTAATCCTGTCTAACCTTTGTTACCACTGTTAGTGTCTGCTTTAAAGTGATTTAAAACAAACAAACAAAAAACAAACCCCCCAATCTTTGTCCTTATCTGGCCTAGAGAAACTCAGTTTCCAAGTAGGCAGTTTTGCTCTGTGATCAGGTCAAGTGAGTAGACATTGTTGGATTAAAACAAAGAGGGTCCAAAGTCTTAAGATTTAAATGCTTTATAGTATTAGCTAGAGTCTTTACGGCAGTCTTTTTTTTTTTTGGCTATACCGCACGGCTTGTAGGATCTTAGTTCCCCAACCAGGGATTGAACCCAGGCCCTCTCGGCAGTGAGAGCGTGGAGTCTTAACCACTGGACCGCCAGGGAATTCCCTAAGACAGCCTTAAGAAAGGCAAACTAGGAGGGAGTCAGTGAATTGACATAAGTCTTTACAGATTGGATCTTTGTTCTTGGATGAAATAAAGAGGCAAGCCTCTCCGGCTCATGTTTTGGTTTCTTGAGCTGCTTACAGATGCTACCTTTTTTTTTTTTTTTGGCCACACTGCATGGCCTGTGGGATCTTAGTTCCCTCACCAGGGATCGAACCTACGTCTCCTGCATTGGAAGTGTGGAGTCTTAACCACTGGACCGCTAGGGAAGTCCCTTACAGCCACTGCCTTTGAAAGAGAAACCACATTTTGAGAAACAACTCTTTCAGTGGAGACATTTCAGATGGAAAGTGCATCTTGCTGGCTGGTGTTCGGGTTCAGCAAATACTGAGTGTGAAAAGCAGGGTGATAGATGAAGGAATAGGAGCCATTTACCCAGAGGAGGACCTCTGAGGCCCTTCTCTGTGGGGTCTCCTTGATGTCAGAGTCTTTCATTTCAGTTTAAATGAAGGGAAGAGCTCTGTAAGGTTCAGGCCAGGAGAGAGTTTCTGAGAATTATTGGAATCCCAGTATTTTGTCAGTTTTATTCTCTGACCCACAGATAATGATTCGTGTGTCTGTGTGTGGCGTGTGGATTTTGTTAAAGAAAATTTTTTCATGACATTGTTAAAATAGCAAGGAAGACCAGTCAAGAAAAAATGACTGCAATGTGGGTTTTGCAGGAGGGAAGAGAGATCAGGCTCAACTCCAAATACGAGGGAAGTGGAGATTTATTGCCAAGGAGCAGGATGGGGTCAGTGGATGGAAAAGGGTCAAGAGGAAACATCAAGGGCTAGGGGGATTCTTGCTAAACCAACTCAACAGGATTCTCGCTGAAGGTGGGCCAGAGTAGAGTGATCAGATAGCAAGCATGGGAGATTTTTGCTAAATTAACTCAGCAGGATTCTTGATAAAAATGGACTAAATGGGCCAAGGACAGAGCCCAAGTTTGGGTCCTAGTTAGCAAGAGGACTCAAGTCAGAAAGAGCCTGACTCAAGTTTGGTCAAGGGAGAGAGTCTTCCTCAGTTTGCAGCTGGAGGTGACTAAGCTAGAACATTCTTCTTTATAATACAGTCAATCACAAAATAGGTGAGCATCTGAGCAACACATTCTTTAAAGAAAAAAGCTGCTTTTCTTTTGTTTAATCACTCTTTTAGAATTGCCTTTTTAGGTCATTTCATGGTCTCTTCCTTATGGATAGAGTATATTTCTTCTCATCTTAAAATAGCAGAAGAAATTAAATGCAGAAGAAATGTCTTAATAATCAAAACCCAGTGAAAATGAAAACCTGTTGTGTCGTTTGGCTTCTCAATGACTTAGAGAAAGGCATTGTGCAGTAGCTATGTTCCCTTTTCCTTCCTGAATTGCATCAAAAGTACAGTCAGTTTCTAAACAACAACACTGGAACTTTGAAAATCAAGTATAACAGCCAGAAACAGAAGTTGGGAAATTTTTTCCTAGCAAATGAAATTTCATATCTGCCAACAACTGTTACAGAATTCTTGGTACCCCACTGACAGACTTCTGATTCTCAACTTACTGGACTACCCTCATTCCATTAAAACATCTTTTTCCTCCTTGAATTTTAGGGGAATTGTTTGTTCTGGATGTGATTTTTTTTTTTTTTTTTTTGAGACAAAGAAGAAAAACCAACCTGATCTGTACCCTACCCTAAATCTCTCAGCTTAAATTAAGATAAAAATCTTTATGATTTCTATCTTTTAAATTAAGTTGAACATCTCAAAGATATTTTTTAAAAAATTAAGTTAAAAAATCCTAAAGATGAAGGTTAAAATCTTATATTAATATACAAGATTTAGGGGAGGGAATATTCTTAGTTGATAACCGGTAGAAAACTCTTGGAAAAGAATTTATCAAAATTGCATCCTGTGGAAACAAGTGTGTGATATCCTCAAAGATGATCCTTGATTTAATATATTTAGGGAAACAATGGATAGTTTATCTGTTCTGGAGAGTCATAATACTTCCATGTGCTTGTATGAGCAGAAAACATTTTCTTCTTTCTTATCTGTTGTACTGGTGGCTTTTATACCATTTGCAAAATTCCCTATTAAGAAAAAGTTACTGGGGCCTGGCTTACATGTTCCATGAATGATAGAGTACAGGCTTAGAGTAAAAGAACTAAGAGTGGCAGTTTAACAATTATAACATTATAGCAAATCTGTTTTGTTTGTTTTTTGCTATGTAGCAATTAGGCACACAGTTGTAAAATGTTTACCTAAAGTAATTATAATTAATTTTTTTTAATGGAAGTGGAGTACCTAAGTGTAGCTAAAGGAATGCTCATGAAAGTTTACAGCTGCACAACTGGACGGCTGGAAATTATTTTAACAACCCCCGGGGTGAATTAGCCAGGAAGAACAGTATTTCTCCAGTTCGCTGATAGAGATTTCTTACAGACTAGAGAAGAAAACACACTTACCTTGCTCTTGCTCCCCGCTTCCTTTCCTTTCTCTATACCTTGCCCTGACTGCCCATTAATCTCCAATTACATTTACTCTTATTTTTTACTGTAAATTCCTATTCCCTCTGTTTAGTTGTCTGCAGACCCTCGTAACCTGGAGCACACATTTTTTGGTCAGTATATGAGGGACATTCCTGGAAAATTGTGTGGCGGTTTCTCCATAGGGTGATCAGTGGGATACTATTGGTGTTCCCCGTCTATCTTTTAAGTTTGGTGGATCCTCTACGGAGAGAGCATTTCATATGCTTTGTGGTTCATGGAATACATACTGTACTGTACTGATGTTGTACTGTAGAGAGCTGGTAATAGAAAGGGGCACTGTGACTGCACGTGTATCTCCTGCCTTCCTTTCTCTCTGGTTAAGATGAGCAAAGGAGAATGCTGAGATTTGCAGCCATCAGAGCTAAATGGTCTATGACTTTCTATAGAACATTGATTATAGGGTCTGGGGCAAAATTACCAAGAAGGGAAAGTTTGCCACTCCACTCCTTGCGTCTGTCAGAAGAGGAAGCATTTTCTTCAAGGCTGAGCCTTCCTCCTTGGCTATTCATACCATTTTTTTCCCCTGCTCCCCACCCCCAGAGTCTCAAGTCATCTTTACTCTGTCTTGCATCTTCAGTCTCCTTTATCTACATACAAGGTTCAAACTTTCTTAACGTAAGATAAACTTTCTTTCAACTTTGCCTATTGAACATAGTGTAAAAGAATGCTGGTGCTGGTATTTGATAGAAACTGCTCCTCCTCTGTAGAGGTGATAATCACTGTATTTATCTCACAGTTGTGAATATTACTTTAGCTAGCGTGTAAAGCATTTAGCCCAGCCCTTGGCATATATGAAAGTCTACGTTAACATTGGCTTTTGCTTTACTTTGTTGATCTAGTGGCTGTTTTTATTTCTTTCTCCCAAGGATATCTTACGCTAGCTTTCTTCTCTGTTTTACAAACTATTTCCTGACTCTCTCTCAATCTATTTGTTTGTCATGGACAAAAATTGTCCTCCTTACTTTGTTTTCAATATTAAACACTTCTCAGTTTTTCTTTGAAACTACCTATTTTTGTAATAATGCAAACATTTTTATTAAAGAGAAAAACTTTCTCCCTTCTTATCTTCAGGTATCATGTTACCATCCTGATTAGTAACTCTCTGTTTTTATTCCCTGAACTCTTCTACACGCTATGCTTAGATGCTCCCAGAGGTTCCTGGCTCTTTTACCTTCTCTGTTCTCTGCTCCCCAGTGACTTTGTGGCTTTTGCCATACCTTAACATCGTTGTCCTCTGAATCCTCCCCCAGGCCTAAATCTCTGCATTTCTAACCACCACCGAATTTCATCAACCACCTTTCAAAAAACCTTTGTCATCTTTCAAGGACTTTCCTAAGTTTTGTGTCCTCCATGAAGACTCCCCAAATACTGGCAGACAGAAGGGATTTCTACTTCCAAGGAGTCCCACAGCTTGCTCTTGTGCCATACTTGGTATCTATTAGTAAACATAGTTTCTTCTCTTTTGGTGTTGGTCTTTGGGACACAATTTTATTTATTTATTTTTATTACAATCATATGATATGCCCATCAAAGTATTTTGAATGAATGAATGAATGAATGAAGCTAGTATTCTTGGCGGTATCAAATTTTTTTTTTTTTTTAAAGTAGAGGGAAGGATTATTTATTTATTTATTTATTTATTTTTGGCTGTGTTGGGTCTTCGTTTCGTGCGAAGGCTTTCTCTAGTTGCGGCAAGCGGGGGCCACTCTTCATCGCAGTGCGCGGGCCTTTCACTATCGCGGCCTCTCTTGTTGCGGGGCACAGACTACAGACGCGCAGGCTCAGTAATTGTGGCTCACGGGCCTAGTTGCTCCGCGGCATGTGGGATCTTCCCAGACCAGGGCTCGAACCCGTGTCCCCTGCATTGGCAGGCAGATTCTCAACCACTGCGCCACCAGGGAAGCCCGATATCAATATTTTAAAGGAAGAATGGGTAAACTGATAGAATATGTGCTGCCTATGGGTTCTGGAGGGCTGATAACCACACTTATCATGCTTCAATGACATCTTTGGGAGGAGGGATGTGGTAGGCACTAAAGTCAGCTGTTAAATTAAAAATGAATGCAGTCAAAATTATCCTTCAAAAGTCCCTTACATTGCTTAGAAAGAGAAGTACGTGAAGATTTGGTCTCTAATTGCTTTTTCTCTATGTTGGAACTTTCTTCAGTTGAGCACCAGATTAAATAGGGGATGTTGAAATACTACAGTGCAATCACTGAGATGAGATAGGCAGACTTAAGACATGCATGTGGGACCTGAGACCAACCAGGAAACAGTAGGTCCTGTCTCTCACTCACACTCAACCCTAGTGCCTATGAGGTCACTTTGGGGCAGTGGTCTTTCATGTGTGGTATCCCCGGGGACTCCTTGGGATCTTTGAGACCCTTTCAAAGGTCCTCAAAATCAAAATTATTACTTTTTAAAAAATATTTATTTATTTATTTATTTTTGGCTGTGCTGGGTCTTAGTTGCGGCACGCAGGATCTTCGTTGCAGCATGCAGACTTCTTAGTTGCGTCACGCAGACTCAGTTGCAGCACGTGGACTCTTAGTTGCGGCATGCATGCGGGATCTAGTTCCCCAACCAGGGATCAAACCCAGGCCCCCTGCATTGGGAGTGTGGAGACTTACCCACTGGACCACCAGGGAAGTCCCCAAATTATTATTATTGGGTTTTTTTTGGCTGCATTGGGTCCTCGTTGCTGTGCGTGGGCTTTCTCTAGTTGCGGTGAGTGGTGCTACTCTTCGTTGCCGTGCGAGGGCTTCTCATTGCGGTGGCTTCTCTTGTTGAGGAGCACAGCCTCTAGGAACGTGGGCTCAGTAGTTGTGGCTCGCGGGCTCTAGAGCGCAGGCTCACAGCTGTGGCTCACGGGCTTAGTTGCTCCGCGGCATGTGGGATCTTCCTGGACCAGGGATCAAACCTGTGTCCCCTGCACTGGCAGGTGGATTCTTAACAACTGTGCCACCAGGGAAGTCCCCCAAAATTATTTTTATAATGGTACATTATTTCCCTGTTTTACTCATTCTATCATGAGCATACAGTGGAGTTTTCCTGAGGTTACATGACAAATCCATAATATCTAAAAACGCTGTTAAAATACTATTTCCTTTTTCCAACTCCATGTCTATGTGAGGCCAATTCTTTTTATATACTTCAACCAAAAACACTTTGTAACAGATTGAATGCAGAAGCAGATATGAGAATCCAGCTGTCTTAAGCCAGACAAAAATACAATGCTCTTCTCATAAACCTTTTAAAAATATTTTTCATGAAAAATATGTTATTTATTTTAACATGTAATAGGTTTACCATAATTATTTTAAAATTATCTAATGGGTAAATACTTTAAAAAGTCCCAGTTCTAATTTTGAATACATAAATATTGGTAGCTATACTCTATAAGTGAAAGCTTTCTGGAGGTCCTTGGTAAATTTAATGACTGTGAAGGAGTCCTAAACCCCAAAAGTTTGAGAACTGCTGCTCTTGGGCATACTGTACTCCTGAATGTGGAATGGCATTGATATTGCCCATACTTCAACCTTTTATATCTTCTTCTCACCTTTCTTCTTCTAGTCCTCTTTCATTCTTTTTTATTTTCCACTTTTTAAAAATTGAAGTATAGTTAGTTTACAATGCTGTATTAGTTTCAAGTGTACAGCAAAGTGATTTAGCTATATATATATATATATATATATATATATACACACACATATATACATATATGCATGTATTCTTTTTCAGATTCTTTTCCATTATAGATTATTACAAGATATTGAGTACAGTTCCCTGTGCTATATAGTAGGTCCTTGTTATTTACCTATTTTATATATAGTAGTGTGTGTCTGTTAATCCCAAACTCCTAATTTATCCCTCCCCACCTCTCCCCATCCCCCCGCTATCCCCTTTGGTAACCGTAAGTTTGTTTTCTATGCCTGTTAGTCTATTTGTATTTTGTAAAAAAATTCATTTGTATCTTTTTTAGATTCTCCATATAAGTGATATCATATAATATTTGTCTTTGTCTGACTGACTTCACTCAATATGATAAGCCCTCTCTCAGTCTTTTAGCAAAGATTTTGAATTTGTCCAAGTTAAATATGTGGTATGTGTCTGCATGGAATTTCAAGAAGCATTGTTCTTTCTGCCGTGTTACACTTAGAAAATGAAACAAGTAGTCTTCATTGTATAAATAAACCTTACTGTGGATGACATAAATGAAATTGCCTTTAACCTGTAATTCCTAATAAAGGCTTTATTGTCTCAGAGGATGGTGGGTTTTCTAAAAGTCAGTTATTTGAGTATAGCTCCACTAATAGTGAAGCTTCACTCCAAGAAATTGTTTTTTAGACTATGTAGTTCACTTGGATGTAGTCCTAGTAAAGTTTTGGATAATTTAACAAGATATTTGTAGCATAAATGAAGACCATGTGTGTACTTGGATAACATATTTGTGGATATTTTGCTGGGTGGAAATTGGAAATTGAGTATATCTAACTTGGAAACCTTAATAGATTAGAGTGGTTATACAACAAATAGGCCCAGCATTCAGTTAAACTCTGTATTTCACTTTCCACGGGCAGTTGTAAAGAACACCCTTAAGGGAAACCTCCCATTTCCTTTTCCCTTCTTATCAAAATGATTTCACATGATCTGAAATTATAAACATCTTGTTTGCAAGTTTAATTCCCTAGGATACTGAATAAGGCTGAAGCATGTGTGACAAACAGAGGAAAGGATGTCTTCTCATTGCCATTTGAAATTGTGATTTTGGACGAACATAAAGAGGGCTTCCACCAATCTGGGGAGTTGAGGGATGGGGTATGACATTTTAGTTTGAACTTTCATGATATGCTCTACTAAGTAGGTCACTGTTGAGTTCTTCTAATTCCCCATTAGGCTCTGTGGAGAATTCATAAATGTTTTACTCATGTACTCATGAGTTTATATAATCTAAACAGTCATTCTGAAGTTCTAAATGCTTTTGCTCAACAAGGCAGTATATGAACATTTCATATAAATTTCTCACCTAAACAGAAGAAGTGGCATTTTAGGGAATTGTGAGTTATTTAGTTGACATTCTATTAAAGATGTTACAAGAGAAAAAAAAAGAAAAAAGAAAAAAGAAATCATTACCAGCAAATAGTGCTTACCTCTAACTACCCAAAGAGAAGGAAACATGTAAGGTTATTTTGTGTTCTTTATGAAGTACTCCTAAATGCTGCCTTCTGGAAAGATTATTTACTGGAAAACCAGTGAGGTCAACTTGTGGCAGTGTTGGTGAGCCAGATCCTTGGGTTTGGGTTATTTTAGGTTTGGATGCCCTTTGCCTGAGACTCTTAATCTTGGATCAAGTGAGTCCCCCAAGGTATCCCTCAGATTGTGGGCAAAACCCTGTAGGAGACCCTGAGCTGAGTCTTTGAAGTATACAGGCTGGCTTTGCACTGATGAGTTTCCCCAGCCAACAGATCGTGCGCTGTGGAAATCCATCTGCCTGGCACTCAGTTTGAAGAGGTCCTTGCTCCAAGGGAGGGACTGTATAGAGAAAATAAAAAATGTCAGTCTGGAGTCTGAAAATATTTTCTCTATTTGATCCATCCTGGTGCTTCCCTGCATGCTATAGATTCCATGATAAATAAACTAATGCTTATCTTGAAGTAGATTACAATAATGTTAAGAAAAAAACAACTGAATAGGTGCAGTTAAGCATTGTGAGTGCTGCGATGTATATAAGATAGAGTGGGGGCTATAAAAAGGAAGTAGTTTCACCTGGAAAAGTATTTTTTAAATGTTAGATTTTTTTTTAAGTATGAAAAAGTTTTAAAAAAGAAAATAAATTACTTGTTACCTGTGTGCCCTTCAACCCCCAATCACACAGTCCCCTGTTAAAAAAAAATCCATGCACATTTAGAAGGATTTTTTTTTTTTTTTAAATCAAGGAATGCCTGTAAGACTATTCCTTCTCAGAGATTCCCCTGAGAAAGACTCTGTTATCTGGAAACCCTAAAAAGCCCCAGTGTAGAAATACTTTCAGTGACATCAGGAATTAATTCATGTATAGCTACCATTAGAGGATTAGTCTTTGGACATTTCTTTGCTATTCCCCAGTCCTGGGCTTGTATGTAAAATCTGATTATATTTTAGGGTAAGGCAAACTGTTTGTGCCAACACAGCCTGAGACCAACACTATTTCCCTTCTTTATCCTCTGCCTTTCCCTTCCCCAAATAACAACCACAGTTAAAACACAACTCTCCTGCCCCAGTGTATAAAAAACACCCAGTCTGTAAAGACTGTCATGATAGTTGCAGAAATGACATATTCTCTGCCGTCAACGACAGTGTGCTGCTCCAAGTGGCAAACACATGTTGAGTATTTGGCCTTAATAGATTTGGGCTATTGAATCAGAGCTAACAAACGTATGGTTCCTAATAGTTCTCTGTTGAACTGAACACGGGGGGACCTCTTCCATATGTGCTGAAGAGTATATTGCAAAGGCTACCATTATGAGGTAGAGGGAAAAAGTAAAGTTCTAAATTGAGAATTGTTTGAAACACTTGCAAATTAAGCCTGCTTTTCTTTTCCTGTAGTTTTGAGATAAGATATGGGAGTTGCAGGAGGAAAGTTTCCATGTTCTTGTTATGGCACAGGTTTCCTGTTTACACCCTTGGAGAGAAAATTGTATACATGGATTCTTGAAGTTCTATTTTAAGTGTGTTCATTTTGTTGCTCATTCAACAATCATTGGGTTGGGCCCTGGGGCAACAGAAATGACTGGCATGGGGCCTGTAGGAGCTGGAGTCTAGTGGGGGAAAATGGACCCATAAAAGTCATTTGTTTGTAATATGAGAGGTTCTAGGAGGGAGATTTGGAGGTCAGGAAGTATTTTTCTATGAAAAAAATACATCAAAGTTAAGTTCCCATGCTACCAACCAAAAAGCTAATTTTTACCTCTGATATTACCAATAATAATAACTAAGCTTTACTGAGCCCGAGCAAGTCCCAGGGAGAAATCTAAGCCTTAATTCCTTTCAGTAGCCCAATGAGGTATTACTGTTATTATTATCTCCTTTTTAATAGATGGGAAAACAGGCCTGAAGAAAGTAATTTGCCCACATAGTTCTACTAGACTCAGCTGTCTAGCCTTTTAAAAGAAGGGAGTGGTTGAGCACAGCTTGCTTAATTTGTATACATAGGCTCCTAAATTAGGGACCCTTTTTGGAGCTGTTTTTTAAAAATTAATTAATTAATTATGGCTGCGCCGGGTCTTAGTTGCGGCATGCGGACTCAGTTGTGGCATGCGGACTCTCAGTTGCAGCACGCATGCAGGATCTGGTTCCCTAACCAGGGATTGAACCTGGGCCCCTTGCATTGCGAGTGTGGAGTCTTACCCACTGGACCACCGTGGAAGTCCCTGGAGCCATTTTTAATAGGTAAATGTTACACATAAAGTTTAATGATATCAATTTGTTATCCGTTTCCTTCTTTTTATTCTAAGTTCCTTCAGAGTAAGAACTTTGTCTTATTTGCCATAGAATTCCCAGCATGCCATATGGAGGCCTATTTTAAAATATTTGTTGAATGAATTCAGATATTTTGAAATTCAGCCAATGGTAAGCCATGCTTATACAATGTGTATCAAATTGTCACCCTAAATAAAGAGGTAAACTGAGGCAAGCTTGAATGATCAGAAATTGAGTTTATTCAGGAATAGCAGAGGAATTGCAATTTGGGACATGCATGCTGTAGCAAGCTACAGGCGAGTCTGTTGAGGGTTTGGGGCAGGGAGTGCAAAGAGGGGGACGTCCAGCCAGTGTCTAAGCAGTAAATTCATTGTCTTGAGGATGGAGAGAGATTCTTGGCATGTGGTTATTGGTCAGGAAATAAGTCTCGTCTTCTGTGAATCAGGCATTTATGGGAAATCAGTTTCTCAGTTAAGTTCCCTTCTGAGGGCACACGTGTGATATTCTCCATTCCATATCCTCCAGATTAGTTTTAGATTGAACTCTTTTACAGAATCTTGCTGAGGTTACATCTCTCCTCTGACACTCCTTCCAGCTTCCTGTCAAATCTTAGCCAAAGTGGGATTTTATAAGTGAGAATTCTGAAGTTTGAGAGCTTAATATTCACTCTATAGGGTTATGGTACAAGATTTAAAAGTGACTTTTGGCAGAATTAAGAGAATGCTTCCGCTATATCTTTACTTCCTTGGTAGAGTTTTGTGCATTTAGGGATCTTTCACTTAAAATGAAATTGTGGACCAATTAACTTTGTGAATATTTTTGTGTTCACGTTGGCTTATTTGTGTCTATGTTGTCTGTAATAGAAGCCAATAAATGCTTAGGGGTTTGGGGCTGGTCTTGGCATTTTAATTAGGGTCTATTATATTTAAGTATATCTTGCCTACCTGGACTACTGTGGTTATACTGTGTTCTCATTTAATGAGACTATGAAAATAATGACATTTTTCTATTCAGTCCCAGAAATCCTGGATTGAAGGAGTGTTCGACAAGAGAGAATGTAACAAAATCATACCCAGCTCAAAAGACCCTCACAGGTACAATTTTTAATTACATTTTTCTTTTTAAAGCAACAGTACTTGGAGGACTGTTTACTGAAATTTAGAGATATGACTTGTTTACCCTGATGGAGCCACTGTTAATATTGTGGTAGATTTCACTCTGCTGTTTTATCTGTAATGCTCCTGTTCCTCTTCCTGGGGGGATAGATACCAGGGAAATATCTAGTGCTACATCCATTCCACCGGGTTTGGATAAAAAATTTACAACTTTTGAGTACTGAATATTCAAAATAGTGTGACTTCCTTATCCCCAAGTGTCTGTGAATATAGTAACTGGGATATTTCAGGACTCCATGCTCAGATTATGCAAACAGTTAATTTTTTCCTCCTGCAGGCTTTTTGCTTGAACAGATAATGGGCAGCAGAATGGAATGATTTGAGTTTGATTATTCTGAGTTCTTGACAACCCTTTGGAAGTTCCACTTGCAGAACAAAGTTCAAAACAGCAGCCAGTGAAAGATAGAGGAAGAGAGGTCTATGGAAAATTCCCCAGGGTAATCGGGTCCATGAAATTAAGATTGGGTAGCATTGCCCTGGGGGAAAAGAATTAAAAGGAAAGGAAAATAGGAGAGCAGTATTTTAATTAGGGGGACCACTCTATTTTTAGGTTCTGCTGAGCATTTGGCCTTACATTCATTTGAAGTTTAGAAATCACAGCTGTATGCTCATGAAAGGTAGCATGGTGAGGCCACTGAAATTCTAGTTCTTTGGGAATGATGACTAAAATAGTGTTCTTTGCCTTTGTTAAATATTTACTAGTCCCACCCTCTTTGAGTTACCTGTGGCTTGTAAGCCCCGTGATTGGAAATCCTCATTTTACCTGCTTATAAAATGTTTACAGAATAAAAAGGCAGGGTAACCTTGTTTTTTCCCTTCATCTTTTATGAGATTTTGTAATACGATAGTGGCTGCAGTAGAAGGCACATTGAGCTCAGGTGGCTTCCACTGCTCTGTAAATGGAAAATCATCTTCACAGTCACCTTGAACCTCATGAAAAGTGGTAAACTATAGGTCATTAGCCCACAGACTCAAGAAGAGTATCAGTGATCATAATTCCATGAATGGTCAAAGATATACTACTTTTTATGGGAAAAAAGCAGTCTCTCTTATTTGGTAATTGTAAAAAATGGATGGATGACTATGGCTATTCCTTCCATGCCAGCCTTTTTCTTAGATCCTAGTAAGATTTTCAAAACTGTGGCTTTCTTGCAGTTTTCTTCCTTACGGTGCACAGCAAAAGAGTGGTAGTTCACTATTTTAAATTAAGATAAAGGTTTGTCTTTTACTGATTCTTTTTGTAGCTCCTAATAAGAAACAAATCTGATAGACTTGATTACAACGTCTTTTTCTTTCTCATTTGGAACTTGCTGAAGTGAAGCTTCTGAGAAAAAAGATTTCTAAAAGGCTGGGGACAGGAAGAAGTGAAAGGCCTGAATATTCGTCTCTGAATAATTTAGAATGATTGATTCTATGAACACTACCTTTTCTTCCATTATTTTACCTAGATTTCTCTTCTAGTTAAAACTTCTTCACACTTAAAATATGATCATTGATGATCATAATGCTAACTCCCAAATCCAGAAGGCTTTTTTGAATCATAAAAAATATATTAATAAGATAATTATTATAATCATACCAACTGTTCCTCAGTTTGATAGTGTTTTAGGGTTTTAAAATTGTATACGTATGTTTTCTTACTTAATTCTCAAGAATTCTGTGTTATCTTCATAGTGTAATAATAATAGCCACCATTATTATACATCCTGCAATGTACCAGATACTGTAAGACACTTTACATATATTATCACCCTTAATCCTTTTAATAACTGTATGGGTCAGATATTATTTTCAGATGTGAAAACTGGGGCTTAGAGGAATTGTTAAATCATTGAGATTTAAATCCAGGTATTTTGGTTCCAAACTCAGTATTCTGTTAATTAGATCATAGTTGCTGCAGTGTAATTATATATGGTAAATGACATATGGGAATATTTGGGAGGTGATGTATGAGTACTCAGTAAACCCTGATTTCCAGATTATGGAAGATTAACAGATATTTACTGTATAAGCATTAAATATGTTTTCAAATATATTAATAAACTAACAGTGGTTTTATTTCTTTAATTTAGATGTACTGCAGGATGCCAGGTTTGTCAGAATTTAATCAGGTAAGACAGATAAACCGTTCTATGTTTATATATTTCTCTGAAGTTGCATCTATATTTTGCATTAATTAACAATCCTTCCTTTTGATGTGCATCTAACATTTCACATGAGGATTTTTCTTAATCTCCTTCAGTATTAAGATTATTTTTTAAATTAAATTTAATTTATTTCCTATACAGCAGGTTCTTATTAGTTATCTCTTTTATACATATTAGTGAATACATGTCAATCCCAATCTCCCAATTCATCCCACCACCACCACACCCCCCGCCCCACTTTCCCCCCTTGGTGTCCATACGTTTGTTCTCTACATCTGTGTCTCTATTTCTGCCCTGCAAACCGGTTCATCTGCACCATTTCTCTAGGTTTCACACATATGCGTTAATATATGATATTTGTTTTTCTCTTTCTGACTTATTTCACTCTGTATGACAGACTCTAGATCCATCCACGTCTCTACAAATGACCCAATTTCATTCCTTTTTATGGCTGAGTAATATTCCATTGTATATATGTACCACATCTTCTTTTTTTTTTTTTAATTAATTTATTTATTTATTTTTGGCTGTGTTGGGTCTTCGTTTCTGTGTGAGGGCTTTCTCTAGTTGCGGACAGCAGGGGCCACTCTTCATCGCGGTGCGCGGGCCTCTCACTATCGCAGCCTCTCTTGTTGCGGAGCATGGGCTCCAGATGCGCAGACCCAGTAGCTGTGGCTCATGGGCCCAGTCGCTCCGCGGCATGTGGGATCTTCCCAGACCAGGGCTCGAACCCGTGTCCCCTGCATTGGCAGGCAGATTCTCAACCACTGTGCCACCAGGGGAGCCCCACATCTTCTTTATCCATTCATCTGTCGATTGGCATTCAGGTTGCTTCCATGACCTGGCTATTGTAAAAAGAGCTGCAATGAACATTGGGGTGCATGTGTCTTTTTAAATTATGGTTTTCTCTGGGTATTTGCCCAGTAGTGGGATTGCTGGGTCATATGGTAATTCTATTTTTAGTTTTTTAAGGAACCTCCATACTGTTCTCCCTAGTGGCTGTATCCATTTACATTCCCACCAACAGTGCAAGAGGTTCCCCTTTTCTCCACACCCTCTCCAGCATTTGTTGTTTCTAGATTTTCTGATGATGCCCATTCTAACTGGTGTGAGGTGATACCTCATTATAGTTTAGATTTGCATTTCTCTAATAATTAGTGATGTTGAGCAGCTTTTCATGTGCTTCTTGGCCATCTGTATGTCTTCTTTGGAGGAATGTCTATTTAGGTTTTCTGCCCATTTTTTGATTGGGTTGTTTGTTTTTTTAATATTGAGCTGCATGAGCTGTTTATATATTTTGGAGATTAATCCTTTGTCCATTGATTCATTTGCAAATATTTTCTCCCATTCTGAGGGTTGTCTTTTCATCTTGTTTGTAGTTTCCTTTGCTTTGCAAAAGCTTTTACGTTTCATTAGGTCCCATTTGTTTATTTTTGTTTTTATTTCCATTACTCTAGGAGGTGGATCAAAAAAAATCTTGCTGTGATTTATGTCAAAGAGTGTTCTTCCTATGTTTTCCTCTAAGAGTTTTATACTGTCCAGTCTTACATTTCAGTCTCTAATCCATTTTGAGTTTATTTTTGTATATGGTGTTAGGGAGTGTTCTAATTTCATTCTTTTACATGTAGCTGTCCAGTTTTCTGAGCACCACTTATTGAAGAGACTGTGTTTTCTCCATTGTATATCCTTGCTTCCTTTCTCATAGATTAGTTGACCATAGGTGCATGGGTTTATCTCTGGGTTTTCTATGCTATTCCACTGATCTATATTTCTGTTTTTGTGCTAGTACCATACTGTCTTGATTATTATAGCTTTGTAGTAGAGTCTGAAGTCAGGGAGTCTGATTCCTCCAACTCCATTTTTTTCCCTCAAGACTGCATTGGCTATTTGGGGTCTTTTGTGTCTCCATACAAATTTTAAGATTTTTTGTTCTAGTTCTGTAAAAAATGCCATTGGTAATTTGATAAGGATTGCACTGAATCTATAGATTGCTTTGGGTAGTATAGTCATTTTCACAATATTGATTCTTCCAATCCAAGAACATGGTATGTCTCTCCATCTGTTTGTATCATCTTTAATTTCTTTCATCAGTGTCTTACAGTTTTCTGCATACAGGTCTTTTGTCTCCTTAGGTAGGTTTATTCCTACGTTTTTTATTCTTTTTGTTGCAGTGGTAAATGGGAGTGTGTCCTTAATTTCTCTTTCAGATTTTTCATCATTAGTGTATAGGAATGCAAGAGATTCCTGTGCATTAATTTTGTATCCTGCAACTTTACCAAATTCATTGATTAGCTCTAGTAGTTTTCTGGTGGCATCTTTAGGATTCTCTATGTATAGTATCATGTCCTCTGCAAACAGTGACAGTTTTTCTTCTTCTTTTCCAATTTGTATTCCTTTTATTTCTTTTTCTTCTCTGCTTGCCGTGGCTAGGACTTCCAAAACTATGTTGAATATGAGTGGCGAGAGTGAACATCCTTGTCTTGTTCCTGATCTTAGAGGAAATGGTTTCAGTTTTCCACCACTGTGGATGATGTTTGCTATGGGTTTGTCATATATGGCCTTTATTATGTTGAGGGAGGTTCCCTGTATGTCCACTTTCTGGAGAGCTTTTATCATACATGGGTGTTGAATTTTGTCAAAAGCTTTTTCTGCATCTATTGAGATGATCATATGGTTTTTATTCTTCAATTTGTTAATACAGTGTATCACGTTGATTGATTTGAGTATATTGAAGAATCCTTGCATCCCTGGGATAAATCCCACTTGATCATGATGTATAATCCTTTTAATGTGTTGTTGGATTCTGTTTGCTGGTATTTTGTTGAGGATTATTGCATCTATATTCATCAGTGATATTGGTCTGTAATTTTCTTTTTTTGTAGTATCTTTTTCTGGTTTTGGCATCAGGGTGATGGTGGGCTCATAAAATGCGTTTTGGAGTGTTCCTTCCTCTGCAGTTTTTTGGAAGAGTTTGAGAAGGATGGGTGTTAGCTCTTCTCTAAATATTTGATAGAATTCACCTGTGAAGCCATCTGGTCCTGGACTTTTGTTGGAAGATTGTTAATCACAGTTTCAATTTCAGTGCTTGTGATTGTTCTGTTCATATTTTCTATTTCTTCCTGGTTCAGTCTTGGAAGGTTATACCTTTCTAAGAATTTGTCCATTTCTTCCAGGTTGTCCATTTTATTGGCATAGAGTTGCTTGTGGTAGTCTCTTAGGATGCTTTGTATTACTGCGGTGTCTGTTGTAACTTTTCCTTTTTCATTTCTAATTTTATTGATTTGAGTCCTCTCCCTCTTTTTCTTGATGAGTTTGGCTAATGGTTTATCAATTTTGTTTATCTTCTCAAAGAACCAGCTTTTAGTTTTATTGATCATTGCTACTGTTTTCTTTGTTTCTATTTCATTTATTTCTGCTCTGATCTTTATCATTTCCTTCCTTCTACTAAGTTTGGGTTTTGTTTGTTCTTCTTTCTCTAGGTTTTTTCGGTGTAAGGTTAGATTGTTTATTTGAGATTTTTCTTGTTTCTTGAGGTAGGCTTGTATAGCTATAAACTTCCCTCTTAGAACTGCTTTTGCTGCATCCCATAGGTTTTGGATCATCGTGTTTTCTTTGTCATTTGTCTCTAGGTATTTTTTGATTTCCTCTTTGATTTCTTCAGTGATCTCTTGGTTATTTAGTAACATATTGTTTAGCCTCCATGTGTTAGTGTTTTTTATGTTTTTTTCCCTGTAATTGATTTCTAATCTCATAGTGTTGTGGTCTGAAAAGATGCTTTATATGAGTTAACTTTTCATTAAATTTACTGAGGCTTGATTTGTGACCCAAGATGTGATCTATCCTGGAGGATGTTCCATGTGCACTTGAAAAGAAAGTGTAATCTGCTGTTTTTGGATGGAATGTCCTATAAATATCAATTAAATCTATCTGGTCTGTTGTGTCATGTAAAGCTTGTGTTTCCTTATTAATTTTCTGCTTGGATGATCTGTCCATTGGTGTAAGTGAGGCGTTAAAGTCCCCCACTATTATTGTGTTACTGTCGATTTCCTCTTTTAGCGCTGTTAGCAGTTGCCTTATGTATTGAGGTGTCCTGTGTTGGGTGCGTATATATTTATAATTGTTATATCTTCTTCCTGGATTAATCCCTTGATCATTATGCAGTGTCCTTCCTTGTCTCTTGTAACATTCTTTATTTTAAAGTCTATTTTATCTGATGTGAGTACTGCTACTCCAGCTTTCTTTTGATTTCCATTTGCATGAAATACCTTATTCCATCCCCTCACTTTCAGTCTGTATGTGTCCCTAGGTCTGAAGTGGGTCCCTTGTAGACAGCATACATATGGGTTTTGTTTTTATATCCATTCAGTGAGCCTGTATCTTTTGGTTGGAGCTTTTAATCCATTCATGTTTAAGGTACTTATCGATATGTATGTTCCTATTCCCATTTTCTTAATTGTTATGGGTTTGTTTTTGTAGGTCCTTTTCTTCTCTTGTGTTTCCCACTTACAGAAGTTCCTTTAGCATTTGTTGTAACGCTGGTTTGGTGGTGCTGAATTCTCTTAGCTTTTGCTTGTCTGTAAAGCTTTTGATTTCTCCGTTGAATCTGAATGCGATCCTTGCCGGGTAGAGTAATCTTGGTTGTAGGTTCTTCCCTTTCATCACTTTAAATATATCATGCCACTTCCTTCTGGCTTGTAGAGTTTCTGCTGAGAAATCAGCTGTTAACCTTGTGGGAGTTCCCTTGTATGTTATTTGTCGTTTTTCCCTTGTTGCTTTCAATAATTTGTCTTTAATTTTTGTCAATTTGATTACTATGTGTCTCGGCGTGTTTATCCTTGGGTTTATCCTTTATGGGACTCTCTGCGCTTCCTGGACTTGGTTGGCTATTTCCTTTCCCATGTTAGGGAAGTTTTCGACTATAATCTCTTCAAATATTTTCTTGGGTCCTTTTTCTCTCTCTTCTCCTCCTAGGACCCCTAATGTGAATGTTGTTGTATTTAATGTTGTTCCAGAGGTCTCTTAGGCTGTCTTCATTTCTTTTCATTCTTTTATCTTTATTCTGTTCCACGGCAGTGAATTCCACCATTCTGTCCTCCAGGTCACTTATCTGTTCTTCTGCCTCAGTTATTCTGCTATTGATTCCTTCTAGTGTATTTTTCATTTCAGTTTTTGTATTGTTCATCTCTGTTTGTTTGTTCTTTAATTCTTCTAGGTCTTTGTTAAACATTTCTTGTATCTTCTCAATCTTTGCCTTCATTCTTTTTCCGAGGTCCTGGATCATGTTCACTATCATTATTCTGAATTCTTTTTCTGGAAGGTTGCCTATCTCCACTTCATTTAGTTGTTTTTCTGGGGTTTTTTCTTGTTTCTTCATCTGGTACATAGCCCTCTGCCTTTTCATCTTGTCTATCTCTATGTGAATGCGGTTTTTGTTCCACAGGCTACAGGACTGTAGTTCTTCTTCATTCTGCTGTCTGCCCTCTGGTGGATGAGGCTATCTAAGAGGCTTGTTCAAGTTTCCTGATGGGAGGGACTGGTGGTGGGTAGAGCTGGATGTTGCTCTGGTGGGCAGAGTTCAGTAAAACTTTAATCTGCTTGTCTGCTCATGGGTGGGGCTGGGTTCCCTCCCTGTTGGTAAACAATCAAACAGGCCTGAGGTAACCCAACACTGGAGCCTACCTGGCTCTTTGGGGGAGCTAATGGCAGACTCTGGGAGGGCTCATGCCAAGGAGTACTTCCTAGAACTTCTGCTCCCAGTGTCCTTCTCCTCACGGTGAGCCACAACCACCCCCCGCCTCTGCAGGAGACCCTCCAACACTAGCAGGTAGGTCTGGTTCTGTCTCCTATGGGGTCACTGCTCCTTCCCCTGGGTCCTGATGCGCACACTACTTTGTGTGTGCCCTCCAAGAGTGGAGTCTCTGTTTCCCCCAGTCCTGTCGAAGTCCTGCAGTCAAATACCGCTAGCCTTGAAAGTCTGATTCTCTAGGAATTCCTTCTTACGTTGCCAGACCCCAAGTTTGGGAAGCCTGATGTGGGGCTCTGAACCTTCACTCCAGTGGGTGGACTTCTGTGGTATAAGTGTTCTCCAGTTTGTGAGTCACCCATCCAGCAGTTACGGGATTTGATTTTATTGTGACTGCGCCCCTCCTACCATCTCATTGTGGCTTCTCCTTTGTCTTTGGATGTGTGGTATCTTTTTTGGTGAGTTCCAGTGTCTTCCTGTCAATGATTGTTCACAAGATTATTTTTTAAAAATAGTTTTTGAGGTATAATTGACATAAACTGCACATATGTAAAATATACAATTTGATGTTTGTTTTTGTTTTCTTTACTATTTTAATCATTTTTAAGAGTACAGTTCAGTAGCGTTAAGTATATCCACATTGTTGTGTTATGGATCTCCAGAACTTTTTATCTTGCAAAATTGAATCTGTATACTACATTTTGTTCATACATTCATCTATTGATGAATACATGGGTTGCTTCTACCTCTTGGCTGTTGTGAATAACGCTGCTATGAACATGGATGTGTAAGAGATTTTTAGTGTTTTCTTGAAACATCCCAAAAATGGTTCTAATGTGTAGCCAAGGGAGAGAACCAGTGAGAATGT
The DNA here is from genome assembly GCF_965194825.1 of Balaenoptera physalus. NCBI lineage: Eukaryota > Metazoa > Chordata > Mammalia > Artiodactyla > Balaenopteridae > Balaenoptera > Balaenoptera physalus. Next base: position 45,070,938 of record NC_138886.1, read on the forward strand.
TTTTAAACTTAGAAAACAACCCAGTGTTGGAAATCAAATATGAATCTCAGTGTGAAGTTTTAAAAATTGTTCATATATGTCATCTATACATTACCCTAGGAACATGTAGAAACATTACATCTATTTTCTGTTCTGAAATTGTGTGTTTTCTCTTTTGAAATTGGTATTCATCCCAAATTTAAGGTGTTACTGTGGGCGATTGATTAGAGACCATTATGGGATAGATTATGCCTGGACCATCTCAGCTGCCAACGGTAGTGAAAATGAACAATGGTCTGTTGAAAAGCACACAACGAAAAGCTCTACAGATACCTTTGGCACGATTAACTTCCAAGATGGAGAGCACACCCACCACTCTAAGGTTTGCTAATAACCTACATTATTTTGCTGTTTTTTTGTTTTTTGTTTTTAATATCTTTATTTGAGTATAATTGCTTTACAATGGTGTGTTAGTTTCTGCTTTATAACAAAGTAAATCAGCTATACATATACATATATCCCCATATCTCTACCCTCTTGCGTCTCCCTCCCACCCTCCCTATCCCACCCCTCTAGATGGTCACAAAGTACTGAGCTGATCTCCCTGTGCTATGCAGCTGCTTCCCACTAGCTATCTATTTTACATTTGGTAGTGTATATATGTCCATGCCACTCTTTCACTTCGTCTCAGCTTACCCTTCCCCCTCCCTGTGTCCTCAGGTCCATTCTCTACATCCACGTCTTTATTCCTGTCCAGCCCACAGGTTCTTCAGAACATTTTTTTTTTTTTTTAGATTCTATATATATGTGTTAGCATACGGTATTTGTTTTTCTCTTTCTGACTTACTTCACTCTGTATGACAGACTCTAGGTCCATCCACCTCACTACAAATAATTCAGTTTTGTTTCTTTTTATGGCAGAGTAATATTCCACTATATATATGTGTCACATCTTCTTTATCCATTCATCTGTCAGTGGACACTTAGGTTGTTTCCCTGTCCTGGCTATTGTAAATAGAGCTGCAATGAACATTGTGGTACATGACTCTTTATGAATTATGGTTTTCTCAGGGTATATGCCCAGTAGTGGGATTGCTGGGTCGTATGGTAGTTCTATTTTTAGTTTTTTAAGGAACCTCCATACTGTTCTCCACAGTGGCTGTATCAATTTACATTCCCACCAACAGTGCAAGAGGGTTCGCTATTCTCCACACCCTCTCCAGGATTTATTGTTTGTAGATTTTTTGATGATGGTCATTCTAACTGGTGTGAGGTGATACCTCATTGTAGTTTTGATTTGCATTTCTCTAATGATTAGTGATGTTGAGCATCCTTTCATATGTTTGTTGGCAATCTGTATATCTTCTTTGGAGAAATATCTATTTAGGTCTTCTACCCATTTTTGGATTGGGTTGTTTTTTTGATATTGAGCTGCATGAGCTGCTTGTATATTTTGGAGGTTAATCCTTTGTCAGTTGCTTCATTTGCAAATATTTTCTCCCATACTGAGGGTTGTCTTTTCATCTTGTTTATGGTTTCCTTTCCTGTGCAAAAGCTTTTAAGTTTCATTAGGTGTCATTTGTTTATTTTTGTTTTTATTTGCATTTCTCTAGGAAGTGGGTCAAAAGGATCTTGCTGTGATTTATGTCAAAGTGTTCTGCCAGTGTTTTCCTCTGAGAGTTTTATAGAGTCTGGTGTTACATTTAGGTCTTTAATCCATTTTGAGTTTAATTTTGTATATGGTGTTAGGGAGTGTTCTAATTTCATTATTTTACATGTAGCTGTCCAGTTTTCCCAGCACCACTTATTGAAGAGGGTGTCTTTTCTCCATTGTATATTCTTGCCTCCTTTATCAAAAATAAGGTGACCATTTGTGCGTGGGTTTATCTCTGGGCTTTGTATCCCATTCCATTGATCTATATTTCTGTTTTTGTGACAGTACCGTACTGTCTTGATTACTGTAGCTTTGTAGTATAATCTGAAGTCTGGGAGCCTGATTCCTCCAGCTCCGTTTTCCTTTCTCAAGATTGCTTTGGCTTTTCAGGGTTTTTGTGTTTCCACACAAATTGTGAAATTTTTTGTTCTGTTTCTGTGAAAAATGCCATTGGTAGTTTGACAGGGACTGCACTGAATCTGTAGATTGCTTTGGGTAGTATAGTCATTTTCACAATGTTAATTCTTCCAAGCCAAGAACATGGGATATCTCTCCACCTGTTTGTATCATCTTTAATTTCTTTCATCAGTGTCTTATAGTTTTCAGCATACAGGTCTTTTGTCTCCTTAGGTAGGTTTATTCCTAGGTATTTTATTCTTTTTGTTGCAATGGTAAATGGGCATGTTTCCTTAATTTCTCTTCCAGATTTTTCATCATTAGTGTATAGGAATGCAAGAGATTTCTTTGTATCCTGCTACTGTACCAAATTCATTGATTAGCTCTAGTGGTTTTCTGGTAGCTTCTTTAGGATTCTCTATTTATAGTATCATGTCATCTGCAAACAGTGACAGCTTTTCCTCTTTTCTGATTTGGATTCCTTTTCTTTCTTTTTCTTCTCTGATTGCAATGGCTAAAACTTCCAACAGTATGTTGAATAATAGTGGTGGGAGTGGACAACCTTGTCTTATTCCTGATGTTAGAGGAAATGGTTTCAGTTTTTCATCATTGAGAACAATGTTGGCTATGGGTTTGTCATATATGGCCTCTGTTATGTTGAGGTAAGTTCCCTCTGTGCTTACTTTCTGGAGGGTTTTTATTTTAAATGGGTGTTGAATTTTGTTGAAAGCTTTTTCTGCATCTATTGAGATGATCATATATTTTTTCTCCTTCAATTTGTTAATATGGTGTATCACATTGATTGATTTGCGTATATTGAAGAATTCTTGCCTTCCTGGGATAAATCCCCCTTGATCATGTTGTATGATCCTTTTAATGTGCTGTTGTTTTCTGTTTGCTAGTATTTTGTTGAGGATTTTTGCACCATTGTTCATCAGTGATATTGGCCTGTAGTTTTCTGTCTTTGTGACATCTTTGTCTGGTTTTGGTATCAGGGTGATGGTGGCCTTGTAGAATGAGTATGGTTGTGTTCCTCCCTCTGGTATATTTTGGAAGAGTTTGAGAAGGATAGGTGTTAGCTTTTCTCTAAATGTTTCATAGAATTCACCTGTGAAGCCATCTGGTCCTGGTCTTTTGTTTGTTGGAAGATTTTTAATCACAGTCTCAATTTCAGTGCTTGTGATTGGTCTGTTTATATTTTCTATTTCTTCCTGGTTCAGTCTTGGAAAGTTGTGCTTTTTTAAGAATTTGTCCATTTTATTGGCATATAGTTAGTTGCTTGTAGTAATCTCTCATGATCCTTTGTATTTCTGCAGTGTCCATTGTTACTTCTCCTTTTTCATTTCTAATTCTGTCGATTTGAGTCTTTTCCCTTTTTTTCTCGATGAGTCTGGCTAATGGTTTATCAATTTTGTTTATCTTCTCAAAGAACCAGCTTTTCGTTTTATTGATCTTTGCTATCATTTACTTCATTTCTTTTTCATTTATTTCTGATCTGATCTCTATGATTCCTTTCCTTCTGCTAACTTTGGGGTTGTTTTTTTTTTTTCATCTTTCTCTAATTGCTTTAGGTTGTTTATTTGAGATATTTTGTTTCTTAAGGTAGGCTTGTATTGCTATAAAGTTCCCTCTTAGAACTGCTTTTGCTGCATCCCATAGGTTTTGGGTCATCGTGTTTTCATTGTCATTTGTTTCTAGGTATTTTTTGATTTCCTCTTTGATTTCTTCAGTGATCTCTTGGTTATTTACTAGTGTATTGTTTAGCCTCCATGTGCTTGTATTTCTTACAGATTTTTTCCTGTAATTGATATCTAGTCTCATAGCGTTGTGGTCGGAAAAGATACTTTATACGATTTTAATTTTCTTAAATTTACCAAGGCTTGATTTGTGACCCAAGATATGATCTATCCTGGAGAATGTTCCATGAGCACTTGAGATTAAAGTGTATTTTGTTGTTTTTGGATGGAATTTCCTATAAATATCAATTAAGTCCATGTTGTTTAATGTATCTTTTTTTTTTTAAATTTTATTTATTTACTTATTTATTTATGGCTGTGTTGGGTCTTTGTTTCTGTGCAAGGGCTTTCTCTAGTTGTGGCAAGTGGGGGCCACTCTTCATCGCGGTGCGCGGGCCTCTCACTATCGCGGCCTCTCTTGCTGCCGAGCACAGGCTCCAGACGCGCAGGCTCAGTAATTGCGGCTCACGGGCCTAGTTGCTCCACAGCATGTGGGATCTTCCCAGACCAGGGCTCGAACCCGTGTCCCCTGCATTGGCAGGCAGACTCTCAACCACTGCGCCACCAGGGAAGCCCTTAATGTATCTTTTAAAGCTTGTGTTTCTTTATTTATTTTCATTTTGGATGATCTGTCCATTGGTGAAAGTGGGGTGTTAAAGTCCCCTACTATGATTGTGTTACTGTCGATTTCCCCTTTTATGGTTGTTAGCATTCACCTACGTATTAGTGTGCTCCTATGTTGGGTGTATAAATATTTACAATTGTTATATCTTCTTCTTGGACTGATCCCTTGATCATTATGTAGTGTCCTTCTTTGTCTCTTATAGTAGTCTTTATTTTAAAGTCTATTTTGTCTGATGAGAGAATTTGCTACTCCAGCTTTCTTTTGATTTCCATTTGCCTGGAATATCTTTTTCCATCCTGTCACTTTCAGTCTGTATGTGTCCCTAGGTCTGAAGTGGGTCTCTTGTAGACAGCATATATACGGGTCTTGTTTTTGTATCCATTCATCCAGTCTATGTCTTTTGGTTGGAGCATTTAATCCATTTACAGTTAAGGTAGTTATCGCTATGTATGTTCCTGTTACCATTTTCTAAATTGTTTTGGGTTCGTTATTGTAGGTCTTTTCCTTCTCTTGTGTTTCCTGCCTAGAGAAATTCCTTTAGCATTTGTTGTAAAGCTGGTTTGGTGGTGCTGAATTCTTTTAGCTTTTGCTTGTCTGTAAAGGTTTTAATTTCTCCATCAAATCTGAATGAGATCCTTGCTGGGTAGAGTAATCTTGGTTGTAGGTTTTTCCTTTTCATCACTTTAAATATGTCCTGCCACTCCCTTCTGGCTTGCAGAGTTTCTCCTGAAAGATCAGCTGTTAACCTTATGGGGATTCTCTTCCATGTTATTTGTTGTTTTTCCCGTGCTGCTTTTAATGTTTTTGTTTGTATTTAATTTTTGATAGTTTGATTAATATGTGTCTTGGCATGTTTCCCCTTGGGTTTATCCTGTATGGGACTCTCTGTGCTTCCTGGACTTGATTGACTCTTTCTTTTTCTATATTAGGGAAGTTTTCAACACTAATCTCTTCAAATATTTTCTCAGTCCCTTTCTTTTTCTCTTCTGGGACCCCTATAATTTGAATGTTGGTGAGTTTAATGTTGTCTCAGAAGTCTCTGAGACTGTCCTCAATTCTTTTCATTCTTTTTTGTTTATTCTGCTCTGTGGTAGTTATTTCCACTATTTTTTTTTTTTAACAGTCATTGTTTCTTTTTCTTTTTTTTTTTTTAATTTAAATTTATTTATTTGTTTGTTTATTTATTTATGGCTGTGTTGGGTCTTCGTTTCTGTGCGAGGGCTTTCTCTAGTTGCAGCAAGCGGGGGCCACTCTTCATCGCGGTGCGCGGGCCTCTCACTGTCGCGGCCTCTCTCATTGTGGAGCACAGGCTCCAGACGCGCAGGCTCAGCAATTGTGGCCCACGGGCCCAGTTGCTCTGCGGCATGTGGGATCCTCCCAGACCAGGGCTCGAACCCGTGTCCCCCACATCGGCAGGCAGACTCTCAACCACTGCACCACCAGGGAAGCCCCTATTTCCACTATTTTATCTTCCAGGTCACTTATCCGTTCTTATACCTCAGTTATTTTGCTGTTGATTCCTTCTAGAGAATTTTTAATTTCATTTATTGTGTTGTTAATCATTTTTTGTTTGCTCTCTAGTTCTTCTAGGTCCTTGTTAAACGTTTCTTGTATTTTCTCCATTTTATTTCCAAGATTTGGGATCCTCTTTACTATCATTACTCTGTATTCTTTTTCAGTTAGACTGCCTATTTCCTCTTCATTTGTGTGGTCTGGTGGATTTTTACCTTGCTCCGTCGTCTGCTGTGTGTTTCTCTGTCTTCTCATTTTGCTTAACTTACTGTGTTTGGGGGTCACCTTTTTACAGGCTGTAGGTTCATAGTGCCTATTGTTTTTGGTGTCTGCCCCCAGTGGCTAAGGTTGGGTCAGTGGGTTGTGTAGGGTTCCTGGTGGAGGGCACTGGTGCCTGTGTTCTGGTGGATGAGGCTGGGTCTTGTCTTTCTGGTGGGCAAGTCTGCGTCCAGTGGTGTCTTTTGGGGTGTCTGCGACTTTATTATGATTTTAGGCAGCGTCTCTGCTAATGGGTGGGGTTGTGTTCCTGTCTTGTTAGTTTTTTCACATAGGGTGTCCAACACTGTAGCTTGCTGGTTGTCGAGTGGAGCTGGGTCTTAGCGTTGAGATGCAGATCTCTGGGAGAGCTTTCTCCTTTTGATATTACATGGAGCTGGGAGGTCTCTGGTGGACCAATGTCCTGAACTCAGCCCTCCCACCTCAGAGGCCCAGGCCTGACATCCAGCCCGAGCCCAAAGACCCTGTCAGCCACACCTCTCAGAAGTAAAGGGAGAAAGAAAGAAATAAAGAAAAAAAAATAGAATAAAGTTTTAAAAATAGAAAATAAAAAAAATATATTTAAAATGAAAAAAGTTAAAAGTAATAAAAAAAAATAAAGAACAAAAGAAAGAAGACAGCAACCAAACCAAGAAGCAAATCCACCAATGGTAACCAGCGCTAAAAACTATACTAAAGGGCTTCCCTGGTGGTGCGGTGGTTAAGAATCCACCTGCCAATGCAAGGGACATGAGTTTGAACCCTGGTCCAGGAAGATCCCACATGCCACGGAGCAACTAAGCCTGTGCACCACAACTACTGAGCCTGCGCTCTAGAGCCCGTGAGCCACAACCACTGAGCCCGCATGCCACAACTACTGCAGCCTGTGCGCCTAGAGCCCATGCTCCACAACAAGAGAAGCCACCACAATGAGAAGTCCGCACACCGCAACAAAGAGTAGCCCCCGCTGGCCGCAACTAGAGAAAGCCTGCATGCAGCAACGAACACCCAAGGCAGCCAAAACTAAAGAAAAAAAGAAAAAAAAAACTGTACTAAAAAAAATAAAAATAAAAATGGACAGACAGAACCCTAGGACAAATGGTGAAAGCAAAGCTATACAGACAAAATCACACAAAGAAGCATACACATACACACTCACAGAAAGAGAAAAAGGAAAAAAAATATATATCTATATATATATATATAAAAAAGGAAGCAAGCAGCCAAATCAATAAACAAATCTACCATTGATAATAAATGCTAAATACTAAACTAAGATAAACATAAAACCAAAAACAAATTAGATGCAGAAAGCAAATCCCAAGTCTATAGTTGCTCCCAAAGTCCACCGCCTCAATTTTGGGATGATTTGTTGTCTATTCAGGTATTCCACAGATGCAGGTGCATCAAGTTGATTTTGGAGATTTAATCCACTGCTCCTGAGGCTGCTGGGAGAAATTTCCCTTTCTCTTCTTTGTTTGCACAGCTCCTGGGGCTCAGCTTTGGATTTGGCCTCGCTTCTGTGTGTAGGTCTCCCGAGCGCCTCTGTTCCCGCTCAGACAGGACGGGGTTAAAGTAGCAGCTGATTTGGGGGCTCTGGCTCACTCAGGCGGCGGGGAGGGAGGGGTACGGAATGCGGGGCGAGCCTGCGGCGGCAGAGGCCAGCGTGAGGTTGCACCAGCCTGAGGCGCGCCGTGCGTTCTCCTGGGGAAGTTGTCCCTGGATCACGGGACCCTGGCAGTGGCGGGCTGCACAGGCTCCCGGGAGGGGAGGTGTGGACAGTGACCTGTGCTTGCACACAGGATTCTTGGTGGCTGTAGCAGCAGCCTCAGCGTTTCATGCCCGTCTCTGGGGTCTGTGCTGATCGCCGTGGCTCGCGCCTGTCTCTGGAGCTTCTTTAAGCGGCGCTCTGAATCCCCTCTCCTCGCGCACCAGGAAACAGAGAGGCAAGAAAAAGTCTCTTGCCTCTTCAGCAGCTCCAGACTTTTTCCCGGACTCCCTCGCAGCTAGCCGTGGCGCACTAGCCCCTTCAGGCTGTGATCACGCAGCCAACCCCAGTCCTCTCCCTGGGATCCAACTGAATCCGGAGCCTCAGCTCCCAGCCCCCGCCCGCCCCGGTGGGTGAGCAGACAAGCGTCTCGGGCTGGTGAGTGCTGCTCGGCACCGATCCTCCGTGCGGGAATCTCTCCGCTTTGCCCTCTGCACCCCTGTGGCTGTGCTCTCCTCCGTGGCTCGGAAGCTTCCCCACCACCACCCCTCGTCTCCGCCCGCGAAGGGGCTTCCTAGTGTGTGGAAACCTTTCCTCCTTCACAGCTCCCTCCCACTGGTGCAGGTCCCGTCCCTATTCTTTTGTCTCTGTTTTTTCTTTTTTCTTTTGCCCTACCCAGGTATGTGGGGAGTTTCTTGCCTTTTGGGAAGTCTGAGGCCTTCTGCCAGCGTTCAGTAGGTGTTCCGTAGGAGTTGTTCCACGTGTAGATGTATTTATGATGTATTTGTGGGGAGGAAGGTGATCTCCACGTCTTACTCCTCCACCGTTTTGAAGGTCTCCTATTTCGCTGATTTTTAACAGAGGCTATAACCTCCAAATGTATCTCCAAATTGTATTTCTAAGTGTAGATGGTCAGATGACCAGGTTTTATTGCAAAGGCGGTCCATGTTACTCACCTGTTGACAAAAATGACCTGACTCTTCTTTTTCTTTTATGTCTGAGGGGCATGATACCTTTCCCAGGTGTGGTGTGGCCACCTCTTTGATTGACTTCTTTCAGCCAGGTTAGTGCCCTCTTCAGAAGAGAATGGCTTATTGCTCATGAGGCAGTTGCCAAACGGCTTCCCTTTTCTTAAGGAATGTATAAAAGTTACTACCAAAGAACAGACTTCACCTGAATCACAGCCATAGCAATTCCCAGTAACTTAACCTGTGACTGTTGCTGCCTGCTATGCCCTTGTGAGAGCCTTTTCTCAGGAAGAAAATGGAGAAATTTCTGTACCCCCTGAATGATAGTGCTGGGCTTTACAGGCCAGTTTTTCTCCTGTCCCTAATATAGTAATTTTACATGTGATTCACATAGTACTGACAGGTCAGCTGTCTTTCAGCTGTTTTCTATTGAGCTTGTTAACTGTACACTGCTTTATTAGAGGCAGCTTTCCTTGGGGAAAATACAGGGGGAGCCTGCCTCAGGAAAGCTCAGAATCAGTTGTGTCCTGCAGTGCATCATCAGTTAAAAGGATGTGAAAAACTGTTCTTAATAGTGCAATCATAATAAGGTTTCATAATATAATTGTACAGTAATCTACATTTCTGATTACTAATCCACTTGCATCTAACTTTGTGCGTTGATTTTTGTTTGTTTGTTTTAGTTGGCAAGAAAACTGTCCTCCAGTCCTTTTTGGAAGCTGACTCTCATAGAACTCTTTATGTAATTTTTCACTTAATTGTTTGTCTTCTTCCTTTTGCGTTTATGTTTGTTCATAATCATCTTCATTTACTCATTTTTTTAATCCATTCAACAGATCTTTATCAGTTGCCCATACTTTGCTATGCCCCAAAGAGAATATGTTCTGTGTACTAACATTGCTCACAGTCTAGTGAGGGAAACAGGAAATAAATATACAATTACCCCAGATGGTGGGGATGCTAGGAAAGGGGAATACAGGGTTCTTTGAGAGAATGAAAAGGGAACTCCTCCTGTTTTTCTGGGGTGGTGTGCATGTGTCAAGGAGGCCATCTGAGAGTAGGGATGGCTAAGCTGAGATGGGAAAGATGAGTGAGGTCTTTGGTGTCTGGTGAGACAGAAGGGTAAGAACACTGTAGGCGTGAGGAATAGCTTGTGGGAAGGCCAAGGGGGAATATGGTACATTTAGGGAAACTGAAAACATGTTTAGACAGATCTGATCACTAATACGTTTTATGCCTAGCATTAGGCTCCTGTTACATCCTCTGTGCCTGAATGCATTTTATTTGATCTCTCAGAAGAGGCTACCCTTATATTTCAGCCTGGAATTGCACTTCAGGTTTAGGGTGCACAGCAGGAGAGCTTGTGAGAGCTGGTTACTCATCCCCTCTGCTGCATTTCCCTTCCTAGTTGTTATCCCTCCCACCTCCTTCCAAAGAGGTTTGGAGGTGAGCTACGATAAAGGAGGAGGAGGGGAAAGAGAGTCATTAAACCTTAGCACCGTCTTCAGTTGGCCTTTGGAAGAAAAGACTCTAGTGCTGATAATTTAGTTGATCAAGGTGTTTATCCTGAAATCTCAAGGAGAAGTATCTTCTAGGACTAAAAGGACTTATAACTGAAAGGGAGGGCTACCTGGGAGAAAGAACTGAGAGAGAGAGAGAAGGAGAACTAAACCAGAGCTGCCTCCTCTGCCCTTATTCATCATTCGGGGCAACATGAACCCTTTCACAAAGGTCAACTTGTATTTTTCCTACTCTTTGAATATGTGATAAAGCCGTGGCAACTCAGTTTTCTCACTTGTAGACTGAATCCTAGTTACCCTTAGATTCTTTCTACTACATCCTGTGATGGCTGCACCATCCTCATGTCAGAAATTCTAATATTTTAATTATGAAATGAAGAGATTATGTTTTAAGAATTTCAAAGATGAAGACAATTGTTTTAAATCACTATCACATTCTGGAGGACAATGTGTAATTGCAATGGATAATTCCTATTTGCATATCTATGGCGATCTCTACCTGTGGTTATTTTTGCTATAGTTTTATAAACTCATGGTTTCTTATGGTCCTTATCCTATAAATCCGACTTATTCTTGCTGTTGGTTGGCTCACACTCATCTCAATATGATTTTACCAGTCTGTATGTGGCTGCATTGGCTGGGAAAAGAAACCCAGCCACACACTATAATCTTGGGCAAAATGCAAAATGATTCTGGAGCTGCCTGATTTCCCTCGTCTTTTCTTTTGGTTACATTGACTCTCTTATGAAAAGTATTTATTTTGGAAAAGAAGTTTTTAGAGAGATGATATATATAGGAAATGGTTAGAATGTAAAATTTAAAATAAATGAACATGCTTCTGGTTCTTAATTTAAATTATGCAAATATGTGAAATGGTCCAGTAAATTAAAAGCCATAGCATTTATGAAAAAACCTCATTTCACTTATTTCTAAAACTTTTTTTAAATGGGTTTGCTGGCGTAGTGATTTTTGCCAGTTTGAAGTATTTCTGCCTTACCTCAGACCTTCTAGAGAACATTGGTGGACTGACCCTGAAAACCAGAGGAAGCCTTCCGATCGTGACTTGTAATTCTCAGAAGGAACTTAAAGGGGGTGTGGGATCTTTTCAAAGTAAATATTTCCATTATATGAAGATGAACTTTTAAAGAGATCCTAGACATTTTCTTTCAAGTTTTGGCATTTCAGTTGCCCTGCTGTGTGCTTACTGCAACGTGGCAGGTATTTTCCACTATTTTATGTATATGTGTATATGCATATCTTCCAGTATATTAGAACTTCTTATGACACAAAGTTGGATCATCTGTTACATTTAATGTTGAAAGAGTGGAAGATGGAACTGCCAAAGCTGGTGATCTCTGTGCACGGGGGCATCCAAAACTTCAAGATGCCCTCCAAACTTAAAGAGATCTTCAGCCAAGGTTTGGTCAAAGCTGCAGAGACAACGGGAGCGTGGATAATAACAGAAGGCATTAATACCGGTAAGGCACATTCCCTGTTTCAGTCTTTTTCTCTTTTTTTAATTCCTTCTTTTTAATTGTGAATCAGGCAGTATATAGCACCTAACCTCTGCTCTGCAGTGCTCCCAGGAGATGTGGTAGCGTGAGAAAGACTGAAAGTGTAGTGACTGGAAAAGAAACCCAGAAGAATCCTAGACCTTTCCTGGAATGTATTTTTACCATTGTTTAAAATATGCTATTTTAATATAACTTTGGGTAAACGTCTGGCAAAGAAAATAGGTTTTCATGAGCTTTGGACTGTGGTGAGGTAGTGTGTGGGCATAGACGTGAGCTAAACTCACCATGGTCAGGTTCTCAGGAATTGGAAATCAGTGACATGTGCAACAACTGCATTGAGTGTATGGGGCATGAGGAGATAATTAACTACATAACTGGCATTTCACTCACTTGTTTCTGTCAATGACTCTTTCATACTTCTTGAAATCTGACATTCAAGAACTTCATTTAGTAGCCCCTGAACCTCTAACCCTACTCTTTTGCATCAGTGTTTATGAACTGTATGCATGTTAGAGAATCATCTGGGGGCTTTGCAAAAATACAGATGCACAAGTTCTACCCCAGATTAATTAGAGTTTTTCAGGGTGAAGCTTCTGAAGGGTATCTAATGTGCAGCCAGGGTTGAGGATTACTGACTTCACAAACTCCTCTCTTACTAATCTGTTACTGATATGTTACAGTTCTGACACCAGTTCTCATGTGTGGGTTCTTTCCCAACACACCACAGTTCTCCAGCACCAGCTGAGTGTCTTACAATTCAGCTCAATTCTGAATTACTGTCTACCAGGAAATAGCGTCGGATTCCACAGGTTAAGGGCTCAGTCCCACAAGACTGTCCCCACTTCAGATGTCAGCCTCAAGTCCGTTGTTACCCGTGCTTCTGACTGGCTGGCTATAAATCAGAGGTTCCCACCATCCCCTCCTTGGGTTTGATGAATTTGCTAGAGCAGCTCACAGAATGCAGGAAACCAGTTTACTCACTAGATTACCAATTTATTATAAAAGGATGTAACTCAGGAACAGGTAGATTGAAGAGATGCATAGGGCAAGGCATGTGGGAAGGGGCACGGAGCTTTCATGCCCTCCTCCCAAGTTGGTAAACCTCCCAAGTTTACCAACTTGGAAGCTCTCTGAACCCTGTTTTTTTTTTTTTTTATTTTTATGGAGTCCTCATTACCTGGGCACGATTGATTAAGTCATTGGCTATTGACAATTGAACTCAATCTCCAGTTCCTCTCCCCTCCGCAATGGTTGAGGGTGAGACTGGAAGTTCCTACCCTCTAATCATGTGGTTGGTTGGTTCCCTTGGCAACCAGCCCCCATCGGTAGGTCAAAAAGTCGCCTCATTAACATAACAGAAGGCACCTCTGTCACTCTCACCACTTAGGAAATTCCAAGGTTTTAAGGAGCTCTGGGTCAATAACAGACCAAATATATATTATTATAAGTCACAATATCACACCTGTGGCTTTCCATCTTCCCTTTACTTCTCCCTCTTTTGATTTGGGATATCCTAGCCAATGTTTCCTATTGAGTTCTGCCTGACCTTTAGGATCTACATTAGATGCCAACATACCCAGGAAGCATTCTCTATCTCAACTCGCTCTTGTTTCTTAATTTCTATAGCGTTTATTGCCTGTAGCACTTGTAGCACGTTTATGTTTTGCCTTACAGGTTAGGTTAGGATGAATCTACCTGATTGTGAGGTAGAGGCCAGGGCCTGTACATATGTCTAAGAACTGAGCAACAGGTACTAATGTAACGAATAATTTCTTTTGATTAAAAAGGAATGAAGGAAGCAAGTGATTGAAAAAACAAAATAAAAATAAAACCAAGGGATTCGTCTTGTCACTAATGGGTAACCTGGTAGTTCCTCTGGTACATGTCATTGAGATAATTACTGTTTCACATTCTTAGAAAAAAGCAAAGGTTGCAGAGTTCTAAGTCCAATGTGTAGTACTTATTTTATTTCCAGTAAAAACAAGAGGGTGGATGGGGAAGTTTTGTAGAGTCCAGAAAAAGGTGAACTTGGGCATGGTTTTTTTCTTTGAGTTGTGTTACAGGCTTTATTTTACTTATTGATTTTTTAAGAAAAAAATATTTTAGATTAGGGCCAGTTAAAGAACACAAATATAATAGTGTGAAGACTATTGAAATAGTTCATATGAACAAAAGAAATGAGAAATGAGGTATACTTGGAGCTTCCTGAAGCAATAATCAGGGTCTGACCTGATTCAGCCTCAGCTCCTTAGGTCCTTACTGCTCAAGAAGTGGTCCCTGGACCAGCAACATCAACATCACCTAGGAGCTTGTTGGGAATGCAGATATCGGGCTTCTCAGACCGGTGGGATCAGAATCTGCATTTTGATAACATCCCCAGGTGATTCTTAGGCACATTGAAATTTGAGAAGCTTTGCTTACCAGCTCCAACCTATGCTTGAGATGCTTCTCAACTGTAGTTGAACATTATTTGGCATGAATTTTTTACATTTATTTAAATTGAATGCCAGAAGCCTTTAAGAATCTATTGTGTATCAAGCATTTGGATAGATGCTGTGGGTGAAAGTTGAGTAAGATATGGACCCCGGGTTTAGTGATGGGGTGGGTGACTGTAACAAACAGAGAGTAAGCAACTAACCAAAAATTGATGCTGAATGGGTCATAGTTGAGATTCAAAGAAAGTGTTTGGGAGTAAAAGGAAGAGGAAGAGGACAACAAATTCTGGTTCCAACTGAGGGAACCTGAGAAGAAAGCTTGGTGAAGGATATAGCACTTAATGTTGGCCTTGAGAGAAGGGTGGGAAAAAGCATTCTAGGCAGAGGTGGCAGTTCAGGGCAAGGTACACAGCTGGAGATTAAGACATGTGTAGAAAGAGGTGATAAGGCTGCTAGCCGGATGTGCCGTGTGGCAGAGGACAGGGACAGCAAGGGAGACTGGAGCCAGATTGGGTGCCATGTTATTTGGGCTGAGGTTTTATTCTCTATGTAGCAGGGAGCCCTCAAAGGATTTTGAACAGAAGAATGAATAGGGAATGATATTGTCAGATCTGGTTTTACAGAGAGTCTTAGCAGATAATATGTATTAAGATCACATGTGGGCTGCTGACAAATGATCACCCCACATGCTGGTAACGCATGCCAAACCTATGGATCTGAATCTCTATTGGTATTGATGTGTGTTCTGTGGTCCAGACCCCCAATTTTAGAAAATGACTGGGAAAAGTGCAAAAGATGGCTGGAGGGGAGGATTCCAGAGAGAAGGAAATGATTTAGGTGCTATGCATTAGATACATGCAATATGCAGGGCTTTGTTGGTTTTTTTTTTTCCTGTGCTAATGACACATAGAGTCAGACTGTACATAGAAAGAGTAAGTGGTGTAATGTAGTGTTTGTGATTAAAAGGCAAATTTTTTTTAAATTAATTTTTATTGGAGTAGAGTCACTTTACAATGTTGTGTTGGTTTCTTGCTGTATAGCAAAGTGAATCAATCATACGTATACATATATCCACTCTTTTTTAGCTTTCCTTCCTATCTAGGTTGCCACAGAGCATTGAGTAGAGTTCCCTGTGCTATACAGTAGGTTCTCATCAGTTATCTATTTTATACACAGTAGTGTATGTATGTCAGTCCCAGTCTCCCAATTCATCCCACCCACCACCTCCCCCCTTGGTAACCATAAGTTTGTTCTCTATGTCTGTGACTCTATTTCTGCTAAAAGGCAGATTAAGCCAATCTCAGAAGGCTACGTATTGCATAATTCCAACTATATGACATTCTGGAAAAGGCAAAACTATAGAGATAATAAAAAGATCAGTGGTTATCAAGGATTGGGGGAATGAGGGATGAATAGACAGAGTACAGAGGACTTTTAGGGCAGTGAAACTATTCTGTATGATGCTGTAATGGTGCATACATGTTATTATACATTTGTCCAAACCCATAGAATGTACAACACCAAGAGTGAACTCTAATGTAATGTAAACTGTGGACTTTGGATGATTATGATGTGTCAGTGTAGGTTCATCAGTTGTAACAAATGTTCCACTTTGGTAGGGGATGTTGACAGTGGGGAGGTTGTAAATGTGTAGGGAAGAGGGTATATGGGAAATCTCTGTACCTCTGGCTCAATTTTGCTGTGAATCTAAAACTGCTCTAAAAAGTAAAGTCTAATTTTCGTTCCTTTTTATGGCTGAGTAATATTCCATTGTATATATGTGCCACATCTTCTTTATCCATTCGAAATTGGGCCATTTGTAGAGACGTGGATGGATCTAGTGACTGTCATACAGAGTGAAGTAAGTCAGAAAGAGAAAAACAAATATCGTATATTAATGCATACATGTGGAACCTAGAAAAATGGTATGGATGAACCAGTTTGCAGGGCAGAAATAGACACAGAAGTAGAGAACAAACGTATGGACACCAAAGGGGGAAAGCAGCGGGGGTGGGGGTGGTGGTGTGATGAACTGGGCAATTGGGATTGACATGTATACACTGATGTGTATAAAATAGATAGCTAATAAGAACCAGCTGTATAAAAAAATAATAAAATTAAATTAAAATAAAAAGTAAAGTCTATTGAAAAAAGAAAAGTCAGATCATGGATTGGAATCCAAACTGTACAAACTACCAGCTCTATAACCTTGGGCAAATTATTTAACTTCCTTGTGCCTCAATTTTTGCCTATAAAATAGACTAAAAATATTCCTACTTAAAGTGTAAATGCATGTAAAACTTAAAAAAGCACCTGGTGTGTAGTTAAGAGTTCAGTAAGTGTTGGCTATTATTATTATTATTATTAGTCCCAGAAAGGCAAACATTAATGTATTAGTTCTGGAATATTTATGAATATAGAGCTATTAAATTAATTTGCCTCAGCGAAGCAAGGATCTTCAGGATGTTTTACTGGGACAGTCAAGAAGGTTAGAGAAAAAAATACTAAGAACATTCATGATGTCAGGGGTGGGTTTACAGGATGTTCTGGTCAGGCAAGAATAGGGGCAGAACTGAGGTTGTAAGCAGAAATTTCTCAAAGGAAGAGGAGAATTGTTCAGGTAGAAAGGTTAGTGATAGGAGAAGGAGGTGTCAAGAGGGAGTAGAGCAAGTCAAAGTATCAGAAATTAATTCCACTGTGCCAGCAACTTTCCCTGATAGCGGTCTTTTGCATATGCTTGTCTACTTGTCTCTTTCCAGCAGTCACAGTGTTTTGCGTGATTTGTGAGTTAAAGTTTGACTTCTAAACTGATTGTTCATAGGTGTGTCCAAACATGTTGGGGATGCCCTGAAAGCCCATTCCTCCCAGTCCTTGAGAAAAATCTGGACAGTTGGAATCCCTCCTTGGGGTGTCATTGAGAACCGGAAAGATCTTATTGGAAGAGACGTAAGTAGACAATCCTTTCACAACAAAAGGAGATAAACATGTATCCAGTTGCCAGCTTAGCACTATATCCGGATATCTAGTAGACATCTTGAATGTAATATACCCCAAATAAACTCCTGGCTTCCTGCTGCCTCCCTTACCCTATCTTAGAAAGTGACAATCTTGTCCTGCAGTTCTCAAGCCAAAACCCTGAACTTATCCTGGAATGATCTCTGTCTCATGCCTCAAACCCGATCCACCAGTAAATTATCATCTTAGCTTCACTTTAAAAATTTATCTGGGGGCTTCGCTGGTGGCGCAGTGGTTAAGAATCCGCCTGCCAATGCAAGGGGCACGGGTTCGAGCCCTGGTCCGGGAGGATCACACATGCCGTGGAGCAACTAAGCTCTTGCACCGCAACTACTGAGCCTGCACTCTAGAGCCCGCGAGCCACAACTACTGAGCCTGTGTGCCACAACTACTGAAGCCCGCGCGCCTAGAGCCCATGCTCCGCAACAAGAAAAGCCACCACAATGAGAAGCCCGCACACCGCAACGAAGAGTAGCACCACTCACCGCAACTAGAGAAAGCCCACGCACAGCAACGAAGGCCTAACACAGCCAAAAATAAAAATAAATAAACTAAATAAATTTATTAAAAAATATATATATATCTATCCGGAATCTGACCTCTTTTTATTACCTCCACTGTTACTGAGCAGGTTTAAGCCACTATTTTCTGTCACCTGGATGATTGTAATAGCCTTCCCTACTCTCATCCACGTCTCTTATTAAGGTCTGATCCCAACGCAGTAGCCAGAATGATTCTAAAGGGACGGACTTGTCTAAGTTTGTTTATAAGACTAATGTATATTTTTGGTAGGTATCTCAAGTATTACAAAAGGTATGAAGAAGAAAGATAACCACTGTTAATATTTTGGTGTGTATCATTCTAGAATTTTTTTCTATGTATGCGTACGTATGTATAGTAAAAAAAAGTTTGTGTGTTAAAAAAGTAACAACAGAAACCTATTGTTGTGAATCTGTTTTTCAGCTTAACTATTTAACATAATTAATTCTCTATGTCAGTTAATATAGACATGCTTATGGTTTGTTTTAACTTTCATTTTGGAAAATTTCGAACACATTAAAGAGTAGAGAGATGAGAATAATCATCTCCTTCGTACCCTTCTCCGGGTTTCAAGTTATGAACTCAGAGCCAATTTTGTTTAGTTTAGTCCCTCATCCATTCTCCATCTCCTCCCTCCATTATTTTGAAGCAAATTCCAGACATCAAATAATTTCATTGGTAAATATTTTAGTAGTTATTTCTAAAGTATATGGACAATTAAAAAATATAACCACATTGCCATATTCGTACCTAAAAAATTAACAATAATTTCTGATATCATCAAATATCCAGTCTGTGTTCAAGTTTCTGATTGTCTCAATTTTTCAGTTGTTTGATTTCATTATCCAAAAAATTTCCCTACATTGTGATGGGTTGATTTGTCTCTTCGGTCACTTAGTTTTTTTTCCTTGAGTCGCTTTTGATCTCTGGATTTTCCCTCCGTCTCCTTTTTTGTTTTCTGTTTGTTTGTTTCAATTTATTTGTTGAAGAAACTGGGTCATTCCTAAAGAGTTTCCCACAGTTTGGATTTTGCAGATTTAAGCTCTTGTGGTAGCATTTAGCCTATTTCTCTGTCTTTTGTCTTTCTTGTAAATTGGTAGTTTGATCCAAAGGTATGATCAGATTCAGGTTCTTTTTGTACAGGTTTATGCCCTAGGAGGAGATGTGTCCTTCACTTGTGACATAACATCCTCACTCTTTTTATGATGTCATTGCCTAGATTTATTATTTCAACAGGGTTGCAAAAATGCTAATATTTAATTATAGTGTTCTTTCTTCATTTATTAGCTTAAATACTCTATAAAGAGAAACATTTTCTCCTCAATTGCTTGGTTTACCTTGTGGTACATACGGTTGTATGGGAAAGGGTAGAATAAATATTTGATTCTTTTTCTTTATTTGCCAGTTTTCAAAGCATTGAGTTGGTTATCTACCATCCCCCAAGGTGAACAGTGAGTTGTTTTTTTTTTTTTTTTTTCTGATTCATGAAGTTAAACATATTTGGTATGTTTTAATCCATTATTCTAATATAGTTATTATTCTTTATCGTGCTCATATTGTCCCATTGTGGCCAGTGGAGCCTTTCAAGTTGTCTCCTGAGTCCTTTTAACACAATTCTAGTCATTTATCATTGCTTCCTTGTGTTTTAGTATGAAAAAAACTGTTCTTGGCTCATTGTATATAATTTTTGCTCCTAGAGAAATGACGGGTTGCTTTTAGTGGGAAATAGTATTAAGAGACCACATTCTGAGAGCCAAGGGTGCATTTTTATTTTTCATGCCTGATAAAGTTCTATTGTACTAAAGTACTATAATTTATTTAACCATCCCTCTATATTGTCCATTTATGTTTTCTATTTTTAACTTTTACAGAAAATGATATTAATGTTGTGATAAGACACATATATTTTTGAAACTAGCTGAAAACGCTTATTTCCTTAGAAGTTATTCTCAAAGTAGAATGTTTGGACCAGTTGGTATGTAACTTTTAAAATGTGACTAATTGTCTTCCAGAAAGGTGGTAACAATTTACATTCCTACCAACAGGGTATGAGGGTGCCCATTTCCCTGTACCATTTCCAGCTTCGGGTATTCTGGGTTTTTTTAAACTTTGCCATTCTGATAGGTATAAAATAACACCTAATTTTTCTTATGTACGTTTCTCTGATTACTAGTGAGATTCAACATCTTTCCATGTGGTTTTTATGCATTTTTAAGCATAGTTTTTATATTTTGAAAGACCTTTTGTATTATAATTCATTCTATTAACATTTTTGTTTGCCATGTGTGCTGCATTTCCCAGATTTTAATTTGTATCATTTATGAACATCTTTCCATGTGTAAAAAATATGTGTTACATCTATCAATTATTTTCTTTTTGGTTTCTGGCCTCAGTGTCATGCTTAGGGATTATAAAAGTAACTTTTAAATACTAATGTTTGTAATGTTTGTAGTGCTTTTTGCATCCATTATTTCTTTTTTTTTTTAAATTTCTTTCTTTTTTTTTTTTGGCTGTGTTGGGCCTTCGTTGCTGCACGCAGGCTTTCTCTAGTTGTGGCGAGTGGGGGCTACTGTTTGTTGCGGTGCGCAGGCTTCTCATTGAGGTGGCTTCTCTTGTTGTGGAGCACGGGCTCTAGGTGTGCGGGCTTCAGTAGTTGTGGCTCACGGGCTCTAGAGCACAGGCTCAATAGTTGTGGTGCACGGGCTTAGTTGCTCCACGGCATGTGGGATCTTCCCAGACCAGGGCTTAAACCCGTGTCCCCTGCATTGGCAGGTGGATTCTTAACCACTGCGCCACCAGGGAAGCCCCCATTATTTCTTTAAAGCCTCACAGCAACCCTCTGCTATAGGAATCATTATCATCACTTATACATGAGGAAAATAAGCCTGAGAAAGGAAGCAGGTGTTACCCAGAGTTAAAGTTAGAAAGCAGAAGAGCCTAGCCTTAAACTTGGGCTCTTTGACTCCAAACACAGTCGGCCTTCCCTATTTGTGGATTCCGCATCTGAGGAGTCAACTAACAGTGGATCCTAAGGATTCAACCGACCGCGGATCCAGGGGATACTGAGGGCCGACTATACTGAGCCATTTTATATCAGGGACTTGAGCATCCGTGGATTGTGGTATCTGCGAGTGGTCCTGGAACTAATCCCCCACAGGTACCAAATGACTGTACTGTTCTCTCCTCTCTAAAAACAAATGAGAATTGGAGTAGCTTATAGAAGAATCAGCAAATATTAATAAAGATCTGGATATTTTTTATTGAATGAATGCATCTCCATTTACTTTTCACTTCATTTGGAATACTAGAAAAAAAAATCAGTGTCCAAATATTATTCTGGAATAGATCTATTAAAAGGCATAGTTTCTGGATAGTGATGTAGTCTGTGTACCAATGCAGATCCTTA
The DNA here is from genome assembly GCF_965194825.1 of Balaenoptera physalus. Lineage (NCBI taxonomy): Eukaryota > Metazoa > Chordata > Mammalia > Artiodactyla > Balaenopteridae > Balaenoptera > Balaenoptera physalus. Next base: position 45,092,201 of record NC_138886.1, read on the forward strand.
AACTGTTTTTTAATGATCTGAGACAAGGTAAGTACAGAAATTGAAAATAAATGTATGGAACCATTTTTAGCCATGTGACGGTGCTGTGACATCCAAGCATATGGTAAGTGTGCTTATCTTGCTGTGTGTGCGAGTGTTGTTGAACTTGTGAGTCTCATGTAGTACAAGCCGCATACTAGTCATGCATTAGGGGACTACCTATCTGTCCATAAAAACATAAGAAATAAGAAATCTCAAATTGATTCTTCACTGCAGATAGCTTGAGAAGCACTGCCCTTGGTAGCAGGTACTACTTTTTGACCTGGACAGGAACTCGGTAGGACACAGACAGGCCTTCGGAGCCGTCGGCCCGGGAAGGATCTCAAGCTCTGACCGTCTCTTGTCCTCGCTGTCTCGCAGGCGGTGTGCCTGTACCAGACCCTGGGCAACCCCCTCAGCAAACTCACCACACTCAACTGCATGCACTCCCACTTCATCCTGTCCGATGATGGCACCGTGGGCAAGTATGGCAATGAGATGAAGCTCAGGAGGAACCTGGAAAAGTACCTCTCTCTGCAGAAAATACACAGCCGTGAGTACCACAGGGGCTCAACCAACAGGTCCTGGCCGGGGGCCTTGCTGTGGAGCAAGGTGCTCCATTGCCATCTGTACAGGGTAGAGAGGTCCAAGCCGGCCCCTGCCTTAAGTTAACACCTGTGAACCCTCAGTGAGAAGAAAGCAGGATATGAAATTGTGGGTGACAGTCAGAAGAGAGGAAGGGATCTTGCGGGACAGCAGAGGGGAGGTGTCAGAGTGGAGACTTTAGCAGAGTCTCTGGGAGTCCTTAGGCTTGGATGGATAGAGGGAGAAAGTAGAGAAAGAATTGATTTGGGAATGTGGATGGCTGAAAAGCCGTAAAGAGACTAGCCTGAGAAGAGAGGGCTATGAGCCTTGATAGTCAGGGAAGTTGACATTTCTAGGTGGGTGGTGTGGCTTCAGTCAGGGAAGGGGTTGAAATCAGGACTTTTAGAAATAAGGACCTTTGAAGGTATGTTGTGACATGCTGGCAGTGGTGCTTTGGTAGTGCCTAAGGAGGAGGAGTGGGGGGCAAAATCAGTGAGTGTCCTTGGGTGGAGAGGTGGGAATCCTTAAAGGGAGGAAAAGGGCTGGATGCTGCCTGGAGAAATGGAGACTCTGCATCCAGGGCAGCAGAAGGTGGCCCCTGCCTCTTTTGGTGAGTTAAATCTTCCACAGACTATGCTACCCTTTAAGCGGAGATGCCAGGGAATAGGAAGATTCTCAGGAGGCTCAGTCTTCTTCAGCCTCTGACTTTGGGCTGAAAATGCTGAACATCCTTTGAGTTTTTGGCCCAGATTCCCTGAAGCAGCAGATGTAGTGAGGTCAGATGGATCAAAGCTCTATTTACTGCCTGTGACCTTGGGCAATGAAATTAGCGTCTGTCAAATTGTTCTCTTAAAAAAAAAAAAAAATTGTTCTCTTAATACAAGACAGAAGAAACTGTCTACCTGTACCTTTTGTTGTGAGAATTAGAGGGGATAAAATATGTTAGGTGTGCTCAGAATAGTATTGGGTACATAACATGTCCTCAACAAATGTGTTTCTTTCTTTCCTTTTATTCTCCTTTGGTACAGGGGGTCGTGTGCTGGTTGGGGTGGGGGTACAGAGAGGGACTCTGGGAATTGTTGTCAGTCATTTAGAGCTTAGTGTGAATGAAGTTTGGAGGCTCGTTTAGGTCAGGAAGGGGGAGAGAGGAGCAGGTATGTGGTCCTCTACAGGGTGGGGGTGGCTAGTGGGGAGGAAGACCCACAGAGGAGCGGAGAAGGAGGGCAGGTCAGAGATTGCCCTGAAGGAGAATCCCTGAAGCGAGGGCCCTGCAGGGCTCTGAAATGTCAGTTACCTGAAATGTCCTGTTGCCTCTGATGACCTGGGCTCACCACCTGTGCTCAGGGATTCTGTGCAGCGCTACGATGTGTGTCCCAGGAGAGCAAAGTCTCTGTCTTTCTTATTTCCTGCTGATTCTCCATTTGTGAAAACAGCCCTGATGAATGAAAACAGCCCCGAGCTTGCATATCGCCATATGCCATTCTACATTTCTACTTTCAAAGTCCTTAAAATTTAGGATTCATTTGGAGGGTTTTGCTGTCCATGGAGAGAGAATGTGGAGTCAATTTCAGTGGATTGGTAATATTTATTATTCTATGGAGAACTGACAGGAAAACAGCAAAAACAATAAACCACTTACACACACGCACACACATATACACACACATGCATGCACACACACAAGAAAGAAAGAAGGAAGGAAGGAAGGAAAGAAGAAAGGAAGAATAAAAGAGAGAAAGGAAAGACAAATGAAAACAGACCCCAACAAGCCCAAAATTCTTAGGTATCAAAACTGATCTTCACACCTCCTGTGCTCACTAGGGAGGCTTTCTGCCATATTTGTATTTGTCTTTGATGTGGTTAAAAATATTTTCTTGATTTCTTTCATTTCTTTTCAACCGGGCTTCTTGGAGTCCCTGGCAAATCCTTGATGTTCACAGAAAGCACTTACCAAAAAAAAAAAAGGATGACTTCATAAAGTTGCTGTAGAAATCCCTTTGAAATGTGGCCAATGTCAGTTCCTGTTCTGTAAGCCTCTGAGGATGGAAAGCATAGGATCAGCTCTGTATGTCTTCGTAATCCAAGTCTTGGTGGAGAAGAGAGCCCTTTCCTGGGATGCCTATTCTAAGAGCCTTTCATTGGAGCTGTAATGTTGTATTCCTGCCTAAACTGGGAGCCAGGTGTAGAGGCAGCTCTCTCATGAGATTTGTCAGCAAAGAACTTCACGATTTTTTTAAAACAAATTTAATTAATAACATCAGTAAGATCCTTTTTGTAGAAAACAATCATAAATATATTTATATTTATTTTTGTGAGGATTAGTTATTGCTTTAAAAAGGATGTATCTAACAGAAATTGAATTATTTTCCCTTCTCCTGCAGAATACTCTTACTGATTTCTTTTTCTGATGATAAAAATGTTACATACTCTCACATTCAGATAAAGAAAGAAAACATAGAAGAGAAGGAAGGGATAGCTTTCTGTAATCTTACTATAAAAAATAACCATTGTTAACTTTTTCACCTGTATGCTTTCAGAAATTTTCTGTGTACACACAGAGCAACATTTAAAACTGAACACTGGGATCATATAATATCTTTTGTAGCCTTCCCTCCTCTTCCACTAAACATGGTTGTATTTCCATATCAGTAAGCATAATTGAGCACATATTTAATGACTGCATAGTATTTCATTATATAGGATATGAGATTCTCTTTAAAAAGTTTTTTTCCATCTGTTTCAATAATTCTATAATTAATGACATTTTCATCTAAATTTTCTTCTATTACTTTTATGCCTTAATAAACCATCGTCACCATTTCATTTAGCTTTTACAGGACAATGTTGTTAAAAGAACCCTATGACTATCAATTGGTGTATCTTTCGTCTGATGTTTAGTGATAAGGAGAAAATAATAAGGAAGTGGAGATATGTGGAAAAGGAAAGAAGTATAATGTCAAAGCCATTAAATAGACTGAATGAGATATTTGGGTGCCTGCTAAGAGGCCCACCCTTAACATTTGTGGAGTCAGGACAAAGGTTACACATGGAAACCCACATACTATTTGTTTAAATATTTAAAAGCTTTAAATCAAGCTAACCAGCAAAAATAACAAGAGAATAATGTTCAATCCTTTTACTTTTGTACATGTAGCAGGAAGGCCAGGTTTGAGGTCAGAGTCCTGGATGTTTGGGAGTACTAAGCCAGAACGTGGAGATGAAAGAGAACTAGCACCTTGGCCCCTGGCCTACAGGTCACTCTCTGCTTCTCTTCCCACCTTTGGCTCAATCTCGCGATGTCCAGGCTTCACACACGTTGTCACCTGGACACCCCAGCCTATATGTCCAAGCTCTATCCACTTCTCTCCTACTCCCCAAAGCTGCCTCTGACTTTGACAAGTATATTCCTGGGGCAGAGGTTCAAGCAGCCCCTGGAAGCAAGAATTTTGGGGTCTTGGGCAATCTAATAAGTAGGAGAGGGAGCACATTCTTTCCTTGAACCTTGACCCTATAGACTCCTCACTGTGAGGGGAAGGACATGGTCAGAGGAGGGCGCTGTAGAACATGGGGCCCAGAGTAAAGTCCTCTGTCGCTCAGGTGTGAACATGGTGTTGCCTGCCAATTTTCCTTCTCTTGGAAAAAAAAAATTGATTTAAATATATCAATACACATGTGGTGTAAAAATTAAATCAAGTAAGAAATCTATAGAATAAAACAGTCAACATTTCTCCAAATCCTCTCCTCTCTTCTTTACTATTAATAATTTGATATATATCCTTCCAGAGTTTTCTGGTTATTTATGTAACATGTTATAGATATGTGCATATGTATATATAAAATATACACCCATATATATGGTTTTAAAATTTTAAATAGGATTTTAAATAGGATCATACTGGGCATATCATTTCTGTAACTTTTGTTCACTTAATATCTTTTTAAAAAGAACGACTCCATGGTCTTTCCTTTTTTTGTCTTCCTTACTTTAATAAAGTAATATGTAGTCTGATAAGAAAGCCAAATAGTGAAAAATGGAATAAATTGAAATATAAAAGTCTTTGAGGTTTACCCATCCCATCTTGTTCTTAGAAATAACCACTATTCAAAGTTGATTGAACTGGCAAAAGTTTGATCATTTTTGGAGATGAGTGATGGATACATTGGGATCCATTATATCATTCTGTTTTCTTTTAGATATGTTTGAAAATTTCCACGATAAAAAGTTAGTTTCTTGAAGACTACTACTTATTATTATTATTATTATTTTTTTAATTAATTAATTTATTTTTGGCTGTGTTGGGTCTTCGTTTCTGTGCGAGGGCTTTCTCTAGTTGCGGTGAGCAGGGGCCACTCTTCATCGTGGTGCGCGGGTCTCTCACTATCGCGGCCTCTCTTGTTGCGGAGCACAGGCTCCAGACGTGCAGGCTCAGTAGTTGTGGCTCACGGGCCCAGTTGCTCCGCGGCATGTGGGATCTTCCCAGACCAGGGCTCGAACCCGTGTCCCCTGCATTGGCAGGCGGATTCTCAACTGCTGCACCACCAGGGAAGCCCTATTATTATTTTTTAATTACCAAAAACCTTTAGGTAACTTTTTAACTGGGAGAAGATGCTCTCACCATATTTGAGTTACTTTTATTTAAAGTCCAAGCTTCTGGCTTGGCCTTGAACTAAGCAAGCCTGAGTCAAAGAAGAGAGAATGGCTAGTGCAAGCAACAAATACATGTGGTAATTGAAAGACTTGTGTCTGGTAATCAGAATTGCTGATGGGGTTCCTTTGTAACAATTTGATACTGTTTGTCATCTGAAATAGGCTCAAGACAAGGAGTGCCTGTGGTGGGGCTGGTGGTGGAAGGTGGTCCCAATGTCATCCTCTCAGTGTGGGAGACTGTGAAAGACAAAGATCCAGTGGTGGTGTGTGAAGGTACAGGCAGGGCTGCCGACCTCCTGGCCTTCACTCACAAACACTTTGCAGATGAAGGGTGAGTTGTTGAGTCTTCATTTCTGAAAGTATGCTCTTTATTCTTCCCTTTTAGTTCTTTAATTTCTGCTTTCATGTAGGCCGGATATCCTTAGAGGACAGAGACTGGAATTCTCTGGATATCTTGGAGGACAGAGGTTGAGACTGGAATTCATTTTTCAGTGGTTTTTGTATTTATTAAGCAACACCAAAATGACCTCCAGTGATGCAAGTTGCTATTAGCTTAGCTGAAGAATGGCTGGCCTCTAACAAGGACCTTGAGCCCTGTCTGAGCTTAGGGAAAAAGCATTTCCAGGGGGAGTGAGGGAGGAGACCACTGTGGCCCCAGATCACCTTTAAGTTCAATTGCCGTTAGTAAAAATAGCAGAAATTGGGGAAATCAACATCCTGACATTTTTGTCGCATATGTTGTACTTAGTTGAAGTTTTAACTCTTTCTCCTTTTTAAACAAGATGGTAGTTTTTCTCTATCCATCCCTATACACATTGTGATTCTTCCAATTTCAAAAGTGTGATATTTCTGCCAGGTAAGTAAATACAGTGCGTACAAACTGAAATGTGGACCCCACTCATTTACTTAATAAATATTCATTCACTGCTTATAATTTCTCTCTGACAACTCTTCTCTTACAGTTTCTCTCCCCTTTCAGCCCTGCTTCCACCCTGTACCCCCTTCCTCTTCTATTACACCTCTCTCTTTCGTTTTGCAGTGTCAGATTCTTTGAGAATATTATGCCCGTAATTTCTGGAGATTCACAGACTCTTGGAAATCTATCAGCTCAAGAACCCTGCCCCAAGTGCATTCTTCCCAGGAGCATGGCAGATCAGTCCATTCTCTCTTTCAATTCAGCCTTCTCCTCGTGCTGCTGCTTCGCTTTCCTTCCCATTCATTTGTCTCTTGGCAGTCCTGTCCATAGAAACCTTCTCCATCACATGGGACAGATGCAGGGATGTTGTACTTGTACTGATGTTTCTGGCTTGTCCCCTTCTCTGCACTGTGTCAAGTCACGACCATTTCTCTCTCTCCCAGGACCCTGCGTCCTCAAGTGAAGGAGGAGATCATCTGCATGATTCAGAACACTTTCAACTTTAGTCTTAAACAGTCCAAGCACCTTTTTCAAATTCTGATGGAGTGTATGGTACACAGGGATTCTGTGAGTATGATGAGTTGATGACTCAACTGACTTAAAAAATGCTAATGTTCAACAATTGTGATATTTATTTTCACAAATTTTTTTTTTTCATTTCTTACTTGATTATATATAGCTCTACAGAACTTGACCTTTAAGTTGAGTAAACTTGACTTCTTGTTTCCTCTCGCCCTCCAGCCATGCTTCATATTCCTGACCGTACCTGGGAAAAAACACTTAGACAATATAACAGTATTACAGAAAAGTGATTGAATTTAGTGAAAATTACATGTGAATATTTTCAGAGGGTAAAGGAACAGCTCCATGTCTTAAATAAACTCAAGTCTGCTGGCTTAGATGACTCTATCACAGTATCCTCAGTATGTCCCATAGGAGATCATTGGGGATGCACTGGACAATGGAAATATGTGAATAAACTCTCAGATGGAAAATAGAGGCCACGAACTTTGGGCTATGAACATAATATAGATTCAGGAAAAGATTTTAGTGTTTTAGGGTACTTTGATCAAAATTTTTATCAGTGATTTGGATAATATGTAGCTGACAGTTACATTAAATATGCAGATATGTCATATCATAGTGATCTTTCCAGAATTTGAAGGCTGGACCAAATCATACAAGATTTTGGTAATATTAAAGCACCTTCCCTCAAAAAACCAATTGAACAAGTTCAGTCTAGACTAAGCATGGCTAAACAGATGTGAAGAACCCTTTGGGATTTTGGTTGACCTAGTAACAACGAAAATAACAACCATGTCTACAATTAACGGTGTGCTTTCCAGTATATTTTTTCACGTGAAATAGCCCCATGAGTGAGTTCAATATGGCAGTGATTGTTTATTTCAGTCTCAGAGATAACGAAGCTGAAGCCTAGAGAATTTAAGTGATTTGCCCAGAGTCATGCAGTTATGAAAGAGTAGAACTAAAACTGGTGCTCAGAGTTGAAATCGTGTGCATGATCTACTACATTTTATATTCCCCACAGTAGTCAGCAGGTTAAGAAAAGGATATATTAAAGGGATCACCCTTATATTTGTCTCCTCCTGTCATCAAGGAGAGTAACCAGGGAGCGGTGTAATAATCAAGAGGGAACTAGAGAAGGCAGCTAAGCGTTTGCATGTTACAGAAAGGTTCTCAACTCCTGCACAGTTGAGGGTTGATTTTATTCATGCACATGGTGGGGGGCTGTTAGGTAGAGGGGCTGTTAGCTTGAATTGTAGAAGAATTCTATCTTTATGAGACCTTAGAGATTATTTAGTGGCTTCCTCTCATCCTGTGGGTGAGGAACCTGAGATGCAATGGTTTTAAGATATTTACCCAGGACTGACAAGTTAGTGGCATATCTGGGGCTAGAACTTGCCAATCTTGGCTCTTTTTTGTTGAACAGGTCCCTTTACTATATATTTTCATCTGTAAAGATTGAGATACATTCATTAACAGGAGAAGACCTTTTATAATCATAAATAATGTCCTTATTTGTCTTAAAAAAATCAGTCACGTGCCAGGATGCACTGGAGGCTTTGACGTTGTGAAGGCTTTCTTCACTGTCCATTGTACTTGCTCACTGGGTGCATTGTAATTGCCTCACTTATTTTATGACAAATCCTTGAGGATTCATTTCTCATTAAAAAGCAAAAGTCTTAGTTTCTAAAGCTAGGTGAACAGAAGGATCTCATTTCGTATTCTTTCAAAATGAGGAATGGTTTTCTTTACATGAGGAATTGACACTGAGTTTCTTTCCATTATAGCATGTGAATAGTAAATTAATGTAATAATGTTCTTTCATGCATGTTTCCTCTAAGATACTTGGAATTTTTCAGTTTTTTTTTATCCCCTGAATGTATACAATTCGCCTTTACCCTACTTAAAAGTTTTCTCTCTTATTAGTGAAAAAAAGAATTTTTTTTTAACTCTGTGATTTTTGACATTAATGATGAATGTTTCGCATAATTCATTAGCTCAAGAGCAAATTTTGTGGGTACTTTTGAAAGCATTTCTTTGCTAGTTCCCAAAATGTATGGCTTTCTGTTTTTCAACTGTTACAGATTACCATTTTTGATGCTGATTCTGAGGAGTCACAGGACCTTGATTTAGCAATCCTAACAGCTCTGCTAAAGGGTGAGTGTCTAAATAAGGTTACAATTGTTCCTCCTTCCCTCTTTTCACATTCTGTGGCACTTTGTGCTTTTTATGTTGATATCGTAAACAGAATATGTGATTCCTTTCTTTTACCCTAGGCACAAATTTATCAGCATCAGAACAATTAAATCTGGCAATGGCTTGGGACAGGATGGACATTGCCAAGAAACATATCCTAATTTATGGACAACATTGGAAGGTATAATGAAGATGAAGTTATTTGGAAGACCTATGTCGTGTGTTGGTTTGTTAGGGAGGGACAGAAGAGAGAATTGGAGGAGAGATAGGTTGCTTTGGGGATGGGTGTGGGGGTAGGGTAGCATCTCTGATGCTGGGTACACACCATCGCTAGACATTTCTCTCATCTACTTTGCCTCCCTGAAAACATTTTTTCCTCTGGCTCTGCAGCCTAATTGAAGCTGACAAAGGAAGTTGGGGGAAAGACAAATGGAAGGATTTTTTATTTACTTTTTGAATGGGCAGATTTTTATACTGTTGTTCAAAACTTAAAGTTTATCTTATTTTTTTGCATTAAAGTGTAATGCATGCTCACAATAGGAATGAGTGAAAACAGAGAAAAGCAGGAAGAAGAAAGATTACTCATAGTGCTAATGCTAATCACCGTTAACATTTCATTTAAAAAAAATTACAGTTGTGACCAGACCATAGGTCTGCTAGTTTGGGGTTGAACTAATTTGTGCACATTGTTTAAAACATCAAGTGGTACTAAAAAGCTACCAAAAAGACAGTAGTTCCCTGCCCTGCTAATCAGTAGAGCCAAGCACTTTTGACATTTTTGGACTGTTCTGACATTTATAAATCTCCATATTTCTAAATAATAAGTCATATTGCTGTTTTCTGATTAACTTTAGAGAGCTCTTAACATTTCTGTCTGTGCCCTCCCTGCTGCAATCTGGACTGGTTGCCTGCTATTCCTGGTGCTGAGCTATCATCCTTCATCATCTTGGAGATTCCCTCTTTTGTTAGAACGCCTGTTTTCTGTATCTCCTGTTTTCCTCTTTCTTGGTTTACTCCTTTATTTGATGATGTGTATCTTGCAGTAACTTCCTGAGAAAGGGAGTATGGGAGATAAAAATTTTGAGGCCTTATATGTTTGGATATATTTTAATTCAAGATGGAACTAATTTTCCTAGAAAATTTTGAATGCTTAGCTTCCAGCACCCAGCAGTACTGTTGAGAAGTAAAAATCGTTCTGTTTTCTGATCCTTTGTTTATGACCATTTCTTTATTCTCTGGGAGTTTAAAAAAATCTTCTCTTGTTCCAGTGTTCTTAGATTTCACAATGATGTGCGTTGTTATGAGTTTTTATATCCATTACACTGGGCACTTGCTTTCAACTTGGCAGTCATGTGTTTCCTTTCTGGGGAGTTTCCTCCCCTGTTTTCTCTGCTCTCATTCAGGAATTTTATCATTTAAATGTTAGACCTATGGACTGCTCCTCTAATCTTATCTTTTCCTTTAATCTTCTATATCTTTTCTTTGGTAGATTTCCTCAAGTTTAATTTTTCACGCCTTGTATGTATCTTTTTGTTTCTGATAGCATATTATTAATTCCTGAGAGCAAATATGTTGTCTTTTTTTAAAATTTTTTATTTGTTTATTTATTTATTTTCTTTTTGTGGACATATGTTTTTATTTCTCTACAGGTGAATTGCTGGGTCATAGGGAAGGTGTACATGTACCTTTTTTTTTTGATAGATCTTTATTGGAGTATAATTGCTTCTCAATACTGTGTTAGTTTCTGTTGCACAACAAAGCGAACCAGCCATATGCATATACATGCCCCCATATCCCCTCCCTCTTGAGCCTCCCTCCCACCTTCCCTATCCCGCCCCTCTAGGTGGTCACAAAGCACCATGCCTATCTCCCTGTGCTACGCTGCTGCTTCCCACCAGCCAACTATTTTACATTCGGTAGTGTATATATGTCGATGCTACTCTCACTTCGCCCCAGCTTTGACCTCCCACCCTGTGTCCTCAAGTCCATTTTCTATGTCTACCTCTTTATTCCTGCTCTGCAACTAGGTTCATCAGTACCATCGTTTTTTTTTAGATTCCATATATATGCGTTAGCATACGGTATTTGTTTTTCTCTTTCTGTCTTACTTCACTCTGTATGACAGACCCTAGGTCTTAGCATCCTGAATATAATATCTTCTTTTGTTTTTTTGAAGCTATTAATGATAGTTCTTTTGAAGTTTTCTTCTTCCTGTTTTGTCTGATTCCTCCTAGTTGACGTTTTCTGGTCTGTTTGTCCTGGACTCTTTGTTTAAGTGTGGAGGAAAGAAAGCTCATTAGAAATTCTGAGCCTGTCGATTTGGGCTTCACAGTAGGGTGATCTGGCTGCCCCCATTTGTTGGGGAACCTGAAGTGTTAGCATATTCATATATTTTCTCTTGTGTTCATCACAATATCAGAAAGAAATCCTCCAATCTCCTGCTTAGAAGGTAAAGCCTTGTTCCTATTGTTATGGAAACCAATAGGGAAAGATGAGTGGGAAGGTCCCAATGTTAGCAATTTATGCTGCCAGAATTCTGTGGCATAGATTTTGTTTGGTTCTTGACTTTTTTTCCAGACTTCCATTTTTTGGCTTTTTGGGGACTGCTAAGTCAATTACCATTTGACCATCTGCTTTTCAACTTCTAAAATGTTTCACTCTTGACCTCTTTGTTCTTGTGGATTCATTTCTTTAAAAAAAAAAAAAAGACAAAAAAACCCTTTACTATAATTTTAGTGGGGTTTTAGGTAGGAGTAAAAGTAGATGAGTGTGTTTAATTTGCCATTATACCCAAAAGTCGGGTATAGTTTAAATGGGAACATGCCAAGTTACCAAAAAAGAAAAAGAAAAAGAAAAAGAAGCAGAAGGAAAAGAAGGAAGGGAAAGAAACCTTGGATTTTTATTAGAATTGCATTAAATTCAAACATTAATTTGGGAAGCATTGAGATCTTTACCACAGTCAATCTTCTCATCCAAGAACACATTTATTCAAGAGGTCTTTTATGCCTTCAGTTTACCTTTTGTTATTTCTTCACTTAGATCCTGAACATTTCTTAGTAAGATTGTATTTTATGATTATTTTGTCTGTATAGTTTTGAGTTCAAATACATGTAATTCTTTAGTTATTTCTACTTTCTTGATTTCTGTATATCTCTTATTTATTTCTGTCCTCTGAAGCCTGGCTCGCTAGAACAAGCAATGTTAGATGCTTTGGTGATGGATCGAGTGGATTTCGTGAAGCTCTTAATAGAATATGGCATGAACCTCCATCGCTTTCTTACCATCTCCCGACTGGAAGAGCTCTATAATACAGTGAGTACTGGAACATTTCATTAGTCACCTCCTGAAGATTTATTTATTAATTAGCTTAACACTCAGCTTAAACTGTATCTTGAATGTTCAAGTCTCCTTCAGTGTTCATGTACAAAGATAGCTTATAGAGAGACAGACTTTTCAACCAAAGAAGAGACTTTCTTACCAAATCCATTGTATCCTATAGTCATTTCTGTGTTTCCCATTTTAATTAATTATACAGAATAGAAGCATAAACTAATTTAAGAAAATAGGATAGTAAGACCATAATTAAAGCCGAAGATGTGAATAAGAACAAATTGCTTTTATTGAGTAATTAGAAGCATTTCAACCTAAGGACACTTAAAATTTTGTTCCTGCAATTTTCCTATATAAACCTTTTATTGAAATGAGACTGGCTTACTCCTTGTAAAGACACCACTTGCTTAAGCCAAGCACCCTTCTTGAGATGTCCTTCCTTGCCTTTGAATATTACCCTTTCTTTAAAGCCCTGTTCAAGTCCTATCTTCTTGATTATTCCAATTCACATGTTATAGTGCCCCTATAATACAGATTATTTGCCACTCTTTTGAACATACCTATCTTCATATTGTTGGTTATTTTTAGTGTAAGTCCCACTCTCTTCTATTAGATTGTAAAAATTCTATGAAGAAAGTACTTTTATTCTTCATTGAATCCCTCAGTAGCTTGAATGAATGTAGTAAGTGTTCAATAAATATTTGTTGATAGAATATAATTGTGTGATGAAATTTGTAATTGTGTGATTTATATATAATAAAGGATAGTTACAGATTAGTTAAAATTTATTTCTGCCGCTTGCCACACAAAGTTAATTAAGGCCTTACTTCCTAGATATATACATCTTGCAATGAAAAATATTTCAATCTAATCTTCTCTTGGGAAATACCTTCCTTAGAATTAATTTGGCTTAAGCTTCATTACTAAAGATGTTGAAGAAAGTTTTCAGTATTCTGGATTATTTATGAATTCTGAAATAAAGGTTTTTTATTTCTCCCTAGCACATGGTAATTAAAAGGTAATTAAAAATTCTTCCTTTTGTTCTTTATTACAGAAACAAGGACCAACCAATATGCTCTTGCATCATCTTGTCCGAGATGTAAAACAGGTAACCTAATGATGAAGGTGTACAAATTTCTTCTGGTATTGTCTTAGCTTTGTGGTGAAGTGTTACCAGATTTTGCTTTGTAAAATGTAGACTTGGATTTTCTAGCGAATTACCTACCTTCTTTACCTGTGACTCTGAACAATTTCATCACCAAACCACACTCGTATTTTTTCTTGATATTTGTGTTTTAAAAGATATGACCCACCAAGTAAGTGGCATTAGCTAATAATTATTTTCTCTTATAAAACATGAATTGGAGACATAGAAACTTCCAAGCAGAATTTCAGCTTAACATGATACAACAATATTGCCAATGATGATAATAATACCTACTGAAAATAGAGAAACTTCCTGGTTCTGTTATCTTTATTGAAAGACTGGTATGTGATTCCATTGTTTTTGTTCTTGTTTTGTCTATTAGTGATAACTCTGGGGCTCTCACTTCCTTGGTGAGTCTAAGCATTGTTCTAGGGAACCAGGATGGATCCCACTGATCTATACCTTTGCTAATATTTTGCTCATGGTATTCTCATTGAACTTTGAATTAAGTCAGACTTAAAATCATCTCTGATCCCCCATTAGTTACCAGAACTTTCCAACTTTAACAGACTTTTTTTTGCCTTAATTCTGAAGTCTAATATCTTGATGGAGAGAGTGTGGCCTTTCTGATTATGTTGACTTGGTGGGAGTAAAAGGACTGGAAGAAGACATTTGGTTGGCAGATTAGCAGTAAGCAAAAGTGTCCATGCTGATGTAAATTTACTTTGCATTGATTCATGTTGGGTCAAAATGATGTTCCTTAGATTATCTCCTTAAACTCTGATTCTATCATGGTAAACTGAAGAAAAAGGAGTGAAATAGTTAGTTATGTGTTTAACTAGCAGCAAAATGAGCATGATTTGTGTTCCTTGGAAAAAGTGAATTATGAATGTGAAAGACAAAAATTAAATTATTTGCATTTATTTATATCTGTAACCTTATTTGTTGTTCAAAGCTTTGGGAACATTGTTCACAATCTGTTCATTTCAAAGATCTTGTTCAGCACTCTGTGCCTTTAAAAGTGTGCTATGAATGGCAGTTCGGAAGTAATACTTATGAAGAGGCACTGCAGTGGCCTTTAAGGGGTCAGAGCAGTTTTCATTTGGCCTAAGGCCCATGTGCTTGGAAACCTGCTACTCAGGCCCCTACCAGCCATGACGTTGGTCTTGGCACAGCCTGGTGTTTTGAAATCTCATTTTGCTCTGCCGCTTCATGTTCCTTATTTCTATTTGTTCTACTTCCTTTCCTATTCTTGTTTTGTGTATGATTTGGTCAACATGGTGCCAAGTGTTACAGCCATTTCAATAGAGAAGCTTAAGATTTAACTTAGTGTTACTTTTGGACCCTCCAGCATATCCTCCAGTGATTATACTTTTGTTGTAGTGGTTCTGTCATTTCCAGCTAAAAACAATCTTTTGTACTCTCTTTAAATGTATTTTATTCTAAAGTGTGTATATGCATGAGAGAGAAAAAGAGAGGAAATGAGCTCTTAAAAGCAGACATTCCATGTCTATGAAACTAAAAACATCTTAAGGCTAAGTATTTTTTCCCATTTGAACAACCAGGTTGTATCAGTAGCTGGCCATATTAAGTGATCAGTTGTTTTTGTTCTTGTTTTAGTTATTAGTGATAACTCAGGGGCTCTTCCTTCATTTGTGAGTCTCAAGCATTGTTCTAGGGCTGAAGAGTGTGAGTCTCCCTCTTTGCAGTTGATTCGGTTATGTTCTAGTGACATGGCAAAAGAGATAGAAAAAAAGAACTGACAGTTACGTGTTACATGTTTTTGTTTCAGCATGCCCTTCTCTCAGGCTACAGAATAACGCTGATTGACGTTGGACTGGTGATAGAATACCTTATTGGTAGAGCATATCGCAGCAGCTATACCAGAAAAAATTTCAGAGCCCTCTACAGCAACCTCTACAGAAAACATAAGGTAGCATAATTGAAAAGTACCCTAGTAAAATTAAGGATTCCTAGGAGTTATACTTTTAGAAAAATGGCTCGGGAAGTTTAGGTGGGAAGAGCTTCCAAAACGGACATGCTATTTATCGACACTTACTGACTATCTGCTGCGTGTAAATTACTGTGCTAAGCGCCGGCATGCTGGCCTGGGATGGACATAAAGATCAGGAGTTTAGAAACTTTTAGAGGAAACAGATTTATGAATAACTAGCCACAATACAAAACAGGATATAATATGTGCCGTATTGACACAGAAGTATGTGGTGAGAAGGGTTAGAGGGAGAGATGACCGGTTCTTTCCTTATCTTTCTTTTTCTTTTGAAAATACAGAAGTGAAAAGCTTAATAGGATTATATCTATAACTCATAATAGTACATAGCCTGGAGATGACAAACTTGGAACAAGTCTCTAGGGGTTATACTGGAAGATGCATGCAGAATGTATCACGTAAAAATACATATTATACATATTTTATTTTCCATCATATTTTTGAAAGTCTAGGAACGTAAAATTAGAGTTGCTGGTTAGTTGATTAGCAGAGAAAACGTTGCTTGTTTCTTAAAATTGCCAGTACCGATCAGTAAACTGAAGAGCCTAGTTCTTATTAGGGGATAATGAAAGTGTTAGAAAAGGTAGTTTGGGGCATTTTTGGCTGAGAGAAGAGCGGGAACAGTTAGAGGCACAGTGCTGTGGACACCAGGGTATGGTTTTGCAGTGACAAGGAGACCTTTGTCACTGGACAAGCGCCAGAAGGTTGTGAGGGATGACACTGGAAAGATACTTTGGGATAAGATCACATGAAGAGTCTAGAATATCAAGCTACTTTTGACCTTTATTTTTAAAGAATGAGGTGAAGTGAAAACCCAACTTGGCTTTAAGGGATGAGAAAACAAAACAGAAAGAAACCCAATTCTCAAAGAGAAAATGTTCTTTATTGGCATTTCACAGACATAGGGATACACTTGAGGTATCAATGCCTTCATGTAAACAAAATACGCCTTGCTATGAGGTTACCAGTGGCAGGTATAGGACTGACTGTGACCTTGGTGCAGCCCAGTGGGGAACATGCTAGGCAGGTTCCTCTAATGCCCTTTCTGGAAATGGGTAGTAAATTGCCCATTTCTCTAGTTATTTTCTAGTGAAGGAGTACAGAGTTTATTGTGTTTCCTAGTAAATTAGATCGTAGCAGTTAACGAATACATGGTTTGGAATCGGAGAGATCTGGGACTGAATCTTAGTTTTTGCTCATTAGTAGCTGTGTAATCTTGAGTGAGAAACTTAACCTCTCTGTGTGTCAGTTTCCTTATCTTTAAAATGGGAATAATAATATAATACCCCTTTCATAAATTTATCAAAAGGATTAAATAAAATAATACCTAGAATACCCAGGAAAACCCATATTCCTGGTACATAGAGGGTATAGAGTAACTTAATACTAATAGTCATTATGATTATTACTAGTGATACTATTAATTCTATATCACAGTAATAATAATGATAATAATTTGAGTAGCATCTTTAAAAAGTTGGACCCCATTACTTCTACATCTAATTTATATCTGTAAAACACAAACTAAAAATAAATAAAGAAAGAAAGAAAGAAAATAAAGTACAAATAAAATAAATAAATAAATATTAATAAATAAGTAAAGTAAAGTTCAAAGTTCCCGATACGGTTTGTATTGGGAATTTTATGTCAGTCCCTTTAAGAATGCTCTCGTTCGTTTTTGTTTTTCATTGATGAAAGCGTCATGCTGACAAGCAATTAATTATGTTGTTATTGGGCCTAGCCACTGGAATTCCAGTAGCGATATAACACCTGGAGAAATTCCATAACTTTCTAACTGAAGCTTAACCTTGGAGCTGTTTGTGAATGGGAACTTTTTCTTATCAGAACTGTGAATCTTTATTGCCTATTCTGAACTTGTTTCAGGTATAGAACATCGATTGATTCTAATGGAATTTCCACATAGAAAAGGAATGCAGATATATGATAGGGAGCAAAAGAACATGTTCTCTAAGATGTTAGGAAATAAGAGTGTGCTTAGTAAGAAGGGGGGATCATGAGAGGCTCTTGTTGGAGGAGTAATTAATTACTAATCTTGGATCAGAGACAGAACCATTGGATAGGACACAATATTATATTTGGTTTTATTGTTGTCTAGAAATAAAATGTTAATTGTTACCACTATAATCATCTTTTTCCCTTTTTGTTTTATTTTAAAAATAAAATAACATATTCCAGCAAGTGACCACTTTTACTCAAAGCTTTCCCCAGCCCCCTCTTCACCGAAGATGCCGCTCAGGAAATAGAAATGAATCTGCAGAAAGCACACTGCATTACCAGTTCATTAGAACTGCCCAACCTTACAAAGTCAAGGTACCAGTTACTTATTTTAGATTTGAAAAGAAAATTGTCCTTAAAGACAGAGATCTTTTCTTCCTTTAAAGTTTGAGAATGGGAAATACAAATAGAGGGATCATTTACAAGTACTATAAACAGATGGTGCAAGTCAAAAGCATAATACAGGTGTTCTCTAACAATGATGAGCAAACGCCCAGGACAAGCAACTAAATGATTTGCCGGGGCTGGCACCTCAGGCTGCCTTCCTTGTTCCTACCTCTACCATGTCCAGATGTTGACTCAGGAAGGCAGTCCATGGGATGGTAATAAAAAATAGAATCATTAGCCCAACATTGCACCCTCCTCCTCCTTTCCCCAAGGCTAATTGGAGGTGACTGTTTCCTTCTCCTTTCTTTTCTCTGACACTGTCCTCTTGCATCTTCTTTTTTCCCTTTTGAAGCTTTCTAAAAAATAATTTTGGCCTAATGTTACAGTATGACAATGATAATGTATTTATGACTGTGTGTGTGCATGTGTGTGTGTGAGCAGTATTATGCCCCCCTCCCTTTACTACCTCAATCCCACTTTCCTCTGGGGGTGAATGCTTTTGTTTAAGAGTTTCCATATAAATGGTTCCTATGTTGGCTGAAAGAGGTTTGCTTTTTATAGTTCTTAGAATGAAAAGATGTTTCATAAAATTACCATTGGTCATAATCAATGAACATAAATTCCCTTCATTTATAGAAATAGAGGAAGCTTATTACTATTTTTGCTATGATCTCCTTTAATTAGAAAGAATAAGCTGGGACGAAGTGAAAGAGTGGCATGGACTCATATATACTACCAAATGTAAAACAGATAGCTAGTGGGAAGCAGCCACATAGCACAGGGAGATCAGCTCAGTGCTTTGTGACCACCTAGAGGGCTGGGATAGGGAGGGTGGGAGGGAGACACAAGACGGAGGAGATATGGGGATATATGTATATGTATAGCTGATTCACTTTGTTATAAAGCAGAAACTAACACACCATTGTAAAGCAATTATACTCCAATAAAGATGTTAAAAAAAAAAGAATAATTATTGAATCTTGTTATTTGCCAGGCATTATTTTGGACACTTGGTTGAATTTGAGATGCAGGTGTGTTGGAGAAGATATAATTATGAGTGAGAAATGGTCCCACCCTCCCTCCCAAAGTAATAACCACAGTGCAGTATGATGAGCATTGAGAGAGAGATACATACAAAGTGATATAGAAGACTATAGGGGTTAGAGAATGGTTTTTGAGATGAGCTGTAAAAGGTGGGTTTACCAGGTAGAGAATAGTATTTCATTATTACCTATTACCATCACTAGGGGAATATAGTCAGAATAAAGGAAAGCAAAATTAAAACCAATCTATCTGTATGAATGTTGGCAACACTAGTGCCATTTTTCTAAGAGGAAGATAATGAATCTATTTGTAAGGTGAGGTTAGAGGTTTTTTTTAATAGTTATCATTTATCTAATATGTTATTTTAGCCCATTTCCTTGAGAAATTGAAAATTGTTGTATAGTTAGTGGCTCTATTCCAAAAGTATAGTGTTTTAAGTTGTGTTAAGTGAACTTAAGGTATCTCAGCCTAGGGACCCTGGAATTATTAGATGCAACAAGAAATGGATTAAAAAAGGCCAAAATTTTGGTTTCTGATTTATAAAGTTCTATTATTATTTCCATCTCTTTTCGGTGATTTAAAAATATTTTTAAGATACCCGATGTGTTTTGTCAGGTAGAACATCGTGCATTTGAGTATTTGGACACCCATTCCTATTTTATATTCTAACAGGAAAAGTCTGTAGCCCTTCATAAATCAAGGAAGAAGTCAAAAGACGAACAAAATATATCAGATGACCCTGACTCTACTGGCTTTATTTATCCTTATAATGACCTGCTGGTTTGGGCTGTGCTAATGAAAAGGCAGAAGATGGCCATGTTCTTCTGGCAGCACGGAGAGGAGGCCACAGTCAAGGCAGTCATTGCTTGTATACTCTACCGAGCAATGGCCCGGGAAGCCAAGGAGAGCAACATGGTGGATGATGCCTCAGAAGAGCTGAAAAATTACTCAAAGTAGGAGTTCTCCCTTTACCTAACATTCACATCAACAGTTCTTAGAATGGTTAGACACGTTTATCTCCCTCAGCCTAGAACTTGTAAGATGAGTGGACTTATAGCCGTGTGTTTCATGGACTGTCCCATAAATAAGGGTCTTGAGGTATTTTAAGGACTAAAAGGCAGGGAGGTGGCCTTCAAGTCAGGAGACTCGGGTTCCAGTTCTAGTCCAGCTCTTTACTAATTGTCAAATCACTTGACCAGATTTCGGGACTTCAGTTTCTTAACTATAAAATGTTCAATGAATGATTTTGGAAGTCCCTCCTAACTCTCAAACTCTTTGATACTAAGTTATATTAAAATTTGTTCTTTAAGTACAGCTCAGGCAGGAAAACAAATAAATATATTAGGTATTAAATTACCAGAGAGTGATGGTAGAAGATAGAAGAGTTAGAAATGTTTTGGTTTTTTGATGTAGTAAAGCATCATAGTAGTAGGGAAAGAAAGCAAGCTAGAGTTAATAGAAACTAATTTATCATTTTGATTTAAAAAATTCCAGAGAATGACAGTGTCTACTTTTTAGAGAAAACAACCTCCAAGAAGATCACCTGGGGGTGTCTCCAGGTCTAGTGCCTTACTTAAGTCATCTGTGTATTTTGTAAAATCTTTAAATTTATTTATTTATTTATTTTTTTGGCTGTGTTGGGTCTTTGTTGCTGCGCGTGGGCTTTCTCTAGTTGCGGTGAGCAGGGGCTACTCTTCGTCGTGGTGCATGGGCTCTAGGCGCGCAGGCTTCAGTAGTTGGCATGCGGGCTCAGTAGTTGTGGCGCACGGGCTTCGTTGCTCTGCGGCATGTGCGATCTTCCCGATCCAGGGCTCAAACCTGTTTGAGCCTGCATTGGCAGGCGGATTCTTAACCAATGCGCCACCAGGGAAGTCCCTAAAATCTTTAAAAAAAAAAAAAAAGGAGTGGCGGGGGCAGTTTCCACAGTTTTTCCTTAAATGCTAGTTCGGTTTATGAACAATCTTTTCTGTCAAAAAATTCTTTATTAGGTACTATCAGGGAGCCCCACACCAAGCCATACACAGCTTGTTTTGTGGTGTGGATTCGCTTCTCCCCATGGATAGCTCAGGCACTCCTGGTGGAAGCCCTCTAGTTCTGTTCTTTTAAGGAAGGGAGAACAATCCTTTTCCTGAGCAGCAATCCCTTTAAAACAGCTTCTGCATTTTACTGTTCCCTCTTTTGTCTTGGTCTTTTCTGAGTCTCATATCTAATCTTTTTTAATGTTTCTGGGGCTCTCACCTGCATTTATTTTTGCCACTCACCACTGTGTCATTGCAGACAGTTTGGCCAGCTTGCCCTGGATGTGTTGGAGAAGGCATTCAAACAGAATGAAAGAATGGCCATGAAACTGTTGACCTATGAACTCAAGAACTGGAGCAATTCTACCTGTTTAAAACTGGCTGTTTCTGGAGGGTTGAGGCCCTTTGTTTCACATACTTGTACCCAAATGCTACTGACAGATATGTGGATGGGGCGTCTGAAAATGAGGAAAAACTCTTGGTTAAAGGTATATTTACTTGCTTTATAGAGTTTAACGTTAGTTTAGTCTATACTCTTGAGGTCTATACTCTTGAGTTCATTTTTCCTTTGCTCCAGAAGATTACCTTCAGGAAAACCAGTTAATGTCTTTGATTCTCACAGATGAGCTGAGATTTTCACAGTGGAACCTCTGACAACTACTTTATCTCCCACTACCACAGTTTCTTTTTTTTTTTTTTAATTATTATCTATTTATTTATTTATGGCTGTGTTGGGTCTTCGTTTTTATGCGAGGGCTTTCTTTAGTTGTGGCTAGTGGGGGCCACTCCTCATCGCGGTGCGCGGGCCTCTCACCATCGCGGCCCCTCCTGTTGCGGAGCACAGGCCCCAGACGCGCAGGCTCAGTAGCTGTGACTCACGGGCCCATCTGCTCCTCGGCACGTGGGATCCTCCCAGACCAGGGCTCGAACCCATGTCCCCTGCATTAGCAGGCAGACTCTCAACCACTGTGCCACCAGGGAAGCCCTACCACAGTTTCTTTTTAAAAATGGGCATAATTGTGCCAGCTCCGTCCGTCACAAAGGCATACTCATGAGAAGGTGGTTAGAAGAAGTTAAAAGCATCTACAGACATAAACAAGATTTCGTTATTAGTAAACACCATTGTCTCTGATAATTATAACAGAAGTAAATGAGACTTTTTAGTGAAAATTTTCTCAGCTTAAAAATACTAACTCATGATAAACTAAATAAAATTAGCAATTTCTGTTGTTGTGTTCATCTAATGTGATGTTTCAGGAAATAAATGGCTATTTTATAAAGCTGCCCTCAAACACATTTGTTCACACCACTAACTATCTCCAAATTTTTCTATTCCATTATGGTTTAGCCTCATCTTTCATCTTGAATTATCAAGAGTAATTTAGTTAATTAGTAAAGGCATTTAATTTTTGACATCAAACCTAAGCCTAAAAAGCTCTAGGTTATGGTCATGCTTAAGAAGTACATAGCTTATGAAACAGAAAAAAAGGAGATGAAGCATGATCATTAAGAGCTACACAAGGTTATAATTTATATTTTAATTTTATTCTTCCTAGAGCTCTTAAAAGTATGATGTGTCCCAAATAGAATGACTGTTTTTAAAAACATTTTTTTGGTGGGCAAACTATAGAAAACACAAACAAATAAGAGATATGACATAAAATATATAAAAGAGCTTGTACATTTTAATTCCACTAATGAGATTGTGGAAACAAGAGAAATGTCAACCAGAAATTATTTCACATAGATTCCTCTTTAACAAAATATTGGAGAAACAACAATTGTTTCTAGAAGAAGTTCTCCTTTGATCTGTTTCGATTTCAGCCTTGGAAATGATGAAGCAGAGATGTAAATGGGTCCATCTTTAGCTACACAAGTGCTGGCAATAAATCTTTTTAATGTTCAGAGAGTGAGATGGGGGTATAGGTAGCTGGGATTTTGAGGAATAATTTTCTCCATGGCTCTGTCCTATACATACTTTAGTTGAATAGAAATCCTTGTTACTGAGAACTTAATAACTTTTTGCTCCTCATATACTTTATTTTTATATCAACAAAGAGACTTAACTGAAGCAAGACTAAATGTTTTTGCCCCAAAACATAGTGAGTTGACAAAGAAGACTGATTAGCTACTTAAAATCTTTGAGTTGCAGTAGACCATATTGCTCTCCATGCCTGGATCCTAATTCCTCAGTGCTTGGCTTGTGAGTTTTGGGAACACTTTTGCAAATGTAAAATGTCCTGGTCAGACTAATTCCATGTGGATGAAGACTGGAGGAAGACCTTGTAGAGTTTTATGTGGAAGGGAAAACTCATTTAAGTGCTTCTGGAGAATAGACTCTGACCTATTCCTTGGAAATGGAATATTGATTTCATTGAATACTGTTTCACAAGCCAATTGTTCTGCAATGGTCAAGGGCAAAAGAATGTGGAGCCTTTTCAGGAAGTGGGTTAGGAATTAATTAGTGTAATATTATCATTGTGCCTGCTAACTATGGTGTTTCCAGACCTGGAAGATTGCATGTATTTTGGGTTCTACATCCGAAAAGAAAACAAACACACAAACAAACCAATCCTATCTGACTGGGAAAAGTCCAGAGAACCTTCACAGGAAATCAAGCTTTAAAACAAAACAACAAAAGGTCATTTCAGCATAAAAAAAAATGAAGTCGACAAGGACATGACTTAGTTTCTTTAATCATGAGTGGTATATAGTCTGGGTTAATCTTACCTTTATTCACTGAATCCCAGAATTCTAGGCCTAATTTTAGCTCGAAAGAGATAATGTTCACCAAGATGATTATTACAATATTTAGTAAATCTTCTAAACTCTTTACCCTGAAAGGCCAATACAGGTTGAACATAAAAATTCTTTCGAATAGACTATAAATAAATTCATGAATGTTAGCAATAGCATGAAAAAACCATGGATGTCTAGATTTCTATCTTTGTTGGGTTTTACTGGCAGAGAAAATATATGTGTGATGGGAGATGCATCTAACAGAAGGTGACTTGGTATGTTTTTATATTCTTGATTTTATAATATGAATAAATTTTCATGTGTTTTATATGATAGTAACTACTTAGTGGCTTTAAAGAATTATTCAAGCAATATGCTCATTGAAAAAGAATACTTCTCACTGCTGTGCCTCTGGGTATTATAACATATAACAGTGTGGTATATGTATTTTAAACTTTCAAATGCATATATGTATATGCATCGTATTTTTTAATTTTTTAAATGGGATTACACTGTGCATATTATTTTATAACTTGCTCTTTTTAGACTTAACAATATAACTTTCATTATATTCAGAACTGCTTTTGTCTTTTCAATGATTACATAGTACAGTTGTCTCTCAATATCCACAAGGGATTGGTTCCAGGACCCCTCAGGATACCAAAATCCGTGGATGCTCAAATCCCTTATATAAAATGGTGTAGTATTTACATATAACTTTTGCGTCTAGATTACTTATACTATCTAATACAATATAAATGCTATGTAAATAGGTGCCAATGTATGGGAAATTCAAGTTTGCTTTTTGGAACTGTCTGGAATTTTTTTTTTTTTTTTTTAATCCACACTTGGTTGCATCTGTGGATGCGAAACCCACGGATATGAAGGGCTGGCTGTATTCCACTGTTAGGTTGTCCCACATCAGCTCTCCCTCTATAGATGGACATTCAGATTGACACTAATTTTTTGCTATTACAAATAGCCATGCAAAGAACATCCCTATCTACACATGCTTGGATTCATGAGTATTTCTGAGGGAGACACTTCTAGAATTGGAATTCTTGAGTCGGAAAGTATGTATACAATCAGGATATCCACTGAATTGGGGATGGATCTGACATTTTATATACACCCAAATCTTAACTTTATTTGGATCATACTTGTGCCTTGTATAACCCCCACTACTTACTTTGTTTTCTTTTCTTTTAAAGATCATCATCAGTATTCTTTTCCCACCCACCATTTTGACATTGGAGTTTAAAAGCAAAGCAGAGATGTCACATGTTCCCCAGTCCCAGGACTCCCAGTTTACGTGGTATAATGGTGACCAGAATGCCAGCGCTCCCAAAGAAAGTGTTTGTCTGGTTAGTGCAATATCATAATGAACTAGGTTTTCATGGCATTGACTGCACTCAAACATACACAGACACAAAGCTTATTTATTTAACAAATTATTTAACAATCTTAATCATATTATAGTAAGGTCAGGTATAGCGTGTATGATAGTTCTAATTAACCCCCGTATATTATTAAGCAAAATATCCTATTTCTGCCAAAATCAAAGACTTTATTATGTCTTGAAAGCTGCTTACCTTTTCATTTTCCTTTGTGACTAGTGGAATAAATAGACTTACTATTTCTCTAAAGCTACAATAAGGGATGCCTCATATCCTTAAAAATCTTTATTTAAAAAGATGCTGGTTTAAAATGTGCATTGATCTTCACTGTTTCACGCCATAGTTTTTTCATTTGTTATATCCGATGAGTTTGAATAGTTTTACTTGAGTTCCCAGATGTATACTCTTTCATGGGCAACTTGAGCTGCTTCTATTGCAACCCATCTTCACTGGAGAGTCTCCAATATGCTGTCTATGCATACATTTTTTGAATTTTATGTTTCAACTTGGATCACTGCTGATAAAGTTGTCATTTACTGTGAGATGTAGTAAACATCTTTTCTGGTACTTAATACTTCAGTGAGGCATCTTTAGCTAGCATCTTGTCTGATGTGCTTTTGTACTTATGAGGTATTTGTCATAATATTAAAAACGTATTTGATAAATGTTAAATGAAAAATAATTATAATTAGTTTGTATGGCTGGCATCTGCTGTGATTGGTTGAGCCTTTATTCTGATTGGTTAATGCCAGAACAGTTAACCGGATCAGTTGTTAAATATTTTTGCTATCATGCCTGTTTCGGTATATGTGTGTTCCTCTCCTCTTCCTTCCCTCCCTCCCTCCCTCCCTCCCTTCCCTTCCCTTCCGTTCCCCTCCCCTCCCCTCCCCTCCCCTCCCCTCCCCTTCCCCTCCCCTCCCCTCCCCTTCCCCTCCCCTCCCCTCCCCTCCCCTTCCCCTCCCCTCCCCTCCCCTCCCCTCCCCTCCCCTCCCCTCCCCTCCCCTCCCCCTCCCCTCCCTTCCCCTCCCCTCCCCTCCCCTTCCCTTCCCTTCCCTTCCCTTCCCTTCCCTTCTTACTTTTCTAAGCCTGATAGTTCCATTTGGGGTTCTCAGAGTCCAAGACGGCAGGTACATTCTAAACTCAATAGAGTGTGTGAGTTCTCCTTTGCAAAGCTGGGTTAGTCAAGTTGTCATAATTGTGATTGTACTGGTTAGATTATATGGTTACTAAGTTTAGACCATTTCAATTTTTTTTTTTTAAGGAAAGAGAAGAAATGTAGTGCTTGCCTAACCCTATTAGAAATAGAAGACAATCTTTATATGTGAGACATTCACATATATATGTTTGCCTTTATACTACTTCAGTGTTCACGTTAAGTTTAATTAGCTTGTTGAAGTAAACAATGAAGGAAACTGTTTATCATCTGTCTACAAACAAATATGTAAATATGTTGGCACTTGGTTGCAAGTAGTGCTTTGGAAGTGGATGTAACTTCACTTTTGGCTCTTAGAGGTTTCATAGAAAGACAAGCTTTCACTGAAACTGAAGGCATTGCAGATAGCTGGAGCATTCCACTAAGCAGTTCTTCTTAAAGCGGAGACTCTTAGGGAAAGAACTCCTTCCTTGAATGGCAATTAAATGTGCTCTTAACATTCAAAAAAGATGATAGTAAGCCCTCACAGTTCCCTGAAAAATTAAATTTTGTCTGTAATATAGTGGTTCTCTTACAGCAATTGCTCACCTGGTGGTTTGGACATGGCCACATCAATTAATAATTCAACGAATATCTAATAGCTACCTTCCACGAGCCAGACAAGTTCTGGGGGCATTTCATTAACTAAGGCAGATGCGGCCCCTGCTACCATGGAGCCTATAATCAGACTGACTATCCAAGATACCTCACCATTATTCAATTTAAAGCATTTATTGAAAAAGTGTTTCAAATCTGGTCTGTTATGAATGGATTATAATCATAGTAACAATGTTCTTTTATCTTTGAATTTAACTAAAGCAACAGGTTTGGATTATCTGCTTTGTGTTTAAAATTTTGTTAATCAGAGAATAAGGGGTAGAGGCAGCATTTGGTGGGACATACAAGTTTTCATAATGCTGATTAAGTATAATGTACTTGATTAGTTGAGGAACACAATTGGCATTATGTATTTTGGGGGAAAGCCAAAGACAGGAGGGACATAGATGCTCTTTTAGAGTGTCTTTGTGCTTTGTCGTCATGGTAATAGTGTGATAATAAATATGATGAAAGCACTGGTAAGAGGAGAATGAAAGCCATTATTCTTTTTTAAAAATTATTTTTTATTTATTTAAAATTTTTATTCTATGATTATTTTATGTTCAGAAAGGTGGAATAGCAGAAGAAAAAAATGGAGGACAAAGACTTTGGAGTTTTCTTGTATGTATGCAGAGCTGATTATAATATGAGTAGGATTTTATTACAATTTATTTTTCTTGATTAAGGGCTTCAATAAATGCGTCAAGTTTTCCTTGAGTTTCTCTAACTTTCTTGAGGTCCTCAGCCATTTGAACTTGTTTAGCAGTAAGTGGTTTAACTTTCTTCTCGCTATCTTCAGCAAAATCTTCTAATACCTCTTTGACATTTTTCTCTAATTGCCTGACTTCAGGGTTTCTAAGTTGCTGCATTAAAGTATTTGTGGTGACAGCAAGCATGCATTGTACTTGACAAAATAGGACAACATCATTGCATTCCTACTCAGAATCTACAAAATGCCATTGTTAGGAATGAAAGCCTCTTCAACAAAGGTTACAATGATTTAGAGCTGTTTTTAAGAAATGTCTTCTATAAACGTGGTGCCAAGTATCCTTAATCAAGCTCCATCTACTTCTGCTCCTTGGGATTCAAGGTTCTTTTGGACTGTAGTTATCTCATCACTTGCAAGATAAGCTGGGTGTTCCTCATTACATTTCAGCATCTTCTCCAGTTCATTCTTGGTTTCATTGTGAACACACTGTTCTTGGATCTGATTCTTCCAATGTAACCACCTCTCTTCCCAATCTGGACCTTCCATATTTCAGTTGCATTTTCAGTATCCTTGAGATGACCCTGAAGAACCTCTTCCATAAAATAAATAGCTGCATCTCACTGCTGTTTATCAGACATGGACTGGTCTTCTAAAGCATTGTATTGAATAACCCTCAAGCTGTCCTCCACAAAATTATTCCACTTCTGGTGTTTAATAGTTTCTTCCTTAACAGCCTCTTTAAATTTATCAAATATGTTATCATGCTCTTTTCCTTTTGGTTCTGTCATGAAGTGGGAAAATTCTTCCTGTAGGGTCTCCCAAGCAACCTCTATTGCTTTATTAAGAAGCTGTTTATCAATTCACTGTTTAAGCTTGATATCCACTGTAGTATTAAAAGTCCCTGAATTCATGGTCTGTGTAGCTAGAAGATGGATGTTTTCAATCACATGAGTTGATACTCTTTCCCACAAAGATTGCTGAACAATTTCCTCCCAGTGTTCTGGTGTAACGTGGCTCAGACTGATAACTTCATTGAGGATTTCATTTTTAGTTTTTTCAAATAGTTTTTTCCGATCAAGTTCTCGCAGGCGAGGATAGTTATTCTTCTACTCAGTTTCAAGGTTAAAACATGTTGCTTTGAAACTATCAGCCTGTTGTTCAATTGACTCTCATACCATTTTCCAAAAGTCCAACACAACAAGGCTTCAATTTCTTTTAGTCATTTGGTGTGCCTTTAGCATGCTTGTCTTTAGGAGTTTTGAATTCCAAAAAAAATTCTTTTCTTTTTTTTAAACTTTATTTATTTATTTATTTATGGCTGCATTGGGTCCTTGTTGCTGTGCACAGACTTTCTCTAGTTGCAGTGAGCAAGGGCTACTCTTCGTTGCGGTGCGTGGGCTTCTCATTGCGGTGGCTTCTCTTGTTGTGGAGCACGGGCTCTATGCGCACAGGCTTCAGAAGTTCTGGCGCACCAACTCAGTAGTTGTGGCTCGTGGGCTCCAGGGTGCAGGCTCAGTAGCTGTGCCACACGGGCTTAGTTGCTCTGCGGCATGTGGGATCTTCCCAGACCAGGGCTCGAACCCGTGTCCCCTGCATTTGCAGGTGGATTCTTAACCACTGTGCCACCAGGGAAGCCCACATTTCCTGTTAAAAGATTAAAACCACACAGAAATCTATGAAGTAGGGTGCTATCTCTTTTTCTTTTCTTTCATCATCCCTAAGTTCCCTCTTCTCGAAAGCAACCAGGCTGCAAGTGCTTTTTTTTTTTTTTTTCCTTTCTTCTCCTTTCTTTTCCTTTCTTTTTTCTCTCTTTCTAACAGCTCTTCTATGTAGACACCTCTGTAGTCACATTTATGCAACCACTTCCTTGTCACACAGATACTCATTTCTCACCACCTACAACTGTTAACCCCTTTAGGCTGGCCCATAACTTTTGAGAAACTGATGGAAGATGCTTTCCCTAGAAAAATGCATGCACAACACAAATACTTGCATATAATTTCAGGAGGTTCAAGGAACTCCAGAAGCTCAGAGAGTCCGTGAGTTTCAGGTAAAACCTCTGTTATAAATGAGTGGAGAAGCTATCAAAGCCAGAATCCTCAAACTAACACTGTGCCTGACTTCCCTATAATTTGGGAAAGATGTATCACCATTATGTGTCCATTTTGTCCTCCTGTATTATGGAAATAATTCTATTCTCTGTTATTGATTTCACAAGGATTTTATTAATATCCTTAGGTTCCAAAATTACTGATAAAGGAGATTAAAAAGAACAGGAAGAGGGACCATTTTTAAATGCTTGGAACTACTCAGTTTGACTAGGTTTTCTTATGGGAGACTCAGCTTGGTTTTCAGAAATACCCTGTTCTCCTTACCCTGTCAAAGATTGATACAATAAATGTAGTTTTCCTTCCGTTCAAGACTAAGATTGTAATTTGTCAGGTGGGTGCCCAGTTAATTTCTAATATTTTTATTATATTTATGTATTTATGAAATATATAATATCTTAGATACTGGTAAATGTCAGTATTTTAGTTATGCCTCTGACAATAAATGATTGTTTGCTCATTTTACAGAAAGACTATGATTTGGAAAGTGGCCCTGATGAGAAACCAGATGAAAATCAGCACTTTGATTTAAAGAGCGTGCCCCAAAGCCTCCCATGGACCAGGAAAGTCTATGAGTTCTACAGTGCTCCAATTGTCAAGTTTTGGTTTTATACGGTTGGTCTCATTTCAAAAATTATATATAGTATTCAGGATGGTTAATTGCTAATGATAATGTTGATAATGATATGCCTGATTTACCAACTTGTAATAAAAATGTAAAAAGTGCAGTTAAAAAAAAAGGGAGGAATGACAAAGGAGGTAGGGAAGAAGATTGGAGGGAGGCGAGAAAAGGTGAGAGCAGATCTCTCTGACTTTGGGAGTGAAGGCACAAGCATTCTTCGTTTTTTGAGCGCTTCCAGTTAACACAGCTGGGACTCAGAATCCGAAACTGTGTGGAACAATAGAATGAACAATATGGTTGTAGAATTAAGTGATGGGGGTGGATTCTTTTCCCATCTTGGGCAAAAAATCAGCAGTTGAATTGATTTTTTCTTTGTAGGAATAATGTGTAGTATAGACCAAAAAATTCAAGTGTTTGTTTTTTGTCTTCAGTTGCAAATGCTTCTAAATATGTAGAGGACAAGAAACATTTTAGAAGTTGTGTAAACAAATACTAAATCTATCATGGATGGGAGAGATACAGAGAAAACAACTGTACACTAAATGTATTGAGTGCTTTTCACATTTATTTAACAGTATTTATTTTTCTAATGCTAACCTATAGTTAGTTAAATTGCTCAAGATTGTATATTTCTAAAACATTTTGTAGTGATTATAAAAGGATATTTGTCTAAATGTGTTATATTTCAAAATATTTACTTGCCCAACCACACACTTATTTCATATACTTATTCAATAAGTATGTAGCTCTGAATAACTTTTATCTGTTTTCAAAAATAAAGTCTTCATTCAGATGATGAGATTTCACCATTTTTGTGAACATGGAAATACTGTATTTTCTGTATTTTGTGAATACAGAAAATCCTAGAGACTCTGATAGTAGCTTCGAGAGAATTTAACCATAGTCACATCATTGGGTAAAGAGTATTCAGCTATTTCTTTCCTTAGAAATTTCTAGCTTATGAACTCTTAGAGACAGTAGTAAAGCTAAGCAAATGGAACAACAACAACTACAAAAATAGCTAAGGATGGTGTTAGCAGTGAGCACAGGCATTTTTAGTCATGGCTGTTACATTGCTAGGTTATGGTACGTGTGCTTTATTGAAGCAGTGTCTTGTTATAAATGCTATGATGAAAAAGAAATGTAAACATTTTTGGATATCTTTTTAAGAATTGGAAAGGAAAAAAAGAAGAGTCAGAAGCAATACCACCAATATCTACAGTGTTTTAGTGCCTGGCCACCATGAAAACAATGTAAAAAATGACTGCTTAATAGTATAAATTTATTTAAATTATGTTCCTAAGGGGTCATCAAATATATTAACCCTTGAAACATAGACCTAGAGAAGTATAGAATTAATAGAATTTACTTTAACTTTTTTATATGCTTCTCTACTAAGCTTCTTAACTCATAGGCAATGCTAATACCCATTATGCCTGGCTGAAATATCACCTATTGTATATAATATCAAATGGTAGAGTCAGAAGTGATTTCAGCCATTCTCTATGTAGAACTAAGCTTGGAAGAAGACTTATCAAACTTGGGTAGAGCTCAAAAAGATATGAGAAATAGGGATCCAGGTTAAAATAATATGATTCTTGTGAGAAGGAACACACACATAGGCACTTTTCTCTCTGTTGATCTGGGATTTTTAATACGTGTTTATTAGCTAGCACTGTGCATTGTCTCTGAAGCTATTGAAAAGACTGCACTGTCTCATGCATTGTTGGTGATTGTGGAAACTGATAAAGCCTTTCTGGCAGGCAACTTAGTAATATGTGTCACAGTTTTAAATGTGTGTGTAGTTATTCTACTTCTGGGAATTGTAAGAAGATAAGAATGTTAGATAAGATCACAAAGCTATTAATCACTGTGTATCTGTGTGTACGTGTTTACCGCGTCTTAATTCTTTGAATAGACTGGAATTAATATGCACAGTAATTAAACATACATTTCTTGAATGTCTATCATGTGTCAGGCTGAGTGCTTAAGTGCTGTAGATAAAAACGTCAACAGTCTTTAACTACAAAGACTCACAATTGGACAATACGTTTCCACTAACCAGAATTTTTCTTTTTTTAAGAAAAAAACAGAATCAAATTTTATTATATTTCTAGCACCCAGAGATAGCAATTCTTAACATCTGCTTTCAACTTTTTTCTATCCAAATATTTTCAAATTTTTCCACAAGTGAGATCATAGTGTATGCAGCAGTTTTAAACCATTTTAACTTAACAGTTTATCACAAATGCTTAAAATTCACTAGAAGGATTATGCTTAATGTTTATAAGTACGTTTCTACCTTTTACATATCTGCATCTCATGGATGTGCAGTTTATGTAAAAATTCCCTTTTGTATCTTGTCTTCTTTCTCCTTCTATTATACTAATGTATACTTTTCTGGCTCTTTAACCTCCAGCCTCTAAGCTTTTTTTATTTCTGTTCTGCCACTTCCAAATGGAAAACTGTTTCTTCCTTTATCTGCTTATCTGGAAATGGTGTTCATCCTACAAGACTCAACTGATACACCTCTTTCTCCAAGTCTCAAATCCAGCTTCATCCTCTGCATTCCTGTCATGCCTTTAGTAGACTTGCATTATGGAAGTTATCATACTCTGTACGCAATGGCATCGGCCTGGGTCAGAGATCACACTCCACCAGCCTGGCAAGTGACATTAGTGAGGCATTTTCCTGCAGGTCTAGGTTGAATGCTCTGGGCAGAGCAGCCTCTAGGTGGCATAGACTGTTTTGAGAACTCCTCACTTATGGAAAGCTCAGGACCGTGAAACAGCTGCCTGGCTAAATTCTGTAATCTGCGTAGGCCCAGTGAGTCATGTGTTAGAAGACGTGAACCCAGTCCATAAGTGGTAACTGGAATATTTTAATCAGCATAAAATAAAACTCCCAGCAATAGTAAATATCACAATTTATTATATTTGAAAATAGGTACCTACTAACACTGCTCCTTTGGCATTCTTGGGACACACGTTTTCTGTTTAAATGGAGGGGAAGGTGTGTGATTCTCTCTTGGCTTGCTGTTGGCCTGACTGTGTCCATGCTGGAATGTGCAGGGCTCTGAAAATTGTGGTCAGGAGTCAACAAGATGTGACCATGCCCACTTCCATGCATTTGAGAACAGTGATCTTCTTTCCTTCCACAAATTCCTAGAATAGAAAACTGTGGATTCTGATGCCTTCTTTGATAATTAGGTCATCAGTAATCAGAGGGTGGTCCCAGTTATATTTTCATGCTCTCATGGTGAAGTTCATGTGTGTGGTTCTGTTCATTTGGGTCTGTGTGTGCTTGGCATCCTCCATTATGACTCTCACTCATGTGCAGGGAATCCATGTCCCCCTCACAGATGGTGTATTTGGCATTCCTCATGCTGTTCACTTACACCGTGTTGGTGGAGATGCAACCCCAGCCCACCGTGCAAGAGTGGCTCGTTATCATTTACATCTTCACCAATGCCATTGAGAAAGTCAGGGAGGTGAGTTATCCCTTCTACCTTTGTCTTCTACATACCTCTGCTAGACGTGTTCTGCGCTTGGGTGATGAAAATGGAGAGGTCAAGCCTGAGGGTGAGTCAGGCAACGATCCTGATTTGTATGCTACGGGAAAGGTAATTAGGGGGGAAATTTCTGATCTCAGCCTTTTATTGTTGCCAAATACTGTCTGTTGGTTGCTGCTCTTTGAAAGCAGTTATTTTAGAGGACATCTTAGTGCGTTTATCAGTTCTAGAGTGATGGTATCTAACTGTTTTTAGACCCTCCAACTATTTGATTTCCCAAAAGTGTTTTTTTTTTATAAAGTTGATGTTTTTTGATAGCCTAACATTACTTGCATATTATTGCTTTCATGTCACAGAGTGGCACATAAATGGCTAAAGTTGTGCAATGTGTAAAGAATTCATTTATAGTTTTCGAAAGTTCCTACTAAACATTTTTGAACATTTAAGATAAAAATTCCTCTGGGGCAAGTAGTCCAAGAAACAAAACAAAGCAAACTTTTCATTTTTAGTTTGCAGTGAGTCACTTAAAACAAAAGAAAAGGAATGAATATTCCTATCCAATTATAACTGCAATCACATACCGTATGACTTAGGCTGTTTTAGATATCATTGTATATGTATCTCTCTCTACCTCTGTGCATTTACATACAATGATTTTGTCCTAGAGCTAATATGACCAACCTTGTATATTATGTAGAAAACAATTCAGCAGAAAAACGTTATCCGAATTATACCATTTTTATTATGCTTCAGGGAAAATGGCTTTTTACTGTTTTACATTTCAGTTTGTCTGATATTCTGTTGCAGGGGTAATTTCTTATAATAGTGAATTCTAATATCACATTCTGAGTAATTTGCTAACTACTCACTAAATAGCAGTAGCGGGGCCAGATTACAGGATTCTTTGGTTTCTTTGCACTAGGCTATACGTCATGAAATGGAATTGCAGCTATATTCCATTGCAATATTGAGTTTTAAATGTCTTGGCGTTTCCCTGTGTTAGTTTAGGATTAATGAAAGCTAGAAAAACTTTTCTTTTTTAAAAAAATTTCTGGTTCGTTTTTAAATAGCTGGCCAGTACTAACAGTGAGATTAAACTACATTTATAGAATTGTTTAAATAATTCATTCCCCAAGGATAACTTACGTCTCCAAAATCCCCTTATGATCTAAGGTTTGGCATGATTCCAAGTACTCCTTAAAAGAACAGTTGATGTATTAAAGATCATATTGATCTTGGGTTATAACCCATTCTTTAAGTTTCCCTCTTTCTTTCATCTTTTAGGTTTATATTTCAGAACCTGGGAAGTTTACTCAAAAGGTGAAGGTATGGATTAGCGAGTACTGGAATCTGATGGAAACTGTGGCTATTGGCCTGTTTTTGGTGGGTTTTGGCCTTCGGTGGGGTGACCCTCCTTTTTACACAGCGGGAAGACTAATATACTGCATCGACATCATATTCTGGTTCTCACGGCTCCTGGACTTCTTTGCTGTGAATCAACATGCTGGTCCCTATGTGACCATGATTGCAAAAATGGTGAGTACAGTCTGCTGTATAATCAGGTGTTCTTTTAACAGTTCTACTTAATTTCATGGTTCACATACATTGGTTTAACTTTTGAAATTATTTAAAGAAGCACACACTTCATCCCCACTTTCCTTATAACCATAAACTCTTATTTAACAAATGTCCTTGGATAGCATATTGGATAGTTGATTACAATACTCAGCTTACCCTTTTGGTTAGGGCCAGATGATGGGGGGTTGAATCATATCTGTCTCTGAGCACAGTAATTCCTGAGGGCCAGATTTATGTGAGGCTACCGCCAATAATATTTTCTGCTGAAATAGTGATTTGTCTTTTTACCTCTCCACCCCCAGCCAACTCTTAAATAGTGATTACTGTGGGCCACACATTGTTCTAAGTACTTTGTATGTATTAACTCATTTAATCTTCAAAACAACTTTATGACATGGGTACTATTATTATCCACATTGTACGTTCAAGGAAATGGAGTTCAGGTAAATTTCCCAAAGGCATAAGTCGGGGAGCCAGGATTCAAATCTGGGCCACCTGGCTCTGTCTGCCATCTGAGCTCACTGTGCACTTGTATTAGCCCTGTCCAACTGGCTTTGCACAGGACCTAAGAAGGACAGTACCTCAAGATCATCTTTGCTTTTTCTTCTGGAATACTCACTGGCAGGGAAGGGGCAAGTTCTTGAGAAGGAAAGGTAGTGTTGAAACAAAGGAAGAAGACAGAAAAGGGAGAACCTCCAGGATTCCAAAGATAGATTTTTCTTATTTTTTACTTTTCTCTTAGACCAGCAATATTTTCTCTGGTCTTGGTGACATTGGTATTAATTCAGTAGGTTATGCTGAGGTAATCACTGTATCTCAGTGACTTAGCACAAGTTTATTTCTCCCTGATACAAAGATTGATGTATGCTCATGGAGGCCACCCTCTACCCAGTGACTCAGGGATCCCAAATCGTTCCATCTTGGGATATAGCTGTGTCAACATTGTGGCTTCTGAGGTTTCCTATGACAGGGAATAAGAGGGATGGAGAATATCTAACAGCTTTTAACTGCTCTGGATGGGAAGTGACTTAAATCACTGTTACTCCACAGCCCATTGGCCAGGAATAGGTCAGGTGGCTCCTGCCTCATGGAAGGGAAGCTCATGGACTATTCACGGAGTATGTCTCTGCCACAGGGAACAAGTGGGTTGAACTGATGTACATTTAGTAATTGAAATGAATTATTTAAAAGAGCCTTTAGAAAATTACAGTACATGTGCTATATATACATGTGTGTGTAGTACATGTGTGTACTGTATGTGCTCCATTGTGCATTATAACAATCAGGCTTACTTTTAATACAAAGACTATGTGTTTGGGAGTTAATGAACCACTGGATTTAACAAACATTTTATAGTTGCTTTTGCATCTTTAAAACAAAATTCTTCACTTCATCAAGATGTTCAGTATCTTGGAGTTCAGTACCTTGGAGCAGATTCTTGGCCTGATCAATTTCTTAGACTCAAACTCCTGAAGATAATCCTGGGAATAAGGAGCCATTTTACTAATTTGAATATCCCTATTTTTTTTCTTTTCCTAATCTCTGATGAAAAGTTAGATATTAGCTAATCAAAAGCTATTCATATTTCATCACATCTTAAAAAAAGAAGCACAGATCCTCTACAGTTAGCACACTTAAATTACTCCATAGACTACATTGACATGAAACATATACTGTGCAGAGAAAACAAAATGTTTTAGCCAAAGGAAATCCAGCTATTCATGGACTAGGCATTTTGGGCAATGACTAGACAGTCTTATTATTGGCAGGTATAATTATGATGGCTGCAGGTGTTTGATTTGTTTTAAATTTCAAATCTGTAGTAAACTTCTGGCTGTGACGTGCTTTTTTGCAGACAGCAAACATGTTCTACATTGTGATCATCATGGCCATTGTCCTGCTGAGCTTTGGAGTGGCACGCAAGGCCATCCTTTCACCAAAGGAGCCTCCATCCTGGAGCCTTGCTCGAGATATCGTGTTTGAGCCATACTGGATGATCTATGGAGAAGTCTATGCTTCAGAGATAGATGGTACGTAGAGGATTCCGCCACCATGCAGCGAGTGAACCTTTGTAGATACTCAGAGTAATAAAGAACCCTGGAAAACAACCA
Source organism: Balaenoptera physalus (assembly GCF_965194825.1). Lineage (NCBI taxonomy): Eukaryota > Metazoa > Chordata > Mammalia > Artiodactyla > Balaenopteridae > Balaenoptera > Balaenoptera physalus. The sequence goes on from NC_138886.1 coordinate 45,129,606, forward strand.
TCTGAATCTTAAAAATGTCAAGAGTTTGTGGTATTCTGCTAAGTCAATATGCTAAATATTTGTCTAGAGTCATAGGACTATGATTCACCTTATCTCTCATTCTTTTAAATTCTTTATTTGTAGTTTGTTCAAGCCAGCCGTCCTGCCCTCCTGGTTCTTTTCTTACTCCATTCCTGCAAGCTGTCTACCTCTTCGTGCAATATATCATCATGGTGAACCTGTTGATTGCTTTCTTCAAGTAGGTTATTTTAATCAAATACAGTTATTTTGTATGAATCAAAAATGGGTGCAGGTATTTTGAAAGATTCACATGTAACCTTTGTTTTTTGTGTGTTTCATGTTTAATTACTATGGTTTTAAAATATGGGCATGGAACTACTGGCAGGAAGGCAGCAGTGTATGAGAAGAGAAAAAACAATAAATAGAGAGTGTAATAAAAGCGGACGGAAAGGAGATCATACACTGTAATTAAGCAATAATTTGGAATCATGGAGAGTAACAATTGACGAGGCTGAAAGTTGGTTAAAGAGTCCTTGATAACTTTCCTTCATTGGCTCTCAGTATATCTCATTCTCTGTTTTCTTCTATATCACTTTTCACTTCTTCTCAGTCTTCTTTTCTGGATCATCATATTCTCTTCAACCTTTTAACATTGGAATGTCCCTGGGCCCAGACCTTTTGTTTACACTTTGGTGATCTTGTTCAGTTTCCTGTATATATATACTGACAAATCCCAACTTGTATCTTCAGCCTAGATCTCTTTCTTGAACTTCAGTCCTGTAGATCCAGCTCTCCTGCTCCATTACCAGTCAGATGTATAATATTGGCTTGGCCAAAAAGTTCGTTCGGGTTTTTCCATAACCTTACGGAAAAACCCGAATGAACTTTTTGGCCAACCCAATAGATTTCTGAACTTTCAAATGTCCAAATTCTTGATCTCCCCTCTTTCCCAACATACACTTATTCTGCTTGTATTCTTTCCCAAATCTATAAGGAAGACCACATGTTTCTGTCAAAGCTTCGTCTTTCCCATTGTTCAGACCAAAAACCTTGGCATTCTTAATGCGTCTCATATTTCTAGTTCTAGACTGTCAGGAATACCTGTTGACTCCATCTTCAAATAGATCATCAGTCCAACTGCCTCTCACCACCCCACTGCTACTACCACAAAGCCTCCTAATTTATTTCTCTGCTTCTGTCTTTGGCCCCTATATTCTGTTCTCAACACAGTAGCCCTAATGACACTTAAATTTTTTAAATTACTTAATTAATTAATCAATCTATTCCCTAATGACCTTTAAAACATATGTCAGATGATGTCACTCATCTGCTCCAAACCATTCAAGGTTCCCCATTTCCTTCTGGGTAAAAGTCAAAGTTTCTACAATGACCTAGCTTCCCTGCTACTTCTCCAGGCACCCATCACACTACTGTTCCCCGAATCCATGCCTCTCCAGCCACACTGGCCCCTCACAGTTTTTCAAACAACACAGGGGTGTTTGCAGTTGCTGTTCCCTCTGCCTGGAATGCTCTTCCCGCAGATATCAGTGTGGTCCATTCCCTCACCTCCTTCAAGCCTTTGCTCAAATGTCCCCTCTTTAATTAGCCCTAACCTAAGGATATTATTTAAAAGTGCAGCCCCCTTTCCTTTGACCATCTCCTTGGCATGCCTGGTCCCCCTTACTCTTCTTCCTTTATACTACCCACTTATATATACAAATATATTTTATAATTTATCTCTATATTGTGTTTTTTCCCCCGTTTATCTCTTATACTGGAATATAAGCTCCACAAGAACAAGTTTGTTTTTTTGTTTTTTGGGGTTTTTTTTTTTGGCCTTTTTTGCCCATGAATTTATCCCAGGCACTGAAAAGAGTGCCTGGCACATATTTGTTTAATGGATGAAAGAAATCAAGTGAAGTGATGGGAAGAAACTAGTATTTTCTGAATGCCTCTTTTATGCCAGGCACTGTACTAGGTATTTTATTCATTAATTATCTCACTGAAGAGAGATAGATAAGAAAAGGGAAATCAATGCATAGAAGTTAAGTAAAGAAGGTAGAGGAGATAAAGGCTGAAGGCAAGCAAAATAAATCAGAACACACAAAAAAGGACTGTTGTTGTGTATATATGGGGAAAACATACTTTTTTGCTTGTTGCAAGATTATATGATAGCTATCATCTCCCTTTAGCCTCACCATTTTATGCACTTGTAACATTTGCTGGTGTTTAATTACTGTGGCTATTTTTTTGACATTTCAAATAAGATTAAGAGTGGGTATGAGATTTTTGTTTCTCAAAAATGACAGGTGTCAAAAGGGAGGCTGACAAATCCTCCCACAGGCCAATCTTCTCACTGAGATGAATACACTGAGGACCACACAAGCTGAGCAACCCCAGATCAGACTACTTGTCCAAAGGCCCCTTTCCAGATTCTGTAATTACAAAGAACCTGAAATACACTGTGAAGATCGCCACCTGCTGGTGGGCAGGCTGTGATCACACTTGGAGTGGGAGTAACGTGTAATTTTGGTGGCCCTCAAACTTGATTGTGCAGGAGAATTACCCGAAGGACTCACTGAGACACAGATCGCTAATTGGGTCGTTCCGGGATAGGGCCCAAGAATTTGCGTTCCTGACCTGTTCTCAGGTGATGCAGTGCTGCTGGCTCAGTGACTGCACTTTGAGAAGTACTGTTAAACTCAGTCAGTCGTCAGTGTTTCCTTCATCTATTTTATGAACTCTGAAACTTCCCTCCTCCTCGTATCCTAAGCCGGCTTTCCCCAGGATAGTTTGGGTTCCTTCTCTTTATCATTACTGCAGTTTAGGGTTACCTGCATTTTTATTTGCCAAATGTGGCTGCCCTTCTCAAGTACTTCTCTGCCATCTTTCTCTAAAGAAAATAAATTACATATTAGCCTAAGCAAAATATTATGATGGATATTCCATTGTGTCTTTCCCACCCACATCATGTTATAGACTTAAATAGTTAAGGGTGATATGTTGTTTGAGAATTTGTACCACTCACCACAACTTCTATTACAAGTTCTATAATATCAACATATTTACTGCACTATCTGCATATTATAATTGATATAATTAAAGGGAGAAAAATCCCAAGGTGGCCTACCAATAAGGAGTCACTTTCATTGTAAGGTTAATGTAAATAATTGATCTAGCTGCTGAATCGAAGCTCTGCTTATTGACTTATTTTAGGATGAATTGATTTTTCTTCCATCTCTTCTTCTTCATTAATATTCTTTCATTTGAATGTTTTAACTAGGATTATTCTAGCACGTCTCACATTTGACATTAGGAGAATCTCTTCATAAGGTTGATGATATAGAGGGACATTAAAGCTGTTTACCATGAATGATGAATTATGGACTGAAAAGATCTTCTTATGTGAGAAGAGATGGTGAATCAAGAATAATGTTACTTCCAGAGGACAGTTTCTGTTCATTGCATTTAAAATGTTGGCATTTTCTTCTCTCTGATTGTAATTTCTACCTTTTGCTTATTCTGATTAGCATATTTTATTGTAGAAGGTGATTAATGTATGTTGTTTGGTTGAAGAAGAATCGTAAATGCAATGGATATTATTTTTATTGACTAACTACCATCCATGTCAGGCGAACCAATCATAAAAGTTGGAAAATAAAGCAATAATCTAACTGTTATGTTTCAGGATTCCATATTAAAACACTGTCCCTCTCTTACTACAACTTACAGTAACGTTTACATAGATCTGAAATCCATTTCAAATAACCTGTGGAAATACAATCGCTATCGCTACATCATGACCTACCACGAGAAGCCTTGGCTGCCCCCGCCTTTTATCCTGCTGAGTCACATTGGTCTCCTCCTTCGCCGTCTTTGCCATCACCAAGCTCCAAATGACCAAGAAGAGGGTGATGTTGGATTAAGTAAGTTTTCATTGGTGGGGCAGGAGGAAGAGCGTGCAAGAGTGGAGATCCAAGGTGAAGACACCTGGAACGTTGTCGATTAAATTCAGGGCACAGGATGGAAGGCTCTGGGAGTTAACTGACAAAAGAGTATCAGCTGAGCACCTGGGTCTAAGTAAATACATGGATCTCATTACGTGGTTGTAGTACCTTTCGCTAAAAGTAGCTGATACTTTGAAAGAAAGGAATAGGTAGGAACAGAATCTCTGCTTGAATGTGTAAAGGCTTTTTGTCACCTGGAAAACCCCGTGTTTTTACTCTGCTTAGCTGGGAAGACGTCAGAATAACTCCTAGAGAGTAGTCAGAGTGACCCATACTTATTTCCCTGTTGTTGAAGATGGAATCCAAATCGAAAGGATACAGAAGGTCTTGTGGACTAAGGGAAATAGATAAACCAGACTTTGCTTAATTTATTCACCAGAATCATGGCTCTCTGGTTCTCTAATCTACTGAATATGGAGGTGATTCTTTATAGATGTTTCATATTTTCAAGAACTTCAACTCAGGATGCAGAAATGTGGATTCTCTCTCTCTTTTTTTTTTTTTTTTTGGCAAAGCTTAACTCGACATATTTTGAGATTTTCCTAGTTCATTTTGCTTATCCATATATTGCCTGCATGATATGACTGTCATACTAATTGTCATAAGAGAACATTCCTTCTTGTGGTTCAGAGATCTTTTGTAGTTCCTCTAGGCCCACTGGTACTAGGCCCATTTCTAGATAATTCCTAGATATAGAGGAAATGGATAGCATAAATTCACAATCCTTTATCTCAATCCCTAAATTCAAAATACATTTGAAAATGGAAAGTCTTTTTCTTCATAAGTTGGAGAAAGACTCATTTGGACAGAAGAGGCTAACGGGACTAATGTAAGCCATTTATACTCTTTATCCCTCGTAATATGGATATTCATTGATTTTTGCTGCAGAAATGATGTGTTTGATTTCAGGGTATTGCCCTAGCTACAACTAGGGATTTTACTTCATTTATGGCATATGCACTATATTACCTTTCCAAAACTAGAAAACTTCTTAATTCTGAAATGGACTGGTTCCAGGAGTTTCAGATAAGGGATTGTGGACTATTTATACATTTCGGTGGGCCCTTAGGAGGACAGATGTTATCACAAGGTTGACAGGGTGACATGCTTTTGCTCCTGCTGTAGTTGGCTCCGTGAAGTATTTTTCTTCTCTTGAGTCACTTGGTGATTTATTTTTCTGTTCCATTTCTTTCCCCTAAGAGATTCAGCCTTTATATGGAAGTCAAAGCACAACTGAAGTTAATTTAAAGGCTTATAATTATATTATAATTTCCCGGCTTCTAATGGAGTGCCATCCCAGAACAACTGTAATCTAACAGGAGAGTGTGAACCACTTGAGAGATCCTGGGATTAACTAGGATTTGGCCCAGTTTTCTAGCACGATAACAAACAACGCTTTCCTGGGCTTACCTTGATCTGAGTTTATAGGATGATTCGGTTATAAAACTCGAGGAAATATTCTGATGGACAGAGGTACATTCACCCTGAACTCTGGGAAATTCTTGAATTTGTGTGAGATTGCCTTTGATTCTCTGTATTGAGGATCAAGACGTTTGCACATGGGGCAGCAGTGCCACCTGGTGGACAGTCACAAGAACGTGCCACATACTGCAAGCTGCACCTGTCACTGGAACTGCTCTGTGGGGTGTTTGCTCTTAGGAATCCACAGAAGGCTCAAATCATACAATTCTAAAGTTCCTTACTCATACAAGATTCTTTAGTGCAAACACACATTTAGAGTTGAGTGGGGATGGGGATTTTTTTGGTGTCTGAAAGATGCTTCCAAGCCTTAAAAATCAGAAAACATTGTACCTTTGAGTTGTGAACACCTTTTATGGCTGAGTATTTTCTTTTAGTTATCTTTTAAAATGAATATTTTTGTCTCTCATTTTATTGGAAAATTACAGAACATTTGCATTTCTAATAAATTCTGGAGAACTTTAATGGTTCTTTTTTTTTTCCTAATTTAGGTGAAATGATTGAAGGAAAAGAATATTCCAATTTTACCCTTTTTGCAACATCATTTTTATATTTAACAAGTATTAGAAACTTGCTCAAAAGATAATGCATTTTTCTGCTAGGTCAGAGTAAGAGTCAAGGTGGTAGACCAAATGTGATTGCTGAAGTTTGATGTAGAATTGCATTAGTTTCATAACATCATGAAATGATGTGTCTTTTAATGAATTAATTGTAATTGTCAAGGGAGAAGTATAGCCTTGAAGGGCCATTGACTGGTCATAATGTCTCTTTCTTCAATAGAAGAACTTAATATATACAAACTCAGTGTATATATAAACTCAGTGCAACAAGGTAAAACTTTCTTATACTTACTGGATTAATTTCAACAGACTTTGACTTCTTCTAACCTTGATTTTAACCTGTAGGTTACTTATTGTCATCTTGACAGATAAACCAGTTGGTGGGGGAACTTCCATATGCATATAAATGTGGTGAATTTTTATGTGTAAAAGTGTTCTAATTTAAGAAAATATTGAAGATAAAGTATCTGTTCCACGAGTCACCTTCAAATTCCCACATCTGTTTATAGGACAAAAAGGAAAGACCCAGCCTGGTGTTTCCAGTTATTTCTACATAGTGCTTCCCAATTAATATTAGGAATACAGTGTGACAAGGCAGCAAACTATTATCATGCAAGCTATGGTTTTATCCATTTTTAACACCAATGGAAGAAAAGTCACTCAGACGCTGTACCAGCTTCCTATGGAGGATGAATAATGATTCTTTTTATGCACTATACTTATTTCCATAGAACTCTACCTGAGTAAGGAGGATCTGAAAAAACTTCACAGTTTTGAAGAACAGTGTGTGGAAAAATACTTCCATGAGAAGATGGAAGGTCTGAATTGTAGTTGTGAGGAACGAATCCGAGTGACGTCAGAAAGGTACAAGTTATATATGTATTTTCACCCTGTAAACTGCTACCTAAACCTGATTCTACTAGAATGTCTGAAAAAAGTAGAAAGGTCTACTTTTAAAACCCAGAGGTTTTGATTTTCTAAAATTTTCTCTAGTATCGTATAATATTCATGCAATCAGTGCACATTTATTGAGCATCTACTATGTTCCAGGCAGTCTTCTAAGTTAGTGGAGATAAATGGTGAATAAGAGAGCAGGGGCCCTTCCTTCATAGCATTCACATTCTAGTGCGTGCATGTGGAGGGGTGGGGGTGGAGTGAAGGACAAAAAAGATATATGTAATTTAATGTCAGACAGTAAAAGAGCAATGAAGGGGAAAAAAAGTAGTATAAGGGAATAGAGATGGATTGTGGTGAAGGGTCTGCTGGAGTTGGGGGTTGGGTTGGACCGTTTTGGGAGCCTGGTGCAGGAAGGTCGCTCTGAGGCAGCTGAGGAGGAGAGACTTGAGGGAGGTGGGCTGGAGCAGCAAACGTGGATGCAGGTGAGTCCAGGAGCAGCAGGGTGCTGGTTGCACTGGGAATCATGGAGTCATAGTCTCGGGGCGCCTGACTAGCACTTGTGCAGTGGAGTTGAGGGCAGATTCACTGAAGCGTGTGGAGGGTGAATAGAAGTAGAGACAGTGATTAGAGGCAGATTTTCTAAGAAGTTTTACTCTGAAGGGAGGTAAAGAGGGGTGTGGGGACATGGTGCGGTTCTTTGGTTTTGTTTCATGTGGAGATAATAAAAGTAATATATTTGTTCCTGGAAAAGATCTACCAGCAAGGGAGAAACTGCAGGAGCCGGAGGGAGGAGGTGATTTGCTGAGTGAAGTCCTCAGGAAGGGCAGTCAACGGTGGGGGCCAGGAGAGAATACGGAGAGTGCTCCAGAGGATGCAACCAGGCTGCGGGGACGCAGATCTCACGGCAGTCATCAGCTGAGGGTGTCTGTGGGTGTGTGTGATCTGGGGGGGCCATTCAGAGGTTTGAGGAAAGAGGAGGCGTGTTGGAGAAAGTGGACAAACGTAGAAGCCCGTAGGTCAGAGCTGCTGTACATGTGCCACTAATCACGGGTACACAGCACTGGATCAAAATATGGACTGCATGTGACTGTATGCATTTTAAAAATTTAGAAATAATTGACATATAACATTATATTAGTTTCAAGTATACAACATAATGATTCGATATTTGTATATTGTGAAATGATCACTACAGTGAGTCTCGTTAACGTCCATCACCATACAATTTTTTTTCTTGTGATGAAGTGTTCAAGGTCTACTGTCTTAGCAGCGTTCAAATGTACAATACAGTATTATTAACTAAGTCCCCGTGATTATATGCATTTTTTAAAATGCAGCATTGCTTTCTTAATTGGAAGCAAATTGGCAGAAGTTAAATGTGTTCTCTTACTTTTGAATACACACGGACCTGACTATAAAATGTTATACCTAATTATGCATATATATTTTCTGATGTCCAAATAGATAGATAGTGAATCTTTAAATATGGCTTTATTTAAAATTGAATCACATTAAGAACTTTCTAAATGGTCACCTTGGGCATATGACTTATTTCTGAACTTTTAAAATTAATACCATATTTATGTAAATACGTTTTAGGTAGCTGATTGAATTTCAGATCAAATTTTAATATTGAGGAAAAAATTGAGTATCAAGTAACAATTTGTGAACCCACAACATTCTGTTTTACTTAAATAATATCTTTAGGCCAAAACTCTGTGAGCTTCCTTCTTTCTCTTTCCCCTTTCCACACATTCAGCCTCCTTTGCAGCTATGCTCATTGATTCCTGCGGGTCAGCTTGGTTCTGCTTTGTATGAAACATTACCCAGATAGGAGTTTACAGAGCCGGCATGAAGTCCTGCTTCTAGCTATGCGTACTTGGGCAAGTTTACTCTGGGCCTTGTTTTCTTCTCTGTAAAATGGACACAAAAATAGACCTACCTTTTAGAGTTGTTGTGAGGATTCCATGGGATAATATAGATGAACTGTGTGGCAGTGTGCTAATGGATAGTAAGGGAGCAGTGAAAGTTATCTATTATTATGTAAAATCAGGCTCCAATTTTGTGAGTATAATTTCTTCTAAAATACAGATTCCCTTCCAAACCTTAAGAAAAGGGATGTAAATAGATAAGATGGGTCAAGATAGGCACCTCTGCTCCCCAATATTATGCACTGGAACAAGGTCACGGAGAGCCCTTCACTTTACACTATAAACTAAGGAAAAATTTTAGGTGGTCAAACAGATTTACCTTCTAGGTTGTTACCATATGGATTTGAGGAGTCAGAATTGGAAATAGGGAGACCACGCGAGAGATTGATACAGCAGACAGATGACGCCCAAGGACTAGCCAAATTGGTGGTAGCATTGAAAGAAGGGATCCTAGTCCATTAGGTCTGCTGTAACAAAATACCATAGACTGAGTGGCTTATAAGCAGCAGAAAGTTGCTGCTCACAGTTCTGGAGGCTGGAAGACTGAGATCAGGGTGCGAGGATGGTCAGGTGAAGGCCCTCTTTGGGATACAAACTTCTCATTGTGTCCTTACCTGGTGGAAGGGGCTAAGGAGCTCTGTTGGGGTCTCTTTTATAAAAAGTAGAGCACTGATCCCATTCGTGAGGGCTCCACTGTTATGACCTAATCACCTCCCAAAGGCCCCACCTACTAATACCATCACTGTTGAGGGTTAGGATTTCAATTTTGGGTGAATTTTGGGTGGGGACACAAACATTTAGGCCATAGCAAAGAGGATAAAGGCATATTTAGAGAGGACAATTCAAGAGGTGAGTTAAGGATTGACTGTGGCAATAAGGGAGAGGTTGAAGTCCAGGATGACTCATATCTGTAGCAGGGTAATTAGGTGAAAGGTGGCACTAAAGGATAAAGAGTACAAAATGCATGGCAGGGAGGGTGTGGAGGGAAAGCAATGAGGTTTGATTTTGTTGAGCCCGAGATTCTGGTGGTGCGGTTATCCAGAGATGTCTGGAAGGCTTTACATATGTGAATCTGAAGCCCTAGGGCAAAATTTGAACTGGACAAGGAAATTTGGGAGTCATCTGCCTATTTTAGGAAAATGAAATTATGACAGAGGAAGCGCTTATGCTCAGGAAGCAAGTGGAGTGAGGCGACTCAGCGGGTTGAGGGTCTCACCCTGCGAGGTGTCAACACCTGTATAATGGACCGAGGAAAAGGAACTCATGGAGAAGACTGAAAATAATTGATCAGAAGAGTATAAGGAAAACCAGAAGAAGGTAGTATCATGAGTCAAGTGAATACAGAGTAAAAACTTGAGAACCAGACATTAAAAAAAAGTAATTCAATAATAATAATTAATAATAATAATAGTAAACTGAACACCAGTAATCGACGTATGCTATCACATTTATCTTGAATTTTTTTCTTGGGATTTGAGTAGAGAAGGGTTAGATGGTAGATGGTTATGTAGCTTCTGAAAAATATTCTAGATGCTTTCAAGGGCTCTAGCATTTGATTATGAAGCCCTAATTTAACTTCAAAACACAGTCGATCAATTTTCCTTCTTGATAGAGCTGTCTCACCAGCCCTCTTTTTACCTGGTTGTCCTTGTCCTTGTTGAGGTCATTCTGGGGAGCTTGTAAATGAAGTATGGGAGAGAGGGAAAAATATTTTCCAGTGGAACTGAGCAGCAGTTTGAAGAGGGAGCGAAAGGAAGTTAGGAAGATATTTGCATGTTTGCCTACCTCTGAAGAAGAGATCACCTATATCTTTATAGAGTTAAGTGAATTGTGAAAGTGGAAGGAGAACATATTAAGGCTGTTTCATATCTTACTTTCTCTATTTGGAACGCCAGCTACTTTTTGTCCCTAGTTACGTAAGCCAGTGTTTTTCCTCTCTCTGTTCTATGGAGTAAGATGTTAACTAGGTATTTTCCCATATTAAACATGTTTGGGTATGTCATATTTGGGAAATACTACATTTAAAAAAAGTTTAAACACTTTATCATAACGGGCATTGTGACTCAGTAGAGTTATAGTTTGAGCCGGTCCTATAATCATTTTGCCATGAAACCTTACTGAGAAACCTTTGTGAACAACTCCCAGCATGAAAAATGTGAGTGCAATTCATTTACCCCTTCACGGGACTCTAGGACCCCAGTAGAACTTTGCCTGGATCCCTGCTGAGTTGCTGAGAGATGCTGGAGTGCAGTGGTTAATGCCATTGAATATGGAGCCGCACTCTCTGGCTTTGAAGCCTCACCCTGTCATTGACCGTGTGACTGGCCATGTGACCTCTTTTCATGAAGGGATAGTAGTAATGCCTACCTTGTAGGGTGGTCATGTGGATTAAATAAAATAATGTAAAATGCCTGGCACATAATGAGCACTCAGTGAATATTATGATTATCATGATGATTATAATCATACTTGTTATAATTTCATTTTACAATATCTGGTCCAGAGACCCACAATGAAATAATAACCATACTGGTTTTCCCACCACCCTCAAACCTTGCACAGAGGAAACTAAAATTACGAGAATTTCTTTTACATATCAGAATGACTAAAAGACTAGATTAAAATAATGTAGATGGTGGCTGAGGAATATAATTAAAATATATTTCATAGGACATTGAGCTTTAGAAAAGAAGTGCCTATGAAAGCAAGAGAACCTGATTTGAGAGGGACCCGGTTATTTGTCTAAGTCTCTGTTGTAGCAATGTTACCTGTTGCTGTGAATAGTTGCTGGTGTCTATTGTATCCCTTCCATGTGACTGCTGCTAATGGAACTTAATAAGTCTCCATTACTGCTGTTTGGACTGTACAGTTTTTGAATTAGTTGAAACAGTGCACTAGATGAAGAGGCTCTAATTAAGCATATTTGGAAGGGAATATACATATATTTTGTGCTCTTTTCTTCATCATCCTTGCCAATTCTAGTTTTATAGGTTCCAGAAGGTCAAGAAGCCTTTACTAAGGCTCTACTGAGTTATAGAAGTTGAAGCAAGAAAGAGAGGGTTCCACCCACATAGGTGATAATCAAAATTATACCATCCTCTTTATTCTTTAACTCCTATCTACAAAGCTTCCAGGAAGAAGTGGAAGATTTCTCAATCCACGTGACTTGAGATATATTCTAGAGAGGGGATGACTAACACTATTTTGGGAAGTGCTTGCTACAGCTGAGTGCTAAGCTCTTCATGGTATAATTACTGCTTTTCCCAGCCCTCAAATAAGACTGGGGGCAATTTGTTATTTCTGCATACGGTCATGTCAGCCATGAAACTGTTGGTTTCCTCCCTCGCAATTTTTCCCTTTATTCCTGTTTATCAAAGATTTTCATTATGGGGAAATTGGAAAGTATACTCCTTCCTCCAAATAAAAGAATGAAACAGGGAGAAAAGAAAGAAAAAAAATGTCATAAGCTAGAGTCCACTGTGAAAAATTTGGTCTTTTTCCATTTAGTCTTCCATATATTTTTAGTTAAAATTATACAGGTTTGCATGTTGTCCCCCTACCCACCTTACACATCAAAAACATTTCTCCAAATAATTAAATATTCCTTGTAAACATATTTTAATTTTTATTGTTTCTTGACTTACAAAGTTTTTATACCAAATTTAAAAGTATATAATGCAGAACACAACAGACATCCACATCCCCACCCCTGCCATCAGAAATAGACAAAGAAAATGACTATTAACAATGTAAGTATGATTTTTAATGGCTGCGTAATATTCTATCTCATCTGTCTGCCTTAGCATAGTAAAATTCCTGCCTCTTTATTTGTCTTGGCTATTTGAACGTTCCAAGGTTGCATCCCTGCCAACCTTGAGTCACTAAATCTCTTTTTTAAAATTTGCTAGGTTAAAAAAATGTTACAGTGTAGACGAACTCATTGTTGTCTTATTTTTATTGATAATTTCTCTGTTTACCTAATGAGATTGGATATTTTACCACATTTCATTATCTTTTGTGAATTATCTATTCATGTCCTTTGGGGTCTTTATTTTTTTTCCTCAACAATTTGTAAAAACTTTTGACTACTTAAGGGATACAAACACCTCACTGTATTTGTTAGAATAATTTCCTGTTTATTTTTTGTTTTAAAATTTTGTGTTTTATTTTCATGTGTATGAGTTTCATTTTATGTAACCACAATATATGTATTTTGTAATTTATTTTATTGATTGTTAAGCTTAGATAACTGTATTAATTTCCTAGGGCTGCCATAATAAAGTACCAAAAACTGGGTGTCTTACAACAACAGAAATTTGTTATCTCACAGTTCTGGAGGCTAGAAGTCCGAAATTACGATGTTGGCAGGTCCATGTTTTCTCTGATGGCTCTAGGGAAGAAATCTTTCCTCGCTTCTTCTAGCTTCTGGTGTTTGCTGACACTCCTTGGTGTTCCTTGGCTTGTAGATGCATCACTCCAGTCATAAGGTGGTCGTCTCCCTGTGTATCTTCACACTGTCTTCCCTCTATGTCCAAATTTCCCTTTTTTATAAGGATATGAGTTGTATAGGCTTATGGCACACCTTAATGACCTTATTTTAACTTGATTACCTCTGTAAAGACCCTACTTTCAAATAAAGTCACATTCTAGGAGTGCTGGGGGTTAGGACTTCAACATACCTTTTGGGGCAGTGGGGAGGACACAAAACAAAACCTATCCCCATACAGAGGTATTTACAAAGATATATATAGATATATTTTCTTTGTTCTTTCTAATTCTCTAAATGAAATCAATTGTTACATTTAATTTGACTCTACTTGCAATTTACTTTTGTACTTGCATAGCCGAAGGTACCTTGTGTTGCTTTTACATGAATCAATGGCTAGACATCATAATTTTGGGTTAAAGTATTCAAAGTCATTTAAAAATTTGCCTCGGGCTTTCTCTGAATGTAGGTCTCTTAAAATGGGTTTTGTTTGAAAGTTGGGATGCCTGGTTGTACTGTAGACTTGGAATATTATTCTAAAAGATCTGTAATTTTTTTTTTTCTAACTATGTATTTGATTATTGATTCTGTTCCTATCATTCTAGTTTCTTCCTCAGGATTTCCTTTCTCTACCAAAATAGCACAGTGCTTGACAATAAGAGATATTATAATGTTTGCCTTGTAAATTAACGAATGTATTAATGAATACAAATGGGCTGATTGATGAGATGATTGAAGGGATAACTAGCAGGAAGCTGGAAATGTGGCTCTGAAATATTGGAGAGAAATAAGGGGTAGAAATACAATTTGTAATTTTCCTTACTAAGGTGATAGTGGGAATTACAGGAGTGGGTGAGATCACCTGGGATGAGAGTATGTGTTGGCTAGAGAAGAAGGCAGGAGACAGACCTAACTTTGGGAAGCGGCTTAGGCTGAGGAACCACCTAAGGATGGAAGCAGGACAGGAAGAGAGTAAGGCAAGTTCCCACTGGCTTACTGTGTTTATTGGTTTTCTCCCTCCCTTTTTCCCTTAGGGTTACAGAAATGTGCTTCCAACTGAAAGAAATGAATGAAAAGGTGTCTTTCATAAGGGACTCCTTATTGTCTTTGGACAGCCAGGTGGGACACCTGCAGGACCTCTCTGCCCTGACAGTGGATACCTTAAAAGTCCTTTCTGCTGTTGACACCTTACAAGAGGATGAGGCCCTCCTGGCCAACAGAAAGCATTCTACTTGCAGAAAACTTCCCCACAGCTGGAGCAATGTCATCTGTGCTGAGGTTCTAGGCAGCCTGGAGATCTCTGGGAAGAAGAAATACCAGTGTTATAGCATGCCCCCTTCTTTGCTGCGGAGCCTGGCCAGAGGCTGGCATCCCCCACGAGTGCAGACAGGGCCCTTTCTTGAGATTACAGACAGAAAGTTTTCAAATGTAAGAGATGACCAGGAAGAGCAAGAAACAGAAAATAGTATAGTTGCCTCTGGGGTGTCCCTGAACAGGCAAGCACACCCAAAGTATGGCCAGTTTCTCCTGGTCCCTTCTCATCTAGAGCAAGTTCCTTATTCTGCAGAAACCAACTTGCCTCTGTCCAGACCATCTTTGGAAGCAGGCACAGATGTGCTGGCAACTGAACATGTCACCCAGAGTGAGGTCCCTGTTCATCTGACGTGGCAGACCCCGGTTGTCTCAACCCAGGGCTCAGTGGTGGAAACCAAGGAGCAGTATGAGTCACTTGCTCAGTTACCGGCCAGACAAGACAAGGGGGAGCAAGTGCTACCCACATTGATTTGCACACCTGCACCCATTAAAGTGACCTCCCTCCCTTCCCAAGTCAAGAGCATGCAAACTGGAGGTGGATATGTGAACTGGGCATTTTCAGAAGGCGATGAAACTGGTGTGTTTAGCACCGAGAAACCGTGGCAAACCTGCTTGGCCTCCACTTGTAACTGTGACTCCAAACAGAGTGAACAATGTCAGAGGCAGATCCGGGACAGATCCCTATCTGGTAACTCAACAAGATTGGCCCAGAGGGATTGCTCAGAGGTGGGACCATGGCTTCAGCAAAACACATCCCTTCGGATCAGTCCCCTTCGTAGAGACAGGCCCTTCATTAGGAGTCAGAGTTTGAGATCGCACAAAGAGGAGAAATTGAAGATCTGTAAGATTAAAAGTAAGAAGTAAACATTTTTACAACCAGTATTAAATTCTTGCATTGCTACCATTCTCATTCTCCCCATTCTGTCAGTCCTTTCTGTGAAACAAAATGGTTCCGCCTACCATCTTACACTTTCTCATGTAAGTCATTTCCCTTACAGGTCTTTCAAAATCCTCAGAGATAGGACAGTCAAAATGGATCAAAGCAAAAATGCTAACCAAGGATAGGAAATTGTCAAAGAAAAAGAAGAAAACACAAGGACTACAGGTGCCAGTAAGTATCTTTTATGTTTTTGGCAATTGAGGTAGTATTCTAACTTAGCTTGGTTTTTCTCTATTCTAAAGTGCCACGTACACAAAATAGCATTGTCCTGGAAGGAATGAAGATGCAAATTTAAGAGTCAGCAGAGTGGATTTGCCACAATTCATTTGTCAACTCATATGTTGAAGGACATTTGTGTTATTTTCAGTTTTTGGCTATTCCAAACAAAGCTGTTATGAACATTTGTGTACAAGTCTTTGTGTGGACATACGTTTTAATTTCTCTTTGGTAAATATTTAGGGGTGGAATGCTAGAGTCTTATACTAAGTATTTGTTTAATTTTAGAAGAAACATACATCCCCACCAGCTTATGAGTAGTAGTTTGAGAGTTCCAGTGGTCCACATCCTCGCCAATCCTTAGTATGCTCAGTCTTTTTAATTTTAGCATATTAGTGGGTGTGTAGTGGTATCTCACAGTGGTTTCGTTTGCATTTCCATAGTGACTAGTGCTGCTAGGTATCTTTTCATGTGCTTATTTTCCATCTGTATATCTTTTTTGGTGACATATCCATTCAAATCTGTTGTTCATTTAAAAAATTGGGTTGTGGGACTTCCCTGGTGGCGCAGTGGTTAAGAATCCGCCTGGCAATGCAGGGGACACGGTTGCGATCCCTGGTCCGGGAAGATCCTACACGCTGCAGAGCAGCTAAGCCCGTGCGCTACAACTACTGAGCTTGCGCTCTAGAGCCCACAAGCCACAACTACTGAGCCTGTGCACCACAACTACTGAAGCCTGCGAGCCCTAGAACCCATGAGCTGCAACTACTGAAGCCCATGCGCTCTAGGGCCCACGTGCTGCAACTACTGAGTCCATGTGCTGCAAGTACTGAAGCCCGTGTGCCTAGAGCAGAAGCCACCACAGTGAGAAGCCTGTGCACTGCAATGAAGAATAGCCCCTGCTCGCAACTAGAGAAAGCCCGTGCACAGCAACAAAGACCCAACACAGCCATAAATAAATAAATAAATAAACAAATAAATAAATAAATAAATAAAATTGGGTTGTTTGTCTTGTTAGGTTGTAAGAATTTTGGTTTTTTTTTTTTTTTATTTCTTATTCTAGATATAAGCCCGTTGTTGGATATATGTTTTGCAAATATTTCCTCTCAGTTGGTGGCTTGCCTTTTATTTTTCATAAATGTCCTTGGAAACATAGGACACTTTTATTTTGATGAAGTCCAATATTTGATTTTTTTCTTTAATGTCTATGCTTTTCATATCATATTTAAGAAATTTTGCCAAACCCAAGATCACTAAGAGTTTCTCTTACATTTTCTTCTAGGAATTTTATATGTAGGTCTATATTTAGGTTAAGTTCTGATTATTTGTTGGTGGTATATAGAAATATAATTTTTAAAATATTGATTTTGTATCCCACAAACTTGCTAAACTTACTTATTTGTTTGAGTAGGGTTTCTTTTTTTACTTCTTTAGAATTTTCTATATAAATGATCATGTTATCTACAAATGAAAATACTATTACTTTTTCCTTTCCTTATATTTAGGTCTAGCACCCATTTTGAGTTAATTTTTATACATGGTGGTAGGTAAGGATTGAGGTTCTTTCTTCCCTTCCCTCTTTCCTCCCACTTTCCTTGAATACAGATACCAAATTTTTCTACCAGTTTTTTTGGTGAAAAGATTATCTTGGTCCTATTGAGTTGCCTTGACATCTTTGTCAAAAATTAAATGACCATATAGATCCACAATATGGGTGGATCTATTTCTAGTCTCTATTCTATTCATTTTATCTATATGACTGTCTTTATGACAATATCATATCACACTATCTCAAATACTATAACTATAATAAGTCTTGAAATCATGTGTGTGGGTCTTCCAAATTTTTTCTTCTTTTTCAAAGTTGTTTTGGCTACTCTAGTTTCTTTGCATTTCCACATAAATTTAGAATCAGATTGTCAGTTTTTCCAGAGAAGCCTGCTGGGGTGAGTGGAATTGCTGTGAATCAATTTGGGGAGAATTGGCATCTTAGCAATAATGAGCTTTCTGATTCATGAGCATGATGTATCTCTTTATGTCTTTAATTTCTTTCAGCAATGTTTTGTAGTTTTTAGTGAACGTGGATTTTTAAAATGTATCTCTGTGTACTTAAATTTTAAATTTTATTATAAATGCAATTATTAAAAATTAACTTCTGATTATTTGTTGGTCGTATATAGAAGTATAATTTTTAAAATATTGATTTTATATCCTACAACCTTGCTAAACTTACTTATTTGTTTGAGTAGAGTTTTTCTTTTTGTTACTTCTTTAGAATGTTCTATATAAATGATCATGTTATCTACAAATGAAAATACTATTACTTTTTCCTTTCAAATCTGGATGTATTTTATTCCTTTTTCTTGCCCAGTTACATTGGGTAGTACCTCTAGTACAATACTGAATAGAAGTGGTGAAAGCAGGTAGCCTTTCCTTGTTTCTTCTCTTTAGGTGGAAAGTATTTAGTCTTTTAGCAGTAAGTATGATGTTAGCTGTAGGGTTTTTATGTGGATGTCCTTTATCAGGTTGAAGAATTTGCCTTCTATTCTTACTTTTCTGAGAATTTTTATTATTAATGGATATTGACATTTGTCAAATGCTTTTTCTGTGTCGACCTATATGGTCAGATGGTTTTTCATTTTTATTATGTTAATATGATGAATTATATTAATTAATTTTATAATGTTAGAAGTAATGTTTAGAATATTAAATCAGCCTTGCTGGGATGAACTGCAACTGGTCATGATGTATTATCCCTTTTAGATGCTGTATTCATTTTGCTAAAATCTTGATACAATTTTTTTGCATCTTTTTTCTTGAGAAATATTTATCTTTAGATCTCTCTTCTTGTAATATCTTTGTCTGGTTTTGGTATCAGGGTGATGCTGGGCTTATTGACTGAGTTGGGAAGTGTTTCCTCTTCTTCATTTTTCTGGGTGAGTTTGTATAGATATTATTTAAATCTTACTTATTTGGTAGAATCAACCAGTGAAACCATCTTTGTGGGAAAGTTTTAACTACAGATTCAATTTCTGTAATAGATATAGGGCTATTCAGGTTATGTGATTCTTCTTGAGTGTGCTTTGTGTCTTTTGAGGAACTTGTCCATTTAAGTTTTTTAATTTATTGGCATAAAGTTTTTATAATATTATCTTATTATCCTTTTATTGTCTGTGAGATCTGTAGTGACATCACTTCTCTCTTTCCTAATATTTTATATTTGTGTTTTCTCTTTTTGTTTTATGATTAGTCTGGCTACAGGTTTATCTGCTTTATTGATCTTTTCACAGAACCAGCTCTTGGTTCATTGATTTTTCTTTGAATTCTATTTCATTGATTTCTGCTCCTTATTATTTCCTTTGTTCTGTTTACTTTGGGTTTAATTAGCTCCTTTTTTGTTTTTGTTTTTTTTTTGCTAGTTTGTTAAGGTAGAAGCCTTGGTTGTTGATTTGAGACTTTCTTCTTTTCTAGTATAGGCACTTAGTGCTATAAAATTCCTTCTAATCATTGTTCTAGCTATATCCTACAAATTCTGATATGTTATGTTTTCATTTGCATTCAGTAAATCTTTTTGTTTATTGTTAGGAAGCCTTAGATCTGAGTTGACAATTCTTCAGGACTTCACTTTTCATGATCTTAATGCCCTGCTTCATTTTTCTTTTCTACATGTATTTTTCCATATAATAACATGTATGCATTTTTCAAAGCACCTCAACTCTTTTTAGAATGAGAAGCAGAAGCAAAAAGATAAATATTGAATCAATTATGTAAAATCACCTTTTGGAGGAGAGACTTAGCTTTGATAAAGACTCTTCTTTCAGGGAAAATGCCACGAATTGCTGGGACCCCATAAAATATGAATTTAAATAGCATTATTTTGGAAATAGTTAAAATGGCCAGAGTTAAACTAGAAATTATAACTGAGCTCAAGTACTAATAACTTGCATTTGTTTGTTGTCTTGTAGTTTGTCAATTTATCTCATTTCTTCTCTGCCCCTGGGAAGGACATAAGGCAGCCATTATTTTTGGCTATCTGTTATTTTAAGGATGAAGGGAATGGAGCTCATAGATATTACATCATTTTCCCAGTTCATATAGCTTCTAAGTGACAGAGCTAGAATTCTAACAAGTTCTTTTGGATCCAACCCTTACGTTTTTGTTGTTTTGCTCTATACCAGTAGTTCTCAAACTGTGGTCTCCCATCAGCTTTAGCACCACCTGGAAACATACTAGACATTCAAATTCTCCCTCCCCCCCCAGACCTACTGAATCACAGATCCTGAGGGTGGGACCCAGTGATCTGTGGTTTAACACAGTCCTGGGTGATTCTGATGCACACTCAAGTTTAAGAACTGCTCCTCACCCTGGTTCTCAGTCATGACTGCAGATAGAAAAGTCACATGGATGCTTGGGTCCTGCCAGCATGAGTGATGGAAGTTCAAAGCTTCAAGGTGATTTTAATGTGCAGCCAATGTTAACAACCACTCCTCTTCAACGTAGTACCTCTATTAATGTGATTCAAAACGTATTCAGATTAATGTCACTGTGTTCCAACAAGTGTTTTTCTCTCCAGGTCATAACAGTCAACACCTGCTCTCAAAGTGACCAACTGAACCCAGAGCCAGGAGAAAATAAGATCTCAGAAGAACAGAATTGCAGCAAGAACTGGATTCCAGTGTCCAAATTTAATCAGATAAGTATGTAACAGTCTACACTCTTGAATCCCAAAAATTCTGGTAGTGTTTCCTCAGGGTATGATCTTTAGACCAGTGGTGGTCCCTGCTGTTCTTTCAAGTGGGAGATGAGAGAATGACCACACTCTCTTAGGAAAATAGCTCTTTTCTGCTTTGAGTTTTTATGAAAGGGATGCAATTTCCATTTGTTTAATGGAATAGTTGTCAGAATTTAGAAGAGAAAAATTAAAATTAATTAAAATTTAGATAGTCTCATATTCAGAGCTGTTGAATCTGGATCAGAGAGTATTCATTTAGTCTGATTTATGGGTGGGGTTGTCTAATTTTACAAATTCTTTAAAGTTCAAGTGACATTGATATGAACCTTTACACAGAATTCAGTGGATTGAGTTGTAGTTGGTTATTTACTACTGCTTACATATAGTGTTTGTTCCATTGGCAAATATCCCTTATCGTAATGATTACGCTTAATTGTAATGATGTTTGTAGAGGATAGAAGACAGATCAGTGAGCTAGGAATGAAGACTGTGAGCTAGGCATAGAATGTGAAATAAGCCTGGATATATGAGGGCAGATTATGAATTGAGAGCAATGAACTGAACATTGAATTTCTTGCGTTTGATAATAAGAGAACTTTACTAATTTTTAAACAGAGGGGACTATGTGATTAAGGAGTCATAAATATTTAAAATTATTTGAAATACTAACCTTAAGGTACAAATAGATATTGTATTGAAATCTATGTTACTATGCTTCTTTAAAACTTTGTTTGCTCTACGGTCACTGGCTTTCAACCAAGGGGTGATTCCTCCTCCCCAACCAACAATGTCTGAAGACATTGTAAGACATTTTTGGTTGTCACAACTGAAGGAGGGGCAGTTGCTCTTGGTGTCATTTTTACATAAATTATTTATGTTTTTTAAAAAAATATAAAAGATATGGTTGATATAATATTGTATTATTTTTAGGTGTACAACATAATGGTTTGATATATGTATGTGTTGAAAACGATTGCCACAATAAGTTAACATCCATCACATAGTTACAATTATTTTTTCTTGTGATGAGAACTTTTAAGATCTATTGTCTTAGCAACTTTCAAATATACAATACAGTATTGTTAACTACAGTCACCATGCTGTACATTACCTCCCCAGGTATTTATTTCTTTTATAGCTGGAGTTTGTACCTTTTGACCATCTTCTCTCATCTCTCTCACCCTCCCATCCCCCAAATTATTTAAGTTCTTTCCAAAAAATTTCAAACTGAGAAAGATGGGAGTCGCAGGAGGGTTCTGGAAAAGAATCTCATTTAAAGCTGATGATCAGAAAGGAAGAGAAGATTTAGGGAGTTAGGCTGACTCCAGGCGCCTGGCTAATCAACTTGAACCACATTCTGGGTTGAGAATTTTATTTTTTAAAAACTTGTCTGAGTTAAGAATTAATTAAAAAAGAATTTAAAAAAAAATAAAATTTTGAGGGTGGGGAGGTGCCCTATCAGTTAGATCTTTCTTTTTTTTCTTCTTTTTTTTTTTTAAAGAGGCATTCTCTCTCAGCTGAGATTTTAAAGCTGGTGGAAGGCAAGCTTGCCAGCCATGAGCCATCTTTTTTTTTTTTTTTTTTAATTTTATTTATTTGTTTATTGATTTTTGGCTGTGTTGGGTCTTCGTTTCTGTGAGAGAGCTTCCTCTAGTTGCGGTGAGCGGGGGCCACTCTTCATCGCGGTGCGCGGGCCTCTCACTATCGTGGCCTCTCTTGTTTCGGAGCACAGGCTCCAGACGCGCAGGCTCAGTAGTTGTGGCTCACGGGCCCAGTTGCTCCGCGGCATGTGGGATCTTCCCAGACCAGGGCTCGAACCCATGTCCCCTTCATTAGCAGGCAGATTCTCAACCACTGCGCCACCAGGGAAGCCCAGGTAGATCTTTCTAAAGACAAAAAGTAAAGTTCTGAGGAAATCAACTATGAAAAGGAAAGAATTAAAAAAAAAAAAAAAAGGGAAGCATAGTTTGCTTAATTTTAATTATAATACTGTGCTATCATTGAAATCATATTTATCATAATTTTATGATGTTACGAAAAGTATCATACATGAAATTTTTTGATTTTTTTTTTCCAGTAGCTTTTTTGCATTTCCTGTATACTTTTTTTTTTTCAGCATAAAACAGTAGGAAAAAAATTAAATGGTTATTTCCTACATTTAGCCAGGAACTCTTTTTTTTTCCACATTTTTATTGGAGTATAATTGCTTTACAGTGTTGTGTTAGTTTCTGCTGTACAACAAAGTGAATCAGCTATATACATATATCCCCATATCCCCTCCCTCTTGAGCCTCTCTCCCACCCTCCCTATCCCACCCCTCTAGGTAGTCACAAAGTATCCATTTGATCTGCCTGTGCTGTTCAGCAGCTTCCCACTAGCCATCCATTTTACATTTGGTAGTGTACATATGTCATTGCTACTCTCTCACTTCATCCCAGCTTCCCCTTCCCCCGCTGTGTCCTCAAGTCTGTTCTCTACATCTGCATCTTTATTCCTGCCCTGCCACTAGGTTCATCAGTACCGTTTTTTTAGATTCCATATATATGCGTTAGTGTCAGTTTCGTTCCTTTTTACGGTGGAGTAATATTCCATTGTATATGTGTGCCACATCTTCTTTATCCATTCATCTGCTGATGGACATTTAGGTTGCTTCCATGTCCTTAGCCAGGGACTCGTAATAAGTATTATTCTCAGAATTAATCCAGCCAAATATTTATTAAATTATTATTGGGTACCTGCTATGTGCCAGTGACTCTGTAAGTACCAGGTATAAAAAATAATAACAGTAATGATCCTTATCAAGATTTTTTTAAGAAAAGGATGAAAATTAAAACTATTGGCTGGCATTCTTTTCTGTCTTTCTTTTGTTTTTGTTTTGTTTTCTTTTTTAAGTAGCCTACTGTAATGCCTGATGCAGTTGTTAAGGAAGAATTCCTAACAATTTGGACCTCAAATTTCATGTATTTTTAAATAAAGCATGGATGATAGGGTGCAGGGGAAGGTAAGTATGCAAAATTTACTAAAGGTGTTTAATAGGAGGGCAGGTTATGGATAACTTAATTCTTTGATAGAGAAGTATAAATTGTTATAAATGTAAAGGTAACTATCGAAGAATAGAAATAGGGTATATAGCTTTCAACCACTTGAGTAAAGCTCAAAAAGGACAAAGGAATCTTGGTAAAACTTGCTAAAAAAAGAAAGAAAACCCTATATTCCAATTTAGATGAATGCACGGTGTTCAGATCTTTTATTTGGAACTGTGATTCAAGTGTAACATGTTTTCACATATTCTCTATTTTTTCCCTTCCTTTTAACAAGGTCTAGAATCTTACATATATCAGAAAATGAAAAGTAGAGAAACTGAACGGCATTCTGTACAAGTCAGTGATTATGTAAGGCAGTCTCAAGAGGTAAAAACATTTTATTTGATATTTTAAAAGCTCAGTTTCTCACCCTTTGTCCCCACACTTTATTCTTTCCTTGTTGTTTGCCTTTATGCAATTTATCCCCAGTAATTTATCCTGGGTATTTTTATCATGAAATAGAAAGAATTTAGGAATTTTTGAAACTGTTTTTCATATATAAAAGTTGCCATGTGGAAGAAAAATAAGATATTTTCAATACACTTTTAAGAGGTAGAGCTAACATCAACATATAGACTCTACTGGGAGACAGATTTCAGCCTGATTTGAGAAGGAATTTTTAGCAGTTGGAGCTTTCCAAGGATGGAATGGTTTATTTCTTGAAGTAGTAAGTGCCTCACTTAGTGTGGTTAATTAAACAGGCTAAGCAAACATCTTTGCAGATGTGTTGAAGGGGATTTGGACATTGCAGGGTAAAGGACTTTCAGTGTTTCTCTACCACTGATTTTGCAGTCTGTTTTTCTTACCATTTGCAAATATGTGCCTGTTTTATTGCCATCCACCATGAGGTCATCGTGATCTAGTTAGACTGGCCCCCAAAATCTAATCTTGGTCTTGGTTTGAATATTACCTCTATGACCTTGGGAACTATATGAATGTATACTAACAACCTCAGATGTTCTTGTAGGAATGCAATCTGTGAAAGTAAAATATAAGACTACTTGAAGGTAATTGGAGGCAGGGACCTGTCTGCCCTGTCAAATCCTGGCTCTGTCACTTCCTAGGTTTCAAAGCTATATACATCAATTAACCTGTGAGCTTCATTACCTGTATCTCTAAAATGGGGTTAATGCCATCCTTACGAGACTGATAGTGGATAACAAAAATAACACCAATGAAAATGCCTAGAGTAATGCTTGGAGTATAGAAATAGAATGAGATATATTCAAGGTAACATTCTAAATAATCATCAACTGAAACAATAATCTGATGATAGGATATAATAATGTAATGGTCAATGTTTCCTGTCAACTTTGACCTTCTTTTCTTCTTTCATGTCATTAACTGATGCTATATGTTCACTCTCATTTTTGTAAAAACCGTTATGTATTACATTTTCTCTTTGATGTCCCCATAAAAGTAATTCTTTCTGTTAAGGTCAGTCACCACATTGAGTTACTCATATATTGTGCTAACATTATGCATCTTTCTAGCTTGAGTCTTGCATGTTTAGTAAGAGAAATATTGAGCCTAGAGGAAGGGAAAAAAAGAACTATACCCTCCAAGGAGTGTGTTCTGCAAATGTATTACTGGAAGCTTGGGGTGGGAGAGAGTTGGGTGAACATGTAATGACCTTTCCCTTCTGCCCAGGATCTAAGCAAAAACTCTTTGTGGAATTCAGGGAGCACCAATGTCAATAGGAACTCTCAGTGAGTATTTCTAAATGTCTGTCTTTAAGCATCTTTGGCTTTTATTTTTTTTAACTGGATTGGGAATAAAGGTTTAATTGGGTCAGAAAAGGAGAAAAAAAAAATGTGTGTCCAATGACAGTATTTTTCTTGTGTTAGCAAGAATGAAAATTATTTATTCTCCCAGTTTTCCGGTTTCTGGCAACACGATCTCACCTTAGTGCCTTTTAAGAATATAATGATACATGTACTACTGTAGCAAATTAACCATTTGTCTTTATTTTTTTAATTTAATTTTATTTTTGACTGCGTTGGGTCTTCGTTGCTGCATGAGGGCTTTCTCTAGTTGCGGCGAGCGGGGGCTACTCTTCATTGTGGTGCATGGGCTTCTCATTGCGGTGGCTTCTCTTGTTGCGGAGCATGGGCTCTAGGCGCACGGGCTTCAGTAGTTGTGGCTTGCGGACTCTAGAGCACAGGCTCAGTAGTTGTGGCGCACTGGCTTAGTTGCTCCGCGGCATGTGGGATCTTCCCGGACCTGGGCTCGAACCTGTGTCCCCTGCATTGGCAGGAGGATTCTTAACCACTGCACCACCAAGGAAGTCCCTAACCGTTTGTCTTTTTAGTGTCGAAAAAGCACACATGAAATAATGAGTATCATATATTTTCTGAGAGATAAGAGTGAAATTTGCATTAAAAAGTAGGAATAAATTTGTCTTGACTGAAAATAAAAAGACTTAGAATGAAGACTAAATCATTTTTTTAGTTTTTTTTTTCAAAATTTTCCTTTTAGTTTATAAGATGGATCTTTTTGGTTTCTCCTTAACATCCTAAGTGTTTGTCAAAGCAGTAACAATTTGAGAAGGATTGAGACAGAGAGAAAGGAAGACAGGGCTAGAGAGAGGAGACAGAGAACTCACCTTTTTATAGACTTGAGGTTCCTCCTGGATTTTTATTTATTCAGAGAAAATTTGAAAACCAACCAAGCAAAGATTATTCTGTTTGTAGTGTTTTATGGACTTTTCCAGTTACGTAATCAAATTAACCGTTCTTAGAGTTATAGGAGCAGAATTCAAAAGCATCTGTACTCTACAAAGGGCCCGTTGATGCCAGGCAGGTGGAATATGGTGGTCAGTTTGTAGTCAGCTCTGTTTGAGATGGCCTTTTCTCTGGAGCTCTCAAGGTCTCTCTGTGCAAGTCTGCCTCTAGCCTTAAGGTGCACATGAGTTTCTTCTCCCAAAGGTTCAGTAGTTTGTGCTCATGCAGAGTAGTGGGTTATTGCAGCATGAAATTAAACAATAATTTTAATTGTACTTGCTTCCCCAAGGACCTTAAATACTGGAGATAGTCTTCGAATGTATTTATTCCAACTTGCCCATGGCCACTTGTGCACTTGAGCAGGGCATGTAACAATTTAAAGAGAGCTAATTTCAGCCTGTGAACATTTAGGGGCCATGTGGGCTAATGAAACTGATTTGTTGGCTTGTCCAGAGATATTCACAGACTCATTTGTAGGCATCTGCTTTGCATAGTTCAGGAAGCCTTTAGTTTAATTGATCCAGAACAACACAAACACAGTTAAATCTTATATATGTTGTGTGATCACATAACTAATTAAAAACAAAAACCAACAACTGCTTTTCAGTTAGCTTAGGGCCTACTCAGTAAATTAATTACATGTATATCTGGTGCTCATTCTTCTGTGAAAACAATTGTAGGGCTGTAAACTGTTTCTCTAAAGGTAGGGATCAAATGTAACTGATACTCTTCCTTCAACGTAATATATACACATGTATATACATATATACTTATAGATTGTATTATTACTGTTTCACACACTTTTCCTTTCTTTGATCATTGAAAAATTTGAAGCATTATCTAAACAACTTAAATTTTTCAAACAGGTTGAGAAGTTCAAATGGAGTTAATAGTAAGTTTTTATATTTTTATTTTTTCATCTTATCAGTGGTGAGGTTTACTCTCCTGCTGTCTCAGACTTTTATAGTTCTTGAAATCCTATTTATGATTTTTGTTTACTATACAAAGTAGCAAGTTCGGTAGAAAAGTAGAAAGTTGAATGTCTTTCTCCAGATAAATCAAGAGTGATGTCTGGTTTAAAAATTTTTGTTACCTGTTTTTGACTGTGATTTTAGTTTTCTCTGTGAGTGAGGGTATAGCCACTGAGCTCATTTAGACTGTTCAACAACTCTTACTGTCATCGTTTAACACATTGCTATTTAAGAACCATTCATAAGATTGTATGTGGATCTCCTTTCCTGTATGTCTTCAGTGGGACTCCATGCCCCAAGTGGCTAAGTAGGACCAAGCCTACTTTGGTGAGACACCTCTCTGGTGAAGCCACTTTCATTAGCTACTTTCAAATTTCATCACAAACTGTACCTTTCCATCTTCCTGACCCCTTGATACAGACTGGGCACCTTCATCACTTATGTGAAACCTTCAGTGGCTTCCCATTACCTATAGGATGGGCTGCAAATCCCTTACTCTTTCTTACTGCTCTAGAGAGTCTGGCCCCAGTCCAAATTTCCAGGCTCATGAATGAGCCCTTTTATGCAATATTTCTTCCATGAAGAATGTGACCACCTACCTATTACCCTCTCCACGTGGTGTCTAGAAGGCATCTTCAAATGTGGAACAAGATGTTCCACCTCCCTTCTCTGCCATCTCAGGAAATGACAACTTTATCCTTCCCGTTGCTGAGGCCAAAGTCTTGCAATCGTACTTGACTCCCATTTTCTCACATCCCCACAGCCAACCCATCAGTAAGTCTTTCAAAATATGTTGAGAAGCTGATCACTTTGCTACGCCCACATATCACTTTTCACCTCTTCCCTGGATTACAGGATGGCCTCCAAACTGTCGCTCTATTTCCAGAGAGCAGCTGGAATAACACTTTTAAACTCAAAGTCATATTGAGTCACTCTTCTGTTCAAATGGTGTTCCCGCTCACTCTGTAAAAGCAAAGTCCAAACACCGTCTACAAGGCCCTATTGATCGGCTCCCCCTCCTTCAACTCTCCCCTCTCGTTTGCTCTCGGCACAGTCCACTCTGGCCACTCTCTCCTCCTTAACACAGCACGTATGGTCCTGCCTCAGGATGTTTGCACTTGCCATTACTGCTGCCTGGAATACTCTTCATTTATCCATATGACTCACCCCCTCTCTGCCTTCGGGTCTTTGCTCACATTTCACCTTATCAGAGAGGTCTTTCCTAACCAACCTATATAATATAGAATAGTAATCTCCCTGTCTCCCACGCTTCCTAACTCTCTCAATATATATGTAATATACTATAATACTATATATTTACTTATTTACTTCTTATTTCCCTTTCCTACAATGTAGCCTTTATCTGTTTTCATTACTGCTCTTTCTCTCGAGGATAGACTAATACCTGGCACATCGTAGGTCAATAAATATATGCTGAATGAATGTGAACAAGATCTCACAGCTCCTTAAGTGGTGAAGCCAGGATTGAAACTCAGTTTTGTTAGACTCAGATGCCCATACTCTATTTCACATTGTTTGTCTATGAAGATTACCTAAGCCTCTATTTACAACTCTGTTATATTACTTAGCAAACTGTATTGTGATTATAGTTTACATGTATTTCATATTTGTTTTTCTCTAAGGTGGGAGCCACATCTTATTCACATCTCTCATGCCTAGCATGACCCTTAGTGGGAGCTAAATACTTTTTTTTTTTTTTTTTAATTATTGAATCGTACTTAGACAGGAACAGTCTTTTTTGATGATCTTACCTTTTACCCAGCACCCCCAGAGGGAGGGAGTTTCTTCTCTTCCTTATCCAGCAACAAGAAGCCAGAGACATCTGTGAAATTGGGCTCATTATGCTGCTTCCTCTACAAGGTATCAAGTAGTTCCCACCATGAGACTAAAGTTCTCGACTTTAATTTTGATTTTATGAAATGGCAAAATTGTTGCAAAGGATTTCTCTTGAGCCTTGTAATTTAGGACTTGAGCAGATAGAAGAGAACCAGTTAAACTTGCAAGAGGTGTTCCCAACACACAGTCTGTCTGTAACCAAACAAATCCCTTGCTGTCACATTCTCTGCCTCCTTCTTTGTTTCTCTTATATTCCTCTTAATGTGTTTTCATCATTTTGTTGTTATTTTAAGTCAGTGAAGTCGTGTGCTAATAACTTGGTATTAATAATGTCTTTATGTGGGTACTGCATTTTGGTAGGGAGCTCAGAGAACTGTGCTTCTGGGATGTCGTGCAATGTGATGGGCAGCCAAGTGCCTTCTGCAACACAGAGGTGTAATTGGTTCAAAGGAAATACATCTTTGAGGCTAATATTACCTGTCTTTCTTCAATTCCCTATATAAATATGTTTGGAGACATTGCATTGATGATTGGAAGCTGTCAGGATACCATGCACAATAACGTGGTTAAAGGATATTAGGCAATCTTTTTCGAAAACCGAGAAGCCATTCTGATTAACCCGTTCAATAATAACTTTGAAGGCAATATATTCATAAGCATGCATTTATCTCCAGCCGAGTAATTAAAATGCCAATCTTCTCTGTAATTTCAGAAATCTCAACTGCCTTAAAAAGCCCTCAAGAGTCTCACCATCATTATTCAGGTAGGATGCCTGTGTACATAGACATGTCAATGGAGCTAAATGTCTGTGATTCTGCATTTGGAAACAGAAACACTGGTGAATTTGTGGTGTTGATATGGCTCCAACTTGGAAAGTTGTTGTTTACTCTGATGAGAGAACATTCAGATTTCTTAACTTGGGTAAACAAGCTTTTAGGATTTAAGAGAATTTGGATTTAAAAAAAAAGTGTGTGTATTGGTAAGTTCCAAATTGTAAAGAGGAAAGATGACCTTGAGATCTGAAAATTCCTTACAAGCTCAAAAGCCAGAGATCTTTGTGTTTTGGACTGGGGAGGAGACAGGCCTGAGGCTAGTCCTCTGAGGAAGGGTTTTGCACCCTCACTGGGCCCTCAGTGAGGGTAACCACTGAATGAATGCCAACCCCACAGGGTAAATTCAACAAAGACACCTTAAGGGATGTTATTAAACAAGATGTCAAGGGTCTTGACTCTCTTAAGCAACATCACTTCACAGTGATTCAGTTGTCTTTCTTTCAAAGTGGGAATAATTGTACTTGCCCTTCCTGAGGAAAAATCTGCCAAAGGGCTAGTTGCGAATAAAGAGGGAAACACTTTGAAATGCAAAGCAGTGTAACAACCAGCTGGACTCGTGCCATTGGGTGGTCTTTTGGGCATCGTTGCTCTCAGTATTGGTTTAATACATGAGCAAGCTTTTTATATAATCTGAAGCTCAGTACAAGAGTACAAGTGTATTGGTGTGATAATTTTTGTTATTATTATATCAAGGTCATGTGCTCAGGGTCCAGTAATAGGCTACCTTATCCTGAATTCTCCTCTGTAGTGAATAGTGTTTCTGTGGATTTCAGACTCCACATTCCAGGCTCTTGTAACTGGGTCTTTCAGCTCAGCAGTAATCCGTTATTTTGACTCCAGCTGTCAACTGAAGAAAGTATCTGGTGAGGAACACTGTAACTCACATCAACTCTGATTTGTTAAGATACAGCTCTTAACAGGAAAATGCAGATCACTTGCTTCTAATTAAAACTGGTCTTCAGCTCTCTCTGGGAAAAGAAGATGAACTCTGCAAAATCAACAGTAGATGTCCCCACAGTCCGCTGTGCATTAGATTTGATCTGGAAAAGAAAAACCAGAAAGACCACAGATTAAAATGCTCTTTAAAAGCAAGTTCCGCATCTGAATGGATTAGTATGGTATTTGGTATTCAGGAGAGTGGAGGTAATAGCGCTGCCTCAGAACATATTATATAATCTCATATAATCTATTCCTAAAACTGGGATATCCTTCCTGTTTAAGGCATAGTTTATTTTAAATACTGTATTATAGATAATTTTTTTTAAGATTTTTTTTAAATTAATTAATTAATTTATTTATTTTTGGCTGTGTTGGGTCTTCGTTTCTGTGCGAGGGCTTTCTCTAGTTGTGGCGAGGGGGGGGCCACTCTTCATCGTGGTGCATGGGCCTCTCACTGTCGCAGCCTCTCTTGTTGCGGAACACAGGCTCCAGACGCGCAGGCTCAGTAGTTGTGGCTCACGGGCCTAGTTGCTCCGCGGCATGTGGGATCTTCCTGGACCAGGGCTCGAACCCATGTCCCCTACATTAGCAGGCAGATTCTCAACCACTGCGCCACCAGGGAAGCCCCAAGATTTTTTTTTTTTTTGATGTGGACCATTTTTAAAGTCTTTATTGAATTTGTTACAATATTGCTTCTGTTTTATGTTTTGGTTTTTTGGCCCCGAGGCATGTGGGATCTTAGTTCACCCACCAGGGACTGAACCTGCACCCCCTGCATTGGAAAGCGAAGTCTTAACCACTGGACTGCCAGGGAAGTCCCTATAGATAATATTTTTGATAAAAGAAAAAATAAAGGGTCTTTGAAATAAAATATTTTAACATTATATGAGTATATTGATGTGGGGGAGGCTTTCTGTAAATTCAGCCCACTGATGCATACTTAAACTAGTAAATCTGCTTTTGTTTGCAGCCATTGAAAGGAACAATTTAATGAGGCTTTCTCAGACCATACCATTTACACCAATCCAACTGTTTGGTGAGTGCCATTTCTACCTTCTTGAGGTTGTGCCAGGGCAAAGGCATAACATCTGAGTGAATCATAGGAGAAACCATTTTGCATAATTTTAGCTGCAAATTTTCTTTTGCCCATGGTTGCAGTTTAGTGATATTAATTTCCTAAAATGGAAAGTCTTGTTAACTGCCTGGCTGGTATCTAGAGTCAAAATCTGATATACTATGGGGATGGGACCTATAATGAGCAGCAGCTGGGGGAAAAGCAATAACGTTGCACCTGGCATTCACTGATTTCAGGCTGGAAGTAAGTAGAAAAGAAAAGAACCAACCCACCATGCGTAATAAATACAGAAGAAAGCATTAAACGTCAATACAGTAGAAGCTAATAGACATCTAAAGAGAAACGCTTTGTATATCGCTTTTTATTTGTTTGTTTTGTTTTTGTTTGTTTTGTTTCATGTAAACTAATTGCTCTTAACTCAGAGAGCAAATGTAATTTTTAAAGGCTGGAATAGTAAGGAAAAACAAGCTCTCAATAGCCAAGGCTACCGGCGTTTCTCTGTCCTGCCAACTGACAAAATAACAAGGGTCGCCACACTGTCCTAGATCTTGCTTCTCCTCAAACCCTTCACATGGGGACAGATGAGGTGGCTTCTGATCATCAACGCAAATGCCTTCTCCTTCCACTTGGCTCCATAGCTGGTTTTACAACTCGGTAGCTCTGTTTCAGAGCCTCTAGGTAATTAGAACTCTAAAGTGGCATTTATCTGGGCACCAGGAATACATATTTCAAAACATGTTACTAAGCATTACCTAGACATGTTCTTTGGTAAGCAATTAAATGCAAGAGTGAGCGAATAGATTCTTTTCTTGGTAAACCAGTACAGTGTTTATAAGAAAAGTCATTTGAAGCTGAGGTGTAAGGAGAAAATGAAATACAGGCTGGACAGAAGTTGTATAGAATATGTCACTTCTGTTAGGAAGCATTGCCCAATATATTAGGAGGAGTCTAGGTTGAATAAGAATGGCTCCCTGTTCAACAGCCTAAAAGTGGAAGCTGTAGAGCAGTTAAAGAGCATTTGTGTGTAAAATCTTTGAAGTGGGATTGGGTTTGTCTCCGAGGATCTACTTCACATTAGCCAGGTTAACATATCTAATCTTTACAACAACCCAATGAAGAGAATGTTATTTTCACTTCCATTTTACTGATGAGGAAAGTGAGGCTTTAAGTAACTTGTCCAAAGGCACAAAGGAAGGAGGGAAAGGCTCTGGGGTATGACTTTGGTTCTAACTTTAACTGGGTTAAGACATGCATTCTCAGTGGGGTAATATCACCCCCAAGAGAGCAAAAACATCTTTTTATTTTTATGTGTAAAGCACATACACACACACACACACACACACACACAGAGTACATAAACATAAACAGTATATCTTTGGTATTACAATGTCAGGGAAGGGGCAATTAGGAAAAAAAGTCTAAAACAGCTCCTAAGGGGGATGATAATAAACACAGGGTTAAACTATCTCTTTAAAAGTACGCTAACACATATATGTGGAATCTAAAAAAAAAGAAAAGAAAATGGTCAGAAGAACCTAGGGGCAAGACGGGAATAAAGATGCAGACCTACTAGAGAATGGACTTGAGGATACGGGGAGGGGGAAGGGTAAGCTGGGACAAAGTGAGAGAGTGGCATGGACATATATACACTACCAAACGTAAAATAGATAGCTAGTGGGAAGCAGGCGCATAGCACAGGGAGATCAGCTCGGTGCTCTGTGACCACCTAGAGGGTTGGGATAGGGAGGGTGGGAGGGAGGGAGATGCAAGAGGGAAGAGATATGGGAACATATGTGTATGTATAACTGATTCACTTTGTTATAAAGCAGAAACTGACACACCATTGTAAAGCAATTATACTCTAATAAAGATGTTTAAAAAAAAAGTACTTGTCTTTAACAAAAGAAGTATAGCCTTGCTACTCTGATTTTATTTTTGTCTAGTTATAATTTATAAGAAGAACAACTTAATATTTATGTGACATCTGATGCTTTGTTCATTCTCCCCCTCCCTCTTTACTGGACTGTAACATGGCCAGATGTCTGTACTTGCCTCTGAACAGATGAAATTCCCATTCCCCTCTGATCCTTTGAGAAACTGAACTGATTCTGAGTTGATATTTAGGACGCCGTTCATGTCACAGACATGGATCTCATTGAACCCCTCCCCTGCGCTTCTCTTTGCCGCAGGAGAAGAAGTAACCGTCTACAGGCTGGAGGAGAGTTCCCCTTTGAATCTGGATAAAAGCATGTCTTCTTGGTCCCAGCGAGGGAGATCTGCAATGATCCAGGTGTTGTCCCAAGAGGAGATGGATGGTGGCCTCCGCAAAGCCATGAGAGTCATTAGTACCTGGTCTGAGGATGACGTCCTCAAGCCGGGGCACGTTTTCATTGTGAAGTCCTTTCTTCCTGAGGTTGTGCAGGCATGGCACAAAATCTTCCAGGAGAGTACTGTGCTTCATCTTTGCCTCAGGGTAAGTCAGAGACCCAGAGCCCAGATGGACAGGTCGAAGAAAGGGGATCTGGCTCTATCCTGGTCAAAGGCCATTATCTTTTTTTTTTTTTTTTTTTGGTGAATATTTCCTTTATGTATAATATTCATATATCACAGATCATTGATTAGGAAATGTCAAATACCACTGATATGATTAGAGTAGACATACACACATATTGCTGTATATGCACACATATATATGTGTATGTTTATATACATATGTATGTATATATTCACACACATTCATCTATAAAGCCAACATTTTACCTAATATGAAAACAGAGGCACACCCATCAAGGTCAGAACAAAGCGAGAATGCCCACCATCTCCACCACTATTCAACACATTACTGGAGGTATTAACCAACTCAGACAAGAGAAAACAAAAGTATAAAAACTGGAACAGAAAAAGAATGAAAACTAACTCTGTTTGCAGATGATATGATAGTAATGCTAGAAAACCTGAAGAACTAGTGATAAAAACAACTCAAGCAATAAAAGAAATCAGCAAGGTGGCAAGGTCAATAAAATTAACACACCAAAATTAATAACTTTCATATAAGCAAATAATTAGTAGAAGATATTTTGGAAAAGAAAACCCTGTTTACAATAGCAAGAAATTGAAAATGCTTAGAAATAAGTGGAATGTGAAATATTTAAAATCTATATGAGGAAAAATCACTCCTGAAAGATATAAAACTAAATTTGAACAAAGAGAAAGACAATCCTTAATCTTGATTAGGATGTTCCAACATCATCAAAATATAAGTTCTCTCTTTTTTTAAAAAAAATTATTATTTATTTATTTATTTATTTATTTTGGCTGTGTTGGGTCTTCGTTTCCATGCGAGGGCTTCCTCTAGCTGCAGCAAGCGGGGTCCATTCCTCATCGCAGTGCGCAGGCCTCTCACTATCGCGGCCTCTCTTGTTGCGGAGCACAGGCTTCAGACGCGCAGGCTCAGTAGTTGTGGCTCACGGGCCCAGTTGCTCCGCGTCATGTGGGATCTTCCCAGACCAGGGCTCGAACCCATGTCCCCTGCATTAGCAGGCAGATTCTCAACCACTGTGCCACCAGGGAAGCCCAAAATATAAGTTCTCTTAAAGTTAATTTATAAATTTAATATTATCCCAATAAAGATTAGCAGATACAAACTACTATGTATAAAATAGATAAACAAAGTCCTACTATATAGCACAGGGAATTATATTCAATATCCTATAATAAGCCATAATGGAAAAGAATATTAAAAAGAATATATATGTGTATAATTGAATCACTTTGCTATACACCTGAAACTAACACAATGTTGTAAATCAACTATACTTCAATTTAAAAAAAATCCCAATAAAAATCCCAATAAACTCTTTTGTTTTTCTGGAGCTAGACACCTACTTAGAAAGAAAGGGAAATAATAAAACATACGTAAATGTATCTGCTTACTCTCGCAAAAGGAAACATAGGAAGGTTAAACCAGAAAGCAGTGAAATAGATTGCCTAAAGGGGTGTGGAGGTGGAAGGCAAGAGGGAAGAGGAGATTAAGATGGAAAAAATAGGGGAAAGAGGACACTTCTCTGAGTATGCCTTTTTAATTTTTTTAACATCTTTATCGGAGTATAATTGCTTTACAATGTTGTGTTAGTTTTTGCTGTACAACAAAGTGAATCGGCTATATGCATACATATATCCCCATATCCCCTCCCTCTTGAGCCTCCCTCCCACCCTCCCTATCCCACCCCTCTAGGTGGTCACAGAGCATCGAGCTGATCTCCCTGTGCTATGCAGCTGCTTCCCACTAGTTATCTATTTTACATTTGGTAGTGTATATATGTCAATGCTACTCTCTCACTTCGTCCCAGCTCCCTCTTCCCCCACTTTTTCCGTAGGTCCGTTCTCTACATCTACCTCTTTATTCCTGCCCTGGCACTAGGTTCATCAGTACTGTTTTTTTAGATGAAGGCCATTATCTTCAACCCAAAGGATAGCCTATTCTTTTTGGAGGTGGTGGTATACTGTTATTTTTGGCTTTAGCTTTTGGAGTGGGTAGTGGTGGAAGCTGAATAAGGCTGAAAATCACACTTGGGAGGCCTCTAGTAATTCTGTGATCATTAATTAGTAGGCATCTGATAGTAAACCAATATTTTTATCAATGTTCCCTACTTTGCAGGAAATTCAACAACAAAGAGCTGCTCAGAAACTGATCTATACCTTCAACCAAGTGAAACCACAAACCATTCCCTACACTCCAAGGTAAGGAAATATTGGCATCCTGGTCCTTCATCTTATGTAGGAATTTCTGTCAATTTCTTCTCACCCCTGTTAGTCACGAGAAATACCAGACCCATGGGGAAGTTCCCCATGACCTTAACTTTGGTTTCTTCCTTACATAGTTCTCGGAGACAGTAAAAAGAGAATTAGACATCCTAGGTATGTTTTGGCTTAAATCGCTGAATTTATGTGAGTGGGAAAGAGAAGATCAAGCAGAGGCCATGAGTAACCTCTCAGTTACGAAAGCAGGCAGATCCCAGGTGCAGTTACTAATATCCAGAAACATTATGGTAGAAAAACACTTCTATTTTAGTTTCTTCTGTTATCTTACAGAAATTAGGAACCTTAAAGGAGTGAACTCTCGTTACTTTCACTTGAGTGTTTCCATACACTTGTATTCATTTAGCAAGACAGATCACAGTTTGGTGCTGAGGACTTACAGTAAAGTTTTATTGTCTCATTTACAAGGAACTTCATAGAGCAAGACAAGAAAAGTGGAATCCAGTACTCTTTATAAAAGAGTTCCTCAGAAAGAAGGGAGGTGGGTAAACGTGGGGAAAACTCCCAGTCTTTGCATTCCATTCTTTCAGTAGAGAGGCAAAGGCATGTGCATTGAGGCTGCTGGGACTAGAGTTAGGTCATCTCCCCTGGTGCTCTCTATTCAGTAATATAAGTCCCACCTTTGCTGCCTTTCGGGGAATCAATGGCCTCTTCCCACCCTCCCTCGCCATAGGTTCCTGGAAGTTTTCTTAATCTACTGCCATTCAGCCAAGCAGTGGTTGACCATTGAGAAGTATATGACTGGGGAGTTCCGGAAGTACAACAACAACAACGGTGATGAAATTGCCCCCAGCAACACCTTGGAGGAGCTGATGTTGGCTTTCTCTCACTGGACCTATGAGTATACTCGGGGAGAGCTGCTGGTTTTAGACTTGCAAGGTGATTGATAGCTGAGGATTTGACACAACAAGCATGAGGCAAAGTTCAGGAAACATTGACCAGGGATTGCTTTCTCAATGTCATTGTCACCTACATTTGACCCCAGCTCTTTCTTTACTCAAAGCCATAGAGTTAAGGTCTTTCAGTGGAAACATTCCTTGGCAGTGTGTACTTTTTTTTTTTTTAAAAAAAAAACAGGAGATGGTATCTGTTTTCTGAATTTATTTATTGTTTGTGGAACTGTTCTAAGTGGGAGGAGCCAGACAGGTGTCCCGAGAGATCATGCAAGAACCAAGATGGGTAATATATGGAGTTGCTCTATCTAGCTTTGAAGGGAGGTGGCACCATTTATTTCAGAGACATTGTACAGCAATGATCATGAGCACCTACTGTGCTGTTTCTCACCTAGATCAAGAGAAAAATATAGGCAGATGATTAGCTGCCCAGAATTTAAAGTTATCTAAAATGTTCATCTAAATGGGGAATGAGTTTTATACCCAATTTTCCAGTTTTATGGCTTTTCTTTGAACTTATGTTCACAATAACACTTAGGCATGCATTTATACACACAGGAAAGTTTAAATTCTGGTCATTTTTCATGATTTTGAGCTCAGTATTTTAGCAGTTTATAGTTTAGCTTGTTCTCTTTGCTGTGTACCTTGATATAAGAGTTCACAAAAGTATAAACTCAGTCTGTGAAGGGCAACTCAGTGCACTCTTATTTAATGGAAGCCTTTGATCAATGCATCTTTCTACTATCAACACCTCACATGTGACTTATAATCCTGCAGCACGAAACAGAGTATCTCTAGCAGGCTTTCCTTGCAGGGACAGAACAAAATATGTATTAAGGTCAAAGTTTAGTCTCTGGGCTCACTGACTGGGGCTTTGGTTTTAAATAAGGGATTTAGTCCAGGCACTTTCATAGAAATTATCTCATTTAATCCCAGAAGCAGCACCTTGAGGTAGATAGTATGGGGACTTTAGGCCCAGAAAGTTTAAATAACTTGCCCAAGGTTGCACAGCAGCTTAAGTGGAAGCCAAGATGCAGACTTGAGCTGGTTTGACCAACCATGTTCTTTCCTTTTCACTGTTCTGTCTTTATTTCTCTATAAATTTCATAGCTATAGGACATTACCATGTTCTGGTTCATTTAAAATGATAAGGCCTTTTCCTTGTCCTCTCTGACTTTCCCATCTCTCCACACCTGGGATTCTGTGCTGAAAGCCAGACTTGGAGGATGGAGACAGTCGAGATGAACAGGCAATCCTGGGACATCGTGAGCAATGTACACTAAGATTGCAAACCCATTTTGACGGAAATTTCTGCCACATGCTCAAGGATGTATATATATATATATATATATATATATATATATACTTTTCAAACTACACCTAAGTCCTTCTGTCCTTTCAGATCTATGCTGTTCACAAGGTGTGAATTATATTTCTAACCCTCAATATTTTAGGAAGCAATATAAACAAAGTTAAAACAGTCAAGATGATTCAGCTTTTAAACCAGCAAGTACAGTATGATCCATGTAAACCCTGCACACTGATGCCCAAGGCTGTTTTTGTAGCTCATGTTGGGGAAAGGTTGATTGTTTTCATCTATACTTGAGTGTCTGTGCTTTGAGTTTTGGGTGGAGATGTTTACAAAGTAAAAAACAAACAAAAAAACAATCAAAGAAAAACTTTAAGGAATTAATGATGACTCTTCAGTGTGTTTTTGTTTAATGATGTTTATATTTGGGGATTTTTATGTCTCTTAGTAATCCAAAGTGACATTAAACAGAACAAGCACTGCA
This sequence comes from Balaenoptera physalus, assembly GCF_965194825.1. NCBI lineage: Eukaryota > Metazoa > Chordata > Mammalia > Artiodactyla > Balaenopteridae > Balaenoptera > Balaenoptera physalus. The sequence continues at coordinate 45,169,153 of NC_138886.1, forward strand.
TTGATAGTCTTGGGGGAAAAAGGAATTAACTTTTTTTTTTTACTGGGCAATTATGTGAATTGCAGAAACAGACCACTCCAAATAAACTATGTCAAAACATTGACCTTCAAAGGAGGGAAGAGTGGACATCATAGAATGAACATGAAGAAATTGAAATACTTATCGGAGAGTTTTGCCAATTGGTTAGCCCTGAATTTATGGAAGAACGTGAATCCTATAATAGTAATTACAAGCAGTTATATTACTACTGCTACTAGCTAACATTTACTAAATAGTTATTTTGTGTCAGTCACTCGGTTAAAGGCTTATGTGCATTAATATGTTTAATCCAAACCAGGTTGGAAAGGAAAAATGGGGTAATATAATGTATTCTTAAAATATCGTAATAGTTTTCAGTTATGTTTTACATTTAATTGATTAGTCTTTCTAGTCTTTGGAGAGATGATGTGCGTTGTCTGGGTGGCAGGGAGTGGAGACTGAAAGACCAGTTAGCTGCAGTTAGGAGAGGCCCTGTCATCGCGGTCCTGGGGGCTGAGTCCTGGCTCCACCGTGAATTAGCTGCATGACCAGGGGGCAACCACCTTGAGTCCCACTTCCCTCATTTGTAATAATAATGGTAAATAATGTTATGCACTTAACTCAGAGGGTTGTTAAGGGGCTGAAATGAAGCAAGTTCCCGACACAGTAAATGTTAGTTATTGTTGTTAGTGTTAGTCTCTGTGTGGCTTGTTAAAATGGAAGTTAATCTTCAGTTGTGGGTAGTCTACTCCTTGCAGTGTGGTCCTGGTGATACTTGAGGGAGATCCCAGCTTTGGCCTCTGTAGAGTGAAGCCCTGATCGGCTTGCTGTGGCTCCCTATTGCTTTGAGGGAAAGAAGGAATGAGAAACACTCAGGGCAGTTTATTCTTTCAGTTTCTTCTTTTCTTCTCTTTACTTTCTTCCAAGGGAGTGCCAATCATTAACCCAGGAGCTACCACATCAGGCCAGGAAGCTGAACTCTAGGGAGAGGCTTGACTAATTTCTGATCACTTGTAATTATACTGTAGTCTTCCAGCCTCCTTCCATTGAAAAATCTTACACGTGAGAGCCTGAATCGTCATCATTATATGTGAAATCCAATATTTAGTTTCCAGCAATAGGAATGAAAAACAATTGTATTTCAAATTACAGTGGTCTGTGGCATGTTTTTTTTTTTTAAGCTCACTATTTTTTTTCAAAGAACTTTTGGAGATATTAATTTTTTATTCAACAAAGCAGTTTCCAGTATAAGTCAGCATTAGCATCAGCATCAGCATGGTGCATTCTGCTGCTACAAGGAAGGTGACTTCTTTCCATTGATGTAGAAGTTTATTGATGCATCCCGAGGTGATTGGAATCAGAATGTAGGTCTCTGAGTTTCTCATAAGGGCGTGCTATGTATTGCCTGTACATGGGCATTTACTCTGTTAATGCCAGTAAAGAGATAGCACTGGAATTTTTAGATCTTAAAATGTCTTATTGTCTTTCATGTTTTCCAAATATCTACGTACGTGTGTAGGACGGGCACCTATGTTAAAGTTTGCCAATTGGGTGACTCCTGTGTAGCCGGGAGAGGCTGGGGTGGTAGTAGTGGGTGTGGTGGTGCAGCATGATTGGCTCTCTGAACTGCTTTCTTTTTTTAACACATCGGAATGCCCCTTCTGCCATTCAAGGGTCCCAAAAGATGTTTTTAGCAGTTAAGCTTTGAGCTGTCAGATTGAGTTTAGGAATATAAAGGTTTATAGAAACTCTTTACCCTCAGTCTTATAGGAGGTTCTATTCATTAGGAAATAGTACTTTAGGAAAGTGAGATAATCAGAACATGATTTTACCAGTGGTAGGAAAATAGAATTTTACTTCACAAGAGCTCTTGATAGAATAAAGACAATAAAAATAGCAGGTGACATGTTTCAGCTTCTTCTGGATCAGACATTTTGCTAAGCAGTTTGTATATGCTAGTTCATGTAATCCTCTCAGTAACCCTATAGGATAAGGCCTGTGATTATCCACACTTTCAGGTGATACAGTTGAGACTCAGAGAGATTAAAGAAGGTGTCCAGATCACACAACTAGGGAGTGATGGGGCTGTGAGTGGGACCCAGATCCTTTGACTTCTGCCTATTTAACAGGCTACAAGACTGAAAGTAAATGGGAGCTGATGTGATTTTGATAGACTTTTTTTCCCCTATAAAACCTCCTTTTCCACAATTCTTTAGGTATTGTGCGTATTTCAGCTTAAATTTACAGTTTACTCAGACGTCAGCCTAAAGCTTTCATCACTGCTGGGAACTGTAGGCATAAAGTCAGGTCTGAGCTTAAATGTGTGAAGGATTTGTAGCCTTTAGTCTCTCTATTGGTGGTACATGGGCTGTCTGTTTGTTGTTTATTTACTACATAGTTAAACATAGTTGTTCTGTTTATTTGCTACATGTTTGCTGTATAGTTAGGGTCTTGTTAGGCTGTTCCTTTTTATATCTGTAATGAGAAAAGCATAAAGAGCGCAGCCTCTTCATATGACTTTTTCTTTAAAAAGCAAAGCGCATTTTGCATACTGCCCCTTGAGCCTGTGTTTCAAACTTATTTTCCCTTTCCCTATTCAAAATCGTGTACAAAGAGATTCTAAGCCAAGGGTTCTGAAAGGGGCTCTGGGTAGAACTCAGAGGATCTGTGTACTTTGATGAAAAAACAAATTAAAATTATACCTTGGGACTTCCCTGGTGGCCCAGTGGTTAGGAATCTGCCTGCCAATGCAGGGGACATGGGTTCGAGCCCAGGTCCGGGAAGATCCCACATGCCGCAGAGCAACTAAGCCCGTGAGCCACAACTGCTGAGCCCGTGTGCCACAACTACTGCAGCCCGTGTGCCTAGAGCCTGTGCTCTGCAACAAAGAGAAGCCACTGCAGTGAGAAGCCCGCATACCACTACAAAGAGTAGCCCTGCTCGCCGCAACTAGAGAAAGCCTGTGCACAGCAACAAAGACCCAACACAGCCAATAAATAAATACATTTATTTAAAAAATAATAGTAAAAAAACTAAAATTACACCTTTATTTCACTAACTTATAGCTGAAATTCATCATTTCCTTCAGTTATAACGGAGACAACAGATCACAGTGGTATTAGCAGTACCTGTGACTGTTTGCAATAGCAATTACAGGTATTAACATAGCACATTGCAGTGTTGGCAGATATCTCAAAATACTGGTTGTATTTGTTACTTGTTGGATGTTATAGTGTTATTAGACTTGTGCTTGATCCTGTTATTTAACATACTAATAAAGAAGCACGTGTATTGCAATACAATTTAAAAAATATTTTGATCACTGTATTTCAGTATCATTGGTTTACTTTGTAATCTCATGTATTCAAACTATGCATTTAAAAACATTATTCTGAGAAGGGGGTCCCTTAGCTTCATCAGACTGCCAAAAGGGTCATGACCCAAAAAAGGTTGAAAACCCCCTACTTAAACAGGTTATTTTCCTAAGGAAGTCAGTTTCTCAGGGGAATGGTCTATAAACTATAAGGATTACATTTTCTTGTGAAAGGTTTAACATATGGTAAAACATACAGAACATAGTAAAAATCTTTCTTTTTTAAAGTAGTGGTTAGAAAATGTGTTTTTTCTAAACAAATAGAAATATACAATAATGTTATACATTTTATATGATTTTTAAATAAATTTCCCAAAAGGTTGGTCTCTTCCAAGGCAAGGGGACCAGTGCTGATTAGAGGACGATCTCAGACATTGTCGGCTTATGCCCACATGGTGCATTCACCTGTCTGACTGGCTCACCTGTGAAATGCTGCCTTTGGAAGTCAGTCTCACCACCACTCGCATTTTATAACAGATTCACTTTGGTGTTGATCCCTGTTTTGATAAATGTTAGTTTTATATGACACGTTATCCTTTTATGCTTTGGTGCCGTTTTTTAAGAAGCAAAATTTATTGAAGGATCACATACATTCAGGAAATTACACACAGCATGAGTGTACATCTCAAAGAATTTCCACAAATGAACACGTGTGTGTAACCAGCACCCAGATCAGGCATGTGGGGTGTTTGTATTCTTCTGTTTATAAACGCTATATACACACACACACACATATATATATATATATATATAGCATTTGATATGTGTCTTTGATGGAGCAGAGATGATACCTGCAGAACCACACAGCACCTTGCACCTTGCTGAGCACTGATGGACTCCATCTAAGGAGACCACGGACTAGGGGGAAGGACGCAAGCTTTGGCTTAGCTTCAATCCTGTTATGACCTCTTGTGGTCTGTGCAACCTCTGACAAGTTGCTTAATCTCTTTGAACATCAATGTACTCATTGGTAAAATGAAGCTGTGAGGATGCTAATACTTTTCTTTCACGATTGCCAAGAATTAGAAAAAATAAAATTAGAAAAAATAAAATTAGAATGTCTAGTATGTACAAGTGGTAAATGAATGATGGATGCTATTATCAGGAACTGTGAACACATCACAAAAACACTTTTTTGTAGCCTAGAGGTTTATTGCAGCATAATAGAGGGGGTTGCGGGAGACAGGGCATCAACTAAAGTTTTCAAACTTGCCTGGACAATTTAGTAGAGTTAATTCACATGATGTTGAGTTTACTACAGGGTGGGTGTCTAGTTAATAGTAGAGTTAATTCACAGGATGTTGAATTTACTACAGGGTGGATGTAGGTATAAGAAATAATTTTAAATTTGGTTATTATTTTCTTGAATTTCTGAGAAAATGAAATTCCCCATTTGGTAAATGAATTTTCTTTTTCTTTGGAGGTGTTGGAGAAAATTTGACAGATCCATCTGTTATAAAACCTGAAGAAAAACAGTAAGTTAATTTATCATTTAGAAAATTGCATTTAACACATTGTACATGGTTTCTTAAAAATAATTTTTAAACATTTCTATATCTTGCCTAGATCCTAGAAAGGTTTTGATGTCCCTTTTATCTATATCTGTATCTATATCCAAAAATATCTATATCCAAATACAATACAATAAAATACAATAAGATTTAAAATACAATAAGATTTTAAAGAATGCATAGATTAGGAAATAGGGGCAAAAAGAAAATAAGGAAATAAAATAAGATTAAATCTGGAGTTGTTAGTACACAAAAATGGAAACTATGTATAAAGACCAATGCAGTGGCCAGAACTTTGTTGCAAATTTGACTCTGAGTTTTCTAGTGGCCCAGACAAAAGAGAAATATGGGTAAATTCAGCCTCCATAGGCTTTGACATGAAAACAATTAATGTCATAGGAGAAGCACAGTTTCCTTTGTTGTCATCACAGTGGAGTCATTGCATCTTATCATGGGCACTGTCTTCCATTACATGCCTATAAAACGAAAGCTGAGGGCATGAAGTGTGGTATTCAGTAACAGCAAATCTATGAGAGGACAAAACAGTGGGGCTTAAATATGGAGCCATCAGATTGTTAGTTCAGGACTGAAGTGTAAATTATATAGAGAGATGAGTCATCTGCCTATCCTTTGAATTCCCATGGGCATTTTATCCCATAAGCAGGCTTTTGGGAAGACTTGGCAGTAGAGGAGATGGTATTCTTCTGTTAAAGGTGCAGGAAAAGGAAGAGATGGTGATGATTAAGGGAGGATCAACATGGCAGATGACAGTGGTTTTCAAACACGAGCTTTCATCATAATCACCAGGAGAGCTTGTTAAAACATAGATTGCTGCCTCCTACCCCCAGCATTTGATTACCCTGGTTTCTGATTCAGTGGGTTTGGGATGGGTCCAAATAATGTAACAAGTTCCCAGATGATTCTAATTCTGCTGGCCTAGTGCCCACACTTTGAGAACTGCTAGCATACAAAATTCTAATTTCTTAGTTGTCCTAAGTGTCTATACTTGGCCCCTGGGTTGTAAAACACACACACACACACACACACATATATATAATTATATAAGTGGGCAATTCATACATGATGAAATCTGAAACTTTTACTTCCCTCCTATTGGACTCATATTGTAAATATTCACTGCTTTAATGCTCTGTTCTTTTACTGAACGATTTAATCTAAATATGGTACCATTTGTAGACGTCTATGCAAAGAGGTACATCTAAAAGTGTATTAGCTACTCCTGTGAACTAAGAGAGCTAGAGAAGATAAAGGTGAGCCATGTTGCTCCTGTGAATCCAAATCCCATGATATTTGACCATGGAGTTCATGTTGTAACCCTTAGGGTACAGATAAAGGCTTTGTTATTTTTCACTTTAGCAGAGTTGAAGTGTTTTTGGCTAAAAATACATATTATTTCTTCAGCAGCCCAGTGTGCCCAAGGGTTTTTAGTAGGAACCTGTATTACAAGTACTTCCTTTACAATTTTGCAGTGAAAATTTTTTTTGCATATAAAATGGATCAAGTTGATGTATACTCTATCATTTATTAAATTTTGACCTTGGTATATATATGTAATATGACCTGAATATTTCCAACTTTTAGAATTCTAAGAAGATTATATTATTCCTCTTGACAGTTGAGTATTTAATTGCATTCTATAGGCCAGTGGGTCTCAATTTCTGTTAGGGTTACCTAGGGAACTTAAAAAAAAATGCTGCTCAGAATTAGCATCAAGTCAGAATCTCAGAGTATAGGACCCTGATGTCTGTATTTTTCAAAAGTTCCCCATGTGATTCTAATGGACAGTCAGGGTTGGGAGCCTCTGTCTTATGTCAAACTTTATTTTTTATGACTTGGGGATGTCATAAACTTTGGAAGCTGATAGATTGGTATCACTGTAGCCTGCCTGGTTTTGTGGGGTCACCTAATTTTGGGTGCAGTTGGTCTTCATGGTGAAGATATAAGTATTATTTTCTCACAATGTGGTGAATTACATCTAGTCAGTTCAATGAGGCTCACATTTTGGGATGCCATCTATTTGTTAAACTTTTGCTACACAAAGCACGGGCCATGACAATAGCATCAGCATCACCTGGGAGATTGTTAGAAACACAGACTCTCAAGACCCTCCCTAGACTTCCTGAATAGAATCTCAGTTTTCATAAGATCTTTAGGTGTTTTGGTGTAAATTAAAGTTTGAGAAGCAAGTGCTTTCACATGTTGTTTTATTCTTAACAACAACCTTGGAAGGAAGTGTCTTCAATCCCAGTTCACAAATGAGAAAACTGAAGCTCAGTGGAGATGGCAACTAGCCTGTGAGGAGAAGGGGGTCAATGAAAGGGAATGATCCTCTACCAAAAGGAAAGATGTTTTGGGGTGCGAATTCTGATATTGTCTCTAATGCCTCTTGTCTCTTAACTTTTCCCAACCTTTTGCACATGAAGACAAAGTCATCAGACCTGCTCCCCCAAATCCTTTCTGGCCACTTAACTTGGTTCCTCAGGTCACTGGCTTTCAGTGGAGGCTGCCTCAGTGTTATTGGTAGTTTGGGACTGCACCTTTTTTTTCACTTACTGCCTTGATGGTTTTGGGCATTTGACAAGTATGAAATGATAATGATGACGATGATGATGGTGAGATGTTCTTTAGTAAATCTCTGTGTACATGGCACTAATTAGCATTTCCTTGAAGGCAGACCCAAGCTACCTCCTGCTTTCCTGTGCTGTGAAAAATCTGGAAAACAGTTGTATATTTTTTCAAACGTTGTTATCTGCGACTGCAAGGCTGTAGGCATGGCGTATGAATGTCCCTACAACCCTCCTTCACTCTCCCCTGCACAGGGAGTGGTAGAACGCCTGATACATACATATTATAGTCATTTTGATTCTTTTGTCTTAACTTTAACAAAGCTCATAGAGGGAAACAATTTTGCTTACAGCTTTTATCTGAGAATCAGTGTTACATTTCTAAGTTGGGAACTTTCATGCTTTATTGGGGGGAAGGAAATGGCAGTGTGGAATGCAAACGAGTGAAATATTCCAACAGGGTCATGCCAGAGAGACTATAAAAGGAATTCTTCAGTTTTAATGACTAAAATAACGCCTTCATTTTTCACTTTATCAGCATCATAGAGTTCCAGTACTAAATATTGAGTGATTCTATATCTTTGCCATATTTGGTTTCACCTTATAGAAGTGGTTCCTTACCAGATGGATTGAAAGAGGAATAGTTAACAGAGGCAGCTTATGCAGCCTGGTAAATACCACCAGAGCTGTATTTTGTAAGGGCGATTGAGTGACCAGGAAAGTTAATCCTGGGTGTCTGTTCACGTTGTCTTCCCAAGAGATTTCCTCCACCTACTCGCCTCAGAGCAAAGAGGCAATCTGAGATCAAACTGACATCAGCCCTTATTCCGAGCTTGGCACATCTTCAGAGCAGCTACTGTTATTCTGCCAAAAGGAAGTGGAAATTGAGATAAATGTTTCAATACTCAGATGGAAAAGTCCATTTTTACACCACATCCCTTTTGAAAAACCGCATTCCTTAGAAGCGAAATTTATTGTTTCCTTTTGTGATAGTTTGCTTTTCTTTTTTCTTAAGACATGGTATTTAAGAGCGGTAATTGAGTTCAGATTTTAAAATGTGCTGTTTCCCACTCTGCATGTCATTAAAATAAAATATTAGCTTTCATAAAGTTTCTTTGGAAGTGTTTCTGGTGTGCTCTATTCCTTGGTGTGTAGAGTGTCAGCCGAAGAATAATGGTTGTGAATGATCAAATAATGGATGAACGTTGATCCTAGAATCTGCTAAGGATCTATTATAATTATAGAGTGTTAAAAATGTGCCTAAGATATACTGATTTACTTCCACAAACTCATCATCTCCTAGTTGTCTTGTCTTTTCACAAAGAGCCCAGCTATAGCAGTTTGCAGGGTAGAAGTAGCTATCAAAAGAGCCATGAATACTGGGTGTCGGGTTTTGTCGGGCTTTTGTGTTTGAGGACATTGGTTATTTTCAGAAAAGTATTTGGGTTTGAAACAATGCATATCAATTTTTTCAGAAGGGGTTTTCCAAGTTTATTTTACTTTATACTTACCTTTCGGGTATTCTAGTAGAACAGTTGGTAACGAATGTCATTCTCTCACCTCATATGCATTAAAAAGGGTCTCACTGTATTTTGTTTTAATGTGGTACATAGAAAATTCACTTTTCTATCAGATTAGCGTGGAAATGAGTTTCACAGTAGGTCTTGGAGTTGGGTACAAAGATTGAAGTGCATTTGAATTTTAAATTTGCAAACCTAACATTGTTGCTTCCCCAAAGTGCTCTGTTCTTTGTTGGCTCCTTCAAGTTTACTGGGTTACTATGGGATACTGTTCGGTATCTCAGAGAATCCTAGTTGAGCTCCTTTTTCTGAGCTGTGATCTAATTGATATTCTGATATTTCCTCTAGATCAAGAGGAATGGTGTTTGGACCAGCCAATTTAGGGGAAGATGCAATTAGAAACTTCATTGCAAAACATCGTTGCAACTCCTGCTGCCGGAAGCTCAAACTCCCGGGTATGCCCCAAACAATTCTATTTTTCTCTAAGTAAATCTCTCATTGAACAACATCCATTGTAACCTGGGATAGAGTAGAAAATCTTAATCACATTTTTATCTCATTCGCAGTCGAGGCCTGACTTTCTGACTGCAAATTTTTCAAGTCTCTAAAGGGATTAAAAGGACAGGGATTTACTTCAGGTTCTGCCAAAATGTGATAAAACAACATTGGGCCCAATACTTGTCACAGTCTCTCCAAGGGAAAAGTTCCTCCTACTTAATTGGGGCAAAATTGGACCGAGGCAGGTCTCTGTTCCCCTCCCCGCCCCCTCCCCTTTGGGTCTTGAGTGGAGCCCACAGAGTTTCTATTCTATTCTTATTTACTCATTGGACACTTGGGAGGGTGTGGCATGGAGGGAAACAACAGCTATCAATTAAAGTAGTGCTTTTCACTATAAAAACCTGCCACTTTCAACATACATCACAAGGTATATTTTAAAAATCTGATTTGATAATATGGCACACTTTCTCTGAAACTAATAGAGTCAGCACAGAAAAATATTTCTAACATAAAAGTAAGCGGCTGGAGATCTGTGTCCCCCAAATTGGCAGCCCCAGCTCTGCTGCATTTTCTCCTTTTATCTCAGAAGGGATGCTTTATGTCTGTCTCAGCTTGCTCACTATTTTTCTAAGGTTGCGCCACACTTGTCCTTAGAATGGAATTTCACATCTTTTAAGCTGAGTAGCCCTTCCAGCCTTATCATAAATGATCAAACCCTGAATTGGAAATCAGTAAAAGATCAACATCCATTGTAACCTGGGATGGAGTAGGTGTAAATTTACAGCAAAGAAAGGCAATTTCTAATCTTGTTGGAGTTAGAGGTAGGAGTTGCTCTTGTGGGCACGAGGTAGCAAAAGACTGGGATGGGGAGCAGATTCCAGTTCCTGTGGGAAATAGCTTATTAGCCAGGGGTGGTGGCGGTGGGAACATCAGACTGGAGCAGTACAGACAGGAGGGGTCTCGATGTCATCTTGGAGCTGCCCAGGACTCCTTCTCACAAACCACCCAGAAGAACTGGGCAAAGTGATCAGTCCATAGCACATTGGCCAAGCTGCCCGCTGGCCTCCTCTGGTCAGAAGGAGCCCAGGAAGGAGAGGCGGCTGGGCTGAGTGGCATCCAGGCCCCCAGGTAAGGGCCCTGTGGGAGGCAGGAGCTGACACAGATCTCCATCCCGTGACTGCAGGCGGAGTCCAGCCCATGAACTCAGCATCCTCAGGCGCTGACCTCTTCCCAGGACTGATTCACTGTTTCCTGGGCAGGGCAGCTTCTCATTCTTGATCAGGGACTGTGTCTGGTCAGCCAGGAGAAAGGGGGCCTTGAGGCATAACTCACTGCTTCCATCCAGTTAGCTCTTCTGTATGATTAAGATTTCCTCCCTCCCTCCCTTCCTTTCTTCCTTTCTTTCTTTCCCTACCATGGTGGCTTTTGAGTAATTCAATAATTCCTCCATTTCTGGACCTAATCCTTGCTTCCTTTCAAAACCTTAGTCAACACATTTAAATGGAGATAAAAAATATCCTCATTTACTTGAACATTTTGTAATTTGAATTTTAAAAAGTTTAGCTCAGAAAACAGGATTGGGGTGATTTTTCTTTTTGTTTATGTTTTACTTTTTTTTTCTTTTCTTTTCTTTTTTTTTTTTTAAGAGAGGCAGTTTAGAATAGTATAAGAGCATGGGATTCATAGGTTGAGCTCACATCCCAGAAACGCTTTTTACTAGTTTTGTGACCTTGGCCCTCATTCTCATCTGTAAACTGGGGATAATAGCACCTATCTCATAAAGTTGGCGTGAGGGTTGAAGTAATGTAATAACTGTTGGTTATTATTAAACTATAATATGTATTAATTTTATGTCCAGAGAATCCCCATTTAACATTAAAAAATAATACAAGGAATACATGTTTAAGGTTAACAAATTTAATCGACACAGCATACAATGGTTTGCAAACATTTAAAGGTCACTCTCCTCCGTAAGTTTCTCCCCAAGGGTTACCTTTATTAATGATTTCTTTTGATAATTTCCCTGTGAAATTAAAGCAGGAGGCTTCAGGAAGCATGGGAGCTGATAATTGGATGAAGTCTTTATAGGTGCAGCCAAACCTGAGGTACAGCTTTGTGGCAGAAAACTGACCACTGACATCCCGAGTCCACCATTTTGGCTGCACTCTCTGGCTCTGCCATCATTCAACAAGTAAAAATGCCCTGTTTCCAGTTTGGCCTCACTTAACTCTGGGCAGGTCATGTCTTACAGGGCGCCGTGTATTGAGTCAAGCGACCAAAGCTCGCCTCCCCTGCCCCAGTGAACAGGGCCTTGGGGAGTTAGAGTCACACATGTGCATGGTGGGATGTAGTTTGGACATGGTTGAGGGTTTGAGTTTCACATAGCAGTGGCCCAAGGGAGCAGAGTCCTCTCTGAGCACTTGGCCTAAAGTCCCAAAGTCCAGTCTATCTGTGTGAATATTATGTTCTTAAGGATTCTCTATAACTGTCTTAATTGTCTTCCTTGCAGATTTAAAAAGAAATGACTATTCCCCCGGAAGGATAAATTCCGCCTTTGGACTTGAAATCAAAACTGAACCAGCTGAGGAGATACCAGCAGAGGAAGAGGGTAATAATTCTCCAGAAGACCTCACACGACTGTAAAAAAGGGAGAAGTAAGAAGATGACAGCCCTTGCCCTCCCTTCTATGAACTCTATGGTAACATAGATTGACTGATGTAACACTGGTTATGTCAGAGCCTCTGCCAGGATGGCCTTACCCCGAGGGCCTCCTGGGACATGCTTTCTGAGCCTCATGTCTCCCCTCCCCAAGGACCTCACTGGTGTATGATGAATGGGTTCTCCTAGATATTGACCTGTGTGCAGGGTGCTTTGCGTGTGTTCGTCATCCTCAGGTTGCACAAGAAGACAGATGACTCAGCCAGGAATGCTGCTCCTTCATACCTCATTCCTTGGTGCAGAATGCTGGGCACTAAAGAACCAGGCAGATAAATTTAATTTATTTTCTTGCTATGTGTGCAGACTCTAACCTCCACTACTCTTCATCACCTCACCCACATATTGTATTTGTGTATATATGTACATAAAAAAGTCACTTGACTCCCTCCTCTCCTTTCCAGCAGCATAGGGCTTTGAATAGTGACAGAAAGGAAAACAATGGAGTAAGGGTGTATTTGCACAGACTGGAGCACGCTCCTGTACAAACTAACCAGTGAAAAGCTAGCATCCTGGTGAAATCTAGATGGGTTTGAGTATTGTCAGTGAATCCTATGATAACCGGGCATTTCAGGTTTCTCTGGAAGAGAGGAAAGGGAAATCTAAAACAAACACCCTTGCATCTTTTTTTTTTTTTTTTTTTAAGGGAACAAGGATATATAAAACTAGAAATTATTAAGAAATGTTTTCCCTTCCCTTACGCTCAGGGACACTATTTGTTAGAGACTTGACTAAGCCAATCTCTAAAGTATTACTCCCTTTTTCAAAGCTGGGTATATAATATTACAAGCTAAATTACTTTATGTCAGGTCCTATGAGGAAAGATGGGGTTTTTGAATGAAAACATGTTTCACAGGTAATTGCCTGGTTGAAATACAGAGTTCTGGTGGCTTAACGAGTGCTTGAGTGTATATTTTAAGTATGGCCTGAGCACATGTAATCAGTTTCAGTGGCCTGAAGAAAGGGTCCCTGGAAGCCACACTGTACAGCAGTGGTCCCCACCCTTTTTGGCACGAGGGACCGGTTTCATGGAAGACAGGTTTTCTACAGACCGGTTGCGGGGGTTGGGGAATGGTGGGGGGGGGGAAGGTTCAGGCACTAATGCCAGTGATGGGGAGCGGAAGATGAAGCTTTGCTCACTCGCTGCTCACTTCCTCCCGTGCGGCCGCAGACCGCTACTGGTCCGTGGCCCCGGGGGTTGGGGACCCCTGCTGTACAGCATGTTTGGGGGATCAGTCATCCCTCTTTCACACTTATCAGGGTCACCCTACCTCAGAACAAGCACAAACTGTTCACACAAGGAGGAGTTGGAGGGCTGAGAATCTCTCCCCACTCCTCCTGCATCTCCTTTCCTCATTATAAAGCGTTCCAATCTACCAGCAACAGACCTCCTGGATTTGAAATTTTCAACTTATCTTTATCGTTAGCCCTTACATTAGCTGGCTGGCTTTTTAAATCAACACTCCTGCCCTCTCAGGTTATACTTCAGGGAAATGTTGCCCAGGGATAGGGGGATAGAAAGCCAAGGATTTGATTTGCCAAAGATAGCGTCTGGCTCTTGTGAGATGCGCAAGGGCTGATTTACAGCCTTTTTACTTTGGTCTTTGGGGTGGTGGGAGGTGGGAAATTTGGTTGATTTCTTGATTGGCAATGAGGATAAAATGTTAATGCTTTTTTCAGAGCTTACCTGCTTTATCCTATTCTGCAAATCAATAAGGGATCTATTTGTGCTCACTTCAGAGCCATGTTCAACTATGGAAGGAGGCAATTTGCCTATCCAAGCCAAACTAAAAGCATTAATTCATTGGTCAAATATTTGTTACCTGGAATGGAACTTGAAAAAACACATTTTGATTTTAATTTTCTGTGTTATGATTTTCTCACTCTCTTTTTAAGAAAAATCACCAGAATAACATTTTAAAAAGATGAACCAGCTGCTGGGCAAAGGTCACTGTGGGATAGCTTGCATGCAAATACCAATGTGACAATCATGACTTTGATTCATGACCACAAATGAATGAATTCATTCATTTGGTTAATTTTATTCAACAGATATTTATTAAGTGCCTTCCCTGTGGTGTGTAAGTGATGAGGGTGCAATGAACATAACATTTCTTTGCCCTCAGAAAGTGTTATATCTCATGTTTCTTTCTTTTTTGGTTGTTGTTACAAGTTTGGATTTCTGGTGAGTGCTAAAAAATTTGACTTCTGGGCAAATGTTGAATCCAGAGATGTATTCCATACCCTATCTGCCAGTGGGCAGTAGGTTCAGACTGGAATAAGAGAATTAGGGCAAATAAAAAGACATAGCTGGGGCTGGTTTTAGGAACCACTGAGGAAAAATGGATTGCATAATCCTTGTAGGAGCCCTTAGCCAATCTCACAGATGGAAATCTGAATCTGGGGACCAGAGAAGCAGCCAGGTTCCTGGAAGTCCTTCCTGAAGGCATCCTGTGCACGGGTATTCCCCTCCATGGGGCTGTACATTCCTGGAGTGACTTCTGCCCCATGACATCTTAAAGCTTCTAACAACTCTGGGGAGTGAGATCAGATATAGTTTTGGGTGTTTCTCACCCTGTTATTTTCTGTAGCTTTGCAAAACAAGTACTGGGTGACTAAAACTTCCCTACCAACCATTTAATCAAAAATTGAAAAAAAACAATTGTTGTTGTTACTGTTTTAGTTGAGACGGATCACTCAGGTTCTAGAAGTCATGACACAGATGCTCCTGCCATGGCTTGTTACCTTTCTCCATCAGTCACCGGCATCTAGCACGAAGTGTGGCACATAATAAGCTTTCAACATTATTTGTTGAAAGAAATAATAAAACCCTCACATGATAATGGATTTCATTCACTAGTTAATAAATCAGATTTGCATTTTTAATCTAGAAGGGAATGATTACCAATTCCTTAAGACCCAACACAATTCTTTTGATCTCTCTCTGTTTTAATTTTCCAGGAAATAGCTTTTAACAGCCTACACCTTGTCTGTTGAATTCTCAACCAGTTCTTGCCCTTATCGTTGTGGCGATAATACCAGAGTACCATCCTTCTTACTGGTGACTATTGAAATGAGATGATAACTTCCCAGAAACTGCCTAGAAATAATCATCACTTTATTACCCTTTGAAAAGAAGATTGATAGAAAAGTCATTTGAAAGATGGTTCATTACCATGCCCTAGTACGATTTCTTTACTCACATCTCTCCAAAGCATGAGAAAGGGAGGATTATTCTCTGAGGTCGGAATTTGAAGGCTGTGTGTTTGCCTCTTTGAAGTCTTGGTATTTAATTTTCTGTAGTCATTTCTTGGGCAATTTTCTAAGAAACTAGTTGAAGCTAATTTATCATAAGTTAAAGTCAAATGACAGAAAAGATTTTTTTCTCCCTTAGCAGCATCTTATTCCACAGAGGTTAGCTTCTGAAGGAAAATGAGACTTAAATAGCATTTCAGATCTCCAGCCACATGGATGGGTACACAGAATAGAAAGGGTTCTGGAAACCACACTGATTTTTTTAGTTTAGCATAGTTATTATTTTGTGATTTTTCTTCCTGGACCTTGATATACAGATAATGAAATGCTCTCCTAAAAATAATCAGTTAAGTTGCTTAATTTTTCAAAAAGCAACTTTCAGTCCTCAAGAGATAACAACCCTTGGTCTCTATCATTGGCCGGTTTGGTTTAACTTTATGTAATTCTTTTAACCTTTGTCTTAAACCCTAACTCTGCAATGAGATGAGGTAACTTGCCTTACCTTTTCAAACAAAGGCAAACAATAATGAGAGAGCATTTATAAGGTCCTTTGAGGATCTCATTTAAAAGGCTTCGTGTGAGCATGGGATCCAGTTCAATAAGCAATAAGGGGTTTTCATTTTTCATATTATGTGACCATTATTTCATGCTTACAGAGGATGCTCAGTGGACTTGTTTCAGTATAAACACAAAAGTGGTTTCTGCTGTTTCTCTCTTTCCAAGGGGAAAAAGCTCATTGCCCCCTTTTTGTTTTGAAACTTAATTAAAGTAGTTCAAAATCAGGATGTTCACCATTTTACAGTGTCTCCTACTTATTTTGTCTATTGATGGATTTAGGTTTACACAGCTAATGTCTTTTGCCACCTTCTTCCCAAAGAAAGCCTTCCAGGATAGGTAAAGCCCAAATCTGACACCATCATTGGTGATATTTTTAGGAATGAAAAAAGAGCAGGTTTAGAATCTTGATATTTGTAAAGGTTGATGTTTTACAAAAAACTTAATTAATGCTGATTTAGATTTTGTCAGTGTAGGGCTGTTTAATAATAAGAAAATTCTGCCTATGGCTTGCCAGTGTCTTTTAGTAACTAACTTCCTTTAGAATTCTCATCTTCCCCTAGTGGTTTTCGTTTGTTTGTTTTTTGTTTTCATTTTGAACCTTTAGAAATTCCACCTGCTATACTAGTCAGAAAGTCCTTACAATTGTTAGGGTAGAAACCCTTTGGCTAATGACTGTCCAAATGTGGACATAATAATTGCCTTTCACTGGGGGGGTTTGGGGGAATCATCATGGGTGTCATGTGATTGCACTTTGGCTTCTAATGAATCTTTTTCTGTATATCATATTGGTTACCAGTAAGAAGTCACAGAACCTCAGGATGCTTTGGTAACCAAAAGAAATCCTTGGTGTGTGTTATGGGCTGAATCGTGTTGAAATCCTAACTCCCAGTACCTCGGAATATGATTGTATTTGGAAATAAGGTATTTACAGAGGTAATTAAGTTTAAATCAGGTCATTAGGGTGGGCCCCGATTCAATATTACTGATATCCTTATAAGAAGAAGAGATTAGGACACAGACACACTGAAAGTGATGATCATGTGAAGACCGAGAGAATGCAGCCATCTCCAAGCCAAGGAGAGAGGCCTCGGAAGAAACCAGACACACTGACATCTTGGACTCCCAGCTTCCAGAACTGGAGGAAAGAAATTTCTCTTGTTTAAGTCACCCAGTCTGTGCTGCTTTGTTATGGCAGTCCCAGAAAACTGTTACAGTGTGTTGCCATGGAATTCCCTACTTGCCCCTGGAATTTTGTAGAAAGGGACTTGGGGAGCAGAGATGCTGGCAACAACAACGGAGAGGAGGAGGAGGAATGACCGTTGGTTGCATGTATCTGCTGTGGGAGAGGATAGAGAATATCACGGGTGGTGGCAGGACTGGTGAATTATTTTACTGAGAGAGTAGAGAGTGATGTGTTCTGGAGATCACCTGAGTGTTACAGAGGAAAACAAACATGGGCTGGGCTTCATGACATGGGATGTTTGCCTACTGCTAAAGGGCTTTCTGGGGATTGGAAGAGAGGTATGGTGATGACGTACAGTGTAGTCCTTAGTTTTGTACAACTTCCATATATATCCTATTTAAGAAATACTCTTTGAGCTTTACCATGTGTTATGTCCTGACCCTAAGGTTAGACGTATGAGATAAGATCCATTTCTGTCTTCAAGGTTCTCCAAAACAAATAAGGAGTTTACAGTATACTGATTTGTCATTGCCCAGCAATGACAATGATTATAATGATAACTTTTTAATATTATCATTATTATAGACAATGTGTGTTGAGCACTCATTATGTTTTAGGCATTGTGCTAAATGCCCATGACAAAGATTTGAAAAGGCTGCTTATACGTTAGGCAACTTAATTAAGTCAGCTACCCAAGGAGGAGCCAGGATTTAAAGCTCAATCAAATCAATGACATAGATGGCTAGGCAATACTAACCAGCACACTTAGAATTACTAGAGCGTGAATCCCTATGATGGTTTGAAACACAGATTTGGAAGTCAGACCTAACTTAGGCCATTGGATGAGAAAATCCAAACTGGCGTTTGTGGAATGTTACCTTGTGTCCTCTCTGTACATGTCATTGTCAAGGAAATCTTTGCTGCACAGTAAGTATCCATTTATAGAGTGTGAGTCCATGGTAGAGCCACTCCCTCTTGACATCATCAGAAGGTAAGTGCAAGATGATGAGTGGGTTCTTTTGAGTCTGGCACTGTGTCTGCCAATGAATTTTTCTGTTTCCACTTGCATTTCTGTCCTCTTTTTATGCCTTCCTAAAAAATTAGATATTTGTTGGTCAATACAACAGCAAACTATTTGATAGCATCTAGTGACATTCCAGTTTATCAATTTATAGTGAAAAATAGAATCTATGCAAACTACAAAACCTTTATCAGTCTGACCATCACACTGTGTTCCTGGAGGCCTTGGAAGCTGGATTATAATCAAAGGGTTGCATGAAGTGCGTGGAATCAGAACAGAGTTAGATAAATCACATATTTAATGGTGTCAGGCTAAGACATCCTGTTTCATCCCATCTTCTCCAGAGGTATGGGCCTTCCAGTGGGAGTGGAATACCCAAAGTCTGCAATATTCCAGACTGATTCCAAAGAACTGAAAGTGACCAGCCTTGAGAAATATGGATGATAATGAGAATTGTTTTTCTCACCATCTTCCCTCCCTCCCTCTCTTCTTTGCTTCCTTCCATGCTTCCTTGCTTCCTTTCTTCCTCTCTCTTCATTTTCCTTTCTCTGACTTCCTATTTCTGTTACATCTTTTTATACTACACTAGCTGCAAATATGAACCAAGAAACATCATTAATTTTACCTAAGTGAGGTACCTATTTTTCCAGAAAGGTAGAATTAGAAAAAAAAAAGAACTAAAAGAATAGATGAAAATAATGAGATTTAAAGAGATTGTGTTTCACTCAAAGTTAATATAACTATATTGTCCGAGGAGGGACGAGAACTCAGGCCTTCTAAGTCATTTTTCTTAATAATGACTGGATTTGAGTTAAGGCAAATAATGTTCTCTTGTTGTATTAAACTTCTTCTCTGTTTTCTTAAAAAATATTCAGATGTTTCTGTGTGTGAATAAGTTTTTAACTAGGAAATCTTTATAAGGCTGTCATCAGATGGGTCAAATAAGATTTACTTGTCTATGCTTTTCAAAGGATAATTCATTAGATAGCTGATTTTAGAATTCTAGTTGCAAAATGATATTGCAAACTAATGACTAATGATTTTAATATTTCACTTTGCTTATTTGTATGTATGTGTGTATATATAATGTGTGTGTTTGTATAAGCAGAAAGTAGCTATTTGAATACCAGGCTTGGGCGACTGTTGAGATTTCAGTGAAAAGACTCTGTAAGACTTGGATTTCAATGAGTCTTTCAGATATTTCATTTTATTTAGGATGGTTTGTGATTATTTCCTATTGTCGTAAAAGGCCACTTAGGCCTGTGGCATGCCTTGAATTGTCCCAGAAGGGGCTTCATGGAATAGTAGAAAATTCTCTAAACCCTGAAACCAGGTGGACTTAGGTTTGAACTGAAACTCTGCCACTGAATAATCTGTTACCTTGGGCAACTTGATTAACCTCTCTGAACCCAGCTTATCATATGAATATGGTACGATGATCTGTTAATATACCGACTTATCTTTCTTCTTGCTATTCTCCATCCCAAGAAGGTAGGTGGATGCCCTTGCCTCAGGACCGTAATGGCTTACTGCATAAGTTGCAGGTCCCAATATGACAGCCTCTCACCAAGACATCTGGAAAATTGATGGGGGCTGGAACTTGGAGCTGATGAGGCAGAGGAAGCCTACCCTGAGAAGAGGAGACTCACTCCTGGAGTCAGGGAAGATGATGGTGTTTTGCGTAAGAGGCGTAGGGCTTGTGAAGGGCCAGTTCATGGATATCAGGACTGACTAAGAGCTATGGCCTGCGAAGTCACAGAACAATACATGTCCATGCTAGTCATGGGTCAAATGGAGCCACCTGCCTGTGAATGGATCCCATAGGCCTGTGGGCCTGATGGCCAAGGTTAGAAGCCCTTCTCTGTTTTTCAAGCACCCAGTGAACTGCTTTTGTTCTTGCACATTTTGGAATCCTGAAATATGACTGAGACTAACTCTTTTATCCTTTTGCAGAGAGCGGACTTCTCTCTAGATTTAGGAAAATAAGGTAATGTGCCATTTCTTGTACCTAAATGTTGTAGAGCAAATTCATCTCTGTAACCTAATGTCTACCAAGCAGGAGTAGTCTGAGAATTAGAGATAATGTACATGGAACACTTAGTACAGTTTCTGACACACAGTAGTCATGCTGGGAAGTTGTTAATCATTATTATTTAAGATATTCTTATTTCATCACCAAAACAGTTTCCCACCCAGGATTGGTGGAGCTGGAGATGCTTCTCTCTTTTTAAAAAATAGACTTTTTTAAATGACCAATTTTAGGTGCACAGCAAAACTGAACAAAAGGTACAGAGATTGCCCTTATACTATCTGCCCCCACACATGCATAACCTCCCCCATCTGCTTCTCTTTTCAAACAAAAGGCTAATAGTTCATGACATTGATCCTAGAATGCTAGCATTGAAATGGTTCTGTATTAGGGGAGACTGGGCAACAACAGTAAATAGGCACAAAAATGTGATGACTTGACACAATAGACATTTATTTCTCACTTAACATTCCAGGACAGGCTGTGGCGAGTGGTTGAGTTCTCTGCTCCACACAGTCTTTCTGGGACCCAGGCTGACAAGTGGTTCTATCATCTTTAACAGACGGGCACCAAGGGGAAAATGACATGAAAGGGAAGAGAACACATGGAAGGTAATATGGGTCAGCCCTAGAAGTGGCACACATCCTTTTGTTCACATCCCATCAGCTAGAACTCAATCACACAGTCCTGCCTACCTGCAAAAGAGGCTAGGAACTGCAGTGTAGCAGTGCGTCCAAGAAAAAGAGAGAAAGGGCTTTGATGGACAGCTAACAAAATGTGTCAAATTAAGGATTATTTATTCTGGTCCAATTTTTCACTTGATTGAGTGTGGCTCTGGAAGGTGGAGTGTTCTTTGGTAGGGCTTTGGAGAGTGGGTTTTTTTCTTTCTACAGAAATGTTTAATACGAAGTTCTCCTTATTTAGGACATGGAACACTTTTTTTTTTTTTTTTAGTTAATTAATTAATTAATTAATTTATTTATGGCTGTGTTGGGTCTTCGTTTCTGTGCGAGGGCTTTCTCTAGCTGCGGCAAGTGGGGGCCACTCCTCATCGCGGTACGCAGGCCTCTCGTTATCACGGCCTCTCTTGTTGTGGAGCACAGGCTCCAGACGCGCAGGCTCAGTAATTGTGGCTCACGGGCCTAGTTGCTCCGCGGCATGTGGGATCCTCCCAGACCAGGGCTCGAACCCGTGTCCCCTGCATTGGCAGGCAGACTCTCAACCACCGCACCACCAGGGAAGCCCCGACATGGAACACTTTTGACTAACACTCCATATCTTCTTGCACCAGGCATCTTCACAATATCATCAGATATATTCCCTTTTGTTTTCCCATAATTTACTTATAATGGCAAAATCTATTGGACACAAAAAGTAAAATCTACTTGGAATGAGAGTTGGCTTTATTGAGTACTGTTAGTTTAGTGACAGCTATAAAACATGTCCATTGTGACTTTCCTCTCACTGCTTGACCTCCATCCATTTCCCTTCTCACCATCCCTCAAGCGGCATCACGTGAAATCAAAAATTTCTTGCCCTCATTTCTAAATTGCATACAACCAGCTAGCAGGCATATAAGCAGTGAGGTAAGAGTAGAAATTTACATAAGGAGCCTATTAATATACTATACAAATGAGGGTCCTGTGGAGAATGTTAATTAATTTCCTACACTGTATGGCCATGATCACAGTAAATTTTCACTGTGGCAAGAGCTAAGATGGAGGTGGAAAACTTGGATATACATAAGAGATGGGAAATTAACTAAATTTTATGAAGAGAGTTAATTATCATATACTTTTCCCACAAACTAGAAGACCTTAAGCAGTGCTCTGACTTTAAAGCTTGGAGTCATAAGCTTGGAAATGCTTTTTAAGGGTCATCTTGGACCATTTCTTGAAGGGCAGTGGGTGGGAAATTGAAACATTTTCATGAAATATTTCACTTTATCAAATTTTAAAATTGAGGACATTTTTAGAGTACTATTGTGAACATTTATGATCTGTTCATTTCTCAGGCCCCTAGAGCCATGGCTGACAGAGCATAGGTGCACTAGACAGAACATGTGATTTTGGGGTAAATCCCCAGTGCCTGCTCCATTACTTGACTGGTTCAGTCATTGATTTATTGACTTAACTAAGACTCACTAAGTACCTAGTGTTTGCCATGATTAGGAAGGTGGGTACTCACAGGTCCGTGAGAAGGCAGACATGTAAAACAACCTCACTGCACCAGAAGCTAAACTTGAGGCATTTGCAAAATGCTTTTGAATTCCAGTGAAAGAGGGACTCCCTTTCTCAAGAGGGAAGGGAAGGCGTCACAGAGAATGACACAGAGTTTACCTGGTGGAGGGAACAGCAGCTGGGAGAGATGTTTGGGGAATGGTGAATAGTTGTATAGCTAGTTTCTAGGGCCCATATTGGGATAAAGTAGGAGGTAGCATGAGATAAAGCTGAGAAAAATGGGTAAATTTGATAAAAGCCTTTCATGTAATTTTAGCAAATGAGTTTTATTATGCAGGCTAGGGAAGTTAGGAAATGCTTTAAACATAATCAATTCTGGGTTAATTAATTAATTCAGCAGACATTTATTAATCGTCCACTGAGTATAACCTGCCTGGCCTTAGAACACTGCTTATGATGTAGACCCTGCCCACAGGAACTTAAGAGTTCGGTGAGTGATTACAATCAGTAGAATTGGCTCTAAGGGTTTTTTGGGAAGGGCTCTAATTGCTCATACCTTCCAAATTCACTTCATATCACCAATAATATCATTATTATCTGTGATATGGCTGATGGAAGTTTTCTCAATCTGAAAGGTAAAGGTTCCAGCAGGGAAATAGCACTTTGCTGACCAGATAGAGTTTCTCAAAATGCCATGGGTTCTCGGCCCTCCTCTCATTGGGGTCATCGGGCACACACTGTCTCTAGGAGCAGGAGGCATCTCCTCAGGCTTGCAGTCTAAGCTTTCTTTACCAAGGCAAGACAAGACCAAGAGTTTCCCTAAAGGAGTGAAAAGAGATGCAGCGAACTGTTCTTAATTTTAGCATCACCTTTCCTAACCGTGGACATTTCAAAATGTCCTGATACCGTCTTCCAGTAGTTTTTCTTTTTCCTGCCAAAATTAACTGATTGACTGTATTGTGGACCATGTGCCCGATCCCTGTGTCTCTGACTCCTGCCCCTGCCAAAGCAATTCCTAAATCATGGGTAAAATTTTAAGTTGTGTATCTCTGACTGATGTACCTTTGACTCCAGCAAAGAAAGTATTTCATTGGGTTTTGGTGAATTAGCTGAAAACTCTGTTGCTCTCTGGGCAAGGGACGGTTCTGTTGGTCACGGAGGATGACCCAGAGTTTACCTGGTGGAGGGAACACAGCCATTGCCCACCTGGGAAGGCTGCTGTGGTCCTCTGTTCTGTGAGGAAAAAGGCCAGATAAGGTCAGGCAATACCTACAGCCCTTGTCCAGCTCTTCTGGCACAGAAAGCTTCCATGCCTTCTCATCTTATTTTGGGCCTCACTCAGGTGCAGTAACCTCCTGTTGGTCCATCCAGATCAAGACATTCCCCCCAGTCTCCATCCTGAGCCTCCCAGCCTCAGCTAGGCTCTGAACTCCTGGTCCCAGAGAGCAGGATGGATTAGTGCTCAAGGCTCCCGCGCTGACTCTTATCAAAGCTTTCCTCCGCACATCTCCATTATGTGAATGGCTCTGTTAACCAAACCTATTATCTTTCCCCCTTGGTTTTCAAGTTGAGAAAGGGAAAGCAACTTCTTTAATGGCCCACAGATTGATGATTAACATTTTACATGTCCCTGCTGCTAAGTAAAAGAACTGCTTTGTGGACAGTGAAAATGCCTAGGAGAAGGAAGCGGGAGTCAACTTGGTTTATTAAGTTGTGCTGCTTCATTAATCACAATCTTTTTTTATGGCAGTGCTTAAAGGCCCATCCATTGTACTTCTCGGGAATGGGGTAGATCAAAAACAAGTGCTTTTAGTGCACCTTTGACATCTGGCATAGCAGCCGGCTATCTGCAATATTGCTCTCAAGCAGTGTGGGGAACTGCATTTACTGTGACTGTGCTGGCCCTTCTGATTTAAGCTACTGCAGAGGGCAATGAATTACCTTAAAGGAGCTCCAGTGCAGAACTCCAAGTTTTATGCCGGACCCCTGCCAGCTTCCCCACTTTATGAGTATGAACAATCAGACAATTGAACTGATTTGACTTTGCCGCTCCTGGAGTTTCATTGCCTCGAACCTGGGGATGTAATGATGGCAATGCCATGCTAAATGCCGCTCTGACTAGCAGCAGTACCCCTGCCCATTCAAGTAGGGCACCCATTCTTGTTAGCTGAAAACTGCTCTGATTTGCAGCAAGGGGGAAAATAGATCCTATGCAATCAGATTAACTCAACTCTGAATGTTATTTTCATTTAACACTGTGGGACCAGGCAGTGTCCCATTTTTTTTTAAATGGTAAACTCATTAAAAGGCAGGGTTCTTTTGCAAGGAGTCTTATAGCACTGGTGCGGAAGGCACCTGCCAAGTCCTAATACAGATTGCAGACACACGTATTTGTATAAGCTTACATATAAAATACACATATACTCCTACTCCACAGACAGGCTCGAGCTCAACTAGTATCATCAGTATACAAAAGGGCATCTGGTCCAGTCAAAATGACGTGAAATTGAGTTATTCACAATGTTTAAAACTCATGTCAGTACATACTCATTTTAGCTCTTTGTGTGAAACAGAAGACAAGTGCTAAGGTGTAGTTATTGTATACTTTCTGTGTTAGAGGACATATTCACTTTTGGGATTTATTATATGTAAAATAAATTTCCTCTAACATCCTTTGAAAATTGTGTTACTGTATTTGGAAGGACAATCCAATGCTCACTGTAAAAATATTCAAAAAATGCAGTGAAGAACCCAAAATGCATGCCACACACTATCTTACCACTTAGAGATCCCTATTATTAAAACTTTTTCCAGACATCTCTCTTTGTAAGTGTACACTGATTGATTGCTTCATTCATTCATTTTGTATCTATAAGCAAATCTGTGTTGTTAAGACAGTATGTGAAGTGTGATCCCATTTATATAAAAGGAAAACACACACACACACACACACACACACACACACACACACATTTAAACAAAAACTC
The DNA here is from genome assembly GCF_965194825.1 of Balaenoptera physalus. Taxonomy (NCBI): domain Eukaryota; kingdom Metazoa; phylum Chordata; class Mammalia; order Artiodactyla; family Balaenopteridae; genus Balaenoptera; species Balaenoptera physalus. The sequence continues at coordinate 45,194,586 of NC_138886.1, forward strand.
CCTGGAATATCAGTTCCTTATGTCCACATGCTTGCTTGGCATTGGCCGGTAGACTTGAAAGTCTAGCAGACATCTCAGTTGATTTAATACCTGAGCACCTAATGTCCCCCCAGATCTACTTCTCCCACAATCTCTCCCATCTCAGTTAATGCAGTGCAAACTTTTGGTTGCTAAGGCCCCCAATTTTGGAGCCATCCTTGATTGTTCTTGTTTCTTTCACTCCATATCCAGTTTATTCACAAATCCTCTCAGCTCTACCTACAAAATATATTCAGAACAGGATCACATCTCATCATCTTTAGTACCATTGTTGCTCGCCTGGATCATTGCAATAACCTTCATATTGGTCCTCCTGACTACTGCATGCAATTTGGATGAAAATCTACATTTTAGAATTGTCATATGCTTTTATGTTTTTCAAAAATATGGTGACAGTGAGGTATTTTGGAAAGAGCATATATTTAAATCTAGATAGTCCTGGGTTTGTATTATAGTTGTGATGGTTACTAGCTGTGTGGCCTTAGAAAATTCACTCTTTGTTTCTGAGTCTCTTGGTTTCTTCATCTGTAAAGTGGGCTAATGATATCTACATCCTGGGGCTCTCATGAAGATGAAGAGAATTCACACTAAGTAACTAGCAACAGTCTGGCACACAGTGTGTGCTCTGTAACTGTTCATTTTCATGTTTCCTCTCATTCCTTCAACTGGGATAATGTCAAACTCCTTCCTGTGGCATATAAGGCCTCTACAACTGTGACCCGTCTTCTTTAAGCTAGACACCTCTACCTCCTCACTAAGTATCCCATGCTTCAGCTACAGTAAATAGCCAGTCTTTGCCAAAACCCACCCTCCTTACCTCCTCCAACAAACACATATTTAAGACACCCAGATGGCCTCCCTGATGCCTGTCTACATCTTCCACATTGATAGAAGATTGACGTCATGTATGCAAATCTGACAATGTTATTAACGTCATTCTTCCACAGGAGGGTTTCCATGGCACATATAATAATGTCCAAACTTCCAAATGTGGCGTACACGTGCCCTCTACCTCTCCAGATGTAGGTCATGGTATTCTTTGCCTTATATTTCATCTTGCCTTTGCTGTGCTGCCACTTGTGCTTGGAGTCTTTTTACCCCACTTTCTCTTTGATGACTAAATCTTATTTAGCCTCTTAAAAAATGCTAATATTCCTTTATTGATGTATAATTTATGTATAGTCAAATGCACAAATATTAATCATACAGACTGATAAATTTTGACAAATACATATACACATACAAACATCATCTAGATCATGATAGAGAACATTTCCGTCATCCCAGAAAGTTTTCTCATGCTTCTTTCCAGTCATTCTCCAGCCCTTACCAAGATGCTGATTTCTATAACTGTAGATTATCTTTTGCCTGTTCTTGAATTTTTTATAAGTGGAACCACCCTTTTGTGTCTGACTTGTTTTGCTTAACATGTGTTTGAGATTTATCCATGTGATCGTGTGTATAAGGATTTCATTCTTTTTATTACTAGACATGAATAGCATATGTAGTGGTATCTCATAGTTTTAATTTGTATTTCCCTGGTGCCTAATAATGTTAGATATCTTAAGAAAAAAAGGAAAAAGAAGAAATAGGATAAATTATATTAGAAACTGTCAGAGGGATTCACACATGGTAAAGATAAGCATCGTTTTGTGAAACTTTTTTTCAGTTATTTGTGTGAGCATGCGTGCGCGAGTGTGTGTGTGTATTGGTAGCAGTAGCATCTGTGAAGAGAGTTTGAAAAGGGTTTGAAAGCAATTGATTTAAATTGCAATTAATGGAGGCACTCACTGAGCACAGTGAAGGATGGAAAACGAATTGAGGTAGTGGGTGAGCAAACAAAATAAACATCACGACTTTCTTTGGGAAACTTTACCGGCTTCCCCAAATAAGACTGAATTAGATGCCTCATCTCTAATTTTATTTTGCTAACGTTTTGTCGTTACCGAATGTTTTGACTCATAAGGATTGCACTTCTTTTTATTTGTGTTTTCCCTAAATATCTACTTCCATTCTTCTTCTATTTTTAAGCCCATCTTTGGTGGTGGGTGGGGGGGTGTTTTAAAAAACTCAGTCTGTGGTGACTCTTGATGTGGGAATTTAAACTTGTTATATTTATTGCCACAAAAAATTATTACGTTGACTGATTTCTATAATTTTATATTTTCTTTCTATGTCATTCAATATAGCTGTCTTTTGGTGCTATTTATCTTGAGCCAGAATTTGTTAGCTAGATATTCTTGTATTTCATCTTACATCTTTTTTTTTTAACATCTTTATTGGAGTATAATTGCTTTACAATGTTGTGTTAGTTGCTGCTGTATAACAAAGTGAACCAGCTATACGTATACATATATCCCCATATCCCCTCCCTCTTGCGTCTCCCTCCCACCCTCCCTATCTCACCCCTCTAGGTGGACACAAAGCACCGAGCTGATCTCCCTGTGCTATGCGGCTGCTTCCCACTAGCTAGCTATTTTACATTTGGTAGTGTATATATGTCCATTGCCACTCTCTCACTTTGTCCCAGCTTACCCTTCCCCCTCCCCATGTCCTCAAGTCCATTCTCTATGTGTGTGTCTTTATTCTTGTCCTGCCCCTAGGTTCTTCAGAACCATTTTTTTTTTTTTTTAGATTCCATATATATGTGTTAGCATACGGTATTTGTTTTTCTCTTTCTGACTTACTTCACTCTGTATGACAGACTCTAACTCCATCCACCTCACTACAAATAACTCCATTTTGTTTCTTTTTGTAGCTGAGTAATATTCCATTGTATATATGTGCCACATCTTCTTTATCCATTCATCTGTCGATGGACACTTAGGTTGCTTCCATGTCCTGGCTATTGTAAATAGAGCTGCAGTGAACATTGTGGTACATGATTCTTTTTGAATTATGGTTTCCTCAGGGTATATGCCCAGTAGTGGGATTGCTGGGTCATATGGTAGTTCTATTTTTAGTTTTTTAAGGAACCTCCATACTGTTCTCCATAGTGGCTGTGTCAATTTACATTCCCACCAACAGGGCAAGAGGGTTCCCTTTTCTCCACACCTTCTCCAGCATTTACTGTTTGTAGATTTTTTGATGATGGCCATTCTGATTGGTGTGAGGTGATACCTCATTGTAGTTTTGATTTGCATTTCTCTAATGATTAGTGATGTTGAGCATTCTTTCATGTGTTTGTTGGCTATCTGTATATCTTCTTTGGAGAAATGTCTATTTAGGTCTTCTGTGCATTTTTGGATTGGGTTATTTGTTTTTTTAATATTGAGCTGCATGAGCTGTTTATATATTTTGGAGATTAATCCTTTGCCAGTTGCTTCATTTGCAAATATTTTCTCCCATTCTGAGGGTTGCGTTTTCTTCTTGTTTATGGTTTCCTTTGCTGTACAAAAGTTTTTAAGTTTCATTAGGTCTCATTTGTTTATTTTTGTTTTTATTTCCATTTCTCTAAGAGGTGGGTCAAAAAGGATCTTGCTGCGATGTATGTCATAGAGTGTTCTGCCTATGTTTTCCTCTAAGAGTTTTATAGTGTCTGGCCTTACATTTAGGTCTTTAATCCATTTTGAGTTTATTTTTGGGTATGGTGTTAGGGAGTGTTATAATTTCATTCTTTTACATGTAGCTGTCCAGTTTCCCCAGCACCACTTATTGAAGAGGCTGTCTTTTCTCCATTGTATATTCTTGCTTCCTTTATCAAAAATAAGGTGACCATATGTATGTGGGTTTATCTCTGGGTTTTCTATCCTGTTCCATTGATCTATATTTCTGTTTTTGTGCCAGTACCATACTGTCTTGATTACTGTAGCTTTGTAGTATAGTCTGAAGTCCGGGAGCCTGATTCCTCCAGCTCCATTTTTCTTTCTCAAGATTGCTTTGGCTATTTGGGGTCTTTTGTGTTTCCATACAAATTGTGAAAATTTTTGTTCTACTTCTGTGAAAAATGCCATTGGTAGTTGGATCGGGATTGCATTGAATCTGTAGATTGCTTTGGGTAGTATAGTCATTTTCACGATGTTGATTCTTCTAATCCAAGAACATGGTATATCTCTCCATCTATTTGTATCATCTTTAATTTCTTTCATCAGTGTCTTATAGTTTTCTGCATACAGGTCTTTTGTCTCCTTAGGTAGCAGATGACATGATACTATACATAGAGAATCCTAAATACTCTACCAGAAAACTACTAGAGCTAATCAATGAATTTGGTAAAGTAGCAGGATACAAAATTAATGAACAGAAATCTCTAATGCTGCATTTGTATACACTAATGATGAAAAATCTGAAAGAGAAATTAAGGAAACACTCCCATTTACCATTGCAACAAAAAGAATAAAATACCTAGGAATAAACATCTTACATCTTTTATCTAGCATTTTCACTTGTCTGGAAGACTCGTTATCTCTCCTTCAATTCTGTAGGACAACTTTGCTGGCTAGAATTTTTTTGGTAGGCACTTTTTCCTTTCAGCACTTTGAATATATCATTCCACTCCCCTTCTGGCTTGCAAAATTTCTGCTGAAAAATATTCTGATAGTCTTATGAGGGGTTCCCTTGTACATAACAAGTTGCTTTTCTCTTGCTGCTTTTGAGATTCCTTGTCTTTAATTTTTAACAATGTAATTATAATGTGTCTCAGAGTCGGTCTCTTTGGATTCATATTATTTGGAACTCTGAGATTCCTGGATCTGGATATCTGTTTATTTTTCTGAATAAGTTTTCTACTCCTTTCTCTCTTTTCTTTCTGGGTTCCTATAATGTGTATATTGATCAAATTTATGGTCCCATAAATCCTTTAAGCTATCTTCACTCTTTTTCATTCTTTTTTTTTTTTTCCTCAGTGGATGAATTTCAATGTACTGTCTTTGAGTTTCCTGATTCTTTCTTCAGCTTGAACTGTTGTTGAACCCTTCTATTGAATTTTTCAGTTCGATTATTGTATTCTTCAACTCTGTGATTTCTGTTTGGTACTGGTTTTTTTTTGGCCTTGCCACGCGGCTTGTGGGAATCCTACTTCCCTGACTAGGGATCGAATCCGGGCCCTCAGCAGTTGAAAGTGTGAAGTCCTAACCACTAGACCGCCAGGGAATTCCCTCTGTTTGGTACTTTAAAAATATTTTCTCTTCAGTGAAATTCTCACTTTGTTCATGTATTGTTCTTCTGACCTCAGTGAGCATCTTAATGACCATTATTTTGAACTCTGTATCAGGTTAACCACTTATCTCTATTTCATTAAGGTCTGTTTCTGGAATTTTATCTTGTTATTTATATTCTTCTGTTTCTTCATTTTCTTCTGTATTTGTTTCTATGCATTAGGTAAAGCAGCCACCTCTCCCAGGCTTTTTGTTTGTTTGTTTTGTTTTTATTTATATATTTATTTTTATATAGCAGGTTCTTATTAGTTATCTATTTTATACATATTGGTGTATACATGTCAATCCCAATCTCCCAATTCATCCCACCACCACCCACCCCCTGCTTCTCCCCTTGCTGTCCATACGTTTGTTCTCTACATCTGTGTCTCTATTTCTGCCCTGCAAACTGGTTGATCTGTACCATTTTTCTAGGTTCCACATATATGCGTTAATATACGATACTTGTTTTTCTCTTTCTGACTTACTTCACTCTGTATGACAGTCTCTAGGTCCATCCACATCTCTACAAATGACCCAATTTCATTCCTTTTTATGGTGGAGTAACATTCCATTGTATATATGTACCACATCTTCTTTATCCATTCGTCTGTCGATGGGCATTTAGGTTGCTTCCATGACCTGGCTATTGTAAATAGTGTTGCAATGAACATTGGGGTGCCTGTTGTCTTTTTGAATTATGATTTTCTCTGGTTATATGCCCTCTCCCAGTCTTGACAGAATGATCTCATGTAGGAGATGAACCTTGTCAATCAGCCTAGCCTGAGCGCTTAGCTGTCTCTCAAAGCTTTGTGAGTGTCCAAGCCACCTTCTTTGTTCTTGGTTCCTCCCAGTAGTTGAGGGTGTGCCAAGACCTGTCAGTGTCCTAAGGGGGAGGTTGGCAGTCAGCACCTACATGCAGGTTGATTGGCTGCTGGGCCCTCAGGTAGCATCTGGGAAGTATGAAGTTGAGCACATTCCAGAGAGAAACTGGGAGGTGTTCAGTTTTGCCTGTGCCCTCTGTACTTGGCTTGAGTGTATAGCTGTGTGTGTGGGGTGATTCTGCATCTGTTAAGAACTGCTTCTTTGTTTTCTACCATCCTGTGGGATTCATAAATGCAAGCCCCGTTGGCTATCAGAGGCAGAAGATCCAGGGGCCCATCCCTTGGGTGGCAGCTGCAAAAACTGGAGCACAGATGTGAGTTCAAGCTCCTTCCAGGAAGATACTGGTGATTTGTGGTGGGCTAGAGGAGAAAGTGGAGGAGGCATCCTCTGGATTCCCTGGTCTCCAGGGAGGATGACGGTCAGCCCCCGTTTTGATGTGGGTATTTTCTCATTTGCCTGATGTGTAGGTGTTGCTCAGCTAGTTTATGGATTTATCTTAGAGGGAATTGCTCCACATGTACCTGTACATTTGGTGTGTCCATGGGAGGAAGGGAGTTCAGTAGCCTCCTGTATCACCATCTTTGACCAGAACTCCAAGTGATTTTTTTTAATGAGTCTTTTCTACTTCTCTAGAGGCCAGGGAAGGGGACAGGCAGAACAGGCTGGTGTTCCAGGTGTCTTGGGCCAAGGGGCTGCTTCTGCTGCCCTGAGGCTCCTGCCCTGCCAGCTATCTAACATTTTTAGATGCTTTCCATGGAAGTTTGATTTGACTCAAAGCTAAACATTCTTTTAAATATTTTATTAGTGGTTACATTAAAGCTCTTTTTAAAGAACATTCTTAAGCCTATATATCTAATCATCATATCAAAATCAAAACAATTAATTTCGATTCTGTTTTATAGGCAATGAGTTTAGTATTTTTGCTTTAAAGATGTATTCTCTACATTTTAATCATCATTTATTATTTCTAGGGTTCTGCATTGTATTATTTGAAACAAAAACTTTTTTTTTAGTGTTTAGTTTTATAATAATAAGTGAAGTAATTATTTAAATTTATCAATTAACTTTTGTAATTAAGTTTAAAGGTTTATTAAAAGCAGTATAGTGTAAAGGCTAAGAGTGTGAAATTTGGAGCCAGAATGCCTGGGTTCAAAATTCTGGTGCCACCTCTTGTTGGCTGTACAGTTTTGAGCAGGAAAGTGAACTTCTCTATGTCTCATCTTCCTCACTGGAAATGGGGAATAATAATAGTAGTAACTTCATTGATTTTCACAAAAAGATTTAAATGAACTACTATAAGCACCCAGGAGAGTGCCTAGCATATAGTAAGCACTATTAACTCTTACTATTTTCTTTTTTTGTGTTTGGCTCATCTTTCAGTGTTTTGGTAAACGTCTTAGAAAAGTCTCTTCTTCTTTATCCAGGAAAGGTATATAGATACTATTCTCTTGTAATTTTGCATATTTGAATATGATGTTTTTGCATCTTCACATAGGAACAAGAAATTGGTGGAGTGTAGGATTCTTGGATAATAAATTTTAAATTTTCCCTGAAAGCTGGTAAATAGCATTTTATTGTCTTCTAGCATTGATGGTTACAAAAGTCAATGTAATTTTTGTGTCTCGAAGGTGCATTGTTTTATCTTCTTGGATTAATTAATCAATTCAGTAAATATTTATTGTGCTGATTCTAGGTATAAGATACAGTTCTTTGCTTTATTGGATTATTGTGTTCTCCCCACCCCTACCCCAATTAGGTTGTCAGCTTCATAAGGTTTGGTTCACATGTGTCCCAGTGGTCATTTTGGTCAAACACGAAGCTGAGCAGATGCTTCCTTTGTTGTCTTGGCAAGAGTCTCCAGACTGGGAAATCTGAGGGGCACATTTAATTCCAGCTGAAGGCAGGATTATGAGTTGATGATTTACTGTGAGACCGAAGCTTTGCTATAGGCACCGTTCAGAATGAGAAGCTTGGGGATTTGCATTCATCAGACATAAGAACCAGGAGCCAGGAGGTGAATTATAGACCAAAGCTGTTTCACCAGCTGGTGAGACCTTGCAATTCAGTTCCATTGCAGGTAGAGCTGTGCTCATTAACAAAGGGCAGTCAGGCAAGCTAGTATAGACCTTGCCAGGGCCTTTGCCTACAAGGGCACTACCTCCCCACAAGGCAAGGGGAGGCTTGGAGGAAGTACCCTCTGGTTTCTCCTAGGTTGAGTTCCATGGATCATTTCCCAATTAGGGAAGTGGAGAGCCTCAGAAAGTCTCTTGCTTCATGCTCATCACATGTGTTCAGGTGTCAGAGCTCCTGGGAGTCATGTTGCTCCTTACAGAAAAAGAATACATTATTATCAGATATTAAGATTAGTCATAAAATAATTTAATAAGCAAATTTTCTTTTAAATATTATTTCATCAGTTATTAAGTTCCAGTATAAACTTAATATTGGGTAGGGCTTTCTTGTTTTATGAGATCTAGATTAAGCACACAATTCCATGCTCCATCTAACATCTAACTAAAGAAATCTAAGCATCTTCTGAATATTTCTGTGAGTTTCTGGGTATTTGAATCCTCAAGGTCACATAAACCATTTTGAGGTTGACTTTACTGAAAATGAGGCGTCTGTGGGTGGGGGGGGGGTCGTGGTGGAGGTGGTGGTGCCATATTGTTCACCAAGCAGAAAACAATCTAAAACCATACATTTACCATCCCTGTTCTTAAAATCCTGCCACTGAGACTTTCTCATGGATCCTTTGGCCCATCTGTACCTAAGTTTCATGGTCTCATTGGCTCCTTTCTTGGTGTCTTCTCCCCCTGTTTCCCCATATACTTCCTTCCTCTTGGAGAGCCTTGAGAACTTTGAATTCTTCTCCAAAACTTGTAAATCCAAAACTCTTAAGTCTCAATAGAATGGAGAGTTTTCTACTTAACAGAAATTGTCTTCCAGAGCAGGTAGTTGTGATTATAATAAATAGCATATATTTTTTCATCAATGTAGATGAGTGGCAACCAGTCCCAATGTTTAAAAAAGACTTATAAGGAAAACCCAGCTTGTGGATGACCAGTTCTATGAGGGCATAGTCATAGCAACACCGAGTTAAAGATATGCTTTTCAGAAAGCTTTTCAGGATTCCAGAGCCTTCGTAACTAGCCTACTTTTACCCTTTCTCCATTGATCTTTCATCATTGTTCACCATGTACTCAGTCATCTAAGGAGCCAGGCTGGTAAAATATGAGCAAAGAGCAAAACTGGGGAAAACATGTCCTAAAAGGAACAATTTTTCCATATGAGAATGTGGGAATATTATTGCCAGATCTTCTATTTTTTTTAATAAAAGAATCTGGAGAGTCCAATTTTATATGGAATTTCCTAATTAAGTATAAGCCAAACAAAACATGTCTGAGGGTAATATTTGGAATGCAGCTGCCAGTTGCTTCATATTCTAGCCTTTCTCTCTCTCTCTCTCTCTCTCTCTTTGTATATGCTTCTTCCACTACTAGAAATACTCTTTATTAGGAAGAACATCTTGTCATCCTTCAGGGCTCATTTCAAATGGCATTGTTTCTCTAGGTTTCCCCATTTTGCTCCCACAACTATTTCCAAGTAGATTTAATTGCACCCCCTTTACAGTTACCAGAATCCTCTCTCTAAACACCTCTTGTGATGTGTGTCACTGTCTTTGTTTGCTGGTCTGCCACCCTTGCTACACTATGAAAAACCTCAAGGACAGGGACCATGTTAGCCATCTTTTTATCCTTTGGATCTGATATAATACTTAGCACATAAGTATTAATGTTTGTTGAATGGATGAGGGAAAGAGACATGATTTTGGGATGTGGGGCCTGAGCTCAGCTCTCCTTTCTGCTTTACCTCTCAGATTTTTCTTTTACACTTGATCGCAATGCCTTGCCTTTAGAAATTGTTATCCCTGACCTTTGGGGACAAACAGAAAAATAGCTAATACAATCTTTGTGAAAAACTAATGTAAAAAAACTAGTGTGAAAAAATTTACTGGTTGTTTTGAGCAAACATCTGGGCTCTTTCTTTGAAGAGTCTATTTTTTAAAAGTGTTTTACCGCACAGTCCATTGAGGGCGATTGGGCGGGCAGGTGAAGGTGTGAGTGAGGTAAAAGCTGGAAGTTGGGTGGAACTGTCTAGATAGCATCTGGGACTCCTCTCTGGAATGGGAATTAGAAAGAGCAATCTGACTGCTACCTTGAACCTGTCCAGATAAGAGCTTTAAATTTTGCTAAGGAATACAAAAATACTTCCCACAGAATGGTGCCATTTAGCTACCTGAGAGTTGAGTCTCCACAAGTTCACATAAAATTACTTTTAAGAATTTAATTCCTAATTTCAGGGAGGAACAGTGCTTTGGAAAGGAGAATTTAGAGAGACCTCCCCTTTTTTATTATCCTGAAATAATTAGTTTTAACTTAAAAAGTCAATAAAGATGAAGATTTTCTTTCAGTTGGATGATGTAGAATTAAGATGTGTGCCAAAAGGTTATTTGGGGGGAGGGAATTATTTTAATAGCTAATATTTTTTATGAATTTTTCTTCCAAAAACTAGAAACACCTAGGGCTCAATGGCTTTAAGCACAAGACCCCCCTCCCCTCCAAAAAAAAAAAAAATCAAGTTTCTACGCATGTCATGTTTTTATCTAATCATCTGTCTGGTTGTGCACAGGGAATTTCACTGCGTAATGAACAAGAATTCCCTGACCAATGATGTGGATGTGGGATTTAAGGTTTCTGCAGACTGAAGGTCATCAGAGTTACTATTTATTTGGGGAAAGTCTTTCCCGACTTTGCTTTCCCCACTATCCTACCCCTAACACTTAATCAGCTCCATCCCACCTTAAAATGTTTTATCTTTCCAGAGGGGAAAGGGCAAATGGCATTTTACCTGAACATGCTAGAGAACTGCAGGGCTTTAGGTTTGTTTGTAAAGTGTGGCAAGGATGGGAAGTACACAGAAAGAAGTTGTTAACAAATTCTCAGTGATACTACATGGTAGCTCGGTATGGATCATAGCTCCAGTAAAACTTCCCTGCCATTTGGCAAATCCCTTCTGCTGCTACTTGGAGCTATAAGGTGATTATTAATTCTATTCTCCATCCTCCTGGTTAAATATTTTTAGCTGGCTATGAGAACGTGTTGTAAATTCTCTTATTTCATGTTTAATACATAAGTGGGTCATTGGCACCTGGGAAAAGTGCATGGAAGGATGAAGGTATGTTTGGGATTGCAGCCATATTTGAATTCCAGAATTCCCACTTAATCCATTTACCTCTCAGATGCCTCTTACAGCTTTCTTCAAATGACTTTCTCTCTTCTCTGTGCCCTGTTATCTTCTGATGCTACTTTGACCCCTTTTCTTTGCATTAGGAACAAATTGTTTGACTTGTCTTCATAAATACAGGTGTTCGAGGAATACCTTTATTTTCTTGAAATCAATTTAGTGTCATCATCTCATTGAATAGGTGGGAAATTACAAAATATCACTGGAATCCACACTATATAAGAGGAGGAGGTGTGTCTATTTGTGCATTCTTTTTTCTCTAATTGGGAACTGTCAGTAACAAACCTGCTTCACCATACCTGCATCATCATCATCATCATAGTGGTAGTAGTAGTAGTAGTAGTAGTAATAGTAATAATAATTAAAACCCCTACATTTTAAAACATAAGTGTCTGTAAAAGCCATGTTCTAAATGCACATATGACTGACATCGCTGATATATACAGGATGTCCGATTGATTCTCATGTCACTGATTTGTGTTATTGGTTGTTCTGATGAGGTTCTTCAAGTGAACAACACTTGTCTTTATGAGCAGATTACATTGTGGGGAATGTTTGAGTAACAGATAATTTTTAATGTGCAAAAAAGAAGACTGGGAGTGAGGAGTGAAAGAGATATCTATTTTATTTTAAGGTGTTGATATGCCAAAATCGGTCTAGACATACACTTGCTCTGCTTAGTCTTAATGAGCAGAGCTAGCTATAATTGGGGATAAAAGATAAGAGAAGGAAGATTTTGTCTCACCATTAAGAAATTAATAAAATAATTAACATTGTAAAAAAGAAAACAAAAAACACCAGAATGGGCTATGATGGGTGATAATGAGTTCAAGAGTAGAATTAAATAGAGAATAAGTGACCACCTGTATGAACACAATGTAATTTTTTTTGTAGCTAGTGTAACAGTTGTAATAAAGTTTATCTTTTATAGTTATTTGTATTAGTTTTCACCCTTTTGTATATCCACCTTTCTTGGACCTAGAGCATAGATTCCATAAGGGCAGAGTCTATATCTGTCATTCTTCACAATTGTATTCCCAGTACCTAGTGTCTGGCATATATTAGTGGAAATAAATATTTGTTGATAAATGTTTGTTGCAGTATCTGATAGGAAATCAGATTAGAGATTTTCCTGGACTCCTTTCACATTTGTGTCAAGACTGCTATGTGTTTCCCAACCTGATTTCCCTTTCCCATGGCACACAAGTGGACTACATTTCCCATAACCTTTACTGTTATGTGGTTCTGTGGGATTCATTCCGATTCATGGAATGTGGGTAGGCCTGGCCCATCCAAACCTACTGTGTAATCCTGCAAGCTCTCTCCTGTTTCCCTCATCTCTGGCCACATGCAAAGTATCCAGTGACTAAGATGACATTTGGCCCACTGTTATGACTGCGGCAACAGGAACACATGGTCACAGCTATAATGGGTTCCATCTCTTAAAAAGTAGTACCTTCTCTAAAATTTCTTACTTGTGCAGTGATATAGCTCAAGAATTAATCAGTTCTCCAGATTCTCTTCTTTTTGACTGAGACTTTGTGATCTGATGTAACCAGACTGGGAGATTTGAGAGGGACATGGCAAGTCCAGCCTTTTTAGCCACTCAGGCTCCTTCCCTTATTGCTTTTGGTTAAATCCTTGGAGAAAGGAAGGGAAAGAGCATTTTTCCAATGCCCTTTGCCAGTGGGCTACCATTTCCCCTCTCATTTCTTACGGTAAAAAGCATGTCTCTATCTGGTGCCTCTGCTGGAGGATGATTTGCTCAAGGGCAAAACCAGTGAGATGACAGGGAATAGATAGTAGGGAAGCTAAAATGACAAAAGGAGAATGGACCCCAATACATAGTTGCCACATTTGTTGAATGCTTGCACTATGCCATGCCCTACTCCACGAACTTGGGAGATTTAAGATCTGTGAGGCATAGCCATCAAGAATTCTGTAGTCTCTTAGAATTATCTTTATTCACCCACTTAAGCTTAGCAACTTCAAGTTTGGAAAACAGAGAAAACTTTTATAGTACGGTGGCTTGGTAATCTGAGGCACCTTCCTACCAAGATGGCATTAGAGGGTTTGCTTCACTTCTACCTTATCTTTATTTAGGTCAAGGAGCTGCTGTCATTGGAGTATGAGGCCAAACCCTGGCTACTCCTTTGATACCTGAAATGCCTCATGGACATGAGCCTAGTGTGATTATGGGAACATCTTACCAGTTCTTACTCTTAAATAAAGAAGAGGATCTATGAATGAAACAAAGCTTTGTGCACAAAAAGGGCTTAATTCATAATTTTGGTAACACTATCAGAGGTTAATAATTGTCAACTTATATGGCTCAACCTAAATTTAAAAAATGGTAAATTTCATCTTGAGTTTCAATGCTGCTTAAATCTAGGTTTCTGAAAAAAGTTTAGATGATTTTATAGTAAAGAGTTCTATGACCTATTGGTGACAATTGACATGAGCCTGGGATAGGTTGTGTTGATATATTTGATGTCTCTGGTCACTTGAAGACCATCTTAGAAACCAAGGGACACAAGTGGTGCTCTAACAGAAATATCAGTGCAGTTCTGTTTCAGGTCCACAGGGGATCTGGATGTTTTGAGCTGAGAAGTTGCTTGAAACATACGTACTGCAAGGGTTTCTACTGGTTCCGAAGACTAAAGTTGGGAGAGACTCTACAGAAAGCTTTCTGATGCTCATCCTGTCATATGGGCCAGTGGTTTTAGTTTTAAAATCTATTAAATCTTGCTTTAAACTACTTTTCTTAGAACATCTCAGCTCTAGGGACCCCAACCTGCAACAACTACCAAGCACCTGAAAAACTGCCATCACCTCTTAGAACTGCTTTTTTGAAAACATCACTGTGAGTCTGTAATTATCTTCAATCGCTTCTGACTACAGCTTCAAATAAGACTCAGAGCATTCATATGTTGGTGAGCATTGATTTTGGTGTTGGAGCAGCTTGGTGATGATTTGTTTAAAAAAAAATCAGATCGAGACTTAATAATTAATTATTATCTGAAAACTTTCCTGTATTTCAAACCTGCTGTAACTTATTTCAACAGCAGAGGAGTTGCTTATGATTCTGCTAGCAGGGGCTTTGTTTTGTGAAAGTTCTAGGAAAGGAGGGCTATTAGCTTTATTTTACTTATTATCTTTGAGAGTGTTGCTCTCATTTTAATTGCAACTTGGTAAGCTCTTTGGCTAGAATGAAGCCTGGGTCTTTTCTCAATGAGCATTACTAACTCAGGCCAAGTCCATGAGGACACAAGAATTTCCAGAAAAAAATTACCCAGTATTTACTAGAAAAAGGGCAACTCTCTAAGTTGGGACCCATGGAATAATGTTTTCAAAGCCAAATCTATCTTCTTCACAGCCTCCTTGTTTCCTGTGTAAGAAAAAGAAAACGAGGCAAGACTTTTTTCTTTTCCTTCTTTTAATTTTGTTCAGCATTAAAGGAGGGAACTTCATAAACATTGATTGTCATTTACAGAAAACATTCAGAAATCATGTGTGCATTATCAGGGAATGCTAACAGTATTCAACTAATAATTTACAGGACATAAAGTAAGGACAAAAACCTATTACATTCTAAAGTAATATAAAACTCTGTTTTTAATTGTTAGGGAGTGCTGTTTTATTCTAGCATATTTATAATAAAAAAACTCAATGCTTACTTCCTAAATGACTCAGGCTGCAGTTTTACTCACGTACACAGAAATTAGGCCTTACATGTTAAACAAGGAGAGAGAGATCAGAAAATTGTAGATTTTAAAACTATATATGTCACTGGGTTTATTTGTAGTTTGCCTTTTGCCTCTATAGGCCAATAATAATACATGTAATAATGTAATTAAGCTCCAGAAAAATCAAAGACTATAGGAGGCATTATTCCTTTAAAAAAGAATAATTATTTTGCTTTTTAGAGCGCATACTTTTATTTTACATACGTCTGGCAATGCACCTGGTGCGCGTTGCCAGCAATGATGTGCATGCTAGTAAGAGACACAAGCTGCACATTCCAGGTGCAGTAGTGGTCGGTAGGTACAGCTAAGCCCCAAACAGCACATGGTTTCAACGCTGGAGGACGCAGCGCTGCTCTCCACTTTACACGCGTAAGCTGGAGCTAAGGTAAAAACATTAAATCTCTGAATGTTGGAAGTATATGAAAATCATTTCTCTCAACCCTAAAAGCAAGGAATTATTGTCAGGGATTTCAAAAATATTGGAAAGTCTCATTTAAATCTAAATATCTTTTTTTTAAAATTATAAATCGGTCATCATAAAATACTAGCCTTTTAAAGTCGTATTTGGGATGCAGGAAAAGCATCAGGTTCATCAGACTTGCTCCTGCCTGTGTTGTTACAGCTCATGACACCTTCAATTTTCCTCCCTCTCAGTCTCTCCCCAACCCTCCCCCAGGTTCTTGACAACATTTATTTGGTAAAGGTCAGTTATGGCTTCAGCGAATGAGTGGTCTGACCTTGGGGTTATTAATACGAAATAACTGTGTACAAAAATATTTTGTTCATCAGAAAGCAGAGTTTGTTTTCCTTAAGCTATTCTATGCAGGAAGGATATGGACTAGGCCATTTGCTATGAGGAAAGAGGACTTAGGCAACGTATTTTTTTAAACTTTGCTTTTTCATGTTGTCTAGTTCAGATAGAGTTTGCAGGTCTTAGGCCAATCTTCAATACAGATTCTTTGGAGCAGATTTAATTGACAGCCCTGTCCCTTTCTCAGCTGTCTTACAAAAAGAAGTGTACACTTAACACCAATGACCAGTCAAGATGCTTAAACTGTTACAACCAGTTTCTGAGAAGTATGTAACACGCACAAAGGAAGCAAGTACATATTCGCTCTTGGTTGGTTTTTCCCCCTCTAAAAAAATTGTTACAAAGTCTTATGCTTAAACAGAGACATAGAAAAATCAGTGTATTCACTGTCTCTGGTTATTTACAGAAAAAATTACAGAGACAGCATACATTGTATTAGACCTTCCACAAGCATATATTAAAAGTAATTACATTTGAAAAAATATTTTTATTTTTCCTCTACATTTCTACAATACATACTCAGTTTTCTATAGGTGTAGTTTTCATTCCTGTGTGTGTGTGTTAATCAGATGAAGCAGACAGTACTGTGCTTGGAGATGGGATCTGGAGCTTCTCAGACATACCTAGTGTGTGTCTGCATCTGGTCGTGACCCAGGTGGGCAAATGAAGAGCATGGTTTAATAGAAGGATCATGCTGCCCAGCAGGGATGCACATTCCCTGCGCTTCCCTCAACTGGGCTTATTCAATTCCGGTAAACTTGTGCTTTATTTTTGGCCATAAGAACAATCACGGAGCTGCTCTGTCTGATCCACTGGAGGTTGTGCTTACAATCATGCAGGAGGCAAAGATTACTATGGCCGGTTCACTTCGGAGGAATTTCAGCAGCTTGGGAAAAAAGTGCACCAACAGACAACCCCCATCCACTGCAAAGGGGTCCATGGTCCCGCACTTCATAACAATGGAGGACTATGCTATTGTGATTATCGAATGAATTCTTTAGCTACAACCAAGGGAAAAGTAAGAACTTGTAGATAATGAAGCCACACATCTAAAGAAACACACTGAGACTCAAAAGCATAAAAATCGTGCATTGGACTTTCAGAAAAAAAGCGGCAAGAAAACTGACCACCTGGCTCTATGAAGCTGGGAGTTTGGGCAAAATGGATGGAAGTGTCTTTTATAAGCCATCATTAAATTATTTTCATTTTTAGACTGTTTGCCATTTTTAAAGCTGACCTCTTACTATATATTCTAGCAGTGATGGTCAAATATGAAAACAAAGTTGAGAATCAGAAGAGCAAGATCTCCTGACCCCTAACCCCCGACTGACATCCAGAGTTGTATCTGGCCAGACTTGCTCCAGCCAAACAGGCCCCTAGATTGGATTTTGCTTTAAACCAGGGGTTGCAAATCGTGGACCGCCTTCTGCCCAGAGACATATTTGTTTGGTCTGCACTAAGCTCTGCATCAACTGACATTTACAACTCAAGAGATTGCATAAGATTTAGAAACTTTAGCGATACTTCAGCTTTAACTGACTGTTGGATGCCCCTTTTCATTGGGGCATTTCCTTGCTAGCTTGCCACCAGTCTGCTTCACTCATTTGCATCAACTCCCTGGCCCTTTTAGACTTTGGAATTTTTAACCTTTGCTTTAAATGAACATGTACCTCTGGTCCTGAGACACTCCCCTACCACCAACCCCAAATGGTTGTCAAATCTTGTCTAAAGACCCACGTGGTTTCCCATATCAGCTTGCTGCTTGCACTAGCAGTTGGGAACAGAAAATCAAATACCACTTCACCTAAAGCAGATGGTGGGCCTTCCCCTCTTTTTAGAGGGACTTTGTGCAAAGTTTGACTACAGATGCACACTTTAAAGTTACTGCTGTTCTCTTGAACGGTGGTTCTGTCTGGGCACAGACATCCTTGCCTGAATTTACTGTCAATCGTAGTAACCCACTGGAAACTACAGAGAAAAAAGAATCATGAAAAAGTTATTTCTTCTAATTTCCAATAGCAGTAGAATTTTTCCTTGCTTCTGTAATAAATGGAAACAAAGAACATGGAACAAAACTGACATCATTTGCAGCTGACTGATGTTTTTGAAAAAAGCTGTTAAGTTGCGTCCTTGGGACACAAGAATTGCTTTTGCAGTCAAGTCTGGTACCCATGGGACTGTAGAATGTGAGCCTGAGTTGACTATCCATGTGCGAGGTTTCCTCCAAGCAGCTGAGCTTGACTGCTGTGAAGTTATGTGTTGAACAGGCAGCTACGATAGGAAATGAACTGATGCCTCCCTGGCACCTACTGTTAATATCCAGAGTCTCTTAGATTCTATCAAAGAAGTCTACCCAAGAGACCACTATATTCTCTGTTTTCACCTACTCAGTGGTCCTTTAGTCCAGAGCCCTGAAGACACTATTAAAACAAGGGAAATCCAGAAAGGGTATGTTTGTCGAATACATCTCCACCCTCAGCTTTCAGTCTTTGGGGATAAAAGAGCTGCAGAAAAAGGAATACAAAGAGGACCTGAGTCATGGAGAGTTGGGGTAGATGTGAGATGTTAAGCCAGATGTGGAATCCCTTATTCTCCTATATTGCCTCCAAAATTTGCCTTTCTTTTTACAGACCACAGGTCACCTCCGTTGTCAGGTTCATTGAATGCTACTGAGATGGCTTGCTCAGGACTTGTATAGGAAGCTTGGGTTCTCTGGGAGATACATATTCCTATAGATGGGGCAGCTGGATCATTTGGCTCTCAGCAGATTTTAGAAAATGAGACTAAATCATTCCTACTCATGAGCAACTTTTCAGCAAGTCCAAATGGTAAAAGTAAATTCAGCTTACAACATGAAGTTACTGCTCGTTGGTCTGAAAGCCTTGTCAGAGAGGTTCTCTCACTGGCATATTTAATTTATGCCATTTACATTTTGTTGTCATTTTCCTGTTTTTTTTTTTTTTCTCCTTCCTTCTTGGTGTACTTTTTTTTTTTTTCTTTTTTCTTTTTTTTTAAAAAAAACAAAACATCCCTGAGTGAATACAGTGCAACATCTGCATCAAGCAGTGATTGTCATTTACGAAATTTGAAGTGAAAAGTACAGATCCTGGGTCCTTTCTTCCAGTGCACATTTTATCATGAATGTGTTGCAACCACTCATGAGTCTTCATGGGGCAGGGACAAAGATTGCGTGTGGTAAAGAAAGTTGTTCTTAACTGAAATTTCAAAATACCTCGAGATGCAGTCACAGGAGATGTTCAAAGGGCAGCTTTTAAAGGTGCTTTGTTACCACTGAAAACATGACTTGGCTCTCTTTCAAGGGACAGATTTGGCAACTGTGGCGAAAAATGGAAATCTCTTTTCTCAACTGAAGGGGGCTGAATGTGTACTGGTTTCCACTGTTTTGTTCTGGTTCAGTTGCTAGCTGTTTCCTGTCCCCTAGCTTCAAAAGGTTCATGCCGTCCCAGTGAAATGCTTGCACTAGTGGAAACGACACAAATTCAAATCCAGTACCTCCTGAGGCAAATGTGGGGAACAATCTTTTTCCTATATCACCCATGGGACGGGGGAGGAGAAATTCTCAGCCACTTCATCAATTGAGCCAATTTAAATCCTCTAAGGTAAACTGGAGGAAACAAATGGTTCCCTTTGCAACTGAGCAGGAATTACAGGCTGACAATTGGAAACACTAGGCCAACAGAACAATGAAAACAAAGTTTGACATAAGTTCAAAGCTCAAAGGGAAACACCAAGTAGACACATTAAGCATCGCCTATCACAAGCCAATCATAAAACATACATTGCATTTGGAAACGGTTTGGTTTAATTGAGTGCCTTCCATTACCCTGTTTTCCTAGCAATCAGTAAAGTAATCTTTCCATTAGAAGGAAATATGACTCTTGGAATTAATTCTTTATACAAAGAGCTAGCGGGAGTGACATTTACACCAAAAAGAATTGAGTCCCTGTAGCAGCATAATAAGCAGTCTACAGCTGTCTTCTTAGACACTGAAGGTAATTTGGTTCAATGTAGTTAAATTAATAGAATATAACGGTAGTTGAGAAAGAGATTCATTATTTTAAAGCCTTTTTGTTTTTCCCTATTGGTTTGGAATTCATCAATCATGATGTGGGCAAAGACTCTGTTTTCTAAAAGCAAAGACTAACACTACTGTTTGATCATCAGTGAGCAGTTCTGTGGCATCATGGAGATGGCTCTCAACCATCTAACTTCAGGAGAGCATAAGAGATCAAAAAAAACAAAAAAATCAAAGTTTCCACTGATGGAAACTTCACCAAGCAGGTGTGCATTTGTGTGTGTGTGTTGGACAAGGAGAAAAGGGCAGGTCTTCATGAGTTGATGGCCAGGCTATACTTATAGGAGATCATAATTTTCATTGTCTTATACACTAAGCTCTTCTCTAGCTCCCTTTTAAAAAATCTGATTTTGGATCAAATGAGACCAAAGGCATAAGGCCTCCAGAACACAGGCAGAACAAACTCCCTGGAATTTATGCTTTTCTGGTGATCGCTTTGATTGGTGAACAAGTGGAGAATGAGGAAGTACTAGGAAATCCAAATTGTCTAATCCTGATCTCACCTCTTGCATTCTGTACTTTTAAAAGTTGCTAAAAAAATAATCCCCGGCTAGATGGATGATGCAATTTCAAACGGCACAGGAAATAGTTTTGGCTTTGAAGTGTATTCTGTAGAATAACCCAGATCTTTTATTCTAATCTATCAAGGTTTTGCTATATTTTTATAATACAGCATTTTGGAGTTGAAAAAATTAGAGACCCCAGACTAGAAGGACATAGAAAGTCCTGCCTCCCCCTTTATTGCTGCTTTTTCTAACAAACTTATTAAAGAGAATGAACGTAAAGAACTACTTCTTTACTTTGTATATTCTCTTTCTTCCTCTTCTTTGGAAAAAAAAAAAATGGTTAGAGAGAAAAATGTTTGCATGAAATGGCATTAGGACCCTGGGCTCTGACCTACTCTTTTCCTCTAATTTTATTAGCAAAAATTGCTGGTGGTCATAATCTACAGACTGTATTTCTCTGTTAAAGATACAATAAGCACCAAAGTGAAGGTTCTTTCACAACTTGAAATCCAAAGAAAAGAAACTGTTTTATGTGTCCTGGTGGAAATATCTATTGTTTGGTCAAAAAAGCCCTGGACTCCACAATGTTATCTGTGGCCTAATTCTTAAAACAGGAAAATGGCTCCAAATACTTATTTTTTTTTTCCAATATGTACCATCTTGACAAGGCTTTGATGTCATTGATCGAAACAGAGTTTTTATACAGAGGTCATGCATTATATTTATTCTTTTGTAGACGTTTCTGAATTGGTACCATTCTGCTATTAACTACAGATGAAAACTCTGGCTGGGAAAACAAAATCCTGATTGTCTAACATAAAGGTAACATATAACACAGAAGGTAAATAACATAATAGTGCCTGACTGAACCTCCTTTGCTAGTAGGTATGGTATTTTAAGCCACAGTGCATGTGCATGTATAAGTAATAGTCATATATAATATTCTCAGATATTATATACTCATTACATACATGCACAGTGCTTTCCAAGACAGCTACAAATTTATACATGCATCAACTATCTAAAAACATAGAAATCGTTAAGCCTATTAAGTGGAATTTTCTTAAATTATATTTGAACAATCAACAGGAAAAGTAATCATGTAAAGTACTGCTCTGTTCTCGTATATATCTACAATAAAATTCTATAAACAGTTGTCTCCCCAAACATACCTGAATAAAATTAAAAAAAAGGTAACACCCAGTGTCCTATATTTGTATATTTATGGTCATTTCAAAAACAAACAAACAAATAAAAGAGCCCCACTCAGGTGCATATTTACATTCTTCAAACTGTAGCGGTGAAAAATAATTGTATTAAGTGCAGGACATTCCTAATGTTGCAGTAGTGACATTTTCCTTAAGTCTTCATGAACACATTGCTTTTGTCTTAATGGTGCTGCATTCCATGACTATGAGACAGTTCGCTCGTCACCTTCACTTGCAGACGGTGGCACAGTCAGGATTAAAGAGCTCCTTGTATAACGGAGGAAAGAGTGTATTCACTATGTCTGGATGCGATTGCTTAAATACCTGCAGCTTCTCCCCGTGCAAGTTGCAAACTGCCGTGATGGTTGGTATCTTGGCTATTAACTGCAGAGTGGAGAGACAGGGAAGGAGACAAAGGGGGAAGCTCATTAGTGCTCTGTCTCCTGAATCAGTGTCCTTCCTGGCCTCAGATGAAGGGAACTGACTTTGGAAAAAGATGTTCAAAAAGAAAGAAGGCTCACTTTCAGCTTCTCCTTTAGAACAAAACAAACAAAACACCTCCCTCCCTGACTCTCTAACGAGAAAATAAAGAGAAGGAAAGAAAGCAGGACCAAGCTTCCTAATTCACTGTTCTTATATAAAGTAGGTATGGCAGGTAGTTTAGTTTAATCGTTAGGAGAGGTGCTCTCTCGGCAGGCTGACTGAGTCGGAATCCTGGTTCTAAAATAGCTAAATGGCCGTGTGGCTGTGACATCCTCTATGTCTCAGTTTTCTCATTTGTAAAATGGGCTTACTCATAGCACGTACTTCATTGCGTTGTTGTGTAAACTGAGTGAGGAAATTCGTATGAAAGTGTTAAGAATACTGTAGGCATGAAATACAATTGTTAGCTAATATTATTATCTATCATTTCCCATAGATTTTTTTATGATGTGAATATCAGATTTGTTAGTTTTGGAAGGTGACAGTGTTAGGAAGGTGTAACCTAAATCATATGAGGTGTAATTCACAACGATCTGGACTGCTTTTCTGTCAAGGTCACTAGCTTGCCGGTAGCTCTCTAATCCTTTCCCACCGTAATGAGTAAAATGAAACCTATATTTAATCAAGGGAGAATTTGGGAAGTCACTGGCACTCAGCTTCCTTAAGGAGGTGTTTCAAAAACTCATGGGAGAATATCCACTTATAATTGTTAGGTTTTGATATAGAAGTATCATGTAGAATGTAATTTTTTGAGTTTAAATACCCAGAAGACAGTGTTTTAATAATTTAAAATATCCACAGTTTGTTAAATGCTATATAGGTCTTAGGTTCTGAACAATTCTAGCTTTTGACACACTTATAATTTCGGAACACTTAGAATCCATCATTTAGTGTCAAAATTGCTTAAAACCAAATGTCATTGTGATCAAATTACTGTGGGAATAAGAAATGTTCTCATATAGATAATACTTTTACAAACGATAAGCTTGATAGTTCATACAGCTGACCAAGGGTACACTTGAAAGTGATGATAAAATAAAATTAAGTAAAACCCCTCTAATCACCAATTAGGCTCACTGCGCTCCCTACCCTGTTCAATAATAAGAAACCATTTCAGCCTTTGAAGTAAAGGAGGAAATAGATAATTAGTTACTTTGTGGCTTTTCAAAATAAGAAATTTCCTCTCTTTTATTAACTTTCCTTTCAACAACTAATGACTATATAACCACACTATAAGCAATTTTAAAAATAGCATCAGGATTAGACTTGTTGACATATTCATTAAAGGGATCTAGAACACATAAAGAAGTCTGGGGTTCAGACTTTCTAGTTCCACTGCTATTTAATGATAGGGATAGAAATGAAAAAAAAAATCATGAAATCTTTAGAGAATGGATGTTAAATTTTAGACTGAGAATCAGGACTTTCTCTCCAACATTATGAGGTATTTAAACTGGTAGCAGACACTTCTACTAGACACCAGAATTCACAAAACAGTACTGTTGTTGCTTATAATCTGTGGGGGAAGACAGATGAATAAAGTGACCACACAGTCAAAAGCAGACCGAAAAACTGGTGAGTGCCATGGAGGAATGATGCTAGGACAAGTGGTAGATAAGAGAATGCTCTGACTGCTTCAAGGCAGGCACTTCTGAGAAAGGGCCATTTAAGCTGGGCTCTGAAGGGAGAGGGAGAGCTAACTAGACGCTGGGGCTGGGGGGTATATAATATGTTCCAGGATCATCGGTGCTGTTAGAACTGAAGGAAGTTCAGCTTCGCTGGAGCCGTGGGTGAGTATGTTTAAGGATAAAACTGGGGAGGCTGCTTGGTCAGATTATGCTAGGTCTCATAGTCTTTGCTACGGTCTTTCGAAGGGTTTTAAGAAAAATTATCAGAATCCCATTCTGAAAGATTCCCTTTGAGTCCAGGGTGGAAAGCCGTGTCTTTTCTATATTTTCATAGGTAAAGAGTGTACAAGTGTCCACTTTAACTAGAGTCCCTTGGGAAATTATTCAAGCTTTCTTAACCGGCTGGTTCACACAGAAGGAGACTGCAACAATTTCGGAACACTTCTTGCACATTACAATTCTCCCTGAAATAGCTACTGAACGCAGAGAGACTTTGAAAGCTTTCTATAATCATCTGCAGTTGAATTGACGATGTGTGGAGCTCTTAAAACATCCAGATGCAACTCTATAATGCTTGTCAATCTTTGATGTGCACGGAACCATTGGAGTGCTTCCTAAAAATGCAGATTACGGGATCCACTCCTAGGGATTCTGTTTCATGAAATCTAGGTGTGGAGCTCAGATTTCATGTTTGAAACAAATATCCTGAGGATGCTGGTGCACTGGGTCCATAGAATAGACTTTGAGAAACACTATTTAAGAGGTTTGAATCTCATAAATTTACAACTGTTTTTCAAAGTAAATTCTTTGATGAGTAAATTCTTTATCATATTAGAAATAGTCCCGGTAACTGGGTGTCAAGTTAGCTTCTTTTCAGGAGGCCGATAAAAAAGTTATCATATCAAGAGAGGGAAGGTTTCATTTGCTTGGTTCTATTAGTTTGGTGAGAGACAAATAATGAAATTTCCTGAGTTCCCTATGAGACACAAATACTACATAAAGAGAATTAGTCTAGTGATAAAAATATGGGCTTTCAAGCCTGACTGTCTGGGTCTGAATCCCAGACTTGCTATTTACAGCTGTGTGATCTTGGGCAAGTCACTTAACCTCGCAGCTTCCTTATCTGTCATACGTCAATTATGACAGTCCCTATCTCAGAGGGTTGTTGTAAGAGTTAAATGAGTCGACACAAACCATCTATGGAGTGCCTGGCCCATCCTGGCAATATCTGTGTTAGATGTCGTGTGTCATTCCCACATAATGCTTCCCTCAAGGAGAGAAATAGTCAAGGTCATGCTTGTTCAGCCAAATAACATGGAGGGCAAGAAACCAGCTTAGCCGCTAACCAAGCACCCAAAATTGAGTCTCTGTATATTGTGGGTTAATGCATGGGGAAAATCAGCCATTTACTTGTGTTGAAATGAAAAGCAACATCATATCGATTTTCATTTTCTTGTAGCAATTAAAGTAAGTTGCTCATTTAGTAAACTGTGATTCATAAAGTAGAATTCTATGTATTACAATTCTTAAAGCAGTTTTCTGCTCCTTTAGAGAATGGGTGGTTGAAAAATTAAATGTATAAGAGGATGGCCAAAGTCATTCCACAGTTGTTCACTTATTGGAAATATTTAACCACGTGTTTGGTTTGGGAAAGTAAATGTGGACTCCTGCTTCTTTCCTTCCCAAAACTAGGTTTAAGAAAGTCTGGTTCAGGATCTAGTTCCCTCTTTTAGGGGATTTCAATCCTGTCCCTGTCGCTCATCTGTAGAATGGGTTGAATGGTGACAAACGCTTTTTGTTATAGAGCATTGGGACCACTTGAGCAAAGAACACCGAAAAAGACAAAGAGCTTCCCCAACCTCTGTGCTCTCAGGAGGGGCTGATTTCAAGGCATCCAGTTAGCTGTGGAAACAGAAGTGCTGACAGGGGCATCCATCACTCTGGAGGCACCATGGGCCAGGAGGCCATGAGGAAGCAGCGGCAGCACTTGTCAGAGCCCAGAAGGGCCTGGTGGGGGAAGCATCAGGCAGTCACTTCACTTACTGCTCATTAATATTATGCACTGCAGCTGGGGGACCCCCAAGTCAAAGGGAGCTCAGAGCAGCCTCAGCAGCAGTTAATGGCTCAACAACTTTTTAAACAGCTGGGGTGGTGATCCAGAAGCACTTGGAGATGGAGGGGGTAGTCGATTTCAAATCATCATGAAATTTCTTCATGTTTAAATAATCCCCATAGCAGGAGTAGACAGACGGTCTATAAAAAGGCATTTTCACACTCATCTCTCTCTTATGATAAACATTTCTTGTAAGAAGAAAGCTTTAGCTTATACCTACAGGGGTCTACAAGAAGAAAAAGCAGCTGTTGGAGAAGAGATAATAATCCTATGCTTCTTTCCAGAGGGTGGTTTTATGAGAAAATCCACAATTTTATAACTGGTACATTTGATGTTGGAAGAATGGAACATGCAGAGGAGAAAACTAAGGATTGTGTTCATGTGGGCTTCCAGGCCATCAAGATGCCCTCCAACCTGAAGCAGGAAGTGAACAATGGCTTGATCAATGTGGAAGAAACTTCAGAAGCACTGATAAAGACAGGACACATTAAGTGAGGTTACATGCATCCATTTCTCTTGTCCACCCACTTGTTTGTTTGTTTTTGGCTGTGCGGCATGCGGGATTTTAGTTCCCCGACCAGGGGTCGAACCTGTGCCTCCTGCAGTGGAAGCACGGAGTCCTAACCACTGGACCGCCAGGAAATTCCCCACTCACTTCTTTTTTGGGTTTTTGTTCAGCTAAACCTAGACACTTGGCCTAGATTTCTAATACTAAATTGGAGATATCTGTTCAGGTCACAGCCCTCTCGCACCATCTTTACTCCATGCTGGCATCCACGCTGTATGGCATGTTTTCTCAGGCAATCGCTGACTACAGTGGAAGTGGACATTTGGTTTAACTGGGGTTGGAATTTGGAATCAGACGGAGAGCCAGCAAGTTACTTTCTAAATGTAGCAGAAACTATGAGTGACCTAAGGAGCTAAGAGCTACCCATATTTCAGGGAAGCAGAGAAAACTGGTGTTCAGAGAGGGAGAAGAATGAAGTAGATACATAAAGAGAGACAGATAAACTTGTGAGATGGAGAATTCTGAAGGCTTCCTAATTCCTTGTCGTAGTGTTTCCTGAATGGGGGCTGAATTTTTTGCCTTACATGAGATTTCTCTCCATTAGTTTATTATTTTCTTTTTGCTTTACCTGGTGTGAGTTGGTTCCTGTTATGTGTAACCCAAGAGCCCTAATACATCGACTTGCAACTTGATGAGTGAGGAGAAACATCAAAACCTCTCTTCTTATTATAGACCATTAGTACGATGGACAACCCTTGAAATTTCTGGGTGTTGGACCTGTAGTGTATGCCAGCAAACTATAAATGGCTAAAATGGATTGAAATAATCTGGTCTCTCACAGGAATCCCTCAAGGAAACCGCTAAAGGGCCAAGACCGTGTGTTATTTGCCTTTCCCTTCTTTGCATCTGGCATACAGTACATACTCAATATACATGTAGGTTGAAGTAGAAAACTATTCCGTGAGAAAGCTATGTTTCTTGAGTGTCGATTTGGAATTTAAAAACTTGGATGATCTATTGAACTGTTTTTTATAATTTTGACTCTTGCATTATTTTACAGTGTATATACCATGTGAGGAAACCTGAGCAGGGCTTCTGGAGTGCCCAGTTTTACACGGGCAGTGGTTACACGGGTATGTTAACTTTGTGATGATTCACTGAACTAAACACTTAACGATTTAGGAACTTCCAGCATGTATGTTATACTTTAAGAAAGTATAGAAAATTTAAATATAAAACAAATTCCTAACCAAATATGAAGGGGAACGAGGAGGCTCAGACCACAAGGCCACATCATCTGAACTAGGACCCCTTAAGTGCTGACTGGACAGACTGTGTTGTTTAAGATTAAATTGATGAATCCCTAGGCCCGCCTACTAGGAATTCTAATGTGACACCTAGTGTCCTGAACGAAGAATAATCAGGCTTCAGGCATAAACATCCCATTATTAATCATGACATAGTCTCTTTAGATCTCACTGAGCAAGCAATGAAAATCAATGTAAATGACCCTTGGCAGTTTTCACTAATCTCTCAATCAGTGCTTGCTCCGTAGACCCTATCTATGAGTCCACATGGCTGTTTTTTTTTTTCTAAATCTGTATCTTAATAGCACTAGTAAAGTGAGAGTGACCAGGAGTGATTTCTTTCAGGTAATATTTCAATTATAAACGTGTAAAATAGGGCTGTGTAAGCCTTCCCTCGTCTAAGCTTTTATTTAGTAACCTGGTACTGTTACAGTAGAAAGACAAATTCCCCTTGTTGATGATGCAGTTTTGTTATTGTTATGCTAGAAACGGAAAGCCTGATGGGAATGCTGACCCCTGGACGCAGGCTTTATAAACAGTGTGTGCTTCACAGCTTTGGGATTGGAATATCACCCTAAATTCAATTACCATAGTACTAATGGAATCTGCAAGACTTGTAGAAATCCGTCTACTTATTCACTTAGAGTAGCGGCAGAACATCTAAAGAGTCCTTAAAACTGTTGCACGGGACGGAGCACTGGAAGGCAGAAGAAGACATCAGAAGGAACCTTTGTTTTTGTCTTTAGAGTCAAAGAATATTATACTGAAGGGAAGTTAACGACCAGCCAGGCCCACCTCCTCATTTCGGAGACAAGAAAACTGAAGCCCAGAGAACAGATGGGCTGCCTCCCCCAGTCATATGGCTTAAAAATATATATGTATACATGCATATACATATACACATACATTCTATACATATTACATGTATATGTATTTTTTTCCACGAGCTTTAGTGAAAGTGACCAGTGTTACCTCATTTCCTCGCTTCTCACATCCAGGATCCAGCCAAATCTAACTATTATTCATAGCCTGCGTATACCTTATACTTTCTTACGTCTGTATCATTGCCCCCATCACTTGGAATGTCATACTCCACCTCCCTAAACACCTAACTTCCATCTTTTGAAATAGTCATCATTCATGAGTGATTAGCTCAAATATACCCATTTCTTGGATAAACATTTCCCTGCCGAAACAAAACTTCTTCTGTCCACAGCAACTACAACAACAGCACTTACATACTATCTGTGATGAAGCATGCGGCTTGCTTATATTTGATCTCATTTAGTCCTTAAAATAACCATATGACATTGATACTATCTTTAATCACATTTTACAAATGAGGAAACTGAGGCACAGAGAGGTTAAGTCCCTTGTCCAAGGTGACTAAGCAGCCAGTGGTTCTGATGGTTTATTATAAATATGCTCCATGTTACCATTATGGTCATGAGGAGAGGAAACTAGACTCTTTAATAGGGTTTTTTTTTTTACCCCAAACAAACAAACAAACTGATTAACATATAGGGGTTGAGACCTTCTAGTTAATGGATAAGAATTCCTGAACTGATTAACATATAGGAATTGAGACCTTCTAGTTAATGGATAAGAATTCCTGAACTGATTAACATATAGGGATTGAGACCTTCTAGTTAATGGATAAGAATTCCTGAATTTCAAATCTTCCCTAGGTACAGGTTTGGTCAAAAGTATAAGGCATTGCTACTTGAACTTTAATTTCAGGAAGTGGGCATGCAGAAAGTGTATTGGAGACAGTTTTTTTAGGATGAAATCTAATGACTATGTCTGAACCCTGCACCTCACCTCAGTCTGCTCCACCTGTTCAGGGTCAAACTGGTCGGTGGCATAAACAGTCTTTGCACACTGCACAGAAGGCAGATCTACCCCACCTACTGGGGATGTAACCTGAACCGCTGGACTTGAATGCAACAGCTGGGTATGTGCACATTTTTCTAGAGATAAGTTTCATGATGTGCGCCAGGTTCCCCAGAGGGGTCACTGTTTTAGAGGCGTTGTGGAGGCAGAAGAGCTCCATGACTATGAAGGAAAAGAAGAAATTTCTGAAAAGATGAAAATAATCTGTGGGAAGGTAGAATAGTTTTTCTTAGATTTAAATAAAGCTATTTATTCCTTCTGGGGAGTGTGGGTTTGATGAGAGGGTGTCCCTATATGTCAATGGCACCATTGTCCTTAAAGTATTAAAGCAGTCAGAACTCAAGAGACTTGTCTCACCCTCTTCCCTTCCCCAGGACACGACAGTTGAATCTGAGACTTAGACAAATGGAGTGACTTATGCAAAACCACACGGTCCAGAGCTGGGATAAATGAGAATCCAGTTCTCATTCCTTTTCATGGTCCCTCCACATTAGTTCACAGAACATCCTATCAAAATGATGACTGTTACAGCAAAGGGTCCCCACAAAAACTCAATAATCCACACATGATCAGTGGAAGCAATGCTTTGTCATCTGGCTCCACTGAGTTTTATATAAGAAATAATCCTCTCTAATGCTTTCTCTGATTCCTAGCTTTGCAACATTCTCTTTCTATAAGAAAAGAATTGAATGGATGTTAACTAGACTTACTGTGGTGTTCATTTCACAATATATACAAATATTGAATCATTATGCTGTACACCTAAGGCTAATATAATGTTGTATGTTAATTATACTTAAAAAAAACTTAAAGAAAATAATTGTATACTTTTCCCACTGAGGATGGAGAAAAGAGAGTTAAACTAACTTTACTTGGTGTTTTAATTTTTTTTCTTGCTATTAAATATCTTTCATCTTCAATTTCTCTGTCTCCTTTCTACCCCAAATACCTCAGACCACCATCAGGATACCAAGTGGTAGAAAATGGTATAAGCATGAGAGTTGCTCTCTTGGGAAGTAATAATCACCGTGTCACAGTGTGTTAGAATTTATGCAGTGGAAATATTTCATTTGAACCTACACATCTCTATGGCAGTAAGAAATTATGATCTTCATTTTAGAGATGATGAAACCACGGTTTTCTGACAAGAAGATGATCCCCTTAAGCAGAATAGCAACAACTTTTGTCTAACTCTGGATTTTATAAAGTTCTTAATTTTAGGGTGGTAAATATGGGGACCAAAGTCTTTGGGAGATCCCAAATGCAGGAAACATCCTCCCTGCCCACATTAACTAACCAGATGTATTTATGCATATATGCTATGGAGCAGTTACAGAGACAGATGCATACATCCACATTACTGTCTTTTCTGCCCAGTGTATCTGAAGTTTTGCTTAGGTATGTAGAAGTTTTGCTCTTACCTGGGAGAAAACTGAGGTGTGACGAGCAGGAGATTTGTCCTTGCCCACATGATAAGGGAAAAGTTGCACCAAAGAGAACTATCACTCTACAGTGTAGAAATGTTCTTCCTAGTGATGCGTTAATTTTAACAAAATGTTACCATAATGAAGCAGCAGATTTAACTCATGGAGGTTTTTTATAGCAGTACTCTGTATGTGCAAAGTAAAATCTGATAGTATCTCTAACAGAGTCTTCCCCCCTTTTTTAAAATAAAGAACTTCAAGAGCAGAGTGGGAGGGTTTTAATGATAAAAATATAAAGAGTAGGATTCCTATCATCTTTAACTAAGGATAGGCTCCATTTCCTAGTTGTTTAACCTCTAAAAAAATTCCAATTCTTAAGAAATTTAAGATACTTTAGAATCTAAAATAACACTGAATATCATTAGAAAATTCCTTTGTCCTCTTATGATCATTTTACTTTGGTAAACAACTTTTCTCAGTATTCTTCTTAAAGATCACTATTTTTAATTAAGTTGAATCACGAAATGGATAGCATGGCACATGCATTTTGCCCCTGAGATACTTCATTTTGAAAGAATCCCAGAGTGAGTAGAGTTGAAGAGATTAGAGTTGAAGGGAAATTTACAAGACATCAGTCTAATCTTTGACTCTGGGTAGGACTGTCATTTACAACATACCTGAAAGGAAACCAGGCAGGATCTATAAGAATACGACCAATGACAGGGACCTCACTCCTTCACACAGTGGTCTACCCTTTGTTCCCCAATTCTCGTCATTTTATAGTTCTTCCTCATTTTGAATAAAAATCTACCCATTCTTTTGCCTGGACCTGACTCCCAAGTGACACAAAGTCTCCTCTTTCTTCACATATGATTTTTGAAGACTTGTTTCCTTGCTTCAAGCTTTTGTCCTTCAAAACAAAAGATGTGTCTTTGATTTGTCCTTTGATTTGTCTTCCTCTACCTGTGGCTCAGATCCATCAGTACCATCCTTCCCTACCAAAGTCATTGTCCTCTCAATCTATTATAATTTCCTAGTCTCCCTGTTAAAATGTGCACCTCAAAATTTATGCAACCTTTGGTAATCTTCAGAAATTGTTGCTGCTGAGAAATGTCCCTTGCTTTATGTGACTACCCTCTTCAGCTCACTGGGCTCTTTCAGTGACATTGGGTCTGAGGACCTACCTTTGCCAAGGTCTCATCATCCAGGTGATTCTTCTGAATCACATGTTGAAGTGCAAAATAAATTTTTTCCTGAAGCTTCTGGACCTTCCTTGGTTCTATCAGCCAGGCTCGGTCTGACAAAGGAAAAGAATGGGTAAGGAGGGGACAGAATGTAAGCTTTGTTGTATTTTACCTACATATATGTAAGTGCTGAGTATCAGACCCATTTCAAATTAGTTCCAAATTGCTTCTGAAGACATGTAATTATTTTTCTAAAACAAATATTTTATAAGCAATTCTATGATGACAGTAATGTATAATACATTGACATACAGAATCAGGGTGGAGGTAAAGACACAATGGTTCAAAGAAACTCCATGTGTCTTATTGTCTGTGACAATTTACATCTCTTACTCTTTCTCTGGACATATGCTTAGATTTTCTTTCAAAGTGTAAGTTAATGATTTGTGAAGAAATGAATTATAGAAGTGAAGAAAACCTATTGTAAAGGAGTGTTTTTGGAATTCGGAATCTCCCTTCCCTTTTATAAGCTAAGTTATAATTTATATAGCATCAACACGAATCAATTAAAAAATTTAATCCTGAGTCCTCTTTTTCTATATTGAATGTTTAAATAATAGATAGGATAATCCCTCCTTTCCTTTAGCCTTTCCCACTTTCCTTTCTTTTTTCTTTCCTCCCTCCCTCCCTCTCTTTGTTCCCTGCTTCCGTCCTTCTTTCTTCCTAGACGCTTTATACCATGGTGACAAAATTCAGCCCAGTGTCAACGCCTAAGGTTGAAACTTCAATGAAGAGACACCTAGAGTCTCCAAATGCTGAACAAATACTCATGGAAAAGAACTTGGACACGATCCTTCTGAACACGTTCAGGTCATGTGAGAAACTCGATTCTGTAATCCTAGACAGGGCCAGGACAAGTCTAGCCAACAGTTAAGCAAACCCTTACGTAAGTGAGCACAAAAGCCTTCAGTGACAATTGTCAATCAGAATACATTAAGTTCCCCTGCCTCTCCCTTCCCTAAACTATCTGGAGCTGAATAGACAGTAACTATTATGGCAAGAACTTGGGCGGAAGGGTGGGGTCTGGCATGCGATGGAGCCTACACAGGCTGGAATACTGTCTTTCCTCTCTTTTTGAATATGGCACTAGGCCAGGGTGGCAAACAAGGTATCTTGGAGTTGCAGAAGCCTCTGAGTGTGGGTCTGTGACCGGGGCTGGAAGATTCCCCACTGGGTAGAATAAGCTAAATATCATGCTTCCAAACTCCGTGGAGTTTGATGGCTTTAGCATTTCTTCCTAGAAAAAGGCTCATAGTTCAGCTGATTTCTAACTCATAAGAAGCAGGCTTGCCTTCCAAGTGGGGCAGTTATCTTCATGGATTGTTTAGATTTGATATACCATGTCTTAAATATTTGCTGCTGGGAATTTACTGACTTGTCACACACATACCTACGAGGACAGTGACTTTTGTAATGCTTCCTTTGATGAAGCAGGAACCAGAGTGAAACTACCTCCCTCATCATAGACTCAAAGGCTTAGAACTAATCTTCAACTGAACTATAATCAATGGGAGCAATCAAATGCAATGAGAAAATGGTAGGAGGAAAATTATTTGGCAAGTGGTTGCTACCAGAAATAAATATTGCTTGTCACTTCTTCCATTTATCTTTGTGCTGCCAAGTCTGGGAAACTTTCTAGGGTTAAAAAAAAGAAAAAGAAAAAGGAAAAAGCCTGGAGGAACAGCTTGATTTTAGACAGAGCCACAAAAGAAACTGTTAGTGATGATATGCCAATTGATAACTAATTTCCATTTTTGATAAAGTAGTTAAATAAAAGAAGCAAATTTTAAAAATCCTCATAAAATTTATCCTCATACAAATCCTCATAAAATAAGTAAATAAAGCCTAACAGATACAACGTGTAAAGGCCGTATTATGGGTAGACATAGCTAGAGTGACATGTCAACATGTCCCATCACAGGGAAGATTAATTTCTTCCAGCCTCACTGAAAAATGTTAGGTATAAGAAAAGATCAAGTCTCTAGAGATAAACGGTTTATAGAAGGAATGAGTCTCTTGACCATAAAAATGACCAGGAATGTGTCTTTCTTTTCATAGAGAACTGTCAATAAAACTGCTATTCCTTGACCCCAAATCTAACTGAACAGATGACTGAATGAGCAACTCTGACTTTTCATTCTGGTTGAGCCATGCATTTATTAGGATTCCATACATTTTCAAGCCAGCATATACTTTTAAAAAGAATTTCAATGGCTATAGTGCTATTTGATCTATAAATGTCATACCTTACCTTCTTTGAAAACTTTTTGCTGTTTACTGCATTTCAGAGCTAGACGAGGTCTTTATTATTATGAAGCTCAACGCTCTTACTTTACAGGTGAGGAAACTGAGGCTCTGAGGGGTCAAGTGTTTAAGGTCACACAGATACCTGGTGACAGAGCCTGTCCTAGAATGTCTACCACCACATCAGAGATTCTTCCTTTACCAGTCTTTAGTAAGAGCCATTTTTTTCCTTTGCTGTCCTTACCTCCTTTTAAAGCTTCTAATATTGCATAAAAAAAAAAAGAGGCATTTGCCTGAAGTGAGAACGCCAACATTAATTTGGATAGAAAAACCGATGAAAGAGATATTTAAAGAGGAGAAAATATATGCTTTACTTATTTTTAGTCTCTATGCTGGCTTGTTCATTCAGGTATATTTCTACTAAGTCTCACCTAACTGGACATTTTTGTCTATGTCCTTTATTCTTAAAATCAAAAGAGAACTTAGTTATAACTCAGGCCACTATTTGTCTTCATTTATCTGTTAAGAAATGATTATGCTTTTCTGAATCTGGAGTCACCCTTACCACACATCCTACTCTTGCATTTGGGACAAAACTGATATTTAAATTAACCTGAGGCTACTTTCCTTTGAATTGTCCAAAAATATCACAAGCTTGCTAAAGAAAATATAGTTCTTTTAAAGTTTCTTCAGAGCACCTTGGCTTAGGTAGATGCAATTCATGTTAAAGATAGCAAAACAGTTTCTTTTTTTAAAAAGGTAAGGACCTCAGACTTCCCTACCTGGAGATATCAGAACAGCAGATGAGAACAAAGCAATCTCTTCTTCAGTCAGCTGCAAGGAACACAAATTCTTTGCAAAGTCAAATGCTTCATTCACTAGGTCATCAGAACCTATAAAAGAAAGCAAATTAAATGAAAATACTTGAACAGAATGGGACAACAGTAAGAAAAGTCCCATAATCAAGAAGTTATTCAAGGATTTGCTTACTAGGCACACAGAAAAAATATTTCTAAGTTCCTGACCATAACAAATGATTTAGTGGTAAGTATAGAATGAGAAAATTGGGCAACATCTTGACCAGGTAATGAAAGTCAACATTACCAATGAGGGGCAGATAGAAATGGTGTGCATCCATTGTAATATCCAACCAGGAATATATAACCCCAATCTAATCTTGTAAGTTTGAAATTAGCTCCAACTAAAAAATTTTAAATTAGTGATTTGGGGATCCTTTAGCACAGACATAGCATTCATAGAAAACCTAAAACATGTATAACGGGCCATGAGCTGTCAGTCTTAGTGGCACTTATAGGATGTCACTGGCAATGTAGGATGTCCAGGGGCCTCAAGCTAAGCGAATGGAGATGAAGTGACTTTCAAATTTGGTAATTTCCTGGAAATTCGATTGAGGAGCAAACATTCATTTATGTTTACCTTCTAATGAATGACTCGCAGGTCAGTTGCTCAGCCATTGTGAGTTCCGGCAAAATAATGCTTCATCCCTACACGGATCCTTGGTAAATGTTTATTTTATGAAGCTGGAAATATACCCAAGTTGCTTGCCAAGGTTTTTCCTCCTTTCTTGAAAATCTAGCCTTGGAGATGACATGGATGTGTATCAGCTGCAGGAGGGAAACACTGCCGGCCCCGGTGGATTTGCCATTGGCTGCCATATCAACTGACAGCACAAAAGGTGAAAGGGCAGTGGCCTTCTTTGATGTCCGTGGGCAGGATGTGGAACAAATGGCACTGTCAATTGTTAAAACCTTTCCTGGCACCAGCCCATCTTTGCTAACGTTCTTATCCATGCCGTGCACTGATGACTGGATGTGAATGACACACTTCCAGAGACCGACTCTGTCCTGCCCTCCCACAAGAATGGTCTGGGGATCATTTTGGGCTGGTCGGCAGCCACGCTATCTGTGCTCCCAGAACTTCATGAATTAACGGAGAAAGTCACTACCCTGGGTGCGAAACAAATGAAAGAGCTCCTCTTTTAAGCATCTTAACTAATGATTATAAATTTGCATAAGAAACTTAAGAGGTCACCCATGGACCACCAGTGGTCTACATAATATACTTTGTGAAGCAGTAAGCTAGAAGGTAAAAGAAAAACTGATCCTACAAAGAATGCCTAGAATGCATCCCAGTTCTTTAGAATTAGTTTTTGTTGATTTCTGAATGAAGCATGTTGGTGTCAACAGGGTCCACGTTTCTTTCCTTCCTTTTATATTTGGAGGCACAACTGTAAAGTCAGAGGAGTTAGATGAAACACTGGAGGCTCCCCTAGTCCAACCCTTATTGAATAATGAGATACTAAGTCATGTTAGAGAATCAAGGCCTTTCTTTTAGTGGAGAAACTGATGGTAGTTAATAAAATTGTGTCATCATCAAAGGTGAACTCACCTAAGGCCTTGAACATTTGCATTCCTCCATATTTTCCTTCAAACAGAACAGTGTTGTTTAATGGGTTGAAGGCACGGCACATTCTCACTAAAACCACTTCCAAGCAACCTATGAGAAAAAAATTTCAAATGTGTGTGTATATATATATATATATATATATATATATACACACACACACACACACAATATAAATATATATAAAGAGGTTACTACTGCATATAGGTCAAGAGACTTTAAAAAACTTTAAAACACACACATAGACACATAGACACACACATTCAGAAACACCTCAAGATTCCTTCCCAAGTAAAAAAGAACTATGTTAGAAATAAAGCTCTCTTGACGTCTATGTGAGGAATTAAAGACAAAATATACTTTAAAGGTGACTAAAATGAAGGGCAAAAACATTTTCTTCAGAAGCATACTTTTCCCCCCTATTTTTGACTGATAATGAAGTTAGTTTCAACTCTTAAATTCACCGGTGATGATAAGTGGCCCAGAAAGGAAATTTGCAGCAGGCAAGTTCAGTCTGTTAACTTTTGTAGAAGTTTTGCTGTTGGGGAAACCTGTTCTCTGCTTCAGTTTTTAACACACTGCATGTATATTTCTGCATACGATGACTTCAATAGGGACACCTTCAGGATGTTTCTTGAGGGTACCATTTATGTCCTGGTATCTTTGAAATGAGGGTTTCTTGGTCAAATAAGTTTTGGCAAAAGGCTGAACATTATTATCCACTCCAGGCAGTTATAATCAACATTCACAGGTCAAAGGCTGTTGAAGTCCCAACATGAAGGAGTTTGTACAACCCTGATGGACCTAACATTTCTGAGTTCTCTGTTAGCCCAGTGGTGGCAGGACCTTCATCTGCAGCCATAGGCAGTTGTGGTTATTGTATTCACTGTTATATCTCCATCACCTAGAAAAGTCCCTGGCACATAGTAGGTGCTTAATAAATATTTATTAAATGAATTAGTTCACTACCTTTGTTTTTCCCTCTGAACATTTACTGACATCCTGAGCAAGTACTGCAAAGTTTCTCCACATTTTGGAGAAATGGGCTTTTGCCCCACAGTGTGTTGGAAGGTGACACCCAGGCTCAGAAGTCAGAAATTTGCATGAGAACATCATATAGATGATTTGGCTACACCCATGTTGTACCCAACTGTACCCCTGGTGCCTTTCTTAATGCTGCCATGTATATTTATGTCTGTGTTTTATTTCTTTGTTCTGCTGATGTATCTGCCTTCCCTCATATGTCACCTTAGCATAGGGGCTTACGCATAAGAAGGAATCTGCAAATATTAATTGAAGTAATGCTTTTCTGAGAAAAACAATAATAGGTACCATTTATTCACTATCTACAATATGGAAGGCACTTCCCTTGACCCCTTACATTCTTCTACATTCCATGTCTCCTACCCTTAAACCCAGGTGGACCTACATGACTGCCTTGACTAACAGGTGCAGTGGAAGTAACCCTATGGGACTTTTGAAGCTAAGTCAGAAAAATGCTACACACTTCTGCCTTGCTCTCTTGAAATGCTAACTTTTGAAACCTAGCAACCATGCTGTGAGAAAGTCCAAGCAGTCGGTGGAGGATAGGAACTGAGGCCCCCCCTGAGCCCAAAGCCTTGACTGAACTCTGGGCTGTCAACCAGCACAAATTGCCAGCCATGTACATGAGCCAGTATGCAAGGAGGTCCTCCTGCCCTCAGTCAAGTTGCCTCAGTGAACACCACAAGCCATCCCTTGCTAAGCCCTGCTCAAACTGTAGCTTTGGAAGCAAAATAAATGATTATCATTGTTTGAACTAAGTCTTGGGATTGTTTTTATCCAGCAACTAATACATCAAGTTAATGTTTGAGTCAAGATTTGCACCAACTTTAATCATTTGGTAAAGAAGCAGCAGCAACTTAGAATAATTATTTTATTTGGCTCAAGTTCAAAAGGCAGCTTTTCTCCACACCTCTTTTTGTACAGTAGAAACTAATACAACGTTGTAAAGCAACTATACTCCAATAAAAATTAATTAAAAAAAAATAAGCCAGCTTTGCCAGATACTGGCTATGTGGTATTGAACACAGCCCTTCACTGCCCTGAATCTTTGCTTCCTCTTCTATACGATGGAAATAATTACTGAGCACACGAGATTAAAAGAGATGTCACAGGTAAACATAAACATATATATGTATGTTATTGCATATATATAAATTATGTTATTATTATTTGCTATAGCCCAGGACCATGAAGGTTCACATGAACACCATAGTGGTTCTTATTTTCTATTTTCAAAGGGGGCCAAAAAAGACAAATACATTTTTTTCCTGTTTGGATAATGGCAGCTGCAAGGTCAATCATGTGCAAAGTTTCCTGAGTTGCTTCCTAAGTGACTGTGCGTGTGTCAGAGAGTGTGAGGGAGAAGTGGGAGGAAGGATTAGAGCAGAGTGAGTTTCTCCCGGTGTATTCTGGCTGCAGGCTATCCTCATTAAAATGACTGGAAATGACCACAGAGGCAGAGCTCAGCTAGCCTGGATTTTTTTTCCCCCCAACAGAAGGCAAGTAGTACATTTTAGAGCCAGCTCAGCAATTCAGCCACCTTGACACGCTAATTACTAGCACTGCCTGTCAAGCTGGGTATCTCAACCTCCACAATTAATAGCTCCACTTTCAATAAGCAAAATTGTATTTGACTTCAAAGGGGAACTGAATGACTATCAGGGCATTTTTATTACTGAGAGTTTCCTTTGGGAGTTGGCTGACAGCGTGGGTGGTAAAAATGAGCTACATGTTGGATGGAGGATTTTCTAGAACTAACAGCAAGCTAAGGGTCAACCACATCCTGGTCTAAAATAGGCCCCCCATGAATCTTCTTGCTTACCTGACTTCAGAAGTAGGATTTGATCATTCTGACAGAGTTCCATGAAGCCTGTTATTCGCTTTGCAAACTCTACCACATATTGGATGGCGTGAGTGATCTGGATGGCACATTGCTGCCACAGTGCTTCCCTGGACTTCAAGAGAGAAAACACAGAATGTACATGGAGCAAAGAACAACTTGGAGACTCAGTGAAATACTCAAGGTTGCCCTAACTGGCGCTTACCTGTCACTTGGGGTCCACGGTAGAAATTTACCCACCTTTAGAAGAGAGGCAATATTTTCTAAGATATTGCTTTGACCTGTTTGAACCTTGATACACCGCAATTATCAAAGTAATGAGGCTAAAATAATGGAAATATTGCAATAGTACAAAAAGATAGGCATTTATAGTTTGTTTATTATTTTGCCTCCTTCTCCTCACCTAAACAAACTCAAGCTCTTAGTCTATTTTGTAAAATCAAACTCTTACACTGAGGAATAGCAATTTCATTCACAGGCTTCCATAAAATTATTTCCACGTGTACCTGACAGACACTAAGTCTGTAATATTTTTATGTTGTGTTCTTTTCCCAGAACTTATGGAGACTGCTTTTTGGTACAAAAAAAATTTCAAGGGAAAAGACATCAAATCAAATCACTCTCTTAAGTAATATAGAACCCTGGAAATGTATTTTGATCCTTGGGTTATTTTCTTTGGAATGGGAAACATAAATCCAAGTTATGTGTTAATTCTGTTTTTTATTGACCATAACAATACCTATGCTTTTGTCTCCTTATTCATATAAAAGTGGTAACATTTAATTATTCCACTGGAGAAAAATCAGTATGTTGTAGCCATATATTTAGATATAGATACATTTATGTATTTTATTAAAATTTCATTTACTGGTAGGTTTTGTGATTATGGATCTCAATCTTGTAGAAAATTAATGTGAGTCAAAACAACAACAACAAAAACAGCAACAAATTCCTTCTCTTAAAACCTTCTCTAATGGACACAAAAATAATCAAAATAATAACAGTAAAAATGTAGGGTGAGTTGTCCCTTTTTCTTTTGGTCCTTTTTAAACATGTAGGGCAAGAAAAAACATTCAGAATGCTTTGTTGCGTATCTTTGTAGTGTAAGTTTGCAGCTATTATTCCTGCTATGACTTTTTCAATTGCTCCTATTCCTTGCCTGGCTGCAAGAAACCACTATGAGATGTCCTAAAATCACCTGATGTGGGCACAGTCTCCCCTGTCACTCAAATAGGGCAGTGGCTTTCAGTCGGAGTCGTTTTGCCCCCCAGTGAACATCTGGCAACATCTGGAGACATTTGGGTTGTCACAGCTATGGGTGAGGGGGTGCTACTGGCACCCAGTGGGTAGAGACCAAGGATGATGCTAAACATCCTCCAATGTGCAGGGCGATCCTTACAGCAAAGAATTGTCCAGTCTGAAATGTCAACAGTGCAGAGGCTGAAAAAGCCAGAAACAGAGAAATCACAGAAAAACTTTCCTGTAGTTTCCCAGAGTACCTTGCTTTGATACGCTTTAATTTCTTCATACGTGTGGATCTGCCACGCCAGCTGGTGTAGCTCCTCCATGGTGTATTGACATGTCTCCAGATGGGACTTAATGATGTTCTGTGCAATTCGATCTATGAGAAAGAATATCAATTTGAGGGTTTGTGAATAAAATCCCACTCTGCGGAAAGAAACCTGCTGTTAATGTGTTTCCTGTAGGAATGCCTTTTGGAGATACTCCAATTGTATGAGCATGTCTTTAACATTACTATCTATTTGAAAATCTCCAGACAAACTCTTTATTGCTTTTTTTCAATTTTCAGTCTTTTAATCAAAATTAACTGCCTTTTCCTCCTCTTTTTGGTCACAAAACTGGGGTCTTAAAGTTGTAAAGTGTTCAAATAGATATTTATTTTTAAAATAAATACAAATTACCATGTACCATGTTTCTTGATTTTTGGCCTGAAAGTCCACTCACAATCTTGTAACACTTGTCACACTGTAACAGTCAGTGTAAACTCCAAAAACTTTAAAATATTTGGAAAATCACTAGATCCCCAGTGTTTATCTATCTCAGAAAGGAGGAATTGAAATATAAATGTTTTGCTTATATTTTAAAAAGGGAGGATTAAACAATAATCTAAAAAAATAGTTTTCTATAGAGGAAAGAGAAGAGAATGGGGGCACAGGGATAGAAGCCAGACTTCTCTGATGGTATTATTTTTGTAGATTTGACTTTGGAACCATGTAGATATCTTCCATAAATAATGTGAGAGGGAGATGAAATGATATGGACTCATGAGGTGATAATTTTGAAGCTGGGTCATGAGGGCCCTTATATTCTTCTTTCAAATTTTTCATAAGATAAAATGTTTCCCTGAAAAAGTTAAAAAAGAGCAAATGGTTTTATTCATAAAAAAAGTAGAAATAAGCACAATCAATTTTGGGGGGCCATTTATTCCAAATGGGTTGTATTTAGTACTGTATCTTAAATTTCGATTATTTTGGGTTTCAAGGTATGGAAGTTGAGTGATAGAACCAGACATAAGAGCTCTCCTTAACAACCTGCAGTGAGTCCCCCGAAGTTGGATAGAGCTGGCAGAAGGTCCCCTCATAATCCCCCCTCTGCTATTTGAACATGTGAAGGTGACATCTTGGAATTCTGTACTCAGGAATTCTGTAAGTGGGATGTGAGTAGAATGAAGGTGACCAAATTTTCTGCCTGGTAACTGCTCTTGGCTCATATAGAAATGGAGTTTTTCTTGTGTTTCAGGTGGTGCCATTTTAAATGCGATTTCTGTTCTTTCTAAATAGCAATATTTCATTTCTCCAGGATAATTCTCGAAGCAGTACTTAGGTACCGTTTTCTTTTTTTACCTTGCTAAGCTTCTGGTATATATGGAGGGAAATAAATTGAGTTTTAGTAATGTAGAGAATAAAAAATGTAAGCTTAAGCTTTAATGAACCTTCGAAATAAAAAATCTCATATATCCATTGCCTGGCCCATTATAAACACTGAATAAATTGTCATTATTAGGACGTTCTACATAGTTTTTCATCAGGGAAAGGAATCTGACCACCCAGTGGAGATGAAACAGAGCTATTTAATTTTGGAATCAGTGCTACTGAAGGAGGATATTTCAATATTTATTAGAGTTGTTCAATCAGAACTATAAACTGATGGATGTAGAAGATGCTACAAAATGCTAACTTATGATTATGGCTATGCTCTATTGGATTCAGCATTGAGCATTTCTAGACTTTCATTGCTTATCATGCTATAAAAATCCTTTCCTTAAAAAATCCTATATTCAAAAATTTATTGAACATCCTCCTATGTTGTAAAAAAGGGCAGGAAATATTCTATACATCATATTAAAATAGATTGGTATGTCATGGTTCATCATTTTTCAATTTCACTTGGGCAGTCTAATTACTTAGACTCTTAAAAAAACATATCTATTCCTCAGTAGGTATATAATGAAAACATAAGATTTTTATGGCTCTATAGTTTTCGAACCTTTATCTTCTTGGTGTAGTCTGTTTTCATTTGCAAAGATATACCGATTTGTCAGTAATTTACAGGCTTCAGGGTTTATAAGCAAAATTACAATTGCACTCAAAATTGCACTATGAAAAACTTTTTTTATCTGTTCCTTTACAATATCTCCTGAGAATTGCTGGCCAAGGTTTAAGAATTCCCTGGCCTTCTGCCACCAAAGTTTAGGGTTCTATGGGGTATGAGGAGTGGACGTAATAAACATGTGGGCAGATTAAGCAAAATTGAAAGTTAAATCCACATGGATGCGTTAGGACTCAGCTCAGATGGCCATTCCTGGAGAAGGTTTCCCTGCTTCCCTGCGTCCTCACACAGAAGGGCCAGCTGCCATTACACTTTAATTCCACCCCCAACTGAACCTTTATTCCAGTC
The DNA here is from genome assembly GCF_965194825.1 of Balaenoptera physalus. Taxonomy (NCBI): domain Eukaryota; kingdom Metazoa; phylum Chordata; class Mammalia; order Artiodactyla; family Balaenopteridae; genus Balaenoptera; species Balaenoptera physalus. The sequence goes on from NC_138886.1 coordinate 45,238,386, forward strand.
AGACTCCCACTGTGCTTATTTGAATGGATGTTTCTACACCCTTCCAGATTGTGAGTTCTTCAAGAGACGGACTGCAGAACCCAGCATAGTGCCTTCGTATATTCATTCACATGTTCACAAATGCTTTTTGAGAAGCTATTATATACCAAGTTAAGGTACAGAGTTTAAAAACAGACATTTTCTTTTCTTAAAAGGATCTTATAATAATATCATGTCATATCATGACGTAACAAATGCCCTGAGCTATTGTGGAAGCCCAAAGAAGAAAGTAACTAACTCAGTCTGAGGAAGGCAGAAAACTATCCACAGAGAAGATGCCTGTTGACCTGGGTCTGAGCAGGAATTTGTCACATGAAGAGAAAGACGGACCTCAGGCAGAGGGGATGATGAAAGGGCACAGAGAGAAAACTAGCTCTGAGCTAGATAACTGCTGACATTAAACTTTACATCTTTACAATCCTTACCTTTTACAAACAATTTCCCTTTGACTGAGGAAAAAAGTGAGGTTCAGAAAGAGTGAGTGACTTTAGACCCATTTTTACAGAGCTAACAAATGGTGTTGAAATCAGCTCTGTCTTTTCCAGCAAAAAGTCTGTAGTGTTTGCAATACAGAGTGCATTGAAGAGATGGGGAGGAAGGGACTAGGGATAGACACTGTGACTGGAGATGCAACAGCTGCGTAGGCATGGCCATGGAGTTTGGATTTTACCTTGTAGGCGATTAAGAGCTAGTGGAAGCTGTGAAGCAGGAGAGTGACATGGTCAGTTTTTTGTTTTAAAAGGGTGACACTGGCCATGGCAAAGAAGACGAGATGGCATTAAGGAGTAAGTGAGACTAATCAGGCTGTTGTGAAAAATACAGACAAGATATGAGGAGCTTCTAGAACAGGTGAGAATGACAGAGACAGAGTGGAGGGGCTAGATTCAGGAGAATTCTGAAGGAGGAGGCATAGGACCAGCAGGGTGTGTGTGTGTGTGTGTGTGTGTGTGTGTGTGTGTGTGTGTGTGTGTGTGTGAGAGAGAGAGAGAGAGAGAGAGAATTAAATATAGTAGGTACTCAGCCAATGTTGAGTTAGTAAATATAATGTTGAAAATATCCATCCATCCATTTGTCCCCTCGTTTTCCACTTTATTTGACAAAGGATTTTAGAAAGCTAAGACTGACCCTTTGTTTGATGATCTTAAAGCCTAAGCACTCACGATGGTTTTAACATTAAACATGGGCAATTATTTCCCATACCCTTGTGGTGAGAAGTAAAAGGCAGATTTCTTTTTGACATAAGACATATATCAATGAAAGCTAAGACACAGTAGCAGCAGTAGCAGGAGTGATCCTTCTCCACTTCCTTTCACAGGTCTGCAGTGCAAAGGTGAGCCACGTGCAAAAACCGACTTGACCCTCTCAAGGCTCAGGCCTGGGGGTCAGTACACCACACAGTAAAGCTAGACTTGGTCCCTCGGGAGCAAGGCCTGAAGGCTCATTCTGTCGATTAGAAAGATGCATGAACATCAGAGGAGATGGTCTGCTTGGACTGAGAGTCTGCAGTTGTGAAAAGGGGAGAAGGATTTAAAAAAAAGGGACAAAAGGGAGAGACAATGAATACAGTATGCAAAGTTCGTGCTGGGAGCCAAAGGAACTTTCAAGAGTCCTTGCCTGGAAAAATAGAAAAGGTAATAGTAAACGCTGTCATCTCTAGGGACCAACCACATGAGAAAGTCCAGACAAAAAGACTGAGGTAAAAGAGCAGGGGATATGGAATCTTTCTGGGCAATCGCACACCCTTCATCCGTTTCCCTGATTTGGATTGCAGTTGCTTCTCAGAGCCCAGTTTTGGTCGGATCCTTTAACCAGCTTGGGCTGCAGAAAGCACATGTTGAAGAAGGAGTCAGCACGCACTGTGCTGGGATAATGGGTGCAAAAGAAATATGGCCCCGATGACTGAATGATGGGAAATTCTACCACCTTCAGAGGTGACGCCCATGGACTCTACACTCTCCTTTTCCTGAGACCAGGGATGAGGCTAGAGATTTCTTAAGTGGACCTGAAAATGCAGCTATATCGCCTCAGTATTTAAGATTCTGTATGTATCAGTGAGACAGAGCTTTGTCCATTTCACTAAGAGTATGTGGGCTGTTTGATAGTTAATAAAACAACATCAATGAATGAGAAAAACAATTTTATATACTCAGTCCAGTCATTCCTTTTCAATCATGATGAGGGGAAACGTAAACACTGATGCTGGCAAGGGAAAACTGGGTGTGTAATTATAGGTTAATAGTAAGTCCATGATCCTTATTTTCTGTTTGTTAATTTCATGAAAAATATCCTGCTCTCACTTTCTCTTGCATCTCTTTTTTTCCCATAAAATTGCTGTTTTATTTTTAGACTTTGACCCTTATACTATTCTTGAAGGAAGGCTTATTGGAACCCAAGACTTATAACTAATTAATAGAATTTGTAACTTCATGAGATAGAAATGACAACATGTGATTCAAATGAAAGAATAATCCTAGAAATCTTTGAAATAATTGATATAGAGATATGTTTTTGGCATAGGTTGTGGTGATGGTTTCATGAGTGTATACTTATCTCCAAACTCACTAAGTTGTAAACATTAAATACAGACAGATTTTTGTATGTCGATTATATCTCAATAAAGAGGTTTAAAAAATAATTGATATAGGCAAATATACTTTATCATTTTTGATGAAAAATATTGAAAAATATTGTTAAAATTGTTACACTTCCCTAGAAGCTTTAGCGGTAATCTTAAATCCACTTATGACAGGCAATAAGAAGAGAGAAATTAAATTTTTGAAGGGAAAACTGGAATAAAATTGATGGCAATTCTCAATACTGTGTGCAAAAATTGTAGAACCCTGGGGCTGGATCTAACCTCCTTCCTTCATTTCCAAATGGACTGTATCTAAATAATTCCAGAAATTAGTTGGGTCTCCTGTCTCTCTCTGAAACTTTGGCTCCCTCCCCCCACAGTGATCCTCATCAATCATCACTGTGATCTGTGGAATAAACCAAAGAAGTAGGAAGGAAGTCCCTCCTTAAGGTATTTACAGGTGGTTGAGATGTGCATGTATGTGTAAATATTAATAATATTTTGTGTAAATTAATTGTGTAAAAATATTTTGAAGTAATATTAAAGAAATATATGAAAAATAAATTTTGTTAAGTATTAATTCATATAGAAAAGCAAAGTCTGAAAAGAAGTCATCTAAATTGCCTAGTACTATGTAGAAAAAAGGCTACATCTGCTTATTTTGGTGAAAAGTAAGTAAACTGACAAGTAAGGTGACAATTTCTTGTTTATAACTGTAATGCTATAAAATGTGGACCAGCTTGCAGCTACTAAAATAGCAAGTGACCTTCTGCAGCTCTGATTTCAACCACTCAGCGGGTTTTTTCCACCAAAGGGGCTTATTTTAGCTCTCACTAGACATTTCAGCAAATGGCGCTCTCCAAAGGCTACAGTGTCTCAGACACGGATTGCACGGGTGGTTTCATTAGAATCCCACATCCTGGGAGCGGGGAAAGTTGAGTATATCTTTAAAAACTGCTGCTTTCAGTGTTATTACCAAGAGCACCCGTGGCCCAACTGTATCAAGGCGAGAAAGCTGAGACTCAAAGCTATATATAGCACTAGAGGGGGCTGCATCTGAAGTCCCTAATTCTTTCTCCTCCCCCTCCCTTTTTTTTTTTTTCCTCATGAGAAAGGATGGTTTCTTCTTGGTGAACTATACCCCCTATTCATTTTCCTCCATAAGGGATTTTTTTTTTTTTAAACTTGGAAGTATTCTTCTTATAATACTATATCTCAGCCTCAATCAAAATGATTAATGAATTTTTAATTTATCACTTGCCTTAAGGATCTAGAGAACTGCTCAATTCTCTGTTTAGTTTATACTACTAGTGTGAAAGGGGAATTCTTAGGGGATTCGCTTTGAATTAATGGCAGGATATCTCTATGGACTTGCTCAAGGCAAGTTTTAAGTGCCTGCATTAGGTTTTCAGAATATCAAGATTCCTCAGAATCCACACTCTGCGGCAGTAACTCTAATATATTAGAACAATTGATTTAACGGTGAAACATTTAACCAAGTGTGCATTTTGTCTTTTTGACAACAGACTACCAGTTTTATAAGTTTTTGGTCATTAAATAGAACAAGTCTGCTGGTTAGTGTGTGATAGATGACTGTCAGAGAGGACAATGTTACTTTCGAGAACTTTCTGATTTTTCTAATCTCTATTTAGAGATGATTATTTTTGGGGCATAAATAGAATTGTGCTACCAGCATAAAAACATCAATATTTAAGCTTAAAACAGCCATCTATTAGTGATCCATAGCCTCAATAGGGAGGTAATATTTTCAGCATTTAAGTTCTTCAAATTTTTTAAAGAAGAATTTAGGGCCATAAAGAACCCATAACTTATTTGTTGGCTCAGTTTCAATGTCCAACCACTCATTACTCTATTACCAGTGAATCAGGAAAGCTTCTGGTCTCCTTTTCAAACAAATTCTATTGCCAATTATTACATCAGAGAATGGCATAACTGATTTTTACTTCATGTAGATCTGAACCAAAATGTTCTTAAAGTGCTTCAGAAAAATACATTAACAAAATATAAGATTGTTATTAACTATAAAAATGATGAAAATGTGATAAAACACAACTCAATAAAATATGAACACAGAGAAAAACAGTGAAAAAAATCAGATTAATACTACAAGTAATAATATCTGGGAAAGGACTGAATGAACAGATTAATAAATAAAATGGTTAAAATCTTATCAAATTTCAGGAAGTTCAGGTGAGAGCATTTTAATAGGAAGTAATGAAAACGGAAAATAAAGCAGAAAGAAAAACTGAAATAATCCATAGGGCATTTGTATTTAAGCAGAGTATATCCAAAGGAAAAAACATCATACACAGCAAAACAAATTAACTATCTACGAGGGTGCCTTCTTAATAATTTAATAGTGGAAAGCTGTCTTGGATCACAAGTGTTTTGTTTCATTGCAATAGTGCATGTCTAGTTTTGGGGAAATTACAGTTCCCTTTCTTCAAACTAGCTAAGAAAATTAAGAATATATTATAAAAACATTACCTTTTGAAGCTAACTTTCATAGTAAAAGACCTCCTTCACAGAACAATCAGAAAAGATCAACATACTTCAATGCCTTAGAATTGGTGCGTTTTAAGGAAAGCAGCTTGTAGGATGGAGGAAGCCAATATGAACCCATTGAGCCTTTTATTTCATGCCCTTTGGGAAGTCACTTAACATTTTAAAGTCTTAGTTTCTTTGGGTTTGATTTTCTATCCATAGAAAGATTTGGTAGCAGTGATATTTTCTAAGGGCTGTGTAAAAGCATGGCGACTTGAGTCTAAGGGGCTAAATAGGAATTTCTCTTCCTTTTGACTCAGGAGGGAGAAGTCTTGCAGAGTTACAGAAGGTGAGAGTACAGCTCACAGTCTTAAAAGTACTTGAAGTGTCTTAGAACAAACAAAAACAAGATAATCTAGAGCCCATGAAAATATTTCCCTACTCTCTTTTAAAAAGTACACCTCCACACATTACCCAAAGGACACTTAGCGGGTCACAGATGATGAAAACCTAATTACGGAAATTGCTCACGGCCATCATTAGGATTGACCTTTACTATTTGGATTTTGTTGACATATGGATTGACCGTTAATTTAAACAGAAGCAATCCCTCCCCAACCTTACCCCCTTTTGGAAATGTAGCCAATATAATTCTGACCTTTAGGAAGAACTAATTCAGGAGAAATCTTTGGAGGCAATTTTTACATTTTCAAACATTTACTCTAAATTTTTAAAAGTAATGATTGCTTAAATAATACATTTAATTGACTAATGCTTTAAAATAAGTGTTTTCTAAATAGTCTAGCACCAAATGTTCCTGGAACAAACCTGTCTGAAAACCAAATAGCAGTTCCACAATAGTCTGCATAAATAGGGCTCAGATTTAAATAATAAATTTCTTCTTCTCAGTAGTAAGGGTATATCATCATATATCCTTATCTATAGCTTACATCCTAAAATAAAATAAACAAAAAGTCTTTCCAGCTAGAAACATTTCCAACAGGTTTCCCCACATTTGTAAGTATCACAGAAATAAATCCTGTACTGGTTGGCAGAGAGAGCCTGTTAAGTTGGTTGTATAACATGGTAATGAAAACCAAAGTGTATCAAGCTCCATCAACCTGGCCATCAATTGACATTTCTGTGTCCCATAGCCTATGTGGCATTTTAACCCCAACCAGCTCTTCCCAAAATAGGTGTTTGAAAAGGTGGCTAAAGCAGTACCTATTCACCCCAGTCAGTGGAAAAGTGATTCAGAGCTCTTTCTAAGAGTAAGTGTCAAGCTTGCAATGCGGGAAATACTAGTCAACAGTGGGGCTGTTTCAGAGATTGTCTTATAAGCATAAACATTCCCTCCTTCAATAAGTCATAGGTAGAACCTCATGAAATCTCCTTCCCTCTTCCTTACTGCAGAATATTTCATATCTACTATGGCTTTTGAAACTGAGTGCATAAACTGGAATTGGTTTTCCAATAGCTTCCCAATAGCATTTTTTTTTTTTTTTTGGTTGGTGGATTTTAGACTCTTCTTAGGAAGTTCTGAATTCTGAGTCAAAAATTAATCCCAAACTAGTATCTCCAGGGGAAGTGTACTGAGGAAGATCAGTTTTGCACAATTTCAACTCAAAATAGAAAAGGTGATTTAAAAGATTTACCTAATCCAGTGAATGCTAGCACATAAGGAAAGCTGTACTGACAGAGGTACAAGCATATATTGGTTAATCTGCATACAGGTACTATAAATAGATATGCAGGTTTATAAGTACTTCAACTGAGCATATATGTGTGTATTGCTTATGATGTAAATCATGCTTATATATGTTTAGAGCCTTGCTGGTCACAAAGTGCTTTTGTATACATTATGCCATTTATTCCAGTTGTGGAGAATCATTGCACTGAGCATGACAGTAGAGTGACTACAACATATTACTAGGTGAGTTAAGACATCTTTTTCAGGTTGTTAAAGGATATCTAGAAATATATGGATTTGAATGACTCTAGGGAAGAACTACAGTGTCCTCTGTCCCAGGATGCTCCAGAATATTTCATGGCCATGGACTAGTTAATACTATAGTTGTGACCATGGTAAAGATCCCAGAAGTGTGACAAATTGAATTGATTAGCCCAGTCCCCACACTTGGGCAATTCCTTTTTTTTTTTTTTTTGAGATAGAAGACAGGATTCTGGAAATAAGCAGCCTCTTGGGATGTAGTCTATGGGAAGCAGAGAACAAGGTAGTATGAAAATTTCAGAGGAGTCAGGTAAATCCCTCTCAAGTGACCAAGGTGATCTGGGTAGGCCTGGGGCTCAGTCAAGACCATATCTTTATTGTTTTGTCCCCCTTTTTCTTTCAACAGGGGTTTGGGGAGGTGGTCAGGTTGAAGTGGGCCAGAGAGGACGGGTCGATTTGCCCTGAAGTATCCATACAGCGGCTCACTCTTTACTTTGTACATGAACTAGGGATGGTTTGAGATTGGCCACCAGCCTCTCATTGATCAGCTCCTGGTTGTCCTTGATGTTCATTTTTTTTTTTTTTTTTTTTTTTTTTTTTTTTTTTTTTTAGGAGCATGGATGAAGAGAAGAGGCTGGTGCACACTTCTGATGTGACTGTGGTTATTAACTTTATAGTTGACAGGGTCATTCCACCCCATGGAAATTCCCAAGTGTGGTCCTACTCCTTGAGACAATTGTTTCAGCATCGGTCAGGATTGCCTAGTTGCCTGTAAGTCCCCTCCCCTCCTCTCCACTACCCTGCCCTTCTCCTTGGGAAGTGGCTGTAACAAAGGGAATATTTGTGCACATGGCCAAAGCTCCCACCAGGAGTTGGGAGAACCATAATCCTTCAAAGTCATTGAGCCCATCTGCCTTATTTTTCAGATGAAGAGACTGAGCTCCAGAAAGCTGAACTAATTTTGAACAAGTTCACATGGCTAGTATGTGAACTAGCCATCAGGAGTCCCAATTTCTATGTCCTTTCCCTAAACTGTCTGCATAGGACCTGTGTTTGGGTGAAGGTGACAGGGGTGTCAGATGACAATGGAAGTTCACAAGATGTCTTCCCTCAAGGCAAGAAAGAAAGAACTAAGACACTGGATTTTCATGTCCCTTACTGCTTGAATGATTTTTCTCATTAGTTTAGTCTACTTTTGTTCATTTTAATGACTTACTAGGCACTTGCTCCTAAATTGAATGCCTACCTGTATTTGATAAAGGTGTCACCAGAGGACATAGGAAATACATAGCTGCAGTTAAATTCTATTCTCTGTACCATTTCTGAGTGAGTAGTTGAATATGCTTAATAGGTTTAAGCAGTTGTAAAATATTTACCTGTAAAAGTGTATGTCATTGAAGCTGCTGCCTTATGACCATAGCACCTGCTTGGGGTTCTTAATAAATAACAACTGAAACACCAAAAACTTTTACAGAATTTCCCCCAATAAAACAGCACTAAAAATACCTTCTATGTGTCCAGGTAGCCTTGATGAAAAAAATAGTACATTACAGGGATTAGATCACCTTTAGGCTAATCCCTTTTTGTAATCTCCTCTATTAATACTCAGCTTCTGTAATAGATGAATTTGCTAAAAAAAAAGAGGTTTATTTCTATTTTTGATGTTTAAAATTCCAGGCTCCATAAATAGACCACAAAAGGAATATGAAAGTAAATCTACATTTAAGATTACACAGGAGGGATCAATGAATTCACATTTCATTGTCTTTATCTGGAGAGAAAATTACTGAACAGCAAACTCAGATAATGTTTGTAAAAGACAATCTATCCCCTTAGCACTGAAACTAATTTGATGGATTTTTTCCCTGTTTTTAAAAGCATGTTGTTTGGCTGTTTGAATTGTCTTGTTGTCTGGTACCTCATGGATACACTGTCAATCATCTTGTAGCTTAAATGAGCTTTCCTTAAGAGTATTAGTCCTGCAGAATCCTCCAACCCATCTGAGGGCTATAGTGGGGGAGCAAAAACACGACCTTCCATTTTCTTTCTCTGCTTGTTTGCCAGTCTTCCTATAGCCAGCTTCCTTTCCCTGCCACCAACCATGGCAAAATTTTATTTGCAAAGATATAACACCTCCACCATGCCAGCTTGAAGTAAAACTCCTGCTAAACGCAGTTAAACTTGATGCCTAAATATTAATTTGCAGCTTACTTTTGCCCTTCTCTTATTTTATGGTGTTTTGTCCTATGGGATTTTGAGAAACCCAAGCATATTATTCTGGAAATGTTTCATGTTTTTCTCTTTGCTTACCCACATTTTCTTTTCGAGTCCCAAGACTATGGGAATAAAACATTCCTGATAAGAGCTGTGGCACAGAGTAAGCAATACCCCCCATCTTCCTCACCTGCAGGAGAGTTTGTGGTATCGTCATGCTCAGGATTTAGAATACATGGCGTTGAACTGCAGTTATTTATTTTCATGCCTGCTTCCTAGACGGTGAGGACAGGAACCGTGTTCTCCTTGCCTTGAGTGCCTGGCACACACTCCCAAACGTAAACTAGCTAGCTAGTGGGAAGCAGCCGCATAGCACAGGGAGATCAGCTCGGTGCTCTGTGACCACCTAGAGGGGTGGGATAGGGAGGGTGGGAGGGAGACGCAAGAGGGAGGGGATATGGGGGTATATGTATAGCTGATTCACTTTGTTATAAAGCAGAAACTAACAGACCATTGTAAAGCAATTATACTCCAATAAAGATGTTAAAAAAAAAAAAAAAGAGTATGTTTTTGAAAGAATACCTGGAAGTGTAGAGTAGTAGAATGAGCTACATAAGAACTTAAGCTTTACCACTTAACTAACTCTGTGCCTGGGAAAATCACTCACTCTTTCTGACCCTTAATTTCTTCATCTGCACAATGGGATGATTTCTTCACTTCCCACCTGAAGGCACTGGTAGGAGGCTTAAATTGGCTAATGTGCATGAAGGGATTTTCTGTTTCTGTCTATCCATACGGTATTATTATTAGGGTTCCTGAACCTAGAAGTCTGTAGTTCCTTTGGTGCACTTTTAGAAAGACAAATTTGGTTCTTCAGGGGGAATATTCCTGACTCATAACACTCAACTAATTGACTTTTTGGGATCTGCATGCTGTTGCTAGTATTGTTTTACGGTTCTTAAACATGCATTTTTATTAAAATTTCAAAACTGTAAGACTGTATTCTGTATGGGCTAATCCAAAAACTGTTTTTTTTTTAAAATCTGCTTTTACAATGGCCCAATCAGAATCATGATCTGGTTGTACAATTTCATTTTTCTCTCAGAAACGAGAGGAAGCAGATCAGTACTTCTAGCAGCCAAGAGTGATGTTAAAAAATTCTCTCGTGTGATATAGCCTTCAATTCACCCAGTCAGAATGTGGCTAAGATCACATTTTCTTTTTTTCCTTTTTTTTTTTTAATGGTTTTATTTTATTTTTTGGTCACGCAGTGTGGCTTGCGGAATCTTAGTTCCCTGACCAGGGATGGAACCTGGGCTCTGGCAGAGAAAGCACCAAGTGCTAACCACTGACCGCCAGGGAATTCCCCACATTTTCTATTTTGTCAGCACAGGCTTCTTTCTATGACAACTTGTCACCAGCCAGATTAGTATAGATCCTTGTTAATCAACTCAAGTCAAAATGTCAGCATGCACCCTCTGTAAGCTCCTTTGTAGCTCCCAGTAGGACGTCAGGTAGGCAGCAAACACCAAGCAAGTCTTGTCGTGGGAATGCCATTAACTTGTGAGGGGCTCCCTTTGTTTGATGGGAAGAAATATAGTTAAAATAGTTTTTAACTATTTTAACTAATATAGTTTTGATGTTACTTTGACCTGGGTTCACATGCTTACTTTGCTTTTAACAAGTTTTATAACTTCTGAGCCTCAATGTTTTCATCTGTAAAATGGATATACGAATAATTATATAACAGGCATAATAGGGTTGTTATAAGAGTTGAATATTGCTAGGCACCATTAGGGGCTCAATAACAGGTAATTAGGTAATGACCAAGAATGTTATTAAGTAATAATGAGATTAATACCATTATAATATCAATTATATTGATAATAATAATAATGATGAGGCTTATGCATGACAGAAGCTGTTCTAAGAATTTTCAAATATTAACTCATTTAATCCACACTCACAGGTAGCGATTATTATTATCTCAGGTTTACAACTGAGAATCAGGTTAGGTAAACTGCCTGAGGGAAAAGGAACAATGAGGTTTTGAACTCAGGCAGTCCGACTCCAGAACCAAAGTTCTTAACTTCTGTACTACACCACTGATGCCCTCCTGCCCAATTAGACTGTTATGGACTTAGTGCTTTAGTGAAATGAGTGGCAGTTTTTTGGATGGTGCAGGAAAGCGTAGTGCATCTCATTGTTGTGGCTCTTCTAGGTACCTCCATTCGACACTCGAAGGAGTTTGTGTCCACTAGATGGCATTGCCGTTTTAACGAAATGGGAACCAAGGCAATACTTAGGCTTAGGAGACTGCTAAATTTGAGAGCACTAGGAGGACAGCCTAATTGCATCCCTAAAAGTCTGATGGAAGAAACCTCCAAAATTTAAGGCAGATCTAGAGATCTCTAAAGACTAATAGTATCTTGAAATAAGTAACAAAAATAAATGCTAGTTCATTTTGGGGTCAATGTCTGTGTAGAAAATCTGGATGCATTTGGAGTTTCTCTCGTTCATAGAGGAATAGACTCAAGGCCAGGAGGAGAATGACCTGGGTAGGGTTACTTGAACTTCATGTTTCTGGCTGTAGTTCTCTTTCTGTAATACCTCCTACTGAATCTAAATCACAAAGAAATTGTGATTTCTGCATTCTTAGAAGTCTTTCCTTTTTGGGTATGGATCAGATCGCCCAACAATTGTTTTTGTTTCAGTATGTTTTAAACATGTGTTCCCAATCAATAGCAGACTCAGGAACTTAGATACTAAGTAGGATAAAAGCAAAAAATGGTGCCTATTTCCTTTCCCTTTTAACATGTCCTTTTGGAAAGACCTAGTGACTCCACTTAAACAGATTGTCCCCTATTGATTGACAACGCAGTTTGTGAATACTAAGCCCATAGCAAGTAGCAGGATAATGGATAAGCACAAGGACTCCAGAATCAGACAGCCTGGGATGGAAGTTGGCTCTATCATTTAGTAACCAAAGGACCCTGGGCAGGTCATGAGACATCTCTGAGCCTCTGTTTCCACATCTGTAAAATGGGAGTAACAGTTTTACTTATCATGTAAGATGCTTGTGAAAATTAAATGTGTGTGAAGTGCCTGCGACATAGTCACAGGTTAAGGAGAGCAACATAATGAATATTTTTGTTATTAGAGCTGATGTGTAGTTTTCTATGTCTCTCAGTTGTGGATGTCGTCACAGGTGCTATGTCAACCACTTCTTTACTCCCTGCCACAGGCTGAATTGCTAAGAGAGAAAAATAACGTTTCAGGTTTTATAACTGTGTCACGTCACTTCTTCCTCAACCAGATGGTAGAAGTAGCCAAGATACATATGGCGTGTCCTTCGTTATGTGTTCACATCAACTTTATTTAAAACACTCGTAGGCTTTAGGCTCCTACTCACAGTTTAGACAGAGAAGGTGATTGAACACGTGGTGGACAAGTGAGAACAGCTCAGAGTTACTGAGCGCTTGCGGAGTGCCAAACATGGCTCTGTTTTACAAGTATTGACTCATTTAATTCTTACAACAACTGTGTGATCTGTGAGCTAACAATTTTGTGAGGAAAAAAAAAAAAATAGGATGAGCAAACCAGGATTGAGAAACTTGCTTCAGCTCAAATAATAGGCGACAGATCCAGGATTTGAATTCAGGTAGCCTGGTTCTTCACCACTCTTTTCTGCCACCTCTCAGGGCAAGATGTGAGGAAGCCTCAAGGACTCCCGAGCTCCACACTGCTTCCCCTGTGCACTAAGTACTGCATGACGCCTGCTGTAGCCACTGCCTGCTAGCTCCTCCGGGCCGCTGTTAACATGCAGCTCTGTTACCCAGGAGGGTAATGTGTTAAACCTACATCCATATTTTTACAGCAATTAGTTAATACAATCAACCGACTAGACAGTTACCAGACTCCTAAGCTTAACAGGGTAAAACAAAGCTGCGACAGGTCAGAAGAGAGAGTGCACTCTTGAAGACCACTCCTTAAGAAGGACGTTGCAGAAGCAGGAGGGCCTGCAACCGATGCAACTGTGCCTGGGACTTGCCCTGCTCAGAGGGGCTTATTTGTTGCCCTTCTGTAACATTCCAGACCACACTCTTTTTATTGCCAGTAATTCAGACTCTATTCCCACGTAGAATTCTTGAATTCAGATTTACAAGAGCCTTAGAGGTCTTCTGGTCTACCCCTCTGCCTTTACAAAGAAGGAAACTGAGGTTTGTCCCCAGTTATCTTAGATGGAGAGTTGGAACCCTGTTCATTCAGTTACTACATACTGCTTCTATATCCCTTAGCTATTTCACTTTTAATAGCATCACTTTGAACACTTGCTGAAATTTTCTTGTTTATACCAATAACATTTTTCCTTCAGTGATGAACCCAAATTCAACAGATAGCATCTGTTCTTTACAGATAGCATCTTTCTATTTATGATTTCTTCTTTCTTCCTTTGCTTGAAATAAATTTTATGGGCCATGGGAACAGTGACAGTTATTAGACGATATTTTAACATCAATTCGTTTTCTCACTAGAAGCCATCAATGCAAGCAATTCAACTTAGACCTAAGAAAATGATCTTACTAAACAGAACCAAGGCAATTTCAAAGTAGAATTTCCAAACATGAGCTGGAAGGAGATTTCCACTTACCGATTTCAGTCATCGTTATCCCCGGTGCTAACTGCCCGTTGTTGAAAGAACTATAGGTAAACAAGTTGGGTACGGATGTGAGGTCATAGATGGGTTCTTGCTTTATCTGTTTGATGCCAGTCATGTCAAGTCCTGACTGATCAGGGGACGGCTGGCCGGAATCCACGCTGTAATAACCCTCGGACTTGGGCAGGTCCATGACGTGTCCGTTGGCGTACGTGCCACTGGCCTCGCTGTTCAGGCTGCTGAGGCCGTTGCTGACGCCGCTGCTGTACACCCTGGCGAGGGCCTCCGCCTCCCCGCTCTGCTGCTGCCGCTGCTCTTGCAGCCGCTGCTGGTGCTTCTGCACCTCCGCATACAGGCTGTCCCTCTGCTTCTTGGACATCCTCCCGAACTTCACAGCTGGGTGGGAGACAAAAGCAGAAAACAGCGCTTGAGGTTCTCATTCCCGTTAACCACCTCAAGTCCAAGGGCCCGTGGATGGCTGTCCCCCTCAACATAAAACGCACAACGTCCCAGTACCATAGCCCAAGAGTCCATTCGTTTGCACTCCACACTTGATAAAAGGTTATATTCATGGGTGTCTGCACTGGTTTATGTGCCTAGTGAGAACTAGATCTAAGCTAGGAAGAAATGTACACACTTATAGATGTATTTCTCATTGACACGAAGTTAGAAGGCATATTTCCTCGTTCTTTCTTCCTTGCGGGGAAAAAAAAAATTTCACAAAAACCCAAAACTACCACATAGTACCTATTCAAATTTAGACCAACACTCATTATTAGCTTCCCTCCTAAGCATTAGGATTTCTAGATTGCCAGATAGGACCCTATTATTTCACTATTTTCTAAATAGCATGTTGGGTAAGACCAAGGATGTGGAGCAGGGTGAGAAACACAATTTCAAGTAGAGCACATCATTTGCCTTCGATTGGATTTTGGGATCAAATGAAAACAATCTTTGGAAAACAGCAATTTTGTGAATACAATACCCAGCAAGTGAGACAACGGTAACCCTTCCTTTCTTATTCTACTGTCCCCAAGTTTTATACTGCCCCTCTCTTCTGGAAAAATCCTTAACCATCCAGAGGAAGAAGGAGAAAGAGGTTCTGTCAGTGGTCACAGAGTAATACAAATATGCTTTGATCTGAATTCACTGTTTCTTATAGAGCTTAACCTCCTGAACTGTTGTGGATCGAGACATTTTGCCTCACATGCTGTCAACTCCCGTTTAAGGCTGTGAACGTCCGGAGTCGAGGGGCCACCTTATCTGAATCATCAAGCATGATGTCATTCGGCTCATGTTAATGGTAGGGACTACGGTAAACTTAGAGGTTCCCTTTTGAGATTCTGCTTTCTTTTCTTTTGTGACACTGTTCCCGTCACTGGCTGGTGGTGGGAGCTCAGAGAATGTGGGAAGAAGAACATGGAGAGTAGAAATAGGTCCAATTTCTGGATTCAGTCAGTAGAGTTGATGAGAATAACTTCTGAGAATGACTAAATGGTGAAGTGCTTAAGAACTCTCCAGCACCAAGGGCCCACAGAAGAGATTCTTGTTGTGAAACAGCTGCCGTTTTACCTCCCGATATTCCTCCAATATTCATTTTCTCTTTCCAGTGGTTATAGAGCTACCAAAGTTTATGTGAGCATAGGCTGTTCAGAATGGAGACCACATTTCCCAACCTCCCTCACTGCCAGGTGTGTCTCTCTGATGAAGTTCTGGCTAACAGGGAGTAAATGGAAGCACTGCATGCAGGTGTGTGTCCTGAGGCTTGCCATTTTCCTCCTTTCTGCCTGCTGGATTGTGGATGTGAGGGATGGATTTAGAGCAGCCCAAACTCTTCCTATCTCCTTAACCTTTAAAAACCTCTGTTCTGGCTTTCTGACACTGCCTAAGTAGGAAAACCAAGTGGCAATTATCCACTAATTTTTCTGAATAAAGACAAGTAATCGGGTTAATCCAGACCAAACTCCCCATTCCACCTCAGCTGTCATTTTTATAGGTTTTTTTTCTTTTTTATGATTTTGTTCCTTTATTTCTTTTTTTTTTTCACATCTTTATTGGAGTGTAATTGCTTTACAATGGTGTGTTAGTTTCTGCTTTATAACAAAGTGAATCAGCTATACATATACATATATACCCATATCTCTTCCCTCTTGCGTCTCCCTCCCTCCCACCCTCCCTATCCCACCCCTCTAGGTGGTCACAAAGCACCGAGCTGATCTCCCTGTGCTATGTGGCTATGGATAAAGAAGATGTGGCACATATATAGAATGGAATATTACTCAGCTATAAAAAGAAATGAAATTGAGTTATTTGTAGTGAGGTGGATGGACCTAGAGTCTGTCATACAGAGTGAAGTAAGTCAGAAAGAGAAAAACAAATACCGTATGCTAACACATATGTATGGAATTTATAGGGTTTTGAATCATTGTGTTTAACTTTGTAGAGACAGGACATTAAATTCTGTTTCTCAGAGACAAATATATTTGCTTCCTAACTGCAGTGGTATTTTCAGTTTGTCCATGGACAGAATTCTGTAGTTGCTTTTAGAGAAAGCTTTCTATCTTTATCATTCCAAATAATTTACTCTATATCATTCTCTAGGGGGAAAAAAACCCTTTTAGTATACGAAAAAAAATAAATCATGGTAAGTTTTGATTCAGAAAAAATTTCTTTCCCCCCAAGAAATGTCACATGCTTCTCCATTTGCTCACCCCCTGTCCTTTGCATTCCTGTAGATTCGGAACAGCTCTTTGTGACAGAGATAGAGAGGTGAATCCAAAATTTATGTCTACTGCTGTAGGTTAAGATTTTTGTTTTGGCTGGAGTAGACCTACTTTCTGACTTACTTTAGTAGAATAGTTTTGCATTTATTCATTTAAAATTTATAGGGAGAAAAAATTAAGAACGAGCAACTCTTCTGACATGGAGACAAAAATGTAGTGTCTCTTTTTAAACCTTTTTCCAAACCTAAACCTTGCTTTAGATGTCTATACACTTTAGGTGAAATACACCTTGTGGTAGGTTGACTGCGTTAATAACCCTGATGCTTCTTGCCTATTTGCCTGCTCTACCCCACGTAAATTTGCAGTGCCCTTTCATTTTGTGCAGGCATCCTGCTCCATCCCCTTGACTCAGGGTCACGTGATCTGCTCTGGACCAATGGGATATTGACATATGTGACACAAACAGAGGCTTAAAAAGTGCTTGTGTGATTGAGTGCCTCACCATGGAAAGGACATGCCTACACTAGTTTGCGGAAGGATAAGATATGTGAAACAGAGCAGAACCATCTCAGGCAAGGCCAACTACAATCAGGAGAGCTGTAGAACTGACCTGTAGCTGACAGCAGATATGGAAATGAGCCCAGTCAGGACCCTATACTGAACAATTTTAGGTTCAGAATTCTGCTGTTAACCATAAGACCACACAATCAAAGCTAACAGTGTCAAATAAGCATGCTGCCAAGCTCTTTGCCCTGGTAAACACCCGAAAACCCACTCAATGGTGAATAGTTATGCCTCTTCCAAAAAAATTGACTTATCAAGTCACTGAGCAATTTAAATATTTTCAAAGAAAAATCTTAAAGCTCCACAACATTTTGGAATTATCAGGCTTCATCCTAAATCAAGGACTTTGCTGACAGTGACTATAATACTATTTTAGAATAAATTTTCCATTCATTTCAGAAACACTGATGAGCCAGTGTTTCAGTTTTATGCCCCTTCCAGTAATAAAAGTGGTGACATATTTGGAAAAAAATTATAGTACTTGGCAAAATAAACTTACTGAACTTTCCTGATATAAAAATAATTTCTTGTCACTATTTGTAAATACATTTATTGTATTCATGGGCCTATGTTTTTAATTTAATTTAATTTATTATACAGCAGGCTCTTATTACTTATCTATTTTATACATATTAGTGTATATATGTCAATCCCAATCTCCCAATTCATCCCCCCACCAACCCCGCTTTCCCCCCTTGGTGTCCATACGTTTGTTCTCTACATCTGTGTCTCTATTTCTACCTTGCAAACTGGTTCATCTGTACCATTTTTCTAGATTCCACATATATGCGTTAATATATGATATTTGTTTTTCTCTTTCTGACTTACTTCACTCTGTATGACAGTCTCTAGGTCCATCCACGTCTCTACAAATGACTTCATGGGCCTATTTTAACAAAGGCTATATTACTATTATATTTTCAAGTATCTGCTTTCTTCTTACCACTACCCATTAATCAGAATGGCACATATTTTAAGTGTTTGACCCTCTCAAACTTGAATTATTCTGTTAATGAGATTCACTTGAGTATGGAGACAGCCTCTTGTTAAACTGCTGGCTCTCAAAGAAACCAGCACAATTTGTATACATTGCAAGTGCTTTATAAATATTCAGTGATGATAGTATTTGCTCATGATATGCTCTTAACCCTCATTTTGATCCCACACTAGCAAAGAACCATTTTATGCAAAAGTATTGGAAATCTTTTCATATCTATTTGAATTGTGGGATTCTAAATGGAATGGAAGTTTTTGGAGTAACTATAAAACAAAGATGATGCTTCTTCAAAGATTTCTGCTTCCTACCACATGACTACTAGACACATGTTTTTGATATCAAGAGGAACCCTGTTGTAGAACTATCATCTATGACTTTCCATAGTCCTTTTGGAAATTATTTTATCTTACTATCTTTGGCTGTGAAATTCTTTATGTTTATATCTCACTACTTATCAAGGAAACTAGTCTTAATTTAACTTTAAAATTTCAAGGCTATGCCTTTTTATAGTGCTTTAAGATTTGTTGAAAAAAATCTGATTCAGTCTACCCAACCCTATTCATAATTTTAAAATATTCTCTCTCTTCCCCTTCACTTCTTTTCCAACAGAGCTTCCTGTGATTATGGAATGTTCCCTGCAATTTCCAATATGGTAGCCACAAGGCACATGTGGCTTTGAGCACTTGAAATATAGCTAGTGTGACTGAAGAACGAAATTTTAAATTTTATTTAATTGTAATAAATCTAAACTTAAATTTAGATAGCAACACGTGGATACCATATTGGACAATGCCATTCTGGATAACAAGAAGCTAAATCTGTGACACCTGCCCGTGTAGGGCAGCTTCCATTTTTTCATAGAGGCATGTCACTTAGGAGGACACATACTTCATTATTGCAAGGTGAGTATAATGTTTTTTCTTTGGGGTGTAATATCTTCCTATTGATGCCAAAATGTTTCTGTTTTTTTTTTTTTTTTGGTAGTGCTAATACAACTGACACTGAAGATTCCGGCAACTAACATTTGTGAAGGGTCCAGTTAAAAAAAGAAATAAATACAATGGTGGAGAAGATTCAGTGCACATATGCATGCCATCACTTCACACACATGTATACATGCAATACCTTCACCTTTTTATACACATAAACACATGTGTATGTATTCCAAGTGGATTTGGCTTTTGATTCTTTGCCAATGCTAAATTCGAACAAATCTGTTACTGCTGAGTTTGCTGTCTACTCATATATCTCCCATGACTAATACGCCACTATAGAAGCTGAAATTCAGGAGAGAATGAAAGTCCAGGGGAGTCAACAGTTATATCAAGCCATCTACTAGCAGTCATATTGTTTTAGTGACCAGGTATGGTGAAGTAAATATTCTTGGAGCCAGGCATAACTGACAGAAAACAAATACAAATATTAAAATGAAGATGCTACTTTATGTCTGAGGGAAGCTGGGTGGTGTGTATATAGAAGTTAGGTGTGAGGGCACCTTACCTTGGCTACTGGTACTACTGCTAAAGCACTTTGAAAATATCTGCTTCATCAGTAGAAGGTAGGTATAATAAATTAGTGGCAGGACACATACTACCTCTCATTCTTGAGCCCTTACTAGACATAGCTAATTACCCATAACCTCAGGGCTTCATAATCCTTTGATACCACATACTAGGCATTACTTATCAATAGGAGATAAAACCTGTTTAGCTTCCCAGGTATTAGTGTGACTTATTTAGTTTAAAGTACCCTATATATTCAAGGCTTATAACAAACTTCCTCTATATAAACAGTAAAGAAGAATTTGTTTTCCCTTAGAGAGAATCATTTTTTTTCTTCTGCTGAAGCCTCTTCTCCTCATTCCCAGCCGCTATTATCACTCCTGAGCATTTCTCCTCACCATTAATTTGACACAAGCCATGCTTAGGAGGCATTTTGAAAGATGTCCCTGGAAGCCTCAAGACTGTCTCTGGACCTAAAATTAAGATGGGTCATTAGCCTTAATCCTCAGCAGCCTTAGATACCATCTTGCTTTTTCTTGCACAGAAGTTTATGCTGTAGTAAATTTCTTCCCCCTTGAGAAGAGACTGCAGCTCTATCCATAAATGATCCCCACGCCCCAACCCCCGCCCCGACAATATACTTCTTTTATGTCATGAGATTCAGACAACCTCTTAGATTTTGTGGGCTGACATCACTGAATCTGCCTTGGACCATATGCCCATCCCTTGCTCATGATTCTGTTCACCAGCACAGACCCACATGATCTCTCTTTGCAAATAGATACTTCCTTTTATTGTAGGAAGAAGCAACAAAGGCAAATACTCAATGGCTTAGTCTCTCTGTAGAATTATTAATGGAACTTTTCAGATAGTGTCAATTATTATGCTGCCTCCATATTACAGAAATGAAGTGCAAAATTATCAACTCAAATTCCCACAGAATTTCACTAAAGAAATTCTGAAAACCATTTAACCTCCACCCTCCACTTTCTTCACTTTAGTTATGTGCAAGTACACAGGGCTATAAATTTACCCTAAGAGTAAATGTATGTGATTAGCAAATCTAGAAAAACAAACAAACAAAATCAGCTAATACATAGAAAAGTTTTGGAAACCTACATCTTGTAGCTTTAGAAGCTACCTATAAACTGGAAGGCTCAACGTCAGATTCTTTTTATTTTGGGGGTTAAATATATCTCATTGGTATACTTTTGTGCAAGACAAGTTTATGTGGGTTGGAAATTAGAGAAATGGTAAACAAAGATTCAAGATGCAACTATCTGGAGAATGCAAGCTAAGAAGTAAACAGTGTATATGTTTAGATACCATCTATGCAGAGCTAAATTTATCCAAATGACTAAAAGGCCCGCATTTAATTCAATAACTCATAAAATCCCTTTATACCAAGAGATAGTGCATGCCAATTATCTATATTTCTTTAAAATCTAGAAGTATTTCTTTTTTTTTTTTTTTTCTTTTTTGGTCCACACTGCCTTGAACTTCATTACAGGGAGTGTGACCAGAGACACAGAATCCACAGTGATTCACATAAAGAGAATAAGTATCAGGGGCTTTGTCTGTGTCTCAGGCTCTCGGTAAAAGAGAATTCCATGATTCATTCAACAAACACTTAGGTGCCTGCTTTTAACCAGACCCTGAGGATACAGCGGGAACAAGACAGAAATGGCCCCAGGACACAGGGCTGCTCATAACCCAGTACAGGAGTGCTACGGCCAACGTCAGTGGGGAAAGAATTCGTTTAGATGAAAACTTAAAAATGGACACAAAGCTAGATGAAATTCTTTGTGTGAGTTTATTTGTCCTCTTTCATTAATCTAAGAAGTTCAGTTGGGGTGCCAAGCCATCCATATGGATTGGGCGTGAAGGTGGAGTGCACACTTGAGTCTATTCTGAAAAGGACACCATCTATAGAACCCTTCTAAGACATGGAGCTCTGCTACAGCCTTTTCGATCTTCATCATGCCTCTGAACAGTCCACATCCATTAATGGAGCTTCTGGGCTTCCTACAGAAGCAAGGTCTGTGCCTTAGCATCTCCACATACCAAGCAACTTGTGCACCAGTCAGACTTACCCAGTGACCAAGTGGTCCAGGTCTGCCTGGGACTTTCCAGTTTTAGCTCAGAAAATCTCACATCCCAGGAAGTCCCTCATTCACAGGCAAACTTGGACAAGTGGTCACCTTTAGATCTAGGACTATGTGGCTTTCACCCAACCTAGTTAGCACAGGTTGCTCCATGAGCTACAGAAAAGTCTTTCCTTTCTTCCTATGTTATAGGCAATACTATATATTTATTTGCTCTTACTTTTCCTCTTAATACACTGCCAGCATGTGGTTTTCTTTTCTTCTTATCCCTTTGTCTAGAATTCTTCCAGCAGCTTAAACAGACTCCAGCAAAGCATCCATTTGATGCATCCATAAGATTCAAGCCATTTCTGTTTAATCATGTCACTGCCCTAGAGTGACATATACCTGTTAGCCAGTATATTATTTATACTTTCTAGCTCTGAAATTGTTTTTAATGGAAAATTCTTTTTCAGTTATCCAGCCTTGTAATTAAATAATTTTGAATGAAAAAAAAAGCATACATTTGAAAGCTTTTTTTTTCTTTTACATCTTTATTGGAGTATAATTGCTTTATAATGTTGTGTTAGTTTCTGCTGTATAACAAAGTGAATCAGCTATACGTATACATATATCCCCAGATCCCCTCCCTCTTGCGCCTCCCTCCCACCCTCCCTATCCCACCCCTCTAGGTGGTCACAAAGCACGGAGCTGATCTCTGTGTGCTATGCGGCTGCTTCCCACTAGCTCTCTATTTTGAAAGCCTTTAAGTAAGAAATAAGAAGGCGATGCCTTACCATCTCTCGACATTCCTAGGGCAAGACACTTCTGCAGTCGGCAGTGTTGGCAACGGTTTCTGTTGGTTCTGTCAATTAAACAGTTTCTCTGCCTCGGGCAGGAGTAAGAGGCATTGTTCTGCTGGCTCCTTCTAAAGAATCCCTAGAGGGAGAAAGAGAATGGGAGGGAGATAAATTTATAAGAAGCGACCATTAACAGAGATGATAGCTACATTTTCTACAGTGAACGTCGTTAACTGAGTTCACTTTTTAAAATTCTTTGGCTACCTCTCTTTGGACTGCTTACAGATGTTTCTGCTGGGGAAAATTTGGACTCTCTGCAGAGATATGAAGGTATCATTCATTCATTCATTCATTCAATCGATGTGTACTAAAGACATCTGTGCTGTCCTATGCAAAGTAGAATAGAGTTCCTGCCCACAGAGAGCAGTGGGAAGGGAGTGGCAGAGGAGAGTGTCACCTATGACAAAACTTCATGGGGACAATAACACAGGCGTATGTCACAAGTGCTGTGGGAGTGAGGAACTCTGGGTACTGAGTAGTGTGGGTTCAATATGCGCCACTATCTTCCTAGTTTCTAAGATGCATTTTTATCCATTTGGAAATTTTTGTATTTGGCCAGAATGTATCTGGAAGGTTGTTTTTCTAACCAGTGATGTACCTTAGAGTCAACCACATCTTTGAATAAAGGAAATATGGTATAAAAACTGCTCAGTAAAAAACAGACAATAAGTAAAAGCTGAATGAATGCTCTCTGCTTGGCCTCAGGCTGTAGCGATCTAGGAGGTCTTCATGCAAGTACGTTTAGGTCCTTCTGGTACAAAATGAACTGCCTTGGACCATACATCACCCGTATAAATAAACCCACAGCTGAGTCTATTATTTTTTTAATTCTTTGGATACCACCCACCTTAGTTATCTTACCAAAAATCCTACTGGGGTAAATAAACATTTTCTCCAGAGATATGAAAGTATCCTTCACCCATTCATTCACCTATTTAATTAGTTTCCCTCATCACTCCTTGTCCTTGAATTACAATACAGCAAAAGTGCAAAGTGCTACAAACAAAGCAGTGATCTACAAATAGATTTACCAAGAGAAATTTTAGGAAAAGATATCCTGTACTATCATCTCTCGGAAGGAGGAAGCCTAGAAAAGGTGCAGGATGGTCACGCAATGCCCATCTCGCTGAGAGGCCTGGAAGAGGCCACCTGACTTCTGTCAAACAGTTTCCTCAACTATCAATGGGAGGATAGTGCAGGGCTGGGACTAGGGTGAGACTGGTGAGGCAATCACCTTGGTCACACATTTAAGGGTTGCCAAAAGATGTGGTACTCAGGATAAACATTTTAACACTGATTTTACATGTTAAAAATCAACATTAATGAAAACTCCCCAAAAGTTTACATAAAAACAGAATTAAAATTATCAATTTTCCTTTTGCCTCAGGCTTCCATATGGCTTGGCAAGGCACTGTAACAGAGAGCTTGGCCAACCTTATGAAAAGCCTCAGAAAAGGAAGAGTGGCCAAGTACCTCCTTAGAGAGGAGTGCCAGTTGGTTTTGTGGTTGTCATCCTCAAGCCATTCAACAACAAGAGCTAGTTTTGCCCCCACAGATCCATGCGTATTATTTATTTAATGAACCAGTGGCGGCAAAATAAGATATCCAATTGGCCAGTTCGCATGAACTCATGGAGCCCTTAAACAAGAGATCACATCTAAGCCCCCAGGGGTTGAAATTATGTACTTCATATACCATGAAAGCTGTCAGAAGGCATAACCTCAGCTCATTGGTCTTGATTGAAGACGATTTGGAATTTACATTTTACAAAAGAATTGTGTGGTTTTTACCTGTGGATACTCTTAAGTGCCACTTAGCAAAGGAGTTGACAGAAAAGACTTCTTGAAGTCATAGCTACAGCCCTAATTTAAGGCCAATTTGACATTAATTGTGAGGCATTTCTTGCTTACCTGTTGCTCATTACCGCAAATGAGGTTTCTGGCATGAAAAAGAGATTTCGCTTTAAATTTTTATTGGATGAAAAGGAATTTGAATAAGTGCACAAGCGGAAATGATGTTATTTAAAATGGGTTGTTTATGTTGATCTGAAAACAGTATTATGAAAATTCAGAGGTTGATACTAAATGTGCTGACACTGA
Organism: Balaenoptera physalus; assembly: GCF_965194825.1. Lineage (NCBI taxonomy): Eukaryota > Metazoa > Chordata > Mammalia > Artiodactyla > Balaenopteridae > Balaenoptera > Balaenoptera physalus. Next base: position 45,263,156 of record NC_138886.1, read on the forward strand.
TATCTTATTCTGAGCAGAATTTCTTGAGTTTGCTATTTGGAGAAAAATGTAGCATATTTACAAATGTGCGTTTTTCCATGAAATAAAAAAAAAGTGGTGTGGTGTACAGTGTCATTTTGACTAAAACCTCAGAATATGCTTCAAAATAACAGCATAAGTTCTTTGATCCTGGATTCCTTCTTTAAATAGAAAAGATGACAGGAGGCTAAATACTCGTTCTTGGCTATTGACCTGATGGAAAATATTTGTTCAGTAGTTAAATCTTTTTGGAAATCACTGCTTAAGATGTTTAGTTCCTTAACATGACCATAGCCTCATATTTTGAAATCAGACATTTTCTAAATACAGCTTTATACAATGAAACACAAAACATTTCTACTTTGACATTGAGCTACAAAACATTTTTTCATGGGTACAGTGTAAACTAGACCAGAGCTCTTAAAATTGCATAATAAACTAACACGGTGGAAGTGATTTCACTGGAGAGGTGTCTGATTCCAAAATTATTAGTATTTAGGGGAATTCCCTGATGGTCCAGTTGTTAAGACTTGTGTTTCCACTGCAGGGGGCGTGGGCTCAATCCTTGGTTGGGGGAATAAGATCCTGCACGCCACGTGGCATGGCCAAAAAAATTAAAAAATAAGTTAAAAAAATGAAAACAAAATTATTAGTGTTTATGAAGAAAACTGTTTGTCTATCTGCCCAGAGGAAGTAATAACTTATTCTAGGAGGGTAAAAAATTGCTGATTCGTAATTTTGCTTTACCGTTTCTTGTGATAAGTTGAAAAAATTGCATTAAGGTGAATAACGTGCAGTTCTTAATTATAGGTCTGCAGAAGAACAGAATACAAGGCACATCTCATGATGTTCAAAGATGGATTATTGCTAATCACCTCTAAAGCCAGTCAGTATGTTGATGGGTTAGGACATTCATGCTATTCTGCCCCCTCTGCATCCCTCCCCTACTTTATTCTCATTTAGTCCTTTTTCTTTTCTTCCCTCCAGTTCCAATTCCAGGAATCATAATTTTTGAGACTATTATGAAGACACTGCCCATTTTTCACATAGCATGACTATTTGAGTTACAGTACGTTTTGTTTCATTTATATCTGAATGTCTTGTAAGATTAAAGTTGGTTCTTAGAATTTTTGATTGTGCCGCATCTCCTTCAGTTTACTGACCTTAAATTAATGATTCACTTTGCTTGCATCTTTGATCAAAAATATAATTGCTTTTGCCAATAACTTTGCCAGTCTATCACTTTCCCCTCCTGGACTATGGCTGCATTTCATTTGTTCTGGTTACATACTGCCCTTTAAAATTGCAGAACTGTTTTCATTTCCCCCTTGATATTTAGTCTCTCACCCTTTCTTTCCTTCTAAGGATTAAATTTAAACATTTACTCTTAAGTTTCAAATTTCTCTTATTACAGATTAAGTCTATGTTAACTGCTATTCCTCCAGCTTTGTGTTTTAAAAATCAACTTGCTCATAGGAATTAGTTTGTCTTTGGAAGAATTGGTTGGATTTGTTGTGGAGGAGAACACTAGACTGAGAATGAAAAACAAACAAAGAAACATGTTTTTGGCCACGTTCTCTCACTAACTAGATTAGTGACATTGGCCATATGACATAATCTTGTTTAGACCTCAGGATCTCATTGATGAAGTTGGGGCAGATGATTTTTAACTGATCAGAGATTATCTGCTCCACTTTTAACATTCCATGCTTCCAGTTTTCTTTTATTTTTCTGGAACATGAGAATAAAGGATGGTCACATGCATATTGCAACTGCTATCTCGACAGCTTTCTCAAGCAGATAAATAAATACAGGGCCATTAGCTTATAATCTTTATTTTAACGTTTCATATTGATATAAATGTGCTGGAGTTTACTGGACACAAAACTGTTAAAACAGCAAATCAGTATTTATATCTCTGTCAATGTGAATAATTGAAGCTTTTAAATATTAATCCATTTTTAAGCACCAGCTGATGAGTTAGACAATGACAAAAATGTAAAAGGCCGAAGAACAGAAAATCAACCCACCCACCCACCAAGCAAGAATTCCTGAGTGTCAGCAGCAGGCACAAGAATCCTTTAGCAGGCCTTTCAAAAGGTGTCACCTCTTGCACTGTGAAGTACACAGATGCCTGAGGCAAACGCGGATGCCGTTGGCAGTACTGAGTTAAAGTCCCATACCTTGCAGCCTTCACACGTGATGACTCCGTAGTGGATCCCAGAGGATTTATCGCCACAAATTTTGCATGGTATCACTTCAATTTGTGCTGAAAGGGGAAAACAGACATTTTTGAGCTTACGGAGTTGTTTTCTTTTCGCCCTCCGATCTCCCTTCCCACCTCTCCCCGCCATGGCTCAGTGTTTGAAGACACTAGGATGGGGGTGGGGCTGTGAGATCACCCACTTCTATTTGAACGGCCCCCAGCTGCTTCTTCTAAGTAAAGGGCATCCATTTACCATTGTTTGTTTTGTTTTCCTCAAACTAAAAAATATAACCAGGGACCAGAAGTTTTCTAAACTTTTGCTTTCACTGTTTTCTCCTTTTTTTGAACTTGACCTTCATGTAGTGTGACTTAAAAATCCCTTGAACCTGTGGCTTTGGTTTTCTTATTTTGCACTTCAAATATTAAGTCACTGAGAATGATCACATTGCCTTATTTCAATATTATTTTACGTAAGTAAATAAGGGAAACTGGAAGGGGTGGAGGTGACTTTATATATTAAGTGGTTGAATGATTACTTGTGAAAATGCCAATGATGAATCAGCTCAATATTTATTAAGCATCTATATATCCACTAAAATAATAAAGGTTGTTGACACAAGATAAGATATACTAATGACGCTAATAATTTAATCAATAAAACAAAATGAATACATGGAGATATCAGGGGAAAAAATGATAAAGCATATGGGTACTATTACTTCAATAGGAACTGAAATAATTTCATTGGAGATGAAGACATTTTGATTTTGAAGATTGTGTAGGAAGTACAAGGCAAAAGGCATTTCTGCAAGCAGAATGGAATGAAGGAGGCCCTGAATGACTGTGGCTTGTGATCACTGAGACAAGCAACTTGGAAACTTGGGCCATATGGTTGGATAGAGGGAATGATGTCAGATTATCAAGCTCTTGGGAGTTAGGCAGAGGAATTTTCACCTGACATCACTGGCCATAAGCAATCAAAGAAGTGAATGAAGAAATGATGAAAGTGATGGTTTGGGTACTTTAGAAAGGTGAGTTTGGCAGGTTAACCAGAAACAAATGGAAGACTAACTAAAAGGCTATTCCTAACCTGGGTGTTAGGAGCTGAAGGCGTGAATTACATCGGCGGCAGGATAAATGGAGAGGAAGAAGCAAATAGAAAGACAGCTCAATGGAAGAGGTGAGAAGATAAAAGAAAGAAAGGATACAGAGGTGGAAACTGATGAAGAATCAAAGGTGACTTCTAGCTTCCTAGCCTTGGGTGTAAGATTAAATAGTAGGTTTGACATACATGGTTGGTTGGTAAGGTAATTCCTTTGTGGAATATGGTGGGGCATGGGATTTCCATTTTGCATGTGTGCAATTTGGTGTCATGTCTTGTAGACACCCGTGTATAGAACCTCTTGGAAAGATGATTTTAAGCCACCAGCTTTGAGGTTATGGATGAATCCATGATATAAACTTTATTTAGAATGTAGTAATTCCTACGTCACTGATAGTATTCTCAGTGTTGTTAAAATTATACACAGTAGGAAGATCTGCTATTCCTGCTCCCAATTTAAAATAATTATGCAAAATAAGCTTCAAAATGCTTTATACATCAATCTGCCACTTGGATGCTTTTCTACAGTTTCTCACCCTTGAATATACAAAACAAATAAATGCAGGACATAACCCTCTTTTTCTTATTGTTTTCATTAAAAAATAATACTTAGCTTTAGGGGAGCACATTAAAATTTTTAAATTAAATATTTCGCAGTAAGTTCAAATCATCTTTATAAGCAAAAAATTCGGTTATGTCCCTATTTTTCATATGAGAAAACTGAGGATCCAGGTGGTTAATGACGCCCTTGAGGTGACTTGGGAAATGATGACGGGAAATTAGCTGATTTTCCTGAGATTTCACTCAGTAACCCTTTCTCTGCTTCTCACAAAGATAAAATACAAATACAATTTTGAATTCCTATATTATTCCAATAGCACCAGTTAAAGAAATAATGATAAAAATATCAGGAGAAGAGACAAATTCAACTAAAATACTTATTAGACTAAGTGTTTCTATTTGCTTCTGAGTTTATATATGAACTAGGATTTGTTTTCAGAATTTTGGGATATGAAAAAAATGAGATTTGATGTCACTCTATTCTGTTCTGTCCCCCTGGATTCTAGTCCCTAATCTGTTAATGATTGGGCCAATGACCAAGAAAAAAATCTCTGATCTTGTTTTCTGGTTTGTAAAGCTTAGCTGACAAACTTCATAGAGGTGTGAGGATTAAATGAGATATTTTATGTGGAAGTACCCTGCAAATAGTAAAGAGCTACAAAATATCAATCTTCATCATCACCATCAACAACATCGTTATTTCTGATGTTTTTGGACAAAAAATATGACAAGCCACATTATTATTCCTTTATTAAAAAAAATCTAATCATTAAAAAACCCAAACAAATGACACTATAAGTTATCTGTACCAGGTTTTATCTTTTATCTTTTTTTTTTTTTCCAGTGTAACCTTTCCAACTGTGGATTTTTTACAATGATTACAAAACTGACTAAAAATCCCAGGTATCCATTGTACAGTTGTTAGGTTTATATGATATTAAGTCAGAGGTGCTCTTTGCATAAATTACTCCCCAGGGAGTAACTTACATATGGGGAGAATCTGCTTCAATAAGTTCTTAATTATAAAATGATCTAAGTCTAAAGGAAATGAAAATAGAGGTAATTTGCCCCCTGGGGTGTGAGAAGATGTTTTGGAAAGCCACAAAGGTTATCTTACACAACTTCGGAAATATAAATGGGATAAGGAATGATTCGATAGAGCATCTGCATATTTATACATATTTATAATTCTAGCTCAACATGTAATCCTGAAGAACCATAAACATTTTAACAGTATTTTTAAAGAGAAAGAAGTCACTTAAAAGTGTATATGTGTAAGCCTGTTGTGTGGTTATCAGTTTGGAAAATCTATGACCATTTTTACCTACTATGGCAGAATAGATCATCTGAGATTTATTATAGGTGAAGATAAATTTAAATAATTTAAAGTACGAATCCTTTTCCTTTTCTCTCATTTAAAATAAACTGCTTCTGAGCTACAGATTCACAGTTCACACTATGTATTTTATAAAGCACATCTTCAAGGCAGGGTATTTCAGACACTAATTACGACAACACATCACATTATTGCTCCAATGTTTGCCATTTCTAAATGTCTTGCCATTACACCAGTAATCGCTTCCTGTGCGATTGTCTTTCGGTGACTGCACATCTAGTGACAAGCTATTTATCGTGGTTTCAAACTGAACATCTAGGGAGGATTTGGTGGCTTGGACCTCACCAGCTGTGACAATGAAGGTGATAGAGGCTGAGGAGGGAGTTCAACTTCCATACTTTTGCTGGACTCATAGATTAATTCAACAATAGCCTCTGTGAGACAAATTTAGATGGGCTGCAATGCCCTGAGAGATGGCTTGAGATGTGCTCATCAGGTTTTCAATTTCTTATATTGTCCTTTCACTTACATTTTTCTATTGGTAAGCCTTTGTGGAGACTGTAGTTAATTTTTATTTACCAATTAAATTTTTTTGTTTATAAAAGCAATCATATGTTGTTTCTTTGGAAATGATATTCTTATAGCATCAAAGAGTGTCAGGGAACATTTAAAATAATTTGATGTTTTACTTCATATTAGAATAATTCATGAAGTACAACTAACTTAATATCCCCTGATTTGGCAGGCAGGTCCTATTCAACGATTGCAGAGTAGCAATCCAAATTTGTCTCCCTCTTTGAAGATGGCAGTTCTCACCCTGGAGTACTCCTGAAGGCCTTTCCTTGCTGAGGGGCCCTTAACACAGCATCACACAAAGCCACCACGCTGTTCATTCTCCCTGCTTCTCAAAATATACGTATCTTTAGTTCTACTCCTTCAGAAGCCCCAGCTGTGACACCAGGTATCAAGGTTAAATAAACTAATCCGGGCTAATGAGTTAACTAGAAAGTGAATCACTTTGATTCATCAAAATACCTGAACTGTTAAAAGCATCCGTAAGGAATGGTAGTAATAATGGACCTTGTACGTACTTTCTGGTTGGAGGAAACGTTTTTTACTGTGTGAGCTCCTATGGCTCTCCTTTCCTACCATTCCAACTCTTATACCTCAACCCGGCCATTTTTATATTCTGGCCATTTTAAATCCATTGAGGACAGAGTCCAGGTCATACTTCTTTTAAAATATTTTCTATGGAGCCTGAAAGAGAATTCTTATAACTCCTTAAAGCAATAGTCCTAATTTTTTTTTCTTTCAGTACAACCAAAAGATTTGACACTCCCTTTTATGAAAGAGGCTTTAAGTAATACTGATTTTCCATATTTGGGGTGAGGAGAAGAAATCAAAATCTCAAGACTGGAGTGGAAAAAGGCCCCCTGGTGATTCTGATATGATAAAAGGCTCCCATTGAGAATTAAATGAATCAAATTATTAACAAGGAATTCTCCATAGCACGTAAGCCACCTGCAAAGGAAATAAGATCCTGGGATAAGGCCAGAATCTGAAAATACTAAGGGGTGACCAGTAGTTCTCTCTATATTTCCTGGCTTTTGTTTGGGGGCTATATACTTGCAGCATCTTTTGTTTTCTTAAGGGAAATATGAAGCATCTACTCATAACCAGGATAACTCCCATTTCTGGACACTGGGTTTGCCTGTCAGTTCCTCCTTCCCAGAATTTTACAGTTATGCTAAAAGTGGGCAGTGCAGGAAGAACTCTTAATGTCTGAGTGAAGCACAATTTGCATATGTAAAAATTTCCAATACAGATGACTATTTTGGTTAAAAATCTTTTTGCAGATGGTCTCAGTAGCCCAAGTTGTATCTCCTACTTAGATTGTATCTCATGTATCATTTGTGGCAAATCCGAATTAAAATCCCTGTTTGTACTCTTTTCCTCTCTCATTGGCAGATTAAGTATCTACCTCTATTAGGTACAAAACTTTGTGATATCACAGAGCAACAGCCCCAAAAGATGAAGCAGGTATTCCTGAAATCTGGTTCCACTGTAACTTTGATTTATCAGAAAATAGCCCCAAGATTGGGGTGGGATGAAAGTGTGGAAAAATGAGACCCTCAGGAAAAAAGTAAAAGTCTTTGAGCCTTTGCCCTTATACCATGTTATGTGGTAATTTGAAAAGATTCCAGATATTGGATAAGGTTTGTGTTCTCGTTTATCTCATCAGGGCACACAGTATCTTAATCCCAGCGTCCTGCTTAAATACCAAATATAGTGCATGAAATTCAGTGCACTCTAATTCCTACTGGAATGCCCTCACATCTATCAGTATTTGGGGTCACCCTTTCTTCTCAAGCTCTTCTCTGTAGCATTCTGGGTGGTGGTCTGTGTGAGCTTTCTGTTCTATTCAGCTGATAGACAGCTTCTGAATGATCTAAAGATACCATTTATTTTTATATCACTATAATTCCCTACACTGTATATCATTGGAAGCTACAGTAAGAAAAAAATTACTATCATATGATAATGGCAAAAAATGATTTTTTCCAAAGGCATAATTTATAGGATTATCATGAAGGGAGTTGATTTATCTTTTGCATATTAGCATTTACCCCTAAAGAGTTGCTTGCTTACTCTGACTCCCCAGAAGAGTGAAACAACAGAGAATGAGACCAACAAAGACCAACAGAGAACAATGACAGAAATTAGTATTATCATTAATAGCATCATTGATAATAAGTTAAATATCCCCCTTGGAAGCAAAGCAAATCACTTTTATAAGTCGTCGTGGTTTTAAACTCATAATTTTTGAATTAATTCCCATTAAGTACATCTTGTCCTGTCAAAGTGTTCATTATAATGAGATAATGTGTGTGTAGGACCTGACATCATTCAGGTTGAAAGCAGTTAATGTCTCCCATGACCACTCACAGTGTGGTCTGTAGACCAGTTGCATCGGCAGGACCTGTGAGCATGTTAGAAATGCAGACTATCAAGACTTGCCCAAGCCAACTGCATCAGAATTTGCTTTGTAACAAGCTCCCAGGGCAGTATTCAAATTTGATAAGAAATGTTCTACGACGTCCAGGTAATTACAGTTTTAGCTACTATGAGAATTGATGGAATTTTTAATTTCACTGGCATTACGGGAAATTAAAAACTTTACAGGATTCTGGAAAAGCAGATTCTGCTATTGTCTTTCAGGCATTTCTCTTTTGTTCAGAAGGCAGTAAGACGATTGAAGGGTTAGTTACAAAAAACTCTGGTCATTAATTGCCAAGGCAGAAGAAAGAGTATTCCCAGAAAGAGAAGCCAGAGTATTCCCAGAAACGTCTTGCGTTACTGTAACGAACGTCCAGTGTACCGGTTTCCTTTGCAGATTTAGCGGTTGTCAGCTGTGCCTGCATCTTCTTCGTGTTACAGCACTGCATGGTAGCGTGTCCTCCCTCTTCTGTGGACCCCCTCTTGGGGTTCTGGTTGCTAGCTCACTCTCTGGATCCTCAGTGTGAAAAAGCCTCTCTTGAGAAGATTAAAAAAACAGTTTTTCTATTTTAAAAATGGAATTGCACCAAGTTTACTTCTTTTGTTAAACGTAAGAAGGGCAAACAGTGTTTGAAACAGAAATGAACTCATTTCAGCTAGCCACGGTAATTCTGGAAATGGAACATTCGGAATGCCGCCCCATCTCACGGAAGCAGATTAGTTAACACAGAGTTCAACAGTCGTGATGGGTACCCATCTCATTCCTCTCCTCTGTCACAGTGCTGTCTTGAGACCTGCTACGCAAAGTGTGGTCCCTGCCCAGCAGCACTGGCATTGCTTGGGTGCTTGATAGAAATGTGGGCACTTAGGTCCTACCCTAGACCAACATAATCAGAATCTGCACTGTAAGAGAACCTCTGCGGTGCATATGCAGAGTAAAATTTGAGAAGCTCTGGAAGAGAGAAAGGAAAGACCTTCTACAATTTAACTCTCAGGGTACCTGCCCTCAAGCTCCAACTCTCTGTGAAGAGAACTTTATATAAGAAAAAAAGACAGGCATCCTCTCTGATAGCTAATTCTTCCAGTTATAAAAAGAAGAAAACAGCAGTCGTTGTGCTGCAGTGAAAAAACTTGTCTCTCTTTAGTTCCTCAGTTTGTTTCTGAACCCCTTTCTCTAGTCTCCATTTAGCTGAAAACTTCAATAGGAAATTCAAGTTTATGCAGCACCACCTTCACTGAAGGAGGGCAGGGATGGAGAAACTCCACGCACCAGGTCACACAGATGATTCAGAGTGACCAGGCAGAGTTAATTCTCTGGAGAAAAATTCAAAAGAGCAAAAAAGCCTCTTTTCAGAAGGTGAAAAAATACAGCTTTTCTATGTTAAAAATCTAATTGCATTAAGAGACTGAAGAGACAAGTCACAGACTGAGAGAAAATATTGTAAAACACGTACCTGATAAAGGACTTGTATGCAAAATATTCAAAGAGCTCTTAAATTTCAAAAACTGGGCAAAAGATCAAAACTGACACCTCACCAAAGAAGATATACGGACAGCAAATAAGCATATGAAAAGATGCTCAATGTCATATTATATTAGGGAATTACAAATTAAAACAACACACTTGTTAGAATGACTGGAATCTAAAAAAAACTGACAATACCAAATGCTGGCGAGGATGCAGAACAAAGGGAATTCTTTGCTGGTGGGAATGCAAAATAGTACAGCCCCTTTGGAAGACAGTTTAGCAGTTTCTTACACAGCCACATGGTGTTACCATATGACTCGGCAATTGTGCTGCTACGTATTTACCAAGTGAGTTGAAAACTTATGTCTACACAAAAACCTGCAAATGGATGTTTATGCCAAGTTTATTCATAATCACCCCAAACTGGAAACAAACAAGACATCCTTCAATAAGTGAGTGGATAAACCCACTATGGCACATCCAGACAATGGGATATTATTCAGTGCTGAAAAGAAATGGGCTATCAAGCCATGACAAGATATGGAGGAACCTTATATGTATGTTGCTAAGTGAAAGAAGACAGTCTGAACAGTCTACATACGGTACGATTCCAACTACATCACAGTCTGGAAACGGCAAAACTCTGGAGTCAGTAAAAAAAAAAAAAAAAACAGTGGTCGTCCCAGGTTTGGGGGATAAATAGGTGAAACACAGAGAATTGTTAGGGTAGTGAAACTGTGCCGTACGATACTGTAATGATGGATACACGTCTACGCATTTGTCGAAACTCATAGAAATCCACAGAGCAGTACCACACAAAGAGTGAGCCTTAATGTAAACTACGGACTATAGTAAATAATGTGTCAGTATTGGTTCACTAATTAATTGGTTCATTAATATATCACACTAATGCAAGCTATTAATAATAGAGGAAATTGTATGTGAGAGGGTGGGTGGATATGTGGAACTCTGCTCAATTATTCTGTAAATCTAACACTGTACTAAAAATTCTATTAACTATTAGAAATAATTGAATTACTCAAAGTGCTTCTTTTGATGGAGGTAGTGAAAATCCTCTGAGACAGCCCCAGCAAAGGAAATTGAGCAAGCATTTGTTTGTTTTAGGCCACAGATACATGCAAAACCAAGTTTCTATCTCCAAAGTGAATAAAATGATTGTACAACCCCACACAGGTCTACATAACCTCGACACAGGGCAGAATGAGACAAATGCTAAAATAAACCTGGAAGAAGTACATTGATTTCAACTAGGGAAAGCTGGCAAGATTTGACAGATGAGGTGGCTTTTGAGCTGGGTCTTAGAAAGTAAACAGGCTAGTTAATGGGGTTAAATGAAAAATAGTAGCAGAATTCTTTTAGCGTTATCAAACAATCATGCTTTTATCTGTAGTCACATATGTCATATTGAACCATATGAATTTGCCACCTTTTTGTGCAAGGAGATAGTCAACGTTGGCGATTTCATGTGGTTCAACCCAGTTTCACTGTTCACTGTGCTCTAAGATGTGGTTCCTATATTACATTCTTTTCAAGAATACTTGAAAAGGCCAATTAACAGGGACATGGTTGAGAAATATAAAAATAAAGCCACTAAATTATATATTTGAAGGTAAACAATTCAAAGGTTGAAACAGGAAGACTAATTAACACTCCCCCACCCCCCATACACACCGAGAAAACCCCAAGCAACTGAAGTGTGGGGTGGAAAGGACACAGTACTATTTCTCACTCTTTCCATTGATAGACATGGTGGAGACCATTCCTGAAGTTCTCAGAACTTTTTCAGAGAACTTGAAAATAAGAAAAAAAAAGTCTCTTCCTGCTTAGCGGTAAAGAAAGACCAAATCTCTTGAAGTGTGTTAAAAAACCAAGACTACAGGGGCAAAGATGAGGACATAGTCTAAAATACAGTGATCAGAATCCAATTTCAATGCCTTCGTTCTTGAAAACAGAAACCTTGTGAAATAAACGTGGCATCTCATCTTTGCATGAGATACTTGGGTGGATTCTTGTCCCACATGAGGACGACGTCCATATAAGATCAGAATGTTGGCACCATATTAACATTTTTCTTCCTAATGTAATAAGAGCTTGATTTAACTGGCTCATAATGTCCTACAGTCTGCTTGGATGGTCAAAAACTGAACAGTATTATAATTTAACCCTCTTACATATTTACAAACACTTCTGTTTTTTTTTAAACATGCCCTTAGCCATGGATGCAGCAAATAATTACATAAACAAACTTTAGAATATAGGTAAGATATTTACACCAGTTTTGTGTGTGTCAGAGAGAAAGAGAGAGCGAGAATGAAATGGAAAAAGAACAATCACTACCATTAGCCCCAAAGACTTCCTTTGCCATTAGAGGGTTGATGTACGGAAAAATTCATTTGAATGGGCACTCCAACATGACATGAGGGATCTTTCACTTATGGGAGAACACCTGGATACCAGTGATCATTCTATAAGAACTCAGATTTTAGGAACTCATTTTTTGGATTAACTGCAAGAGATTTGGTTTTGTTTTTAACATAGACAATGCTACGATAGAAAAATATATAGTAAGTTTCTGCATTGAGAATTACATTTTTATATCATTTATGTTCTAGCAAACTTGCAACTCAGTCTCCATTGTTTCTGAATTGAATTTTGAAAAGAAATTATAGAATTGAAAAGACAATCTTAATTTTTATTTCATCTCTAGAGACAAGAACAAGTTCAGAGGTTGGAGAAAGGCACGTTTGGGTTTAGTTCATCCTTATATAGACAGCCTTTTTCAAAAAAGGAGATACTTGGAATTTAAACGAATGTATTCTCACCTGTATGCAGCACCAGAAATTATTTTAGGGGTAAAATGATAACTTGGGATGCCACTCCAGTAAGCCCTTTCTTATAATTTCAGCCTATTCCAAACATCACAAAGGCCCTATATCAAGGTACGCAAAGGCTTGGCCACCCAACAAATATAGAATTATGAGTGCCTAGCTCCCTTGAAGACTAAAGTGCCTTTCTGCTGATACTGCACACTTTCCCTAAAGAGATTACCAGCATAATCCTAAATATTATAGGACCCAAGCTATCTTATTTTTGAGCTCATCAGATCCATCATGCTGCACGTAATCCCTAACAGCTTTATTCAGTGTTTACGTAAGCTGGTGAGGGAGTTCTGTGAACAACGATGACCAAGTACTAAGAACAGATACCCTGATTTTCAAATTTCATTTTCACAAGTTTCGTTTGAACTGTTTTTCTACAAGCAGCAAGTTCATAATCATTGCTTGATAGTTTATAACAACATTTGCATGGAGATGTTTATGGCTGCTCCATTCGTTAGTTGTGTTTCTTATACATTAATTTCTACCAAAGGCATTTTGATGCTACCAGGTGGTCTAAATTGGTAGGAAAAAGTGGAGTTTGAGTATTTTCTTTAGAGGCTTGAATTACTTCAAAGCAGCAGAAATATTTATTTTGGGGGAAATAATAGAGGAAAAAGACTGGTGAAAACCAGTTGCTAAGCACAGCACTAAAATTTCTACCACAGTAACTTGAAAAAAAGCTGCAGCTTTAATCTGGAATATTCCTTTTAATTCCACAAAAATTTAAGAGGAAAGTAAAATATCTGGTTCTCTTTAAAATGTAAAGGCACATTTGTTCATACAGTTCATTTAAAAAATGAGGTGTGTGTGTTTGTGTGTGTGTATGCGCGCACACACGTATAAGCTCCTAAAATTAAACTGTGTTCTATGTAATTTTACAATAGAAGACAAATTCATGTTTTGTTTTGTTTTTTTAACACCAAATCAGGGGAGAAAGGAACATTTAAGTTTACCTGTCAGCCTCTGCTAATTGTAATTCAGACCCAAAGAGGATTAAGTACATAGACATTAATACGTCCAGTGTTATTAATTTCTAAACAACAATAGCAACAATATCCTGAGTAAATCTGTCAGTAGGAAGGATAAATAGTTGTTTAAAGATTCCATTGATGTCAGAACTGCAATCTGCTAGTAATGGCTTATTTCATGAATAAAGTCTTTAAATATGTATATTTTGGAATCAGTGAATAATTGCCTTGAAACAATATCTATTCTTTTCTAAAAATACAGGCACTAGGAAGCTCTAGCATTGTGGAAAAATGTACTTCCGAGTTAATATAACATTTTAGGAGTTTTAATTTGCTTAGTAACTTTTTTTGAACAATTGTTAGGCTTATACGATTTGAAACGAACAATTATATCAATTTACATGTTAATATTTCCAACTGTTGTTCTAGTACTAACAAAAAAAATGGCAACAAATCATGCATCATATTGCTCTGAAATATTTTTAAAGTGAATACTCAAAAATCTCTCTATGTTATGAGATAATGTGTGTTTAGGGAACTATATACTACTTTACTTACAAAAAATTTAGAAGAAAAACTCAAACATAATTCACCTGACTGTTAATAATCATTCAACCAAATAGAATTTTTTTTGAAAACAGACTTCTTACATATGGGAAAGTGCCTGCCATAATATATTGATAAACGAATTTTTTAAAAAAAATTAGAAAAGTAAAATGATCTTAACAATAGTAATGGCAATGGCTAAAATCAAAGCGACAAAATTGTGACATGGACGTTCACACTGTTAACCTCATGTTAGTGTAATGGGCAGATGACCACATGAATTCAGTCTCAAAACTTATGTTTGGTAATTTGCTCTAGGATATAATAATATTTACATATAAATATGTTCTCCAGTGTAAAATAAAGGCTGAGTGACTTATTTATTATATACATGCTCAAGTCAGAAAATAATTTATTGTTCCCACACTTAGCCATCACTTTATTTTGCCGAGAGCTTATAAACATGTACTGTCTTGCCTGAAGGATAGTTCGTATAGCTAAGTGTCAGAAGAAAGAAGAAAATACAAAACTCACCAGTGGCCTCAGCTTTGGTTTTGAGCTCATCCTCACACATTTTGACGTAGCAATTAAAAGTCTAATCGAAAAATATTGCACTTTTCATTAGAGGTCTAACGCGACTGTCCCTATGTTATCCTACAATGAGAATCCCAACAGACTGTATTAATGAGATTAAATGAAAGAGGAGTTAAAGGCATCACCTGTTCCGTTTCATTAAGTGAGGGTGAAGGGCTGCCCAGGCGAGGAAGGCAGGAGGGAGAACACTGGTTTTTCTTTTTGATACAAAGGAATGCAGCACTTGCTAGATCACAATCAGCAGTTTTAAAACGTCATTTTCTCCCACCAGAAGTGTATAGACACCTACAATTTCTGCACTTCGATTCTCCTTTGTTTTCATCCCTTTGGAAACAGATCCAATAGGCATATGCCACGTAACTGAAGTTATTTCTGATTATCAAAGTATAACATAAATTTCCGTCAGATTAATTTGCTCCAATTGTTTTGGATCCTCCAATTGTTTGGGAGGAAGAATGGCATCAAGGTATTCCATATTCCTGTTTTCCCAAATATCGGATTGTAGTTGTCTACGCCCATGAGTATTTTACAGGCAGAGAAAATATGCACACCTTACATCAGAGGTGGCAACAAAGTCTGGGAACCAGTTTGGGGACTTCATTCTCCCAGCATGCCTCAGTACTCCCACTTGTAAAATAAGAACGATAAAGACACAGACAGAGTTTCTTTTTATTTTTTTAAATTTTATTTTTGGCTGTGCGTGGGCTTTCTCTAGTTGTGGCGAGCAGGGGCTACTCTTCATTGCGGTGCACGGGCTTCTCATTGCGGTGGCTTCTCTTGTTGTGGAGCACGGGCTCTAGGTGCACAGGCTTCAGTAGTTGCAGCATGTAGATTCAGTAGTTGCGGCACGCGGGCCCTAGAGTGCACAGGCTTCCATAGCTGTGGTGCATGGGCTCAGTAGTTGTGGCTTGCGGGCTCTAGAGCACAGGCTCAGTAGTTGTAGCACACGGGCTTAGTTGCTCTGTGGCATGTGGGATCTTCCTGGACCAGGGATCGAACCCGTGTCCCCTGCATTGGCAGGAGGATTCTTAACAACTGCGCCACCAGGGAATTCCCCAGACAATTTCTGATCTTCAAGCCTTGTCACGAGGAAGGATAAATATATGAGTTTGTAAAAACTGCTTTGACTTCCATAGAAAAGAGCATGATCTTTATTTAGTTGAGAGCAATATGCTCACATGAGTGTCAGCTTTATGTAACTTTTGCTTAGAGTTACTAAATTGTTTCAGTGATGAATCTCAAACCTTTCTCTTCACCCCTCACCTCCCCCTACCACTTTCGACAGCTCTCATTTTTTTTCCCTAATCACTTGTCACAAATGGTTTCTTGATCTCCTTCCCTTCGGTTCCTCTCTTCATTTAAGTATCTCAGCTTTTTCCTGGCCCACACTGTATGAGAAGAAAGGCAAGGGGTGGAGAGGTGCTTAGAGGAGGCTGGGTAAACCCCTTAAATATTATTGTCAGTATAGTAGAGCTGAGCCCAGTGGTTCTCAGCTCTGGAAGCCCACTGGAATGATCTGGAGAATTAAAAAATATCGAGGCCTAGGGATTTCTCTTACTTCCCGTTGATTTGTTTAGAGCAGGGCCAAGGCATGTGGAGTTTTTAAACATTGCCAACATGATTCCAATGGGCAGCTGGGACTGAAGACCCCTGAAATGTTTCTCAGAATCACCAGAGCCATAGATTCCTGCCCCCCACCAACTACTGAGTCAGAATCTTCTGAGGAGAGCTTGAGAAGCTAGAGTAATAAGCAGTCAGGTATTTGCTATAATTAGATAAATTTGGGGAAAACTCAAGGACAGAAGCTTGGAGTTTGAATTAGAACATCTGGTTTGGGATTCTTGGGTAAGTTACTAAACTTTTTCTGTGCCTCAGGTTACATATCTCTAACATAAGATCATAACATCTGCCCACTTGAGTTGTATGAAGAGGAAATGTGAAAGTCCTTAGCACCGTGTCTGGTACATATTGGAAATTCAGCAAATATACTTGAAAATGAATCTTCTTGCCTTTGCTTACCTCCGAGACATGCATTTTGGCTGTTGACTCTGGTTATTATTTGTTCATTCAGCCAATACATATTAATTAATTAATAATTAATATTATTTGTACTAGACACTGGGAAACAAATAAGATGGAGTTCGCACTCCAGTGTGTATTCAAAATATATGGATTTAGGGTCTTCCCTGGCAGTCTAGTGGTTAAGACTCCACGCTCCCAGTGCAGCAGGCACGGGTTTGATCCCTGGTGGGAAACTAAGATCCCACATGCCACACACACGGTTCGGCCAAAAAAAGAAAGAGAAAGGAAACAACAACAACAACAAAACAATCTTGGATTTAATCCTATTTAAATTCTTCCATTATAATTGTCATTTTCTATATAATGGCAGGAATAATACTTTTAGAAGACCTGTTGGTAATGAGGATAGGTAAGAAAGCTATTTAAAACCATTTTTTTAAGTCAGAAAGTAAACAGACTTGGGGGATACCAAATGTTTCATGTGTTACCATTTGAATGGGGAGGGTGAATTGTTCTCTGTGAACTACTTAAAGGTTAGTAAATGCTACCTTGCGTGGATCGAAATTTATAGGCACCATTCATAGGATGCTGGAAGCCAAATACTGGGTTAGAAACTTATGCCTCCTCATGCCTCCTGAGCCTTGAAAAAAAATCCAGCTCCTGCTCTGGCGAGACAGGAAATTGGTACCAAAGAACGCTGAAACAGACTCAATGGCACCTTGATGCACAGAGCCTGCCCATGCCCCACAAACAAAGGGCAGGATTGGAGATAGAAGCATGTGCACGAGGGGGGGATCCAGCCTGAATAAGGGGCCTATGGTCAGGAGAGAAAGGAAGAAATGGTTGGAATTTACTTAGAGTTATAGTGTTATCACACCGCTCTCCTTATCAAAAACTTTCCAGCCCTCCAGGGTCCACAAGACAAACCCAATCTCCTCTTTGGTCTGGCTTTTCGCAGCCTGGGTCAGCCCTGTCTTCAGGTACTTACCCTGTGATCCAGGGCCAAATCCATCCATCGACCTTGAAAGTCTGCCCCAAATTCCTCACTTCTCTGCCTTTTCCATGACACTCCTCTCTCCTCCTTGACCCTGCTGAGGGCCTCTCTCTACTGTGCTCCAACTACCCACATCTGACCTATTCTTAAAGACCTAGCTCAACGCCCATCACCTCTGCAAAGCATCCCCTGCCCACTCCAACCATAGTGATTACCCTAGGCTCCAATGTCTCTGCCACTCATTTGGTCCTGGTGTTCTTCATTAATCCTGTTTATATGTTCACCTTTCACCTTGACTGTAAGCTCCTTAGGGATAAAACCCTCTCTTTGTGTTTCTCTCAACGTCTCGCAGAGATTCAATAAAATGTATGGAGTCTGTTAGTGGGTGAGTGTATTCCTGCTGATTGACTGTGGCACTGGGGGACCATATATAATTCTCACCGCCTACTCCCACCATTTCCTTTAACTCATGTTTCACTTTGATAGCTCATCGTTGGGGCATGTTCACTTATTTGCTTGCTGCTACTTAGCGGAGATGAGAGCAGGTTAAGAAAAAAATCTCTTACCTCTTTTTGCCCTTTATTTAATCATAATTGGTTCTTAGTGTAGGAACAAGGAGGTTGGACCAAAAAACTTCTCTTGATTTCCTGTTCTCCTCTAATCTACTACCTTTCCCTTCATCCCCCATGTCAGGCATTTAATTGCCACTTTGGAGTTTTCTCCCATTGGTTTAGGTCCCTTCTTTGTCCTGTTTGGATTTCTTTTTCTCTGGTTAGGAGTATTATCACTGGAGGCAAGAGGGTGTTGATCTCTCCCCCTGGGTGGCTCTCCCTTCACCCCACTCCACTGTAGGCAGCAACTATTATACACTTGTCATGCCAATGTGGTACTTAGACTGTCCCTGGTATTACAAGACATTAAGCTAGTGGGACAGAAAAGTACTTTAAAAAAAAATCTCCTAAGATTCAGGGGAAAAATGAGAGGTGAAGCTTCTTAAACAAAAGATGTGTCATAAAAGAGAGAGAGCTTGATTTTATACAAAACCGTCCCTCTTTAGCACTGGGGTTCTCAAATTATAGTTCCCCAGAACCGCAGCATCAGCAGAATCACCTGGGAGCTTGTTAGAAATGCAAATTCTCAGACCCCACCCAAGACGTATTGACTCAGAACCTCTGATGTGGGTGTGTGGGAGTGGGGTCCAGCCATCTGTGTCCTCACGGACCTACAGGTGGCTCTGATCACGCTCGTGTTTCAGAGTCACTGGTTTACAGTGTGGGTTTTCCTATCAGGAGGAGCTAGAGTTAACTGGCAGCTCTGTCACATACTGGTAGTGTGCTCTGGACAAGTTATTTAATCTTCTGATGCCTCAGTTTCATCATTTGTAAAAATGGCAATAAGAACATCTACCTGATAGAAGTATTGAAGAATTTAAAGTATGATAATTCCTGTAAAGTATTCAGCTCTGTCCTAGGCACAAAATAAGCACTCAGTGACTGTGCGCCATTACTGTATTACTTTAGTGGAGACTAGAAAGTGTTCTGTACTTTAAAAATCTGTGCTATTTTTCTTTATACGTTTCTCAAAACAACTTGGCTGCATGTTAAAAATCATTTGAGGAACTTTAAAAAAAAATCTGATTCCCAGGAGATTTACTGCAGACCAATTTAGTAGGAAATTTTGGATGTGAGACGAGACATTTTTATTTTACAGAAGACGCCAAGATAATTTTGATGTAATTTAGATAACATAATGCTGTTATATATTAAAATCAACATTGCCATGAAAAAGTGGTGTAAGATTAAATACAGGTAAGAATTAATCATCAGTAATGTCAGATGTCATATTCATTATTTCCATGATTCTGCCCCAATTCAATGGCAGAAAAGTACAGAGAAATGCTGAAGGTAGGTCCTACAGCAGGGTTCCCAACCTTGCCACTATTGACATTTGGGGCTGGATAATTCCTTTTTCTGGGAGCCATTCTGTGCACTGTAAACATCCTTGGCCTCTATCCACTAGAAGCCAGTATCACCCTATAGCTGTGACAACCAAAAAGGTTTCCAAATATTGCCAAATATCTCCTGGGGACAAAATAGCCCCCAGTTGACAACTGTAGTTGTTTTAGAGTTTCAGTGTCTGGGTACAAATCTAGGCTTTACTATTTAACAGCTATCTGATTAGAGCAAGGTATTTAACCCCTCTGAGTCTCGGTTTACACTCCTGTGAAATGGAGGTAATAATAGTATCCACCTCGTGAGTTCTGTTATGCCGTTTGAAAAATAAAAGAGAAAATGCATAGAAAGCACCGAGAACAGTATCTGAAGCATGGTAAATGCTATGGACTGAATGTTCGTGTCTTCCCAAATTCATGTGTTGAGATCCTGTCTCTCAATATGATGGTATTAAGAGGTGGGGCCTTTGGGGGTGATTAAGTTATGAGGATAGAGCCCTCATCAGTGGGATTAGTTCCATTATAAAAAATTCCCAGAGAGCTCTTTCACTCTCTTTTCATCATGTGAGGATACTATGGGAAGTTGGCAGTCTGGAACATGGAAGAGGGAACCCAATCTGATCTTAGACGTCCAACTTCTAGAACTTCTAGAGAAACAAATTTCTGTTGTTTATCAACCACCTGGTCAATCAGTCTATGGTACTTCGTTACAGCAGCCTGAACAGAGTAAGACAATACATATTCAGTAAGTATCAGCTATCATGTATGTATATATAGTCTTATCTTGATTCCAAACCACTCGGAAAACTCTTCTACTAAAGTCTTTGCATAGAATTTGTGTATCCATTCATCAGTTTATCCTCTGAGTAATGAATCAGAATGACTAAATACTCATATACATTTTAGGGTCTACAGTGGGTGTAGAGGCAGAGGAGCAGGGTGTGTCGGAATCATCAGAACAGGGTTCCACTTCCACCCTTTTCTAGCGATGCACTTTTAGGGAGTGGCTTAATCTCTCAGCACCACTGTTTCCTCATTTATAAAGCAGGGAAAATAATTACTATTTCATGTATTTGTTGTAAAAATTATATTAGATAACATATGGGAGAGCATATAAGCCAGTATCTTGCTATACAGAAGGCACTTAATAAACATTTAATTCCCTTAAGATCATAGCTGGTGAGAGCATAGTAGGAAGCAAGGTGGAATCCCTATCTTCATGGCTGTGGACTTTGAATGGCATCATTTTATCTAAATTGATGAGCAGTGAAAAGGGTTTCTCCAGTCATGTTAACATTTTATTCTGTAAAAATTGCATTTGCTTCAGGTTTCTGAGGGGTACTTAGTAGAATTAAATATATATTTTAATTTTTAATTTTTTTTTTTTTTGGCCTTGCTGTGGCATGCAGGATCTTCGTTCCCCAAACAGGGATCGAACCCGCACCCCCTGCAGTTGAAGCGCGGAGTCTTAACCACTGGACTGCCAGGAAAGTCCCTAAATATATATTTTCATTTAGTCAAAACTATACATTCTTCAGAAGGCTGAATGAATTAATCTACTGATGGTTTTGTAAATGCATCATTTATGCTATTGCTCAACAGCAAAACTGTAAACATCCTTGGCCTCTATCCATTAGATGCCACCATCACCCCCTAATTGTGACAACCAAAAAGGTTTCCAGATATTGTCAAATATCCCCTGGGGGATACTTATCTTGTATAATCCATTTAAGAAACTTTAGCCATTTAATTTTGGTGCAGTATAGAGTAGTGATTAGTGCCTTAATCAGTAGCTAAATTATTCTGGTAACTGAGCTTGCAAACATTTTAACTTTGGTTCAAACCCATGTTACAAAAACCATTTACATTTCCAAGCACTTTCTCCTCAGTGCTCTTACTTATTTTCCATTCAAGGGAAGGTTATATAGACAATATAACCTTGAGACTAGCAATACTCTTATTGGATGACATTAGTAACAGAACCCAAAATTCAAATGGCAGAAATCCTGAGCCCTGGTTGCTCATTTACCAATACATTCCTAAGCTTCCTTCCAACACATCAGGTTTTAAACGTTAAGAAAATTAACAACAAAAACTTCCCAGTATCAAGTAAAATTAGATTCCTTTCATTACATGAGTTATCATATTGATAAAATATGTAAGGTAGATTTTGGGGAACAAGTAATTATATTCATTAAAAATGTGCAATATTTTTCAAAAGACTTTATATTTTTAAAGTAGTTTTAAGTTTACAACAAAATTGAGAGGAAGCTAGAAATTTTCCATATACATCCTGCTCACACGCATGTGTAGCCTCTCCCATTATCAACACCACTCACCAGAATGGTACATTTTTTTCTTTTTTTTAACAAGGATGAACCTACATTGACACACCACAATCACCCAAAGTCCATAGTTTACATTAGGGTTCACTCTTGGTGTCGTATTTTCTATAGGTTTGCACAAATGCGTAATGACAGGTACTTATCATTATAATCTCATACAGAATATTTTCACTGCCCTAAAATCCTCTGTGCTCTGTGTATTCATCTCCCACACTTCCACTTCTCTCAGCAACCACTAATCTTTTTATTGTCTCCATTATCTTGCCTTTAATATTTTTTACATTAAGCAAACAATATCTAATTCAATAGAAATCAAAGCTATTTAAGAGTTGAGATCTGAACATTAGGAAAGGCTGAAATCCAATTCCTTCTTGAATCTTGACGTTTGTTTATTCAGCAAATACATTTGTTGAGTGCACAAACTATTCTAGTAACTTAGTTAAATACCTTCCTTTATGGAACTTCCAGTATGTAAGCTCACTACGCAGGAAGAGTAAGAGATTTCCCTGGTTCTCATTTAGCATCTGTTTGGTTACATTCAATGACGGGAGGTTCAGCACTTTGCAAGACAGCCAATTTCACTATTGCATTCTCCTCCTGATCAATCGATTATGATTTCCTCCATATCTGTGGTATGCCCACAAGCCTTGCTGAAATAAAAATAGGATGTCTGTGTTGTTCCATTGGAGTTATCAGTATATTAAACACTATCAAAAAGTGCTATGAGGTTAGTTTGTCACTGTTTATTATCTGATGTGCACAAGATGACTGCCAGTGACACAACCTTACCTCCCTGGTCCCATGACTCTAGTCTATAATTTGTTCTAAGGTCTTGCTGTTGAATGTCTATAGAGCATATATGTAAATATGCATATATACATTTATATACATACATATAGAGATGTATATGTGTAGTTATCTATCTAGTATAAATACTTGTCTATATATAATTTATATTTCTCTGCCTGCTTTTCAGTGTGGGACATTTTACTTATTTCTAATCTTCTGGAAGCTTTCCAGTTCACCAGGAATCATCAAAGAAGAAACACATCTGTTATCTGCAATATATCATTCATCTGGAGACTTCCGCAATTACTTAAAGTGGCAAGCTTCACCTTGTACCCCCTATTCAGTGGCGAACTTCAATTCTGTCTTAATGACTCTTGTTCTACCTTATGGTATGAAAGTATTTCTCCTGAGTGGTGGAAACACCAGTCTTAAAAATATGCAAAGAAATCGATACCATAAGAATGTTTCCCAAGGTATCTTAACCTGGAAGTTGACTTCCAATAAGCTCCCTCATAAGCCTGTATATGATGAAGACTACTGTTATCTGGTGCCATGGGAGACAGCAGTAATTTCGCATGGTGCTGAATATGCAACACCACATGATGAACTTTGATTGTTTTAATCCAGGACACAAGGCTATAAGCTGCTGCACCTGAGACCCATATCACTCTATACTCTTGCGTGAGCTTCACCCATGTTAGCTCAGAGTCTTCTAGCAAAACCGTTCCCACCACTCAAAAGTCTTGTCTTCCTCCATTGTGGTCATCAAGTAAAAAGAATAATTTCTTCCTTTTATAACCATCAGTGATTTTTAACCCTAAATCTCTAGGTTCTGTCATACATTGCTATGGCTTAGATTCTATTCTTCTTTTTTCTTTCTGTACACAGGCACCAACAATATATACCAATTTACATAAGAACCAGGCAATTCTGTCAGAAAGAATTCACATATAGTCATTAATGCTAATCCAACTCAGTTTTGCTCCAAAGTCAGCAAAAGAGTTGAGTTTCTCATCTTGTATCTTCTAAGGCACATCTTTACCAAGAGACGACTTAACTACCAGAGACAGTCAATTAACTTAAAAATGTGGACAGTCCAAAAATGGTAGCATTACCTCTGTGTGCAGTCCAAGTTTGCATTAGTAGAAAGAAATTTGTCCCTGACGTATCTTACAAGGTAGAACCGTGCACGGTTCTTTTCCCTCACTCACCCTGGGACATCTTAAGGCATCTTACAGCCAACCAAAATCATGAATATTTTACGGCACAGAGTGAGAAACAAATGAAGAATGTAAAACCACATAAACAGATCATGCTGCCAAACTAAATGTGGATTTAGCATCCTTGAAGAACAAAAATCTTTCATTTCTAACTCAATATTGAAAACAGGCATTTACTCTGATCAAAAGTTAAAAGTAGAAAATCCAGAGAAGCAATCAAAGTAAACACAACAAGCCATTCATTGTTTTCATGTTTGGAATCCTCCAGCGTCCACAGAATTAAACGGTAACAACAGCTAGCACGGATTGAGAATTTCATATGTGCCAGGCACCGCGTTAAGAGCTTTCAATACATCATTTATTGATCACAACAACTCTGAGAGGTAGGTGTTAATATTCTCGAGTAACTGGTGAAGAAACTGAGGCACAGCTGGGATGAGGAATGGAACCTCGCCGTGGTGGTCTCAGTACGTGGTCCACAGATGAGCAGCCTCAGCGTCACCTCCAACTCCCCTGTCCTTGTTAGATAGTCAAATTCTCTGGCCCGCCTCAGATCTACTGAGGTGTGGTCCAGAGACTCTAAGAGGGAACGGTTATAGCAATCTGTGTTGATTCTTAAGAAGCCCTCCAGTTGATTCTATTGACTGCTAAAGCCTGAGAACAAAGGCTTAGATCACCCAGTTAATAATGGTGGATCCACATCTGTTTTGGCATTTAAGCCCATCCTCTAAATGACATACACATTATGTAGGCTTGTTCACAAGGGTGAGTGATATTTAGGAGCACTTCAAGAAAGCCGTACTTTTTACTGATTATTAAGTTTTGCTTGTTTTGTCTATTTGAAGAAGTCCTGAAGGCCTATGTTTCCAGACCCAGTAGTTTCAGCACATGATCACTGCAAATCAAGATGAACTGCATATTACACAAGCCTTTCCCTCTCATTTCTAAGGAGCTGACTGACACTGGGTTATCTCCTTGCTAGGGGCAATCTGGTGCTCGCCATGGTGGACATACTGCCTATACTGTGGAAAACAGAGCATGCCACTGTTGTTGGGATTAAATTTCCTTAGAATGTTTTTTAGGGGTGAGACCTGGTCCACAGGAGGTCACTGACCAGTGGTACCATAAGTTTTTGGTTCTAAAGCCTATCTACAATCCTCTTAATCCTCATGACATTTGATTACCTGTGATAAATCTGTGTGTCTGAATGAGAAAAAATTGTCACTTATTTTCTCTTTCTGCCTTTTCATCATGATATTAGGCTGGGTTGGCATTTCATCATTACTATTTTTACTCAGTATCATTAGTACTTTTGCTGTGCTTCATGCTGACTGTTACTTCAGGAGTGAATGAAAGATTTAAACTCCAGTCTCCCTGAAGAAAGAAAAAAGGAACAAAGAGAAATACATGTTTATGATGATCTCTCCCTTTGCTTCCTAGGATTAAAGGGTTACTGTATAAAACTTGGAGGTTTACCCTATTTTGTCAGAACAAAGGGTAAAATACTGAATGTGGATACAATTTAGCGAATGTAGTAGCATCTGCCCTTCCATTTTATTTATATTTTGTTTTTATCCTTAATACTTATTACGTGTTCAAATTGCTGTCTTAAGCACTATTAAGTGGTAAATTGAAGTTATTTTCAAACTGCTTGAAAAGCATTATCAAAATATTGCTGCTATGGAGGTCAACAAAACCCGAGGAATTTTCAGTAATAATTGTCATATCAAAGACTTAAAAGACTTCTTTTGTTACCCTATTTGAGCAATTTTTTTTTCTTGGGCTGAGACAAAATCGCCAAGTAGAAATAGTTGCTATTTTGCACCACCACACTTACTATTAGATAATAACTGGATGATCTGAAGGAATCAACATTGAATTATTGTCGTATGGTTGAAAATTAAGAACGTATCCCATGGGCTAAAGAAGTTTTCAGATGAGTATGGTATGAATGCTGCGGGAATATTTCAATAAATAAAGGACGGGGGCTTCCCTGGTGGCGCAGTGGTTAAGAATCCACCTGCCAATGCAGGGGACACAGGTTCGAGCCCTGGTCCAGGAAGATCCCACATGCCGCGGAGCAACTAAGCCTGTGCGCCACAACTACTGAGCCTGTGCTCTAGAACCCGCGAGCCACAACTACTGAAGCCTGTGTGCCACAACTACTGAAGCCCACGCGCCTAGAGCCTGTGCTCCGCAACAAGAGAAGCCACCGCAATGAGAAGCCTGCACACTGCAAAGAAGAGTAGCCCCCGCTCTCAGCAACTAGAGAAAACCCGCATGCAGCAGCGCAGACCCAATGCAGCCAAAAATTAAATAAATGAATAAATTTATATTAAAAATAAATAAATAAATAAATAAATAAAGGACAATAATATATATCTTTGACACTGTGACAGAAATGCTCAGAGACTGAATAACCCAATTTGTCTATGCCCTTGCAGCTAATGGGTCCAAGAATAGTTAATGCTCGGAATCTAAAAATTATCTTTTGTTTGCTAAAGGCAGTTGATGGGTGATGTGTTGGAGTAGCAGCTGCCTTGGGTAGGTTTCAGAAAAGTGCTTATTCTGATTTTCTGAAGAGAGACTAAATGACTTTGCTGAGAAGTTTATATTGCTTAGGGTATGAAAAAGACAGAATGATTAGGATACATTAAAACAGGAAAGGATTCAAATAATATTTACTCACAAAATGAATCAATGTGAAAATGAAAACAGAGCTAATCATCTGCACTGGATGTGTCCTGCCTTATTTGAGATTCTAGATCATAAGTTCAGAAAATAACAATAGGGCATTTTTTAAGAAAGGATCTTATGTAAATTATAGGAATATGAGAAAAACAAAATAACACTTTGTTCTTAAGTTCCCATTCCATGTATAGGAAAATAATACCAGCACGCTCTGCAGTTCGTATGTAAACGAATAAACTTTGCAGTGGATTGAATGTTTGTGTCTCCCTAAAATTCATATGTTGAAATCCTAACCCCTGATGTGATAGTATTAGGAGGTGGGGTCTTCAGGAGGTAATTAGGTCTTGAGAGTGGAGCCCTCCTGAGTGAGATTAGTGCCCTTATAAGAAGAGACCAGAGGGCTAGCTAGCTCTTTTTTTCTACCCCATGAGGATACAGTGAGAAGCTGGCAGTCCGCAGCCCAGAAGAGCGCCCTCACCCAATAATGCCGGTGCCTTGATCTCAAAGTCCCAGCCTCGAGAGCTGTGAGAAATAAATTTCTGTTGTTTTTAAACCACTCAGGGTATGGTATAGTAGCCCAAATGGACTAAGACACTCCTCTCTCCCCTTCCATTTAGCATAATGGTTGAAACAGCAGTACTCAACGTTTTTTTATTGTAGCACACTTAAGCAAGGCAAAGACCTCGCAGTGCTCCCACCTGACCTGTTCCCACTTTCTAGTGGATTTCCAATTATCTGTGTGATTACATATTGTGATGGTCGATTTCATGTGTCAACTTCCCTGGGCTAAGAGAGGCCCAGACAGCTGGTAAAACATTGTGTCTGAGTGTGGTTTTGAGGGTGTTTCTGGAAGATTAGCATTTGATTTAGTAGACTAAGTAAATAGGATATGCTATCAGCAATGTGAGCAGGAATCATCCAATCTGTTGGGAGCCTGAATAGAACAAAAGGCAAGAAAGGGCGAATACCCTCTCTCTTCTTGAGCTGGGACATTCATCTTCTCCTGCCTCTCACAGCAGAGCTCTTGGTTCTTAGGCTTTGGATTCCAGGACTTAGACCACTGGCCCTCCAGTTCTCAGGCCTTCGGCCTCAGAATGGAAGTTATGCCATTGGCTGCCCTGGTTCTCAGGCCTTTGGTCTTGGACTGAATTATACCACAGGCTTGCCTGGTTCTCCACCTTGCAGATGGCATGCTGTGGGACTTCTCAGACTCCATGACAGTGTGAGCCAATTTCTATAATAAATCTCCTCTTTATATATCCAATTGGTCCTGTGTCTCTGGAGAACCCTGACTAATATACATAAAGTAGCAAATTTACAACCTGATCTTAGCCTGAAATCTTATGAAAATACAGAATAATAAACTAGAGCCATCTGTAAACTACATAATAACATGTTAATTTTAGTTTCTGAATATCAACACTTTAATAACTCCTTGTAACCCACCAAGTAAGTGACTAGAGAACTCTGTCCTTAGTCTTATGTAAAAATGAAACTGTGTGGAATTCTCATTTGCCTATTTCAAGAACTGTAAAAAAGGGCATGTCATGTTTATTTCAAGGCTGGTCTGGAGGAATTGATGGCCCTCTCAGTGGACTGCGGACCACACTTTGAGAAATACCGGTTTGTGGCATGGGCTTTAGACCTGTGCTCATGCTCCAGTCCACTTAAGAGATGCGTACTTGGTCAAGATGATACACCTGTCTGCATCTAAGTTTCCCCATCTATCAAACGAGTGTGATGATTCCTCATAGGGTTGCTGAAAGAATAAAATGAAATTCTGTTGTATGGTAATTGGCCCATGCTTGGCACATAAAAAGCGGTCAGCAAATGGTGGTCATTATTAAGTGTGACAACTGCCTATCCCATAGCTGAGGTTGCTGCCCCTGAGCCAGAAAAGAGCCACATACCCAGGCATGCTGTGTACCTGCATTGTCCTCATTACTAGAGTTTGAGAGTTCTCCCAGAGACCCACATATATGTTTTGGGGCTCAGTACTGAAACTCTTATGACTTGGCACAGATGTCAAGAAGAGCTGTCCCACAGAGCATGCATTCTTACTTGCATAAGGGACCTCATCTCCCAAGCTAGTTCTTCCTTATTCCTTATGATTCTGTGACAGGGAAAATTACACCTACCAATTAATTCAGCAATAAATTACTATCAAATGCACACTCACTGCCCAGGCCACTGCTCATTTATACTCATAGTTATCCAGCTAACAAGTTGCCTGTTATTTCAGGAGAACATTATAAACATTGTCATTTTTATACTAATTATAACAGCAATAATAATCATAAATAATAATACTTTATATGACACATTTTTATGTACATTACCATGCACATTTTAAAATGTTCACCATGTATAAATGAAACCAATTTACATAGTGAAGAATTTCTTAATAAAACAGAAGGAAAGGTATTAAATAACCAGATACAAGGAAAGGAATTGCTGGCTAAACACTGGGGTTCTTCAGGAAAATAAAAAGGTGCTATGTAATTCAAGCATCATTAATTTTTTTTCCACTCTGCCTGTCTGGTTCAGTTCAGACAAAATGGCTTAGAGACATAACAGTCTGTTAGTAAGGTCAGTCGCAAAGGATAGACCACCACTTGGCATGTTCTGTATCCTGTCATCATTAGTGCTTTAGAACCAAATGCTGCATCAAACCTTTCTTAAGCACCACTCCACAAATTCTCTTCTCACCACAAGAACTTCCACCTGCGCTGTTTTTATTTAATATAATATGCAGTGCCAAAAGGCATCATTCATACATCTTTAAAAAATAGCCTTTGAAACAATACAAAATTCATTCATTTAGGCAGCTCTTTGAAAAATTATTGAGTGCTTAATATGTGCTGGATCCAGAAACTCGATAAATAGTTTATATAACAAGTTTTACATTTTACGATTTTTATCTGAGGAAAAAGTACAAAATCTCAACCAAAAAGCCATAGTGTAAGACATTTTAGTCTGCCTGGGGGGACAGTGGGTGAAGGTTGCTCTCCAGGGCCTGTGAAGCTTCCTCTAAGCACACGGAGGGTAGTGGTGCTGATGGAGGGCCAGGATGGGAGTTGGATGCACTGTGATGGGCTAGCTGGACCTCTGGCCTCAGCATGATGGAGAGTGGGAATAGTTGGTGCTGGGGTGGCCAGCAGACAGTTCTGCTGACCATGAGCTAAGTTCAAGATCTAGTCTTGCTTTTTAGATGAGAATATGGTTCCTCCTTGTCACTGTGCCAAGACTGGAGGGTTACTTTGCTTGTTCTGCACATTTATACCAGAAGTATAGTCTTCTAGTGGCTATAGTCTAGGCTGAGAGAGAAGAAAACTAATTCATTCCCACTCGCCCACCAAACTATAACAGGTTATTAGGAGTTTGGAGGGAAAGTGCCTGCATAACTACAATTCCTTACTTCTTTTGCTCTTAATCAGAATGTTTCTGAAGACAGGTGGGCAAATAGGATTTCTAGCAATGCCACATGGTATTAAGACCTTCTTCTACAATGAAAATTTTGGAAATCTCATAGGAAGCTTTATTGTAAGAATTGAGATACTTGGAATTGAGTGCTACTTTCTTTTAAAGCTACAAATTTAATATGAGTGCCCTCAAGGGAAAACAAACATTTTATTCACATATGTTAGAACTTGTATATGCATAAAATATCTCTGGCATGATAAAGAAGAAACTGGTAATATAATACTGTTTATCTCTAAGGAGATGATTAGAGATGAGAAGGGAACATTTAATTGAATACTTTTTGAACCATTAAAGTATTGTATGTGTATTATTCAAATATTCTCTGTGCAAAATTAAATTAAATTAAAAAAAAAAAGTTGTTAAAATTTTCTCAAAGAAACATTACTTTTAGTGGATATGTAATACTTCCTCATGTGGTTTGCCTTAATATATTCAATTTCATCATAAGTGTATATTTAAGTTGTTTCTAACATTCTTTTCTCTATTATAAAGTGCACATCTGTTTACTTCTCTTAGATTCCTACAAAAGATATAGCTAAGAGAAAGGGTATAATTATTTTAAAGGTTCTTCGAAACATTGACATGTTATGAGCATGCCTATCTCATTATACTCTTTCTGACACTGATTATTATTATTTTCTCAAAATAGCAAAAGCTAAGTAAAAAATGGCCTCTTGATACCTCTATGTTATAATACAATAACATACTTAACCCACATTGGCTTCTACCTGCCACTTAACATGAATTTTTTGCCCTTATTTGTTTTGTATCTGCAGAATGAAAATTACCAAAAGCATTACTCTAAGAAAATTATAATTTTGAAGGGAAATCTGCTCAACCCTAGGTAGAAATAGTCTTTAGGGTTTCCCATGATTTTGGTAAAATCTGCACTATTTTAATTCTGTACTGGATGGACGATAGAGTTACGGTCAATGCAGAAGATACTGTACATAAAATAAGATTTGTACTTCAGTATAAGACTTCAGGCTCCCCTGGTGGTGCAGTGGTTAAGAATCCACCTGCCAATGCAGGGGACACAGGTTTGAGCCCTGGTCTGGGAAGATCCCACATGCTACAGAGCAACTAAGCCCGTGTGCCACAACTACCGAGCCTGAGCTCTAGAGCCCGTGAGCCACAATTGCTGAGCCTGCATGCCACAACTACTGAGCCTGCGTGCTACAGCTACTGAAGCCCTTGCACCTAGAGCCCGTGCTCTGCAACAAGAGAAGCCACCGCAATGAGAAGCCTGCGCACCGCAATGAAGAGGAGTCCCCACTCGCCGCAACTAGAGAAAGCCCGCGTGCAGCAACAGACCCAACGCAGCCAATAAATAAATAAATAAATAAATAAATTTATATTAAAAAAGATTTCAATTTATTAATGTTTCTAGTTCTGAAATTCATCTTTGAAATCTTTTACTATCTTGATATCTGACTCTATTTCAGTAAGAAAACTGTACCAAAGCCAGCATAAGACCCTCAACTCGGTTCACTTCATGTTGCACCAAATGACAGGTCTGGGACCAGCGGTGGCTCAGAGGATGACCTGAAATGGTGACTACAGATGACAGGCCATGTGGCCCATTAGTGATCCGAGGGATACCCACTGCCCTCAGAAGGGACTCTGTGAAGGTTTCTACATCCCAAGTTTCAGCACTGTGGCCAAAGCATCTCAGTGGTAAAATTAAGGTTTCCTTTTATTCACTTTGAATATGACCTTCACCTATAGATGAACAGACAGTTGTTCTCATAATCTGACTAAAGACAACAAGTCTGAAACTATCTCATTTCTGATCTGCCCTGTGTCTGTAATTTCCCCTTTGATCATTTACTCCTTTAAGACAATGCTATCTCTAAGGAATTACTTTTAAGAATAAAACCACCTCTAGGGGGCCACTGCTCTTCTGAATGTGAATTAGTTGTTCAGAGGTCAGAAGCTTAGCAAAGCTGTAATAAGTAAAGGAGACATGGAATGGGTAAGTTTTAATGGAGAAGGGGAGAGGGATATGTCTAGAGCTGCCCTGAGTGCCATTACTGGAAAGCAGTCTTTTTGAAGCAGTGGCAAAGTGTTGGCTATCTTAGGAGATGACATAAGACCAGGCAGGAGATGGCAGGATAAGAAGAGAAGTTAGAAATTTGCTAAAGAAAATTTTCAACCCCTCCACAATTTGTCTGGGGCTGGTCCTTGTCCTTAGTTGGTTCAAAACAGTTCTATAGCTAGCTGTTTCTAAAATAACTTGGGTTTCTGGGGTGTTTGAAGTTTACCCCATGGTCTGGCTCAGTCGTTAGGACCCAAGATGAAGATCAGATATGATGCAGAGCCAGAGCATGGAGATAGAGCAAAAAAATAAATGGTACTGATGAACCTAGTGGCAGGGCAGGAATAAAGACATAGACATAGAGAATGGACTTGAGGACACAGTGGGGAAGGGGGAAGCTGGGGCGAAGTGAGAGTAGCATCGACATGTATACACTACCGAACGTAAAATAGTTTGCTAGTGGGAAGCAGCAGCATAGCACAGCGAGATCAGCTCGGTGCTTTGCGATGGCCTAGAGGGGTAGGATAGGGAGGGTGGGAGGGAGGCTCAAGAGGGAGGGGATATGGGGACATATGTATTCATATGGCTGATTCGCTTTGTTGTACAACAGAAACTAACACAGCACTGTGAAGCAATTATACTACAATAAAGATCTATTAAAAAAAATTGACAACCTTATACAAGTAGAATCATACACCATTTGTCCTTTTGTGACTGGCTTATTTCACTCAGCATAACGTTTTCAAGATCCATTCGTGCTGTAGCATGTGTCAGAATTTCCTTCTTTTTTTAAAGTTGAATATATTCCACTGTATGTATATACCACACTTTGTTTATCCATTCATCCATAGATGGACACTTGCATTGCTTCCACATTTTGGCTACTGTGAATAATGCTACAATGAACATGGGTATATTGTTTTAATTTTTAAAAATTTCATTTGTACATGGCAAAAGCAAATCCATGTTTTTGACCTTGGAGGCCATTTAATAAATAGTTGGCATTTCAATTCATGGCATTTTTGTGTCTGATAGAAAGGATGCTTAGAGTTGGGAGGGAGGCCAGCGCTTTGCTATGCACAACAAAAATAAGCCTGTTCTCACTTGGTTTTGTAGGGATATGTTGAAGAAGTGCAGCCCAGTTAGAAAGTATATGGTATTGGTAGGTGGGCCTGACATGTAGTCCTCTGTGGCTTAAGGAGATTCAATCATCATCTTTTTCTCTCAACTGCAGATGGAGAATGGGCTGTCATGGCATTCAAAGGGAGATATTTGGCAGGTTTATCCAATGTTGGAGGAAAAGCAGAGAAGAAAGATCATCTCCTAGCAGTTAGTCTTGGCAAGAATCACAGATTTTGGAGCCTTACAGGGCTTTTAGAGATCACTAACCTACCACACCTCCCCTCTAACCCAGGATCCCAATTGATTGATGGGCAATTAATAGTCCAAGAGATTGAAGTTAAGTTCTAGATCAGCACAGTCCAATAAAAATATAATGCAAACCACATGTGTGATTTAACGTTGTTCTAGTAGCCCCATTGAAAAAGTAACAAGAAACAGGTGAAAACTACTTCAATAAATGTTTTCTTTAACCTAATATATCCCCAATATTATCATATGTAATCAACATAAAAATTACTAATGAGATATTTAACTTTTTTATCCATAGTAAATCTCTGAACGCCTATGTGTCAATTTGGATGTCAAATTTTCAATGGTTCAAGTAAAATATAGTCCTGCCAAAACTATATCGCTGTGATTAATGGAAAAATACTTTACACTGCTTTAATATTTAAACTTAAATTATAATGAATACAAATTAAATATTCAGTTTCTTAGGTGCATAATTCTAGTGCTCATCAGCCACATGCAGCGGCTACTGTAATGGACAGTGCAGTTCTAGGTAATACTCCTTTTCCGTTATAGAATCAGTCTTGATATTTGTAGTTCTGTAATTAACCTGGTACCTGGCATATAGGAGGTACTCCGTAAATGTGTGTTGACTGAACTGAGACAAATTTGAGGATTCTAATTTATTAGTCAAGTGCATTTTGCATGCCAGTTACCCTCCTGGTATTACTCCTACTTCTTACAGACCAGTGGTTTTCAAAGTGTGGACCCGTGACGGGAGCATCTGTCATCACCTGGAACTTGTTAGAAATGCAAATCTGAGGGACCCTTCGTAGATCTACTGAGTCAGAAACCCTGGGGGTGAGGCCCAGCAAACTGCGTTTTAACAAGCTCTCCAAGTGATTCTGATGCATGCTGAAGTTTGAGAACTAATGCTATGGGGTCTAAAGGAGTCCTATTTTCCTCAGCTTTTCCTTGGGTTGGGGGGGGATGCTAAGAGGGCAAGAGTTTCTAATTTTATAGTGCTGTCCAGTAGAACGTTCTGTGACAATGGAAATATTCTATATCTGTACCATACAATATGCGCTTGAAATGTGATTAATGCAAATAAGGAAGTAAGTTTTAAATTCTCTTTAGTTACCTTACCTTTAAATTCACACAGCCGCATGTGGTTATCTCACACGCCTCTCTTACAAACAGGCATGGGGCTCAGTAACTGTGCAGGGACTGTTGATCCGAATCTGGAGTGAGCTCAGCGTTAACCTGGAGGTAGAATCTGATCGGCGACAGTCCTGTCTTCTCCAGGGCTACTCTCTCAGAACAGAGAGGAGAAGGATTCACTGAACCGCTGTGTGCTCTAAGCCCAGGATTAGGGTAATTGAAACAACCTGTAGCCTACTGCCTGCTCAAGACCCAGGGACTTACTTTTCCAGGTCAGAAGTAGAACCATGAATTCTGACAAGCAGGCCATGACACACAATAATCATATTTTGCAATTAACAACTGCACAAGCTGTTCTCTTGCTTTGGCCCCTGAGTTATCATTACTGACAGTCTATTAATTTTTTAATGGTGCAGGCTATCTGGCTGTGCTTATCGTGACCTTTTTGGTTTGTTAGTTCTCTTTTCTGAAAAATGCTTTCTGGAACTGACAAATGTCTCTACTTTTGTCCTGGATCCTTTCTCTTTCCACAGTTCTTGAGCAAATTACTATGATTTCCCTGTACTTTAAAAGTACAGATGTTTTCCATAATGACACAGAGAAAAAGAAAATGACTGGGTTTCAAGGTACGAGGTGGAAAAACCTCAGTGTCATGACTCCTATTATGTAAAATGAGAGTGGATAAGAAGAAAAGTGACTTGCATTTTTTGTTCGGGTCATTACACCTTTCTTAAAGCAACTCAAAACCCATGTTTCCCTGGACATGAATCATCTCTGATCATGTGATTGAAATGGGCTCTGTGGAGCTGGGATGTGGCACCTGATGAAATTTACCTGGCAAAACAGAGGGACAGCACAGCCAGTGGTCCCCATCAGAACATGCTTTGTAATTTAGGTGCACCAAGAGTGTAAGTGTGACCTTCAAACAACCCCAGGTGCTAAACCTGATCCCCATCTGCTGACTCTTCCCATAGAGAGGAGACCTACTTTGTATGTAGTTGTGAATGCTAGGACTTATATAATGCCCATGCCATTTTGATTTGTAAGCGGAACCAAAAAACAACATATTATGCACAGAGGGTATCACATGAACTGGTAAACTGGCAAAAAAAATTCTGACTTTGATGAAAGGAAAGTGGTATAAAGCTGTTATTTTCAATATGTCTACCTGAAACCTTTCCAAACAATATTCTCTCTCTGCCTCATCCATCTAACGCTTTAACTGACAGACAGTAAAGTCTGATGGGAAAATAATGGTCTCTTAAATACCTGAGAACGAAAAGCAAATTAAGTTAGCACAGTGTAAAAGGCAAGTAATTACATAATGTCAATCCCGTTTTATACTGTTTAGTCTTAAACAGCATATAAAGAAAGAGTATGTTTAGAAGTGAAAAAATAAAACTACCTCTTTAGATGACTAATGCCCTGCTTATTTTGGTGAGCAATGAATGGGCTTCAGGGCAGCTTTTTCAAATGAGAGGCTGCCTGCACCCAAGCCTTCTCTTTCTCCAGCCTGTCCTCATTTGCACCAACCCATGACAGGGTGACCATCAGTATGAGCCAAGGATTGTTTTTTGGTTCACAGGTGTGTTTCTAAATAGGAAAACAACCTGACTACATATGGAACAGAAGAGAGTCCCAGAGAACCTTGTGTTGCTGGGAGAGTGACCCAACTGGTGAAGGTTCCTCAGCCTCTGGCTGTACCCAAGGCTGGCTTTGTGGCTTTAGGCTGGTTTTTATTCTTAGTACCTGGGTTTTATGAGCTACCAAAAAGGAACAGTCTCAGAGACTGGTGTGTAGAATAACCAATGGCAATGACAGAGAAGCCTCATAAATAAAAGGGCAGGACATCCTGGTACTGAGAAGGATGAAGGGAAGCTGACAGGCTAAGTGGCACTTGGGGGATCAATGGACCAGTTTCCCTCAATCTCCAAGTCCTCCATCCCTCCCTCCCATTCTTCCTTCCTCCCTCCCTCTTTCTTGCCTTTTCTTCCTTTCTTTCCAAATGGAAATACTAGTATTTTGTGCATATGTGTGTGTGTGTGTGCATGTTCGTGTTCTTTGCAAAAACTTCACAGAATGCAGAGATGTAAAGAAGAAAGTAAAGATGCAAGTAATTCTATTTCCCAGAGAAAAAACACTGTTAAATATTTAGTGCATTTTTTATGAACTTTTTCCTGACATTTTCCCAGTTCTCTGTTTCTCTAGTATGTGGGTATAACAACATGATATTATATATATATTTGTATTAAATACACCAAATCAATATACATACTATGTGTTGATTGTATATATAATTTCCATGATACTTTACACTCAGATATCCCTATTTTTTTTCTGTGAGAATTAATAGTTTCATATTTTGTTCACCTAAAGTAGATTTTCCCCTAGATATCTCTATTTTTGAATATTCCTTAAGGGGCAGACAAATAAGGGTCATGTTCCTTTTGTTTGCAGCTTCTTAATTGAAATAACACTCAAGAACTTAGAAATAAGGGTTGAAACATGAGACGAGTGTGCTGACAGCTCTGTATCCTCAGTGTGACGGGCAAATGCTATGTGATGTTCACAAATGTACAACTGGTGTAAAACTCTCATTCATGCAAAAGGTAGAGAGTGGAAATTAGGGTCCGTCAGACACAATGTTCCTTATTTCAATTTACTGTTATTACACCAAGTAAATTTTATCCTTTTAAAAACATACTAAAGCCTCACA
The DNA here is from genome assembly GCF_965194825.1 of Balaenoptera physalus. Lineage (NCBI taxonomy): Eukaryota > Metazoa > Chordata > Mammalia > Artiodactyla > Balaenopteridae > Balaenoptera > Balaenoptera physalus. Next base: position 45,300,612 of record NC_138886.1, read on the forward strand.
TATCCAGAATTTTATAGCTTGAGCCTTTGCAAATTCCCCTAAAGTGCTGGGTTACTCTTTCAAGCACCATGATTTTTCTACTGGAGACTCTTTGCATGGAGAACTTTCTAAAATATGTTACATAATTTTCATTTTTCTTTCTTTCTTTTCTTCTTTCTGCCGTGCCGCACGTCTTGCAGGATCTTAGTTCCCCAACCAGGGATTGAACCCAGGCCCTCGGCAGTGAAAGCACGGAGTCCTAGTCCTAACCACTGAACCGCCAGGGAATTCCCTTCATTTTTCTTTAAAATAGTGTTCTGGACATGATGTAACTTTCTGTGAAGACTCAGTTCCCTTTTAAGAGTCCATTGTACTGGTGTAACATTTCAAGGCCCAGGTCTTACAAGGTACATGGAAATGTTGTATCTACACAAAAATGGCTCCAGAGGGCTGTGCTTTCTGAGCTCTTGTGTCTTCTATTTAATAGGTCTCTGTTCCTGCATTTATGGACAATCTGTTGCTCTTTTGGCTGGATCAGTGCATTTTCCTGTAGGAACAGCATTGACTGCCCTGTCCTTTCACTCCTTCTGTGGAGGACTTGGAAATCAGATAACCAAACTTGCTGGAATTGTGTGTACAGTAGAATAAAATAGATAAATAAAAATAGGCTCAGAATTAGGCTTATCCTGGTTCTACATGGAAGAATTCTGAGCTTTAGTAATAAACTTGGTCACCTATTTTGATTATTTGGAGGTTCTTTTTTTTTAATTAAAAAAATTGAGTCATAGTTATGGTGCCTAAAACATGCAATCAATAAATATGTATTGAATTGAATTAAGCTAAATTTCTGATGTATATCAGGGGAAATGACATTGCCAGATAGTTGAGTTATGGATGGACAAAGGGCTATACTTGGTCACTGTAAGAAGCTGGGTGGACCTTTAAAGGTACCAGAGGTAGAGAACTGCTGTGACTGTCGTCAGTTCAAGAAACAGCCTACAGACACAAGGAAAACCTTCCTCAGGTTCAGCAAGCACCTCACAGACTTGTCACTACAGCATCCCCCAGTTTCCTCTCTCTCTTCACCCCTGAATTGTGTATTTTGGAACATCCTTGATAGGCTTGCAGTGCCTCCTGTCATCCCTTGCAGGTTTTGAGACATGTTCCTGACCATTTCTATCCAGCCTTGGTCTGGTTTCTCAGATTACAAACAGGTAGTATCTGCTTTCCCCCTTGGGGCCCTCCCCTTTCACACTTTCACTAGCCCTTAAGTCACCTATCCCTAGAAAATTTGTTCAGGCAATGAGTAGTGAAAGACGAACCTTTTCTAGACACCCTCAGCTGTTTCTTACTCTCCAATTCTACAAATTCTACTGTAATGTCACAGGGATACTCCAAAGATCCTGGGGGTTGGAGGTGGCCACAGTGTGGGGACCTCCTAGGACAGGGCTTCCTAAGCTTTAATGTTCACACAAATCACGTTTTAAAATGCAGATTCTGGTTCAGTAGGTCTGGGATGGGGCTTGAGAGTCTGCATTTCTAATCAATTCTTCTACTCTAGGTACTACACTCTCTCTAGCAAGAAAATGAATCCTCGTCCTATCATTCCTAAAGTTTTGCATTCCTACTCTTTATTTTCCAGGGATGTGTGAACGCTGAAGCGGGAGATGGAAGGGTCCAGGGAAAGTGAATATGTGGCTACGGTCGCTTTCTGAACTATCAAAATCTGGGCCATTGTAGATAGTAATCCACTTCCTATTTTCCAAAACCAAACAGAAAACAAACCTAAAAAATGACACACTGTCAAAAGAAAAAAATCAACTATCATCTTATATCACACACACACACACACACACACCCTCTCTAAGCATTAGAAATGATGAGAAACATATTTGCTTAAATACAGGAGTTAGGGTCTCTTCTACATTAATAAATGAAATGTACTTAATCTATCTACTGGAATTCTGTGATGTAAACAATTTAATGTGAATACATTTGGCTTCCAGCTGTCAGTGAATTTAGGTAAATCCAGCTTTGAGAAAAACATGCTTTATATGAAAAACAATTTAAAATTCCATGAGAGCACCTATTTATTATCTCAACCATCACACTTTTGGGCAGTAAAATGAATAATCAGACTAGTCATCAAGAATTTATGATCTAAGTCCATTTAGTAATCCACATTAAATTAGAATTTTAGGGCTTGGTTTTACATTATTTGCCATAAACCTGAAGTTTCTTTTTCTTTGTAACTAGAGTGTGTGTAATTTTTGTGTTCTCTTAAAACATTTTTAAAGCTAAGGGACTTCTTCATCTTAAAGAGAAAATTAATAAGAAGGGCATGGGGACTTCCCTGGTGATCCAGTGGTCAAGACTCCATGCTCCCAATGCAGGGGGCCCGGGTTCTATCCTTGGTTAGGGAATTAGATCCCACATGCATGACGCAACTAAGGAGCCCGCCTGTCGCAACTAAGGAGCTGGCGAGTTGCCACTAAGGAGCCCACCTGCCACAACTAAGACCCGGCACAACCAAATAAAATAAAATAAATAAATAAATATTAAAACAAAAAGAAGGGCATGATGTTTTGCCTGTTCAATAAATATTGACACACAATGGAAAGCCATTTATTCACATGCCTAGAATATCATGGTTCCAGTTGAAGATTGGGCCATTTTTTTTATGGTAGATATTTTTTTTTATTGGAGTATATTTGCTTTACAATATTGTGTTAATTTACACTGTAGAGCAAAGTGAATCAGCTATACATATACATATATCCCCTTTTTTGGATTTCCTTCTCATTTAGGTCACCAAAGAGCATTGAGTAGAGTTCCCTGTACTATACAGTAGGTTCTCATTAGTTATCTATTTTACACATAGTATCAGTAGTGTATATATGTCAATCCCAATCTCCCAATTCATCCCCCCCACCTTTCCCTTTTGGTATCCGTACGTTTGTTCTCTACGTCTGTGTCTCTTATTTATGCTTTGTAAATAAGATCGTCCCAGTTGAAGATTGGGCCATTCTTTAAAGGCAATATAAGGGTAGTTGAATTTTAGAAGTTCAGTCTACATTAAAGTCCATTTTACCAGAACTGGATCCAGCTAGAAATTTCAGTGCTTTCTAGTGTTTGGTGGAAGGTGTCTTCATTGTTCCCCTGTTTCACTGACATTCAGTTGGCTTTGGAATTTCCTTTAAAATACCCAAATCTCTCCAAATAGGGAGCTTTCTAAAGTGAAATTACAAATAACTCCTGAAGAGCAATACTGTACTCTCCAAAATACCCTTTGGTGTTTTGTGAGGGACAGAATACAGAGCTGGATGGGCCAGAGGTCTCACGCAACATGACAGCAAACCATGGACAGAGCTTACTGTGTGCAAGTCAGTATGATTAGCATTTACAGGTGAGGGGATAGAAGATTATGGAGGCTAAGAAAATTTCCCAGAGTCACGTAACATGTAAGTGGTAGCATAAGGACTTGAACTAAGATCTAGCTGAGGTTCAAGCATTACAACTCCTAGACTAGTAGCAAATACTGTTATACGTAACTGATAAAATAATTAATATTACATTTTAGAAGGACTCGTAATTGATCCATAAGTAATCAGTCGTCAACAAACGTATTTGAGTGCCTACTATGTGCCAGAGAGAAACCTAGGCACTGAGGATAGAGTGGTGAATAAAAGAGATGTTTGTTCCGGTCCAGCAGGGACTCCTAGTACTAGGACTCCTTAGTACTCTTAGAACTAGTACTAGTACTAGTGCTACTACGTCTACTACTATCACTGCTACCACTACTTGGAGCTTACCATGTCCCAGGCAGGATCTTAAGTGCTCTCACTTTATTGCCTCGTTGAGGCAGGTAATATTGTCATCTTCATGTTACAGATGAGGAAACCGAGGTACAGAAATATTAGGTAACTTGCCCAAGTTCGCACAGGTAGTAAGTGGAGGAGGTGGAACTTGAATCTAGGCAGTCTGACACCAAAGTCCATGTTCTTAGCTACCACAGAAACCCAATCGTTATAATGAATGAATGAATAGCAAGTGTGCAAAATACAGCCAAGAAGAACAGGGAGTGCATACCTGGAGACCCACTCTGGTCTGTGGGCTAGAAAATACTTGCAGAGAGTGCCTGCTCAGCAGGTCCCTGAGAGAGGAGAGAGTGGGGATATGTAGGAGGGCGTGCGAGAAGCCCCTCTGATGCCCTTGTCCTATGGTTTCTTCTTTTCCTTTAAAATTTGGTTTCATAGACGTGGAGATATAGAAGGAAAGCATGGAAAAGAAAACTAATATTTACTGAGTACTAGGCATTCGCTAGATGCAGTCCATACAACAAATGATTTTTAATTCTCACAAATGTCCTGTGTGATAGGTCTTGACACCATTTTAAGAATAAAGAAATTGAGGCTCACAAAGTGATTGTGCAAAGTCCCATAGCTAGTAGGTGACAAAATTAGGTTTTGAATCCAGTCCTCATCTGGGCTTTATTACTGAGTGTGGGACCCTGTTTTGAAGAGAAAATTGTAAGTCATGGGGTAAGAGGGGACCTGTGCAGTTATGTTCCAGTAATGGAAGAAACAGCAGAGAGACACAAAAACCCAGTTAAAATTAGGACCACAAATTCTTTCATCCGACTACTAAAATTCCCCACTTCCTTAATTTCAATTTCTGCCCTTCCTGTCTATTTGCAAAATTACTAAATCCTTATATTGAATCTAACTGTGGACAAATGATTCCAAGGAATATTCTGACCTCAAACATGGATAATTTTTAAAAGGGATGTTTTTAAGATGCTCTATAATGAGATGTCCAATGAGGCCTGCCTGTACTACTCTGTGAATGTTAACACTGCATTTCATTTTAAAGAAAAATTACAGGTAGAATAATTCATTTGCCAAACAGGCACATAAAGCCTTCATTTCATTCTGGGTTCCTTGTTTAGAAAAAAAAATCTCAGCTAATGGTCAGTGCCAAATCCAAAGGAAAACAAGAAGAAATAAGAAACGTTAACAGTGAAAGCAGGCCAGAGAAATATACAACTGTTTTCCTCAGAGGATTAAAAGATATCTTGCTTTGAATCACTTTGTACCCATACAACAAGGTAATACATGTACTTTAGCTGACTAAACAAGATTCCATTGATAGCTTAAAAGCTCTGAGTGTTCTTATGTAATGAATATACTATTTCATGTACTAATGGCCCAAAAAGAATGAGAAATGTTTTTTATCTTTCCTTCAGAAGAAAAGTTAACTGAATGATGAATTAAGGGTATAATACCCTTGTTCTAAATCAAAGAATATCCAACCATAATGAATGATGATCTATAATAATATTACATTGTTTATAATGCATTCATTAGGATTAGAGGTGAACTCATTTCCCCCACTAGCTTTGGATCTTAAAAGCATTATTTTATGTGTAGATAAAAAGTGGGTATTGATTTCTTTTGAGGTAAATATCAAAATTTATTAACATGAGTTTGCCAAGGTCAATATTTTCCTTATAGAGCAATATATCTATATGTTTATTGAAGGACAGTATCAATTTTGGTACTGTTATACATATCTGAATATCTTATAGTTGTAGAATATCAGAGTCAGGAGGAAGCTTAGCCCAAATCCCTCATTTTCCAGGTGAAGAAATTGATTCTCACTGAAAGGGAGGGACTTTTCCTAATTATCTCACTCACCCCACATCATGCTGGTGAAAAAGCATGCCTACTTAGATCTAGTCCCATATTTTTGCCACTGTATCTTCCTGCTTTCCTTGAATATTTTGGAAGTTGTCTTCTAAATCCAAAGAAGCCTTATTTTCAATAAAAATTCTACAAGCAACATAGAATCCTGTAACCTAAGAGCCCTGCGTGAAAGGGCAGAAATGATAAGAACTAGTGACAACTTATGCAGAATTATATTAGAATAATTTTTCAAAAGAAAAGGCCCAGTGATTGAACATAATTCTAATATTAGCAGCAATGGCACCCAAAGTTTCACATCTCTCTATATCCACACATTTGGGGAGTGTCTCCCACAATGACTCTAGTCTTGCCCATGTTACTTGCTTTGGCCAATGGGACAAGAGCAAATCTGACAGAAGCAGAGGCTTGCCATGTGTTGGGACTTGCTCTCTATTGCTGATTTTTGGAACCCTAAGACCACATGTGAAGGAGCCCAGGCTAGCCTACACTGGAGGATGAGTCATGCCAGCTGAGGCCCCTTTGACCACCCATCTTCCCAAATGCCAGACATGTAAGGCTATCCAGGACCAGTCATTCCCAGCTGAACTGTCAGCTGACTTCAGAGATCAGCTAAACTGGCTCAGACAGAAACAACCACCCAGCTGACCCACGGAATGGGCAGTAAGGCTAAGTGACATACTCAGTTATCTATTATGATGGAGTTAAAGCATATATGACTGAAAAGCACAGAAAGCAACCATAACACATAAAGTAGGCAAGTGGCTCATTCCAAGTTCATCCATGTAGTCTGGCAATTCTTGAATCATTCCAAAAATAAAAACCATTCAAATTCTCTCATTTTCAGAGTTGATAAAAGTTCTCATGTAACAGTAACTTTTAATATAGAATTTGGTCTATCCCACTGGGAAGTGGTCAGGAGAGAGCTGATATGAGTTTTATCTGATTTGGGCATTAAAGCTCTGACCAGTGCAAACCCAAATCCTGAAACCACCCATTCAGAGCACCGTGAATCAACCGAGGCTAAACTCCTTCAATGATTTGATCTTTATTAATTTAAAAGTATTCCTATCATTTATCACACCACTGTCAGCTTAGATGAAGTTGTTGATAAGTTTATTGATGGGGAATGCGAAACCCAAAGTTAAACAGTCTGCTCCTCAAGGTATTAGCAGCTAATGTTGGTTCCAAGAAAATGGACACATTGGTTAGGAGCCCACTGGATGCTAGATAAGACTTTTAATACGGAGCAATAGATAAAGAAACAGAATAATGCATCTCCACTGACATAGGTAGGAGAGGGCTATGTCGTTAATTCCATGATTAAACCAAAGTTAAAAATTTTGTTTACTCTGACCCATCTCCTGAGTGATGTTAGTACATATTATTAGAGTTTCTCACAATCTCTGCTCTAAATTTGAGTACATCGCAAAACATAAATAAAAACATTTGCCAGATGCAGATAAAAGATTCCAAATTTGTCCATGTGGAGTGGTATAACACAGAAGCAGGAATAATTATTTCTAAAATAAAATATTAGGAAAATGCACACATATCACACAAACATACACACTCATACACATACAATTTTATTTTCCCTGAATCACTAATACAAATAAAAATAAGTGAAATATATTTCTCTACAATATAAATTATCTTGTTAGTTCTAGAATTTCATATGCCATTGGCATCTGTGTATCATTGACACTTTGGTAAATTATGGACCTCTTCGGTGCTAATATCCTCTGTGAAAAAGAGTGCTGTGTCTGTAGGGCGGGGAGGGAATGAGAATTTTTAGGGCAGTGAAAATACTCTGTATGACATTATAGTGATGAATACATGTCATTAAACATTTGTCCAAACTCATAGAGTGTACAACACCAAGAGTGAACCCTAAGGTAATCTATGGACTTTGGGTGATTATGATGTGTCAACGTAGGTTCTTCCTTGGTAAAACATGTAACATTCTGGGGAGTGATGCTGGTAATGGGGGAGGCTAGGCATGTGTGTGGGAAGAGGGTGTTTGGGAAATCTCTGTACCTTCCTTTCAATTTTATTATAAACCTAAAAGTGTTCTAAAAATAGTTGTTTTTTTTTTAATAAAGAGTAATGTGTAGATTTTTTAAGTCGAGTGCTCACAAACTTCCATAGAGTGATTATATGCACAAACCTGAAAGTATTAGTTGAAAGCTGAACGTGAATAGCTTCTTAAGGGGGCGGGGCTGGAAGAAGAAGGCACTAACTGACAGTATAGTACTCATGAGGCGATTCTTCATAGTCTAATGGTTAGGACAAGCAAAGGGTAGTCTGTAGCTGTCAGCTGCATTCCCTCTAACACTTAGAATTCAGAGAGAGCAAAGAGGCTTACCAACATTACTGAAAGGCAAGAGATCTTCAGTTTGATAAACCCCAAATAATTTATGATCTGGCTGAAAAAATCCTAGAGCAGACACTTGCTTATAGTCTTTATAAAAGCTCTGTATAGAATATGGTTATTCAACCTTTGGAGAATGCCATTCACTTTTATATTTTCATATATTACTCTTTTAGTTCCTGGTATTTTTTGAAATTAGGCTAAGGAGAGTGGTTTCCAAAATCTGGAATAAAAAGACACGCTTAGGGTAGGCAGGTTTTCAGATCCATCCGAAGCTGTACTTTTGGAATCTGTTGATAGGGGGGATTCACAGCTACAATGCACTGAATAAAGCGTCTACATTTATCTGTACAAGATAATATTTATTCAGTCTTCGGGTAACACTTTGTGCATATACAGGTTGGGTGACTGTCGTTCTTACCCTGAGGGTCTCTGATTGGGCCATTGCATTAGCGCTGAGATTGAAAGGGGAATAGGAACCTAGTCCACCAGAGCCCTGGGTGTATCGTCATTTTCAACATGAAACACTTTATGTATGGCTGTTTCATATGCAACAACCTAGCTTCATATCCACTGATAGCCAGTCCCAGTGAAAGCAGCTTTCTGGCGATCTCACTTTGAAGGCAGCCCCCAGACTAATTCTGCTTCTGCTTCCCTTTTGCTTAAAGCTCCATTAGTTTGAAGGTCTGTGACCACAGTCACTGAAGAGAGAATTAGAACTGTTGCAGAGCACGTGTCTCCACTACCAAGGAACAATGACTTTAAACGGAATAAACTAATGTCTAGCTGAGTGTGTCCTTAATGGCTTCTGTCCTCTGTGATACTGAGCTGACATGAAGAAGAGTAGACTCTTGAATCAATAGACCACCTTTCCAATGCAATGAATGGCACCGTGAAAGTCCCAGGCTGCTCTCTTTAGAGCCTAGCACACTATGCTTCCCAGAGAAATAATAAGAAATCAACATTTAAGTGAGTGCTTACTATATGCCAATCATTGTACCAAGTAAGTCATTGTTTCATTTATTGTCTCATTTAATCCTCACAATAACCCTTTAAGTGGTTATATTTCCCTAAACCTATTTTGCATGAGGACACTGAGGCATAGAGAAGAGAAATATCTTGCCTAAGATCACATAGCCAGTACAACCCCAGGCAGACTGACTCCAAAGAAACTCTCCACCACTCCATCCATCATACTGTCTATAGGGCTGCTGAAATGACACAGCAGTATTTTCTAAAAAAATAAGACAAAACTTATATAAATAGTAAGATTGCATAGAAGATGGGAATAAACTTCTGTATGATTCACTACACTGAGCCTACCAGTAATAGGTCATTTAATGCAATTAGTGGTTTACAACTCTTAGCCTGTCCAGCCAGAGTCTCAAGGTTGGAGGGAGTGTTTACGGCCGTCGAGACTGGCACAAAGAGGGACAGCACAAGCTAAGTCCTCCAAGATGCCGCCTCACCATCGTAAGAGTCCTCACAGATAAGTTTCCATTTGAATCAGCTCTACACAAAGACAACATTGGCAATGCCATCAAACTTGAGCAGTGCCATCAAAGTTCTCAACCCGTTTCCTAGTGAGTTCATTTTCTGGCTGGGCAAATGCTGAATTCTGCCTTACCGAAGGAAGTGACATCTTTAACTTGTAGACTGCTCACCAGAACTAACATAGAGCGTATTTCGATTCGGCCATCAGAGGCTCAAAAAGCAGAGAGGTTTACAGCTAAATAGTATTTGCTCCTTAGATGTTATACCTCAGCCATAGGCCAATGTTCTCACATCCAGGAAGGATGAGGCTGGTTTGTGGTTTGAATTGCTTGTCTTCAGTAACTGACAGATCACTAACCTGGGGGTAAATTTTGGAATTCTATTTGACTAGACAAAACAATTATTTGGCAGATAAATGATTATCTGTAGAATTAGTAAATCGAATAAAATAGATAACAAATATTTGGAAATATAAACAATTTCAGGACTGTGTACAGAAAACATGAATAGATCCACAGAGACTGTCAGGATGTTTGGGGAAGACAGTTGGGGCCTGTGCAGCTTTGGGAATTGCCTGCGTGGGTGCAAGCTAGTTCTTTAGTCCATAAGCTGCTTTATTAGCCATCTTCTGAGGCAACAGTAAATTTCTAAAGAGAAACATTGGCACGAGCCCTAGATGCACATCTATGGACTGGAAAGTAGGTTTGTGTCCGTTCTTGAAGTGGTAAGCCTTGCAGACTTTTGGGGAAAGAGGATGGGTAGAGGGAGCTAGAGATGCATTCTCTACCCATCATTTGCGCACACTAGGGCCCAGCCATGTGTCACACAGCTGCTTATGCGTGAATAGAGCCCTTAGGACATACAAACCCAGGCAGAGATATGAGCAAGACAGCCATAGTAGTACAAGCTCTTGAGTCTTCTCTTGAAGATATAGCAGCTCTCACTTTTCTATGATTTCAAAGCAAATGTTGACACCTACTAAATGAGTGGGTCTTTCTTTTTTTCCCCCAAAGATAAACTACTCAGATCCTACAACTGTTTATACTGTATTATGTATATAAGGACCTCAGGAGATTACAAGCTCAAGTACCGTCTGAGGCTTGGGTAGGTAACATACATGGTTAAAGGGAGATGAGCACAAGACAGTAGGATGTGGTGGGGACTGTGGTGAACTAGTAAGCACACGCTCTGTCCAAAGGAGCAGCTGCTGCTCAGATCCGGCTGACTGTTGCTAGGCAGGACTATAGACACAAGGGGCAACCCAGGATTTTGTGTGATACCTTCTAATTTTTGAATGTTGGTAACTGATTCAGGTGTTTTAAAAACACTATAGGGGTGAAACAAAACAATATTGTTGTGGGTATCTATCAAGCAGCCTGCCAATTTGTAATCTTTGTAGGGTTCTCTTCAATTTAATAATTTGTTCACATTTTTAAGTGGCACTGGCATTCCTTACCTGCCATTATTAGGGCATGGGCTCTGAGCCATTTTTCTAATATCAGTGACAACTTCCACTGGTCCATTTACCCTTTTGGCTAAGTTCTTTTTTGTACACATAACAAAAGTCAGCTGGAAACTGATTTTAGAAAACAAGTAGGGAGTAAATTAACCCAGATGGCTAACAGGCTCATAATTTTAACCCTAAATCCTGGTCGTATTAATGTCATGGCCTAACAACCTAAGCAAACCAATCATAAACTTTTCCCATTCTACTTAAAATGTAATGCTATTTTGGGTGTTACTTCTTCGGACGGAATGCAATATTTCATCCGTGCTGGGAAGTTCAAGAGGAGATATAAATAGACACTGAATAGATGATAGAATATTTATATTGTCACCACAAATCCAAGGAATCTTATTTTTTCTTTGAACTGATTGACATGGGTGAGAATTCTTTGTTTTGCTTCATGAGTACAGACTTTAAGAACTAAAATAACAATGTTATTTTTTAAAATGTAAAATAACAATCTACACATGTATAAAGTGTATAGCAGATGTCTTTGAGTTTCTAAAGCTTTAGAGAAATAATGGCATAAAATATATAATCAGATAGTCCATCAGAGGAATGTCCCATGTTCTAATGCCTACCAGTAGCCATGAATTCAGTATCAAATGATGTTTGGCTCTCAGGGGCATCACTTCATTCAGAGAATTTCGCTGCGAGTTACACAGACTGGGGCCTTTGAATAGATTAATAGAGATACACTTTAAGGGAGAGTGGAATATTTAAAGAGGAGGATGTGAGCTCACATTTTATTGTTAATGCCTCTTGCTCCTTTGCATTTTGGGTTGAGGTCTGCAAACTTTTCCCTTTCAAGCAGATGGAGATATTTCTTGTCATTCTGGTGAGGTTGTAGAGGCAATCAATTTATTGCTGGCAAACCTCACTTGCTAACAGGAACCTTCCTTTGATCTTAAGTTCCTGGGATAAGAGATAAGAAAACAAAACAAATCTGGTTTCCCTAGTAAATCAACTCTTCTCAGCTCTATCTTGAAACTAGTCTTAGTTTTATTAATCAGCTGATGGAGTGGAGCACATAGAAAATGTTTGTTTACAGCTCAAGAAAGAGTAGACCTCCTGGATCCTATTTCATTGTCCCCACCTTTGGCCACGATCCATTTTTAATTTTTTTAAATTGAAGTATAGTTGATTTTTATGGCATGGTAACATTTTAAATGCCTGAGACTGCATAAGCCTTTACTCTGGATCTTTAAGAAGGAATGAGCTGAAGTTCTTAAGATGCTGGTGAATTTTTCCTGAGGGAAGACAGAAGCTAGTAATACATCCTTACTTCCACTTAGGGACCCAGAGGAGTTATGTAGGTTCTCTGGGGTTCTGTGCTACCAAGGTCAGGGACTTGAGCCTTTAGTGTAGAGGGAAGGAGTGAGATGTTCAGCCACCTGAACATCTGGCTCCTTTCCACAGCTTGATGGAGCAAAACTTCATTCACATCTGGAGATTCAATGGAGTATTTGATTCTAAAAGAGCCATGACCTTCACTTACTTATCTGTGGACTTACTAAAGAAATTTTCCTCTCCACTACTTTTGCTGTTATAGAAATTCCCATTATGCAGTCAAAGTAACTGAGGCATGATTTATTTCAGTGACTTCCCCAAGGTAATGTGATATCCTTATAAATCACTGGTACCTAGAGTGTTCTTGCCACCTTCCTGAGCTGATTCTGGGAACTGTCTGGGACCAGCAGTTTCCTTGGGTCCCCAGAGGAAGATATAACCAGCTGCTTGATTGACCACCCTTGATGGATAAATTTTGGTGGCTTTAATTCCTTTCTTGGAAAAATAGTATATTCCTTAAAAATTATTATAGAATTCTTTTGGAAGAACAGCAGTTAACAGGTAAGACAAGTGACATTCTCTTTCTAATCTTCCCAGAGCCACCATGAATTAGACTTCAGTGTTGGTTTTACACTGTTTTCTAGGCAATAGTTCTTGGAAAGATGATTCTGGATCCCAATCAAGGGGCAAGATCAGTGAAATAAGTCAGAAAAAGACAAATACTGTATGATCTCACTGACATATGGAATCTAAAAAAGCCGAGCTCACAGGAGCAGAGTAGAATGGTGGTTGTCAGTGGCTGGGGAGTTGGAGACATGCAGGAGATGTTGCTCAAAGGGTACAAACTTCTAGTTATAAGATGGATAAGTTCTGGGGCTCTAATGTACAGCGTGATGGCTATAGTTAATAATACTGTACTGTATACTTGAAAGTTGCTAACAGAATAGATCTTAAATAGTTTCACCATAACAACAACAAAATAGTAATTATGTGAGGTAAAGGATGTGTTAACTAACCTTATTGTAATAATTTTACAATTTATATGTGTATGAAATCATCACACTGTACACCTTAAACCTGCACAATAATATGTGTCACTTATATCTCAAAACTGGGAGGAAAAAGGAGCAAGATGACCAGAATAATTTCACTTTTCTGAATACTCATGCAAATCTTGGCAACAGGTGACACTGGCTTAGCAAATTAGCATAGAAAAAAATTCACATGTATTTCATGCATTTTTTGGAGACTCTTTTGTGTCACAGGGAAGTTTATCTTAAATTGATGATTTCCTTATCCCTTTGGTTATACTCTTGTTGAGGGTTACTACATCTGTGCCATTTCCAAATTTCACTTCTTAAATAAAAGCCTTTTAAAGTTATTCTGAAATGCCTTCCAATGTTCCTCGGGCAAATGAGTCTACCCAAAGGGACTGCCCACGGACAGAAGCAAGCCAAGGCGGACTGACACAAGTTGAAATCAAAATCTAGCATTTTCAAATTCTTACAGGTGGTGTTTTATAAAATACTCTCTTCCACTTCAGTGAATGTGACATGTTAGGAAAAGTGCTTCTCAAGTTCAGGATTGCAATTTACATTCTCAGGCAAACAAATCTACTTTTCTATCTCCGATTTATTTACCATCAACATTTCAATCTTGTGCCTTAATTCAACTCTTGTACATGGCCACATTATAGCTTTTAATAAGAAAAGAAGTGGCCCATCCCTCAGAGTTCAGTTAGCTGTGCTGTGATTTAGGGAGGAAAGCCTTTGGAAATTCAACCCTTTAACAATGCTAAAAGATGCTGGCAGCAACCTAAAACAGACAAACCAAAGGAAGAAAGAAACTAGAGAAGAAAAAAGGTAAAGTATACGCTGCCATGTGTAAATCATTATTTTAATGTTTAAATAAATAAACAGTAGTTTTGCTAGTGCTCGGCATTTTACAACTATTTAGTTTTAAGTTCCATGCTTGATTTGCTAAAAGTCAAAATTGAAAATTCCTTATAAAACTAAAGTATTATGTACTAAATGTAAATTGTTGTTTCTTAATCTAGTGAGGAAATAGTGGAATAAGCATTAGAAAAATCACAAAAGATAACTTAATCAGCTAAAAATATTCATATTCTATATAACATGTATATATTTATATATAGAAAATGAACACAGTGTATAAACTGGCTTGTTGGGAAGAGGTATCCATCTTCTCATGTATATAAAATCAAGGTCAGGGATTGCTCTCTTTTCACATGCAGACAATCGCTGACTGCTGAGCTGAAGCTGGGCAGGGCAGGCAGAAGGAAAGGGAGGAGGACACGCTCAAACACAACATCAACTGGCCCGGGACCTGACTGGTGATCAGAACTTGTGCAAATGAGTTAGGTGGCCTTCAGAGGAAAGAGGGAACCCCAATGTGATTTTAACCATAATAGTGTTCACATGGAAATAGTGTAGAAGGACTAAAGGCTTGTCCCATTTCAGCTAAGTCAATGGTATATGGCATTAATATGGTATCTTTAAGAGAATCTACTACTTTAAGTAAACTTTTAATATGCAAAATAAAATCTTTTTACTGCACTTTATGGCACAAACAACTTTAAGAATCCATTCGCAAGACACCTGTATCACCTGGTTCTCATAACTGGCTTACTTCGCGGAGTCCTTCATGCCCTGGACCTGAACATACTTCACTGAACCACATAATGTGGCGAAAGGATCATCCCCAAAGAATACGTTCAGTTTGGGTCTTAAGTGTGCTCTCTGTAAACTGTTACTGTTCTCTTTCTCATGTGAGCATCTGATGGCCTATTTATAACCTACACTTTCCCTGTTTTTCCTAGAACCCCTATTTTTATCTTATGATCTTGGTGGTCACGGGAATCAAAGCTAAACATTTAGAAAGAGAATTGCTCTTGGCTGACCCCTACTGGCCTAGACTTTCAGTACAGAAAAGACAACAAGTGTATTAAAAAAAAATGCCCCCGGAAGGAAGGCAGAGTATTTGGTTCCAATTTTATCTTCATCACTTGTAGATGTATTGATCTTGAACAAGCCATATACCCTCCCAGGTCCTGAATTTCCTTATCTGTATGATGGGAGAGTGGGTATGGATTAATACCTTCTCTGGCCAGGCCAGATAATATTTTGGGATTGCTAAGATTCTTTGGAGTCTGGGGAGCTGTGGAGCCATCCCCAAGGAGGGTTACTAGGTTCCCTTTAGTCCAGGGACCAAATTGAAGAGAAACAAATGATTGCTTGTCACTATAAATTAATTAATCAGCTACCAAGTGACAGGCACTTGATGCAGGTTCTCATTCAGTTCTCACAGCAAACCTACAGTGTTATGACTCATTTTACAGAGTTGGAAACCGGCGACCAGCGAGGCTAAATAACTGGAAAGTAGGAGAGCTGGAACTTAAACCAGATTGTCTGGTTAATCAGTCTGCTCAGTTTCACTTCGTATCCAGAACGGGTATCACCCTCTAATAACTTCCCCTGAGGAAGTGTTTGCTCTTGGTTTTGAAGGTGACCTAACACTCACCTCACAGTCCAGAGCACCCAGCTTCTCTCAAACAGAAATAAACAAACTACTCTGCCTACTGACTTGCACGTTCACGTGAAGACTCACGCCCTGTGAAGCCTGCTACTACTCCCTAAAGCAAATGTAGGATGAGGAGAAAAAAAAAAACCAGGAGGTTTCCTAAAAGCAGGCTGATGGTCACCCTGCATCTAAGCTCCCGATTCTAATTTAAGGCAGTAATAATTTTGCAGGCAAGGGAAAAGACACCAAATCCATTTAAAAAGGAGATGGGACTCTTCTACAGAACCATTGTGACATTAGTGAAGAAACTAAATCCAGTTGATGGAGTCAATTGTACAGGAAGAAACTGAAGAACATAGAAACAAACCAGCAAAATTCAATTATTTCAGTACATAATATACACAGACCACATAGACACACATACACGTAGCCTTTCTTGTAACTTGTATGCACCAGAAATGTCTGTGGCACTAGCCTGGGAGGTGGTAAGATGTGGTTGATAAGAGCATAGATTCTGCATCTAGAGCACCTGGACATAGAAGCTGACTTCTCGCATTATAGGCTATGTGACCAGAGACGATCACATTAGTGAGACTAATCACATAGCTTTAGTGTGCCTCAGTTTCCCCAGGGGTTCATTATGAGTATTGAGTTAAGACATATAAAGCACTTGCTAGTACAAGGCATGTAGTAAGCACTAGTTAAATGTTAGCTATTATTATTATATACGAATGTTCTTATTAAAAGGCTTTTGGAACCCTACCAGTATGAAATTAAAAACAGGCTTTCAAAATAGCATTTTCTCAGCCTGTCAATTGCTTCCACTGGCAGGTTCAAAAAAATAGACACTGATTAAAATTTTCAATTTAAAACGAAGCTACACAGACAGATGGGCAGTTTTCCAAAATGTAATCCAGAGGTTTCCTTGCTAGACTTAAAAAAATGTTTGTATTATAATCATGGTGACACACACAAGGACAATTCCATTTTCTCCCTCCTACTGAGCTTTCTTTTGTCCACTATGAAATCTTGAATTCCCTGTAAGTCCCTTTCTCCTTAAGCTTGGCTAATGCTCTGGTCTGCCACTGTTGCCCTTATCCCCACTTCTGTGATGTTTCCATACTTCAGGGCGGGCCACAGACTGGATGGCATACAACTGGGAATTCCTGCGAGGCTCGCCAAGTTAATGGTGATTAGCTGTTACAGACAGGAGCCGAGACCGGTGTAGATGGTCCAAAACAATGGAGTCTAACATCCATCCACAAAAGCTTTCATCTTGAGAACATAACCTCTTGTGAGATATAACCAGAAGTCTCAAGGTAATTGCATTTTACTGGAATCAAACTTAACAAGTATTTTATAATTAAAGATCATGCTGGTTTCCTTTACTATCACCTGCAACTTAATCACATACTTGAAGCTTCCCACAAATCGTGAGGCTGTTTAATATTTATCAAACATCCACAATTACCTTTACATTTTGTTTCTCTGGAAACACACACCTTTGGTTTCGCTTCTAGGGACCTTGAAGGAGACCATTATTTCATTAAGAATGGAGGCAGAGAAATCATATTATTATTAATAACACAAGCTTACATTTCACAGTGTCTTTTCATTTACAAAGTGCTTTCACATTCATTATCTCATTTGATTCTCACAAAAGTCTGTGTCCAACTTGTCCTTCCTACTCTGTGGAATATAATATTCCCTGTACCATTCTGAAGGGAGACTGCTCCTTATCCCTCCCCCTTCTGACTTTTAATGTGTGCAATACTTCAGGCGGCACATCCCACATTTGAAGAGAGGAAACTGCGTAACGTTTTTTCTGTGTCAACTGCCTTGCGAGCTGGGGCAGTCAGATCTTTAAAAATTGGGCCTTTTGGAACAGTTAGCCTATTTCTGGGTGAATGTCCAGACGTGTACAATGGTTTTGGAAGCCTGGAACAGTGAATAAAGTTACCATTGATGGCACATTCTGCAAGCCATCTGTAAGAGCACAGACTTTGGTGTCAGGCAGATGGATTCAAATCATCCTGGCTCTACTACTTATGATACTACCCGGTGGACTTTGAAAAAGTTTCTCACCTTCTCTGGTTAAGGGAGTAGCAGTGCTAAGCAAGTGCCATGTGAATATACAACCCGTTCAAGGTAAAGGAGTGTGCCTGCTAAGAAAACAGCCCAACAAGTCCCTCAACTGCCTCTTCCAGGGGGACGTGTCCACTGAGAAATTCTAGAACTGCCACTGAGCCTCGGGATCGTTAGTAAAATGAGGGGAATAATACCTATTTTACAGGGTAATTTTAAAGAGTGAACAAGGTGATTGTTTTAGAGTAGAGGCATAAAGAAGGTGATCTTGCAGTTGTTATTAAGAGAGAGGCATTTCTGCACCAGTCCAGGTATTTGAGGTGTCCACATCATTTTCCACAGGGTTCAATCAACTTCTACAGGGATCAGGACACACTTAGAGTAATTTGAATTTGTTTCAGTTCTTTACTTTGTATTCCTTCTGAACAAATACTCCTTTGCCTCCCAACTCGTGCCAGGCTTCAGTCCCGGATGAGCTTAGTACTAAGCGTGACTGGCACTAGTATATGCGGGGAACTCCTCCTAACATGAAAACTCCTTTCTAGAGCACTGCTCCCTATCTTTTTCTTTGTTTATAATCTCAAAAGTCACTAGAATTGGAAGATTTCTTCTTTTCTTGATAATTTCACAATCACCTCACTGTAGGCTTGGATTCTCAACTGTATGGCTACTTTGGGGCTTTTTTGTGGTGTTTCCAAGTTCCAGTTTTACATGATAAGTTTATCTATCGGTATAGACGATCCAGGAAGGCTGAAGCTTTTGCCCAATTCTGACTTTGTAAGGCTTTGTTCTTTTACAATAATCTGGTTGCACTATAATGTGGACCATGCTATATGCCTAAAGACTAAACAAACACGGATGTTCTCACCAGAGACCATGCTTTATTGTATTTCCTTTTTGGAGCTCTTTAATGCTACTTTATGCAATTGTTATTAACAGTATATTTAAATGAATAGAAAAAACGATATTAGCAGAAAATATCTATGAGATAAAAGGGAGAAGATAATTTGAGGTTAAACATTCAAGGAAACCACCTTGAAGTATTAAAATGAGATAACAATACGGCAGGATATTGGCTTTTTCTCTCATAAACTCATTCTCTACATTAAGATCATACTTTATTTATTCAACACTGTGTTTACAGAGGACTCCTAAAACTGGCTCCATGCTAGGACCGTTTGCTGATAGCAAAGCAGGAGGTGTATACCGCCTGCTCCCTTCTGGGGGAGGGGGTACGTACGAAATGAGCTTGCCAGACGATCAGGGAGAAGAAACAATGGGGAGGCAGTCAATCAAAGCCATGGCTATCTAGAATGGACATCGTCTTTGTCTTGCTGGGGTGGTGCAGGTATCATAATGGCTCCTCTGTTCCTTTAAAATGCTGCTCAGATAATGGCCTGGCCTCCCACGCATTCCGAGAGGGTGCCTCTAGCTTTACTGAAACCCTATCCTGACCACAGACCTTATTTCCCCTTGCAGCTTTGATACCCTGTCCAGCCAACTTATCCTCTAGGGACGCAGTCGCTGTTTCTTTCGATGCGAGCCACGGTGGTTTTCGAAATTGCTTTGAGAGCACCTGAGGACAGATGTACCCCTGCCCTCCCTACCCCTTCCCTCTCATCACACACAGATAGTGTCAGGGGGTTCATCAGTGAAGTTCTCTAACATTCATCTATGGAGACAAGCTGACAGTTAGCTGTGGCGCTGAAAAGCCACCAAAAGGAGTTGGAAACTCGACTGTAACCTGGAAATTTTTTGCCAAGTGCTTTGTCCTTGCTACTTTCTGAGGTGGTGTGAGTCATTAGCAAGCCCATGCTAATTGAATTTGATTTAATGTCAACACTGTCACAGTCACATACAGTACACCAATAAAATCCCAACCCTGTTTGCTGCAATCATTAGGCCCAGTTTTTCTCACAACAAAAGCTCAGCCTTTGGTTGAAGGTTGTCACATGAAGCTCAGAGAATACAGTGTTTTCCTGGCCTTCCGTGGAATAAATTCAAGCGCTGAAGTCATCATTTAGAGTGGAACCAAAATTGAATGGGAAAATCCACTTGTACAAATGTCACTCACAAGTGGCTGACTGGCCCCTCGTCGGTGTCTGACGTGGGACCCCTTTAAAACAGTTACAGATCACGCTTGAATTCTTTACAAGATGTACCAGTTAATTAAATGTCCAAAATGGCACCATGTACTCTCTTCAAAAAAGTAAAAGACCAATAGAGTTAAGCTGTGGAAAAAGCACATTTAAAAACTTGCCAATCTTTTCAGTAATCGAAATACATGTGAAACTTTCGTTACATTTATTTCACGTTATATGTTTTATAGGTTGGGAAAGTGGGGCTTCTGACTGAATTACCAAAATAATTTAATACCAAAGAGGTGAGATCTTGGTAATCTACAATCAAAAGATTCT
Organism: Balaenoptera physalus; assembly: GCF_965194825.1. NCBI lineage: Eukaryota > Metazoa > Chordata > Mammalia > Artiodactyla > Balaenopteridae > Balaenoptera > Balaenoptera physalus. Next base: position 45,321,000 of record NC_138886.1, read on the forward strand.
GAAGGGTGAAAATTACTCCTTCGAATTCAGCTACAATTTGCTAATTTTTGAATAGTCACTCGATAAGCAGTTTCCTCACATTCTAGAAGTTCTTGTCCTTTGTGCCACGTACATGAATGGGAAAATTGAGAATGTATTTTAGAAAGTGGCATTGGAACACTTTTGAACTTAACATTGTCATGTCACACCTGGATGAGAAAATATATGAGGTAATTAAGTGAAACCTACTGAGAAAAAAGAGGATTTCAGCTGAATTTAGCTAATTAGTCCCAAGATCGGCCCCAAGTGCAGAAGGAAAAATATTCCAAGGGGTTTTTCCTTACTGGTTTTAATTTAGCTCTGGGCAAAGGCAGTGTGATTCTGTTGGTTTTGTATCTCATTGCCCTCAAGATCACCCTTTTTTCCTCCTGTGACCTGCGCTTAAAGGATGATACCATCGCCTCATCAATTGCCAATGCCACTAGTTCAATAACCGGCTATCACTGTAGGGCATCTTTCTTGATGAGCAGCAACTACACGTCTTGGCTCTCTCCAAAAATAGCCTGCATTGCAGTCCCTGGCACATCCTAGATTTCCTCAGTCATCTAGGCTCAGGAAAAAGAGTTTTCATCCCTGCGCTTTCTTTAAGACACTTTTGTAGTCAACTAAAGATTGCATTTCCTGCGACTTTGGTCTTGAGACACAACTGACAATAACATTTTCTTTAATACCGGCGCTCATCACTCCCATTTTCCTTTAAAACCGGGGACAATCGCCTATATAAGTAGATGTTATCTGTGCTTCCCCATCCCGTTGAATTTAGCGGCTTGAATTTTAAAAAGAGAGAGAGAGAGAGAGAAAGGGAGTTTTTCATTTAGGATCGTATAGCACAATGAGAGTTCCTCCAGGGAACCTGCTTTCATTGAACCCTGGCAAAAGTCGCAAATTGATATCTCTGATGGAGATACGGTAGAACTTAGAGATCCTTCCCCAAGTAGGGAGAGCAGGATCCCCAGAGGGCTCTGTATTGTGCAACATACTGGTAGGTGGGAACCAGGTAAGAGCCACAGGTGGGAGGGAGAGGTACAGAGCTGGGGACGACTGCGAATGTTGACTGAAGGAACCATCACTTCTCAGCTCTGCTGGAGGAAGATGGCTCAGTGAGTACTTACTACACCTGTGCGACAGGGGGCTGGGCTTCAGCCTTGCCTTTCCTCCAGGAGAACAGAGGGCTACAACAATGTCTGCAACCTCCCATTGCATCAAACTACAGGAGCATGACACTGAAAGGTAGAGACCAGCACTCTCATTTAAGGAATTTTTAAGTTCAAAGTTTAAACGAAAATCACTTTGTTTTCTATTATGAACTGAAAAGGGAATTATGACAAAACACTTCTAAACTTTGGGAGATGATAGGTGCTCTACACAAACAATAATATTCGATTAAAATATCATAGGTAATTTAAGCAAAAAAAGATACAAATTTAGTTTTCTAATGCTTTTAATAATGGTGGCATTTTCTCAAGTAAAAATGTGAGATAGTGAATAAAGAGTTCTACCCTTTTTTGAAGAGAACAACTATTCCTCCACTCTAGTAATTAAAAATGTCAGGTTTTTTTTAATGGAAAGGAGCAAATGCCATAGTAAAAAAATATTGCCCCAGTGTACTCTGCATGTGGTACTGTAACTCATCAGTTCTCACAATTATTTGCATACCATGTTATTCTAAAAGAAGTGCATAATCTGAGGGACAGATTATTAGTCATGATATAGGTGAAGTACTTTGTTTCAAATTTCATTTAGGCTATATATATTTAAAGTCTTTTATTTTGTTGAAAAGTAGTTTTTTCCAGCTCTACTGAAGTTTAATTGATGAATAAAATTGTAATATTATTTAAAGTGTACAACATGAAATTTGCTAAATAATTTAACTGTTTTTAGGAAACTCTAATTTTGCTGTCGATACCAACATCAACCACATGATGTCACCAGTAACTACAGTACTGTACTGACTTGCCTTGGGGAAGAACTTTAATGCATGCATTTCCCTATAGGTTAAGTTATTTTCTATTTTGTTCATGAATTTTCTTTCTATCCATCAATCTAAAAAACATTTATTATTACTGTATTACTATATTATTATTTATTATTCATTTATACCTATAGTATGATTCCCAGCATGTACACATTTCTAAGTTTATTTTCAAAATATTAGTAAAAAATTTAAAATATTCTTTCCAAAGATCCATTTACTTATTAACCTTCACATATGTTGCGGTGATATAATTTGAAGGGAGAATAAGAGTTAAGCAAAGAATATATATTGAACACTATTTATTCACACTTTGGTGAGTTACAGAAATAGGCACATTTATAACACACACACACAATACATGGGCTATGTATAGTACACTGTAGACCCAACTAATACTGCCTTCTATAAATCTGTTATGTGAAAGTTAGAAAGGATAGGATACTCTTGCCCCTCAAAATTGTACCAGTCATATTTAATGTTTATTACATAAATACTCTTTTTTGGCAAAACACCAGGTTAAAGTGTTTTAAATGTTAAAATAACATTTAAAATAACATTTCACCTCTCTTCATGAAGACAAAGTCAGTCTTTTCTACCTCCAGTTCTTTTCACAAATGTATTCTGAATATACAAGGTTAAAAAAATAAACATACTGTGTTGGTAAGACCAACTTTTTCCTTGAAATAGTTTATCATAATATTATGATTAATTATGCAAATATGCTGGAGGCTTTTTTATGGGCATATCAGCCAAATTCAAATACATTAATGATGACAAATACATATTCATTTCCACATTCAGCACATATAGGCCTGTATGCAGAATTCTATTAATTTAACAAATAATGGCATGTAATGACACATTAAAAAGTGAGAAAGTGTGGAGCAAAGCTATTTGACAGAAGCTCATGTAGAAATTCTTTTTATTAGAAAGAACCCTAATTTCTAAGGAATTATATTTATTTTGTTGATTGTTTGCTATGTCATTACCAAAAAATATTCCAGGGAAGAAAGGATTTTAGTGTATAACATTGACATAGGAGGTGTGTCACCCCTGGGCAAGCAAAGTTCTTTGGAAGACAATTTTATTCACTTTCAGAAAAAAATGTCACATGAATGTGGATTAGAAAATAGGATATTAAGAGGCTTGTTTTTCCGGAAATGCAAGGAAAAGAAATAACCCTTCAATGATAATTTTCTGGATTTTCCTCTTACAGCAAAAGATACATATCTTCTCCTGACAGCACCTTCTCTAAGAGTTAACTCACCCTCCTTATCTCCCTCTAGCTGGGACAAGTTCATTCCCCTTCATCCACATCTCTCATTTTTTCCTGTAAATAAATGTTTATGTAAAAAAAAAAAAAAGATTGACATAGTATTTATTATTAGCTAAAAAATATCAACTGAAGTTTTATATTATTGGAATGTATATGCTGCTGCCTTTTAAGGTGTGGGGGAGAGGGAGGGAGAATAAAAAAAGATAATCTTAATCAAATACTTTAATGAGAGCTGAGAAAGGAATAAAAATTTCAAATGTTTCCAAATATTTGGCAGAGAAGACATATAGCTGAATTTTTGATCGAATATGCTGGAGGTTTGGCTTTATTTATATCCATCCAAAAAAAGAGAAATTTGCATTTGTATTATAGTTGTCAAAGAGCTATATTTGTGCAAAATGTAGTATATAGTTTTCTTTTTTATCTGTTCCCTGAGGTATTTAAAAATTATTTATAAACAAAAATGTCAACATTTCTTAATTTTGTACATCATTTTTGAGGCCTCCAGGTTGTTTCCAGGGTAAGTGGCGGCTCACAAAAACAGCACACATTTTACCATTGAGGTAAAGTATCTGTGGTGACTGGTCTCTCCATGCTATTTCAATGCAACACATCGAATTTATGAAATAATCTTATCCCCAGACACCATAAAATGTAAGTAGTTATTCCCTTTTTTTTCTGTGCAATAAACACTCTCCAATTGGCCCTATTTTTAAAACTATCATCATAATAAACTTTAGCAAAATCAGCACCAAAATTTCTAATAAACCTTGACTGTGACTGCTCCATATACACATTCCTAACACCTTCGAATACAGTCCTTTTAACAACAAAATAAAAAAATTGATTTCATATACTTATAAAAAGAAAAATAAATATGAACTTTATAAGCCAATGCTTGAAATAATGGCGAATATGTCATTGTATTCATTAATAAAACCAAGAAAAACTGGACAATAATAATAATTTCACTTTATTGTGGTCCCTTAAATTTTTTTCTACTTGTGTGTTGTGACTGTTTTTTTGTGTGTGCTTTATTCATACAATAACATCTCAATCGCTTATATTCATTCTAAGAATGTCTTCAGCTAACAAAAATCTTTAACATTGATACATCCAACAGAATGTCTCTAGCTGGGGGTATATCTCTGATGTGTTCTTAAAAGAGTATTTCTTTTTTTCACTATTTGGTAAAAGATGAGGGGTTTTCATAGCTGGAGAACTGCAATACTATAAATATCCAGGGGCAACTGCAAATTATTTAAATATATATTTAGATTTAGAAATATGATTTTAGATATAGATTTTAGGTGTTCATGCACTCTAGGTGAAAATGCTAATTCAAATCACTCTAACATTTTAAACACAACTTTCCAGTTTATTTCTTTTTTTGAAAAAATAAGTGATTGCTACTCTCATAGTCATATTTATTTTGCTAATTTTTACCATTATTAAGTGATGTCTCTCTAGCCCCAATGTAATGACCTAAAAACAAAATCACAATAATTTTGTTGGGTTCCTATTTTCAGAAAATTTACATAAATACATGCTACAGGCCAATATGGAAACAGAATACTTTTCGCCTGAATCAAGCAGCTTTGGGCAGTGCTGTCCAGTGCTGAATTTTATTTTATTTTGTTTTATTCAGCAAAACTGCAGGCTTTTAATATGTGAAAAGTGTCATATGAGTTTGGAATAGCTGGACTCTATTTGGAGTATTGAGAGCAGGAAGAAATGGAAAATACTTAATGGAAATTATGTGTTAGATTATTAAACAGGAGAATTCGTACCTTTAAATTACAGATTTATGGTTAATGAACGCATAGAAAGCTTCTGCGTTGTTAAAACCCTGGGTTGTAAAAATAAAATGACACTAAGCTTAAAAGCTTTATGACAAGTCATCTGACAGTTCTTGATATTTGCTCTGTAATTGGCCAAAATGTGTTTTCTTTCATGACACTCCATTCCAAAGGAAGCACAGATACTTGCAATACATTTGAATAAAAGCACCCATTCACTCAAGGACAGGGATATGCTGTTTCAGAGTATTGAAAATAGGACTGCTGAGTCTTTATATTTTATGAGAGGTGTTGTTTTCTTTAAGACTGGCAGCAAACTTTCAGAAAGAGGGGGAGTTATGGTGCTGAATTAAATTGGATATGTGTCACTGCTTTGGAAAAGATGGTACACATCAAAACTATTTTCTGTGGAGACCTTCATCATCATTTCCCCCCCACATTTCTCATGTTCCTGTTCCTGAGAGCCAACATATTGAGGAAAACTACTTTTCATTCCTTGCTATTACCTGCTCTGACTTCTTCCCCTTTTAACCTCTTGGTTATGAGAGCTCAGTTACTAAGAAGAAAATGTGAGGGTCCAATTCAATTTTGTTTCAGACTAATCTCTGCTTCACCTTCTTTGGAACCTACCCAGCTTTCCTGGGACTTGAGGGTCTCCTCAAATAGAGGAAATCCCTTGTCCCAAATGAGGCAGGTAAGTAACAGCTTTTGGAAAACCAAAAGTAACCCACAGACTCACCCCTTCAAGCAGAAACTTCTGGATTATTTTGGGTTCCACACAGAAAGATAATTCATATCAAGTGACAACATCAATATGGATGAATTACTGAAATACTAATGACTTCTCTGATTTCATTGGGGTTGTTAACCTTATATCTTCCCCACTTCCTCCAGTTAACTTAGGAAGCCTTAAAGACTTATAGAAGATGAAGATTTGAGGCGGGGCGGGGTACAAGGAATGATGGTAGAAATATAAAACTATTGATAGTATAGAGAAGATAACAAAACTAATACTACTAATAAAATAATGGAAAATGACATAAAATGTTCTTAAAACATGACAAGAAATGCACATGCATAAGCAACAGCTGTATGAAGTAGGATTATTTTGAGATTCTAATTTTAAAAGTTTAGATTTCATAAAGGTGGGAAAAGCTGAAGAGCCATAAAAGCTTTTGATGAAAGACATTAATGAAGAGAATATTTTGGCTAATGCATTTCCCTGGTCTTGAATTTTACCATTTTCTCACTCTTCAATGTTTGAAGTGATTGATAGGGGTTGGTAAAGGACAGAAAAGAAGGGATGCAGATTTACCCCTGGGTAGGATACTACTCCACCCTCCTCAACAGATAAGTACATAGATGGCTACGGTCTTTTTCATTAATGCTTTTCAGTGCTTGAGAGCAAGATTACGACACATGAAGTATTTTTACAGAACTATTTTAACAGGGAATTTTGGGATTGGAGATCATCAGAACATTTTATTCAAAGAGCACTTGTTAGTAATCAGGGAAGTTTCATTCAAATTAAGCAATTCTGATATTCGTGTAAGAGAATGTCATGTAGGGGACTGTGACTTATGTCTAAGTATAAAGGATAAAACTAGGAGATCTCACAGACAGAATGTCCGTAGGTCAATCATATATAAACCAAAAGAGACTTATTTGGCCAACATGCAAGCAGAAAAGCTTAAATGAAAATTATGAAAGGGCTTCCCTGGTGGTGCAGTGGTTAAGAATCTGCCTGCCAATGCAGGGGACATGGGTTCGAGCCCTGGTCCTGGAAGATCCCACATGCCGCGGAGCAACTAAGCCTGTGCACCACAACTACTGAGCCTGCGCTCTAGAACCTGCGAGCCACAACTACCGAAGCCTGTGCACCTAGAGCCTGTGCTCTGCAACAAGAGAACGCACCGCAATGAGAAGCCCGTGCACCGCAACTAGAGAAAGCCCGCGTGCAGTAATGAAGACCCAACGCAGCCAAAAGTAAAATAAATAAAATAAATTTATATTAAAAAAACACTGCAACAAAATATTTGAGTTTTCAACAATGAGAATAAATTAAACAAATATGAAAAAGACAATGCTTTTTAAGGAAAGTCATGTTTAAAGATATTAAGACAAGTTTTTACATGTCACTTATTGAAGAAATGTAATCTTCATCTTACTTGACTTCACATTCTCTAAATTTAACTGTTTAGAAGTCATGTGAACGCCCACAAAGTGGAGTGTCTTAAAATAAACAAAATCACACTGATCTTGAAAGATACAGATTGCTTATGATGAAGTCTGATGCTGATGTTAGCCTGCTAAAGTGAAAACAGGGCAATGAGCGGTGACCAAATTCATCATTTATGTGATTTTAACCAATATTTTGATTTTGATGTGGATATGTCTCAACAATTCATTCTTCTCCCACCCAAGGTTGCTAAATGTTAAACCAAAGAAGGAACAGTTAAGAGAAACCTGTTGGTGTTCTCTAGTACTTCTCAAGCAGTAGTTTTATTTGTACAACTTCTTGAATAAATGGATTTTGCAGAGGAAGCTCTCTTCTGAGTGAATATATTGTGGTGTGTCTTTGCAAATGGTGGGTGTTTTCAGCTGAGAGTTATCCTGATATCTGGTATTTATGTCATTAGGTCCTGAATACCTGATTCAAGTAACACAAAATAGGAACCACTATGGAAAGAGATTTATCAGTAACATAGGAAATTTTAAAGAGTTGCCTTATTTTCTTGCCCTGTATCTGGTAAGTGCCCATTACGTTAAAGATACATTCTTTATGAGAGCCATCACTGCTTGAAGATGCTAGTGAACCAATGTTAACACACTGAGAAGATGTAAGTAGAAAGATGTTCTGAATGTTTGCTGCCAACCAGAAAGCCACCAATCCAAGCCTAAGCTCCTGGTATCTTTACACTCTTAAAAAAAAAAAAAAAAAAGGCACTAGAACTGAGATTGAGGTCCTTTTAATCGCCACATATCAGTGCTTTGTCTCATCCAATTTTTAAAAATTTTCTTTCCATTTCTAAGTTCTCCTTTTGAATCCTGGTGGATGCTATTTTTTAAAGAGAAATGATACATAAAAACCATGTTTATATTCATTCTATCTGCCTTTCACCAACCAAATATCTACTGACTGTTGAAAGAACTGTAGTCAACTATACAAAGTAATGACAACAGAAATGCAAAACGGCAAGGAAAACAGAGAAAACAAGAGACAAACCAGTCTAAAAGAGTTCAGTTCTTTTCAGTAGTATCCCCAAATGAGAGAAAATGGTGGGCTTGCAAGTTATAGCTATTTATGATTTGTGCAACTCAGAAGTAGTAATATGGTAGATGCAAGAAAGGCACACTACATGAGAAAATGGTTTCTTTGGAAAACAATTCTAATAAAGAGGCACAGGCATTGTCACTGAACACGAGGCATAAACACAGATTATTATGCTTCATTTATTTTGCTCTAAGTTAACTAATTGCAGCTAACTTCATAGCCCTACACCTATCATACAGCATGATAATCATCTTTGCAACTACACTGTGAAGGAGAAGGATAGATGCTAGGATGCTGACTTTACAGAGACTCAGAGGGGCTAAGCATTCGGCCTGAGATGACACGGCCAGAAAGAGGTTATGCTAGCAATTGAGTCCAGGTTTTCTGATTCATAGATTAGAATTCTTTGTATTTTATTGTACAGAACATGATGCATTGTAGCTTTATGGTCTGTGTTGATTATGAGGAAGAATGAGAAATTATAGTTTTAAATTCTGGAGTGGCTATTCTCTATTTGCCTATCAGATCCATTTCTCTGCTTGTCTTTGCCTTGTTTGGGCCACAGCAGGGCTGGCATTTATAAACTACATCACCAGTCTTCCTCATCTTCTGGCTTCTCCTTGTATTCAGTCATTGGGAGGCACCTTGCTCTGGCACGGCTTTGGCAGTGTCTCTCTTCCTCTAAGATGACTGCTTTTCTCAAGTGCCTCCCACCCCACTCCAATCCCCACAAGGTTCTAGCTCTAGCTCATAACAGACTCCCCAGGGGCATAACCACTTCCTCTCTTGCTAGTTGTAAATGCCTCTGCATCCCTTGCTGGTTTCCTTAACCCTGCCCTTGCCTGTGTACATTGTCTCTTCATTACTTCAAGACACATCACCGTCAAAAATGCACGACTTCAATCTAATTATGAGGAAACATCAGACAAAACCAAATTGAGGGACCTTCTACGAAATAACTGGCCTTTACACTTCAAAATGTCAATGCCGTGAAAGAAAAAAAAGCAGATTGGGGGAAATATTCACAATTAAAGGAGACTAAAGAGACATGACAACTAAATGCACTGTGTGATCCTGGATGTGACTCCAGAGGAGATTTTTATTTTTTTTGCCATAAGAACATTACTGGGAAAATAGGTGAAATATAAATAAGGTCTGTGCATTACGTAATGGTAATCTATCATTGTTAATTTCTTGATTTTGATGATTTTACTGTGGTTATATGAGATAATGTACTTATTGTCAGTAAATGCACATTGAAATATTTAGGGAAGTAAAGGAACATTATGTTTTCACCTGACTTTCAAATGGAATACGGAAAATCAGTAATGCATATGTAGAGAGAGAGAGAGAGAGGATAGAAAAGCAAACGTGATGAAGTGTACATTAGGAGTATTTTGTACTATTCTTGCAACTTCTCTGTAAATCAGAAATTTTTTCAAAATAATAAATAACTTTTAAAATCAGTTTTCATTTCAAGAATTCTAGCTGAGTATACAGTCTCATTCCTTCCAGGACCCTCACTGATAAGGATTCTAATCTCCATGTTAACTGCCGTCTACTAAGAAATGATGATCCCACCATTCAACCTTTCATTGCTTCAGAGCCACATGAGCATCATGGTGAAGGGATGGTGAGAAGAAAAGATGGCCACCTAGCTCATCAGGGCTAAGAGGGGGTAAACCAGCAGAAGAGTGGTCGAGGTACTTCCCAAAGCATTCAGAGCCCTATCTCTGCTCTCAGATAGGATTCACAAACAAATGGAAATCTACAAATTTCTTGATATTCATGGCATAAAGTGTATCATGTGATGCCATGTATTACGTACATAAAAATTTATTCACACACACACATAAAAGATTGCAGGGGTCACAGCACATAATGAAGTCTTTCGCTTAAGTTCCTACTCCACTGGATCTAACTTGGAGATACCAAGAGTAATATTTTAGCAGATCCTTATAGATAAGATATAGAGTCACACCTAACATATAATTGGGTGTACAACAGGATAGCAGATTAGAATATGAAACAATTTGGGTACAGTAGGTTTCACTAGCTCAAGGATAGCAGAGTCAAGATTACTAGTGATTTGGAAGACACCGCCTTAACTAAATGATCCAAGAGAATACAATCAGCAATATGACATATTGACATCATGCACCAGCCTCTGGTATAATAAACTGACGATGACACAATATCACTTTTGTGATATTCTGGCCAAAAATGCATATCATCAATCTATTCATGAAGAAGCATCAGTAAACCCAAATTGAGTGACATTCTACATAATACCTGACCAGCAATCATCAAAAGTGTTAAGGTCAAAAGACAAGAAAGACTAAGAGACTATCACAGAATAGAGAAGCACATCAACTAAATGAAATGTGGGATTCTGGATAGGATCCTGGAAGAGAAAAAGGACAATAGAGGAAAAACCTGTGAAATTTGAATAAGGTCTGTAATGTAGTTAATAGTATTGTATCAATGTTAATTTCTCGGTTTTGATCACAATACTGTACTTATATAAATTGTTAACATTAGAGGAAGTTGGGTAAAGGGTGTATGTGAACTTTCTGTACTATTTTTGCACCTTTCTGTAAGTCTAAAATGATTTCAAAATAGAAAAGAAAATATTACCAGGAATTCATTCTTCCTAATAAAACTATTACAATTCTATCTTGAGTGTTTCCAATTTTGTGCACAAACATGGCACGTTAAGTCTAAAATATTATTTTATACAAGACATAAAAGGTTTCAGATTTTAAACTCGTACTCATTTAGTTGGTAGTTACAGACAGAAGTCAAAGCATGATTCTTTAGGCTCATAGTATTCATGTGAAAATAAGATATTTACTTTTAGTACCTCTCAAGGGAATGTGGTACTTTATTCACTGTTTCACCTGATATTTCATTCCTCTTTTTGATTGCCATTTAGAACAAGAGATAGAAAGACATACAATGCTGGGAGGGGTAATTTGAGCAAAAATAGTCTATTTCTCACATTTCTGGAAAAGACTCAATGAAGGAAGGCATCCCAGGGAGTTGGAGATTTCCACTTCCGTAATTTGATTCTAGTGTTTCTTCTTCTGGTTCCATCCGTCGGAAGTATGTAGAAGAGCGTGGTTTATTCTCTTATACAAGAATGGAAAGGAAATTGCATCTATTGTAGGCAACATCATCTTTAATTTGACTCAGGGGCTGAGGAATAATAGCTTCATATATCTGCTCCACAGATTGAAAGCTAAGACCATTGCCTCATACTGGATTTCAGGCCTAATCCTGATAACAGATGTATTTTCAGAGAGCATCATGGCAAACGGTGCACATTTCCATGGCTCTGAGAGGATCATGTAAGAGAAACTGAAGACTGCATGTAGGAAGGAATCATTTATGTGTCTTACTTTTGATTTTTAGTGGGGCAAGTAATTTAAAAATTATAGGTGAGTTTTGGTAATCATTGATACCATCTTAGCAATATTGAAACATATTTAGGTTAAATTCACATATTATTAGACACATTTCAAAAAGATGACCAAGATCTTTTAAATCTACTTTAAGATTTACCTATATATATATATATATATATATATATATATATATATACTCTTAAATCTATGAATAAACAACCCTAATCATAATTTCCCCCCTAATATTTTCAGTTCAATAAACTGCTTTGGAGTTGACTGTGATCAAGGCATAGCAATTGTTAATATTGTTAATATGTGGAGCCACAGTGCTCTTTGACATGCTTTGTATAGGATAACATTCTTATGTTGCTAGAAAATTTAAGAGATGGTGCCACAATCCTTTACACTGTACCTTGGATTCTGAGTGCTTTCATTACCATACTCAAAAGTACACAAGAGATTAACAATATCTTGTACCTGAAGTTGGTAGAATTTGAACTTGGTAGACTAGCCTGTAAGGGAAATAGCCAAAGGATACTTCTAGAGATAGATTTTTACCCTTAAATGACACACCATGAGGTTCCCATATGTCAGTGAAGAATAGTGAATAGAAATGGGTGAACTGTAGAGAAAACGAATGCTCCAATTCTCTTAACATTTTTCAAATACTTTTGCTGCTATAATTTTCTTTGAGACACGTGAATTTCAAGCAGGATTCACTCCATATGACAATCCAATATTAATACATTCAAATGGGATTTTGTGAATGGTTTGCAATGTGGTTGTATGGAATTTACATGGAATTCTTAAATCTTTCCTTAGTGTCCCTGAAAGTCCCAACTTAGCCGCTTTCTGTACGATCTTGAGCAATGCCTCTAAAGAAGCAGGTCTTGGTTTCCTCATAAACAAGGTAAGATAACAGTATTACAGCCACTTTATGGAAATGTTATGAATATTTCAATATTGCTATCAAGGTGCATTCATCTCTTTAGTGGGAAGATGACATAGAAAACCAGAATATTACTATTATTATCCCATCTAGCCTGAGCGAACTTTAGCCCAAAGGTCCTGTCTTTGTATGTATAACTCCAGTCTGAAAGATCTAGATTTGTTTTAAAATTTTAACAACTTTCTACTCCATCAATACTGTGCAAAGTCAAAGGTGAAACTGTGGCTATATTAAAAATAAAAAATAACTCACAGAGAGAAAAGGAGCCAAGGAAAGATGGTGGCCAAGGATATTGGGGACGGGTTTCATGGGTCACAGGTAGGCAGGCTGGCATCCAGTCACTCCACACAACACCAGCCTCATTTTCACATTCTGGCAGGAGCAGCTCTGAAGTATCTGCCTATCATTAATTTCTGCACCTTGGATCTGGGGAACCCACGTCTGAAGACTTATGCTGTCTCTTTCAGGGTTTTAGAAGCCACTACTTGGTGTTCTGGTGTAGAAGGTAAATAAAATGGTTTGTTCAAAATATATAAATATGCAGAAAATATGGTTTATAGAGATCCTGTGCCTTGTGTTTCTCAACTTAGTAGTAATTTCATATATTCTGACCCACTAGCCCATGGTGGTTATCAAATCCCACGCCCTGAATTTGGGAAATATGACTACCAAATATTACATTTTAAAGTTGACAACCATGCTCCAATTCAAGAAGCTGAAGTCTTAATTAAATGGGTCAGTCACACTCTCCCCCAAATTTTCTTTTAATAATTGTTACTAATAATGACCACTTACATGTGTCTGCTTTTAGTGAACTTCCTCCAAGGGGGACAGCAGACAAGTGCTCAGATACTTTCTAGAGCTAAAGTCTCAGAATAACTGGCAAGTAACAAGTCTTTGTTTTCTAGTGGAGTACAGTTGACACATAGCATATTAGTTTCAGGTGCATAACATAATGCAAAACATAACTGGAAGTTTGTACGTTTTGACCCCCTTCACCCATTTTGCCTGCCTCCACACCCTACCTCTGGCCACCATCACTCTGTCCGCTGTACCTATGACCTTGTTTCTTTGTCTGTTTCATTTTGCTTTAGATTCCACATATAAGTGAGATCATATGGTATTTGTCTTTCTCTGTCTCTATCTTTCTAGAGCTCAACTCTCTGGAAAACTGGCAAGTACCAGTCTTAAGCCTTACATAAAACTACATTACAACTCAAACTTGCACAGCTCCTGAAGTGTGGCTTGCAGATTCTAGTTGTTTCCCCTTCTATTTCTTTTCAGCACTACGTTCTTACCTACTTCAATTGTATTGCCATGGTATTTTCACAGTCTGTCTCCCTCAGTAGACTGGGAACCCTGGAGGTCGTGTATGCCTATCCATTCACTCCATACGAGGGTGTGCTGAGTGAGGGAATGAAGGCAGCTTATGATAAAAAGTGAATCTTCTTATCAATGCTGAATAGCATTTCCCAGCTCTCACAGTCACCTGCTCCTGCTTAGGCTCAACTGGATATCCTCTGAATCTGTAGGCACACAAACTGGATGCAGCTACCTGAGGAGCGGCCACAAAAGAAAAGGTAGCTTTGTGGGATGTTATAATTCAAAGGGAATATAACATTAATCAAGATGTCCACATTATGTGAAAAATAAACTAGTTAAAAATAGCAATTATGTAAATATTAAGGAAAATATGTACCCCTTGATAAAAGAGTAGAAGCATATCTGATCCTCTGCCAACAATGGTTTGCTCTGGAGGGTGAAACTAGGTGAAAATAGGTCATTTTTATTTTGTTTGAGTTTCAATATTTTTAAAACTTTGTATAATGGTTATCACATCTTAAGTTCTAGAAACTTAAAGTTTATAGGAAAATATAACATGGACCAATAAATGAGTAATCTGAAAGATATCAAGCATGGCGTTTTCTTCTTGTTAATAAATCAATACCAGAACTAAAAATAAGGAGCAAGAGCGAATTCTGGTCTCCATGCGTCTATGTGTTGCAATTTGTACACTAAAGCTACTTGAGTTGTGAGGGATGTCACAAAGAGTTCTCTGGCATTACCATAATTAAGGACAAAGTTCTAGAAGGCTGTCTTAACAATGATAGTGGGACCTTCTGTCAAAGCACAATCCTTTTCTTAGTACAAATCACATATATCGGGTGTATTCATATATCTGAACACATTAGTGTATATTACATGGGATGTTTTCAACTGCAAGTTACAGAAACCTTGTCTTAAATTGGCTGAAACAATTAAAAAATTTACTAAGTCACTTAAAACATCCAAAGGCAGGCCAAGTGCAAGGCACAATACCATTAGGATTGAGGCTGTTCTCTTGGCATTGCCTTCCTCTGTGTGGAAGGCTTGTTTCTCAAGTTGGTGTTCCTAATGGTTTCAAGAAGGCTGCCAGGAGCAACTGGGGCCACCTGCCTCCTTACTCATGTCTGTGGAAGGACAAGAGAACCTCTCCCCCATGTATGGGATAAAAGTCCTTCCTATCAGTTTATTTGGGCCAGTAATGATGTTAGAGAGTGCCCTGTGATGACTGGCTTAAGCCTTGTTTCTGGGGCCAAACTCAGGAAAAGGGGAGGGGTTTGTTTGATTGATTTAGACTCTGGATGGGAATAAGATCAACTATGCTTGAGTCTTCTGTACTAATGGGGTAAGAGTTTGTCCCTAGGGGGGGATAAAGGTGGGGTAGGCTGGGGTTCTAGCAGACAGAAGAAGAGGGGGCAATGGGTAGGCAAGGAACAGTATCTACTACATGGTAGTATAGTCATGGTAGAAAAAGAAAATCAATATATGAGTCAGAACTCCCCAAAATCCATTCCAGGTTTTGGCATTAACAAACCATTTGACTGGAAGAAAGTCACAAAATTTCTGGGTTTCAGCTATTGTAGCAATAGCAATCTGTTGCAAAAATATTTCTACGGCCCCATTCAGCTCCATTATCAGATTGTTACTCATTCTGATTCCCTCCCTTCCCCCATCCTGGCCACATGCTCTCCACCACACAAAGCACCCACTACAGCATATAGGTAAATACTTTTAACGGAATGACTTTCCTGGTGATTTTTTTTCCATTTATCTCATGGCAGATCAGCCAATTGCTATGACCCAGCAAAGCAAAACAGTGTGTGGTGCAATTATCTGGGAAATATAAGACCATCTATGCCATCAGATAATGCAGGGAAGGGTGGGCTTTGTTTCCCGAACAACCTGCCTGGTCACCGTGATGGTCCCCAAATCCTCAGATAAATGGACAGGCCTCCACTTTTCTTAGGCTACATAACTCCAGCTCTTTGTGAATCAGGATCAAACTCCTTGCTCTGGAGATAAGATCATTTATGCCACATTTTAAAAGCAAGAGTTCCTTTTGAAAGGCTCATTTTACTCTTTTAGTGCCATATGACACTCTTTTACTAACCCAGAGGGTCCTAAGACCTACAGCAGAGGCCCTTGTGTTTCTACAATAGCATATACCAATAAAATAAGTATAAGATATAAGTGAATTGAATTCATATAATGCTTCTGTCTTCTCACAAATAGTTTCAGGAACTTACAGAAATCATTTCAACAAAAGCCTTCACATTGATGACTCTACATATATGTTTAAATTTCTAAGAATAATTCGTTTTTATCTGTATAAAAATTACAAGGGCAGAAAGTAATAAGATCACCAATTTGTAACGGAAAACTTGATCTCAATGAAATTGAGTTGAAAACTTGCAAATACACACGAATAAAGAGCCATTGATATTTTATGACTCAACTAATAAAAAAAATCACCAAATACATTAAAAAAATGCAAACACACAATGCCTAAATTGTGGAATCAGGTGTAAGAGCTTGTGTGGTGACTTCTCTTGAGAAATTTCTGCTGGGCTTACAGATGCTAATACCTTCTTATTTTCCCACGCTGACATCATATGCAAACTACCGTGTCAAGAACACATTTGCAGAATACATAAGTAGTGGAATGAAACATTATTAGTTCTTATTTGCAGTTGCTGCCAACCCCTGAGCCCAAGCTCTAATTGGAATTACAGTGAATTTGAAAGCTGCGTCCACTCCAGGATCTGAATAACATACACAGAGCTGCCATCCAAGACCCAAATTCTTTCAAAATACATACTTCTAAAAACTCAAAGTTAAATAACAACCCCCTGCTTCATGACTTGACAGACGCAGAGTTTTAAAGAAATTTTAACAGTTGTGAGTTCAAGTCTTTGCTAAATTATGTGTGGATCTTTTTGAGCGATAACAGATTTTAAATGGAAACGTATAATATATCTGTATTTATTAAGGTTTTATTTCTCTTCGATCAAAAGTAATTTTTAAAAAGCCGTTGGTTTCTGGATTCTTCTCCATGAGCAAGCTCCCACTTTAAACGTTTCCTGATTACTGGCTGCTTCTCAGGCTAATAAAAGCCGCTAAATCACTGCTAGGACAAAGGTCCCCACTGTGGTGCATAAAAAAGAAGATTTACAGTCATATGCTATGCTGAACAGCCTTGTCAGGGCAACACAGTGCCCTGCGTCTGTGACAGGCTAAAACAAACCACACGCCAGATCTGATTTCAAACTTACATAAGAGGCCAGCGAGGCTGTAGCCTCAGTGCTTAGGAGAATAAACAGGATTGGGAAGAGGCCATGAGGGAGGATGAGTGGGGACCAAGCTGTACAATTAGCATGTGCCTAGTTTTAATGACTGATTTCCTCAGATAGCCAATTCCCAATGTCAATTTGCTCCTTTGCCCATTTTTCTGTCAAACTCCTTCTTTGCTCACCTCTTTTGCACACAGACACACTTGCCATCACACCTGCCACAAACGCCACCCGACCACTGGGGTAACTGTATCGTATTTGGCTATATTAACGACTATAGAAAGGAGATGCCAGGTAAAGTTCTAGGATGACAAGATCTCTTTTTAGTGGGGACTGAATTCGTAATACCATCTTACTAGCAAAGAAAGCAGGGGGTACACTGCTATGGCCTTGTGCTACCAAATAGTCACCGGTCATCTGAATTTTCAGGCTAGTATTTCAACTATCTTTCCACTTCTACTGGGACCTTTGTATTAATTCATTCCTCAACAAACAAACAAACAGAAAGCTTGTATTGAAGCTATGATCAGATAAATGCTTGTGAAAACAGAGAGTGGATTACTATTCCTCTTTTTTTTTTTTTTAAAGTTATTCAAATTGCATCTGGAAGAGGCTGGACTTCAGGTAGCTCTACACTCCCTTCTAAGGTTTAGCCGAGGCTAAACAGGGCTGGCTGTGCCTGCTCATTATTTATGCAGCTTCCAAACAACAAATGCCTGCAACTGTCCAAAAAGAAATGAAAGAGCCCAGGTGCTTCAGTGAAACATACCTTTCCCTGATGTAGGATAGGAGGACACACACAAAAAGCAATGACGATTGGGCCCAACCTGAGCTTCTTGGGTTGCAACTGTAGAGAAAGGAAGGAAGTCCAGTTCAAAATGCAAATGCACCGCACGAGGCGTCAGGAGGCCCAGGTTCTAGTGCTGGTTTAGATGCTAACAAGCTGGGTCATCTCGAGCAAATCACTTAACTTCTCTGGTTCTCAGTTGCCTCACTTTTGGAATAAAGAATTTGATCCAGATCAGCAGTTCTCAAACTTAAGCACAGGTCAAGATGGATAACCTACAGGTCTTACATTAAGCACAAATTGCTGGGCCTTATCTCCAAGGTTTCTGATTCAGCAAGTCTCAGGGTAGGGGGGCTGGTGTGCCTGGGAATTTGCATTTCTAACAATTCCCAGGTGATGCCAATGTTTTGGGACAGAGAACCACTCTTGAGAACTACTGAACTAGATGATTCCAAAGGATCTGCAAGTTCTGAAGGGCTACACATCATTTTACGGTAGCTCTAAGCAGTTGCATGTTGTTTGTGCCTGAGTCAAGAGAACTAAGGAGTGGTCATAACTCAGCCTCCTGTGCTTTTAGTAGAAAATCACAAGATTCCAGTTTTCATTGAAATCATTTGCTTGATAATTAAAACAGAAGGTGATGACAAGTGTCCCCTTGAAAGTGCAAGATGAATTTTTTTAAAAATTGGCAATGTATCCATCATAGCTGTACAAATTGACTTGCAAAGACACAGCTGGAAATTCATTTGTTGATAAATCCATGTTGATAGACTCTGTGCTCTCTCTTTTTATCTATTTCTTGCATTTAAAATCATGTCTGTTACATACATTTCAACATAGTGATTATAGTTAATAATACTGCATTATATACTTAAAAGTTGCTAAGAGAGTAGATCTTAAATATTCTCACCATGGAAAAATAGTGATTAAGTGATGTGATGCAGGTGTTAGCTAGTGCTATAGTGGTAATCATTTTACGATATAGAAGTGTATCAAATCAACATGTTGATTTGCATGATGTTGCACAACTGTGCACAAACTTGCCCAGTGTCAATTATATCTCAATAAAGCTGGAAAAGATAAAGATAATAAAATATAATAAAATAAAATCATGTTTGGTACATAAATTTGATAATCACTGTTGAATGGGACTCTAGTTCTTGGTAAATAAGTGCTGGTCTGTGTAGTTGCTGGTAAATCATGTGACATTAATTCTGGTTCTAGTTCTCTTATTGACAAAATGTGACCATAGAGAAGTCATTTCACTACTCTGGGTCTCAAAATTCTCATCTGTCAAATAAGAACATTCTTGCCTAGAATGAACAATATTTGTTTATGATTCTGGATTTCCACATATGTAAGTACATGAAATGTAGATCTGTTTCAGAACCGAAATATAAATGAATAAAGAGACAAACTACGTAAGTTCCATCTGGCAGCTGTAGATTCAGGGATAAAAAAAATAATTGTTTAAGCCATTTTCTCTCACCAGGACTACCCACAATTGCTTCTGTTTCTGCTCCCTACCCCTCTGTAAAATCCTCCAACAGCTTCTTGCTTCTCTCAGAATAAAGTCCAAATACCATATTCAGGTTCCTACCCTTCACCAACCCCATCTGATTTAGATCGTGTTCCCATGGCTTCCTAAACTCTACGGTGACCTTCTTTCCGATCCTTGAACTTGCCAAGTTGGTTTCCTCCTCAGGGCCTTTGTACCAACAGCACCTTCTGTCTGAAACGCTCTCTGGGTTGAGTCCTTCCTTTGATTCAGATCTTTGGAGAGACTGTCCATGACTGCCCAATCATATCATATCACGTCAACTGTACAGCACTTGTTACTGGCTAATTTTCTTGTTGGATATTTATATCTTCATTATCTGTGTCTGTATCCATCTCCTCTGGAAAATGTAAGTTCTGTGATGGTGAGAATCCTCTCTCTATAATGGTCACCCTATCCTTAGAGCCTAGCAGGGTGCATGGTGCATGATAGATGCTCAATAGATTCATGGATAAATGATATTATAAACATGATATAGGAGAAATTCTTTTGCTCTGTATAGAAACGTGAGCCTACATTAACCTAGCTAAACAAGTGTATTGGATATACTACATGCTAGGCACTTTTCTAAGTGCCTTATTTATTAATACATCATCATATTTCACATTTTACAAATGAGGAAATTGAAGCAGAGAGAAGTTAACTGACTTGCTTAAAGTCAGAAAGCCAGTAAGTATATGGTCAGGATTCAAACCCAGGTTGTCTGTTTTCAGAATAAGTGCTCCTAACCATTATGTTATGGGTAGTAAGATGAGGCTCTTAAGATAAGTTCCTCCCTCACCACCCCCCCTCAAATCCATGCCAAATGACTACCCCATTTATACTTAATCACTTCCACTGATGAGATTCTCACTACTTCAGAATCAGCCCATATTGAAAGCACTGATTTCTGCCTTATTCTGTGGTCCCAAATTTCTCCCAATGTTTCCTCCACCCCTTGGTCCCAGTTCTACTCCTTGAGGCTTATAGAACAAGTTTAATCTCTCTTCCACATGGCAATCCTTCAAGTTTTGGAAGCTACCTAGCATTGCCTCCACAAATCTTTTTTTTGCTAATCTGACCATCCCTTGTTCTTTCAATGGCATCCTGCATAGTGGGACTTTGGCCCTCTTACTACACTGGTTGCTCTCCTAGTTTATATCCTCTAAAAATTTGGTCCCAGCATTGAATACAATATTTTCCTTATGGTCTGGTCAACATAAAAGAGTGAACAAAGTTTCTCCATCATTATTAATAATTCCATTAATGAATGTTATTAACAGAATTTATAAATGGAGATTAACAGAAAAAGTAATAACTTCATTGATAGCCAAAACACTTAGTGACTCCAACTTTTATTTGAAAAATTTAATTCACTTGAAATTTCTATTTTGTAATGTGGCAAATTCTCTTTTCTTTATTGTGTAACTTTGTGTTAAGACTATACTTTAGTTTTTAAATAAAATTAATTTCTCAAGCAAGTTAGTCATTGAAAACTGGCTCCCAGGACAAGATTTCCTCTTCTAAACTGTGTTGCCTCAAACTATGGGTCACTATCTATCAGTGGGTTGCAAAATCTTCTCAGTGGATCATATGTTTTGTCTCAAGTTAAAAACTTATTATGAGGAATGTCAAAAATATAGAATAGTGGACAAAAATAACATAATGAACCAACATGTGCACACCTCCCAGCTTCAACAATTATCATTTTACGGACAATCTCATCTCATTTTATACCTCACCTAATCTCTCTCCTCCTGAATTACTGTGAAACAAATTCCATGCATCATATAATTTCATCTAAAAATAAGAAAATATAAGCACTCTTTATTTATACAACTACAAAATTATTATCAAATCTAACAATAAATTCCTCAGTGTCATCACAGTGATTATTCAAATTTCCAATGTTCTCACAGATATATTCTCTGTACAACCAACATTTAAAAAATTGAAAATAAAATATCAGAGTACAGCACACATAGTAAAGGTAAGCACTATTTTATGACACTTCAGTTTCATTTGTATGCATAGTTTGTGTGTGTGTGTGTGTGTGTGTGTGTGTGTGTGTATACTGGGTCATGAGGACAAATTTTTTAACAGTGGGTCCTGGTCAAAAAAGTTTAAAAAGGCAGCTCTAGGTATGTAGCAACATTATTTCCCAATATGCTAAAATCTCTTACTGAGCATAGTTCTGACACATGCTTATCTTGCGGGAATGAGCCCTGGACTCTGCTGTTCACTCGCTTTGTAATTGTGGACAAATTGTTGCACATTAGTTACCTCATCTGGAAGATAAGTGGGTGGAACTAGCTCAAGTTTTCCAAATTGTGAAGCTCAGAACAATGGCTCCACTGGGTGTGGTATAAAGGTTTGGAAAATGCCATATACCATTCCCTCAACTTGAAGATTCATAATGCATATTAGCATTTAAGAACAGAATCCTATTCTTTTAAATATTTAAACCTGTTTTTTTCTCAGGACTTTTTTTTTTTTTTTCCATGACACTAATCAACATCCTTGGGTTATCTAGTAGAGACCCTTCCAGTTCTAATGTTCTACATAATTCTGTTGCCTAACCTTATGTGATCCTGAAAAGTTAATGTTCTTATACAGGAAAGGCATTGCTTTCATTGGAGAAAGATACCTGTGAAGAAAACAAACTGCATAGCCCTGAACTTGGTTGTGAGATTTATACCTCAAAGAGACCACTGCTTTCTTCCAGAGTTGCACCATGGATTATCCTGTGGATTGAGACAGTAATCAGGGCTTGGGGACATCCAACTGATGGTGATTGTGTTGCTGTGTGCCCTGGAGCGTCCAACAGACAGCCTGCCCACACTGCCATGCTGTCGCTGCTTGCAGAGTCTGCTGCTAACTCCAATTGTCAGGCTTGTGCTTCATCCAAAGTTTGTTTTGTAACAATCCTGTCAGGTTTACTGCATCCAGGCTGGCTTGTTTGCCTGCTCTGGCTTCCCAGAGATTCCATTCTGGAAACAGTACTTTAATATGCCTTTAACAGTATTCTCTCTTCCTAGGCTACAACTGGGCCACCCCGTGGCCAGTCTGTATTTCAAGAAACAGAAAAAGAGAAAAAGTTTTATTTTAAATGTATTTTGAATAACAGCCAAGTTCTGTGCACGAAAAAATCTTCGGTAGTTCTATCAAATCAATTAAAAAATATTCATGTTGTGAAAAGCACTCCACAATAAACTTTTGAAAATCAAACAACAGGTAACCACTAACACTTTTTTTCAGGACAAACTTTTTGTGTTGCAATTCCTCTGAGAGATATTTATATACACCATGGATACTCCTAAGAGTAAACCAAACTAAATTATCTACTCTAAGTCTCTAATTACATTGTATACTTTTAGATGTGGAAACTTTCCACAATGTGAAAATAAATTTAATTTGCCTCAGTGGGCATGCTTTATCTCTAGATCAGCATTGTACAACAGAATTGTATACAAGCCACACATGTAATTCAAAATTTTCTAGTAGTCACATTTATAAAAAAGGAGAAGGAAACAGGTGAAATTTAAATAATATATTTAATTTCACCCAACATAGCCAAAATAGCATCATTTTAACATGCAAGCAATGTGAAATTTATTAATGAATTTATTTATGAGATAATTTACATTTTTGGGGTAGTCTTCAAAATCCATGTGCATCTTAGACTTGTAGAACATGTCAATTTGTACTAGCCACATTTAAGTGCTCAACAGCCACATGTGGGAGTGGCTGCCATGTTGGACAGTGCAGCTCTAAATGTTCATAGAAGAGATAACGTCTAACAGGTATTTATTCTTTAGGCTGCCCTTTAGATTTTGCCGTTTATGACCAGCATATTGGACTGCCCCGACAATTGCTTTCTTCCAGAGTAGTTATATAAGAAGAGAAGAGAAAACAATTTGAAGTGACAGCCTTTTCTGTCAAATGTACTATGAAGTGGTAATTGAAAGGTGGAAGGGACCAAAGTTAGCATTGTCCAATTAAGAGGAAATTGCAGAGAGCTAGAAATAAAAACGACTTCTCTTCCATTAGAAACTAGTAGAAAAGTAGTTCTCAACCCTGGCTAGGCAAAAAGACCACTGGTGGAGCTCTCAAAATTTACAGTTACCCAAGCCCTACCCCTGATCTGGAGTGGTTAGGGCTGGAAAAGGGTATATTTCTCAAAAGTGAGTTCTGTTCTTTACTGCCATCTACATGGGTTGTTCTAAGTACTTTTCTTTTTATCATGTTTTAAAAGCATATATATATTTTTCTACTTGGAAAAAATACTCAAGATCTAAAACAAATTCTACCTTTAAAACATCAAAGGAATTAACAGTGGGAAGATATAAAATATTTCAAAATACTTAAGAAAATATTGATAACTGTGTTTTTTGAATTGGCGGTTATATAACAAATCGGTGAAATTACTTAGTGTGGCCAGAAGGGAAGGGAATTAGAAACAGCACATGCTCTTACAGTGGAAGATGAGACAAACAGTCTTAAAGGATGCGGCTGACAATGTGAACATGCACAACTTCAAGTCTTTAAATACTGAAGCCATTTAGTCCAGTATTGCCATTTTGGTGTAGTCAAAGACTTAAAGAATTTGAGATTTAAATAAAGGACTTAAGTAGCACTATATACAACAGATTTTATTTGAAAGAACATGAATATTTAATACTGGTGCAATTATTAAACAAATATGATGTCTCCATTATCCATAGTATGGGCTATGATGCAAGTTTATGAAAAATAACTAAGATCATGGAAAAAAATCCTTAGAATATTTTAAATGGAAAAGTAGGATAGTGAATAGGATACTAAATTTGTTTATAGTATAATCTCAAATTTTAAAAAACAAAGTATATAACATATGCATAGAAAAGAAGGCTGGAAGAAATTTCACCAATATAAAATTCACCAAGGTGTTCATTAATTTTTGTTAATTTTTTCTTCGAATACTTCTGCATTGTCCACATTCTCTGCAATGACTAGTTATTACTTTTAAAGCTGACATTGCTTTCAGGGTAGCTGCCATGTGCCGCTCCAGGGAGGAGGAGGCCACAGTGTCAATGGTGGCCCCAGAGTGGTGCAGTGCACTGTTTGTATAGCTGTAAGCAGCAGCTCAGATTATGCTGTAAATCCACTTATTCTAAAAAAATAAATTGCAAAATAAGAAACACTAAAAAGAATTAATCTGGACCAAAAATACTGAATTCCATGGGATAAAGAAAATCTTTTCTAACCAGAAAGCTCATTTCCAGTATATGGCTTCCCTGTGTTATCCTGGAATTACGTATTTTTTACACTTCTCAGCCAACAGAAATTGCTCTTTCAGTGAAGCTGAAGTTGTGAAAATACTTTCTAAATATAAAAAGACAAAATTAACCTGTTATCTTCATAAAGGTAATACCATTTAGTGCAAAAAGTAATGTCTGGGAGTAGGGAAGGTGATGGCAAGAAAAGTCACAATAACAACAGCTAACTCATACACAACAGCTGATTGCCCCCTCCTCCAACCCTCTCTACCATGGTCATCCCATTATTGGTAATGTTATTGCCCTGGGTGCTCATGCTAAGTAAATAAGGAGTCATCCTTGCCTGATCTCTCACAGCCTACATTCAATCCACCAGCAATTCTCTTGGTTCTTTCTTTAAAAAGTATACTGGACACTCAACATTAAAAAAAAATTAAGCCATTTTCAAAGCTACATTTTTGGTCCAAGTCACTCTACTCTGTAACCTGGATTATTGCACTAGCCTGCTAGCTGGTCCCCCTGCTTCCTTACTTGCCTTCTTTCAGCCTATTCTCAGCATCCAGAGGGATGCTTTTAAAATGTAGGTCAGATCATATCAACTCTCTGCACCACCCTGGAATGGATTCCCATTTTACACAAGATAAAACTAAGTCCTGTACAATAGTGTACAAAGTCCTATGTAATCCTGGATTATAGGAATCACTGCCTCTCCTCCCCCTATTAATTCTTTGACCTTATCTCCTTGCTCACTGCTGTTCATTTAACACATCAGGTGTTCTCTCACCTCAGGGCTTTTGCTATTCTTTCTGCTGGGATGTTTTTCAGCAGATATCCACATCCCTCACTCCCTCACCAACTGGAGATCTTGGCACAAATTTCACCATTTCAGTGAGGCCTCCCTGACCATCCTATTTAAAATCACAAGCCTCTAGGGTCTACTATTAGAATTTCCCACATCAGCTGTGACAAACCTTTTCTAATCTTGGTTCTTCTCTCCTAATCTTATCTCCTTCACTGTCAGCAGAGGATCTTTTGTCCTTTGTTAACTCACAGGTTTGTGTTTAAAAAATGATTAAAGAAGACAATTTAGGTGATACAAACAAACTTTACTTAATACTTCATGAAGCGGATGGTCTCCATTTGGAGAACTGCAAGATGGGGCAGAAGGCAGGAGGCTTTTATAGGATAAAGAAAAAAGAACAAGGAAGAGAAAAATGGAAAATATCTGATTGGCTGAGACCTCAGAGTCAACCTCGTTTGGGGTGAGAAGGAACAAGGAAATAAGTATAGAGCCCAGAGTGTTTGGGATTAGCTGACTGGATATACTGAGTTTCTGGTTAAGGGGAACATTTACAGGGTCATGAAAGTTATCAGGGTTTTGGATTGCTGACCTGGTACCCCTGGCATGAGTGGCTCCATCTTGGGTCTAGAAATTAATTTCAACGTTTGTAATTATTAAAGCTTAGCTAACCTATCTTCTTGCCTCTGTTACCTCTAAATCTTAATATGCCTCACCTACCCTTCTTCTTTCTATTCTTCTTTCTTCCAAGGAAGATAAAAACTTCTTATTTGGGCTTCCCTGGTGGCGCAGTGGTTGAGAATCTGCCTGCCAATGCAGGGGACACGGGTTCGAGCCCTGGTCTGGGAAGATCCCACACGCCGCGGAGCAACTGGGCCCGTGAGCCACAATTACTGAGCCTGCGCGTCTGGAGCCTGTGCTCCGCAACAAGAGAGGCCGCGATAGTGAGAGGCCCGCGCACCGCGATGAAGAGTGGCCCCTGCTCACCGCAACTAGAGAAAGCCCTCGCACAGAAACGAAGACCCAACACAGCCATAAAAAATAAATTAAAAAAAAACTTCTTATTTAAAGCCATGCTCTATGCCCATGCTCAAATTCCATCTCTTCCTCTCTTCCTCTGGGCCATGTTTCACAGGGATCTCCTCTCATACGTATTTTCTTATGGTTTTCATCCTTTCTACCAACCTACACACATACATAGATCTCTCCTCTTAAAATAAACCAAGACTATCCAACAAATTTTGATCCTGATATTCTTCTGTGCTTACTCTCATTGTCAAAATTCTCAGAACATAGCCTTTTCCTCTATTTTTATCACCACTAATTCACTCACAAGAGATTTAGGTCCAATCCTAAACCATCTGAATCTGAATCTGAATCTCTAGGTGTGGGTTCTGATCACATGCATTAAACAAAAACAA
The DNA here is from genome assembly GCF_965194825.1 of Balaenoptera physalus. Taxonomy (NCBI): domain Eukaryota; kingdom Metazoa; phylum Chordata; class Mammalia; order Artiodactyla; family Balaenopteridae; genus Balaenoptera; species Balaenoptera physalus. The sequence goes on from NC_138886.1 coordinate 45,348,134, forward strand.
CAACCACCATCAACAAATCCACAGGTGATTCAAACGCACAACTGGGCTGAGAACCACTGTCTCAGCTCCCAGCAGTCTGTCTGTTGTGTCTCAGAATATTTTCCCTCCAGGCTTGTCAGTGATTAACCTTCTAATCACTAAAGGCAGTAGCTTTTTCTCAGCTCTCTTCTTCCCTGAAACTTGCATCAATTTATGATGCCACTGATTATGCCCTTTTTTTTTTTTTTTTTTATGCCCTCTTTCTAACCACTCGCCCACTTTTTTTTTCACTTGCTTCTGTGACAGACTACTACACTATTTCTTTTCTTTCTTGCTGCATCCTTTGTTAGCACCTCTTCCTCCTGCCTCCTAAATGAAGACAATCCTGCACGGCTCCTACCTCAGCCTTCATCTCCTATCTCCCTATATCCTTTATCAGAAATAGCAGCTGCTTCAGCAATTTCAACAATGACTGCCCTGAATATGATTCCTCAGACTCGCATATCTCGCCTTCTAGGCGTAAACCCAAATTTCTACCATTTTCTCACTGTAACATCAAATCTACCATATCTAAAATCAAACCCATTGTTGTTCTCCATAGTCCCAGTTTGAAATTTATAAGTCATTTTTAAACTACTCTATCCAGATCGTCTCCAATAATCAGAGGCCAAAGCCCACATTTTCTCCTTCTGCCATGTCTTTGTGTCTGTCTTTTTTTTTTTTTTCCTATAAGTAGGAAAATTCTCATTACTACCATTCTCCTGGATTAATACAACAACCTGTAAATATCTTTCTGTTCCTAGTTCCTCTCTTTTTTTTTTAATGTCTTTACGTTCTGTTAGATGAATATGTCTGAAACAAAATATTGAATTTGCCATCTCCCTGATTTAAAGCTCTACCGATAATCTATTTATCATTGGTTCATGCTAATGATAATACACATATATCCCCTGAAAAAAATGATTTTCAGGTAAAATACAAGTAACTAAACTCTAATTTCCATATTGCAGGTTGTTTATTCTCATGTTCATTGTAAATCTCCAAAAAGGATGTATGAAGTGTTTCAAAACACTTGAGCTGGGAACTTTCTTCTCTTTAGAGGAACTGCCCAGCTTAACCAGACTATTTCTCTAAAACTTCTCATCTCTCTGCCTTCACCCTAGCTTGTTCCTCTTCTTAAGGGTACTTTACCTCTTTCTCTGATTTTCAAAGGGTTTTCTCAGACATTATCATTTTACAAAACCTCTCCTGATCACCTATATTGGAGAATTGGATTTGTCCATCTATTGGAACAGAGAATGACTTAGTCATGATCATGTTAGATATATTGACTGTGAACATTGACTTGGGTTGTTTCAAAGAGTCCACTGGGCTAGATTTCCTTTTTGTATAAAATAATGGAGAGATTGGATGGGTGCAAAAGTCACTACAGTATTACTCCGAGTAGAAGGAGAAGAGGAGAATTCACATTTTGTGGAGTACATCATAATTTCCAAAGAATTTTTAGTACATTTCCACATTTAAGTGTCACAATTTCCTGTACGGCTAATCCCAGTTTCAAGATGAAGTGAATAAGTTTCTGAGGAGTTAAATGCTGCCCGCCCCCACTCTCCCCATTGCATACAACTAGTTAGTGGCCATGCTGAATGCAACTTCTAAAGATCTGTTTTCAAAGTTTATATTTATTCCTCTGAATGATGGGGAGCTAGCTGTGACATCTGCCATCCTTCTGCAGGCTGGGGTGGACTCAGCTGATGGAGCTGGCTGGGTGGGGGGGAGCCTTCCACCCTCAGGACCCCTGTGCACATTGAGGAGAGAGGCATCTCTGTACCTGTTCCTGCCAAGATGTGCGTGGTAAAAAAACCCAGGGGAGGGCTGATGGTGATGGGGCCCCGAGTCAAGGACTTCTGTGAGCTACTGTATTGCATGAGAGCCTACTGAGGCAGAGGTTGGAGGGAGCAGAGTAAGCATGGAGGGAGGTGGGAGAAGAGGTTCAGGCTCTGAAGATGAATGGTAATTTACCACAGAACTAGGCCTCAAAGTCAGGACCACTCCCACAGTGTCTGTATTTATTTACTTATTTAGACCCACAGTATGCAAATTAGAAAATTATAATGCAATCAAGGGAGCACATCTCTTCCCCCATCTTTCGCTTTAACAATTTACAGGACGGAAACTGAAGAACAGTCTTCATGTGTGTCTGTGTGTGTATGTGTGAAGAAAAAAGGGCTTGCTGTACAGGTGTGGGCCTTTTCAGTCTCCCTCACGTGACCAGATAGCAATCAACATCAATAGCTGTGTCCTCAAATCAGAAGGATAATGATAGAGAATGGAGCAAATAGAGGCACCGAGGTAAATGGCAAGCCTGAGAGTGTTTGGAGGAGGCGGGGGCAGAGGCCTAGTAATGAAGACAAAATAAGAAAAGTGAAAAGGTATTGTGTCCGCTGACAGTACATTTCACTGGCTCTTCTCCACCAAAGAGAGACACTAGCACAATATCCTGAAAGATTCCATCCAATTTAAGCCCTAGGTCAAGGGATTGGCAACAAAATCCTCTACCAGTTTGAGTCTAGCTTCAAGGTGCTCTATTCAATTGCAAGTTCACATCACATCCTAGTTTATACATACAGATGAAACTAGGCTTCATATTATATGCATTTAGCTGAGACTGTGTTTCTCAGTAATTTCCTTTCATGCTCTGATGAAGTGATATTAATTTTCTTTGCATTACTACAAAGGAAAACATCTCCCAACTCTCTTTTAAAGATCATTGATAGAGGATTATATTAGCTTTTTAAAAAAAATTTATTTATTTATTTTTTTAACATCTTTATTGAAGTATAATTACTTTACAAGCGATTAGGGAGATACTATCTACAGACTCGATTTGTTTTTATTTGAACATATATATGTTATTTCAACAGTTCCAACTCCTTTGCTTCCTCTTCCATCAATGTAAGGTTTTTATTTTTAAATTAAAATTCCTTGGACTTCTGAATCAATATATTTTTTATATCTACAAGTTTTTTTTTTCAAATATGCTCAGTCTTATTTATTGTCTCTCATTGATTACTCACATATCATATATCACTTTTTATTTTCTGAAATATAGTTAACACACTGATTTTATATTTTGGATCTTATAATTCTGATATCTGAAGTCTCTGTGAATATAGTTTTTCTGTCTAGTGTTTCTGTCAGAGTATCTTATTTCCTTCAGCGTTTTGGTTATTTTTGATTTTTAACTTACATTCCTTAGAACTTTGTGTGAATTCTTTGAGGTCTGGACTGAAGTTTCATTTTCCAGAGAGGATTTCATTTGCTTCTATTAGATACCTGAGGGTACTACTAATTATTTAAAATACATTTTTGGATTAGATTGGGCTTCCCTTCAACCCCCATGTAAGCAGTATAAATTTGGGCTGCAAATCCACACGAGGATGACTTCATGGTTATTAATTCTGAAGAAAGATATTTTTGCCTCCAATGTCAAGGTTGAGACATTCCTGGCTCTTCCCAATTTTATGTGGGGGTCTCATTAGACTCCCCATTTGGGGAAGGTCCTAAGATCACAATACTGTCTTTTGAACTCCCCACCCACCCCCTTATAGGCCTCAAAATGGAAGCCTGTGAAGGGTGGCAGATGGCTTGGGGATGAAAGACAACTTACATGCTTCCTTCCCTCTCTTGTTCTCGATTAGGTATGTTTATAAGTTTATTGAAGGGAAAGCATATTTTTCCACACAAAACTTTATATTTAAACTTCGAAAATCTCTCTCACGATTTAAACACACTCCAAAATTATAACAACCCCTTTCCTAGAACACCTCCAAAATGATATATTTGTGAGGCTGTTCATTGAGCATTGTTTGTAGAAGCAAAAGACTGGAAGCATCTCAAATGATCAATGAAGGAATAACTGAACCAAGTATGGTACATCTATTCAATGGAATACTATGCAGCTGTAAAAATGAACAGATAGGTGATCTGGTAGTATAGAGAAAGTTCTCTGTACTAATCACAAAATACTTAAGATATATTAAGTGAAAAAAAGCTAAGTTACGAAATAGTGTATATTACATTCTACCTTTTGTACAGTAAAGGAGGAAATTACTAATATACTTTCTTATTTGCTGTATGTATTGATTTATTTACTTAACAAACATGCACCTAACACTTTCATTTGTCAGGAACTCTTCTAGATATTTTGAAGACTATCAAACCAATTTATCCTCATTTAAGACCCTTTAGGCAGATACTACTAACCCCACTTTTGTAGATAAAGAAATTGAAGCATAGAGAGGTTAAATACCATGCCCAATGTCACATAGCTAGGAAATAGAAGGATACACAAGAAACAGATGCAGATGATAAGCTGGAGGAGGCAGGATGGGGCACAGTGGGAGCAGATGGGGCAGAGGTAGGAGAAGGTGGTCTCAGTGGGTACCCTCTTACATTTTTTTCAAACTGTGTTGATGAATTATAATTCAAACAAACAATGATATAATTTTTAAAAGTATCCAACATTTTTAGTTGTTTACAGTGGAAGGTATTTAGTTGCCGTATTGCTGGAAGAAGAAGTTCCAAGGGTAGTTGGTAAATCCTTTTTATTCCAGCCTTCCCTTTCTGACACCCAGATGAAAAAAATCTTCTCATTTAAATAAAACACTCTTTCCTTTACCATTTTATTTTTAATTTTTTTAAGACTTTTTTTTTTTGATGTGGATCGTTTTTAAAGTCTTTATTGAATTTGTTACAATATTGCCTCTGTTTTATGTTTTGGTTTTTTGGCTGAGGGGCATGTGGTATCTTAGCTCCCTGACCAGGGATCGAACCTGCGCCCCCTGCATTGGAAGGGGAAGTCTTAACCACTGGACCACCAGGGAAGTCCCTCCTTACCGTTTTAAATTAGAGAACGATGATTGCTTTTGTGTCTGGGAGATGATTTAAGGGCTGAAACAAGAAGCAAAGTTACTTTGCTTTCATTAAAAACTTTTTTTTTTTGAGGGGTTGGGTGGATAGGTGATCTGACTATTTAACCAAAAAACTTAAGATTTTTCTGGAATTGTGCTTGAAAAATGGTATATTATTTTAACCCACATATGGAATTCATGGTAAAAGGTGGCTCCATCCCACTACCCCTGGTTTCCTTTACCGTGCTTTATTTTATTCCTTTACCCTGCTTTATTTTAGTTCATGGCATTTATCAATAAATGCCATTTGTATTATTTTTGTTGTCATGTTTATTTGTTCATGGTCTGTCTCCCTTACTGAACTAATGAATAAAATGCTTTGTGAGGGTGAGGACCTTGACTGGCTTATTGATGCTGTAGCACAGTACACTTGGAAACAGTGGCTCCCTTTCAATAAATATTTATTGAAGTTATTAATAGAAAGTCCCAGTTTAATCTCTCTATATAAATATATACATTCAAAGTGAGCAGGGTTTTTTTTTTTTTTTTACATTGTTTTCTGTTTCTTTTATTCTCATCCAAACCACAACCAATCTTGGAATGCTGTGCATTCATTTTCATGGCATTATGGAGTTAGTTTCTCTAAGGACACTGCATTTCAAGGGGTGTTACAAAGAGAAACCAGCAACCTCTAAATGAAATCTAATGCAAAACTAGAACTTTAAGAATAAATGTATGTGGTTATCTGTGATGTTTGCTTAAATTTTTCTGCTGTAGCTCTTAATTGATTGTGTACTTTCATAGATACTGACAACATATGAAACGTATTCATGGATACCATTCTACAGAATTTGTTGTACAATTTGACTTGATCTTTCTCATCTCACAGGAAAAGTAATTTTAGTTCATATTTATTTTTATATTTCTATATAATCATGAGTTGCGGAGGAGAGTGTAGCTCAGAATTTTATTTTTGTGTTTAATTGCAATAGAGTCCATTAGTAAAGACAGTTCAGGAATAAAAACAATAGCAGCCACTATTATCTTCGTTGAGGTGGTTATTATTATCTCTGCTTTATAGATTAAGGAGTTGGGGATCAGGGTTGGGTAAATTGTCCAAGGTCATCAGCCAAGCTGGGATTCAAACGCAGTTTGACTGACTCCAAAGTCTATACTCTTAATCATGACTGGATTACTTCCCTTTTACTATTTAACTTTTCCTTTTAACCTTGTTTATTTTTTATTGTTTGCATCTTTGTCTTCTATTGTAAGCTACTCAAAAATTATTTTATTAAGTAGATTGCACATAATAAATACATACATACATTTATAAGTGCCTCCGAAAGTCCCATTTTATTTGCATACTAATTGAATAATTAATAATTATTAATAAATAATTGAAGTACACAGTATTTATAATAGTATTGCTGAAGCCAAACACTAACAGAGGAAGCACTTTCACAATAAATTATACCAAATAGATGGTCTCTTGAAAGTGTTTTCCCTGCTTTCCAAATCCTAGAGTTTTCTTTTATTCATCTTTAATTTTTTAATTGAGAGGGTGAACAGTGGGCAAATGCAGATAAATTTCTCCAGTGATAACATTTCTTTTCACTAATTAAAATTATCCAAGTGTTCTTCTTGAGAACAAGAATATTGTGTGTTTCACCAGTTAACAAAAATCTTATTATTTCCATGTCTGTACTGCTAAAACTCATCAAATGACATTTAAAACTCCAAATGGCATGAAACTAGTCAGCAATGAAGGTCTTTGAAAATGTTTCATTTTGAACTAATGAATAAAATGCTTACTTTTGAAGAAGGATGAATAAAGTTAAAATGTCATTCTTGTTTTTAAGAAAACAAACACCTGCTTGAAGATTTCTTATATTTAACCAGAGTCAAGGGTTTCATGTGGAGGAAACAAATTAGCCTTTTCAAGTTTTAGGAGACTCTATGGGGACATTCTTTTGAGTAGACAAAAGTAAGAGGAAAAAAAATAAACCCTTTAAGAACTAGAAAGCCATGTGCAGAAAAATGTCTGTGATTTCAGAGGCTTAAAACGTTAATGCTTCATTCACCTCTGTTTACTACGTAAGTAAGAGAATGTACAGTCTTTATTTTTCATATCCCCTAAGCAAAAACAGATTTTTGTGCCAGGAAGCATGCGGAGGAGGTAATGATGAAGGAGGCATTGTGGTGTTCTAGAAAACAATTAGGAGAATAAAGGTCTGCATTCTTCTTTCACCTCTGTTCCTAACTGGTTCTATAACTTAAGTCATTTAACCTTCTGGGGCTCAGTTTCCTTATTTGTAAAATGGGTCTTTTACCTGTCTTATATGTATCTCCCAATGCTTCTGGGAATCAATTCAAATAAGTGAACTGTATGTGCAAAGGATAGAAGTTCAATATCAATATAACAGAGAATTCTTCCTTATGTGGGTCATGGGGATGTTCACACATTTTAGGAAAGCTTAAAAATTCTTCCTTTTCTATGCAAGTTAAAAGCTTTTTGAATGGCAGATATTAAACTGCCATCTTTATCACTGTCTTACCAGGTGACCTTGGGCTAGTTGGTCAGCTGATACTTCCTCTTTGTAGTTTTTACATCTTAAGAATTTCAGTTTTTTTTTTTCTTTTTCATGCTATGGGAACAATTTTATAAATGACTCCAGCTATACAATCCATTTTTGGAATCTTGAAGTTACTGATGTAGTCTTACTACTACTGCAGGATGATCAGAGTGAGCAATTGGATTGAAATGATAGTCAACTGGATTTGCTACAGAAAGTGAGAGATAGGGAGATTTTGAGTTGTTTATAATCTTAATTGACCAAACATTTGAACAAATCGTATTTTAATGTCCCCCAAAGAGGTGAAGGATTTCAGTTAATGTATTTTCAAGAACTTAGATGAACTCAAAGAATTAGTTTGCTAACATAGTGTCCTCTCTGTATATTATCCTATAGAAATATGTCAGAGTTAAAATAATTTCTCTCATCACCTCTTCCTCTTTTACCTCCTCTTACTTTTCTCCCCCTCCTCCTCCATCATCATCATCATCATCATCATCATCATCATCATCATCATCATCATCATCAAATACTGAATTCCTACTCAATTTCAATGTACTGTCTTAGTTCCTTTTAAGCACAGTAACTATAACAGCTGACTCCCCCCTTTTTCTAAACCTAAAGACAAGGTGTTATTTTAACCATCTAAACCGGAATAAACCTGAATAAGGTCTTGTCTTCTCTTAGTGGAAGTAAATTTAATGGAAGAATTTAATACTTTATGTAAGCAGAGAAATTTGTTATATTTTATGAGACTGTGCAGTAAATTTATTTTTTAGATATAGTTTTCTTTTTTTGCTTCCTTTTGAGATAATCAACAACAATCCTAAAATCTTATAGTATTTATTTATCAAGTCATTTGTTTTTAGATTTAGTTGCTTATAAATGACTAATGTTAAAATACATTTAATCCGTGCACCTCCTATTTATAAATTCCAACATACACACATTATTAATAGATTTCTTTTATTAGCAAGTTACTGCCTTCTGAATTTGGACAGCTCATGAGAATGATTTCTACCTCATCCTTTGAAACATTTCTGACGCAGCCAGGCATTTTATTTTGTGAATATGTTTACCATAAAACAACAAAGGGGATTTCTCTAAAATCCATGTAAATACCAAAGCCACTTTTCAAAGTTCATTAGTGGAGAGATAAAAGTGGGAGGTTTTGATTTCAAGAGAGTAAACAGAAGCCTCTGGAGAGTACATTTCACTGGAAATAGGAGGGCAAAGACTGGAAATTTTATCCCAAGATTTTTTCATCTGTCATCCTAACCACAGCACTGGAATCCCAGCAACATGAACACAGATCCTCATCGGCCAGAGGCTCCCTTGATTTAGCCACTCTGAGTAACTTAGAAGCAGGTGGGAAAAGAAATCTGGGTAGTCTTCAGCCAATGGAAAATGTAAATCCCTCTTCTGCAGCACAAAGATTTGTTTTTTCATCTCCTTTCTCTATGTATTTTAATAAAGTGAAGAGAACAATATGTCTCTTTTTGTAAAAGATGTACACACACGCACACATACTTCTATGTTGTTTTGGGAAAGACTGCCGTTTTCGTGTAAAATAACTGCATGTTTCACCTTGTTCTCCAGGGCTCCGAACTGCCAGTCTTGTGATGTGCTGTCGCAACTTATGCGTGACTGACTGGTTACAGAGCCTGATCTATATGGAGAGGTGAGAATTTGTCACCGTGAATAAGCAGAAAGATCAGTCAGATACAGTGATAGATCTGTTCTTTGCCTGGATTCGTCTGCTGCTATATTAGGGTAGCTTGGCAGCTGCCAAATCCAATTGTGAGCCTGGTTTTGTGGCTGAAAAAACCGAAAAAGAAGAAATGATGTCCTGACATAGCCACCTTGGGGTACAGTAACAGCAGAGTGAAAAGATTATGGTCATCATTACATCAAAGTCTTCTCTGACTCCATATTCACCCCAGGGGGTGCAGCAGCTACTTCAGCATCTTTTCTCAGGCACCACAGGGAGAGTTCATATATTGGGGCTTTGGGGTTCAAGTTAGCATCTGGGGTAGAAGTGGGTGGACAGGGTCACACAGAACTCATTCTGACTTTTTCCAGGCCTGCTAATTAGAATTAGCATTTGTAATTAAAAATTAAGCCAGCACTCTGGTGCCAAGGGCAAAATATGGTCAAATGACCCTTACACAAGCTGTAATAGTGTGCTATGAAAATATGACAGATTTTGCAAAACTCATTAATGATGTTAAAGACAATGTGCTCATTAGATTGGAGGGTATAAAATGTGCACAGTAGCTTATCTGCCTTTGTGTTCATTCACTCAGCTGTGTTCATTACTATTCATGTGGATTAAAGAGAGGAAAAAGAAATAAGATCAAAGAAATAATATCAAGCCATTCTCAATCATATTTAACTGGTGCCCTTTGACAATCAACCTCTATTCAGCATTCCAAATCTGAGGGAAACTTCTTTCTTAGAATGCTCTTCACTCCCTAAGAGAGTGCTCAAAGGCATTTTGTTTATTCTTTATCCCTTTATGAACCTGGCCATTTTAACAACAGGAAGAAAACAGCAAACACAGGAAAGGAATACTTATGAAATAGAAGGAGGAACTTCATCAGGAAAGTCACATTTAAATTCAGTCTGCAGGAGAACACCCAGAGGAGAAATGAATAATTTTGTCAGCAGATCAGTAATGCGGGTGCCATAGTGGCCACCGAATTTTTGGATGGATTGGTGTCCTATCGACTACAAGACAAAACAATGAGTCAATGGCAAAGCGTCCATCTTTAATGGGCACTCTACCAAACTCATTGGGCAACATTTTTTTTCAAGAATGTTATCATCTTCTAATTTTTTTAGTAAGAAAACAAAAATCAGTATTCTTAAAAGTCTGAAATTTTGGCAGCAATGCACACATTAAAAATTTTTAAAACATTTCTCCAAGTTCCTCCTAATTGAAGAATCATAACCACTGTAGCTCATGGATATAATAACAAAGGCAATCTTGTAAGAGCTGGTGCCATTACCTTCCCGACTGACATTCAGCCCTGCAATCAATTTAAGTAAGCTTGACAGGCCCATCCAGATTAAATGAATTGTTTAAAAGTTAGGGGGTGGATTTTTAAAAAAAAATAAAACAACAAAATAATAAGCATCAGAGCTTGTTAACCCTTGGAGAACTGTGCTGTGATGAAAACAGGGATGCTGAAAGGACTCCACTAACATCTTACTGCCATTAGCACTATTCCAGGTGGAGATGTTGCTGTCACAGTCACTGTTAGTAATTTTTCAGGACATTTTACAGAACATTTCAAAAGTGCAGATCTCATCATATTCCCAGAGTGTGAACAGCTGAATAAGGACTCCTGTAGAACGATAAAGAAGAGTCCTGCAAAATTTTGCATAAATACGAGGAAAACCACAAGAACAACGTTTTGACAATGACTGGATCCTAGCAGAGGAAAGCATCTATCATTTTGCCTCACGGGGAAATTGCATTTGTGAGGTAATTCTATAAAGTTGATTAGAAAGACTCTGAACAACATGTGTGCAGAGCAGAGGTACCAAACTCAAATGGCTAGGCAGGTAGTGCAATAAGTGAGGCAAGTGCAGAGGGCCCCGGGAATAGAGAGTGAATGTCCATCTAAGGAGGGAAGCCACTCCTCCGTTCCAGTGGTCACCCTGTGAGAATGGAGGCCCAAAGCTCCTGACTTTTTAAAAGAGAAACTGGACACCTGGATTTTTCAGAAGTTTCCTGTGTTTAAAATGAGGACAGTTTATTCAAAATGAGCCCAAACCATAAACTAACAACAACAACGAAAACCCAGTGAGATTCATCACACCAGCTGCCATTTGTATTTATGGAGTTTGTTATCATGCTATCCATGTTTATTGAGAGTCTCCTGAATATAAAGTTCAATATTGATGCTCTGAAGGACACTGTATATCTTGAAGGCAAGAATTTTACTCTTAAAGAATATGATGTGTACCTGGGAAACCAAGTAATGAAAGCAGCCCTCCAACAGTCCTAGAAAAGTACAGTATAACATTGCACTCTTCCTTCTAATTAGTAATAATGAGTTCATCAGACTTTTTGAGGAGTAAAGACCAAGAGGAGTGAATGAGACTTGAGAGAGAAAATAAAAACTAAGCTCAGAGTGATGTTTTGGGCGGAATATCAGACATGATCACTGAAAAAAAGGGAAAAAATGGGGGAGGGAGAAGAACTGGTTAGATTTTTGAGTGATCTTCACAGATATACATTTCTGGCTAATGTGACTGCTGTTGAAATAGGATTGCATTTACATTTGGTCATTTCCCTTATGTGCAGAAAAGCACAGGAAAGAATTACAGAAATATTCAGGTTTTGATTCTTAGAAACTAATATTGACTGTAGAGGTCATGGATAGCTGATCAAGGATAGGTAAGGTTGAAAGAAAATTTCTGATTGCAAACAATTCTGCAGCATTATATGTTCTTTTATTTTTATTCAGTGTGACAGTGTGTCAGCTTAGATGAAAAGGAACACTGAAGGTTTTTCATGGGCTTCAAACATCACATAGCATTAATTCCGATGAAAAACTTTCAAGACATGACTTTAAATGGCAATAATTTTGACACCGTGAATTTCAAGATGAGGAATTCATCACCCCTTCCATATAAACTGCACCCCATCTGCAAGAAGACTTAGCAGTTTTTATAAAAAAATTCCCATGCAAGGTTTAGCATGTTTGCACTCATATTTTAGTGGGGAAGGGTGGAGAGAGAAAAGCATTTCTGAGTTGACTTATATATATTTATCTTTCAAAAAAAGATACCATAAAAGATGTAGGGCTTGTCTTTTCTTTTGTATACTAAAGAAGCCAAATAACAATGAAACTTGATCGTCATTCTATTTAAAGAAGGCAATTATGCAGTGGTTATACATATCTGTATCTCAGATGTCTCAACCTAAGATGTCTGAGCCCTATAAACTGATCTCGTGACAGAACTGCATTTCACAGGGGGATAAAATGGTATAAAACTACAATCTTGGTATTTCTGAAACGGGAACGCCATTCACTCAGGGAGAGACATTCAGTCTCCCCAGTACCTTTAGATCTTCACTTTATATTTGGATGTAATACGTAGACAACTGGTAGCTTTGGGGACACTTTTGATTTGGCTGTGCATATGGCCCTAGTCTGAAGGTGGAGTCCTGCACCTATTAGAACTGGCAGCTTCAGGGTTATGGCTACATCTCAAAAAGAAGAAAGCTTGAAACTAGCATTTAACCTTGATCAGTCATTGTCACATACAGTAATCGGTGAAATCCCAGTGTTTAGGCTGTCAGTTTATACCTTCAACAAAGTGTGAGCTCATTCACGATGACTGACAACTCTGCTTCAAAGTAAATGTCCTGCCCAGCAAAGTGTTCCCATGTACTGGGAGTCTCTTCATGAGAAAAATAGTGTCTTTAAGGGAGCACTATTTTTATGTTGCAGGAGAAATGTTGAGATTAACAGTAGAATAGTCTAGTACCTTATGAAACAACAAAGAAAAAGGAAAGGATATAAATAAACTGACTTCTGGGATAAGAATCACATTTAATAAATGGGGATGATAAGAAGGAAGGTGTCATTTAAAAATGTCTCAAGTATTCACTGGGAAATGAACAATTAGTCCATATTAGAAATAAAGTCATCTTGAGGCCAGGAAGAAGGGCTGATGTCCTTAATTTCTTTCTACAGGGAGGAGTGAGATAAAGGAAAATGAATGATTTCAGGCCACAAGCCATTGGTGTTTCTGTCTGACTTTGATTACCGGCATAAGTAGCATGGTTTGACAATTGCTCCTCTGCTTGGTCCAGTGTCCCTGGATCTACATAATAAGAAAGAACAAATTTCCTCTTCAGGTGGCCATATGGCCAATTTTACCTGCAGAAAGCTATGAGATTTCATAGCAGCATCCACAACTTGGTTGGTGTTACCTTTAAAGATATGGGGTTCACTTTATTGTTGGGGCTTTAGTTGGCTTCAAATTCAGGCTATATCTGGTGTGACAGTTTTGATTTTGCTAAACCCAAAGTAAAGATGGAGAATTTACAGTCAACTCTCAAAAGGAGTGAATAGAATCATGTTTTTTTCCCCAACCACTAAAATCTAATGAAGATAAGATTTTACTTCTATTTGGAAAATATTTTGGTTATGTGTATGACCTTTCATCATACTTGGGCTGGAATTTGGATATATCTTAGAGATTTGTAGAAACAGAAAGGGAAGATCAGTTTTCAGAAGAAACATGGAGTGCCTATAAGTTTAGGGTGAGAGACGGAATATTTACACTAAACTGTTGCCTAAGCATGCCATGAGTCTCATACACTTTCATTTGATACAGCTCTGAAGTGTTACTAAATTAAGATATACCAGTTTAATAATAAATCCTCATATTTAAAATAGAAACTAGGGAATTAGTTTTCATTCTTCTAGGTAATCATGCTCTTTTACATACTGAAATGTAATAATAAAACTTACAGTATCCAACATTGAGTGCTTACTATGTACTAGGCACTATTCAAAACACTTTAAAACATACTTTGTATTAGCTCTTTTAAATGCGTTTACTATTTTAATTCTCACAATAAGGCATTGAGCCAGGTGATATTATTATGCCCATTTTAAAGATGAGAAGTTGAGGCAAAGAAAGGCTTAACTGTCAAGGATTTAAATATTGGAGAAATATGCAGGGATTCTACAAGGAGCAGAGACAAAGGAGAGGTTTTTGTTTTTTATGGTTAACGACTAAACTGTTAAATGTGATCTTAGCGTTATATTTTTTCTAGCTCTGTATTACCTATTCTCAGCTTATTTGTTCTTTATTTATCTCTTTATTCTTCTATTCAATCCTCTTGCCACTACAAACTACACTTCTTTCCTTTTTTCCTCATTTTTCCAATAAGAAAAATCAACTTTCAGAAGTCCTTGGGTTACAATATTTCTTCCGTTTATGAAGAAAAGAAATATTATCATGTAAAAGTCCATGATTTCAAATTCTATGACAGCATGAAGAATTTTTTCTTAATTATGAAATATATAATACTTGCAAAAATACTTCCTCCATTTCTTAACCATCTTCATGGATAGAAAACATGGCAATTCCCCTGGAAAAAGTGGTCACGTAAAGAGAATTCCGTCAACACTTTGATGAAAGAAGCTTCATGAATTTGAATACTGCTGATCTAAATCCTAGCTCCAACACTCACTAAGTAGGTAACCTTGGGAATGTTATTTAACCTCTCTTAGACTCATAGCCTCACCTAAAACATGGCAGTAATAACTGTATCCACTTCATGTGATTGTTGTGAGAAAATCTCCGAGCAGAATGCCTGGGATAGAGTAGGCACACAACAAATGTTAGTATTCTCACCAGTGCAACAAAACCTAGAACAAAGCACACAGAACTAGTACCTAGTAGCTCTTAGATCAATGTGAATGCAACATTACCTATGAAGAAGAAAATAATTTTAGTAATACTACATAAGAAGAACATATTACATTCAGAAGAAATAATTTTCAGTTTGTCCCTAAAAGGTATTGAAAGCCCAATTATACCCACAGAGTATGAAACTGCTTCAGGTGTATCCACAGCCAATCCCTGTCTTGCTCTCATTTGTTCACAGTTTACAGGTGGAAAGAGTAACAAGACATTGGCCTGGCACACTAAATCCTGGACTGAAACATCTAGGGCTGCGGCTTCCCCACTACCAGACACACGTCTGTGCAAGATGAGATTAGGAGACACTTGAGACATTGATGCCTGAGGCCTGCATTACTAACCATATAAACATTTTTCTTTTTTCAGTAAAGCAAATACGAAGGGAGCAGCTGCACTAGGAGAATAGTATTTTCACAGTTACTTGTAGTAATAACTGCACTTTCAAAGTGTTCTCAACACTCGGACGATAAGGGACAGATCCCACTCCCTTTATGTAGATTACAGTTTTACTCAAGCAGGGTAATTTCCTGCTCACCTTTTCCTTCAAGGTCTCTCTGGTGCTTGCCCCAGTAGAAAAATGATCTCTTGTTTTATGTCACTGAAGTTTAGGGAAAAGGAAGTGACAGATTTGGAGTGTCTTTTAAAAGCAGATAGATAAGTTTAAAAATATATTATAGCAAACTATATTTATGGTCATCTGTTGATAGTCTACATAGATCTCAGTCTTGGAAGAGTAGCTCTGAAACTCCATTTGGAAATCATGTGAAATTACGTCATCACTCACAACATGGTGTTAACAGCTATCTATCTTCAAGTGCATGAAGTCGACCAGTTACCCTATAAACATGCTGCTGGGGAGATATACACACAGAGAAATATTTTGGAAGAGTGAAAATATTCTTAGTCAAAGTCTGGCCTCGTTTGCAGTGACAAAACGGATTTGAAGGACAATTTCTAAACTCGTAAAAAATGCACATGATACGTTGTGCATTTGTATGAGTAGACTTGAACTCAGGCCTTGGAAGTCTTAGACAAAGCTTGAGATTCTGCGGGCTCTGTTCTCTCTTCTGCAAAACCGGGGGGGGAGGGGGTTGAACTAAATGACTGAGTTTGTAAATTCTAAAATCATTCTTGGCAATAATAAATGTGGCTATACTTTCATTATATAGACAGAAAAATAGTGATTCTCTGAAATTTCTTATGCTAGCACCTCTATCTCTCTTCCTTGCTTTATTTTTCTTTGTAGAAATTACTACCATCACAAATACTATAGATTTTACTTAAAAAAATTGTCTGTCTCTCTCTTCTGGAATGTAGGTTTCATTAGGGCAGGGATTTTTGCTCTCTTTTGTTCACTGCTGTATTCCCAGATCTTGGAACAATGACTGGCACATAATAGATGCTTAGTAAATACTTATGAAATGAATGAGTCTTATAACTGTTCACAATGTAGCATCTTGTTTTTCATAGTAGCATACTGTAATCAAAGTTTTCCTTGCCTTCTATCTAAAAAATGCTTGAGAATAAATTTCTAATTTAAAATTTGAATAATACTCAAAGTCCTTTCATACTGTATTACTAGCAACAAATAATGGTCAACTGCTATGCTTACAGTTTCTAGGTCCAAACTCTCCTGAGTTTTATGGTTAGCTTTAATTAATTAGAGTGTCTTTTCCAAATTGTGTTTTGTGAATCGCTGTAAATATGTCAACATGGAAATGGAATTTAGATCTTTAATCCCAGTCTTCCATTCAGTGAGGCTTACGTTTTTAAACTGCCCGGAAAGTCAACCATTCCAAGCTCTGCTTGAGCATGTCAATGAAAGAGCCCAACACAACTCTCTTAGACCATTATTCCTTATTACAAATGGAAATTTGCTTTCTAGGCACTTCAACTCATCAGCCCTGGTTCTACCAGAGTGTCACAGAATGTCTCCTCTCTAACATTTAATCTTTACTGTCTTTGTCTTTTATTTGAAGGTGGCGGTTGATTGGTATTTGTTGTTGTTTACTGTCCAGTTTGATTTTTGGGTTTTAAAGCATACATTTCTGAAATACATATTCTGAAATATATATATTTTCCTGCTTTTTCTTCTGATCAGTCATGAGTCTCCCATCTTTGCCCTAAGTGTCTCTTTTTTATTATAGCAATTCTGAAATTAATTATAATTACATAATTAAAAAAACCAGAAATCATGGCAGCAAGACCACAGATCACAGCTGCCACCACATTGCACATCTAAGAAAATATACCTTCCCCAAATTTCTGGCACAAACTTTAATTTTTGATAATCATCAGGAAACATGTATTGGATGTCTCACATGTGCATCCTCAGTTGTATGGAAAAGTCATGAGAAATTCTGAGAAACAAGTGTTGGAAGAAAAGGACCCATGGAATTGTGGCAGCCTTGGTCTGCAGAGGTGGGAAAGCAGATGCACCATGCAGAACAAACTGGAGCTCCCTGCAGGGATCACCATGGCAGACTGTCCAACTGAGTTTGAATAAGTCTTCATGCTTTTTCTCTTTGGTTGCTTGAATTGAGAAATTAAAAGTAAGGTCTTTGTTTTCCTAAGGGGAAAGTGTGTGAGTTAACTAGAGTAATGAGTTGCAAGCCATAGTGTAGAATCATTTGGGGTCTTTGGTAAAGTGGATGGTTGTCAAGATATTGGGCCCCTAAGTTAGAGATTCTGATTCAGTAATCTGCACTTTAAATGAATTCCCTGGTAGTTCTGATGCAAGCCAGGAGCTGAACACAACTTGAGTGAGTCCAAGAATTAGGCAAGTCTACGATAGTCCATTTTGGTTTTCTTATTGTGAAAATGAGTAGGTGTGAAGTTGTAAATTAGATAGGAGCAAACTCTACTTTTTCTTAAAGTCACTGTACCGCATCTTGTATTTTCTTACTAGCTCTTTTGCAAATTTTTTTCTTTTACTTTTGAAAATTCAGTGATCAACTACAATTTGTTTGCAGTTATTTTTCTCAATGTCTCTCAGCCCTAGGTCTGTATTGGAATCACCTGGGATACTTTTAGTAAGAGATTCTAATTTCGTTGCATATTTCAAGAAGCAAAGGTGAACATTCATCAGGGGGCTGCTAGAATGGGGATGGAAAGCAAAACAGTAGAATTCTATATTTATTATAAAAGCTGAAAACAAGTATTCTTCAAATTTTCTCATCTTGCCATGGGAACATATGAATTGAAATAAGGGTTCCCACATACCTGCTCACTTGCTGTGTTGAGAGTAAACATTCTAATGTGTGGGTATGGTATCCTCTTTTCCTTTTAAGAGGGACCCAGGAAGAAAATCCTGGCTGGTTTAATAAGATGTGAAATGCAAGATGGGAAACTAAAGATTATTTGACCAATTATAAAGATAAATCTCTAGTTTTCTCTAAAAAAGAATAAAAATAAAATTCTATCACCCTATTGCCCGACTTTATTAACTAGACTATACAGCTGTTTCGTTTCCTACTGATTTCTAAAAAGGGATCTCAGAAACACGACTTCTCCCTGCCTTGATGTTAAAATTCCTTTCATATGGCATGCAAGCCTTTAGCTAGTAATGAAAAAATCAATATAACCTCCAACTCTTGATAACTTCTACATTTTACTTACAAAGGATTTAAACAGTCACAGCAGGGATTATGGCACATAAGTACACTCTTTTTTCTCCACTCAGTGGACAAAAATGAAATATTGCTTGTTTCCTGAAAATCAGGAGTTTATCTTTTGTGTTTATTTACCAGCATTTGGGATGTAGATCACTAAGTACACTCAGCTTCAAGTGAAACTAAATATAACTTAGTGAGTAATTTTTGAAAACCTTGTATACCTTTCGCTTTGTGCTACGGCAAATCCAAGGTAAAAAGTAATAATTTCTCTTTCTAAAAGTCTTCTTTATTATATGTAATCAGGACCAAAGATACATTTTCCGAGAAAAAATATTTTTGAGAGATCATTAGGTTTCTAGATGTGATCTTTGCAGGATATATAATACTATTTTTTTTCTTTTACATTGTTTGAATATAAGATAAAGACAAATATTATAATTTTTTGAATTTGGCTTTCCATATTTGAGCTATGATGGTTGATCCAAGCTTCGATTACCAGACAAGGGAAGAATCAGTAGTGGTTAAAAGAAAGTATTTCCATTACGCAAGTAGTGATGAGACCACAGGAGTTGTTTGAGCAAACAATAGAATAAATATTGAAACATTATCTTCTCCTATAAATTAGTTGAACGTTTTCATGCATGTATTCAAATCACCAGCTGATCTTATGGGAAGGAAATAAAAAGGTCAGCAAAAAACAAAGTTAATCCATTTTTCATCAGAAGTCAAGACCTTTACATTTCCTTCAAGATCTCTTAAGACTTAGTATCTAGGAGATGATAATGATATAGCTGTGGTATCAATTATTTCTAGCAAGTGTTTCCCCAATTTCGTTATCCATCACATCTAGTCAAACTCAATCCCTTTTCAGACATTGCTCTTGCTTGGGTTGAGTCTTAACTCTTCCTCCCTCTGAAGGAATCGTACCTTTCTTCAGGCCTTTCCAGACTCAAGGCAGATTAAGTCCCCTCCCCTATGACCGCTTAGCCCCATGTGTAAAACCTCACCATGGCATACCCACTGTGCTGTAATTACTGGCTGGCAGTATCTCTGACTCTCTACATATAACATGATCTTTACTTTATTCCGCTTTCTCCCTGAGAATCTAGCACAGGTCTTGGCATGTAATATTTGCTAAAAAATTTGTGGTCGACCCAATGAATGAAGTCATGACAATAATTTCCATGCTGTCAATTGAAAACTCTGGTGTGTAGTACCATTGAGTTATTCTCAAGAGTTTTTCTTAGCTCAGGAATTAAAGACTGAGTATAAACCCAAGCAGCTTCAGCTACATAATCAACTCATCAAAATTTTCTGCCACACTAATACTGATTGTAGAAGGAAGATTCAACAGGAAACAAAAGATTACTTATTATTATTAAAAGAATTAAGTTTAAAAAGTGTTTGGGGGCTTCCCTGGTGGCGCAGTGGTTAAGAATCCGCCTGCCAATGCAGGGGACATGGGCTCGAGCCCTGATCCGGGAAGATCCCACATGCCGCGGAGCAACTAAGCCCGTGAGCCACAACTACTGAGCCCGTGTGCCGCAACTACTGAAGCCCGCGCACCTAGAGCCCGTGATCCGCAACAAGAGAAGCCACCACAATGAGAAGCCCTCGCACCGCAACGAAGAGTAGCCCCCGCTCGCCACAACTAGAGAAAGCCCGCGCACAGCAATGAAGACCCAACGCAGCCAAAAATAAACAAATAAATAAATTTATAAAAAGAAAAAAAAAAGTGTTTGGTTTAACAGTCTCCTAGAAAGAGTCCAGTTGGAAAGCTAGTTTGGAAACACATCACAGGTGATTTTTTGTTTTAACTTTTGATTATGGGGCACTAACAATAAGGCTGAAGATTTTATTTTGAACACTCTGGCTAGAGTTTTCTAGTTGTGAAAGGTTTATATATGTAAAACAACACAGATGTGTGACAAATATACTTTGCATCTGACCCAGTTTATGAAAGTATGAGAGGGAGATATTGAGATCGTTTCTCCCTTAGTCCAATAGCACTTGTGATAAACTTTTGCCAAAGGTAGAGGTAGAAAAGACGAAAAGGACTATGACAAAAGAGAGAAAAGGTATCAATCCCAAGGGGGCAAGCTATGAAATGATGAAAAAACTGAGAAATGAGAGGGAGCAAAAAGATATAAATATGTAAGAGAATGCAAAGGGAAAACATAAGACTTTAGCAAATTAAAAGGTTATTATAGAGAAGAAAATTTGAGAGAATCAAAGCTAACAACCTGAGTCAAACCTCAAGAAATATCTACCAAATGCTTACTGCTTGTTAAACACCTAAACTTAAATGGCATCATCCCTACCCTATAAATCAGCATGATGTGCTAGGTTAATAAGGATTAGAGATAGAGCTGAAAGCTAGAAAAGAGGTACTCACATGAATTTTGCATTCTCCCTTTTTTTTAGGTTAATAGTGATTTTCAGTGAAGCCCCTATTCATCAAAACATTTCCCTCCATTCTTTCGTTTATTATCTGGGTACAGTGGAAAGCCAAACAATGACTTCAGCTTACAGGTTGTTCCTTGTGAAGAATAGCCTACACAGATTCTGATTTATGTCGTTTCTCTTTTTGGTAACCAGTTTAAAGAACTGAATATCAGCACCATCCTCTAGGGAAGCAAGTCACAGACAATGCACTGCATTAAATGATTTATCTTAGCAAAATCAAAGAATTAGGCTTTATCCTTACTGAGGCAAACACCTGTCCACTGCTGTATTACCAGCTTGTGATCAGCACTTGGGTTAATAATGTGAAATAAATTTCTCAGCCTTTATTTGACCTATGTACAGATAACTCAGAAAATAATGCAATAAAATCACTGTACAGAATCAATTTGCTCAGTATTTCCTAGAGAGAATGTGAATTCTAATTTCTATTTTTTAATGCTTGTAAAATTTTGATGTCATTTACTTTGGATCTAAAAATACTTCATCTCAATTATTATATTAATGATGTATCAAGTAAAGGCTCAGTTGAAATCAACATGCCCAGTGGAAATCAATAAGTTCAGCACAATGCAATTCTCAAAAGATTATCCATTTTTTAGAGAGCTGAAAATGTAAAATTGAAATTAAAGGCAAGCTGCTAAAATTCAGCAACTATAAATGTTCTCTGAAGAGAAAGTTATCTGTCCATCCATCCATCCATCTACCCATCTACCCATCTTCTGCTTTGTGGCAAAATGGTCTTAAGTGACTGCTCAATAAATTTTTATTGAATGTATCAGTGGTGTGACAACAGAAAACAAAAGCCAGACAGGAATAGAATCAAGGTCTGTTGCAGCCAGGAGCAGGAATTGGGAGATATAGGAGGTAATACACAAGAAGCATATTTATGAAAGATTGGAGCATTGCAGCAATGTCGCTTTACCATCCTTATAATTTCATAGTAAACCATCCAAAGGGGGTTAACTGTACTTTAATACTATTACAGATAGGGAAACGAGGTACGGTTCCATTTCCTAAGTGCATTTATTCAACATTTGTGTCAGATACTATATTCTGCAATAGGGATAAAATGGTGAAAAATCAGCCTTGTGACAATCCAAGATTAGGGATAAACTGTAGAAACCTGGCTCTCTTGGCTTACCCATGTTACTGACTCAATAATTGGATGACATGATCATGAGGTTTCAGCAGATTCCTATGAAAAAGTTCTAAAATAGACTATTGAAACCTGTGCTATTTAGTACGACGATATTGTCCATTAGTGAAACGTCAATCTGCTGTGAAGATTTCTTTTAAAGTTTCTGAAAAGGCTCACTTTTGTGTGTGTTTGGCATTTTTTTTGGATTAAATTTTAAAATCTGAATTTAATTTTGCACAGCAGAGTAAATTATGACCCCCTGATTTATCCAACAAAAGGCCATGGGCTAATCCTTTTGGATTACGGTAAGGGAAAAGGAACACTTTAGTTAATTATAGAATGAGTTTGCAAGATTTATCATCCCTAGATCTGTTATGGAAAACTTTCAAGGGATTCAATATACATGTGGTTATTTTTCTGGATGATACTGTTGTTGCTACAGCTGGACTTCACCATCTGAATCATCTTGGGCTTATGATCAGACCCCTAAATGAAATATTATTTTGAATAAATCATCTTCCCAGAATAAAAATAGGAGTTTCAGCTCAAGCTTGGTGATTAATGCAGTGGTACAATCAAGTTTTTGTTAATGGCAGAATTTAGAAGCTGGGAGGTTTTTATGTTGATGTATTTTTCTAGCTGGTAGGAAATGCCACTTAGTATCCAGTTGCCCAATAAACTAAATATATGTTAGTCACATACAGGTCATTGCTTCCATTTAACACCTCAACCTGGTTAATTAAGCTGTTAAAGCACAGAATTTACCATTTATTTTGTATTCATATACAACAAGCCTAAATGGTGTGGTGCTATAGTTAGTAAATAGACTAAAGAGTGTGAAAGACTCTAGGGTCAGTGATCATGCTTTAGCTTGTCATCAGACAAGATGCAAGATCAACAGAACAGAGAGGTTCATAGTATGCAGAAAAGCAAGCCAGCCCTAGAAATGTGAGCGACATATTAAATGGAATGTAGCTACTTAGGACCAACTTTTTAAAGTGCAAATATTGTGTATGATTGCTGTCTGTCAGATAATAATAATACTGCTAATTAAGTACCTGCTAGGTTTGATATTTATTGACTCATTTACTTCTTGTTCCTAATCCAATGAAGTAGGTCTCAGTCTTCTATTGGACAGGTGAGGAAACTGACACTCAGAGGGGCAGGAAAATAATCCCAGTTGACTGGGGAAATAAGTAGGGCAGAAAGACTCTTAATTTCAAAGCTCAATGTTTACAGTTTTTCTTTTTCTTTTTAAAATCATTCTGCCTTCCAGTACTACACTGCTACAGCCATCCACAAAAGTAATTTGGGCTCTTTGCACTAATAACTTTATGTTTGTGCAGCAAAATTGCTTGTGAATGACAATTTATTAGACTCTGTGGCTGTAGTGGATGAGAAGGAATAACAATGTCTAGGTTCTGGTCTGATCCTCCCACTGATTGCTTGGTTAAGCGGCTGACCTTTTTTTTTCTACAGCATTGGAAAAAATGTCTTTCTTCATCTTCTGTGAAATGCTTAAGGGCAGGCTTTTTTTTCCCTCTCTCCCTCTTTCTAAGTCTCCGTGTGCTATGTGTGGCAGTTAATAATAAGTAGGCCTTTCGCTGTTGAAGGATAATAAATAGGGTGTTATTGTACCTGCGTCTCAGAGGTATTTTAATTGATATGTAGTTAACAAAGGATGTGGTGATGCTTTTGGAAATTTCTGGGAAACGTGAATAAAAAAATGATCAACGGGACAAACAGGCACAGCTTGTCGGGCATGTTTTTAATTTGCATTTATGTAACTTTCCTATTTCTGGGCATCCCTGTGAGGACACATTTAAAAAATTAAAAAGGAAAATTTACTTTTCCAAAATGTTTGCTGACCTTCACAGCACAAAAACCAATGAACCCGAGCTTCCGAGACGGCGGACTGTGGGGAATTGTAAAGATGATTCGGGCAGCACATTGTTCCACGGGAGGCGCTCAGGCTTTCCACTAACAGAAAAGTCTAAGTCAGCATTTACTTAGAAAATTTCTTTTAAAAGAGTTACAGAGGCAGTCCAGAAGTATCAATATTCCCTGTACAAACTCATATCTTTGTTCTGTTCTCTTGCTCTTGTGCCGTCTCTCTCTTTTTGAATTTTCTATAAAAGCTAAATTAGGTCTCAAGGGTTCTGCACCACTAAGCAAGGATCTCTTCTAGTCCATTGTGATGGAAGTAAATGTACTCAGGAGGGAGATGTACTTGAAGGAAAGGCTAAAGTATCTCCCTTCATTGAATTCCCCCGTCTCCCACACAAGCTACCCACCCTGACTTCTCTAAATACTTCCCGCATGCGTGCACACACACGCGCTCACATGCACAAACTCCAACTAGCCCTCAGCAAAACTGTGCAGTAGGTAGGATATTTATCTTAATTCAGCACAACTGTTCTGTGCTCACCCCATCTCGACTCCATCTAGAGGGGATGGAGGGATCGTTCAAGTTTTCAGGCCCTTGAGGTCTCTCCTTAAATCCCTATGAAAACCTATTCTTAGGAAAGGATTTGGTAAACTCATTTACCAGGATACCAGTGTTCCTGAGGCTAAATTTCTCAGTGGTATACACCTTATAATAGACTTCAAGAACAATCAGACTCTTCTTTTGTTATTTGTGACCCTTACCATACTGAATATTGTATTACTGGTACAGTGTAAGATATGGGACTATGTAAAAATTCACTATAATTCTAATTAGTTGGAGACCAGGCATAGGGTAGGAGACAGATCTGTTGGATTTCAGAATCACAAAGAACATCCCAATTCAGGATTCTGGATCACATGGTCCTGAAGTGGAATCCCAGCATGCATACCTCATACGTGTTTGGTTTGGAAAAGGTTACTTAATCTATAAAAGCCCCTGATCCCCCAAGAAATAAAACAACTGAGAACCAACAATGATAACAATGTAACAAGGTATTATCCATGGATTTTGAAAGCTGGAGGGACCCTGGAGACACTCTTATTTAGAGATGAGGAGGCAGGGCCCAAGAAGTGACTTACCAAGGGTGCACAGTCAGGGGCAGCAAAATGCCTCCTGGATAAATTCTAGAACTCTTTGCACTGAATCCCCAGAAGTCAGTCTGTCTTTCGCGAGACAGCAAATTGTCATTGTGTTGCACACTGCTTGCACGTGGGTGTGAGCCATAAGACAGGTTGCTTCAGGGCTAGGTGTGGCGTATGATTATTGGTGGCCATTTAAAAAATGCATGTTTACAGTAGAAAGACATGTTTTCAAGTGATTTTGAATGATCATCCTCTCATTCCCAATGTTCTGGTAATGGTGCTGAGGAGAGACGTTTTGATACTGTGTAAGAGGAAGACGAACCAGATCACTTCCCCAGACCATTCACCTCGCTTTGTGTTCAGGGGGGCATCTGAAGGTCGTGCACCCTAGGAAGGGCCTCTGAGACAGACAAGACAGACCAAGAGAAGGAAATCAGCTTGCAGCATCCTGTGGCCATAAGTGAGTGAGGGGGAGAAGGGAGAGCACAGCTGTTAAAACCTGGATTCAAATCCCACTCTTCCAGGTGCTAACTGGGTGACCTTGTTACTTAACCTCTCTATGCTCCATTTTCTTCATCTGTGAAATGAGGATTAAAAAATACCACTAATTTCAGGGACTTATTCTGATGAGTAAGTAAGGTAATTAGTATACAGTGCTCACAACAGTGCCTGGCACGTAGTAAAGGATCAATAAGAATTAGCTATGATGATGATGAAGAAGAAATACAGATAAATGCCAGGGGAACATGAGCCTTATAACACACTTATAATACATGTTACACAATCACTTATCTTAAAATCATGGTTTGGAAACTGCCCACTGTGTTTATGAGTACTAGGCTAGCTTTTTCTTTTTTTTTTTTTTTTTTTTGCAATTAAAAATGTCCAGAAAGAAAATACTTTTTTTCTGGATTCAAATATAAGTTCATCAAATGCCTTTCAAACATTACAGCTTATATCTATATCTATATCTATATGTATGTATAAAACTTCACATTCAGAAATAAGTTCTGCCTGAAAAAGCAGGTTTTGGACTGCTAACAAGGTGCTAATATCTGTACCATAACACTGTACTTTTCTGCCAACTGACTCAGTTTGTATTTAATTAGACCATAAGATGTTGGGCTGAGTATAGTACAAGTTACATAAGTTTCACAATTTAGATCTCTTGATGTCAGTAACTTCCATTATGGCAGAAAACACCACTGAAATTATGACTCCCCTAATGGGAATCTTAAAAACGAAATGATGAGTACAAGCATTCATTTGTTTTAAGATGAAATAATGGAGAATTAGAGGTTTTTTTTTTTTAAAGATTGTACATGCATTTTGCAGGTGTGTATTTGAAAGTAGATTCAGATGCAATTTTTCAGAAGTTTTTTTCTAATGGAAAGCACAATTTTTACTGGGAAGAAGAGGAAAGATCCAACTATTTTAGATACTTGGTGGGATCTTTAAAGGTTGCGTGGTAAATATAACTAAATATTGGATTGCTCCCATTTAAAAAGTGGTGAGCTCCTTCATAAACCCCCCCAAGAACAGATCAACCCTCCACGGCTATGAAAAAAACACCATAGATATAATAACATTCAGCGAGATGGTATGTGGGGAAACATTGCAGTTTGTATCTGGTAATTGTTGTGTCTGTAAGTTTTTCAATGAGATCGTGCTAAACAAATATAAATAAGTGTAAAGAAAAAAACCCATCAAACCATCATAACAATCTTTGAGTTTCTTCTCTGCAACTGGAGGCAATGCTGTGCTCAGTTAATGTTTTGAAATCATGTTCACCAGGTGTATTAGGACCTCTTAGGTGAGAGTGAGGAAACTTACTATGAGGCAGGTTTTAGGGGGGCAACTGAGACGTTAGCTAAGCCTGCTGACACTGGCATATGCCAGACCAAGTCTCCAGACCGCCTCTCTGCTTTTTGCTTGACTTCTCTTTTTCTCCAGTGATCCCTAAATCATCAAAAGATACATTTGAAACAAGGATTCGTCATAGACTTGGGTTTTCCAAATGTTTAAACATGGATCCGCAACATTCTCAACTCATCTTAGTACAACAAAACTCTTCATTTGATATTTCAGCATCTCTCAATTCTTTCCTCTATCTAACCAAATCTCTACTTCCTAATGAAAACTCTCTGGAAAGCCTGCTGTACTTGGAAAACTATACATATGCTATAGATGTTGATCTGAGATTCTCTGAGCCTCAGCTTTCTCATTTGCAAAATAGAGATAACAGCACTTCACTATTTTTGTGACAATAAAAATTCAAGATAATAATAAACCACTCAATGAGGACTAAATACCAAGGCACTATGCTAAGTACTTTATAATGTTAACTTATGTAATTCAACCCTTACAATAACCCCATGAGGTAGGTATTCATCTTCATTTTACAAAATAATGTGAGGCTCAGAGAAGTTAAGTAACTTGCCCAAGGCCACACAGTAATTAGTAGAGGTTGGACTGGAACCTGATTGTCCCACTTTAATGCCTGGGATTGTAAATTGCACCCTGTGAGGTCAAGGACCTAACGCAGTATCTGACACATAGTGAGAGTAGAGTACATGTTAGTTTCTTCTCTTACACTGTTTCATTTGGGGTGGTATACACACACAATTTGTGCCTTACAATTCTGTCCCCAAGCTTTAGTCTACTCTGTCCTTATACCGGAAAAGCTTCTTGTGATTCCTTACTGATAAAATTCTACACAATTTGAAGGTTCTGTTCAAGTGACTTCCCATAAAGTTCATCCTAATCACTGTAACACTGACCTTCCTCACTTCTGAACTCATCTAGCTTTCACCTGTTACAGGGGTCCTTTGGCAATGCCATACTGTTGTATTCTTAGTTAACAACTCACATCTGTCCTTTTGAAACCTCAGGGGTTCACTTCTCAAGAAAAGAGACAGCATTTTGCAATGGTTAAGAACACAGGCTCAGCAGGTAGCCCGCTTGGGTCTGAATCTCAGTTTTGCCATTTACTAGATGTGTGACTTGGGCAAATACTTAGCCTTTCTATAGCTCAGTTTCCTCACCTATCAAAAGAACCAAATAATAAACACTATTTTATTATAAAGTTGCTGTGAGGATTAACTAAGTTAATATTTGTTAGGAATTAGACAGGAACATGACACATAATAAGTGCTACATAGTATTTATTTTTTAAATAAATACATTTTCTTCATTGGACTGCTTCCAACAATTACATAACTCTCAGAATATACTAGATATGCAAAATATTGGTTTGTCAGTTAGTTAATTGGTCATTTTTTGAGTTACCTTTCCTCATCCATAATTCATTTGAAGTTTCAATTACCTGTTATGCATGGATAGAGTACTGAGTTTGGAGTTGGGGATTCAAAGATGTCTGACACCAAGGGGTTAAAATATAGAGAAAATAAATATATAAGGAGTTATACTTAAATATTAATTGATGATTCAATTTGGCAATGTGTATAAATAATGTACTACAGACTCATTCTATTAAAATGTGGCCAAGCTGCCTGGTACTGCATTGTATTTCAGCATATTTTTTATATACTATTATCTCCTTAAGGCTTGAATACTTTCACTCATTTATTCAACATTTATTGGATGTCAGATTTTGTGCTGGGTGATGGGAATACTAAGTTCTATAAGACATGGATCCTGTCCTCAGGGACTTGAGTCCAGAGTTGGGGTCAGCAAAACAACTGTCCACCAAAATCTAGCCCACCACCTGTTTTTGTAAATAAAGTTTCATTGGAACACAGCCACGATCATCCATTTATATACTGACTATGGCTGCTTTTGTGCCTCAGTGTCAAAGATGAATAGTTGTGACAGACATTGTGTGGGCCATAAAGTCTAAAATATTTACTATCTGGGGCTTTAAAGAAAAACTTTTCAGACCCCTGGTCTGGTAGAATGCACTGAAGTACCTCTTTTTTGAGTAGGGTATTCTTTCTATCTCATGGTCGTTGATTTTGAGGTTAGTGGTCATCCAGAACTTCTACAGAAAACTGGCACTTCAGAAACTTGGGTGGAATAAATAGTCGGTTATTGTCCAAAGCCTCTCAGATATGATTGTGCCTAGTTATTTAAGAAAAAGTTAATGGAGAACAGGTTATTGTTCTTGGTTCTTCTTAGAGTTTGAAATAGTTGTTGCCTAGGTACTCAATCTAATGAAGTTCCTAAGCAATTATGATACCAGGTTAATATGGACCTGAAAAAAAGCATGGCAGAGCACCAGAGACTAGGAATCATAGGGTCTGGAGCATTCCCCTTCACCCTAGAATTACTATAAAAGTAGACTATATAGTGCATACTATATCACTGCAAGGGATGTAGTTTCTGAGTCATTTTAGATTTTATATTTTAAAATGAAACTGATGAATTGCTCTTTAAATATATTAATGGAATCTAAATCTCAAAATGTTTTGATACCTGTATCATACATTTGAAAAGAAAATCATAAATAAGCTCTTCCTAGAAATTTTTCAACATCTATTTTTTTCTTCTTAAATTCACACTTTCATTTCACTCTCCCCACAGAATTTTATTCTAGTGTCAAAATTTTCATATTTGAAAGTGTTTTATTAATCACCTGGTAATACTTCTCTGCAACAGAAAATATATATACATATATATGTTTAAATTTAACATTCTTCCTCTATGAACACAAGTTCTGAGTTTTAACTTTCCTTCTGGATTGATTTATTGTTATCATTGTCACTAAATCACAGTCAATAAAAATAACACAATTATATTACAAATTTTATATTTACTAAACATAAAATTAAATATTTAAAGGAAATTCATCTCTTAATAAGCCAGATGAGGCTTTTTTTCCTTTCCAATTATTTCTGGTACCTATGCTTGTCTATTATTTACTACTAGAATGTAATGGGGTTTAGAATCACTTCTATTCCTATTTTTGTTTCTAGAAATGTAAGTGTTGAAAACGTATTCACATAAATATGTAGGTGGAAGTGGAAAAAATGTTGCCAAAGCAGTTTAATCACTTCTTTAAACTCCTTCTGAAATCTATGCCTCAAATCACATAGCATTCTATCATCAAGAACTATCTTTAATGATCTATAACTGACAATTTGGTTAGGTTTTCCTTCAATTTTGTTGGAAGTAAAGAAATAGAAACTACCTGACTTTTAAAAGGATGTTTTGCCCTTTCATTAGAATTATTCACTTTCTCAGCATCAAAATCAAACTTTCAAATCGTTCCTTTGTTGTAGTGCAATGCAAGTTTTGCCATCTTGGGAACCATGCACATAATAATACAATTTGAAATGAGTGAGAGCTCAGTCTTTCTTTTGTGGAATGGAAGTGAGATCACTGTGAAAGCAGAGGAGGAAAAGAGGAGCCAGCTTTCTCAGAGGATACAGTAGGAAAACTGAGGATCTGTAAAGTGATTCCATTTAGAAAGGCTTCATATGTTTCTCAATCTTAGCTCTATGGACATTTCGGCAGAATAATTCTTTGTTTTGGGGAGCTGTCCAGTACACTGTAGAACGTTTAGCAGCGTTCCTGACCTTTACCTACTGGAGGCCAGTAGCACCTCTTCAATTGTGACAACCAAAAATGGCCAAATATCTCCTGGGGGCAAAATTTCCACCTGTTTTGAACCACTGGCCCAGGGGGATGAGTACACATGAAAGAAGACTACCTTAGCAGGGAATATCATACTTGAATTCTGCCCTACAAGTACCAATGAGTTCCCAACAGTCATAAAGGCAAGTGGAGATTCTTCATCTATCTCAGAGCATAGGAATATTTTAAAAAGCTTCCCACAGCCCCACCAGTAGGTATGAATTCATCCTCCAGCTCTTATATTTTGAGACTTGAGTATATCTGTGTTGGTGTTCTTTAACATCTCTAGGGATTACAGAGCTCACCAGTGTTGTCAGGAGATAAATATGGGTTAGTTTAATGAAGGTAAAATGAAGGCAAGTTGATTAATTTTTCAATATGAGTATCCTGATCTTTCCTTGAACATTTAAAGTAATATATTTCTCACATTAATATGAGCCTTCAGAGACAAAAACAGCAATGTTATACTATTCTTTATAAGAATTTAATATGGCAGGACCCTTTGTTTCCCAATGATGGAGAAAGTTTTTTAACTGAATATTATTATTATTATTTCCAGTACGTATTGTAAATTACAGCATATGGCTTTCAAGAAGACTAGACTCTAAGCTCTTCAGATGAAGGGACTGAATTCTACTCACCCTTGTATCTTCAGCACTTAGGAGAGTGCCTGGTGCATAATAGGCCCTTGATAAATGTTTGGTGATGAATGAGTGAATAGTTGTACAAGTATTAAATAAGTTAATTTTCTCAGTGAGCCATTAAACCTTCAACCTTAACCCTATTATCATACAAGTTGACCTCAGGCAAATGCATGAGCTAAAATACAATGAGTCGTAGATAAAGGACAGCCTTACTGCTATGCCAGAGTAATTGAGCATTCACTGTGACACTTATCTACAGACTAATCTACAGAGAATGTGTGGAAATTTTTGAAAGTCCAGAAAAAGCAATAAGAAAATAATTACCTGATACTATCTCAAGGTAACTTTTGACATTTTTATACATTTGCTTTAATTTCTTTTTTATGCATTTTATATAATTTGGATCATATAATATATGCAATTTTGCATTTTAACTTTTTATTTGTATTTAGGTTCAGTGATGTCAGGGATGATGTCTTTCTTACTCACCATTTTATCCCTAGAACCTAAAACACATTGTCGAATACATACAAACATTTAATACTAGTGAAGTACATTAAACACGGTGACTACATACTAGTATAAGAATGAGTACATACTAAATGAAAGTGTGCTGGTAAAGAGTATTACAACAAAAGTTTCCCTGTATTGTTGAAAATATCATAATGAGGCCATAACAAATCTTTAGGTACAAGAATTTAGGAATAAATTATTTTGACACTTTATTTCCTTTGGGAAAATTCCCAGAAAGTGAATTACTGGGCCAAAGAGTATGATCATTTTTAAGGGTTTAGGCTCAATGACTGTACCAATATAAACACCCACTATAGAATATGAGGGTGTCCAATTCATCACACCCTCTACAATTTGACAGGTGAAGATGCCACTAATATTGTTTTAATTCTTTAATAAGTGAAGTTGAGCTCTTTCTTTCCAATTGTTTGTTAGCCATTTATATTTCTTCTTTTTATAAAACAATTGTTTTTGTTTTGTGGACTGTTTTTAAGGTGTTGCAACTGCATTTTTAAACTGTTAAAAAAGCACTCTGTTTCTGGGTTTTCTTTGGCTTAGCTACCAGGGCACATTCTTATTTATACCTGTCCTGCATTATCTCACAAGATGCTTTGTGCATCACCCAGACGGTGTCTACAGAAGCTCGCTGAGAACTATAGAGCACTCAACACAGGCAAGACAGTATTATAAATTTTACCTGCGATTACATTTGTAAAGAGATGAGACTGCATCTGTCAGCTCCTCCCAGGTTTACGGAATTCCCTTTAAAATTGTTTTCAGAATTTTCCTTAAGAGCAGCTACAGTGCAAAGACTGACAGAATTAATGAGTATAAAGAAATATTCCACTATTTCTAAAAGAGCAAGCACAGAAGGTATTTTACATGAGGTAAAACAAAGAGAATCACTTGAGATAAGCCTACAGTTTTTTCCAGTGTGATGTTATCAAACATACTAGATGCTAGATGCAAGATGAAGACAACGCAGCGCAGACTCTGATGAAGTCCATTTTCTTTCTAATAGTATCTGTGGTCAAATTTAGTCGAGTTGTGGGAATCAGGACCATTATATAATAAGATCAATTTGAGTCCTGGAGAATAAACGGCAGGGTAGGGTTGGTGTTTCAAGCTATGTTTGTACAGCACAGCTTACACAAAAGAGGTCTGAAAAATCAGTAACAGTGGACTAATAAATATGCTTTTAAAGAAATGTGAATGAGCTTAATGTGAAAGCATAAAAATTAATCATATAAATGATAGCTCAATGTAAGGGATACTATGTTTCAGCCAAAATGCAAAACACATTAAATTGCAGTATTGTTGCGGAGAAGCAGAACTCTACATTTATTCAGAATTAATGTCAAATTTAATTGTTTTTTTTTCCTTTATATTGCTGGGCACAATTAGACATGGCACCCTCTTAATGTTGTCAAGGTTTTTTCCTTAAGAAAATACTTTATGCTTGTACAAGACACAGAGTTGGATAGGACGATAACAGGGCTTTGATATAGATGGTGTGCTGCTGAGACTTTCAATTCCAGCCAATCAATCAGACAAAATTAATTAAACTCAGATAAATGGTGGTATGCTTGGCTATTCAACCCATTACTTTGTTTGAAATGCTTATGGCCAAAGATAGATAACCCTCCTCTTAACAAACATAAAAACCAGAGGAGAGAATTGACAAGCTGAGGGACAAATGAGTGAATTAACATAAACTATTAGGCAAGTGCATGTTGATTACTGAATAAAGAGGAATTTCGTATTTAGACATAAACAGTCTTTAGAGCTACTTCCCATAAAGTTGTTTCTTTCCTTAAATTAGAGGCAGCTAGGTTAGGATCTTAGTGGAGGAAACATCTATAAATATGTAATTTCACTAAAAATATGAAATCTCTGTCAAAGGAGACATATTTAAATTTATGAAATTAAATTTCAGAATCTTCAAGGCAATAATTATGTTCACAAAAATTTTTACTATATATACTTTGACTTGCTATTATTTTTACTGGACAGTTTCCATTCAGAATCTGTAGATGTTTCCATAATACTTATTTTAATTTTTCCTGAGATTGGTAAATGTCATGATCATCATTTTAGGAGTGAAAACTGTGGAGAACTATGGTTTGTCCAAGAGGATACTGTGATTGGATGAAATATATAGTTTTACTATATTAATATGTATTCTTTATATGGCCAAAACACTCATGAGAGTTTGGGTACCAAGTTTTATCTTGAGGGCCAATACTGGTCAAATGGTAGTACAGGTTGCATCTGGACTTCACAAGTATTAATGCCATAATTGATGAGTGATGTCTGCTGTGGGTACAGGGATGGTAAAAAATAGTACAGCACAGCCTAAGAGAGAAAGCACAGAGTAATGAAAATGGAACTGGACTCAGCGTCAAAAGCCCTTGATTGAAGTCAAACTCTGGTCTCAACTTCTTTTAACAAATAATTATGGACAAATCATATATTTTCATATTTAGAAAAAGGGGTATAGTCAACACTGGACATTTCAGAAATTCAAATGAAACAAAGATTATCTAAGGAATTCTTTAGGAATTTTATAAGAAAACCACTTTTGTTGTGCCTGAGACTGTTATCTTAGAGGGCATCGCTTCTTATACATTGTAAGTACTCAATAATCAGGATTTGTTGAATCATATTTAAATCTGATCCACTATTGGGAGTGTCACCTACAACTCTGTCACATATTTTCTTTTACTTTTTGGTCATTGTATTATGATAAAAGAAAGTCTATCTCTGACTCTAAATCAACACTCATGTCAACCATGTTAGGTAACCTTTCAGAAATCATTAATGAAATTTCGGTGGAAAAAATTTCAGAATTAATTTATTTCAATACAAAACAACACTTTCTAAAACCAATCAAATAAACTTTAATTTATTGTGACACGGGTGGCATCCAGAAATGACTTTTAGTGATATTAGTTAACAGAACAAAATAAAACAAAAACACAATTGGAAGGGTATTAATGCTACCTTATTAGCATTCTTATTATTGATATTTCTGAGCTGTCTTTGGAAAGATACTCCAAAAGCCCTGTTCCTTTGGTACTTAGCTTTTTATTTTTTCAAATGACAGGAATGAAAATATACATGCAAGGGTGAAAGTGCTTAGGATTGCCTTTCAAAAGTAGTCAGCATTTAAAAGAAAAAAAACAGAATATTGGGCCATTTGTTTTAAATTTAATTTTAGAGCAAACTGATGAATAGTATAGGACCCTAAAAATTTCTAAATGAGTTTATCCAAAATATTAAAACAATTATTGTCAAGAAGCACTGCACCTTAATGATACGATGTGTTTTTCCCGAACAAATGTTCCTCTTTTCAAATCAGACTGTGTGGCATTTGCTCATATTCAACAACTGTGGAAATTTGGAACAAGGTTTCTTCTTAAAAAGAAAAAAAGTCTAATCCCTTTGCTATGTGCCAGGCACAACTTATGTACAAGTTAATAGGAAATGCTGTATGTAATAACTTTATTATTTGACCTGACAATGATAAGAATAGCCAATTACTCATTAGAAACTGAACATGCCTGAGTTCTTTAAGCTTGCACATTACTGTTTGATTCTGGAATCTAGCAGCCAGCAGCTGCTGGATGGTAAACTATGATTGGAGTGTTCATTCTGGCTCAAGCTCTATAATGAAACTTTTACTTTGGCAACTTGGAATATAGGTTTTTATGCTAATCCAGTGTTATGGAACCCATATGAAGCACTTGTGCGATCCATTCCTTGGACAGGTGAAATTAAACATATTTTAAATGTGGTTTGATAAATAGTTTCAATTATTTTCATTTCACTACTCAGGCAAATAAAATAGTGCTACTGTTTGAATTTCATAACCTCATAATCAGTTATAGGCAAGAACACATTCTGATCCTATTTAACAAGACAGTCTTTAAATAGCCTTTTTAAGGGAAAGATCAAATAGTGGTTTAGTGTTTACTTAGTAAATATATTTCCATAAAAGCCAGAGTAAAAAAATCTAGATTCATATTACATATGGCATTCAAGTAAACCACTGTTCTCCAAAGGTTCAATCTATATTTACCACCAAGAAAAAACACATTGGCCCAGACATGACATGAAGTGGGTATATGTGTCCACTGTCACATAACATATGGTGCCAGAGATGAGCACCAGAGAAACCACAAGAAGTGAGGGAGGCAGATATAAGCGAAAATGTTCTTGGTTTTCAGAGTTCTCTAAAGGCTGCTTTTTCTTGTTGTTGATTTTTGTGTTTTAACTAACTGCAGTTTCTGACCAATCTGATCATATCACTGTCCTTTTACACAACTGTCCTTTTATTATCACCTAAACTTAGAGAAATTAGTTTTTAAGCTCAGATAAATGGTGTGACCCATCACATGACAGGCCAGATTTTATTACAGAGTTAGGAATGGAATCACAGATTGTAATATCATTCCAATGCCATTTTTCAGAAAAATAATTCCCATTTCATACTTCTACTTGATACTAATCTTAGTTTTGTTTTTCCTTTGTTTTGTATTATATTCACCTTTTGAAATAGAAAGCACTGTCAACAAGTATACTTTTCAGTTTAACCTGATAACCTAACTAGGTCTGAAGCTGAGTACTGTATTGTGATGTCTAAATATAACGGTACAGATAAATTAAAATATTTTAAATATAAAAAAAAGAGAAGCGAGGGAGGGAGTGTCCAGAAAACCAGTTGCCTTATTTAATAACTGTTCAGTCAAAGCTCCTAAAAGTTAGAGGGGCGGTTCTGTGCCCTCTCTTCCAACCTTTCACCTTTTTAGAAAAGCCTCAAAAAATGGGGTCAGTCAGCCACTTCTTGAATTCTTCCAGTTCCATGAAGTAAACAGATTAAGTACAGTAGCCATTATGTTACCAGAATATGTTGCAACAACAAAAAAGTACCATTCCTTAGTCTAATAAATTCCAATTAATAATCTGCATTTTAAAAAATGTATCTATTTTTCAAGACTGAAAATGTATGGCTATGTGGTCTTGCTCACTGTGTAGAAATTTGAAGCTGAGGTTTATGCTAATGCGGAGGGTTATGATCAAGAGTGGCGATTTGGCTGCCTGGAAGTCTCAAATGGTGACATTCACCTTTGTGAATTCTTCCCAGTCTAGGGTCCGGTTTTCAGTTTTGTAGGCTCAGAAACTTGATCTCACCAGTGTTTCAGAGTAGATTAGACCTTAGTACGAGGATTCAAGTTAACTAAGCTCACAAGAGCTAATGTATAAGACCAGAAAGTCAAATTATCACTTCAAAATGAAGAGCCTACTTGTGAATTGCAGTAGATACTTTTTTTTAAGCTTAATCAGCGATTTACCTATAGATAGATAGTGCTAGGATGGACATGGCCAATAGTTGCTTCTCACACTCACATTTCTGTTACTACCTAGGAGTCCTGGATGTCTCCATCTTTAAATATGCTTAAGGGAGAGAATAACTCAAAAGTCAGCAAGACTATTATCTGTTGATTTTATAGTTTAATTTTCAGAGTTCAATCTTACATCCAAGTTCTTGAAATGGAAAAGTTTGAGGAATATCACTATTGCCCTCAGACACTGCTGACATGCCCTATTACTTCAATGGATTTTATTCTTCCTGATATCTAGTAATCTAAGATACTCTCTAGAGTAGATATCACTATTTTCAGGTAATGCCTTAAATGTTAAAGAAAATGAAACTCAATATATATCAGCCATGTCCTTATTCCTTATTTTACAAAGATAAGAATTTCTCTTATAAAAACAAATGTATAAGAACATTGTATTTTCCCATATTGTTTTTCCTAGTGATTCTTTTTTTGCAAGTTACATTCTTCCCCACTCTGATATTTGTCTAATTCTGTACATTTTCTTTTTGTAATTTAAGAATTACTTTAGAGTTTTCTTTTTTAAATTGTCACTTGAAAATTATTTTACTAGTAAGAGTTTTATTTGGGAACAATACTACTAGTTATTCTACATCAGGATATGTTCTTTTTGGAACAGTTCTACTTCCATAAACTAAATTTCACCTAGCACCTACTATAAAAGGCAACTGTGAAATACAAGAAACAATAATTTAATAAACCTCATTTATGATGAATAAATTAACCAAAAGACAGACTTCTATGCATCCTCAGAGGCCCATCTCAAACATCACTTCCCCTGTGAGAGCTATTCTGATGTTCTGATAGCATCCCTACTGTATTCTGTTCTGCTCTCACTTTGATCATAGCTTTGACCTCACCAGTTGTCTAATGTTTTATCAACTTGGGCATCCTTAGGGCTCAGTTTTGTGCCTCACTTTGACTAGATGCTCAATAAATCATGGATAAATGAATGTGAGTCACATACATTTCTATTAGTATATACGTGGCTGCAGAAGATGAAATCTTTGTGTCTGTCCCTTTTAAAATTAAAACTGAAAATTGAAATATTCAGGAAGATGGTCTTATTCCCATTCTTGAGAGAATATCTTAATTTGGACTCCTAGAAATGAGATGATCAATGAGTTTGACAAAGTTTTCAGAACAGGGGAGAATCAAGCTTGGTTGGTTCCAAATAGGGAGAGAAATTTGTATTTAAAAATGATATTTTAAAAAACTAGTCAGAAGATTAAAATAAAATAATATTCTACTTTTTATTGCAGCCAGTAATACTCATTTATTCCATGCTAAGTAATGATTACAAATGCCAAGGCCTTTTAAAAAAGCTTTTGCTGTTTCTTTTTTAAAGGATAACTTGGTGCCCAAATTCAGAGAGGACCTTTTGTACTTCTAATTCAATATTAAAATACTGTATATCTCCTATTGTCCCATGATTACAACATAATCCTAATAAAATGCAGGTAATGGTGTAACAGTCTTTAAAGAAGGATGCTTTATTAGACAGTCATATGAAAAATTTTTTAAATATAATTTAAAATTGACTTGTCACAACATTCACTGGGAAAAAAGCTTTACTATGAAATAAAAATCTATGTAAGTTTTCTTTAAGCATTCCAAATCTTTCATATGTCCCATGGTACCAGGATATTGGGTTTACATGAGTACAAAGCAATAAGCAGACTAGTAACAAAAAACATAATTTGGTAATCAACCAGATTATTTGTCCCCACCTCTCTCTTTTTTTTTTTTTTTTTTTGCTGATGTCTGTAATTCCACTGAATTTGAGAAATATAACCCAGGGCC
This sequence comes from Balaenoptera physalus, assembly GCF_965194825.1. Taxonomy (NCBI): domain Eukaryota; kingdom Metazoa; phylum Chordata; class Mammalia; order Artiodactyla; family Balaenopteridae; genus Balaenoptera; species Balaenoptera physalus. The sequence continues at coordinate 45,387,262 of NC_138886.1, forward strand.
ACATGATATGAAAACTAATCACACATAAAAAATGACACCAATAAATACCCTTTTTAGTTAAGTAATTTACAAAGTCAGCATACCCACCCAGTTAATAAAATATTCACATGCAGAGGTGAACACGCTTAAGTCAAAGCAAATTACCTATGTTCTTTTATAAGAACAGGTTTTTGAACGAGTTTTTAGTTTCATGTTTTGGCAAAAGGTAACATGTTTATTTTGACCTCTCTAGGAACATGCCTAAGCCAAGAACATCCCAATTGAATTTTAAAACAAAGTTTACCATAACGTTGTAATAATTATCATAAAGTAAATTCTATTTCTAATAGTTATAAAATAAGGACTAACCAAGAAAAATGCATGTTACATTTAGTAGAAAATACTATACCTTTTAAGAGTTATTTTTAAATGTTTTAAATGCTTGCTATGCAAGGTATTACACAACGTAGATAAAATATACTTTGAATATTATTTTTAACTCTCCAGATAACCATTAATGAAATCGCACTTATTATTTGTTGCAGACAACAAATCTAGGACTTGAAATACTGATGGCCACGTAGATATATTTTAAAGGTGAACAGAGGAAGCCAAAATTCTAAGTGCCTTGCAATGCATAATAATTTTGTTTGTGACGCTACGATCTCAATATTTCCTTTCATAAGAACCCACTCCCCACTGCCATTAGTTAACCACATGGTTATTATATTTAGCTTGATTCTCTATAAATGCCGTTATAACACCTGTGGTTTCCCTCATTAAGAACTGAAATGGATGGGGTCAGGGGTTGAAAGGGCAGCATATGCGCTATGAAAGAACTAGTTAACATAGCCTATTATATTGGCGCACTGGTAAATCTCATTTCTATTCATCAGATGATTAGTTCAATCAATATTTATTCCTCTATGCTCCCTTTGTCTTTTGCTACAAAGGAGACATCCTTCAAATTCATGGCATAAGCCTTGTTATCTATGAATTTGTTGCTTAATTTGAGACGGAATATTTTATTTACTTGGCAGTCCTAAATTCTTTGATTCCTTTTCCCTCTAATTATCATTAGGTAGTATAATGGAGTTTTGTGTAGATTATTTATAAATAAATGCTATTAAGAGTTTTTTTGTTTGTTTGTTTTGTTTTGTTTTGTTTTAACGGGACTAAAGTACCACATGTATTCATTTCTTCTTTTTGAAGGCTCTGGAAAGTTGCTTCTGTTTCTCTATGTATGTTTGAATTTGGAAGTGTGGATTGTGAAAGCAACGGTAAGAATGATTTTCTCTCTCAAATATTCATTCTTCTTGTCTGAGTGGGTGGTTATAGGCACATACATATACATATTGTGTATCAGTGTGTATCAACAGACGCCTCCAAAGACTGCTATTATCTGCTAGGGATTCTGTTAAGTCACAGATTCTAGTCAAAGTAAGATAAATATTTGCACGAAGCTGTAATTGGAAGACGATTACAAAGTTACAGGAATAATACTTTATGTGTAGAGTGCTCATTTTATCAAAGGTCATTATGCATTACATTACAAAAGATTTATTTCATTTGTCTACTTAATTTCTGTCCTTTATGTAAGAATGGTTGGAATAGTAAAACTATATCTAGAATTTAAAAAACCTAATATTAATTATTAAGCAAAATTTCCATTCCTAATATTTACTTTTCTGTATAGTTTGACATCACAATAAAATGCTTTGTTAATGTCAATTACATAAAATTAATGGCAATATAATTTAAAGCCTGTTTTTGTCTTTATGGAAGAGACACAGAAATGATTTAGTCTTAAGAAAGTCTCATCATAATACTAGAATGATAAAAATATATCTATTTTAAGTCATCTCAATCACTAATAAATTTGCACTAATAACGTATGTGTTCATAACTTTTGATATGTTTTAACCGGGCTAAAATTTGATGGTTTTAACTCTGGCATTAATTTTCCTATATCTTCATATAATTACCTGTAAGGCTTAGGTTTCTCCAAGGTACAGTGGCACTGATGTTACTGTTCACAATTTAAAACCTCACTTTATTTACAAATTTGCAGAAAACTAGCAGACGCTTATATAAAGAATTTAAAAACTTAATAATTTACTAGAATATTTTAATCTCTGTATTAACTGAATGCTATAATATGTACTTTAAATAAGAGGTATGTTATTCACAGCAGTGAAAAAATCTAGTTAATGCCTTGTGATTCACACTTTTATTTCTTAACACTATTGTATCAAAAAGTATAAAAACTACATAAAGCTGAAAAAAAGTTTTACTTGTCTTTTTATCTAGGAAAACTGCCTGTATTGAATCATTTAAAAATCCTGGTGATAATTCTGTATATGCTACTTTTAGGGGAAAAATAAAAGTAGGAATTATTACACAGCTGGAATGCCATGTTCACGAAGACCAACCCTGAAACTTAATATTTTCTTCATGCTGGAAAATTTTTGCTGCTGTAAAATTAGGTTTCATGAGTATGAAACATGTAAATTTAAAATACAGTATATTTGTATTGCATGCACACATGAATAGTTGCTTTTATGGTTGTAAATAGTTTAGTGTCTAACAAATTGTTACCAAAATAACTAAATGTGGACATTTCTTTTGATTGAATATAAAATAAACGTGTTAGTTATGTTAAAGTTAAACTTCACACAAACCCCTTTAATAATGATGCAAGAAATCCTTTAAGGTTTTTCTAAACAGTACAGCAAATTATACTGCTGTTGATGGACCATCCAGGACTTGTGAGTTTTAAATGAATGCTACAAAGGAGTTTTAATCTTGTAACCCCCATGTTTATGAAGCCTGCTGCTCAAAGTTCTCCCTTTCTATTTCCATCCTGGTTTCCCAATTCCTGATTATCTGAAAATATAGAAAAGTTAAAAGCCTTAATGGTACTAATATGTATACCGGAAGTCCAGGATGTCAAGCCCTTCTGTGTTAAAATACTTGTTACAAATTCACTCAGGATGTTGAGGGTGGGGGAGGAGAGAGTCCCAAGATGTAACCACCTAAGAAAAACAATTTTCTGGCTATATATTTTTTCAACAATACTTGAAATATAGCTTTAGGATTTTTCTTTGAACTGTTTGAATGTTTACTTTTCTTGGATTATAAAGACAGCTTACTGATAATTACTTAATGAACAATTACTAATGACTACTGACAGGGATGTCCTTCCACCAATGTTTTTAATTGTGGGAGGTGGAATGTTGGTTAGAAATATTTAATTGGAATTTTTGGAAGAAATTAAGATCTAGAACAGGTTTAGGAAATTTAAAGGCCTGGCCGGCAGGACGTTCAGAGCTCCAGACTTCCCAAGGTTTGCCATACCTCTGAGAGCAAGCCGCTTCTTTTCTAAAGTTAGGAGTTCATAAAAATTAACTACCTGAAAATAATAGATGAAAACCGGACTTTAGAAAAGCCAAGCCCCATCCTTGTTTACAGCAAGGATAAAACCAGATTTCTAATCCGCCGGAGCCACAATCACCTATTGATTGCAACGACATCTGTGCCCCTGTTTTTGGAAGCAGGGTTTTCTGCGGAGGCAGGGTGAAAAATCCGACCATTTCGGTGCTCCTGTGTAATAAACAGCTGGCAGGCTTCCCAGGAAGGAGTCTTGAAATCCACACCTCGGCTCACTTGTTTCTCACCTATGGACGGACCCAATTAAAAGTCCTCCCTTCCGCATTCATAAGTTATCCTTTTCAATAATGCAATCTACGAAGTAGCATCTCTAGACCTCATGTGGTAGGTACTCTGTAGCAGACAAAGGGTGAAAGGCTTTGTGCGCCACCAAATACACCCTTCTCCGCCCCAGGCCATCCCCGAGTGCTGGGGACCGACTCAGTTCAGCCATGGGGTAGGACAATGACCTAAGGATCAGAGCCTCTTAACCCCTTTCTTACCACAGAGCTTCCCTCGGGATAAAGTCTCTTAACTATCCTAGACCTGGCGGGGGCGGGGTGGAGTCCGGCGGTCGGGGGTGGGTTTACTGTGTTGGTCCCCAGGGCGACCACTCGATCCTGGACCAAGTTTGCATTGTGCCAAGTGCCCTGACTCAGTAGAGTTGCCAAATGCAAACCGTGGAGCCGAGGCTGAATAACAGACTGGGACCACCCGGGGATGGGGGACGTGTGTGTGCGCGCGCGTGTGTGCGTGCGCGCGTGTATGGTGTGTAGGGGGAAAGGGAGTGGGCGCACTGTAAAGCTGAGTTCAAAAACTGCCCCCTCCCCCAATATAGACTGCTTAGTAGCCCAGGCACAAGAGAAAGTTGATTCGTTTCCGCTCTCACTTCTCAAGTTCACACTCAAGTTCAACCCCTGACTGCCGTAAGACGTCTGAGTAGCCTGGACCTTTTCTCCATCCTTATACAATCACCTCTGATGACGCGGGAGGGCACGGTCTGTAGGAAATGCGCAGAGATGGCAGAGGAGGGACAGTAAAGGGTCAAGAACGGAGAGCCCAGGAGGTAGAGAGGACTCTGCCACCTTTTAAGGTTGATTTTTCTCCAGAGCGTTCCCCCAGGCCCCCTGAGAGCTGTCTTAAGTTAGAACCCTCTGGGACTGTGGGGGGGGGGGGGGGAGTAGGCTTCGACTTCTTTCTCAAGGTGAGTAAGAGGCAGCACCTGGCGTCAAGCTTCTCGAGTCCCCGAAGTGGGCGCCTTGGCGAATCTGGACTGTCGTTGGCAAACTGCTCCTTCAGGAGCAGTGCGATCAAGCTACAACCCACTCTTGTCCCACACTCCTCTGTTTTCTACAATTTAAGGGGAGAGTGAGTGGCTTTTGGCCCCAGGCCCTAGTGCCGGGTTGGAACTGACGTGGCGCATGGTTTCAGACCTCCAGAACATAAGAACTCAGCCACGGGAGGAATATTGATTGGAAAGGGAGAAGTAGGGGTTGGACGAACTAGCTACCCCAGAAAGGAGCAGGGGAAACTGAAAGGAGAGAGGATGGTGGTGCGACGGGACAGAAAAACAAAAACAAAGACTAGGGCGTCCTTTACTTAAAGGTTCTGCACTCGTCAATTACCCAAGTATAGTTTCCTGAAAGAATTTGGGCAGTGGAGCATGTGACCAATCTCCCAACCGGGACACTAAACTGGAACCAGCTCGCACTCACGGGGCCCCCACTAGTATGCGGGTCAATCAAGACCATTTCACCAGGACGTCTCTGTCCCTTAGCTTCAGCTACCTCCCTCCCACCCACCTCCATGGACGGCCTCTCTGTTCCTCCTCCTCCTTCCCTTTCTTGCCACGTCCCAGCGCCTAGCTGGCTAACCCAGTCTCTGCTCTAGCGTCCAGGCTCGGGATTCACTTCGAGCGGAGCAGGGGAAACATGCCCGATGCCCCATTCCGACGCTCCTCAATAGGTATTGGGAATGTGGATGGGAGGTGAACACAGCCGAGTGGAAGGCGATGAGTGTTTGCAGCCCAACTCTCCCAAGTTCTTCTTCGCTAGTCCACCTGTCACGCGGGCTCAGGGATATAGGAAGGTCCGGAGCTGGCCGTTTCCACCTTTCTGTTGCCAGGACCCAGAGGGACAGACGAGGAGGAGAGGAGAGTCCCCGCCCCACCGCAAGAAACGCAGAATTGGCTAGAAAGAAAAACTGGGGAGTGTGGGGCGGCGGGTGCTCCGAGGCTCGCACTTATCCCCGTGGCACGCGGGCACCCGGCCCGCTCTCCGAGAGAAGAGTGAAGTTGTGGCCAAGCAGACAGTGGAGGAAAGCGGCTCTGGGCACAGCGCGCAGGAAACGTGAAGGTCCTGGCATCGCAGGGGAGGAGACGGACCAAGTGATTCCCTAAAGCAGGCCAGGCCATCCGCCCGGGCAGCCCAAAGTGCAGCCGGAACAAGTGTGTTGCCCCTGTCCCCGGCGCGTCACCCCACCGCCGCCAGCTAGCCCAGGGGACCTGCCACCGCAGTCGCCGCTGGGGGTCCTGGCCCGAAGGTTCACCCAGCACCGCCTCCCGCAGCGCTCCTTTGACAAAGGAGCCTTCCCCGCCGCGGGTAGCGCGGGCTTTTATCCTCTGGAACTTTCTCCGCACAACTTTTTCAGGATGGCGCTCGTCCCTGGGCCGCGCGGGCTCGGGCACGCGGACCTGGCCAGGGCGCAGCTCCGGCGCGAGGGACGCGCGCAGGGGACGAACCCGGAATCTGTGTCTAGTCCCACGACACCGCCCCCTCTGCCTACCACTCCCACGAAGGGACACTGTCCGCTGACCTGGACGCTGGTGGGCCTCATAACCTGAAGAGTGTGTGTACCCGCCTGGCCTCCTGCCCGTGCGCCCCGCGCGCCCAACCCAGGCCGGCGACCGCCGCGCGCCCGGCGCTTCTAGCGGCTTCTGCCCAGAGGCATACTTCTCCCGGCTCTCCCTCCAACCGGCGTTCGCATCCGCACCCGAGAGTGACACCCCAAAATGGTACAGTACAACTCAAGGACTGGGAGGAAGCAACTAGCGTCGTCCCCCTCGCCAAAAAGCGCCCTCCCGTGTCCCTCCAGAACTCCTGAGAGGCATCAACACCTTCCCACAACTTTCTACGCCCAGGCCATTTGCAGCCCAACTGCGAACACGAACTCAGTAACTGCGCCCCGCCAACCTCTTTCCTCTTCGGCTGGGTGCGCTCCCCTCCCCCATCGCCCATCTGGCTGGAGTTGGCCGGACCGGGGAGACACGGTGCCTGCGGGCTCGCTTACCTCGCATGGTGTAGCCGCTCTCCCGCTCCGCGTAGTCATGAAGCTGCTCCCAGCCCGAACCCCGGAGAGCCCAAAAATCCCGCTCAGCACGAGTGAGGAAGGTAGTCGGCGAAGAGCTGCTCTGCCGAGAAAATCATCCCTTTAGGTGGACGCCGTGGCCGGAGGGTGACGTTTGCTGCCGCCGCTGCTATGTTAACAGTTTTGATGATGGTGGTGGTGACTGTTTTGATGGTTGTTTGGTTGTTTGTTTGTTTTCAAGAGGGGTGAAAAAAACGTGCTGGCTGGCTGGTGCCTGGGTTTTGTTTTGCTTTTGTTTTTCTTTTTTTCTTTCTCTCCAATGTACTTGCTTTTTAAAAATGCCACCGCCTCCGGCTCAGAAGGTTTCTTTTGTGATCACTTGGACTGAGGAGGAGGAGGAAGGGCAGCAGCAGGAGGAGGAGTTGGTGGTGGTTTTGTTAGTTACAAAGAAGAGGGAGAAGGAGCAAGGGGAAAAAAAGGAAACAGAAAGAAGAGGAAGAAAGGCGGTGTGGATGGCAGAGCATGTGCGTTTTCACATGACATCTGTGCCTGTTAGCGGATCCACAATGTGAATTTTCACTGTTCAGTTACAGGGAGGAAGGGAGCGAGAGAGAAAGAGAGAGGAGAGAGATGGGGAGAGAGCCGAGAAGGGGCTTATACGCGAGGGCGGGTTTGGCTGGGACTTCCAGGCCCCGCCTCCTGTCAGCGCCGCCGCCAATCAGCGCCTGGCAGTTCTTGGAGGGGCTGGGAAGACGGGGGACAGGCTTGAAGGCGAAGGGCGGGGGATTAGGACACTGGAGCCGAAGGCGGCCGGGGCTGGAACTGGGCATTAGAGACTGTCCGAACTGGGCGGAGGAGGAGAGGGACCGATAGAGTCGGGCAGATCTGCAGGTGACATTCACTTCCCATTCCAGGAGGAGGGAGGGGCACTGATGAGTCCTTGGAAGGGAGGGACGCGGGGCTCTCCGGGTCCCTGGATGCTTCCCTCTCTCGCAAAACCTGCGGGCCCCGAATAGTTAGTTGTGAATTTATGTCAGCTCTCCGCAGAGTCCATTTTCGGAAAACTTCGCGTGTCTGGCGGGGCTTTCCCCGGGCGGGACGCTTCAGTTTTAGTGGCAGAATAATGCAAATCAACTTTCATCACTTTGAGCACAACTAAAATGCAGTCCCATGCAAGCAGCCGTCCTCTTCCTTTAAAACCATCTTTTAGATGCTTCCTGCCCCAGTCCTAAAAACAAAATTAACAAAACAATGAGATCTCTTTTGCTTTTTAAAATTATTTTACAAAATTTTAATGCTTTCTTTTATCGACGAAATTGATTTTATCAGCATTTGGAGTTGCTAATAAACTGGCGTGGAGCCATACGACTCAGTGGTAACAGACCCAATGGCAGTGTGGCTACCTTAGTGATGCAAGGTAAAGGGCTGGCTGAGGCTACAAGGTATGATTGTGTGGTGCTATTGATGAAGTTGCAGGGCTTTAGCGGGGAGGAACTGTTTATTCTAGTTGCTACTAGAAGACATTTGTCTATTTAGAGGGGTCTGGCAATTAAACGTAGGTAGTTATTGTATTCCTGAGGTGAAAATTGTCATCTATGACCGTTTATTTGTATTGTGGTAAAAATCTAATGCATATATCAAAACTGTTCCTTTTCAAGTTTCCTCCTCTACTTGGACATACTACATAGATGATCACATTTACTTCCCGTAGGGAACTTTGTAAATACTTTGATTAATTTGGTCACCCTAACAGACAGACAGGTGAAAAAATTTGCCTAATCTTCTCAGTCTTAAGGCATTGAGGCTTCTACTCTATAGCATACCTGTTGGCAGAGCAGGCCTCATCATTGTTTAGATACCTGAATAACTTGATTTTTACTGGTATTTATTTATATTACGTCATGTAACACAAAGTGCAATGTATAATTGGCGATTATTTAGTTAACTAGATCACCCTATGCTGCCAAGTAGTACCCCCCCACCCCGATTAAATAAAAATGGATTACTTTCTGAATCTTCACTAGTGTTAAATTGACTTAGCCCTGCTGTATGCCCTTCCATTTGCAAGCCAATGTGTAATTTAGGAAAATTTTAGTATTAAGAGTGAAAGTTGATTGAGTCTTTAATGAAATGAAATGAACAAAAGGAAGTTACTGTTCAGAATAGTTATTCCCTTATAACTACCTTTCCCCTAGATTTTGTAATTGACACAGTAGTTAACCTTTTAAGATAATATTTAAGCCTCCCTAGTTTTATCACTTTAATCAAGTAAAATATATTCATCATAACTACATTAAAGCTGAACTAAGTTATGCCTAATTTAGTTGCTTCATTAAAAATTACTGAATATAAAATAGTCAAGAAACAAATTGTTACTACATCATTTTAATTTTATGTTTCAAGCAGACACAGGAATATTGAAAATTCCAAAGCCTTTGTAAACATTATAATTATTATTGCTGTCATTATTTTAGATTTCTATTTCTCATTAAAGAGGAATTTCAAAGTTCAAGAATTTTAACTCTTTCATCTAGTCCTAAATTTCTAAACATTTACTGAACACTGAAATTTCCTTTTACTGCTGTAATAACTGTAATTATTTAAAAAGATAGTCAAAATGTATATTAAAAGTACTTTTTTCTCCTTCTACATATTTTTATATATCCTTTGCTTTGTAGGTTTAACCAAGCATACTTTTCCTTAGAACTGTATCACATATTTATTAATCTCTCCTGAACACTTTTGAAAAAACTGTTAATTTGAAATAAACACAATTATGTTACATCATTTTTTCAAAACTGTATGTGTATTACATATATGGTGGTGCAAAGTATCTATTTTAGAGTGGAATAAATGTTGATCATTGGTTATAATGTGGTGATCTGGGACATTTTGGATCTTCCTAAAAATTAAAAAACCTAGTCTTGAGTGTTTCTATTAACTTTCAAATTATTTCAACTGAATGGAACCTATTTATGTAAAATAAATATTCAGGATTTAAATTAAAGAAATCAGCATTTTTCAAGAAGTCACGAAATACTTATCTATAATCTTATGTTTTTGTAACCCATCTGCCAGCAGATATCCATATTTCAAGTGGCATAATAATAATATATTAATATAATATCCTTGATCACATGAAGTTCAGTGTCAGTAATTTTATTTGAATAATTATGGAACTGTCTGGTTTCCTATAAGCTTGAAACTCTGCTTTTGGCTCTGGGCCTGAAGGATATTCTTAGTTGACAGCTAAATTTTGATAAGTTTAAATGATAATCAGTAAGTCACATAGACTGTACTCAGTCTCAAGAACTGATATAGTTTCACTCAGGCTTGCCTGCTTACCTGCTTTCCCCACATATCACTACCCCTAAGGTTAGGCTGTATGCCCATGGAGTAATAATGACGAGAAGTATCCTGACAGACCCAAAGGTTTAATATGAGCCAACCACTTAGGGTGACCGTGGCATTTAGGATTACAGTATTTCAATCCTAAAATGCTTGGACCAAAATAGGAAGGAATGGTTCATTATATTCTGAGCTGGTCAGTCTATATATAGAGACTATTTTATTTTTGTTTTGTTTTGTTTTTTTAAAGGTTTATTATTTATTTATTTATTTAATTTATTTTTGGCTGCGTTGGGTCTTAGCTGCGGCACGCGGGCTTCTCTCTAGTTGTGGCACGCAGGTTTTCTCTTCTCTAGTTGTGGCACGCGGGCTCCAGGGCACGTGGGCTCTCTAGTTGTGGCACGTGGGCTCTCTAGTTGAGGTGTGAGCTCAGTAGTTGTGGCGTGAGGGCTTAGTTGCCCCGCGGCATGTGGGATTTTAGTTCCCTGACCAGGGACAGAAGCTGCATCCCCTGCATTGTAAAGTGGATTCTTTACCACTGGACTACCAGGAAAGTTCCAAAACTCTTTTAAATAACTATGAATCTTGGGGGGATATTGGCAACACTGATGATATTACATTTAGAATGACTTAAAGATTGGGTGTTTTTAGCCCAGTTTAGGGAAGCTGTGTGGCTGTGAAAGTTGAAAGACAGGTATAAAGCTGCCTTTAAATGTTGGAGAAGCCAGAAAAATATAAGAATTTTAAAAGTTTGAACCTATTAAAAATGGAAAAGGTGAAGTACTGAGTTCCCTGTTGCTGAAGGAATCTGAGAAAAGACTGAATGAAAGACTGGTAAAGATGCTCAAGTATACAGACTTTTCTACTAGGCTGAAAATTGTCCCGATTACCTCCAGTTTGTTCTGTAACTCTAAGTGTATTCACAGGTAGGCAGCAACCTCTGCCCCAGTAGCTGCAGCAGAGTTATGCTTCCCACTGAGAAGGTAGGCTCCTTGAGAGCAGGGGCCAGAATTTTCCTAAGGTTTGGAAGAGCTCCTGGTATTTTATAGGCACTTGGTAATTACTGGTTGAATGAATCCTTTCTACTCTTTGTCCACTGGATGTGAACCAGAAATGTAGCAAAGACCTGAATAAGATCTCTTCTTTCTTAGTCTCTAGTGAATAGGAGAGAGAGAAGAAGAGGGCGAGAGGGGAAAGAGGAGAGATTTTTTTTTTCATTTTAAATTCTCCTAATTTGCGGAGGAAAAAAATGATGTTTGAGTTTGGTTACATAATCATAAAAGCAAACAAAATCTAGTTATTTTCATATTTATTACTATTTTCAATTTTATTCCCAGATGGAGAGTCTTCATAATCTTTCAGTACTTTAAATTTTGCTTCATTTTTAAGTATGGATGCAAATTCAACAAGTTTTCAGAATGAAAAACAAAAGAGCAAATATTAAAAATGTTTAGCTGGTTCTTTTCACAATAAATTGGAAAAAGTGTTAAGGACCAAAACAAAATGAACCCCAATACGTGGGGTAAGAGGTAAGTTTAAAAAAGGACCAATATACAGGTCAGGAAAAAAAGCTAATATTTTTGGATGAGTCTCATGATCTATCAGGCTATCTAATTTCTATTTCTTAAAAGAGCCTACATGGTACATACTATATCACTGCCCCCCCACCATTTTTTTTTTTTTAAACAGATAAAGAAATAGAGGCTTAGAAAAGTTAAGTAACTTGCGTAAGATCACAAATCTAAAAATGCTGGATCCAGGATTCAAACCCAGATATAGCCACTAAAATATAAGTTCCTTGAGTGCAGGGCCTTTCTTGATTTTATTTTTTTCAGTGCCAAATCCACAGACTCTCGAATCTTGCCTGGCAAATAGTATATGCTTAAAGCATACTTGTAAATAAATAAATCAGCATTTGAACTCTTATTCACAGTACAGTACTATATGCTCACACACTCCAGAGCTGAAACTAGTTATTTGCTAAATGCCATTAAGCAAAGATCAGTGAATTTTGACTTTGAAAATAAAAGGATACAGTGAAAAAATTTATGTAATAATTATCTAATGCTTGATTCAGTTCCATCGAGTCTATGATATACTTTTGCAATAAATATTTCAGGTTACAGATAATGTGGGCCTGAATTAAATTGGCACCAGTAAAAGTGAAAAAAAAAAAAAGATTAGTCTAGAATGAATTTAGATGTATAAAAATGCTTAGCCAAAAAACTGGAAGGAGATACACTAACATTTTAATAGTGGTTAACTGGAGGAATTAGAGACAGAATGGGGATTGTAACATTTTGTGTCATACATTTTGTACTGTGATTTATTTACAAGAAGTAGATAATACTCTGTGTCTGTGTGTGTGTGTGTATGTGTGTAATGAAGAAGTTTTTTCAAGAGGACCAGAGGGGGAAAAAAGATAAGTACACGGAATTTCCTTTACCAAACTTGCTCTAAAGTCATTCCAATGAAAGTAGAATATATTGGCACAGAAACAGATACATAATGGAGCGTTATCAGAGCATACAGAAGTTGATTTAAGACTATGAGGACTTTATATAAAAACCAAGGTAGAATTTCAGTTCAGATTGAAAAATATGATGCATTTTAATGTGATGGATAATGCCAGATTTCTCAGATCATATACAAAAATACATTTCAAATGAATTAAAAATTTAAATGACATATATAAGCAAATACATAAAATAACAGAATTATATTTTTGTATATACTTATATAATGTTTTGTATGGGACAAACTTTTCTAAATTAGGAAACTCAGCTTTTATAAGGAAAAAATTAGATTTTTTTCCTATACACAAATTAAGAAAATGAGTAATTTAAATGACAAAAGACCCCCAAAACAAAGTGAAAATACATACAATAGGCTGGAAAAAATATTGCTGCACAATGATTAATAGTCTTTATAAACAAATGTATAGAAACTTACAAATGGATATGAATTAGACAAAAAACTCAAAACTGGAGTTGACAGAGAAGAAACGGAAGCTGCTTAGTGGATAATTTTTTTTAACTTGATTTTTTTTGCTACAGGTGAACAATTTCTCTTTCATGTTTATACCACAATGCTGTTAGAAAGTCCGTTTCCAGATCACTTGACCATATTTAAAATGTCTTGTGTGTTTATTAAAATATGAATTAAAATGCAAATATAATATGTTATATAACTTCACCTTAGCTGTTGATGCACTGCAAAATTCATCTTCAGTTTGCTACTACTCTCTATATTCCTGCTTTATCAATCCAAGCCACTGTCCCTCTCCTACCTAGATGGGTACCATGTTCTCAGAATTTGTCTCTTTACCTCCATTTTTGCCCCTTAGTCCATCAATTTTCCATCTGGCATCTAGAGAGGACTTTTAAAAATGTAACTCAAACAATCAATATTCCCTTGCCAAGACATTTTAGTGTCTTCCAATTGCATTTAGGAAATAACCCATACTTCTTTCTTTGGTTTAGAAAGTGGGTGTATACATATTCTGGTTTGCCATGGCATCCTGCATAATTATCAGAAGTGCCCCCTTTCATTCTCAAAAGTGTTCCAGTCTGAGCAATATAAAATATAGTTACCCTAATTATAAAGCTCTGCTGGCTTAAAGGTTACATCCTCAGAGAAATACTCCTTCATCGTATCACTTAAAAGAGCCCTCACTGATAATTCTTTATCAGAGCATCTCTTTGTGGTCTTTATAGCACATAGCAAATTTATGATTATTTGCTTGTCTTCTCTTATTATTATCTAATGAAGGAAGTACATTAATTTATATTTAATATTATTATTAGCCCCATGAGGCAGGGACTAAATCTCTGCTGTTTTTGTATTAGGTCATCAGGGCCTAGCATGTGCCTGACACTTAGCACATGCTTAGGAAAAGTTTGTTCAATGAACCGATCCTTGGACTAATTATTGGGATTTTTTTTTCAGGTTTTAATTTAAAATTTATTGTAATGGGGTCTGCGCAAAAGGAGGGGGTGAAGGGTGGGGAACATGCAGGGACACAGGAACACGATGACATGGCCAGGGCCACAACTTCTGTCATGGGGGGAGGGATGAAAAGAAAAGGCCGGGGCTGGAGCTGGGGTGGAAGAGGGAAGGCGGAGACACTGTGGCTGCATTCCCCCCACCCCCAGGAAGCATGTCTAGTCCCTGAATCCCCCCCATTTACCCTGGCCCCCTAAGATTCCATTTCTTGTCCTGCCTCTGGCCCTAGTGGCTCCTTTTTTTGCTTCCTTTGACTTGTTTTCCTCCAACAGATTCTCAAGCAGGATGATGTTTAGGGCCTGACCCGAAACCACCCCACCTTATGAAGGTACAACCTTTTCCTTCCCTTCTCAAATCTCACCTTTCCCCCTCTCTGGGACAGAATCTTTGATTCCCCTCCTTCCTCTCCTCCCTCCCCCTGGAAAAAAAAAAAAGGACCAACTCCCCAGCAATGTAAACAATACTTTTTTTTTCTCTTTGAAAACTTGTTTCACACATTTGCTGTGATGTCTCCATGTTGCATTATGGCTGCATTTAAAAAATGCATGGAATATTAAGTTTTTCTTTTCAAGAAAATTGACATATATAGTGATGATTAAGGGTATCAATTCTGGAGTAAAATAAAACAACAACAAAAATAAACAAAAATTGTTTTCTGTTCCCAGATCTGCTGTTTTCAGTGTGAGTTGGTATTTAACCTGCCTGAAACTCACTTGAAAAAAATATATATAATAGGCCTGTAAACAAACTCAAAAGAATAAAATGGGCTATATTAACATAATGCTTCTCGCATCATAATCATGCAAAAATCATCAACTATTGATACTTTTTAAAAAAATTTCCTTGTAGAAAAACTATTTCATGAATTAGCAACAGTAAATTTTTCAGTTCAGGTCAATTAGATTTTGTTTGCCCATAACACTTCCCAGCTACTTCTGAACAATCAATGAATGCACAAAATATAAACTAATTTAATATTTACCACATTATTTGTTATTTTCAATTTGATACTTCCCAATTGCTTTATGATACCTTTTTTTTTCTCCTTCCTTATTCTGAATTAAGAAATTCTGGAACATTCTATTTATTTTTCCTCTATTGGCATGCTTGTTACACATCCTTTCACTATTCTTTTAGTAATTCCCACAAAGAGTAAACATGTGTTCCTGGATCATTAGAATGAATGTAAGTTAGTTCTCTTACCACACTCCAGTCAATGCTGAGACTTTTGGACACTGAACTCTATTAACTGTCCTCAACCCTCCAGGTGCCATTAGTTATTATTGTCATGTATTTTAATTCTACATATATTTTAACACCCTTAAAATATTATTGTTATTTTGTATAGTCAGTATTCTTTCAGATTTGCCCCAAATTTAGCATATATAATTTTTTCCTGCATTGCTGTGTTTCCCTTTGGGATAATTTTCCTTCTGCCTGAAGAACTGCTTTTAGCATGCCCTTTCATGTAGGCTGCTTGATGAATGTGCTTAGTCTTTGATGATCCAGAAATTTCTATGTTGCTTCACTTTTGAAAGATATTTTCACTGGTTGCCAAATTTTTTTTCACACCATATTCATATCATTCCATTGTCTTCTGTCTTAACATCTTTTCTGTTGAAGAGTTAGTTCTCAATCGCATGGTTGTTCCTTGAAAAACAATGTACCCTTCTTTTTGGATCCTTTCGTGATTTTCTGCTGTTTTCGACTTACTCACCAAAGTCATACCATTTCTCAATACAAAATGCTGTTTTTAATCTCTTCTATTGCTCAAAGGAGTAGATGGGAATCTGCATTTTGACGTGAGAGCTCATCCTTGGTACTTACTACCACATTTCTTTCCTTGAAATAAAGAATACGCAGCTAACTACAGCTACTTTAGGGACCAAGATTACAATCACCACGCCCCTCCCTTAAAATGAATCCACATACATGCCATGGGATCTCCCAGTTTGAATGTCTGGCAGACCTGGGGCCTGACAGCATTTTGATAAATGATGCACATACATAATTTGAAAATCTAAAGTGCACTGGCAGAGATCAGGAGATGTTTGTGTTAATGAAAGCATGATTTTCTGGATCAAAGCAGACAAGGGAGGCCTAATTCTCTCAGATGAGGAGGGCTGCAGAATCTGTTTAGTGAATGAAAAGAGAGGTTGATGCAAGATGAGCTCTTTAAATAAGGGCAAAGTACTTTATCAATCCAAACCAATTTTCGAAAAGTCCATCCTCCTCTCTGGAGGGATACTGGGAGTAAAGGCATGAAATCAATATGCCTTTTAAAAACTCGAAGAAAGTATATCTTAATTCCCAAGTGGTACGCTTACAATCTCAGTCAGCTGGTATGAAAATCTGGAAAAAAAAGCTTTCTGTTTTATTTGAATGTAAATTTTGTTCACATCAACAGCCAGGACTTAGAGGAGGGAGAGAGAAAAATATATGAGAGTGAGATAGAAGGTGAAAATAAAGTGTGAGAAAAGAAATGAGAATTCAGGGATTAAAAAAGTTTTGAGAGAATGGGGGAAGGTATACACGTGTCTTTAATAAAGTGATAACTAATAGTTATTCTGTATTTAGTGGGACATATTTCAGATTAGTCAGTCTGTGAAAAATAAGGAAAAGTTGGGCTGGAATAAAGACAGAGAGCAGAAAAGGAAGAAGAAGGGAGGAAAAAATGGGAGGAGGGCAAGGGCAGTGGAAACTTTCATTGTTTGTTTGGCTGTGCTTACTGGCTTCTGTGAAGGGAAACTGATTACTTAGGACTGGAGTTGATTGCCTGGTTTCCTGAGGAGTAGTACCTGAGTTTTTGTTTGTTTGTTTGTATTTTGGCAATTCGGTACCAAGAGTTTCCTCGTAATGGCACCCCTAAGTTACCAGTCCCTATCTTTGACCACTTTGATCTACCATGGGAAAAGGGAGTGATGGGCTTTTCTGCTTATGTTTATATACAACATGTAAATATGAAACTAATATTACAGGGCAATATTCACAGTCCCCAAAAAAAAGTTTCACAAAGGACTTTGTTTTTCTTTACTGCAAAGTAAAACATAGCCATTAATTAAGTTGTTTTATGAGCTTTTTTTTCTTCTTTTAGGTTTTGGTAAAGTTAATATTGTTCATTTGGGAATTACTTAAACTTAATAATAAAATTAGTACTATGAGACAGCTACTATCTTAAAAAAAGACAAAAAAATTTCAAACACCAGTGAGTTTACAAAACTTATGAAACATTCAAGTGAAACTTTTTTTTTTTTCATTTGACAGGTTTGTTACCGCTCAGAGTGTAGTAGAAATAGGAAAAAAAGTTGTTTTTTAGAAGAATTAATTTTTGCTGGTCACAAGTCTCAAAGCTCTGTGTAATCAAGATAGAGCAAAAAAGTATGGCATTGAACATAATTGGTTATGTCATATTTTAACACATGAGCAGGTGTGTCCCCAGAGAAGGCTAGGATGATTTCATGTATTTAAACTCAAGGTAAGTTGATAAACAGTTGTAGGTATTTGCTTAGAAATCTTGTACCTGCTATCTTTGCTTCTGGGTATACTGGAGGGATATAAATGAAATGGTAAGTGGAGGGGTTCAGGGCAACAAACTATGTGTTCTTCCCCCCACTCCAAGGGGTGGGTTGCATTCATTTCCTGTCCCAACAGATTTAGAAATGGAAGAACAAGTGTCCAGCAGAGGGTGCAGTGCTGGCGTCAGGAGTGCTGGACCTGGTTTAGCAACCACCTTAAACCTACTGGTTAGAAGGAGCCAGAGAACCTGACTACACTGTGGTGATGATAATATTTAAAAGGTGCCAGCACCTTCCCTTACCTAGGGAGCTAACTGCAGACCACCAAATAAATATTTTAACTTCAAGCCCACTGAGCTCAAAATTAACTATACAAAACCAACCACACTCATCTGGCTTAACAGTTGTTATTTAATTAATTCTTAAAATTAAAGTAGAGCATGTATGAATGAAGAGCTATCAAGGAAATATCAATAAGCTATTAATTTTTCATAGTTGCCTTCAATCAAGGGTAGTTTATTACCTTATATCTCATATTTCTCACGTGTTACCTGTCTCTAGAGTCAATTTTTTTTTTCCCCTGGTTCATTCTATGTTTGTTTCCTTTAAATGCTGAAATAGCTAGATCTTTAGCAACCTGCCTGCACACTGATATTTTTGCCTTGGTAGGCTACCTCTTGTGGGCAATAATAGATCCTTACATTAGCTCTCAGAAAGATCTACAGTCTCCAAAGAAGAATTTTTTTTTCCCTGAAGGACTGAAGAACTTGGCAATGACAAAAGGATAGTAAATGGAAACATTAAGATACCTAAGGAGAAGGCAAAAA
The DNA here is from genome assembly GCF_965194825.1 of Balaenoptera physalus. Classification (NCBI taxonomy): domain Eukaryota; kingdom Metazoa; phylum Chordata; class Mammalia; order Artiodactyla; family Balaenopteridae; genus Balaenoptera; species Balaenoptera physalus. The sequence continues at coordinate 45,405,671 of NC_138886.1, forward strand.
GGTTTTGATCCTGTGGACTTTGGTGAGTGGGCAATCTCAGTGCCTGCAAGGATCCTGGACTTGACAGAAAAATGTGGATGATGTAGTTACAAATGAATGAGATGAAACTCTAGGGAGGAAAAAAGGAATTATTTTTAAAAAGCAGACATTATGAAGCCATTACTACATTTACAGGTTTTTCCATGCATTTAAAAATTCAATGAATATAGATTTAAATAAAATCTGCCATTTCATTCACCAATGTATTTCAACAGAGATCAAACCTTGAGTAAATTCTATTACAAAGACAATAAAAATTGCTAAAATTCAAATGTTTACTTAACTAGGAATGTTTCTATAAAATATTCTAAGATATACATAAGCCTGCAAAATCATTGCTCTATATAATTTTGCTTTTAAATTTATAAGAATATTACAAAAATACTTTAAAATCAAAAAATTAAGCAAACTAAATAAAAAACAAAACTTGAATTTACTGAAAAGATGATTTCATGAATCACATTAAAATTATTATTTTTAACAGACTATTTTTTAGAGCAGTTTTAGGTTTACAGAAAAATGAGCAGATAGTACAGAGTTCTCATATGTCTCTCTTCCCCCATTCTCATAACAGTTTCCCCTTTTAATAATATCTTGCATTTGTGTGGTAATTTTTTTTACAACTAATGAGCCAATATTAATACATTATTATGAGCTAAAATCCATAGTTTACATTAGGGTTCCTCTTTGTGTTGTACACTCTATGGGTTTTAACAAATGTTTAATTACATGTATTCATTATTACAGAACAGTTGCACTATCCTAAAAATCATACAGAATAGTTTCATTATCCTAAAAATCCCCTGTGCACCACCTATTCATCTCTCTCTCCCTTTCCCCCCACTCTGAATCCATGGCAACCACTGACCACTTTACTTTGAGAATTTGAAGAAATGTCCACAGCCACCTCAGCCTTCAGCAACCACCACCCCAATCAGTCAGCAGCCATCAACATCGAGGCAAGACCCACCACCAGCAAAAAGATTATTATGATGTGCTGAAGGCTCAGACGATGGTCTGCATTTTTTAGCAATAAAGTATTTTTAAATTAAGGTATATACATCTTTTTCCTAGACATAATGCTATTGCACATGTAGACTACAGAAAAGTATAAACGTAAGTTTTATATGCATTGGGAAACCAAAAACTTCATGTGACTCACTTGATCACAATATTCACTTTATTGCAGTGGTCAGGGACCGAACCTGCAGTATCTCCAAGGTATGCCTGGATGTGAAAGCTCCCGATATTCAATTATGATGAGTCTTAATCTGTTTCTTGACACAACTCCTCTCACCCATTCCTCCCTGTTCATGGTTTACTGAAATTCTAATTGTCAAGGAAAGGCTATTCTGTGGTGTATCTGCATGATCAGGATTCTGTGGGTTGTAAGTGATACAATTATCACTCAAACACTCAAGAAAATAGCACTAGTTTGAGAAAAACAGAATTTAGTAGCTTATGGCCAGAATGAGTACAGTTGGGTTTAGGACCTCACATAATATCATTTCCATCTTTCAAATCTGCCTTATTATGTGTTAACTTCCTTTTCAGGTACCCAGGAGGTGGTAAAGATAGTTACCAGATATTCTTGCCTATGTTCTACCACCTGAGCGAACTCAATGCAAATAGAGTATCTCTTCTAACAGTTTAGCAAAAGTCCCAGATCTGACACCAGCCGGCTTGGCTTGCATCATGTTCCCAACCTTGAATCAGTGATGTGGGTCTGGAGTAGGTCCTTGTAGAACTTCAAGGGGGTGAAGGAATTGTGGAATTCCCACTGGAATTATGTGGGAGGAGAATTTCACCAAATGAAAACTGGGTTTGGCAGGCAAAATAGCACAAGTATATTATACATTCCTGTAGGGACTCCTTTTGTAGCCCTTTCTAAGGGATAATGCAGAACAGAAGGAGAGTAAAACAATCTCAGCTATTTCCATTTGCTCTCCCCTGAGAGGAGGAAGAACTCCTGAACCAACTGCTGCTGCCACATGATTTATAGGGGAGCCACCCTGTGGACAGAGAGGAGCTGTCACACCTGGTCCAATTCCACCCCATTTCCCTGAATTTCCACTTGGAGCTCTATATAAGTAAGGATGGTGTTTGTAAATCTCAGAAAGCCCATTAACTGTGGATGAATTAAATAGGGAGGTTTTTTTTTGTTTGTTTGTTTGTTTCACATTATAAGAATGCCAGAGGTAAGCCAGCCAGTACAGTGTCTCCATGATTCCATCAGGAACATAGGTGTCTTTTATCTGTTCCCAGGAATTATAGGATACTGTATAGTTTTTGTCCTCATGCTTTTCCCCTGGAGACCTCAAGATATTTTTTCTACCTCCTACATTACATCAGGAACAAGTGGAAAGAAGAGGGTAAAAGGTGCATACCAGCTCACTGTCCTCTCTGAGAGAGAGAAAAGGGGCCCTTGGCAGTGAGGAACTGGCCTGGTGCTATCAATGGGCCTTGGTGTTGCTAGGAGCTGGCCTGGCACTCACAGCTAGGCCTTGGCAACTGAAGGCACAGCACTAGAGATACCAGAATTATAGACAGGGTTGAAGAGAAAAGGAGTGAAAATAAAACCTCTGACTATTCACAAGTTGGGCTAGATTTGACCTTCCTCCACAGTGTACTACCCAAGTGGACCACTGTAAATATGGCTGAAAAAATTAAATTAACTCTGTCTGGATTATGTAAATAGTCTCAGAGAAAGCAAACTGAGAGAGCAAATGGCAAAACTGTGAAATACAGTTATATTTGCAAACATGAGAACCTAGTTTTGACATTTTCTTAAATAACCAAGATTTATTCTTTAAAAATCTAAATAACACAAGTGATATATAAACACATATGCATTATGAAAAATTCAAATAATTTAAAGTGTAGAGGGTAAAAATTACAACCCCCTTTCCCTTCCTCCACAATCCTCTCCTTTCACCGGCAGGAACCACTGCTAAAATATTAGTGCATTTATTAGAAAACACTTCACTTTACATTTATACTCATAAATTTTAGACGTGAGATCAAGATGGCGGAGTAAGAGGACGTGGCGCTCACCTCTCCCATGAACACATCAAAATTACATCTACGTACGGAACAATTCTCATGGAAAACCACCTGGGAACTGGCAGAAGGATCCCTGTACAGCCAAGGCTGTAAGAAAGTTACACACGTAATCGGAGAGGAAGGGAAGAAGAGCGATCAGGTTGGGACCTGTGCCCCGGGCCGGGAACCAGAGGAAAAGGGAAAGTACACAGGTGAGCACTCGACCTGGGCAGGGAGTGGGCTGAGCCACAGAGTGGGCATCGCAGTCCTGGGGTCCTAGGTGTAGGGGATGAGCACCCTCGGCTGCTTGGAGAACTGCTGGGACACACGGAAAAGCTAGAGAAGCCCAGACTCCACTCATGAGGAGCACTCGGGTGCTGGCTTGCCACCAGGCAGGGCAGGGAGACGCCTGCCCTAATGGCTGCTGCCTCGTCGCGCTCCCCATCCCTAGCCGAGCAAACACGCTGGCCCTGCTCACTCTATGCCACAGCTTGGCACTGGACATGGGGCAGCCAGCACCTGAGAAAAGACTCAGTCTAGGGACAGAGGCAACCCAGGGGCCCAGGGTGTAGCCCAGCTGGAGGAGCGGCAACCATTGTCGGCGCCGACTCAAACAGCATCACAGAAGCAGCCCAGACTTCTGATGGCAGCGCAGCTGCTGGAATTCCCACAGCTCCCTCGCTGTGCTCCCCAGGCCCAGCTAATTGAACACTCCAGCCCTGCCTACTCCACGTCACAGCCTAGCACTAGATCTGGGTGAAGATGCAACCATGGGCTGCTTCTGAGTGGAGCCACAGACACCTACATAGGCGGAGCATCAGATCTGTGTAAGTGCAGGAGCCCCACTTGCTTCAGCACTCCCCTCCTTTGGGGCAAAGGCCCCAGTGCAGGGAGGAGGAAAAACACACACTTAAAGAGAACAGACCCAGCTTGAGCCCATCCCTGGAGCCTGAGAGGGTGGTGACAGCCACTGAGCAGAGAGGAAGTCACGCCTCACACCCTGTGCAGGCTTTAGCTCTTCCATGACGAGCCACACCACTTACCAAGGTGATAGCTGCCAGCACACCTTGAAGAAGGATGTGTCTGGCATCCACATCAAATCCAGCTCTCCCACTGAAGGCACTGGGCACACACAGCCTGCATAGTGATGCTCCCACATAAGAACACTCCTTCAAGACCACAGTAGGTAACTGTTTCAACCAAACTCATAGAGACAGAGAAAGTTAAGTGAAATAAAAAGGCAGAGGAACTACTCTCAATTGAAAGAGCAAAAGAAAACCCCTGAGAAAATAAATAATGAAACAGAAACACCAATCTACCAGATAAAGAATTCAAAACATTGGTAATAAAAATGCTAACTGAATTAGGGAAGAGAATTGATCCAAACACAAATCAGTTTAACAAGGAACTAGAAAATATAAAGAAGATCGAATCAAAAATACGTAATTCAATATCTGAGATAAAAATCACTCTAGAAGCAAAGAACATCAGACTGTGACACAGAAGAATGCATACGTGACCTGGAAGATAGAATAATGGAAATCACCCAATCAGAACAGCAGATAGAAAGACTAAAGAAAAAAATATATGAATGCAACATACAAGATCTCTTGGATAACATCAAACATGCCACCATTCACATTACAGGGGTTCTGGAAGGAGAAGAGAGAGAAGGGTATCAAAAATGTATCTGAAGAAACTATGGCTAAAAACTTCCCAGACCTAAAGAAGGAAACAGATATCCAGGTACAGGAGCACAGAGGGTCCCAAACAAGATGAACCCAAACAATCCCACACCAAGACATATCATAATTAAAATGGCAAAAGTTAAAAATAAAGAGAAAATTCTAAAGGCAGCAAGAGAAAAACAGAGTCCTATAAAAGGGAATCTCCATAAGGTTATCAGCTGATTTGTTTGCAGAAACTTTGCAGGCCATAAGAGAGTGGTATGATCTATTCAAAGTCCTGAAAGGGGAAAATCTGCAACCTAGGATACTCTACTCAGCAAGATAATCATTTAGAATAGAAGGAGAGAGAAAGAATTTCTCAGACAAGCAAAAACTAAAATAATTCATCAATACTAAACCTACCCTATAAGAAATGTTAAAGGATCTTCTCTAAATGGAAAAGAAGAATATACAGGAAGGGGAAAATCCCAACAGGAAAAGCAAATATACAGTAAGGATTGAAGATAACTTAATTAAGATCACTTAGATTAAAAGACAAAAAATTTAAAAGTAACTATAACTACAATAAACAGTAAAGGGATAAGCATGAATATGTAATATATGCCATCAAAAACAAAACATGGGGGAGGGGAGTAAAAAATGTAGACCTTTTAGAATGTGTTAGAACTTAAACAACTATCAGTTTAAATCAAGTTGATATTATTAGGGGTCAACATATATGAATCCCATGGTAACCACAAATCAAAAACCTACATCAGATACACAACCAAACATAAAAAAGGAACTCAAGCACATTACAAAAGAAAATCATCAAACCACAATGGGAGAAACAAAAAGAAAAAGAAATAAATGGAGAAGAACTACAAAAACAACCGGAAAACAAGTAATAAAATGTCAATGAGTACATACATATTAAAAATCACTTTAAATGTCAGTGGACTAAATGTTCCATTCAAAAGACATAGGGTGACTGATTGGTCAATATGCTGCCTACAAGAAACTCACTTGAGGGCTAAAGACACATGCAGATTGAAAGTGAGGGGATGGAAAAAGATATTTCATGCAAATGGAAACAAGAAAGTGGAGAGAGCAATACTCATGTCAGACAAAATAGATTTTAAAACAAAGGCTATAACAAAAGACAAAGAAATTATGTAATGATATTAATTACATTAATTATGTAATTATATTATGTAATGATAAAGGGATCAATACAAAAAGAGGATATTACATACTTTAACATATACACACCCAAGAGAGGCACACCTAAATATATAAAGCAAACACTAAGAGACATAAAGGCAGAAATTGACAATAATACATTAATAGCAGGGGACTTTAACATCCTATTGACATCAATGGACAGGTCACCCAGACAGAAAATAAATACAGCAACAGTGGCTTTAAATGACACATAGACCTGTTGTACTTGATTGATACCTACAGGACATTACATCCCAAAACAGCAGAATACACATTCTTTTCAAGTGCACATGGAATGTTCTCGATCATGTACTAGGTCACAAGAAAAGCTTCAACAGATTAAAGAGGATTGAAGTTATATCAAGCATTTTTTTCTGACCACAATGGTATAAAACCAAAAATCAACTACAGGAGGAAAAACGGGAACATAACAAACACGTGGAGATTAAACAACATGCTACTAAAAATCCAATGGGTAAATGATTAAATCAAATAGGAAAACAGAAAATATCTCGAGACAAATGAAAATGGAAACACAACTTTCCAAAACCTATGGAATGCAGCAAAAGCAGTTCTAAGAGGGAAGTCCATAGTGATACACACCTTCCTCAAGAAACAAGAAAAATCTCAAATAAACAACCCAACCTACCACCTAAATATTAGAAAAAGAAGAACAAAGCCCAAAGTCAGCAGAAGGAAGGAAATAATAAAAATCAGAGAGGAGATAAATACAATAGAAATAAAAAATAGACAATAACAATGAAACCAAGAACTAGTTTTTTGCAAAGGTAAACAAAATTGATTAATCTTTAACCAGGCTCACCAAGAAGAAAAGACAGAGGACCCAAATAAACAAAATAAGAAGTGAAAGAGGAGAAATAACAACTGATACCATAGAGATACAAAATATCATACTCATAAATTTTAGTTTTCTTTTATATATGTTTATATAAATGTGTCTGTGTATATATTATATTATATTACATTACATTTTACACATATAATGTATATGATATTCTACAAATTCCTTTTTTTCCCATAGCAAGTAAAACTACTAGGTCTAAAGCTTAACATTTAACATTTGGTAGATATGGCCAGGCTCCAAAATGTCCTTCTCCAATTTCGATTACCACAAATAATCTATGAAAGTATTTATTTCCCTTATCCTCACCAATCTAGAGTCATTCTTCAGTTTTTAGCACTTATAATCCACTGTTGTTTTAATTTGCATTTCTTTGATTGCTCCTGATGTTGAAGAAATTTCTATGTGTTTATAGGCTTTCAGGAATTCTTGTTCTATGTAGTGTTTATCTTTATCATTTCCTTGCTGACTTGTTGGGGCCCCTTTTATGGTATGGACATTAATCCTTTGTTACAAACAAATAAGTTGTAAACATTTTTTCTCTGTCTGCAGCTTATCATTTAATCTATTTAGGTGCCTTTTTTTTTGGTAAGAGATTTTATTTTTATGTAATGACTGTAAAAACATTTTCCTTTTAGCTTCTGGGTTTTGTATCTTTTAATGAAGGTTTTTCCTTATCCCCATGATTGTATGAATATTCTCTATTTTATTTTCATACTTTATAGTTTGACTTTAGGCTTGGCTCAGAATCTGAACTCTTATTATTTGCTGTGGTGTTGGTAGCAGTCTGATCTATCTTCCTAGGTGGTGTATGGAGTCAGAATGTGTGGGTTCATTTTCCAGCTCTGCTATTTGTTTGTAGTTCTAAATTACTAGACTCTCTGTGCCTGTTTCATCATCACAAAATGTGGATAACAATTTGACTACTTCATAGGATTGCGAGACAGATGAAATAAATTATTACATGAAAAATACTTAGAATAATGCCTGGATTATTGTAAGACTTTCTTAATATATGCTAGCACACCCCCCACCAAATCCCCCAAACACACAAAACCCCTCAAACAGTAACAAATCCAATCTCTCCTCTAGAGAATTGATACACCATATTTACTGTAATTTACATATGTAAATGGGTCTGTTTTTGGACTCTATTCTGTTTCGCTGATCTTTTTGTGTCAATTCTCTCTGATCTGATTACTATGACTTTAAGGTATATTTATCATAAGCTTTAAGATGTTATTATAAACATACATTTGGATGATTGATTTTAATTAGAAGGAAGAGAGGTTATAATGAGGAATTTTGGAATGAGTGCTTCAAGTGAAAACTGGGGAGAACATATTGTCCATTCTTAAGCTGGGTGTAATGGACTATGTGTGAGCCCAATAGGCATTCTCCTCATTTCTGTGGAACATAATTTGATTTTTGGTGCATTGATGAGTGAAAGGAATATGCCCCTGTTTTGACAACTTGAGATTCATGCACTAGGAGGCTCTGATATAGTGAAGGGCATTCACAGAGTGGCAACAGAAAGGTGTGACCCTAAAGTAGAGTTACAGGCAATGGAAGAGAGTGGGGGAAAGGACTTGAGAGGGCTGTTTATGAGCCCAAGTGTATACAAAGAGTAACAAAAATAACAGTGGGGGACTTGGTTGGGAGAGGTAGATAGTGAAATCAGAGTTTTAATATTTACATGAACTTCTTGGTCCCCACTGGCTGGTATATTCTAAAGATTTTAGCTTACTGTAATAACTAATCATTTACTACCAATGCTCCTTTTAATTTTCTTTTAACTGTCTGCTACAAGTTAAGTAAGAAGAAAGAAAAAACAGACTTTTAAAGGGAAGATACTGATAAAAATGATTCACCTAATGCTAAACAAGAACAATAGATTTTTGGAAGTGAAGAAAATCTGAAGCCAAAATGTACAAACTAAAGCAAAAATAGTCAGATAAAATGTAAAATGTACTTATTTGTCACAAATGATCTAGAGAATGAATTAGTGGAGGGAGAGTAATATCATAATATTTGGAAATAATATCATAAAAAGTAATATCATAAAACTTGTTTTTTAAAAGTTACACTGTATATGCCATGATTTAATTTAGTTTCTCTTGAAAAAAATTTAATTCAAAAAAAAAAAAAATTTAATTCATCATTGCAGTACTATTTATGACTACTGAAACTGAAACATACTTTAGAGAGTCAGATACTTTCTGTTGAACTTTCCATGCTGAAAAAAAAAAAAAAGAGAGAAAAACAAATGACCTCAGGACATAATAATTATTATATTCAGGGAAAATTCCAATGACATTATTTCTGGAAGATCAATTTACCCCAATTACATCAAGCTCTAATTAAAATAATACTAGCCAAAGATTAATGAAAATTGTATCATTTGAATGGAGTGCTCTCATCTTTTGGGCTGCACCAAATTCCTTTGGTTTTCCTCCTACTTCAACTGCTCCTTTTTGGTGCTCTTTTGCTCTCTTTATGGTGCTGTTCTGCCCTTCAACCAGAAGGGTCTATCCTTATCTTTCTTCTTTTATCTCTCATTATTTGCTCTATGATAAATCTCACCTAATCTAATGGCTTAATCATGCAAATGACAACCAATTCTTTACCTCCACTTTAAGCCCTCCTCTAAGTGCTTCCATTTCCAACTTCATTGGCACCTCAGCTCTCATACCCTACTGGTATCTCATATACCACTAATCCAATCTGAATTGATCAATTCACCTCATCTCTTTCCTTTTTCCTTAATTTCCTATCACCTTTGATGACACTGAATGCTGATTATCAACTACATTCAAAGCCACAGACTTTAAATTCTCCCATTATTTTTACACCGAAACTAAAATGTTGCCAAGTTCTCAGGTATCTACAGTCTGTGAATATGTTGCAGCCGTTCTTTCCTTTCTATTCCTTCTGTAACTACTGTAGTTTAGATCTCATTACCTCTTACTTGGAACACTGTACTAGTCATCTCACTTGGCATCTTTTACTTACTTTCATTTAAAAATTTATTTGTCCTCCAATTAATTTGATTATATGTCCTTGTTTTTTAAACAAGGTTTTAAGGTTTTACCTTAAAATATTCCCCATAGTTTTTGAATAAGGCCTGAAGACATTATTGGTCATCAGACTCTTTCATCAAGACTTACCACTCCAAATCTATTTCCAATTGACTTTCTTTGGGTGCCATAGGATCTAGTCAAACTCTTCTACACATCCTTCCCTGTGCATTACAATGATTTCCTGCCCCTGTTCCTTTTCTTTGTGTACTTTTTGTAGTGCCGGATATTTTTTCTTCCCATATCAAAATATCCAAATTATACTTATCCATAAAAGTCCATTTCTTACAAATCAAAACTACAATGAGGTACCACCTCACACCAGTCAGAATGGCCATCATTAAAAAGTCTGATAATAAGTGTTGGAGAGGGTGTGAAGAAAAGGGAACCCTTTTACCCTGTTGGTGGGAATGTAAATTGGTACAGCCACTATGGAAAACAGTATGGAGGTTACTCAAAAAACTAAAAATAGAGATGCCATATGTTGCAGCAATCCCACTCTTGGGCACATACCCAGACAAAACTATAATTCAAAAAGAAACATGCAACCCTATGTTCATAGCAGCAGTATTTACAATAGCCAAGACAGTGAAACAACCTAAATGTCCATAGACAGAGGAATGCATAATGAAGATGTGGTGTGTATATATATATATACAAACACACAATGGAATATCACTCAGCCATAAAAAGAATGAAATAATGCTATTTGCAGCAACATGGATGGACCTAGAGACTAACGGACTAAGCAAAGTAAGTCAGAAAGAGGAAAACAAATACCATATGATATCACTTATATGTGGAATCTAATATACGACACAAATGAACATATCTATGAAACAGAAACAGACTCACAGAGAACAGACTTGTGGTTGCCAAGGGGATGGGGGATGGGAGAGGGAAGGGTTGGGAGCTTGGGATTAGCAGATGAAAGTTAGTATACACAGGATGGATAAACAACAAGGTCCTACTGTATAGCACAGGGAACTATATTCAATATCCTGTGATAAACCAGATGGAAAAGAATATGTAAAAGAATATATATATATGTATAACTGAGTCACTTTGTTGTACATCAGAAATTAACACAACATTGTAAATCAACTATACTTCAATAAAATTTTTAAAAAGTCAATTTCTAATATAATTTCTATTGAATTCAGCTAAAATACATTGAGCATTTATGCTAGATTCTATGCCAAGTATACTATCCCATTTAATTTTATAACAAGATATTACTATTCTTATATTCTTATTACACATTAATATTCATCTTATTCATGTAAATGTGTCTCTTACAAAACTGAGGCATGAGTCATATTCAATTCATCTTGATATCTCTCATAGTTATTTGGGAAAGACAGATGTTTAATCAATATAGATACACAAGTGAAATATATTAGTAACGTATTCAGTGGTTCTGTTCCACTTATGTCTATCCTGCATTGTCATGAAGGATTTGAGACCTTACAATTTTTTTCAGTAAAATTTTAAAAAGGAAATAAGAGTAAAGAAAGGAAAAATAAAGTGAATTCATATGTATGTTTTGTTCACAGTAGCTGTGAGGTGTGGTCTAATAGAGTTTATCAGAGGTGGGTCATGAATTCGGTGTCGAGACAAGGCAAAGAGAGCGATACAATCATTTATTTACAATACAACCATGGTTCTTGAGATGAAAATAAGTAAGTTATTGATAAGAAGCTCAGTTCTTACTGGCACAGGACTTGAAAGACATTTTTCTAAGATGTTTTCGTAAGGGGGATTCTGTTTGATCTAGTAAGTAACACCTTCAACACCATACTTAAAGTACAAGAGATGTGAGTTGCCTTAAAAACCAAACTTATCCTTGTTGCTACTCTTTCAAGAATGATAGGTAAGTTAACACAGAATAGAAATAACTGTACAAGAAATGGACTTATTTTAAGAGTCGTAGAGAGGGTCATACATTATTCAGGTGACAACAGTATTGAGCTGTTTCACGTAAATTGTAGAGGGCATGATGATAGATTTCATGTGCCCTTTCTTCTTTCTCCTCTCTTTTTAAACAGAAAATGAAAGAGCAATTCAGTGTTGTGATGGGTTTCTTAAGATACTTGGAAGTTATTAGCTGCATAGGGGGTCCTTGTTACACCCCTTCTACACAATGGAAAAAATGACAAAATACTATCATAGTATGTTTATACATGTCTGTGATATCAAAACCATAATCACAGATATTGTGGCCAGAAATGATGGCAGACCGTAGCAATAATACATATATATGTATGTGTAGGTATGTGGACACATACACACGTGCACACATACACACATAAATATTTCAATACATATTCAGTGTTCCTTTGCAAAACAGTTTGTCATGAACTATTTAAATTCAGCTTTTTTCTCTCTTAAGGCCTAATCCTTTTTGTCAGGTAACTGTCACTTATAACGATTATTCTGCTTTTGAGATGATTAGACATATTTCATTACTACAAATAAAGAAACTTCCTAACAAACTATTCTTTAAGAGCAAATAAGAAATTGTGTGTGCGGACCTCAAAAAACCCTTGAATTTCCTACCTGGTGTTTACTGTCAAAAAGCACAATGGGCTTTCAAGCAGGTTCTCATAAGAAAAAATTCTGTTTGTTTTGTCACACTTTTTCCATTAATTTAAAAACCAGTGAAAGCCTAAAAACACTGGGAAGTGTGAAAATAACCCCTAATTTTGAGTTTTCAAAATGTTCTTGGGAAGCACATTTTGTAGATAATTGCAAATGCTTTGTGAAAGAGCTTCAGAACTCTATGAGCTTGTAGGTTAAGTTTATACCATTTGAGAGGACAAAAATTTTTCTTATGCTGTCTCACCTCTTTGTTTAATAAGCCTCATCAACTTATGCCAGTGATGAAAAGTGATTGGTTCAGTTGAACAGCTCTATAATGCTTGTTAAATATCTCCTAAAGATTTGAAAATTAATCAAACATCTCCTAAAGTCATGAAAATTAACTAAACATCTCCTAAAAGACTGAAAATTAGCCAAGATTAAAATAAATGATACCTTTTGTAAGCATGGTTTTTGTGAAACGTGTGTACTTATAAATTGCTGGTGGCATTGTTGATTGGCACAACTCATTGGGAAAGCATTGTGATACTACATAGCATATGTAATATGTATTATGTATATTATGCCATTATGTATATGGCACACTGGAGCCACAAAAATTTCCATTTTCTTCAGTACAACAATTTCTTCTTTGATGGCCAGCCCCTAGCCTTGGTTAGATGACAAATGTAAACCTCTGCTTACATTTCTCATAAGACTAAGTGTTAACTTGTCTCCTGAGACTTTGGGCTACTTGAATTTGTGTGTGTGTGTGTGTGTGTGTGTGTGTGTGTGTGTGTGTATGAATATGTTTATCTTTTGGATCATAGCTGCCTTTATTCAGTAGTTATTTTTTAGCAAACACTGTAATATGTACTTTACATATATTATCTCTTTTAATTTTTATAATAATTCTGTTTGGTAGATACTATTTTACTAATTTTAGAGATGATAAAACTTGACCTAAAAAAATATTAGTTAAGCTAGCAACATCACACCTAGAAAAATGCTCAGCTAACAAAATGCTGAGATTACAACATATGTAACTCTGACTCTAAGGCATATAGCCTTAACTATATGTCAAAATAATCAATGATTATTTTTTAAAACAGGCTGACCAGTATTTAAATCTCTTGGGTACAAATCTTACTTTCCCAGATGTGGATGAAAGAATATTTAGAGTTGTCATTCACAGTCTGAATCACATATAATGAAACTGTTGACACCCCATAGGAACCTTCTATCTCCTTTTCCAGTTGTCTGTACATTTCCAAAAGCTTGTCTTCTTTCCCAAGACTCCAAAATAGGAAAGCATTATCATGTGTGTACTGCACATTTTTTACTCAGAGTTCTCTCTGGCACCCATGCCCTGTACCCTAGGCCCTTTGGCTATTCGACGGGATGGATAATTCTCTTGCTAAGTCCTAAGTCCCCAAGAAACTTTCTCTGCTCTTTGATTGGTTTTAGTCTGCAGATCCTAACTAAGACTTGCCCCATAGTCAGTGTTCATGGAGTCTTTTGTCCCTACCTGAGACCACCTTTCTTTAAGGCCAGAGGATTAAAGGGGCATCAGATAGATTCAAAGTAATGACAAGAGACTGAGTGAGCATAAAAGTGGTCATTTTACTAAAGAAGTAAAGAAGGAGACCTTCAAGATGCAGAGGAGTAAGATGTGGAGACCACCTTCCTCCCCACAAATACATCAGAAATACATCTACATGTGGAACAACTCCTACAGAACACCTACTGAACTCTGGCAGAAGACCTCAGACTTCCCAAAAGGCAAGAAACTCTCCATGTACCTGGGTAGGGCAAAAGAAAATAGAAAAAACAGAGACAAAAGAATAGGGATGGGACCTGCACCACTGGGAGGGAGCTGTGAAGGAGGAAAAGTTTCCACACACTAGGAAGACCCTTCACTGGGGGAGACGGGGGGGGGTGAGCGGGGGTTGGGGAGAAGCTTCGGAGCCACGGAGGAGAGCGCAGCCACAGGGGTGCAGAGGGCAAAGGGGAGAGATTCCCACACAGGGGATCGGTGCAAACCAGCACTCACCAGCCTGACAGGCTTGTCTGCTCACCCGCCGGGACGGGTGCAGGCTGGGAGCTGAGGCTCTGGCTTCGGAGGTCAGATCCCAGGGAGAGGTCTGGGGCTGGCTGCGTGAACACAGCCTGAAGGGGGCTAATGTGCCAAAGCTAGCCAGGAGGGAGTCCGGGAAAAAGTCTGGACTTGCCTAAGAGGCAAGAGACCATTGTTTTGCAGTGCGGGAGGAGAGGGGATTCAGAGCACCACCTAAGCTAGCTCCAGAGACGGGCACGAGCTGTAGCTATCAGCGCGGACCCCAGAGACGGACATGAGATGCTAAGGCTGCTGCTGTAGCCACCAAGAAGCCTGTGTGCAAGCACAGGTCACCATCCACACTTCCCCTCCCGGGAGCCTGTGCAGCCTGCCACTGCTAGGGTCCCATGATACAGAGACAACTTCCCCGGGAGAACACATGGCACACCTCAGGCTGTTGTAACGTCACACTGGCCTCTGTCACCGCAGGCTCGCCCCGCATCTGTACCCCTCCCTCCCCCCGGCCTGAGTGAACCAGAGCCCCCGAATCAGCTGCTACTTTAACCCCGTCCTGTCGGAGCGAAGAACAGACGCCCTCAGGTGACCTACACACAGAGGTAGGGCCAAATCCAAAGCTGAACCCCAGGAGCTGTGCAAACAAAGAAGAGAAAGGGAAATCTCTCCCAGCAGCCTCAGGAGCAACAGATTAAATCTCCACAATCAACTTGATGTGCCCTGCATCTCTGGAATACCTGAGTAGACAACGAATCATCCCAGAATTGAGGCGGTGGACTTTGGGGGCAACTGTAGGCTTGGGGTTTGCTTTCTACATCTAATTGGTTTCTGGTTTTATGTTTATCTTAGTTTAGCATTTAGAGTTTATTATCATTGGTAGATTTGTTTATTGATTTGGTTGCTCTTTTCCTTCTTTTTTTATATATATAGATATATATATTTTTTCCTTTTTCTCTTTTTGTGAGTGTGTATATGTATGCTTCCTTGTGTGATTTTCTCTGTATAGCTTTGATTTTACCATTTGTCCTAGGGGTCTGTATATCTGTTTTTGTTTTGTTTTTTTTTTTTTAGTATAGTTTTTAGTGCTTGTTATCATTAGTGAATTTCTTTTCTGGTTTGATTGCTCTCTTTCTTTCTTTTTGTTATTATTTTTAAATTTTTTAAATTTTTAATAATTTTTTATTTTTAATTTTAATAACTTTCTTTTCTTTTCTTTTTTTCTTCCTTTATTTTTTTCTTCCTTTTCTTCTGAGCCATGTGGCTGACAGGGTTTTGGTGCTCCGGCTGGGTGTCAGGCTTGTGCCTCTAAGGTGGGAGAGCTGAGTTTAGGACATTGGTCCACCAGAGACCTCCTGCCTCCACGTAATATCAAACAGTGAAAACTCTCCCAGAGATCTCCATCTCAATGCTAAGACCCAGCTCCACTCAATGACCAGCAAACTACAGTGCTGAACACCCTATGCCAAACAACTAGCAAGACAGGAACACAACCCCACCCATTAGCAGAGAGGCTGCTTAAAATCATAATAAGATCATAATAAGGTCACAGACACTCCAAAACACACCATCAGATGCGGTCTTGCCCACCAGAAAGACAAGATCCAGCCTCATCCTCCAGAACACAGGCACCAGTCCCCTCAACTAGGAAGCCTACACAACCCACTGAACCAACCTTACCCACTGGGGGCAGACACCAAAAACAACGGGAACTACAAACCTGCAGCCTGAAAAAAGGAGATCCCAAACACAGTGAGTTAAGCAAAATGAGAAGACAGAAAAACACACAGCAGATGAAGAGAAAGGTAAAAACCCACCAGACCTAACAAATGAAGAGGAAATAGGCAGTCTACCTGAAAAAGAATTCAGAGTAATGATAGTAAAGATGATCCAAAATCTTGGAAATAGAACAAAGAAAATACAAGAAACGTTTAACAAGGACCTAGAAGAACTAAAGAGCAAACAAACAATGATGAAAAACACAATAAATGAAATTAAAAATTCTCTAGAAGGAATCAATAGCAGAATAACTGAGGCAGAAGAACGGATGAGTGACCTGGAAGATAAAATAGTGGAAATAACTAGTGCAGAGCAGAATAAAGAAAAAAGAATGAAGAGAATTAAGGACAGTCTCAGAGACCTCTGGGACAACATTAAACACTCCAACATTCGAACTATAGGGGTCCCAGAAGAAGAAGAGAAAAAGAAAGGGACTGAGAAAATATTTGAAGAGATTATAGTTGAAAACTTCCCTAACACGGGAAAGGAAATAGTCAATCAAGTCCAGGAAGTGCAGAGAGTCCCATACAGGATAAATCCAACGAGAAACATGCCAAGGCACATATTAATCAAACTATCAAAAATTAAATACAAAGAAAAAATATTAAAAGCAGAAAGGGAAAAACAACAAATAACATAAAGGGAATCCCCATAAGGTTAACAACTGATCTTGCAGCAGAAACACTGTAAGCCAGAAGGGAGTGGCAGGACATATTTTAAATGATGAAAGGGAAAATCCTACAATCAAGATTACTCTACCCAGCAAGGATCTCATTCAGATTCGACAGAAAAATTAAAACCTTTTACAGACAAGCAAAAGTTAAGAGAATTCAGTCCCACCAAACCAGCTTTACAACAAATGCTAAAGGAACTTCTCTAGGCAGGAAACACAAGAGGAGGAAAAGACCTATAAAAACAAACCCAAAACAATTAAGAAAATGGTAATAGTAACATACGTATTGATAATTACCTTAAATGTAAATGGATTAAATGCTCCATCCAAAAGACATAGACTGGCTGAATGGATACAAAAACAAGACTCGTATATATGCTATCTACAAGAGACCCACTTCAGACCTAGGGACACATACAGACTGAAAGTGAGAGGATGGAAAAAGATATTCCATGCAAATGGAAATCAAAAGAAAGCTGGAGTAGCAATTCTCATATCAGATAAAATATACTTTAAAAAAAAAAGACTATTATAAGAGACAAAGAAGGACACTACATAATGATCAAGGGATCAATCCTAGAAGATATAATAATTGTAAATATTTATGCACCCAACATAGGAGCATCTCAATACATAAGGCAAATGCTACCAGGCATAAAAGGGGAAATCAACAGTAAAACAATCATAGTAGGGGACTTTAACACCCCACTTTCACCCATGGGCAGATCATCCAAAATGAAAATAAATAAGGAAAAATTAAAATAAATACGGAAACACAAGCTTTAAATGACAAATTAAACAAGATGGACTTAATTGATATTTATAGGCCATTCCATCCAAAAACAACAAAATACACTTTCCTCTCAAGTGCTCATGGAACATTCTCCAGGATAGATCATATCTTGGGTCACAAATCAAGCCTTGGTAAATTTAAGAAAATTGAAATCATATCAAGTATCTTTTCTGACCACAACGCTATGAGACTAGATAGCAATTACATGAAAAAATCTGTAAAAAATACAAACACATGGAGGCTAAACAATACACTATAATAACCAAGAGATCACTGAAGAAATCAAAGAGGAAATAAAAGATACCTAGAAACAAATGACAATGAAAACACAATGACCCAAAACCTATGGGATGCAGCAAAAGCAGTTCTAAGAGGGAAGTTTATAGCAGTATAATCCTACCTCAAGAAACAAGAAACATCTCAAGTAACCAACCTAACCTTACACCTAATTAGAGAAAGATGAAAAACAAACAAAAACAAAAATACGCCCAGGAGAAGGAAAGAAATCATAAAGATCATATCAGAAATAAATGAAAAAGAAAGGAAGGAAAAAATAGCAAAGATCAATAAAACTAAAAGCTGGTTCTTTGAGAAGATAAACAAAATTGATAAATAATTAGCCAGACTCATCAAGAAAAAAAGGGAGAAGACTCAAATCAACAGAATTAGAAATGGAAAAGAAGTAACAACTGACACTGCAGAAATACAAAGGATCATGAGAGATTACTACAAGCAACTCTATGCCAATAAAATGGACAACCTGGAAGAAATGGACAAATTCTTAGAAAAGCACAACTTTCGGAGACTGAACCAGGAAGAAATAGAAGATATAAACAGACCAATCACAAGCAAGGAAATTGAGACTGTGACTAAAAATTTTCCAACAAACAAAGCCCAGGACCAGATGTCTTCACAGGTGAAATTCCATCAAATAATTAAAGAAGAGCTAAAACCTATCCTTCTCAAAGTCTTCCAAAATATAGCAGAGGGAGGAGCACTCCCAAACTCATTCTACGAGGCCACCATCACCCTGATACCAAAACCAGACAAGATGTCACAAAGAAAGAAAACTACAGGCCAATATCACTGATGAACATAGATGCAAAAATCCTCAACAAAATACTAGCAAACAGAATCCAACTGCACACCATGATCAAGTGGGGTTTATCCCAGGAATGCAAGGATTCTTCAATATATGCAAATCATTCAGTGTGATAAGCCATATTAACAAATTGAAGGAGAAAAATCATATGATCATCTCAATAGATGTGGAAAAAGCTTTCGTCAAAATTCAACACCCATTTATGATAAAAACCATCCAGAAAGTAGGCATACAGTGAACTTACCTCAACACAATAAAGGCCATATATGACAAACACACAGCCAACATCGTTCTCAGTGGAGAAAAACTGAAACCACTTCCTCTAAGATCAGGAAAAAGAAAAGGTTGTCCACTCTCACCACTATTATTCAACATAGTTGTGGAAGTTTTAGCCACAGCAATCAGAGAAGAAAAAGAAATAAAATGAATCCAAATCGGAAAAGAAGAAGTAAAGCTGTCACTGTTTGCAGATGACATGATACTATACCTAGAGAATCCTAAAGATGCTACCAGAAAACTACTAGAGCTAATCAATGAATTTGGGAAAGTAGCAGGATACAAAATTAATGCACAGAAATCTCTTGCATTCCTATACACTAAAGATGAAAAATCTGAAAGAGAAATTAAGGAAACACTCCCATTTACCACTGCAACAAAAAGAATAAAAGGCCTGTATGCAGAAAACTATAAGACACTGATGAAAGAAATTAAAGATGATACAAACAGATGGAGAGATATACCATGTTCTTGGATTGGAAGAACGAATATTGTGAAAATGACTATACTACCCAAAGCAATCTACAGATTCAATGCAATCCCTATCAAACTACCAATGGCATTTTTCACAGAACTAGACCAAACAATTTCACAATTTGTATGGAAACACAAAAGACCCTGAATAGCCAAAGCAATCTTGAGAAAGAAACACGGAGCTGGAGGAATCAGGCTCCCAGACTTCAGACTATACTACAAAGTTACAAAAATCAAGACAGTATGGTACTGGCACAAAAACAGAAATATAGATCAGTGGAACAGGATAGAAAGCCCAGAGATAAACCCACGCACCTACGGTCACCTTATTTTTGATAAAGGAGGCAAGAATATACAATGGAGAAAAGACAGCGCTTCAGTAAGTTGTTCTGTGAAAACTGGACAGCTACATGTAAAAGAATGAAATTAGAACACTTCCTAACACCATACACAAAAATAAACTCAAAATGGATTTAAGACCTAAATGACCAGACACTGTAATACTCTTAGAGGAAAACATAGGCAGAACACTCTATGACATAAATCACAGCAAGATCCTTTTTGACTCACCTCCTAGAGAAATGGAAATAAAAACAAAAATAAACAAATGGGACCTAATGAAACTTAAAAGCTTTTGCACAGCAAAGGAAAATGTAAACAAGATGAAAAGCAACCCTCAGAATGGGAGAAAATATTTGCAAATGCAGCAACCGACAAAGGATTAATCTCCAAAATTTACAAGCAGCTCATGCAGCTCAATATCAGAAAAACAAACAACCCAATCCAAAAATGGGCAGAAGACCTACACAGACATTTCTCCAAAGAAGATATACAGATTACCAACAAACACATGACAGGATGCTCAATATCACTAATCATTAGAGAAATGCAAATCAAAACTACAATGAGTTACCACCTCACACCGGTCAGAATGGCCATCATCAAAAAAATCTACAACTAAATGCTGGAGAGGGTGTGGAGAAAAGGGAACCCTCTTGCACTGTTGGTGGGAATGCAAACTGATACAGCCACTATGGAGAACAGTACGGAGGTTCCTTAAAAGCTAAAAATAGAACTACCATATGACCCAGCAATCCCACTACTGGGCATATACCCTGAGAAAACCATAATTCAAAAAAAGTCATGTACCATAATGTTCATTGCAGTTCTATTTACAATAGCCAGGACATGGAAGCAACCTAAGTGTCAAGTGACAGATGAATGGATAAAGAAGATGTGGCACATATATACAATGGAATATTACTCCGCCATAAAAAGAAACGAAATTGAGTTATTTGTAGTGATGTGGATGGACCTAGAGTCTGTCATACAGAGTGAAGTAAGTCAGAAAGAGAAAAACAAATACCATATGCTAACACATATATATGGAATCTAAAAAAAAAAAAAATGGTTCTGAAAAACCTAGGGGCAGGACAGGAATAAAGACACATACGTAGAGAATGGACTTGAGGACACAAGGAGGGGGAAGGGTAAGCTGGGACGAAGTGAGAGAGTAGCATGGACTTACATATGCTACCAAATGTAAAATAGATAGCTATTTGGAAGCAGCCGCATAGCACAGGGAGATTAGATCGGTGCTTTGTGACCACCTAGAGGGGTGGGATAGGGAGGATGGAGGGAGATGCAAGAGGGAGGAGATATGGGGATGTATGTATATGTATAGCTGATTGACTTTGTTATAAAGCAGAAACTAACACACCATTGTAAAGCAATTATACTCCAATAAAGATGTAAAAAAAAAAAAGAGAGAAATAAAAGAAATGTAACCATGATACACTTGTATAGTGAAGTGCATTTGGTATCTTGACATACTTAGAGTCCAAATAATGGGCACTTCATAGGGATAATTTAATTTAATCTGCTTTTAATGTTTTAACAGTCCTATTATTTAACTTTTTATCACATTTGCCATGTAGTGGTGTGTCAACTTGTTTGTTCATATCCTTTGCTATATTGTATTCCATTAAATGAATGCGCCACAATTTATATGACAATTTTGTTGATGGACATTAGGGCTGTTTTCCATTTGGGGCTATTACAAATTATGCAGCTATGAAATTATTGTTGCTGGACACATGTATCCATTTATATGGACATATATTTAGGAGTGGGATTGCTGTGTCATTAGATATGCTTACATTTAACCTTAGCATATACTGTCAAATTATTTTCCAGTTGTATCAATTTATCTTCCATCAGCCTTTTATGATAGTTCCCAGTGCTCCTCCTCAACAACACTTGGCACTGTCAATCTTCTTAATTTTATTTATTTTGGTGGGGGTGTACTGTCATCTTTTTTATGGCTTTAATTTGTATTTCCATAATAACTACTAAAGTTAAGCATCCTTTCAAATATTTACAGGCCGTTTTTATATCCCCTTTTGTGAAGTACCTCTTCCAGTCTTTTGCTCACTTTTTCTTTTTGGTTGGTTGCCTTCTACTGAAGGATTTGTGGTTCTTTATACATTGTGGATACAAGCCTTTTCCTGGTGATGCAAATATCTTGTCCCATTCTGTGGCTTGCCTATACACATTTTTTGTGTGACTTCTGGTAACCAGAAGTTCATAATCTTAATATGGGCCAATTTTCAAGATACTTCTTTAGATATAGTGATCATTGTATCATATTAGAAGAATCATTGCTTATCTTGAGATCATGAAGCTATTTTAATACATTATATTCTAGATGCTTTCCTGTTTTTTATGTTTAATTCTACAATTAATCTGAAATTGATTTTTATGTATGGTATGAAGAAGAGATCAAGTTTTTTTTCCCATATGTATAGCCTATTGATCCAGCACCATTTATTGAAAAGACTGTCCTCTATTGCTCTCCACTACCACTTTTATCACAGTTCAAGCATCCATGTATGTGTGCATCTGTTTCTGATCTCTGCTTTCTATTCTGTTATGGATTTAGCTATCCTTGCACAAAATCCCACACTCTTAATTACTGTAGCTTTAAAAATAAGTCTTAATGCCTGGTGCAGCAATACTTACTTCTATTTTCTTCTTTTTCAATTTGGACTTACCTATTCTTGGCTTTTTGCATTTACACACAAATTTTAGGATTCACTTGTCAATTTCCACACACATACAGTGATTGAATCGAACTTATAAATAAATTTGGTGAGAACTGGTATCTTTACACTATTGTTTTGTAATCCATGAACATGATATATTTCTCCATTTGCTCAGTTCTTCTTTAGCCTTTTAAAATAATGTTTTGTAGTTTTGTTAGAGGTATTCACGTTTGTTAGATTATTCCCAGATATTTAATATTTTTGATGCTACATTAAATGCTGTACTCATAAAATGTAATTTTCAAATTCTTTAGTTGGTACATAGGAATAAAGATGATTTTTGATATTGGCCTTGCACCCTAGAGACTTGCTAAACTCTTGTAACAATTCTAATAATTTTCTGTAGATTTCTTTAAATATTCGACATAAACCATCCAACCGTCTGCAAATATTACAAATTTTTATTTCCAATGTCTTTAGCTTTATTTACTTATTTATTTACCTATTTTACTGGCCAGGGAAGTTAGAAGGAATATAAATATATATGATAGTAAATATTGTGCTTTCTCTATATATACACTTATATATTTATATATATATAAAATATACAATAGCATATAATAAATGATATAGACACAGAATATGTATATGTAAAATAGTAAATACTATGCTTTTTGCTTCTGTGACTCCATCTAATATGGCCTATGCCTATGATTTGCTTTGACTAATAGAATGTGACAAGAGTGACGGTGTGTACAATCCAAGGCTAGACTTACGAAATTTGCTGGAGTCAGCCATCATGCTATGAGCCAAACTGTGTGGAGAGTCCAAATGGAGGAGAATGGAGGCACTTTAGTCTGATCTTCCAGTCCATAGCTACACTTCCTGCTAGCCATGTGAATGGGCTATCTTGAGCATGGTACATTGAGCATAATGACTACACTCCTAGCTGATACCATGGGGACAGAAGAACCATTCAACTTAGCTCAGCTTATATTGCAGAATTGTGAGAGATAATAAAAAGTTGTTTTTTCTTTAAACCACAAAGTTTCGATGTGGTTTGTAATATCGTATCATTTACCAAAACAGAAGTTGGCATTCAAGAACTGAGTGAATTCATAAATACATGAACTCCTTCCCCCCAACACCCCCAGCACCACACACACACACACACACACACACACACACACACACCTTTTAAAAAATAGTGATGAGATGTAATGGCGATTACCTGGATAAGTTTCTGTCAAATTTTCATTATATTAAGAAGAAAAAAGTTAATTTTAGATTAATGAAAGAAGTAGTGGATGAAAATTAGCTGGATTATTTCAAAAGAACTGGAAACTCTTGGAAACACTCTGAACTCTCTAATGCAATTACCAATTACGTACTTCTCTGGACATGGGGCTATCAGGTAAATTTGGACTGAAACAAACATCTTTGTTATTTCTATAGAAAGGTAAGGTAAGTACTATTAGTGAATTAGGCTATGTATCTGGCACATAATATAACCTCAGTCAATTAACTTTTTTATTATAAGTTTATAATTTCCAACTTACAGAGAAGTTGCAAGAATAGTAAATAAAACTTTTTTTTAACCCAGATTTCACCTATTGTTAATATTTTGTCCCATTAGCTTTATCATTTGCATCCTTTCCCTCCTCCCCTTCTCTCTCTGTCTCTCTCTCCCTTTCTCTCTCTCTCTTTCTCTCTCTCTGTCTCACACGCACACACAAACATACAACACACAACACACACATACATAATATTATTTTTCTGAACCACTTGAGTGTAAGTTGCATACATCATAGCTTTTAATTCCTAAATACTTCAGAGTGTATCTTTTTAGAGATATTCTCTTTCATAACCACAGTGGACTTACTAGCTTCAGTAAATTTAATATTAATTCATTACTTTTATTTAATTACCATTTATGAAATAACAGAAAATATATGTTGGTTTCTGCTCCCAGTTTTTGGCACAGAGCTCCTAAAATCCTTATTTCCTAAGTGATAAGAACAGTAGAAGGCTCTCTAGTTCCAATATTGGTCTTATATCTCTGTTCCTGACACAGAGCTCCTGAAACACTTATAATTTCCTAGGTGATAGGACTGTCTTTTGTTCTAATGAGGTGATTCTGGATGGTCTCCTGGATGAGGGCTAATAACTGGAAAGACCAAGCAACAGTTAGAAGCTAGGGATTTTCAACCCCACTCCCCGTTCTCTTGAGAAGGGAGAAGGGCTGAAAATTGAGTTAAGGTTCGATTATGCCTATATGATGAAACTCTATAAAATCCCAGAAGTATTGGGTTTGGAGAGCTTCTGGCTTGGTGAACACATGCAGGTGCTGGGAGAGTGGCGTGACTGGATAGGGCATGGATGCCCTGCTCCCCTTCCCACATACCTTGCCCTACATGTCTCTTCCATCTGGCTGTTCATCTGCATCCTTTATCACACCTTTTAATAAACTGGTAAACCTAAGTGTCTCCCTGAGTTCTATGAGCCACTCTAGGAAACTAATTGGACCCAAGGAAGGGGGTCATTGGAACCTCCCAATCTATAACCAGTTGGTCAGAAGTCACAGATTTGTGACTGGTATCTGAAGTGGCGGGGCGGGGGCAGCCTTGTAGGACTGAACCATTAACCTGTGGAAGCTGATGTTATCTCTGGGTAGATAGTATCAGAATTGAGTTGAATTCTTGGACACCCTGCTGGTACCTGAGAATTTCTTGGTGGTATGGAGAAAAACCTCCACACATTTGGTGACTGGAAGTAAAGTGTTTTGTGTGAGTAGTAAAGGAGACTCACAGGAAAGAAAGACATAGTAGGGAAGACCTAGGTTTTTCTCTATACAGATGGTGGAAAACTGAGGGTTTTCCATTATGCCATTTTTGTTAACTTACTTTCTAGGACAGGATGCAGTCTAGGCTCATTTAATTATATCTTTAGTCTTCTTTAATTCAGAAAATTTCCACAGCTTTTCTTCTGTCTATTAAAAATTTTATATTTTTGAAAAATAGTCCTCTTTTTTCCTTTTAAATAGACTGATGACACTTTGGCTTTGTCTGATGTTTCGTCATAGTTAGATTTATGTTCTATATTTCAAGCTAGAATAATGCATAACTGATATTGTTAACGATACTATCGATCCCTTAATTATTTCTTTATGTCTGTTCTCCTTGCTGGATAGTAATCACCAAGAGGGCAGTGACAAGCTTCATTCTATTTACATTTTTAGCTCCAGAACTGACTACAGGGCCTAGCACATTATAGATCCTAAATAAATATTGGATGACTGACTGAGGTGACAAAGTGGATTTTCACATAACTTGTCAGAGCCCTGCTTGAAACTGAGGTGCAACTTTGCACTGCTATGCTGGATTATCTTGTTGCTACTAAATTAAAATGGGTCAGGACTGGGATCCCAGGCTCCTTCTATTGATCAAGAAGTAGAGCTAAGCTAGATTTACTTCTTTTTATAGCTTCTTCCATTTACTGTTGCAAGATGCACAATCTTCAGTGATCAGCAAGCATGGCCCATTCTGAGTGCCTTCAGTGTGAGAGCATGCATATTTCTCTTCGTTTTGCCAAAAAACCTGGAGGCATTTTTTTCCCTAAGACAGCAATGAATGCATATTAAACCAACTGTAATTGTCTGCTAAATATTATTTCATAAACAAGCAAACCAGAGCTACATTTTTCCAAGCCTTTAAAATACTTGGGATACTAAAAATATCCTGTCAACCTTAGCACAAAGCTGTCAAGCCAGAAACATTAAGAATTTGTGAAAAAGAATTCAGAGGAGGTTGGTGGAGAAACAGTGAAATTCATTGTGAATCTCATTTTTTAAGAATGAGGAGGCAGCTATAACATTGATGTGTATTTATCCTAAATGAAAAGAATGAATGAATTCTACTCACATTATAGAACACACAACTCAGTGAGATTTTGTACATTACAGAATTTTCTCATTTTGCTTTTCAGGAGTGTTATCTGTGGTTGGTTTGTCAAACAGGTATATGTCATTAGAATGGTGAGATTAAAGCTTAAATATTTAAGAATAAGAATATATCTATATGTTTATTTACATTGAAGAAATGTTCCTAAATATGAAAATGTCTCAAAATATTTTGCAGAGTTTGACAATTTTTTTAAACACTCCCATTTGAAAAGTATCTACAGTAATGAACTGCTAGTCAAAACTAAAACTGAGAAAGAAAAAAAAAAGAAAGGAGACGCAGGAATGCTCCTTACTGAGGAGTATTTTCCGCTGGGAAGTCCATTGGCATTCAGTTGTCTCATTTAATTATCCCTTGTGTGATTCAACCATTATTTATGAGCTTCTTCTTGTTCTTAAAGAGCTCTGGGCTCTGCTTGCCAATGTTATGGCATATGATGAGGCAGGGGTGTGCGTGTGATAATGCATCGGTCCACACTGTTGGCATGTTTTCTATCTGAACTCATCAGCTGCCAAAAGGACGCAGAGCTCTCTCTTTAAAGATAAAACACTAACTGGGGTTTCAACATTGTGTGGGATTTGGCAGGCGTCACATGCTCCTGCATTATTTAGGTAGAATACAGTCCCTAAAATGTGCACAGTACATGTTCAATAAAAATCATTTGCATGGGATTTATACCAGTTTCTGTCTGGTAATATCTCTGCCACTTGCACTGAGAAAATGAATTCACAGAAATAGGCTGATTTAATTAATGGAGATGTTAAACATACAAGCGATTGAAGCATTTTCACACTTTTACTTTCAATCTAAGCTACTCTCCCATCTTCACCCCCAGGTTGAGTTAAATAATCCATTGTGGATCTGCCTTGCTTTCTGCTGAGTTAGAATTTTGGAATGAAATGCAAAAGCAATAGAAACGTCCCACTAGTTTCTGGATGAAAAAAAAAAAAGAGGGGGCAATGATTAACAGTGAAATCCACTGAAAAAATTTGGCTGACGAATGTTGCCAGCACTATCACACATGTTTAAAACAAAATAAAACAGACTAGTAGCATTGATTTAGAATACAACATGGAGGTAAATGGTCTTTAATGACGTTAACAGTAATTTTTATTATTAATAGCTGAATTTGACTCCATTTCAAACTAAGTAAGGACTCATCCCTTAATAAAGATTTCTTTTTCTGAAAATTATTGCTTCAGTTAGAAGGAATTGGTACTTAATAGCTTTTAATTAAAAGACCATGTCTAATGAGATTTTTTTTTTCTTTTCCGTGGGAAAAGTAGATCCCTAACGCTGAAAAATTTCTAATTGACCAGGTTTTGAGGATGCCAGTAAACAAACTGTTTAATAGACATGACTAAGCACATTGTGGTGAACTATTGATTCTGCCAGCCTAGAACTGTTCACTAAATTGTATTCTCAAACTAGATTGGCATAACGCAATAGATATAGCTATAATTGAAAAAGTTAATAAGCTCTTATTCATTTTTAAAAAAGGACTATGAATAACGGAACATGCATTTTAATGTCACAGCAATGAGTCACGGCCATTATTGGACTGATCTAGATTAGTTTCCTAAGATACAGACTACATAGGGAGAAGGAGTTTGCATGTCTAAACACTTTTAAAGAAATATTAAAGGCTTCAGTAACATTAGTGAAATTGGCAAATTTCCCCATCTCTTCAGAGGTTTGTTCCCCTTCCTTCTCACCATCCACAGCATTAATGTAAGATTATAACAAAGTTTTAAAACAAAAAATTCCATTTACCATCCACACACCTGACATCTACAACATGCAGGTCTTCCTTCAATCACTGAACTAAACGTGTGTTTCAAGCATATGTCAGTGATTTCAAGTTTGACTTATCTGCTGTTAGAGCTTCCATTCAGTCAATTGGCCATTAAGATGAATGATTTAAGGAACCTACACACAACTCCACATTTTAAAAGACTCTTTAAGCTTATCTCTGTATTAATAATGTAATCTGAAATTTAGGCATTCCACCTGTGATCCTTGCTCCACTTTATGAAGTTGCTTCAAAGGAGTAACTAGTTATAATGAATAATATTAATATTAATAATAATGGTAATATCATCATTATTTTCAATTACTTAAATATGTTGTAAATATTTCAATAATAAGTCAATTGTCAGTTAGGGCTTTTTTACTGATTTTACCTTTAAAATGGATAAGATTCCACATGATTTATAATTATTTGTTTTACAAAATATAATAATCGTTGCTATTAATATATCAAATATAAATTTTTGTTATGTATCAGCTCCGTTATATATATCCCTTTTGAACAGGATAAGGTATAAACACATGAATAAGTAAATTGTGAATAAAATTTTTCTTTCAAAAAACAGTTTATGTATTTTTAATTATTTTTGATGACACATTTCAAATGAGGAGAAAATCACAGAGAAGGAATGTAACAAACTCCTTTGTATCCAGTATTAGCAAATGTTAACTTTTGCCATATCAGCTTTAGCTATTTTTCAACTTGTCTCCAAATAGCACCTTCTCCTTCAGATAACCACTATCAGGAAGTTGGCATGTGTCCTTCTTGACTGTGTTTTATATTTTACTGCATATTTGTGTGCCCATGGTACTATATTGTACTATTTGGTTTTTAAATTTCATATAAATTGGTATTAGACCATATACATCATTCTTATTTAAATGTTTACTCTAATTTTTTAACTATACAATTAGCTATTAAATTTTCTAACAAGGTCCAAAATTATTCAATATCTCCATCCTTCTGAAAAATATAAGAAATGTTTCATGTTTTAACTACCCACTGAAAAATACACCACTTCTTGCTGTTTAGACTTTTTTCCACACCTTTCACAAGAATAAATTTTTTAGTTATAAATATATTTGTTCCTTTGAATGAATGTATGATTAAATTTACCAACATATTTTTAGCAAGTTCTGTGATTATACATTGTTCATTTAACTCCTTTGTGTTCATTTTTCACTCTGCTGATGAACATCCTTTATTGATTCTTTCAGAAAGTGTCTATGGATGACAAGATATTAATCTTTGCATCTCTATAAAGATGAGCATTTAATTCTTCTTACACAAAAGTCCAAATTTATTTCCATTTTATCTATTATCATCTATGATATTCATGCCACATGTCTAGGGATAATTAACCTAATAATTCACAGTATTTACACAAGAGGCAACTAGGTCATTGCAAACTTATAAAGCAAAACTGAAATGAAGTGAACAGAACTTCATATTACTTTCATTTTATTCAGTGGTAGAGAAATAGAGGTTAAAAATGATATATTAATATTAATTTGTTTCATTATATTTGGTTCTAGTAAATCATAACTTCTGAAAATAATCACTTTTTCTTCTTTGAAGTTCTCTATTAACCATGTGTAAAAATATTTTCATAAAGATGATAAAAAGAAGTGAAACGGAGTTGTTATATAGAAAAAAAATATATATATATGCAGTCTGATTTACTACAAGTGTGAAGGGCTCTGGAGCAATCTTGTTCTTACCCTTTTACAAATCAAAGCTCTTTGAACATGCATTTTTGCAGCGTTTGCTTTCAGCACTAGATTTTTCTCTTTGTATTCTCTAAGAAGAATTTTTAGAAAATAGAATGTTATTTCCACTTGGAAAGGTACATCACTACATGACATATTACTTAAATGTCCAAAATTTGTTCTTAGAAGGATTCATCTTGTTAGAATCATGTCTTTGTGAAGAAAAAGGAAATTAAAAAAGACATGTCCCTCATTCTGGACAGCATCTACTAGCAACTTTAAAAAAAGTATATATATTGGACCTTATCAACATGCCTTATTATTTGCAAAGTTGCCTTAAATTATTTTAATAAGGGAGCTCGATTTCTCCAACACTGAGTACTCCCTTTTGTGGTGATATTCACTATAGACAAAAAAAAGCTGCCTATATTAAGGAAACCCTACTGTAATAACAACAACAACAAAGAAGATCACTCTTTGTAAATTCCTTTGAAACAGAGTTTTGCTTAAAATAATCGCTTATAAAGATGGTGTGACTTTTCTGAAAAACTTCGTAAGTTTTTTACCTTTACATTATATTAAACATCCCATCACGCTTTGTGAAATATATCATTAAAATTGTGTCTTAAGTTCATGTTGTCAGAGCAATTCATTTTTTGGGGAATGCATGAACACTGAAATATATTATGCCATTTAGAAAAATATGAAAGGAACCTGTACTGATAGGTTATTCCCCACACTGTATATAATTCCCCCAAGTCATTTTAAGACAAGGCTCACAGAAATAAAATGAATAAAGACCCAAGAATATCCTGGATAGGCTATACGTGCACAGCTTATTCTCAGAGGTGTATACAGATGCTATCATTATAATTTAATACTCTAGTGGATTTTTGGTAATGAAGAGGGGAAGTTGCATAACCATTAATATTTAATCAATAAGACAAAGGCATCTAAGTCTTGGAAAAATGAAAAAGTAGAATTGGACCCTAAATATTGTTTCTTCAGTCTAAGGCACAAAGACATTTTCTAGGGTATACATTACACTAAAATGGATGATAGATTGGGAGTGGCAAACTCTCAGCTTGGACCCGGTTGGGTTGGCAGTGTAGACATGCTCATTAAACACACTAGAAGATATGACAGTTGCCTGGAAAGAGTCAAAATAGTAAAGTAGTGTTCCTTATTCCCTCTCAGTCACCTCACTCTCAACACTCCTGAAGGGAAGAGCTGTGCGTTCCTACAACTCTCTAACCCTACCTGTTGAGTTCCTCAAAAATGCATTGGGCATCTATAATGTTCCATGCATTGTGCTTGGTGCTGGAGTGCAGAGGATGGAAAGAGGAGCAACAAGAAAGCAGGTCTTTTCCTTTTAGTTGTTCACTGCTCTATCTCCATTGTTTAATACAGTGCCTGGCACACATTAGGGGGTGGGGTTCAAAAAATATGTGTTCAAAAAATTAAGTATAAGAAGGATTCAAGAAATGAAAGAAAGTCCCTAAAGTACACTAAAAATAAATTTTTTGTTTTCTACTTTTGAGAGTTAGCATCTGGCTTCCTTCCTCTCAAACCTGGGCTGGTCTTAGTGACTTGCTTGAACAATATGAAGATGGAACTGGTAGTCTGGGACTTCTGAGGGTAGATCATAACAAGCCATGCAGTTTCTCCTTGTGCCTGTTTGAACAACTATTCTAAAAGCCCTGAGACACCCTTGAAGAAGTCCTGCCATCCTGAGACCACTGTGAAGATAGGCCATTTGCAGGCTCTCCAGAGGTTGATATCAGCAGAACTAAGTCTTCTAAACAACCCCTCTAAGACACCAGACAAATGAAAGGCCAGCTTGGACTCTTCAGACTAGCCCATCCACCGGCTGATACCAGCAAGACTTCAATTGATGGCACACAGAACAAGAAAATTGCCTAGATGAGCCCTGTCCAAATTCCTGACACATGATATTGTGAGACAATAAAATGGTTGTTATTTTAAGTTATTAAATTTTGGTGTGGTTTTTTATACAACAATAGATCTCTGGAATGGTCCCCCAAAGATTACAGTTTAGGGCGGGAGTGAGGAAAGGTAGAGGGTCTCAGAGCTTTAGATGAATAAACAGATATTTACAATCCAAAGTATTGTGTTCCTAGGTCAGAGTTTTGCACAGTGGGCTACGCAAACCCCTCGGGGAGATGATGAACCCAGCTTAGGAGTCTGAGTGTTTACTCCTTGAAAGAAATGAAGTCTAAGCTAATGCACCCCTTCTGAGGGAGAAATGAATGAAAACGTGACATGCCACGTGACACTTTCTCCCCTTTGATTTAGATTGTTTAAACTATTTTTCAGAGCTTCTCTGAGGGATGTTGGACACTGGCTGTATCATACAAGGACATAAGGCAAGGAATATAGGAGTTGATTATCTAGAAATGACCCAGCGGCACAGAATGAGGCAAATCAAGGCTTCTCTTTCAGTGTTTGGTATCATGGAAGCTCTAGGTAGAGGAATGGATTTTTTTTTACAGTATTTGAGGAACAGTATTTTGGGGCACTATCTGGAGTACTGCACAGCCCTTTCACAAGCTTGTTTTCTTGCTCTCTTAAGTAAAAAGTTCATGGTTCACCTTTAGATAAGATATTCAGAGTTTGTGAATGTAGATGTACCTAAATTAGTAACTGGGCAAAAACTGAAGGTTTTTAAACGAGTGTTTCTGAAAGATTACAGACATATTGCAAATTAAATTCAAAGGTGGTTAATCTGCTAACTATAGAGTGACCATAGGTCATAGAGTGACCTAGAATTTTAAACCGTTATCTATGCGGCATCTCCCACTTCCAAATGTACAGGAGTCTACATGTCCCACAATTCCTACTTGCCCTGCTGTAGTAAGTGCTCAGGTCACATTTTTGTACAATTTAACAGCCCTGGAGATCCTTATACTCAGCTTCCAGTGGAGAATGAATGTTTTGCCTCTGGGCAGCAGTGGACTCTCCCTTGAACTGGAAGTCCCTCGTGGGCTCCGTTAGGCTTCAGTGTGGATTTCCCCCCTGGAAACTCTGCAATTGTATTTCTAATGATAGTATAAGAAGGAAATCTTATATCTCTTCCTACAAATGAATACACTACTGTTCTCAGCTGTTGAGGAGTGATTGGGGACTAGCTACTCAGTCTTTCTCAAAGTTCAGACAGAATGATTGAGCCTCCTCTTCCATATTGTTTAATTGTTCTCTTTTAGTTTTAGTCTGGCTAGAAATGGAGGTAAGTGGGGAGAATTTTTCAAATAGATAATCAAAGTGAATATCATTATATGGTTATGGCACTTGGCTGAATACTTAATTATTAAAAAAGATTATTCTTGCATCTAACGTGATTGGAGGAGCTTTTAGTCTACAAGTACTAGAAGTGCTAAATCTAGAAGTACTAAGTTACTTGTAAGATGTGCCTGAAATGGGGAGTGGGAGAAAAATAGTTTTCTTCTGGGAATAAAAAAAAAAATTGGGCTTTCACAGATTGAGGCTGTTGACACAGGAGATAGCAAGAACTCTACCTTGGCTGCAGCTGAAGGCTGATGTAGGAGAGTAGAAGGACTTCACCCTCACTGAATAGGAAAGTGGGGAACATTTTGTGGAGGACTTAACGATGTCAGAATAGGAAGTTTGGAGGTTATTTCAAGGTATTTGGGAATAACGACATAAATTTGACTAAGGAAGTAATAACATTAATGCACTATTTTAAGATCAACTTGAGAAGATATTTAACATATATTGCACACTGGCTATATCCCAAATAGTTCTTATATACTATTTAATTTAACAACTCTATCAGAAAATATTAGTCCCTTTTTATAGATGAGGAAATTTAACATTGGAAGGATGAACAAACTTGCCCAACATTACGCACCTAGCAAGTGAAAGAGTTGGAATTTGACTCCAATTTACCTAATTCCAAAGACCTTGCTCTTTCATGAAACTAGCCATGCTATCTAGGGATGAGCTAGTTAATTATACCAGAGTAGATTCAGTGGGAATGGCAAAGCAATGACAAAAGTAAGAGATATTGGGAAATCAGACTCAAAAAGGCTTGAGACTTAGCGATGGATGTGAAAATAAGATAGAAAGAAGAGTGAAAACTAAAGTTTCTTCCCTAGGTGACTGGAAGAATATCATTACTAGGAAAGTTTTGAGCAACAGTTAGATTAAAGAGAACATCATCCGTAAACTCTTTTCTAGTCTTTAAATCCTGTCTCTCCTGTGTGAGTTTGGATTTACACTGTCTGATTTTACTATAGTAGTAGGCTCACTTTGAAGTGGCGAGCTATTATACACTGGGAAGATAATTGGGAGAGAAGTTAATTCATTATATTTGATATGGCAAGATGGTGAGCTGAGGCAAACTAGGCCTGGATCAGGGATGCAACTAATAGGAGAAGTTCCAGTGAAGACCATCAATGACACCAGTCATGCTCAGAAAGAACAAGTGATCCAATGAAGAAATGGGGTAAACACCAACTTTCATCTTGTGGTACCACAGGCCATCTGTCAACCTCATCCATCATTTTCTCTTCTGCCTCTCCATTCCTGACCTTTGTGCCCTGTGTGCTGCTATTTACACAGCTCTCCATTTCAGCATTACATTTGAACATGTATTTCCTCAACAGATCCTCAAGCTATAGCACCCCTTCTTTCATTAACATTTATGTACAGAGAGCCCTGCATTGACTTAGCCATCATGTCAAAAGTAATTTTGCTAATCTTTATTATTGCATTTATGTTCCTGGAATATTTGAATTTTAATTGACCAGTGAGGTAATGACCCTTTCAAGCTATAGTTCTAGCCCAATGAAATAAGCATACTCTCACGTAAATGGAATGCTACGATGCCTGGTGCCCCCAAGAAGAGTCTGAACCCGAAGATTCTCAACCAATCTCTCCATCACTAGAGAATGTTGCCTATGGTTTTAGTTCAACCAAGGGCTGGTCTTGGCCAGCACCATACTACAGCCTAAATCAGAGTGGCTACTTTCAAGGTTAGTTTATAATATAGTTCCAAAGTCTTCATTCATTTTTAACAATCTTAAGAAAAATAGAGGAATTTGAGATAAGATTCAAGTGGAAATTTATAAGAGGAATATAGAAAAATAATTATTGACTTAAATTTACCACTTATGGGCAAGTAGCTTAGAAGGTATAAAGAATCTTTGGGCTGTAAAAGTGAGGCAAGAGAAGAAAAAAATTGAAAGCAATAATACTTAAAGCTCTGTGATGAAACAGATCTCCCTTGCTACAAACTCTGAGGTTGCCCCGACTTTTGGCTGATGCACTCCTGCCAAGTGCTGCTCTGCAGGTAGCTAACCTATGCAGAGGAAATCATGTGACCTAATTAGTTTTTTCAGGGTATATTAAAAATCTGTAGAACTGGTATGAATTGTAAAAGGTAGATAAATGCAAACACTATATTAAAACATAAATTATTTTTGTACATTGTTCTTTTTCTCATGACTTATTCAAAATAGATTTCTACTGTATTTCAATTGCAACTAATACCCTAGACAACTTACTCTCCATTTTCAGTCAAAAATCTTCCATTACTGAAAGCAAACTGAAATACATAACTTATTTATCCTCTTTGCTTCAGTTCCTTTATAAAAGCCAATATATTCACATTTATCTCCACATGGTGACTTCTTAGTCTCTTAGTTTATGGCTTCAGTGAGAGAGAAACAGAGGGAGAGGGAAAGGGAAAGAGTGTGTGTGTGTGTGCGCGCGCGCTGAGAATTAGGCCTTTTCATAAGGAAAGAAAACCCTAAACATTGGAAAAATCTAGAAACAACATTCTCCTGAAATTAGTAATAATGAGCTTATTAATTATTATTTGAATGACTGGGTTTTTTAAAGAATTGATTATATCAAGGTACCCACATGAATTAAATTTAAAAACTTCTAACTTAAGAACTTTCTGTTAAAAACATACATAAAGACAACAGGAAATGGAAACAACCCCCATCTACCAGGTTATTAGGCTTTAAATAAAAATCAATAAGTTGTGTGTGAAAAAAGAGGAGGATGAGAAGCATGGTATGTAGGGAGCCCAGCACTTTGGAACAGCTTCCTTTCTTGGTTAGGAACTTACACTGTTATCTTTCCTTGTCTCAACATGCTCCTAAGAAAAAAATCTAGCACTAATTCACACCATTAGAAAATGGCTGCCTCTTTACAGCTTTTCTTCTGATTAGTATATCTGTTTTATAACAGGGTTCACTCTTTAAGCCATGTGGGTGAACCTTCCACAGAGGCATTTTCCAGCATCACTCAGCAGATGGAAGAGATCTTTTTGGGTAAGTAGTAAGGGGACTCAGGGATGTCACATCCTTGCACAAAGATTTCTGTGCCCCTCAGTGTGGCACAGTAAAGAGCTCCTGGATTGGGATAATGATTATGTTAGTGAAAATGTGTGGTCAGATGACTCAGGGAAACAATCTGTCCCTTCCTCTCATGTTCTGGCACTGAATAAATTCCTCAGAATCCTGACACAATCCTGGGGACAAGAATGAGATTAAAATATCCTGCCAGCTTGTTTGGAAGGTGGCTTGAAATACAATAGAAATTGAGTTGAATTACAAGTCAAAAAGAATGAGTTTTTTGTATATTATACTCTTTGGTCTGAGACTCAGATTCTCTCTGTAAGATGCATTGTCTCATTCAAGGAGCTTATGTTCTAGGGTGTTTCAATATAAGGATTTTTAGAAGAAATAAACATTTATATCATTATTAGGAATCTGAAGATAAGAAAACATATTTAATACATTCCTTACAAGTAACTTTCAGCATAAAAATTTCCATAGAATATATCTGTAAAAGCACACCTCTACCATCTGACTATTTACTTGGCAGAGAAGAGGCTCTGTAAAACGCACACACCTAATTTCAGTATAAGGGAGTTTTAGTTTCAGATACACTCAAATGTGTACCTTTTGAATTTTTGATGGTATAAATACATACAGGGCACTTGGGAGCTAATTAACCTAAAATCTGGTTATACTATTCATCAGCAGATGGGCCTTCAGTTTAACTTCACTGTAGAAAAAAAATATGGTGATATCTCAATTATCAAATCACCTAAGAAGTAAATTGCTTTGAGTATACACCTATCCCTTGTTCAATGACTTTAACTCTTTTCTGAAAAACCTACCACTAACTAAAAAGCTGTTAAATGACCAAAACCTCTATTAATTCTAATAGGGAAATTTATGAGCAGTTCCATCCCATACCACAAATAGAAACAAACAAACATCATTGAACAACGGAAACAATTAAATGTAAGTAGGAAATAATCACTTAAGTGCAAATACATACAGTTTGTATCTTAAATGCAATGTATTATAATAACTAACCAAAGAAATGAGACTTCCAAGTGGTTGGTGGTAGGTGACAAGAGGTGGAAAGGGTCATCCTTTGAAAGGGCATTTTTCTTTCTACATCGTTTTATTCACTGTTTCTTCAGTCTGTTTGTGGGCTGGCTGATGGTTATCCTGCACTTAATGTGCACTTATGAATAATATTAGTAAACAGGAAAACATCTTCTGTCTGAAATACCACATCTTAAAGTGTATTTATTTAATGAGTTTTGGGGTGAAAAAGTCATTGTACCAAAAATGAGTGAGATATAATAAGTTTGCTAGGCGCTTCTGAGAAAGTTCTTCCTCATTCTTCTGAAAGAGCTTTTGGAAATGACCCTCTCTCTCTTACGGGAATTACCGATCATGGCCATAAGTCCTAGAGCCACAATAGGCATTTCAGATACCAGTATGAGGGTGAAGCTCACTTAGGAAGAAGACAAGACAAAAGCTCATGGAAGGATGAAGAGCCATTGGATTAAGGCAGTTTTGTATCAAGTTACTTAGAGCTGAAGGCATTCAAATTCATACAAGTAAGATTCTGGTAGAGGAAACATATTGAGGGCAAATTTGAGGGATAAACAGTCCCACAGGAACACAGATCCTAACAGGAAAAGATGCTCAATGCACTGTATCCTGTATGTCCATATTGGATGGGTAGGCAAAAGGAGGAAGGGGAATGCTGGGAGCCAGAGATAGGTAAATATTTGCTCTCCAAATGGTCATGGTCATTGTGGTTTACTTAACTTAGGAGGGCTTATTCCTACATTGTTACTGCTCAGACCCTTTCTAAAGAAAAGAAATTGTAGTGAATTATTAAAAATGTGTCAATAATTTGAAAGTCGGTTGGGGTGAGTAGAATTGTCCCTGCTGTCTTAGGACTTTGGATAAACCAGTAAGAATGTGATGGCTTCTGACTAGAGTTTTACCATCATTCCATGAATTAAGAAGCTGGTGAGTGGTGACATCAGAGTTACCAAAAGAATCACTGTCTCCAAATATTCTCCTAGTTGAGTCTACCATACTGTGTGAAATTGGCACCAACAGATAGTTCATAAACAATTAGCATCTCTGTGGAAATGCAGAGTTGTTAATAGAGATAACACATTAAGCCCACAGTTTCATACTGATCACTGAGGTCACGTAAGGCCTCACTGCAAATTCAAAGAGGTGTTCTGCAAGCTATTTTAAAATTCAGGAAAAATGCAGTAACATCTGCTGGACATAATGTGAACTACTAGCTCAAGGTAGTTAACATTTTCAACATCGATTGCTATGTTCCTTTCAATGAGAGTGGTACAGTTCAATCCGATTCCACAATTTGAGAAGTTTGTGAAGTGTCCAATAGGTGTTAAGTTTTTAGGACATAAATGCTTATTAAGGTGCTTGGACCTAAGTATTTAATAAACAGAACTGTAGGATATTTGTTTTGGTGCAAGGATGCTGTGAAACAATTACTGAGACAATCAAGGATGCCATAAACCAAGAAAATAGGGGACCCCTTATTATCACTTATTAATCATTTGACGATATTTTAACCACTTAGAGCCAATGAATATAGCCCAGGTTTTTATGAGGAAGAGGGAAGCAGAACTCCTCCTTAGCAAATGGGTGTGGGGTTTCGAAGAGGGCTTCCTGGAGAGCCATGAAAACTTCAGGTTCCAGAAGAGAATAGAGAGGCAAAAAAAGCAGAATGTGGTTAGTGAACAAAAATGGCCTTTGTGATTTTGTCCAGGGCCAGGTTGGCTACTGTGCTGATGGACCCAGGTCTTTTGTGATCTGGAACATATTTCTGAAGCTTGAATAAACTGGAAAGTCTTTAAACACAGAGTGAGGCAAATGGCCATTCTGTTTATTATATTCTACTTTTTTCTTTGGCATTGATTTCCCCAGCCTCAAAATTAGATATACCTTTAACATACTCTTATGAAATAGTCATTTTTTTCTTTATAAAAGGAGGTCCAAGCCACCAAGATATTACCATAGAAAGCAGAATACGTCACTGATATTCAAATATCTACTGACTATGAGGTATCTCCTTTTCTCCATGTAAGTTATATTTATATCAGAGGATCATGATCTTAACTATTCAATATGCCTTAAGTATTCCAAACTGGCCAGACCCTGTCTGGGTTACCTGTTACAATATAACTCCACTTTTCTCAGCCCCTTAATATAAATGAATACCACTTTCATGTACCAAATTTTAGGGTATAAGTATTCCCTGTGTTCAGGTTAAAAAACAGTAATTCCTACCCATGGCTTTGCTCAAACTCTACTATTTTATCCAGAATTATTGTATAGTTTAACATTAAACAATAGAAGAACACTTGGGATTTCTTATCAACTTATCCAGACACTGATGGAAAGCATTCATAAACAGGAATTTTTTTCCCTGGATGGATTGAAGAAATTCTAGTGTGTCAAAAACTTTCCTTTAGATTATTCTCTTATAAGTTATATCATCATTACTGGTTCATCTGTACTTTTTCTCTCCATATCCGTCAAACAACTGAAATGATTTTGTGGGATTTTTTTTCTCCATGTTAAATATAGGCTTTTTTTTTTAAATTCACTGCAATTGAGCATGTCATTTATCCTTCTGCCCATTTTTCTTATATTAAAAGGTCTCCTGCTGGAATTTAATTTCAAGTTAAATCTTCACCCCACCCTCAGGCTGTGAGACTGAATTAAATAAATCCCACTAAAAGTAATAAACCACTCTTAGCTGTGGTCTTGTGATATCAGTTGTCAGCCTGTCAGAGCAAATCTGAGTGTTAAATTCACTGCCTCTGCTAGTGAGGAAAGAATCAGAACACCAAAAAGCCCAGGATAGCAGAACTGCTGCAGTCACTTTAGTTTCATCTCAGCAGTAGTACTTAAGCATGCAAGAAAATATCTTTGAAGATGATTTTCTTGATGACAGTGTTTTAAAATTCATATTGATGGTAAAACATAAAGGCTCAGCTTTGGTTATTATACCTTATTTAGTAATGTTGCAAGCCTGTGAGATCTATTAACAAGAAGGTAGAATTCTTTTGCGGGAGGAGGGACAAAACAGGAGTATTATACTGTTGGGGATTGATGAATTTTAGAATTAAAGAGTTAGTTAGGGCTAGTGTCTAAATATAGGATTGAAAGGTGAACAATTTGAGATACGGAAGGAAAAAAGAATACATGTCATCAATTTCCTCTTATGAAAATTTGCAAGGAGATTTTAATCCACAGAACACAGTGATGCCTCAGACTTCCAAATAAAATGCTCTAAAAAGGGGGAAATGACACCCTCCCTCGATGGACTCCCTTCAATACCCTGTCTGTGATGCAGGGACACTGGGAACGATACCAGTACCAGGCTGGATTTATGGGTGTGACTAATCAAAGGTGACAGCTGGCTTCAAATCTGTTGGCTTGTCATTTGGTGGACCGATTTACAAAATACTTGTTTACCCTTAAAGCACTGAGGTTGTCCAAAAAGAAAGGTCTTAAAAAAATTTTTTTTAAACGTTAGTTTCTCCATATTAAATTTTGAAGAGTTAAAGTTTTATAAAGAGCCAAAAATCAATACTGTCAGTGATTTGGTGTTTTTAAAGAAGAGGACAACAGCTCAGCAGATTAACTTCCTCCTCTCCATGGATAAGCACAATATTACCTTCTGCAGAGAGAGAGCTGTAGGATTCCCGAGGGTCGGGGAGCTGAACACAGACAATTCTCTGAACAGGATTTCAACAGAGAATTCAGGGATGATAGACATTTCCCAGTAATTATTATAGTTGCAACTCTCATCTTTCCACAGATGTAGCATCTTTATCCAGTCAAGTGCTGGGCATATAGTTAACACTAATGCCTAGTAATTCCTCAAGTCCCTCTTTCCGACCTTTTAAAAACTCTTTTACTTCCTAATTTGAAAATGGAAATGGTTCTAGAGAAAGCATGACTTTGGAAATAGCTTTCTTTCCTTATTTTGAAGTAAATGTTGGTAGTCAAAAATTATGATACTTGATTAACTACACCTGAAAACATTGTACAAGGTCATATTCTTTTCTAACCTTATGAAGAGATTATTTTCAAAATATGGGAAAATAATTTTCAGGTTCTGATAGCAAAAAACCAATGCATCATATCAATGTCCATTACAGAATTGGACTTTTCAGATGGTGGAAAAATGCTTTCACTCCTGCAGTGAGGTTATTTAGCAGTAGTAATTTGAATTAAAGCCAATGGATTTTGTACTCTAAGGCTGGGCCTTCATTTTAAATCATTAGATTACATTTTTTTTTTGTATTTATAAACCTGATTGACATATTTTCACTTGAATTTTATTTGTTTATTTAGCAAGTTATCATGAAAAAAGGATGGACTTTGTAACTGGAGATCTGGTTTGAAGTCTAACCACTCCACATACCAGCTGTTTAAACTCAGGCTAACTTTACTGTGCTGAGCCTCAGTTTACTCATATGCACAATGGGATCACAGTGCTTTCCTTATGGGATTGCTATGAGGA
Organism: Balaenoptera physalus; assembly: GCF_965194825.1. Taxonomy (NCBI): domain Eukaryota; kingdom Metazoa; phylum Chordata; class Mammalia; order Artiodactyla; family Balaenopteridae; genus Balaenoptera; species Balaenoptera physalus. The sequence goes on from NC_138886.1 coordinate 45,447,735, forward strand.
TTAATAACAGTTATACATGAAGCAGCTGGCCCAGGGTCTTTCATGTGTCAGATGCTCCCTTCTGACTCTGAGTCTACAACAGGTTTTATTGCCTGTGATAATTCAAATATGTCTAGCTGAAATTCCTGTAACAAATGATTTCCAAAAAATTAGAGTGTTGAGAATTTCACAGTCAGGGTATATAAATGATGATTTGAGTAAAAGGAGAGATCTCAAAAATGTTTTCCTGTTGAATAGTGAATTTGAGATCATAAAGCTCAATTTCAGTCTTAATGAATTTTCACAAGATCAGTTTCGCAGTTAAACAACGAATATAACATTTGCAATTTAATTCATTTATTTATTCAGTTATGATGTACCACTAGCCCATTGCGTGCTAGGATCTCTGCAAGGCCTAAGGGCCTATGAGTAAGCAAAATCATAGCCAAACTGCTTACAGTACGGTGGCGAACGCAGACAAGGAACTTGAAAAACAACAGCGGTGATAACATATGGAAGCACATGGGGCTATGGGAACAATCAACAAATATCAACTACAGTCCACAGGAAAGTTCCACTTCTAAACTCCTGCTCTTACCTCACTCCATATTTGTTATAGCTTTCTATCCTTATACCTCGTTCCCAATTTATTTATGATGAAATATTCCTCTTTGAGGAATATATGAAGACATTAGCACTTTCTAATGTTTTTGTGAGCTATTTGCTAACTTTACATTGACAGGGTTTAAGCTGAGTACTGTAACATGTAAGGCTATATGGTGGCTGTGTAGATCAGTCGTCTAGAGACCCGCAAAGCATAGAGTGCTAAGCTGTAAGTAATGCAAACCATCTTCTTGGCCAGTATCCACTTCTTTTGACATGTATACACTGATCAATAATCTGATTTTTTTTTCTCTGTAAACTTGGAGATTCCCCAAGTATTTTAACTGTAAAATGATATATTTGGAAAACATCAGTTAACAACACTAGGAACCCCATAATGAAGAAGTAGTTTCTTAGAGCCAAAATAATGACATGATGATAATAAAAATTATAAACATCTAGTATTTACTGAGCACTTACTATGTGGTGGGTCATTGTTCTAGAAGCTTACATCAACTCTTCAGATAGCAGTTATCAGGCACATTAGCAAAAGATTACAGGCCTTGGTCACAAGCTTCACCTATGTGACAAGATAGACAAATTTTGCCTGGTATCATCAAAATTAGAAAAGCGTACTGTTTGGAACCTAGAGGATAATCTGACTTTCTGGGCAAGAATTCTCATAATAGAGAGGAGAAGATGAAGGATGAGACAGCTAATGATTATATGCTCATCTATTGAGCCTCTGGGGCACGGTGAATAAATTTATTTCATAAACTTAAAAACATCCGCTTTTCTCATAAACCGTTTATTTTGCTGTTCATTTAATTCAGTATGGCCAAAAGGGATATGCCCGGCAATTTCTTGACTTCCCAAAATATATCTCCTTGATTTTATTCATTTTATAGGGAACCATAATTTTGATTTAGTATTTAAAAATCTATCTGCCACTTTTCAGGAACTGAGTCACACAGTACATTTAAAGGCTGATGTACTATTAATTTATAACAAAAAATATATTTATTCCTTTTGGATGATGACAGACATATGTTATGCCTCTTTGTCTCTTTCTCAAGGTCCAGCCTAGTGCCATCCACATCGTTTATTTCTAACAGACATTCACTGATTGCTTGGTATGTGATTACAATAGAAAGATTTCACTCCAGTTAAATGCTACGGAGACACCACATTCACATTTTCCTTTTCCGCAAGTACTGATGTCTTCTGAAGATTAGAAAGTCTTTGCCTTACAAAAAATTCCTTTTCTTCATATCAAATTGTAAGAATTTTTTTCTTTAATGTTTTGATGGCTCTGGGTACATATTTCAGTAATTCTAAATCAAACAATCACAGAGTATGAGAGCTGGAAGAAACTCTGCAGCACTGTGTCCGGGGATTACAAACTCAAATGCCTCCAAGGGTCAGGCAGGTAACATAAATATGTGAATCTGACTGGGTTTAAGATCGTAGGGAGGAGGAAAGTAAAGCCTGTAGCAAACTAGAGGTGGCAGAACTTGTCAAATTCAAACCCAATTCTGACCATAAAAAACAGGACTGAGGGCTATGTTTGGTCCGCTAGCTACTATTTATAAACACTGAGGTTAATCCCTTAATTTTAACTATCAGTGCATTTAATCCTGCATTTCTCACTGTTGCAGGGAGTTGGAATAACATCATATAGCTCAGGGTCAGAAAGAGTCATAGAAAGCACCCACTTAGCCTAACAACCTTAAATTGACTTGAAGTTAAATCACATGGCTAGTGTATTTAGACTTTGTGAATTATTATCTAAGTAAATATGCAGGGGCAGGGGAAAGAGCCTTAAAATTACTTCCATTTGTGTTTTCTTGGTTTTTGAAATAAAGATGTAAAAATCTCTGGTGAATTTCTTTATGTGTCTTTCAGTGGCTTTGAAGCCAGATAAACAAAGGCCTACCTTTTATGAGCTGTGTCACCTTGAACAATCTGCTAAATTCACCGAGCTTCATTTTCCTTGACAGCACACCTGCTTTATTTACCGTAAAGTTAGTTTTACCATAAACTTAGTTAGTAAATAAGAAAATTTCTGTAAAGTGCCAAGCACAAAGCTTGTTCATATTTGATGATTAGAAAATGTTTCCTACTTTCTATGCCCTCAACCTCTTCCTGTCTCCTTTCTCCCTGGAACTGGGCCTATAACTTCTTTAAACCAGTTGGTAATAAATTGGTCCCCATTCTATCCTTTCACGCCAGCTGAGACCATCAACAGTGTTGTGGTTTTTGTTTGTAATACATTGTTAGATGAATCTTTTTATATAAAAAAAAATAAATGTAAACAGTTTCTTTAAGGAGCTTCCTTGGAGATTTACACCCTCTGGTTAAATAACAATTTGTATTTTTCAGAGAACATTATTATTATTATCTTTTTTTGTGGTTAATATATCTTTCCTCTTTGTACCTTTTCTTTCAAGAAAAATACAATGTTACAGAAGGCCTCCAAATGTTAGGGGGTCTTTAAATGTTCATCGTAGGAAATCTGGGTCTCTAAAATTAGCAGTGGTGATTTGACAGGGTAAGGAGCCACTCTGTTATTATTTGGACATGTTATCAGAATGGCTACAACCTACAGTCCCCATGGGATTCTCTGGAAAAGAAGCCCAACTAAGTGTTCTTTTTTAAGACACCACAATTTTTTAGAATTTTAAAAGAAATTTAATAAATTTGGTCAATAGTTCTGTGCTGTTTTATCACTCACACACACAAAAAGTAAAAATGAGAATAGGCCTGCTAGAGGCTTAATTAGTTTAGATAGGCACTTTGGGTAGGTAGCATCCATGGGGCAGATTCCCTTTTTAGACTTAGGGAGTAGGTTTTCTTTAGACATGAATTAACAGAGAGGGAAAGATGTGTTCTTTAGCAAGGAAGAGGAACCCAAATGCGTTCTCCCTACAAAACTATACTTCACTGAGAAATCAGCATATCAGCATTTGTTATGTACTTGGTATATTCCTCATTTCTCTGTAACCAGTAAGTCTTGTGTCTAAAAAGGTTTAAAAGGTAACAGCTAAGGAAACATTTGGTGACCTTGCTTACCCTAGTGATATTCATGCCACTTATCTACCACTTTAGCTGCTATCATCTATAGGCAGTCTCTGTTTTCTTCATAACTCCTGGCCACATATGACGCGCGTTTGTTTTTTGACAGTCGTTCAAATGAAGGGTACATATAACCTATAAAATGTCTTTTTTGCCTTGATGAGTGCTAACTGCTCTTAATTTTGCTTTAATTTTCCGGTGGTTCAAAACTGTCCTTTTCAAATGGTATCTTGTATCATTTCTAAATCATTCAGTCACTTCATGTCGTTCCTTCTGTTATTTGTGATATTTCTACTGTTTTCTATTTGTTTGTCTGTGGCCTTACCACTCTTCCTAATTCTTGACAGTGACAATTCTTTAATATTGACATAAGGAGTGGCCTCTCAGCTCCTTTGCCTCTTCACCTTCATTTGCTCTGGGTCCTTGTCATCCCCAACAATTGCATCACTTATCATCTCCCTCTCAACTGATCAGCACTGGTGATTTGACATTTGTAACTGTTATCAGAATGGTTATAACCTAGAGCCCCAGCTGGATCCTCCAGAAAAGAAGCCCAGCCAAGTGTTCTGTTTCAAGACACCATAATTCTTACTCTCTCTCTGATCACCATGCTTCTCCTTCTGGCTCACACCCTCTGGTTTTCCACCTCCCCAGATTCTGCTCCACGATCCTCTTTGATTCCACCGCCTTTTCACTGTGTCTCATCCCCATTCACATCCTCGTTTCCTTGTATATCAGGTTACACTCCATGGACTATCAACATGCTCTTTCCCTTGTACATATTTTCAACCACCTGGTCCCTCTCTTTCTTTATCACCCTCTTAACAAAACCCCAACCCTAGATAAACCCAACTGTGGTGGCCCAGTTGCTCTGCCTGTGTAGCTGGACATAGCTGGGGAAAAGGACATACCTCTGCAGATCGATCTCACTTCAAATCCATGATTTCGAACTACAACAGGGCCTTATATAGCTCGGCAAGCCAACCTCACTTCCCTCATCAACTCACTTTTCCCCTCATAGATGACCAGCCCATTTTTTTCTCCTTTCAAACTACCTGCATGGCCTCACTATCCTGATACTCAGCTGATGGCCTTGCTTTCTGTTCCAGTCAGAAAAGAACTTCCACAGGGCATCACTGCCCATTAAAAGTTTTTAAAGGAGCTAAAACTTTTTTCAGAACATTCCAAAATTATTAAATTCAGCCAAAGAAAGTGTCTCTGTCTCTATTTGATGTTTTCAAAGTACAAAAGTAACACATGTTTGTCATTACCAAGAAATCGGGTGCCTGGGACTTTCCTGGCTATAGCGCTGAAAGTCTTATGTCCCAAGAAACTTCTCAGTCCTAGGCAGACTGGGACTGTTTGTCACCTCATCAGGAAACAACACACTACATAGGAAAATACAGTACAAATGAAAAGCTAGTACTTTCACCTATTAGTAGTAGTAGGTAGTTAGGGCTACCTTCCCGTCCTTCAAAGCACTATGCTTATACCAATATATATAAGCACACATGCATCAAATATAGGTGGTTTGTTGTCTTCTGCTTTTACTAAAATAGAATCATACTATGTACATTTCTTTGCAAACCAGCTTCTTTTTTCCTGATTAAAAATAAGGAAAAATTTTCCCTTTACAGGGCTTTGAGGTAACAAAACTGAATGTTGTATTTCAGCTCAACTGGGTCCAACCAGCTGAAGTTCCAGGATACTGGGCCCTGAGTGGACCTAACTAAAGCCTCTTTCCTGACCAGGGAACAATGGGAAATGTGTAACCAACTGTGTATGGTCCTATGGACTCATTTAGTCCTTCTCAGAGTTTAGTTTTCAATCCTGATCGATATAACCACCATTAACGCTACCTTTATATTAGAAAGTCCTGATTTTCTTCTTCAGACAACCACTCAGTAAATTTTATTCACTGTGGGGTGTTCCGTTGGCTGACAAGGTGACTTCAGGCTTTTTTTTTTTTTTTTAAAGCTCTGATAGTCTTTGTTTTAAAATTTAATACCTAACAATATATAATGGATACACATATACATATACACATATACATATAATTTTACATACATAGATCATATCATGCATGGTTTTTGTTTGTTATTGTGGTTGTAGTGAAGTCTCTTTTCTTCTTATTTCTTGCCTCTCCCCAATAAGTTCTTACTTAGATTTCCTCTGTTAACCTGTGGAATAGCCTTCTTCATCTTCTCCATGTATATGTGACTTGAATAATTGTGTATAATAAAAGGTGGATTTTGGTATTATTTGCTTAATAAAAGTGGTATCATATTAAACTTGGGAGAAAAAAACCTTCAAAAATGGTTTGCAATGATCCCTCCCCCTGGTATTCATACCCTTGGCTAATAATCCCTTGCCCTTGCATGTGGGTTGGAACTAGTGCTTTGCTTCTAATGAACCTGGCAAACATTATGGCATATCAATTCCAAGATTAGAACATAAAAGACTGATTTCTGTCTCACTGGCACACTCTCTTTTTTTTTTAATTTTTAAATTTAATTTAATTTATTTTTTATAGAGCAGGTTCTTATTAGTTACCTATTTTATACACATCAGTGTATACATGTCAATCCCAATCTCCCAGTTCATCACACCACCACCCCTCATCACTTTCCCCCCTTGGTGTCCATACGTTTGTTCTCTACATCTGTGGCACACTCTCTTGCTTTCCCATTTTGAAGAAGCCAGGTGCCATGTTGTGAGCTCCCTTCTGAAGAGATTCAAGTGGCAAGGAACTGAGGGTGACCTTGGGTAACAGTGGGAAATTGAGGTTCTCAGTCCAACAGCCTGCAAGAAATTGAATCCTGCCAATAACTACTAAGTGGACTTAGAAGCAGATCCCACTCCATTTGAACTTTCAGATAATTGCAACCCGGGCCAAGGCCTCCATTGTAACCTTGTGAGAGACCTAGTGCAGAGGACCCTGTTAAGATATGCCTGGATTTTTTCTGGACTAAGAAAAGCTCTGAGATAATAATTGCTGTTGCTTTAAACTACTAAGTTTTGGTGTATTTTGTTATACAGCAATAGACAATAAATACTGTTCTCTAAATATTACTTTTCTCACTTAACAATACACCATGGAAGTCTGTTCAAATTAATTGATATAAGTTTGATGCATTCTTTCTAATTGTGGCATAATATTACCTGGTGGGGATTCATCATAATTCATGCAAATATTTCTTTATGGATAGTCATTAATGCCACTCTATTTATAATGGCTACTCTATGTATAATGATCAAAAGTTTTAAATTAGGTAAATGTTTTGAAAATACAATTAGAGATTTATTATCTTATTTTCTATATTTCAGATGTTCATTTAGAAACTGGGAAAAACACACACAGAAGAAAGTATACTGAAGAAGTCAATTTTTCATACTATAAGAAAATGTGGATCAAAATAAGATAAAAATAGTTTTAGAACAAAATATCATTATGTCAGAATTATACTTTGTTTTTTGTTTGGAGGAAGCATCTGGACACTTTAAAAAAATGTAAAAATAAAAAGAAACATTTTATTTTAACTCAACTAACTATATGGATTCTCTTTAAATTCCCTCCAGAAGTACAAAATTAATAAAATTATTTAATCTTAGGATGGAAGGGATGTTAAAACCCAGTGTAATCACTCATCTCATATTTTAACTCCCATTAAAACTTTATCATTGAAAGATATTTTAAACAGTAATTTATAATTTTACTAATAATACAAATATAAATATTTGTGTGAAAATGTAAATATTATGAATAAAACTGAAGTTCCACATCCTTTCCTCCCTCCCTGAGGGACCCATGGCTGTTGATTTGTATAACAATATGTGGTATGGTGTATCTTTTGTATACTTTTGAAGGCCTTTAATTCATACAGATGTACGCCTTTATATCTGTAGAAACTGTAAGTTATATCATGTTGTATATATCATTCTACAAGGTGTTTCATCAAGTGGCATTTGAAAATATAATTTTTTATTGAAGTATAGTTGACTTACAATGTTTAGTTTTTGGTGTAAAGTGCTTCAGTTATACATATATACACATATTCTTTTTCAGATTCTTTTAAAACTGCCTTTTACAGTGCTTTATGATTGATGATTAAGCTTAAAGAATGGGGACTAATATGTTTGTTTCATTTTTCATTTTTATACTTACATTGAGTTAATTTTAATTTTTTTTATTATATGAAATTAATATTGTTCTTTACTTTCACATTAATGAAATGATGTTAGTAGCTAAGCTGGCAAACAAAATTCCTTCCACTTAAAGTATCTCTAAGTACTTTTCACCTAAGGAAACATTTTCAAACCATGTGAAGCTGAAACCTTGCCTGCAAACATTTCCACTGACAATCACTGTCTTAGTTTAAATAAGGGCTAGATATGTTTTTAACACTCAATGTCCTAATTCCTTTAAAACAATTTTTCTTTTCAGCTTCAATGGCAAAAACACATTTTAGAAAAGCCTGTTAGTAAACATTTCAACCAAAACCACATTTGAACTGTTAAATTCCCTTGGTGAACCAGATGTTTTGCTTCACAAATGGTTTTTAGATATGTCTTGGTTCCAACTCTATTTCTTCTGAAATATTACTGTGAGGATTTCATAAATTAAGAGCCCTTTGGAAGATATTTACAGAGCACCTTCTTTGTGCTGACTGCCACGACAGGTACTGATTCAGTGACAAATAAATACTATACAGTCCCTGCCTTTAAGGAACATGTTACATAATGGAAGAGAGAGAAAAATACTAGGTGATAAATCCAATATGATATAGCATGTCAGAGTCAGTAATTCATTCGTTCATTCATTAATCCATCCATGAATTCTTATTTTTGTAAACTCTTTCATGGGCCAGGCATTATCCTAGACATACTATAGCTCTGGCTTGTCTGAATTAAGAAGGGACATGCAAAAGGGCACAAAGAGTAGAGGCCCAATCTCCACAGACACGGGAAATCAGGACATGCTTTCTGAGAGATGTCACATCAGCCAGGACTTGAAGGAAGGAAGGCAGTCATTGCATAGGCAAAGAAAACCATTATCAGCAAACATGTGGCATCAAGAAAAGTACTGCCTGTTGGAGAAATACTGAAGCACATTTTGGTGGTGGCCATGGTGGGCATAGAAAACCAGCTGGGAGAAGTAGACAAAGACCAGGCCATGAAGGACCCTCCAGCCTATTTTTAGGACAATAAGAAGTCAAAAGCTTACACTACAATGTTCATGCTGAAGCTCAGCTGCTTACTAGTTCAGTGATAATAAATTTAGTCTTTTTATTTCCTTAATAACCCTTGAAAAAGAAAATCTGATAAATTTTCAATGGACTGGAAAAAGAATGTTCAGCAAATTATGCCCAGTAATATATTTGTGGTTAGGCACAATATGACTCACTGTGACATAAAAAGTTCAGATTAAAGTAGATCAAGCTTACACCCAACACTCTTGTTTATCCTATATCCTGGTGTGTGGCAAGGGTCTTACATGCCGTTTTAACAGTGTGAGAGTTTTCCACAATGCCTTTGATTTAGATCGACCAGCACTGGTTAAAGTGATCATGACTTTTGAAAACTTCTACAGAGCTGTGAAGATTTAAAAACATTGTAAGGTGAGTCAAAATAGTGTACTAGAGTTTAGGGATCATCAATGTGATGTAAACACTCCATATTTTGGTCAGATTTTCACTGTTGAAAACTAACAGTAGAAATTTGGAAAAAACACTTAAGTCTTCTGGGCCTTAGTTTCTATAAAACTGAGGGGATTGGGTAAAAATCTCTTTTAGTCTCTTCTAGTTATAAAATTATACAAAGTCATATAGTTTGTGGTAAACCTCTCCTTCTGAGTGACAAATATGTAGTAGCTCAGCTACTGGCACAATTGTTTAGTATCAGAATATATTAATCAATTAATTCTATATTTACTAAGTGTCTACAATGTTGAAGTACTATTATAGGTAATGGGAATATGAGGGCTGTGGTCATTGGTGCTAGTAATCAAATCGTTCTGCCTCTCCTTACCTCATGGGTGCTTGAAAGGAGTGGGACTATTTCTGGTCAATGGGTTGTCAGTGAAACTCATAAAAGTCATTTCTGGGCCATAGCAACTGAATGCCAGTTTACGATCCTCAAGTGCTCTTTTTCCTCTCCCAGGAAGATTACCAATGTTCCAGATAGTAGTTATTCCACCAGCCTGAGTCCTAGTGAACCATCAGCTGAGATGCTATGGATATACACAATGAGTGAGAAGTAAACTTTAATTGTTTTAAGCTAGGGAGATTTGAGGCTTGTGTGTCACTGAAGCCAAGCTTAGCCTATCCTAACTGATGGAATGGGGAGCAAGACAAATAAGGCCCCTGTTCTCAAGGTGCTTACAGTCTAGTGGTAGAAACAAATGAACAAGGTGATTTCAGATAGAGAATGGCTGGGTTGATGGGGAGGAAGAACAGAATACTGATTTAGGATAAGCGGTCATTGAAGGTCTCAGAGTAGATACTTGAACTGAGGCAAACTGACAAAGGATCAGACATCTGAAGATCTTTGGAAAGAGCATTCCAGACTCTGGAACAGCAAGTACAAAGGCTCTCAGGTGGGGCAAGCTTAGTATGTTTGAAGAATAGAAAAAGGCCAATGTGACTGGAGCCCAGAGATTGTGTATGAATCGTAAAGGATACGGTTGGAAAGATAAGCAATGGACTTTCTCATCCCCGGTAGCACAGATTTACCTGAAATACTTTAACAAAATACCAATACTAGGCCCTGGCCCCAGAGATTCTGGAGGGGTAACAGGTCTCACTATTTTTTTTTTTTTTAACATTCCCTGTATGATTCTAATGTGTAACTTGGGTAAAGAATCCTTGATGTAGTCTTGTAGGTTATGGGTAAGATGGTTAGAATTTTACTCTAAGTTATTGGAAAAGTTTTAGAGGTGACATAAACTTTTGCCTTATAAAATCACACTGTCTGCAATGTGGAGATATATTACAGAATGAATCAGAATTATTGAGGAAGCTATATCAGAAATTCCAAGGAGAGATAATAGTAGTTTGGATCAGGTATTAATAGTGGAGATACAGAAAAATTATTAGATTCAGGATATACTTTGAAACTAATGCTAAATTTACTTACTGATGGATTGGATATATTTAAAGTGAACAAAGGGAGAAATAAATGATGACACTCAGAGTTTTGAGTACAGCAACTGAGCTGAAAGTGGAACATTCATTAGCTTAAATGGGTAAGACTGGAACAGGAAATGGTTTGGTAACTGGAGAGAAACAAAGAGTTCTTTTTAGGACTTGTTATGTTAAAGTTGAAACTATTAAGCATTCAGTAGAGATATAAAGTAGACAGATATAATAGTTTGGAGATCATAGGAGAGATAAGGAATGAAGATATAAAGTTGGTGGTTATCAGCAAATAGCATTTAAAGCCAGAAGACTAGTGTAGTTACAGAAGAGAGCCAAGAACTGAGTCATTGGGCACTCCAACATTTAGAGGCTAAACAGACAAGGACAAACCAGAAAAGACTTAGAAAAAACAGTCAGTAAAGAAAAAAAAAAATATCAGTAGCATGTACTGTGATAATATGCCTGAGAAGAGTGTTTCAAGGAAATAGTAATTAACTTGTTCACTGCTACCATAAGGTGGAGTAAAAGGACAATGCTAGTAGCATACAAATCTAGTTCTCCTTTGTATTGCTCCTGATTCAGTTCAATTCAATTCAATTCAGTTTGGTATACATTTGAGAAAATGGTGTGGGTATAGTGTAGTGCTCTTCAAATATTTCGCTCAAGTACTTCTTAAATAAATTTTGAAAAATAAGCACCCACTGCAAATTTCTAAGTTGACATTTAAATATTTTCATAAGCTTAAATAATAGTTGCAAATGATATAATTTTCAAAACACTGTAAATACTTACATTTAAAATAAAATTATTACCCCTCTTTTTAAATGTACCCAGTGGAATATGAACACCATAGTCTATCTATAACTTAAAACATACATGAACAAGGTCTTCTCTACCAGTTGGATTTTTAAAAAAATATCCTCTTTGAACATATGTTAATTTATTTATCTTTCTTTTAACATCGTTATTGGAGTATAATTGCTTTACAATGGTGTGTTAGTTTCTGTTGTATAACAAAGTGAATCAGCTATACCTATACATACATCCCCATATCTCCTCCCTCTTGTGTCTCCCCCCCAACCTCGCTATCCCACCTCTCTAGGTGGACACAAAGCACTGAGCTGATCTCCCTCTGCTATGCGGCTGCTTCCCATTAGCTATCTATTTCACATTTGGTAGTTTATATATGTCCATGCCACTCTCACATCGTACCAGCTTACCCCTCCCCCCCCTGTGTCCTCAAGTACATTCTCTATGTCTGCGTCTTTACTCCTGTCCTGCTCCTAGGTTCTTCAGAACCATTTTTTTTCCTTTTTTTTTTAAGATTCCATATATATGTGTTAGCATACGGTATTTATTTTTCTCTTTCTGACTTACTTCACTCTGTATGACAGTCTCTAGGCCCATCCACCTCACTACAAATAAGTCAATTTTGTTTCTTTTTATGGCTGAGTAATATTCCATTGTATATATGTGCCACATCTTCTTTATCCATTCATCTGTCGATGGACACTTAGGTTGCTTCCATGTCCTGGCTATTGTAAATAGAGCTGCAATGAACATTGTGGTACATGACTCTTTGTAAATTATGGTTTTCTCAGGGTATATGCCCAGTAGAGGGATTGCTGGGTCATATGGTAGTTCTATTTTTAGTTTTTTGAGGAAACTCCATACTGTTCTCCAGAGTGGCTGTATCAATTTACATTCCCACCAACAGTGCAAGAGGGTTCGCTTTTCTCCACATCCTCTCCAGCATTTATTGTTTGTAGATTTTTTGATGATGGCCATTCTGACCAGTGTGAGGTGATACCTCATTGTAGTTCTGATTTGCATTTCTCTAATGATTACTGATGTTGAGCATACTTTCATGTGTTTGTTGGCAATCTGTGTATCTTCTTTGGAGAAACGTCTATTTAGGTCTTCTGCCCATTTTTGGATTGGGTTGTTTATTTTTTGATATTGAGCTGCATGAGCTGCTTGTATATTTTGGAGATTAATCCACTGTCAGTTGCTTCATTTGCAAATATTCTCTCCCATTCTGAGGGTTGTCTTTTCATCTTGTTTATGGTTTCCTATGTTGTGCAAAAGCTTTTAAGTTTCATTAGGTCCCATTTGTTTATTTTTGTTTTTATTTCCAATACTCTAGGTGGTGGATCAAAAAAGAATCTTGCTGTGGTTTATGTCAAAGAGTGTTCTTCCTATGCTTTCTTTAAGAGTTTTATAGTGTCCGGTCTTACATTTAGGTCTCTAATCCATTTTGAGTTTATTTTTGTGTATGGTGTTAGGGAGTGTTCTAATTTCATTCTTTTACATGTACCTGTCCAGTTTTCCCAGCACCACTTATTGAAGAGACTGTCTTTTCTTCATTTTATATCCTTGCCTCCTTTGTTATAGATTAGGTGACCATAGGTGTGTGGGTTTATCTCTGGGCTTTCTATCCTGTTCCATTGATCTGTATTCCTGTTCTTGTGGCAGTACCATACTGTCTTGATTACTGTAGCTTTGTAGTATAGTCTGAAGTCTGGGAGCCTGATTCCTCCAGCTCTGTTTTTCTTTCTCAAGATTGCTTTGACTATTCGGGGTCTTTTGTGTTTCCATACAAATTGTGAAATTTTTTGGTCTAGTTCTGTGAAAAATGCCATTGGTAGTTTGATAGGGATTGCATTGAATCTGTAGATTGCTTTGGGTAGTATAGTAATTTTAACAATATTCATTCTTCCAATCCAAGAACATGGTATATCTCTCCATCTGTTTGTGTCATCTTTAATTTCTTTTATCAGTGTCTTATAGTTTTCTGCATACAGGTCTTGTGTCTCTTTAGGTAGGTTTATTCTTTGGTATTTTATTCTTTTTGTTGCAGTGGTAAATGGGAGTGTTTCCTTAATTTTTCTTTCAGATTTTTCATCTTTAGTGTATAGGAATGAAAGAGATTTCTCTGCATTAATTTTGTATCCTGCGACTTTCCCAAATTCATCGATTGGCTCTAGTAGTTTTCTGGTAGCATCTTTAGGATTCTCTATGTATAGTATCATGTCATCTGCAAACACTGACAGTTTTACTTCTCTTTTTCCGATTTGGATTCGTTTTATTTCTTTTTCTTCTCTGATTGCTGTGGCTAAAATTTCCAAAACTATGTTGAATAATAGGGTGAGAGTGGGCAACCTTGTCTTGTTCCTGATCTTGGTGGAAATGGTTTCAGTTTTTCACCATTGAGGACGATGTTGGCTGTGGGTTTGTCATATGTGGCCTTTATTATGTTGAGGTAAGTTCCCTGTATGCCTGCTTTCTGGAGGGTTTTATCATAAATGGGTGCTGAATTTGTCAAAAGCTTTTTCTGCATCTATTGAGATGATCATATGGTTTTTCTCGTTCAGTTTGTTAACATGGCTTATCACATTGATTGATTTGCGTATATTGAAGAATCCTTGCATTCCTGGGATAAACCCCACTTGATCATGGTGTATGATCCTTTTAATGTGCTGTTGGATTCTGTTTCCTAGTATTTTATTGAGGATTTTTGCACCTATGTTCATCAGTGATACTCACCTGTAGTTTTCTTTTTTTGTGGCATCTTTGTCTGGTTTTGGTATCTTGGTGATGGTGGCCTCGTAGAATGAGTTTGGGAGTGTTCCTCCCTCTGCTATATTTTGGAAGAGTTTGAGAAGGATAGGTGTTAGTTCTTCTCTAAATGTTTGATAGAATTCGCCTGTGAAGCTTCTGGTTCTGGGCTTCTGTTTGTTGGAAGATTTTAAATCACAGTTTCAATTTCAGTACTTGTGATTGGTCTGTTTATATTTTCTATTTCTTCCTGGTTCACTCTTAGAAGGTTGTGCTTCTGTAAGAATTGGTCCATTTCTTCCAGGTTGTCCGTATTATTAGCATATAGTTGTTTGTAGTAATCTCTCGTGAACCTTTGTATTTCTGCAGTGTCAGTTGTTACTTCTCCTTTTTCATTTGTAACTCTATTGATTTGAGTCTTCTCCCTTTTTTCTTGATGAGTCTGGCTAATGGCTTATCAATTTTGTTTATCTTCTCAAAGAACCAGCTTTTAGTTTTATTGATCTTTGCTATTGTTTCCTTCATTTCTTTTTCATTTTTTTCTGATCTGATCTTTATGATTTCTTTCCTTCTGCTAACTTCGGCAATTTTTTTTTCATCTTTCTCTAATTCCTTTAGGTGTAAAGTTAGGTTGTTTATTTGAGATGTTTCTTGTTTCTTGAGGTAGGATTGTATTGCTATAAACTTCGCCCATAGAACTACTTTTGCTGCATCCCACAGGTTTTGGGTCATCGTATTTTCATTGTTATTTGTTTCTAGGTATTTTTTGATTTCCTCTTTGATTTCTTCAGTGATCTCTTGTTTATTTAGTAGCGTATTGTTTAGCCTCCATGTGTTTGCATTTTTTACAGATTTTTTCTTGTAATTGATATCTAGTTTCATAGTGTTGTGTCCAGAAAAGATACTTGATATGATTTCTGTTTTCTTAAATTAACCAAGGTTTGATTTGTGACCCATGATATATTCTGGAGAATGTTTCATAAGCACTTGAGAAGAAAGTGTCATCTGTTTTTGCATGGAATGTCCTATAAATATCAATTAAGTCCATCTTGTTTATCATTTAAAGCTTGTGTTTTCTTATTTATTCTCATTTTGGATGATCTGTCCATTGGTGAAAGTGGGGTGTTAAAGTCCCCTACTATGATTGTGTTACTGTCGATTTTCCCTTTTATGGCTGTTAGCATTTGCCTTATGTATTGAGGTGCTCCTATGTTGGGTGCATAAATATTTACAATTGTTATATCTTGTTCTTGGACTGATCCCTTGATCATTATGTAGTGTCCTTCTTTGTCTCTTGTAAGAGTCTTTATTTTAAAGTCTATTTTGTCTGATATGAGAATTGCTATTCTAGCTTTCTTTTGATTTATATCTTTTTCCATCCCTCACTTTCAGTCTGTTATGTGTCCCTAGGTCTGCAGTGGGTCTCTTGTAGACAGCATATATATGGGTCTCGTTTTTGTATCCATTCAGCTAGTCTATGTCTTTTGGTTGGGGCATTTAATCCATTTACATTTAAGGTACTTATCGATATGTATGTTCTTATTACCATTTTCTTAATTTTGGGGGGTTTGTTATTGTATGTCTTTTCCTTCTCTTGTGTTTCCCGCCTAGAGAAATTCCTTTAGCATTTGTTGTAAAGCTGGTTTGGTGGTGCTGAATTCTCTTAGCTTTGCTTGTCTGTAAAGGTTTTAATTTCTCTGTCGAATCTGAATGAGATCCTTGCTGGGTAGAATAATCTTGGCTGTAGGTTTTTCCCTTTCATCATTTTAAATATGTCCTGCCATTCCCTTCTGGCTTGCAGAGCTTCTGCTGAAAGATCAGCTGTTAACCTTACGGGGAGTCCCTTGTATGTTATTTGTTGTTTTTCCCTTGCTGCTTTTAATATTTTTTCTTTGTATTTAATTTTCGATAGTTTGATTAATATGTGTCTTGGCATGTTCCTCCTTGGATTTATCCTGTATGGGACTCTTTGCGCTTCCTGGACTTGATTGACTATTTCAAGGGGTATGGAATGCGGGGCAGCCTGCAGCAGCAGAGGCCAGTGTGACGTTACAACAGCCTGAGGCATGCCGTGTGTTCTCCTGGGGAAGTTGTCCCTGGATCACGGGACCCTGGCAGTGGTGGGCTGCACAGGCTCCTGGGAGGGGAGGTGTGGACAGTGACCTGTGCTTGCACACAGGTTTCTTGGTGGCTGTAGCAGCCTTAGCGTTTCATGCCCGTCTCTGGGGTCTGTGCTGATAGCCACGGCTCACGCCCATTTCTGGAGCTTGCTTAGGCAGTGCTCTGAATCCCCTCACCTTGCGCACCCTGAAACAATGGTCCCTTGCCTCTTAGGCAGTTCCAGACTTTTTCCCGGACTCCCTCCCAGCTAGCTGTGGCGCACTAGCCCCCTTCAAGCTGTGTTCATGCAGCCAACCCCAGTCCTCTCCCTGGCATCTGAACTCCAGAGTCCGAGCCTCAGCTCCCAGCCCCCGCCCACCACAGCGGGTGAGCAGACAAGCCTCTCAGGCTGGTGAGTGCTGGTCGGCACTGATCCTCTGTAAAGGAATCTCTCCACTTTGCCCTCTGCACCACTGTTGCTGTGCTCTCTTCCGTGGCTCCGAAGCTTCCCCCCCACCCACCCCCATCTCTGCCAGTGAAGGGGCTTCCTAGTGTGTGGAAACTTTTCTTCCTTCACAGCTCCCTCCCAGAGGTGCAGGTCCTGTCCCTTTTCTTTTGTCTCTGTTTTTCCTTTTTTCTTTTACCCTACCCAGGTACATGGGGAGTTTCCTGCCTTTGGGAAGTCTGAGGTCTTCTGCCAGTGTTCAGTTGGTGTTCTGTAGGAGTTTTTCCACATGTGGATGTAGTTTTGATGTATTTGTGGGGAGGAAGGTGATCTCCACATCTTACTCCTCCGCCATCTTGAAGGCCTCCCCTCTTTGAATATATGTTTAAATTCCACCTATTCCATTGAATCTTATCTTAATGTAATATAATTTTATGTGTGAAAGACTACTGATCACCTGATCCTACACATATGCAATAACACTATAAAAAACCTTAAGTAAAAATACCTTGGTGACTTTAAGTTTTAAGACTATTTTTCTGAAGTGATGTCAGCAAAATGTCCAAGCTCTCCCATCTTCCCCCGACCCCCGAAACATCAAAAAACAAACAGAAACTATCAGAACCAACTTTATCAGAACTCTAGAAAATGGCTAAAGTTTACAATAACCAAGTGAATGCTGAATCAAGAAAGGGGTAGCTTCAAAGCACTAGGAAAGCTTTATGGTGTCTTTATTTGCCCTTGCCCCTTCCCTGGCATGGCTGCAGTCTTGTAGAGGAAAGCCTGCATTCCCATTGTGGAACACTGGCTCTGGTTTTAGAGGGCACAGAGCAGACTTTATTTGCAAATGGTTATATATGTCTCTTCTAACTTGTTTGGGGTCTGACTGAAGGACTAACTCATGATGCTTGTTTCTGTTTCACCTAACATGAAGCTTGGGCTAGAACAGTGGTGTGCATCAATCAAAGCTGCTTCAAGTTGAACTAACAACTGCAGATTCCTTAGGGAAAAGATTATGGCTGAAACATACAATAAACCACCTAATGCCTGGGAGCAAAAGCTGGGGAGAGTTTCTTTGGAAAATTAGGACATTCAGACAACTATGTATATGTATATTTAGAAAGCCACGTGCATACCCAGGGCAAAGTGCATGTGCAGAAAAAGCCAGAGAAGACCCTAAGCTTTCACCTTGGGCTAATCCTTAGGCTCAGTGCAGGTGTGGCTAAGTGCTGAAGGCCCTGTCACAGAGACAATCTGCAAAGACTAGGAGAGAGTTTTACTGATTTTTTTGTGTTTATTTGTTTTTGCTCTTGGCATTCAAGGAACTCTGTCAAAGATCTAGCTGAACACGAGTTATAGAGGCTTCAGTGACCACAGATGACAAGGAATAGTATCTTTGCAAAATTAGTTTGGAAAGTCACTAAGCCAATGAACTACTATAGCTTTCAACAACAACAACCACCTCCCCCAAGGGGGGGAAAAAAAAAAAGAAAGAAAATGCTGGGGAAAAGGAAAAATCTGATTTCCAGAGTTATCACCTTATAATATTCAAATGTCTAGTTTTCAACAAAAATGCCAGGTATACAAACACAAAGGAATGGCCCACTGAAAGAAACAAAATAAAGTGATAGAAACCATCTATGGAGAAGTCCAGAAATTGGATTTACCTAGACAAAGACTTTAAAACAACTATCTTAAATATGCTCTAAAAGTTAAAGGAAACCATGGACAAAGAACTAAAGAAATCAGGAAAACTATGCATGAACAAAATGAGAATATCAGTAAAAAGACAGAAATTATAAAAAGAAACCAAACTAAACCTCTGGAAATTACAATAACTGAAATGAAAAATTCACTAGAGGGTCACAACAGTATATCCAAGCAGGCAGAAGAAAGAAGTAGTGAACTTGAAGACAGGACAATTTAAATTATCAAATCAGATGAGAGAAAGAATAAAGAAAAGTAAACCAAGCCTAAGTGACCTGTGGGACACCATCAAGCTCTCCAACATATACATAATGGGAACCCCAGAAGGAGAAAAGAGAGAAAAGGCTAGAAAAAGTATTGGCAAAATAATGGCTTAAAGCTCCACAAATTTAATGATATACGTGAAACCACACATTTAAGAAGTTCAATGAAGTCCAACTAGAATAGACTCAAAGAGATTCTCACAAAGATATATTATAATCAAACTATCAAAAAATAAAAACCAAAACGTATATATATATACAAAGGCATAGTATTCAGCCATAAAAAGAAATGAAGCTCTGACACATGCTACAACATGGAGGAACTTTGAAATACCTTATGCTAAGTGAAAAAAGTCAGACCGTAAAGGACAAATATTGTATAATTCTACCTGTAAGAAATATCTGGACTAGGTAAATTTATACAGACAGAAAGTAAATTAGCGGTTACCAGGGGCTAGAGGAGGGGAATGTAGAGTTACTGCTTAAAGGTTACAGAATTTTTGTTTAGGGTGATGAAAGTTTTTAGAAATATATAAGGATGATGGTGGCACAACACTGTGAATTAATTAATGCCATTGAATCATTAAAAATGATTAAAATGGCAAATTTATGTTACATTTGCTTCATTACAATAAATTTTTAAAAGATTACTCCTCTGGATTGTGTTATCACTGCAGTTATTATTGGTGTACAATTAATCACTATATACACGAATCTACATTATTATACATTTTCAAAATAATCATTAAATATAAAATGTATATGCTATTGGAAGTATATCCCTTAAAGAAATGTATGGAAGTTTATTTTTCTAAAAACATCATGCATCTATGGATGAATCTTATTTATTGCTAGAATGGGATAAAGTTCAGAATCAATTTTATTTCTATTTTACCTTTTATCTTAAGGTATGTGCTGAAAAAATTTACTGGCATAAATTAAAAAAATTAGGAAGGAAGAAGTTTTATAAGAGCAATGTCACACAACTCCTTGGTTGATGTTGCTGTTGAAAAAGTGAATGAAAGTCATCTGGCTGGGCCAACCTTTCGCAACCTAAAGACAACGTTTTGAATTGTCTTTAGGATATTTTCCCCCAAGAACAATGTGTCAAAGTAAGACCAGGCATGGTTGAGAATTGCATCTTCCATTTGTAAAGGCAGAAACAGGTGATTGTGAAAGGGGAGGTGTGAAAAGAGAATCAAAGTAATACCTTAAACTTAGTCCCTTGGAAAGTCTTTGTCTACCTCCACAATCACAAGTACCTTTTATGCTTCTGATTTAGCATAAAGAATATTAGGCCAAGATCAGGGGATTTGCCATCCATGTTAACCTTTATTACTGGGAAGCAGAGATGATAAAGATGTGTTTCAATAAAATTAACTGCTTAATGTCATCCTAATTGATGTAATAAGCTAAATTTCATTGATGTTCTAATATAAGGTTTCAAGAGAAAGAACATTTAGAAAAGAAAGTAAAGAACAGAAAAACTGTAGTTAGAGGTTATCCGGGAAACCTTTTGTTTAATTTTAGTGCCTGTTTCCATCATACCTTCTCTGTAATTTACTCTTTCCTGTACTTTTTTTGTTTTGTTTTGTTTAGTGAATTGGTCCTTACAAGTCAATTACAAGTAAGATATTCATTGAGCTATTTCTTCCTGAATTAAATGCTTCTCAATAATAAAAAGTACATCAAATAAGGAATGCCCAGGTCAGTGTGGAAAACACAGGCAGGTTTTTTTTTTTTTTTTTTCAATTTTACAAAATCTCTGATTTAAGTTCTTTCAAAACCTCACAGAGGAAATGCCACTCTGCTAATAGTAGGAAAAGAACAGAGAAATGCGTCTTATGCTAGCATGCTTCCTTTGATCATGAGGAAACCGTAAACTCATAAAACACTTCTGGCTGCTCAATGAGAATGCTTTGTAAAAAAAAGAAAAAAGTTAAACGAATACACTCATATAAATTCTTACATAGATTTTGGCCAATATTATGGCCATTTAGGCTTTGCCTATATCAGACAAAGACCTGAAGAAAGATCCATATGATTTGAATTGGAAGGCTCATGATTATGACTCTTTGTTTTCACTACAGTCCTTTACAATTCATGCTCCCTAGAAGAGAGAAAGATCTTGTAAAAATGTAGACTAGGTCCTTTGATTTACCTTATTTTGAAAAATATTCTAATGGCTTCTCCTTGTACTAGATTAGATTAGGAACGACCTAGAAGGCTCCTGCCTATCACTTGACCTCATCTCAGAGCTTCCCATCTGGATCTTTGTACTCCAGTTGCTGTCCTTTCTATGTGTGTTCCCTAAACATGCTGACTTTATTCCCATTTGTTCAGGGCCTTTGCACACACATTCTTTCTGCCTGGAATGTTCTCTCTCCAGATCTTTGCCTGGCTGGTGCCTTTTCATCCTTCAGGTCCTGGTTTGAAAGTAGCTTTTTCAGATACTCCTTTCCCAAACTGCACCTTTCTATATTCCCTTAATACTCTTCTCTCTACCCTGTTGCCTGTTAGAAAGGAGTTGTTTTCATAGCAGTCATCATTATTAGAAATTTTTTATTTAATCATTTGATTACTTATTCATTATTTGTCTCCTTCCCCTATGTTGCAACTTCATAAACGGAAACCAATATTTTTCACTATTGTATTCTGGTCTTCTAGAACAGTAATAAATGCATAATTGTTCACTATTGCATTCTGGTCTTCTAGAACAGTAATAAATGTGTAATAAACATTTGTTAATGGAGGACTAATTAAATTAATTTTCTGGTTTACCTTTCAACTAGATTATTTCCTGCCAAATTCATCTAAGATAATTTTTTCTTTGCACTGTGCAGTTTGTTTTAAGCCTTAAAGAAACTGATTGATACGCACACAGCAAAATTCACTTGAATGAAGTATTTGGCTCATTGGTATGACACTACAGAAAATATCAGCTGGCTAATAGTTGGCAGCAAAAAACTGGGATCTGGAAGTTCACCCCCATTTTTGGAACTAAAATGAGAAACCAAGGTGTATTGCAAAATTGGGTTTTTACAGTCTGGATTTCCATTCTTTCTATCTGGATCTGCCAGATGATCTGAAAATCTTAGTAAATCATCGAGTTACTTTTTTCTTTTTTTTGTAACATCCTGTTTGCATCACGCTCCACGCCCACTGTCCTAGAATTTCCACTGTGGAAGGGGCAAAACTAGAAGCAATGCCCTAATATGTGAATGGATGGGAAGCATCATCTCCTTCCTTGTCTATGCTTACTCAGAAGTACGTACACCAAAAAATGGAATTGCAGCTCTGGGCTAGGTTTGCTTATGCAGTCCTCATTTGGTTGCGATCAATTTATAGAGTTTTTCCACTGACAAGGTCAGTCTCTCAAAAAGCAAGCCATGGTGCACTCATGTTTATCATTTATGCCTGTAAGAAACATTTTCCAATCATTGGCTGTGATGGTTAATTTTATGTGACAACTTGACCAGACTCAGGGATGCTCAGATAGCCACTAAAACATAATTTCTGAGTGTGCCTGTGAGGGTGTCTCCAGAGGAAATTAGCATTCAAATCAGTAGACTGAGTAAAGAAGACTGTCCTCACCAATGCAGGTGGGTATCATCCAATCCGTTGAGGATTAGAACATAAAAGCAGAATAGAACTAAAAGGTCGAGGAAGGGTGAATTCTTTCTCTCTGCTTGGGCTGAGATATCCATCTTCTCCTACCCTCAGGTATTGGTGCTCCTGGTTCCTAGGCTTTCTGACTCAGATCAGGACTTACATTATTGGCTCCCTAATTCTCAGGCCATTGTACGGACTGATTTACACCACTGGCATACCTTGTTCTCTGGCTTCCAGATGGCAGATTGTAGAACTTCTTGGCCTCCATAACTGTGTGATACAATTCCTATAATAAATCTCCTCATATATAGCTACACAACTATTTCTCTCTTTCTCTACATATAGATAGATAGATAGATAGGTAGACAGATAGATCTATCTATCTGCATCTTATTGGCTGTGTTTCCCTAGAAAACCCTGATTAATACAGTGGTTATAACCAGGCTGTAGCTAAATTTTGGTCTATATCAAGAATTATGAAACCCATTTAAGGCAACTATTGAACAAAACCAATTAAAAAAAAAAACAAACAAAAAAACAATTTAACAGCTGTCCATTCTAAAATCATTATTGTTTAAACTGCAAAGTCACTACACCACAATTCAGCCAATTTGTAAGTATTACTATTTTTGAGTCATCAGCAGTCCAGTTTATTAAAATAATTAAATGTCAGTATTTGCTGCATATTTCTTCCTCCTCATTCCATTACTTTCAGTTTTAAGTTTCAAATAAGTGTTTACTTTTGAAGATGATGAGCATAATAGCAAACAATATTAGCGATCCAAGGATGTCCTTATTATTTGCCATTATTTTCTTTCAAAGCTAATTAAATGGAAGTAGTATTTTAATCTTTTATTCACAGATAGCATTGTTGATACTGGGGGCATAATAAACTAAATATTTAAATTTTTCATTCAAATGCTAGGTCCAGGCCTTGGAAAATAAAGTTATGATAATATTAAAATAACTTTTATTTCCTTTTCCTTAAATAAGCGTTAATGCCCCTAACTTAAGGAATCTCCTCTTATACCATTTTGAAGGACAAAAAGATGAATCAATAGATTTTAATAAACAAATAGCAGTGTAAAACTCAATAATAAACTTACCTTAAAAACTATAGTATATATGAACATTTTGAATAATATTCACATTTCAGGGAATGCAAATATGTGAAAGAAAGATTTAAGAGATCAAGCCAGGTAAGATTTTATAGATGTAAGTAAGAATTTGGTATATTTACAGAAATTTTATTTTGGAAAGAAAAGACAGCTGAAGAAAAACAATTACCTGTTGATAAGATATTTAAACCTATTATTATTATTTTAAACCTCTTTTTTTTTTTTTTAAATTTCATTTATTTATTTATTTATGGCTGTGTTGGGTCTTCGTTTCTGTGCGAGGGCTTTCTCTAGTTGCGGCAAGTGGGGGCCACTCTTCATCGCGGTGCGCGGGCCTCTCACTGTCGCGGCCTCTCTTGTTGCGGAGCACAGGCTCCAGACACGCAGGCTCAGTAGTTGTGGCTCACGGGCCTAGTTGCTCCGCAGCATGTGGGATCTTCCCAGACCAGGGCTCGAACCCGTGTCTCCTGCATTGGCAGGCAGATTCTCAACCACTGCGCCACCAGGGAAGCCCCTATTTTAAACCTCTTTTCATGATTTCAGGTCTTTATTTTCCCTATTGCTGGCTGCCTTAGCAATATTTTGCTTTCTGAAATCAGTAGTGAAGGTTTAAAAACCATGAGATATTTTCTTCTCATAGTCCAAGAAGAAACTTTTTTTCTCCTTTAATCCAAAGTAACTGACTCCAAATCCTTGACCAACAAGATCTTTAAATGCAGCTCAAAAAACAGTTATCTGTGAGAATGCCCACTCCTTAATAATCTCTAAACTAACATAGCCACTATTCAAGAATTTAGTTTAGTTAAAATTACAATTTTTGCTTGCTTTGTTAAAGACAACCCTTACCCTATCTAATAGGTTTATTATCCAATTATGGGTGCACAGCTGGAAATATTCATATGAAACTTATCCTTCTCATAGATTATTTTTCTTTTTGTTTCAGCGTTTTAAAAATACACTTGATTCTGCATTTTTGAGCTATAGTCATTGAGTAAACTATTCCCAAAGCCCTCCTAATCATCTTTTCTTCTATTAATACTAAAGTGTGTGCTTCTTGAAGGATAAAACTGTGTCTATGACATTTTTGTTTGCCTGGTGCTGGGGTAGCAAATAAATTTCATCTCTTGTGTCAATTGCAAATAGACTGCTAGTGACTGCCTAGAGTGATGTATTGAGAATCAATCTGAGTCTATGTCTGACATCAGTGGGGAAGATTGCTGTGTATGATTAGAAATGCCTGCCATGGTCATGCAAGGAAAGGATAGCTCTGAGGCTATGTATTTGCTCTCCCTGTCTTTGTGCTTAAAGAGGTACCTATAATAGGCTGGCACATGATAAATGTTTGCTAGATAAATGGATGAACTTTAATTTTATTTGGATAATCTTATGCAGAAAGAAAACTCTGAAGTTCCCTTTCATCCCAACCTTCCAAGTTTCCTTTCTGACACATTAAAAGCAATCAGTCCAGAAACTACTCCTTCCTTGGACTGGCCAGATAAAATCAATGATCTTGGCCTCACCAAAATTGAACTTCCACAGCAGTCAATAATATACCATTTACTTCCTACTCAAATTATGTATTAGTCCTTAAATTCTATTTATATATCCATATATATCTGGGATAGTGATATCTGTGATGTGGCTATCTTAATTTTGTTGTGCCTATGGTCATGGCTGGTCCTGAGAAAAAATACAAAGTAGGCTAAGTATGCTCCCTGTGGCCCAAAGCTTATGTCTATAATCTATTTCCTTCTCCTGCATGGCCTTTCCAATAGTATCAAAACCTGCTTTCAGAAAATGATCTGCTATCATACAATCTAATACTTTTAAGATGATGTATTAACCTTTATAGGAGCATTTTAAAAATGTCTTCTCTGTTTCTAGAGTAGAAGTCTTTACCTTATCTGTGGAAGAATTTCAAGCTATGTTGAACAAGTGGTAAAATAATTTTTGAGCATTAGTTGCTTCCTTCCAGAAATTCGTGCCCTCTCCTCCTTTGCATATATATATATTTTTATAATTTTCCATCTTAGACTCTGTAGTTTTTCATGATTATGACAATAGTTATACAATACTTTCTGTACAGTACCCAAAAGAGCATTTATAAAGCAACAAGCAAACTAGAACATCAAGGAAGCAACAACAAAAATCTTGATATAAATGCCTGATGATATTTGAAAAGTGGTGTTCTTACTGTCAATTAATAACACCTACAAACTTAATACAAAATATGAAGATGGTTGGGTTATTTCTTCTATCTAATGCTTGTCAAAATGCAAATAATAGAATCTACTTTATAAGCTGTATTAGGATGACACACAGATATACATGGTTTAGTACAAGTACAGTGCCAGGAATATGACAGATACTCATTAAATGATAGGTGTTATTATTATTGTGTGCTAATCCTTGTCTGTATCTCAAACATGTTTTCCCTTCACTCCTATGTCTGTGAAAATGTCACTTATTATTATATTAAACTTGAATATTTGTAAGATGAACATGACTATTTGAAATGCTTCAACAAATCAGTATCTTCTATTTTCCCAACCAAACATTTTACAAGGACTGAGGACAAGCATCAAGAATAACTGGCTTGAAATTCACCTGGCTTTTCTGACTGCACTATTATTTTGTGTATATTATGTGTGTGTACATAAAAGTGGTACACTTTTTAAGCGGAAAAAAATGTTTTAAAAAATATGGCTAACAGAGACCCCAGGGCCTGACTCTGCCTACCAGTGGGCTGGCACCAGCATCAGGACACTTTGGGTCTCTCAGCCAGCCGCCCTGGGATCTGGCTGCTGACACCAGCTCAGAGACATCAGCCAGCTGACACCAGCTCAGAGACATCCCAGACCCCAGAGACAGGCATGTCAGGAACTAGCCCCATCCATCAGCAGTCTGACACCAGCCTTGGGACTCCCAGTCATGACCCCAGCTGTCAGCAAGCCAACACTAGCTCTGGGACTTCCAACCCCACAGCCAGCCATCCTGGGATTGGCTCTGCCCACAAGTGGGCCAGCACTAGCCCTGGGACCTTCCCTGGGTCAATGAAGCCAACAGTGTGACCTGGGCCTCCCCAGCAACAGGGCAACAACAGGACCAGAACCCCTGGGCCACGCAGCCAACTGTGTCAGGACTCTCCACACCTTCCAACAGCCAGCAGTCTCTGCACTAGGCAGGGCCTGGCAACCAACCAGAGCAGGGGTCAGCCAAGCCTACCAGCACACCCACAGTAGTTAGCCAACCACAGCAGAAGGGCTCATAGAGCCCACATAGAGAGCACCCCTGGAGCATATAGCTCTGCTGACCAGAGGGGAGTGCACTGTTGGGCCCCATAGGACATCTTTTACAATAGGTCACTTCTCCAAGATCAGAAAATGTAAACAATCTACCAAATACATAACAATAAAACAGAGAGTAGGCAAAATGAAGAAACACAGGAATACGTTCCAAATAAAGGAACAAAATAAAACCTCAGAAGAACAAAGTGAAGTAGAGATAAGCAATCTACCCAGTAAAGAGTTTAAGGTAATGATCATAAAGATGCTCAAAGAACTCAGGAGAAGAACGGATGAACACAGTGAAAAGTTAGAGGTTTCTAACAAAGAGTTAGAAAATATAAAGAAGAACCAAACAGAGATGAAGGAAATAATAATTAAAATGAAAAATACACTAAAAGGAATCAACAATAGATTAGATGATACAGAGAAATAGATCAGTGAATTGGAAGACAGGGTATTGGAAATCACGCAAGATGAACAGAAAAAAGAAAAATGAGTTGAAAATATGAGGATAGCTTAAGAGACCTCTGGGACAACATCAAGAATACTAACATTCATGTTATAGGGGTCCCAGAAGGAGAAGAGAGAAAGAAAAGGGCAGAGAACATATTTGATGACATAATAGCTGAAAACTTCCCTAATCTGGGAAGGAAAACAGACATCCAGGTCTAGGAAGTACAGAGAGTCCCAAACAAGGTGAACCTAAAGATGACCACACCAAGACACATTGTAATTAAAATGGCAAAAATTAAAGATAAAGAGAGAATATTAAAAGCAGCAAGGGAAAAGCAACATATAGGGGAACACCCTTAAGGTTATCAGCTGATTTTTCAGCAGAAACTCTGCAGGCCAGAATGAGGTGGAACAATATACTCAAAGCGATGAAAGGAAACACGCTACAACCAATAATACTCTACCTGGAAAGCCTATTATTCAGATTTGAAGAAGGAGAGACAAAGAGTTTCATAGGTAAGCAAAAGCTAAAAGAGTGCAGCACCACAAAACCAGGTTTACAAGAAATTTAAAGGGACTTCTCTAAGTGGAAAAGAAAAGTCCACAACTAGAAATTTGAAAATTACAAAAGGAAAAAAAAAAATCTCATCAGTAAAGGCAAATATACAGTAAAGGTAGTAGATTAACCATTTATAAGGCTAGTAGAAAGATGAAAAGACCTTAAAGGTTAAAATCATCTATATACACAAAAAGTAGTTAAGGGATACACAAAACAAAAATATGTAAAATATAATGCCAAAAATATTAAACACCTTATTAGGGTGGGAGGAGTAAAGTGAAGACTTGATAAAATGCTTTTGAACTTAAGAGATCAGCAACTTAAAATAATCATCTCTCTATATATATATCTATATACCTATCTGTCTATCTATCTATCTCATGGTAACCACAAATGAAAAATGTATAATAGACACACAAACAAAAGAGAAAGGAATCATAACATAACACTAAAGGTAGTCAAATCACAAGGGAAGAGAATAAAATGAGAAAGGAACAAAAAAAACCTACAAAACAATGAACAAAATGGCAACAAGTACATACCTTTCAATAACTACTTTAAATGTAAATGGGCTAAATGTTCCAATCAAAAGACATATAGAGTGACTGAATGGATTAAAAAACAAGACCCATATATATGCTGCCTACAAGAGACACATTTCATATTTAAAGACAGCCTCACGGTGAGGGGATGGAAAAAGGTATTCCATGCAAATGGAATCAAAAGAAAGTTGCAGTAGAAATACTAATATCAGACAAAATATACGTTAAAAAAAGAATGTAACAAGAGATAAAGAAGGACATTACATAATAATCAAAGGATTAATCCAAGAAGAAGATATAACAATTATACATATATACACATGCAACACAGGAGCACCTAAATATATGATGCAAATATTAACAAACACAAAGGGAAAAATTGACAGCAACAGAATAATAGAAGGGTAACACCCCACTTACACCAATGAACAGATCATCCAGTCGGAAAATCAATAAGGAAACACTGGTCTTAAACAACGCATTAGACCAGATGGGCTTAATAGATATATATAGAAGATTCCACCCAAAAGCAGCAGAATACCTGAACCAAGACGTCGGAGTAGAAGGACGTGCTCTCACTCCCTGTTGCAAGAACACCAGAATCACAACTAGCTGCTGGATAATCATCGACAGGAAGACATTGGAACTCACCAAAAAAGATATCCCACATCAAAAGACAAAGGAGAAGCCACAATGAGACAGTAGGAGGGGCGCAATCACAATAAAATCAAATCCCATAACTGCTGGGTGGGTGACTCACAGACTGGAGAACACTTATACCAAAAAAGTCCACCCACTGGAGTGAAGGTTCTGAGCCCCACGTCAGGCTTCTGAACATGGGGGTCCGGCAACGGGAGTAGGAATCCCTAAAGAATCAGACTTTGAAGGCTACCGGGATTTGATTGCGGAACTTCGACAGGACTGGGAGAAACAGAGACTCCACTCTTGGAGGGCACACACAAAGTAGTGTGCACATTGGGACCCAGGGGAAGGAGCAGTGACCCCAGGGGAGACTGAACCAGACCTACCTGCTAGTGTTGGAGGGTCTCCTGCAGAGGTGGGGGGCGGCTGTGGCTCACTGTGAGGACAAGGACACTGGCAGCAGAGGTTCTGGGAAGTGCTCCTTGACGTGAGCCCTCCCAGAGTCCACCATTAGGCCCATTAAAGAGCCCAGATAGTCTTCAGTGTTGGGCCACCTCAGGCCAAACAACCAACAGGTAGGGAACACAACCCCACCCACCAGCAGTCAATCAGATTAAAGTTTTACTGAGATCTGCCCACCAGAGCAACAGTCAGCTCTACCCACCACCAGTCCCTCCCATCAGGAAACTTGCACAAGCCTCTAAGATAGCCTCATCCACCAGAGGGCAGACAGCAGAAGCAAGAAGAATTACAATCCTGCAGCCTGTGGAACAAAACCCACATTCAGAGAAAGACAGACAAGATGAAAAGGCAGAGGGCTATGTACCAGATGAAGGAACAAGATAAAACCCCAGAAAAACAACTAAATGAAGTGGACATAGGCAACATTCCAGAAAAAGAATGCAGAATAATGATAGTGAAGATGATCCAGGACTTCGGAAAAAGAATGGAGGCAGAGCTCGAGAAGATGCAAGAAATGTGTAACAAAGACCTAGAAGAATTAAAGAACAAACAAACAGAGATGAACAATACAATAACTGAAATGAAAAATACACTAGAAGGAAACAATAGCAGAATAACTGAGGCAGAAGAATGGATAAGTGACCTGGAACACAGAATGGTAGAATTCACTGCTGTGGAACAGAATAAAGAATAAAGAATGGGAAGAAATTAAGACATCCTAAGAGACGTCTGGGACAACATTAAACGCAACAACATTCACATTATAGAGGTCCCAGAAGGAGAAGAGAGAGAGAAAGGGCCCGAGAAAATATTTGAAGAGATTATAGTCGAAAACTTCCCTAACATGGGAAAGGAAATAGCCACCCAAGTCCAGGAAGCATAGAGAGTCTATACAGGATAAACCCAAGGAGAAACATGTCAAGACACATAGTAATCAAATTGGCAAAAATTAAAGACAAAGAAAAATTATTGAAAGCAGCAAGGGAAAAACGACAAATAACATACAAGAGAACTCCCATAAGGTTAACAGCTGATTTCTCAGCAGAAACTCTACAAGACAGAAGGGAGTGGCATGATATACTTAAAGTGATGAAAGGGAAGAACCTACAACCAAGATTACTCTACCCGGCAAGGATCTCATTCATATTCGATGGAGAAATCAAAAGCTTTACAGACAAGCAAAAGCTAAGAGAATTCAGCACCACCAAACCAGCTCTACAACAAATGCTAGAGGAACTTCACTAAGCGGGAAACACAAGAGAAGAAAAGGACCTACAAAAACAAACCCCCCAAAATTAAGAATATTGTAATAGGAACTCACATATCGATAATTACCTTAAACGCGAATGGATTAAATGCTTCAACCAAAAGAAACAGGCTTGCTGAATGGATACAAAAACAAGACCCATATATATGCTATGTACAAGAGACCCAATTCAGACCTAGGGACACGTTCAGACTAAAATTGAGGGGATGGAAAAAGATATTCCATGCAAATGGAAATCAAAAGAAAGCTGGAGTAGCAATAACTCATATCAGATAAAATAGACTTTAAAATAAAGAATGCTACAAGAACCAAGGAAGGACACTACATAATGATCAAGGGATCAATCGAAGAAGAAGATATAACAATTATAAATATATATGCACCCAACATAGGAGCACCTCAATACATAAGGCAACTGCTAACAGCTATAAAATAGGAAATCGACAGTAACACAATAATAGTGGAGGACTTTAAAACCTCACTTACACCAATGGACAGATCATCCAAACAGAAAATTAATAAGAAACACAAGCTTTAAATGACACAATAGACCAGATAGATTTAATTGATATTTATAGGACATTCCATCCAAAAACAGCAGATTACACTTTCTTCTCAAGTGTGCACAGAACATTCTCCAGGTTAGATCACACCTTGGGTCACAAATCAAGCCTCAGTAAACTTAAGAAAACTGAAATCATATCAAGCACCTTTTCTGACCACAACGCTATGAGATTAGAAATAAATTACAGGGAAAAAAACGTAAAAAATTCAAACACATGGAGGCTAAACAATACGTTACTAAATAACCAAGAGGTCACTGAAGAAGTCAAAGAGGAAATCAAAAAATACCTAGAGACAAATGACAATGAAAACACGATGATCCAAAACCTATGGGATACAGCAAAAGCAGTTCTAAGAGGGAAGTTTATAGCTATACAAGCCTACCTCAAGAAACAAGAAAAATCTCAAATAAACAATCTAACCTTACACCTAAAGGAACTAGAGAAAGAAGAACAAACAAAACCCAAAGTTAGCAGAAGGAAAGAAATCATAAAGATCAGAGAAGGAAATAAAATAGAAACAAAGAAAACAATAGCAAAGATCAATAAAACTAAAAGCTGGTTCTTTGAGAAGATAAACAAAATTGATAAGCCATTAGCCAGACTCATCAAGAAAAAGAGGGAGAGGACTCAAATCAATAAAATTAGAAATGAAAAAGGAGAAGTTACAACAGACACTGCAGAAATACAGAGCATCCTAAGAGACTACTACAAGCAACTCTATGCCAATAAAATGGACAACCTGGAAGAAATGGACAAATTCTTAGAAATGCACAACCTTCCAAGACTGAACCAGGAAGAAATAGAAAATAAGAAGAGACCAATCACAAGTAATGAAATTGAAACTGTGATTAAAAATCTTCCAACAAACCAAAGTCCAGGACCAGGTGGCTTCACAGGTGAATTCTATCAAACATTTAGAGAAGAGCTAACACCCATCCTTCTCAAACTCTTCCAAAAAACTGCAGAGGAAGGAACATTCCCAAACTCATTCTATGAGGTCACCATCACCCTGATACCAAAACCAGACAAAGATACTACAAAAAAAGAAAATTACAGACCAATATCACTGATGAATATAGATGCAAAAATCCTCAACAAAATACTAGCAAAGAGAACCCAGACACATTAAAAGGATCATACACCATGATCAAGTGGGATTTATCCCAGGGATGCAAGGATTCTTCAATATACGCAAATCAATCAATGTGATACACCATATCAACAAATTGAAGAATAAAAACCATATGATCATCTCCAGAGATGCAGAAAAAGCTTCTGACAAAATTCAACACCCATTTATGATAAAAACTCTCCAGAAAGTAGGCGTAGAAGGAACCTACCTCAACATAATAAAGGCGATATACAACAAACCCACAGCAAACATCATTCTCAATGGTGAAAATCTGAAAGCATTTCCTCTAAGATCAGGAACGAGACAAGGATGTCCACTCTCACCACTATTATTCAACATAGATTTGGAAGTCCTAGCCACGGCAATCAGAGAAGAAAAGAGAAATAAATGGAATACAAATTGGAAAAGAAGTAAAACTGTCACTGTTTGCAGATGACATGACACCATACATAGAGAATCCTAAAGATGCTACCAGAAGACTACTAGAGCTAATCAATGAATTTGGAAAATTTGAGGATACAAAATTAATGCACAGAAATCTCTTGCATTCCTATACACTAATGATGAAAAATCTGAAAGAGAAATTAAGGAAACACTCCCATTTACCACTGCAAAAAAAAGAATAAAATACGTAGGAATAAAACTACATAGGGAGACCAAAGACCTGTATGTGGAAAACTGTAAGACACTGATGAAAGAAATTAAAGATGATACCAACAGATGGAGAGATATTCCATGTTCTTGGATTGGAAGAATCAATATTGTGAAAATGACTATACTACCAAAAGCAATCTACAGATTCAATGCAATGCCTATCAAATTACCAATGGCATTTTTTACGGAACTAGAACAAAAAATCTTAAAATTTGTATGGAGACACAAAAGACCTGAATAGCCAAAGCAGTCTTGAGGGAAAAAGACGGAGCTGGAGAAATCAGACTCCCTGACTTCAGACGACACTACAAAGCTACAGTAATCAAGCCAATATGCTACTGGCACAAAAACAGAAACATAGATCAATGGAACAAGATAGAAAGCCCAGAGATAAGCCCATGCACCTATGGTCAACTAATCTATGACAAAGGAGGCAAGGATATACAATGGAGAAAAGACAGTCTCTTCAATAAGTGGTGCTGGGAAAACTGGACAGCTATATGTAAAAGAATGAAATTAGAACACTCCCTAACACCATACACAAAAATAAGCTCAAAATGGATTAGAGACCTAAATGTAAGACCGGACACTATAAAACTCTTAGAGGAAAACATAGGAAGAACACTCTTTGACATAAATCACAGCAAGATCTTTTTTGATCCACCTCCTAGAGTAATGGAAATAAAATAAAAAATAAACAAATGGGACTTAATGAAACTTCAAAGCTTTTGCACAGCAAAGGAAACCATAAACAAGATGAAAAGACAATCCTCAGAATTCGAGAAAATATTTGCTAACTAATCAACAGACAAAGGATTAATCTCCAAAATATATAAACAGCTCATGCAGCTCAATATTAAAAAAAGAAACAACCCAATCAAAAAATGGGCAGAAGACCTAAATAGACATTTCTCTAAAGAAGACATACAGATGGCCAAAAGGCACATGAAAACCTGCTCAACATCACTAATTATTAGCAAAATGCAAATCAAAACTACAATGAGGTATCACCTCACACCAGTTAGAATGGGCATCATTAGAAAATCTAGAAACAACAAATACTGGAGAGGGTGTGGAGAAAAGGAAACCCTCTTGCACTGCTGGTGCGAATGTAAATTCATACAGCCACTATGGAGAACAGTATGGAGGTTCCTTAAAAAACTAAAAGTAGAACTGCCATATGACTCAGCAATCCCACTACCGGGCATATACCCAGAGAAAACCATAATGCAAAAAGACACATGCACCCCAATGTTCACTGCAGCACTATTTACAATAGCCAGGTCATGGAAGCAACCTAAATGCCCATCAACAGACGAATGGATAAAGAAGATGTGGTACATATATACAATGGAATATTACTCAGCCATAAAAAGGAACGAAATTGGGTCATTTGCTGAGACGTGGATGGATCTAGAGACTGTCATACAGAGTGAAGTAAGTCAGAAAGAGAAAAACAAATATCGTATATTAACGCATATATGTGGAACCTAGCAAAATGGTACAGATGAACTGGTTTGCAGGGCAGAAATTGAGACACAGTTGTAGAGAAGAAACGTATGGACACCAAGGGGGGAAAGTAGCGGGGGGGGGGGGTGGTGGTGTGATGAATTGGGCAATTGGGATTGGCGTGTACACACTGATGTGTATAAAATTGATGACTGATAAGAACCTGCTTTATAAAAAAAAAAATAAAATATAATTCAAAAATTCAAGGAAAAAAATAAAAGAGACGTGGATTCTGCAGTGGGAGCTAGTACTAAAAATAGCAATTAAATCAAATTTGTTAATTATGTTAATAAAATCTTCTATATCCTTAAAAAAACAAAACAAAACAAAACAAAAAACAAAAGCAGCAGAATACACATTCTTTTCAAGTGCACATGGAACATTCTCCAGGATAGATCACATGCTCAATCAAAAAACAAGTCTCTGTGAATTTAAGAAGATTGAAATCAATTAAGCATCTTTTCTGCACAACACTGTGAGACTAGAAATCATCTAAAAGAAAAAACCTGCAAAAAACACAAATAAGTTAAACAATGCTACTAAACAATATGCTACTAAACAATTAATGGGTCACTGAAGAAATCAAAGAGAAAATTTAAAAATTCCTGGAGACAAATGAAAATGAAAACAACCATCCAAAATCTACAGGATGCAGCAAAGCAGTTCTGAGAGGGAAGTTTATAGCAATAACAGCCTATCTCAGGAAAAGAAAAATCTCAAATAAACAACCTAACCTTTTACATAAAGGAATTAGAAAAAGAACAAAATAAATCCAAAGTTAGTAGAAGGAAAGAAATAATACAGATCAAAGCAGAAATAAATGAAATAGAGACTAGAAATATAATAGAAAAGGTCAATACAACCAAAGGCTGATTCTTTGAAAAGACACAAAATTGATACACCTTTAGCCAGACTCATCAAGAAAAAAAGAGAGAGGGCTGAAATTAATAAATTTGAAAATAAAAAATGAGAAGTTACAACTGACACCACAGAAATACAAAGGATCATAAGAGATTAATACGAACTTTTATATATCAATAAAATAGATACCCTAGAAGAAATAAATAAATTCCTTGAAATGTACAATTTCACAAGACTGAATCAGGAAGAAAGAGAAAATATGAACAGACCAATTTCCAGTAATAAAATTGAATTGATAATAAAAAACAAAGTTCCAGGACCAGATGGTTTCATAGGTGAATTCTACCAAACATTTAAAGAAGAGTTAACCTATCCATCTCAAACTATTCCAAAAAATTGCAGAGGATGGAGCACTTCTGAATTCATTTTACAAGTCCAGCATCACCCTAATACCAAAACCAAAGACACTACAAAAAAGAAAATTATAGGCCAATATCACTGATGAACATAGATGCAAAAATCCTAATAAAAAATTAGCAAGCCGACTTTGACAATACATTTGAAGAATCATACACCATAATCAGGTGAGACTTACCCCAGGGATGCAAGAATGGTTCAATATCTTCAAATCAATCAATGTGATACACCAGAGTAACAAATTGAAGAATAAAAATCATATAATCATCTCAATAGATGCAGAAAAAGCTTCTGACAAAATTCAACATCCATTTATGATAAAACTCAACAAAGTGGGTATAGAGGGAACATACCTCAACATAATAAAGGCTACACATGACAAAGCCCACAGCTAACATCAAACTCAATGATGAAAAGCTGAAAGCACTTACTCTAAAATCAGAAACAAGACAAGGATTCCTCTCTCACCACTATTATTCAACATAGTATTGGAAGACCTAGCCACAGCATCAGACAAGAAAAAGAAATAAAAGGAATCCAAATCGGAAAAGAAGTAAAAGTGTCACATGATACTATAATAGAAAATCCTAAAGATGGAACCAAAACACTACCAGAACTCATCAATGAATTTGGTAAAGTTGCAAGATACAAAGGTAATACACGGAAATCTTTTGCATTTCTGTACACTACCAGTGAACTATCAGCAAGAGAAATTAAGAAAACAATCCCATTTACCATCACACAAAGAAGAATAAAATACCTAGGGATAAACCTAAGTAAGGAGATCAAAGAACTGTACTCTAAAAGCGTAAGACACCGATGAATGCAACTTAGGATGACATAAACAGATGGAAAGATACACCATGTTCATGGATTTGAAGAATTAATATTGTTAAAGTGACCATACTACCCAAGGCAATCTACAGATTCAGTGCAATACCTATCAAAATACTAATGGCATCTTTCATAGAACTAGAAAAAATAATTCTAAAATGTATATGGAAACACAAAGGACCCTGAATAGACAAAAGAGAAAGAACAAAACTGGAGGTATCACTATCCCTGATTTCAAGCAATACTATAAAGCTACAATTATCAAAACAGTGTGGTTCTGCCACAAAAAAGACACATAGATCAATGGAACAGAATAGAAAGCCCATAAATAAAATCAAACTTATATGGTTAGTTAATCTATGACAAAAGAGGCAAGAATATACAATGGGGAAGAGACAGCTTCTTCAATCAATTGTGTTTGGAAAACTGGACAGCTACATGCAAAAAAATCAAACTGAATTACTTTCTCACACCATATATAAAATAAACTCAAAGTGATTAAATATGTAATCATAAAACCATAAAACTTCTAGAGGAAAACATAGGCAGTATGCTCTTTGACATTGGTTTTAGCAATATTTTTTTAGATATGTCTCCTCCAGCAAGGGAAACAAAAGCAAAAATAAACCAGTGGGACTACATAAAACTAAAAAGCTTTGGCACAGTGAAGAAATCTATCAACAAAATGAAAAGGCTGCCTACTGAATGGGATATGATATTTGTAAATGATATATCTGATACTAAGGGGTTAATATACAAATACACAAAGAATTCACACAACTCAACATCAAAATATAAACCACCTGATTGAAAAACGGGCAGAGGACAAGAACAGACATTTTTCCAAAGAAGACATACAGAGGGCCAACAGGCACATGAAAAGATGCTCAACATTACTAATCGTCAGAGAAATTCAAATCAAAACCACAATGAGATATCACCTCACTCATGTCAGAATGGCTATTCTCTAAAAGACAACAAATAAAAAGTGTTGGCCAGGATGTAAAGACAAAGGAACCCTCATGTACTGTTGGTTCAAACGTAAATTGGTGCAACCACTATGGAAAACAGTATGGAAGTTGCTCAAAAATTTGAAAATAGAACTCCATATTATCCAGCAATTTTCCTTCTGGGTATTTACCTAAAGAAAACTAAAACACTAATTTGAAAGGATATAAGCACTCCTTTGTTCATTTTAGCATTATTTACAATAGCCAAGATATGGAAGCAACCTAAGTGCCCACTGATAGATGAATGGATAAAGAAGAAGTGGTATGGTACACACAATGGAATACTCAACCATAAAAAAATAAAATCTTGCCATTTATGACAACATGGATGAACCTAGAAAATATTAAGTGAAGTAAGTCAGATAGAGAAAGACAAATACTGTATGATTTCACTTATATGGGGAACCTAAAAAACAAAACAAATGAACAAACATGACAAAACAGAAATGGAGTCAAAGATACAGTGAATAAACAAGTGGTTGCCAGAGGGAAAGGGGGTTAAGGGGAGGAGAGAAATAGGTGAGGGAGATTAAGAAGTACTACAAACTTCTAGTTACAAAATAAAGGAGTCATAGGTATGAAATGTATTGTGTAGGGAATATAGTAAATAACTGTGTAATATCTTTGTATGGTAACAGACAGTAACTAGACTTATCGTGGTGATCATTTTGAAATGCATAGAGATATTGAATCACTATGTTAATATGTTAAGTACCAGGAATTAACATAGTGTTGTAGGTAAATTACACTTCCAAAACTAACTAACTAATTAACTAACTAACTAACTACTTCATAGAAAAAGAGATCAAATTTTGATTACCAGAGGTGGGATGTGGGGGGAGGGGGAATTGAATGAAGGAAGTTAAAAGGTACAAATCTTTAGTTACAAGATAAATAAGTACTAGGGATGTAATGTACTTACTGTGGTTATCATGTCATGATTTATGTAAGTCAAATCATTTTGTTGTACACCTTAAACTTATACGGTGCTATATAAGCCATTTATATCTCAATAAAACTGGAAGAAATAAAAGAATATTAAAAAATATGGCTAAAAGGAAAAGAAACAAAGTTTCTAGCAGTCCCAATCCAAAATAGTCCTCTGAGTAATGGAAAATTGGTTGTATAAAAGCTCATAAGCATATACTGTTAATCTGTTTTGTTTTCCCATTTAGATTATATGCTGCTTGAAGGAAGAAAACAATATTTATAACTTCATAGTGCTTTCTATAATGGTATACACACAATGCAATTTAGTAAATATTTTCTGAAGCAATATAGCAAACTGTCCACCATATTTGGTGTTACTTTTTCATAATATAGATTTGTCATGGGGATATGGCTACCAGGCTTGGGACTGCATTTCCCATCCTCCTTTGCAACTAGAAGGGGCCACGTGACTATTTCTCACATTAGAATGTGTGTTCAAATGATTATCACTGCAGGGTTGAAGTGGTAAAGAAGGGAGTGTGTTTGTTCCATGCGCTCTCGCTTTCTGAGGACTCTGGATTCAGACTATGAGGCCCTGAGGGATGTGGAGACATGTAACAAAAGGAGCACAAGCCTGCCTCAATCACCACCAGGATCACTCACACTGAACTGTGAGGGAGCAATAAACTTTCATAACTCAATACTGATATAGAAAATTATACATATTGTTCTTATATAGAATTATATATATATGATTATATATAAATATATATTTGTATGTATATATATATCTCAATAAAGATATTGAAAATTTGGGGTTTATTTGTTATAGTGGCTAATAATCATCCAATGAATATAACACTCATTTTTCATTCATATGCCCTGGGATCCCCCCTAATCCCCAGCAAATTTGAGTTGCTCTCAACATAAAGCCTAATTCATGACTCCCCTGCTAACTTTGACTTTTATCCTTATTTCAAATTTCTACCTCTGATAGCTTAACTATCTAAACTCTGGCACCTTAAGTATCTAAGGTTTTGACAGGCCATGTGTTAACAAATCTAGTGGAATATTAGTTATGTTGGCATTTTTATAATTTTCTTTTGGCATATCAAGACAGGATGATGCAAGACCACAATATTGTTGTCTTATTCTTGTGAAGTATTTCTGTAGATTGTTGCTCAGAATGATTATAGACTTGATATTTTGCTTCATAACTACTCTGTGGCCTGTCATGACAGTCAGCAGCCTGCTGTTTGAGTTAGAAAAGTTATTGTCTTCTGTTTTTCCAGATTTTCTCTGTATTAGGAAAGCCATGGTATTTATAAACATGTCTGAATGAAAACCAAACCAAACCAAACAAATCAAAACAAATCATCCAAAACAGAAGGTTTGTTTGGATGGTGAAAAGACTAAAAATCAAAGAGTAAATTACTTTAAATTGGTATCTTTCAGCTATAATTTCACAACATTGTTGTTTGGAGCATTTTTATGTCATATTTTCAAACATATTTTCTTCTTTACAATGGTAAAATAACGGTCATTTGGTCTTTTTCAAATCTGAGTTGTTTTGTGCAATAACACAACTGTTCATCACTGGACGTGTTACTAGAAAAGCCCAGAACAATTAAATCTACTTTATTTTAAACACTCTGTGCTTTTGCAACACTGCAAATAAAAACCATCTTCCAAACCTGCTCTGACAACTTCCATAATAGCTTGAAATTCTAAATTAAAAAATGTCAAACTATGCTATGTGCATAATTAAAATGATTTAAATATTTTCATCTTTTTATATGAAGGGAGTCTAAGCCATTTGCTACCCATCACATATCGATCAGAAACTATATCATTTATTCTGGTGACTGTCACTTTAATTGAGAGCATAAATGGTACTGTGCAGTGTAAGAGAGGAGAAGGTAGAAACCTAGGTTTGAGTTTCAGTCCTGACACTCACCTAGAGTCATGACCTTGAGGACGTTATCTAAACTTTCTGAGTCAATTTTTTTTTACCTGTAAAATGATGGATTAGAAATAATGCATATAAATA
Organism: Balaenoptera physalus; assembly: GCF_965194825.1. Classification (NCBI taxonomy): domain Eukaryota; kingdom Metazoa; phylum Chordata; class Mammalia; order Artiodactyla; family Balaenopteridae; genus Balaenoptera; species Balaenoptera physalus. The sequence continues at coordinate 45,488,506 of NC_138886.1, forward strand.
ATGTCTGGCACATAGAGTTGCTCAATCATGACCACAATTAACTCTTTTATCTCTTCATTACATATGTAAGTCTTGCCATGTGAGAGATGCTTAAATTCCATAAATTTAATGATTTTTAAAAATGTTTTAGAATCAGAAAGAGTGACAGTGTCAGGAAGAATTTTTTATCAGCCAGCTTTTACCACAGTAATGCTATGTAACAAATGATCTCAAAATAGAGTGACTGACAACAATGGGAATTTATTGTCATGCTCTGAGGTCTGCAGGTCAACGGGCAGATCTGATTTAGGATGGGTTCATCTGTGCAGGTCTGGCTTAGGTGGCAAGCTCCAGGCTGTGCATTAGGTTCACATGGGCTCAATGTGCCTTACATCTGGGGCCCAATTGAAAAGAGCAGCATCTAATTGGGGTGAGCTCTTCTCATGCTGGATCACCAAGCACAAGAAGCCAGACAAAACATTCTGGCACATCTGCTAATATTTCAATCAGTGAAGTGGAAAAGTATATCGTCAGCCCTAGGTATCTGCAGATGTGGAATCCGTGAATACACAGGCCAACTATGTTGTACCACTTTATAAAAGGGACTTGAGCATCCTCGAATTTTGGTATCCCTGGACAGTCCTGGACTCAATCCTCTGTGAATATTGAGGGACAACTGTGCTCACAATGGCTTGGAAGTTGAGCAAATGTTTGTGGAACACTCAAAGTATCAGCTATCTCAGAGTACAGAGTTTAGAAGAAAGAATAAAATAGTTTTAGGTCATCAGAACAGAAGAATCAAACAGAGGGTATTGCTAGACTTTAGTCACAGTTTAGAAGAAATAGAATGAGATGAGAAAGAGAAGGAAGAGAGAAAAAAGGTTAAAGGCAGTTCTGAGGACGGATATGCAATAACACTAAAGAGACAAATTTATCCTCAATAGAAATGATTTTAAAAGCAGCAGTTAGTTTTGAAAAGTAGCATATTTAGCTTCATCACAGGCAGAGCACAGTTATTAAAATGGGCTTATGTGTGTTCAGTATTCTGACTTATTCAGGCACAAGCCAGTTACTCTTGTATCATCTCTGAGAAAGATATATTATTCTTGCAATAAAATGTAAGGTGAACTGAAAACCAGGAGAATGATTTGCTTAAATGAAATAAACTGTTTCCGCACAATGTTAAAACCATTTTGTCAATGTCTATTTCTATGAAATAAATATACTTATATCTAATAACTCAATTAAAACAGATCTATCAGAATACTCATCTTTAATAAATTATTAGCTTTAGTTTCATTATTGTGTATGCTGTGTTTTTTTTTTTTTTTTTTTTTTAAAGATTTATTTTTTTTTTATTGATTGATTGATTGATGGATTGATTGCTATGTTGGGTCTTCGTTTCTGTGCTAGGGCTTTCTCCAGTTGCGGCAAGCGGGGGCCACTCTTCATCGCGGTGCGCGGGCCTCTCACCATCGTGGCCTCTCCCGCCGCGGAGCACAGGCTCCAGATGCGCAGGTTCAGCAATTGTGGCTCACGGGCCCAGTTGCTCCGCGGCATGTGGGATCTTCCCAGACCAGGGCGCGAACCCGTGTCCCCTGCATTAGCAGGCAGACTCTCAACCACTGCGCCACCAGGGAAGCCCCATGCTGTGTTTTTTTAAAACAGTACTTTAAAAATATTTATTCATTCAGACTTTTCATAAGCTCAGATTGAGTCTCCTGAATAGACTGGATGAATCCAATTTTATAAGAAAAAATTACAATTAACTTTCATTTAAGTGTTCAATCAACAAATTATCTAGATGCTGAAGATACACAGATGAATTAAAAATAAGAATCCCTGCCCTGAAGAAGTTCAGAAAAAATTAATATATGATTTTATACAATATGTTAGGAGTTACAGTTGGAGAATACACAAAATATACAAAGTCATTTGCAGTACATACATAGGAAGTGAAAGTATCATCAATATGGTGGTATTTGAGCTGACTTGTAAGGATCAGTAGAGGTTGCTTAGGTAAGGGTTGGTAAGGGACATTCAGATAGAAGGAACAATGCATGTGGAAGGGCACAGAGACTTACAGATGATAGCAATTGTGGGAGATGAGTCATCCAGCGTGGCTGGAGCTGTATCCATTTTGCAGGGAAGTGGTAGGAGACATGGTTGGAAGCATAGTTTGGAGTCAGGATGAACAAACACATTAGTCATGCTGTTTGCCCTTCCTACAGCCCTTCTTAGACTCTCAGCTGCCCCAAGATGACCAATCATTTCTAGGCTCACAAAAATTTGAAAACTGTTTCTCTTAGGAGCTAGAATTGAGAACACATGTAGGGAATCTTAGGACAGCCATTTGCTTTCATAAGCATGAAGAATCAGCAGAAAAAGTCAGTCTTCAGAGAGAGAATGAAATAGATATAGTGAGAAGAAGGGACAAAAGTCAATGTGGGTGTAGGAAATGAAAAAACAAGGCAGCTGCTTTGGATCATAATGCTTCCCAGACCCTCATTCTGGGAACCTGTGAGTCCAGCGGTACTTTTGGCCTTGAACTTCTGGAGAATGTTCTTTGGTCAGTTAGCTCACCTTTAATTAGATTCAACCAAATCCTCTTCCTAAGTCAATTTCAAACTTTGACAGGTGAGTGGTAGGAAAAAATTTAAATATTATAATGGTAATAATATTATAATAACAATAATGATAACACACACTGTGTGTTACTGGGTATCAAGTTACCATGTGAGCATACTTTAAAGGTATTAACTCATGAATCCTCCAAATAATTGCTGTGTCAGGTACTATTTATTACTAAACTCAATTTTTGTGAATGATTAGTCTAAACTGAAATATGATTACTACCAATCTAACCTAAGGTTGATGTGCCAATCAACAACAAAGCCCATTAGGAAGACTAATGTATTGGACACGGGTGAGAGCCTCCAGTTAGGAGGCTGCTCTAACACAGGCAAGACGTGGGCTGGCATGGACTGAATGAGATGGACGGAGTGGACTGGGGTAGTGGTAGTGGGGATGGTGGGAAGATGACTGATTCAGGAGATACTTAGAAAATCAAATCAATAGGACTAGGATGTGGAAAGAGGGAGAGTAGTCAAGGAGTTTTCCCAGATTTCTGGCTAGAATAAGAGGTAGGTGGTGGTGCTAGCTCATTGTCCTGAAAGAGTGGACACTTTAGTTGAGGGTCGAAGTGTCTGGATGCAACACTGCCCTTCTCACTGTAATCTCTTCAGGTCTAAAAGTCTGAGCCCCTCGCTGTATCCACTACCTGTCTCGCTCCTCAGTTCACTGAAGTCTTTCCTCTCTCCACTTTACATCCCAGAATTTGGGAAGCTTATAGATTATAGATAGACCTAGATCGATCGATCTATCGATCGATCTATCTATCTATCTATCTATCTATTATCTATCATCTATCATCTATCTATTATCATCTATCATCTATCTATCATCTATCTGTTCTCCTCCTCCTCCTTTTCCTTCATCATCATAATCATCAATCTTCTCCAAAATCTATTACTGTATCTTCCCCTTTCCCCAGATACCTAGACAGTAAAACTCAAAAAATATGGAGTTATACTTCATCCCACCCACTCTTTTCTGTCATTCTGTTTTGACATCCCTCATTGAGGCAGTGAAGGGAATGTTGTCCTAACTGAAAGGTGGAAAGGCCAAGAGGAAGGAGAAACTCGTGGAAACAAGTAACATAAGGCATAACACTTTAAAATACAATCTTGCCACAATAGTTTCTTTGCCAGGGGTGTTGTGGAGAAGAGCTAATTGATGCTAGCATAAGAAACTAGTAAAGGGTGGAGAAGTAAATTATAAGAAAGATAAATATACCTATTCTTTTAAGCAGTTTCCATTAAAAATGAATAGACAACAGGCCACAGTTAGAGCATGAAACTCAGTGAGGTCAAAGCTTTAGCTTGAGTGAAACTGGCAAAGATTAGGACACTGACTGCCCCTACGTGCATTTCTTCCTGAAGCCCCATTTCCTGCTCCTTTATCACCTCTGCTTTTTCCTGACTCAGCTTCCCAACTCATACTCAGCTCTTGCACCCTCCATCCTAGTATCTTTGGTCAACATTGCCTCACCCTTTGACCCACTGACTTAATTTTTAGGCTATGTTTAACATTTGCTCTCTATTGTTTTGTTTTTGTTTTTGTGTTTTGTAACTTATTCAGGTTTCTGGATTCTGTCCTGCTGTACCTTACTCTGTAGGTAAAATACAACAAAGCCTTCTAGGAAGTTATCCATTCATTTGTGGTGTCCATACCTTTTGATCCAAATTTATGGTGAATTGTGATTATTGGGAATAGCTGTAAGTGAGGGCATTTTGGTTAACCTAAGCTTCTAGCTATTAGAGAGTTTTTCAATGGTCATCCCAGTCCTGCCTCCCTGTAACCAAAAAATGACTCTTCCTTTGCCCCTAACATCCAACTAGGGTGACCAACCATCTTGGTTTGCATAGGACTGTTCTAGTTTAAGCACTGAACCTCTCACATCCTCAGAAACTCCTCAGTCCCAGGCCAACTAGGACAATGTATTTGTCATCTCTCTTTTCCATGATCACAAAACCTAGTTAAGGGACTTATTTTTTTCCTCCTCTCTGGATTATTTCAATAGCCTCCTAACTGGTCTCCAGTCATTTCTTATTAAAATCTGAATTGTCTTTTAACACCAGATTAATTTTCCTACAGGGCTGTTTTGGTAATGTCATTGCCTTGTTCAAATACTTTCAATGTCTCCCTTTTGCCCATCAAATGAAACTTAAATGCCTTAGGCTGGTATTTGATGTCCTCCATAATCTTTCACCAGCCAACCTTTCTTGTTTTTCTGTTGATGACTCAGAAGTCACTTCAATATATTTTAGAGCTTTGCAGTCATTATTATAAACAACTGTACTGTTTTTTTTTTATTGAAATACTGAAGTGACTCAGCACAGATTTCTAGTTGATAAAATCTGGATAAAGCAACTCTTTTGTATATCTGTTCACATTTCTCTCTTTCCTAAATGCTTATGTTGAATTATAGAGTAGATCTTAAAAACACATTTGTTTCTTTATAGGACAAATTCAGTTTTGAACAGTTGTTACAGCACACACAATAGGAAAATAACCATAAAACAATCTGGAAGTTGACAATTTTTTAGTAAGCCATGATTATTTTTCCAGTCATCCTTACTGATAAAAACTAAACCTGCTCTATAAATTATTATATTGTTATTTTCAAGGGGGTTCAATTAGTAATTACAACTTTTCTAAATTGTTTCATTGTTTCTTTTGTAGTTACAAAAAACTGACAGTCCTCAATTGTTTTATTTATTTAGCTTCATAGTCATTTTTTAATGCCTTAAGAAAATGTCCTCAGTGGGCCATAAAAAAATACCCTGTACATTTCCCTTCTCCATGACTGATAAGATGGTCTTCTTCACGTGGAAGAATAACCAAGAGTTTTCTTCATTTTTTTCTAAGCTTCTTTTTTTTTTTTCCTGGGATTTTCAGGCTGTTTCTTTTCCTCATAGTTAGTTTTATTGATGGGTTTACTTTTGCATGTTGAGGGGTTTTAGGGCATCTCTATTTATAACCCTTCAAGCTTGATCTAAACTCCTGAGGGGTTCTGCTTGTTCATCCACTGTTGCTCTCCTCCTTGTAAAGACTTTGGAGTAAATCCAGTATTGCCCTTCAAAGCAGGCAAGTGGCTATTAACAGTGCTTGGTACTTGCTAATATACATACTGTCATCCATCATCTCTTTGTCCTTTTGTTATTCAGATGCCAACAATCTCAGCACTGGTCTCTGCTGTGACTTTTCCTCTATTTTAGGTGCATTTCTCATTAAGAACAAAAATGTGTAAACATCTTGTGCTTTAATATGAATTGACTGTTTACAAAAAATTCTTAGATTGGCATTGTGTTTCAAATGAAAATGTCTTTGAGTTATATATGCTTTCATTTTTTTAAGACTGCTTTATTAGAGTAAAAGTTTCTATCATTTACCTACCTCTTTCCTACTTTCTTCAGTAATAACAACCTATAAATCCCTAGAACTAAATATCACATATTGACATGGAATAGGGGCTTTTGAGTCTGTGACAGCTTTAAAACATGGTCACGAATGCGACACTTCTGCCATCAAGAGGTGGGGTCTAGGTTCCCTCCCCTTGAATCTAGGTAGGCTTGTGACTCTTTTGACCAATGTAGAAAGATTAAAATGACACTATGTGACTGCAAAGTCTAGGTTATAAAAGACCATGCAGCTTCTGTCTTGTTTTCTGGAACACTTGGAGCCTTGAGCCACAATGCTAGATGTCTGATTATCCTGAAGAAGCCATGCTTTGAGGAAGCTCATGAGACATGGAAAGGCCACATTCAGGCATTCAAGTTGACAATCCCCTAGCTAAGCCCAGTTTTTGAGTATCCCCTGACAAGGCACCAAATATGTGAGTGGATTGAATTTTCCATATACTGACTGCTCCCACACATGTATAGTCTTCCCCATTATCAGCATCACTCAACAGAATGGTGCATTTTTTCCCAAGGATGAACCCACAGTGACACATCATAATCACCCAAAGTCCATAGTTTACATTAGGATTCACGCATGGTGTTATATTTATTTGGGGTCTATTTCTTGCCTCTCTAATCTGTTGTATTGATCTATTTGTCAAATCTTTTGCCAATACCACACTGTCATAACTACTGTAGCTTTACAGCAAGCTTTTTTTTTTTAATTGAAGTATAGTAGATTTACAATGTTGTGTAAATTTTTACAGTGGGTCCTGAAGATGAATATAGCATCAGTCCTCCCACTTTATTCTTCTCCTTCAATGTTGTGCTGACTATTCTGGGTCTTTTAGCTTTCCATATAAACTTTAGAATCAGTTTGTTGATATCCAGAAAATAATTTGCTGGGATACTGACTGGGATTGCATTGAATTTATAGATCCAGTTGGGAAGACCTGACATCTTTATAACATTGAGTCTTCCTATCCACGAACAAGAAATATTCCTCTATTTATTTAGCTATTCTTTGATTTTGTTCATCAAAATTTTGTAGTTTTCCTCACATAGGTCTTGTATACATTTAGTTAGATTCATACCTAAGTAATTCTTTTTTTGGTGCTAATGTAAATGGAACTGTGTTTTTAATATCAAATTCCACTTATTCATTTATGGCATATAGGAAAGCAATTTACCTTTGTACATTAACCTTGTATCCTGAAAAGTTGCTATAATTGCTTATTAGTTCCAGGAGATTTTTGGTCAATTCTTTCAGGTTTTCTACATAGATGATCATGTCATCTGTGAATCAAGACAGTTCTATTACCTCCTTCCCAATCTGTATAACTTTTATTTCTTTTTCTTGCATTATTTTATTAGCAAGGACTTCTGTATAATGTTGAAAAAGAGTGGTGGGAGGGGACATCCTTGTCTCATACCTGATCTTAGTGGGAAAGCTTTGAGGTTCTCACCATTAAGTTTGACATTAGCTGTAGACTTTTTGTAGATAGTCTTTATCAAGTTAAGTTCCTTTCTATTCCTAGTTAATTGAGAGCTTTTATCATAAATGGGTGTTGGATTTTGTCAAATGGGGTGTTTTTTATACGACAATACTTCTGAGTGTCAGATGTGATTAGATTATTTAATTTCTAGTTTTCAGTTTCCTTATCTGTAAAAAGAAGACGATAATGATGCCTTTGATGTTGACTTTTTTAAAATATAATTTTATAAGAGAATGCATGTAATAGTGCCTGAGGCATAAGGGCTCAGTAAATACTAGCCATTATTACTATTACAGGCAATAATAATAAACATTCTTTCGCTTTTTAGTGAGACTAACGGTTGCTTTAAAAAATTATGGTAAAGTACACATAATATAAAATTTACCTTCCTAACCTTTTTTTCCATACACAGTTCAGTAGTATTACCAGTCTTCAGAATTCTTTTCATCTTACAAAACTGAAACTCTACACACATTAAACAATTCCCATTCTCCCTTTCCTCTAGCCCTTGGAAACCACCATTCTACCTTCTGTTTCTATGAGTTTTACTACTCTTGATATCTCTTATAAGTGGAATCATATAGTATTTGTCTTTTTGTGATTGGCTTATTTCACTTAGCGTGATGTTCTCAAGGTTCATTCATGTTGAAGCACGTGTCAGAATTTCCTTCTTTTCTAAGGTTAAATGTTATTCCATTATATGTTTATCCATTTATCCATTAATGAACACTGCGTTGCTTCTACCTTTTGGCTATTGGGAATAATGTTGCTATAAACATAGGTGTACAAATGTATCTTTGAGACCTTGCTTTCAAATTCTTTGGGTACATATCATGAAGTAGAATTGCTATACCTTATGATACTTCTATTTTTTATTAACATCTTTATTGGAGTATAATTGCTTTACAATGTTGTGTTAGTTTCTGTTGTATAACAAAGTGAGGGCTTCCCTGGTGGCGCAGTGGTTGAGAATCTGCCTGCCAATGCAGGGGACACGGGTTCGTGCCCTGGTCTGGGAAGATCCCACATGCCGCGGAGCAACTGGGCCCGTGAGCCACAACTACTGAGCCTGCGCGTCTGGAGCCTGTGCTCTGCAACAAGAGAGGCCGCGATAGTGAGAGGCCCGCGCACCGCGATGAAGAGTGGCCCCCACTTGCCACAACTAGAGAGAGCCCTCGCACAGAAACGAAGACCCAACACAGCCATAAATAAATAAATAAATAAATAAAATTAAAAAAAAAAAAAAAAAAACAAAGTGAATCAGCTATATGTATGCATATATCCCCATATCCCCTCCCCCTTGCATCTCCCTCCTACGCTCCTTATCCCACCCTTCTAGGTGGTCGCAAAGCACCGAGCTGATCTCCCTGTGCTATGCAGCTGCTTCCCACTAGCTATCTATTTCACATTTGGTAGTGTATATATGTCAATGTTACTCTCTCACTTCATCCCAGCTTACCCTTCCCCCTCCCCGTGTCCTCAAGTCCATTCTCTACGTCTGTGTCTTTATTCCTGTTCTGCCCCTAGGTTCATCAGAACCATTTTTTTTTAGATTCCATATATATGTGTTAGCATACGGTATTTGTTTTTCTCTTTCTGACTTACTTCACTCTGTATGACTGACTCTAGGTCCAACCACCTCACTATAAATAACTCAATTTCGTTTATTTTTATGGCTGAGTAATATTCCATTGTATATATGTGCCACATCTTCTTTATCCATTCATCTGTCGATGAACACTTAGGTTGCTTCCATGTCCTGGCTGTTGTAAATAGTACTGCAATGAACATTGTGGTACATGACTCTTTTTGAATTATGGTTTTCTCAGGATATATGCCCAGTAGTGGGATTGCTGGGTAGTTCTATTTTTAGTTTCTTAGGGAACCTCCATACTGTTCTCCACAGTAGCTGTATCAATTTACATTCCCACCAACAGTGCAAGAGGGTTCCCTTTTCTCCACATCCTCTCCAGCATTTATTGTTTGTAGATTTTTTGATGATGGCCATTCTGACCGGTGTTATTGAGTAACCAATATACTTCTTTATATAATGGCTGCAACATTTTATATTCCCAGCAACAGTGCGCAAGGGTTCTAATTTCTTCACGTCCTCACCAACACTTGTTGTTTTCTGGTTTTTTTTTTTTTTTTGCCTGTTTTTGTTTTTTTTCTGGTAGTACCCATCCTAATGAGTGTAAGACAGTGTCTCTCGTTGTGGTTTTGATTTGCATTTCCCTAATGATTATTGATGTTGAATATATTTTCATGTGCTTATCGACCATTTGTATCAGTTCTTTGGAGAAATGTCTTTTCCAGTCTTCACCCATTTTTAATTTTACACATATATATAATTAAATATATATTTTATATATATATATATATATATATATATATATATATATATAAAATGTTCCCTCTATATTCTGTATATTATCCCACTTATCAGATATATGATTTACAAAAAGTTTCTTCTGTTCTGTGGGCTGCCTTTTCACTCTGTTAACTGTGTAATGGTTGCTTTTTAGCAAGTATCTTGATATATTATTAATTCAGTCAGAATCAAGTTTTGAAAATGAATCATCATAAATGTAAACATGACAGTAGAATTAACATTGAATCAGGGATGATTCTAATTTTAAATCAGGCTTCACTTTGAGATTCATAGAATAGATGGTTTTGGTGAGACAATCAAGTAAGCAAAGGAATCTTCCTTGCAAACATGACATAGTTCCAGGAGTGAAGGATTCAGTTGTTGGGATTTTGTTAATCAGTGTCAACTCCCAGTGAAATGTATAGTATCCGTCAAATGCAGTAGTGGTACCCTCACTGTAACTCACAGAGGCCACTGCACTGACGTCTACCCATCATGTCTTGCAACTTGTTGACTGAAAATCTCTGGAGTAACTGTTGAAGCTCTTGAGGTATATGCAGTAACTCAGTGTTGTAGTTATTGATCTTATTATTTTGGCTTCAGGTATTTATATATAGCAGGATGATCCATTTTTATTTTCTTTTAAGGAGTTCAGTTTACTTTTCTTTGGTGTTGCCTTGTAATTACATACCTCAAAGTATGCTTTAATTGATCACTTGAAGTTTTTTCTGTCCAGGTATCTATAAATCTCCATTACGCTTTCTTTAGCACAGATGCCTTAAATAAAGATTTATGTTCAGTTCAGACTTCTGGTTAGGAAATAACTTCTCTTTCAGCGAGGTAGAAATCAGCATGAAAATTCTGTGTAGGATTTTAGAAAAATAACAGGAATTTCCTGTGCAAGTTTAAAGGTCACTAACTTTTAGGCAAAGTCTTGACCTTTTTACACGTGAAATATAGGGAAGTAAGCTTAATATACACATTTTGGGGCACCAGCCAACAAAAAATATTACCAGAAATTAAAAATTTCATGCATTCTTCCATCTTCTAGAAGAAATTTGGTACCTGTTCTCCTGAACTTTTAAACACTGGATAGATGAGGATGATTTGTAAGATTGTGATTAAAGTTCTTACATGTATGCAACCCAATTCTTAGTAGGTTCAATTTAATTCCTTTCTCTGGACCTGTAACATTCTTAAAGATACATTAATTATACATTTATCTTGAGAAACTACTAGAAAGATATTAGGATCAGATATTTGTATGTTGGAAAGAGAGGCAACTGGAGCCAAGAAACCTGGATCCTAGGTCTGCTCTGTCAGCAATTATCTCTGTGACCATAGGCAGGTCACTCATACTTTCATGCTGTCATTTTCCTAATTAATCTCAGCTCATTTAAGCCTCTGACATTCTATTTTCCTATATGTATAAAAAATTGTACAAAAAGGTAGGGAAAATGTTTTTCCATTTATATGCACACACACACACAACCTTCCTATCTTAACTCACCTCCTGTCAATTATTATCTCTGTCAACTCACCCTATTTTAAATAACAGTATACAAGCGGTGCTTACTTGCTCAATTATTTACATATCACACTCAGAGGGCACATCATGATGAATCCATCATGGATGTAGAATGGACAGAGTGAATGTATTATGGATCCTGTCCCTGATGTTCATAATTTCTGATGCATATCTGTATTACTCTGGCAGGGCATCAAGTAATAGTCAAATGCATCAAAATAAGAAAAAAGTAGTAATAGACAATAAGGGAACGTTATGACTTATACTCCAGTTTGATGTAGATATTAATTTAATCATGACAAAGCGGTCTGTGGCAATTCTCTTTTTGTCATTAATATCTAGATAATATCCAGAAGAAAATGACCAGAAAGGCAAAAATGTTGAGAATTACTGATATATGTGGAAAGGTTAAAATAATTAGGGTGTTTAGCCTGGATTGAGGAGTCTTGGGGGAAACAGATGACTATATACTCATAATCAAAGTGGTACCATTTAGATTTAGGGGGTAAAACTGAGATCAGAAGGTGGACTTTTGGTAAATTCAGTGTAAATTTCATGGAAATGGAGTTTCATTCAATATGAGGAAAAAATTTCTAACAATTTAAACAGTCTAATCATAGATTGGGTTGCCTTGTGAGACAGACCATTTCCATAATGGGCCTTGCTCAAGCAGAGGTCAGATCAGTAGACAAAGCTCAAGTGGCTTTCCAGGCAGATAACCTAAATAAAATGTGTCAGTCGGGGCAAATGAGCTGTGTGTATTCCATCTAAAGTTTGCCAGATCTTCTGATTTTTCTAAAGAGTCAGGAAATTGGGATTTTATGTTAGTTTCCTGATATATACATGTTGGCTTAAAATTTTTTTTAGACACTCTATGGACTAAACAAGATCCACCTGGTTTGAGCACAGTCTGATCCATCTAGTTGGACCTCTGAACTCTATTTCTGATACCTATTAGCCAATCACAGAACTGGGTGTTTGGAAGGTCAAAACATGAAAAAGCTGGGGTATCAGGTCACCATACTTAAGGAATAAATAGTATTTACAATTAATGTAAAGTCGCTGTAGGTACTAAGTTATACATATGCATAACCATATAGGACTAAAGATTACCTCTCTCAATAAAATATGTTAATACAAGAAAAAACACAAGGCTGCCAACATTTCCAAAGTCAATGTTTTCAAAGTAAACTATGTAAAGATAGAATGGGAGGGAGAAAACTTCAAGTAGATTCTGTAGATCTGCGTAGTGCTTCAGGAAATGAAGCCTGAGGATTCAAGGCCACCAACTTGGATTAGCATAACTCAAGAATCAGCTGTTGGTGTTTTCCTGATTTCTTCATCCTTATGAGGTCTTTTACTGTTTATAATTTTTTAAATTATTTTAAAAATAGGAAGTAGTTTTTTCCCCACTATTTAAATAAAATGGCACTATCTCACTTCCCATTGGGAGTCCAAAGCCTTTTCCAAGATTTCCACAAATCCTCAGGGCTTATTTTCTTAGTGCCCCTTTTTGTTCTGTGAACTTCTTCCTTTCACTTATATCTTGCATCCTTTTGCTCCTCTTAGGCCTGCATCAATCCAAATTTGGATCAGACAGTGTGGAAGTATCAGGACAGGTGCCATGTAAAGGTGGGAGAAGGGGAGTATAGCTGCTACTTAGTTCCAGCGAGTTGTTGAGATGCTGACCCTTTCTTTCCCATTGCATTATATATGAGGCAGCCTTTTTCATGGAGACTTGGAAGAGATAGAGGGAGATTATATCCAGAACAGTCTATAGCTTAATATTGAATATTAGACCTCCCACAGCTTAGAAGTTCCCCAGGCCTCCAGTGGAAATTTGTCATAGGCAATTTTCTTACCAATTTGTGTCACAGATTTCTAACATCTTGCCTGCTCCTTCTCTCCACTTCTTCATAGCCTTTCTGCCCCAACCTCCATAACTCAATTTCATGCTTCTTCATGAAATCCAACTCCTTACCCCTTTGTTGAACTCCCTCTAGTACTACCTTTGCCTATCCAAAACCTTATTCTATTACTCTAAACAAAGGTCTTACACTCTAAGTCTAGGCCTTTCAATCACACATCATACTGGCAGGATGTTTGAAATGACTCTTTCCTGTCACAGGATCCTATTCTTGGGTATAAGCTCCTCCCACAGTGTCCATGTAAGTGAAAAGCAGCCATCCATAGGTTTATCTTTCTCCCTGCTGTGAATTAAACTGTTCCCCTTAGACAGTAGGAATATAAAAAATCAGCTGGTTTTGCTCTAAGTTGTATTTTTTCTTTTCGTTTTCAATTATATGGAGATAGTATATATGATTCTATTTTACAAACACTTTGAAGCAAACGGGGATTTCTGCTGCCTGGAGTCTGCTGAAAGTGGATGGTTCAGAGCAAGCCTTGGAAAGACTGGATACTGGGGCTGGCAGGAGAAGGTCCAAAGGGAAAACTTCAGCAGCAGACATCATGGGAGAATGGGGAAAGAGAATACAGACTTCCAGGTCTAGTAGAATAATAGTTGCCAAAATTGTAGAGGCTGGAGAAATCTTTCTCTTTTTCTCCCCATCTTTTTGCTTTAGCCCAAAGAGGGGAGACTCACTCATCCTTTTTCCTCCTTTATCTTTTTTATTATATATGTTACTCCAAATTACTATTAGATATCCCCAAATCATGGCAGGTTCCCTTTGGCTTGGCTCTAGCTATTAGACCTTCCTGCGCTCAGCAGAAGTGAGCTTTCCTCTTGGCACTCTACAAGTATGCTCTAAACCATTCACCTTATTAGTTCTCAAAAGCAACACCTGCACTTATTAGTTCCCATCTGCTCTGCTGGACAAGCAGTGTGGATTTATCTGTGGTTCAGTGAAGCGACCACTTGCCCCTGTGGGTGTCCCTCTTACAGAGAAATCATGAAAGCAACAATCAGTGAAGGATAGTTAGTCTATTTTGGTGCTAGGCCATGTGGATTTGGGTGCCAGCCCTTTACACGAGTAAACTAGAAATTCCAATTACCTATCATTTGGGAACTTCAGAGATCCTAGGAACTATTCTCTATTGAGAGACAGAGTTATTGCTTCCATGGGATAATGAGTTTCGGTGCAGCACCTCCCCTTCCTCACCATCTCATTTTGAGAAGAAAAGGGAAAGCCCCTTTAACTTTCTCCCGCATTGTCCTTCCTCCAACTCTGGTCCTAGCTGCTTCATTTTCCAGGTCAGTCAGAGGTATCTCTCAGGATCTCTTCTGGTAATTCTGCTCAGCATGTGACACAAGGTATCTGTTCCTTATCCAAAGCTTCTGGTCCTACTAATTTTACTAGCTGTGGGTACCTGACACAAATTGGATCGGTATCTTTCCTTGAGAATTGGTCAGAAAAAAAAGAGTCTACTTTATTCTATCTGTCCCTTAAAATTAATGAGATGTAAACCCAGGAGATGTCACCATTAGCCTCTTTCAGCCACGTGGCCTAGGAAATCCAGAACCTTGTCTGAAGGAGGGGAGAAGAAGTAAGTCTGTTTTTAAAGAGGAGCAGAACTGAGAGAGACAGAGAGAGAATGAGGCCTGAGAGTGTTGGAGTTCCTGCTTCCAGACTTTTCTGTGGCCTGGTTGGATTTCTATCTTGAGGACTAGACAGCCGTGAGACTGTCCTTTTTTGGCCTAACCCTGGTTTGTGATGGATTTCTGCTATCTGTAAGAAAGAATGCTGACAAAGACATTCTGCTTCCTTTAGAAACAGTCATATCCAAACAAAATGTTAAATTGAGTCACAAGAGACTTCTTTTTGGAAATGAGTCTAGTGGAGGCCTTCAGAGTTTGTGTTATATTGAATTATTTAAGTTTTGCCTCTTTGTAGAGGTGGCATTATATGGTGGGGAGTCACCTGGAGACAGTTGGATCTGGGTTTCCAGCACAGCTCTGTTATCTGCAGGCTTTGGAAGTCTGAAATGCCATTCAAGTTTTCAAAGCCTCAGTTTCCTCATCTTTATTGAAGGAATATATAATTTATCATGCAGGGCTGTTTTAAGAACTGGCCATGAAAAAAATTAACAGCATAGTCTGATTTTAATGTGTTCATATCATATTTTCTAATTTTGAAAAAGATATCACCCAAACATGATGTATATTTACAGTAAGATAAACATACCAAGCATAACAACAAACAAAAAAAGAGAGAATTATGCAAAAGAAGAAAAAAGAAACCATCAGAGCACAATATATTTTTCAGAAGTACATATAGATATATGGAGAGAGAGAGAGACAGAGACAGAGAGACAGACAGAGAGACAGAGAGATTAAAGAAATGGGTTCAAGTGATTGTGCAGTGTGGAGACCTAGGAAAGAGCTGCAGTTTGAGTCCAAAGGCAGTCTGCTGGCAGAATTTCCTCTTCTTCTAGAGAAGTCAGCATTTTTTTCTACTAAGGCCTTGAACTGACTGGGTGAGGCCCACCCATATTAGGGAGGGCAATCTGTTTTACTCAAAGTCTACTGATTTAAATGTCAATCTCATCTAAAAAATATCTTCACAGAAACACAGAATGATGTTTGACTAAATAATTGGGTACTGTGGCCCAGCTAAGTTGACATATAAAATTAATCACCACACTAAGACTAATTTTAAATTTAATTTTGAGTTTCCTAGTAGCCAAGGGAAAAAAAGAGGAACATATTTTTATGTAGTCCTTTTTTAAGAAAAACAATTTTCTTAGTAGAAACTATTTTTCCCCATACATTAATTTACAAATATGTAGCTACTTTTACTTCTTTAGGGTTTGACTAAATCAACTTTGTAGATATTTTGAATTGGGAACCATGCCATCTCCTGCATCCAATCTGTCACCAAATCCTGTCATTTCTAACTCCAATATTCCTTAGAAATTGTGCACTTCATTCTCTCCTGTTGCCAGTGCCTTAGTACAGTCTCTCATTGTTTCTCACGTGGACCTTGGCAACATCTTCCAAATTTATCTCTGCTCCTGCTTTGGTCATTTCAAATACAGACTGTACATTATCACCAGGCAGTCCCCTTTCAGGACAAAATTATTACATTACTTCATTGTTTAACAATTATCTCTCATGTCCCAATGTATAAAATCCAATGTTTCAGCATCACTCTTCCACATGCACCTTAGTCTTTGACCATATCAAATTATTTAGAATTTTTAGAAAATGCATTACTTCAGACATTTCTGCCTCTGCACATTGCTGTTTCCTCTGCTTGTAATGCTCTGTCCTCCTTATTAGCCTAGACAAATATCAATCATTCCTTAAGACTCAACTTAAAGGCCACCTCCTTTGTCGGACTTCCCTGACACATGTAAACAAGCAGCTACTTCTCCCTCTTTCCCCAGGAGTGATGTAAACATTCCAGTTACACCTCCTTGGCTGTTGGAGTCTGAAACTAGACTGCAACATGAAAATCTTAAAGAGTTACAATCACCCTTGAAAATCCCTTAAATTGCCTGTCAAGTAGGGTATGTAAGTCTATGCTAATGCCACAGTAGAGACTGACAAGCTATTACTCAGTGAGTCCTACACAGCATTTTTTTTCTCAGATGTGGGAGCAGTATGCATTTTCATTAAGTACAGTAAAGCAGTTGGCTTGTATTTAGCTTATGTTTCATGATATGTCTATGTATATAAAGTGTCTTTAAAGTATCTTTAAAACTATACTTGTAAAATATTTTTAAACCTCCACACTGAGTGGCACACATTAGTGGAGCTGAGGCTAAGAAAACAATTGACTGCCATTTTCTGTCCCATGCACACCCTGGGGTACGTGCTCCTTGAAAGAAGCAGTGTAGGAATTAACCTGCATGGTTTAAATTGTTACTTTTTTTCTTTCTTTCTTTTCTTTTCCTCTCTCCCTCTCTCATGCCATGTTTCCATAGTTTAATGCAATCAGGTTAAATGATTATACTCTACTGTGTGCAACTTGATTGTACCCTATTAAGCTGAGTACAGCACTCAATCACATTGTGATGCAAATCTTTGTTTTGCCTTCTTTTAATCCCCAGTCCATACCAAGGTGGAAAGCTCCATGAGGGCAGACCTGTATTTTTCATTTCTGTTTCCTTTCCTAATGGACATTAGGACTTCAATGGCCATTGCGTGAGTGGATGAGATCAGTTAATATAAGGCAAAGGACAAGGCTCTGCAATTCCCTTCAACTTTACTTATGAACTTTCTGTGTGATGAGGTAGAAATTTAACATCTCTGGCCATTTGTGATCAGGTTCCACACAGGGTTAAAACTAGTCTACTTGATATGCTTGTGAAAAATAATATAGGACAGTTAAAATCCCGCAGAAACACTAAATAATAAAGTGACAAGCACAGTATGTCAGGGGATGCATGGTAATGCAACTATGTCTGTAAAACATTTACTGTATTTTGTCTCTAAAATGTACAACAACAACAACCCACCAAATGGTGGCATCTGTGCTTATTTCCTCCCTGGTCCTCGATATTTGGAATCTTTTCAATGTTCAATGCCCAAAAATGCAATAAATATTTTTACTTTGGTACATCTTTACTTTAACACTGGAATTGGTACCAGCCAGAATTGTGGGGTTACTCACATCATGTGATTCTCCGCCTACCACCATTCAATGTGTTTACAAGTGAAAACTGATAAAGTGAGCATCAAAGGCGGCCAGGGAGGAGGAATGCATGGGAAGAGGCGGCACAAAACGAATACTGAAGGATAAGTATGGGAAGACCCAAGAGGGCTCTATTTATAGGCGATCTTGTAAAAGTGGTGTGTGGGGTAGGAGGCAGCAATAGTAGGTATCCAGAAACTTAGATTTTGCAAGAAAGGCTGAAAGTTGTAGAGTTATATGGGCTGGGAAAGGAATGAATACATAATACAGAGATCAGAATGTTCCTTATTTATCGCGTCCTAGGAATGACTCTAATCATGGGACCCTGAAAATCTTTTCTATTTCACAAGGCATGACAGGGCATGATTTGATATTGTTAAACTCAAATTTATGAATAGGAGATAGTTTAGCTTAGGGTATTATTAGATTATAAATTTATTAGCAAATTAGCCAAATTGTCAAGTTCCTAAAGGCAGAGAAATGTGTAGAAAACAAACAAACCAAACTGAAACAAAAGCAATCAGTATAAGTTACTTAACACATATTTAACAATCCATTGGAGGGAATCTATATCTGCTTGTTGTATCAAGAATCCTTCTCTTCTGCAGTAATTGCTTTCTTAAGGAACCTGTGGATAGTGTAACTGATCAGATTCCCTTTTCTCATTTGCTATTAGTAAGTTTAGAAGTAAATATGGGATCCAACTGTAGCTAGTATAATATTTTGCAGGATGGTAAACATATTTTAGTCACATCCCTGGCTTCATCTTATATCTTATCTTGCTTATACATCTTATGTTCTTTTTCACTTTCACTTTTAATTATGTTATAGATGTTTATATTCTCTTGAAAGCTTCTTTAAATACTTTCTCAAATGAGAGGCAGGCATATAATTAATTACATAATTATAACAAACCCCACTAGTATACGTTGCTAGGTACCAAGAATCAATAGAATTACTCTTGCCCTCAAGAAGTTTACATCCAAGTGACGGACTTCATGAGGAACTGTGCCCTAAATAATCTTTTTAAATACAAGTTTTAGAAGTAGATATATATGAGTAAACTCAATGGAAGGAGAGACACTTGATACCACAATTAACTCTGTAGTTCTACTGTTGACTTTGTGTGGCCTCAGGCAAGATGTTTAACCCTCTCCAAGCATCAATATTTTATTAGCAAAAGGTGGATTCATCTTGGGACAGTCAAACACTCAGATAATGTAAAGGGATGAGAGGCATGGTGTGTGATATTTGACTACTGTTATATAACATTTGATTATAGTATCACTCCCCATAAAACTAGCAGAAAAAAAAAGGTCAATTTAAATCACAAACAAAAAGGAAAAGATGTGTTTTAAGTGAAATTCAGCACATTTTCAAAAGGAAAGTGCCATACTCCTGAGGCTACAGGTATGGTAGATGCTGTTTTCATTTTAAGCCTCTATTTTCAGCAGTTTGAGACAAATATTTGGAATTGTATTTTTAGTGCAAGAAAGTAAATATTTTTGGAAAAAATACAAACATAAGCTTCTCTAGGGTTTTAAGGCTAGAAAAGAAGGAAACCGACGAGAGTAAAATTGGAAATATTCTCCATGGGCTACTTTTAAGTAAATTTTAGAGCAATCAAGAACAAAAATACCTGACATTTGCATCAAAATTATTTTCTCAAATATTTCCTTATTTTTTGTTTATTAATTTTTTATTCTCTTTTTTAACAGATATAAAACAGATGTAACAGGGTGCATTACTTTGTGGAAGATGGTGGTGAGATTATTTTGGAAGAGGTAGAGAAGAAAAGAGGTGGAAGGTGTAGAAGTAGGCAGGTAAAATTAATATATTTAGGCTCAGTGACTTTCTGGAAAACTTTGGGCCAGAGATGACAGAACATAGTAGGCTCTGGAGTCAGATAGACCTAGGTGGATCCCAGTTTACTTTGTGACTTTGGGCAAGTCCCTTAATTTCTCTTGGCCTTGGATTCCTTGCATATAATGGGCATAATAACAGCAGCCTTGTGAAAGAATAAAAAATGTGTACAAAGTTTCTAACTCAGTGCCAGGCACAGATGGAAGCTCGACAGATGCCAACTAATAGGACAGTGATGACTCATTCAAAATCTTCTTTTATTCCTTTGACCTATTTGGGAGGAGAATAGAAATAGTGGCTTTGCTCTATTATTTTGCTACAATTGGGGGTGGAAGATTATTTCAGATAAAGTAATTTACTTGTCCTTAAACTACTAGTAGTCCAAGGTAGTCCAAGGCCTACCTTTCTCCAGTTTTAACAAAGTGGCCCCCTCCATGTTTTCATTTGCCACTGAAATCTGCCTTGATCAATAGCTAGCTTCCATGAGGTCTGGGCTTATTGCCTTCCTTATTTGTTTTCAGAGGGTCGGGACCGTGTTTTACAAAAATTTTATAGCAGCCAGTACAATATAATGCTAATTTTACTTTTTCTTCATGACATAATTTTTCTGATGCTACCATGTCAGGGCACCCAAAGACCAGCTTGATCTTCTACTCCTCTTTTGCTTTTATTTCTTGAACTGCTTGCCATTGGTGACTAGTAAAGCAAACCAACACTTCTTGAACACATACTCTGTGCAAAGCATCTTGCATATGAAGGGGGAACAGCTCAGGCCCCAGCCTCAGGTATGTAATAAATGAAACTTTCTTAAGTTTTCTGTAATTAAATTAAATTTATCTCTACTTTCAACCTTCAGTTCACTAAATCATACCGACTTAATATTAATCAAATTGGGGTTCTTTTTTCCCCCAGATTTTATGTGCCAGGAGTTGGAACAAATTCCTGGGCTCTTCATTTGACAATGCTGACATCTGCTGAAATATCTTCATACAGGTCTGGTCCTGAGAGTTTGGTCTATAGTTTATCAGTCGGACCTCTCTCATTCCTTCCTGCAAAACCTCTGAGTTCAAGTTCCTGGCATTCCCAGGCTGCCAGGACATATTCAACTGCTCCTCTACTGCTCCGGGGAAGGAGCTCTGCTTCCACGTGCATCTCAGGCACCTGGGCTGCTTCCTCTGCTGCCATTCATTCCTCAGGAACCGGACAGGAAAGGTTTAATTAAATCCATTTGTGAGGAAACTGAGTCTCAGAGAGGTTCAGGAACTTGCCCATTGCCATATATTTCACAAGTGGAGGAGCACATTTTTCAAAGCAAAGCTCAACTAATTTTATAATTAGAGTTCCTTTCACTATGCTGGGCTACCCCAGTGTTAAAGTATTAGGCCCTTTTAATTCCCATGCTAAAATCCATCACCTTGTACCAACTTTCAATAGATTAACTCATAATTCTAAGTTAAGTGTCAGTTTGGAAAATAAAGACCAGAGCTTTGAAATTAATGTTTTTCAAAATACAATCTACATCAGGATTACCTAGACTGCTTATTAAGAATGCCTATTCTTGGACCCAATCACAGACCTACAGAATCAGTATCTCTAGTAGCAGGGACATGGAATCTGTATTATTAATAAGTTCACCTCATAATTATTATTCATGCCAAAATCTGCAAACCATTGCTTTAACATGTGTAAACAAGTTTATCTTGCTCTTGGTAAAGAGGATCAGAAAGATATGAAATATGAGGTGCTACAGTTTTTGAGTTGCTTTATCAGACTAGCTAACTATTAAAAACTTGGAGATGGAGGAGTGACCTTGATACTGGGTAAAAAAAAAAAAAAAAAAAAACCCCAAAGAAAACAGAGAAACCAAAGATGGGTTCCTGAGACAAATTTCCCCTCCTTCCTGGTTTTGCCTGCAGGCAACCCCGTGTGAGTGTGTATAAGCAGGTGAAATAACTTACTTGGAATTTAAACCGAAAGTAACTTCTGGGTTAAGAACGATATTCCCAAATGAAATAACTCTGTTATTATTTTTAATTCCCCTTGCCCAAATACCCCAAGGCATTAAGCTGCTTGATATAGCAGTCTAGGTGCTAGTGCACTTTCAGAACCAAAGCAACTTTTATTCTTCACATCACGGTAAAAATGTGTTAGATGGGTTGAATGTCTGGTTTCAAAATTTCAGAAATTTGCACCTAAATTGCACCTGTAAAATATGTCCTCATACACGCAAGTCATTTTACTTGCAAATTATTGTTTTGCATATGCAATTACTTGCTTGCATCTGGATATACACTTTGTGGGACAATTAAGTGTTTATGTTAGAAAATTAGATCACTAATCTTATGTTCATTTATATAAAACTTAAAACTTACACTTCCAGAAATTTTTTTAGGCAGAAGGATCAGTATGTGCTGCATATGGCCTAAATGGGGCGTGGGGGAGCACTGTTTTATCCAGTCATTTGTTAACTTGACAAATATTTCCTAAATGCTTACTGTGGGTCAGGTCCTGTGCTAGATGCTGAGGTTACAATGATAAACCAATGGCCTCACATTCCAGAACATGGATATTAACATTGTGTCCAGTTGTGTTTAGAGAGACTAGCAGTTTGTCAGTATATTGTTTAATAACTCCAAAATAAGGAATTTTCATTACGTGTTATCATCCAAATCTCAAATTATTTCCCAGTATGTGCCATGCCAAGTTGAAAATTGATAATTGTCATTTATTCCTCACTATGTCCAGCTGATGGAGTGAGTAATAAAATGGGGAAACCATTTCTGAATCTATTTTGCTTTCTTTCTAATTCATGAAATCATTATGATACTTTTTGTGTTTTCTGTGGGATTGTTGGACTCTACAACAGACCATGTATGGATGACTCATAAAAGCATGATTTGGTTAAAATTAAAGGTTGAAAATAGTCTTTGAATGAACCCCCTTCTTATGGGATGATATGTTGATACATGGGCTTTCAGACAACTACACTGAGGCTTTTACACTTCTCTCTGGGTATAAAACTATATTTTAAAGGGCTTAGTTTGTTGGAAAAAGGACTTCAAGAGTGGAGAGATATTATTTTGCACACTTACCTATTGCTTCATAAATAAAACTATATTGATACACATGCACATGTATGCATCTTGTTTCTATAAAGTCTGTAGAAAAACAATGGTCTGTAAAATACATTCAGTTCTCTCAGAACTTAATAAGTTTATAGACATATTGAGCTGAAAGAACATTGAAAATATTTTGGTTCAGCTACCTTATTTTACAAATGAGTAAACCAAGGCTTGGGAAGATTAAATGGCTTTTAAAGATCATATAGAAGCGAAGGCAGAATAAAGACTAAAATCTGTTATATAGGCTTTCCTTATTTAGAAATAAAAACGTTTTGTGAAGAAATGTAATAGGAGCCAACTAACATTATTTTTGTGGATCTTATGGTAATGTTGAATGTGGACCCGCTTTAGATAAATGTGGGAGGAAGACAAAAATTATGTGAAATCAGAGAAGAGTCAGGAAAGCAGAAGTCCATTCTCTTTCTAAACTAGTGTTCTTTCTAGTAACCACAAAGCTTGATACCCATCAAAGGCCAATAAAGAGGAGGATGTAGGGATGGTCAGGCAAGAAATAGGGACAGAGATACCTAGGTAATTTATGTAAGTACACACTGTCCTTTGTTTGTTTGTTTGTTTTAATTAGGGTCCCAACAGGAAACAGATGTCAAGTGAAAATTAAGAAAATTACAAGAAAGTTTATTTACACAGGATCCAATTACAGAAGGGTGAGCTTGATAGAAGAACTACAAATAGAGAAGTAATCCTAGGTTAGTAACCACGGAGCTGGTGCCACCTCTAGACCTGAAGGGATGAGGAAAGAGAATGGTTACTAGAACCTAGAAGGAGGGAATTTTTCAGAAAGGGCTGCCTTTAGAGGAGCAGTGACCATAGTAGAGAAACAGAGTCAGCCTGAGATGAGGAATCCAGGGTAACAAACACCTTGATGTTATTCTCTACTCACTTCTTATTTCTTGCTGGTGAGCCCATCACCTAATTCTAACTGGAAGCCAGAGAGCAAGGAAGCCCACTGATGTCATCTATCAACGGGGAAGAAGCAGGGGAGATTGTGGGCCGGGATCTGGAGATGCAAACAGATGATGCAAAGTATACTCTTTCAAAAAGGATTTAAGCACTCTTTCAAGGATATATTGATATCACAAGATAACATAAGTTAAACTATCATGAAAGAAAGAAAAGAACTGATGCCGTTGAAGCCAAAGACTCATTTATTCAACTGCTCAAATCAGATGGAAATGTATTTATCTCTCCTATAATAGTTCTAGAGATGATGGTGATGGAAAGCAGGTAGCAGCTCTGCTCCATGAGGGCATCCACTGACTCAGTTTCATTCTCTCTTTTTGCACTGTTCAACACTACTGTGTTTGCATTTGAATCTGTAGAAAGGTCAAATTAGAAAGATCAAACCCTGTGGAGGGTAAGTAGTTTCCTCTTAAGGAAGTGACTAAGACATTGCACACATCACTTTCTGTGTTGGATACACATTTTCTGTACCTTCTCAGATTCTCTCAGTGTTAGACCCCTCTGTGACCCTCAGTTGTTTGCCTCACCTTGGCCACCAGTGGCCTGACTGGACTCAGGTCAAGTGATTGGGCACTGAGGCCTGACCAGTCTTTTGCCCAGAGGAAGCTGGGTCTTCTACTTGGCCTGTCTGGGACAGTTCTATGCATTGAACAGATGCAACTTTCAAGTGACTAGCTGTGTGTTACTGAAACATCATGTGATATCTTGTATGCCTCACTTCCTTTTATCCTCATCCTTGATCCCCTGAATTTACAACTCTCCAAGAAGCATTCTCACTTCATCCTTGCTTCAGACTTTGTGTTCTAGGGTTCCTGAGACATACCTATTCGCATCTAGCTTATCAGTCCTGTTCCATGATGAAACTTAAAATAGAGAAGCATTTCTTTGAATATAAAAAATGAGAGAAACAGATTTTGGGGAAGAGTGAGAAGTTTATGACAAAGGGGAACAAAATTAAGTCAGAATAAGATCAACAAATAAACTAAGACAAAATAAAATGAATATTACCCTTTACACATATAGAACTAAAGTTTGGTTTTAACTTTCATAGAAGCCAACATGAAAAATAAAACATTGTTCATTCCTGTGCTCATGATATCTAGGAGAGGAAACAAACTTGAATTCTTAGGAGAATTCCAAATTCTTGACATGAAACTCAATAAAATTTTCTTTCTGAGCCTTATATCTCTTACGAACACTATCAGAAGTAAATAAAAACATTTGAGTAATCGTGACTTTGTAGTGAAGATATTTGATTATCTCACTTAATAAGAAGTCTGGAGGGAAGCATCTTAAGTTTTATTTGGCGGCCTTTCAATATCATTAAGAACCCAAATTCTTTTCATCCTTTGCACTCCCATCCTCAGTATATTGTCTTTGATCTTTTAGCTTGTCTTTTCTTGGTGACAAGAATCAAAGATAGAAAGTGGGGAAGCAAATGTAGGGCAAGAGATAGGTTTCCTTTCATGTCTCTCAGGTTTTATAGGGATAAGGGGAGATATTTCCTGAAATCCTCCCCCCAAACTTCCATTTATGTCACACTGGCCAGAACTGGGTAATCATGACCACTGGAACCTGCAAGAGAGGCGGGGGGATGTTAAGCATCTGCTTTTTTGAACCTGGAAACCTGGCATAGAGAAAAGGGTTGAGAAAGGCTGATGGAGAGGCAGTGAACAATGATTTTATAGGTTCTCACAAAGAGAACAACTGGGACATAATGAATAATATCCTAGGTAACAAGTTACACTAAATACAGGTCATATTCTCTATGGCTATACCTTGAGTGCTTTCCATTTATACTGATAGCATTATACTACCATACAACACAATGCAAATAATTCCTCATGATGGGGACAGATAGGGTACAAATGGGTGTAGCCTAGCTACATAGGCAACTGATCTGACTTGCATATTTTAGAATATGTGATATAGTGTTTGGACTGAATGTTCTGAAAATCTGTCCCTGGATTTTCTCTCTTAACTAGATACTCAAGGCTAATGTAGATAGCACTGAGCTCCAGATTATGCTCCACGGCACATGCCTGAGAATGACTATATGATTTTGCTAATTGTATACTGACCCAGCTATAAGTTAGGAGTAAGGTTACCTGTCTTTGGAAAAAAACTAAGATACCTAATGGGGAATATATGCATGCTATCTCTGTTTGGATGTAGTCTTACCAGGGAGTCAGGATTCTGCTCAGAAAATTGTTTTGAACTGCCTTCCATGCCTGTACAAATGGGCAATAAAGCCACCCAAGATATACTCCACATTGTACTGCAGGAATAATTATACCTGAAGAATTTTACGGCAGGTGAAATCACATGTTTGCCTGGACAAAAGTAAAATATGCATAAAGTACCCATAAAATGCTAAGTTTTCAGTAGTGCTATTTCCTGGTGTACCCTCTAAGATATACTGTTAGTGAGTATGCACCAAAATAACTAAATGAGGTAATTCATTGTGTGGGGTTGTTATTTATATACTAATAAAAAGTAATAGAGGGCTTCCCTGGTGGCGCAGTGGTTGAGAATCTGCCTGCTAATGCAGGGGACATGGGTTCGAGCCCTGGTCTGGGAAGATCCCACATGCCACGGAGCAGCTGGGCCCGTGAGCCACAACTACTGAGCATGCGCGTCTGGAGCCTGTGCCCCGCAATGGGAGGGGCCGCGATAGTGAAAGGCCCGCGCACCGCGATGAAGAGCGGTCCCCGCACCGCGATGAAGAGTGGCCCCCGCTTGCCGCAACTAGAGAAAGCCCTCGCACGAACCGAAGACCCAACACAGCCAAAATAAATAAATAAATAAATAAATAAATAAAATTAGGCACACATTAAAAAAAAAAAAAAAAAAGTAATAGAATGGTTTCCAAACATAACTACTTCCATTTTAGAATAATTTCTCTGTGCTTCTTTTTGGCAATAATCAGCAAATAGGATTGGTGATTCAAGCCACTACTAGTATGTAATCATAAAACTGTGCCATCTTTATATAAGAGAATCTTTGCCTTTTTCTTCCTAAAAGTAAAATGAGCTAACATTTATCAATTACCTACTTAAATCTCTCAACACCAATGAAGTAGACACTAACTTCAAAATGTTAAGTGACTTACAAAAGTTAAGTGATTTGTCCAAGTTATACAGCTGTAAGTGATGGATCTAGAATAACAGAGAGGTTTGAACCTAGCAGATGCAAAAGTGGACCAGGATCATTAGGAAACAAGAAAGGGAACGGTCCAGAATCTCAGCTTGGCATAGACCTATGATCTCTGAGTTCAACGTCATACAGTGGGGGAGGTACAAAGTGTCTATCTTTTTCTCATGTGATGTCTATTTCATGAGACAAGGCCGAACAGCGTCATGAGGTGAAGCCTTCACAAGTATTTTCACAATCCGGCTCCATCTGCTCTGTGGTAAATGAAAATCCCACTCACATTCCAGCATTTGGTTGCTGGTGTTATTGTTATTTTCACCTTTCTCTTGTTTTTAAATGTGCCCTAGTGAAAAGCTGGATCGGGCACTGCTAATTAGATATAATTTTAAATTGGAAGAATTATTTCATGGATTTTTAAAGTGCACTTACTTTTAATTATTTACTTTTCTCTATATTCTTAAATTCTTATCTCCTCTAAGGCTATAATTCTAGTTTTATGTCTTATCCTAACTTTCAGAACCCCTCCTCCCCACACACACACTCCACAGGTGACAGAGCATGCATGTACACACAATCATACACCATGCATACCCATGATCACACACATTTGTTTTCTTTTTCATACCTAGCGGCAGTCATACACAACTGGGCAGGAATTAGTGGCACAAAAATGGCTCCTAGAGGTGTAGTCTTTTGAAGTCAAATACCATTAGTGAGAGAGAAACACGGAAAGCTATACTAGCAGTGCCTATAGAGAACTAAAGTTTTTCAAATCTTCCATCAATTCAGAGTATCAGAGACACATACCTGTCTGAGTTCACTATTCATCCTCTGTTGGGCCACACAGTCCAAGGGACGATGGTATTCTGCGGTTAGAATTGCCTGGTCTTAGCACCTTTTCCCCCTAGCAGCTCAGAGGTCACTAGGTATCTACCCTAGATCCTCCAAATAAAGACTCTCCTCTGTCTCTCTCCATATAAGATTTGTTTCTGTTCAAAGTAGATGATGAGTATTAACAGGCACAACCAAGGAACGCTTGTGAAAGCAACTGAACTTAGGCTGACAAGAATTGAAGAATAGAGCCCCAGGATAGAATGAATTGGGAAGTATTCAAGTTAAAAAGGCACAGTATCTCAGATTTACAATAGGAAGAAAGAAAGATATATATATATATACACGTGATGGAAGAGAACACAGGTAATTTGTAAGCCTGAGGACAAGAGCACGATCTCTTTATTTCCCCAATTAGTAGTTTCTAGAGTTATTTCAAGTTTTACTGCCCCATAAGATTGTCTCATATATCTGAAGCAAAACCGTCTTCTTCCTTTTTCTTGAAAGATTTACCTTTATATTCCCTAGGATTTAGTGAATAAGCTTTCACTTTGTTGACGAAAGCTGCACATCCAATAATCTAGCAGAGAGCAGTGACAGTCTTGAAGCAAAATTACAGTCGAATAATTACATCCATCCAATTTAGTACACCACATGATGCTCTGTATATGGTGATGTGATTTGGAAAACTGATATTGGAAATTAGAACAACACAATTTTCCCCAATAATTTTACATTTCAAATTATTTTGTTTGGATTCTCAGGGCAAGTGTATTGAGAGAGTACTAAAGTAGTGCAAAGTCAGGGCAAAAGTTTTGCAATAAAAAAAAAAAAACTAAGTAAATTGTCCAAATTTTTTTTCCTTGGTCTCTTAACAAAAATATCAAAAAAAATATATCATCCTTTCTCTTAAAGGGACACATATATAACCATAAAGCCAGACAGAAGTTCTCTAAGTTCTAGTTTAAAATGGTAGGTATGAGCACAGAGATGAAATAGGATTTAATTCTGCCTAGCAGACAGGGTGGTAGAAAGTGCTTTGCAGATGAGGTAAAATCTGAACTAGGCCTTAGAAGATAGTCAGTACTGGGACTTCTATCTAATGATGATTAACTAGGTAATTTGAACCAATCTTTCCCTTAAAGACAACTTGAAAAGCTGCTCAAAATCTTTTAAAAGAGATCCTTAAATAAATCAAGGTGTTAAAAAAAAACTATGAAGTCTTATCAAGTAGGATCTAGGGGAAGATAAAAGTCCAGAGAAGTAGCCATAGCATTTAAGTTTGCTTTCCCCAGGGGCCAAGAGACATGAAAATGCCTTATCTTAGGGTAGGAAGCCCAGTGGCTTCCTAGGAGTAAAGGTGAACCAGCAAGCTGCTTCTGAATTTCTATAGATGATCCCAGAGTGTTAATGCCCATTAGTACTTGGCAGATATAAAGATACACCTCTCTGGAGAAAGATAACATCATCCTAGTTCTCAAATTATTTCTATTAACAATATGTAAATAAAATATTCAGTACAAAATAAAAGTGATTAGGCATTCAAGAAGATAAAATAGCATGAACAAAAGCCATAATATACAACAGATGAGAGAAATAGCCTACAGAGTTATTAGATATAGACTTTAAAATAACAGTGCTTACTAAATTAAAGGAGATAAAGATTCAAAAATTTAGCACAGAATCAAATGGAATTTCTTGAAATGAAAAATGTAATGATTCAAATTAAGAACTCAAAGGATTTAATAGCAAATTAGACATGGCTGAACATAAGAAGAATGAGTCATCTGAAAGATAGGTCAGAAGAAAATTTCTAGACTGCGGCAATGAGACCACAAGGATGGAAAATACAAAATATAAGGTGATATAGAAGGAAGGTATTTATATACATTATTTAGAGTTTAAGAAGGAGAGGAGAGAAAGAGAATGTGTGAGATGCATTTTTTGAAGAGGTAATGGCTAAAAATTTTCTAAAACCAATAACAAATATCAAGGCTATGATTCAAGAAACTATACAAACCAGGGGTGCGGTAAAAATCCACAATTAGACCTATCATAATAAAATTGCTTAAAATCAAAGATGAAGGAAAAAAAATCTTAAAACTAATTAGAGAAAAGGGAAAGATTGCTTTCAAAGGACCTGACTTCTCAACAGAAAGAATGGAAGCCAGAAGACAACTGAATGATGCCTTTATATTACTAAAAGAAAATAATTTCCTATATAGAATTCTGTAATTAGTAAAAATATTCTTCAACAATGAAGCTGAAATAGAGATATTTCAAATATTTTATTTGTTCCAATGGATAGATTTGAAGTAGATTTGAAGTAGTAAATTGAAGTAGATTTGTCACCTGCAGTCTTACAGTGAAGGAAATACTAAAGAGTGCCTGAAAGCAGAAGAAAAATTATCCCAGAAGGAAGTGAAAAGATGTAATTAGAAATGAAAAGCAAAAAAAACCCCACAAAACTGTACATTTATGGGCTAATCTAAATGAACATTGCCTGCATAAATAATATTATTACTATTATATTTATTATATCTTATAAGTATACATTATATAATATATAGTTATATGTTATATAATTAATATTATATATAAGTAACATCATTAATATTATATCTTACTTATGTAATGAAAGTACACAAACATAATGGCATTTCATTCTGAAAAGGGATTAATGGAGTCAAAAGTCCTTGCATTGACTAAATGGAGGGTCAAATGACTAGCTATCAGACTTCAGTCAAGAATACAACCAAATGTAATTGGATGAAATGCTCCAATTAAAGGACCAATGAGATCATACCAGAATTTTTAAGAAGTTTAACTCTATGTTGTTTATAAAAGACCTATCTAATACATAAGGATTTAGACAGTTTGAAAAGACAAGAGTGGGAAAAAGGACGTCTAAGAATTCATCAAACAAACAAGGGTTGTGGATATATTTATAGCATTGTCCAAAGACTACAATTCACGTAAGAGCAAGGACAAGGAAAGAACCCTTTGTTAGCAACACTGTCTTTTGTGTGTGGGGGTCAGAAATGAAAGAGGACTGATAACACTAATATATTAAGAAATCTTGCCCCTGATATATTTATGGTTGAGACGAAAAAGGAGGAAGGTTTCCTATGATAAAATTGGAATTTCAAGTGTTTAATTGGTAGAATTATAACAAATTCCATATGGCCAGTCCAGATCTGAGGACCAGTGATACTGGTGTCACTCATAGTTTCTGTACTTGGGGAAACACATTCATAGCCATAGACCAATTGCTAAGTTCTCCCACAAGTAAGCACAAAGAAATGTTTATGGCTGTAGTCAATACGACTGTTGTAATTATAATTCATTTGGTCAAAATTCATTTAATTGAGTGCAAATAATATCTGAAATTAAATAGTAGCTCAAGAGGGTAATTTATATTCAACTAGACCCACAGAAGTTGTCATGAGCAACAATTAATGGACTTCACCCTTTGTTTATGTAAAGAATGATTTTTTTAAAAAAAACTTTATTATCCATCTACTTCTCTGCCCACAAGCTTGAACTGTTTTAGCAAGAAATATAAAATGTTTAATCTATACTATGTAGCAATTTTATGAACTGTTTTTTAATCACAAAGGCTATACAGTAGCAGACCTAATCCTTCGCTTTTTATACATTTCTTTTAAAAAATTTTCTCTTCTTGGTCACAATTTTAATTTAAACAGTATTGCATACTCCTCTTATATGGTTAAATTCATATCCATGAAGCATTTTAACTCCTGGGGTGAACAGTATTAGCTGATGTAGTACATATACTTAATGAGACAATGATTCAGTTAATTATCTGTAAGAAACTCAGAACCAATATAGTAAGACCTATTTATAAGGAAAGCTACTACATATATATTTATATTAGTCTCTGCAGCGTGACTAACATTGGAAATTCATTGTGCTTGTGAAGAAAAACAGTTTAGAGACCTCTGCCAAGTAGGATTTACTTTTCTGATCAATCAATGAGATTTTCATCCAGGAATCTTTAGTTGTAGGAAGTAGTAAGTACAGGAGGGAAGCAAAGGAGATGAGAGAAATTTTCTCTCCTAGAGAGGCTCGCAATTCTGGGCGGGTTTGGGAGAAGCAAGCCAAAAGAAGGAAACATTCAATATAGAACTTAAAAATAATAAATTAAAGTGAGGAACTCATTTGAAATAGAAGATGATTTATTTTGGTTAAATGTATTTAGAAAGTTAGTGCAAATTTAAAACAGGCTTAGTGAACTCTGGAGAAAATATATGATAAAGATATTTTTTTCAGTGTGT
Source organism: Balaenoptera physalus (assembly GCF_965194825.1). Taxonomy (NCBI): domain Eukaryota; kingdom Metazoa; phylum Chordata; class Mammalia; order Artiodactyla; family Balaenopteridae; genus Balaenoptera; species Balaenoptera physalus. The sequence goes on from NC_138886.1 coordinate 45,520,747, forward strand.
AGGAGCAAACTAACAAACTGAAAAACTTATCTTTCTTCAGAGGTACTACTATAATCTGTAGTGGGTGAGTTATTGTGACAGCAATTACAAATTGCTCAGGAGACTACAGATCTTAGAGATCTTTAGAAATTACCTGGAGGGGCAAGAGGGGCTCCAGGAAGAGCCGTTAAGCTTCCTTGCTGTGTCAATCCAAAATCTACAAAAATATGGCTTCTCAGTTTCAAAGTCTTGAGTAGCAGGACAGACATCGTAGAAGCACACTTCCACCGTCCACAATGATGGAAATGTACAGAGCCAAGTGGAAATGAAACCAAGCTGTAGATGCACTGATACTAGCAACTGTGCTGGACAGCACTCCTAGCCCACTCCCAGCTAATGCTCTTAATCTGCAGACCCTTGGAGAAATGACCACTTCAGCAAATCACTTTTGAGTTTTAAAGTGGTAAACTTATTTGTAAAAGGAGAAGAGGTTAAATATTTAGCCAAATTCAGCCATCAGTGATTTGGGAGAAGAAGCCTATATCTTTATTCTAAAGGCATTTGACCCATCCAGCAAGTTTGTTTTATACTTAATAATGGTATTAAGGATTTGAATGAATGGTTATTGCCACACTATATGGGTATAAAATTAAGGGTGAAGAAAATGGAAAACATACATCTTTTCAGGGTCAAGGCTTGATGAATTTTCTTTGCCCTTGATTTGGGGACATTTATGATCTAAAATTCTCTTTGCTCATGAAGTGTTTTCACGTTACTGATAGTCCCTGCCTGCTGGAGCTTTTATGCCTGAAAACATTACTAACTGGTAAGTGGCTGATACTTTTGTTTGTAATTTTAATCACTTTAGCAAATATAAATAGGTGACTCAACCTCTTAACAAAGCACATTTGAGAATCCTGTGGAACACAATCCTGTCTTTATGTTATCTCTTACCTCAGCACCCTCTGTGGGGGAGGCCAGGAAGAGAAGAAGGCTAACACACATCCCAGTCAATCCCACGTGATTATTTGCCCAACACAGAGATATAAATGGATTAGTATAATATGTTCTACTGTATCCATGGTTATCTTCTAGACTATCATTTCTAGGTTTTGCTTAGGCTACAGCAGGTGACAGGGGTTCACATGTTTTTTCTTGCAGGGGGGAGGGGTGAGGAACTATAACCCAATGTCAGTCACAACAGAAATCTAATAGTTGAGAAAGATTCTAGCCTTTAACAACCAGGAAGAAACACATAAATCCTCACTGTGAATCAAACGTGACTCAAATCATGATAAGGACTGGTTACTTTGTTACCTTACTAGAGAAACGGCATAATTCAGAGATCTGGGAGCTCTTGCTGAGTATCTGATCACAGATCCCACGTACTCATGCTACAGTTTCATATTGATGGTGTCTGTGATTCTCACAGATAAGCAGGTGGGTATTACCATGGTTCATTTTATAGATGAGGAAATCAAGGCACAGGGCCATTAAATAAGTTATTTAAAGTCACACAGCTAATTAGTATCAGATTGGAGCCTCTTCACCATCAGACTTGGGCTCTTAATAGCAAAAATTTTCAAATAAGAAATCAACATCCTAATTTGTACCTTATGCAAAGGCAGTGAAAAATATTATTAATGACTTCAGCAGACAGTGTGATAGAAGCTGGATAATATAAATGCTTAAATATAAGTCTATCCTACTTAATTCAGATCTTTTGTCAGGACTATTTTGAACAATATATTCATTCACCCCCAAACATATGGTGGAAGGCAGCAGTGTGGCAGCTCAAGCTTTCAGAACTGCAGAACACTGAACTCAGGTTAAAAAGATATTGTCCATTCAAATCAAATGATAGGTATTTACTGTTTCATTTTCACTTTTTAAAAAACAGCTTTGAATGGGTAACCTAAGTCCTTATCAGAATATTTTCTGCTCTAGATGAAAAACTTGTTGGGGAAGATGAAGTTAAGTTTAACTTGTGTGAGTCAATGCCATGCTTAAAGTGATTGCGAATAAATGTGTTTTGATCATGTCTACTTGCTAAATAATCTAAGTTTCATTTAACTTAAAGTATCTGCTCCAGAGTACTGATTCTATCGATTGTGTGATTCAAGAAAATCACTTAATTTCAGTGGGCCTCAGTTTCCTCATATAAATCAAGTGCTGGCTTAGATGATTTGCAAATTTGAATTTTGTACCAAGCTTGACAAAGAACAGAATCCTCTAGTTTTTCTGTAAAATGTGATTTCATTTTATTTCTTGTAGGAGGAGGGGTGGGAAAAATTGTCACAGAAGTACTTAATGAATAATGTATCCTTTCTCCACTCTCATATTTTCAAATAACAACTAAAATATTCTTCTTCATTCTGTCTGACCCTAGGCTAGTTTGCTGTTGTCACGTTTCCTAAATGCAACCATTACAATGGTTTTGTTGCTGTTTGTTGGTTCTAGACAAGGTAAAAGTAAACCTTGCCAAGAAATTTTCAGACATATGCCATAAACTTTAAGCCTAACAATTGTATCTTTATTTTATCCTTAGGAAAGAGAGAGGAGAGACAAGGAAGAAAAAGAGTTTTTCCAAATATGTGATGCTTAATAAGATGTTTATATTTTCCCTCTCATCATGTTAATTGTTTTTAATTTTTCTAGCTATCTTGGCATTCATGTCATATGGAAAACTGAAGGAGCAGAGGGAGACATTTATTTCCAGAATAGGTCAGAGAGCATAATCAGGGGACAGAACTAGTAAGTAATCAAGCATGCGGTACACACTTTCATTAAGGCCCATGTGTTACAAAATGACAATATTTTAATTTTCTGCTTCCTGCTGTTTAGGCTGAAGAGGTTCTGTTAGGGTTTATTTCAGTTATATTTTGCAAAGGATAAAAGTGTGACATTTTCAGTTTTATTAGAGGTGCAATGTTTTATTCTAAGGTTCATCTTCACTTACACGAAAGGAAAAAGCTCCTCGTGATGGTTAAATAATAAAGAAGGCTGATTGCTTACAGAGTCAAGTAACAAGACTCAATTGTGTGCCATGATCCAATCTCTCCTTAAATCTTGAAATTCTTATCCAACTTCATGATGGCATCTGCTGGGAGAAGAAAATTTCCATGGCACATCTTTGTAACAACCCCAAATCTCATGGAAAGAAGCCAGGAGAAAAATTTAAATGAGTGTAATCCTCTAGGAAAGATACACTTAGAAAATTTCTCTTAATGGGAACTTTGTTTGCTGACAGTGAATAGTCTACCCAGATAACACCAACAACATCTGCTGCTGTTGGTAAGAACTGACCTCTTAATCATGAGCTATTCACATCAAAATGACTGCGGGCTGTTGGAACAGCACGAGTTTTCCTGAAGAAGCCTGTCTCAACAATATCATGCAGACTGAATGCCAAAATAATATTTTACCTTTTTGTTTTAAATGCAATTTGCTAAGACAAGGTAAAGGGAACACACAGAACAGGGAAGAACAACAGATCAATCAGGTGAGATGAAGGCGATCTGATTCGTTTGGCATCTGCTCTGGAAGAGTAATGCTCTGGCATGCTTTTATTTCAACTTAGATTTGTCAATTTGAGAGAATCATCTCTTTTTTTTCTCTTCAGTAAATCCATCTTTACTGTGACTGTACCAGCTGTTTGTTTTGATTATAGGATGTAGGGACACCAGTTTTCTGACCAAAATGTCTGTGGAGAAAGGAAGGATGTGGGGGTAGGGAACCACTACACTTTACAGGTTAAAGGTCCTTACCTTTAAATCTCTGTCTTGGGCCATTGATGTGATAGAATATGACTTATATGTCATATAGTTGGGGACTTTTGGCTGTTCTACTTGTGTGATCCATAGTAGTTCACTTTGTTGTCAGTCTGTTGTCATTTAAGGTAAAGCAGCAAAGTAAAAACATCTTTCTGTTGATCCTCATGGCTAACTTGGAAACTGCATCTCCTGGCCCAGTATTTTAAGTTATTTTATGTTATCTAATTCTAGAGTACAATCAAAGAATTTGAAGGGACCTTAAAGGTCATCTACTCTAATTCTATCCTTTCACAATATTCCTGGCAGAAAATCATCATTCTTGCTTATATATTTCTAGTTACTGTGTAAAAGCTTTCCAACACTGATGATAGGGAAAAGCCAAAATCTGCCTCTAGGTAGTTTCTACAGTGAAAGAAAAAAACTGAATCTCTGTTCTACAGATCATCCCTTCAGATAAGTGGAGAATAACAAAACAAAACAAGAGAAAACTTAACTATTGCATTCTTCCCACACTTGAGCCATCTTTTCAGGACTATTAAGAGGTAATTCCTCATGTGATGATGTCCTAGATGTCCTATGTTTCTAGATCCCTCACTGTCCTGCTTCTTTCCTGTGGACAAAACCTAGGGTAGCTAGGTTTACTTTAAAGTGCATTACGTGCAGAATAGAATACAGCAGAATAGAACAGAACAGAGCTGACAGAACTAAATGATTTCAGAACTGAAAGTGATATCCAAATTTTTAAAAAGTAGAAATGGGACCCAGAGCAGTTCAGCGAGTTGTCCAGTGTCACACAAATGGGTCTCCTCTTTCTCAAAACAATTCTCTTTTCAGTTATTTTCCCTAAACTGAGCATTTTATTAACTAGATATAATATTTCAGACACTGTCTGATCAGCCCAGACCTCGGGAATGTATGCATTTGCTTTTATAACAACACTATTATTTGGTTGTTTGTTTTATATTATTTACATGGCAGTTAAATCAGGTCCTATACAATTATGTTTTCCCTTATGTTTTGTCTTTTGAGGTTTAACAATGGGCAAGATTCTCAAGATATTTTTGAATCCTTTCATCCAATCAGTATACCATCTATCCTTTTTGACTTGTGCAACTGTTTATTGTCAGAATGTTTTCTATATCCTTGTTCAGATTATTGTTAGAAATATTCAACAGGATGGAGGCAAACAAACAAACAAGCAAAAACAAAAACATAAAGTGCAACTCTGTACCATGATATTGGACTCTAGTTCTAGACTGACAATTCACTAACCAAGATGTTTTGAAACCATTTGTCAACTGTGTATGTTTATGCTTAACTGTATACTTACCCATGTTATGGTTTTCCTTCTTGTCTACAAACATTCTGTGAAGGCCTATTCACAGATGCCCTACTGGAAGTAAGACATTGTCTAAGATCTGATAACTTTATTTGAAAAGGAAAAGAGGTTACTATGAAATGATTTATTCTTATATTCCTCAGTATCACTTAAAGATCTCTTTCTTTTCTATGAGCTCACAAATCTCTTTAGTAACTTACTCTAGAATTTTGCCAGGAATTGATGAAAAATTCATAAATCCTTGATATTATTTTTAAAAAAAATTTTGAAAATCATGACTTTTTCTTAGACCTCACCTATTCATGAATTCTCAGAATAGTACAGTGTTTAGGGGGATAACTTGGCATATAATTGTACTGAGCCTTACTTTGACCTATTTAAAGTTCTTTGTGCTCTGTTACAAACCAATCCTTGGTTTCCGTTTCCTGTTATTGATACATGCTCTGCCATTTTTAAGATTTAAAAAAATTAAACACTGACTAAATAAAAAGAACATTTATAAAATATATGTCATGTATGGAGAAAAGGACATACAAATACCCAGTTATAAACACAAATTTTAATAATTAGAACATTTCCATTTACTGTGAAGTCCTTTGGGTGTTCTTTCCTAACTACATCTCTTTCCCTCCACAGTCAGAAAAAAAGGGCTGTGCTAATTCCCCCTTGCTTTTCTTTTGCAGATGTGATGCTGTTTTTCTTCACAAGCTCTCACTCATGGTGCTTTCCTACTCCACTTAGCGCCGATATGCAATTTTCCTTGCAGCCCCTCATTTGGTGGGGTACCGGTGGCTATATATATAATATATATATTTTTTTCTTTTTTTTTTTACGGTTTTGCTGAGGGCTATGAACTTTAGGAATTCAAATTTAAGTGGGTGTGTATATCTCCTATTTGACTTCCCACCTTGGTATCTTGTCTTTATCTACTTTATTCCCATGCCTTGAGGACTGTGAAAGAGCTCACTGGAGCTCAGCAAATGCCTCCACTTCAGCCAGCAAGTGGGCTTCTGTGGGATTTGCTCATCTCTCTGGGTTCATATTTGTTCTTAGTTTTTGACCTCTGTGTAGATCTTTTTTTCCAGGTCAGTGGTACATTTATAAATATATGTTTCTATGTCTTATCCAATGTAAGTCATTTTCAGCAGGAGCATTGATCAGGAAATGAAAGGGTGCTCTACACTTTTCAGTTTGAGGTAATTCTTGATGGAGAAAGCATAATGAAAACAGGAGTTGAATAAATAATTCTATTATTAATATCACACCGTTGTGGCCCTATCTTCTGCTTTCAACATAGTTATTGTCTTAGGATCTTTTCCCCAGTCTTTGTTTATTTGCTCCTTCTACTTTTGCACATATCCTCAGTTCTGATCTTCTATATTTGTATTCAATCTGATCTTACAATTCCTCTCTCTTTTTGGATGGAATCATAACTATCTTTGCAAAGATGCAAGTCTTAGAATCAGAAACTTAGAAAATTTCTTTCTAAGAACTTGCATAGAATTAGATCTTTGTTTTTTTGTTTTTCTGTTTTATGGACTCTCCTTACCTTATGACTCTCTTTCTTTATGAGAATATCTTGATCCCATATATTGTGGGACTTGAAAAGCCATAACGCTTTCTCTGGCACGTTAAATAGCTATACAGAACACAGGCTCTGTTCTTTGAAACCAGTGATTGTTCATTGCCTTGGAGAGTACTTCTCAATTGCCAAAGGATATCAACCAGTTTAACAGTACAATATAGTACAATATAGGTAACTAAACTCGTTCAGCTTATTAATGTACAGTCTGATTTCATTTGGAACATTTAGAAAAAGACTTCGGTTGATCTACTCAAGGTGCTTTCCTATAAAAAATAAACGGCTGTTGGTGATTCCCCAGTTCTTAGTATCCTGCAAAGACTAGATGGGGTCAGCGGCATAGTAAGCAGTTGAATATTGCTTTGGTATGATGGAAATGATTTTTGGTGTATTTCACCTAATTCAGATTCTGAATATCACTGGAACACCTATGAGGGATGGGAGAAGTTAAAGAACTAGGAATAACCTATTATTCATCATACAGGGATCTTTTATTTTATTTTTTTAAAATTTTTATTTATTTATTTATTTTTGGCTGTGTTGGGTCTTCATTTCTGTGCGAGGGCTTTCTCTAGTTGCGGCGAGCGGGGGCCACTCTTCATCGCGGTGCGCGGGCCTCTCACTATCGCGGCCTCTCCTGTTGCGGAGCACAGGCTCCAGACGCGCAGGCTCAGTAATTGTGGCTCACGGGCTTAGTTGCTCCGCGGCATGTGGGATCTTCCCATACCAGGGCTCGAACCTGCGTCCCCTGCATTAGCAGGCAGACTCCCAACCACTGCGCCACCAGGGAAGCCCCAGGGATCTTTTATAATCACCTCAAATCTGTAGAGTGTTGGTTTTGAGCAAAAATTTACAATTTGGTAATGATTGATCTGGAACTTAGAACATGGCATTGAGACTGATTCATCATCTTAGCAACTATCCCTAGTTTCAAAACATTTACTGTTTATTACCCAATCAATTGACACTATATAAGACTTAAAGGAGAGTTGAATTACTGCTGTTTGCAAATGTTATCTTCATAAACTATATTAAACCTAAAATTCGATTAACTTTAAAACTAGGTGTAGTAAACAGAACTTTCATAGATATATTTTATATTTGTGAATACATGACTTTTATGTAATTTCCACTCTTTCTTACTTTTTATAATTGTGAATTTACATTTCTTTTAAGCTGAAAGTTTGTTGATTGTTTAGCTTTGCAAATCTTGGTCACTATGACTTGAAATTGTACAGGTAAACTGGCACCTGGATTTTCTGATGTGTGTAATTTATGGACTACAGATAATCTTGACTTCCTTGTAAATATTATTAACTTTGGTAAAATGTCATTGACCTTAGAGGAGGTTATATACCCTGGGAGTATGGAAACCCCCAAGATTCTCCCCATGAACTTAAAGAAAGTTAGAGTCTAACAAGGGAAAAATAAATGTACACAAATGATGCAAGGAACAAATGGAGGGCTCAGATAAGAACAAGGACACTTATTTAATCTCAGAGTTCCAAATTGAAACAATTGTGTTATGGTTTGGATTGCTTTATAGTCCAATTCCCAGTCCCAGTGTGGTGACTTTCCTTGATAGACTAGTTCAAGAGAGTGAGCCAGATGGAGTGACCATGGTAAATTATCTTCCAGTTGTATAGGAGATTTCGACATATTTTTTGGAAGGGTAGAGGAGAAGGAAAGAAAGAAAGAATACTTAAAATCTGGTCTTTGTTGAGACTTCAGTAGAACATAAAACATCCTTCAAGGGCTAAATGGTGAAGAAGCCATGCTTCCTCTCCTCTTCAGTCATTAGCTTTGTCTGGACTCCTGGTTTTCATAGATAAGGACAAAACCACTATCAGTACGGCCACTCTAGTCTGCATGTATATCCTGTATATTAATGACTAACTAACTTACTAACTTCCATTAATGACAGGAATCGTGAGTTAAAATAAATAGACTGCTACAAATAAGCAGAAGCATAAATATTTAACATTATTATATTTTCAGTGGAGTCAAACTTTTAATCTTTGCAAATTACAGTGAATAAGAACTTGAGAGAATTGTGCCTAACAGTAATATGACTTTCAAAGAGAACAAAAAAGGTGTCCTGATTACAGCTAGAAAGGCTTTTAATACTTATTTTTTTTTAATTGATGAATTTATATTGACACATAATAATCACCCAAAGGCCACAGTTTACATCAGAGTTCACTTTTGGTTTTGTACATGCTATGGGTTTGGACAAATGTATGATGACATGTAGCCATCATTATGGTATCATACAGAGTATTTCCACTGCCCTAAAAACCCTCTGTTCCATCTATTCATCTCTCCCGCCACAAATCCAGCTCTTGGCAATGCTGATATTTTCACATCTCCATAGTTTTGCTTTTTCAGAAAGTCATACAGTTGGAATCCTACAGTATGTATCATTTTTATATTGGCTTCTTTCACTAAGTAGTATGCTTTTAAGGTTCCTCTATGTTTTTTTCATGGCTTGATAGCTCATTTATTTTTAGCACTGAATAATATTCCATTGTCTAGATGTACCACAGTTTATTTATGAATTCACCTACTGAAGTACATATTGGTTGCTTCCAAGTTTTGGCAATTATGAACAAGGCTGATATAAACATTTGTGTACAGGTTTTTGTGTGGACATAAGTTTTCACCTCATTTGGGTAGATACCAGGGAGCACAACTGCTGGATCATATGGTAAGAGTATGTTTAGTTTTGTAAGAAGCTGCCAAACTATATTCCAAAGTGGCTATATCTGCATTCCCACTAGCAAAGTATGAGCATTTCTGTTGCTCCATATACTCATCAGTATTTGCTGTTGTCAGCGTTCCAGATTTTGGACCTCCTAATAGGTTTGTAGTGGTACCTCATTGTCTTAATTTGTCCCTGATGACGTATGATGTGGGACATCTTTTTATATACTTATTTACCATCTTATTTATCTTCTTTGGTGAGGTGTCTGTTCAAAGTCTTTGGCCCATTTTTTAGTTGAGTTGTTTGTTTTCTTATTATTGAGTTTAAGTGTTTTTTGCACATTTTGGACGGGTCCCTTATCAGATGCCTTTTGTAAATATTTCCTCCCAGTCTGTGGCTTGTCTTCTCATTCTCTTGACATTGTCTTTCATGGAGCAGAAGTTTTGTTTTTTTTTTAAATTTTAATGAAGTCTAGCTTATCAAATATTTCTTTCATGGATCATGAATTTGGTGTTGTATCTGAGAAGGCATTACCATACCCAAAGTCATTGAGGTTTTTTTCCTATGTTACCTCATAGAAGTTTTATGGTTTTGTGCTTTACATTTAGGTCTATGATCCATTTTGAGTTAATTTTTGTGAAGAGTGTTAGGTCTATATTTAGATTCATTTTTTTACATCTGGATGTCCAGTTGTTTCAACATCATTTGTTAAAGAGACTACTTTGCTCCATTGTATTGTCTTTGCTCCTTTGTCAAAATTCAGTTGATTTTATTTATGTAGGTCTATTTTTTGGCTTTCTGTTCTGTTCCATTAATCTATTTGTCAGTTCCTTTGCCAATACCATACTGTATTGATTACTAACACCTGAAGAAAAGTCTTAAAGATGGATAGCATCAGCTCTCCCATTTTGTTCTTTTTCATTATTGTGTGCTCTTCTGGGTCTTTTACATCTACTTATAAACATTAGAATCAGTTTATTTATATCCATAAAATAAATACACTGGGATTTTGATTGTGATTGCTTTGAATCTATTCAGCCAGTTAGGAAGAACTGACATCCGGACGATATTGAGTCTTCCTGTTTATGAACAAGTAACGCCTCTCCATTTGTTTAGTTCTTCTTTGACTTTACTCATCAGAATTTTGTAGTTTTTCTCATGTAGATCTCGTACATATTTTGTTAGATTTTTAAAAATAAGTTTATTTATTTTATTTATTTTTGGCTGCATTGGGTCTTTGTTGCTGCATGCGGGCTTTCTCTAGTTGCGAGCGGGGGCTACTCTTTGTTGTGATGGGTTGCTCATTGAGGTGGCTTCTCTTGTTGCTGAGCACAGGCTCTAGGCTCTCGGGCTCAGTAGTTGTGACACACGGGCTTAGTTGTTCCGTGGCATGTGGATCTTCCCAGACCAGGGCTCAAACCCGTGTCCCCTGCATTGGCAGGTGGATTCTTAACCACTGCGCCACCAGGGAAGCCCTCCATATTTTGTTAGATTTATACCTAAGTATTTTATTTGTTTGGGTGCTAATGTAAATGGTATTTTATTTTTAATATCAAATTCTACTTGTTTACTGCTGGCATACAGAAAACAGATTGATTTTCTACATTAACCTTGTATCCTACAAACTTGCTATAATCATTTATTAGTACTAGGGATTTTTTTGTTAACTCTTTTGGATTTTCCACACAGATGATCATGTAATCTAAGAATAAAGACAGTTTTATTACTTCCTTCCTAAACTTTATACCATTTTTTTTCCTTATCATGCCTTATGGCATTAGTAAGAACTTCTAATATGATGTTGACAAGAGTGGGAAGGAAACATCCTTTCACTGTACCTGATTTTAGTGTAAAAGCTTTGAGTGTCTCACTAAGTATGAAGTTAGTTGTAGGTTTTTCGTAGATAGTCTTTCTCAAGTTGAGAAAGTTCTTCTCTATTCCTAGCTTACTGAGAATTTTTATCAGGAATGGGTGTTTGCAATACTTAATTTTTGATGATTGTGGAACATTAGGTGTTATAGTTAAAATCTTTATTAACCTGATAAGTGGAAAGATTACCCAATGTGTTATATAATTTACATAATTATTAATAAAATAATAAATCTATTGGGCATTTGCTTTTCTTAAGGAAAAATAAATCTATTGCTTGTTCATATACTTGACTTATTTCCTTTTGTGGATGGTCACATTTTCCTTGTTGATTGTTAAAACAGTCATCAGCTTCTGCCCATGATGAAATAAGAGGGTCTTGACTTATCCTCCCTCCATAAACAACTAGATAACTGAATGAAGTTCTTGAAATAACTATTATGAGGGTCTTCCCTGGTGGCACAGTGGTTAAGAATCCACCTGCCAATGCAGGGGACACGGGTTCGATCCCTGGTCCGGGAAGATCCCACATACCGCGGAGCAACTAAGCCCGCGTGCCACAACTACTAAGCCTGTGCTCTAGAGCCCACGAGCCACAACTACTGAGCCCGTGTGCCCTAGAGCCCTTGTGCTGCAACCACTGAGTCCATGTGCCACAACTACTGAAGCCCACATTCTCTAGGGCCTGTGTGCCACAACTACTGAGCCTGCATGCTGCAACTACTGAAGCCCACGTGCCTAGAGCCCATGCTCTGCAACAAGAGAAGCCACTGCAATGAGAAGCCCACACACTGAAATGAAGAGTAGCTCCTGTTCGCCACAACTAGAAGAGCCTGCGCACAGCAATGAAGACCCAACACAGCCAGAAAAACAACAACAACAATAAAAAAACCAAAAACTATTATCGGATATTAGATAGTTGTGATCCCTAGGATAAGGGAACAAGTGAGGTGAACCTGTGATTGCCCTGACTTTCAGTTTAGTGGCACACTCTAGGCCCTGTTCTAGAGACAGAAATTCCAAACTGAGCATGGCAGTCTTGCTAAGTTGAAAAGACTGGAATTGAGGATGGTTGAGAGGTTAAAAACAGAAGTTTTGGAGAGGAAGAAGATACTGAATAAAAGGAACTTCAATAATCCAGTTAGGGATCTTTTTTCCAGTCTCTGCTGAATACAAGTTTGTACATGCATAGGATAAAACTTTATGAAGCTGGACAAAGAATGACAGGGAAACTACAAGTTTAACAATTCTTAGAACTCATGTAGAGTGGGATGATGGTTATTCTTCAGTCATCTTGAGTAGAGAGTCCTCATTTTATACCTAGAGAACTAAGTAATTACCTCAATGAGTTAAACTTTAACAGTAGGGCTCAATTATCCCTAGAACAAAGGTTACTTCAGATCATCCTAAGTAAGCTTAAAAATAAACCTGAAAAAGATCAAAGTAATCTGTAAGTAATTTTTCTGCCCTCTGAAACAAATTTCAACTGTGTTTACATAAAGAAAACAAAATTCAACACAGAGCATGATTGCAAATCCTAGCATCCAATGAAAAATTACTAGATATGTGAAAAAGCAGCTAGTAGAAAAATCAGTCAATATAAAGAGATCCAGAAATGACAGAAGTATTAGAATTAATAGACAAAGACCTTAAAATGTCTATTAAAAATATGCTTGTATGCACAAATGTTTAAAAGAAAATATGAAAAAAATGAGAAACAAAATGAAATACATGGAAAGAACCCAATGAAACCTCTAGAAATTACAAAGAAAAAAATAATTTGAAATGACAATTTTTCTGAATGGGGATAATAACAGATTAGATATTACAGAGGAACAACATCAATGAACTTGAAGACAGAGCAATAGAAACTATCCAAATTGAAGCACACACAGGAAAAGACTAAAATATTTGACAGAGTCCAGTGACCTGTTGGGCCATGCATAGAAGATATACTTGGAACTGGAGTCTCATAAGGAGAAAGGAGAACAAAAAAGGTATAAAAAAGTAGTTGAGGAAATAATGGCTAAAAAGCTTTCCAAATTTGATAAAAACTATAAATTGACAATCTAAAAACTTCAACAAACCTCAGGCAGGATTAAATACAAAGAAAACACCCACTATGGAACATCAAATAAATTTCAAAGAGCCAATAGGAAAGAAAAAATAATTGGGGGTGAGTGGGTGAGGGAACATACACTGTGTACAGAGGAACACATGTAAGAATGACTGAATATTTATTGTCAGAAACTCAAATCCAGAAGTAAATATGACATCTTTAAAATGTTAAAAGATAAACTTGTCAACCTAGCATTCTACATTCAGGGAAAATGTCATTCAAAACTAATGGCAGTAGGAGTGATGTCAGCAAGATGGTGTAATAGGAACCCCTGGGCCTTGTTTCCCCAGAGAGACATTGAGTTAATAACAATATATGGTCCAAAACGCCTTTATTAAAACTCAAAAAACCAGTTAAGAAGTACAGTACTCCAGGCAAGCACAAAGCCAAGAACAGCTGCATTAAAACAGATAAGAAAAGTTGTTGTGTTTTACCCCTGATAACTCTTTTTCCAGAAAGCACAGTTTAGCGCAATCAGGAGAAAACACAAACTTGCTGCTTTTCCTTTGAGAAGGAAAGAGAAGAGTGGAACATACATTTGATATTCCAACTTTTTGAGGAACTGCTTGAGGGACTGTTTTTTTTCATGCCTGACTCAGAATGTTAATGGAGAACTGGCGTATTTTGGATGCATGGGGGCCACTAAGAATAAGGGAGAGCTTAGCAGTTTGATTCAGCAACAGAGAACCTGTAGTACCACAGACAGACACTAGAGGAATCAAGAGAATAAATGCTAAAAAAAGAAACTGGCAAACCTCTTTAATTGAGAAATAATATACAAACCAAGAAAAGATGCATCCCTAAAAAAGGTTTGAGAGTTCCTCCAAATGCCTAGCCAGGCTGACAGGTGAAGGTCTTCCCTGTACAAAACCAGTACAGAGGTGGCTGTTTTTTCAAATGTCCAAATTCCAGCAACAAAACAAAAACAAACTAACAAATAAAAAACAAGGCATAGAAAGAAACAGGGAAACATAGTGCAATCAAAAGAACAAAGTAAATGTCTAGAAACATACCCTAAAGAAACAGAGATCTATGAATTACCTGAAAAATAACTGAAAATAGCCACCTTAAAGAAGCTCAATGAGCTAGAAGAGAGCAGAGAGACAACTTAAAAAAAAAACCTGTAAAACACAATTGAGAATATCAAGAGAGAGAAAGAAATTATAAACAAGAAACAAACATATTCTGGAGCTGAAGAATACAATAACTGAACTGAAAAATTCACTAGAGGGGGTCAACAACAGACCTGGTCAATCAGAAGAAATAATCAATGAACTACGTCATTTGAAATTACTGGGTGAGAGGAACAAAAAGAAAAAAAGGATGAATAAAAGTGAAAAGCCTACAGAACTTACAAGCCACAATGAAGTGGAGCAATATACTCATCATGGGAGTTCCAGACGAAAAAGAAGAGAGAGGAATGGGTAGAGAGCTTATCTGAAGAAATAATGGTTGAAAACTTCCAAAAGGACATCCAAATTCATAAACCTCAGTAAACTCCAACGAGGATGAACCCAAAGAGACACACACTGAGACATATTATAATCAAACTATCAAAAGTCAAAGACAAAGAATCAAACTTGAAATCAGCAAGAGTAAAGAAACTCATTGTGCATGGGAGCCCCCATAAGACTATAAACAGATTTTTTAGCAGAAACTTTTCAAGCTAGAGGTTAATGGGATGATGTATTCACTGTACTGAAAGAAAGAAACTGACAATCATTAATATTATATCCTTCAAAACTGTCCTTCAAAAATAAAGAAAAAATAAAAACTTTCCCAGATAAATAAAAGCTGAGGAAGTTCATCACCAGTAGAGCTGCTTCAAGAAATGCTAAAGGGAGTCCTTCAAGTTGAAATAAAAGATGTTGGATAGCAAAATGAAAGCATAAAGAATGCTCTCTGGTAAAGGTAAATATATAGACAAATACAGAACATTGTAATGGTGATATACAAATCACTTTTAATCTGGTTGAGAATTTAAAAGGTAAAAGCATAAAAAATAACTATAACTATGAAACTATGTTAATGGATACACAATGTGACAGGATGTAACTTGTGACACGGATAACATAAACTGGGGCAGGTGATGTAAACATATAGAATGTTTTGTATGTGATTGAAGTTGTTGTTATCAGTTTAAAATAGATTATTATCACTACAAGATGTTTTATGTAATCTCCATGATAACCACAAGGAACACATCTATAGAAGATACACAAAAGAAAATATGAAAGAAATCAAGCATGTTACTACCAAAAAATCAGCAAAACACAAAGGAAGGCAACAAAAGACAAAATTTGCTACAAGACAGATAGAAAACAATTTAAAAATGGCAATAGTAAATGCTTCCACATCAGTAATTACTTTAAATGGTTAAACTCCCCACTCAAAAGACACAGAGTGGCTGAATAAATAAAAAATAAGATCCAACTCTACAGTCTCCACAAGAGATTCATTTTAATATAAGAAAGAACACAGGGTAAAAATGAAAGGGTTGAAAAAGATATTACATGCAAATAATAACCAAAAGAGAACAAGGATGATCATACTTTTATCAGACAGAATAGACTTTAAATCAAAAACTGTCACAAGAGACAAAAAGGACATTATATAATGATAAAAGGGTCAATTCACCAGGTAGATATAACAATTATAATATATATGCATCTAACATCAGAGGATTCAAATATGTGAACCAAACACTGACAGAATCTAAGCGAGAAACAGACAGTAACACATTAAGAGTTCAATACCCCACTTTCAATAATGGATAAAA
Source organism: Balaenoptera physalus (assembly GCF_965194825.1). Classification (NCBI taxonomy): domain Eukaryota; kingdom Metazoa; phylum Chordata; class Mammalia; order Artiodactyla; family Balaenopteridae; genus Balaenoptera; species Balaenoptera physalus. The sequence continues at coordinate 45,536,891 of NC_138886.1, forward strand.
CAACCAGACTGAATAGAAGGAAAGAGAGAAGTTAACACTGTACAACAATTGGACCTAAAAGACATATACAGAACACTCCACTCAACAACAGCAGAATATATATTCTTCTGAAGTACACATGGAACGTTCTCCAGGACATTAAAACTGATGTCACAGAGTAAAAAGGATCATAAGAGACTACTATGAACAACAAATGCCATGAACTACTATATACCAACAAATAAGATAATCTAGAAGAACTGAATAAATTTTTAGAAACATACACCTACCAAGAATGAATCACAAAGAAATAAAAAAAAAAATGAACAGAACTATCACTAGTAAGCAGATTGAATCAGTAATCAAAAAATCTCCCAACAAAGAAAAGCCCAGTAAAGATGGCTTCACTGGAAAATTCTACCAAACATTTAAAGAAGGATGAACACAAATCCTTCTCAAATTCTCCCCCAAAAATTAAAGATGAGGGAACACTTCCAAGCTTATTCTATGAGGCCAGCATTACCGATACCAAATTGATATAAAGATACTTAAAGAAAAGAAAATGACAGCCCAATATCTCTGATGAATACTGATGCAAAAATCTTCAACTAAATACTAGCAAACTGCATTTTAAAATTCAACAGTACATAAAAGGATTATTTACCATAAGCAGTGGAATTTATTCCTGGAATTTAAGGATAGTTCAATATATGAAAATCAATCAATGTAATGCACCACATTAACAGAATGAAGGGCCATAACAACAGTATCATGTCAATTGATGCAGACATGAAAAAGCATCTGATAAAATTCAACACTATTTCATAATAGAAACACTTAATAAACTATGAATAAAAGGAAATTATCTCAACACAATAAAGGTCATATAAGAAAAGCCCACAGCTAACATTACATTCAATGATAAAAAATTGAAAGCTTTTCCTCTAAGATCAGGAAAAGGAATGCCCACTTTTGCTGCTTCTGTTGAACATAGTACTGGAAGCCCTAGCCAGAGAAATATATCAAAAAAAAAAATTGCTATAAATAAATAAAAAGCATCCAGATTGAAAAGGAAGAGGTAAAATTACCTTTGTTCACAGATGAAATGATCTTTTATGTAGAAAACCATAAATATCCCTATAATTGTTCATGGTAGTGTCTTATGATCCTTTTTATTCCGTGGCATCAGTTTTAATGTCTCCTCCTTATTTTACTAATTTGAATCTCCTCTTTTTATTTCTTAGTTAGTCTAGCTAACGGTTTGCCAATTTTGATGCTATTTTTTTAGAAAACAACTCAGCTTTGTTGATTTTTTTCTATTTTTTCTATCCTTTATTTCATTTATTTCTGCTCTAATCTTTATTATTTCCCTCCTTTTGATAATTTTGGGTTTAGTTTTATCTTCTTTTTCTAGTTCCTTGAGGTGTAAGTTAGGTTGTTGACTTGAGATATTTCCTAAAAAAACAAACAAAAAAACAAAACCAAAAAAAAAACCGGGTAAAAGTAATAAACAAATTCAGCAGTTTCAGGATACAAAATCAACATACAAAAACCAGTTGTATTTCTATACACTAAAATTAGACAATCTGAAAAGAAAACTAAGAAAGCAATCCCATGTACAAGAGCATCGAAAAGATTAAAATACTTAGGAATAAACTTAAGCAAGGAGGTGAAAAACTTGTACACTGAAATATGCAAAACATTGCTGGAAGAAATTGAAGAAGACACAAGAAATGGAAAGACTTCCCATATTCATGGATTGGAGGACTTGATATTGTTAATATGGCCATAATACATACAAAGTGATCTACAGATTCAAGGCAATGGCTATCAAAATCCTCATGGCATTTTTTTACAGAAATATAAAGAACATTCTAAAATTCGAACGGAATTTCAGAGGATCCCAAATTGCCAAAACAATCTTGAGAAAGAAAAACAAAGCTGAAGTCCTCACAATTTTTTATTTCAAATCATATTACACAGCTACACTAACCTAACCAGTACAGTACTGGCATAAAGACAGACACACAGACCAGTGGAACAGAATAGAGAGCACATAAATAATCCCTTGCACATATGGTCAAACATGTGAATACACAATGGAAAAAGGGTGGTCTCTTTAACACATGGTGCTGGGAAAACTGGATATCCACATGCAAAAGAATGAAGTTGGACTCTAACCTTAAACTATATAGAGAAATTAACTCAGAATGGAATAATGACCCAAAAGTAAGACCTGAAACTATAAAAATCCTAGAAGAAAACATAGAGGTAAATCTTCACAACACTGGGTTTGGCAATGATGTCTTAAATATGATACCAAAAGCACATACAACAAAAATAAATAGATAACGTGGATGACATCAAACTTATAAACTTCTGTGCAGTAAAGAAAACAATGAACAGAGTGAAAAGGCACCCTATGGAATTAGGAAAAAATATTTGCAAATCATATATCTGATAAGGGATTAGGAAGATATACAATGGCAAATAAGTACATTAAAAGATGCTCAACATCACTAAACATCAGGGAAATGTAAATTAAAATCACAATGATATATCAACTCAAACCCATTAGGATGGCCACTATGAAAAGAAAAGAAAAGAAAAGAAGAGAAAAGAAAAGAGAAAAGAAAAGAAAAAAGAAGTGTTCAGGGCTTCCCTGGTGGCGCAGTGGTTGAGAATCTGCCTGCCAATGCAGGGGACACGGGTTCGAGCCCTGGTCTGGGAAGATCCCACATGCCGCGGAACAACTAGGCCCGTGAGCCACAATTACTGAGCCTGCGCGTCTGGAGCCTGTGCTCCGCAACAAGAGAGGCCGCGATAGTGAGAGGCCCGCGCACCGCGATGAAGAGTGGCCCCCGCTCGCCGCAACTGGAGAAAGCCCTCGCGCAGAAACGAAGACCCAACACAGCCATAAATAAATAAATAAATAAATAATTAAAAAAAAAAAAAGAAGTGTTCACTACAATATAGAGAAATTAGAAACTTTGTGCGCTATCAGTGAGAATGTAAAATGGTGCAGCTATGGAAAACAGTATGGAAGTTCCTCCAAACATTAAAAATAGAATTACTATATGATCCAGCAATTTCACTTCTGGGTATATATTAAAAGAATTGAAAACAAAATCTGGAAGAGCTATTTGCACAACCACGTTCATTGCAGCATTATTCACACTAGCCAAGAGGTAGAAGCAACCTAGATATCAATCGTCAGATGAACAGATAAAGAAGATGTGGTGTATACATATAACAGAATGTTATTCAGTCTTAAAAAAATAAGGAAATTCTGTTATATGCAGCAACGTGGATAAACTTTGAGGACATTATGCTAAGTGAAATAAGCCTGTCACTATGAGACTGTAGGATTTCACTTATATAATACAGTATCTACAGTAGTCACGATCTCTTAGAAATAGAAATAATAATGGTGCTTGTCAGACTCTGGTGTGAGGGGGAAAAGGGAGTTGTACAATGAATGTAGAGTTTCAGTTTTTCAAGACGAAAAAGTTCTACAGAGCTGTTTCACAACAATGTTCACATAGTTAACACTACTATACTGTACACTTTAAAGTGGGTAAGATGGTAAATTTTATATTGTATGTTTCTTATCACAATAAAAAGATGACAATAAAAAGACTATTTTTAGAAAAACAAGAACTGTGCAAATTTACTGCTAGTGTCTGCAGGTAGAGTAAATGTTAAATCATACTAGGTTGAAATTGGATGTACATAAAAGAATCCAAGAACACTGTACATAGAAATAAGCAAAATAAAATATATAAAATTATTTTTCTAATTTAAAAATAGTTTTCAGATCCTTGAGTACTTCATGTGTCATGACTAGACAGAGTGTATCCTAAGATTGTTTTAACATTCATAAAATAAATCAGTGTAATTCACCATATTAACAGAAAAAAAGGATAAAAACCATACGCTTATTCAAATAGATGAAGGAAAAGTATTTGACAAAACTTAACATCCGTTAGTAACAAAACCTCTCAGTCGACTAGAATTAAGGGAGAACTTTCTCACCTTTATAAGGGGCATCTAAAATTTTACAGCTAACATCACACTTAACAGTGAGATACTGAACACTTTTTCCCTAAGACTGAGAACAAGGCAAGGATATTCCCTCTTCTTTATAATCTTGTATTGAATATTATCCTACGAAATCTACAAAAACTTACTGAAACTAATAAGTGAATTGTGCAAGCTTGCAGACACAAGGTCAATTATATAAAAATTAATTGGATACTAGCAAAAAACAACTGGAAATTAAAATTTAAAAAATTTCATTTACAATGCAAAAATTGAAATCATAGGAATAAATTTAACAAAGTATGTGCCACACCTCTACACTGAAAAGTATTGCTGAGAGAAAGGAAAGAAGTCTAAATAGATGGAGATATTTACCTTTGTTAATGGATCAGAAAACTCAACATAGTTAAAATGCCAATCTATAGATTCAATACAATCAAAATCTAAATCAAAATCTCAGCAGGTTTTTTTAAAAAATCATATGATGAAAATCTGGTTCTAAAATTTATGTTAAAAAGTCAAAGGATCCAAGACAGCCCAACTAATTTTGAAAAGAACACATTTGGATTTCAAGACTTACTATAAAACTACAGTAGTGGTTTTGGTATTCGCATAATTAAGAAAATGAAAAGACAATCCCCAGACTGGGAGAAAATATTATGTATATACTGACACAGGAGTTCTATTCAGAATACACAGAAGGGCCCTGACTTACGAGGGTTCCACTTAGGATTTTTTTCAACTTTATGATGGTGCAAAAGCAATACACATTCTGTAGAAAGCGTACTTTGATTTTGATCTTTTCCTGAGCTAGCAGTAGTACACAGTACAATACTCTCTCATGATGTTGGGCAGTGACAGTGAGCCTGCACTTAAAACCATTCTGTATCCATACAACCATTCTGTGTTTAACTTTTAGTACAGTATTCAATTACTTGAGCTATTCAACATTTTATTATAAAATAGGCTTTGTGCTAGATGATTTTGCCCAACTGTGAGCTAATGTAAGTGTTCTTGGTATATGTTTAAGGTAGGCTAGGCTAAGCTATGAAGTTCGATAGGTTAGGTGTATTAAATGAATTTCTGACTTATGATATTTTCAACTCACTATGGGTTTCTTGGGATGTAAGCCCACTGTAAGTTGAGAAGATGTGTATAAAGAACACTTGCAACTCAGCAACAAGACAAATCACCCAATAAAATAATAGGCAAAATATTTGAATAAGCACTTCACAAAAAGATATATGAATGGCCAATAAGCACATAAAATATGCTCAACATCATTAGTTGTCAGGAAAATACAAAATAAAACCACAATGAGATATCACTAAACACCCATTAGAACGATCAAAATTAGAAACACTGACAATACCAAGTGTTGGCAAGTATGTGTAATAACTGGAACTCTCAGACTTTGCTGGTGGAAATGTCCAGTGGTGGAATAACTTTGTTAAACTGTTTGGACATTTCTTATAAAGTTGAACACACTCCTAGCATATCACTTAAACTTTCTACTTCCCAGATATTTACCTAAAATAAATGAAAATATATGTCCACACAGAGACTTTCACAGGAATCTTTCTAATGGATTTCTTCATAATAGCTAAAAACTTCAAACAACCCAAACTGATCATCATCAAGATAGATAAACAAACCATGATATAATAGTGAAATACTATCTGCAACAAAAAGAAATGAACTACTGATACATGCAACAACATGGAAGAATCTCAAAAACATTAAGTTAAAAAGCCAGACACAAAAGAGTATGTACTACATGAATCCATTTAGATGTACATCTAGAAAAGATTAATCTGATTTACAGGAACAGAAAGCAGATTAGTAGTTGCTTGGGGCCTGGGTGAAGGGCTGATGTCAGGTTGGGGGAATAATTAACTGAGAATGGGCACAAGAAAACTCTCTGGAATAATAGAAGCATCTTGAAAATGGTGGTGGTTACAGGTTTACAGCTGACAAAACCCATCAGACTATACACTCAAAACTGGAGCATGTAGTATATACCTCAACACAGCTGACTTTAAAAAAGAGGATAATCTTTCCTCTAGTCATTTGTTTGTGGTAATTTTGGCATACAAAAATTTAAATTTTTACACAGTCAAAATATATCAATCTTTCTCTTCACTGTTTTTGAGTTTTGTGTCATGTCTAGGAAAACTTTCCTTGAATATTTCATAGAGAGGCCATTTGACAGAATGTTTCATAATGTAGATTCTGACATCAGATAGCCATCAAGAGACTATTCACACTTGGGCAAATTAATCTCTATTTTATAATTTCCCCATTTAAAAATCTGTAGATAATTACAGTTTCTACATTAAATGGTAGACAGTGACAAAATGTAGGTAAAATAGAATACTAATAGATACATTGAAAGGTTTAATTAACACTAGCTATTTTTATTACCATATTTTCATAGTGTTTATTATTTGAACTATTATACAAATTAAGAGCAGTACAGAGATTATAATGAACACCTGTGTAGACACTATCCAGTTCTGTCAAATCTCCATTAACATTCTGACAAATTTGTTTCAGATGTCCTTCCTTCAAGGGCAACTGGATTCCTCTTTGTACTCTTTGATTCCAGTCTTTCCCCAACTTACACATAATCACTTTCCTGAAATTGGTGTGTATTTTTCTTGCCCACATTGTAAAGTTATACTATATATTTTTACCTTTATAAAAATATAAATTATTTGAATTTTCAATTTTACATAAATGGCACACTGTATGCATTGTTATACAACTTAATTTTCTTAATCAACTAATACAGTTGAGACATCTATGTTTTTACATGTCAGAATAATTCTACATTTTTATTTTTCACATCTATGTTTGAACCTATCTGGATCTTATTTTGATGTAAATTATGATGTAGGCTTGGAATTCACTGCTTTTGTTAATGGTTAGCTGGTTTCAAAACCACATGTGTAATTTTTTGCCTCACATACTTGAAATTATGCTTTTTATTGTTGTTATTTAAATTTTCTTCTCCCAATTTTATTGAGATATAATTGACACAAAGCACTGTATAAGTTTAAGTTGTATAATGATTTGACTTATATACATCCTGAGATGATTGCCACAATAAGTTTAATGAACATCCATCATCTCATATGGATACAAAATTAAAAAAAAAAATTTTTTTTCCTTGTGGTGAGAACTCAGGATTTACTCTCTTAACAGCTTTCATATGTAACATGCAACAGTGTTAATCCTATTAATCATGTTGTACATTACATCCCTAGTACTTATTTATTTTATAATTGGAAGTTCTAACCTTTGGACCACCTTCATCCAATTCCTCCTCCTCACCCCCCACCCTCTGCCTCTGGTAACCACAAATATGATCTCCTTTTCTATGAGTTTGTCTGTTTGTTTGGTTGGCTTTTTTTTGACGTATAATTTACCTACAACACTATGTTAGTTCCTGGTGTACAACACAGTGATTCAATAATTCTATACATTACAAAATGATAACCCTGATAAGTCTGGTTACCATCTGTCACCATACAAAGATACTACATTGTTATTGACTATATTCCCCACTCTGTATGTTTTATCCCTGTGACTCATTTATTTCATAACTGGAAGTTTGTTCCTCTTAACCTCCCTCACCTATTTCTCTCACCACTGACCCCCACCACAGCAATCACCTGTTTGTTCTCTGTATTCGTGACTATATTTCTGTTTTGTTATGTGTATTTGTTTTGTTTTTTAGATTCCACATATAAGTAAAATCATACAGTATTTGTCTTTCTCTGTCTGACTTACTTTCCTTAGCATCATACCCTCTAGGTCTATCCATGTTGTTGCAAATGGCAAGATTTCATTCCGTTTTATAGCTGAGTAATATTCCATTGTATATATACATCTTCTTTATCCATTTATCTATTGATGGGCACTTAGGTTGCTTCCATATCTTGGATATTGTGCATAATGCTGCAGTGAACATAAGGGTGCATATATCTTTTCAAATTAGTGTTTTTGTTTTCTTTGGAAAAATACCCAGAAGTGGAATTATGCCATTTTGTATTCTACTATAGACATATATACTTAATATGTTTAAAATGTATTAAACATATTTGGGTATGTGTCTTGATTTTTCTTTTGTTACTTTGATCTGTATCTTGGATTCCATGTCACTACCACATATTTCAAATATTTTAGCTTTTTATATAATTATTGCAGCTTATATATATATGTGTGTGTACATATATATAAATATGTATATAATAATAATGCTGTAAATGATGTTTGTTTTTAATTTTTAGATTTACAATGTACAAAGCATGGAAGACAATTATTGTTACAGAACAGATATAAACATTATGAATCATGACAATTTAAAAATAATATTATAAGTAACACTCTTGGAGAAAGGGAAGAGAGAAGACTGGTGGAAGAAAGTTTAAAGGTGCTAAAATCTTAGTCTGTCCAAGTGGGGAGTCAGTAGGTCCTGTCTAAGCATACTAAATAAAAGTAGTACAGGTCCAAATTTACTTTTTAAGTTTAAACATCAATTATAAACAAATATTGGGAAGTACAGACATAATGTAAATGTACTAGAAGTTTTATCTTTTAAAGGATTGTCAGTAGATAGTATTCAAATTGACAAATCAAGATATAAGAGCACCTATAAATTACTTAAGTTATACTGGAAACTGCCAGAAGATCTAGAAATAGAATTTATTAATAGTAATTATCCCTAGAGAATGGACTAGTGATTGGGGAAGAAACTTTATGTTTTATACCCTCACATGTATTACTTTCACCATAAAAATAATTTAAGAAGTTAATTGTCTCCAGAGTATATCACTGGAGTTTGGATAAATTATGCCAACTATATGCCACAAGGCAAAGGCAGATGATCCAGGGGCTGATGTGGGACTCTTTAGAATCTAAAGTCCCCAAACTAACCATTCTAAAGAATTAGGAATTGTTGGATCTTAAAAGGTTTACAGGAAAAATTGCTCTGTAAGTAATTAATAATCAAAGTCCTAGCACCAATTTCAAAAGAGCCCATTTTCAAGCTATTTATTACTAGGATATTCTATTTCATTTTTCTGGCAATATTAAGAGAAGATTCTCTGGATATATGTCTTTTCCTCTGGTTATGCAGGCTGAGAAGAAGCCGGCTAGAGTAGGTGTGTCCTATGTATTTTTTAAATGGGGTCAGTTTTAGTTTGTTAGATGTTCTTAGGAATATTTGACCTTCTTAGAAGACAAGGTCTTCAGTGAAGATGCTGATTTCATTTCAAATTATAGTCTCCCAAGAAAGTCTTAATTAGGGAATGTCAACACTGATTCATGAACATCTTTTATCTGTTATCCATATGCCATCCTTGAAATTAGAGGTATAGCAAGGCAAGTTGTTGAAATTTCAAGGCTACCTTGATAATTCTCTTGATATTATGCCAATTTCCTCGTTTTATCCTCTCTAGGTTATTACTAAAAGTGAATTACTTCTTTAGGAACACCATTACCCTACAGAAACATTCATATGACTGTACATCCACCCATTTTCAAAAGTAATTTCTTCTCTGGCCCTTTACTCGTTGAGAGGTAGGACTCCAAAGTGACATTCTACCTTCCACAAAACTAAATTCTTGACCTAGTAATTTTCTGACTCTTCTTTCTCTTACTGAAAATCCTTAGGAAATCTATAGTTTCTCACTTAAGCTCTACTGCTAATGCCTTGGTTTAGAATGCCTGTAAATTCATCTTCTATCAGGAATTGGTTGGTTACCTTCTATTTTGGCCCAGTTGATCTGCCAGATTGGGACACACCACACAGGGTGCTCTCAGGGCTATAAGAAGCAATGACCCTGGTTGATGATGGGCCCAAAAGTAAGAGCTATGAAAGTATATTTTTAGATCCGATAGAATCCCTTGGATCATGCTCCATGGTGACCAAGGATTATTTTAGAAAAATGGTTCATGAGGGTAGAAAGAAAGCAATTTTACGTATTATATTTATGAGAAATTTTAGAATTCTATGCTTGTAGACAAATATTAGTTTATTTTTAAGGGTTTAGGACTTTTCTCCCTCTGGCCCTTGGTGGGGAAAAGAGTAGGAGTACAGTCAGGAAGGTACTTTGGTGAATTGGCCAAATCTACTATTCAAGGTTCAGGGGAACTGCTGTCAAGCTGCCCAACTCAAATGATGAGAGCTATTTTATTCTGTTTTTTATATAATTCCCTGGCAAGCAGAATATGATATCTGTCTTAACACTTATATTCTCCCTGCCAAAAGCGCAGGCAGTATGTTTGGACATATGGTCTCATTTTTATGATCTTTTAACCTTTATTTATTCTACATACCCTATGGCAGAGGTAATCACTTGTGGGACTTGAATTGCTAGGAAAAGTTCCCATCTGGAGACTCTGAAAAAGAAGAGAATTGCTTCCACGAGGGAAAAAATAAAAAAATAAATAAAGATAGATGGAATCATTTAAATGCAATAATTTCAGTTCCATTCTTGATGGTGTTAACCTAGTGATATAATAGGTGGGGGAGAAAATCTATGGGAAATTTTCCCTATGTCTCTTCTCTGGGGTTTAGCACTATAAAAAACAATGTAGTAAGCAACGGGTACTGCCCACCAATCTTGGTTAGAAAGTTTGTTTTTTATTTTTTATTTTTTGGAGCAAGGCATGATTTTATTATTTAAACATTATTTTTCATGTAACCTATTATTACATTGTCATGTTTTGGGTTCTTTTAAAAAAATTTTATTGGAGTATAGTTGATTTACAATGCTGTGCTAGTTTCACGTGTACAGCAAAATGAATCAGTTATACATATACATATATCCACTCTTTTTTTTAAAAATATTACTCAGCCATAAAAAAAGAACAAAATAATGCCATTTGCAGCGACATGGATGGACCCAGAGATTGTCATACTGAGTGAAGTAAGTCAGACATAGAAAGTATTTTTTTAAAGCTTGGTCATAGAAATCTTGAACTGTTTTTTCACAAGTGGCTGATGTATCAGTTAGGATTATGTGTGCCACAAATAGTAGTGAACCCTGAATAACAATGGCTTAAACCAGACAGACATTTAACTTCTTCTCATATAAAACAAGTTCCTCCAGAGTTACATACGTCAGACCTGTGTGATAACAATATTATTTACACACAGGCTTTTTCAATGTCTCTGCTTCCCTATTACTACAGTGTGGCCTTTGTCTAAAAGAGCTTCCAGAGTTCCAGTCATTACATCTGAATCCCAGGCAGTAGGGTGGAGGTTGGTGAATGTTGAGTGGTATGAGTTAAGTAGTCCAGGGAAGAGCTCTTGCAGTAAAATGTTGAATAAAAATGGTCACTGAGGTCTTTACCTCATTCCCAATCTTGGGAAATTTTTAATATTTCATAACTGTATATTATGGTTATGGCAGTTTTAAAATTTAGAAATCAGATTAAGGAAGTTATCTTTTATTTTTAATTGCTAATTTAAAAACTATGGGGCTTCCCTGGTGGCGCAGTGGTTGAGAATCTGCCTGCTAATGCAGGGGAAACGGGTTCGAGCCCTGGTCTGGGAAGATCCCACATGCTGTGGAGCAACTAGGCCCGTGAGCCACAACTACTGAGCCTGTGCGTCTGGAGCCTGTGCTCTGCAACAAGAGAGACTGCGACAGTCAAGAGGCCCGTGCACCGCGATGAAGAGTGGCCCCCGTTTTCCGCAACTAGGGAAAGCCCTCGCACAGAAACGAAGACCCAACACAGCCAAAAATAAATATAAAAATAAATAAATAAATAAAAGATTACTATTAATTAAAAAAACTATGAATGGTTGTTGAATTTTATCACATGCATTTTTTTGCATTTATTGAGATGTCCAATAGTTCTTCTTATATATTGATTTATGTGGTAAAATACATTGTTTTTTTGAAGATTAAGTCAATCTTACATTTATGGAATAAATACAGCTTAGTCATTATTTTAATATACGACTGGATCCAATTTGCTGATATATTTGTATTTATGAGAAATACTTGCCTATAATTATCCTTTTTTATTATATACTTAGGAGATTTTATTATATTGGTTTCATAGAATGAATTGGGAAGTGAACACTATTTTTCTCTTTGTTAGAAGAATTCTGTAAGATTGATATTATTTCTATTTTCTATATTTAGAAGAATTTACTGCTGAAACCATCTGTAGGCTCTTTCATTTTGAGTATTGGTAACTTTTGCCTTCTTTTTCTTGATCAGTATTGCTAGAGATTTATTAATTTTGTAAGTCTTTTCATAGTCAAAATTTGGCTTTACTGGTTTTTCTATATTGTACATTTGTTTTCTATTTCATTATTTTTACTCTTATCTTCATTACTTAATTCCTCCTATGTAATTTGGGTTTTATTTACTATTATTGTTGTAATTTTGGAGACTGCTATTTAGATTATTTTTAGTTTTTCTTCTTATCTAATACATGCATTTAAGACTATAAACTCCCTTCTAAGCCATGCTTTTGTTTCACCCCACAGATTTTGATATGTTATACTGTCATTATCATTCAGTTAAAATATTTTATAATTTATGTTGTGATCTCTTCTTTGACCCATGGATTAGTTAGAAATCCATGTATTTGGGTATTTTCTAGTTATCTTTTTATTTATTTCTAGCTTAATTTCACTGTGGTCAGGGAACATAATATATATTATTTTAATCTTCTAAAATTTGGTTAGACTTGCTTTGTGGACCAACATATGGTCAAACTGTTTCACAAAAATAAATATGCAGTTGTGTGAAGCATTCCATATATGTCCATACATGTTAATGAGCTGAATTTAAATTGTTCATATCTTCTATATCCTGACTGATTTTATGTCTACTTGGTTTCTCAGTTATTAAGAAAGGTGAATTAAAGTTTTCCACTATGATTGTGTATCTCTCTAGTTTTCCTTTTAGTTATGTCATTTTTTGCTTTTTAGTGCACATTAAACTTAGCATTTTTAACTTCCTTAGACTTGGCCTTTTATCATTATAAAATACTTCTCCATTTCTCTAGTAATGCTTCTTGCATCAAAGTCTACATTAACTGATATTAGTATAGTTATATTGGTTTTCTTTTTGTGTAGTGTTTGCATGACATATCTTTTTCCATTCTTTTACTTTCAATCTTTCTGTCTTAATATATTTAAGGTTTGTCTGTTGTAAACAGATATAATCATGTTTTATTTTCTACCTTAGCCTTACAACCTAAATCCTCTAATTAAAGTGTTTAATTTATAAGCATAATTATAAAAATATAATTATTTCCAGGTACAGAATTATATCAAATATTAATATCTGCTTCCTTAATATCCTGCAAGTTTTTATTCACTTCACATTTAAATAGTATTTTTACAAAGAATAGAGCTTTATGCCAGCAATTATTTTCTTTCAACATTTAAAAGATACAACTCACTTATGCTCTGCTTCCACTGTTTTTGACAAGAGATCAGCTATCAGCTTTATTATTTCTTTCTTTGAAGGTAATATGTTTTTTTACTGTGGCAACTTTTCTCCTTGTATGTGATTTTTAAGAGTTTTGTTATGTTGTCCCTAGTTGTGATTTTTCTTTTCATTTTTCCTGTTTGGAGTTTGGTTATGTCTTAATTCTTTCACAAGTTCTGGACTATTCCTGTTTATTATTTCTTCAAATATGCTTCTGCCTCTTATTTTCTCTCCTTATATTCTGTATTTCCAATTACACATATCTTAGAACTTTTCACCACATTCCATATCTCACATTCTCTTTACATGTATTCTATATCTTTTGCTCTCTATGCTTTAGCTTGGTTATTTTCTAATATTCTGCCTTCTAACTACAAACTTCCTTTTCTGATGTGTCCCTTTTGTTATTAAGCCCATCTATTTATTTCTTAAATTCAGTTGTTGGGTTTATATTTGATTTCTTGTATAGCATACAGTTGCTTATGAATTTTTTGCATCTTGTTTATGTTCTTGTACATATTAATTACATTTAAGGTCTATGATTCAAAACTCTGATATATGAATTGTGTATGGGTCTATTTATATTGTCTATTTTTTCTCTTGGTCTTTTGTTTTAATATGCCTGGTAAGTTTTTATTAAATACTGGGTATTTTGTATAAAAATTATAGTAGTTCTGAATGATAATTTTTCCTTAAGAGAGTAGTCACCCTATCCTCTCATAGAGAGCTTAAATAAGGTCAGAACACTATTTTATTCAGAGACTGAGCTGAGTAGAGGCTCAGTTCTAGTCTTTATAAGCTTTGATCTACCTCTGGTTTGTTTCTATCCCTAAGATGTAGTCTTCTTGAATTCCAAACATTGGGATCGGTGTGTTTAATAGGGTCTCTATACTCAAGTCTAGTTATTATTATTAGTATCTTTCCTCATCACTGTGAGACTGCTGAAAATTATCTTTGCTTTTCAGAGGCTTTCTATCTGGCTTCTTAGCCTCCTCCCTAATGCAGTTAAAGAGTTCAACAAATACTCAAGCAAAACATTGTTGAATGCTGAGCTCAATTCACTGCATCTGTCATCTCTTTTGAATTTTTGCTCTATACATGTTAGTTTCTGTGAAAAGCCCTAAACTTTATGTTTTATCTCCATGTTCTTGTGAGAATGTCAAAGCTCTTCTGGATTTTCTGCCTCTTAGCTGTGCCCTGCTTCCCAGATTCCCAGCCTCTCTCATCTGCACCAAAAGTATAGAAATGCCTTTAGTGGAAAAGTAGATCACAGAACATATTAGCTCACCTCTCTGTCATTCAACTATTTCCTTCTCTCTGAAATGTGTACCACTTAAGTACTGGCTTTTGGGAAAGCTCTCTGATGCTTTCAAACAGGGTTTTTTGTTTTTTCGTTTTTTTAATTCAGATTTTAAAAATATCTAAAATGAATGTATTGGTCTGTCAAAAAGCTATGGTATCTCATCTGGGAATACAGTCCCCTCTCCTTAAAAATTAATATTATATTAATCTTTTTTGGAAGACTGAAATAATGAAGAAAGCAATTAGAAGTTAGAAATATTTTACTCGTGGGAAAATTGAGGTTAAATAAAATATTTATGGAGAGCTTACTAAGAACAAAGCATGGAACTATGCTTTAGATGATGTAGTAATTATAATAATTACTTATAGTACTAATAATAAAAGGCATAATAAAGCCTTTTATCTGATAGAGCTTATAATTTTATAGGAAACACAAAACTAACCCACTGAATTTTCAGAGAAAAATGTCAGAGTACAGTCATACACAATAAACTATATTTATATTCTAGTTCAGGAGTTGGTATACTATAGCCAGAGGGCCAAATTTGTCCCACAGGCTGTTTTTGTAAGTAAAGTTTTATTGGAACATGACCAAAATCATTCCTTTAAATATTGCTATAACAGCAGAGTAGTGGCAACAGAGATTGTGCGGCCTGCAAAGCCAAAAGTATTTATTAAATTACTGTAAAACAGAAATCATTTGCTAACCCTTTTCTTAACTTCAGTATTATTTTGGGTCATCATTTGTTCTCTTGCAGGCCACATAATTTTAGTTGATGGAAAATTCCAAAATATCTCCCCAAATTAAATCATTTCCTTCTTTTGTGGCTATTTTAAAACCATTTATCCTTGCTGGTTCTGGTGTGAGGACTTCAATTCTGTGGTTGTAATCTTGAATTATTACTGTTACTTGGACTGAACCTACAACAGAATTCATTTTGTTTGCCACTGACAAGGTCTTCTGTCTCCTGTACAAAATTCTTGTGACTTTTGTTATTGCATCTTTTGCTATCCTGGATACCATTTATCTGGCTGAGATTATAATTGAAAACAAAAACAAAAAACATTTTGAACTGTTGCCAGTTTTGGAGTCAGGAGGCTCAATAGGGGAAAACAGTCATTTTCATGTCTGGAGACTTGCCATGAGGCATTTTACTTCTCAAGGACCATCTCTTAGGGAATAGTGGGCCAAGTGGAGTATTCCCAGGAGAAAGAGTGGGCTCAGAACAGCTGACTATAATCTATGTATTTGTCAGCTTAGAGTTCTCAGTGAGGACATATTTTCACACCCTTATTCTTTCCTTTCTGGCACCTTCTCTCCCACACCCCCATACTGCTTCATTTTCATGGTGCTCCTATAGTGGTAGCACTCTCTGTTCCCCTCCATCCCCATCCCCCTCTCCCAATTTTAAGGGAATTCAAAAAGTGCTGGCCCTTTGATTTGAATTGCTCTTCGGGGCTTCGATCTGTCATGTTTTGTAGTAACTGGTTCTTTGTGTAAATAACTGCAGAAGCCATTAACAGAAGATTAATTGTTGACAGTTTCATGACTCTTGGAATAAATAGAAAGTCCATGGACTGAGATTGAAGAGGCAACAGAATAGCCTTGGAAATGTAGAGGACAGACTTACAGAATATATTTTTGAGGTGCCAATGTCATACTTAAATAGATGCAGCATGAATTCCTACAGTTCCCACCCTGAAGTTCCTCAAATGACATAAAAATATATGAATTAATGGAGAAGCAGAAACCTAAAACCAAAAGAGGAAATTCATCTTCAAGTCAGGAGTTCTCATTAGTGAATGCGATAACACATTTGAGGTAATTGGGGGAAAAAATTTAGTTTGTCAACAAATTGTCTCATCAGTGTAAAGTCAAACTACCAATCTTGATGGATTCCCCCACTAACTGGCCATGCAGATTGTTTAAATTATAATGTGAAGTTAAAATGTCAATTCTTGTCAGCCTTCCACCTGATGTATTCAATACATACAGGAGGTTACTGTGGTATCTCCTGATGTTTCTTTGTGGGTGAATTCATCAGGCAGTATTGGTCACCCCCAAAAACCTCAAATGTGATTCATCAGCTGAAATTCTAATTGATGATATTGTCAACACTCATTGTAGTCAATTATGCAAAACGACAGGGTCAGGTTAATTGAAGGGGCTTACTGATGACATCACTTCAGTCCAGCGTGGTGATGTTTCACACTAATCCACGAGGAGTAAATACCTACATAAAGGAGATCACCACACTGGTCAGTCCAGAGTAGCCCTAGCCACGGCCAAAGTCTTCATAAATAAAAAGCAGGTATGGGGCTTCCCTGGTGGCGCAGTGGTTGAGAATCTGCCTGCCAATGCAGGGGACACGGGTTCGAGCCCTGCTCTGGGAAGATCCCACATGCCGCGGAGCAGCTGGGCCTGTTAGCCACAATTACTGAGCCTGCGCGTCTGGAGCCTGTGCTCCGCAACAAGAGAGGCCGTGATAGTGAGAGGCCCGCGCATTGCGATGAAGAGTGGCCCCCGCTTGCCACAACTAGAAAAAGCCCTCGCACAGAAACGAAGACCCAACACAGCCATAAATAAATAAATAAAAATTAAAAAAAAAAAAGAGTTCTCATCACAAAGGAAAAAACTTTAAAAAAAAAAAAGCAGGTATGGCCCATCACAGTTGATCAGAGCCATTGATTGACAATCCACGTTATTGACAAGTTCCTCTTGACAATTGAATGACTTCTTATTTCTATTAGATGTGAAGGACTTGCAATCTGGGCTTAAAGTTGGACATCTTTTTTATCTAAAGAACCATTTTGTTGCCCTTATATTGTTTTCCTTTCTCACTAAAATGCTGCGATTTGAATGGAAGGCAGTGTTTGAAACAGGTATTGATAGGTTTTTAAGGAAAAAAGCATCTAATTACTAGCGGGAAAAACCCTCTAGCTCTCCTCTATTTTTGAAAGATAAATGAAGGGACTGTAGATGTTTAACTCCAATTACATTTCTATTTAGTTCATGCTATTGAGGTTGATTTGTATGTAACCACAGTGAATTGTTCATGTCCAGAATCAGGGTTTTTTTCTTGTAATTGTAAGAGATCACAGAGGCATTTACACCTGCTAACCATAGGTTTTCATTAAGATGATTGATTGCTTGCATTGATTTATTTGATATGTAGGCATTCCTGTGGTGTGAGTTTTCACTTTAAAATGTACACAGTTCATCATTTGGGCTCTTCTCTGGCATTGCCATTAAAGAAATTTTGAGCATGTGTTCTTCCAAAAGGCTTTCCTTGATTAGGTAAAAATGTATTGCCTTTGAAGGAATAAGATATGAATCACTGAACGCTTTTCTGGGTTGTAGTGGTGGAGGGGACACAATGAAAATTATTCTTAACGTACAGATGTCTTTTTGACTTGATATATCTGTGGTTGCCAGTTTATTTAGATATCTGCTCCTATGGTTGAAAGCAGATTTAAAATCAGAGGGATGTTCAAGGTTTAACACTAAAAAGGATAGAACCAACTCACATTGGTTCTTCCTAGGCCCCGGATTACATTCTGAAACTCCTTTTTGCTATAAT
This sequence comes from Balaenoptera physalus, assembly GCF_965194825.1. NCBI lineage: Eukaryota > Metazoa > Chordata > Mammalia > Artiodactyla > Balaenopteridae > Balaenoptera > Balaenoptera physalus. Next base: position 45,555,261 of record NC_138886.1, read on the forward strand.
AAATAAAGTAATTGAAATGAATCAGTCCCTGCTTCCTAGGAAATCCCAAATCTTTACTAGATTTGTAATCTAGTAAATTGGAATTGTAAACTAGATTTGTAATCTAGTAAATTATAATTTGGAAGCAAAAGGAACTTACATACTTATAGGGAGTTGTATTGTGTCCCCCAAAAGACATACCCATGTCCTAACCCAAGTACCTGTGAATGTGACTTTATTTGAAAATGGGGTCCTTGCAGATGTAATTAAGTCATGTATCTGGAGATGAGATCATTTTGGATTTAAGAAGGGCCCTAAATCCAATGAGTGGTATTCTTATAAGAGAGGGAGATTTGACACACACAGAAAAGAAGGTCATGTGAAGATGGAGGCAGAGATTGAGTTATGTTGCAACATGCCAGGCTGCCTGGAATGAGGAACTAGAATGCCAGGAGGCACCAGAAGCTGCAAGAAGTAAGGACAATTTTCCCCTAGGGCCTTTAGAGGAAGTGTGGCCCTACCAACACCTTGATTTTGGACTTCTGGCTTCCAGATAGTGAGAGACTAAATTTCTGTTGTTCTAATCACCAAGTTTGTGGTGATTTGTTGCAGCAGCACTAGAAAATGAATATAATATCCATATTGTAGTCTGTCTGAATAGCTCCCCTAGATTTGTGCCTTGTGCTACCTGCACTACTTGACCAGATAGCCTTGACCTTCATGCTTAGAAAATACCAGATGCAAAATTTACTACCAAATGTTGGCATTCGTGTCACTTGATTCATGGAATCTCTATGTTATACTTTGATTTATTTATTTTTAAATCTTAGTCAAGAAATTACAAATCCCTATAAACCTTTCCTAGTTAAATTTCAATCAAATTAGTCTTGAGACCTGGGCATTTTACTTAGATTACCTAATAGCTCACTTTATGTTTTCTGTGGTTGTCCCTTTAGCTTTTATACAATGCTTACAAATTTAGCATTTCATATAATTGTATTTTTGATGGTTCTGCACACAATTATTGTTGTCAGTATACACAATAATAAAATGAAAACACATACAGGTTAAGCCTCTTGCCCTTAAATAAAGAATGATAGGGACTCAGGAAGAGAACTCTCTTCTCAGAACTCTTACTGTCAGTATACTCAGGTGAGCACTTGGCTGTACAAACATGGTTTTCACTTCAAACTGTTTCTTGGGTGTAAATCTTATCTCAACTATGACATAAACTTTCTGAAAGCAGCAATTGCCTTAAACCCTTTACATGACCATTGCCCTCCCAGGGTTGTTCCTGGTGTAGTTGCTCAATAAATGCTAATCCAACTAAATTGATCTGTGGGCTTCTGATGCAGAGCTCAATACTTTAGATCATTTCCAGAAATTCCTTCAGGATGTAAGAATGTATGATGATGAAAAATCATCAAATCCTTCCCTCCAACATGTATTACTTAATAGACTCAAGTTTTGGAAAAAAGAAATTAAACATTATATGGAGAAAAGATTTTATAAACTGTAATCAATTGTTTAGGAGGGTACTAACCTCAGAAAAGAAATCCAAATAACCTATTCCTAGAGGAAGGTAACTTTAGAAGCTAAATTTGTGATAAAGGATTTTTTTTGGGGGGGGAAGATAGGAAAGAAATAGTAACTATTACTATTTTGTAATAGTTACAAAATAGTTCTGTAGATTGAAAATTGGGCAGCTCTTTTAATTTTCAGGAGTGGAGGGAATGGGTAACTTTAATCCAGTGAAGGAGGGGGCAAGCATGGATTGGTCACTCTGTATTGAACCTGAGTATTTCTTATTTTAATTGACAACATTCACATCTTTGAGCTTCTCATTTAGACTTTGATAAAATCAACTTGCAGAGGCAGATGGCAGGCTGTTATTTTTAATTCACAAGCCATGTTAAATGTATGCCATATGTTATAGAACTTTTCAGGCTCAGCCTTTTGAGTGCTACCACAATAAACTCACCAACTTACAGAAAAGGAAATCTGACAGGAAGAATTATGCACTTGCGGGTTACATTTTTGAAAACTGAAGTCAGTTACTTGTCTCTTTGCCTGATTTAAGGAGGGGTGGGTGGGGAAGAAAAACCTCTCAGCAAAAATGAGAAACCACACATTGAAATGGTAATATCTGTGTAAAAAAGAAGTGGGATTAGTGGGATCTGATTGTTGCTTTGTACTCAGAAGTGATATGTCGCATCAACAGTACAACACTTCTTCCGAAGAATATGAGGCAGCCCATTATAATCCATAAAGGGACTGAAACATGAGTTCTAATTTGTATATTGCTAACAATCCTCAGCAGGGGAGTCATTTCTCTGGCCCTTAGTAGCTCATATGTCAAATTAAAAAAGGTGAATTTGATAATTTCTAAAGCCCCTTCCAGAACTTATATAGTACAAATCACAACCTACCCTCATGGTTACTCATGGTTAATCATAGCCATCTTTATAGGGGCCATATTATGGAATATTGTTCCTTTTTAAAGAAATTCTTCACTTGTCAAGACTCCTAAGTTTCATGGGCATTTTACAAATTACCATTAATGAAGATCAACACGGTTGTTACAAAAAGCTTTTGTTGAGTTACTTTTATGACATCCATTTATTTGTTCATCTCTATATCCAAGACGATCTCTGCCCATTCTAGGTCTAATATCTGAGACACTATACTGGTAATTGAGATACAGCAAAGCTTTTGGCCACCTGCCTCTGTTCCTCTGGATACAAATCAGTTCCCAGAGACCCAAATCTAGATACCTAACCAGAATGTGGGGAACTCAGGGATCATTATCCAATGATGAGAAATTTTGTATCTACTTGTTGCAAGATTTAATATGAATATTAACATTCATATTAAATGTCTATTAAAATGAGTTTCAACTTCTAAATTTCCTTTCTATTCCTTAAGTAGAACAGGAAATGCCTTCTGCTCCAAGAGCAAGAGGTAAGAGAGAAATGCCAGATAACACCATAAGTACTTGAACTAGCTGGTAGGGGGTCTAGGAGATAGAGAACAGAGAATGCTTTATATGAAAAACACAAAACAAGGCTGTAACTTTCAAAGAATAATTTATACGATGCTCTTCCTTCCTTCTCACAAGTTCCTCATCGTTTTATTCTGTTCTTACTCTTGGAACCGTGAATATAACAACCATGTTCAGTAGGAAGCACAAGAGGTAAGTCAAGGTTTACCTGGTGTGTCTTGGGCGGGGTAGAGGCAGATAGGAGAGTGCCTATTGCTGAGATCTCAAATTCTTCCATAAAACATTTATCTGTTTGAATTAAGCTGCATCCTCTCTTAAAGGTGGGAATTGCACTGGAAATGTACCCCCTTTCATAACTCAGAATCACCTTTGTATAACATTCAGGCTCTTTCCTTATTATAACTTCCTGGTTTCTATCCCAAGTTGGTATGCTAATGCAGAAGCTCCCTGAGATGGTTTTCTTGCTCCTACCTGGTTTGACTTTTGCCACTGCAAACAGCATGGAAGCAGAGCTTTCCCTTACTTCTACACCCCTACCTGCACTGCTCTCCTTCCCTTCACAATGGTGTGCGAACACACATGCCCAAAGCTGTGGTAGGCATCTCCTTTTACTGTTACCATTGTTGCCTGCCCCTGTACAAAATGCACTTCCCCAGGCACATTACTTTCATACCCACCTATACATGTTTGTCTTTCTCAGCCTTCTGAACCTGAATTCCTTGAGGGCAGGGGCCCTGCCCTATTTATCTTTATTTTCCCAACATCTAGCTAAACCTGGTACATAGGAAGGACACAAACAGATGTTTGCTGGGTAAAAAAGATGAATGAAAGTGCAATAAAGTATGATTTAATAGACATCTTAGCTAGTTAAGTCAAGAAATGCCTCAATTTCTAGGTCATTTATTCATTCAGTCATTCATTAGACAACCGTTTCACAAATTATTTTATGGAAGAGGTTGACATTACTATACAGAGTTTGCTGTTTGTGTATGTGTGAATGCATGTAAATCCACACATGTATATTTAGAATGAAATTAACTATTAAGTTGGAAATTATTCATTTCATAGTGTTAGTTTAATCATTCCCGCTAATCTTTTTGTTGCCTTTAAAGTTTCTAGAACATTTTTATATATAGATATCTGGTCAAAGTGTGCTGCACTCACTGCCAACTGTAGTTGAGATTTGAGAGTCCAGAATAGATGGACCAGATGGGCAGCTTCCCTCACAGCAGAGTTTCCCAAAGTGCACTCAGCAGATACTTGTTTCATGGGGTGTTAAATGGGATGTTACTAGGTGTTATGAGCAAAGCAACAGAGATAGAGGTAGAAATTGGGAGAGTGAGAGAGAAATTGAGAGAGATTTATATACTCACATGTATTCACATATATAAATATATATGAATATAAAAATATATATTCATATTTCATACAATACATAATGACACATTTGGATTTAATGAAGTTAAATAGATTACTTCAAGATTTTTAAGAAACTTTAATTCACTAATTGCTTTGAAAATAAATAATAAACAGAAATTACATATATATTAATATCTAGCATTTCTCAAATACGTTCTTTTCATGAAAGTTAAAAATTTTAAAGCATTTTCAATAACTTTTGGCCCTATAAAACTTTAGGAAATTGCTAGATTATTACATCACAGCTGAAGGGCATACTCCTGACTGATTGTGCCACATTTTATGAATTCATAGGTTTATGTGGATATGACATATTTGTGAGATCTCAGCTTGTCCTGAATTCTGGTATAAACGTCTTTCTAATTTTTCTGGATTTGATATGATGTCTAGCTTTTGGACACAATACTAATTGTTTCCATTCATCTCCCTGATCACCATAATTCCCTGCTCTTTATTAGGCAGAATCCCATTAGGAAATCAGAAATGTCTCAAGATATTTTAAGCAGAAAGGACTTAATTCAGGGAATTGCTTAAAAGGTTTTGGAAAAATCTTGGAAAGCAAACAGAAGTAGAGGAGGACTGGAGAAAACAAAAGAAGGGTTTCTGCATTTTTAAATTCAAGATCTGAAGCCGCTAAATAATCCTAGGCTGGAGCCACCCTGTCCTTCAGGGTGCTGGGTTGCTGGAGGAGCTGCTGTAATTGGACCCACAATGATGTTACTGAATTGGACTTTTCCAGGAAGCCAGATGCCCACTGGTGCTGCTGAGCTGCCACCAACAGAGCTAGAGCCCACAGTCACCTAGAGTTACTGTCAGGTGCCAATCAATGCTACTGCTGCTACTGAAGAGGTGGCCAGAAGAAGAAAAAAATGGCATCTCCTTTCTCCCTAATTTCAAAATCTCCTACTTTTGCCTTCCATTGACAGACCTATCAGGAACTCAACTGGCAAGGGGGTTTTAGAAATGTGGCATGCAGGCTTTCAATCCTGGTGGGATGCGGGAGGTTACAGAAAGGCAAGTGTGAAAGCAGCAGACACTCTTGAGCACTGTCCACTTCTTTGGGCACTTGACATCCATAAATGTCTTTCTATTCATACTTAAGCTTTCATACAAGAACAAGAAGCATTGAACCTCTACTTAACAAGACGTACTATCACTTTTACCAATAGAGACCCTAAACTGAAACATTGGTAAAAATCTTTGACTTCATAAAATTACGTGTTACACTGCCCCCGTGTAAAAGCCTCTGCTGATCTTCATAGCTTGCATTCTAAGTTCATCATTGTAATCATTTCCTTACAAATTTTCTCTACTTCCCAGCCTTTCTCTATTCTCGACAAACCTCAATCCTATATGAACCCCAGTCAGCTAATTTTATCCAAAGCTGCTCCTTTTATAGGCAAGCCTGACTGGAAAAAATCATGTAAACTAGCTGACTTGTATCAAAATAAGTTAAAATCACCAGCGTCCAGTGAGTATTCAGTACTGCCCAGGACTTCTCCACTAAGCTTGTCCTCTACTCTGTGCAATGATTATTTCAGAATCTCTGCTCCCTTTCCCACATTCATACCATGATATTTGGAAAAAGAAACCAATAGCTGTGAGCTTGATCATCTTCCCAAGAGAAAATCTTAAATGAATCTGCATCTTTATCTCACTGACCTTTCATCCCTTTGCCACAAGAAAGAAAATGTCCTTCCATCATCTTGAAGCTAATGTCGTCTGGAACCTAACATCTCTCAGTTTCTCAAGATCTCTGCTTTTAAAAAAAATATATATTCACATCATTATTTCAATATCTGCCTCTGCATTATTCCCATCACCAGATAAACCTGATCTAGAATTTTAAATCACAAAACAAAGTCAAACTACCCTCCATTGTCTTTCTTTACTTTTTATTTATTTCTGTTACATTTCAGAAGATGGCTAATTGTTCTGCCTCTTCTTCCTCACTTTCCAGTGACTCTTCTTTGTACCCAAGTTTGGCTTCTGTTATCAACACCCTATTCAGACTGCTCATGTCAAGTAACTATATTTAAGGAAATTGGTGGACACTTTCATGCTCATTTTACTTGGCCCAGTTGACTACTTTCTCCATCTTGAACTGACTTTTTATTTTATTGATTGTTTCTCAATACAGTCTCTCTCTGAAAAAGTACTTCTCTGTGTTGACGATCTTTAGGCCCATATCTTAGGAGGATGTTCTCTTTCTTTATACTCTCTTCCTAAATGACTTCATTAATTCCCAAGGCTCTTGATGACTCTAAAATCCCATCTCCAGCCAAGAGCATGTCTCTGAGCTCCAATCTTGTATAAATAACTAAATTCTTCAAAACTTCAGTTAAATATCTCAAACTAAACATCTCTAAAGTTGAATCTGTTGCTTTCTCTTCTAAATCATTTTCTTCCACAGCCTTCCCCATCTCAGAAAATGATCCTATCCATGTGCAAAACCAGACATTTGGAAATTATCCTTCATTATTCTTTCTTTTATCTTCCTCATTCATTTCACCAGTATGATCTGTGAATTACACAGGAATCTACTTCTTTCCATCTTCACTGTTACCCAACTTGTCCAAGGCTCTCAATTAGACTAAAATCCACCATCTTACCATGCTCTACAAGGCAAAGCATGATATAGTCTTGATATATCTCTCTAACTTCATCTCCAGTCTTACTCTCCTCCTCATTTACTGCCTTCCAGCACCCAAATACAAATACCTTCGGTTCCTCAAATACATCAACCTCTTCTCTGCCTTAGGGTCTTTTGTACTTGTGCCTTCTCTTCCTGGAGCTCCCTTCCTCCAGTACTTCAGATGGTGGCATTTTCTTGTCCTTCATAATGGTAAATGATGTTTCCCCATTGCCTTACTCGGATCCTACCAGTACCCTCTTAACAGCATTTATTTCACTTTCATTTTAGTACCTATTTCAGTCTGTAATTATCTAGATTTGGTTTTATTGATTTATTGGATCCCTTTCTAGGTTGTAAGCTCCATAAGGCAGAAACCTTGTCAATTCCATCTAGTAAGTCTCGTAGTACCTGGCACATAGTAGGTACTCAACAGAATTTGCTGAAAGAATGAAAGCATGAAGACTGATACCTAGATGGAATTGTAGGAGGATCTTGGTAATGGAGTGTGATTGTTTGAATTTCACCTGTTGAGATCTAACAAGAAGCCTAGATAGAGAATTGTTTGGTTTGGAGGATTAACTAGAGAGAAGCAAGATTTATCCACTAAAATTTGGACATTAAAACCATTTGTGACCAGTATCAAGCCTGTCCTCATAGAAGAAGAAGGTGTTTGTGAGCCCAGTGACTAAGAGGCTCTGAAGGTAATTGCGGGCCAATGCTTCAGAGATATACCATCATGAAATTGCTGGCAAGTGTCTATTAGGATGATTAGTTTCTCTTAAAATGCCTTGGCTTTTGCATGTAGTTTTATTTATATGCAAAGAATTCTGTTTTTGCATCACTTTGTCTTGTAACAGAGGGCTAGAACGTTTGATGTTACTGAAAGCATTGGGGAGAAATCAAGACAAATTCCATTTTGAATTGTCTGTTTCTCTTTTCTCATGAAGTGGAAACTGAATAGAAAAAAGGATGCTTGAGAGGTAACGAAATATTATTCTCCTTGGCCTGACAATTCTTGGGGCTGGGCAGAGGTTGGGTACTGTTCTTCTGTTAACATGAGAAGAGAAAGGACTGTATGAAAACTTTCCCTTTGCTTTATTCTATCAATACTCCTTCAGTTTCCATGGAAATAAGAGCTGAAAGGCCAGTGAGAGAGTGAGTTCTTCCTGGCACACTTCGGCTGCTTACAGTCAAGGGCTTGTAGGAAGTGTCAACTACCAATTTAAACAAGATTTAACTTTTAGTATTTTGCCCATTTTTTTTAACGGTGCAGTTTTCCTCATATCATTAAAAAAAAGAGAAATAGGAAATAAAAGATAAGAAACAAAATTTATACAAGGTCTTTCCATAACTGTAATTTGAGTACACATGTTTGGGTCTGTACATCTACACTATATTCCTTTAAAACCAAAGGGGCTTGCTTGGGTTTTGCTTTTGGGGATTGTCAGAAAAGGGTGAAGAATTTCGAAGACTGATTTACGTTTTGCAGTCAGTTTTAAGAGTGATGAGAACCACTCCTACCATCTCCTCCACACCTCCCCAAGAGATAGAATGAGTGGCAGTTAAAAAGATGAAAAGGAAAGGAGGCCAAATTTTGGAGAAATCAGTGGTCTTGCAGGAAGAAAGAATGAGCAGAGAATGGGATGAGAAATGATCCTGGAGGTATGAACACAGTGAGGCCCATTCGCCCTCTACTATTTATTGCACTTATTCTTTACATCATAGCTTTTATATTTTCTCTTGAGAGTCTTTGCAAAATGTGAACCTGAAAACTCTAGAAGGTACTATTCAGAGGAAATGGGACCTGGTTTCAAATTATCAGAGTACAGTTTATCCATGTCTTATTATTTTTTCTCATTTATTTCTGTTTCCCTAATTGAGGCTCACCATTAACACCTGGAATTGAAGATCACTGCATTTTTCCCTATGGATGAAACTTTTATAATTATTAACTTACAACCAACCAGGAATGTTTGGAGAATATCATAACTATCTCAAGCATAGCTTTTTTTCATCTCAATTACTAATTTTGAGTCTCTTCTTTTTCTACAGTACTGTGTGGAACACAGAGTTTGGGTCAGAATGCTGAATGCAGACAAGTGGCTGTACGAATGTAGCCAGAATTTGGCTCTGAGTTTCTTAGCATTCAGAGTAATTGGTATTAAAAGACATAGAGTTCTAAAGAGTAAAGACTGCCAGTTGCTCGGAAGCAGTAGAGTTGGGTTTTTTTTGTTTTTTGGTGGGGGGTACTAGGAGCCCAGAGCAGTGTCTCCTAGGGATTTTTACACAAAGTATACACTCTGTAATAGAGACAAATATATCTGCACTACCCTTTCTATAATATACCGGGCAAGGAGCTGTGTGTGCTGAACCTTATACTGTCCTTCAATACATTTTGGCCACATCATGCTAAAGTAAGACTGAGTAATACCAAATATATGGAGGGCCAAAGAATGTGGTCCAAAAAATACTTGATTGATCTAAAAATAAAAATATATAATACCTAGGAAAGTGCATCATATATTAGAAACACTATAATACCAGAAAGAAAAAGTAATTATCTTCTGTTCCACTAGAAGGTGGTCAAATAGTAACTTGGGCTACATTTTTAGCCTTTTTTTTTTTTTTTGGCAAACTTGAGGCAATATTGACTCCTCGTTGTTTGAGAAACTAACAAAATAAAAGCATTTTTATTGTAAAATTAGTTTATAATTGTCTTATTTAAGAAAACAAATAGAAACATCACTAGAAGGACCATTTTCTTGCTCTAGTGGTAATGCACTTCAAAACACAACACATATACACACACACAGCCACAAAGAATTGCCAATTGATGCTAAACTAAATATTTTAGATTATAATTGAGGAAATTTGATTTACAACTTAAACAACTAGTATTTTTAAAAAAGAATTCTTTTTCTCCATGTAATTTTGGTAAAGAACAGAATTCCCTTTAGGAATGAAATATAGCTGGAGACTCATCCATTTTCTCTTCTATAATGGAAATGTATTTCAGTCTCTATAAATCTCACATAGCCCTTAAAAATGATGAAAATGGATTGACTATATTATAATATTTGTAGGAATCGATTTGAGAGAAGGTCTTCTTTGCAAAACTTCTGCTAAAAGATTCTGGGCTTCCTGAACGTACTTATATCCATCTTGGATTGCAACACACCATCTTAGGTATTATTAAGGCTTTATTCACTAGAGCAAAATATAATTGAGCCAAATGTAAAATTTTTACACTTAGCTGATATTAAGGATTTCCTCTTGCCATTGAACATCATAACATAGCACTGATTTTCCATCTTACCCAATTTTAGTAAAAATTTAATACTAATGGTACAGCTTAGAGTTTGGTTATCTCAAAGTGATAGTATAGTTAGGTATCCCAGGTATATCTAAATTCTCTTTCTTGTTAGATTTCTAAGGTAGTTGTACATATAAGTGATAATGTGAAAGGAGATAAAGGTATCATTCATTCAAAACTTTTCATTGAGTATCTGCTTCATGTCAGGCACTGATTTTGCAATGAACAGAAGTGACATATACACACTAATATGTATAAAATGGATAATTAATAAGAACCTGCTGTATAAAAAAAAATTTAATTAAAAAATTTAAAAAAAAAATAAAAAAGAAAGTGTTAATAGGGGGAAAAAAAAAGTGACAGAAATGTCCATTACAAAGTTTACATTTTAGTAAGCAAATCAATAAAACATGGAACATGTTAGACTGACTTAAAAAAAAAAAAAATCTAGACTATTTCTTAAATTTCTTATCCCAAAGCAGACCTCTGTGTTAGATCTAGATCGAGCATGTGGCTTACGCTCTTCTTTTATCCTTCCTTTCATTGTACCCCCATCTGGCCACTGTGCTCACAGTGATGAATGCACCCCACCCCACAGTACAGGAGAGAGGAAAGGCAGAGAAGTTTTATGGCAGTGATTTTGCCCACCCTTAAACAGGCCCTATGGTGTCAAAATTGGACCAATCAAATTTTTAACTCCTTAGAACAGGACTGCTGTATTGGAGAGGTGGGAGACAGTCTGGGTAAGAGGTCATTTGAGGAGAGGAAACACCCCTCACCCTTTCCTTGCTGCACAAGAACCCATGCATTGCCATTCTTGTGCAAAGACTTATTCGTGTAAACAAAAGAAGTCCTCCTGTTTGGGCCACGGACACACACAGAACTAGTACCTACAGTCTAGTAGTGTTCACTGGCTTCATTATATGGAAATATGACAAACCAAAATACAGATGCCCACTACCAAGGATAGCTTGCCTATGCTCTGTATCAAGAGAACCTCCCTTCAGTGCACTCTCACAGCTGGGATTTTTCTTTTTAATTTTTATAGTCAATTTATTATTATTAATATGGAGTAATGAGGATAAGGTTTTTATCCCTCTAAGATTAGAGTCAGGTAAAAATTTCTTAGTGTACATGGTAATTATTTTAGGAATATATAATTTCTCTTAAATTGGCTGCTCCTGGTGCACTGATTCAGAAGGCACTAACTCATCCACAAATAGAATCATTAGAAGCCAAGCCAAACAGGCAGCTGATCTGCCTTGTATAGTATATGGAGGTTGCTTCAGGAGTTCCCTGTCTCTCTCTCTGTCTCTCTCTCTCCCCCACTTCTTGGTCTCTTGCTCTCTCATTAATTCCGTTTTCAGGGTTGCTGCAGCAGGTAGGGCATTTTTTATTCTCATCTCATTAATCACTTGTGGGCTGCTGAGCAGAGCTCTATTAATACCTGGTCAAAAGACAGGATAATCCATAACATCTTCTTGCAGCAACAAAGCCAGCTGTGGAGCCAATGTGTTACTATGTAACCAGGCTGAAGTAATTTATGCAAACTAACATGAGCATCTCTAAAGGAAACCTGCTTGCTCAAACCAGGAGAGAGATGATTACTTTAACCCCTGCCTGCATGACTGGCCCTCTGCAGAGCTGTAACATGATTAAAGTTGGCTTTTGCACTCCTAACATTTCTGCTATGTATCTTCTCTCTTTTCTACCTCTTCTGACACTACAGGATCCTAGGATTCCTCCAGAACCCGGCTCTTCCCTGCCCTTATCCCACTAACTGCTCTCTCACATTTTTGATTCAGACTTTTCTTTAAAAATGTAATACCCCTTCTACAGTTCTTTTTAACTGTGGTTAAATTTTCAGTTAAGATGTTGGAATCTGAAGGTGAAATCAGATTAGTGTTATTTGAAACTCCTGAAAAGTCATATAGGCTACTGCTTTTCAACCAGTTGAGCACCAAAATCTTCCATGACCCTCACAAAAAGCTGTATGTATCGTGTTAGCTAATGCATTTTATAATTTTTTTTAAAAATCACAGACATAATATAACTGCTAAATGGATTATCTGATACAAGAGATCAACATTCCAGCCAAAAGCAAAGCATCCTGTCACTTAAGCTAATTTTTACAAACTTCGTCGGGGAAGTAGAAGGACACACTGGATCTGAATGTTGAAAATTGCCTGGAGATCACCATGACTAGCTTCATGGATCTCTACAATAGATGGTAGCTTATAGTTGAGCCTGGACTTCACACTCCCCAAAGAACCAAAGATGCAGCTGTAACAAGGAAGGGCTTCCATTTCGGAAAGTTGGACAAATGATATTTTATGTTGTTACTAAAGGAACTGTGACTGAGAAATTAAGAGACTCATAAGGATTAAGGTTTAAGATTGGGTTATAGTGAGTGGAGTAGCTAGAGTCCAGTTAGAGCAAGTTCCAGGGATATATACATATTTGTACATTTAAAAAAATTAAATATTGACTAGAATTTGAATACGACTACCACATGGTTAGGAAGTCAGAAGAAGTAACCGCTGAATACTGACTGGCATCAGTGTTTCTGTAGTTCCTCTTATTAAAGCTACGTTATAGCATATTTGTTGTAAAACCTGCATCCAAACTAAGGTCTGGGGCCATGGTTTCCCATTGAAATTCACTATACTTGGTGTGCTTAATCTTTGGGGTGCCATAGACTACTGTGGCACCTTGGTGAAGCCCAAGAATCCCCCAATACTGCTGTGATTTTATTGCTTCTCACAGGCTTAACTGAAGGAAATGATAACTTTATTTTCACTAGAGGCTAGTGAAAATAAGAATGTAATTTTTCCCCATCTAAGTATCTGGACTCCCTAAATTCTATCTTAGATTAAGAACCTCTGCAAGTGTGATCCATTTTTGTGAGTTATTCAGGCACAGTGAAAACTGGGTATGCATTAAGTTGCATACAGAAAGATAATGCTGAAGATTTTTTAAGCTATTAAATCCACCCCATGACTGCATAACTAGAGATACAGAGAAGCAGCTCTCTAATGCTTCCTCTGCCTTTGCAGTCCTGATTCCCACTCTGTATTCTGACGTCCTGGATCTAGCTGATTTGGACTCCTTTGTTCTTTTTACAGTTAACATATGACCACTGTCCCTCAGATTTGGTATCCTATAATGATTTCTCTGTTAAAAAAATATCCCTTCCCTTTGTGATCTCTGTTTCCCTTTGACTTCCCTGCATGTCGACATTTAGTCTGTCTCTGGACCACTTACCATGGATCTACCTCCCATGAACGGCCCATCTCCAACCCCACAGAGGAATTTGGACAAATGAGAAGAGAAGCAGTTTCTTATATTAATTAGGGGAACTAGAAGCTTATTGAAAATTTGACACAGTACTTTGCCTTTTGCTATGACATTCTTTTTGGCAGACAGAGTTAAGCAGTGAATAATTTTAACTATATCATGGGTTGATGCAATTTACAATACCATGTTTGCTTATATTTTGGAATGCAATAGAGAGTTCCTAATGCAGTGCAGGTCATCATCTCCATTTAACTTTCTGCAGTGGCTCCTAATAACTAGGATATAGCAATAAACCAAAGTCTAGCACCCTGAAGTGATCTGGCTCCATGTTGCACTTAGTTGACAGATAATATGAGTTAGTTTATTTACTTATGAGACAACAGATCCCCCCCCACCTTCCTTGATGAATCAAATTTACTTCCTTAAACATATTCTATGTGTCTCTCTAAGTTTTCCAAAATTTTATTTAGGATAATACACATTAGTTGATTCCACTGGATTTATAACTAACCTCGTTTAGGTGGTAGAACCTCTATAATCCAGAGCAATTTGTAACACGCTTTGTAATTGAATAACAATCTTCTGCATTATTTAGATGCACAGCGACCAAACCAATGATGATAAATGTCCTATTACACTCTAGGCTTATCTGTCTGAACTTGCATGAGAATGATAAGAAAGCACATAGGGAAGGGGGACATGATGGGCTTGCAAACTGTACCATAGGTAAAATGTTTGAGGGAATTGGGGTGTTTATCTTGGGACATTACAGCAATATTTAAGAATCAGAATAACTGTCTTGAAAGTGGGGTTCAATCTTGAAGGAGCCATTGCAGAAATTTAAATGAGGATGATGATGTGAACTGTATTAGGAGGTCTCTACTGCATTCTAAAATAAAAGCAAACATGGTGTTGAAAATTGCATCAACCCATGATACAGTTAAAATTATTCACTGCTTAACTCTATTTGTCTTGAGTAGAGGACAGACCAGAACCAGAACCACTGAGCAAAAGTTAAGAAAGGTATATTTTAGCTTAATATAGGAAAGAGATTTCTATTATTTCTATTTATTAGATCTTTAAACAAATAAGCAAAACAAGAACAGAAGGCAATGACGTCTTAATTCTTCAAATTGTTTGGGGTTGGGAGAAGTTGGAGGGGTGAGAGGGAGAGTGAGTAAGAGCCTCTTTCTGCCTAGATGCTGGAGGAGTCTTTGTGTCATGGATAGGAATGGGGTGGAGGAGTAGATCGTTTCCAAGGGCCCATCCAACTCTTGTAATTTATGATTCTGTGATTTGAGCGGGGGTCATGGGATGAAGCCTTCATTCTGCAGGTGACTTAATGATGTACACAGACATTCTAGTCTGTTATTCATATTTATGGCATCTGTGTGTCTACTCTCCTATGCACACCTTGCTGTTGGCCATAGCTGCGACTGTCATTAACATAGACTAGTATTTTATTTCTGCAAGTCTAGCAAAAAAAAGGACATATTAGATGTTTATGCTATTTGCATCCATGGTAAAAGTGTCTCCTTCAGCTTCTAGCTCACAGAATCAGGGATTCATAATCTTTTTTTTACTTTACAGGACAGTCTGGATATCTCATAGAAATTATGAATGCTATTCCCATAAAAATGTACACATTCACCAGTACACAATTTTTGCACACAATTCTAGCGGTATGTGCAACCTCTTTAGCCAAACTGTAGAATCCTAATTAAGAACCTCAGTGTTAGAGATTTTTGGCTGTTTTATTTCAATGATATGAGCACCAGCAAGAAACAATAGCACAGCTTGAGTTTTTTCACTTGCTCCTTGTAGTTTATTCTGCTCTACAATGCAGCAGGGACCTCAGGTGGTGATCTAGATCATTCTTGTGCTACTTTTTCAGCAGGATTTAGTAGGACTGTACATGTGCTTCCCAGAATACTGTATTGGCAAAACTCCCAAAGAAGATTCCATGATTTAATGCACTTTATTAACTGTAAAAGATTGTTTTCTTTGCTTTGTTTTCAGCTAAAGGAGTCTTTTAGTTGTCTTGTAAAGCATAACTGTCTCAGTTTGAAAGCACACCACTAGACCAGGTACAAGTAAGTTAGTTGGAAAGTGCAGCAAATATTGGTAGAGGAAAGGGAAGTGATACAGGGAAGAAAATAAAGTGAGAGAGTCTGTGGCCAAGCCAGCAAACCTGTGGACAACAGGAGCTAACCACCTACCCCTCAAGTCCACCATGTTGGGAAACTCTGGGAACCTTTGTAGAATACATGTTTCAGAGTTCTCCTACCTAAAAGACGAGAAAGCTGGGGTATATGGAACACAGTGCACATCAGTCATTTTTTGAGGGCTGCTGGAGGTGAGTAGGTAGTACTTCTGGCCTATTAATCAGGTAGCAAAGAGGGCCTCAGTGGCCAGAAAAAGTTCTTCTGGAAAATAAATTTAGGCACTGGAGTTGGGAAGTCATACTGGTCTTTCCTGAAGTGGTGAGGTGGGTGTGGATATGGGTGTGGCACCTGGAGCACCTCCTGCAAGAGGTTTTTTTGGCCTTGTGCTTGAAGATTTTTTCAATGCATGTTGGAACAAACTTAATAGTATGTAGAATAAGATGAGTTTGTTAGTCTGATTAAACAATACAAATTAAAAAAAAATTCCTTCTTTACTAAAAGTACCTACTATTGTGACTAGGACTAACTATATTGTTGCTTTATTTTAGTGGAGGTAAATTGGTTTGAAAGATACCTGCAACTCATTTTTGCTCATAAGTTCAACTTGTGTTAAATATTCTTCCAGAGTTTCTATTTCTAGAAAACATGATGGCTATCAGTTTTATGTTCCTCTATTCTTTTGATATATCCTAAGAAAGGAATACTTTTGTCCTCATGGCAGGATGAACTTTGGTTATAAAATGAATTGGGAAGCGTTCCCTCCTCTTCTACTTTTCGGAAAGTCTGTAAAGATACAGCATTAATTCTTTAGATTTTCCTTTGAAATTCACCATCAAAGCCACCTAGGCCTGGGATTTTCTTTGTGGGTTTTTTATTGATTACTAATTCAGCCTCTCTTCTGTTGTTTAGGTCCATTCAGATTATCTATTTCTTCCTGAGTTAGCTTTAGTAGTTTGTATCTTTATAAGAGTTTGTCCATTCATCTAAGTTATATAATTATTTGGCATACAGTTATTCATAGTATTTATTTATAATCCTTTTTTGCTTTTCAATAAGGTCAGTAGTAATGTCACCTCTCATTTCTGATTCTAGTAATTCGAGTTTGTTCTCCCTCTCCCTCTCCCTTCCTCCCTCCTTCTCCCCCTCCTGCCCTCACATCCTTTCTCTCTCCCTCCCCCATTCTGTCAATCTAACTAAAAAGTCAATTTTGTTGATCTTTTTAAAAAAATCCAGCTTTTGGCTTCATTGATTTTTTTCAAATATTTTCTCTATTTCATTAATTTCCACTTTAATCTTTATTATGTCTTTCCTTCACTTGCTTTAGATTTACTGCACTCTTCTTTTTCCCATGTTAGTTTAAGTTATTGATTTAAAATCTTTCTTCTTTCTCAATATAGATATTTACAGCCATAAATTCCCTTTAAGCACTGTTTTAGCTGCATCTCATAATTTCTGGTATGTTTTTATTTTCATTCCTCTCAAAGTATTTTCTGGTTTACTTTTTATTTTTTGACTCATTGATTATTTATGTGTGTTGTTCAATTTCTACTTATTTGTTAGTTTTCTAAAATTTTCCCTGCTTTTGGTTTTTAATTTCATTCCATCGTGGTCAGAGAATATACTTTGTATTTTTTCTATCTTTTTAAGTTCATTAAGGTTTGTTTTATGGTCTAGCATTTCTTAGAGACTGTTTCATGTGCTCTTGAGAAAAACGCTTACTCTGTTGTATTAGGTACAGTGTTCTATAGATGTCTGTTTACTTTAGTTGGCTTTCGGTGTTTTTCAAGTCTTCTTTTTCCTTGTTGTTCTTTTGTCTAGCTGTTCTATTTATTATTGAAAGTGAAAATCATCCATTATTGATTTAAATTTTTTTTCTTAAAATATTCCCAGTTCTGTTATTTGAGTTGTGATCATAAAATTTGGCTGTAATTTCTCAGGGGATAAAACAATATTAATTAATTCAAAAGTAACTCTTGCACCTTGGTATTCCCATCTTCAAAATGGAATAGTAATCTTTGCACTGCTTATTTTAAATGGATGATATTTGGATTACACCTGAAAATATATATAAAACCATTTTGTAATTACATAGACTGCCACACCAGTGGTTACCAACTGGGGGCAATTTTGTCTCATAAGTGACATTTGGCAGTGTTTGAAGATATTTTTGATCATCACAACTTGGAAGGTGCTACCAGCATCTAGTGGGTGGAGGCCAGGGTTGCTCTTAAATATCTTACAAGGTACAAGACAGCCCTTTTCAACACAGCATTATCTGGTCCAAAATGTCAATAGTGCCACTTGTTAAGAAACCCTGTGCTATACATGGGTGATCCAGGTATTGCAAAATAAAGGCTCAGAGAAGATATAAGTGGTATTTATAAAATCATGGAGAGTATGATAAGGGGATATTAAACTTAGTCTCAAACCATGAACGTCTTAAAGAAGGATATTTCCATTTGACCTCAAAAAAAAGTTGAAAAACATATATACTGAGAAAAAATACATATATTAGGTTTTACATTATACCTGTAATCATAATTAAATGGCTTATGTATGCACAATAAAACTTACAGGTCCTCCATTTTCCCAGAATAACTAGTACAATAATAGTAAAAAAAACACTGGGGGAAAAAGAAGGCATGGATTTAGATTCCTTATACTAAAAACATGTATAAAATTATAAGTAAAAATAAAGATTAGCAAGTACATTAAAATAAAATATAAGACCTATTTGGAGAGATGAAGAATTCTCTGCTCAAATCAGGGGATTATGTTACAAAGAGGAAAATGGATATATTGGCAACCTGAAGAGTAGAGCTTGACTAGTTCAAAAAGGCATTTGAACAGGCATCTAAAGCAAACACAATGGGGAAGATATTTGAAAAAGATAACTTCTGCCATGCCATTCTACCAATCATACTTCCTAAAAATAAACACGATTAACATTTTGTGTCTTTCTAGGAAAAAAATGGATCTAGTTTTAAAAACTAGTAAATTCACTGAACTTAAAAATACAATTTATATGGGTTTATGTGAGTTCAGGGGAAGATATTTCCATAGTTTATTAAAGGAAACCTGGGATGTTCTGGATGAGACTTTTGACTTTTTAATTATGATACATCAAAAAGAAACTCTGATCTACACAATATTTTTATCAGTTACATTCCCAGAAGCAGAATGGAGTTCGAAGCAAGTATATGGCATTTGGATGTCATTATTACTCGGATTATTCTGGTATCTCTGGGTTTATAATGTGTATCCTCAAATATAATTCACTCCTATACCTATTCTGAGAGGACATAAACACAACCACAGGAAAATGGCAATTTCAATTACTAAACCATATCTCTGGTATATTCATTTCAGTTAAATTTCAAACTTAGCTAAGTCTTTCAGGAGCTTTAATGTTTTCAAAAGCTCCTTGGAAAATCTTTCAGGCAAAGGAGAGAGTCACACATTCCAAAGCTGAGCAGTCAATGAAAATGCGGATAATAAGAATTTAGCAAACCATTTGCATGCAGCTGCTTCATTCCTTAGAGAATAATTTTTTCCTACAAGTGGACCTCTTTCTTTTTGGGCTGCATTTTACTGCAGAACACCTCAGGAATAGGCATCATTGACAAGATTTTCAGTACAATGCACCATCCTTGGAACTTTTCAAATAGCTCACCCTCAGTCTTGCATGTGATAAAGATCCATAACTTTCATGGGATTCTTTTTTATGATAGGCCACTAATCACTCTTGATCCTATGATAAATTTAAATACTAACTAATCCACTTTGAATAGGGATTAAGCTTCAGTGTAGGAGGAAAGGGTTCATTAGAATTCATTACATCAATTTGTAATCTGAATGATGCACCTTCTAAATAAGGTACTGCAATTTCTAGTGATTGTTAACTGGGAGCCTAAACATCCTCATTATTAATTAATGAAAAGTGATAAAATCTATAATAATTGAGGGAATGCTTGTGTGCTCCCCTCCTCCCTTAGCTTCTTGAAATATCTAGCAGTTATTATTTTTAAGACAAACAATGTCAAGATAGAATAATCACCATGGTAGAAGGAAAAATATAACAAACTCAAATTTCTTATGTCAAGGATAATTTGATGTGCATGAAAAATGGAATACATACTGCAGACTTCCTTATTTTGATGTATGCTTTATTCTTGGTGAACTCACTGTTGTCAAATTATTCTACAAATTTGGGATGGAAATCAGATCAGATAATCATCTATCACTGTCTTATATTTTCCATATTTGGAATGATAACATCTAACATTACTGAGCTAAAGTTCAATAATAGCTTTCATACCTGAGTAATATTTCATTCCAAATAATTGTCACTATAGTACAATAATTTAAACTTTGATCTTAGAATATTTAAGCCATGAAATCAAAATGAATTAGACATTTCTCTTTCTCACTTAAAAAATAAATACTTTTGTAAGTAGTCAGTCATTTGAGAACTGAATAAAAAACATGAAATTTCTGGGGTCTCGGTGCCTATGAAAGTATTTCACTCAACTTGAAAAATTAAATCATGATCTTTAATGCAGTAAATTGTCTTAAATTTTAATTTTATACTGCATAGGGTATCATCAAAGTTGATGTTCAGTATTTCTATTCTGCTGAATGTTGTAACTCATTAAAAGTGATTTTTGTTATCAAGATTGATAGTGAAATAATTGGGAATAACTGCATGGTACTTGATGTATGCTAGGCACCATGCTAGTGCTCTATGCAATCAATTCATTTAGTCCTCACAACAGCCTTGTAATGCAGTCATATTAGCAATCTCATTTTATAGGTGAGGAACATGAGACTCAGAGAGTAAAAACAACTTGCCCAAGGTCACACAGAGAGTTAACAGTGGTTCTGGGATTCAAACTTAGCTAATGTGGCACTAGAGTTCATGCTTGTAAATATTTACTCCACTACACTGTCTTATTGATGGTCTACATCTCAGTGATTGTGCTCTCCCAAGGATCCATTTCCTATACATATGGGCATGTTTTCTGACTTCCATAATGGGATAATCTAGTTCCTCTTCTTCAGCTCATGATTGAATTCTTTTTAATCATGTGTCTTGAAAGGAGCCCAGCCCATTCTCATAATCCTAAAGCTGGTATCAATGAAAAATGCCATCATTGCAGGTAATTCCCAGAAAATTTCTTTGAATCTTCTATTTATTGTCTTACTCTTCACTTTGCTTTTTTCACCAGTTAGGTCCTGCCTGACCTCCTAACACGATGTGAACATCATTCTCACATCACGAATTTGGTGATAGATTTTGACTTCTCTGATTTTTGTCCCTAGTTCCTCCATAGACCATAGCTTGTATACTCATCTCTGCATTTTCTGCTCCTGGTCTTATACAGTATTTTTATTCCCCATATCTTCCTTGGTTTATTTTATACATATGTCAATCAAGACTGAAATTTCAGTGCCTTAACAATAAAGGCCTTCCTCCTTCTTTCAGCCTTGCTATCAGGAGCAGGTGGTTTCCAAGGTCTCCATGATAGGGGAAGATAGAGATGATGGGACAAGCTGACTCTTAACTGTCTTAGCCCCAAAATGGCACATGTTCTGCTCAGAACTAGTCTATGGTCCCAACTTAATTGCAAGGGAGACTGGGAAACATAGGGGAGCACATGGAATATCTGGTGAGCTTTAATAATCTTTCCTAGAATACATTAAGATCTCAAAAGTTTTTGATATATAACTTACAAAATTGTCTTTTGGTTTTATCCTGAGAACGAGTTTACAACCTGCTTAAGAGGACCAT
The DNA here is from genome assembly GCF_965194825.1 of Balaenoptera physalus. Taxonomy (NCBI): domain Eukaryota; kingdom Metazoa; phylum Chordata; class Mammalia; order Artiodactyla; family Balaenopteridae; genus Balaenoptera; species Balaenoptera physalus. The sequence continues at coordinate 45,576,861 of NC_138886.1, forward strand.
ATATTATTAAAAGTCCAGAATACTGTAATATTCTTTAATGGTAATATTATAATGATATTTTGCAATACTAGTAATGTACATTAGAGGACTCCAAGTGCCATTTGGTTTTAAGTCCATGAGGAGATGAAGAAAAAAAAATTAAGAAAAATAATCTCTAGTGTGTTGCAAATCCTCTCTCAATTTCTCTGGCCCTATCGTCCATAAATATTATAAAGTGGAGTATGTATATCAGTCAAGATAATTCCCGTAAGAGTATTTTACAGATGAAAACAACAAAACTATGTTATTGTCTTGGTGTTATGGGGGATCTCTTGTTTATAGGATTCTAAGGTGAACAACCTGTATCGAATTGTCCAAGCTTACATAACTATTTTCCAAAGAAGAATGGAAGAGACACTTCAGTTTGGAAGCCCTTTGTAAAAAGGTAAAATTATTAATATGCACATATGTTTGCATCATTGTAAGATAATGAGAGTGAACATTTATATAAGGAAAAATTAGGTTACTTCCCTTGAAAGAATAAATAATGTCCTTGTGAAAACTGTTTGACTCTAGAGAGGAACAAAACTAAATTTTTTTTTTTAAATCTTTATTGGAGTATAATTGCGTGTTATGTAACAATGTGTGTTACTTTCTGCTGTATAACAAAGTGAATCAGCTATACGTATACATATATCCCCATATCTCCTCCCTCTTGCATTTCCCTCCCACCCTCCCCATCCCACCCCTCTAGGTGGACACAAAGCACCGAGCTGAGATCTCTGTGCTATGCGGCTGCTTCCAATAGCTATCTATTTTACATTTGGTAGTGTGTATATGTCCATGCCACTCACTCACGTCGTCCAGCTTACCCTTCCTCCTCTCTGTGTCCTCAATTCCATTCTCTAAGTCTGCATCTTTATTCCTATCCTGCCCCTAGGTTCTTCAGAACCATTTTTTTTTTTTTTTTTAGATTCCATATATATGTGTTAGCATAGGGTATTTGTTTTTCTCTTTCTGACTTACTTCACTCTGTATGACAGACTCTAGGTCCATCCACCTCACTACAAATAACTCAATTTCGTTTCTTTTTATGACTGAGTAATATTTCATTGTATATATGTGCCACATCTTCTTTATCCATTCATCTGTCGATGGACACTTAGGTTGCTTCCATGTTCTGGCTATTGTAAATAGTGCTGCAATGAACATTGTGATACATGACTCTTTTTGAATTATGGTTTTCTCAGGGTATACGCCTAGTAGTGGGATTGCTGGGTCGTATGGTAGTTCCATTTTTAGTTTTTTAAGGAACCTCCATACTGTTCTCCATAGTGGCTGTATCAATTTACATTCCCACCAACAATGCAAGAGGGTTCCCTTTTCTCCACACCCTCTCCAGCATTTATTGTTCGTAGATTTTTTGATGATGGCCATTCTGACTGGTGTGAGGTGCTACCTCATTGTAGTTTTGATTTTCATTTCTCTAATGATCAGTGATGTGGAGCATCCTTTCATGTGTTTGTTGGCAATCTGTATATCTTCTTTGGAGAAATGTCTATTTAGGTCCTCTGCACATTTTTGGATTGGGTTGTTTGTTTTTTTGATATTGAGCTACATGAGCTGCTTGTATATTTTGGAGATTAATCCTTTGTCAGTTGCTTCATTTGCAAATATTTTCTCCCATTCTGAGGGTTGTTTTTTCGTCTTGTTTATGGTTTCCTTTGCTGTGCAAAAGTTTTTAAGTTTCATTAGGCCCCATTTGTTTATTTTTGTTTTTATTTCCATTTCTCTAGGAGGTGGGTCAAAAAGAAACTTGCAGTGATTTATGTCATAGAGTGTTCTTCCTATGTTTTCCTCTAAGAGTTTGATAGTGTCTGGCCTTACATTTAGGTCTTTAATCCATTTTGAGTTTATTTTTGTGTATGGCGTTAGGGAGTGTTCTAATTTCATTCTTTTACATTAGCTGTCCAGTTTTCCCAGCATCACTTATTGAAGAGGCTGTCTTTTCTCCATTGTTTATTCTTGCCTCCTTTATCAAAGATAAGGTGACCATATGTGCGTGGGTTTATCTTTGGGCTTTCTATCCTGTTCCATTGATTGATATTTCTGTTTTTGTGCCAGTACCATATTGGCTTGATTACTGTAGCTTTGTAGTACAGTCTGAAGTCAGGGAGCCTGATTCCTCCAGTTCTGTTTTCTTTCTCAGGATTGCTTTGGCTATTTGGGGTCTTTTGTGTTTCCATAAAAATTGTGAAAAATGTGAAAAATGCCATTGGTAGTTTGATAGGGATTGCACTGAATCTGTAGATTGCTTTGGGTAGTATAGTCATTTTCACAACGTTGATTCTTCCAATCCAAGAACATGGTATATCTCTCCATCTGTTTGTATCATCTTTAATTTCTTTCATCAGCGTCTTGTAGTTTTCTGCATACAGGTCTTTTGTCTCCTTAGGTAGGTTTATTCCTCGGTATTTTATTCTTTTTGTTGCAGTGGTAAATGGGAGTGTTTCCTTAATTTGTCTTTCAGAGTTTTCATCATTAGTTTATATGAATGCAAGAGATTTCTTGCATTAATTTTGTATCCTGCTACTTTACCAAATTCATTGATTAGCTCTAGTAGTTTTCTGGTAGCATGTTTAGGATTCTCTATGTATAGTATCATGTCATCTGCAAACAATGACAGTTTTACTTCTTCTTTTCCGATTTGGATTCCTTTTATTTCTTTTTCGTCTCTGACTGCTGTGGCTAAAACTTTGACAACTATGTTGAATAACAGCGGTGAGAGTGGGCAACCTTGTCTTATTCCTGATCTTAGAGGAAATGGTTTCAGTTTTTCACCACTGAGAACGATGTTGGCTGTGGGTTTGTCATATATGGCCTTTATTATGTTGAGGTAAGTTCCTTGTATGCCTACTTTCTCTAGGGTTTTTATCATAAATGGATGTTGAATTTTGTCAAAAGCCTTTTCTGCATCTATTGAGATGATCATATAGTTTTTCTCCTTCAATTTGTTAATATGGTGTATCACATTGATTGATTTGTGTATATTGAAGAATCCTTGCATTCCTGGGATAAACCTCACTTGATCATGGTGCATGATCCTTTTAATGTGCTGTTGGATTCTGTTTGCTAGTATTTTGTTGAGGATTTTTGCATCTATGTTCATCAGTGATATCGGCCTGTTGTTTTCTTTTTTTGTGAAATCTTTGTCTGGTTTTGGTACCAGGGTGATGGTGGCCTTGTAGAATGAGTTTAAAATTTTTTTTAACTTGGTAAGAGACAGCTGTCTTATAGATCTCCAGCTTGAAGCTTCCTTTATATCATCTCTGAATGTCTAAAACCTTCACATAGTGACTTTGATCTGAAGTTCTCAAATTTATATTGACCTCTACATGAATATTTTATATTCTCAGATTAAATGATATCAGTAGCCAAGAGTATGATTTCTATTCTTGTCACCACATCAAGTGAAACAGCAATAATGGATACTGGATAGGAAAACAAATAATGTAATTATGGATTACTGGCACTTGATATAAGGAAAAAACCTCAAATTGGTCAATTACTTATCCAAATACTTGTCCACTTGTATGATTTCTTCAAATCATATGATCTGCTTGTAGAACAATTTTAATGAATCAATATTTGCAAAACTCCTAGAAGAATGACTACTTTAATAGTAAGAAAAATATCAACATAATAATAATAATAAGCTTCTGATTTTTAAAAATTTTCCTTCTTTTTGATTTTCTTTTTTTTTTTAAAGTCTTTATTGAATTTGTTACAATATTGCTTCTGTTTTATGCTGTTTTTAGTTTTTTGGCCCCAAGGCATGTGGGATCTTAGTTCCCCCACCAGGGATCGAACCCACACCCCCTGCATTGGAAGGTGAAGTCCCAGCCACTGGACCACCAGGGAAATCCCTTGATTTTCTTCTTTTATTTTTAATATTTTTAAGATGAATTTTTTGATAGTGACATTATCCATGGTGGGCTTTAATTTTGGCTTTAGCTACTGTTGATAGAATGTATAACGTGTTTATGGAAAGTAGGTTTTACACATAACCAAATCATTATGCTAATTACATATGCTGTTTTATTTTACTGAGAAATTAGGAGCAATATAATGTTTGCCACATTTTTTCTATCATTGGTAGACTAAGCTTAAGCTATTAATGCTTTTAAAAAGTTTGCATCAAAATATTATTCTGAAAATTAAAGAGGGTGGCAAGATTACATTTTTGCCACTAATTATGCAAATGAGCTCAGCAGGAGACAGCTTACCCAAAGTCAGGCATTCCATGGATTCACACTGACCTTCCTACAAGAACTTCAAGGGCTGAATGCAAATACCTTCACTGCCCTGAAATTTGTCTCAGTCAAATCCCCTCTTTCAAACCCTGCACAATAGAAGTCTTGGGTCCCCACCAAGTCCTTGTTTACATACTTAAGCAGATTTTCTTTCCTTTCTTTCGCTTTGGAAAAAAATTGGCCCTGCCTTTTGGGATCTATGTTACCCATCCCTGTGCAGAGGCTGCTGATCTTTCTGGTTGAAAGTTAGTGAGGATACTACTTTGTATAGAAAATGACAGATACAGCACTAAATTATCAGGCATAAAATGGCTATGGATCTTCTCCATTAACTACAATACAGGGGTAATTTTCAAATCACCAGAAAGGAAAATCTTGTTGACTGTGATTTAGCAATTTATGGATACTTATTTAGGTTGATTAATATCGGAAAGACAGACTCTATAGAACATGACCAATGTCAAGATCAGAGTTTGCAAACTGATGGCCTGTAGATATGCTTTATTTGGTTAGAAGCTGTGCTTTGACCACATCCACGTTTGGTTTTACCTTGTTTTAAAATATTAGTTGCCTACATTAAAAACAAGAAACAGGATATAAAGCTTCAGATGTAAGTGTCTCTTCAAAAATCAGAGGCTGTAGCAACACTGGACCTACATTCCTTGCATTCAACTATAGAAGCCTAGAGTCTTAAGATAAGACACATGTTCTTTAGCTCACAGTTCCTTTGCTTCCTGTTCCCAACTCTCAACTGTCTTGTCAGACCTGCTTCTCTCACTGACATGATCAGGCTGCCTCTGTAGCCAGACATTTTTGATCCCATAAACCAGGTTATTCTTATTCTAAGGTAGTCTTATTACCATTTACGTCAGAGTTACCTGGGGTGCTCACTGAATTTGCAGATTTCTGGCCTCAAATTTCTAGGCCTTTATTGAATTTGAATCTTTGTTATCAGAGTGGAAAATCTGCATGTGAACAAGTTCCTCAGAGGCATCCAAGGTATATCAAAATTTGCAAACCACTAATAGAGTTCCCTGGGTATTTACTAGAGGTGCATATGTAAATCTCTCAGTGATTGCTTTTACAAACTATACAACCCAGATTCCTTACCCAATACTCCTTTTACCCACATTTTCCTTCTGCACTGTTAAATTTTTAAATATATATATATATATATTAGTTTTTATAGTTTTAAATATATATATTTATTAGTTTAAAATATATATTAGTTTTTATATTAGTTTTACATATTAGTTTAATATATATATATATATTAGCTTTTATATATTAGTTTTGATATATATATATCATATGACTCAGGAAAAGGAATTGTCCCTATAAATATAGGATTTAGACCAAGACAATTTTTAACATGTTTTTCCCCTAAGTGTTCTCTCTTGGTAGAGAAGATACATCCATTTGCTGCATTCTTGGGCAAACAAGATCTGGAAAGGGTGGAGTTGCTGGGCATTCCCCATGTATTCCTGAACTCTTTTCATTTACTTCTTTTTTTTCCAGTATTAGCTTTGTATCTTTCCCTGCTGGGAAATTAGTGTGTTTGCTTGTCTTATAATTTTAGAGCAGTTCTACATTAGCTTATACTAAATTTCTTACAAGACACAGAAGTCTTTTTTATTTGTCCTTTTTGTTCTTTTTCCTTTGTCCAACAAGATTAAATGCTAGAAAAAGCTTTGCTCACCATGTGGAACTGCACTTTTTAAAAGCTAGATATTGAAGGTTATATAATTATTGTGTTTCACTTTTCACTTAGGTGACCAAGAATTTCAAAATCAAATTTATAACTCAAATTTAATAATTGTATAGATCTCTGTAGCTACAGTATCTGCATTTTAGCTTCAACATTTGGAATCATTTATTCTGATCTTTAATGTATTATGTATTTCAAGGGTCAGTTCAAAAGACTTTGAATGAAATTAGGCGTCCAAATGCAAATAAACTATATTAAGAAGCCTGACTGATTTTCTTCAAGCAAATATAAGGTTTTAAGCTAATGGACATCTTTATAATTCATTTAAACTCATGGTCTTTTTTGAATACCAACCAATCATCATTCTAAACAAATAAATTTTTAAAATCAAAGTTCAATTTACGTACTGTGAAATGCACTGATCTAAAGTGTATAGTTCCATGTGTGTTGACAAATGCACATATTATATATTTAACTCATACCACTATCAAGAAACAAAATATCAATATTTCCATCATCCCAGAAAGCTCTCTCATTACCCTTCCCAGTTAATCTCCAGTCCCTAGAAACAATTACTTTTAAAATTCTGTTAAAAAACAAAATTCAACTGAGGAAATTTGAAAGATCTTATTGGCTTTTCAGCAATTCATGAATCAGGCAGCAGCCAATCTAGCAGATAGAAAGGAGCTCTGAGGAGCTGTACAGAATGAAAGACTTTTATAGGCAGAAGGGAGCAGGAACAAGGAAGCTATACTAAACAAAAAAGCAGCTTGGTTATTGCAAGGCCACTTTCCTTTAGGGAACTGCAAGGATCTATCAGGCAGATCACCTCACTAGTGCTGATCAGGTGACTCCTGACTGACTGGTTTAAGATTCCATTTCCGGGAAAGCTGAAACTGTAATTAAGTTAGGTCTCAGTTTGGTGATGTGGGGTTTAGGATAAGTAACTCCATTTTGGGTCTGTTGTCTTGTTTTTAACAATTCCCCCTTTTGATCAGACTCTCAGTCTGAGAGATGTGATCAAAATTTAATGCATTAATGCTATTCCAAGATTAACTTTCTGGAGTTCTTACTTTTTTTTTTTTTTTCCTGAATCTTTTTGCAGTATTTACAGGTCATGACATTGGGTTCACATTCTTTAAGTCAGCCTTTCCTTTTGATCCTTTTCTGACATTCTAGTCTTAGGGAGATCATTTGCTTTGTGGTGGTGGCTGTGAACATGTATTTAAAGGTTTTGAGAGAATACAGCACACCAGGGAGACTACTATGATTATTATAATTAGCATGATAATTCCTAATGTCTGGAGTTCACTTCAGAGCCATGGTCCCTAAGACCCAAACCAATCAGAATAAAATAAGTCAAAGAAAAACCCTATTGAAGGAATCACTTTCTTAAGCCAAACGACTTGTTCCGGTGATCTTATGTAACTGACTTTTAGCTTCCCCAGAAATGTCAATCCAAGTGCAGCAAGCAGTGTTGGCCATAGCACAAACATCTCGATGCTCTGCTAAAAGATAATCCTATTATCAAGAACAACTTCAGCCAGAGAGTCTAGGGATTTCTGTTGAGCAGTTATTGCTTTAGCAACAGGTTCTGCAGTATCTTCAAGAGTTGAGATAGTCCTGATCATAGCCTCATTTGCATTTACTTCTAGCCAGGGGAGTAGGGATCTGCCAGTGGAAGCAAATTTTGAATCATGAATGTCTCCAGATAATTCCAGTTTGAGTCTGTGGCTCAGGACTGGAAAGGTGACAGCCACAGGGGCCAGTAAAACTTAAGGGTCTGTAGACTGCGTACGTAGTTTTATACTGGTTACTCTTGCCTTGTGTACCTTTCTTTGTACAGATTCTGGATGCAAGTTTCCCTGAGTTTGGAGTTGTTAATCAGAGGCAGGAAAATGGACCCACAGGGTTAGGGAGCTTCACACAATAAAGGGCTGAGTTTGTTCCAGAGAAACTAAGGCATTGTAAATCAGGGATTAGTTTGAGATGGGAAGAACTACAGGATCACCAACATCATGGCAAATCCAACAGTTATTTGGAGGTTGGATATATGTGAACATGGCTTTATCTTTCCAGGACAAAGCAAGGCAAAAGGTGAATAAAAGAATCAAAAAGACCTTCACAGTGTAAGAATTAGGAAAAGGATGGACAGAGAGGGAAGGAGGAATGGAAAGAAATGTTCTTGATCCAACACCTTTGGAGGAAGCAGTCTACCTTAATGTTGGCTACTTGGTTCCTAGTCAATTTGATTTTGAAGTCCTGAGCTTTTGCCCAGAACCAGATGTCAGGTGGAGCCTTCTTCAGTTGTGAAATATGACACCTTGTAATTTGGCAGCAGTGTCAGTGGTCAAGAGTACTTGGTAGAGTCCTTTCCATGAATCTCACTTTTGCAAAAGCATAAGAATAAAACAACAACTGTACATAAATGACAAAAGACTTTAAAATGCTCATTGTTAAAGATCTGATGAGAGTTCATTATAACAAAATTGACAAGGAAATTCGGTCATTTCTGTGATATACAACACTTTAAGATAATAAATGGAATTATGACTGATAACATTATACCATGGCATATCAGAGTTCTAGGAATTTCATAACACATATGTTAAACACATGCCTCCATATAAATATAACCTAAGAAGGTTTAGCATCACTTCTTACTTGATATTTTTTCTCATGTAATTTAACATATCAAATAGACCTAATTAGGTTAACATTTTACCATGTGAGAGACAAATCTTTTGAGGTTTTCCAGGGTCCCTCTGGGAAATCTCAAAGTTATTTATTCTGAGGTCAAAAAGACTCCATTTAGAATTTGATTTGGGGAAGTTGTCAAAACGTCTAAGGGTTTGAACATTTGACTAAATCGGATCATAGATCATTATGGAATCATACTTTAACCAAAGTGACAGTAGAAGATATTAAAGGCAAATATAGAAGTTTACATAGTTGTGAGTAAAACTTGGCTCTTTTAATATTGAGAAGACTGAGTTTTCTTAAGTAATTAAAGATAATAAAGACAATGTGAAGTACAGTAAATTATTTTACTAAGTCAATGTGAAGTACAGTAATTTTGCTAAGACACCAAATCTTTGCCTTCCAGGCAGATTACTTAAAAGGTAAAGATACATTCACAACTGCTTATCAAAAGCAGACCAAAAGTCCAATATAACTTTGTCCTTTTAGTAGAGTGAAAACCAAATTCTAATTTTGCACCAGTGTATTTCTGATATCAAAACTCATTAAAAATAAATAAATAAATCCATTCCAATCTTAGCCAGCTTAACCACACATAAAATTTCCTTCCCAAGATTGCTTTTCCACAAACCTTACACAACTTTTTAATATCTATTCAGATTTGGCCCTATTTTTGCTGTTGTTGTTGTTATTGTTGCTGTTACTTTTCATTCTGGAATAACCAGTCATTTCATGTTCTTTGCCTACTTTTCATACACAGATTTTTCCTTTCACCCAGACACAAACAGAGATTTTAAAGTTTTTGTATTAAAAATTTAGCTGTCAAAAAAAAAAATTTAGCTGTCAGGTACAGTAATACAAAACCCACTAGTCTATAAATAATAGTTAAATCCAAATTTTGTTTCTGGCAGTTGAAATAAGTTAAGCTTAACTGTTCAGATGGCTAAAGCTTTTTACTAATATTTAGGGATAAGATACTTAAGATTTTTCATATGCCTAGTTTCCAAATAGACTTTCCTCCTTTTTTTTTTTTCCTTCTTATAAAAATTACTTCCCTGAAGTTTGCATTTCAAAGAGATGGTCTAGATAAGAGTTCCTGGAGTAGACCAGGTAGAACATTTACATTTCAAAGGCACAGGAACAGAATGCAAGATCCTCCAAGAAGGACTTTTGTTTCCTAAGTCCAGAATTTTACAATACCTACAAACCTTTTGAGAAAAATAGGGGAGGTTCTGAGATTGGTAAAAAGGATAGGTGGGCTTTGAATTGCTTCTAAAGCTGCATTTCTGTTCTTGCAAAGATTCAATATGTAAGACTAGGACAGTGTTTTTAATTCCTCAAAGAATTGGATTGTAACCTAAAACACATCATGGGCTGACCCACCCATCCAACTGCATTATCTTCAGTTTGCTTCTTTATATCAGGAAGAAGGTCTTCAACTAAGATGGAAATAAAAAGATTCCTATGTTCTAGACTTAGAGCTGTTTGTCTTTGGAATACTTTTCTTTCCCTCTTGGTACACAGTTTTATTTATTTTAGGGGAGGAGGGCTTAAAAAAAGTTCCTATTGGGCTCTGAATACCAGCTTCCAATTTGGCCAGCTTCTGGCCATAGAGTTAGTTTAAAAAAAATTCCTTTCAAATATCTTGTCAGGTTCATCTGGGACAAACAGTAAATATTCTTGGCAGTACTGAACAACCCCTGGACTCAAGAGGCATCCCCAAAAGACTAAAAAGGATATTACCCTCCCAAGACCCAGAGACACTTCTAATGATAGCCCAAAGAAAGAAAAACTTAAGACAATTCCCCTCAAAACTGGCAATAGTTGGTAGGACCCTAGTAAGAAATGGAGTGCAGTCTACATTTTTGTCCGGCTATATCTAGCCACAAGCAGGGTGCAACTCACATTTCTGTCCAGCCATAGTTTTGGTGCCCCTGACCTAATGGTTGCCAAGCCAAGTGCTCAGGGTACAAAACAAGACAAACAAGAAGGCCCAAGGCTGCCCCTGGGAGAGAAAGGATAAGTAACAGATGGGTCTGGATTTGGAAAGAAAAGGACAACGTGAAATTTTACCTTCCTCTCTCAAGTGGGTGCTACACACAGAGATCTGGGAGAGCTGACTCTGATAAGAATTCCCAGGGTCTTATCTGCAGACTTCGGAGTGAATGCAGTTTAAAGTAGAGAGTGTAGCTTGGTATCTACTAGAATTTGGCAAGATTTTCTGTTAATTTTAATTTTAGTTTCCCTCTGGCTGAGAATAATTGGTAGTGGTTTATTGAAGAATGTCCTGAAAGGGATCCATATGGGGGTCCTCCTTCAAGGATAAATATGGAGGTGTCCGTAAGGTCACTAACTTGGTAAAGTTTTGTTTATGGCTTTGTAGTTGCTTCAGAGTGGAAAGGTAATTCAGAGAGAGGATTAGTAGACTCTGAATACTCAGGTAAAGAAGGACAGAAGGGAGTAGTATGAATCATGTCAGTCTTAGTCTTTTAAGTGCCTCTTGTGTCTTTAATTTTCATTAGCCTTTTAAAATGAATCTTTCAATGAAGCTATTTTGGAATCTTGAAGGCTTTTGGAGGCTTCTGCATGCCAATTAAAATAGGTATCCCATTCTATTTCTTTCCATTTCTGAGCCCTTGGATACAAGTGCACTTCTTAAATGAATAATCTTTTCTAATTGGAATGTTCCCCATAATGGCGATTGTAATTCAAGGTTGTCTTAGTGAGATTTTTCCCTTATTGTGGATATCTACAGCTTCTGGGACCATAGTTCTTAGGTATAAAATAAGCAGTTGTGCTGGAAGGTGGTGTGCTCAGTTCTGTGAAACTTGAGGATCCCATTTCTTTAGCTAAGCCTTAGCTCTCTGGGAACCAAATTAATACCTAAGAGGGATGTGCTACTGGATTGAGGATTTTGTGGCTTTTTAACAGTGTACTACGTTGCACAGAAATTTTCTTGAGCTGGGTGGGTGACCTAGCAGCAATCTAACCCATTCCATGACCAACTTATTCTAGTTCATTAGTCTTAAGAGTTAGATGGTGAGAACTCCAACAGCTTTTAGTTTCTTGACCCCTGCCCACCAACTTTGTGGCTTTGGCTTCCAAGGTTCTCATTAACAATAAGTCTATTATTCCTTTACCTTATGTGCATAATAACAGAAACCAACAATAACCAAGGAAACAAAATGAGCAATAACTAAAGAGATAGTACTGTGGACTGACCAAGAGAAAGTCTTAGGTGCACACTACCAGCATTCCCAAAATGAACAGACTGAATCAGCAGACCCCAATAAATGGGGACTGTAGGCTGAACCAAGAGCTATGGATTCATGTTCCAGGTGGAACTGTCTGCCAGCTCAAGCTGACCTACTAAGTCTGGACTGGGACCATGGACTAACAGAGGGCCAAGGACTGATGCTCTGTTATAGCCTCCAGTCAGTCTAGACTGACTCAACAACCCTAGACTGGAAAGCCAATTATACTGGGAGATCAACACAAAGAGAGTGGAGCTCAGATCTGAGAACAACTTACCCATGGCCCTTGGAAATGATGAGAAAGAGACCTCAAAGGGTTTGCAGGTACAAATGCCTATGTTTCTCATTGTCCCTGCAGCCATCAGATGTCTCCTTTGGGTCCCATTACTGCCACCAAATTGTTAAAAAACAAAATTCAACTGAGTAAATTTTAAAGATATTATTGGCTTTATTCAATGACTCATAAATTGCAGCATTCAATCTAATAGAAAGGAGCTGAGGGGAGCTGTACAAAATAAAAGACTTTTATAGGCAAAAGGGAACAGAACAAGGAAGTTTCACTAGACAATAACTGGTTACTGCAAGGTCACTTTTTAGGGGATGGCAGAGGTCTCTCTGACAGATAACCTAACTAGTGTTGATCAGGCAATTCCTGATTAACTGGTTTAAGATTCTATTTCTTGGAGAGTCAAAAATCTTAGTAGGTTAGTTCTTGATTTGGTGCTGTGGGGCTTAGCATAAGCAACTCCATTTTGGGCCTGTTGTCTTGTTTTTAACAATACTTATTATCATAGTTTAGTTTTGTCTGTTCTAGCTCTTCCTATAGAGGGAACTATAAAGTATGTACTGTTTTATATGAAGCTTTTTTCACTCAGCAAAATGTTTTGTGTGACTTATCCATGTAATTGCATATATCAGTAGTGTGTTTGTTTTCATTGCTTAGTAGTTTGTGCACTAACTGTGGCACTAATTGTTTGTCAGTTCTCCTATTGATGGAAACCAGGCTGGTTCCAGTTTTTGGTTACTATAACAAAAACAGAAGTTGCTGTGAACATTCTTACACAAGGATTTTTGTGAATATCTATTTTCATTTGTCTAGATCAGGGGTCCCTAACCCCTGGGCCAAGGACCAGTACAGGTCAGTGGCCTGTTAGGAACCGGGCTGCACAGCAGGAGGTGTGCAGTGGGAGAGTGAGCGAAGCTTCATCTGCTGCTTGCTCCCCATCACTCCCCATCGCTCACATTACAGCCTGAACTATCCTCCCAACACCATCCCCGGTCTGTGGAAAACTGTCTTCCACAAAACCAGTCCCCGGTGCCGAAAAGGTTGGGGACCGCTGGTCTAGATAAATATCTAGGAGTAAAATTACCAGCTCACAAGGTAGACGTTTAACTTTCTAAGAAAGTGCTAGATTCCAAAGCAAGTTTACTATTTTACCCACTCATCAAAAATATGTGAGTTTGGTTGCTGCACATCTTTACCAACATTTAGTGTTGCCTTTTTCTTTTTAGCTAGTGGTACTAGAGTAGCATCTCATTAATTTGAATTTCCATGGTGACAAATGATGTTGACCACTTTTTCATATGTGTATTGTCCATTCACATACCTTATTTTGTAAAGTGTCTATTCAAACCATTTTCCCATTTTATGTGTGTGTGTTGGGTGGAGGGGTTATTCTTTGCATGTTCTAGAGTCAAGTCAGATATATGGAATATGAATATTTTCTCCCATTGTACAGTTTGTATATTTTCTCAGTATTTTATGTCCTTTGATGAACAGAAGTTTTTAATTTTGAAGAATTCAATTTTATCATTTCTTTTCTTTATGATCAGCATTTTCTGTTTCTTCTTTAAGAAATCTTTGCCAAGAAGTCATTGGAGGCATGTTTTAAAAAAAGACACTTAATTTAAGAAAAAAATGGGCAAAAGATTTGAGGAAGAAATTCACAGAGGAGGAAATACTAACAGCTAATAAATATAAGAAAAGAGGCTCACATACAAAAGACAGAAGGACAATGTATACCTAAGTGGTATATTATTTCACACCCGTCAGATTTGCAAAAAGTAAAATACCTAGAAGTAAAGCATTGATGAGGATGCGGAATCTCATATACTATTGGTGGGAATATAAAATAATAGTTACTTTGTAAAGCAATTTTGCTGGACTTATTATGGTGAATACTTTATTATCCCTCCAGCTCCACTTTCTATCTTTCTTTGCTCAGCTTTTTGCCCTACGAGGCTGATCTTACATCAAAAGGCTCCCTGGTTCTTTGGCTTCTAGTTCGGTTCAGTTGGAGAATGGAGGATGAGAGGGAAGTGAGTTCATGGTATTTATTTTCTTGCCCCTTTTACTTGTATTTATCGTACCCTATCCCTTAAACCACAGATCCTGTCAGAGAGCTCTCTCCATGGAGTTACATTTCCCAGATCTTTGTAACTGCTTCCTCCCCTCACTATTTGAGGCTTAAGAGTGGTGATATCTTTCTGCTGTAGCTAATCCCAGAGTATTGCACTATTTCTTACATTCCTAAGCCTTGACAATGCATATTAAATATGTTTTTTATTCAATTCTCCTTAAATTTACCAGTTTGAATGTGCTATCTAATTCTTGCTAGGATCCCAAGGGATATCCCTGGTAAAGTTGAATAGGTATATACCTGTGATTCAGAAGTAACAATTATTAGGTATACAGCCTTGAACTACTCTTGAACATTTGCTCAATCAGTTATATGTGAATGTTTACTGAAACATTATTGTAAAAGCAAAAATAAAAAATTAAATTATCTAAGTGTCCAAAAAACAGGATAATGGATCAATATGTTGAAGTATAATAATACAGTGTAACATTATACAGCAGTGAAAATGAAAAAAGGTAGAGCCATTGTACCAACATGGATAAAACTCAAAAAACACTTTTTTAATTGAAGGTTACATACATATATATAATAAGAATAAAAATATACACGAAAATAATAAACCCAAAATTCAGGAAAGTAGTCACCTCTAGGAAAGAAGAGTGGGATTGTTTAGGGATCCATAAAGGTCTTCACTTCAGGTGAAATTGTGATGTTTTATTTTTTTGTGGTGGTAGAGGATGTATAAGTTTTCATTATATTATTACCTTAAAAATTTTTAATACCAGAAATAGTTGATAATTTAAAAGAGCAGGAGAGGTATAACCAATCTACAAAAAAAAGGAGCATGACCTCTCTTCATGATATTTCAAATTTGCCTTGAGTTGTTCTGTCCTTACTTTTGTCCCCACAGAAAATGTTACTACAGCCCTCTAAAATCCTGCTTAATTATCTAAGGATAAGGCCATCTGGTGATATCCTATATACCCTTTTGCAACATTTGTGCAGTTTTGGTTAGAGTGGAAATCCGTCATCTTTCAGCTATTTGTTCTGGACACTGGAACAAGTATGGATTTAAGGGAGAGCCCTGCTGCCAACTTCTTGCTAGAATCCAGCTGGGGACATTTTTAGTGTTGCATAAGACAAGATACCAAGAGACCCTGATAAGGGCACTCCATGGGGACAAACATCCCCACTCCCCGAATCTTTCAGGATAATGCCCTTGCATTCATTTTAGGATTATTATGGAGATGGCAGGGGAATATGAAAAATTTTGCAATATGGAGAAGGAGTGTAACACCTACTTAAGCTTTGTCCAGATTTATTCTTTAAGCTGTCATGTTGTACTCCTAAGACACAAATGGGCTACATCAGATCCTTAAGTTTTCCTAAGAAATGTCAGGGTTTTTTTGTTTTGTTTTTTTAAACCATGTTAACTAAGAGATGCTGGAAGGGATATAGTATCCTCATGGTGGTAACAATTAGCATATTATATCACAAAGTAAAATGTTTATTCTTATTGGTAGCATTGGAATACATACATACCTTGCCTGAGTTTGAGTCCTTATTCTGCTAATTACTAGCTGGAAGATCTTAAGTAAGTTACTGAACTTCTCTGTGCCTCAATTCCATCATTTGTCAAATGGGAAAAATAATAGTACCAACATCACAGAGTTGCTGTGAGAGTTATGCAATCACTTAAAACAGAGTCAAGACATGCTACTACCATGCAACCCAGAAATTGCACTCCTAGGCATTTATCCCAGAGAAATGGAAACTTAAGTTCATACTAAAACCTATACACAGATGTTCATAGAAATTTTACCGATAGTGGCCCCAAATGAAAACAACTTTGTTTTAAAATGTAGATTCTGTTATTATTCAGGTACGGTGAGGCCAACAGATTAGGAGATAAATGCCAATGAAAAGATAGTTTGTTACTCACACTTCCCAAGAGGTGGCACACTGTTCCACGCAAGTATGCCTTTGCTGCCAGCAGTATCAGATGGTATCGCACGTGGTCTCCTCCACCCAGGAGAATATCCAGGTGGTTAGGTCAGTCCATGCACCCCCAGGCATGGGGGGGGGTCCCAGATGCCCAAAGCCTGCTGAACCCGTGCCTACGGGTACTGAGCATGCACGTGCCACGCAGTTCAGGGCAGCCAGGGATTTGGAAAGAGTTCCCAAGGCCTGAGGGGCTGGACCACTGGAGCGGGCTTCTGGGGATC
This sequence comes from Balaenoptera physalus, assembly GCF_965194825.1. Taxonomy (NCBI): domain Eukaryota; kingdom Metazoa; phylum Chordata; class Mammalia; order Artiodactyla; family Balaenopteridae; genus Balaenoptera; species Balaenoptera physalus. The sequence goes on from NC_138886.1 coordinate 45,593,400, forward strand.
CAAGGACTCTAATTCCAAGCCCGAAAATAACCAATGGAGCCTATTCCGCCTGAAGGCAGATTTGGAGGGAACTTGAAAATCTTGCTCCCGCCGCATAGGGCAGGGCGGCCGGGGTATCTGTCAAGAAGAGGTACCTGGGAGGCCTGCTGGCGGGAATGGCGGCCGCGAGCCTGGCGCAGAAGAGTGAGCTGCGCATGCGGATCCCGCGCAGCTCTCCGGAAGAAGGAAGTGTGGGCCAACCGGGACCCCGTATCCATCCAGGACCCGGCTTTGAAGACGTCAGGTCACTCTTGCGGGCGCTTGGGAGAAACCAGGCCTCTGCCGGTGTCCAAGACCGCACCTGCACCACGGCTCCTGTTCACCCTGACTCCTGCCCTCACGGGAACTTTTGAAGCCTTGCTTGGTAGGGCGGGGTGTCCTGGAATGAGAGACTACTGGGACCCCTGGTTCCTGTAGAGGCCCAGGTTCCCATAAACAGCGCTGCCGAATAATGACTGACTGTTGCCACCTTTGCAGTAGCAGTATCTGATTTTATTCAGCGGGTGCCCCACCCGGGTGCCCCACCCCACCTCCGCCCCACGAAGATATCCGGGTGGTCTGGCCGGGCCATGAACCCACAGGCCTGCAGGGCCTGAGCTGACCAAGGCCTGCTGAATGGGTACGTATTTCGCATGTGTGCCTTGGGGTTCCGGGTAGCCGGGGGTCATTGAGAGGCAGGATCACTGGCTCACAGGTGGTGAGAAGCAGCTTTGTTGGTTCAGCCTCCTGGGGTTTGTCAGGGGGCAGAAAGCGTGGGAAGAAGATAAGAGCAAGGGTCTTTATTGAGGTTTCTGCAGAAGGAACTGGAGAGGCAGGGCAAACAGATTTAGGATTGGCTAATTTGAATAATTTCATTGGGCTCTGGGATGTTGGGACTGCCCTGAATCGTTTGGGACCTGGCCTTGGGGTGATAACGACAGGGGAATATCGGCTTTTGCCTAATAGAGGAATTATGCATGTGGGGGTAAGGACAGGTGCATGTTTACTATCTCTAGGAATTGGCTAACCCTGCGGATTGGGGAGCAGTTTCCCCAGGGTCAGTAAGGCCGCAGATGCCAAAACGGCATAATAGAAGACATGCTTAAACAAACTCAGATGATTAAACGGACTGTGATAAACCGTGGAATACTTTTAGCAATATAAAAGAATGAACTATTTGATGCATGAGCAGCTTGGATGAATCTCACTGGACACATGGGATAGGGTGGTGGTGATGGTGTGTGTGTCTATAAACGGGCAACACCTGGGACCCTTGTGATGATGGAAAAGTACTGTACCTTGACTAGATCAAAGTTAATATCCTAGGTGTGACATTGTACTATAGTTTTGCAAGATGTTAACATTGTGTACGACTCGGCGGGTAATAGGATCATTAAAAATAAAAAGCCTGGCACATAGTTAGAGCTTTTCAAATATTACTTATTTTTAATATTATTTGCTCTATGATACTAGTAAATCTGTTACAGAATGCATTAGAGTTGATTGATTCAGTAATTCATACATTAGTTTAGCAGTATTTATTGATTCTTACACAGGTAAGGTCCCATAGAATAGGGTTATAAAGACATGACTCCTGTTCTCATGTAACTCTAATACAACAAAGAAAAGAAGTGCTAATTATTATAATAGGAAGCATAATGGAGTCCTTTAAAGCAAGATTTAGAGCCAGGAAGACTTGTGTTGAATTCCTTCAACTATCTGCATTTTCTCAAACAAGTTACTTAACTTCTTTCTGTTGCTTCATCTATTAAATAAATGATGAAAATAATTTCTCTTCTTAGTATTGTTCTGAAGCTTAAATGAGATACTACTTTCATATTTTAATAGATGTCAATTTTGCACCTATAACTGGGCTCTGTACAAGATACTGGGCATCCAACAGTGCTTAAGAAAATTATGTTATTCATGAAGTTTATTGTCTTGTGGGGTCTTTGAACTCTCAGAGGGAATTGCTAAGGAATTGAATGCTTTCACTGCAAGGTTGTGAGCTTTTAGAGAACAGTGATACATCTCTGTTTTGAGATAAATGCAAGCACCTCAGGTGCTTTTGCTGCCGTATGTGCTTTATAATGTTTTCTTTATTAATAAAAATGTGTATGTAAACTGAACTGTGTACTTCCATTATAATTTCATTAATGCTTTATCTTTATGTACATTTAATCTTTGATGGGCAGCAGGGCTTATGTAGTCACTTACTTAGCAAGTGATCAATAAATAATAGCATGCAAAAGAGAGAAAGAGATATATAGAGTATTGGGAATAGAAATGATTTCTTTTAGAAAAAGCTTTTTGAAGGAAGTGGCATTTGAGCTGGACCTTAAAATAATAGGTAATATTCTAAGCACAGCTCAGATCACATCTAACTAAAGAAATTTAGCACACATAATGTCCTCAAAAAGGGATTTATGCCTTAAGAAAGAAAAGAGTTTTGCTTTTCTTAAAGATAAAAGAATTTGAAATGAATGGGGAAAATTGAGTAGCATTCTTCATACTTCTTCACTCGTTTTACCTATAAATGGTACCCTAAAAATCTGCATGCAGTGTTGGCTTCTGAGGCTAGGAGGTAATTCAGCTGGGCTGAGTTCTCTAAGTCTTTGATATGAATATACTGAAGGAATACAATAATTTTCTATAAACACATTGTAGGAAGTATCTTGCTGCTCAGTGATAGTGAAATGGGCTTTAAGGTTGAGACCACAATCACTCATGCCAGCCACTCTATTTTATTTAGTAGTATTTCCTAGAAAACAGCAGTTCAAACAATCAGTGTTTAGCTTTATCCTTTAGAAGATTTGAGGCTGATTGTATCTTTATCCTGAAGAAATCCTTATAACTGTTAATTTGTGTGAAGAGTTATGCAAAATAATTGAAAGGAATTTTAATTGTTAGACCTGGAAGGTAGCTATAAATTTCTTCTAGAGGATTAATGCTCTTCTCATTAGCTTTATATTTAACATTACCTGATGTCTGAGTTCTTCCTTTTTCAATACACAAGAATGCTTTGATAGTATGTTTAAAAGTTCTATTTCTCCAAACATTTTTGTTTTCTTTTACATATCATTTTATTTATAGAATAGTTATTGAATGTCCATTTGTATCTACTCAAGAGTATAATGCAGTTTATGGCAAGTTGAAAACCAAGGCTGCTCTTAAGGTTCTCAACACACTGGATACAAAAAGGAATGTTGTCACAGAGGGAATTTAGGAATCTAGAGGGGAGGGAAGGATTTGAGGCTTTGACAATAGGTGAGTTCCCCTGAAGGGATGACCACCACCCATTTAACAGCTCAATTACCTGTTCTGCATGTGGCTGGGCCTTCTGGAGTTTCTGATAAAGATGATGAGAAATGATTATCTTCAGCTTAGCTGTAATACAAAAGTCTATTAAGTATCAGATGCAAAACACAAAAGTCCTTTGAATCGACCATTTTTTTTCTCACTTGGCATATGATTTGCTTGAGTCTTTTTTAAATTAAACTTCTACTCCAAAAAAAAAAAAAAAAGTCATTTTTTTCTTGGAAAATATTTTTGGAAACAGTTTTTGTCTCTGGGAGAAAGGTATGAGATAAGTTTTTGTATTCAGTCAGCTACTTAAAAATAGAAGGTGAATATCTTTTTTTTTTTTTTAAGCAGATATCTATTTAAAGCTACTTCGTTATAAAAAAAATCAAGATTGTGTATATAATTATGATAATGTACTTATATATTGTTACATGATTTGTTTCTATTTTTTAATTTCATTGACACTTATTTAGAGGCATTTTAAAAACAGACACATGGTTTAGAAAATCTTCTAGTAGGAATGTGTTATTTACAATAGATAAAATATATATTAAGTACCTTGAAATATGCTGAAATATTTTTTAGAGATTGTTTTATTAGACCTTTATTTGTTTAAATATCTTTAGTCCAAAGAAAGAACTAGAAAACTAATCCCTCTGAGATTAAATTGAACATCTGGGGCTTGTGGAATGCTGAGAACAGAGTTAAGTTTCAGAACATAAAATTTATTTGTCTCTCTTTCATGTTTGTTGCTGTTCTGTTATTTAAAATGTTTCTGTAACTACTGCATTCTGCTTACCTGGCACTGGCAGAAACGGTTCTGCACTCATGTGTAAGTGAACCCCTATGTGTGACAAAGTATGAAAAGAGAATGAACAAACCCTTCTTCACATTACACAGAATCTTTCCTTATTTGAAAGAAGAGGAACTTCTCCATATTATGTCTGAAATACCACAAGGTTCTGTCTTACCCTTAAATTACAGTTTTAAAACATAATAATAATATGTTCCCTCTCTTTCTCTCTCTCTCTCTCTCTCTCTCCCTCTCTCTCTCTCTCTCTCTCTCTCTGTATCTATAGCAAGCCCTCGCTCTGAGGCAGACATTTTTATGCATATTTTAGAAATGAGGAAACTGAGACTAAGAGAATTTAAGTAATTTGCACAAAATCACAACATGCTGAGTAGTAATAAAGACTTGAACCCAAACCAAAGCTCATGCCCTGCCCACCAGTTCTGTTGCTGTTGCCTCTCTTGTTGGAATCTTTGGAAAAATTGTAGAACCGTTTCCATTTTTCAAACTAGAACCTATATACATCTTGCAGCTTCATTGTCATGCTACTGATGAAATGGCTCTCACACACACAGAAGGATGGCAGAGCGGCTACCCAGCCAATTTGGGCGTGATTGCCACCTGTTCAGTTCAGGCAATGGTTGGAAAGGTTGGAATGGTTGGACTCATAGAAACCTGGGCCCCCTTCTTAAACGCAGTCCTGTTGTTTCAGGTCATTTACATTCATGCAGCACTTCAGGACTCTTCTCAGCAAACTGCCAGGGCTCTGCTGTGGGAACCTCCTTGGTATGCAGGCACAGACAAAGCCCCTTGAAGATGGCTGGTGCCCCAGGTAGGAAGATGACCCAAGTGAGTTCCTTGACTCTTGAGAGATGAGCTCAGTTATAAGAGGAAAGTGTGTTCTGAGACTTGAAACAGAGGAAGGAGAAAGTGAGTAAAATTGGATTTAAATGGAAATCTGATGTTCATTTGAATTTGTTCCAGTTATGCTTGGAATGCCTGATGCATTTGAATTTTCAAGTTTAGAACAGTATTATGTGAAAATGCCTTGATAATTCCAGAAAAGAATATGTCTAAGGAGAACGAGGAAGTAAAGGTGTCTTTTATTACTTTCAGCTTTTCCTTAAATCCATTTAATTATAACAGTAGCTTACATCTTTAATAGCTTTCAGGGTACTTTGTGGTATGTAACTTTATTTTATATTCTCACAATAGATCTTCATTGTAGGCCACACAATTAGTATCTTCTCCATTTTGCTGATAAAAAAACTGAGAGACAGAAAGATTATATAAATATATTATTACTGTAATTACTGGTGGTGAGTCAGTTAAACAATAAAGTTGATTATTTTTAAAAAGTATATCTATATCTGTCTATAATTATACCTTAACATTTTATTTCAACTTTAAATATATGAGTGTACAACTTGACATGGGCTAAGGCCTTTTATTTGCATATCTTTTGATGAATTGAAGTTCTCTAAGATTTCTTTTTCTTACATAAATCACACCCATATTGAATCATGTATAATTTCTAGGGTTTTTCTTGGGGGCAAGGGGGTTAACTACGTAAAAACATTTTTTAAAACAATGAGTGCAACCTCCTTTTATATTTTTATAGCTGTTTGACAAATATTTTATTGTCATCAAATCTGGCATTTTTTGTTGTAACTTGCCTTTACTGAATCTTACTAAAACCTTCAATAGCATTTTCATAGTGATATGTCTATTTTCAGATCCATTGTCTATTGGTGTATAAATATTTACTGAAGTTGTATAATTGAAACAAGTGCAACAGACATACATAGGTTTGGGAGCAGACACAACTGATTCTTATTAAATATACAACACAAGTGTGGGCAAAAGTATGTAGTTGCACTTGTGAATAGTCTGCTAGCTGTGAGCATTCATTGTACCAAAGAATACAGATTTTTTTGGAGATGGAAAGATGAATCTCAATTTATTTTGATTATAAAAAGCAATTGAGAAGGAATAATCTTGAATGTAGGCAACGATTTAGCTAGGGTCTGTTCACCATAATGTCTACTTATTAAACCAGTATTTTTTTAAAGTACCAATTATCTATCAGATATACAATTCTAAGAGCTGAGGACATGCTTATGAAATAGAGTCTATAGTTCTGGGAGAAGGACATTAAACAAATTAAATGTGTAAGGTGGTGAAAAGTCTATGGAAAAGATACTTCGGGGTTTGAGACGGAGACTGTGATTTCAAGACCTCACTGAGAAGTCGTTATTTCAGTAAAGATGTGAAAGAGGAGAGAGAGTGAATATACTTTAACACTGCTAACGCAAACGAAATGCGGTGGAGTTCAAAGGAGACAGGTTTTATTTAGCTAAGTTTGTGAATGGGGGGACCAGCTGAGGAACAGCAAGTATAGAGCCCCTGAAGTGGAAGAGCAGGTGTATTTGAGGGATAGCAAAGAGGCCAGTGTGTCTGAAGCAGGGTGGGGGCTGGGAAATAATAAACTGGACCAGAAAAAAATGAGTGGTATGGGGAGGAGTGCTGTTGCAAACAGAGTCACCTAGTCTTGGATTAGGACTTTGGTTTTTACTCTGACTAAAACAGAAAGACATCGTATGATTTGAGTGGATGGGGGACATGATCTGACAGGTGACAGGATCCTGTGTGCTCAGTTGAGAACATCCTAAAGACCAAGAGTGAAAACACTGAGACCAGTTGGTAGACTACTGCAGAAGTCCATGTGAGAGACCATGATGACGTCCACAATTTCAAGCAATGGAATTAGCAGTGAAGGTGGAGAATGATTTATATTATTGTTAAAAATAAGACAGTAGGCCCAAAATGGAGTGCTTAGGCTAAATCACATGTCACTAAACTGAGACAACTTAATTACAGTTTCTGCTCTTCCAGAAATGGAATCTTAAACCAGTCAATCAGCAATCAGCCGATTACTAGTTAGGCAGTCCACCTGATAGACCCCTGCCATCCTCTAAAGGAAAGTGACCTTGCAATAACCAACTGTCTTTTTTTTTTTTAGTATAACTTCCTTGTTCCTGCTCCCTTCTGACTAAAAAATTCTTTCATTTTGTACAGCTACTTAGAGCTCCTTTCTTTCCGCTATATTGGATGCTGCCTGATTCATGAGCTTTTAAATAAAGCCAAGAAGATCTTTAGAATTTACTCAGTTGAATTTTGTTTTTCAACATTATTAAAAAATGTTTGAAGGTAGCAGGAAAGATGAAGACAGAAAAATTGAAACAATCAAAATATTTAAGAGTAGAAGATTGTCTAAATTATGTTGTGGCCATATAATGAATATTATATAAAATGTATGTTATATACAGAAAAAAGATCATAGTGACACATTCAGTCATGATACATGGTAGTATTAGGTAAATGCTGTAGGTTGTAGGATAGACAAATTATGTTTTCACACATATACAATATGAATCTATGTTATACATATGAGGCAAAAAAGACAGGAAGAATATATAATATATACATGGATTATGGTTGTTTTGAAATGTTCTCATTTTTGCTTCCCTGCATTAAAATTTTTTTAATAAAAACCTGCTAGATATATTAGTTCATTAATTTCTTTGTTCAATCTTCTTTTTTTGAGAAGGGATTATCTTTAATATTCTGCTGTTGGCTTTGAAAAGCATTCAAAAATGAGTGAGACATAATTCTTGTCATCAGTCTTCAGAATCTTGTAGGTGGAGAAAAAAAAAACAAAACAGGTGCACATACCAGTATATCAAGAAATTAATACCAATGCAACTAGAGAAGCACAGACAAAATACTATGAACATTTATAAGATGACAAATATTTAGCTGTCAGCATTTGAGTTGGGCTGTGAAATATCAGGGAGGTGTTTTGACAACTTGTGGAATGGCATTCTCAGCTGAGGGAACAGAATTAGCAGAATTATAGAGGCAGGGATGTATGTACCATGTTAGAGAAAATGAGTATGTAGTGTGGCTAGAGTGTAAAGGAAGCACATATGGAAAAGTATATAAGTATAATATAGTATAAGGAAGTATGTACGTATAGTGGAATAGAATCAGACATGAAAAATGGCAGACTGAATGTGATAGAAAATCGTTGGTCATTGAAGAGCTGTATATATGTGCTGTGTTTATAGATGAAACACATTTGCATAAGTTTATATTCATATATTAGCCAATATCTATATTCAGGTTGCTTGGATTATTAATATTAGACTTGTGCCACAAAATTGAAATTTAATGAAAAGAAAAAGGTACCCTTACAGCTTCCCTCCCTTCCAGAAATATTTACTGATTTATTTTGGGCTCTAAAAATACAAATATGCTGTAAATATTTATTTGTGGATTGAAAATTTTACTCTAGGCCTTCACGTACTAAATTTCTTCTAAGTAGAAGCAAGAAGAATCTAGTTCATTATATGTGAAGTTTATTTGGAAGAATGAAAAGAATTTTTGCCTTCCAGAAGAACTCAGTAGTGACGTCTATGGAGAGATGCTGGGCATCTCCTTTAAATTTTTCGTGACTTAAGGCTATGGAATGGAGCCAAAGCCAGCATTATGGCTGCCCTTTGTCACATTGCTGCAGTTTGTAAGTTTTCATTAGTCAACAGCACTTTGGAGGGTCTGATTACTTACTTGTGAACATTTGCTCTTGGCTGTAAACTGGTAAATAAACAAAGGCTTTGCATGAGAGAGCAATGACATTTGGGTAATTCTAGGGGAAAAAAAGTCAATTTGAGCACTTGGTTATAAAGAGAGGAAACCAAGATGTTACATTTTGCAGTCATTTGTCCCTCCCATTTGTAACTGACAGATTGGATTTAACACATGGAAACTGGAAGACTACTTGTCTTTAAAAATGGTCTAATTACATTTGGAACTTAAGGGGAAATAGAAGATTCCAGGATATTTTTGTTTTGAATTTGAAATTGGGGACAGCGCATGCACAGTTGTTTGTTTTCACACTTTATGGGAGTGAATCACACCATGTCGACCGTGAGATTTAATTATGTATTTAGCAGAGAAGCTGGAGATGTGCCAGTGCAATAGCTAGCTGCTGGAATAGCCTGTGCACAGCCCCTTCCAGTTTCCAGACACTCCAAACCTTTCCTAATAGCACATTTAACATAGGAGATGGAATGGTGTTGATGAGATGCATCAAATCTCAGTGGAATTGTGTCTGCTTGGAAACAAAATGCTGATGTCAAAGAAGGACATTTTTATAACGGGGAGCAAAGCTGCTGAATCTCTGGGCATTGGGTCTAACGTCAATTGAGGCAATCCGAGCAAAACATGTCATCTCGGCCTGTTCCCATTGTTCTTTTCATCTATAGGTCAGTACATGAACTCTCTTCTATCCTAAACCTTGACACACACACAGAACTTGTTGTAATATTTAGACCTTGGGGACCAAGGGGTGAACTGAAACTTGAATTATTTTATTTAAAAATGTACCGTTGTTTTAATGAGTCTTCGTTAATACTCAATTCAAAACAGGATTGGCTGAGAAAATTCTTAGGTTGATATGTGTTCAAGTATTTTTCTGATAACAGCTAACTAAATAGGTTAACTTATTCATTAAGGATTCATGACGGATACTTAAATAAACTAAAAGGGAATAAGTAAGGCTGTTACAATTTTGCCATAAAATATATTTCCTTCTTAGATGTGTTTAATCCAGAGTTGTCATTCATTTCAAGGTTCTTGAAAGTAGCTAGGAACATTTACGGTTCTTAATACGTCAAAAGCCTAACAAAAGTCATACATTTCATTAGCATTAGAGAACTGTAAAGCTAATGAAATATTTTTTTTCTTGTTTGCTATAATTGTATCACTCTGGCTGATTGACTATGGAATTTTAGAGTTTCATTGTGGAGGAAAGTAACAAAAAACAAACCTTTCATGGTAAAAAAGCTGGGATCTGAAGATACAACCTCTAACATTTATGTTCTTATGATTATTTCTGTCTGCATTTTTTCCATGTTCTCAAATAGGGATGGGAATTCTACGTAAAAGCAACATAATGACTTTGGGCATAGACGTAAGAAGTGAAGAATGCTAATTCCTTCTGATTTATAGTAAATTCTATTTGTAAACAACATTTAATCTTTTGATCCTTGGTCCCTCTGTGTATAGTTGTTGGATTCATTCTCCTATAGTCTAGGTTGTTGTTTGTGGGGTTGTCGGAATTTAGTCTCAGTGAATCTTTGGATGGGCAGTGATACAGATGTATTTTTAATAAGATGATCAATAGAACTTGTTTTCAATAACTTCCAGTGAGTAGAGTGAAACTGCTTGTGATTGGGAATGATGCTTTCTTTGTATTGGTAATGTTAAATGGGCACCTTCAAAAATTGACTGGCCAGTTTGCTGAAGCAGGGCTGTTACTTGAGGAATTAAAAAGTATTTGGTTCCCCTGCTGACACTCGACTATAAAACAGTTTTTTAAAGATGAGTCCTTTTAAAGATGAAAATACATAAAACTAGTTTAAAAAAAAAAGGAACAAAGCAATTCATTCATGATCACAGGTAGAATTATGCCTCCATAGTTGACAGGCAGGGCAGCAGCACTCAGCTGTGAACCTCCTTCAAAGAACTCCCTGCCTCAGCTGAAGAATGCTGACCTGTCCAAGGTCATGCCCCTTTCCAGCACTGAATGTTGGTAGGGTGTGACAAGGGGACAGTTATAAAGACATGGCCTCTCATCCCAACTTGGGACAGCTTCAAAATTAACTCTGTCTTCAGAACCTCCATGAATTTGGCTGAGGCATTCACTGAGACCACATCACAATTCAACTTTTCCCTCTGCTCAGCCCTGCCTCTTTCCCTTCCCTTCCACAGGTGTTGATCACAAAGCATCCCCCAACATCCTTCTGCACAATAATTCCTTCTGAGTCTGTTTCCCAGGAAACCTAACCTACAACAGCCTCAGTGTGTATAAAAGAAAGAGCTACTCCTGGCTGCTTTTATGTCCCATGTGTACAGTCTGGTGCCTGTAGCATACCCTGACTCAGGAGGTGTGGTGGCCAGCCTCCCTCCTTATACTCAGTCTGGGTTGTCCTTCTGACTATATCTAGCCATATATCCTAAATCAATCTCTTCAGTCTTAAGAAACCCTAAACATTCGTATATTCCATTCTAACTACCTTGAAGAACATCCCCTTCCCTCTCTACCCACGAAAATGAATTGTGTATTCAGATCCAAAGCATGTGAAACGATTTCAGCTGAACTTAAGCCATGACCAATAGCCATGACCATGGTCTTTCATGCTAAGCACCATACTTTGAGTATCTGAATTCACCCATAAATAACATTATGCACCTTATTCTGTTTTCCAGAAGATGTTTCTTTGGATCCCAGATGTTGAAAGCATCATCATGTTAGGAGCCAGGAAATGTTTTGTCATTTCTGTTATGTGTGAAAAATAATATTTAAAATATTTCTCTGAATTTGTTATTTTCCATCTTGCTTTGCAGTTTTTATCATTTGTAAGCTCATATTGGTGTTGCTGTGTATGTTTTTGGTGTGCCTGATTAAACCTGTTATTGTGATTTTATTTTGACACTCTTGGTGTGAATTTTTAGGAAACACCTGTCTAAAGAACAAGGTAGAGCTCATCCCACAGGACTGAGCCAGCCATCTCTGCCAGGCATAGTAGCATTCTAGCATCTGTGTGTTCAGACCAAATGGTGCCTGAACCAGTTTAATTTAATTTACTTACCATTTCACTTTGGAGAGAATTCACAGTACAAAGATACATTCACAAAGAGACCATTTCTGCCAAACCAAAAACCAGTTTCAAAGTGTTTCTAGAATGTGTAAATATTGATTATTGAGTCAGAACTTTATCTCAGTTTAGCAGTTTTCCCATTATACCTTTAGATCACTAACACAGAACTTGGTTAACTATGAATCTAGCTAATGAGTGATGTGTGCATAATGTGAAAATGTTAATCCATATCTACAAATATCTTTTCTTAGTTGGCTATGATTTGTAAACACTGGACAAAATGAGTTTTTATCTCTGGAAATGATCTATCTTCATAAGTACTCTTTCTCTATTTTCTTGGCATTTATATATGCATGCTCACATATCTTCTTGTTAAAAAATAATAGTAATTAGTAGAAGGGGTAACCCTCAATCCATACACTAAAGTATCCACACAGTGTTCCATGTCTTCATTTTTCAGTGAGTGAACTCAAAGCCAAATTCTGAGAACCTTTCCTGCTGTGATGATGGAAAGATTGAGTTTTTCTTTTCTTAGTGTTTCACTCTCTTCTCTGAGTTGGGATATGAATCTCGGGACTTTTTCAGAGGTAAAGTATTAGAAAGGAGGCTCCCTGCTTGTCATCATGGGACATCTGTGTTATGGACTGAATATTTGTATCTCCCCCAAATTCATATGTTGAGGCCTAACCCCCAATGGTGATGGTATTTGGAGGTGGGGCCTTTGGGAGATAATTGGGTTAGATGAGATCGCGAGGGTGGCCTGGATGATAGGAAATGTGTCATATAGAAAGCGGGAGAGAGATGAGAGCTGTTTCTCTCTCTCTCTCTCATGTAAGGACACATCGAGAAGGGGGTGCCCACAAGCCAGAAAGAGAATCTCTCACTAGGAACTGACTCTGTTAGCACTTTAATCTTGGACTTCTCAACCTCCAGCACTGTGAAAAATAACTCTCTGTTGTTTAAGCCACTCAGTCTATAATATTTTCTTATAGCATCTTTAGCTAACTAATACAGTCTGTCTACACTGATGGCTATGAGATGATCCTTGCTCCTGTCCGCATGGCCTCATCAAGCCTGACACTTTTCTGTTCTTTCTGTGCCATGCTTGTGTCTTGGAAATCTCTGCCAGTCTGTCTGTAGTATCACTTATTTGAAGCATCATGCATCTCTCTCAAATCTTGTTACCTCTTTATAAGCAGCATACAGGTTCTCTTTCTCTAGAGATGGATATGCTTACTCTATTTCTACTGGACTCCCTGCCTCTGTTCCTAGTACTTCAATGTTCCTTAATGGTGTGTGCATTTAAGGGGAAATCTCCAGACCGACTTGTAGGTAGGCAATTTCTATATTCACCAGTCCTTGAGGTACAGAAATCCTATAATTTCCTCAAGAGCAGATTACTTGCTTTAAAAAAATAATAATAATGCAGTCAGGGGAGGAAGGACTGCATAGACTTTAGTATCTCAAAATATTTTTTAACCACAAATCTTAGCAGCCATTTATTGACAGGCGATTTCATTTTAGACAGATAAAGAAAGGAGGATGCAGTGTGCCTTGTGCAGAATTTGTCACCAGCCAGCGGAGGGAGCTTCTGAAGGAAGTTTCAGTGCAGGTGTAGCAGGCATGGGTACCAGTGATCAAAGGTGGTTTGTCTTAGCAATAACAAGGTATGCAGATGCTTAATGATGGGGAATCAAAGGTCTTTCTCCTAACACCTATGTTTAGATCCTTACTAGCTGTGAGATCCGGGCATGCCACTTAACCTCTCTGTTCTTTAGTTTCCTAATCTGTAAAATGGGCAGGTGATTTTTAAAGTACGTAACACAGTTTCTGACACATATTATTTTTACTTAAGTGATTGTTCATGACAGTGATTATTGAAGAAAATACCAGGACCTTTGGAAATGTGGGTTACTCTCTCATCTTCTCCCCCTGGCAGGAAAGAATGGGGAGGAAAAATATTAAATTGACAGCGTATTTATCTAAATGGAATGGAATTAAAACCAGAAGGAACTAAATTTACTTTGAAATGGTAAGATTAAGTTTCCTGACATCAGAGAAAATGGGTGTCTATAAATCCATTTTTCACAAGTGGGTCAAAGTGTCTATAAATTCATATCTTGCTATGATAATTAGATAATTACCTTTTAAAAATAACATGTGGTTTATAATGCATCAGACACAAATGCAGGATTTATTGGCAAGAACTAATTGATTCTAATTAGTTTGATACCTAATTTGGTTTTATGTTTTTCTCTACATTTTACCTCCAAATTGAAGACTTTTACCTTAACAGCTCATACAGCATAATCTGTTAAACATTTCTGGAAAAAGAAATATATCTTCCCCTTTGAAAGTTATTCATTCCAATCATAAAATGCCACAGGCTTTTTCCTCCCCCCACCTCACCCTGCCCCCATTCAGAATTCTATGGGGAAAGAAATGGTAGGGAGAGGAAAGTCCTTTAAGACTTCTCCCTTTAAGAAATGAGACTCTCTTTTCCCTAATTTAATTAAAATAAACATGACTTGAGAAAGAACAAAAAATACCTGCAGGTTTAATTCTAGTTTCTCTCCATCTGTTAGACCCATATTTTCTGAAATGACCTAGCAGCTGTGCTGCAAAGACACCCCGCACTAATATTCTCTTTTATACATGTCTAAGACTAAAGCTTTAGTAAATATTTCAGAATTTTATTTATATCAGATATAGTCACCTTTTAAAAATGCCACTGAAAGCTCTGTGTTTTCCTTTGAAGGTGGCATGTTGGTAATTGAAGTGAGTCCTCTAGCTACATTGCTGACCTCTGAGAAGATTTGGGAGAGTCTTCTGGTTGAGAACTAAATATCAAATTGTACCAGGAGGATCACTTTTCAGAGTGACTCAGAGTGGGCCATGGTCTGCTATTCTGAGCAGTGGCCAGCATATATTTTATATATTCTCAATAAAAGGGATCACAGGATTATAAAACAAAGCAAAAGTAACTTGATGGTGATACCTGGATACAAAATGGTGCTTTATTTATTCATTTAGCCATTCAACTATTTACTCAGCACCTATAATGCTATGCACTATTGGAGGAGCAGGGGGCACTTATTTAGATGTAGATCTTGCTCTCAGGTACCTTAATGCTTAAAGAAGCCCTTAATAAGGATGACATAATGTGTCACCTGAGAGGAAGGAGCCAGAGGATTACTCCTTAAAGAGGGTGAGTGAGAGGGAAGGTTGTGTGGTTCTCCAAGCCTCCGTGGAAGACTCAACTTTTAAATCCAAGCCTTGATAGATGGAATTTTATAATGTGTTTATAAAATACATGTTTTTTAAGGGGAGTGAACAGCATAGGTGCATTCAAAGGACTCAGGAAAGTAGAGGGTATATGCAGGGAGAGTGAGTGGTGCAAATGAAATAAAAGATGATTAATAATATTTATTACAGTTGATACTAATTTATTAAGGAGCTTTCACATTCTAGAGGGATTCTTAAAACTTTCCTGGGAGTATACTAATAGCCAGGAGGAACTTGGTAGTGTAGCCAGAGATGGCCAGCTGCAGGATTTAAATTTCTTTAAAGTCTGACCTTTTTTGCCTAGTAATTCATACAAAGTTTGCATTTTATTCCATAATACAAGTACATTTGTTTCAATATAAAAAGTGTCTCAAATTGTTTTCAGGAAGATGCCACTGTCCTGTGGCTGCACTTACGCCTTGGCATGGTGAGTGGCTCATAGTCTTGGATGTATGAGCCCTGAGTTTGAGAGGCATGGGCAAATACTCACTCAGATATGAGCAGCAGAAAACAAGAGGGGAAAGAAAGATTAACACCACATTGTGGTTGGCCTTGAGTGAGCAGTTCTAGGCTAAAGTACTTGGAAGGAATTCTGACGGGGAAATGATAGAAGTTTTAAATCAGTTAGTTATGAGACTCCAGCTTACTCTGGACAAGCAGGCTTGACTTGGTAGCATATTTAAGATAGATTAGGGGTGAAGAAGGAGGGAAAGGATAGAGGGAGGCCAGTTAGTAGTTTAGGTGAAATTTAGAGTCATGGCAGAGATACAGTAACAGAAGAGAAGAAAGTCAGCATAGACACCGAACAAATGGAACTTGAAAATTGATTGGATGTTGGTGGACAGTGGCAAGAGGAACATAAAGTTTTCTTGATTCTGGGTGTAATTGTGAGGTCACCAAAGGTTCCATTAAAAGACATAGGAAATCTAAGGACCAGAGGAGCAAATTTGAAAGTAAAGGGTGGTAAGTTCCACTTGAAACACAGAGTTTGAGATAGCCAAGAATCATTCTAGTAATCTGTCCTACAGAAGCATGGACAGTTTTTTTTTAGTCTCCATTTATCTCTTTAGGGTGCATGCATTTCCAATAAAATCATGATGATATAGCAACATTTTAAACATCTTTATTTATGTAGTTGTTATCAATTGTTTATTACGAATACAATGATAATTTAATCTAGTTTTTTTTAATATTAGAGATTTAGGCCTCAGGGAATAAAATAAACTTTAAATTCCAATTAATAAACACAATGCATTTTTGGTGCAGAGAAGCATGATAAGAGATCACTAAAACATTTTAAAGGATAAAATATGTTTTATTAGAATAAAATTATATGAGAGAAGTATAATGAAAATATGAGTTGAAGGAGAAAAGGAAAAGATAAAATTCCAAATGTTTATTCATTCAGCTTGTTTATGTAGGTTTAAAATAGATGATTGAAGAGAAGAAAAAGAAATAAAAGAAATCCAAATCGGAAAAGAAGAAGTAAAGCTGTCACTGTTTGCAGATGACATGATACCATACATAGAGAATCCTAAAGATGCTACCAGAAAACTACTAGAGCTAATCAATGAATTTGGTAAAGTAGCAGGATACAAAACTAATGCACAGAAATCTCTTGCATTCCTATACACTAATGATGAAAAATCTGGAAGTGAAATTAAGAAAACACTCCCATTTACCATTGCAACAAAAAGAATAAAATACCTAGGAATAAACCTACCTAAGGAGACAAAAGACCTGTATGCAGAAAATTATAAGACACTGATGAAAAAAATTAAAGATGATACAAATAGACGGAGAGATATATACCATGTTCTTGGATTGGAAGAATCAACATTGTGAAAATGACTCTACTACCCAAAGCAATCTACAGATTCAATGCAATCCCTATCAAACTACCACTGACATTTTTCACAGAACTGGAACAAAAAATTTCACAATTTGTATGGAAACACAAAAGACCCCGAATAGCCAAAGCAATCTTGAGAACAAAAAATGGAGCTGGAGGAATCAGGCTCCCTGACTTCAGACTATATTACAAAGCTACAGTAATCAAGACAGTTTGGTACTAGCACAAAAACAGAAACATAGATCAATGGAACAGGATAGAAAGCCCAGAGATAAACCCATGCACATATGGTCACCTTATCTTTGATAAAGGAGGCAAGCATATACAGTGGAGAAAAGACAGCCTCTTCAATAAGTGATGCTGGGAAAACTGGACAGCTACATGTAAAAGTATGAAATCAGAACACTCCCTAACACCATACACAAAAATAAACTCAAAATAGATTAAAGACCTAAATGTAAGGCCAGACACTATCAAACTCTTAGAGGAAAACATAGGCAGAACACTCTATGACATAAATCACAGCAAGATCCTTTTTGACCCAGCTCCTAGAGAAATGGAAATAAAACAAAAATAAACAAATGGGACCTAATGAAACTTAAAAGCTTTTGCACAGCAAAGGAAACCATAAACAAGACGAAAATACAACCCTCAGAATGGGAGAAAATATTTGCAAATGAAGCAACTGACAAAGGATTAATCTCCAAGATTTCCAAGCAGCTCATGCAGCTCAATAACAAATAAACAAACAACCCAGTCCAAAAATGGGCAGAAGACCTAAATAGACATTTCTCCAAAGAAGATATACAGACTGCCAACAAACACATGAAAGAATGCTCAACATCATTAATCATTAGAGAAATGCAAATCAAAACTACAATGAGATATCATCTCACAATGGTCAGAATGGCCATCATCAAAAAATCTAGAAACAATAAATGCTGGAGAGGGTGTGGAGAAAAGGGAACACTCTTGCACTGTTGGTGGGAATGTAAATTGATACAGCCACTATGGAGAACAGTATGGAGTTTCTTTATAAAACTAAAAATAGAACTACCCTATGACCCAGCAATCCCACTACTGGGCATATACCCTGAGAAAACCATAATTCAAAAAGAGTCATGTACCACAATGTTCATTGCAGCTCTATTGACAATAGCCAGGACATGGAAGCAACCTAAGTGTCCATCACTGGATGAATGGATAAAGAAGATGTGGCTCATATATACAATGGAATATTACTCAGCCATAAAAAGAAACGAAATGGAGGTATTTGTAGTGAGGTGGATGGAGTTAGAGTCTGTCATACAGAGTGAAGTAAGTCAGAAAGAGAACAACAAATACAGTATGCTAACACATATATATGGAATCTAAGGGAAAAAAAAAGTCATGAAGAACCTAGTGGTAAGACGGAAATAAAGACACAGACCTACTAGAGAATGGACTTGAGGATATGGGGAGGGGGAAGGGTAAGATGTGACAGAGAGAGTGGCATGGACATATATACACTACCAAACGTAAAATAGATTGCTAGTGGGAAGCAACTGCATAGCACAGGGAGATCAGCTCTGTGCTTTGTGACCACCTAGAGGTGTGGGATAGGGAGGGCGGGAGGGAGGGAGATGCAAGAGGGAAGAGATATGGGAACATATGTATATGTATAACTGATTCACTTTGTTATAAAGCAGAAACTAACATACCATTGTAAAGCAATTATACTCCAATAAAGATGTTAAAATAAATAAATAAAATAAAATAAAATAAAATAAAATAGATGATTGGAAAAATCAAATTGTTATGTATGTAGTTTCCATTGGCTACATTGAAAATAATGAGATTTTTATTTTGAAGTATCAATATTTACAGTATGCTGGAAATTGCATGCTTTTCAGTTATTTAAACCTCTAATGAAAAATTTTAGTTATCAACTTAGAAAACATAGGAGGGGTAGATAGTTATTCAAAATTATTTTAGGGAATACATGAGCAATAAAAACTTTGAAGAGCACTGCTCTGGCATATTTTGGAGAATGATAGGTTTGTCACACAGCTATTCTCAAATCATCTCTCTGGATCCTGTTCTTCTGAATTTTTTTCTTCTTGATGCTCTTCACTCTGTTTAGATCATGTCTCACTCTGTGGCTGGTTTCAGCATGGAGCCTGTGGCTGGCAGTTCCCCTGACGGCAGTATTGCCAACCCTGGAAGGCCTCTAGGGTCGGGGATGAGCATGGTTCTAGCCAAACACTGAACATCTACCAGGACTCATCCTGGGCCAAAAATCCTGACTCGGTTTCATCCTAGCTGTGTGACCTTGGGCAAGTCACCCAGCCTCTCTGAAACTCATCTGTAAATAATTGATGGAGTTGCTGTAGGGTTAAGTGAGATCATGTCTATGAATTACTTTGCCCTGTTTGGTGCACAGAAAGAACTCAAGAAGCCGTAGTTTTTCTCAGGGCAGCTAGTCCCTTCAGAAACAGGCGAGTTCATAGAGCTATATCAGTTTCTGCTCACTTTTTTTCTTTAAAGCAAGACAAATTTCTCATTAAGTAAGTAACTAAAACAGTAAGTGACAGTAAAATGTTAAAACAGGTACTTATCATGATTCTGCTGCTCACCAACTGTTAAGTACCTTTTTGATTATTAGGGTATTTCTGTACTTGTGAGTCGGAGCCCCCTAATTAAGAAGCCAGAAAATACCCTTGCAGGTAGGACATGAGTATGTCACAAAACAGTTGCATTTACCCAAGACTTGGGTTGGGAGGCGAGTAAATGTGACTGCATTTTCTAGGGGAGGCTTTTGCAGTGGCATGAAGCGTTTGTGCCTAGTTTTAAATCTCTGGTGTAGAAGTGGTACTGGTGACCATAGTGATGGGAGTGGAGTCACAATCCTGGTGGCCAGATAAATTTCAGCATCTAGTTCATGATGGCAGCAGAAGCAGATGATCATCAGACTGGTTCCAGACAATTTATACATCTTTCCTAGGAGCTTCACTTCTTATCTGAAACTCCAATCTTCTCATCTATCCTGTGAGCCTCTAATATTCTTTCAGCTGACTTCTTTGTCTGCTTACCCAGCCTATACTGCTCAGACTGAAGCAAACATACAACAGGTGGTTTTACATGGCAGGCTTCTAAAGGAACAAGCCACCTATATGTTAACATCAGTAATAGCTTAATCTAATCACAATCTTCCTCAGACTGTTTTAGAATCTTTTTTTATAACATCGCATCCTCCACACATAGTTCCAGCTTGTTGGTGTCTGCAAAGCTCTAGGCTGTGTGCTATACAAGGAGTTACATTCTTATCTTTCAAAGCAGTTCTCAACTTTTTATCTGCTGCCAACAACTAGACCAGTATGAAATCACACCCATGATAGCTGCTATGTTGATGGGGTGGGAGTGGGATTGGAGTTGGGTGGGGCACTGAAAATTGAAGAAACTGGGGTAAATGAGAACATCCAGTGGATGAATGTTGTTTGAAAAAGCCTAGAGCAAAATATGATTTACCATCGTGTACCCTTCACTCTGTCCGTCTGATTCTGGCAGCACTAATCTAGAGTTGAGATCTGTTTCGTAAGAGCTAATCAAAATGACAGGCCGTAAATAGTAGAGGATGATATTTGCATCCCCCTTTTCATATGTAGATGTAGAAAAGGAATGATACATCCAGGGAATGTGAGCCCCTGAGAGTGGCTTGTCCTGTAATCCATCCATCCTTGGAAAACAACATGAGGTAAAACTTGGAGACAGAAAAGGCTGAATGTTTTGGTTAGCAGGTATGAAATTATGTTGTGTAAAACACTTTGTGTGTATTTTTAATGGGTGTGGTATTTAATGGAGGCAATATTTCTGATTCTTCTTCACTCCTTCATTAATCAGAATATTGCTAATACCACATGCTGCATATACCTTTTAAAAAGACTTCTTCAATTACAGTGATAAGTGTAATATAATTTTCTTTAAATTTGCTCTGATATACTAATTAATGAATAAACACATTGCAGCCTCTTTGTGAAAGATGAGGGCAGAGTAAATGAGGCCTGCTGTTTCAGAGGGCTTCAGATTTTATCTCTAATGCTCAAGATTTTGAACTTGAATATTACATTAACCTTAGATATGGTAGTAATCAAGTGTGGCCAGACAGCTGTCTCCTGATTCCATATCTGAGAAGATAAATGTGGTATTTATGCCAGTCAAAGTCAGCTTCAGTTCACTTGTTGACTAGTCCCAAGCTTAATAGAGGGTTCTGCAAACAGAAGAAGCTTAAGAGATGTCAGATGGAAATGAAAGCAATATTTACCCCCCAGACATCTTCAGGCTAGAGATGCACAGTCCCTCAATACATTCGTTAAATGTGAGAAAGTCTGCAAAAACTTGGCAGGTTTACTGATATGTCATAACTTATGTAAGAATTGCCTGGTCTATGAAAAAAAGTCTCTCTCTTTTTTTAATTGTGAAAACAATGTCACAACATTACAGGGAGTTTGGCAAATAGAGGGGAAGATATCAATCATAATCCCAATGTTCAAACATTAAACCAAGTACAATATTTGTGGGTTCTTTTCCTTTTGTTTTTCATTTAAATGGTAAGTTTTCCATTATTGCAATCATAATGTCCTCATAACAACTTTGTTCCTTCTTATGAAAGTCAGCTTAAGAGGAATTTTTATGTTTTGCTATGTTGACTCATAATTATCCATTTTTAAAAGTTGCATAGTTTTCAGTGAGGTAGATATACTATAATTTATTTAACTAGTCTCTTACCTGTGGGCATCTCATTTACTTTTTTTAAAATTAATTACATGTTTGCATTTATTTGTAATATCTACTCAATTCAGTGCTAAATTCTATGAGGGCAGAGACCTTGTCTTTTCTGGTCATTGTTGTACATCTGGTACCTAGCATAGTGCCTGGCCCAGAGTAGATCTCATTTACTTTTAACATTTTGAATTATGCAGTGTGTCTCAATGAATATCTTTTGATCATTTTGTTTTCCATATTTTGGGTAATTTCTTAAAGATAAGTTCTTAGATAATATAATGGCATGCCCCCTTCCCCTTTAATTGGTGATGTTGGTAAAACCAATTACATGGGATGTTGGAGAATAAAAGCTAGTCTTCTTCAGTGGGTTGAGGAGTGAATGGGCGTGAAAAACTGGAAAATTTTTCTGCTGATTGTAAAAAATATTTTCAAGAAAAAATTGAAGTTATAGGAACAAAAAGGAATGGCTGAAATAATGAAGTCCTAAAAAGACAGGAAGATCTGGGGTCCAGAACATCAAAGGTCCATGGAAAAATTAGCAGTGGCAGAGGGAATATGCTATCCCCTATATGTGAGGGAAAGCACAGTTGTAGGTGTGGATGCAAGTAAGCCTTTGGTTTGGTGGCAAGAAACTGAGGGAATCCATAAGTGATTACAGAGGTCATCTGCTGAGAGGAAAACAGAGTATGTCTAAAATAGCCACTATTAAGAATGAAAGATAATTGACAGGTCATAATAGCTGACAATTTCTTCTGTGCACTCACTATGTGCTTGCTGATGTGCTAAGTGCTTGATATGCACTGTCACATAATATTTGTATACTTTTCCACCAATCCTCAACAGCACAAGTGTAGGCAGACATTTATTCAAGTCTGTGTGTTTGCCGTGTGGATGCAATGGAAGGGCATTGCTAAAAGGGAATTGATGATGCGGCATGAGAGAGGTTGAGGAGAAAGATCATACATCTCAGCTAGATAGGAGAAGTTGTAAAAGAGCATACACCATGTGGTGCTAAGGTCAAATTTACACCAAAGCACTGGCTGAATGGCCCATAAATAAAAGGATAATTTATGGGGCCAAATCTTCAATCATGTTTTACATTAACAGAAGATACCTGACTCTGGCATTGCTGGTTTATTACCCCACTAGGTGGGCAGTCCACTCTTTATAAATAAACTTCCAAGGATATATGGGTGGAAAGCCAAGTGGAAAAATACATTGAGTTTGAATGTCTTGACTGGTCATCATAGGAAGGGCCATATAATTGTCATTAGCCTCATCATATTGCATAATGGTTACTGCACAGGCTTCAGGGCTAGGCTGCTTGAGGTAGATCTTTTATCTGCCACTTACCAGCTGATAACCTTCTGCCAGTGTTTCTATGGCTCAGTTTACTCATCTGTAAAATGGGGATGATAATGATATATGCTTCATAAGTTTGTTATGAGGATTATGAAGACAAAACATATAAGGCACTTAGAGAAGCTAAGTTTGGACGAGCTGTCACCATGTTTATTATTATAACTACCACTGTCTGAGACTCTTAAGTGCTAGCAATATGCTAAGTACATTATTACTTTAGCTCATTTAATTCTCACAAAATTTTTCCCCATTTTACAGATGAAGGAATTGAGACTTAAGTCACTTGCCTAACGTCATCCCAGTTTGTAAATGGCAGAGCTGGGATTCAAATCCAAGACTGCTTGAACCCAAAGTCTTAGACAACTTTCTTGAGCGTGTGAATACTATAATGTTTGGTTTTGTTTTGTTTCTTCTCTCTAAAAAGATGTTAAAAAAAATAAAGTTTGTTTTGGGAGCTATAGTAGGTAGTGGTAAGTGGCTCATCCATATTCCCTCAAATTTCTTTACCATTTTCTGCCCATTATCCCCTGGTATGTTTTCTCTCACTATAGCCAACATCAGTGTTCCTTTGGCAGAGGGTTGCCTTCAGGCTGCTGAAACCACTAGTACATATATAGGGTCATGTAAGTCCTAAAATAAACAAAATCACCAGGAGGACTTGTTAAAAATAGATTGCTGGCCCTGTCTACAGAGTCTATGATTTAATCTGCCTGGAGTGGGGTTCCTAGATTTCCATTTCTAATGAGTTCCCAGATCTGGGAATCACACTTTGAGAATCATTGTCTTAGAGTTTCCATTTTAATCATTCATGAGTGTTCAACATTACTATGAAAACAAACATCATTGTATTGTTCAAAAGAATAAAAAACTCATTTAAAACTATATTTTGAGTGCATAAGCCCAGTCTATTCTCTTAGTGTTTTTGTTGCATCTTTTCCTACATTTTTTGGTATTTTGGATTGTTTGCTTTTCCTTTTTCTCAATTGTTGGTTTGATCAAGATGCTGTTTATTCACATTTTCCCCTTTTAATTTGGAGGGTTTACTGTCTGTATGTTTTCACTTCAGTAATGGTCACCACTGATCTCTTAACAAGGTGAGATAATTCTACAATAAGTTCTGCACAATATACAGACTTCTCCCCATCCAAGAATACCATGCTCTAATACCCTGCTCCTCCAGCTTCCCTCCTCTCCTCTCTTCCCCCAGCCCTCTGGTATCTTTGGAGTGCTTCCACCTTTCTTCTCTCCCAACCCACCTTCAAGTCCTAAAATAGTTTCTTAGTTATAAGAATTTCAGAAATGACATTGTGTACTTCCACATGGGAGTGGCAGTAGCAGATATTTGGAGGAAGTAGGTCCCATGGCTTTTTCATTAAATCACAGCATTGAGATTTTTTCTCTTCCTCCTCCCCCTTCACCTGCTCCTCCTCTCCCTCCTCCTCCTTTAATTAAAGGCTCACCTTGAGCTTCATTGTCTCAAATGAGCTTGATCTTGGCTGTGGGATGTTCTCTGCAGGGGTGTGCCAGCAGCAGCAGGGGTGGTAAAATTCCCAACCGCAGAAGCATAGGAGGCTGGCTGTTGTTCCACCTATTTCTGTACTTGTTTGGAAAGCTAACTAAAATAAAGTAGAGCTACAGAACTATGTGTGTGTATATATATACACACACACACACACACACACACATCAAATGCTTTATTTTAGGAAGGTGAATGATTTCCAGTGAACTGTGTCTTCCCTGTGTTGTGCCCTGACACTTAGCCACCCCTGCTTCTTGGTGTCCCTGCAGTTGGTCCTTGATCCTCTAGGCTTCCTTGAGACCTCGGGGTCCTCAACAAAGCACAGGCATGTGTCTGGTTGCACCTGAAGGAACATGTGGTTACCCTGCTGTTCTCTGCATAGACAGAGCATGCTATCCCCTAGTAAAGTAAAAAGAACTTTCAAGGCAAGACTGGATTCGGCTATTATCCATTTGTTTCTGGGCCCTGTGGTCAGGTTACATCATTCTCTTTACTGACCCCAGTGAAGTGTGCCCTCTAGTTTCTGAGAGACACTGCAGTATTTGCTTGTGCAATTTAAACATGTTTCCTGATTTTCTTTTAAAGTTTCAATTTGAAGGGTTTGCTGACTCTGCCACCTTTTTCTCCTACTAGACATCCTTGAGGTATGTCTCTGATGCTGTAATATGAACTTTGTTGAGTCTAGGGTTTATGAATATGAAAAGCAGGAAATTTGCATGATTATAGTGCATTCTTCACTGAAATTCTCTTTTGTTTGAGGACAAAGCCTCTATCAGTGTATGAAACACTTAATTAATGAACCCCAATTGTTGAAAAAGAAGTGAAATAAAAGAACCTAAGTGAGATTGTAACTTTTCTAAGTGTTTTATAGTTTAGCAACCAGTTTATTTTATTTTTTAAAAAATTAATTAATTAATTAATTAATTAATTAATTTTATTTTTGGCTGTGTTGGGTCTTCGTTTCTGTGTGAGGGCTTTCTCTAGTTGCGGCAAGCGGGGGCCACTCTTCATCGCGGTGCGCAGGCCTCTCACTATCGTGGCCTCTCTTGTTGCGGAGCACAGGCTCCAGACGCGCAGGCTCAGTAGTTGTGGCACACGGGCTTAGTTGCTCCACGGCATGTGGGATCTTCCCAGACCAGGGCTCAAACCCGTGTCCCCTGCATTGGCAGGCAGATTCTCAACCAGTGTGCCACCAGGGAAGCCCCAGCAACCAGTTTATTTCTGAAATGGAGTGTCAACACAACATGCTTTTAAGATTCCTGATTGTTATCTCTTTTGGAATTTTGGACAACACTTTTTTTTCAAAATTGAAGTATAGTTGATTTACAATGTTGTGTTAGTTTCAAGTGTATAGTAAAGTGATTCACTTATATAGATATGTATATATGTATACTCAGATTATTTTCCATTATAGGTTATAACAAGATACTGAATGTAGTTCCCTGTGCTATATCTATTGTTTGTCTATTTTATGTATTGTGGTGTGTATCTATTAATCCCATACTACTAATTTATCCCTCCCCCACTCCCGTTCCCCCTTGGTAACCATAAACTTGTTTTCTATGTCTGTGAGCCTGTTTCTGTTGTGTAAATAAGTTCCTTTATGTCATTTCTTAGATTCCACATATAAGTGATAGCATATGATATTTGTCTAGGACAATACTTCTTTAGTTTGAGTATTTAAAATTGTTTTTAAACATAAACTTTTGATTATAGTTTTCCTTTTTTAAATATGAAATATCTCCAAAGGCCTTCAGTGATGAGTTTTAAGTTCACCCTGATGAGATGAGGTAAGGTATAGAAATTCGAGAAGAAACAGATGATAATGTCACTTTAAAATGAAGAGAGGTAATTATCTTTCTGAATATTGATATCCACATGAGAAAATTCAGTTTAATGTAATGTTTTTCTTAAAAAAGTTAAAATAAATAGCAAAAGAAGGAGAGAGAGAATGACAGAGAGAGAGAGAGAGAGAGAAACAGAGACAGAGAGGAAGATAGGGAGACTCTTCCTACTGCATTTGCCCATTTACCTCTGGGGAAGAGAAATCCAACTCAGAAAACTCCTGGTACCATTTTTCTGGCCCTATTCTGTTTAAGTAGTGCACTTTTCCAAAATGTGTTTGTTAAAATAACAACCTCATAGTGTTATGTAAAATAGAAAGTGCATTGGACCTGAGAACAGAGGATCTTTAAACTGAAGAGTAGCCTGAAGATCTAGTCCTTGACTAGAAGACTTCTTAGTTAGTTGACTTTGGGAAAGTCAATTAACCATTCTGAATCCCACTTTCCTCTTTTTCATGAGGTTGTTGTGAGGATCAAAGATGATGGGCATGCAACATCTTTTTCTGCTTTATTTTTTAACTCTTTCCAGAACTATAAAGTACTGTGTATATCCAAGGCATTCTTTCATTTCTCCAAATATTTATCCAGTGTCAGGGAGCTTTTTAGTTTTAAATGATGCATGTACTCCTATGGAAACACATTCAGAATGAATTTACAATTAATTAGTTGTCTGACTACAGTGATAACTGAAAACACCCAAATTTCAATCTTTCAGAAAGACAAAAAATTCTAATATGTTCACGGAACTAAACCCACAGGTCCCTGACAAGGTGGAATTATGGCTGCAGGCCCTCCACAAATGCTCTTGACTAATTGCCATATGCATAGGTACCCCTGTAGCTTTCCCTAAATCCTACCATTCCAAGTGACATCCTCTGCTTGAACTCCATCTACAGCCGACACATATTCTAGCTTTAAAGACAACAGCCACCTGTTCTGTTTTCCCCATCTGAAGGTCTATTTATCTATTTTCCCCATCTTAAGGTCTTATTATTACATACCTCAACAAAGCAAGAAAATTTAGCCAACTCTAAATTTGTGATGGGACTCAAAAGAAACAATATGCCCAGAACAGGCCTAGAATTTTGATTTTTATCTTATTTATTCACACAACATTTGTGAGGGATAGAACAAATCGTTGGTCTTAATTATTTGAACTGAGGAGAAGGTTATCAAATTGAGAAGAGATGGGGAATACCTGACATTTTTATTGAAACAGTGAATAGGCAGAGTTTGCAGATATTTTAATCTTGTTCTATCTCTGAGGCCTTGTGACCTTTGAGAAGAAACATGTGACTCAGCCCAGAGCAAAATGGAAAAAACAAAGCAACAAGAAACTCTTAAGGGGGTAGAGACTGTAGTTAGCCTAAAGGATTTTGGTTTTCCTTGATAGTACATTCTAGTTCTCAAACTAGTTTTCTCTGAAAAACAAAAACAAATAAAAAACACTGAAACCTCTCCAACTATGACCTGCCAAATCAATTTTCTTAAGTTTCTTAATATTATACTTTCCTATAGGTTATATGCTGAAAATAGAAGATAGGAAACCTCCTCTGACATATTACTTTTAATAAAGTGATTAGCTTTAGTAGACTCATGATTTGTCACTAGAATTTTATTTCTTGTTAGATTAACTGTCAAGCATTATGATTCGGAGAGCTATCAGGCTGCTGTCAAAACTTGAAATACTCTTACTAAATTTATTTTTAAAATATGTATCTCATCGAAAGGATAAAATAAATCATATAAAGTTTGTGTGTAAAAAGAATTGTTCAGAATTTAAGCAACATCGTATTTATGCTTCAGCATTTGTCCTGAAACAATTCTAAAATATCATATTTTTTTTCTGTGATAGTCCAAAAATATAATTTAGACATTCTTTTTCAGGTCTGTGTTATAAGTTGATTATATGCAAATCTCACTTAAAAGGTGATATAAGACATATTGGGGCATTAGACAGGAATGTGGTTCTGTCATCCAAATTCTAGGTTTTATTATTATTGTCACCCTGAAACAGTTACAGGCTAGCTTTTATACTAAGCATGGAGTCCCCATTTCCTCAGGGTACTGTTCTTTCAGACTCATACTTGCTGCTTAAAGTGTGGGCACTCTGTTAGATATGCGAAATCTTGAGCACTGCCAAATCAGGACCTGAATTTTAGCAAGGTTTCCAGGTGATTCACATCCAGTTTGAGAAGTTCTGCACTAAGAGAAGTTTGCTTGGGTTTCTGATTTTTAACTGGTGAATTTATTTCTACCAATGGCCCTGAGAAGAAAGAAGCATTCAGTTTCTTTCTTCAAGCATGTAGGGAGAGTTCTGGATTCCCTATATCAGAAACAGGGCTGTCCTTTGTGATTGCAGCCTGTTACATGCAGTGATCCTGTGCCCTGGACATCCTCCCCAAGTGGGCATCGAAGCCTCAGTCTCATGACATTTCTACACTCTCATGAGCCCCTTGACTTTGCTAAACAAAATAATCTGATTTTGTGTTCTTTCTTCACTTCTGGTAGCTTTCTATGTATCAACATTTTCTAGGTTTTTTAAAATGGTGATTTTGTTTTTTTAACATTTATGGGTTTTTGGAAAGGAGGGGTGGAATTGTGGGAAGTAGGAAGAGTCAGCAAAATATATTAGAGAAAGACCATAGCTATTAATTGTGATAAAGTAAATAAGTAATATAAGCTTAATTATGGCTGTTAGTAAAATTAAAGTACATAGAAGTACTGTAAAATTAACAGAGGGAAAAGGGAGGAAGAGGAAATGAAGAAAAAGTTGACTAAGCTGACAAAAGTAAGGAAGGGTAAAGAAAGGACACTAATGATATGTTAAATAATAAGTAAATGTGTTAAACAGTAAATAAGATGGAGTGAATAATACCTTGTATGTTAGTTATATCAGCAAATTTACATGTATTTCTATATCAAATAAATAATCACAGTGGTGTAAAAAAACAAAGAAAATTCAATATTTTGTTTTGTTAAGAAAGACACTAAATCAAAGTGGCAGAGAAAGGTTTAAAATATTAAAAATTGATAAAGATATAACAGGCAAATGTAAAAGTAAAAAGGAAGGAAGGAAAGAATTCAGACAAAGCAGGCCTCAAGATTAAAATCATTAAAGAGGGCTGCTGAAATAGACTTCAGACAGCCCTTCAGTTTGGTTTGACTGAGGGATGATAAACCTGGGAAACTGATCTTCGCTCTACTTATCTCTCCCCAAACACTGAGGGATATGTTAAGGCTGTTTTGTACCAGTTGCTTGTATCTGGTGAGCAGGCAGGAGAAGAGCCAGGTTTTCTAAGCCTGGGTGGCCAGGCTTAGAAACTTCTCTCTTAAAAACAGAGGAATGCTCACTCCATGCAGGTGATATTCACAGAAACTATATGGCCCTGTAGGCACATGAAGACCTTGGGGATTGGGGGGATGCTGTGGTTGCTCCTGCTTCATGTAACTACCTCCATAAATTTCCTTATTCTTTGTCAAAAAGGTACTTTACATGCTCTTATTCTGTCTGATGGAGTTCTTCAGTCAATTGCATCACTATCTCATTTGCATTAAAAAGAGATATAAGAAAATAAAATGAGATGATATTAACTAATACCAAATATTTCTATTCTATCAAATAATATAAAGGAAATAAACTCAATTTCTAAAATAATATTATTTTAAAAAATTTCTCATTTAATTACAAATACAACCCAACAAGATACAGTACATGAGAAATGAAAACATACAGGTCATATGAGACTTTAATTTACTTTTCTCAGTTCATGAATAATCAAGTAAAGGAAGAAAAATGGAAACCTATCTAATTTAACTAATAAGGCAGATCAGTGACTCTATCTTTTTATAGGAAAAATAAAACCCTGCCCTAGAAATTAGAGAACAGACTAAAAAAATCCTTATAAACAATTTTATGCCACAGAAGAAATAAAGTTATAAAATATTGCAAAAAATAAATGACAAAGCACCGTGTATCAGAACCTATGAGGAATCCCTGAAATAGGGCTCAGTCATACCCATAGCTTTTATATAGCTATATTATTAAGACCTAATGAATAAAAAATTGATTATAGCCACTTCAAAATGTTAAAAGTCTTTAGGAAGCAGAAGTCAATGGACTAATGTATAGGAAAAACAAGAACTATTATGTGAACCCAAGAGTAAATTCTTTTTTAAAAGTTAAAAATAAATAGATTTGCTTTAAGGACCAAAGATGAAATAAAACATAGTGAAAAGTTTTAAGATATGATGAGCATGGAATAAGATAACACTTTGGTTAATTCTCTGCAAATACATTTTTTTAATCTGAAAGAAATTGATGATATAATAAAGTAATGGTGATGATGATAATTTACCAAAACTAACCTTGATGTAAAATCAAAGTAAATCATTTACCATAGAAAAACATTGATAAAGTAAAAAATTAATAACGTTTTCAAAGGGCTACTTCTTTCAATAAAGCATTAGACCATAGAGTTTAATCAGTGACTCCTACCAAGTCATTAACAAATACAGAACTCCAGTGTTATTTAAGTTGTTCCAGAGCATAGAGTATGAAAAAATGATTCAAAGTCTGCTTTTTTTCAAAATCTTTTTATGCGATCAATATAACCTTGAAACTGAAACTGGACACTAAAAGCTACAGACCAGTCTCACTTAATGAACTGTTAATGCAAACATCTAAATAAAATATTAGCAAATTGACATGTGACATCCATGTCAGTAATTTAAAGATGGGTAAATATTTTGAAACCTATTAGGGAAATTAACTAGAGCAATAAATCAAAGAAGTAGAATTCTTCAATTAAGATTACTTTCATAGACGTTGAAAATATATTGAATTAAATTTAATACTTATCCTTCATAAAAACTTTTTATAAAACATGAATAAGTAGACTTTTAATGAATGTGTGTGTGTGTGTGTGTGTGTGTGTGTGTGTGTATGTGTTTCTGTCCAGCAACAAGCTCACTGTCAAAGCACTAGAATTATTACTATTCAAGTCAGAAATATGTATTCAAGTAATGGTGAGTTTGATTATTTGGACAAAATATACAGCTGAAAAACAACTAAAGTGAATAGAAAATATTAAAAATGATTTAACATGTTAAAAATGTTCCAAGAGAGTGATGAATTTCTAGAAAATATTCTGGGGGAGTGTCTAAACTCAGAGAGGTAAGTGAATCTATGTCCCACAGCTAGTAAGTGTCGGAGCAGAGATTTAATTCAGCATTCTGAATTCAGAGGTTCTGCCATTTGCCATTTTACAATACTATTTAAATATGCTAGGAATTCATGCCTCCTTTGTCATAGATTAGGTGAACATAGGTGTATGGGTTTATCTCTGGGCTTTCTATCCTTTTCTACTGGTCTATATTTCTGTTTTTGTGCCAGTACCATACTGTCTTGATACTGTAGCTTTGTAATATAGTCTGAAGTCAGGGAGCCTGATTCCTCCAGCTCCATTTTTCTTTCTCAAGATTGCTTTGGCTATTTGGGGTCTTTTGTGTTTCCATACAAATTGTAAAACTTTCTGTTCCAGTTGTGTGAAAAATGCCATTGGTAATTTAATAGGGATTGCATTGAATCTGTAGATTGCTTTGGGTAGTATAGTCATTTTCACAATATTGATTCTTCCAATCCAAGAACGTGGTATATCTCTCCATCTTCCTGTGTTGTCTTTGATTTCTTTCATCAGTTTCTTATAGTTTTCTGAAAAGACAGCCTCTTCTATAAGTGGTGCTGAGAAAACTGTACAGCTACATGTAAAAGAATAAATTAGAACACTCCCTGACACCATACACAGAAGTAAACTCAGAATGGATTAAAGACCTGAATGTAAGGCCAGACACTATAAAACTCTTAGAGGAAAACATAGGCAGAACACTCTTTGCCATAAATTGCAGCAAGATATTTTTTGACCCACCTCCTAGAGTAATGAAAATAAAAACAAAAATAAATAGGACCCAATTAAATTTAAAAGCTTTTGCACAGCAGAGGAAACCATAAACAAGATGGAAAGACAACCCTCAGAGTGGGAGAAAATATTTGCAAACAAAGCGACTGACAAAGGATTAATCTCCAGAATATACAAACAGCTCATGCAGCTCAATATCAAGAAAACAAACAACCCAGCCAAAAAATGGGCGGAAGACCTAAATAGACATTTCTCCAATGAAGACATACAGTTGGCCAACAAACACATGAAAAGATGCTCAACATCACTAATTATTAGAGAAATGCAAATCAAAACTACAATGAGGTATCACCTCACACCAGTCAGAATGGCCATCATCAAAAAATCTACAAACAATAAATGCTGGAGAGGGTATGGAGAAAAGGGAACTCTCTTGCACTGTTGGTGGGAATGTAAATTGATACAGCCAGTATGGAGAACAGTATGGAGGTTCCTTTAAAAACTAAAAATAGAACTACCATATGACCCAGCAATCCCACTACTGGGCATATACCTAGAGAAAACCATAATTCAGAAAGGAAACATATGCACCCCAGTGTTCATAGCAGCACTATTTACAATAGCCAGGACATGGAAGCAACATAAATGTCTATCAACAAAGGAATGGATAAAGAAGATGTGGTACATATATACAATGGAATATTACTCAGCCATAAAAAGGAACGAAATTGTAGAGATATGGGTGTAGAGATATGGGTGGATCTCGAGAGTATCACACAGAGTGAAGTAAGTCAAAAAGAGAAAAACAAATATCGTATGTTAATGCATATATGTGGAATCTAGAAAAATGGTATAGATGATCTTATTTACAAAGCAGAAATAGAGACACAGACATAGAGAATAAACATATGGATACCAAGGGGGAAAGGGGGGGAGTAGGATGAATTGGGAGATTGGGGTTGACATATATACACTATTGACACTATGTATAAAATAAATAACTAATGAGAACCTACTGTATAGCTCAGGGAACTGTACTCAATGATCTTTGGTGACCTAAATGGGAAGGAAATCCAAAATAGAGGGGGTATATGTATACATATAGCTGATTCACTTTGCGGTGCTAACACAACATTGTAAAGCCACTATACTGCAATAAAAATAATAAATAAATAAATAGATAGATAGATAGATATGCTAGGAATTCAAATAGCAAAAGGAGGCACACAGGGGAAAGTAGCTTCCTTTCGGTTCTTCTCAGAGGCAACCAGTGTTTGCAAATTCTAGTGTGTCCTTTAAAAAAAAAACTTGCTTAATCAGCATAAATGTATATTCATCTATCTATCTATATCTATTTACCAATTAATTGTCTCTCTATCTTTTTATATTAGGCAGGAAACATAGAATGCATAAAGGAGAGGATACATTTGAATATGTAATCAAGACAATTGTCTTGATTAAAGATACTGTTTTATAAAGTGAAAGTAAACTGGAAAAAATGAATTGCATATGAAATGCATGTGATAGACACAATGTAAATATCTTTATTATACAAAGAACTGCTAGAAATTAATAATTGGGGGAGGAAAGCAATAGAATGATGGACAAGTATATGACAAAACAATTCAGAAAAAATGAAAATCCCAAAGAGATGTATGTATAAAGATGATTTTTGCAGTGGCTAAAAACTGAAAGCAACTTGAATCATTGGGGAATGGCCTGCTATTAAATATAGAACTACTTTAAAAAAAATAAAACAATGAGTTAAAGCTAGGTGTTTTGAACTGGAAGAATGTTCACATTATATATATATATTTTTTTTTTGCATACAATACACACAGTTTAATATTCAAAAAAGAAACACTGGAAGTATAAAATAAAAACAAAAATGATTACATGTAGGAGGATGGAGAAAACAAACAGAGTGGGGGAAACAAGGGTGAAAGTGACACCGCTTTGAATGTACTTTGTTTTATAGTATTGACTTCTGAGTAAAACTTCTGAATTTTATAAAATAAAAAAAATTAAATTTAAAAATCCTAAAATTAAAAACTAAAACAAATGAGCTTAGCTGTATATCAAAGTAGTGACATAACCACAACGGAAAAGAATTATTTCAGCTGACCTTAGATTGTAGAATTTTGACTGGGCTGACTCAGTAAGAGATTATTTCATTCAGTAGTATTATTAGTAGTAATAATATTGGTATTGTTTTTGAAACTATTAGATGTATATTTGAAAGATAAAACAAATATTATGCTAATATTGTTAGGAATATATATTTCAGCACAAGAACAAAGTGAGACAATATAAAATCAAATAGAGTTTTTGTAATCTTAAATTTGAGTTTGAAATATTTATGAACTTGTTACATTGTTTTCTGCTTTAAAAGGTGCTGCCCATTGAAAAAGCCTAGAAGTTATGATACAGTAGTAGTGATCACCTATGGTACCCTGAGTTGGTATCCAAATACTATTAAAGGAACTGGGATTCCTTAGAAAAATGGGTGATTACAGGTTTAGGACAGGAAGTGCACATAATCTGGGATTTTTTTGTGTGTGTGCCAGAAAGTAAGAAAGCCATCAAAGCCTATTATCACCATCAGAAGGTCACAGCAACCAGCCCACAGGCCAAAAAATGGAGTATTCTAATGAAAATTAACAACTGAAATTGATTAAAACACATAAATATGTAAAAAGACATGATTTAGTGACAATGTAAAATCAATCATTCAATTAATCAATTGATAAAAGAACAGAAAGAGAAAACTCATTGGACATCAATGGAGGCTGCACTGAAGTTTATCATTAAAAAAAAAGAAATAAAGTAGTTGTCGTGACTTCTGCTATGAATCATATTTCACAGTAATCAAAGAAACCCTAATGGATATGAAAACTTACTTTTATTTATTTATTTAAAAAAAATTTTTTTAACATCTTTATTGGAGTATAATTACTTTACAATGCTGTGTTAGTTTCTGCTTTATAACAAAGTGAATCAGTTTTACATATACATATCTTCCCATATCTCTTCCCTCTTGCATCTCCCTCCCTCCCACCCGCCCTATCCCACCCCTCTAGGTGATCACAAGGCACCAAGCTGGTCTCCCTGTGCTATGCGGCTGCTTCCCACTAGCTATCTATTTTACGTTTGGTAGTGTATATATGTCCATGCCACTCTCTCACTTTGTCACAGCTTACCCTTCCCCCTCCTCATATCCTCAAGTCCATTCTCTAGTAGGTCTGTGTCTTTATTCCCGTCTTACCAATACGTTTTTCATGACTTTTTTTTTCCCCCTTAGATTCCATATATATGTGTTAGCATACTGTATTTGTTTCTCTCTTTCTGACTTACTTCACTCTGTATGACAGACTCTAACTCCATCCACCTCACTACAAATACCTCCATTTCGTTTCTTTTTATGGCTGAGTAATATTCCATCGTATATATGGGCCACGTCTTCTTTATCCATTCATCCGATGATGGACACTTAGGTTGCTTCCATGTCCTGGCTATTGTAAATAGAGCTACAATGAATATTTTGGTACATGACTCTTTTTGAATTATGGTTTTCTCAGGGTATATGCCCAGTAGTGGGATTGCTGGGTCATAGGGTAGTTCTATTTTTAGTTTTATAAAGAAACTCCATACTGTTCTCCATAGTGGCTGTATCAATTTACATTCCCACCAACAGTGCAAGAGGGTTCCCTTTTCTCCACACCCTCTCCAGCATTTATTGTTTCTAGATTTTTTGATGATGGCCATTCTGAGTGGTGTGAGGTGATATCTCATTGTAGTTTTGATTTGCATTTCTCTAATGATTAATAATGTTGAGCATTCTTTCATGTGGCTGTTGGCAATCTGTATATCTTCTTTGGAGAAATGTCTATTTAGGTCTTCTGCCCATTTTGGATTGGGTTGTTTGTTTTTTTGTTATTGAGCTGCATGAGCTGCTTGGAAATCTTGGAGATTAATCCTTTGTCAGTTGCTTCATTTGCAAATATTTTCTCCCATTCTGATGGTTGTCTTTTGGTCTTGTTTATGGTTTCCTTTGCTGTGCAAAAGCTTTTAAGTTTCTTTAGGTCCCATTTGTTTATTTTTGTTTTTATTTCCATTTCTCTAGGAGCTGGGTCAAAAAGGATCTTGCTGTGATTTATGTCATAGAGTGTTCTGCCTATGCTTTCCTCTAAGAGTTTGATAGCGTCTGACCTTACATTTAGGTCTTTAATCCATTTTGAGTTTATTTTTGTGTATGGTGTCAAGGAGTGTTCTAATTTCATACTTTTACATGTACCTGTCCAATTTTCCCAGCACCACTTATTGAAGAGGCTGTCTTTTCTCCACTGTATATGCTTGCCTCCTTTATCAAAGGTAAGGTGACCATACATGCGTGGGCTTTCTATCCTGTTCCATTGATCTATATTTCTGTTTTTGTGCCAGTACCATACTGTCTTGATTACTGTAGCTTTGTAATATAGTCTGAAGTCAGGGAGCCTGATTCCTCCAGCTCCATTTTTCATTCTCAAGATTGCTTTGGCTATTCGAGGTCTTTTGTGTTTCCATACAAATTGTGAAATTTTTTGTTCCAGTTCTGTGAAAAATGCCAGTGGTAGTTTGATAGGGATTGCATTGAATCTGTAGATTGCTTTGGGTAGTAGAGTCATTTTCACAATGTTGATTCTTCCAATCCAAGAACATGGTATGTATATCTCTCCGTCTATCTGTATCATCTTTAATTTCTTTCATCAGTGTCTTATAATTTTCTGCATACAGGTCTTTTGTCTCCTTAGGTAGGTTTATTCCTAGGTATTTTATTCGTTCTGTTGCAGTGGTAAATGGGAGTGTTTTCTTAATTTCACTTTCAGATTTTTCATCATTAGTGTATAGGAATGCAAGAGATTTCTGTGCATTAATTTTGTATCCTGCTACTTTACCAAATTCATTGATTAGCTCTAGTAGTTTTCTGGTAGCATGTTTAGGATTCCCTAAACATGCTTCCCTCTTAGAGCTGATTTTGCTGCATCCCATAGGTTTTGGGTCATCGTGTCTCCATTGTCATTTGTTTCTATGTATTTTTTTTTTTTTAAAGAAATTCACGTTCTTTTATTTATTTATTTATTTATCCATGACTGTGTTGAGTCTTCGCTTCTGCGCGAGGGCCCCCTCCAGCTGCGGCAAGTGGGGACCACTCTTCATGGTGGTGCGCGGGCCTCTCACCATCACGGCCTGGCTTGTTGCGGAGCACAGGCTCCAGACGCGCAGGCTCAGCAATTGTGGCTCACGGGCCCAGTTGCTCCGTGGCATGTGGGATCTTCCCAGACCAGGGCTCAAACCCGTGTCCCCTGCATTGGCAGGCAGATTCTCAACCACTGCACCACCAGGGAAGCCCCTGTTTCTATGTATTTTTTGATTTCCCCTTTGATTTCTTCAGTGATCACTTTGTTATTAAGTAGTGTATTGTTTAGCCTCCATGTGTTTGTATTTTTTACAGATCTTTTCCTGTAATTGATATCTAGTCTCATAGTGTTGTGATCGGAAAACATACTTGGTATGATTTCAGTTTTCTTAAATTTACCAAGGCTTGATTTGTAACCCAAGATATGATCTATCCTGGAGAATGTTCCATGAGCACTTGAGAAGGAAGTGTATTCTGTTGTTTTTGGGTGGGATGTCCTATAAATATCAATTAAGTCCATCTTGTTTAATGTATCATTTAAAGCTTGTGTTTCCTTATTTATTTTCATTTTGGATGATCTG
The DNA here is from genome assembly GCF_965194825.1 of Balaenoptera physalus. Taxonomy (NCBI): domain Eukaryota; kingdom Metazoa; phylum Chordata; class Mammalia; order Artiodactyla; family Balaenopteridae; genus Balaenoptera; species Balaenoptera physalus. The sequence continues at coordinate 45,631,533 of NC_138886.1, forward strand.
TCCATTGGTGAAAGTGAGGTGTTAAAGTCCCCTACTATGATTGTGTTACTGTCGATTTCCCCTTTTATGGCTGTTAGTATTTGCCTTATGTATTGAGGTGCTCCTATGTTGGGTGCATAAATATTTACTGTTGTTATATCTTCTTCTTGGATTGATCCCTTGATCATTATGTAGTGTCCCTCTTTGTGTCTTGTAATAGTCTTTGTTTTAAAGACTATTTTGTGTGTATGAGAATTGCTAATCCAGCTTTCTTTTGATTTCCATTTGCATGGAATATGTTTTTCCATCCCCTCACTTTCAGTCTGTATGTATCCCTAGGTCTGAGGTGGGTCTCTTGTTGACAGCATATATACGGGTCTTGTTTTTGTATCCATTCAGCCAGTGTATGTCTTTTGGTTGGAGCATTAAATCCATTTACATTTAAGGTAATTACCGATATGTATGTTCCTATTCCCATTTTCTTAAATGTTTTGGGTTTGTTATTGTAGGTGTTTTCCTTCTCTTGTGTTTCTTGCCTAGAGAAGTTCCTTTAGCATTTGTTGTAAAGCTGGTTTGGTGGTGCAGAACTCTCTCAGCTTTTGCTTGTCTGTAAAGTTTTTAATTTCTCCATCTAATGTGAATGAGATCCTTGCTGGGTAAAGTAATCTTGGTTGTAGGTTTTTCTCCTTCATCACTTTAAATATGTCCTGCCACTCCCTTGTGGCTTGCAGACTTTCTGCTGAAAGATCAGCTGTTAACCTTATGGGGATTCCCTTGTGTGTTATTTGTTGTTTTTCCCTTTCTGCTTTTAATATTTTTTCTTTGTATTTAATTTTTGATAGTTTGATTAATATGTGTCTTGGCGTGTTTCTCCTTGGATTTATCCTGTGTGGGACTCTCTGTGCTTCCTGGACTTGATTAACTATTTCCTTTCCCATATTAGGGAAGTTTTCAACTATAATCTCTTCAAATATTTTCTCGGTCCCTTTCGTTTTCTCTTCTTCTTCTGGGACCTCTATAATTCAAATGTTGGTGCATTTAATGTTGTCCCAGAGGTCTCTGAGACTGTCCTCAGTTCTTTTCATTCATTTTTCTTTATTCTGCTCTGCAGTAGTTATTTCTCGGTCCCTTTCTTTTTCTCTTCTTCTTCTGGGACCTCTATAATTCAAATGTTGGTGCATTTAATGTTGTCCCAGAGGTCTCTGAGACTGTCCTCAGTTCTTTTCATTCATTTTTCTTTATTCTGCTCTGCAGTAGTTATTTCCACTATTTTATCTTCCAGGTCACTTATCTGTTCTTCTGCCTCAGTTATTCTGCTCTTGATCCCTTCTAGAGTATTTTTAATTTCATTCATTGTGTTCATCGTTGCTTGTTTACTCTTTAGTTCTTTTAGGTCCTTGTTGAATGTTTCTTGCATTTTGTCTATTCCATTTCCAAGATTTTGGATCATCTTTACTATCATTATTCTGAATTCTTTTTCAGGTAGACTGCCTATTTCCTCTTCATTTGTTAGGTCTGCTGTGTTTTTACCTTGCTCCTTCATCTGCTGTGTGTTTTTGTGTCTTCTCATTTTGCTTATCTTACTGTGTTTGGGGTCTCCTTTTCGCAGGCTGCAGGTTCGTAGTTCCCGTTGTTTTTAGTGTCTGTCCCCAGTGGCTAAGGTTGGTTCAGTGGGTTGTGTAGGCTTCCTGGTGGAGGGGACTAGTGCCTGTGTTCTGGTGGATGAGGCTGGATCTTGTCTTTCTGCTGGGCAGATCCACATCTGGTGGTGTGTTTTGGGGTGTCTGTGGCCTTATTATGATTTTAGGTAGCCTCTCTGCTAATGGATGGGGCTGTGTTCCTGTCTTGCTAGTTGTTTGTCATAGGGTGTCCATCAGTGTAGCTTTCTGGTCGTTGAGTGAAGCTGGGTCTTTGTGTTGAGATGGAGATCTCTGGGAGATTTTTGCCATTTGGTATTACGTGGAGCTGGGAGGTCTCTTGTGGACCAGTGTCCTGAAGTTGGCTCTCCCACCTCAGAGGCACAGCCCTGATGCCTGGCTGGAGCACCAAGAGTCTTTCATCTGCATGGCTAAGAATAAAAGCGAGAAAAAATAGAAAGAAAGAGGATAAAATAAAGTTATTAAAATAAAAAATAATTATTAGGAAAAAAAAATTTTTTAAGTAAAAAAAAACCCAAAAAAACGGACGGACAGAACCCTAGGACAAATGCTGAAAGCAAAGCTATACAGACAAAATCTCACACAGAAGCATACACATACACACTCACAAAAAGAGGAAAAGGGGAAAAAATAACATTTCTTTCTTCCAAAGTCCATCTCCTCATTTTGGGATGATTCGTTGTCTATTCAGGTATTCCACAGATGCAGGGTACATCAAGTTGTTTGTGGAGCTTTAATCCACTGCTTGTGAGGCTGCTGGGAGAAATTTCCCTTTCTCTTCTTTGTTCGCGCAGCTCCCCGGGGTTCAGCTTTGGACTTGGATCTGCCTCTGGGTGTAGGTCGCCTGAGGGCATCTGTTCTTCACTCAGACAGGACGGGGTTAAAGGAGCAGCTGATTCGGGGGCTCTGGCTCACTCAGGCCGGGGGGAGGGAGGGGTACGGATGCGGGGTGAGCCTGCCGACGGGACGTTGCACCAGCCTGATGCGCGCTGTGTGTTCTCCCGGGGAAGTTGTCCCTGGATCACGGGGCCCTGGCAGTGGCGTGCTGCACAGGCTCTCGGGAGGGGTGGTGTGGAGAGTGACCTGTGCTCACACACAGGCTTCTTGGTGGCTGCAGCAGCAGCCTTAGCGTCTCATACCCATCTCTGGTGTCCGCGCTGATAGCCGCGGCTCGTGCCCGTCTCTGGAACTCCTTTAAGTGGCGCTCTTAATCCCCTCTCCTTGCACACCAGGAAACAAAGAGGGAAGAAAAAGTCTCCTGCCTCTTCCGCAGCTCCAGACCTTTTCCCTTCCGGCTAGCTGTGGTGCACTAACCCCTTCAGACTGTGTTCATGCCGCCAACTCCAGTCCTCTCCCTGCGATCCGATGGAAGCCCGAGCCTCAGCTCCCAGCCCCCAGCCCCCGTCCACCCCGGCGGGTGAGCAGACAAGCCTGTCGGGCTGGTGAGTGCAGGTCAGCACTGATCCTCTGTGCGGGAATCTCTCCGCTTTGTCCTCCGCACCCCTGTGGCTGCACTCTCCTCCGTGGCTCCGAAGCTTCCCCCCTCTGCCACCCGCAGTCTCCGCCCGCGAAGGGGCTTCCTAGTGTGTGGAAACCTTTCCTCCTTCACAGCTCCCTCCCACTGGTGCAGGTCCCGTCCCTATTCTTTTGTCTGTGTTTTTTCTTTTTTCTTTTGCCCTCCCCAGGTACGTGGGGAGTTTCTTGCCTTTTGGGAGGTCTGAGGTCTTCTGCCAGCGTTCAGTGGGTGTTCTATAAGAGCAGTTCCACGTGTAGATGTATTTCTGATGTATCTGTGGAGAGGAAGTTGATCTCTGCGTCTTACTCTTCCGCCATCTTCTCCTCTCCTCCACAGTATACTATTAAATGATAAAAGCAATTAGAATGATGTGCTTTGGGTGATTTCAATTTTGTTTATAAAATCTCAACTCTATAAACTCTAAGATTTATGTACTGTATATATGTGTATGTGTGTGTGTGTTTGTTTATATGAGTGCAGAAGATTGCAAACTAGGCTGCTATCAGGAATTATTTGTCACTGTGGTAGGAGAAGGAGGAGGTCAGTGATCAGAACCAGAAAGCAACATGAGAATAATTTTACTGCATGCATATTTTGTTTCACTTACTACAATGAACTTTTCTTTATTTCTAAATATACATATATTAAAGAAAAATGAAATGAATGCCCTTATTTTCGAAGAGTTTGATTAGTGAATTGCAGATAAACAGTACACAATTAAGATAAATTGGAGGACTTTTTTGAGGAAAATATGCAGCTATAAAAAATGAATGATCTACACAGATGAACTAGTGAAAGCAAAGTGGAAAACCAACAATATGCCACATTAAGATGCAACGAAAGATTAAACAAATTTAGATTCTTTTGCTCATTCAAAATTAATAATTAATTTATGACAACAATTTGTACATTCAGGTTAGTAGGCTTTATTAATTTTTTCTATTTATGAGTGTTTCTGTAAACCTATGAAATTATAGTGATCCAGATGACCTTATGCCATTACTGTGTTGAAAAATACACTTATTTTCTAGGCATCGAATTTTAGTAGACCATTTAATTAAACCAGGTATGAAAGAAGAGTGGCCCTGGAACAGTTGTGAAAACCCGAGCAAACTGGGAGTCTGACAGGGCCTGCAGCATTGCTTCCTTCTCTTACACAGGTAGCTTATTAGGTTCCCTAATATCCCTAAGGAAATAAAGTCAGGTATAATCATACAAATAAAAACAACAAACAAGCACACAAATTCCAGGTGGATTACATATTTAAATGTAATACAAATCAACAGCAAATGAACAACTAAAATCCCAAACCCACTAAAATAATATAACAACAAAAACAAATGCAAAAATAAGTAAATATACTTATTACTCTGCACTTACCATTACTGTCCTTTCTCTAAGAACTACTTTCTCTTGAAGTAGTGAATTTTAGCCTCTGACTTAATTAAACACCAGTTGTTGAAGGTTCTAGCCAAGGCAATTAGGGAAGAAAAAAAAATAAAAGCAATCTAGATTGGAAAGGAAGAAGTAAATCTATCTCTGTTTGCAGATGATGTGATCTTATATAGAGAAAATCCTAAGAAATCCACCAAAAGCTATTAGAACTCATAAATGAATTCAGCCAGGTTTTAAGATACAAGATGACTAAACAAAAATTGATTGGATTTTTGTACACTATCAATGAACATTCCAAAAATGAAATTGAGAAGACAGTTCCATTTATAATAGTATTAAAAGAATGAAATATTTAGGTACAAATTTATGCAAGACTTGTGCAGTGAAAACTATGAAATATTGTTGAAATGAATTAAATAAGATCTAAATAAATGACAGACATTCTATGTTCATGAATCGGAAGATTTAATATTAAGATGCCTATATCTCCAAATCAATCTACAGATTTAATGCCAGCCCTAATAAAATTCCAGCTGGTTTTCTTACAGAAATCGACAGGCTGATGCTAAAATTCACAAAATGGAAATTTAAGAGACCGAGAATAACTCAAACAGTTTTGAAAAGAACGATGTTGGAGGACCCATACTTCCTAAATTCAAAACTTAATAAAAATCTACAGTAATCTAGATAGTATACTACTGGCATGAAAAGAGACATATAGATCAATAGAGTTGAGAGGAAATAAAACCATAAATTTATGGTGAATTGATTTTTGACAAGAGTGCCAAGATAATTCAGTGAAGAAAAATAGTCTTTTCAACAAATAGAGCAGGGAGAACTAGATATCCACATGCAAAATAATGAATTTGGACACCTTTCTCAAATCATACAAGGAAGTTAACTCAAAATATAAATGTAAAGGCTAGAATGATGAAACGCTTAGAAAAGAACCTAAGAGTAAATCTTCTGACTTTGAGTTTGGCAGTGGTTTCTTATATTTCAACTCCAAAAGCACAAGCAACAAAAGAAAAAATAATTTGGACTACATCAGAATAGTTCTCAACTGCAAAAATAATTTGCTGTAACTTTTTGTGCTGCAGATGATTCCATGAAGAAAGTAAAAAGGCAACTGATAGAACATATTTACAAATAATATATCTCATAAGGGAATTTATTAAAAAAAAAATAAAAAAACTCTTACAGCTAAATTAAGAAAAAAGACAAATAACCCAGTTAACAAATAACCAAAGCATCTGAATAGATGTGTCTCCAAAGAAGAAATACAAATTGCCAATAAGCACGTGAAAAGATGCTCAACATTACTAAGAAATGCAAATCAAAATCACACTGATGTACTATTTTACACACACTAGGATGGCTATAATAAAAAGACAGACAATAACAAATGTTGTAGAGGGTGTGGAGAAATTGGAACCCTCATTCATTGCCGTTGGGAATGTAAAATGATGTAGCTCATTGAAAAAGTCTGGAAGTTCCTGAGAAGCTTAATAGATTTACCATATGACCCAGCAATTCTTCTCCAAGATGTATACTCAAGACAAACAAAAACATATGTCCACACAAAAACTTATACCTGAATATTCATAGCAGCATTATTCATAGTAATCAAAAAGTTGAAACAACTCAAATGTCCATCGCCTGTTGAATGGGTAAACAAAAGTGGAATGGAAAATTACAATGGAATATTATTCAGCCACAGAAAGAATATGAAGTACTGATACATACTGCAACTTGAAACCTTTTTTTTTTTAAAGCAACTAGTGCTCAAGTTTTTTGTTTTTTTTTTAATGAATTTATTTATTTTTGGCTCTTTTGGGTCTTTGTTGCTGTGCGTGGGCTTTCTTTAGTCGTGGCGAGTAGGGGCTAATCTTTCTTGCGGTGCATGTGTTCTCATTGCGATGGCTTCTCTTGTTGCGGAGCACAGGCTCTAGGCACGCGGGCTTCAGTAGTTGCGGCTCGTGGGCTCTAGAGCACAGGCTCAGTAGTTGTGGTGCACGGGCTTAGTTGCTCCGCGGCATGCAACTTGAAACCTTGAAAGTATTATGGTAAGTGAAAGAAACCAGTCCCTAAATACCACATATTGTGTGATTCTATCTATATGAAATGTCCAGAACAGGCAAATCCATAGAGACAGAAAATTGATTAGCGATTGCCTAGAGCCAGGAGTGAGGGTTTGTCAGAAGGCAGTGGAGAGTGATTGCTAATGTTCTTTTTTTTTTTTCAGTGAGAACAGTGTTCTAAATGGTGTGTCCCCAGCCTTTTTGGCACCAGGGCCCGGTTTCATGGAAGACAGTTTTTCCACGGGAGGTGGGGGAGAGGGGATGGTTCAGGCGATAATGCGAGCGATGGGAGTGATGGGGAGTGGCAAATGGTTCGCTGGCTTGCCCGCTGCTCACCTCCTGCTATGTGACCTGGTTCCTAACAGGCTTTGGACCGGTACCAGTCCGTGGCCTGGGGTTTGGGGACCCCTGTTCTAAATTAGATTATAATGATGGTTGCACGACCCTATAAATGTGAAAAAAATTATACATTTTAAATGGGTGAATTGTATGGTATATGAATTATGTGTCAATAAAGCTGTTAAAACAGACCCAAAACAAAATAAAACAAAGCCACCGATTGTTGAAGGCTTTAAGTCAAGAACTAACTGTACTATTTTGTAGAGAACTGCCTCTGGAGGAATGACAATTTTACAGTTTTCTAGGGCCCATTAGAAAAAGTAGATGATCGCTCTTCACCCTTGTATAATGTTCTACATTTCTAAAATATGCTTTCTTGTATGCCATCTGAGTTAATTCTTCTAATAATATTGTAATGGAACATATCCATCATTATAGTCTGCCCTGGAAGGTGAGTAAACACGAGTCTAGAGAATTAAATGGTTTTCCTAAAGTCATATCTCTAGCAGAAGGAAAATCTAAGTCCAATGTTCTTCCACCATTTCTGGCTGACTTGGATTTCTCCCAAAATGATTGCCAGCCAAGACATTTCCTTGCTGTACCCACCAAGGTCAAAACCCCCAGTCTGAGCATGTTTGAAATCTTTACTTGGTTCAATTTTTTTTCTTTCTGTTGAGAGGAATGTCTTTCTTTTCTACACTCAGATTTGCTTATTGAGTATTTTGTTGTTGTTTCCTTTAATTTGACTTAATACCAGAAAAAATATCACAAACTAACTTAAAATACAAAGAAAAGATACTTGCATTCATCTCACTCTCAAAAAATTTAGAATAAAATATATAGATTCCTACTAATCAATGAGTGATAAACAATGATAATGAGCAACTATATGAGTAGGCAATTAACAAAAATAATGCATGAATAGAGAAAAATGTACGAAAAGATTCACAATAATCACAGATATGTAGATTTTGGTAGTTTTAAAGTATGACTGCAATGTTTTGAACATTCTTTGAATCCAGAATTTGGTTCTGTGTTCCCTTAACTTGAATCTGGGTGGGCCTGTGATGGCTTCAACCAATAAAAAATATGACAGAGTTGACATTCTATTATATCTGAGCCTAGATCATAAAAAGCCATACATATTCACCTTTGATCACTTGAATTCTTGCTCTTGAAGCCCTGAGTTCCGGGTTTGACTCCTTGAGGCTGCTGTGTTGTTGGAACCTTGTATAGGTCACATGTAAGTGCTCTGGTCTTCAAGCCTCACTTGTTCATCTTCCCAAACTGTTTAAGTCTTCCTATTTGAAGTCACAGATGGTAAGGTGGAAACACAATCCATCCCTTTTGTTCCCTGTCTGAATTCCTCATCCATGGGAATAGTGAACATACTAAACTGGTTGTTTTCTTATTACCATTAAGTTTTGGGGTAGTTGGTTACACAGCAAAAAAAAAATTGGGAACATAGCTTTTCATTGGATATTAAACCTATGTTTAGTGAACACGAATTTGATTCATGCAAGTAAAATGTAATAAGTAGAATTCGGTGAGTATAGAATCTAAGATTCCATGGGAAATAAAATCTAGAAGAGGGTCTCAGAAAAGAGTCATTAGAAACCTAGGCATCAGGTACAAGCAAAAGAAGAATCTTTCTTGTGAACTCATATGAATCCCCAGCACAGGATCCCGTACTCTGTGAGGCTGGAAACCTGTCTCCGTGCTCAATAACGTGGCATATTTTGGCAGTGATGGGTGTGACCATCTGACTGAGTTGGAATTTGATAGGGCAGAAGGGTTAGCAGTTCCAAACATTTGTTTCTCTCAGGGGCTCCAATTTTTCAGTCTATGAAACTTGGCAAGGTTCCCATTTTTTGATTTTTTTCTTTTTTTAAAAAACTCCCCTTCTCCCTTGCCAACTTGCATTGCATGGCAACTGGGAAAATGCCTGATCACATAAGGAAAATTCTGATTGAGGCCAAGCAGTGTACGAAGCCATAGTTCAACTTTGAGCTTTGCCTCTGACCCAGATACATACAACCTAGGGACTTAAAAACCACATGTGGCAGTTAATATGTGGGAACAGGATGGAACTGACTTTCTGCCTCTGTGTAGAAAGAGAGGAGAGATGAAGGTGCCGACAAAGAAGAGTACACTTCTTAGGTTTCAGACTATTCAGCCAGCTGAACTCCATTAAAATTGGTGCCACAGGGTAAAGTAATGGCCACATATTGGCATTTCAGAGATCCCTTACGTATATGGCTTTGTGTACCACAGAAATCTTTTGAATTGTAGCAAAATCCAAATCCATTGAATAGTAAGGCTCATCATAAGAGCACTATATATGAACAACTCTCTTTGCATTCAGAATTTATTCTAAAATTACCAGGTTGTCATATGTGTGTTACTCTGGCTCATTTCATTTGACTCGAGGAAAAGAATTAAAAACAAACCATTATTCTGAAATTACCAGGTTGTCATATGTGTGTTACCCTAGCTCATGCCATTTGACTAGACGTAAAGAATTAAAAGCAAACCATGGAGATACTATTTTATTCCAACTCTAACTGCTGAACACTGTTCTCACAGAAAAAAAAAGCACAGGTAGCAAAACTTCATCTCCCCCAAATACACTTCAATACGTTTTAAGTGTAAAACCCTGATTTAAAATAATGTCAGCATCTTTGGGCTGTAGAATATGAGGCTCAGCATCTTTAAATTATTTAAGAGGTCCACAGAGAACCAGTTATGCTTATAATGTCAGATTTACTCAAAGAAAGGGGAGAGCAAAGCAAAGTGTTGAATAAGGGTTTCCTCTGCAGTTTCATTGAGTTATTTCTACATTCAGTAATTGCAACAGTAGTCCTACCAAATGTTAAAACAAAACAAGATATGCATGTACATAACGTTATGAGATCTATTTAGTGTATTAGTTTTGTGGTTTTAAAACAAATATTTGTGTTCTAGTGCTACTACTTCTCTTTTTGGCTTTTATTTACTAACAATAAGATCTTTCAAAAACACACTAAAAAAAAATAATGCTTCTGCCCCTATAAAACTTGTCATTATTTCCTTTAAATAAGAGACGGGTAATCTCTAAATATATATGGTATATAGCTAGCTGCTTTGGTTTCCTCTTTTCCAGTGGTCTGGTATGGAAAACACAAGCCTCTTTTTTCCTTAAGGCAAAGCATACTATATAAATAATTTTAGCAGCATATTAATCTATAAAAGTTTGTTTATCATACAAAAGAAAAATCAGTAAAATATGTAGTGTAATGCTCAGAGGACTCTTTGGCTGTCTGGAGTGTTAAGAAAAGACACAGAATTTTTGAAACTAGACTCTCTATCCAAAATGAATATGGTAACATGGTGAGAGTTTATTGTCAATACATTAATTACTAGAGTTTTCCATAAAGGCTTCATAGTATTTTAGAGTTCATTATCAGGAGTTCAGTAGATGTGAGCACTGCATATCTGTCATCTTCTAATGGTGACTCAATCTCTTTTGAGAAATACAGTTTACTGACACTAATTAATGGACACATTTCTATGTTAAGTCCAGAGGTACATATTTGCAGACAGACAGCCTTCACTGGGGTTGGTCAGAGAGATCTGCCAAATTCACAGAACTATTAGGCTAACCCAAAAGAATGGTCATATCAATACCTTTTGTAGTTTGCCTGATAATGATCTAAATTTACAGTTATTCTAGGAGCTAAGAAAGAGCAGACAGGTCTCTGATAACACAGAAATGCATTTGCTTCTTTTCTATACATTTCTGAGTTCTTTAAACAGACTTTCACAAAGGTATTTTCTACCGGACTAATGGCTTGGTATTATTCAACAAAGAGGTAACTTGTATTTGAGTGGTCTGCATTCTAAGGATGTAGGTGATATAGGACATGCTCCTTTTTATACTGGGTAAACTTCCTTATCCTCCAGGGAGCTCTGCCTGGAACATGACAAGCTTCAGGGGAAAACCACACAGGCTTTGCTAAAATTATTTTTCTCTTTGGGAAAATTTCAGACTTCCTTTCTGAACTTACGATCCCCTTTCATTCTCTACTTTCATTCATTGTTTATCAGGAATTATGGAGTTGCCTAGGTTGCTGTGTGAAAACTTATCCTGTAACTCTCACCTCTTATCTCCAGTGCTGACCTTCTCTCCTATTCCTCATCCTCATTGAAAAAAGAGGTCCAGTGCTCATCCCTGCCTCATTCCTTGAGTGACCCCTGATCCACTGTTGCCCTGATCTGAGCTCTGTTTTTTCCCCTTACTTCACTTATTTCACTGGGATTTTTCTGGGCCACAATTTTTCCTTAATTTTTATTTATAATTTATACTTCTTATACTTTAAAATTCTCTTTAAAATGCTGTAATAGTAATTAGCTAAATGAAAGTTAAAAGATTAAAAATTATGTAAAAGATTTAAGGGAAAACAAATATAGAGAGGAAAAGGAATTATGAGACATTTCTGTAATTAAGCCTGAAATTTAATCTGTTTCCTGGAAGCCAAAGTAAAGAGGGAAAGATGACAGATTACCTAGTTATCAATGTCTGATAAATGGAAGAAGACTGACTCTTCAGTAGAGAGAAACTTCTTTGGCATTAAATTCTACGGGGAAAAATCTAACATTTGGACTTTTATAATAAAGGGCATTTAATAAAGTCATGGCAGTATATTTAGCAGTTTTATAGCAGATGCAGAAATATCCCTATATGGCTGTTTATTAGAGCAAACACTGATATAAAATGAAATCATAGTAGTAAAGACACTTCTACAGGGACTGAGATAATACAGTTCAATCATGTTTCTTTCTGATGACCTAATTTGATAGAATAATAAAATGTAGATAACAGAGAGAAGTGATTCATAGTCTGGGTGGGTAGGGGGGATGAGGCATATATCAGTATTATCTTGTAATCATTTTAAAACTACACACACTGCCCTTAAGCCGAGAATTTGTTCTTAGTTTTTTTCTATATATACTCATAATTTATATAAGCCAGTGACACCCATGTTTTTATGTCTAACCCATACCTTTCTCCAAAAGTTATATATCCAACTACCAGTTCCGCATCTCTACTTGTATATTTAATCAACATTTCTCAATAGATGACAAGTCCATCCACCTAATTCTTCAGGGCAAAAACCTTGGAATAGCCAGACTCCTGTCTCTCATGACCCCCAACTTCTTTATATAATCCATCAGTAAATTCTATTGGTTTTACCTATCATCAAAATATATCTAGAATCTGAACCAACTACTGATGTGAAACTCCTGGTCAGATCCACCATTATCTCTTGCATAGATTAGTGTCTAACAAGTCCCCTGTTTCTATCCTCACCATAGTTTATAACCAAGTAAGATGTAGATATTTGCTGCAAACAGAATTTTAGGAATCTTGGAAGAGTCCCCATATGTAATGTGATCAAAATGTATTCATTACTTTTCATGTGTTAGTTAAGAGAAGAAGCATTCTATATTATAGCTGAAATAAACTTTTACTGTGTCTTCATTTCTATGGCTGGCCAAATAAAGCATAAATTTAAAAATTATGAAGGTAATTCAATTCTGCTTTATAAGACACTTTCAGATAAGTATTCAGTTAATTCAAAGTTCAAACTCTCCATAAGGAGTGTTTTTTTTTCACACACTCTTTGAAGTCTGCATCTCGCTCCTCCTTGCAAAGAGCCTCTTTACTGTCAGGGTTACAAAAGGGGCTCCAGAACTTCATTTGCTTCTAGTGAGTTCCTCATAGTTCTTCCTTCCCACCAACACTCCCTGACTTGCTGCTATCTCCTGAAACCAAGATAGATGTCCTTGCTTGCACCAGTCAACATAAGACCATGTCACTGAAGACCATTCTTACACGCCAAACTGATGTCCATATAAGGCTCATATACTCTTTTCTGATAGCGTTTCTCACTCTCCTTCAATTTCTGAAACACTTCTGTGTCCCTAGAACTGATACCTCCTATCATCAAAATCCTTTAGATACTCAGTCTCTTCTCTGCATTTTGCTTTGTTTATCTCTCTTTTCCTCTAAGTGAAATTAACTCTTGTTTAGAGGAGGGTGTTCTCTTGCAGTGTTCTCTACCATGCCTTGTTGCAGTTGTTGATACTCATGTTATTTCTTATCACTGTTGAACATATTGGTAGTTTCATGGTCAGTGTTTCCAGTACTACTCTTGTTATAATTTTTGCTAATTTTAATGTCCATGTATACTCTCTCCATACCTTACTCTTTCAATTTGTTTACCCGTCCTTCAGCAATAGTCTTGTACTATACCCCATCTCATTCACTAATCACTCCCACGACAGACTCTAGACCTTGTCATTACTAATAACAACAAATCTTCCATAATATCAACTTCAAATATGCTACTGTGTAAGGGCTATACCCTATCTTTCTGGTTCACTCTCTCTATAGGTCTTCCACCTTATCAAGATATATAACCTAATGTATTATTTCATTTTCATTCTCCTTACTATTCCTTGTTTACTGCCCAGTTTTCAGTTACTTTCTTTCCACTTTTAATTCCATGATCTTTCATTTTAATCCCTTACGTGGATACACCCTTAAGTGTTTGCTCTATCATGGTTCGTGGTACTTATTTGGCAAAACATCAAACCCTATTTAATAAACCTTCTGACCACTCTATGTATACATCTGCACAGCCAAATTTTGCTAGGGAAAAACACACAACCATGCTGTCAAGGCTTTAATTCATGGCCACAAATCTCACCTAGCCTGTGAATTGCCCTGAAATCATGATGCATTGCCCTGGTTTGCTCATGTCTGCAAATGATGATGTCATACTGTTTTCTCTTCTTAAACCTTGAACACCTCCTCTTATTTCTCACTCTCAGCTAAAGACACTGCTGCTTATTTTTCTGAAAGAAAATAGAGGTATTCACAAGAAAGCCTCCACAAATGCTCACTGCCACATTTGTCATCTACTTGCCTCTCTGCCCATCTATTCCACCTTCTGACTATCGTGTGTGAATTCACTGTGTTCCTCCCTAAGATTAATCCCTCTTCTTGTCCACTAGATATCATCTCTCTTCACCTACTCTAAATACATCACTTTTGAAATTCTCTCTGTCTCTCTTTCGTTATCATGTTTTTCACTTACTGGATCATTTTCATCAATACCAAATATATATTACTCCATTTTGAAAAGAAAAATTTTTTTTGCCTCACATTAATCTCTGGCTAGCTCCTCATTTCTTTATTCTGCTTTGCATCAAATACCAAAAGAAAAGTCATCAATACTTTATTTTCAACTCCTCCCCATTCATTGTTTTTAATTCACATCAGTCGCAATATTTGCCCTACCTCACCTTAAAAAATGCTCTTAATGGTGGCTTCTTCTTTGCTAAGTGTAGTAGTCACTTATTTGTCTTCATCTAACTACATCTGACTCTCTTCTATTTGAAGCATTTTCTTTTATTGCATTTTAGGACATTCTCATGGTTTTTCTTGCCCTCCTTGACCATACCTTTGGATGTCTTTCACTCTTTTCTCATTTTCTCAAACTCTAAATAAAAGAATTTTCAGTTTTCATACTTCTGTTCTTTAAGTTCACTCATTTCCTTGGGGATGCTATTCAGTCTCATCACTTCCAAATTTATATCTTCTGTTGTGGCCTCAGACCTGAATTCTGGACTTGAGTATACTGTCCCCTTTGAGACAATTCACTTGGTTGTTTGGGAGATATCTGTAACATAGCATGTCCCTGTGACATTATGATATAATCCGAAATATAGATTTGGGGCTTTGTCCCTGGCTCCTGGCCAGAGCTCCTAAAACCTTTGTAATTTCCTGAGCAATAAAGGTACTAGGAGCATCTTTTGTTCTAATATTTTGTCTTTGACCCTGCCCCTTGATACATAGCTCTTAAACTCCTTAGCATTTCTTGGGTGACAGGAGCATCTTTTGCTCTAATATGGTGACTCTTGGTGGGCTCCTGGATGGGGGCTGCTCACCAGAAAGACCAAGCCATGATTAGAAGCTTGGAACATACAGCCTTGCCCCCCAGTAACGAAATTGAATCAGTAATAAGAAAACTCCTAAAGAACAAAAGTTCAGGACCACATGACTTCACAGATGAATTCTGCCAAACATTTGGAGAAGAGTTAACACCTATTCTCAATCTATTCCAAAAAAATTGAAGAGGAAAGAATGCTTCCAAATTCGTTCTACAGGGCCAGCATCACCCTCATGCCAAAGCCAGACAAAGTATCACTGATCAACTTAGATGCAAAAATCCTCAACAAAATATTAGCAAAATGAATTCAACATGTTAAAAGTATCATACACCATGATCAAGTGGCATTTATCCCAGAGATGCAGGGAAGGTTTAATATCTGCAAATCAATCAGTGTGATATACCACATAAACATATTGAAGAATAAAAATTATATGATAGTCTTAATAGAAGCAGAAAAAACTTTTGACAAAATTGGACATCCATTTATGATTAAAAAAAAAAACTCTCAAAAAAGTAGGTATAGAGGAGGTGCACTTCAACATAATAAAGACCATATATGACAAACCTACAGCCAACACTATACTCAGTGGTGAAAAGCTGAAAGCATTTCCTCTAAGATCAGGAACAAGACAAGGATGCTCACTCTCACCACTTTTATTCAACATAGTATTGGAAGGCCTAGCCGCAGCAATCAAGACAATGAAAAGAAATAAAAGGAATCCAAATTGGAAAGGAAGAAGTAAAACTGTCACTGTTCACAGATGACATGATATTATATAAAGGAGATCCTAAACATGCTACCCCAAAACTCTTAGAACTAATAAATGAATTCAGTAAAGCTGCAGGATACAAAATTAATATATAGAAATCTGTTGCATTTCTATACAGTAACAATGAACTATCAGAAAGTGAAATTAAGAAAACAATCCCTTTTAAAATTGTATCAAAAAGGATAAAATACCTAGGACTAAATCTAACCAAGGAGGTAAAATACCTGTACTTGGGAAAGTCTAAGACACTGATGAAAGAAATTGAAGATGACACAAACAAATGGAAATATAGACTGTGCTTATGGATTGGAATAATTAATATTGTTAAAATGGCCATACTCCCCAAAGTAGTCTACAGAGTTGATGCAATCTCTATCAAAATACCGATGGCATTTTTCACAGAATTGGAACAAATAATTCTAAAATTTGTATAGACAGACAAAAGGCCCCACATAGCCAAAACAATCTTGAGAAAGAAGAACAAAGCTGGTTGTATCACACTCCCTGATCCAACCATACTACAAATCTGCAGTAATAAAAGCAGTATGGTACTGGCACAAAAATAGACACATAGATCAATGGAACAGAATAGAGAGCCCAGAAATAAACTCACAGTTCTATGGTCAATAATCTATGACACAGGAGATAAGAATATACAATGGGGATGTCTCTTCAGGCAAGGGAAACGAAAGCAGTAATAAACAAATGGGGCTACATCAAACTAAAATGTTTTTGCACAGTGAAGGAAACTATCAGCAAAATGAAAAGGCTGCCTACTAAATGTGAGAAGATATTTGGAAACGATGCATCTGACAAGAGGTTAATATCCAAAATATACAAAGAACTCATATAATTCACCATCCCCCCCTCCCCAAAAAAACAAACCATCAAACAACCCTCTTAAAAAACGGGCAGAGTATCTGCATAGACATTTTTCCAGAGAAGACATACAGATGGCCAATAGGCATATGAGAAGATGCTCAACATCACTAATCATCAGGGAAATGCAAATCAAAAACACAATGAGATATCCCCTCACACCTGCCAGAACGACTGTTATCAAAAAGACAACAACTAGTAAGTGTTGGTGACGATGTGGAGAAAAGGGACCCCTTGTGCACTGTTGGTGGGAATGTAAATTGATATAGCCACTGTGGAAAACAGTATGGAGGTTCCTCAAAGAATTAAAAATAGAACTACCATATGATCCAGTAATTCTACTACTGGGTATTTTTCTGAAGAAAACAAAAACATTAAGTCGAAAAGATATATGCACCCCTATGTTCATTGCAGCATTATTTACAATAGCTAAGATATGGAAGAAACCTAAGTGTCCATTGATAGATGAATGGATAAAGAAGATATGATATAAGTATGATGGAATATCAGCCATAAGTAAGAACGAAATCTTGCCATTTGTGACATGGATGGACCTAGAGGGTATTATGCTAAGTGAAATAAGTCAGACAGAGGAAGACAAATACCATATGATTTCACCTGTATGTGCAACTTAAAAAACAAAACATACATAACAAAACAGAATCAGATTCATAGATACAGAGAATAAACTGGTAGTTGCCAGAGGGGAGGAGAGTGGGAGGATGAGTGAAATAGGTGAGGGAGATTAAGAGGTACAAACTTCCAGTTGTAAAATAAATGTCACGGGAAGTAATGTACAGTATAGGGAATATAGTCAATAATATTGTTATAATTTTATTTGGTGACAGATGGTAACTAGACTTATTGTGGTGATCATTTTGTGATGTATAAAACTATTGAATCACTATGTTGTGTACCTAAAACATATTATAGGTCAATTATATTTCAATAGAAAAATAAAAAAGGGAAGAAAAGGAATTATTTTTTTATTACTGAGCATCATTCTTTTGTATTAAGTCATTCTCAATCCCTTTCTTTTGCACACTCCATATTTAGTCCATCAGTAAATCCTCTTACTCTTACCTTCAAGTTATATGCTCATAAAAGAGCCCTCAATTTCCCTCAGAAGTTGTAGATGCTGTGGTTGCACTGACCCATTTCTCGGCTTGAGGACAGTGGCAAGCATTGCTTTACTGCTGGGAATTCTGGCTGCTGATGGTTTGTAAGAATTGCCCTTGATTGAAGGGAGTTACCTCATCCAAGTATACCAGCTTTTGGGGACAGCCAGCCTTCAGTGATTGGTTGATGTCGAAGGAGAGAGACAGACAGAGGGAAAGAGCGAGAGAGAAAGATAAAGAGAAAGAAAGGGGGATTGATTTATTATAAGGGGGATTGAGCTGAGGACGCTGGACTCAGTTCAAGACAACTCTTAAGAACCATTCGTGGTCCCCGAGCTCCACATAATATTGAATAAGGTCACTATTGCTGCTGTGTCAGTTTTGGGCTTCTCCCTCTGTCCAGTTCTGCTTCCCTCAGTCCCTTACGCGTGATCCAGAGAGCACTGCTTGACATATCTCTGGCACACAAACCTGTACTTCAGAGTCTGTATTTCTAAGAACCCATGAGACAGAGGTGGACTTCTATGACATCCTAACCTACTAAAAAGTCTAACTTTTTTTTCTGAACCATTTCAAAGTAAGTTGCCAACCTGATGCTTATTATCCACAAAAACTTCATTGTTCATATCTGACAAACAAGGCTATTTTCCCACATAACCACAATATATAATCATAAAAATCAAGAAGTTCACATTAACTGTAATTTTTAGATGCCATTCAAGTTTCACAATTATCTCAGTAATGTCCTGTGTAACAAAAGGGTTCTGTTCTTTTCACAAGCTGCACTTCGTAGTCCTGACTCTATAGTCTCTTTTATCTGAGAATAGTTCCTCACGTCATTTCCTGATTTTTGTATTAGTTTACTATTGCTGCTGTAACAAATCATCACACACTGAGTAGCTTAAAGCAACGTGAATTTACTCTCTTACAGTTCTGGAAGTCAGAATCCTGAAATCAAAACGTCAGCAGGGCTGGAGACTTCCAGGAGAGACTCTGTTTCCTTGACTTTTTCAGCCTCTCGTGGCCACCTGTATTCCTTGGCTTATGGCCCCTTCCTCTGTCTTTATCATGCATCACCCCTATCTCTGCTGCTGTCATCATATCACCTTCTTCTCTGAGTCCAATTCCTCATAGTTCCTTCTTAGAAGGATTGTTTTGATTACACTGGGCCCATAGGATAATCCAGGACAATATTCCCATTTCAAGATCCTTAACTTAATCACTTTTGCCGTCTAAGGTGACATCCACAGGATCCAGGGATTAGGATGTGGACATATTTGAGGGACATTATTCAGCCTACTACAGCTTTCTTATGTTGAGACTTTTAAAGGGTATAGGCCAGTTATTTTTGTAGAATGACCTCAATTTGGATTTGTTTGATATTTCCTCATTGCATCCTGTCAGGTATACACATTATTTTGATTTGTTCTAGTGATCTATTAAGTTTAATCTCTAATTTAAGGTGGTGTCTGTCAGGCTTCTTCACTGTATAGTTGCATATTTTCCCTTTGTGATTAATATTTTTTTGGCAAGGCACTTTGAGACTATGTAAGTATCCTATTTTTCACCTAACTTTATTTATATAGATAGGTAAATATAAATAGAGATATTGATCTATCTATCCATCTATCTAGATCTGTCTTTCTCTCTATTTATATCAGCATGGACTCATAGATTCCTGTTTTATGAAATGTGTTATAAACTGTTATTATAATTATTTTAATTTCATGCTTTTCAAGTCATTTCCAAATTCTGGGAGCTGTTTCAAGCTGGCTTTTGCTTTCATTCATTTTGTTGATGAATTATTTTTATTATTTGATTACTTACTGTCTGGCACAATAAGATATTCCAGACTTATGTTATATTTTCCTGCTCTAGACCTAGAAGCATCCACTTCCAAGGAGTCCTGGTTCCTTTCAATGGAGATTGGCATTTAGAACCTAAGACCGGGCACTAGCCATGCTCATGTGTGGGAATTTCACTCTTCCTACGCCTTCTCAGTAGATAAAGATAGGAAATATGTGTACACACACATTCACATTTATACTTATTTTGAATTTATCTATTTGTATTGAAATCAGTGGTTCACACAGACATTTCTATTTCAAGTCCAATTCTATAGAGTTCTATCTAGCTTCTTTTTTCCATCTTTGTAACTTTTTTTCTGCAAGAAACCTGGCTGCCACTGTTCTCAATATATTTATTTATTTGTTCAGCTCCCCTATGATAGTGAATTTTTCTATTAACAGCTTGTGCACATTTTTCTGCTTTTTTAAAAATTGTTATACACAAATTCTTCATATGTTTGAGGTACTAATTTTCTGGATTATGTGCATGGCAAATATTTTCTCTCCGAATCTCTCTGGGTTTTCTTGGTTTTGGTGTCTTTTACTTATATATTTTTTTAATTCAGTGAAATAAAATTTACCAGTCCCTTTTTAAAACAAACAAAACAAAACTAGCACCTTTTTTCTTTTTATTTTTTTAATTGGGATAAAATAGTACATAACATAAAATTTACCATTTTAATCATTTTAAGTGTACAGTTCAGTGGCATTCAGTATATTCACATTGTTCTGTAACCATCACCGCTCTCCATCCACAGAACTTTTTCATCTTGCCAAATTTAAACCCATTAAACATTAACTCCCCATTCCCTCTTCTCCAAGCCTCTGGTCCTCACTATTCTACTTTCTGTCTCTATGAATTTGACTGCTCTAGGTACCTCCTCTAAGTGGACTAATGCAATGTTTGTCCTTTTGTGACTGGCTTATTTCACTTAACAAAATGTCTTTAAGTTTCATCCATTTTGTAGCATGTATCAAAATCTTATTCCTTTTTATTAAGGCTGAATAATATTCCATTGTATGTACAGTTGACTCTTGAAAAACATGGGTTTGAACTGCATGGTTCCACTTACAAGCAGATTTTTTTTTTCAGTAAATATAGTACCTGTATTTTCATTTTATAGATCTTTAAGTATGGGGAAAAGTTTATGTTTGATTAGAGATCACAATATATGATATCAAAAGAACTAGGGTTTGAGTCCTGAATCTATCCAAATTGATCCAGCTTCCTTCCCTTGGGTGAGTCGTTTATCAATTCCTTTGTTATTGGGGCAGAGATAGCAGTACACAGATTTTTGACTCCACAGGGGTCAGCGCCCCTATCCCCCACGTTTTTCAAGGGTTAACTGTATACATTACATTTTTAAAACCCATTTATCTGTCAATGGGCATTTGGATTGTTTCCACCTTTTGGCTATTGTGAATAATTCTGCTGTGAACATTGGTCATTGGTACACAAATGTTTGTTTGAGTCCCTGCTTTCAATTCTTTGAATTTATACCTAGAGGTGAAATTCACTGAATCATATGGTAATTTTATTTGAAATTTTTTGGGGAACCACCATACTGTTTTCCACACTGGCTGTATCATTTTACCTTCTTACCAGCAATGTACAAGAGTTATAATTTCTCCATATCCTCCCCAGCACTTGTTATTTTCTGTTTTTAAAATAATAGCCCTCCTAATGGATGTAAAGTGGTATTTCATTGTGGTTTTGACTTGCATTTCCCTAATGATTAGTGATGTTGAGCATTTTTTCATGTGCTGATTGGCCATTTGTATATCTTTGAAGAAATTTCTGTTCAAATCCTTTGCCCATTAAAAAAATTGTGTTGTTTGCAAGATTAACTTCTTAACATAGAATCACTGGGACTCTTTATTCTAGTCTATTTTAATCATCTCCATCACTTGGACAATAGTATATCTGGCTTGCTACTAATAGCAGAGGGGTTAGAGAGGAAGGAAAAAAAAAGACATATACTGAAATAAAAAATATTTCAAAATGTGTTTTTAAAATATGAAACTCGGGCTTCCCTGGTGACGCAGTGGTTAAGAATCTGCCTGCCAATGCAGGGGACATGGGTTTGAGCCCTGGTCCTGGAAGTTCCCACATGCCGCAGAGCAGCTAAGCCGGTGTGCCACAACTACTGAGCCTGTGCTCTAGAGCCCACGAGCCACAACTACTGAAGCCCGCATACCTAGAGCCCATGCTCCGCAACAAGAGAAACCACCACAGTGAGGCCCACGCACTGCAACAAAGAGTAGCCCCCGCTTGCTGCAACTAGAGAAAGCCCGCGCACAGTGATGAAGACCCAACGCAGCCAAAAATAATAAATAAAAATAAAATAAATTAATTAAAAATAAATAAAATATTTGACTCTTTGGAAAAGCAAAAGAGCAATTCTGTTTGGGAAGAAATGCCATTTTAGTTAACAAGTGTATATTTAACAACTTCTATGTGTTAGGCATTATTCTAGACACTGGAAGGAGTATTTGACCATAAACACAAAATGTTTAGGTGAAAACATGATCAGCTATTTGGTGGCAGGAGACAGAAGCACACTTTTAAAATAATGTATGTTTATCTTCTATGCAATTGCATAATGTGATATATATACACATTGGTGTAAATAATATACCCCAAGGCATTGTTCCCAGTCAAAACTTCAATGACTACTTAATGACCTTTTTTATTTAGAGTGCATGAGTGAAGTACTTACTTGGTTTAGGAGAAATAAAAAGTAAATTGGTGCTAACATTTGAAGTATGACATTGTTCTAGAACAGAAAAATTTCAGGGATTTCTCATAGAAACTGGCTCTTTGAGTTTTCCAAATACTTCTATGCTGAGGCATTCAGAATAAATGAAGATATGTTCAGGAAGGAGTTCATTTCTTCACCTCTAATATTTGTGAATACTATCAGCATATCAGAGAGAAAATCCAGAGAGTTGAGTAAAACAACAGAAAAAAATTAATGAAAAATTCACATATGGACAGTTATTTTCATGCATTCATATTTTTCTATATCCATTTCAATATTTCCACTATGTTTTCTTCCTTGCTAGTGTTCTGTGTCTGTAAGGTTATAGATTAGAATACAACTAGAGACTTATTTTGCTAATGATGGCAGTTTTTCATTTGGGAGAAACACAAAAAAAAGATATTTAAAAAATACTTGTGTCTTTGTACTCTGGGCTCCTTATGATATAATCAATATGGAGGCACAAAAAGTCTCAGTAAGGTAAAGTTAAAAAAAAAATTGTCCATCTTGGCCAAGAAGCACATGAAATACTGCTCAACATCACTAATTATTAGAGAAATGCAAATCAAAACTACAATGAGGTATCACCTGGCACCAGTTAGAATGGGCATCATCAGAAAATCTACAAACAACAAATGCTGGAGAGGGTGTGGAGAAAAGGGAACCCTCTTGCACTGTTGGTGGGAATGTAAATTGATACAGCCACTATGGAGAACAGTATGGAGGTTCCTTAAAAAACTAAAAATAGAATTACCATATGATCCAGCAGTCCCACTACTGGGCATACACCCAGAGAAAACCATAATTCAAAAAGACACATGCACCCCAATGTTCATTGCAGCACTGTTTACAGTAGCCAGGTCATGGAAGCAAACTAAATGTCCATCGATAGACGAACGGATAAAGAAGATGTGGTACAATTATACAATGCAATATTACTCAGCCATAAAAAGGAACAAAGTTGGGTCATTTGTGGATGGATCTAGAGACTGTCATACATAGAGAAGTAATTCAGAAAGAGGAAAACAAATATTGTATATTAGCGCTTATATGTGGAACCCAGAAAAACGGTACAGATGAACCAGTTTGCAGGGCAGAAATTGAGACACAGATGTAGAGAACAAACATATGGACACCAAGGGGGGAAAGTGACGAGGGGGGTGGTGGTGGTGGGATGAATTGGGAGATTGGGATTGACATATATACACTAATATGTATAAAATAGATAACTAATAAGAACCTGCTGTGTAAAAAATAAATAAAATTAAATTTAAAAAAATTGTCCATCTTGTCCGATTATCTACATGCAATAGATGAATGTCACTCTTGATATTAAATATGATAATGTCTAGAGACTACAAATGCATCAAGCACATGAGACAGATCATGCCTAATGGTCATCTCAGATACCTGTCCTTTTTCCTTTTGTAATATTTTTTTAGGGCACTTTTAGTTTGGTTAAAGAAGACCAAGCTTGGGTTTATTCCTAGTTCCTCAAGCTTGAGTTCATTCCTAGTTTCTGCATCCTCTTTATCAAAAGTTATTTAACTCCTTTCCAACTATCTCCTTATTTTGGCACCTTAATTGTTTAAGTGTGGGGCTCATAGCAAAAACTAGGAGAATGAGTGTGTCTATGTTTCATCAAGTACTTACTATGTTGATGGAATTTCACATTAAATGAGCGTAAAAATTAATCATGTTGGTGTATGGTGCTAAATAACTATTCATATTCATTTTGTAGACAATCCAATACTAAAGGGGTATGTTATTCAGTCAGAGTATAATTAAGAAAACTTTATAATAAAACACCTTACTGAGTAAGAAAAAGGCCACATCATTGCAACTGCTGCTACAAAATCAGCTGGTACCAAACAAAGAGCTTTGCTGCAGGGCATTTCTACCTCAAGTTCTCTTAAGAGCTTGATAGGATTTAGTTCCTCTCTTCCAAGAATTTGCTCTTCGCAAAATTAGCTTCAGAGGGAAGGATAGATGGTGTCTGAGTTGAAAGAAAGGTAGATATTTGGAATTGGTAAGCCTATTTTTGAGGGTATGATTGGTCCATTTTAGTAGTTACTGTTTTTTAATGTCAGCAAGCATTTGGCTTCAGTGAAGTCAGAGAACTTTCTTTCCCTCATATGGCACAGCTCTCTACTACAAGGGCAAACTGTGTTTCTTTCAGTATCTAGCACAAGAGCTTCAGAAAAACTTTTGATTTGATCCGATTACATTTATTTACTTTATTATTTCTGAAGACTTGTAAAGTATTCTAATCTTTTTCTTAGTATGTATCTGAACAGTAGTCACTAAGCATGGAAAGAGGATCAATGATCTAAAATAACTACCGGTTCTGTATGTACATCAGATTCAAATCTATTGTGAATTAAATTTTCCAAATTGGTCACCATGCTCTTAGGTAAGAGGCAATACAAGAATCACCATTAGTCTCTTGCAAATTGAATAAATGTGAAACATTCAAATAATACTTTACCTTTTTAACTTTTTCAAGGTTCCCATATAATTCCACACCTCTTGGTCAATATAGTGACTCATTCAGTTGTTCATTATTCCCTCAAAAATATTTACTCAACATTTACTCTGTAATAGGCACTGCCCTAGAAGTGAACCAAAGGAAATACAGCACCTGACTTCATGGAGCTTAAATTTATGTTACTCTAAATATAACAGAAATAGTTTCTCAATGCTCTCCTAAAACCTGGAAGTCATCCACAGTTTTTTATACGACTGTAACCCAATTAACACAAGTTAATGACTTCACCAGACAATAAAGACTCTGATTTAGAAGGAGATGGTCCCTGGACACAGTGTTTTAATTATCAAGCCGTAACTGTGCAGAAAATTTATTTTTATTTTATTTATTTTTTGAATTTTTGAATTTAATTTTACTTATTTTTTTATACAGCAGGTTCTTATTAGTTATCCATTTTATACATATCAGTGTATAGATGTCAATCCCAATCTCCCAATTCATCCCCCCCCCCACCCCCGCTTCCCCCCTTGGTGTCCATACGTTTGTTCTCTACATCAGTCTCTATTTCTGCCCTGCAAACCGGTTCATCTGAACCATTTTTCTAGGTTCCACATGTATGCATTAATATATGATATTTGTTTTTCTCTTTCTGACTTCACTCTATATGACAGTCTCTAGATTCATCCACGTCTCTACAAATGACGCAATTTCGTTCCTTTTTATGGCTGAGTAATATTCCATTGTATATATGTACCACAACTTCTTTTTTTTTTCTTTTTTTTAAACATCTTTATTGAAGTATAATTGCCTTACAATGGTGTGTTAGCTTCTGCTTTATAACAAAGTGAATCAGTTATACATATACAATATGTTCCCATTTCTCTTCCCTCTTGCATCTCCCTCCCTCCCACCCTCCCCATCCCATCCCTCTAGGTGGTCACGAAGCACCGAGCTGATCTCCCTGTGCTATGCGGCTGCTTCCCACTAGTTATCTATTTTACATTTCGTAGTGTATATATGTCCATGACACTCTCTTACCCTGTCACATCTCACCCCACCCCCTCCCCATATCCTCAAGTCCATTCTCTAGTAGGTCTGTGTCTTTATTCCCGTCTTGCCACTAGGTTCTTCATGGCCTTTTTTTAATTTTTTTTTTCCCTTAGATTCCGTATATATGTGTTAGCATACTGTATTTGTTTTTCTCTTTCTGACTTACTTCACTCTGTGTGACAGACTCTAACTCCATCCACCTCATTACAAATACCTCCATTTCATTTCTTTTTATGGCTGAGTAATATTCCATTGTATATATGTGCCACATCTTCTTTATCCATTCATCTGTCGATGGACATTTAGATTGCTTCCATGTCCTGGCTATTGTAAATAGAGCTGCAATGAACATTTTGGTACATGACTCTTTTTGACCTATGGTTTTCTCAGGGTATATACCCAGTAGTGGGATTGCTGGGTCGTATGGTAGTTCTATTTGTAGTTTTTTAAGGAACCTCCATACTGTTCTCCATAGTGGCTGTATCAATCTACATTCCCACCAACAGTGCAAGAGTGTTCCCTTTCCTCCACAACCTCTCCAGCATTTATTGTTTCTAGATTTTTTGATGATGGCCATTCTGACCGGTGTGAGATGATATCTCATTGTAGTTTTGATTTGCATTTCTCTAATGATTAATGATGTTGAGCATTCTTTCATGTGTCTGTAGGCCATCTGTATATCTTCTTTGGAGAACTGTCTATTTAGGTCTTCGGCCCATTTTTGGATTGGGTTGTTCGTTTTTTTGTTATTGAGCTGCATGAGCTGCTTGTAAATCTTGGAGATTAATCCTTTGTCAGTTGCTTCATTTGCAAATATTTTCTCCCATTCTGATGGTTGTCTTTTGGTCTTGTTTATGGTTTCCTTTGCTGTGCAAAAGCTTTTAAATTTCATTAGGTCCCATTTGTTTATTTGTGTTCTTATTTCCATTTCTCTGGGAACTGTGTCAAAAAGAATCTTGCTGTGATGTATGTCATAGAGTGTTCTGCCTATGTTTTCCTCTAAGAGTTTGATAGTGTCTGCCCTTACACTTAGGTCTTTAATCCATTTTGAGTTTATTTTTGTGCATGGTGTCAGGGAGTGTTCTAATTTCATACTTTTACATGTACCTGTCCAATTTTCCCAGCACCACTTATTGAAGAGGCTGTCTTTTCTCCACTGTATATGCTTGCCTCCTTTATCAAAAATAAGGTGCCCATATGTGTGTGGGTTTATCTCTGGGCTTTCTATCCTGTTCCATTGATCTATATTTCTGTTTTTGTGCCAGTACCAAACTGTCTTGATTACTGAAGCTTTGTAATATAGTCTGAAGTCAGGGAGCCTGATTCCCCCAGCTCCATTTTTCGTTCTCAAGATTGCTTTGGCTATTCGGGGTCTTTTGTGTTTCCATACACATTGTGAAATTTTTTGTTCTAGTTCTGTGAAAAATGCCAGTGGTAGTTTGATAGGGATTGCATTGAATCTGTAGATTGCTTTGGGTAGTAGAGTCATTTTCACAATGTTGATTCTTCCAATCTAGGAACATGGTATATATCTCTCCGTCTATTTGTATCATCTTTAATTTCTTTCATCACTGTCTTATAATTTTCTGCATACAGGTCTTTTGTCTCCTTAGGTAGGTTTATTCCTAGATATTTTATTCTTTTTGTTGCAATGGTAAATGGGAGTGTTTTCTTAATTTCACTTTCAGATTTTTCGTCATTAGTGTATAGAAATGCAAGAGATTTCTGTGCATTAATTTTGTATCCTGCTACTTTACCAAATTCATTGATTAGCTCTAGGAGTTTTCTGGTAGCATCTTTAGGATTCTCTATGTATAGTATCATGTCATCTGCAAATAGTGACAGCTTTACTTCTTCTTTTCCGATTTGGATTCCTTTTATTTCTTTGTCTTCTCTGATTGCTGTGGCTAACACTTCCAAAACTATGTTGAATAATAGTGGTGAGAGTGGTCAACCTTGTCTTGTTCCTGATCTTAGTGGAAATGGTTTCAGTTTTTCACCATTGAGGACAATGTTGGCTGTGGCTTTGTCATATATGGCCTTTATTATGTTGAGGAAAGTTCCCTCTATGCCTACTTTCTGCAGGGCTTTTATCATAAATGGGTGTTGAATTTTGTCAAAAGCTTTCTCTGCATCTATTGAGATGATCATATGGTTTTTCTCCTTCAATTTGTTAATATGATGTATCACGTTGATTGATTTGCGTATATTGAAGAATCCTTGCATTCCTGGGATAAACCCCACTTGATCATGGTGTATGATCCTTTTAATGTGCTGTTGGATTCTGTTTGCTAGTATTTTGTTGAGGATTTTTGCATCTATGTTCATCAGTGATATTGGCCTGTAGTTTTCTTTCTTTGTGACATCTTTGTCTGGTTTTGGTATCAGGGTGATGGTGGCCTCGTAGAATGAGTTTGGGAGTGTTCCTCCCTCTGCAATATTTTGGAAAAGTTTGAGAAGGATAGGTGTTAGCTCTTCTCTAAATGTTTGATAGAATTCACCTGTGAAGCCATCTGGTCCTGGGCTTTTGTTTGTTGGAAGGTTTTTAATCACAGTTTCAATTTCAGTGCTTGTGATTGGTCTGTTCATATTTTCTATTTCTTCCTGGTTCAGTCTCGGCAGTTTGTGCATTTCTAAGAATCTGTCCATTTCTTCCAGGTTGTCCATTTTATTGGCATAGAGTTGCTTGTAGTAATCTCTCATGATCTTTTGTATTTCTGCAGTGTCAGTGGTTACTTCTCCTTTTTCATTTCTAATTCTATTGATCTGAGTCTTCTCCCTTTTTCTCTTGATGAGTCTGGCTAATGGTTTATCAATTTTGTTTATCTTCTCAAAGAACCAGCTTTTAGTTTCATTGATTTTTGCTATTGTTTCCTTCATTTCTTTTTCATTTATTTCTGACCTGATCTTTATAATTTCTTTCCTTCTGCTGGCTTTGGGGTTTTTTTGTTCTTCTTTCTCTAATTGCTTTAGGTGCAAGGTTAGGTTGTTTATTCGAGATGTTTCCTGTTTCTTGAGGTAGGCTTGTATTGCTATAAACTTCCCTCTTAGCACTGCTTTTGCTGCGTCCCATAGGTTTTGGGTCGTCGTATCTCCATTGTCATTTGTTTCTAGGTATTTTTTGATTTCCCCTTTGATTTCTTCAGTGATCACTTCGTTATTAAGTAATGTATTGTGTAGCCTCCATGTGTTTGTATTTTTTACAGATCTTTTCCTGTAATTGATATCTAGTCTCATAGCATTGTGGTCGGAAAAGATACTTGATACGATTTCAATTTTCTTAAATTTACCAAGGCTTGATTTGTGACCCAAGATATGATCTATCCTGGAGAATGTTCCATGAGCACTTGAGAAAAATGAGTATTCTGTTGTTTTTGGGTGGAATGTCCTATAAATATCAATTAAGTCCATCTTGTTCAATGTATCATTTAAAGCTTGTGTTTCCTTATTTATTTTCATTTTGGATGATCTGTCCATTGGTGAGAGTGGGGTGTTAAAGTCCCCTACTATGATTGTGTTACTGTCGATTTCCCCTTTTTTGGCTGTTAGCATTTGCCTTATGTATTGAAGAACTCCTATGTTGGGTGCATAAATATTTACAATTGTTATACCTTCCTCTTGGATCGATCCCTTGATCATTATATAGTGTCCTTCTTTGTCTCTTGTAATAGTCTTTATTTTAAAGTCTATTTTGTCTGATATGAGAATTGCTACTCCAGCTTTCTTTTGATTTCCATTTGCATGGAATATCTTTTTCCATCCCCTCACTTTCAGTCTATATGTGTCTCTAGGTCTGAAGTGGGTCTCTTGTAGACAGCATATATATGGGTCTTGTTTTTGTATCCATTCAGCCAGCCTGTGTCTTTTGGTGGGAGCATTTAATCCATTTACATTCAAGGTAATTATCGATATGTATGTTCCTATTCCCATTTTCTTAAATGTTTTGGGTTTGTTATTGTAGGTGTTTTCCTTCTCTTGTGTTTCTTGCCTAGAGAAGTTCCTTTAGCATTTGTTGTAAAGCTGGTTTGGTGGTGCTGAACTCTCTCAGCTTTTGCTTGTCTGTAAAGGTTTTAATTTCTCCATCGAATCTGAATGAGATCCTTGCTGGGTAGTGTAATCTTGGTTGTAGGTTTTTCTCCTTCATCACTTTAAGTATATCCTGCCACTCCCTTCTGGCTTGCAGAGTTTCTGCTGAAAGATCAGATGTTAACCTTATGGGGATTCCCTTGTGTGTTATTTGTTTTTTTTCCCTTGCTGCCTTTAATATGTTTTCCTTAAATTAATTTTTGACAGTTTGATTAATGTGTCTTGGTGTGTTTCTCCTTGGGTTTATCCTGTATGGGACTCTCTGTGCTTCCAGGACTTGATTAACTATTTCCTTTCCCATATTAGGGAAGTTTTCAACTATAATCTCTTCAAATATCTTCTCAGTCCCTTTCTTTTTCTCTTCTTCTTCTGGGACCCCTATAATTCGAATGTTGGTGCGTTTAATGTTGTCCCAGAGGTCTCTGAGACTGTCCTCAGTTCTTTTCATTCTTTTTTCTTTATCCTGCTCTGCAGTAGTTATTTCCACCATTTTATCTTCCAGGTCACTTATCCTTTCTTCTGCCTCAGTTATTCTGCTATTGATCCCATCTAGCGTATTTTTAATTTCATTTATTGTGGTTTTCATATTGCTTGGTTCCTCTTTAGTTCTTCTACGTCCTTGTTAAATGTTTCTTGCATTTTGTCTATTCTATTTCCAAGATTTTGGATCATCCTTACTATCATTATTCTGAATTCTTTTTCAGGTAGACTACCTATTTCCTCTTCATTTGTTAAGTCTGGTATGTTCTGACCCTGCTCCTTCATCTGCTGTGTGTTTTTCTGTTGTCTCATTTTGCTTATCTTACTGTGTTTGGGGTCTCCTTTTCACAGGCTGCAGGTTCGTAGTTCCTGTTGTTTTTGGTATCTGTCCCCAGTGGCTAAGGTTGGTTCAGTGGGTTGTGTAGGCTTCCTGGTGGAGGGAACTAGTGCCTGAGCTCTGGTGGATGAGGTTGGATCTTGTCTTTCTGGTGGGCACGTCCACGTCTGGTGGTGTATTTTGGGGTGTCTGTGGCCTTATTATGATTTTAGGCAGCCTCTCTGCTAATGGATGGGGCTGTGTTCCTGTCTTGCTAGTTGTTTGGCATAGGGTGTCCAGCACTGTAGCTTGCTGGTCGTTGAGTGAAGCTGGGTCTTGATGTTGAGATGGAGATCTCTGAGAGATTTTTGCCGTTTGGTATTACGTGGAGCTGGGAGGTCTCTTGTGGACCAGTGTCCTGAAGTTGGCTCTCCCACCTCAGAGGCACGGCCCTGATGCCTGGCTGGAGCACCAAGAGCCTTTCGTCCACACGGCTCAGAGTAAAAGGGAGAAAAAATAGAAAGAAAGAAAGAAAGAAAGAGGCTATAATACAGTGAAGTAAAATAAAGCTATTGTAAAGCAAAGCTATACAGACAAAATCGCACCCAGAAGTATATACATATACACTCACAAATAAAAGGAAAAGGGGAAAAATTAATATATCCTGCTGCCAAAGTCCACCTCCTGAATTTGGGATGATTCGTTGTCTATTCAGGTATTCAACAGATGCAGGCACATCAAGTTGTTTGTGGAGTTTTAATCTGCTGCTTCTAAGGCTGCTGGGAGAGATTTCCCCTTATCTTCCCTGTTCGCACAGCTCCTGGGGTTCAGCTTTGGATTTGGACCCGCCTCTGCGTGTAGGTCGCCTGAGGGCGTCTATTCCCCGCCCACACAGGACGGGGTTAAAGGAGCAGCTGCTTCGGGGGCTCTGGCTCACTCAGGCCGCGGGGAGGGAGGTGTACAGAGGAGGCGGGGCGAGCCTGCGGCGGCCGAGGCCGTCGTGACGTTGCACCAGCCTGAGGCGGGCAGTGCGTTCTCCCGGGGAACTTGTCCCCCGATCACGGGACCCTGGCAGTGGCGGGCTGCACAGGCTCCCAGGAGGGGCGATGTGGAGAGTGACCTGTGCTCACACACAGGCTTTTTGGAGGCGGCAGCAGCAGCCCCAGCGTCTCACGCCCGTCTCTGGGGTCCCTGCTGATCGCCGCGGCTCGCGCCTTTCTCTGGAGTTCGTTTAGGCGGCACTCTGAATCCCCTCTCCTTGCGCTCAGCGAAACAAAGAGGCAAGAAAAAGTCTCTTGCCTCTTCGGCAGCTGCAGACCTTTTCCTGGTCTCCCTCCCAGCCAGCTGTGGTGCGCTAACCCCTTCAGGCTGTGTTCACGCCGCCAGCGCCAGTCCTCTCCCTGCGATCCGACCGAAGCCCGAGCCTCAGCTCCCAGCCCCGCCCGCCGAGCAGCCAAGCCTCTCGGGCTGGTGAGTGCTGCTCGGCGCCGAGCCTCTGTGCGGGAGTCTCTCCGTTTTCTCCTCTGCGCCCCTGTTGCTGTGGGGTCTGCGCTGATCGCCACGGCTCGCGCCCTTCTCTGGAGTTCGTTTAGGCGGCGCTCTGAATCCCCTCTCCTTGGGCGCCGCGAAACAAAGAGGCAAGAAAAAGTCT
Organism: Balaenoptera physalus; assembly: GCF_965194825.1. Taxonomy (NCBI): domain Eukaryota; kingdom Metazoa; phylum Chordata; class Mammalia; order Artiodactyla; family Balaenopteridae; genus Balaenoptera; species Balaenoptera physalus. Next base: position 45,663,948 of record NC_138886.1, read on the forward strand.
CTTGCCTCTTCGGCAGCTGCAGAATTTTTCCCGGTCTCCCTCCCAGCCAGCTGTTGTGCGCTAATCCCTTCAGGCTGTGTTCACGCCGCCAGCCTCAGTCCTCTCCCTGCGATCGGACCAAAGCCGAGCCTCAGCTCCCAGCCCCGCCCGCCCCGGCGGGGGAGCAGACAAGCCTCTCGGGTTGCTGAGTGCTGCTCGGCGCCGATCCTCTGTGCGGGAATCTCTCCGTTTTTCCCTCTGCGCCCCTGTTGCTGTGGGATCCGCGCTGGTAGCTGCGGCTCGCGCCCGTCTCTGAAGTTCGTTTAGGCGGTGCTCTGAATCCCCTCTCCTCGCGCACCAGGAAACAAAGAGGGAAGAAAAAGTCTCTTGCCTCTTCGGCAGCTGCTGACTTTTTCCCGGACTCCCTCTCGGCTAGCTGTGGTGCACTAACCCCTTCAGGCTGTTTTCACGCCGCCAACCCCAGTCCTCTCCCTGCGATCCGACCGAAGCCCTAGCCTCAGCTCCCAGCCCCGCCCGCTCCGGCGGGTGAGCAGACAAGCCTCTCGGGCTGGAGAGTGCTGGTCGGCACTGCTCCTCCGTGCGGGAACCTCTCCGCTTTGCCCTCCGCACCCCTGTGGCTGCGCTCTCCTCCGTGGCTCCGAAGCTTCCCCCCTCTGCCACCCGCAGTCTCTGCCCGCGAAGGGATTCCTAGTGCGTGGAAATCTTTCCTCCTTCACGGCTCCCTCCCACTGGTGCAGGTGCCGTCCCTATTCTTTTGTCTCTGTTATTTCTTTTTTCTTTTGCCCTACCCAAGTACGGGGGGAGTTTCTTGCCTTTTTGGAGGTCGGACGTTTTCTGCCAGCGTTCAGTGGGTGTTCTGTAGGAGCAGTTCCACATGTAGATGTATTTCTACTGTATCTGTGGGAAGGAAGGTGATCTCCGCGTCTTACTCTTCCGCCATCTTCCCGAGGCCCCCACAACTTCTTTATCCACTTGTCTGTCAATGGGCATTTAGGTTGCTTCCATGACCTGGCTATTGTAAATAGTGGTGCAATGAACATTGGGGTGCATGTGTCTTTTTGAATTATGGTTTTCTCTGGCTATATGCCCAGTAGTGGGATTGCTGGGTCATATGGTAATTCTATTTTTAGTTTTTTAAATAACCTCCATACTGTTCTCCATAGTGGCTGTATCAATTTACATTCCCACCAACAGTGCAAGAGGGTTCCCTTTTCTCCACACCCTCTCCAGCATTTGTTGTTTGTAGATTTTCTGATGATGCCCATTCTAACTGGTGTCAGGTGATACCTCATTGTAGGTTTGATTTGCATTTCTCTAATAGTGATGTGGAGCAGCTTTTCATGTGCTTTTTGGTCATCTATATGTCTTCTTTGGAGAAATTTCTATTTAGGTCTTCTGCCCATTTTTGGATTGGGTTGTTTGTTTTTTTAATATTGAGCTGCATGAGCTGTTTATATATTTTGGAGATTAATCCTTTGTCTGTTGATTCATTTGAAAATATTTTCTCCCATTCTGAGGGTTGTCTTTTGGTCTTGTTTATGGTTTACTTTGCTGTGCAAAAGCTTTGAAGTTTCATTAGGTCCCCTTTGTTTATTCTTGTTTTTATTTCCATTTCTCTAGGAGGTAGGTCAAAAAAGATCTTGCTGTGATTTATGTCAAAGAGTGTTCTTCCTATGTATTCCTCTAAGAGTTTTATAGTGTCTGGTCTTACATTTAGGTCTCTAATCCATTTTGAGTTTATTTTAGTGTATGGTGTTAGGGAGGGTTCAAACTTCATTCTTCTACATGTAGCTGTCCAGTTTTCCCAGCACCACTTATTGAAGAGGCTGTCTTTTCTCCATTGTATATTCTTGCCTCCTTTATCAAAGATAAGGTGACCATATGTGTGTGGGTTTATCTCTGGACTTTCTATCCTGTTCCATTGATCTATATTTCTGTTTTTGTGCCAGTACCATACTGTCTTGATTACTGTAGCTTTGTAGTATAATCTGAAGTCAGGGACTCTGGTTCCTCCACCTCCGTTTTTTTTCCCCTCAAGGCTGCTTTGGCTATTTGGAGTCTTTCTGTCTACATGCAAATTTTAAGATTTTTTTGTTCTAGTTCTGTAAAAAAATGCCCTTGGTAATTGGATAGGGATTACATTGAATCTGTAGATTGCTTTGGGTAGTACAGTCATTTTCACAATATTGACTCTTCCAATCCAAAAGCATGGTATATCTCTCCATCTGTTTCTGTCATCTTCTGTTTTTATTATTTTTTTAACATCTTTATTGGAGTATAATTGCTTTACAATGGTGTGTTAGTTTCTGCTTTATAACAAAGTGAATCACCTATATATATATACATATATCCCCATATCTCTTCCCTCTTGCATCTCTCTCCCTCCCACCCTTCCTATTCCACCCCTCTAGGTGGTCACAAAGCACTGAGCTGATCTCCCTGTGCTATGCGGTTGCTTCCAACTAGCTACAGGTTTTACATTTGGTAGTGTATATATGTCCATGCCACTCTCACTCTGTGTCAGCTTACCCTTCCCCCTCCCCATGTCCTCAAGTCCATTCTCTAGTAGGTCTGCATCTTTATTCCTGTCCTGTCCCTAGGTTTTTCATGACCTTTTTTTTTTTTTTTAGATTCCATATATATGTGTTAGCATGAGGTATTTGTTTTTCTCTTTCTGACTTTCTTCACTCTGTATGACAGACTCTAGGTCCATCTACCTCACTACAAATACCTCAGTTTTGTTTCTTTTAATGGCTCAGTAATAGTCCATTGTATATATGTGCCACATCTTCTTTATCCATTCATCCGTGGATGGACAGTTGGGTTGCTTCCATGCCCTGGCTATTGTAAATAGAGCTGCAGTGAACATTGTGGTACATGACTCTTTTTGAATTATGGTTTTCTCAGGGTATATGCCCAGTAGTGGGCTTGCTGGGTAGTATGGTGGTTCTATTTTTAGTTTTTGAAGAAACCTCCATACTGTTCTCCGTAGTGTCTGTATCAGTTTACATTCCCGCCAACAGTGCAAGAGTGTTCCCTTTTCTCCACAGCCTCTCTAGCATTTATTGTTTGTAGATTTTTTGATGATGGCCATTCTGACTGGTGTGATATGATATCTCATTGTAGTTTTGATTTGCATTTCTCTAATGATTAATGATGTTGAGCATTCTTTCATGTGTTTATTGGCAATCTGTATATCTTCTTTGGACAAATGTCTATTTAGGTCCTCTGCCCATTTTTGGATTGGATTGTTTGTTTTTTTGATCTTGAGCTGCATGAGCTGCTTGTAAATGTTGGAGATTAACCCTTTGTCAGTTGCTTCATTTGCAAATATTCACTCCCATTCTCATGGTTGCTTTTAGTCTTGTTTATGGTTTCCTTTGCTGTGCAAAAGCTTTTAAGTTTCATTAGGTCCCATTTGCTAATTTTTGTTTTTATTTCCATTTCTCTAGGAGGTGGGTCAAAAAGGATCTTGCTGTGATTTATGTCATTGAGTGCTCTGCCTAAGTTTTCCTTTAAGAGTCTTATGGTGTCTGGCCTTACATTTAGGTCTGTATTCCATTTTGAGTTTATTTTTGTATATGGTGTCAGGGAGTGTTCTAATTTCATTCTTTTACATGTAGCTGTCCAGTTTTCCCAGCACCACTTATTGAAGAGGCTGTCTTTTCTCCATTGTATATTCTTGCCTCCTTTATCAAAAATAAGGTGACTATATGTGTGTGGGTTTATTTCTGGGCTTCCTATCCAGTTCCATTGATCTATATTTCTGTTTTTGTGCCAGTACCATACTGTCTTGATTACTATAGCTTTGTAGTATAGTCTAAAGTCAGGGACTCTGATTCCTCCAGCTCTGTTTTTCTTTCTCAAGATTGCTTTTGGTATTCGGGCTCTTTTGTGTCTCCATACAAATTTTAAGATTTTTTGTTCTAGTTCTGTAAAAATGCCATTGGTAATTTGATAGGGATTGTATTGAATCTGTAGATTGCTTTGGGTAGTATAGTCATTTTCACAATATTGATTCCTCGAATCCAAGAACATGATATATCTCTCTATCTGTTGGTATCATCTTTAATTTCTTTCCACAGTGTCTTATAGTTTTCTGCATACAGATCTTTTGTCTCCCTAAGTAGGTTTATTCCTCGGTATTTTATTTTTTTTTGTTTCAATGGTAAATGGGAGTGTTTCCTTAATTTCACTTTCAGATTTTTCATCATTAGTGTATGGGAATGCAAGAGTTTTATGTGCATTAATTTTGATCCTGCTACTTTACCAAATTCATTGATTAGCTCTAGTAGTTTTCTGGTAGCATCTTTAGGATTCTCTATGTATACTAGCTTATCATCTGCAAACAGTGACAGCTTTACGTCTTCTTTTCCGATTTGGATTCCTTTTATTTCTTTTTCTTCTCTGATTGCTGTGGCTAAAACTTCCAAAACTATGTTGAATAATAGTCGTGGGAATGAGCAACCTTATCTTGTTCCTGATCTTAGTGGAAATGGTTTTAGTTTTTCACCATTGAGGATGATGTTGTCTGTGGGTTTGTCATATATGGCCTTTATTATGTTGAGGTAAGTTCCCTTTATGTGTACTTTCTGTAGCGTTTTTATCATAAATGGGTGTTGAGTTTTGTGGAATGCTTTCTCTGCATCTATTGAGATGATCATATGGTTTTTATTCTTCAGTTTGTTAATATGGTGTATCACATTGATTGATTTGCATATAGTGAAGAATCCTTGCATTCCTGTGATAAACCATAGTTGATCATGGTGTATGATCCTTTTAATGTGCTCTTGGATTCTGATCTTAGTATTTTGTTGAGGTTTTTTGCGTCTATGTTTATCAGTGATATTGGCCTGTAGTTTTCTTTCTTTGTGACATCTTTGTCTGGTTTTGTATCAGGGTGATGGTGGTTTTGTCGAATTAGTTTGGGATTGCTCCTCCCTCTGCTATACTTTGGAAGAGTTTAAGAAGGATAGGTGTTAACTCTTCTCTAAATGTTTGATAGAATTCCCCTGTGAAGCCATCTAGTCCTGGGCTTTTGTTTTTTGGAAGATTTTTAATCACAGTTTCATTTTCAGTGCTTGTGATTGATCTGTTTATATTTTCTATTTCTTCCTGGTTCAGTCCCTGAAGGTGGTGCTTTTCTAAGAAATTATCCATTTCTTCCAGGTTGTCCATTTTATTGGCATAGAGTTGCTTGTAGTAATCTCTCATGATCCTTTGAGTTTCTGCAGTGTCAGTTGTTACTTCTCCTTTTCCATTTCTAATTCTGTTGATTCGGGTCTTCTCCCTTTTTTTTCTTGATGAGTCTGGCTAATGGTTTATCAATTTTGTTTATCTTTTCAAAGAACCAGCTTTTAGTTTTATTGATCTTTGCTATTGTTTCCTTATTTTCTTTTTCACTTATTTGTGATCTGAGCTTTATGATTTCCTTCCTTCTGCTAACTTTGAGGGGTTTTTTTTGTTGTTCTTTGTCTAATTGCTTTAGGTGTAAGGTTAGGTTGCTTATTTGAGATGTTTCTTGTTTCTTAAGGTAGGATTGTATTGCTATAAACTTCCCGCTTAGAACTGCTTTTGCGCATCCCGTAGGTTTTGGGTCATGGTGTTTTCTTTGTCATTTGTTTCTAGGTATTTTTTGATTTCCTCTTGGATCTCTTGGTTATTAAGTAGTGTATTGTTTAGCCGCCATGTGTTTTTATTTTTACAGATTTTTTCCTGTAACTGATATTTAGTCTCATAGCACTGTGGTCGGAAAAGATACTTGATATGATTTCAATTTTCTTAAATTTACCAAGACTTTATTTGTGACCCAAGGTATAATCTATCCTGGAGAATATTCCATGAGTACTTGAGAAAAAAGTGTATTCTGTTGTTTTTGGATGGAATGTCCTATAAATATCAATTAAGTCCATTTTGTTTAATGTATCATTTAAAGCTTGTGTTTCCTTATATATTTTCATTTTGGATGATCTGTCCATTGGTGAAAGTGGGGTGTTAAGGTCCCCTACTGTGATTGTGTTACTGTCAATTTCCCCTTTTATGGCTGTTAGTATTTGCCTTATGTATTGAGGTGCTCCTATGTTGGGTGCATAAATATTTACTGTTGTTATATCTCCTTCTTGGATTGATCCCTTGATCATTATGTAGTGTCCTTCTTTGTGTCTTCTAATAGTCTTTGTTTTAAAGTCTATTTTGTCTGTATGAGAATTGCTAGTCCAGGTTTCTTTTGATTTCCATTTGCATGGAATATGTTTTTCCATCCCCTCAGTTTCAGTCTGTATGTGTCCCTAGGTCTGAGGTGGGTCTCTTGTTGACAGCATATATACGGGTCTTGTTTTTGTGTCCATTCAGCCAGTGTATGTCTTTTGGTTGGAGCATTTAATCCATTTACATTTAAGGTAATTATCGATATGTATGTTCCTGTTACCATTTTCTTAATTGTTTTGCATTTGTTATTGTAGATCTTTTCCTTCTCTTGTGTTTCCTGCCTAGAGAAGTTCCTTTAGCATTTGTTGTATAGCTGGTTTGGTGGTGCTGAATTCTCTCAGCTCTTGCTTGTCTTTAAATGTTTTAAGTTCTCTGTCGAATCTGAATGAGATCCTTGCTGGGTAGAGTAATCTTGGTTGTAGGTTTTTCCCTTTCATCACTTTAAATATGTCCTGCCACTCCCTTCTGGCTTGCAGAGTTTCTGCTGAAATATCAGGATTCCCTTGTGTTATTTGTTGTTTTTCCCTTGCTGCTTTTAATATTTTTTCTTTGTATTTAATTTTTGACAGTTTGATTAATATGTGTCTCGGCATGTTTCTCTTTGGGTTTATCCTGTATGGGACTCTCTGCACTTCCTGGACTTGAGTAACTATATCCTGTCCCATATTAGGGAAGTTTTCAACTATAATCTCTTCAAATATTTTCTCAGTCCCCTTTTTTTTTTCTCTTCTTCTTCTGGGTCCCGTATAATTTGAATGTTGGTGCGTTTAATGTTGTCCCAGAAGTCTCTGAGACTGTCCTCAGTTCTTTTCATTCTTTTTTCTTTATTCTGCTCTGCAGTAGTTATTTCCACTATTTTATCTTCCAGGTCACTTATCCGTTCTTCTGCCTCAGTTATTCTGCTTTGATTCCTTCTAGAGAATTTTTAATTTCATTGTATCATCTTTAATTTCTTTCATCAGTGTCTTATAGTTTTCTGCATACAGGTGTTTTGTTTCCCTAGGTAGGTATATTCCTAGGTATTTTATTCTTTTTGTTGCAATGGTAAATGGGAGTGTTTCCTTAATTTCTCTTTCAGATTTTTCATCATTAGTGTATAGGAATGCAAGAAATTTCTGTACATTAATTTTGTATCCTGCAACTTTACCATATTCATTGATTAGCACTAGTGGTTTTTGGTAGCATCTTTAGGATTCTCTACGTATAGTGTCATGTCATTTGCAAACAGTGAAAGTTTTACTTCCTCTTTTCCAATTTGTATTCCTTTTATATCTTTTTCCTCTCTGATTGCCGTGGCTCGGACTTCCAAAACTATGGTGAATAATAGTGGTGAGAGTGGTCATCCTTGTCTTGTTCCTGATCTTAGAGGAAACGCTTTCAGTTTTTCACCATTAAGAATGACGTTTGCTGTGTGTTTGTCATATATGGCCTTTATTATGTTGAGGTAGGTTCCCTCTATGCCCACTCTCTGGGGAGTTTTTATCATAAATCAGTGTTGAATTATGTCAAAAGCTTTTTCTGCATCTATTGAGATGATCATATGGTTTTTATTCTTCAATTTGTTAATATGGTGTATCACATTGATTGATTTGCGTATATTGAAGAATCCTTGCTTCCCTGGGATAAATCCCACTTGATCATGGTATATGAACCTTTTAACGTGTTGTTGGACTCTGTTTGCTAGTATTTTGTTGAGGATTTTTGCAGCTGTATTTATGAGTGATATTCATCTGTATGTTTCTTTTTTTGTGGTATCTTTGTCTGGTTTTGGTAACAGGGTGATGGTGGCCTCATAGAATGAGTTTGGGAGTGTTCCTTCCTCTGCAAATTTTTGGAAGAGTTTGAGAAGGATGGGTGTTAGCTCTTCTCTTAATGCTTGATAGAATTCACCTGTGAAGCTGTTTGATCCTGGACTTCTGCTTGTTGGAAGATTTTTTTTTTTTTTCAGTTTGTTGGTGGTATTCTTTATTGAACCGAAATCTTTAATTTTGATGAAGTTGAATCTGTCATTTTTTTTCACATAGTTCGTTCTTTTGGCATCTTGTTTAAGAAACTGTTGCCATCGTTGAGACCATGAAGCTTTTTTTCTTTTTTAAAAAATTAGCTTTAGAATTAAAGCTAATATTTCAGGCTTTAAACTATTTGGAATATGTATGTGTGTCCGTATTATATTTTATTATATTATCATGTGATATTATATTATATATATAATATTTATCATTCTTATAGTCTTGTCTTTATGTACAATATGAAGACTTTCCAAATACCATTGATGGTTGCATCTAAAGAGCTTTAGTGTTTATTTTCTTTCTTAATAACCTGTACTGAGAATCTAAACTATCACTAGTTCTAGAGGAAGTAAATATCCAGGGCAGATAGTTTTCTTATACTTCCTTTGTTTCTTCCTTCCCGGATTCTAATGTGTTGGCACCAATGGCAGTTGTTCATCTTGGGTTGTTTTTTTTTTTTTTTTTTTTTCACACACACACACTGTATTTTATTTTTACAAGAGATAAATAGACTGACACCAAGCATTGTACATGGATGACCACAACAAAAGCAGCAATGATTGCAATTACCAAACATGAAACACACTCATACTATGTCATAATATTGACATTCAGTCCAGTAATCCTCCACTGCAACAGTTCCTTTACTTTGCAGTGAAAATTGATTTGTATATTCTTTGCCTCTGAGTCCTTGTGGGATTTTTTTTTTTAATTCAGACAGAAAGTCACAAAAATTATACTCATCCTCATCAGTTCACTCAGTCCCATGTAATTAATTTTTTTTTTCATCTTGATCTTTTGTTAGCACTTTTATTAGTTCATCAGTTTTTCATTAGAGTTCTGAAAATGCTTATTCATTCAGTTCAGCAGTACAGTCAGTTACCAGAAACCTGTACTTGTCAGAGTCTTTTCCATGAATTTCTTGAAGATGAAACCCTTGTATAGGAACATATTTGCAAAATCATCAGAGTACACCCAGAACTGTCTGTAAATGACAAAAGACTTAAAAATGACCATGGTTAAAGATTTGATGAAAGTTCATAATAATGCAGTTGACAAGAAAATTAGTTATTTCTGAGATATACATTTTAAAGTAATAACTAGGATTATTACTTATAACATTATACCAGAACATATAAGATTTTTAGAAATTTCATGTAATGTCTGAAACATTTATATTAACATATTTCCATACATATTTCCATACAAATACAAATATAAGATTTTTAGAAATTTCATGTAATGTCTGAAACATTTATATTAACATATTTCCATACAAATAACCCAATGAAAGTTTACTATTAGTTGTTTTGTTTGTTTTTTTATACTGCAGGTTCTTATTAGGCATCAATTTTATACACATCAGTGTATACATGTCAATCCCAATTGCCCAATTCAGCACACCACCATCCCCACCCCACCGCAGTTTTCCCCTCTTGGTGTCCATATGTCCATTCTCTACATCTGTGTCTCAACTTCTGCCCTGCAAACTGGCTCATCTGTACTATTTTTCTAGGTTCCACATACATGCATTAATATATGATATTTGTTTTTCTCTTTCTGACTTACTTCACTCTGTATGACAGTCTCTAGATCCATCCACGTCTCAACAAATGACTCAATTTCGTTCCTTTTTATGGCTGAGTAATATTCCATTGTATATATGTACCACAACTTCTTTATCCATTCGTCTGTTGATGGGCATTTAGGTTGCTTCCATGACCTGGCTATTGTAAATAGTGCTGCAATGAACATTCGGGTGCATGTGTGTCTTTTTGAATTACGGTTTTCTCTGGGTATATGCCCAGTAGTGGGATTGCTGGGTCATATGGTAATTCTATTTTTAGTTTTTTAAGGAACCTCCATATTGTTCTCCATAGTGGCTGTATCAATTTACATTCCCACCAACAGTGCAAGAGGGTTCCCTTTTCTCCACACCCTCTCCAGCATTTGTTGTTTGTAGATTTTCTGATGATGCCCATTCTAACAGGAGTGAGGTGATACCTCATTGTAGTTTTGATTTACATTTCTCTAATAATTAGTGATGTTGAGCATCTTTTCATGTGCTTCGTGGCCGTCTGTATGTCTTCTTTGGAAAATGTCTATTTAGGTCTTCTGCCCATTTTTGGATTGGGGTGTTTGTTTCTTTAATATTGAGCTGAATGAGCTGTTTATATATTTTGGAGATCAATCCTTTGTCCGTTGATTCATTTGCAAATATTTTCTCCCATTCTGAGGGTTGTCTTTTCGTCTTGTTTATGGTTTCCTTTGCTGTGCAAAAGCTTTGAAGTTTCATTAGGTCCCACTTTTTTATTTTTGTTTTTATTTCCATTACTCTAGGAGGTGGATCAAAAAAGATCTTGCTGTGATTTATTTCAAAGAGTGTTCTTCCTATGTTTTCCTCTGAGAGTTTTATAGTGTCCAGTCTTATATTTAGGTCTCTAATCCATTTTGAGTTTATTTTTGTGTATGGTGTTAGGGAGTATTCTAATTTCATTCTTTTACATGTAGCTGTCCAGTTTTCCCAGCACCACTTATTGAAGAGACTGTCTTTTTTCCATTGTATATCTTTGCCTCCTTTGTCATAGATTAGTTGACCATAGGTGCGTGGGTTAATCTCTGGGCTTTCTATCTTGTTCCATTGATCTATGTTTCTGTTTTTGTGCCAGTACCATATTGTCTTGATTACTGTAGCTTTGTAGTATAGTCTGAAGTCAGGGAGTCTGATTCCTCCAGCTCCATTTTTTTCCCTCAAGACTGCTTTGGCTATTCGGGGTCTTTTGTGTCTCCATACAAATTTTAAGATGATTTGTTCTAGCTCCGTAAAAAATGCCATTGGTAATTTGATAGGGATTGCATTGAATCTGTAGATTGCTTTGGGTAGTATACTCATTTTCACAATGTTGATTCTTCCAATCCAAGAACATGGTATATCTCTCCATCTGTTGGTATCATCTTTAATTTCTTTCATCAGTGTCTTATAGTTTTCTGCATACAGGTCTTTTGTCTCCCTAGGTAGGTTTATTCCTAGGTATTTTATTCTTTTTGTTGCAATGGTAAATGGGAGTGTTTCCATAATTTCTCTTTCAGATTTTTCGTCATTAGTGTATAGGAATGCAAGAGATTTCTGTGCATTCATTTTGTATCCTGCAACTTTACCAGATTCATTGATTAGCTCTAGTAGTTTTCTGATGGCATCTTTAGGATTCTCTATGTATAGTATCATGTCATCTGCAAACAGTGACAGTTTTACTTCTTCTTTTCCAATTTGTATTCCTTTTATTTCTTTTTCTTCTCTGATTGCCGTGGCTAGGACTTCCAGAACTATGTTGAATAATAGTGGTGAGAGTGGACATCCTTGTCTCGTTCCTGATCTTAGAGGAAATGCTTTCAGTTTTTCACCATTGAGAATGATGTTTGCTGTGGGTTTGTCATATATGGCCTTTATTATGTTGAGGTAGGTTCCCTCTATGCCCACTTTATGGAGAGTTTTTATCAGAAATGGGTGTTGAATTTTGTCAAAAGCTTTTTCTGCATCTATTGAGATGATCATATGGTTTTTATTCTTCAATTTGTTAATATGGTGTATCACATTGATTGATTTGCGTATATTGAAGAATCCTTGCATCCCTGGGATAAATCCCACTTGATCGTGGTGTATGATCCTTTTAATGTGTTGTTGGATTCTGTTTGCTAGTATTTTGTTGAGGATTTTTGCATCTATATTCATCAGTGATATTGGTCTGTAATTTTCTTTTTTTGTAGTGTCTTTGTCTGGTTTTGGTATCAGGGTGATGGTGGCCTCATAGAATGAGTTTGGGAGTGTTCCTTCCTCTGCAACTTTTTGGAAGAGTTTGAGAAGGATGGGTGTTAGCTCTTCTCTAAATGTTTGATAGAATTCACCTGTGAAGCCATCTGGTCCTGGACTTTTGTTTGTTGGAAGATTTTTAATCACAGTTTCAATTTCATTACTTGTGATTGGTCTGTTCATATTTTCTGTTTCTTCCTGGTTCAGTCTTGGAAGGTTATACCTTTCTAAGAATTTGTCCATTTCTTCCAGGTTGTCCATTTTATTGGCATAAAGTTGCTTGTAGTAGTCTCTTAGGATGCTTTGTATTTCTGCGGTGTCTGTTGTAACTTCTCCTTTTTCATTTCTGATTTTATTGATTTGAGTCCTCTCGCTCTTTTTCTTGATGAGTCTGGCTAATGGCTTATCCATTTTGTTTATCTTCTCAAAGAACCAACTTTTAGTTTTATTGATCTTTGCTATTGTTTCCTTTGTTTCTATTTCATTTATTTCCGCTATGATCTTTATGATTTCTTTCCTTCTGCTAACTTTGGGTTTTGTTTGTTCTTCTTTCTCTAGTTTCTTTAGGTGTAAGGTTAGATTGTTTACTTGAGATTTTTCTTGTTTCTTTAGGTAGGCTTGTATAGCTATAAACTTCCCTCTTAGAACTGCTTTTGCTGCATCCCATAGGTTTTGGGTTGTCGTGTTTTCATTGTCATTTGTCTCTAGGTATTTTTTCATTTCCTCTTTGATTTCTTCAGTGATCTCTTGGTTATTTAGTAACGTATTGTTTAGCCTCCATGTGTTTGTCTTTTTTACGTTTTTTTCCCTGTAATTCATTTCTAATCTCATAGCGTTGTGGTCAGAAAAGGTGCTTGATATGATTTCAATTTTCTTAAATTTACTGAGGCTTGATTTGTGACCCAAGATGTGATCTATCCTGGAGAATGTTCCGTGCACCCTTGAGAAGAACGTGTAATCTGCTGTTTTTGGATGGAATGTCCTATATATATCAATTAAATCTATCTGGTCTGTTGTGTCATTTAAAGCTTCTGTTTCCTTATTTATTTTCATTTTGGATGATCTGTCCATTGGTGTAAGTGAGGTGTTAAAGTCCCCCACTATTATTGTGTTACTGTCGATTTCCTCTTTTATAGCTGTTAGTAGTTGCCTTATGTATTGAGGTGCTCCTATGTTGGGTGCATATATATTTATAATTATTATATCTTCTTCTTGGATTGATCCCTGGATCATTATGTAGTGTCCTTCCTTGTCTCTTGTAACATTCTTTATTTTAAAGTCTATTTTATCTGATATGAGTATAGCTACTCCAGCTTTCTTTTGATTTCCATTTGCATGGAATATCTTTTTCCATCCCCTCACTTTCAGTCTGTATGTGTCCCTAGGTCTAAAGTGGGTCTCTTGTAGACAGCATATATATGGGTCTTGTTTTTGTATCCATTCAGCCAGTCTATGTCTTTTGGTTGGGGCATTTAATCCATTCACGTTTAAGGTAATTATCGATATGTATGTTCCTATGACCATTTTCTTAATTGTTTTGGGTTTGTTTTTGTAGGTCCTTTTCTTCTCTTGTGTTTCCCACTTAGAGAAGTTCCTTTAGCATTTGTTGTAGAGCTGGTTTGGTGGTGCTGAATTCTCTTAGCTTTTGCTTGTCTGTAAAGCTTTTGATTTCTCCATCAAATCTAAATGAGATCCTTGCCGGGTAGAGTAATCTTGGTTGTAGGTTCTTCCCTTTCATCACTTTAAGTATATCATGCCACTCCCTTCTGGCTTGCAGAGTTTCTGCTGAGAAATCAGCTGTTAACCTTATGGGAGTTCCCTTGTATGTTATTTGTCGTTTTTCCCTTGCTGCTTTCAATAATTTTTCTTTGTCTTTAATTTTTCTCACTTTGATTACTATGTGTCTCGGTGTGTTTCTCTTTGGGTTTATCCTGTATGGGACTCTCATGCAGAAAATTTTTTTTTAAATGAAGACAAATTGATTTTGATTGTATTACAGACTGTTTTATTAGTAGTTAAGAAGCAATATTAATTAGGATATATAGTTAATGCTGTAATTTTGGTATTTTTTTATTTAAATATGTTCTTGGTTCCAACTACCATATAGAAACACAAATTTTTTTTTCCTATTTTTCCCAGTTAAAGGAACTAATACTCTACAGACTACTCTGCTGAAAAGAAAATTTAGAGGACCTTTTCTATCAGCATATATTTATATAGTAATTTTATAACATATGGTAGGCAGAATAATGACTCTCACAGATGTCCATGAATTAATCCATGGCATCTGAGTATGTTACTTTATATGGCAAAAGAGACTTTGCAGATGTGGTTAAGATTAAGAACCTCTAGATGGGTTATTATCTTCGATTATCTGGGTGGGCTCAGTCTAATCATTTGAGTCCTTAAAAGTGGAGCATCTTTTCCAACTGTTGTCAGAGAGAATGTGAGCCTAGAAGAAGGGACAGAAAGATGTTACAGTGTTGACACTGAAGATGGATGAAGGGGCCACAAGCCAAGGAATGCAGGCAGCTCTAGGAACTGGAAAAGGCAAGGAAACAGAGGCTATCCTAGAGCCTACAGAAGTGAATATAGGCCTGCCAACATCTTGATTTTAGCCCAGTGAGAACGTCGTTAGGCTTCTAACTTAGAGAACTATATGATAGAATATTTATATTGTTTTAAGTTACTAAGTTTGTTTTAATTTGGCATATCAGAAATAGAAAACTAATACACATCACATTGCAAGTTTTTTACTTATTCAGTTGTACTACTCTGCATTGAAACATACACAGTGGGAATGTTGTAATTTTTTTATAAAGATAGCAAATGTCATTCATGTCATTTTCTTCCCATGAGAACACACACACGTTTGCACACACACACACACACAAAGTCATCTTAATTTTTTTTTTTTAGTTGGAAGTTAAAGATATGTTTGTTTACCAATGAGAAAATTAATAAAAGGAAACCTCAAGTAAAATTGGAGTTGGGAAGCCCTACCACTTCCCCAAACAGGAGAATGTCAATTACAGACCCCATCCGGAGCAAATGCACCTTAACACTTTTAAACAGGAAGTACAACTTCTTTACTATTCCAGCAGCAGGAAGGAAGATTTTCTTCCTGCTCAGCAATAAGACCAGCCAGTGGAAATGCTGCAGCTCAGCCAATGAGAAGCCATTGTCACCTGAACTCTTACTTTTCTCCAGTGAACTTTCTTTTTTCTCTTGCTGATGAGTTCTTTGTCCCATCCTCCTTTCTATAAAAGCCTTCTGTTTTGTACAGTCCCTTGGAGTATCTCTCTGGTTGTTAGACGAGATGCTGCCCAATTCATGAATCATTTAATAAAGCCAATTAGATCTTCAAATTTACTGAGTTCAATTTTGTTTTTTAACACTAAATATGGAAATTTTATTCATGCAATTCACAAAATAGTAACACAGTTGTTAGAATCTCAGAATTAGGTTTTCAATGTAGTAGTCAATAAGAGCAACTTTGGTTAAATTATTGCTTTTCAAATGATATTTAATGAAGTTTTTATTGGAATATCTAGTAAGAATCATTAAATTTATATAACAAAACAAGTCTTCCAATTAATACTCTTACATGGACAGATAATCATGGGTTAGAGAGAAAATTCTTACTAATAAACTAGGAAGAATTCCTGTAATCCAGAGAAAACAATGTATATATTTGGCTAAATATGGGTGATAAAATGTGAATTCTGGGTGTGTTGCCTAATGGCCCTAAGAACATTTGAAATAAACTTAAAGGATTATGGTGGAGAGGGTGGTACAGAGGAGGCACTGGTGCAGGATCCACAGTTATAGTCTGCAACGTTCAGGGCAAAGGAGGACAGATGCAACCCAAAGACCAACCCAACCGTCACTCCAGTGGAGGCCTTTTGTACTGGGCTGTGTAGGCTTATCCATCCATTTGGCCTCTAATGTTACTACTGGGGTACAATTAATTAGATCTTGAATCACCTTGATTGATTGACACAGATCCTACTCTACTTGGAGTATTAGGCACAAGTCTACCAAGGAGTTTTTGATTTAATATGGGATTTCCCATCCTCTATGAGCTCTGGTGGTATGATGGTTAATTTTATATGTCAATTTGACTGGGCCACCAGGTGTCCAGATATTTGGTAAACATTATTCGATGTCCGAGAGGGTGTTTCTGAATGAGATTAACATTTGAATCAGTAAACTGAGTAAAGCAGATTGGTGGGCTTTATCCAATCCCTTAGAAACCTGAATAGAATAAAAAGACTGACCCTCCCAAAAATAAGAGGGAAGTCCTCCTGCCTGACTGTTTTAAGCTGGGACATTGGTCTTTTCTGGCCTTCAGACTCGAACTGAAACATCGTTTCTTCTTGCGTCTTGAGCTAGCTGGCTTTCAGAGTGTTATTTACACCATTAGCTCTCTTGGGTCTCCAGCTTGCTCACTTCAGATCTTAGGAATTGTCAGCCTCCATACTCAATCATGTGAGCCAAGTCCTTAATAATAAATTTCATTCTCTCTCTTTTTCTCCTTATGTGTGTGTATGTGTATACACATTCAACACACACACACACACCTTATTGGTTCTGTTCCTCCAGAGAACCCTGACTAATACAGATGGGTGAAAAATCGTGATGACCGTTCCTTGTTCTCAGTTGCTAATAGTTATTTGGTCTCTTGGTCATGAAAGCCCTTCTCCTCATGGGCCCACTCAACACCTAGAGCTAGGCAAGGCTTATGCCAGTGAGAATTATGGTACATTTCCAGTGGATAAATGAATTCTTCAATAAAAAAATATTTCAGAGTCCATTCACAGTGATGTCAGTAAACAGTTTATTTCAATATAGCGCTTTCAGAAAGAAGAATAACTTGATGTAGTCAGGCATGAAAATTTTGATCATGACACCCTTTTCCTCTCTTAATGTCATGTCCAAAAGGACATTTAAAAAGCAAAGGTTTTAATAATGGTAATATATAGATCAGTTTCACAATTGACAGATAATTTCAAAGCAAGATAGCTATGTTTATAAACTAACATTTTGAAATGTCAAGTATGATTTAATAAATAACCCTGATTTCACATATCTTATATCCTCAATACTTTTATAACAATTTGTAGTAGATAAAACAGATATTGTTAGTAATTATAGAAATGAGGAGAATGCGGTCAGCAAGGTTTAAAATTTGGCCAAGTGTATACTACTACTAAAGGTCATGGCTGGGTTTAGAAACAAGAACTTTCTGATTTCTATTTCAGGGCTCATTTCTTATATTACTATGATGCTCTATGCAATAAATGATAGAAGTTTCAAGAGCAGCACTCTACATCCAAGGAAGGGGACTGAAGTTCAAATGTAACCTATTTTCATAACAAATGAGCCTTTTCTATTAGTGTCTCCATTTTACAAGCATAATTCTACCTCAGAGTCCTAAGGCAATGGATTGGCCCCTGAGATAGCTTTCATTACATACCTGCCAAGCATAAGAGCTAACTAACCCTCTGTGAAACGTAACTCCTCTTAGAATATGAGATCTATTGTCCTCAAACATCCATGAAAGAAAAAAGAAGCCCTTTTCCTATTGTCTCAGTGATTTTGAAGACACAGATCAGGACCATACATCATGTGAAGCCTGCCTCCAAAGCAGCCCAACAGTGGTGTTCATGGGTATGAATACTCCATTTGTTTCCAAATACGGAACATTTAGCAGTGTGATGGGATGGTGTTACATATGTACACAAACCTGTGGCAGCAAATCAACTATGCACAGCTAGTCTGGTCTAATTTTAGAGCTCTGGAGTCTTATCCATGGCCTTCTAGAAAAATTCCCCATATCGGGATACAATGTGAGTGGAAAAAACAACAACAACAACATGTGATACAGTGTTTTAACTTCTAAAAAAATTGTAAACTGTAGCCATGAATATATGAACTGAGACGGATTCACTATGGAATAGCATTCTGGACAGGTTAGAGTTTTCCTCTCCTTTCCCAATTTTAAATTGCTTTGTCCTTAGGGAATAAATAATTCTGTAGCAGAAACTTCACTGATCATTCTGTAACCAAAGGAATCTTTTATTTTCTTTGCTATTAAGTCATATCACAAGGTCAAGCCAACCTACTTTAGCTTCATTTCTTTAGGTTTTCTAACTAAGTTTCCCTAAACAAGGGATCTATGTTATACACTTAGGTTGTCATATATATTTTGAAATTGTGAACAACACTGTTAATATTTCAAGTAAGTAGTTTAGTAATACAGAAATTTATGCTGACGTTAAAAGCCATCCTGAATTGCTGCTCGGGATATTTTAAGAATCTCTCTATTACTAATGTGACAAATGATGACTTTAATGGCATCATAAACCAGAAATATGAAAGCATTATTAAAAAACTGCTTCATAAAAGAGTTATCAGGTAACTATCAGTTAAGTTGTTTAGACATGATGAAATTTCAGTCTTAACACACCGGACCACTTCAGATACACTGAACTAGCAATATTATAAAATGTGGAGGTAATGAATATTATTGCTTCAGAAATTGTCTTTGCTAATCTTACTCTGAATAAATTGTGTTGGTTAGGGAAATCCTTATACCTTATGAGACCAATTCACATTTAAAAGCTATTTTATTATTATGAAGCATTTGTTCAATCCATTGCCCAGACATATAGTTCACATGCAGAAACTACATCACTTACTTTGGCTTAAATATTGAAATAGTGCACTTATATTCTCCTATATTTTAAAGATATGGGGCTCTGCCCTAAAGGGAATCATTCCATTAATTATTCAAGCTCTATGTGGTGGTTAAACATTTATGTCCCGTACACATTTTATCTTCTACCCTTTTTTCCTCTTATAATTAGTGGGTCTGTAAGACACTTGGTGTGATATGAGCTGATTTTTTAAGTTCTAGTAGGATATATTTTATTGCAATAGCCTTCATCTTTGCAGAAATATAGCAACAAATCTGTGCGAATGTACAAGTGAAAATGAAATGTCTTTAGACATCCCATGCTATCTACGCATGGGTTTACTTAAGAGAAGGATTGTCATTATTCTCTCAAAAGCCACTTGCTTGCACATATATGTCAATAAAATAGACCGAGACATTCATGTGATCACAAGGATCATCAGATATTCTGGATCTTCAAATTATTAAATTGTATTATTACATTATTGACTTTTGCAAAAATACCACTTTGTATTCTAAATAGGTTTACTCTATAACATTTTCACATCTACATTCTTGAGAGAAAACCCACGGGAAAATAGAATATTGTAAGGAATGAATCGTGTGTAACATAGAATGAGCATACAAAGATTGTGATAGAGACAGACAACGTTTCCATGGCCCTAGTGGGATCTGACCCAAAGCAGGCATTGAAGTTATAGCAGTGATAGGGTCCTCTCTAGCAGCAGTTGTCAAATTTGATCATGCATCAAGATCACCTGGTGGGCTTACTAAAACACACATTTCTGGGCCTACCCTTAGAGTTTCTGATTCAGAGGTCTGGGGTAGAACGTAAGCATTTGCATTTCCAAGTTCCCGGGTGATGTTGATGCTGCTAGTCTGGGGATCACACTTTGATAATCACCTCTTTATAGGTTCTGTATGAATATATTATCAGAATTATGTCAATTTTGTTTTCTGCTAATGATTTCAATAGAGTATAGGAAAATTGATAATTAATTATTAAGACTCAGTTACTAAACTTGAAATTCAGAGGCTAATTTGATGTCCGTGCACAACTATAAGGCACATGTAATTATCAGTGAGCAGCCTTTGGTTTGTTCTTAGCCCACCTATAAAGCAGCACTCAGTACTTCATTGTATCCTCAGAAAAGCAACTCAACTCTACCATAATTAAACAATGTAGATTTTTATAAAACAACATTTGTCATACTTTCTGATTATAAAGTTAATGCATTTTCACTGGAGAGAATTTAAGCAGAAAAGAATGAATATGAAAATAAATGCAGCCATATTATCAATATCCAGAGGTAATCACTGATAATTTGTTGTGGCAATGGAGGTAGATTCTACTTAACATTTAATGGAGAAGTAGAAAAGAGAATTTAACTTGATTAACACCTTCAAACAAAAATTCCTATTTGGCAATAACCATTGATCCCAATCATTGCTTCCCATTTTGTCTTCCAGCTGCTGATCTTCCCCTCTTTCAACTCTTCTCTAAACTGTTCCCCACCCAGACTCAAGAAGCTTTCCTCTGCCTCTCTGTATTTCCCTTTCTTTCTCTTATGCAAAGCAATTCTCCTCTTTCCCTGACCTTCAAGTCCTGAACTCTCGTACCCATGACATCTTCCTGAAAAGGACTCTTCAGTTACAAGGATCTGCTCTCTTAGAAATAGTGGGGGTTATAAATAGATCCTTTAGTTTCTGCTGCAAATGACATTCTTTTTAGTCATACAATTATCCATTTGTGTGTACAGTGAAAATCTAGAATCTTGAAAAGTTCAGGTGTTGTATTATTACTTTTTTTTATTGCTGTGTAATATGTTACCACAAAATTAACAGACTAAACTGCACAATTTGATTATCTCACAGTTTCTTTAGGGTAGATCTGGACACAGTCTGGCTGGATTCTCTGCTCAGGGTCTCTACAGGTGTTATGTGTGGAATCATATCCTCTAAAGACATACGTTGACATCCTATTACCTGGTACCTGTGTATGCATTTCTTATTTGGAAATAGGGTCTTTGCAGATGTAATCAAGTTAAGATGACGTCATTAGGATGGGCCCTAAACCGACATGACTGATGTCCTTATAAGAAAGGGAAAATGCCATATTAAGACAGAAACACACAGAGAGAATGACATATAATGACAGAAGCAGAACTTGGAGTGATGCAGCTGCAAGCCAAGGAATGCCAAGGGTCAATAGCTACCACCAGAGGGTAGGAAGAAACAAGGCAGGATTTTATCCAGACTCTTAGAAGGAGCATGGCCCTGATGACACCTTGATTTCAAACTCTTAGCCTCTAGAACTGTAAGAGAATACATTCTTTTGGTTTTAGCCACACAGTTGGGGGTACTTTAGCAGCCCTAGGAAACGAATTCAGCAGGCTAAAATCAAGGTGTTGGTGGACCTATGGTTCTCATCTAGAGCTCAGAGTTCTCTTCCAAGATCCTCTTCCAAGAACTGGCAGAATTCAATTCCTTGCAGCCATAAGGACTGAGATCTCTGTTGTCTTGCTGGCCATCACCTGAGCTCCTAGATGGCTCTAGCAGTTCCTTGTCACTTGGTCACCATGGGCAGTTGAAACCATGTATGTTGGCTTTCTTTCAGGCCTGCCTGAGTGCAAATATTTGGCTTCCTCTTCTGCCCACAGCCAGAGAAAACTCTGCTTTTAAAGGGCTCCTGTGTTTAGCCCAGGCTGGTCTACCTGAACAGGATAATCTCTTTATTATAAGATCAACTGATTTTAGACCTTAATTATAGCTACAAAATGCCTTCAGAGAAGTACCTAGATTAACAATTGAATGAATACCTGGGAGAAAGTATGCTTACCTCTGGAGCTGAGAGTCTTGGTGGGAAAGGCCAGCTTAGAAATCTTTCTACTGCAGGTGCATTCTGATTTATCAGTGTTTCTCATATATTCTGAAAGATGTAACTGGACATTACTCAAATAGTCATTTTATTTTAGTTCTCCATATCCACAGTGGAAATTGTCTCTGGTGTGAATAAATGTAACCCATTTAATAAAAAGAATCACCCTAGCTATATTCCAATGAGCATGAAATAAATGGTCTTTATTTTTCTATAGGGATTTACTGTATGATATTAATTAGTAATCAAATTATAACTTAGTTTCCCCATGTGAATAAAGCAAATACTTTTGAGGCAGGGGCGAGTTAAGCCCTGACTCACCTTTTCTACTATAACTAGTTTATATTACATAAGCTTTTGTTATATGCTGGGATATTATAATATGTATAAAGTTTTATCTCTGGAATTGTGACTATAACAATGTAGTGTATGCTCTCTTAATTAACTTCCAGGTAACTAATCTACTGGATTGAGCAATGCTTTCTCATCCTCCTGTGATATATAGATTATGGCCTATGACTCACCGAGTTCTTGCATCTTGTAGGCACTTTCTAGGACATCTCCATACATCTAAAGTTTAATTGTATGCTTACCAAGAGCCAGTGGTTTAGTCTCACTCTTTTTCAGTGGTTGTACTTATTGTTGTGCTTATATTATTTAATTTACTATTTCATAAATGGATCAAATAGAAGTGTAGAGAGAAAGAGAGTTGCTTCTTTGAAAACAGGTGACTATTTTGAAAAGATTTGATAAAGGTAAGTTGCTAAAAATGCAGTTAATTTAACTGTGGATGAAACAAGTATAAAATAGTTGAGAAAAAAATCTTACAAATCTAGAATTGTTTACTCACATTGCTTTACAAGCAAAGACAGTGTTCAAAATATTTAACCAGCAGGGCATTAGTAATAATCATTTAGAATAGTTCTACTTATTTTAGAGGCTGTTCACAGCTTTTGAATACTCATTCTACTTCAAAAAAAGCTGATCCTGGATCCTGAAAATCATGGAAGATATATTGTGGGTGGGCCCTTATTATAAAAGAAGAAGAAAAAAGCTTTGGCACTACATCAAAAGGGTGGCAATCACATGTACATTTTTTATGTTTTAAGTTGAAATGTTTAAGATATTTGGGTATACGTGAACTACTTTTATGAGTCCTTAGTTTAAACAACTTTCTAATTATACCTGGACTAGCCCTAATTTTCCTAGTAAGAGTGTTCTTGTCTGTGTTGTTGTTCTAGTTTATCCCATTTTTACCATAAGAATGAGATATTTTATAAAGAAATATGTATTTCAAGAGAAAAGTGATGTGATAAAAAATTGGTCCGTATTTTCAGGCCAGTTTCTCTAATAGGCCCTTAGATTTCCTATGAAGTGGTACAGAAATAAAAGGGAGGTGTTGGACCTCTGTCTTACTTGAAATTAATGCTTATTTAGCTGAGCTTTGGTAATGAATGTGGAGGAATAGTGTTGATGCTGATTTCCCTCTCTGCCACATCCTTTGTCTCTGTCATTGTTGCCTAATTCATTTGAAGTTGTTTACTTCGTGTACTGCCAGACTGCCAGACTGATGGCAACAGTTTAAAATTCTCTCTTATCTATTTGAAATTTCTTGTTAGCATTCCTACCTGGTTTCTATCGGTGTATGAAAACAAAAAAGAATCAGATACAAACAGAGCATTAAACAGTGCCTTCTGCTTCCCAGGTTCGTTTAATATCTCCCATACACCCGAGTTAATAATTCACACTCTGCAGAACCCCAGCACGTCTCTATTAGACTTGATGTCCTCTATTAATGTGACAGCACACATCCAGTACAGAGCCATGATGTTGGGGATAGTAGGAAGGGCAGGGGCATGTGCTAAAAGTGCCCCCTAGACAAGTTTGCCCATTCAAAACAGGTCTCAATAAAGCTAAATTCTATTAAATAGTATTTGTCTTAAACAGGCCTAACTATAGAATTCCAACAAAACTGGAGAATTGCAGAGCCCACCATTCTTTTCTTGCATAAACAATTCTCCATTTCCAGAAGGGAATGGAAGCAAATCTTTTTTTCTGCTTCTCATCACTCCTTCTCAGCTGGCCATTAACAAAGGAGCTGACACTATATATTGTAAAAGGAATAGTATACAAATGGGAGTAATCGGCTTGGGGCCTATAGGTCAGGCAAGAGGCAATCTGATGTTTTATTTAAATGTTTTTATAAAAGGAGTGTAAGAAGAACCTGGAGAGTATAATGTATTATAGAGTTTGAAGTGGTAAAGTAAGGAAAAAGAAGGCCATATCCAAGAGAAAACCTGGAGCTTTTTTTTAAATCTCTCATTTTCTATTTCTGATTTTTGATATATTTTATAATCACCATCAAAGCTAGTCTTGAGAACTGTATGTCTGGAGAAATAGGTAAGCCTCTATAAATATGTTTCAGCTATATTTCTAGATGTAAAAACTGTTACACAAACCAAAATTTCATGTATGTACACAGTCAGGTTAATTATCTGGGTTGTTCATGTATAAATTTGTCCTCACAAAGGGAAAAGTAGTATAGAATTCGTGACAACAGTTATCAGAATTATTTTTAAGGGGCTTTCAACAAATTATCAGCCCTCATGGTATAGCCAGTTTTCCTAATTATTAGGTGAAATTTGCTCACAAAAAAATTTTGTGCATATCATACAACCCTAAGAATTGTGGACATACATTAAAATAACTGTAACTTGGAACCATGATTCACAAGAAAACATGAAATCTCATTAAGGAAAGTAAAAGGACAAAAGAAAAGAGCGTTCTTTGTCGAAGCTAAATCCTAGCTGAGAGAACAACATGGGGAAACCAAACCAAATTGGATAAAATAAGTTTTATCTGTGGAAATCAGGAAATCCATTACAGGACTAGAGAATAGGGTTTATTAAAAGATCTTTAAAATTGTATATTTTTAAGCTCAAGTTTCCTGACATTGAATAAAGGAGGGGATGGAAGAGAATATAGAAAAGATCACTTTTGGTAACAGTGGCTATCAACCTAATGATTTCAGCAAGAGGTCAAATATGGTAAACATAACTGTATTAAAACATTCCCCTCTTCCCACCCAGATTCTTTGTGTAATGCCTATTTTGGATTTCAGATACTGATAGTGTGGCATAACCCAGGACTGAAAAGGAAATACCCATTTTCATGTATCTCCTATGCTGGAAAACAGTAGACAGTTAAGAGAACAAACTCAATATGTGATCAGCAGTAAATTGTACTACTTGTTAGCTTCCTTAGAGAGAATAGTTAGAAAAGTGTGAAGTTAAGTTTTGGTGTTATTGCCTTTGTGGGAAAATTAGTAGTGACAATTACTATTATTTGTATTACAAATGACAATCTCTTGTTAAGCAAAGTAATTAACCATGACTTTGGCCCTTAACACAATCATGATTTAATCAACTAAATGTGTTTTATGTTTACCAATCTACTTAACAGTGAAGTGATTGTTAATATTTATTTGGGAGCTTACTGTTTGCCAAGCATCTTCTATTGCTATATATGTATTAACTTATTTAATTCATAAAAAATCACCCCCATTTTACAGATGAAGAAAATGAGGCCTTGAAAGATGAAAGATGAAGTACATTTCCCAGCTAGTAAAGGGTGAAAACAAAAGCTGAGCCCTGGTAGTACCACTGTAGAGCTCAATTATCATTCTAGAGCTCATATAACCAGTGCTTTTATTCTGGTTTTTGAAATATATGATAGTTGAAATATTATCATAAATTTGTGACATTATGGAATTACCTAAAACAGAAATGTGAAACTGTAAAATGAATCTTGTATTCATTTGTTTAATCATTCATTTTTTTTTCCAACCAAAAAAAATCAATTTATGTTTCATACTAGGTGCTGGGAATATAAAGATGAATAAGACATAATCCCTTCTCTTAGAAAAGTTCTTGTATTAATGGAGAAAATAGGATCAAAATGAATACTTGCCACATAAATATATGTTTTAGTGTGATGCTGGATATATTCACAGAATTCTTGAAAATACAACTTTGGATACCTATTCCATTCTGAGGGGCCAGGAAGGGAAAGATATTAGAAAAATGTTTCTCAGGGTAAGTGATGCTTGAGTCAAATTTTAAAGGATGAAATGTGAAGGGATGGCATTGTGGGAGTGGTTGATTTGGTTTAGATGTCACTTTTTAGGAAATGGGGAGCTGGTGGTGTTGGCTTTCTTAGGGAAAGGTAACATTATTAAAGAGAAGAGAATCTCGGGCTTCCCTGGTGGCTCAGTGGTTGAGAATCCGCCTGCCACTGCAGGGGACATGGGTTCGAGCCCTGGTCCAGGAAGATCCTACATGCCGCGGAGCAGCTAAGCCCGTGCACCACAACTACAGAGCCTGTGCTCTAGAGTCCTCAAGCCCCAACTACTGAGCCTGTGTGCCACAACTACTGAAGCCCACGCGCCTAGAGCCCATGCTCCACAACAAGAGAAGCCACCGCAGTGAGAAGCCTGTGCAACGCAATGAAGTAGCCCCTGCTCGCCACAACTAGAGAAAGCCTGCGTGCAGCAATGAAGACTCAACACAGCCAAAAATAAATAAATACATAAATAAATTTAATTAAATAAATAAATAAAGAGAATAAAATCTCAAGTTAAGTCCATAGAATGGTGCAAAATGAGCCTATGCTATTTAGTGGAAATCAGGTGAATTAATAACAGTGCTACCCTTCTTCAATAAATAATTACACAGTGATGAAAAATTTATACAGTGAGTAAATAGTGGGCACTTTTGGTATTTTGAATTTCAGGTTAAAGTAATTCATTCAGGATAATGGAAAGACAATACAGTAAGTCCCCTACATACAAAGCTTCAAGTTGCGAACTTTCAAAGCTGCAAACTTGCGTTCACATGTCCAATCACGTAAGTTAGTTTATGTGTGTGGCGTACATTGTCACGTGTGTGCATCCTCTACAAGTGGTTGTGCTTTTGTGTACTTTACAGTACTGTGTAGAGTACAGTAGTACAGTATCTTTATGTCAAGCACAGGATGTCCAGAAGCAAGTGTAAAAGCAGCAGTGATGTAGCTGGTACTGCTAAGAAGCGCCAGCTGTTGTACTGTACTACTGTACTTTTCAAGGTACTGTACAGGAAGATTACAAATGTTTTCTTTACTTTTTTTGTTTTTTTGTTTTTATGTATTTTTTGTGTGAAAAGTATTATAAACTTATTACAGTACAGTACTATATAGCCGACTGTGTTAGTTGGGTACCTAGGCTAACTTTGTTGGATTTACGAACAAACTGGACTTACAAACGTGCTCTGTGAATGGAACTCGTTCATATGTAGAGGGCTTACTGTAATCAGTTTGCAGTTTGAATCATGACTCTACCACTAATTACTGAACTTGGACAATTTTTTCCTTCATGAGCATCAGTGCATGCATTTATAATATGGAAAAACATGATGACTTTCTGTGTAATTTTAAGATTTTTGAGGAAATGATAGATAAGGGATGAGTTATATACTTGGCACATAATAGGTACTTAGAAACTGATAGTTATTGTCATTAGTTTGTTAAATATTTGTTTAACATCTACTGTAAAAGTCGTGTTTGGTGTTTGCTCCGTGGAATATAAACAATAGCATGCTGGAACTGTATTATACGTTGTCTCAGGCCTAACTGTTAAAACTTGAAAAGTGACTTGTTAAGCACAACTATCTTGGACATCAGTCATGAGGGGAGGACTTATATCATGGAAATTGTGCGTGCTGCCATTCAGGGCTTTCTTTCCCCAGAGAGCCGGTTGATAATGCCCGAGCTGAATTTTTTTCTTTTAACATCTTTATTGGAGTATAATTGCTTTACAATGTTGTGTTAGTTTCTGCTGTATAACACAGTGAATTAACTATATGTATATGTATACCCCCATATCCCCTTCCTCTTGTGTCTCCCTCCCACCCTCCTTATCCCACCCCTCTAGGTGGTTGCAAAGCACCAAGCTGATCTCCCTGTGCCATGCAGCTGCTTCCCACCAGCTATCCATTTTACATTTGGTAGTGTGTGTATGTCAGTGTTACACTCTCATGTCATCCCAGCTCACACTTCCCCCTCCCCATGTCCTCAAGTCCATTCTTTATGTCTGTGTCTTTATTCCTGTCCTGCCCCTAGGTTCATCAGAACCATTTTTTTAGATTCCATATATATGTGTTAGCATACAGTATTTGTTTTACTCTTTCGGACTTCACTCTGTATGACTGACTCTAGGTCCATCCACGTCACTACAAATAACTCAATTTTGTTTCTTTTTATGGCTAAGTAATATTCCATTGTATATATGTGCCACATTTTCTTTATCCATTCCTCTGTCGATGGACACTTAGGTTGCTTCCATGTCCTGGCTATTGTAAATAGTACTGCAATGAACATTGGGGTGCATATGTCGTTCTGAATTATGGTTTTCTTTGGGTATATGCCCAGTAGTGGGATTGCTGGGTCATATGGTAATTCTGTTTTTAGGTTTTTAAGGAACCTCCATACTGTTCTCCATAGTGGCTGTATGAATTTACATTCCCACAAAAAGTGCAAGAGGGTTCCCTTTTCTCCACACCCTCTCCAGCATTTGCTGTTTGTAGATTTTCTGATGATGCCCATTCTAAGTGGTGTGAGGTGATACCTCACTGTAGTTTTGATTTGCATTTCTCTAATAATTAGTGATATTGAGCAGGTTTTCATGTGCCTCTTGGCTATCTGTATGTCTTCTTTAGAGAAATGTCTATTTAGGTCTTCTGCCCATTTTTTGATTGAGTTGTTTCTTTTTTTTAATATTGAGCTGCATGAGCTGTTTATATATTTTGGAGATTAATCCTTTGTCCATTGATTCATTTGCAAATATTTTCTCCCATTCTGAGGGTTGTCGTTTTGTCTTGTTTGTAGTTTCCTTTGCTTTGCAAGAGCTTTTAAGTTTCATTAGGTCCCATTTGCTTATTTTTGTTTTTATTTCCATTACTCTAGGAGGTAGATCAAAAAAGATCTTGCTATGATTTATGTCAAAGAGTGTTCTTCCTATGTTTTCCCCTAAGGGTTTTATAGTGTCCGGTCTTACATTTAGGTCTTTAATCCATTTTCAGTTTATTTTTGTGTACGGTGTTAGGGAATGTTCTCATTTAGTTCTTTTACATGTAGCTGTCCAGTTTTCCCAGCACCACTTATTGAAGAGACTGTCTTTTCTACATTGTATATCCTTGCCTCCTTTGTCATAGATTAGTTGACAGTAGGCGCGTGGTTTTATCTCTGGGCTTTCTATCCTGTTCTGTTGATCTATATTTCTGTTTTTGTGCCAGTACCATATTGTCTTGATTACTGTAGCTTTGTAGTATAGTCTGAAGTCAGGGAGTCTGATTCCTCCACCTCTGTTTTTTCCCCTCAAAACTATTTTGGCTCTTCGGGCTCTTTTGTGTCTCCATACAAATTTTAAGATTTTTTGTTCTAGTTCTGTAAAAAATGCCATTGGTAATTTGATAGGGATTGTATTGAATCTGTAGATTGCTTTGGGTAGTATACTCATTTTCACAATGTTGATTCTTCCAATCCAAGAACATGGTATATCTCTCCATCTGTTGGTATCATCTTTAATTTCTTTCATCAGTGTCTTATAGTTTTCTGCATACAGGTCTTTTGTCTCCTTAGGTAGGTTTATTCCTAGGTATTTTATTCTTTTTGTTGCAGTGGTAAATGGGAGTGTTTCCTTAATTTCTCTTTCAGATTTTTCATCATTAGTCTATAGGAATGCAAGAGATTTCTGTACATTAATTTTGTATCCTGCTACTTTACCAAATTCATTGATTAGCTCTAGTAGTTTTCTGGTAACATCTTTAGGATTCTCTATGTATAGTAACATGTCATCTGCAAACAGTGAAAGCTCTACTTCTTTTCTGATTTGGATTCCTTTTATTTCTTTTTCTTCTCTGATTGCTGTGGCTAAAACTTCCAAAACAATGTTGAATAATAGTGGTGAGAGTGGGCAACCTTGTCTTGTTCCTGATCTTAGTGGAAATGGTTTCAGTTTTTCATATTTGAGGACGATGTTGGCTGTGAGTTTGTCATATATGGCCTTCATTATATTGAGGTAAGTTCCCTCTATGCCTACTTTCTGGGGGGTTTTATCATAAAGGGATGTTGAATTTTGTGGAAAGCTTTTTCTGCATCTATTGAGATGATCATATGGTTTTTATTCTTCAGTTTGTTAATATGGTGTATCACATTGATTGATTTGCGTATATTGAACAATCCTTGCATTCCTAGGATAAACCCCACTTGATCATGGTGTATGATCCTTTTAATGTGCTCTTGGATTCTGCTTGCTAGTATTTTGTAGAGGATTTTTGCGTGTATGTTCATCAGTTATATTGGCCTGTAGTTTTCTTTTCTTGTGTCATGTTTTTCTGGTTTTGGTATCAGGGTGATGGTGGCCTCGTAGAATGGGTTTGGGAGTGCTCCTCCCTCTGCTATATTTTGGAAGAGTTTGAGAAGAATAGGTGTTAGCTCTTCTCTAAATGTTTGATAGAATTCACCTCTGAAGCCATCTTGTCCTGGGCTTTTGTTTGTTGAAAGATTTTTAATCACAGTTTCAATTTTACTGCTTGTTATTGGTCTGTTTATATTTTCTATTTCTTCCTGGTTCAGTCTTGGAAGGTTGTGCATTTCTAAGAATTTGTCCATTTCTTCCAGGTTGTCCATTTTATTGGCATAGAGTTGCTTGTAGTAATCTCTCATGATCCTTGGTATTTATGCTGTGTCACTTTTTACTCTCCTTTTTCATTTCTAATACTATTGATTTGAGTCTTCTCCCTTTTTTTCTTGATGAGCCTGGCTAATGGTTTACCAATTTTGTTTATCTCTCAAAGATCCAGCTTTTTGTTTTATTTATCTTTGCTATTGTTTCCTTCATTTCTTTTTCATTTATTTCTGATCTCATCCTTATCATTTCTTTCCTTCTGCTAACTTTGAGGGTTCTTTTGTTCCTCTTTCTCTAATTGCTTTAGGTGTAAGATTAGGTTTTTTATTTGAAATGTTTGTTTCTTAAGGTAGGATTGTATTACTATCAACTTCCCTGTTAGAACTACTTTTGCTGCATCCCATAGGTTTTGTGTTGTTGTGTTTTCATTGTCATTTGTTTCTAAGTATTTTTTGATTTCCTCTTTGGTTTCTTCAATGATCTATTGGTTATTAAGTAGTTAATTGTTTAGCCACCATGTGTTTGTATTTTTAACAGTATTTTTCCCATAATTGATATCTAGTCTCATAGCATTGTGGTTAGAAAAGATACTTGATATGATTTCAATTTTCTTAAATTTACCAAGGCTTTAATTGTGACCCAAGATATAAACTATCCTGGAGAATATTCCATGAGCACTTGAGAAAAAAGTGTATTCTGTTGTTCTTGGATGGAATGTCCTATAAATATCAATTAAGTCCATTTTGTTTAATGTATCATTTAAGCTTGTGTTTCCTTATATATTTTCATTTTGGATGATCTGTCCATTGGTGAAAGTGGGGTGTTAAAGTCCCCTACTATGATTGTGTTACTGTCGATTTCCCCTTTTATGGTTGTTAGTATTTGCCTTATGTATTGAGGTGCTCCTATGTTGGGTGCATAAACATTTACAATTGTTATATCTTCTTCTTGGATTGATCCCTTGATCATTATGTAGTGTCCTTCTTTGTGTCTTCTAATAGTCTTTGTTTTAAAGTCTATTTTGTCTGTACGAGAATTGCTAGTCCAGGTTTCTTTTGATTTCCATTTGCATGGAATATGTTTTTCCATCCCCTCAGTTTCAGTCTGTATGTGTCCCTAGGTCTGAGGTGGGTCTCTTGTTGACAGCATATATACGGGTCTTGTTTTTGTATCCATTCAGCCAGTGTATGTCTTTTGGTTGGAGCATTTAATCCATTTACATTTAAGGGAATTATCTATATGTATGTTCCTATTACTATGTTCCTAATTGTTTTGTGTTTGTTATTGTAGATCTTTTCCTTCTCTTGTGTTTCCTGCCTAGAGAAGTTCCTTTAGCATTTGTTGTCAAGCTGGTTTTGTGGTGCTGAATTCTCTTAGCTTTTGCTTGTTTGTAAAGGTTTTAATTTCTCCATCAAATCTGAATGAGATCCTTGCTGGGTAGAATAATCTTGGTTGTAGGTTTTTCCCTTTCATCACTTTAAATATGTCTTCCCACTCTCTCTGGCTTGCAGAGTTTCTGCTGAAAGATCAGTTATTAACCTTATGGGTATTCCCTTGTATGTTATTTGTTGTTTTTCCCTTGCTTCTTTTAATATTTTTTCTTTGTATTTAATTTTTGATAGTTTGATTCATATGTGTCTCGGCATGTTTCTCTTTGGGTTTATCCTGTATGGTAGTCTCTATGCTTCCTGGACTTCATTGGCTATATACTTTCCCATGTTACGGAAGTTTTCGACTGTAATCTCTTCAAATATTTTCTCAGACCCTTTCTTTTGCTCTTCTTCTCCTGGTACCCATATAATTTGAATGTTGGTGCATTTAACATTGTCCCATAGGCCTCTGAAACTGTCCTCAAATCTTTTCATTCTTCTTTGTTTAGTCTGGTCCTAGGCAGTTATTTCCACCATTTTCTTTTCCAGCTTACTTATCTGTTCTTCTGCCTCAGTTATTCTACTATTGATTCCTTGTAGAGTATTTTTAATTTCAGTAATTGTGTTGTTCATCATTGTTTGTTTACTCTTTAGTTCTAGATCCTTGTTAAATGTTTCTTGTATTTTCTCCATTCTGTTTCTGAGATTTTCATCATCTTTACTATCATTACTCTGAGTTCTTTTTCAGGTAGTTTGCCTATTTTTCATTTATTTGTTCTTGTAGGTTTTTACCCTGCTCCTTCGTCTGAAACATTTTTTTTTTGTCATTTCATTAGTATTTTTTTTTTTTTTGATTGATGGTGCTGTACTTCTGTCTTACTGGTTGTTTGGCCCGAGACCTCCAGCACTGGATAGAGCTGGGTCTAGGTGCTGAGAAGAGGACCTCCAGGAGGCATCAATCCAACTGATATTCCCTGGCATTTGAGTTTCTCTGTTAGTCCAGCAGTTTGGACTCAGAGCTCCCACCACAGGAGCTCAGACCTGACCTCCAGCCTGGGAACCAAGATCCCGCAAGTTTTATGGTGTGGTAAAAAAAAAAAAAAGAAAGAAAGAAAGAAAGGAAGAAAATAAAGAAGCAGTACAATATCAAAGAATAAAAAACAAAGTAAAATTAGATTAAAAATATATTAGGACAGAAGAAAGAAAAAAAACGAGGGGGGAGGAAGCCAAAAGGAGAGAACAATAACAAAGTATAAAGAATAAAATAAAATTAGAAAAATAAAAGTTTTATTAGGAAAAATAAAAATATAAAAGAATCAACAACAATGAATTAACAAGGTAAAACAGAACCCAAATCTAAAAGAGGAAAAAAGAAAAAAAATAAGAAAAGCCTTGGCTATGGGGCCAGAGTTTAGGTGGTGGTGTAACTTAGGCAGGGATGAGGTTTAGGGTGGGGTGGGACCTAGGCACGTGGGAGGATGACATTCAGGCATGGGGTGGGGCCTCTGCTTAGGACCTCCTAAGGTCCTAGGTCTGTGTCTTTATTCCCATCTTGCCACTAGGTTCTTCATGACTTTTTTAAATTTTTTTCCTTAGATTCCATATATATGTGTTAGCATACTGTATTTGTTTTTCTCTTTCTGACTTACTTCACTCTGTATGACAGACTCTAACTCCATCCACCTCATTACAAATACCTCCATTTCATTTCTTTTTATGGCTGAGTAATAGTCCATTGTATATATGTGCCACATCTTCTTTATCCATTCATCCGATGATGGACACTTAGGTTGCTTCCATGTCCTGGCTATTGTAAATAGAGCTGCGATGAACATTTTGGTACATGACTCTTTTTGAATTATGGTTTTCTCAGGGTATATGCCCAGTAGTGGGATTGCTGGGTCGTATGGTGGTTCTATTTTTAGTTTTTTAAGGAACCTCCATACTGTTCTCCATAGTGGCTGTATCAATGTACATTCCCACCAACAGTGCAAGAGTGTTCCCTTTTCTCCACACCCTCGCCAGCATTTATTGTTTCTAGATTTTTTGATGATGGCCATTCTGACCATTGTGAGATGATATCTCATTGTAGTTTTGATTTGCATTTTTCTAATGATTAATGATGTTGAGCATTCTTTCATGTGGCTGTTGGCAATCTGTATATCTTCTTTGGAGAAATGTCTATTTAGGTCTTCTGCCCATTTTTGGGTTGGGTTGTTTGTTTTTTTGTTATTGAGCTGCATGAGCTGCTTGTAAATCTTGGAGATTAATCCTTTGCAGTTGCTTCATTTGCAAATATTTTCTCCCATTCTGAGGGTTGTCTTTTGGTCTTGTTTATGGTTTCCTTTGCTGTGCAAAAGCTTTTAAGTTTCATTAGGTCCCATTTGTTTATTTGTGTTTTTATTTCCATTTCTCTAGGAGCTGGGTCAAAAAGGATCTTGCTGTGATGTATGTCATAGAGTGTTCTGTCTATGTTTTCCTCTAAGAGTTTGATAGTGTCTGGCCTTACACTCAGGTCTTTGATCCATTTTGAGTTTATTTTTGTGTATGGTGTCAGGGAGTGTTCTAATTTCATACTTTTACATGTACCTGTCCAATTTTCCCAGCACCACTTATTGAAGAGGCTGTCTTTTCTCCACTGTATATGCTTGCCTCCTTATCAAAGATAAGGTGACCATATGTGCGTGGGTTTATCTCTGGGCTTTCTATCCTGTTCCATTGATCTATATTTCTGTTTATGTGCCAGTACCAAACTGTCTTGATTACTGTAGCTTTGTAATATAGTCTGAAGTCAGGGAGCCTGATTCCTCCAGCT
The DNA here is from genome assembly GCF_965194825.1 of Balaenoptera physalus. Lineage (NCBI taxonomy): Eukaryota > Metazoa > Chordata > Mammalia > Artiodactyla > Balaenopteridae > Balaenoptera > Balaenoptera physalus. The sequence continues at coordinate 45,698,454 of NC_138886.1, forward strand.
CCATTTTTTGTTCTCAAGATTGCTTTGGCTATTCGGGGTCTTTTGTGTTTCCATACAAATTGTGAAATTTTTTGTTCCAGTTCTGTGAAAAATACCAGTGGTAGTTTGATAGGGATTGCATTGAATCTGTAGATTGCTTTGGGTAGTAGAGTCATTTTCACAATGTTGGTTCTTCCAATCCAAGAACATGGTATATCTCTCCATCTGTTTGTATCATCTTTAATTTCTTTCATCAGTGTCCTATAATTTTCTGCATACAGGTCTTTTGTCTCCTTAGGTAGGTTTATTCCTAGATATTTTATTCTTTTTGTTGCAATGGTAAACAGGAGTGTTTTCTTAATTTCACTTTCAGATTTTTCATCATTAGTATATAGGAATGCAAGAGATTTCTGTGCATTAATTTTGTATCCTGCTACTTTACCAAATTCATTGATTTGCCCTAGTAGTTTTCTGGTAGCATCTTTAGGATTCTGAATGTATAGTATCATGTCATCTGCAAACAGTGACAGCTTTACTTCTTTTCCGATTTGGATTCCTTTTATTTCTTTTTCTTCTCTGATTGCTGTGGGTAACACTTCCAAAACTATGTTGAATAATAGTGGTGAGAGTGGGCAACCTTGTCTTGTTTCTGATTTTCGTGGAAATGATTTCAGTTTTTCACCATTGAGGACGATGTTGGCTGTGGGGTTGTCATATATGGCCTTTATTATGTTGAGGAAAGTTCCCTCTATGCCTACTTTCTGCACGACTTTTATCATAAATGGGTGTTGAATTTTGTCTAAAGCTTTCTCTGCATCTATTGAGATGATCATATGGTTTTTCTCCTTCAGTTTGTTAATATGGTGTATCACGTTGATTGATTTGTGTATATTGAAGAATCCTTGCATTCCTGGAATAAACCCCACTTGATCATGGTGTATAATCCTTTTAATGTGCTGTTGGACTCTGTTTGCTAGTATTTTGTTGAGGATTTTTGCATCTATGTTCATCAGTGATATTGGCCTGTAGTTTTCTTTCTTTGTGACATCTTTCTGTGGTTTTGGTATCAGGGTGATGGTGGCCTCATAGAATGAGTTTGGGAGTGTTCCTCCCTCTGCAATATTTTGGAAGAGTTTGAGAAGGATAGGTGTTAGCTCTTCTCTAAATGTTTGATAGAATTCGCCTGTGAAGCCATCTGGTCCTGGGCTTTTGTTTGTTGGAAGATATTTAATCACAGTTTCAATTTCAGTGCTTGTGATTGGTCTGTTCATATTTTCTATTTCTTCCTGGTTCAGTCTCGGCAGGTTGTGCATTTCTAAGAATCTGTCCATTTCTTCCAGGTTGTCCATTTTATTGGCATAGAGTTGCTTGTAGTAATCTCTCATGATCGTTTGTATTTCTGCAGTGTCAGTGGTTACTTCTCCTTTTTCATTTCTAATTCTATTGATTTGAGTCTTCTCCCTTTTTCTCTTGTTGAGTCTGGCTAATGGTTTATCAGTTTTGTTTATCTTCTCAAAGTACCAGCTTTTAGTTTCATTGATTTTTGCTATTGTTTCCTTCATTTCTTTTTCATTTATTTCTGATCTGATCTTTATGATTTCTTTCCTTCTGCTAGCTTTGGGGTTTTTTTGTTCTTCTTTCTCTAATTGCTTTAGGTGCAAAGTTAGGTTGTTTATTCGAGTTGTTTCCTGTTTCTTAAGGCAAGATTGTATTGCTATAAACTTCCCACTTAGAACTGCTTTTGCTGCATCCCATAGGTTTTGGGTCATGGTGTTTTCTTTGTCATTTGTTTCTAGGTATTTTTTGATTTCCTCTTGGATCTCTTGGTTATTAAGTAGTGTATTGTTTAGCTGCCATGTGTTTTTATTTTTACAGATGTATTAATTTTTTATAAGAAAAAATTATTAAGTAAAAAATTTATTAAGAAAAAAAATTTAATTTTTTAAAATAAAAAATATGAAAAACTTATTAAAATTTTTTTTTAATTTTTAAAAATAGAAAATAAGGAAAAAATTATTAAGAAAACGTTTATTAGGAACAAAAATTTTTTTAAGTAAAAAAAAACAAAAACAGACGGCCCTAACCCTAGGACTAATGGTGAAAGCAAAGCTATACAGACAAAATCTCACCCAGAGGCATACACATATACACTCACAAAAAAAGGAAAAGGGGAAAAATTAATACATCCTGCTCCCAAAGTCCACCTCCTGAATTTGGGATGATTCGTTGTCTATTCAGGTATTCAACAGATGCAGGCACATCAAGTTGTTTGTGGAGCTTTAATCCGCTGCTTCTGAGGCTGCTGGGAGAGATTTCCCTTTCTCTTCTTTGTTCGTACAGCTCCTGGGGTTCAGCTTTGGATTTGGACCTGCCTCTGCATGTAGGTCGCCTGAGGGCGTTCCCCGCCCAGACAGAACGGGGTTAAAGGAGCAGCTGCTTCGGGGGCTCTGGCTCACTCAGGCGGGGGGGAGGGAGGGGTACAGATGCGGGGCGAGCCTGCGGCGGCAGAGGCGTCGTGAAGTTGCAGCAGCCTGAGGCGCTCCGTGCGTTCTCCCGGGGAAGTTGTCCCTGAATCTCGGGACCCTGGCAGTGGCGGGCTGCACAGGCTTCCGTGGGGCGGTGTGGATAGTGACCTGTGCTCACACACAGGCTTCTTGGTGGCGGCAGCAGCAGCCTTAGCATCTCATGCCCGTCTCTGGGTTCCCCGTTGATAGCCGCGGCTTGCACCCGTCTCTGGAGTTCGTTTAGGCGGTGCTGTGAATCCCCTCTCCTCGCGCACCGGGAAACAAAGAGGGAAGAAAAAGTCTCTTGCCTCTTCGGCAGCTGCAGACTTTTTCCCGGACTCCCTCCTGGCTAGCTGTGGTGCGCTAACCTATTCAGGCTGTGTTCACGCCGCCAACCCCAGTCCTCTCCCTGCGATCCGACCGAAGCCCAAGCCTCAGCTCCCAGTCCCCGCCCGCCCCGGCGCGTGAGCAGACAAGCCTCTTGGGCTGGTGAGTGCAGGTCAGCACGGATCCTCTGTGTGGGAATCTCTCCGCTTTGCCCTCCACACCCCTGTGGTTGCGCTCTCCTCCGTGGCTCCGAAGCTTGCCCCCTCTGCCACCCGCAGTCTCCGCCCGCGAAGAGGCTTCCTAGTGTGTGGAAACCTTTCCTCCTTCACAGCTCCCTCCCACTGGTGCAGGTCCCGTCCCTATTCTTTTGTCTCTGTTATTTCTTTTTTCTTTTGCCCTACCCAAGTACGTGGGGAGTTTCTTGCCTTTTGGGAGGTCTGAGGTCTTCTGCCAGCGTTCAGTGGGTGTTCTATAGGAGCAGTTCCACGTGTAGATGTATTTCTACTGCATCTGTGGGAAGGAAGGTGATCTCCGAGTCTTACTCTTCCGCCATCTTGCCCAGACCTCCTATGCTTACTTATATATAGATGATATCTTTATTTCTTTGTTGGGTTAATTTTTATCTACTCTCCTTTGCTCAAAACAAACTATGCACTGTCTCCGTATTTTACCCAGATTAAAGTCAACATTTTCAATGGCCTACAAGACTCTGAAAATGCATTCCCTTATCACCTCTATGATCTCATGTCCTACTACTCTCTATTGATTCTTATACCACTCCAGTCCAACAAATAGGATGTTTCCACTCAGGCCCTTTGGCTGGCTTATCCCTCTACTGGAAAACCCTTCCTTCAGGTATGTGCTTCGCTTCCTTTCTCACTTTCTTCAAGTCTTTCTTCAAATGTGACCTATTACAGCTGGCAGCTCCTTATCTCTTTGTATAAAAATTGCAACCCCCTCCCTTAGAATTTACAATCCCTTTTCCACTCTCCATTTTTTCATAACATTTATCATCTTCTAACATAATATATGATTTATTTATTTACTTGTGGTGTTTGTCTCCCCCATTAGGATGTAAATACAATGAGGGCAGGGATTTTTATGTGTTTATTCACTGGCTTACTAGAGACACCTAGAACTACCTATTGTATCCAATGAATATTTGTTGACTCAATGAATGTTGTCTCTCTCTCCCTCTCTCTCTCTCTCTCTCTCTCTCTCTCTATATATATATATATATATATATATATAAATACACACACACACATATATAGTGCAGGACAAGAGTTTTGATGCTTAGGATGACTTTCAACCAAAAGATCTAGAATTGCCCAATCCTGTCCTTTAAATAACCTCTCATCATGGTAGCTATACACAAAAATGAGAATGAGAGTAGCTAGTATGGTTGAAACTGATTTAAAGCATATAGATTAACCTCAGACCTCAACCTCCTTTCTCTAAACCCACATCCAAACCCAGGCATTTTACCTTTTGTGGTTGAGCTGTATGGTAGGAACTTGAAGCACGAACAAGCACATACAGAGAGAGAGAGAGAGGGATAGAGAGAGAGAGTGCTCTCAGAACTGTGTAGTCAATCTTCAAGATAACTCTACTGATCCTTGCCTCCTAAAATTCATAACCTTGTCTACTTCCTTCCCACATTGTACCAAGCTTGGTTTGTGTGACCAATAAATATAGCAGAGGTGATGGTAAGGCACTTCCAAGATTAAGTTATAAAAGACACTGCAGTTTCCATCTTCGTCGCACTGTATCTTAGATCACTCACTTTGGGGAATCCAGGTGTTGCGTAGGCCTATGAAGAGACCTATATAATGAGGAACTGAGACCTCCTGATGATAGCCATGTGAGGGAGCTTGGAAGTGGATCCCCCCAGTGCAGTAAAGCCTTCAGATGACTGAAGCTCTGTCATAGTTCTTGACTGCAACCCCATGAGGGACTCTGAGCTATAAACTTTCACCTAAGCTGCAACCAGGCTCTCAGCTCTCAGAATCTGTATGAGATAAATATTTGCTGTTTTAAGCTGTCAACTTTTGGGGAGATTTGTTACATCGCAATATACATCTAATGAAGGCGCCATCTTCATATCAACAAGAAGAGGCAGAAAAAAGGACCTGCTTGAGTGGTCCAGTGAATGTTATAAATTTTACCATCTCTTCCTATTGGAGAGACTATTAAATGAGGGAATGTAGGCATAGAAGGAGATATTTTCTTACCTTCTCCCTCCCTATATATATCAGGCATATGAATATGTTAATCTTAACTCATTCCAGGTACTATGGACTATAATACCTTGGGTGTGAATGTCATGCCTCCCATCCTCTTTTTAATATGTTATATAGTTTAAACAGTTTTGGTAAGATGAGCTCTTTAAATATCTTTTGAATGAATGAGGAATGAATGAAGCTGTCAGTTTCATGTTCAGTTAATCAGTCTTTTGGTTTTATTGAAGACTGAGGAGCTGAGGAGGGTGCATAAAATTAGAGACTTCTTGTTGACATATTACATGTAAAAGGACTACATTCTTGTAAACGAGAAGGCTAGGCAGTGAAGGTAGAGATAGCACCACAGAGTCAACTGCCAATTACCGAAAGTAAGAGAGGGGAGCATAAGCACAGATAATAGAGAATGTCATATAATCTGCCTGGGAAGGTCTTTCGTGCTAGAGTTGCAGCTGAGTCTCTAAGTCAAAATTTTCAAATACTATGAGAGTCAGAGCACTAGAAAACAGTGTCTTAAGAGATGTCTAAGGTGAAGTTAATGAGTATGGATGGTTTCATCTACTTTGATGACTTTTTGCCTCTCTCTCTATCTTTTTTTTTTTTTTTTTTTTATTGCATCACTGGACAAGAGTGGGCAACAGTGAGATTGTTGGCAATTAAGATAACATATTCCTGACTGAGCAGACACCAGAAATCTCGATGGACGAGGGAAAACGTTCTATAGAAAAAAACAAAGTGAAGAAAATTAGGACATTGGACTGGAGAATGTTGCAGATGGCAAAGGCAGTGAACTTTTTCATTTTGAAATGTCTACCGCCCTTAAGAGTTTACTGATAATTTACAGTTGATCCCAGTCCCAATAAATTTGATAGCATCCAATTAAATGTGCAGAATTTTTACTTCCATTTTATTCCTCATCTGGAATTTAAATGTCAAGAAGGAATAAAAAGTACAAATACAAGGGTGACAGAGAAATATAGGTTAAGTGGGAAACAGCTGTTGAGTTTCTGTTTGCTAGATTCCATCTTATTATTTCATTAGATGTTTTATTGTAGAGGAATTTTCCTTAATTTTATTATTCAAACTTCTTGGATAATAAAATATTTTTATTTTATTTTAAGAAAAATATTCTTAAAATGTTTTTCCTATATCTGTCAATCAGTTTAAATTGTGCCTCAATATGGAATGTGAAGCAACATGAAGATAGAGGAGTTTACACTCTGACCCAAACTGTTCCTCAGATAAGCCACACTCCAGGGTCTAATACTCCATCTATGACAGCCTGTATTTTGGTGGCAATAATGTCTGCTGTCTCAGAGCAACAATTCTCATAAGTTGGTATAAAATTATCCTTTTATGCTGAGTCTTCCAAGTGGCCACCACTCCTTGTGGCAGTCTGTTATGTTTGACAGCAGTGGTACGTCTGTCTTTTGCAAACAGCAATTGTAACCATGTCAAAAACCTAGGATCAGTTTAATGAAGATTCTCCTACCTTGGGCATTTCTTCTCTGCATCCCTGGGTATTGTAGTATGGGAGAATTAAATATAGTGTTTATTATTTTCCCTTGAAATGCTGACACCATGCTTATGTAGGCCATTGACCATTATGAAGGGGACCGGAAGGGTGGTCAGGTTTTATCTGAACCCACCAGATAATCTTGCTTCAAGGTCCAGTAGTGCCCAGAGATCATGGTGTTACCGTAACATTGATCATATTATCAGAGAAGAGATAAGGCACACCTCAATCAGTCTAGCATAAGACATTTTACAGATTCTCAAAGACTAGCACCATTTCTTGATTTATCCAAGTTGATAGTTCACTTTTGGGATTGTCATTGGGAGTAGACATGACAGGAGAATCGCTGTTATTCTGATGTGGAGCCAGGAAATATACCAAAGTTGAGAGTAAAATACAGGCAATAAAGATAGTACATTGTTAACATGGGAAGCCTACAAAAAGAGGAAAGAAAGACAGTATTAAAGAAAGCATGCATCATACACATTTGTGTAAAAACATGTTGATGTTTGTGCATATGCAAAAAACTACAATTCTTATGAATAGTAACTACATACATGCCATATTCAGTGTCAACTTTAGCAAAACAGGCTGAATTTTTTCCTGTTCATTGAATACTTTTGTGTTCATTGGTTGAATGATCATTTGAAAATTTTATGCTTAGCTGAATCATAGGAAAACATGTCACATCTATGAATTTTATAAGCTAGAAGATAGGATATGGCCCATGGTGACATCTAGGAATCTCAGTTTAGTTCTCTTCATGTAAACCCTGAAGTGTTAAAGTTCTCTAGTGTATCTCTAAGGGCAGTCTATATGGGTCTCTGGAGGTTGGTTGATGTTTCAAGAATGGTCAATGTGTCCAGACTGGTTGGTATTTATGAAGTAGACACTATATTGCACCTCTCAGTGTATCCAGAATTGCCAGTGTGTTCAGAATGATCACAGTGTTTGGGCAATCAGCGTGTTTTTTGACTGTCTTATTAGAGGGTTTAGTATTTCTCAAACAGGTCAATGTTGTCTAGAGTGAGGGGTAATGTCCATATATGTATCTAGGTTGACCTTAGGATGACTCAGGTTGTGTGGCTGGAGTTCAAACTCTTCCTAAGCTGATATTGGCCATATCTGTGACTGTTTTTATTGTCTCCTCATGACCTGGATAAAGTCTTGCTTCTCAAGTTAAGCTTGAGGCCTGAGGGTAGCTATCTTGATATTGGGGCTGTGATGGATGTTGGGGGGAAGGGATGAGACCCATGCTGACTTGTTCTGGGATTTGAGTCCCATTGCCCAGCAACATCAGCTCTGGTCCCTTAAAGGAATTACCTCCACCACAATTTTGAGTTGTCGTAGCAGTGAATAATTTCAGTGCAGAGACATTTGTTACTCAGAACCTGAAGAAGAATCTTGGCCTATATTGATCTAATAAAGTTAGGGGCTTACTCTCTTCCTACCTGGGAAGCCAAAAAGCTCTACAGTGTTTCATCTTTCTTTAAATTCACCAAAGCCACATTTTTGTCAGTTCAATTTGGTAGTAAATATTTACAAAAAATTCAGAGTGAAAGGATATGATTTTATAATTCACTAAATCTTTTTATCAACTTTGAGGCAACAGTATCCCTATCAAAACCCATTTTTTGGTTGTTTTTGTTGTTGTTGTTTATTTGAAAATCTTATTTCTTTTTTTTTTTTAAACATCTTTATTGAAGTATAATTGCTTTACAATGGTGTGTTAGTTTCTGCTTTATAACAAAGTGAATCAGTTATACATATACATATGTTCCCATATCTCTTCCCTCTTGCATCTGCCTCCCTCCCACCCTCCCTATCCCACCCCTCTAGGTGGTCACAAAGCACTGAGCTGATCTCCCTGCGCTATGCGGCTGCTTCCCACCAGCTATCTATTTTACATTTGGTAGTGTATATATGTCCATGCCACTCTCTCACCCTGTCACATCTCACCCCTCCGCCTCCCCATATCCTCAAGTCCATTCTCTAGTAGATCTGTGTCTTTATTCCCGTCTTGCCACTAGGTTCTTCATGACCTTTTTTTTTTTTTCCTTAGATTCCATATATATGTGTTAGCATACTGTATTTGTTTTTCTCTTTCTGACTTACTTCACTCTGTATGACAGACTCTAACTCCATCCACCTCATTACAAATACCTCCATTTCATTTCTTTTTATGGCTGAGTAATAGTCCATTGTATATATGTGCCACATCTTTATCTATTCATCCGATGATGGACACTTAGGTTGCTTCCATGTCCTGGCTATTGTAAATAGAGCTGCAATGAACATTTTGGTACATGACTCTTTTTGAATTATGGTTTTCTCAGGGTATATGCCCAGTAGTGGGATTGCTGGGTCGTATGGTAGTTCTATTTGTAGTTTTTTAAGGAACCTCCATACTGTTCTCCATAGTGGTTGTATCAATTTACATTCCCACCAACGGTGCAAGAGTGTTCCCTTTTCTCTACACCCTCTCCAGCATTTATTGTTTGTAGATTTTTTGATGATGGCCATTCTGACCATTGTGAGATGATATCTCATTGTAGTTTTGATTTGCATTTCTCTAATGATTAATGGTGTTGAGCATTCTTTCATGTGTCTGTTGGCAATCTGTATGTCTTCTTTGGAGAAATGTCTATTTAGGTCTTCTGCCCATTTTTGGGTTGGGTTGTTTGTTTTTTTGTTATTGAGCTGCATGAGCTGCTTGTAAATCTTGGAGATTAATCCTCAGTCAGTTGCTTCATTTGCAAATATTTTCTCCCATTCTGAGGGTTGTCTTTTGGTCTTGTTTATGGTTTCCTTTGCTGTGCAAAAGCTTTTAAGTTTCATTAGGTCTCATTTGTTTATTTGTGTTCTTATTTCCATTTCTCTAGGAGCTGGGTCAAAAAGGATCTTGCTGTGATGTATGTCATAGAGTGTTCTGCCTATGTTTTCCTGTAAGAGTTTGATAGTGTCTGGCCTTACACTCAGGTCTTTGATCCATTTTGAGTTTATTTTTGTGCATGGTGTCAGGGAGTGTTCTAATTTCATACTTTTACATGTACCTGTCCAATTTTCCCAGCACCACTTATTGAAGAGGCTGTCTTTTCTCCACTGTATATGCTTGCCTCCTTTATCAAAGATAAGGTGACCATATGTGCGTGGGTTTATCTCTGGGCTTTCTGTACTGTTCCATTTATCTATATTACTGTTTTTTTGCCAGTACCAAACTGTCTTGTTTACTGTAGCTTTGTAATATAGTCTGAAGTCAGGGAGCCTGATTCCTCCAGCTCCATTTTTCGTTCTCAAGATTGCTTTGGCTATTTGGGGTCTTTTGTGTTTCCATACAAATTGTGAAATTTTTTGTTCTAGTTCTGTGGAAAATGCCAGTGGTAGTTTGATAGGGACTGCATTGAATCTGTAGATTGCTTTGGGTAGTAGAGTCATTTTCACAATGTTGATTCTTCCAATCCAAGAACATGGTATATATCTCTCCGTCTATTTGTATCATCTTTAATTTCTTTCATCAGTATCCTATAATTTTCTGCATATGGGTCTTTTGTCTCCTTAGGTAGGTTTATTCCTAGATATTTTATTCTTTTTGTTGCAATGGTAAACGGGAGTGTTTTCTTAATTTCACTTTCAGATTTTTCATCATTAGTATATAGGAATGCAAGAGATTTCTGTGCATTAATTTTGTATCCTGCTACTTTACCAAATTCATTGATTAGCTCTAGTAGTTTTCTGGTAGCATCTTTAGGATTCTCTATGTATAGTATCATGTCATCTTGGTTGTTTTTTGAAAAATAAAAATCAGACCCATCATCATAAACATTACCACCTATATGGCTTCAGAGATGCTATCTAGAAATCACTGAAGAAATACATTACTATGTCATGTAATTTGGCTCATTTTCTATTGCAGAAGTTTGTCTAAACTAATGGTTTTTAAATTGTGGCTTGTGAGTTTTAGAAATATTGCAAAAAACCAACTGAGGCTGCTGTAGAGGAGGGAAGTGTTATGAGTTAAGTTTTTTACTACATTTGTCTGCATATCCATCCTGACTTTAAACTCCTTTCTTCAGTCAGAACACCTACACTTTTATACAAGACTTTTGTAAGTTTTTATTAAATAAAAGATTCGTGGCTTTAAACACACATTCACATCATAGTCCCATAGGACTTATGAGGATACTGAATCACATGCAAATACTGTGTGTTTTACACACACAATACAACCACACACACTCTTGTCACTCTTGTAAAGTGCACACCAGTGCCTGCTAATTAGAGATCTAAGAACTTTATAGGTCTCTCTATTTTAACACTCACTACTCTGTGGCCAAAAGGAAGCATAACATTTCAAAATATTTGGGAATCACACATATTTAAAATTACTTTACATTTCTTTACCACAGTATTCTTTCATTTAATTTTAAAATATGCCATGTTTCTTTCCTTTCTTCAATTTTTAAAAATTTTTGGTGGTTAAATAATATCTTAAAATAGAAACTATGGGAATTTAGAGCAAAATTACTATTCCCTTTTCCCATTTCCACTACTTCCATAAAATGAGAGGAATGCCGGTGATTGCAATAATGTGATTGGGAATTTAAATGCAAAGAAAATCAGAAAATTCTAAATTGTGGTTCCCACAGCAGTTATAAAAAGACACTCAACTGACTGCATATTTATATTAAGATATAAAACTTAACAACTTCCCCAGTTATACAAATGCTATATAAAAACAAAGGGGTGGAATTATGGTTGCTATGGGAATCACAACTCTGAACCTACTGACTTTTGGAAGTTTAAATATACTGACATAGAATTTCACACTGAATATTACATAGGTACAGCAACATGCACGGGATTAGAGGCAAACATGTGGCAAATGACATGAAATGCAATAATGAAAGAAAATGTCACTCTAGTGCCTAAATGTCTCCTATTTATGGATCAGTCCCTCTCATTTCGATAATACATTGCCTCTAAAGACAGAGTAAAATATCTCTAGGTTATGCTTTGTGAAGTGATGGTATATAATGCTTATCTTTCCTCTTTATTGATGGCTTAGCTCCTCTTAAATGTAATGGAGAGAGTATGGGCATTGGAAACAGAGAGAGACTTCAGTATGAATATTAAGTTGGCAACTTAGTAGCCAAATAACTTTTCATTCTCTTTTCCAAAAATCAGGGTCATAATTCTTATTTTATAAACTTTTTATGAAACAAAAATGGAATAAGATAAACGAAATCGCTAGCCAAGACAGGCAATTAATATGTGGAATCCTAGTTTTTAAGACTCAACACATTTCACTAGAAGGCATTTGTTATTGCAGGAATCTATTTAAAATTTTTGAGAATTGCTAGCTGCTGCAGGAGATTTAAAAAAGGATAATACTCATCTTCGACCTTATGGAAATAATTTTCTAGTTAGGTGGTAAAATAAATAAGATTTGCATACAGGTTATAATTTACAAAATACTTAAATGTATATGATTTTTTAAAAATCATGCAAAAAGAACTGATTCCCTTCTTTGAGCTATACCTAATTTTCATTCTTTTACATATTATAAGCAACAGGTAAGAAATTTCAGGAAAACAGATGACAATGACAATCATGCAGTTCTTTACATCTTTTTATCCAAAACAATATTAAACAACAGTCATGTGCTACTTGCACTGGTTTCAGCCTTCTGCTTGGTGATTTCGTTTTTTCCCCTAAAGGCCTCAGCAGTTCTCAGATTTTCTCTTTTTTGGTGGTGGAGGTAGGTAGAAGAGGCTTTTCCCCAGAACCGGGAGTCTGCTTAAAAGAGGAGAGCTAATTTAATCATTCATTAACAGTGATATTATCTCATTCTCGGTGTAGAAATGCAGTGTTGTGATCCAGTCATAGCTTCAGTAATGCATCTGAGGTAGTCTCATGGGTAGTGTCTTCTCTTCAATTACTTCTAGGGCCACAATGATTTGGACACAGCTCTCTTTCAGTAATTAAAAAAATCTTACATGTTCATTATAACGTCTATAACACCTCTTCTGAAAAGAAAAATTAGATCATGGTGTTACTTGACTAATTCTATAGTTCATTAATTTAAATTATTTCCCCCAGTGTTTTAACTCTATTAGAAAAGCTTCAATCCTATAAAGTGAAATTTAACTAAGTGTCTTGTAGAATACCTGTTATACTTTGTTGAAAACTACATACCCATGATAAGGGTCCTATAAAACCTTTGAAGAAACTAAGGGTCAGAGGCTATTAAGATAAAATGCCCTAGATCAGAGTTTCTCAAATTTTGACATCAAACTACAGTAGGAAATACATTTTACATTATGACACAGAGCACATCCCTCCATACTTACACAACTGAAAAGGTTTCACAAAACAACTCACATTTGCTACACGTGTACTCTGATCTATTTTATTTTTTCCAAAAATTTCTAGTTGCAGTCTGCTAAATTGATTTCATGACCTACTAAATTAGGCTTTCTATTCATAGTTTGAAAAAACCTAGAACACATTATCGAATAAAGTGGCAGAACCTGGATAGTAAACCAAGTTCTCTGAATAACTGTCTGTCTGTCTATCTATCTATCTATCTATCTATCTATCTATCTATCTATCTATCTTCTATCTATCTGATAGATATATGACCTTGAGTAAGTTATCTTCCTCTGTGTCTCAGTTTATTTTTAATTTGGAAAATAGGAAAAATATTAGTACCTTCTCGTAAACTGCAAGTGAATGTATGTAAAATTGTTTGAGCAGTGCCTGGCACATGGTAAATGCTATACAGAGTGGTTATTAGCTCTTACTATTATTAACAAATACAAAATGCTCACAGTGTGCCATATGAATGCCATGGGAGCTAAGATAAAAGATAATAAAAAATATAAATAAAATAAAAGATATTTTTCCCTAAGGTGCTGACAGTATATTATGGTGTAAAGTTAGGAAAGTAAGTGATTTTGTCATATGGTATGAGTTTTACCATAGGCAGAAGAACAATTTACTGTGGTGACAGCTACCTCTCCAGAGCCACACACATATACTGCGGTTGCTTAGATTCTCTTTGGAGATTTCCTAACTCTCAAGTATCTCAGAGTCTCCAAGAAGGAGTACTCTGAATTCACACATTAGTTAAAGTTTCCCCTTCTCTCAGCTGTTTCTCCAGTGCTACACTGATGCTCTGGCTTCTACTTATGCAGGTGCCCCCATTCTCCACCAGACCGTCCTATTTGTCATTTCATTCTGAGCGGTCTCCGCCTGCCACTACTGCCGCCCTGATGCTCAGCTCAGTAACTCTTCAGTGCAAGCTGAGGGGCAGCCTGTACTACCATGCTTCTGGTCCCTCCACTTCATCCCAGCTCTTGCTGCTCTTGCAGTGCTAGGCAGTCTTTCTGAAGTGACTCCCCTTTGTATCTTAAAAAGGACCCATATCAGGATTACTTGAGCATTGATTTATTCCAGAAGTTTGTGTCTAGCACTGTTTAGTTTTCTCCAAAGCTGTTTTCTTCCAAGGTGCTGATGTGCCTTTGAGTTTTACCCAGAATGCTTGATTCTTCCTGATTCTCAACTTTTGTTGCTGAGGGGGATCATCATGCCAGATTCTGTACTCCCTTATGACACATCCTTTCTCAGAGACTTGATAGTGCCCCCATGCAATTTGGCTTCTGAATGACTCCTTCAATTTTCTAGACATTCATGAATATATCTGAATCTCAAGTATGATACTGTGTGAGTTACTTTCCAAAAGGACTTTTAAAACTGGTTGTATGCTGGCAAATGTTTAACAACCAGCAGTCTGGGGTGGGGGAGCCCTGATTTGTAGTATTTGCTGATTTCCCTGGTGTAAATGCTCCCAGCATGGGCAGTTTCTGGGTTCTAATGTGTATGTGGAATTGGGAAGTGATGCTTACAGTCAGCTCTCTTGAACTAATATGAGCTAACTCCAGCACACCATTCCTTGTACTCTGTGATGAACCATGAATATAAACAGATATCTGGGTGATTGAAGTATTATAATACTCCATGGACCAAATATATCTGAATCTAAACCAGGTCACTCTGTTACATACATATGCACATACATATGCACATACACTGATGGTCACACACATAGTGACACATGGCAGTAAATAAGAACTGAATCAGTGGCACAGAAAATATAAGTTAGATTTTCCTCTGCTGTACTACTAGAGCACCTTGTGTGTACGTCTGTTACAATCCTTTGTTCTATATCACACTCATTTGTTTCCATACATGCCTGCCCAGCTGGAGTTTTAATTTTTTTAAATAGTTTTAGTGAGCTATAATTCACATACTATATAGTTCTCCCATTTAAGGTGTATAATTTAATGGCTTTTGTATATTCACGGACTTGTGCAACTATCACTACAGTCAATTTAAGAACACTTCTATCACCTCAGAAAGAAACCCCATACCCATTAGTAGTTACTCCACATACCCACTCTCCCTCCTCCCCCCGCCCATCTTAATCAATCAATGATCTATTTTCTGTCTCTATAGATTTGCCTATTCTGGACATTTCATATAAATGGAATCATGTGGTCTTGCGTGACGGGGGCTTCTTTCACTTTAGCATAATATTTTTAAGATTCACCCATGTTTTAGCATGTTTCAGTACTTCATTTTCTTTTAGTGCTGAATAAGATTGTACTGTATGGATAGATCACATTTTATTTATCATTC
This sequence comes from Balaenoptera physalus, assembly GCF_965194825.1. NCBI lineage: Eukaryota > Metazoa > Chordata > Mammalia > Artiodactyla > Balaenopteridae > Balaenoptera > Balaenoptera physalus. The sequence continues at coordinate 45,713,720 of NC_138886.1, forward strand.
ACCAGTTGATGACAATTGAGTTATTCCCACTTTTTGCTATTATGAATAATGCTGCTGTGAACATTTGTGTCAATTTTTGTGTGGACATGTATTTTATTTCTTTTGGGAATTTACCCAGGAGTGGAATTTCTGGGTCATATGATAACTCTAAGTTTAACATTTTGAGAAACTGTCAAACAATATTTTAAAGCAGCTGCAACATCCATTCCCTCCTGCAGTGTATGACGGTTCCAATTTCTCATATTCTCACCATTACTTATTATTATCTTTTTGTGGTTATAGCCAGCCTAGTGGGTATGAAGTAGTATTTCCCTAATGGTTAGTAATGCTGAACATCTTTTCATGTGCCTGTTTGTATGTCTCCCTTGGAGAAATGTCTATTTGGATCTTTTGCTCATTTAAAAAATTGATGTATTTATCATTTCATTAAGTTTGAGTTCTTTATACATCCTGGAAACAAATCCCTTATCAGATCTATAATTTGCACACATTTTCTTGATTCTGTAGGTTTTCTTTTCACTTTCTTAATAGTGTCACTTTCAAGCAAAAACATTTTTAATTTTGATGAATTATAATTTATGTTTTTTTTCTTTTGTTGCTTGTGCTTTTGGTGTCATGTTTAAAAAGGCTTTACCAAACCCAAGATCATAAAGATTTACTTCTCTGTTTCTTATAAGAGTTTTATAGTTTTACTTCTTACATTTAGTTCTGTGATCCATTTTGTGTGTGTCCAATTTTTGTGTATCATGTAAGGAAGGGAGTATTTTCTTAAAACCATGGATTCTGTGATAAAATTCCAGGATAAAGAGTTTGGCCTTAATCTTAAAGAAAATGAAACACAATCTCCCCTCTCTATGCAAATTAACCACTGATTTTCCATTAAAAAATTAAAAGAAAAAAGACATCAACCATTGTGGAATTTATTTTGGCGATTACACGTTTTCTTTATTTGAGTATCTATCAATTAAAATTCTGATTTCATCAAAGCTTCATTTTTTTTTTAATGTCTCACTAGCAGACCTTACTTGCTTAATGGACCCAGAACTGTAGAAGTATTTTTATTTTTTTGACAAGTAATTAAATTTCTAACAATGTTCTGGATCAAACAGTTTACACTGAATTAATAATCTGATTTTTAGCTGCAATTATTTGTGTAAACAGTTTCCTTTTCTCCCCAAGGTTGTAAATATCTTTATAAAAATAGATAGAAGGAAAGTGGAAAGGGGAGGGTAACCCCCCACAACTCCAGAAAAAAGAGAAATCTACTGAAGTTAAAATTAAAAGAAGGTGTTTGATATGATAAATAATGATGCGATAATGGGTTTCTGTGGGATAGAGAAATAGAATCCACAATGAGGAGGACCTCAGTTGAGAGCTGGTAGGTGGATCGACTATGAACTGAAAGTTTGACTTACCTTCTCTACTTTTTCACAAACATTACTAGCATTTGGCAAGAGTATCTATAAGTCTTCTTGTATGTGTGGATTTCTCAGAAGTGACAGGTCATCTGGGAGCCTAAAGGTAATATTGTAGAGTCTAAATTATAGGCTAATTATACTTCTATATTTTTCTCAGTAGTTCGTTGTGAATCTTCTATGCAGGTGATGATGAAATGCTATCAGGAAAAGACTCTCCTCTATGTAAAACATAGACACGGCTGCCAGGCAGGGGCTTTTTAAAAAGGGCTGTGCTGAGCATAGCAGGTTGTTCATGATGGAAAGGAAGGAGGCTTACCACACATGTATAGCTCATAAGTTTATTAAATATCACAGCATTGCTGTATTGTACGTTTTTAAGGGGCAATGGCCCGGAGACCCTTGTCATCACTAATGAGGATTCCAACCTGAGTGATTTGACCTAATCATTAGGAGAAAATAATAGATCTGTCTCTTAAATTAATGGATAACTTTGATGATTGCTCAGCAGCATACAGACTAAAGCAGAGCCCAGCATGGGTTTTATCATTTACCTAATCCATTTTAGACCAAAATATGTCAGAGAGAATATAGACAGCATTAAACTATTTAGAGTTACCAAGCTATAAATATTTGTTAAATATGATTTTTCTAACTTTAAGCTACCCTTTCCTTTTAACGTCTAAAATTATTTTTATAATATTTTTTCTCATATATTGTATCTTTAACACACAGTGTTTAAGAAAAACAGGTTAAGAACCATCAATATACTAAGTTTCTACCTTGGAATACTCTATAATTAAATCAGACCACTACTTCAGAGTAGATAACTAAATCTTTAAAAGGGGGAAATACATAGATTTTTAAATTTAGGAAATGTGTTAATCTACTGCATTGATTTTATGCTCATCACAATTAAATTAATTCTCTGTGTCACCATTTATCGTCTCAGAAGTTTTCCCCTGTACTATAACCATATGAGTTATTCCTACAAAAGCATGTCAGAATAATTCACACTTGCTTCTTCTTTAATAATATCCTCTACAAGTTATCAAGTCTCATAAGAAAAGTTCCAATCTATTATGTTTTATTTGCATGGAGTATTAACACAGTGTATTAAATACAATGTAGAAATTAAGTTGCGTGAACTTTTACCTTAGCTTTTTAAAAGATTTGTTTAATGAAATATGATATACATAATAAAAGTGCATAAATCACAAGCTTAATAAATTATCACAAAATGAATTCAGTACTAAAATCACTTCCTGGTCAAAAAATGAGATTATTACTGGAACCTAGGAGTCATTGTGGTGATCCAATTCAATCACAACCTCTTCTGTCATTGCCCAAGGTAACCGCTGTCTCAACTTCTAGAACTATAGTTTAGTTTTGTCTTCTCCTGAATTTTATACAAATGAAATCATACAGTAGTCTGCATCCTTTTGTATTGGATTTCTTTCATTCAACAATATATTTGTAAAACTAGTCCATGGTTTTATGTGTGGATATAGTTAGCTCATTTTGATTGCCGTGGACTATTCCATTGCATGAATATGAATATAGTACATTTTATTTATAGTTCATACTTTGATGAATATGTGAGATGTTTCCAGTTCTGAGTATTCTTGAATATTTTGGTACACATGTACACACATTTCTTTGGGTATATATCTAGGAATGGGATTGTTGGGCCATGGTATGTGCATATATTCAGTTTTACCAGATACTACCAAACTGATTTTCAATTATACTAATTCTTCCTGGAGTGGCTTTTTTAATAGATTTAATATGTAACAGCAGTTTGAAATTAAAATGTTATTAACTCTTCTTTAGGATTAAACTTCTATTTTCATAAGAAGTCTTTAGGTGGGAAATAATTATAGGTTAAAAATAGTTAGAATTTTGGGGCTTCCCTGGTGGTGCAGTGGTTGAGAATCTGCCTGCCAATGCAGGGGACATGGGATCGAGCCCTGGTCTGGGAAGATCCCACATGCAGCGGACCAACTGGGCCCGTGAGCCACAACTGCTGAGCCTGCGCGTCTGGAGCCTGTGCTCCGCAACAAGAGAGGCCGCGACAGTGAGAGGCCCGTGCATCATGATGAAGAGTGGCCCCCGCGCTGCAATGGAGAGTGGCCCCCGCTTGCCACAACTGGAGAAAGCCCTCGCACAGAAACGAAGACCCAACACAGCCAAAAATAAATAAATAAATTTATTAAAAAAAAAAAAGTTAAAATTTTGAAATAACATGCACTTGAGAATCTGAACAAGTATGTGAATAATAAGATGAATTTATGATTCTTTCCCTCTAATCTTGTAAGCCATTTGAGACCTAATATGCTGGGAATCTATAGATCCTTTTAATATGTTTATACTTCAATTCTATTACTTGAAAGTTTATTAACAATAATCATTGTCTCATAGGGTTATTAAGACAAATAAATGAGGTAATGCATCATAAACTTGACACATAGTAAATGCACAGTAATTAACAGTTATTATTTAGCAATACATTTGAACTTAGGTCTTTACATTTAGTTTTAATACCTAAACTATATTTTCTAGAATAACCAATTTAAGTTATGTGATGGTGGAAAAATGAAAAAGAGAAACATCCCCTGAACTCCTGGGTTTGGGGGACATTTAATATTGTTACATGGGAAGTATCACAATGCAGTTCATCTCATACATTAACCAGGAAGTGATTCTATTCATAGAAGGCAGTAGATTCTTTTTCTCCCTCGCTTTCTTTGTCTTTTTCAGGGCTGTATTAAGTTTTTATGTGAGACTTAGACACTTTTGCCTTCAAAGATCTCTTTCTCCATTAAAAAATAACTAATAACCATACGACCCAGCAGTCCGACTACTGGGCATATACCCTGAGGAAACCATAATTCAAAAAGAGTCATGTACCACAATGTTCATTGCAGCTCTATTTACAATAACAAGAACATAGAAGCAACCTAAGTGTCCATCGACAGATGAATGGATAAAGAAGATGTGGCACATATATACAATGGAATACTAATCAGCCATAAAAAGGAAAGAAATTGAGTTATTTGTAGTGAGGTGGATGGACCTAGAGTCTGTCATACAGAGTGAAGTAAGTCAGAAAGAGAAAAACAAATACCTCATGCTGACACATATATATGGAATCTAAAAAAAAAAAAAAAAAGGTCATGAAGAACGTAGGGGCAGGACAGGAATAAGACGCAGACCTACTAGAGAATGGACTTGAGGACATGGGGAGGGGGAAGGGTAAGCTGGGACAAAGTGAGAGAGTGGCATGGACATATATACACTACCAAATGTTAAACCTGTAGCTAGTTGGAAGCAGGGAGATCAGCTCAGTGCTTTGTGACCACCTAGAGGGGTGGGATAGGGAAGGTGAGAGGGAAGGAGACGCAAGAGGGAAGAGGTATGGGGATATATGTATATGTATAGCTGATGCACTTTGTTAAAAAGCAGAAACTAACACACCATTGTAAAGCAATTATAATCCAATAAAGATGTTAAAAAAAAAAGAATATGACAGTGCCAGTATAAAGATAAATAATATTATATAGTACAACATTTTCTTTAAAGCAGAAGTTCATTTTTTCCCAATTTTAAAGGAAATTAAAACATTTTCTTGGACTTCTAAATGTATCCTGGATACTAGGCGCTGTGTCTACTGTGCCTAATATCTGATCTTTTCCTCTTCCTCTTCCTTTCTCTGTATTTCTCTCTCTTGCTTCAGATTCATATCATAGTATCTTCTCAGGTTAGAAGGTAATAAGACTTCACAGACATTCTGCTTTAAAGTAAAGTAGGCAGCCAGCATTTTGCAGTGCACATTAGACAGGAAAAAAACTCACTTAAAAAACTAAATACACACAATGGAACACAGAGAAGGGGCTCCTAATGGAAGGGCAAATTACTTGAGTTTTAGAGAGACTAGGAAACATTACACTGACTGGGCACATAAAATAAAGTAAATTCTCAAAAGATGAAACTAGATAAGCCATAAATGATAAATCTGTATCTATGCAAACACACATACCATTTTCGCTATCATATATTCTTCTGAGCCTCCATTATACTCACTGATATTTTTTTAACCTTTTCTACTTGATACTTTAAAATCCAGTGAAATATCAATCAATGAACTCTGAATGGCTGCTCATATAATTTTGTCATTTCTTCACAATAATCAAGAATAGTGAACTCCCATGGTTCCTGTTTAAACTAACCCTGAGCCACTCCTATTTTCTCTAACCTTTTAAAATGGTTAGCCTAATGGGCCATTTGCACCATTTTGCCATGGTGGATATACTCCATACTCTTCCTTAATACTCATAAAGCTAATTCCAGTTAATACATCCTGACAGACTCCCTGAGAGGAAGGAACATGACATGATAATTCTAATTTTAAGTGCCCCTACATCTTGTAGTCCTGGACCATATTTCTATAGAAGGCTTTTGCTTATTTAAATATTTTTCTTATAATTATTTTTTGTGTTAGCAAGGTTTCTGATCCACATTGCTTCATTAAAATAAATGATTTGATGAGCAAGGCAGCTTAAGATTCATATTCTGTGCTAATTAACAGATTCTTCTAATTGTTAGAAGGCTCCTGATGTCTTTCTAATTCTTTCAACTCATTACTGTTTTTTTACTGAAGTTACAGCTCTTAAAGGAATAGTAACAGATACCATGAAACTTCCTTTCTACATATACACACTGCCTCAAAATACATTAATTTGTGAAAGCAGGCCAATAATTTAAAATCTGTTAATTGATGTGCTTTCCTTCCAGAACGAAGTGAAATATCTTTCCTATTTTCCATTTCTACTTTCCCATCTGGGATACTAAAATGCATTTTTAAAAGATTACTTTTAGTTGAAAGTAATGTAGCAAAACATACTTTAAAATTACTATATGCTTCCACTTGAATATATTTTAGTTACATCAGTAGATCAGGTCTCAATTCTCTGGATTTATACTACTACAGAGAGGGTTAAGGGGGAGGGATATACTTTTATTATGAAAATATTAATTCTTTTATATGATTACTAACAGAGTTCATAATGTGTCAGTTTATGCTTGAATCATTATGAAGTGATGTTTTTGCCAATTGTGTGGATAGGTTCTCTGCCTGCAAGGACTGGTGATTGAAGACAGACAACTTTGATATTAGACAAAGGTGATGAACATTTGAAAAATACAATAGTAACTATATACATAAAAAACAAAGTACATATCAAAAATACCATCCAGAGTAAATATAGTTTGATAAGAGAAGAGTAAAAGGAAAGTAAATGAATGAAGTTGATAGATATTTATTCATAGCTTTTTGAGGCTGACCAGATAGCACAGCCCATGTAAAGGCTGTTTTATTTATTTAATTGATAGCCATTAAGTAACTTATGGGATTTACTTAAACCATATATGCTAATTTCAAGAAGAAGACATTTAAGTCTCAACATGTTCCCACTAATATTAAATTCCAATTAATCCTGAATATGAATTGCCAAAAAGTTAGCTTTGCTGTGCTGTATTATATGAGGAAGAATAATAACAATTTAGACTATCACTTAACAGTTTATAAAATGGTTTCACATATGCTGTCTCATTGAATATGCTCAACAATCCTGAGAAATAGACATCTTTGACTCTATATTACAAATGGAAAAACAGTAGAAATTAAGTGACTGGCTTAATAACACACAGAGAATAAATTCTAAATGAGAAATAATGCATAATATCTTTTTTTTTAACTCCAAACCTCAAATACTCAGAAAAAAGTAATTTGACAAATAAGTGATTATCGAGAATTAGTCAAGCAAGTAATTTTGATATTCCTAGGAAGAATGTACAAATAGGTATGTAAAAATGATTCATTTATAAGAAGAGAGTTAACATTACAATAAAACATAAAAGTTCTATGGTACACAAATTAATACAAGATTTGGGGGTTATTTTTTTGGTTTGTTTTTGTTTTTTTGTATTGTTGACAAATCAGTCAATGAAGGGAGAGGGGAGGATAAAAAAAAAAAGATTCCAATAATCCATGTTTCTTAAAAACCTACTGCAATTTCATAAAACAAATAAGCTCTAAGCTTTCCAACAACCATGGGAGAGAGGAAAAACCAAAGGTTTGGGAATCAGTAGAATGAAGCATGTCACCTTGTCTCTAGAAACAGTTATTTTCTTGGTCTTAAGATCTGAAATTTACTATATAGTATTTGTATAAGGAGCACTGTGTGGTCAAATATATTATATTCTTGATTGAAGAAGAAAAAATAATTCAGGGAAATTTTTTACATAATGAATTCTTATATTCCACTGGAATGCCCATTTAAAACGGATCCTTATATACATACAGCTATTATCAACTCCCATGGAAAAAAATAATACAATAAAATATAGGAAGTGATGTGAGGTAAATGTGTAAGTTTCTGTTGAACCTCCCTAATGTGGAATTATATCATGGTAAATCTTGAGAAATTAGTATCAATCTTATCCCTGGCTCAGATGTTTCTCTCTCAAATACCAGCAATCTCAGCAAGACTTTTGATAAATGCCTTCATTCTGTCTGTTCAGGTGCCTCTCTCCAAGTTAAGAAGCTTTCCCTTATTCTAGCATCTTTATGCCCTGATGCTGTCTCTTGCTTGCCCTCAGCCTCCTTCCCCAAAGGCTACCCATAACTGGGGACATCTCATGCAGAACTTTAGTAGCTGGTCTGTATTTAGAACTGCATCTGTCTATCCCTCTGTCAAAAACTTTATCTCAGTAATTAATTATGGGGTCCAATGAGCACTTTTGCATACTTTAACTGCAGTAAATGAATTTCCATTTGCTATTTTCACTGTAGGTTAGGTGCTGTAAAACACATGCCTATAGGTACTAGGCAGGTAATATAAATGAAGAAAGGAGGAAAGATATCTGGAAATGACAGTGGTGGAATTACAGCAAATATGAGATCATAAGTCTTCCCTTGAAGAGTACATGTCCCATCTGGAAGGAGGAACAGTCACCACCCTACTTCAATCAGTTGTTGCCATGTGGGACTTTGGGTATGATTTGGCTGGAGTGCTTGCTAGCACTTAGCTTGTTAGCATATCATGTAAACTATGTATGTCTTCATGCTCAGAGACCTTCCCAGTAACTTCATATAATATGTTACTGACTCAGTACAAATTTTGCATTTTTTAAATCTACTGTATCAAGCAATATCTAATGAGCTTTCCTAATAGAAAATGACACTAAGTGAGAGAAATAAGACTTCAGCCAGTTAAGAGAGCATATCATTTGATCATTGAAACTAAAATGGAAGTATCTACTCCACTGAGTAGTTGGAAGGATTATGTAGGTGATATAAATGAAATTGTTTGCAAATTTAAAAAATTAACATGTTTCCAATTGTATTGAATTTGAATGAATGCTTTTAATTATTATTCAAAGATTTTTCAAACTTTTGAGTTATCCAGGTTATATTAACTTGTAATATTTAGTGGAACAGAAAACTCCCAACAATTTTGGGTAAGGTTTTACTATGCTTAATACTTCGGCTTCCCTTAAAAATACAATTTTTATTTCTTTACAAATTTCCTTCAGACTGTTTTACCTTAAGTACAGTAGGAGATAAGTCTGATCCCTGTGTTATTTGCCTATATATTTAATTTAATGATTATTCTTAGATATTTAAAAGTTGTTGGATTCTAGATCCTGATAGATTCTGTGTGTTCAGGCTGCTTCCTTCTTGGCTTAAAAATTACATATTCTTTCTTGGTGCTATCTGGGAATATATTCCTGGGAATTAAATCTAATCGCCATGTTACTCAAAGATGCACATGTAAAAAGAAAACGAGCAGGAAGGATATGCATTGTATTTTTAAAGGATTATCTATAGAGATTCAATTTCATTCTATTTTAGGTCACTATAGTGTCGAAAGTTATCTACATCAACTTATTTCTCTTTACAGTTCTCTGAGAGACTTGTGAATGAGATTTCTCTTTACATTTCTCTGAGAGGCTTATGAATGAGCCTTGCTAAAATTTCCACTGCTCCAACTTTTTAACTGCTGTTATTGACTTGCACAATGCAATCTGAAATCTTTATTGTTATTCTCTTTCTGCAGAAAATGTGTGCTAATATCCAATCATAAATTTAGCTTCATGACTTTGAGTACGAACAAAGCAGGGCTTTCTGAAGAAATACTTAAAATATAGACACATTTTTTTAGACAATTAAATACTCATCCACGTATGCCTAGATATACAGGAAGGTTTTTCTCTCTGTGGTTGATTGTTACTTAGGCACTCCCCAAATAAACTATGCCTTTGAGTATGCATGCCTTTATATATAAGGTTCCCTCCCCTTGATTGCAGGCTGACCCTGTGATGTGCTTCAACCAAAAAAAATGTGGCAAAAGCAACTATTTGTCAGTTCTATGCCTATGCCTTAAGAAGACCTGGAAATGTTTATTTTTGTGCTCTGATGATAGCTAGCTTTTAATGCTTAAATAGAATTGATGTACAAGTTATATAATGTGTGAAAGATGGTAGTAGGTGTGTAATGTGTGGGAGACTGTAGTTGGCTAAGATAAGATAGGTCAGTGGGAAAATTTGGTGTCGCAAGTCAGAGATGGAGCAGGGGTTATTTTAGATTTTCAGGTTACATAAATATAAGAAAATCAGGCATTTTGGCTCGTACAGATAGAGCTTGATATTATTATAAGCAATATCTTCCCCTGAACGATATACTTCTGTCAGGAATCAATCCACAACTTCCTAAAATTTCAAATTTTATTAGAGAGATTTTTTAAAAATCAGATTTAAACTCATGTTCAGCTTACTGATGACTTGTTGATGCATCATGCCTTGACTAAGACTGATGGAAGGAAGAGGAAAAACAGAAAAATCTGTTTTGTTACTAGAAGTTCTACAGAGAGGTCTTCCTTCTAATTATTTCCCAGCTCCAGAGTGTGTATTAGACAGAATTCAAGGATGATGCTAAGAGCCCACTCACAATTTCTCCTATGTGAGATAATGGTACAGTGTTGAGGGACATTCATAAGGAGAATTTGGCAGATTCTTGTAAATATCTTAATTCCAGGGGACAGAAATATCGGTAAATGTAGATTTTGAGATAGGGCCGCTCCAAATAGTTCGTGTTGTGGGGTTTTGGGGCACTGTTTTTCAACACTCAGTCCCAAGATCATCTACACCTTGATCATGAATATTCTCTAGTTCCACCCAGTTATTCTGCTTCAGAAGCTCTGGGAGAGGAAGAGAGAAAAGAGAAGAGAAAAGAGGAGAGAAGAGAAAAAGAAAGGGAGAGAATATCATTTAAAGCAGAATTTTAATAAAAATTAAATGTGATGAGAAGGGTCAGGTTTTGTTGATTAAGGGACAATCTATAATACAGTTTTTAGGAGAAAAACATTGATTAACGCAGTAATGGAGAGTTAGAGGAATCTGCTCTGAGAGATAAAGCAGAGGACAGAACACCAGTGGAACTGTTCTAAATAAATTCAATTTGTCAGAAGCAACAGTAGTGTCCATGACACATCAAATGTTGCAAAATAAATAAAGATCAGGATTTTTAAAATAAGATAGTAAAGTTGAATGTACTGATGGATATGTGAATTCCCTACCCTACAAATTGAAAATATCCCCGATAATTTAAACAGCAGTTCTCAGTGTGTGTTCTATGGATCCTTGAGCATTCCCAAGGACTTTCAGAGTATCCAGGACATTCAAATTGTTTTCATAATGATAGTAAAGTGTTATTTATCTTCTTTCTCTTTGGACATTTACACTAATGATGGATAAAACTGTGGCACCTTAAATAAATCAAGGCAGTGGTACCAAACTGTACAAATAGTCATTTTATTCTTTACCATAGTGCACTCAAAGGGGAAAAAAAAACACTGAAGAATGGTGGTCATCTCAAGAAAAACACTGTGTAATTGTTTGAGTTGCACTCAGAACTAGCCAATTTTTTTTTTTTTTTTTTTGGTGGAACTTTTTTTTTATACTTGAAAGAAAAACTGATAGGAAACTATGAATTTTTCTGACTTGAGTATTTGGCCGATGTTTTATTGAAAATAAATAAAATGAACCTGACAATATTTTTGCCAAGTTAAATTTCAAGATTGTAAGGAAAAATTAGGATTTCAGGAAACTTGTATTCATCACTGTGCACTTGATAGCTTCCTAGACTTTTCTGATGAGATCGGTGATGGTATTAGTGAATGGGATTTTTTTTTTTTTTGTATTTTACAAGTAAAAACTGCATAATGCAATGAATCAATATTTTCTAAGTGATCAATACATGATGTTACAAAATCATGTACTCAAAGAGCAAGATTGACCCTTGGATTTTAAAATAACAGAGTGTGAAAGATTAGTTAATGTAGTTTCAGATTCCAAATTGCACACATTATAACTAACCTTTAAGCAATTTCTCTTTGAGAAACTTGTCAAGTTTTGGTGTATTAACAAATAAAAATATTCACGATCATCTGAGAATTCTACTAAGATACTCCTTCCTATTCCAACAAAATAGCTGCATGAGGCGAAGCCGGATTTTCTTCACATACTTCAACCAAAACTTCTCATGACAGATAAAAAACAGAAGCGTATATAAGAACGACCCCACCTTCTACTAAATTTGAAATTAAGAAGCTTTGCAAAAATGTAAAACAATGCTATTCTATTTTTTATCTTATTTTTTAAGAAAAATATTTTATATTAACACACAATAGGTTTATTGCTATTTTTCTCAGTTTTACTTTCTAATTCAGTAAGTATTGATAGATGTAACTCATAAAAATAAAAGCTCTTTATGCTCTTCTATGGTTGGTGAGAGTATGAGAGGCCTCGAGACCAGATACCTGTGAAATGGAAAGCCAAAATTATATGGACCCCATCCTATGACCACAGTGTAATAAGAGTACCAAGTAGTTAAAAAAATACATAAATAAAGGAGAAGAAACCCAACTACTTTGAAGTTAAAAATTCCTGTATTCACCTAGCCCAACTTTGAGTAAAATTGGAAATGAAAATTCAGGGCTGAAAAAACTTTAGAAAGAGCAATGATGAATGCCCTGTATTCTTTGCTGGGATATGTCCAATGAGGGGGTTCAGAGGGAGATTCAGAGCCTTAAGTGATGTCATTATTAATTATGTAATGCACATAAATGAGGTAAAAAGTAAAATGAATGGAAAAAAGCCCAAGAGAAACAAAGGAGAGTATAAATAAAAATGAAAGTAGAACTGAATAACTTATAAATCAGAAAAAATTACAGGTACATAGAAACATGTTTGTCTTAGAAAAAATATGATAGACAAATTCTAGCAAATGTATTCAAGAAATAAGGAGGAATGCATTGATACAAATGGAAATAACTGCTCTCTCTTCAGAGCTCTTGCTTGGTTTTCTGTCCACCTGGCTAGATTTTTAGAAGCTCACTGGCATAACTAATGTCTGTTTCATCTCATCAATTGCCTACTTATAGTAAATGCAAAATAAAGAGTTTTTGTTTTTCTTTGTTCTTTATTAGGGTAGAAATAAACTGGCCTTAGGGAAGCTGTGAATAAGGTGAGGTGACTTTCTATGCTTACCTTTTTGTGCCCCCTCCACCTCTTTCCCCTCTTCCCTCTTAATCCTCATCATCACTTCAGACTTTTCTTTCTTATGGGGATTTAAAATATTAAAACCCACTTAAGTGCATTGTCCATCCAGAGGTATTAAAATTTTAAAAGAAATAAACCACTATGCTAGAAAGATAAAGCTTGGAATATAAATACAAAGTTTTATCCAGAGTATATACTCTAAATGTGGATTAAGTTTTTCAAATGATAAAATTTTAATTTACGTGATTTATTAGAAAAAAGTGTTTTGTTTTTTTGTGTGTTTACTTTGTGAGGAGGGAACACTCAGAATCTGTTTTTCTCCAGTAATTCTTATATATGTCAGTCCTATTTTCTGCCTAGATTTAATCCCTGTTATGAGGTAGAATAAGAGGTGGGATAAGTCCTTCTAAACAGTCCGTATATTCATCTTTCCTTTCCTTTCATCTGCTCAGTTGTGCTGGATAGTTCCCATTTGTCCCTCTATCCTTCTCTACCTTTCTTTGTGCCCTAGAGGATGATCTCTGTAGATAGTATTAAAGAATCACCTTGCCTTTTGACATCCAGTTGGATATGGTCAGTGGATATGCAGGGTAGGAAAAATGCATGATTGTGATATTTACTCCTCTGAATTCTTTGTCAGGTTGCTATGGCCTGGCTCCATCACTCTACTGAAGGTCATAGCCAATCTTCTCCTTCTCCCTTATAGCAACTCATTCTGGGTTCCAGTAACTATTTTCCTTTCTTGTCCCTTTTTGGCAATTAAGTGGTAAAGACTCCCTAATGTTGCTAGCCTTGGGCTAGTGTGCCATCTTTTGTTGGTTTCTTTTTTAATACTCTCCCTGACTTTGTAAAAAGTCCCTTTGTTAAACTCTCCTCAATTAAACTGCTTCAACGTGTCATCTCTTTTCAATGAAGACCATAGCCAAAATATCAAATACCGAATCTCTCAGCTAGAGTGCATGTTCTTCAGTTCTTTACTAAGATATTTATGATGTATATAACAGCAACAACAGCAGCAACAGTACCGATCACATTAGCTAGCATTTATTGAATCAGTGTGCTTGGCACTGTTTTAAGAAGTTCACATGCATTAATTAATTTAAGACTCATAATTTTCTTATAAAGTTAGGTACTATAATTAACCCCATTTTGCAAAGTTGTAAACTGAGGCACAGAGTGATTAAACTACAGCTAGAAAGTGCTGACAACTTTCTCACACTTTAAACATTCTCATCCCTCATTTTGGTATGCCTACAACTATGTTCCTATACTTGTTGCCTCTAAACAATGGCAATCATGCATTCTAGATGAGTTTCTCATTGGCATTTTACTTTTTTAACAATTTAGCTGATTGTTTACAGTGAGGTAAATTGTACACCTTTGTAAGACTTTAAACAAATACCTTTATAAATATTAAATATATACATTATTCAACCTGACTCCTTACTCTGTTACTTGATACTTTAGAAAATGTGACCAAGAAGATTATTATCTTGGGAATCTGTTGTTCTTGCCCTAGGGCCTCTTCCCTCCATGCAGTAGATCCTCAGCTCATTAATGAACACTCCATTTCTAAAAAGGATAAGCCAAGCAAGTTAATCTAAGTTGTTTTTTTGTTTTTTTTGTTTTTTTAACCACAGATACTACTTTACTATTCAAAATGGAAGTTTTTCAATAAGGTAAAATCAATCTAATTAACTCATCTGACCTTATTAAAGATATCACAAATGGTTAATTTATTTCTGAAAAAAGGTCTACTTTTTTTTTCCATCAACCTATCATATCTACATCTTGTTTACTTTGTTAATGTATTATAGAGGAGTGAGTTATGATGAGGACTTAAATTCCCCCTGTCACATATTTGGTAAGAGTCAAAAACAATGTGTTACTAGCTCGTGAGTTACCTAGGTATTCCTTCAAAAGTAAAGGCATAAATGCAAATTAAATACAAACCACCCAGGGAAGATCCTATAGGAATGCATATACAATAACTAAAAAAAAAATAGTCAAGGAGTAACAAAAACAAAGTTGATACCATGTAAGTATCAATGATCAAAAGGGAGGACTATCATCTGTGAAAAGTAGCCTTTAAAATACCTTCTGCTCTCAACACCAAGAGAAGAGATGTAGTGCTGCAGGATTTATTCCAGGTGAGAGGAAGGCATAATGTTACAGCAGGCCCCAAAACGTAGGCAGAGTCTTGTTGCTCTTCTCAAATCCCGTCACGTGGATTCCTGCCTTTTTGCTTAGGGTAGTTTTGCTTTCAACCTTTTCTTGGAGTCATTTGACTTTTACCTTGAGTGCTTCCTCATCATAGTAGGACTCAAGAATGACATCATAAAATATTCGTGCTAGGAAATATCTTGGAGATCCTTTAAATCCTCCATGTATAGCTGAGGATGTTGAAACTCAGAGAGACTGGATATCCTTCCAAGGTCATAGTAATCCTTGGTGGCAAAACTGGATCATTTAACTTGAAATTGAGCCACCTCCCTCTCCCCAACACATACATTCTTCTACTTAGAAGCGATAGGTTCACTCTCTGAGAATTTCTGTGATCACACATTATTTATAGTCTACCCAGACTACAAAATTTGCTGGGAAATGTGTGTCTTATTAGTAATATATTCTCCAGCCTTGCCAATTCTATACTTTTACTTTCTCTGTTGTATCCACTCTGCCTCCCCATACTCTGGCTTGCTAGATCCTATTCCATATGGGATACTTGGCTTTTTGGCCCCAGACTCAGCAACCTTAACTCTTTTTTTTTTTTTAAGGTATTTACCAGCATTTATTCATCAGAGAGGGAATGAAAGTGGTGGGATGGAATGTGCCACAACTTTCAGACAAGTATACAACATATAAAGTGTTTAGTATAAACGTACAATTTCTACACAAAGGCATCCTTTTCCAATTAATGTAATAATGAACACAAAGTCTTGAAAATGCATTTCTTGAAAATATATTTCTTAGGGACTATAAATTTTAAAAGCAGGGAAAAAGAATACATATGGAAAAGAATCTGAAAAAGAATATATATGTATAACTGAATCACTTTGCTGTACAACTGAAACCAACAGAACACTGTAAATCAACTATACTTCAATAATAATAATAATAATAAAAAGACACATGGAATTACAGGGACAGAAAGAGGTCCTTTACAGAGAGAAGCATTTACCTTTGCTTCCAACCCCGAGTTATTCTAATTAATTTGGAACAAAATCTGTATTATTCTGCTATATTTAATATAATGATCTAGTTACATTAAAGGTATAGAGAAGTGATCTATATCATTATAATTTAGTTAATATTAATACCAGCCCTTTATTTATTTATTATTAACTTTTATTGGAGTATAGTTGCTTTACAATGTTGTGTTAGTTTCTACTGTACAGTAAAATGAATCAGCTATAATATACATATAGCCCCTCTTTTTTGGAATTCTTTCCCATTTAGGTCACCACAGAGCATTGAGTTCCCTGTGCTGTAAGTAGGTTCTCATTAGTTATCTATTTTATACACGGTGTCGATAGTGTATATATGTCAATCCCAGTCTCCCAATTCCTCCCACCCCACCCCCCTTGGTATCCATACATTTGCTCTCTATGTCTGTGTCTCTATTTCTGCTTTGCAAATAAGATCATCAATACCATATTTCTTGATTCCACATATATGCATTAGTGTATGATATTTGTTTTTCTCTTTCTTTCTTACTTCACTCTGTATGACACTCTCTAGGTCCATCCACATCTCTACAAATGACCCAATTTTGCTCCTTTTTATGGCTGAGTAATATTTCATTGTATATATGTACCACATCTTCTTTATCCATTCCTCTGTTGATGGACAGAGGTTGCTTCCATGTCCTGGCTATTGTAAACAGTGCTACTATGAACATTGGGGTGCATATGTCTTTTTGAATTATGATTCTCTCTGGGTATATGCCCAATATTGGGATTGCTGGGTCATATGGTAGTTCTATTTTTAGTTTTTTAAGGAACCTCCATACTGTTCTCCATAGTGGCTGCGTCAATTTACATTCCCTTTTCTCCACACACTGTTCAGCATTTATTGTTTGTAGATTTTTTTGATGAAAGCCATTCTGACTGGTGTGAGGTGATACCTCATTGTAGTTTTGATTTACATTTCTCTAATAATTAGTGATGTTGAGCATCTTTTCATGTGCCTCTTGGCCATCTGTATGTCTTCTTTGGAGAAATGTCTATTTAGGTCTTCTGCCCATTTTTTGATTGGGTTGTTTGTTTTTTTGATATTGAGCTGCATGAGCTGTTTGTATATTTTGGAGATTAATCCTTTGTTGGTTGCTTTGTTAGCAAATATTTTCTCCCATTTTGAGGGTTGTCTCTTCGTCTTGTTTATGGTTTCCTTTGCTGTGAAAAAGATTTTAAGTTTCATTAGGTCCTATTTGTTTGTTTTTGCTTTTATTCTCATTACTCTAGGAGGTGGGTCATAAAAGATCTTGCTGCGATTTATGTCAAAGAGTGTTCTGCCTGTGTTTTCCTCTAAGAGTTTTATAGTGTTTGGCCTTACATTTAGGTCTTCAATCCTTTTTGAGTTTATTTTTGTGTATGGAGTTAGGGAGTGTTCTAGTTTCATTCTTTTACATGTAGCTGTCCAGTTTTCCCAGCACCACTTATTGAAGAGGCTGTCTTTTCTCCATTCTGTATTCTTGCCTCCTTTGTCATAGATTAGGTGACCATAGGTGCGTGGGTTTATCTGTGGCCTTTCTACCCTGTTCCACTGATCTATATTTCTGTTTTTGTGCCAGTACCATACTATCTTGATTACTGTAGCTTTGTAGTATAGTCTGAAGTCAGGGAGCCTGATTTCTCCAGCTCCATTTTTCTTTCTCAAGATTGCTTTGGCTATTTGGGGTCTTTTGTGTTTCCATACAAATCGTAAAATTTTTTGTGCTACTTCTGTGAAAAATGCCATTGGTAATTTGATAGGGATTACATTGAATCTGTAGATTGCTTTGGGTAATATAGTCATTTTCACAATGTTGTTTCTTCCAATCCAAGAACATGATATATCTCTCCATCTGTTTGAATCATCTTTAATTTCTTTCATCAGTATCTTATAGTTTTCTGCATACAGGTCTTTTGCCTTCTTAGGTAGGTTTATTCCTAGGTCTTTATTCTTTTTGTTGCAATGGTAAATGATTGTTTCCTTAATTTCTTTTTCTGATCTTTTGTCATTAGTGTATAGGAATACAAGAGATTTCTGTGTATTAATTTTGTATCCTGTGATTTTACTAAATTCATTGATTAGCTCTAGTAGTTTTCTGGTGGCATGTTTAGGATTTTCTCATAATTCATTTTCAATTTCAAACATACAGTTGTCTAAAATTCAATTACGTGTTTTAGTTAATGCAAATGGTGGTTTTTCTTAATGTTTTGAAAGATGCCTGGCTTTGGATGTCTGAGGTCAGTTATTCTAAGTTTTCCTGGTTTCTCTCTTCTCACCAGAGAAGAATGCAGCCTGAGTCCTGATATGTAATTACTCTAAACTCATTTAACTTGTTTTCACCTACTCTACTTCAGTTATAACCTGTGTGGTTACTTTAACTATATAAACATATTAAGATACAGTAATTTTTTTTTAAACTATATCTTTTATCTAATAATGAAAAAATACACAATGGCTCCTTTTCCATATTTCTGATGAATTTTGCTTCTCTTCTCAGTTTTCATGAATTGTTTCAATTTATATATCTATTCTTTCCTTGCATACCAAACCTGCTGCAAACCAGAATTAATTTTCTGTCATTATTAACTTCCTAGATTTCAAAGCTTGTAAACTTGATGTATCTTCTGATGTGGCTATCATCTCAGCAACCTTAATTCTTTCTTTCATAGTTCTCATATTAGTCTTTTTGTCACTATCATCCTCATGGGTTCTCAGTAGACATTTATGGAACTGAGTATAGATGGATGTTATCCAAGACTTTAATGGTAGTTGGACTGGTGTGTAGTCCCACTGGGTAGTAGTAGAGTGCTTTATTGAATAGTCACTGGTAGTAAATATATCAGCTATACCTCCAACAGTCCATGTTAATCAGCACTCAGATTCTTTGTACCTGATATTCCCTCTGGCATGAACATTCATCCCTTTTTCTCTGCCTAGCAATTCTTACTTAGCCTACATTATCCATATCAAATATCAGTACCTCTTGAAAATTTCTCTTTGCTTTCAGAAGAGAAGTGTTTTACTATGAGATTGGTTGAGACAGAAAGAAAAACAACCATGTGGTTGATGTTGGGGAAGAATTTTGGGGTTTGGAAATTGATAGTGGGGGAGAGGGAAGTTTTGGTGATTTCTATTGGAAAACAGTGAGACTGCCTGTCATAGGCAGATTGATTTTTAAAGATATTTTGAAATTTATTAACAATGTACTTCTCAAGAGATAGTGTCTGCAGATTCAAAATGTGTTTCTACTTCAACTATGTACCTTTCCACCACTAATGCTCAGTACATAGCAGATGTCCCATATATATGATGGAATAGACATATTAAGTAACTATCCAACTACTTTATTGAAATTCCAACTGACATATTAGAATTCCAACTGAAATCACTGAAATTCTTCTTGACTTTCCCTCTTGAACATAGTTCCTGATTTTAGTCAAAACTGAGTATTCTTTTCAAATGATTATCCATATAGTATTTGAAATAAATGTGGCCCTCCTGTAAGAGTTATGCCCCAAAGTTAGACTAAAGCTCAGAACTTCAAAGAAAATATACTCTTTTAGGCAATAGAGGAAAATAGATATTTTACTAAGGATTTCATACAGGAGAAAGAGAATAGAGGCCATATTCTTTAACTCAATATTTCACCTTACTAGCCTTGGATAGTTTCCATCCAACATCATTTTAATGGTCTCTCCTCTTACTCAAAAGCCACCATATTTTTGTTTCTTTTCAACCTCCCCACAACTGACCTCATTCAGCCTCCAGTCTCACTGATGTCAGCTATCCCATCCTAAGTCCTTCTAGATGTCACCATTTCTCATTCAGAACAGTTTTACTTCTTCAGCTTCTCTAATTTTATGTTCACATATCAATTAATTAATATTATCTTCCACAGTGCAGAATGTATTGAAATTGTTCTTAGCTAAAAATTCCTCTTTAGACATCAGAATCTACTTGTTAAAGACATATTGAGGATGTATAATTTTTTTCCCTAATCATTTTTTTCTGTCACATATAGTACAGAGACTTAAAGGATTTAAAATATGCTGGTTTAAATGCAAATAAAGAACCAAATATTTGTTTTTTTCCATTTCAAACTCTGAGGCTGCTGAAATCTGAAGAAATCTATATCATAAATATTAGAAAGTTCACACTTCTCAATCCATTCTAGAAAATCACATATAAGCTAACTTGATGAAAAAGAGAAGAAAAGTGAACCTTAGTTTTTGCATGTTTTCAAAATTTTCTTCTTAAAAAAAGATATCTCAATTGGAGAATAGTCATGAGAAACAAACAAAAATCTTGTCAGCGTTTGAACACATATCTGTGAGAAGTAACTCTAAGGACTTTCCTTAATAGAACTAGATTAATGTATTAAATACAGTCATAAAGATTTCCTTGTATATGCTTTTTGAAAGCCTTTCACTATTTTTCTTTTCTAAGGAAAAGTATTTATAAGTGCCCATTGGAGTTAGCCAAATTGGACTGAAGTGTGGTTGGTTTGGAATAAATCACAATGACTCTAATTCAGTTGTAAAGCACATTTGAAGTAGGTCTATGGGCTTTCTGTTTGAATCTAGCTTGCTTATTGACCAATTCCAGCCAAAGATAACATCTTTTTTTCCCCCTTCAACTCTATAGGGCGCATTTCCATGATAATAACAATTCTCTGCTCTTGGAAAGTGTGGAGTGGACCAGCTTGCTCACCCCTTGGAAAAATGCCCAATTGTGAGACTATCCATAAACCCCGGCCCTACCTTTATGCCTAACCTTGAGTAGTTTGACAATGACTTAGCATTATAGAAGAGGAACATTTTAAGGCATTAGCAGCATGTATATTGTGTAATGATTTCACTATATCAGCAATTTACAATTCTGATGTAGCCTTTTATTTTTATGGAGAACCAATTAAAAATAGCTTTGATACTGTGTGGCTCAGTACAGGGCTTTATCTGTCTGGATTATCATTTTCCCTGTAGACATATCTGCTTTTGATCTTTTTTTTCCCCCTCTAGGTGTTACTTTTTGATTAATAGTATACCAAGAAGAATTAAGGTGAATCTATAGGCCAACTGATAATCTTATTACTAAAAATATTTTTTAAATGGTATTGTGCTTCAATGATTGTCCTGTTTCCAACCTCCTTATTCAGCATAAGAAAGGAACAAGGGGAAGAAAGGGGTTTCTGCCAACCACTGTTAGACACTTTTATACAGATCATTCAATTTTTCGGAAAAAATGCATTCTTACCTCTTGTTTTACAGATGAATACCAAGTAGATTAATTTACTCAAGGTGATAGAAATACCAAATCATAATTTCAAAGTGCATGCATTTTCCACTTGACCATGAAAAACTGTTTACACATGTAAGCCTTTTCCTTCATAAAGTATTGCCTCAAGATGTCATGCTTTTTTATCCTATCCAATTTATTATACACTCTACAAAAAAAGGGGGAGAGAGAGCATTTCTTATTGCCTGCTCTGCGCCATTTATGATTCTGAGTTATATTATATAATTAATTAGGCACATGCACGCTGGTCACCTATAGTGGGGCCAGGCACTACATCGGTCATTTTGATATTGACTCCATGTCAGATCTTTGAGACCTCAGACAGCTTCAAGATGGGCATTCGTCTCAAAGGCAAGGAAATAGATAAGAAACATGAATTAACAAACACAATTTCATTGTGCTAAGAGGTGGCAATACCTGAAATCACACTTAGATGTTCACATCCACTGCAGTCCATGTTCTTTCTGCCACCGAGACTCCCCCATTTTTAGAACGATTAAAGCCCATGACCTCTCCCGGACACAAATGGATGTGGCCCTCTTGTTGAGCTGCCAGTTCTAATTTTGTATCTGGATGTGAAAAGTTTATAAGAAAGAAGTCTTTTTACCCTCTAGACTCTTTCCTTTACCACAGGCCGTGTCTGCAGAGATATTGAGCTTAAATTTCTTCCAGGGAAAGTTTCTGTCTCCCACAAAAGCAACTTGAGCCCTTGTTTAAAGGTTCCTCTATGCTTTTAGCTGAGAACAGCTCTTCTCTCTCTGTGAAGGCCTTCCTCAGCAATGCAGATTATGTTGTCAGTGTGGAGATATGCATGGAGCAGTGGGGGAGCAAGGGGAGACTTGCTCAGTCAGCGTAGGTGTTAGAATCACTTCTAGCAAATCATGGGTTAACAAAGTTAGACGTATATTGTCTCCACACCCATGTTGATGTCTCTAGAAATATTTTATCTCTTGGACTAGGAAGGTGAAAGAAATCAGTGGTCTGATGCAGTGGCATACCAAGGCAGAGAAGGGAGAGGCAATGAGAGCAGTCCATCCCAAGTGCCGGAAATGAGAAACTGTATCGCCTGTTGAAAAATTAAAGACAGTAAGTTTGACTTAAAAAGTCAGACTGCTTTCTATTCACCATGCACCAGCAATTCTAAACAGTGGGAGGGATAAAATGTCTCCCCACCAGTGCAGACCACTCCCACCCTTAGTAAGCCAGTGGAGATGCAGACCTTCATTTTTCTCCAACCCAATTACAAACACCATTCAAACCAAAGTCCTCCACAGGCCTGGGATGAAGAAGCCTGGTCTAATGTTAGTGTATATTTAGCTGTTGTCTCCTTTGGACTCTATATATCAAAGGATTCATGCAAAAGTGTTACCAAAATAGCCCATGATAAATGGGATCTTAATGATGATAAACAGCCCTCCTTCCTCAACACATTGTCCCTTACATGCACTTTATAGGGCAACTCTGCTTTTACACTCATTATCTTATTTTGTCCTTGTAACAACTCAGAAGAAGAAGAGCTGTAATAATCAGACAAGTTTATTATTTCCCCACACCGGCCATTCAGACACACTTTGAAGGGCTGCTCCTTTTCTAGCCTCTGGATGAAACCTAGAGCAGGCCCCACAGATTTCCTTGTTACTCATAAATTTTTAAAAATTCTAATTACTGTTAGTTATAATATGGTCTCACTTATGTCAAGTTCAGTGTCATAATCCAGACTTCTCATAGTAAAGCAGAATACCAGTCCTGGGAAAGGTGAAAATAGCTTGTGTCGTTCCTAATTCCCAGTCTAGAGTTTACTCAATCGGTTGGCTCAAGTCATTTCCATTGTTGAAGAAGAGAGGGAGTTGAGGAAACAGGAAGGAGCTTACATGCCTGGCCAGGTACCCGTCTGATATTGATTTCCTCTGGTCATGGCAGATGCTTCAAGCTTATTCTTTCTCTCATAGGGCACTTTCATGGGTGCTTCACAGTCCCTTTAACTTGGAAAATTATCACCTTCAGTTCATATGAAGGAGGTGAGTATTTCCACTCCAGCTGATTCTTTATCATTCCTTTCTTGCATCTAGGTGTTCAGTATATACATCCTGACATTTTTTGCTGAGGTCTGTTCACTCCAGTACCTTTTTGGTTGTGTCCTAAAGAGTTTAGTAACCAGGTATCTTTGACTCACCATCAGCCTTGTTTTCCTGTAGCTGCCTGAACAAATCCAACTACAGTCCCTTGCACTTATGATCTATCAGGCAGGAGCAAGATACCAGTCCATAATATCCCCCCAAATTGTAGGACACACATAGCACACCCACTCTATAGTCTCCTTGAAGCCCTTCTCACTAACCTTGAGGTAAAACTAAAGTATCCCACCCTACTCTCCATGGGAGTGGAGGAAATCCTCTCATATTAACACAACTGCCCCTAAGGAAACCCTCCCTCTAATCTCCATCTCCCCCTGTGGCAGCCAACTTTAATCCTTCTATACTTTGAAGTCATTGGTAAAGATTGCACAAGGGCAGATGGATTGCCCTACTGCTTTAAGTCCCATCTAGATGTTTTAGCATCTTTGAAAGGTTAGGAGTCTTGGGGCCTCAGTGTTAACCAAGCCTGAAAAAAAATCCGTTTTAAGGTATGGTGACAATTATTATCCACATTTTACATTAAAAGACAAACAACAAGCAAACAAACAAAATCAGAGGCTCAGAGAGTTTGTCATTAGGTCTAATAATTGATGTGCAGCTAAGGAAGGGTAGACTTATCACTGGATTCCCAGGCCATTGTCAGCTTCACGACCTCACTGTGTCAGTAGCAACATGACAGCCCACACTCCAAATTTAACACATGAGGAAATACAAATTCAAATTTAGAGTGAAATCTCCAAGCCTGCTTCGTTTTAAAATTCAGACCACTGACTTAACAATGGCTTAATGTTAAATTAGCTTAAAAGTAACTACATGGAGCTCACGAACTCAAACACCCCAGGTTGATGTCTTTCTATTTCAGACATCTATCCGACAGAAGAAACCACTACACTCCAACTTCACAAGGTCATGGAAGATTCTCAGTTTAAAGTTTCTGGGTATTTGAATTCTTTGGAGATCGGAATAACATCTCAGTATTAGTTTACGGATTGTTTTAGAGGCATATTTTTAATCACGCACTGCATTTTTATCGGGACTGTGAGAATGTGAGCCGGAAGAGTTAGAGATTTCACAGCACTTTGAGGAAGGAAAGAACTATAGCTCCTGTGTCCTGACCCATATTTCCTCTCTCAATAAAGTAGGCTCTTATTTCCCAGGCTAATGGGAACTATTATGCGTGTATACTTGCTCACTTTTAAGAGTCCTGTGTGTCAGTCACTTTAGATATGGATTCTGAAGATAGAATGGATAGATGATAGATGGATCATGGTTCCTTTGATTACAGAGTCATTGCAGTATGAGTATTTAATTCATCACTTCATAAAGCTCTCTGAGATGACTGAATTGTAGAAGGCAGCCTACACTAGAAACAGTCTCTCCCAGTTTGGTCTTTTGCCACTTCTCTTTTCAAAGTTGCCACAAGAGACTAGCAGTGTACCATCATACATGATTTTTTGTTGCAAATGCTTACAGTCTCAAAAATGAAGACCTATTAGGCAAAACCTTGACCTGAAACAAAACCAGTCAAAATAATGCAGAACACACTGCTGGAAGGATAAGATGAGAGTCCTTCCCTGACTTCCTTAACAGAATGTGGTAAACACCTTCCAAATTCTTGTATTTTTAACTAACAAAAAGAAAACAATTAAAAGAATTAAAAAAAGGGGGGGAGAAAAGCATTTTGCTGAAAAGCAAAGTTTAATAGAAAGTGTAATAAAAAAGAAATAAGCACAAAAACAAGAAAGTATAAAATTCAAATGCATTTTCTTGTGCATTTAGCTTTCTTCTACTGGAGCCTATTAAAATTAGTATTCAGATCTATGGGATAGAGAAGATATATAGATTCTATTCTATATATCTAGATATATATCTATATATCTATCTATATATCTAGATATATAGATTCTATTCTATTCTATTCTATTTCTTTTCTCCCTCACTGTCCTCATTTCTGTACAACACTGATCCTTACTTCCCTCTGCCAGATCCTGATGCCAGTGTCAGTGAAGGATGGACCATGTATGCCAGAGATTGTATGTATTCAGTACAGATATAATTACTGAGTTGTAATATATTTATACTTATAAAAAATCAACATATTGCATACCTCTATCTCTTATCTATGTATATCCATTATCTATCTATCTATCTATCTAGTTATTAAAACACATTTTTCAGTCTATACACTCTTTGGATAACTGTTTCTGGACCTGAAGTACTACAATTGTTCATTTCTAAAGAAAAGAATACTGCTTTGACACTACCATATTTTGTGTGAAGAACACATTTTTTGTTTTTTTAAAAAAAATTATTCTAAAAAGACCACATAGAAGTCTAAGCTGAGCATTTTCTAACCTGTGGTATTAATCTGAGGATGGAAGAGGATGCATGTGGGAATGACATTTTCAGATATCTCAAGTTAACCTTTATCCTCCCTGACGATAATGAGTTCAGTTTTTCTAGAGATGTCTGCCTTTCTGTGCATATCAGAATATTAGAATCTGTGTTGGGGACAGGTAGTTGGGGAAGGATGTGCAGGGCATTTGATAGTTTGGAAAAAACCTCGCCAGATGATTTGGACACAACTCTTCCCTTGCCTCTGGTCTGTGAAGACCAGCAATCTGGGTTTTGTATTGGGAAACTCTATACAATTTTGAATTTTATGTGGCTCCAGTGCATAGAAAATCATTAGCTATGCTTGGGAATGTGGAAATGGGGAAGGGAGAAGAGGAAAGGATATTCTTGCCACATTCTGTCCATCCTTAGGCCCTTAGCTTCAAGGTTTTTTTTTCAAATGAATAGTACCTTTTTGACCTAACAGGGATTAGATTCTCTTCCAGAGATGAGATTTATTTCATTTAAATTTGTTTCTGTGTTGAAGGACTCCTAGTGTGAACTGAACATTGGGTCTCCACTGTGACTTTGAATTGGATAAAAAATACTTGCACTTCCGACCCTGGAACTTATTATTGTTATTATTATCTTGGTTATTAATGATTTTAGTTGGAAAAATAAGGACTGCTTACATTAAAATATGTAAGTCTTTTGCTGTTACTTTCTTGGCTTTTGCCAACATATAAGAAACTTTGGTCTCTATATCACCCAAATATCAAGAATAATGATAGTAATTAGGATAATATTGTATTTATATAGTGCCTTATTATTTGCAGTGTGCATTATCTCTTTAATCCTCATAATAGCCTTCCATAGAATGCTTCATAAGTCCCATTTTATAGCTGAGAAAAATAAGATTCAGAGGGTTGAAAAACTTTCCAAAGGCTATTTCTCTAGTAAGTGGCAGAGACCAAAACTCAGATCTTTTGACAAAGAACCAAAGTTTTAGTCACAATGGAAATTTTTAAATTTAGACTTTATGAAAGTATGATGAAACTATCTTTGAAGTATCAAATCTTAGTATCTTAGTAAATGTCAGTTGTCTTTCTTTTATCTGATTATCTTTTGGAAAATTTAGGCGGTCTCTGTCTCTGTCTCTGTCTCTCTGTCCACTTGGGTTACTGGATGACATTAGTCTGGGAAGTTACATACATTTCACATGACTAACATTTCTGTAACATTATTACAAAGATATCACTTGGTAAGAATTTCTTTACTCTCTCAATGAACATGTTTGGTATGCACCTGGTTGCCATTTAAATAGCAAAAATTTATGCAATGACCTAGTGAAGAAGTAGACGAAAACTGTTACAAAGAAAATGCTATTGATAGCTACAATTATTCCACTAACTTTTGTTTCTTCCTGTTAGTTCCCATAAAAGATCTCAAGACCTCTCATATGCCAAGCCCTTGCTCACTAAAACTAAACCTCACCTTGTCTCTAAAGCATAAAGATTTGAAAGAAAATCCATGCTGCCAAAGAGATAGCGGTAAAACACACTTTATTTCAACCATTTCAAAAATAATCAGGTTCACACCTGAGCAATGACCTATCTGAAAGAAAAGAGATATGATGACAGATTGGGTGATTTGACAATGAAGTGCTAATAGCTTAAGCTTAGAATTATTTCCGTGGTGTGTTCTCTATTGCTAGAAAGATCCTGTCCAGAACTCAGAATCAACTATACCTTCAAGCTGTAGCCTGTGGCAGGGAAACACCTGGCCTAGGATAGTGTGGTGATTGAAAATAGAGCTGAGGGCTGTCCCTAAAATCTGTTCTTTTGCTGCTTAAAGAAAGGTTCATCTTGAAAAGAGCCTCACAGAAGGTACATCCCAGCATTTATCAAAATGTCATCTCTAATATCAGGAACTTAAGAAAATCGAGATTCTTGGACTTTACCCCAGACCCATTTAATCCAAATTCCTGTGGATTGGTCCTAAGAATCTTAATCTTTAACAGATGTCATGCTTGATTCTAATACATGCTAAAGTTTGAGAACCACTAGTCTAGATCAGCCTTCACTTTAGATATGAGGGAACTGATGTCCTGAAAACAATTTCTTGACCAACCTACTGTACAGAGACAGAATCTGAGGTGGCCTAGTTATTCAGATGCCTAGTTCAGCCAATTTTATTCAGGTCTACAAATTTTGGTCTCTCCTCTTTGATCCTTTCTAGACTGAGTAGGAGAAGTCAACCAAAAATTAAATGCCACAGTTCTAGGAGCTAAATTACATTTGTTTTTATTCTGAGGTTAGTATTCATATTTTAATAGCCTTCTAGAACTCCTCAGAACACTGAATTCATAAATATCTTCAGCAAAACCATTTAAAGTTTGGGGTGTCACTGTGAAAGTGTTAGACTTCCTCAATTCCTTAAGAATGATTACATGTGAGCAATTTGTGTGTGCAAAGTGCAAAAGGCAAGGAATGCAGGCCAAATATACACAGAGACATGAGGCAACCCTTACAAGTTGCTTCCTTTTTTCTTTCCTACTAATTATGGCCAATCCTTGCCTTGTAGGAGAGGCCCTGAAAGAAGAGAATAAAGACTCAAAAATAATGTGGCCCAGTACTTTAGCTTGGGATGGTCATTTCAAGTCATTGACATTTACAGTGCAACCAGATGTATTGAGACTGGCTTGGTCAGTAAGATTGCACTGGGGTTAGAGTGGTACTATAGAAGTAGAAGAGAGTGGGATGTAGAGATCTTTTCAAACTTTGTGATTGGTTGCCTGAACGTAAGCTTTTCACTACCTGAACTATCTGCATGCTTGTTTTCGTTAATATATTCTATCATAAAATATTAGACCTCTAAAAGCACAGATTCACATGCAAAAGGCATTTAATCAACCATAAGATATATCCTACTGTCATTAAAGACTAGCATTATCTGAAAATAAAAAGACCATCAAGATGGCCTTGTACAGACCAATCACCAGGTGACTTATTGTCATTACAGTCAACCATGCTAGTTACTTTGAGACACCAAATTCAAGTTTACCTATAATCTTCATCTAGCAAGCTGACTTCC
Source organism: Balaenoptera physalus (assembly GCF_965194825.1). NCBI lineage: Eukaryota > Metazoa > Chordata > Mammalia > Artiodactyla > Balaenopteridae > Balaenoptera > Balaenoptera physalus. Next base: position 45,742,827 of record NC_138886.1, read on the forward strand.
TTCCACTTGGCTTTATGATACAGTATCTGCATTGATTTAATGAATGCATGGATACTGGGTTTGCTACAATTGAAAAAAATATTCTTTTGCAAGGAAATCCCTATGGATGACCAAAACTTCTGTGAATCTGTGGTCTTGTATGATTCTATAAAATGCAAGGATTCATCTTCATTTAAGAGCTTGACTGGGACAATGAAACAAATGCATGTGATAATATGATGATTACCATCAAAGCTGTAACATCAAGGAAACAACTGTGTGCAGTGGAATAGTTAACCTTCAGCGACTGTTTTTCAAATACAAATTGCTTGAGAGGATATATTGCTTGAGAGTAGGTCTCATAGACTTTCAAAAAAGGTAGTTACTGAGAAATTCTAGTTGCATGGCCTCACTTGATGACGATGTACATGAAGAACATACTACATAAAATTAACCAAGTAAGGAAAACCCAGTGTTTAGTTCTGTTCAATTCACTTTGCCCTTTTCCATCTCTTTTTTAAACTGTAGCTAAAACTTTTTATATCGAAATTTACAAACTAATAGTAAAAGAGATTTTTTCTGAATTTATAATTGCCTTTGCTATTAAGAATCTTTGGACCTGTTGCTCACCTTTATGACACATTAAGGAGAACAAGAAACAGGATGCCAGAATGAAATTCTTTTGACACTCTGTTAAGAACTGGAACCAAAACTCAGATAGTAAGGTTCAAAAATGGTGGCTAACATTTTTCTTTCATCTCTCCATTCCTGGAATATGTCAAGGACCAGAAGCAGCAATGTTGAAATACTATGAAAAAGAATGTTTCCTCTCTGTTGCTAGTCTGATTGAAAGGAGAAAGTAATGGACTATTAGGAAATTTTGTCCAAATGAGATTCTGGCACAATTTTATGGATCCCTGACATTGAACTAAACTGGAAATCAGAACTTGAGTTTCCCACTTGGATTTATATAATAAATTATTTATGTAGTATGTTTTCTTTTGCATTAGGGTATCCCTTTCATTGTATTGGTTTCTCCTTTGGGCTGCAGAATTACAGTATTATCAAAATATTCCCCACTCTCCTTAATTTCCTGCTGATCTCTGTCATTTTTCTGTGACCATTTTATAGAGGATAGTTTTAAAACTATAATTTGTACAACTTTTGCCAGCCATTATGTTAGAAATTTATCTATTGGAGTATAGTTATTAGTAAAAACAGGGGCCAAGAAGAAATAGACAACTCATTTAACTCAGAATACTGTATAGAAAATGCATTGGCTAAAAATATTTGCTATATTATGAGGTAATGCCTGTGACTGAAAGAGTTCAATACTGTTTTCAAATGCTAGCTCTCATTTGACTAACCACATACAATAGTTCTCAAGGTAAATGGGACATTGGGTTGGATGTAATATTTAATTCTACTAAATATGTTTACTCAGATTTGCTCTATTCAATTTTCTGTTGTATTAGTTATCTACTACTATGCAACAATATTTCCCAAAGCTTAGTACCTTAAAGCAACATTTTTTTTCATGTCAGAGAGTTTTTCTAAGGGTCAAGAATTTAAGAATAGCTAAGACAGTTGGTTTTGGCCCAGGGTCTCATGAGGTGCTATTCAACCTGTTGGCTTGAACAGAAGTCATCTGAAGGTTTGTCCAGTGCTGGAGTATCTGCTTCCAAGCTCACTTTGGCTGTCGGCAGGTGGTCTCAGTTCCTTGCCATGTGAGTCTCTCTGTAGGGCTGATTATAACATAGCATCTGGCTTCCCTCAGAGTGAAACATTTGAAAGAGAGTGACACCAGACTGTCTTTTATGATCTAGTCTCTGAGTCACACACTGTCACCTTCACCTTATATTCATTGCAAGTAAATAGTTAAAGCAATCTACACTTGACTAAAGGAGGCAGAGACTATTAGGGGCCATCTGAGTGTCTGCCTACCACAGTCTTCCATCTGGCCCCAGTGATTCACATTCATCCCACAGGCAAAATATTGTTACACCTTCCCAAAGCCCCCCCATGTCATCTCATCAGCATCAGCTCAGAGAACAAGATCTTGTCATCTAAACCAGATCCAAATGAGAATAAGTCTCCTCTTGTGAACTAAAGAAGGAAGTTTGCTACCCTATATGTCCCCAACATGGTAAGGGTTTTAAGGTATAGAATCACTGCCATAGGCACTGCCATTCATAATGGAAGGCGAGGGGGAAAGCTGTACACAAGAATCTTTGGACCGTAGCAGTTCTCTCATGCTTCTCTGGAGTTGTTCTCCATCATTCTTAATTTGGGGCTCTTGGCTCATTCCCTACCCACCTGAGTCATTTTTCTTTTTCCATGAAAGGTAGCATATATCTACAGCTGAACAATTTCTTAGCTTCCTTTCTGCCAGTACTATTTTGGGAGCCCAACAGCCTTTTCTCAATTTATACTGTCTCTATTCCTTACAGTCCAAATTGGCAGGTTTTCCATTGATATAATTCTTTTAAAAAGTTTGAGTCTTCTGTGAGTCTTATTTGGGTCCAGCACTTTAGATGGAAACCATATCCTCAAATCTCTTAGAGATAAACCCATCTCTGCCTTGGGCTTCTGCTGAAGGACAATACCTTTAAAATCAAGCTTCCTAAATCTTGATTGATTCAGAAGATCTGTTAGTTATACCCTTAAAATATTTAGAGGGCTTCTTATTTAAAAGAATAGAGTTTAAGATACCCCCTTCGATATTTCTGAAGTCTTAACAAGGGATTTTATAGTCACAACCTCAGTGTCATCTTTAGACCATGATATCCTGAGAGTTCCCTGAGTTTGACCTCTACTCAGAAGCCCTTTCTTAATTTTAGCATTGTTTACCATCTGGAGAGACCGAGAATTTTAAAAACCATCCAGTGCTGCTTCTTTTTGTTTAATAGTCCTTCCTTTAGCGTATGTATTGCCTCTCACATTTCACTATTAGCAGCAAGAAGAAACCAGATGGTAACATCAACACCGTCTGGTGGAAGTCTCCTTAGCAAGATCATCTACCCCCAGTTCAATGTTCAAAATTCTATGAACAGCTGTATCCAAGGCACTTTAAGCTTTTATAAACCCTCTTTTCAAAATCTTTCCAGCTTCTGACCACTGCTTGGTTCAAAGCCACTTCCATATATATATATATATTTTTTTTTTTTTTTTTCTCAGCATCATTGGGTACCAAGAGCTGCATTTATAATCTATCACCATATAACAAATTAACCTAACATTTAGCAGCTTAAAAACACAAGAATTTATTTTTTAATGAAGTCTGTGAGTATAAGGAATCCAAGATGGCTTAGCCGAGTGGTTCTGCTTTAGGGTATCTCATGAAGTTTCGCACAAGATGTTGGTTGGGGCTTCAGGCACTTGAAACTTTTCCTGGGGCTGGAGAATCTTAATTCCAAACCCACTCAAATGATTGTTGGCAAAAGTTCTCAGCTCCTTGTCACATGGATCTCTCCATAAGGCAGTACATGACATGGCAGCTGGCTTCCCGCAGAAGACATGATCAAGGAGCAAATGAGAATTATACCACACTGCCTCTTACGACCTATTTTCTGGGTCACTTTGACTTTTTCTGTTTGTCATAAATGGATCAATAAGTCAAGCACACATTCAACAGGAGAAGATTACACAGAACATAAATATCAGAAGACAAGGATCACTGAGCTCAATCTTAGAGGCTGGCTATCTCAATTGCAATACAAACTCTCTATTTACTTGAGGAAACTGGTTTATTCTTACACTGATTTGTTAACATGATATATACTCAAGACTTTATATAGCATATAGAGTACCTCAGAATGAAAATAGAATTAGTAGATTGGTGCAAATATGTGGCATCACTTCTACACCTACTTTTGATTTTGAGGTATAGAAATAACTCATACAGATCTTCCTTGACTTATGATAGGGGGTTCCCTCCCCATAAACCCATTGTAAGTTAAAAATATTGTAAGTCAAAAATGCATTTAATACACTTAACCTACTGAACATCATAGCTTATCCTAGTCTACCTTAAATGTGGCCAGAACCCTTCTATTAGCTTACAATTGGGCAAAATCATCTAATATTAATACAAAGCCTATTTTATAATATAGTGTGGAATATCTCATGTAATTTATTGAATACAATACTAAATGTGAAAAACAGAATAGTTTTGAGTGTATCAGTTGTTTACCCTCGTGATAGCGTGACTGACTAGGAGCTGTGACTTGATGCCACTGCTCAGCATCACGAGAGTATCGTACCACATATCACTAGCCTGGGAAAAGATCAAAATTCAAAATTCGATGTATAATATGATTTCTACTGAAAGCAAATCACTTTCATACCATCATAAATTTAAAAAGAAATTGTGAGTCAAAGCATCAGTAAGTCGGGGACTTATTTGATAGTGCTGCAAATTTTTCAACGTTCTTGTATCCAATACCTCATTTGATCATTGCAATAAGACCATGAGGTGGAGTGGGTAAGTATCATTACTTATTTTCAGATGAGAAAAACACCCAGGACGTTATTTTTTCTAGTGGTGTGGAATAGAACCCAAATCTTAGAGATTCATTCCCCTTAGATAGTAAACATTAATACAAGCCTATATGCATTTCTGCTGTTCCAACACCACACTCTATCCAAACTGGGGTGAACAATCTGAAAATTAAAGGGAGCTAATGAACTTCTAACAAGAATTTAATTCTTTTCTTTGTGGATCAGTAATTTTCCACATACCACTTCTTCTTTACCCATTTATCTGTTGATGGGCACTTGGGTAGCTTGGCTATTGTAAATAGTACTGCTATAAACATTGGGATGTATGTATCTTTTCAAATTAGTGTTTTCATTTTTTCCAGATATATACTCAGGAGTGGAATTACTGGATCGTATGGTTCTATTTTTACTTTCTTGAGGAACTTCTGAACTGTTTTCCATAGTGGCTGCACCAATTTACATTCCCACCAACAGTGTACAAGGGTTCACTTTTCTCCACATCCTCTCCAACATTTGTTATTTGTAGACTTTTTGATGTTAACCATTCTGACAGGTGTGAGGAGAGATCTCATTGTTGTTTTGATTTGCATTTCTCTAATCATTAGTGATTTTGAGCATCTTTTCATGTGCCTCTTAGCCATCTGTAAGTCTTCCTTGGAAAAATTTCTATTCAGGATTTTGCTCATTTTTTGATTGAGTTGGTGAGCTGTTTATATATTTTGGATATTAACCCATTGTCAGTCATATCATTTGCAAATATTTTCTCCCATTCTGTAGGTTGTCTTTTTGTTTTGTGGATGGCTTCCTTTGCTGTGCAAAAGCTTTTAAGTTTAATTAGGTCCTATTTGTTTATTTTTGCTTTTGTTTCCTTTGCTTTAGGAGACAGATCCAAAAAAAAATATTGCTGTGATTTATGTCAAAGAGTGTTCTGCCTATGTTTTCCTCTAGGAGTTTTATAGTATCCGGACTTACATTTGGGTCTTTAGTCCATTTTGAGTTTATTTTTGTATATGGTGTTAGAGAATGTTCCATGTGTCTGCTTTTGTGCCAGTACCATACTGTTTTGATTACTGTAGCTTTGTTGTATAGCCTGAAGTCAGGGAGCATGATTCCTCCAGACCTGTTCTTCTTTCTCAAGATTGTTTTGACTATTTGAGTTATTCTCTGGTTCCATACAAATTTTGAAATTATTTGTTCTAGTTCTGTGAAAAATGCCATGGGTATTTTGATAGCGATTTCATTAAATCTGTAGATTGCTTTAGGTAGTATAACCATTTTAACAATATTAAGTCTTCCAGTCCAAGAGCATGGGATATCTTTCCATTTCTTTGTATCATCAATTTCCTTTATCAGTGTTTTATAGTTCTCAGAGTATAGGTCTTTCACTTCCTTAGTTAAGTTTATCTGTAAGTATTTTATTATTTTTGATGCAATTTTAAATGGGATTTTTTAAACTTTCTCTTTCTGATAGTTTATTATTAGTGTATAGAAAAGCAACAGATTTCTGTATATTTATTAGTCTTGTATCCTGAAACTTTGCTGAATTCATTTATTAGTTCTAATAATTTTTGGATGGAGACTTTAGAGTTTTCTATATAAAATATCATGTCATCTGCAAATAGTGACAGTTTTACTTCTTCTCTTCCAATTTGGATGGCTTTTGTTTCTTTTTCTTGCCTGATTGCTGTGGCTAGGACTTCCAATTCTATGTTAAATAGAAGTGGTAAGAGTGGACATCCTTGCCTTGTTCCTGAATTTAGAGGAAAGGATTTCAGCTTTTCACCATTGAATATGATGTTAGCTATGGGTTTGTCACAAATGGCCTTTTTCATGTTGAGATATGTTCCCTCTAAACACACTTTGATGAAAGTTTTTTACCATGAATGGATGTTGTATTTTGCCAAAGGCTTTTTCTGCATCTGTTGAGGTGATCATATGATTTTTATGCTTCCTTTTGTTAATGTGGTGTGTCATGTTGATTGATTTGTGAATGTTGAACCATCCTTGTATCCTTGGAATAAATCCCACTTGATGATGGTGTATGATCCTTTTTATATATTGTTGGATTCAGTTTGCTAATATTCTGTTGAGGATTTTTGCATTTATATTCATCAAAGATATTGGCCTATAATTTTCCATTTTTTGTAGTATCTTTGTCTGGTTTTGGTATCAGGGTAATCATGGCCTTGTAGAATGAATTCGGGAAGGTTCCATTGTCTTCAGTTTTTTGGAATAGTTTTTCTTTGTATGTTTGATAGACTTCCCCTGTGAAGCTGTTAGGTCCTGGACTTTTGTTTGCCAGGAGGTTTTTTTTGTTTTGTTTTGTTTTTGTTTTTGTTTTTTTAAATTACAAATTCAGTTTCACTGCTAGTGATCGATCTGTTCAAATTGTCTGTTTCTTCTTGATTCAGTCCTGGCAGATTATATGTTTTTAGAAATTTGTCTGTTTCTTCTAGGCTGTCCAATTTGTTGGCATGTAACTGTTTATAGTATTCTCATGATTTTTTTGTATCTCTTTGGTATCAGTTGTTATTTCTCCTCTTTCATTTCTTATTTTGTTTATTTGGGTCCTCTATCTTTTCTTCTTGGTGAGCCTGGCTAAAGGTTTATCAATTTTGTTTCTCTTTTCAAAAAATGGATTCTTGGTTTCATTGATCTTTTCTATTTTTTTAATCTCTATTTTATTTATTTTCTCTCTGATCTTTATTATTTCCTTCCTTCTACTGACTTTGAGTTTTGTTTGTTCTTCTTTTCCTGATTTCTTTAAGTAGTAGGTTACATTGTTTATTTGAGATTTTGATTGTTTATTGGAGAATGCCTACATCGCTATATACTTACTTCTTAGAACTGCTTTTTGCTGTATCCATAGATTTTGAAGTGTTATGTTTCCATTTTCATTTATCTTGAGGTATTTTCTGACTTTTTCTTTGGTTCCTTCATTGACCCATTGGATTTTTAGAAGCATGTTGTTCATACTCCATATGTTTATTCTTTTTCCATTTTTTTTTCTGTAGTTGATTTCTCATTTTATACCATTGTGGTTGGAAAAAATTCTTGACATAATTTCTGTCCTCTTAAATTTGTTGAGACTTGTTTTGTGGTCTAGCCTGTAATCTATACTGGAGAATGATCCATGTGCACTTGAACAGAATATGTATTCTGCTGTTTTTGGATGTAATGTCCTGTAGATATCTATTAAGTCTAACTGATCCATTGTGTCATTTAAGACCACTGCTGCCTTATTGATTTTCTGTCTGGATGATCTGTCCATTGATGTCAGCATGATGTTAACGTCCCCTACTATTATTATATTATTGTCAATTTCTCCGTTTATGTCTGTTAATGTTTACTTTATATATTTAGGTGCTCCTGTATTTGGTACGTATATGTTAATGAGTGTAATATTAGTTTCTTGTATTGATCCCTTTAGTATTATATATAATGCCGTCTTTTGTCTTTGTTTTAAAGTCTATTTTGTCTGATCTGAGTATTGCTGCACCTGATTTCTTGTTTCCATTTGTAAGAAATATCTTTTTTTCATCCCCTCACTTTCAGTCTGTGTGTGTCTTTTGCCTTGAAGTGAGTCTCTTGTAGGCAACATATTGAAGGGCCTTGTATTTTTATGCAATCAGCCACCCTATGTCTTTTGATTGGAGCATTTAGTCCATTGACATTTAAAGTAATTTTTCATAGATATGTACTTATTGCCATTTTATTACTTGTTTTCCAGTTGTTTTTGCAGTACTTCTCAGTTCATTTCTTCTTTTTCTTTCTACCCTTGTGGTTTAATGATGATTTTCTTTAGTATTATGCTTGTGTTCCTTTCTTTATGGTTTTTGTGTATCTATTTTAGTTTTTGATTTGTGGTCACTATAGGGTTCATACTTGTCAATCTATAATTATATCTGTTTTAAACTGGTAGTCATTTAAGTTCAAGCACATTCTAAGAGATCTACATTTTTTACTCCCCTCCCCCACATTTTGTGTTTTTGATGTCATATTTTACATCTTTATGCTTACCTGTTAATTGTTTATTGTGGTTATAGTTGCTTCTACAATTTTTTGTCTTTTAATACACATATTGGCTTATTTAAGTGGTTGATCCCCAATCTTTACTATATATTTGCTTTTTCTAGGAGCATTTTTCCTTTCCTATTGATTCTTACTTCTTTTCTATTTAGAGAAGACTTTTCAGCATTTTTTTCAGGGTAGGTTTAGTACTGATGAATTCCTTAAGGTTTTGCTTGTCTGAGAAGTTCTTTCTCTTTCCTTCCATTCTAAATGATAATCTTGCTGGGTAGAGTATCCTAGGTTGAAGATTTTTCCCTTTCAGCACTTTGCATATATCATGCCATTCCCTTCTGGCCTGTAAAGTTTCTGCAGAGAAGTCAGCTAATAGCCTTATGAGGATTCCCTTGTATATGACTCTGTTTTTCTTTTGCTACCTTTAGAATTCTCTGTCTTTAACTTTTGCCATTTTAATTATGACATGTCTTGGTGTTGATTTGCTGGGGTTCATCTTGTTTCAGACCCTCTGTGCTTTCTGTACATGGGTGTCTGTTTCCTTCTTCAGATTTGATAATTTTTCAGCCATAATTTCCTCAAATACATTTTTGATCCCCTTCTCTCTTTCTTCTCTTTCTGGAGTCTCTATAATGCAAATGTTGGAATGTTAATGTTATCCCAGAGATCTCTTAAATTGCTTTCATTATTTTAAAATTTGGTTTTTCTTTCTGCTGTTCCGATTGGGTGATTTCCATTATGCTATTTTCCAGATCACTTATGTGTTCTCCTATATCACTTAGTCTGCTATTCATTCCTTCCAGTGTGTTTTTTATTTCAGCTGTTGAATTATTCATTTCTGATTGGGTCTTTTTAAAATATTTTCTAGTTCCTTTTAAAAAGTGTGCAGTGTTTATATCTTTTCCCTAATTCAGTTAACATTTTTATTACTAATGTTTTGAATTTTTAATCTGGTAAATTATTTATTTTTTTTTAAATTTTTTTCAGGAGTTTTCTTTTGCTCTTTCAATTGAGAGTAGTTTCTCTGCATTTTCAGTTTGCTTAACTTTCTCTGCCTCCATGAATTTGTGTGAATTACTTCACAACAGTTACCTATTGTGGTCTTGAAGGGGTGTATTTATGTGGGAGCATCCCTATGTAGACTGCATGTGCCCAATGCCTTTGGTGAGAGAGCTGGATGTAATGCAGATGCCAGTTACATCTTTCCTCAGGGTTTGCTGGAAGCTATCACCTTGGTAGGGGGTGGGTCTAGAGATGGAGGGGCTGGATCTGGTGCTGAATGTGAGGTGGGACTTCAGTTCTGTTCAGTGGCCATCACCACCCTGTCAGGGACAGGGTTTGATCCCTAGTTGCTGGAGCAGAATCCCTGAGGGTCGGGCTTGAGTTGGCTCTGTTCCCTTTAAGTGTGTGTGTTTTCCTTCTGCCCATATCAGGACCTTTGCCCCAGAGGAGGGGAGTGTTGAAGCAAGTGGAGCCTGTGTTTGGACAGAGGTCCAGTGTGCTGCCTGTATAGGTGTCAGTGGCTCTGCCCAGATGCAGCCTTGGATGTGAGCCCCCTTTGACTCTTACAGCTGATCACTTCCCTCTGCCTCTGCCACTCCTGAAGGGCTGTCAGGGACCTCCGTGGACTCTTGGCATGTTTAGGGAGGTTAGCTGTGACAGAGTGGCCACTGTCAGAGATCTGGGCAGCTTCTGAGGCACTGCCTGAGTAAACACCAAAAATGGCTGCCACTACCCTATCTGACCTCTGCTTTGGGACCAGTTCACCTCTGTATCCCATGGTCAAGTTTTTTCCCAGTCCTGGGTGCTCCACATCCTTTGCCACACTGTGGCATGGAGTGAGCAAGGCCAGAGCATTCGCTTGGCTTGGCCTGGGATGTGGGGCAAGCCAGTCACAGGAAAACTGGCAGCTGCTAGAGCAGATCTCTCCCTGCCCTGCCTTGGGGTCTAGTCAGCCCGAGTATGCTCCTCATGAGTGGAGTCCAGGCTTCTCCAGCCTTCCTGTCTGACTCAGCAGTCCTCCAACCAGCCAAGGGGGCTTGTTTCCTCCATATAGGGCCCCAGGACTGGGAGACCCACTCTGTGACTCAATCCACTCACTCCCCAAGGGGCGTGCCCACTCTTGTAATCTCTCTTTTCCTCTGAGTCCCCTCCCAGAGGCACAGGTCCTGACCTGATCACTTTTCTTCCCTCCTTACCCAATTATGTATTTATCTATCTATCTTCCTTTCAGCCTTGGTTGTACAGTAATCCTCCTGCCAGTTTCCAATTAGTTTTCATTGAGGATTATTCCTCATGTAGATGTACTTTTGATATGTTCTTTGGGGGAGGTGAGCTCCATGTCCTCTTACTCTACCATCTTGATCCCCAAATGCCCCCTTTTTAAATTTAGCTCATTATTTTTAAAAGTTGAAGTATGGTTGATTTACAATATTGTGTTAGTTTCAGGTATACAGCAAAGTAACTCAATTGTATATATATATAATTTTCAATTATAGATTATTAAAGATATTGAATATAGTTTATAGTTTCCTGTGCTATACAATAAATCCTTATTGCTTATCTATTTTATGTATAGTAATTTGTATCTGTTAATTCCTTGCTCCTAATTTTTCCCCCTACTCCCTTTTGCCTTTGGTAACCATAAACTTGTTTTCTATCTCTGTGTCACTCACTGTTTTTGTAAAAAATGTTCCCTAAATCAGTGGTTCTCACTATGGAGTGTCTTCATTAATATACCAAAGGGAATTTATTACTACCATTAATATAATTATTGGGCCTTTTAGATGTGAATTTTAAATAAATTATGTGAGGTTCAAGATTATTTCTATAATAACAGTACTTTGATTTATTGGCATTCTGATATAGATAGATTAGATAGATAGAGAGATAGAGTTCAAATTAGAATTAGAGTAGTTTATACTATGAAAATCACATGTACGTTGCAGACTGTCTTATTTACACTACCATTCATAACAAATGGTCATTACTAATGCAGTATCAGTTAAATGCATAAAGCTAAGTTCAAGAATAATAAAAAATTATCCCTCAAAACTCCTTAAGTAGCCAATAAAGTGCATTAAGTATGCCACACACAAATCTTTATTGAGTCTAACAAAGTTAGTTTTTCCTTTATTGTAAGAAATAGATTCCTGGTTCTAACGTGTGTGTGTGTGTGTGTGTGTGTGTGTGTGTGTGTGTGTGTGTACAACTGACCAGAGGAATCTTCTTTAGCCTTATGAGAGACTCACAGTAGGAGTTGGAGGTTGCAGAGTGGCAGGGTGGGTGGGGTGGTGGTAATCAAGTCACAGGTGCATCTGGACAGCAAATTCATACTTCTTCACTCTGAGGCCTACATGGGCCGAATGCAGGCAGAAATCTTAACACTGTATTTTGTGTTTTGCTTTATTTTTGTCTCTCTTTTTTGGTTTTGCTGAGCGATAGTTATATCAGCATATGTTCACTGAACATATGATGTAGATGCTTAGTATCATTAGCTGTGGTGTTGATTGCAAATGTTACAGTTTTTAAATTCAGTGAAAAACCATTTTCAGGTTTTCTTAATATATGAGTAAGTCCATAGAAAACGTGGCAAGCCTGTGAACATTACCTGTTATGTGTGTGGCTGCAGTAGAAAACAACTGCTGGTACTATTAGGTACTGCTGGTACTATCAGAAGTTACCCTTGACTTTGATGGTGTGGTCCTTGGGAAATAACAGTTTCCTCATGTGGTATATGTTTCAGGCAGGAAAAAAAGGTGGCTGTAAAGGGATGCAGAGAAAGGTCTCTGAATATAGCTAATGCCATATTACCCATTTATCCTGAAGCCATATTACCTGAGTTTTCTCCATTAGGCATGTATCCCAGTTTTGGTGTAGGCTTCACTAACATAGGGTGGTGACAGACCTCAGTTTGGTAAAGCAGGCTCTGAATGTACAGTCCTCATTCCTGTCATATCCCAGAGAGGGCTGGTGTCAAAACACCAACTCTTGAGGTAAGATTTCCCTTCTGGTACTTACAGCTTTTTTTTATTTATTTATTTATTTATATTTATTTATTTATTTATTTATTTATTTATTTATTTATTTATTTATTTATTTATTTATTTATTTATTTATTTATTTATTTATTTATTTATTTATTTACCACACCATGCAGCATGTGGGATCCTAGTTCCCCACCCAGGGATCGAACCTCTGACCCCTGCAGTGGAAGCATGGAGTTTTAACCACTGGACCACCAGGGAAGTCCCTGGTACTTATAAGTTTTAAACTATTGCTCTCAAATGCAAGGGGGAAAAGGACGTTTCTTCAGCATTAGTTTTTTTTTTTTTCTTTGGCCACACTGTGCAGAATGTGGGACTTAGTTCCCCGACCAGGGATAGAACTCATGCCCCCTGCCGTGGAAGCACAGAGTCTTAACCACTGGACTGCCAGGAGGACTGCCATGGAAGCCCCAGCATTAGCTTTTATTTTGTATACTCCTTTCTTCTAAGCAATGAGTTATGTTGAAATTGTCATGATTAGTGAGCAATAAAATGGACAGAAAAGCTGCTTTACTAAAATACTAAGTCAAATCTTCGTATAATTTTAAAACCCTCACTCTAAAGAGAATGCTGTTGAACTGAGAGTTTGTGCTCCAGGAGACGCAAGCAGCTGAGTGTCCATGCATGTAAAATTCTTAGGGGAAGAAGAAAAGAGTAGATTCACCTGAGAAATGCATCATGACTTTACCTTTTATATTTTATGTCTCTAGTTTATTTCAACTGCACATATCCATCCCATATTTTAGTTTTTATAATAAGTTTTCTTATGTTATATGCATACAATACAATAATATATTTTATATATTATATATTGGTGTTTTATAAATTTAAATATGTAAATCTATGTGTAATATATACTATATATTTAGTTATTTTAATATATTAAATTGTCAAATAAGATACTTCGCAAATATATATGTTTAAACACATATTATGTAACATTTATAAAACATATCAAATTGTATTTTACTTTTCCATATTTTAAATAATATTCCAAATGTATTTAAAAATATAATCCATATAATTTTATATATGGTATATATCAATATATATTAAAGATATATAATATATTTGGTATATAACATAAAACAATCAAATATTAAATATATCATTTAATTCATATTTAAATGTTACATTTAAATATGTAAATGAATATTTAAATTTATTCATATTAGATATTTATTACATGTTATATATATAAATAGTCATGAAAGTGTTAAAAAATGCAATAAATTAAAATGTTTCAAAAAGTATACATGATTTAAGTAAATACATATGGCTCTTCTATCTTTTCTATAAGTTTTAAATTCTTTGGGTTTCATTTACTTAATCTAGCTTTTACAAAATTTTACTAAGAAAATATTATCTTTTTCACAAGTATCATTTCCTTGTGTTGGTTTCTTTGCTTTGTTTTCCTCTCAGTAAAGGACTAAGTTACTGAATTTCCCACAGTGTTTTATGGAGAAAATTAGTTGTTTATGTTTTTATTATTTTTAAGAGGAACTTCATGTATAAGTAAGTGCTAAATGCTGGGTTAAATTAAGCTCTACTGGCTTCTTTATTTCAGGACTTCCCAGAGATTTTGCTAATTAATGTGCATTATGAATTACAAAATGGGAGTTATAGCATTTTGAAATTTTTGGAACTGAGAACATCCTCTCATTTTACTCCTCTTTTTTCCAGAAGTGTTTTTCAGTATTATTCTTTTTCCATGGAAAACATTATTCTTCTTTCAAAGTTTGTTTACTCACAGCATTCTGAGCTCCTCAACTTGAGATATTTGAAAATTCTATTACAGATTGAGCATATTTCAGAATCACTTGATGTATGTCAATATCAGTGCTATATGTCCCTTCCACAAAGCTTATACTCAAAGCTGTATAATGGTATAATGAAATACAAGTAGTTATAGTAAAAATTTACATAGTATTAATTCCAAAAATTATCTATTTAAATCTCCTTTAGGTAAGATTAGTGTTAGTGTCTGTATTATATCAATATGAGAAATTAGGTGATTTGTTCAGAGTCACAAAGAGAAAGTGGCAGAGCCAGGATATGAACTCGGATATTGTGTTTCCATGTTCAGTGATCAGTCCACTTATCGAATACATTTAAGTGTGTTACATAAAGCACACATGCCCATATGTATTTTGCCTACTTTCTCATTGTTTCTGATTATTTTTGTGGGGTAAGATGTCAAAAATATTTTAATGAAATTGACATCATAAAAAATACTGCTTTCAGATATGCTTAACAAAAATGCCACATTTGTTTAGTAATTTTGTCTTGCATTTATATAGCAGATTTCTAGGATTGCACTTCATTCACTACTGAAATATAATTTTCTGGTGTTAAATGGAGCAACAGGTCAAAAACACATACACTCTCATAACATGACTGTTGACAGGGTGTGAGAAAAATAAACTCACAAAAAGAAACTCTAGAAAAATTCTACAAATGCCAGTTAGAATGAAAACAGCACTGGTAAAAGAAAATGTAACATGTCTTGAGGCATTGCCAAACTATACATTTTTCATTCAACTAACTTGACGTAGCCTTCTCAAAGTCAGCAAAATTCTATAACAGAGTAGGTTTAGAACTGTGAGTTAGACTCATTGTTTGAGGCCAGTAGTACACTAATACCAAAACCAGAAAATGAAAGAGGTGAATGTCTCCTATGAGATTAATTTTTAAAAAATCAGAAAAATATTAGGAAATTGAATCCAGCAAAGTATAAAAAGACTTTCACATCAAGACCAAGGGAGATTTAGCCCAGGTATGCAAGGGTGTGGCAGTGTTCAAAAGTTAATCAGTGTAGTCCAGCATTTCAATAGGCTAAAGAAGAAAAATTATATGAGTATAGCAATTGATACAAAAAAATAATTTGACAAAATTCAATATCCATTCATGATGAAAACTCTCAGTAAAGTAGAAATAAAGGACTTCCTCAAATTGATTAAAAGATGTTAGAAAACTGAAGTTACTACCATACTTAATGTTGAAATACTGAAAGCTTTCCCCTTAACATGAGGAAGAAGACAAGGATGTCCACATTTGCCACACTTAATTGACATAGTACTAGAAATTATAGTCAACACAATAAGAAAAAGAAGTAAAAGGCAGATTGGAAAGGAAGAAATAAAATTGTGCCAATTTATAGGTGCCATGATTATCTATGCAGACAATTTGAAAGAATCTACAAAAGAATTCCTAGAACTAATATATGAGTTCAGCAAGATTGGTTCCAGAAGGACGAACACTGCATGATTCCCCTTATATGAGGCATCTAAAATAATCAAACACATAGAAGTAGACAGTAGAATGGTGTTTACCAGAGTACGGGAGGGAGGAAGATATAGGAAGTTGTTCAAAGGGAATAAAGTTAGAGTTATACAAAATGAGGAAGTTCTAGAGATCTGCTGTACAGCATAGTGCCTGTAGATAACAGTGAGGTATTGTGCACCTAAAATTTTGTTAAGAAGATAGATTTCCTGATAAGTGTTTTTACCACAGATCAGACAAACAAACAAACAGAAAACAAAGGGACACAAGGAAACTTTTGGAGGTGAAGGTTATGTTTATTACCTTGATTGCAGTGATGGTAACATGAGTGTATGCATATGTCCAAACAAATCAGATTGTATACATTCATTATGTGCAAATGTTTTTTCCAATTATACCTCAATAAAGCTGGAAAAAAATACCCTTAAAGCCAGTGCAAAAAGTATTGATTGCATTTCTACATAGTAACAATGAACATTGTTAATTCGGTTAATAACTGAAGTTAAAAATACATGTGCTCCAAAGAAAGTGATATACTTTAATTAGGTCTAACAAAACAGGTACAGAATCTCTATGCTGAAAATTACAAAAAGCTCATGAGAGAAACTAAAGTCTGAAATAGAGAGACATAATGGGCTCATCAATGTGAAAACTCAATATTAGTAAAGATTAGTAAAGTGCAAAAGCAATTCAGTGGAAGAACAGCCTTTTAACAAATGGTGCTGGAGCAATTGGATGACCATAGGGAGAAAAAAATTTTACAAAGATAACTTGATCTAAACCTCACATTTTACACAAAAATTAACTCCAAATGGATCACAGACTTAAATGAAAATGTAAAACTACAAAACTTTTAGAAGGAAACATAGGAGAAAATTTTTGAGACCTAGGACTAGGTAAATAGTTCTTACACTTGACACCAAAAACTTGATACTCAAAGGGGAAAATTAATAAATTGGACCTCACAAAAATTAAAAGCTTCTACTTTTTTGTAAGGATGAACAACAACCTAGAGAGATTGGGTAAAAATATTTTCAAACCACATGTCTTGACAAAGACTTGCATGTAGAATATAATGAACTCTCCAAACAACAATTAGAAAAATCCAGTTAGAAAATGGTCAACAGTCTTAAACAGGCATTTCACTGAAGAAGATATACAGATGACAAATAAGCACATGAAAAGAAGCTCAACATAATTAGTCAATAGGGAAATTAAAATTAAAACCAAAATGAGAGTTTAGGTGTAGTGATAATCTTACCTAGTGATGGTGATATTAGAATGGCTAAAATTATTTTTAAAATAAAAAGTATTAATAACATTAAATGCTGGTGAGGATGCTGAAAAACTGAAACCTTTGTACATTACTGGCAAGAATTTAAGATGGAACAGCTACACTGTAAAATTGTTTGGCAGTTTCCTATAAAACTAAACATGCAAATTCTATACAATCCAGCAATTACACACTTGGGAATTTATCCCACAGGATGAAAACTTATGTTCATACAAAAACCTGTATACAAATGTTTATGGCAGCTTTATTTGGAATAGCCAAAAATTGGAAACACAAATGTTCTTTACTGGATGAATGATTAAAGAAAATGTGGTACATGCATACCCTGGAATACTACTCAGCAATAAAAACAAAGAGATTTGTGATGTATTCAACAACTTGGATGGATCTGCTAAGAATTATGCTGAGTGAAAAAGCCAATTATAAAAGGTTACATACTGTATTGTTACATTTACATAACATTCTTGAAATAAAACAAAATTATGGAGATGAAGAAGAGATTAATTGTTTCCAGAGGTTAGGGATGAGATGGGGACACACACTGTGAGTTTTGCATATTAAAGCAAGAATGAAATAATATTTTTTCCCTTTCACATTGCGAAGATAAAAAACCCTTTCATATTGAGTGTTGGCAAGGGCATATTGAATAGACATACTACTGAGGTGAATAAATCAATGCGATCACTTTTAGAGGGGGCAGTGTTTAGCTTTACTTAAACACTGTGGCCCTGGAAAATAATGATGGTCAAAAAATCCTCCTGCCACCCTTTTTGCATTCCCAGAAACGACTTATTGCAAAGACCCCCTCTTCCCCACATGACTTACGCAAGACTGGAAGGTGACCACTTTGTTTACTTATCGTAAGACACAGATCCTCCAAATTCTTGTTTTTATGGTCTCATAAATGAGTAGCTGGACTGTTTGTACCCACTGACCAGTCTGTACAAAATACCTGCTAACTCAGCTTGACCATACTTTAGTCAGGCTGCCTTCCCTCTCCAGGCCCCTGAACTTTGGCCCACTCTTCAACACTGGACTACACAGAACCACCTGTCCTTAATGCCTCTCTCAAGAATCGTCTGACCTCAGGGAAAAACATTTCCTGATCAACTGTCCCATTACATCACCTGCTAAGCCCACTCCCCAACATCCGGTTCTTAATAGCTTTGTTTATTCCTCTCTATAAAATAAAAACCCTTTTCTGCCTGACTTTGAGATGTTGGCAGTTCTTACAGTCATAGTGATCTCCTACTGCAGTAGGCCCCTTCACTCTGTTGCAGTAGTCTTTTTGATTAGGGCCTCTCCTTACTTATGTTAGGGTTTGTTTTTATTTGACAGAGGGAATTTTAGCAATGTCTACAAAAACTTAAAATGGGTATACTCTTTTACTTAGTAACTCCTCTCTTGGATTGTTTTTACAAAAATACTCATCCAAGTATGCCAAAAAAAATGTGTGTCAAGAACATTCACTCCAGTCTTACTTAAAATAGTAAAACAAACACAAAATAACACATTTAGGAAAAATCTAAATACTTATCAACAAGGAACACCTAAATAAATCATGTCATCTGTACATTAGAATGTCATGAGGTTGTAAAAATAAAAAATGTTACTTCTGATTATGTTGATATGGGAAGATGACTATGAAGTTGTGTTTAAAAAAGAACAAATTATATAACAATATTGCATGATTCCACTTGTCCAAATTTCTATGTATATGCAGATCTATAGATTATAGACATGAATATCTATATTCGTCTGTTTATCTATCTATTTATCTATCTATCTAGAGAGACAGAGACAGAAGGAGAGAGACACTTGAGAATGTATATACCTAGGACTTTTTTCTGGAACTGTATAATCCCATAACAGTTACCAACTGAAAGCAGAATTTAGAGGAAGGAAGGAAGATGCTTTTAGTATTTTTCTTTATATGCATCTCTTTCTCTATTTGGATGTTTTACAATACACACATATATGTATGTTTATATAGTTAATTTTTATTTAAAAATATCATATAACAATGGTATTTTTTTCTGTGTACAGTTCTGTGAATTTTGTCATATGTCTAGATTCATGTAACCAATCTGTGCTATACAGTATATCCTTATTGACCATACATATTTTTTACAATCCATAATCTAATTAAAACGGACTATGTGGCCATTAATATTTTCATGAGACATTTTGTTCTAAAGGATGTTCATGTCCTGGGGGACTGTGAATTCTTCAGGACATTTGAAACGCTTAATTCTGGATACAGAAGGGCTGCCAGAAAGGCAGGAAGTTAAATTAAAATATTTACATAATATTACTTGAGGTGTTGACATTCTGTGGGTTCTATATTGAAAAACATGCTGAGATTTTAGCAATTTGGGACTGGCAGAGAGGAGTGATTCAGAGCTCCCCTCTCTAAAGTCAAGTTACAGTAACAAGAACAAAAACTTAGAAGCAAAAACTGAGCTTAGTAAGGGCAGCTGGGTGGCCTAATGTTCAAGTACATTGCACACTCAGGCAGAATTGTGGGAAGATCTGGGGTGAACATGGGGGAGAGTTCCAATCCAATATTTGGAGAACTATTGTAAGAGTTTCCCAGCAGCTCTCTTACTTGGCAGTTAGGCAGGGCATCAGCAAGCAGTCCTAACTGTACTTTTTAATCTGTAAACTCATTAGAGGCTTTTGTTTGTTTGTCTTCCCAAAATAACTTTTCTCATTGTACTTCATGTATACTTATTTAAGGTCTGGATGTTCTCTCTTTTAGCTGAGTGGATCTTCAGCTTCTTTCTGACAAGGATTCATTCACTTATTTATTCATTAATTTATTCAAAATTATTTCCTAAGTGCTTACTATATTTAAGGTATGCACCAGTGAACAAAACAGACAAGAAACCTCACTCTTATGGAATAAAAATCCAGTACGTGAAGAGAGACCAAACACATTTTATACGGTGATAAATGCTAGGCAGAGGTGACATGACAGAGAGTAATCTGGTGTCACTTGTCAGTTAGGTGGTCAAGGAAGGTTGCTCTAAATAGGATGAGTGAATTGAGATCTGAATGACTACAAGGAGCAGCTCTAGGAGTTCTGAGATGAAAAACATCAAGACATGCAGAACAGCTGGTACGGAGGCCCTGATGTGGTGTGAGCTGGCTAGGAGAAGGGGAAAGAACACCAGTGTGGGTAACAGACCAGGCAAGCTGGCAGTATGATGCAGAAGTTGGATCAGATACCACCATGCAAGCCAGTATAAGAAGTATGTGTTGTACTTGAAGTGTGCTGGGGAATTTAAAAGAAGATTTTTAAATAGAGGGGTGATATTATTTGATTTATGTCTTCCAGAGATCAGTTTGGATCCTGTGTGGGGGAAGCAGAGGAAGCAAGGGAACCAGTATGGAAGAAGATATCCCAGTGGTCTAGAGGAGAGATGATGTAGCCTTGAACTAGGTAGTAGTAGAGAAGGAAAGATATGGTCAAAATTGGGATGTGGTGAAGGTGTTAGAAATTAGAGGGTTTTTCCTCCCTTATATTTCTATCTAGGCATTCTGTAACTTAGATGCTCACCTTATTTTATGCATGGCTGTTGAAACTGGAGACAACACAGGTTTGAATCACTTGTTGTGCCTAGTGCCATATGTTGGAAAAATGAGATGTATTTCGAAATCTTTCAACCCTAATTGAATTGTAAAATGTCAGAGACTCACAATAAGTATATAAAGGTAACAGCCGGGACGCTCCCCTCCATGGGTAAACATCAGCAGCTTCACTATTCCGGACCCTCAGTTAATAAAAGTCCTGCTTAGTAAGGGGTGAGGGTTGTTGTAGTGATATGCGGATGAGCTCAATTAAAAGAAGATGTGAAATCAATAGATATACCAATAAAACATTTGTAAAATGCTTCTTCTCTGACTTGGGTATTAGATGCCCCTACATGTCTGATTAGCATTCCAACCCAATGATCCTATGAGCTTCTTTTGCTATTGTCTTAATTTCAATAATCTGGGACATTAAGGAGAATGCACATATTAAAGAAGGGGATAAAAGGCTTGTCATAATGGTAACATACTTTGGAACATTTCTTCATATATTAGGGGCCTCTAACTAATAAGTAAGAGAGAGAGGGAAGAATCCAACCCAGGAATGGAGAATGGACAGGAATTAGGAAGGGTACTCAGAGTTTAACTAGAGTAGACTAGGGATGGAGAGTTAAACAACGTAACTGACACACACAAGAAGAGTTAAATGAAACTAATATAGGGGAAATGAAGAATTTTGAACTGGTGGATTTTCCCAGATGATGGGCTATACCTGCTATACTGTATCTGAGTCTGATTGGCAGAGAGACTGGCTTTGAAGCATGGCTGGTGTTTCCTGTGAAAAATTTATTGCTGAGACATCAGACTCTGCATCTGGAAAGGATGATTTAGTTTTTTTAAAAAAAAAAATCCCTTCTTCTTTACTGGCAAATAATGAAGCTTGAGCATGGTAGCTGTTTAAGGTTACTTAGGAACTGGGCAGGATTATTCCTGCAAGAGGTAGGGCATCAGATCCCCAGCTGAGAGGAAGATAGAGACAGAAGATACAAGGTATCTTCTGGGCAGTGCACACTGACTCTGAGACATGACTACAGTGATCTCTGTCTTGACCCTTGAGCCTGAGAAGTCTTCCCTGGAGGGAAGGCAGTAGAGGAGGAATCCCCTGCCTCATTGGAATCACCTCATTCCACTTTTCCCCCCAAGTCCATAGAAAAGAAGGGGTACGGTGGGGTAAGATTTTGGAGAATCTCCCCGGCTTTTGTTGTGAGCTGGAGTTTACCATTTTTCTTCAGAGCTTTAAGAGAAGAACTGGAGATTCTTATAGCAGCTTGTTCTCTGTACCCCTTCCCATTCTTTTGTAGAAAAAGGAAATAAGTTATTCCTTACAGGAAAATGTAAACTGCCTTCATTTATAGCCTCCTTTCAGGAATGAAAAGCCTCATGGGGAGAGAATTCTTCAAGGAAACAATCATTACTGCTGTGTCATCTTTCTCAAATTAATTATAGCATGGCTATAATAACTGCATTTCCCTTCATCTTCACTACCTTTTTCAGCTTAACAAAAAGACCAGATGTTACTAAATGGCGATCTTCTTCGTAGTACAATGCTGTGGTCTCTAGGGTTTAAGGCTCATATGCAGGCCTTTCCATAGTCACATGCCTAGGGAATGAGGCTGTGTTTGGGGTTAGTAAATACAAAGACCTTAATTTTATTTAGCATTTCCTCAGTAATAGCTCTGCATTCATTAATGGCACCTTGGGTCCCTTGGGATAGTCACACATTAAACCAGAAATACGCAAATTGTCACAATTGCAAAAGCAAGAGAAGATTTTAACTCCTGAGTAACCATCATTTTTTCACGGGAAGGAGTTATCTGATGTACAGTTCAAAACTATAATTTTGAATTGGGACCAAAGTTAATTTTATTTTTTTCAGAAATACAGGCACTCTTAAATAATGTTTAAATGTAACCTTTTCTGTTTATTAAGAGATGTTTAGATCAATATAATTAGATAAATGTGAAGTCACCTGCCCTTGTGCTTATAATATAATTGGCCCCCAAATAAATGTCAGGGGTTACTACTATTCATGGTGATCCCATCTTTGACCTTGGTATACATTAGAATTATACCAAGTAGAGGAAGTGGAAAGATTCTTTAGATTGGAAAATATATTTGACAGTGTCTAATTTTTATATTCTCATATAGAAAAAAATGAGTCCCAGAGGAGGCAAATAGTTAGGGAACTCATACAGTTAGGGCTGACACAGGAGGAACTAACGGATATCAGAGCCAGAAGATGGCAGCTTGAATCTTTTGTCTGCTTCACATCCACTGTGTTGACTTTGGGCAAATTAGTGAACTTCTTTTAGCTTCAGTGTAAAATGAGTATATTAATACATGGCTCATTGAGTTTTTGTTTGGAGGTCAAATGAAATGTTTTGTTGAAAATATTTTATGAACTACAGAAAACTAAAACATGCTTACTATTATTAAAGGAAGAAAAAAATAACATATATTGGGCTTTTTATAATTATATAACATTACAGGGGCTTTTTCTGAGAGCTTCGCATAGCCAAACCATATTTTATGAAGATTGCATTATTTTCTTATTTTCACACTGAGAAAACAGAGGCTTAGAATAGTGAGCCTCTGGCCCAAGGTCACAATTAATGAATGGTAGAACGAAACCTCAAGCTTGGATTCAGCTCTTGTCTCCTCCCTCATTATTATCCTTTCCCAGTTGGTTCTCCTAAAGTAAACCCTCCCTTTGATCTGTTTCACTGGACTATCCATTTTAAAGATGTTTTAATAAAGCTGATAAAAAATGAGTTCAGTGTTTAGCTTTTATTTCACTTAGAAAGTAAATATTCCTTTTAACTAGTGAGACCACTATTATGGGAGAAAGTGCCAAAGAAGACATTGGACAGAGACAGTATTGGTTGTTCAGGGAATAAGTGGTCTGCCTGTACCACCATGCAAAATATGTCTGAAAGAGCGCCTTCAAACATTAATTCCAAACAAACATATTCTTCTCAGGTAGGTCTTTGTTTACACCACCATGTGGGTGGTGTAAGTGACATCTGTAGACATTATATGTTTTGTCTGACTTCTTAGTCCTTGAATATATATATAATGTTCTCAGACAGTGGCACAATCTTCCCCCCACCGCACCCCTCAGAAGACATTTGGCAATTTGGTTGTCACAGCCTAGGGATGGGACTGCAGCTGGCACCTAGTGGGTAGAGGCCATTGATGTTGCTGAATATCCTGTAATGCACAGAACAGCCCCACAGCAAAGAATTATCTGGCCTGAAATATCAATTTTTAAAAAAATAATACTTTTCATTAGAATAGGGTTACATCATTTTCAAAACACTTTCATATAACTATAAGGTAATATACATTACCTTATTGATCCCCACAAAATCACTGTGGGGTAGAAATGTTTCTTTCTAATTATAGACAAGGAAATTGAAGTTTGAAGGGTCTAAGCAATTTTACCAAGGCCATGTGACTAGGAAAAAGAAGGTGTTAGAGCATGAAAATTCATCTTCTGTCTCTTCACATCCTACCTTCCATATTTTTCCTTGAAATCCTCTGGTCAAATGTGGATACTCCAGTCTCCTTCTCCTCAAGCCTAGCATGGTACCGCCTACCCGCTAGAGCTTCAAACATATGTAATGATTGATTGACTAATTGTAAAGGATCTCAAGGACAATTACCCATATTATTCCATTCTAGTGTTTATAAGAAATGTCAACTCAGACCCTTGGGTAATATTTCTGTGTAAATTTCACACGCATTTTGTTTCCTATAAGTAAACATTGTTTTATTTCTGTTTTCATGATTTTGCTCCATTGTAAATCTTAGACTGTGTCAAAGTGCAAAAGCCTAAAACTTCCAGCTAGCAACAGGATGTAGCCACTTGATATCTGCCTCTTTAGCTGAGATATTCACATAGGAAAACGCAGGCAGAAAGCAGGAGGGGGAACCAGCTTTTTGAGTGACAGCACATTTCAATAGCAGGTAAAGGACAAATGAAACAGAAGTGGGGACAATGTACTTAAAAACAACAACAATGTAATTATAACAACAATTACAACAAAAACAGTAATGTGTATGGTTTTCTGCCAGGATTTCCACCCAAAAACTAATTTATTAAGGTGGTATGTTAACAATGCACAACAATAGTAAGGCTGGCTTAGTTTTATATTTAGCTCAAGAAGCAATTTAAGTCAGAAAGAAAAAGAACACTCAATCTGCACATGATGGACAAACTGCAAGATGTTCAACACATTTGTTTAGCAGACAGTAGAAACAATCCACCTGCAAATTTGAAACTTTCTCCATCCTTGGGTTGAAATTTTGTAAAATGAAAGCCATCAGTTAATTTGGTCATTTCAGTGGGAAAAAAAATAAATCCGTAGTTATTTGGCAATATGTCAAAATATGTTCTGAGGGAGAAAAAAAAACACATACTCTTAAACTGATGATTTTGGCTGAAATTTTAACTTTTTAATTGGTGCTTCTGTTCTGAGGCAAGCCTTTTTTTTTTTTTAGCATTCTTTACCTTCCTCCATATTTATAGCTTCATTTTACTCTCACATTTTATCTCACAAAAAATTCTAGTTACTGGTACCAACTAGTACATTTACCCATTTTTCAACCTTATGTTTAAGTGTGTATTGAAAATTTTTCTTAAAGTTGAGAACAAAATTGACCATGTTTATTTGCTGTGAGTGTTGGATATTTAACATTGAAATTTTTTTTTTTTTTAACATTGAAATATTGAATAGAAGATGAGAAGCAGATTTGTGGTCAACATGAGAGATCATGAGCTCAGGTTTTGTTTAATTTCCACTTTAGTTTTGTACTTTCTCAATATTTACAAAAATATAGGAGAAAATAGGATTTTGGGGGAAAACTTTCTTCATCAAAACAACATCGTCTTTTATAATTAAAAATATTTAGTGCTGCTCTGTCATAGATGAATGAAAATATTCCTTCTCCCTCTTCATCTTGCCTTTTATGATCTAATAATCTTAAAATATATCTCAGCTTTGGTTTAAATAAATCAATGGCATTTGATTAAAAATATCTGACATGGTGAAGTAATGCTGTCAGAAAGTAAATAGGTAAATAAGTTAGACTCTCTTCATTGTTACTTTAAAGCTGATGATGTACTTGTTCACATGGAACGTCATAAATCAAAACCAGTTTTTCTCGGAACAATGTTACTTACTCTTTCTTCCTTTCTCCTCCCTCTGCACACTCCAGCTCA
Source organism: Balaenoptera physalus (assembly GCF_965194825.1). Taxonomy (NCBI): domain Eukaryota; kingdom Metazoa; phylum Chordata; class Mammalia; order Artiodactyla; family Balaenopteridae; genus Balaenoptera; species Balaenoptera physalus. The sequence continues at coordinate 45,768,769 of NC_138886.1, forward strand.
GACTCCTAGAAAGCAAGAGGCTTACCTCTCTTCAAGAAAGGGCCCTGTCCTTCAACTCACATGTGAACTCATACAACCTTATTTCATAAGGGATATCTTTCCATTGAGGTTATTTTATAAGGCTAAGAAAATTCTGAGATCATACTTTATTCTCATTTTACACTCTGTGTTACACTTTACATTAAATAAAAAGACATGAACATAATTTCAGAGAACAAGACTGGGGGAAATATTTCCCAATTGCTTGATTTCAAAGGATTGTACTGATTACTCTCATTCTACCATGTTGAGAGTTACAGAAATGTTGACACAGTGCTGTCTTATTACTCACTAAGAAGACAAAACTGTTTGATTGTGTCTTGTAGCATCTCTTTTTCATACCGCATTCCACTCTTGCCTGCCTTCCAGCAGTTGCTTGTAGCATCATCTTTTTTCCACATGGGCCAGGCCAGCTGATGTGTGCTGCTTGAGTGCTGATGAGCAGGGTAGCGGCACCTCCTGGGTAGTGACCTTGTCATGTGACATGCAGCACAGCTATATGACGCTAGGCAACAGCAACGGCAGTCCAGCCAAGCTTGCAGCCATCCAGAATGGCCTGATTCATTTTGATCAAAGAATCAAGATGACTTGCAGACTAAGAGAAAGAGCTCTAACCTGAAGGACAGTCTTTCTATTAACATTCTATAAGGTGACACATTCTGTATTTGTATATTCACATGCGTGTAAAAAAAAAAAAAATACAGTTGTCATCTCACTGCCAGTTTTAAATAGAAAAAAAGACGATGCATGAATATCTGTATTTATGAATGTCTTTCATTTTCCCTGAGGCAGTTAAAGGATTTTGTAACTTATAGACTATTTATTCTTACAAGTAACATGGCATCTTTAATGTGGGGGGCAGAGCTATCAGCTCCTTTAGATACCCAGGAAAAATTAGGACTTGTTCCTGGATTCAAAAATAGATATATCTCATGCTTCAAATGTACAACCATACGTTTTCATCAAAAGTTTTCAAGAAATGAAGAATTAGGGGAAAATATAGAGGAAAAAACTTTTTTATTAATAAAAGACTAGATGTAAGCTTGAGAGAGTAAAAATCCTATAGAAGGATTCTATACTCACTTTTAGCTTTATTTCCTGTCCTTCTGTTTGCAATGGTATACATTATTTTTATTGTTGTTTTATAGGATTTAATTATTTCCCGTTTAAGATATCTGTTTAAGGATCTTTCTTCCCCCTCCTCCTTCCCTCCCTCCCTCCCTTCCTTCCTTCCTTCCTTTCTTCCTTCCTTCTTTTTTTAATCAGTTTTGATGATCTTCTAAATTTATCTTAGATTGGAAATAAGGCCACTCAATTTGCATATACTGTCTTTGAGATAGTGAAGAGAGGACAGAGGAAAGCACTATTTTGTATGTCTTGAGTTTAAAGACTTCAGTTTAACTTAAATGATTACAGCTATAAAATCAAAGTATAATAATCACATTTTTTTTTCAATTTAAAAAGGTCTTAGTCTAGTTATACAATGAATTAATTTCCTTATCTGAATTCTAACCCATCAGGTTAGGTACTCCGTTGTCTAACCACTTTATTAACGGATAATTGCATACCTGCTTCATCTTTGCCATCTTAGTATGCAGGACACATTCTCTTAAAACAACTCAAGCTTTCTCCCTATCTTCCAAGCACCGCCATTTGGGAAAAATGTATTATCCAAGTTGGCAATGTCTGTATTAATCTTGAGATTCTTCCAGGTTTATTTAAAGTGCTTACTTTTAGGTGTTCTGATATTTAATGTTTCATGGATCCACAGAAGTTAATTGCAAAGACAAATGGGGGTAGGGTGTATAGTGCTGTAGGTGAAAGGTTATGCCTTAATTTGGCAAAGTGACTTTAAATTAGGTCTCAATCTCAATTGGTTCCCCATGATTTTGCTCCATTAATGTGGTTTTAGAGAAAACTTTCAAACGCCGACCCCTGAAAAATCCTCCATAGCCATTGGATTGTTTCCTTAACAGAAAATGAGAGAAGAAAAATGTCAGGAAGAGCAGGAATTATCATAACCTTGTACTACACTGATCAGAACCCCACTCTACGTCAATGATGATAAAACTTGCCAGAATAACCCAATGACTCGTTTTTGCAGAATGCTAATCTTCAGGATCAGGCTCAAGAACAGCAAGAGGATTACAGACATGTCCTCCTAATGAGAGTCAGCGTCCTTATAATGAGAGTCAGCATTGAGGCTGTCCACGTTTCACTGACACAAGTCAGTGAAAACATTCAGAAATTACTTTAGAAGTCACTTTAATATCAGAAATTATGAAGAAATATTCCATCATGACAGTTTTTTCTATTACTTTCATCTGCTTCTAATTTTTAACTCTTATCAACTTATAAAGAGCTTCTTTCAATAAAGACACTTGACCACTGTGCTTCTCCTTATGGAGAATAGATATATTAATTGTATGAACAATCAATTTGCATAGATTCAGATTATTCAGCACATGCCTTTTCTTTTTGTCATATCAACCAAACAAATTATGTTGAGAAGGAAGAGAGTCAATCTCGAAAGTCATCAACTGTCAATAAATTCTCACCTAAAATAGAAATAGAGTCAAACCAAAATTTTTAGTGTGAATATTGTTTAAAAATGAGCACTTTTGTCATCAGTTAACAGTTAATTTATTTGTTAGGGGGAGTAGGACACAACATGATTAATTAGCTTAATGTATGTGTGCTGCATGCAAATACAGAGACAGCGGTGCCAAATTATGCATGCTTCGTGTTCACTGGGTTGAGCAGGAAAATACAGTCTGGAAGCACACAGATTTCTACTGAGGCCTTCCTTTATTCTCAAGGGACTAATTCTCATATCAGCCACACAGCGTTTTATTTTTATCATTGAAACTGGGAAACAAGTTGGCAAAATTGTCTGAATTTTAATTAAGCTGTTTAAAAACATTTCCTCACAGCCCACTTTAAATGTATTAATATGCCTTAAATGTACAGTATATTTAAGCAATATTAGCTTGGTGGGCCTATAATAGCCATCCTCCTCTTATATTAAAAAATTTTTTTTAAAGTTAAAATCAGCAACAACAATACTGTATGTACTTAGGGGGAAATTGCACTTCCTGTTACTGAGGTGAGTCAAGAGGAAAACATTGGTGACATTTAAGAAAATAGGATTTTATATACTCTGCATTTTAAATAACATGATTAAGGTAACTGAAAAGAGGTGTCCAAGTTGGGAGAATATCAGGAACACAACACAGTGTTTTTCTAGGAACTGAGGTGCATTCTGGGTTGGGGGTTGATAAGCTAACAAAAGTATAGCCTATTAATTCTAATTCTAATGTGTTTTAAGGCCTGACTCTACTCTGGTGTTTTACACTGCAATTCTGGATTTATTACTACTACATAATTATAATTATAGTAATTTTGTACTATTACCTTTGCTTTCAGTCTCCCCTTTTCTGTCTGCCTCTCTCTCTTAAAACCTCCCTCAGAGGCATTAAAGCAAGGGAGCTAATAAAAAAAAAAAAAAATGACTGGATGCTGTAACACAGATGCCACCTGACAGGTCTGAAAGCCTTGGTCACATATAGACCACTGGACTGTGTGGCTTTTCTGATATGCAATAGCTATGACAATTTGTTCTGAGTTACCTTGAACTATATTAGTCTGCCGATGAACTGAAGAAATGGAAAAAACAGTTCATTGTTTTGTGAACATTATGTTTGTGGAACCCCATTTAAAAGAAAGGAAATTCTTCCCTGATATCTAGGAGAGTTATCTACAAATAGTTTATAAATATATATCAGTCAGGAGGTGTAGAGTCAAAGGGAAATGCTTGTAACAGCCTCTGCCAAAGATTCTTAATGCAAAGCATAGGAGTCTTCCTGTAATGTCATAATTATCAGCTGGAAGCCCTCCATACAAAATGTAAAAATAACCATGTGCCATCTGGTAATTGGTTTTCCCAGCAAATACATATGCAAAAGGGAATCAAGAGCAACAACAAAATTGAAAATCCAGTGCACAGGAATGCTGTATGACGGCTGGAGTTTTAATAAGCCACTTGCTGTGAAATCAGTTTTACAGTCCCATAGCATGATGATATAAAGCATTATAAGGTATATACATAAACATGAAAGTTCCATTATATTTATGGATATGGGCAAAGCAACAGCACTTAACATTTGGGCTTCCCATATTGAGAGACATCGTTCTTAGGAGATTTTTACATGAAGTTAAATAGTAGCTAATGAAAGTGAGCTAAAATCACCATGACATTTAGTCACAACTGAAGTTTATTTCCCCAGGTTTACTTCTCATGACTGAGTTTATGGCTGCATTGTTTTCTATTATGAAGAAGTTGAAGTCCCTTTACAAAATAGCACGTAGATTTTCATAATGCTATTAGTGGTATAAAAAAAAGGGTCTACCAGCGTGAAACTGTTCAATTCTACGTTAAAATTGTTGGGTCAGTATGGAAACGTGTGTAATTACTTTGACATCATGGGTTGGCTTAGTCTTTTTGTAACCTTGTACTTGGCTGCTCTTGCCCTTTAAATCATTCTCTATGAAATGTTTCGCTTCCCGCCATGGCAAACAAGAAGAAGCTGTAGCAAAGCAAAACATATGGGTAGCTACAAATTCATCACTGGCATCATTCAGCAAAAATTCTTCATAATTTACAACACTAGGAGCAATGGCAACACTGGCCTGTGGCATAAGGTGTCTTCCTTTACATATCTCAAAGCATTTCTTAATCGCTGTTTAATTCAATTCCATTCATATTCTTTTGGGGAGCAAGGGGATTAAAGATGGCTTTCCAGTGAATTCCTTATAAAATGCCAAGTTCATCCTCTCCTTCCCTGTTCCATCATCCTGAGAGAGTGAATCACTGTTATTTGTTCTCACTGTAGGACTCAAGTCTTTCATCCCGACTTCACATGTCCAAAGTTTGATACTAAAAGAATCAAAGAAAACTGAGCTTTTAGGGCATACAGATAACTGCAGAGATTCTGGGGCTGCTGAATGAGCTCTAGCAGTGTTCTCAGATTTACATTTTGTTCTGAAATAGATAAGTGGAAAATATTTAATACTAAAACAAATTCTTGAGTCCACTTTGTAGTATTTTTAATTATTTAGTATATACTTAAGACCAGTTCAATTTTTTTTTTACCTCATGTCGCCAGGACGTGGTCAGAAATAGGTATATTGTCAGTTTGGTGTATGTGAGGCTGGACTTATTTTTGAGATGGCCATGCAGCACTTGAGTTTAGTATTTGTTTGATTGCTTGGACAGAGGACAGGACCCCTGATTTGACTTACTGAGAAGCTGAAGGAAGAAGAGGCAGAATAACTTGTCCATTGACACAAAGGTAATACATTATACAACTTAGTAACTAGGAATGAATGAAACTCCAGCCCCATGGTAAGGAAGAAGGCAAGTGAATTTGTATTGCAGTGTAATGTTCAAGAGTATATCCTTTGGGTTCAGTCTCAGGCCTGCCACTATTAACTCTATGACCTTAGGTGATTCCCTTCACTTCTCTAAGCCTAGTTGTCTTCATCGGCAAACTGCTGATAGTAGTAATTCAATAGCATGGAAAAGGAGGTAGTGTAAGGTAATGGTCAAGAGAGGCATGTCTGGAGTAATACTGCCTGGGTTTGTATCCCAGCTTCAAAGTTTACAACTGTGTCATCTTGGACAAGTTTTTCAACAATCTTCTGCCCCTGTTTTTTTTATCTGTAAATGATCTGTGTATCAGAAATGGAAACCTTAAGCAGTTTTTGTGAGTTGTGTGTAGACTGCTTAGAATAGTGTCTATCACTTCATGTGATCGGTAGACAAACTATTGCTATCCTTATCATGAACTTAAAATGATGTGCTTAGGTGCCAAGATGAGTAAATAAAGTAAAAATTGAGTAGCGTGAAACTATCGTTTAAAATTTTAAATTGCCTGTGAAGTACTGTGTGTGTGCTTCTGTGTATACAGCTCTGTGCAGGAGTAGGTATATATAAATGTACAGGGTTAGTTTGGTTTATCAGAGGGCATATATGCAAAGTATAACTTACGTTAAATTCTATAAAAGAGAGTGGGAAAAGAAAAAGTAAAGACCATATATCTTTGGCAAAGAGTTGCGGGCCATGAATAAGTTAAATGCATGAATGATACTAATCACTGTTCTTATGCATAGATTTAACTTAAGAATTAAATGAAATAATATCTGTACTGCCTTTCTGATAGTGCCTGGCATATTGAAAGGGTTAATGAAATGCTGACCACTATTCATAGCATCCTCATTATTATTTGCATTTAGTTACATTGCAGTGCAGATAACTTCTTTGGTGAATTGTCAATCAAAAGTCAGATCCCATCTTTAAGCTGTCTTTAGGGAAGTGCTCAGATTGGCTTCTTCTGTCTTCTGAAAGCAGCAATCACTGTCCCCTTTTCTAACCAATCTGGTAGTAGCCAGGGGGAAGGACATGAAGTCAGGCTTAATGGAAGCATCTTTCCTGCTTTGAGAGTTTTCTGCTTTCCTGTCTTCATGTGAGTGAGAAAATGTTGATGATCTACTGTGGGACAAGAAGAGACTTTTCTTGCTATTTATTCTTTTTATGTCAGTGTCTTGCCATAGTGCCATATTTAAGATCCACTGATAAGAGTCCCCAAAGTCACACTTTTGTCATGAGTCTGAGGCAGTCAGTGACAACTTCTATTTGCCTGTTAAGCTGGTTCTATTGTATCAATAGAAATGCATTTATACATTTTGATATAGACAAGGGAAAGTGACACACCTATCCCTTGACTGGATAACCTCGTACCAAAGGGTAGAATTTCTATATTCCTGTAATTGTTCTTTTTTTTTTTAAGTTAGATGCACCAGAAACTCTACTATTACTGAAATTTTACTAAACTAGAAGTACTTCCCTAATTTTTATTATGCTTTTCTACTTCCTAAGTGTTTTATTCAATATAAATTGTTTTCTTTTCAAATTTAACACACACACTATACCAAATTCAATATTTGTTTCTTGAGAAGAGCAAAATAAGTGGTGATATATGGAAGATGATTATCTCCCAGCTAACTTTATGCATTTCTTCCAAGTCTTCTCAGAGGCAAGCACATTCCTCGACAGTACTGCAGGCAGAAGTACACGAATATGGTTACTGAGGTTGATTTGTAGGAAAAATGAAGGGAGCTTGTTGTTATAAAGTGAGAAAGACTTCTGGCTACTACTCAGTTGTTTTATGCACCTCACACTGTTAGCCTGTTTGGTAGGAAAGGATTCTAGTTCCTTTGCTTAGCAATAGCAAAAAGCCCCAATCACTGGAAGGAATAAGAAATAAGATTTAGATTTTTCAGCATTACAAATCCATATGAAGTTCTGCCAATACAGGCTTTAACTTACTCATGGTTCTATCCTCAGAATATGATCTTAACTAAGATCTGTGAATAACAGAATGAATGCACAGAATTTGTAATTTATTCTAAACATTACAAATTTTGTTTTAAAAGAGGAGACAGAGCAAAAAAGTATTTTTCAGTGTTCGAATATTCATTTCTTATTATTTTTTTAGAAGACAAAAAGTGTTAACCATTTTGTATTGCGGTAATAGAATGATTCCAATTTTGTGTATAAAACTTCATTTATGCTATCAAATGAATGAGCCAAATTAGATGATTACCAAAAATTGTAACAGTTACATGAAAAAATTCATTTTATATGACAAAACATTTTAGGACGATGAAAGGACTATTAGTCAAGAAAGAGTTACTTTATTGAAAAAGAACTCTTGAGGCCTTGCAACTCTACTCATTTGAACACTGAAAGAAGAGTACGGGCTCATAGTAGAAATAACCATTTAATTTATCAATTTTCCCAGAAGAAGTGGCCTTCTGTGGCAGAATGTAAGAATTTATCTTCTTAAAATTAATGAAATTTTGTTTTTTGTAGGATATATTTAAACTCTAACCTGCCATTTTCACTATGAGAATAATACTCAGGTGTCACAATTGTTTTCAACAGGAAAGTTGTACTTCTGATAATTAATATTCTTTCAGTATCTTCAGTTTTGACATAGAAGTAATTACAAAAACCATAATAATGAAAGAAAGAATAGTTTCCATTCATTGAATGATTACACTGTTAGCACTATGGCTAGCTTATTATAATCTCTTATTCTTATTGCTTAAAATGAAGAAAAGTGTTTTATTTACTTCTCTATAAATCAGCTTTCTGCTAAGTTATTATATGCACTTGTCTAGATGTTCAATATGTTCATTTTGGGGAATAATTCAATTAAATGAATATTCTGTCTTAAAACAAGCACACTAAAAATCTATGAACTTTTACCCTATTTACCATTTGGTTATGTCCTGGTAAATAATTTGGAATATTGAACTGGGTAAACTGAATGCAAAGGCAAAATTGGAAGCTCAAGAAAATAAACAATGTATTTTTAAAAATTTAGTTGAAAGCAAGATAAATGAGAGAGGTGGTTTATTGGTTTGCTTAAGGACTGATGTTTCCATTTTACCCAACCTTAATAAAGCTGTGGATTTATACACAGGAGTTTTGTGTACAATGGTAAGCACTAGTGTTGATGCTTTAGATTTCATAAGGCATAAAAGGCATATAAATAAATGGTAGGAACTGTCATATAAAAGAAGAAGAACTTTGGAATTAGTTTTATCTTTTTTTTTTTTTTAACTATAAGACCCTAGTTTACCCATTTCTCCTACCCCCCAACCCCTCCTCTGGCAACCACCAATTTGTTCTCTGTATCTATGAGCTTTTGTTTATTTGTTTGTTTTTAAGATCCACATGCAAGAGGTCATCTGGTAATTGTCTTTCTCTGTTTGACTTATTTCATTTAGCATAATGCCCTCCAGGTTTATCCATGTTGTAGCAAATGACAAGGTTTCATTCTTTTTTTATGGCTAAATAATATTCCATTGTGTATGGAGACATATCTATCTATCTCACATCTTCTTTATCCTTTCATCTGTTGATGGACACTTAGGTTGCTTCCATACTCTGGCTATTGTAAATAATGCTGCAGTGAACATGGAAGTGCAGATAATCTTTTTGAGTTAGTGTTCTTGTTTTCTTTAGATAAATATCCAGAAGTGGAACTACTGGATCATATGGTATGATGGATGTGGGGAAAGGGTTCTAATTTACATTCCCACCAGTAATGCATGAGGCTTCCCTTTTCCCCACATCCTCACCAAAGCTTGTTATTTCTTTTCATTTGATAATAGTCATTCTAGCAGGTGTGAGGTGATATCTCACTGTGCTTTGGAATTTCATTTCTGGGCTCTCTATTCTAGTCCATTCATCTATGTGTCTCTTTTTATGCTAACACCATACTGTTTTAATTACTATAACTTTATAATATATCTTGAAAGCAGAGTGCGATGCCTCCAGTTTTGTTCTTCTTTCTCAAAATTGCTTTGGCTATTCAGGGTCTCTTAATGGCTCCATACAAATTTTAGGATTGTGCTATTTCTGTGAAAAATGCCTTTGGAATATTGATGGGGATTGCATTGAATTTGTATAGTGTTTTGGGTACTATGGACATTTTAACAATGTAAATTCTTCCAGTCCATGGGCAAGGAATATCTTTCCATTTATTTGTGTCTTCTTCAATTTATTTTATTAACATCTTGCAGTTTTCAATAAACAAGTCTTTCATCTCCTTGACTAAATTTATTCCTAGGTATTTTATTCTTTTTGATGCAATTGCAAATGGGATTGTTTTCTTAATTTTTCTTTTTGGTATTTTATTATTAGTGTATCAAAACAACAGATTTTTTGCGTATTGATTTTATGTCCTGTAACTTTACTGAATTTGTTTATTAGTTCTAACAGTTTTTAATGAAGTCTTAAGGTTTTCTATATACAGTATACTATCTGCAGATAGTGACAGTTTTACTTTTCCCTTTCCAATCTGGATGCTTTTTATTTCTTTTTCTTGCCTAATTGCACTAGCTAGGACTTCCAATACTATGCTGAATAGAAGTGGCAAGAGGGGGTACCATTGTCTTGTTCCTAGTCTTAGAGGAAAAGCTTTCAGCTTTTCACCATTGAGTATGATGTTAGCTGTGGGGTTGTCATATATGGCCTTTATTATGTTGAGGTGTCTTCCCTCTATACTTGTTTTGTTGAGAGTTTTTAATCACAAAAGGATGTTCAATTTTGTTGAATGCTTTTTCTGCATCTATGGAGATGATCATATGATTTTATCCTTCATTTTATTAATTTGAAGTATCACGTTGACTGGTTTGTGGCAGTTGAATCATACTTGCCTTGTATCCTTGATATAAATCCCACTTGATAATAGTGTATGAGCCTTTATATATATCGCTGAATTCAGTTTGCTAATATTTTGTTGAGGATTTTTACATCTATTCATCAGGGATATTGGCCTGTAATTTTCTTTTTTCATGATATCTTTGGTTTGGGTATGAGGGTAAAGTTGGCCTTATAAAATGAGTGTGGAAGTGTTTCCTTCTCTTCTGTTTTTTGGAAGAGTGTGAGAAGGATTAGTATTCTTTTTTGAATGTTTGGAAGAATTCACCAGTGAAGCAATCTGGTTCTGAACTTTTGTTTGTTGAGAGGTTTTGATTACTGGTTCAATCTCTTTACTGGTAACTGGTCTATTCAGATTTTCTATTTCATCATGATTCAGTCTTGATAGTTTGTATGTTTCTATAAATTTCTCCATTTCTTCTAGGTTGTCCAATTTGTTGTCATGTTTATATGTAGATTTATATATAGGAATTTTGTATAGAATGGTAAGCGCTATTGATGCTTTAAGTTGATGCTTTAAGTTTTTAAGGCATAAAAAGCCTACAAATAAATAGTAAGACCTATCATAATACACCATAAACAGTCTGTATATAAATACAAACTTTTTTAAAAAGATAATTTTGGGAGTCTGATTGGTAATGTAATCAAGTGAATTAGGCTATTTATGGATGGAATTGAAAAAGATAGCACTTCTTTTTTTGAAAAAAAATTATTGATATATAGTTGATTTATTGATACAATGTTGTGTTAGTTTCAGTGATTCATTTATACTTATGTACATATATATACACATACATATATATCTATATACACACACATACACACACACACATACACACACACACATATATATTTTCTTTTTCAGATTCTTTTCCCTCAGAGGTTATTACAAAATATTGAGTAAAGTTCCTGGTGCTATATGGTAGGTAAGATAGCACTTCTTAATACTGCTCCTTATTTCTAATCCAACTAACCATCTGATGATATTGTCTTTACATTTATTGAAATATGCCACAGATCAGTGTACCAATGACCACTTGTTTCTATTTAAACAACAGATGGAATGTTGGGATTGAAACCAGACTTGGGCATTCTGTTTTCATATGGCAGTTCCTGGTATTTATTTATAAAACATGACAACAAACCATTCTGTTAAGTTACTTACAGGCATCATCAATATTCAGTTAAATCACCAGGAGGGGATGAAGGGTCAAAGAGAAAAGAACAAGGTGTAGGGTACAATATTTAAACAATCAAAAATGAGGAAAAATATGTTGTTGCTCAGTGTACCACTGTAGCCAAATAAATATGTTTACTTTGAATTATATACTTTTTTTTCCTGGTTGTAGTATCATATGACTAGAAAATAATCTCTTTAAAAAGAAGTGGCAAAAAAATGTATTCCTGTTGAGAGCTAATGCAGAATTTCAGCTTGATTTGGTTTTTCATTTTAATGTGAAAAAGTAATCATAGCGTCTGTGTTATAATTTTTTTGTAATATTCTTTTATGTATCTTTGAAGAGATAGTGATGGAAGTCTACATTTTGTTTGCTGGATTCAAAAATTTACAAGTGTTCCAAATATAACCTTGACTTCCCACTTTGTTACAAGATTTCTAATATTCTTACTAAAATGATGTTTTAACAGATATACCCTTAGATAGTTTATTCCAATGAGAGTTAAGAAATGAGAGAGGCCATGCAGGTGTAATGTGTTTCTTCAGTCTCCCAGAAGACTGAAGCGAGTTGTGTCTTCAAGATATTGGGGGCAGTCTGCATTTTCTTAATTCAGTTTCAAGTGAATTTTGAGAACATGAGTCTATTTTAGACATTTTAAACCTAGTCTGGTGGTTTGCTTCTCTCTAAATTGCTCTGCATATGTAAGCAAATAGCATGTGAGTTTTCTTGATTCTATAAAGAAAGTACCACTCTAAAAAGCAAACAGCATTACAGGGCATAGGTACAAATACCTCCGTCTTCTCTCCTTGGCCTCTTAGAAAGTAAGGTCACCTGACAACAGCGACAACAGCCATAACAATAAGGTTATCTAACATTTATGAAGCATTTTCTGTGTATCAGGAACCACTAAAATCATTATTTCTGTCTCATTGTATCTACTCTTCACAACAATCTTAAAAGGAAGAACAGTTAGCTAAGGCAGAGAAAGTCACAGGAAGTTGTCCAAGGTCACAGAGCTAACAAGTGGTTGAGCCCCAACTTGATTCTAGTCTGGCTCCAGATCCCATGTTCTTGATCATACCTACAAACAAACATTTAATTCAAGTTATTTACAATCTGTCTTTTTTCCTCTCTACAAAGGAACATGCATGAGCATACACACAAACCTTGTATAATTTACAGAAATAAACAAGAGTAAATGAAAGGCAAACTCCAACTTATGAATAGATTATATTCATGTACAAGTCAATTATTTTAACCTGATCTTTTCCCCTAAGCAGTTAGTGTAGATTCCCAGCTAGATAGCAAAAGCTTATTTAGAATGTGTTATACCTAAAATACAGCACCCTTAATACTGTGCTAATGGTGTTATAGATTTTACCCACCACGTATTCCCATGTTACTGTAAGAGCTTCAGAAATTCAAATGTCCTCCATCAATTTTGGTGGGATTGGGACTTCCCTTCCTCTTTTACCAGTGTCCCTTGCCTCTTTCTGCTGGAAAATGGGAGTGAAGACTGTCTGAGCTATAGACCATTGGTGATGCTTTGGGGCAGGGGCTCCAGGAGGGTCTGGGTTAAAATAGTTAAAAGTCCTAAACTTTGGAGTCAGACAGGTGAACATGTTCTTTCTGACAAATGTGCTTTCAAGTATTGCTTACCCCTACTTCTAGCCTTCTTAATCTCTTTTAGTCTCATTTCATTTTTTGTAGAATGGCAACAGCAATAGTATTTATTTCATAAGTCTGTTATGAAGATTAAGTTAGGATTATGTATATAAAGAGCATTACATGCTGATAGAACATTCAGCAGTTACTATGGAAACGAGCTGGGAGACAGGACTCCTTTCTGGAATGCATTTCTGGGTATGCTTTACCTTTCAGAATGGCCTTCAATCTTACAACTCTTTTTATTTTTTCCAAGACATGAGGGTTAGTTGAAAAACATGAATATAAAATATAAAAATGATTTATATTAATCTGATGGTAACTTAGCTGTAGTTGAGGAGGTGGAGAATGAATATGCCTTGAGAATTTCATAAGCTAACCGATTAGAAGGCAAATAACTAGCCAGGAGTAGTGTGCCCTGAACATGATATAATGAACTCTTTTAGCATTATATCTTATGAGAAAATTATTTTTGACATATTTATAGGTTATTAAACAACCCATTGAAGAACCTATTAAAGTATTTAAAATAGTGCTTGAATTACATAATAGGGTGCTGAGAGAGTTTTTTCCTATCATCTTAGAACCTAGGGTAGACTCAAAGTTAAGAACAGGAAGGGCCAAGGTTTCCACCAATGAGATCTGTATGTTTGTGGGAGATGGTCCAAATGATTCATTTATAAAGATTGATATACTCTTTGCTAGTCGGACATCTTCTAGGTAGTAGAGCTGTTTATATTCCCCTGTGCATATTTGAGTAGAAAAAAAAGAGAAAGGAAAGATGGTGGGTCAAAAATAGGACATAGTTGTGGAATAGCCTGTATTCTCAAGGTTCTGTGTGATGAAGATAGTTGAATTCCCGTGGAAAAATTGCATACTTAGGGAGGAACGTGGGACGGAAATGTCTTGCTAGATTCCATCCAAGATGTCTTTCCACCAGGGGATGATAGCTCGGCAGTAGGAGGCTACAGTGCCTTCTGCTGGTGGATGGAGGTAGGAAGTTGTAGGCTATGGAGGAGGATAAACCAGAGCTGGACCTCCCAAATTAAGAAACTACTCAAGATGCCACTAGAAACAACTTAGGCGCTTCACAAGAGCCACTCAGAGAGTGTCGCTGGCCAGCCAAAGAAACAGAGAGACTAAACAAGAAAAGAGTTCCAATTCTGGCCTTCCTCCCTGCCTCAGCATACTTGAAGAGCTAAACAGAACTTTGAAACTGATATGAGATTAGAAGTTTTTAATCTGGATGTACTACTCATTTTAATAGTTGGAGCTGGCCACAGAATTAGGGTTCCTGGCTTGACACTGTTAAGGAATAGAAAAGAGGTAGTCACAAAGCAGAGTTGATGACAAAGACTGAAATAAAAATCATTTTATATTTAGTCATACCTCAATATCTATGGGGGGATTGCCAGGGGGATTGGTTCCAGGGGAACTGCCAGGGGGATTGCCCCCACCCAACCCCGCCTCCCCGCGAATACTGAAATCTGCAGATTCTCCAGTCCCTTATATAAAATGGCTTAGTACAGTCGCCCCTCCACATCGGCAGGTTCAGCATCCATGGATATGAAGGCCTGGCTGTATAACCTCCTGAGTTAAATTTCACAACTAAACTGTCATTCTTCATAAAAGAGTGTAGGGATTAAAGGTAAGCTGTGCTAAATTGTGTTATTGATAGAGAAAGGGAGGGTTCTTTGCTGTTTTTCTTTACTTGGAGCATAGTGAATATACAACGTTCAGTTCTGGGCATCATGTTTTAACAGAAACCTGAGTATCCAGAATGGTTGAAATGTGGAAATCCCGACAGAAAGAATAATGAAAACTCTGAGAAGATAAAGAGAAAGTTACAAACATTTTCACTTATTTAGAAAGGGTCATCATCTATTTGCCTGTTTGTTTCTGAGGCCACAAATTAAACCAGTAATGAGATGTTACATAAAACTAGATTATGACTTGGTATATGGAAGAAATTTATTGAAATTAAGAAATTAAGAAAGCTACTTTTTCCAACTGTAACTTCCATGCATGCTTACTGTAGAAAAATTGGAAAATACAAAATAATAAAAAGAAATAAATAAAAATTCATAAGCAGAATTCTGTCCTCACCAGATTGAGAACAGAAATGTATGATATAAATCTATTCTGGGTTAGGATAAATTTCTCCCCCTGCAATGGGGAGATCCATGTTTGGGATAAAAGAAATAGCTAATTTGGAGACTGACAGATTTATAATAAGTAAGAAGTTTGACAACATAAATGTTAACTTCCTTATGGAATCCTAAAGCCTGTGATTATAAAATATAAAACTGTGTCTAATTTTTTACATGCTTTACATACATATTTTTGCGTGGCTAGTTGACATGGTTTTGGAATGAAACATTCATGAAACATTGACACCTTTAGAAACATCACATGAATTAATTTCAGACAACATTGTTTAAAGTGCCCATCAAAATATTCAGGGTTTACTACTGATAACAACCAATTGGTTGTCATGTAACATACTACTTAATATTCAGGTGATGTAAGGTAAAACTCTGTTAATTCACTTGTTTCTTGAGTGTTTTTAAAGATTTTAGGTAAAACTAGAAAACTTCAGCTAACTTATATAGGGAGGTTTCTGATGAGGAACTAGTGAAAGGCGATTGATTGCCTTACAAGTGAAAATGGAAGTTATACATAAGGTTGCAAGATAAAGTATGGGGTGCCAAATTAAACCTGAATCAGTTAAAACAAGGCATAATTCTTTCCTAAATATGTCCAAAATATTTCACGGGACATACTTATACATAGTTTATCTGAAATGCAAATATAAGCAGGTAGCCTTTGTTTTCATATACTGAATCTAGAAACCCTCCTTGCCTTTGAAAATAGCAAAAAGATTACCAATATTGTCCTATGTGTCACCTTCTATAAATTATAGTCAGAACAATACACAACAATGCCAGTAAGAATGTAAGAAAAACTTCTTAGGTCAATATTTTTATAATGCTAAAGATGAAGAAAGGGATAATTAATGGTTATAATCCAATATTTGACTCCTTTGAACACTGTCAGTGACCTTTTTGATTTATTTAATGAATAAATATTTTGCTCCATTTTCTATAGACTTTCACTTTGATTTTAAATGTAATACAACAAAGACAGAACAACCATTTTTTTCAGCTTACTAGAATGCAGGTTGGCCTTCTTTTCCTCATTTTTAAAAGACAATTCATTTAGGTTTAAATTTATTTTGAATTACTACCCATTTTCCAAGAGCTAACTTTATTTAAATTGAGAATAAGTGCATTTCAATATTATCCTATAATAGGAAGAGGTGGCACCTCTGTCTCTAAGATTTGCTTCTTTTGGGTCTCACAGAAGACACTTTCCCTTGATTTGTAATCGAAACATATGGTGAACATTCTGGTTTATTTTTCTTATCCCCTGGACAGCTTTTACCTCTCATGTTCACATAGCAGGTGCCATATAGCATTTGTCCATCTGGGGGCAAAATCCTGCCTTCTGCCCCAAACTACTCATTGCATTCATACTCCCAACTTAACCCCAACACTTCCAGAAATCAAGGCATTCTGTTAGGTGTATCCTCTTGGACATGCAACTTATGGCATGTAAATTTTAATCAATTCAGAAAACTTCAGTTTGCTAGGGCTCCCTTAACAAAGTGCTACAGACTGTGTGACTTAAACAACAAAAATTTTTTTTCTTACAGTTCTGGAGACTGGAAGTCTGAGACAAAGTGTTGGCAAGGCTAGTTCCTTTTGAGGGCTATGACGGAAAGATCTGTTCCTTGGCATGTAGATGGCCATCTTCTCCCTGAGTTTTCACATATCATTTTTCTGTACATGGCTGTGTCCAGATTTCCTCTTTTTATGAGAACACTGGTCATATTGGGGAAGAGCTCACCCTAATGACCTCATTTTAACTTAAAATAAGACCTTTAAAGACCTTATCTTCAAACACAGTTATATTCTGAGATAGTGGGGGTTAGGACTTCAACATATGAATTTTATGGGGACACAGTTCATCCCATAACATCTGATAACATAAAAACACTTATAAAATTACTTTAAAATAATGAAGCATGGGGAAGGGGAGGGTCACAGGCTAAAGCCTAAAAAGTGAGTCAAACAAACAGGCAGAATGGCTTAGATAAACAAGGGCGTGGAGGGAACCATAATGTTTGGTTAGTATCAGAGTAACAAAGGCATTATTGCTTTTTCACATCTCCTTCCTTTCTCTTGCGGATTATTCCCCATATTAAAATCTAGCCCTCCAGGGACATCTGTCCCCTGAGCTATATCTCCTATTTCTCCTGCTCATATCTTAATCCTGCTTCTACCGCCTCCTCAAGTTTGAGAAAAGTGCATTTATCAAGGGGAGTATTTAAGACCTTTCAAACCTAAGTGGTTCTAGTTATCTTAAGAATGCAGAGGGCACTCAGTATCGTCTCTCCATTGATGAGAGAATTATGGATTCAGTGTTGTCAATTTTGAGCCAGTGAAAATGAAACCCCATTTTTTTTAACACCTTTTTTTCTCTATTTTTTTCTTTTTTTTTGGCTGCATCGGGTCATTGAGGCATGCGGGATCTTTCATTGAGGCATGCGGGATCTTTCGTTGCGGCACAGGGTCTCTTTGTTGTGGCGCTCGGGCTTCTCTCTAGTTGCAGCATGAGGGTGTTCTCTTCTGCAGTTGAGGTGCGCGGGATGCAGGGCACATGGGCTCTGTAGTTTGCGGCACGTGGGCTCTCTCTTTGAGGCGTGCAAGCACAGTAGTGTGGCATGCGGGCTTACTTGCCCCACGACATGTAGGATCTTAGTTCCCCGACCAGGGATCAAACCCACGTCCCCTGCATTGGAAGGCGGATTCTTTACCACTGGATCACTAGGGATGTCTCGAAACCCCATTAATCTATTGAAAAATTCATAGCACATAGCACAGTATTTACAGATTTATAAAATCTAACTTTTCTTCCTACTTTAATTAATACATCTGTCTTTATGTGAATAATTTTCTGTGGGCTTTATCTAATACCACTGTATCCATTAAAAATTAATAGAGTTTGCCTTTATTGGCTCTCAAGAATATATATTTTGCTTTGTGAAACAAATGGTAATATACTGAAAGTAAAAAGGTATGGACCACACTTTTAGGAACTGAAAAATATTCCTGTTGTTTTTGTATTGGTAGCATTTTAAGGGAAAGTTGAAATTTTGGATTAGCTGCTGATAAGCATAAGATAACACTCTATGAGGGAAGAAGTCTTCTGCTTTTTACAATTTTTTCCTGCTTTACCACATGTAGATACACTTAAGTAAGCACTTAGAAGTGTGTTTAGGAAACCACTTCTGTTGCAAGGGCTTCTGATAAGATGGAGAGAGTTTCAAAGTAATACATGTGGGCTACAAAGTACTGAATTAAGAAATGCCATTCTAGAGCAACTTGCTACTGAAAAACTATTCTGTAAATTTGTGGCTTTTCAAAACAGGATGTAGGAAACATTATTTTTCTTTAGGAATATATATATATATTCATATATATACACATATAGTCATTTGTATGTATATCCCTAAAGAGAAATTAATAAATTTAGAAATATATTTTATATAATGCATTCTTTGTATTTCATAAATGTACATATATACACATTTAATAATGTATTATATATAAATACATATTTATACATTCCTAAAGAATTGTTTCAATTTTTTCTACATTTGTACC
This sequence comes from Balaenoptera physalus, assembly GCF_965194825.1. NCBI lineage: Eukaryota > Metazoa > Chordata > Mammalia > Artiodactyla > Balaenopteridae > Balaenoptera > Balaenoptera physalus. The sequence goes on from NC_138886.1 coordinate 45,787,674, forward strand.
ACGGTTAAAAAACTGAAAATAGAATGAGATTTTACAGGTTCAGAGATGCATCTCAACTTCCACCATTCTTCTAAAAATAGGCCCTTTTCTTGTGGTGGAACACACTTTTTTTTAAAGGTGATATTAAAACAACTAATTATATCAATATACAAATATTGTTTGAAAAGTCAACCTTTGAATTTTGACCATTTTTTTTAAAAAAGTTAAGACTATTTTACTTTTTCCCAGTGATAAAAGTTACATGCTCTAAGTAGAGAAATGTAAAAAGTACATGAAAGAAAAGAAAAAACTCAGTTTTATTACTCACAGATAAAAATTTTGATACATTTTTTCACTATTGAATAATATTTTTAGTGAAAATACAGCCAAAATATTTCGTGCAGCTCTTGCTGTTTGTAGTAAAAGAAAAAAATAAAAGGATCTAGGGCCATAACTAGGAAACAGCTATTAGCAAATTTATTATTGTCTAGTGTCCTATTTGTTGTTTTACCATGAAGCATCATTATTGGCTTAGCTTAGAACCTGGGCTTTGATGAGAAATTCATTACATGAAATAGGGAGTATTGCTATGTTTGCTTGTGAAATTACACTGGCCCATGGAATTCAAGTAGAGAATCATTACCAGTAAGTAGAAGTAACTAGAGAGGACCAGGGGAACCTATAGTTTAAACAAGTAACAATAATCAAGGCAGAGTTAATCACTCCATTATTAATTTTCAGAGAAAGAGAACTGAGCTCTTCTTGCTAAATTAAACAAGGGGTAATGGGAGCCAATACAAGTTAAGGAAAATAAAACAGAACTCTCAAAAGAGAGAACGCTTAGGACTCAGAGTAAGATTTCAGGTGTTTGGAGTGGGGGCAGATTAAATAATTAAGAATGTCTAGAGCACGGAAGATCAGAATAAGCTTTCTCATCTACGTCTGAAAAAACAACAGATATTTAGGATCCAAAGGACAAAAGGCTGGAGAGCCTTAAAGACAGTTACACTTTACATGTCTTCTGTCCCACTGGACTCTCACTCACAGGCTCTACCCATCTATGCCTCACAAGGTTTTATTATCTTCTAACAGTTCCACTGTACCGGAGTAACTCTTCAGTGCAGCTCAGGGACCTACCTCACTGTTAATCTCTACCTGTACATAGACTTTTTCTAGAGGATAACATTATTTTTATCTTACCTTGTCCACCTTTCTTCTTCCATCACTGTATAGCAAAGGTAAATCTAAACATTTTCAGGCTAACATTAGCCAAATATATTACTGTACTATCATTAAATAGAGAAGACATAGGTTTGTTTGAAAAGCATGTAGGTTACAAGAAGCTGATAGAGGGCTATAATTAAGATTCCTGTGATGATGCAATGGGGTTTGATTCAGATTTGGAGAAAAGAGAATATGCCAACATGAAGGAAATTAATGAGGTGGTTTAGAGTTTTTCTAGTCCTTTTTCTTGAGATTCTTATTTCTTCTTAAATGGATCCACTTCTTCTTTCTTTTTTCTTTTTTTTTTAGTAGAACAGCTTATGTTGTTTTTCTCAATATCCAGTGGTATATATCATCTGAGTAACAAAAATTGGGAACTCAATTTTTTTCCACCACATTAGACAAGACTAGATCCTTACCCTGACTACTGGGAGCTGAGGAAGATTGTTTTCCTCTGTGATATTCTCCTAATACCAGAGGTTAGCAAACTACAGTCTGTGAGCTGGCTGCCTATTTTTGGAAATAAAATTTATTTTAACACAGTCACACTCATTCATTTTTGTATTGTCTACAGCTGCTTTTGTGTTACAAAGGCAGAATTGGACAGTTGTGACAAAGACCAAAAGGCCTGCAAGCCAAATATGTTTACTTTCTAATTCTGTACAGAAAAAATTTCCTGACTTCTGTTCTAGACCAGTACTGTACAGTAGAACTTTCAGTGATGGTGGAAATGTTCTATATCTGTGCTGTTCAGTACAGTAGCCACTAGCCACATGAAGCTATTTAAATTTAAGTTTAAATTAATTAAAATCAAATTAAATTAAAACTTAGTCGCAGGTGGCTAGTAAGGCTAAGAAACCATATTTGAAATTGAATTTTACTTTAACTAATTTAAAGTTGAATCTAAATAGCTGCATGTGGTTAGTGGCTACCATCTTGCTCAGGATGGTTCTAAACGTAGGTAAATTGCTTACCAAAATTATTTATTAACAAAGCTTGGTTGTGGTTTATGTTGAATAGGTCATTTGTATATTTATATGGTAAAATCAACGTAAGAAATGCTATTACAGTTAGTCCTCTTCTTACTATATCAGTCCCTAGAATGGGAGTATCTTGGATAGGTAAAAATGAATTTTATCCCACCTATTTATCCTTTGGTTTAGCCTACCAAGAATTCATATGTACTTACATGCGAGAAGGCTCAAAGTATAACTTGCCTTTGCTAACACTTATATCAACTTTGAGTTGGCCTTTTCTACTATAAGCATTTGAGTATATAGTAGAAAGCATAAAATTCCCTATACAATTTCCCATAAACTTCATCATATAAGTATTGATATAAACTATTTTCACTTTTTTTCAATTTTATATATTTACAATTTTTCATGATAATTTTCCCTTTAACCTTTGAGTTGTTTGGAAGTATGTTTTGTAAATTTCCAAATAGATTATGTTTTCCAAGCTTTTTTTTTTTAACATCTTTATTGGAGTATAATTGCTTTACATTGGTGTGTTAGTTTCTGCTTTATAACAAAGTGAATCACCTATACATATATATATATCCACATATCTCCTCCCTCTTGCGTCTCCCTCCCACCCTCCCTATCCCACCCCTCTAGGTGGTCATAAAGCACTGAACTGATCTCCCTGTGCTGTGTGGCCACTTCCCACTAGCTATCTATTTTACATTTGGTAGTGTATATATGTCCATGCCAGTCTCTCACTTTGTCCCAGCTTACCCTTCCCCCTCCCGTGTCCTCAAGTCCATTCTCCATGTCTGCGTCTGTAAAGTCCATTCTCTGCGTCTGGGTCTTTGTTCCTGTCCTGCCCCTAGGTTCTTCAGAACCTTTTTTTTTTTTAGATTCCATATATATGTATTAGCATACGGTATTTGTTTTTCTCTTTCTGACTTACTTCACTCTGTATGACAGACTCTAGGTCCATCTATCTCACGACAAATAACTCAATTTTGTTTCTTTTTATGGCTGAGTAATATTCCATTGTATATATGTGTCACATCTTCTTTATCCATTCATCTGTTGATGGACACTAAGGTTGCTTCCATGTCCTGGATATTGTAAATGGAGCTGCAATGAACACTGTGGTACATGACTCTTTTTGAAATATAGTTTTCTCAGGGTATATGCCCAGTAGTGGGATTGCTGGGTCATTTGGTAGTTCTATTGTTAGTGTTTTAAGGAACCTCCATACTGTTCTCCATAGTGGCTGTATCAGTTTACAGTCCCACCAACAGTGCAAGAGTGTTCCCTTTTCTCCACACCCTCTCCAGAATTTATTGTTTGTAGATTTTTTGATGGTGGCCATTCTGACTGGTGTGAGGTGATACTTCATTATCATTTTGATTTGCATTTCTCTAATGATTACTGATGTTGAGCATCCTTTCATGTGTTTGTTGGCAATCTGTATATCTTCTTTGGAGAAATGTCTGTTTAGGTCTTCTGCCCATTTTGGGGTTAGTTTGTTTTTTTGATACTGAGCTGCATGAGCTGCTTGTAAATTTTAGAGATTAATCCTTTGTCAGTTGCCTCATTTGCAAGTATTTTCTCCCATTCTGAGGGTTGTCTTTTCATCTTGTTTATTAGGGTTTCCTTTGCTGTGCAAAAGCTTTTAAGTTTCATTAGGTCCCATTTGTTTATTTTTGTTTTTATTTCCATTTCTCTAGGAGGTGGGTCAAAAAGGATCTTGCTGTGATTTATGTCATAGAGTGTTCTGCCTATGTTTTCCTCTAAGAGTTTTATAGTGTCTGGCCTTACATTAAGGTCTTTAATCCATTTTGAGTTTATTTTTGTGTATGGTGTTAGGGAGGGTTCTAATTTCATTCTTTTACATGTAGCTGTTCAGTTTTCCCAGCACCACTTATTGAAGAGGCTGACTTTTCTCCATTGTATATTCTTGCCTCCTTTATCAAAAATAAGGTGACCATAGGTGTGTGGGTTTATCTCTTGGCTTTCTATCCTGTTCCATTGATCTATTATTTCTGTTTTTTGTGCCAGTACCATACTGTCTTGATTATTATAGCTTTGTAGTATAGTCTGAAGTCAGGGAGCCTGATTCCTCCAGCTCCATTTTTCTTTCTCAAGATTGCTTTGGCTATTCGGGATCTTTTGTGTTTCCATAAAAATTGTGAAATTTTTTGTTCTAGTACTGTAAAAAATGCCATTGGTAGTTTGATAAGGATTGCATTGAATCTGTAGATTGCTTTGGGTAGTATAGTCATTTTCACAACGTTGATGTTTCCAATCCAAGAACATAGTATACCTCTCCATATGTTTGTATCATATTTAATTTCTTTCATCAGTGACAAATTCTTAGAAAACCACAACCTTCCGAGACTGAACCAGGAAGAAATAGAAAGTATAAACATAGCAATCACAAGCACTGAAATTGAGACTGTGATTAAAAATCTTCCAACAAACAGAAGCCCAGGACCAGATGGCTTCACAGGCAAATTCTATCAAACATTTAGAGAAGAGCTAACACCTATCCTTCTCAAACTCTTCCAAAATACAGCAGGGGGAGGAACAGTCCCAAACTCATTCTATGAGGCCACCATCACCATGATACCAAAACCAGACAAAGATGCCACAAAAGAAGAAAACTACAGGCCAGTATCACTGATGAACATAGACGCAAAAATCCTCAACAAAATGCTAGCAAACAGAATCCAACAGCACATTAATAGGTCATACACCATGATCAAGTGGGGTTTATCCCAGGAATGCAAGGATTCTTCAATATACGCAAATCAATCAATGTGATACACCATATTAACAAATTGAAGGAGAAAAACCATATGATCATCTCAATAGATGCAGAAAATGCTTTCAACAAAATTCAACACCCATTTATGATAAAAACCCTCCAGAAAGTAGGCATAGAGGGAACTTACCTCAACATAATAAAGGCCATATGTGACAAACCCACAGCCAACATTGTTCTCAGTGGTGAAAAACTGAAACCATTTCCTCTAAGATCAGGAACAAGACAAGGTTGTCCACTCTCACCACTATTATTCAATATTGTTGTGGAGGTTTTAGCCACAGCCATCAGAGAAGAAAAGTAAATAAAAGGAATCCAAATCGGAAAAGAAGTAAAGCTGTCACTGTTTGCAGATGACATGATACTATACATAGAGAATCCTAAAGATGCTACCAGAAAACTACTAGAGCTAATCAATGAATTTGGTTAAGTAGCGGGATACAAAATTAATGCACAGAAATCTCTTGCATTCCTATACACTAATGGTGAAAAATCTGAAAGAGAAAGTAAGGAAACACTCCCATTTACCATTGCAACAAAAAGAATAAAATACCTAGGAATAAACCTGCCTAAGGAGAGAAAAGACCTGTATGCAGAAAAGTATAAGACACTGATGAAAGAAATTAAAGATGATACAAACAGATGGAAAACTTTTTGTTTATGAATAAATCGAAATTGCCCTCTGGTCAGAACCTAGTTTGAAATTTAGAAACAAAATTTCCTCTGAAATTTGTTAATGATAGCTTTAAGTCCTAGCACATGGTTAATTTTTGCAAATGCCCTTGGAGATAATGTTTATTCTCCAACTGATAAGTGTAGTACTTATGTGCATATTGGCTTTTAAATTTTTTGCTTCAAATCATATTATGGAGTTTTGGTTAACTTGCCCTGTGGTTTACTTAGAGATACATGCTTAAAATTTTCACAAGGACTGTGGCTTTGTCAGTTTAGCTTTAGTGTTATGTTAAAATTTTGTTATATATTTTGGAGTTATGCTGTTAGATAATTAAAAGTTCATAATTGCCACATTATCCTGTTGATTTGTAATCTTTATCTTCATGCATTGCCTTTTATTTTTTTTACCTGAAATTGTACTTTTTTCTAGTGACATCTGAAGAACTATAATAGCTTTCTTTTGGATGGATATTTCCTATATCTTTTTTAGTCCTTTGAATTTCAAATTTTCCTCTTCATTAATTTTGTGTCAGTAGCATACACAGTATATGCTAAGATATTTTTTAAAATTTCAATCTAAAAATCTGTTTTTTAACTGAAGAATTTAGTCCATTTACATTTAATGGATAATTGGACTGATTGCTCCTATCGTATTACATGCTTTCAACTAATTATGTTCTTTTTTTTCTATTTTTTCCACCAAGTCTTGGCTTTATTTTTTCATTTCATTTTTTCCTACTTATCTGGAAGTAAGTACATGCCATTAATTTATGGCTTGTTTATTTTTTACATATATACTCAAATAAACAAAACCTAAAGTTAAACAATGTCTCTATCCTTTTATTGAAAACCAAAGATCTTAGAATACTTTAATACCTATTCCTGCCTGTCATATTAAATACTATTATATGCTCTTATTACAAGTGTATTTCAAGTAGAGTTTTATCCTGATTTTTAACTCCTAATATATATTAAACATTATTCTTATTCTTATTTTTTTTCATTGGAGTCAGTGTTTGTTTAGATTTACCCTATATTAACCAAAGTCTTTTTTTAATATTCTTTTCTGTCAGGCATCCAATTCCTGGACTGAAGTATATTCTTTAGTGTTTATTTTGTCCTTACTGGAAGATTATTTTTCTTTGTATAGAATTCTATATTTATAAATATTTTCTCTTATCACATGGAAGCTATTATTCCATTGTCTTCTGGTTTTAATTATTGTTACTGAGATATCTGTCATCTGTCGAATTGCTATTCCTTTGTAGTTGATCACTCATTTCTCTTCGGCTGGCTTGAAATTTTTTCCTTGGTCATCTGTAATGTGTTTTCTTGTGATTTCTTGGACATCTTAGAGCTAAAGATTGTTTTCTTTTAACAATTCTAAAAAAAAAAAAAATAGCCCCTTTCTCTTTGAATAGAGCCTCTTCCCTGTTCTTTCTTTTTTCTCATTGAAATTTTACTTAAGTATCTGATGTTTCTTTTTTCATCATCTCTGTCTCTTACCTTCCCTTTAATATATATTCCATCTCTTTGTGTTGCATGCTGGGTAGTTTCTTTTACTCTCTCTTCCAATTAGCTAATTCTTTCTTTAGATGAGTTTAATTGTGTTTAATTCAGGAGTCAGCAAACTTTTTCTTCAAGGGCCAGGTTATAAATCGTCTGGGCTTTTGGGTGATATGGTTTCTGTGGCAATCATTTTATTCTTCCATTGGAGCATGAAAGCAACTAGAGGCAATACATAAACAAGTTGGCCTGACTGCATTCCAATAAAATTTATTTACCAGAACAGGCAGCTGGCCCATGGACCATAGTTTGTTGACTCCAACTGTAGTCTATCAATTGAGTTTTTAAATTTTTCTCCAGTTTTAGAAGTACCATTTACTTCTTTTTTTCAAACCTTCTTTTATATTTCTAATAGTCTCTTGTAACTTGTACATATTGTCAATCATTTTTTTGTATATTTTAAGTATATTAAATGCAGTTATTTTATATCCTATTTTCTGACAATTATAATATCTTAATTTTCTTTACATATTTTTTTTTCTACTGATTGTTGTTTCTACTGACTTACACTCATAGTTCCTTGCTCACTTGTGTGCTTTGTGATTTTTACTGTGTTTCTCATTTTTTCCCCTAAGATTTAATAGGAACTGGAATAAAATTATATCACTCCACAGAAGGTTAAGGTTTTCTTCTAGATTCTCAAGAGAGTACCAATCTGGAAACACTTTAAATTTCTCTGAAGAGAAGTTGATTTTACCACACATGGTTAGTGTTAATTCATACTGAACACATGTATCATTTGTGGTTACTAAACCACAGGAAATATGATTTTTCCACATTTCATCACAAACCTCCTGTAGTGGCCATGAAAATGTCCCACTCATATATCCTACTGCAGGGAACATAACTGATTTATGGCCCTTCAGTGTCTGAGCACAGTGTGAATACTAATGCAAGCCTATTTATCTAAGATATGGGACCCCTTCAACTGGTGACTTTGGTTCTAGGATTCTCCATTGGCCTGGCCAAAACTGTCTTGTACTGTGCTTTAGTCTAAAACTCTTCCTACCTAATCCTCATACCTTATCTCCTCTGCACCCATGTTAGATCTATGTCATTCTGAAGCCTCTCCATGACTCCCCTGGCTTCCATCATTTTATCCCTAAGGGGTATTTCTTCCATTATACCTCATGCACATCTGATCCTGCCTTGGCATTTACTTGTCAATGGCAAGTACTTCTCTCAAACTAACATACTCTCATATTTTTGTCATGCAAAAATAAGACCCCAGATTATTTTATAAATAAATAAATAAATATTTATGTAGTTATAGCAGTTATAGATGTATAACTGCTTAAAGTTAGTTATTCAGTTGGCTAGGGATAAGATATCATTAAATCAGACTGTTTTCAAAAGAGGATGTTAATCTAACCTAACTCAATATAGAATAATATAGACAATATAGAATAGCTATTATCTATAACTGATTCTGTTTTCTTATACCCATCAAATCTAGTTGATTGCCCAGGGAGTATAAAATTTAATTGTTCCTCTAGAAGCATTAAAATGTGGCTTATATTAAACTGTATTAGCCATCTGCTGCATATATGGACCTCGTTTTTATCTCTCTCCATTCATCAAATGCCACCACATCCTTTCCCACCACTTTTATTACTCTTTTCTGAATTGTGCTTTGGCATATATTGAGGAATCTTTAAAAATTTTTCATATAAAAAGTGTCCTTGTATTTAAGAAATGTAGCTGTTGAGGATGTCCTTGGATTTATAACAGAGTATCACAGATGACCCAAAGACAAAGTTTTTCTCTTGTCCCAATGTTCAGATTAGCAGTTCTCTTAAGAAACTAATTTTTTATGTCTAATGCATATACTGAGTTGTGGAACTGATCATATTTCCAGTTTTACACTGCCTGCTGAAAAATTTTTGAAGCTTACCTATAAATTTTGTGTATTAATCAAACTTCTGGTTTTACTTTATTTGTCATTTTACTTTATTTTCCCCATATGTCCTATATGTATGAAGGTATGTATGTTCTTATGTATTGCTGAGCAATACTACAGGGGATGGCTGTAAGTCAATTTGTTTATTTATTCACCTGTCATGGACATTTTTTAACCTAACACTGTATGTATTCATTTATTTTACAGTATTTTTCTTGGCAAAATTTCTGATCTGAAGTCTGCCATTTTTTTCAGTTGACATTACTCCATAAATATTTATCTGTATGGTTCTATAGTCTTCATATTATAATTATTACCTTTATGGTTGGATAATAGTCCTTCAAATGCATACACTATAATTTACTTTTATTATTTACTTTAATGCGGCAGAGTCAAAAATATTAAGCATAAATATCCAAAAGCTTTCCCCGTCTCTGTTTTTCTCTGATAATTTTGTTTGATGACTTTTGAATCTTTCTATGGCTATCTGGGTATATGGTGAGGGGGTAGCTGGGACAGGTGAGAGAGTAGAATTAGAAAGAGAAAGGAAAGTGAAATGGGAGAATTGTCCAAGACTAGGGTTTTATCAAGGGAAAGAGACAGGAAATACTGAGGGTAGCGGCCTATGATATGAAATTTGGGAAGATTTGTTGTTTGTTATGTAGGATAATTCCTTCTTCGTCACTCCTCAAGAATACATTCAGAACAATATACATGATTCATCAAAGCCTTTGTAATCCAACCTAAGTTTCTTTAGGAAATAAAAAAATACCTTATGGAAACACAGCTATATTTGGTTGACACTTAGTTTTTTCCCCCTATTATCTTGCAACTATAAGTGAAGCTTTAACAAAAGTAATGATATGTTTTTAATACTTTTATTTGTGCCTTAGGTAATAAAGTTGAAAACACTATTTTAAAGTTGAATTTGAAGAAATTTGGTATGGTTACATTATCTGAAAGAGATAAATTAAAAATGACCTAATCAGTAATGGTATAGAGGTAAATCCAATAGGGATAAATTTAATATATTCAGAAACAGGAACAACCAAAAGAGTCCCTGAATAAAATGGAGAGATACTGTTTAGATAAATGTACCATGCAAAATATCTGACATGCAATTATAAAGCAATATGCTTTTAAGAATAATAGTAAATATCAGGGCATAGCTAATTTGTATGTAACATTTTTACATTCTTTATGTTTTGAAATCTGCAGTTTAAAAGGAAGAGATAATGAGGGAAAAAGCAAAAAAATAGTGATCATTTGAAATATATAACTTCCAGAGAGCCAGAAAAGTTTAAAGAATTTTCAGTAAGTGCTTATAGTTATGCCTTATTTTAACAGGTGAGGAATGTTTTCAGAGATCTCTAATCAATCCAAGGGCAGATGTAGACAAACAAGCTTAAGTATTAGCAAAAGAGACTAGAGTTAAGAGATGGAATCTATTTTTGGCTACAGGTGTGATCAAGATGGAAGTGGGCCTGGAAGAAAAGATCATGGACTCTGTATGCCTGGGGATATTTTTAATGTAAAGAGCCATAACTTCCTTGGATGGTAAAGCGTAGCCTGCCAGCAAAGGTAGGTTCACATCAGATGATCTTCTGAGGTCCCTAGCAGCTTTAGAACTCTCCAGCTCATTTCAGTGATTAGGTTAAAATTGAAATAATATTTATATTAATTCTGATTAAGCAATTAGTTGGCAGGTTCAGAACAAGTATATTTATGATCAGTGAAGGTAGAGCCGGTCAAACTTCCAAGTTTCCAGCATTCTCAGACACAGAATTGGTATATATGTATCTTGATCCTTCCTTTACTATTTAATGAAATAATCTAGGAATATATAATGTATTTACAAGTATAAAAGTCCTCATTTAAAATCCTAGCCAGGTTGGTTATAAACTCATCTAGTCCCAGTATTTTCCATTAAACCCTTATTACCAGGAAGGTGGTTACTAAACGCTTAACAATGTAATAATGACTAAGGCACTTTGGAGAAAAAGATTGGGGTGATAATATTTTACTTTTTACCTTACATATTGCTTCAATTCTTTACTTTTTTAAAGAGCAACAATCATATTTTTTAATAAAGGTGAAATTAAACTGTAAAATAAAAAAGTCAGGCATTTAACATTAAGTGACTGGCAGTAAGTGTTTTCTATACTTACGTGACTAGAAGTGTATAATTCTGTGCTGGTTGGTATCCAGTATTTCTTACTCTGTAAATAAAGGCTATGTTTCTACATACTGTTAGTGTAGTTATTTAGTATAACTCTTCTGTGTATAGTTAGTATACACAGAAGAGGTGCTTACTAAATGTTTCATAAATGAAAAAAAAATTTGTTTCATTAAACATGTACTTACCAAATTAGCATAAAACATAAAAACACACTCAAAAACAAATACTTGCTCTGACAGCTGATAGCTTGAAATCAATCATATTTATTTCTGTTTTCATGGTTGCCAATCAATTTCCAATGTTCCCTTTTTAAAAATGTGAACTTTTATATACATTAATATGTATAAAATAGGTAACTAATAAGAACCTGCTGTATAAAAAATAAATAGATAAAATTTAAAAATTCAAAAAAAAATGTGAACTTTGACACTAGTTAGACCCAACCCTTAATTGTACTTCTTCAATTTAAAAGCCCGTAAGTTTTTAGCAACTGAGATGCCTAGATTAGCTAAGTATGACAGCAGATTTCGGATTAATCCAAGAGTTTAAAAACTAAACTAAGCATGGATCAGTGTTTTCCAGAAACTAGTGACACCCTTTTGCAATTCAGTTTTCCAACTGATACGGAGTGACTACTGCAGATAATGTTTCTGCATTTAAACCCATAAGAATTATTGTGAAAGCAAGCGGAACTCATGAGAGACCAGGGGGTTAGAGAGAAGGAACCCTTGCAGTGAAAGGAATCAAGGTTTGTCTTTAGAACCCATGCTACCTGAGCAACCAGGTCAAAAAAGCTTCCTCTAATGAAGATCCATCCATTACCGTGACATGCAAGCTCTAGCTGTAGATCACTTTCATGGTCTCCCAAGAAGCTGAGCAGTTATCAGTAACATTCAAAAATCCACTGGAAAGTCATTCATTTCACTTTATGGTCCTAATTAGCCATTTGTATAGTTCTATAATTAAATATGTTCCTTTCTCATCAAGTTTTTCACTTTAGTAATGATACCACTGTGCCACAAACAGGCCCCATGCTGCTGGGTTTGGGACTTATTCATAGCATTTAATTGGTCACCCAGTGGTTAGCCAATAACCCCTTCTATGGGAAGCAACACTCTGAATGCTGTTAATGGGCTGGAGGCACAGTGATTGCCTCCTGGTACCCAGCAGTACTGGGAATAAAGCAATTTCCTCCACTGTGTTGTGTGCCCAATAGCTAATCCTCTCCACTCCTGAAATGCACACTATTTGGTTATAAGTATTTGTGCTGGCTTACTTACCGCTGGGTTGTTAATAGGCAGTGATTCTTCAATGCTCCTTCAGTGAAGATACAGTCTGCTTGCTGACTGCTAATTAAAACAAGTTTGCTCTCTAAGACTGCAACTAAAAGGTGGCAAGGTCATCTTACTTATTAATGCAGTAACCTTTTATGTAACAATGTTGATACACTACTCATATGTGCACATTTTGTAATCTGGCAAGTCTATTATTGATTGTTTCAAAAGAACAAAAATTGCGCTACTGACTAGTCTGCTTTCCTTTGAAGTGAAATTGTTAAAATTCCTGAGTCCAGGCCTCTGTTATACAGTTGAAACATAAGGCTTGCTGCAGGATTCTATTTATAATATTTGAGCTTCTGAAAACAAAAAGAAAAATGTCGACTGTACTAACCATAAATGTTCAAGCCATTAAAGTAATACTTGGCTTTGTTTCTCATTTGTTTTAATTATAGTTTGATGTATGAAAGGGCATTATAGAGGCTCCAACTTAGAAAGTAAAGTGATCGGTAGATGGCACTTCCTAACCGCCTGCTCAGTGTAAATACATATAATTAAGTCTTAGAAATGGGGTTCTGAGAAATAAAATAAAATAAAAATCGAGTGACTCGTAACAAGACAGAGACAATCATATTTTTGTATAGTGCCCAGATATTTTTATGTCACGTTTCATTGAGATCTCAGGAAAAAATTACTAATTTGCAAAATTTTTGTTGTGTGCTTCTTCCTTAATATTCCAGACATTCATCTCCAGTTATGACAAAGAAAACAATGCAGTATACTCTGTTAGACAATATGGTACCTCTTCCTGCCTTAGGCACTTTTCGGAGAGCCAGGAGTGTCAAAGTGAATTATTCAGGGCTCTCAAAGTTACTCTGCCTCAAAGTTAAACATTATTGCTTTAGAAAATATACTTCTAACTCTCAAGCACAAACAAAAAAATTAGAAACAATTTTAAAATTCTCCACTCACAACCAGAAAGGGAAGAAACATTTTAAAGACAAAATAGGAAAAAACAATGTTGTCTCCTGGGGCAAGGTGACATCACATGCAATTTGTCTCTAGTGTGTAAAGCAAAATACATTTTAGAGGGTTTTATTTACTTATTCATTTTTATTTATTTATTTATTTTTGGCTGCACTGGGTCTTGCTGTGTGTGGGCTTTCTCTAGTTGCAGCAAGTGGGGGCTACTGTTCTTTGAGGTGCGTGGGCTTCTCACTGCGGTGACTTATTGCGGAGCACAGGCTCTGGGTGTGCAGGCTTCAGTAGTTGCAGCACGTGGGCTCAGTAGTTGCAGCATGTGGGCCCTAGAGCACACGGGCTTCAGTAGTTGTGACACGTGGGCTCAGTAGTTGTGGCTCGCAGGCTCTAGAGCGCAGGCTCAGTAGTTGTGGCGCACGGGCTTAGTTGCTCCGCGGCCTGTCAGATCTTCCTGGACCAGGGATCGCACCCGTGTCCCCTGCGTTGTCAGGCAGATTCTTAACCACTGGACCACCAGGGAAGTCCTTAGAGGGTTTTAATATCAAGAGTTTAAATGCCATTTGGGAGTTACGGTGTCCTGTATTATATACTTTGTAAAAGATGTTCATATGTAGCTGTAATTATGCAGATACAAGTGCCTATAGTCAACAAAGAAAAAATTCACTTAAATATTTTTCATATATATAGTGGTAAATCAATAGTATTTCCCTATTGCTTCTGAAATAATGGACAAACAACATGGATATATATTCAAGTTGTGTAATAAATTATTTAAACTGAAGTGTAATAAATGTGTTCTAAAACCAACAGCCAATAAATTATCTTTAAAATTCCTGTTTGATGATACTTCTTCAGGCCATTCATTGAGTTATAGTAGAAACAACTTATATTTAGTTCAAATTCAATGAATGTATATGTATACATACACACGTGTATACACACATACATAAATCTTCATTAGTAGTGATGACTCATTGATAGTGAGAAAATAACAACAAAATACTTGTAAGTTGGACATCTCTTTCTGCCATTAGCAAGTTACCTGACCTTAGACATATTATTTTCTCTCTTTAGTCTTTGTTTGCTCATATGGAAAATAATAGTAGATCTATATTATACATAGATATATCTACTATTAGTCATTATCTCCTAAAATATTTTGAAATGATTATTCATCTATATCCATATCTCTATCCTTGCATTATATATATGATGTATGATACATATACCTACGTATTCATAAACTCTGACTTGTCTGATTTATTTGTGATAAGGATAATTCTGAAAGTATTATTTTTCTAGTATTTTGTGCACTAGAACACTAAATGCTAATGTTGGTAAATAGTCTAGTGTAGAGAGTAAGAGTAGAAGCTCCATAGTCAGGCTTTCTGAGTCAGTCATCCACTGTCTGTGTTATATTGGACAGTAGACTTAACTTGTACGTACCATGGTTTCCTTATTTTTACAACAGAGGAAATCATAATATCTACCTCATAGAGTTACTGGGAGAACTAAATGAGATAATGTACAAAGTGCTTGTAATAGAGTGCTGGAACATTACAAAGACTCAATAAATATTAGCTACCATTATCATTATATGCGGAAATCTCATTTGATTCTTGCCACAACCCTTGATAGATTCATTCATTTTTTTCAACAAATGTATGTATATATTAGATATACAAATGCAATTTTTAGTTTCGTATATATATATGATACCCTAAGATGTATTGGTGTATACAGACAAACAATGTAGTAAATATCATTTCTGTCCTCACAGGCTTTAAAATCTTTGAGGCCATTAAATTTGAGTAAATGTGCAAACAAACTATTACTGCAGATGTGATCACAGTAATAAGGGAAGGAAGCTCACACTGCTAACAATATGCAGAGATTGGATTTGATCCTGAGCTCTGGGACAAGAGATTTTATGTATGTGACTGCTCTGTGGTAAGCATCACCAATGAGTGATGGATGCTGCACTGCATCAGCATTCATGCTGTGTGTAAAATACTGTAGGGAGTAGACTCAGCTTCAGCAGGATACAGGCAGTTACTTCCAGCGCACAGGTAAGGGAAGAGCAGGAGAGGGAGAGAAGAACAATGAAGAACATGTAAGAGAAAGACAGTTTCTAAGTACAACACTTCAGATGTGCTGAGCCTAGATTCATTCATAGGAGCCATTTGAAGTTCAAGGCATCAGCAGCAAATAGGAACTAGAATAAGGAAGAAAAGTGGAAGAATGAGGAAGAAAAGGAGGGGATCGAAGGGCAGGAGGAGGAGGAGAGAAGGAAAGGGAGAGCCTTTACAATAGGATTGGATAAAGAAGAGACTAAGAAAACAAGTGGGAAAATAATTAAGAAAAAGGTTTTTTTTATGATTTAATGTCTCATTAACAACCATAGGAAGACAAAAGAAGAGAAAAAATTAATAACAGTAGAATTTGTGAGGAGAAGATTTAATTTTCTTTCACAGGGAAAAGCACTTTTCCAACAGGATATTATGTTGTAGGATTCCTCATTCAGGTGGGAAGATAAGTCAAAGGGATATATTTGAGTTTATTCAAATATCAAGCGTTAGGGATCCCATGCTGTGTTTCAGGTCACCAGAAGGACCAACTTTATTTGGTGATTGCATAAGAGACGAAAAACCAAAACTACTTAAAGAGATAATTCCACTTTGCAGGCTAAATGGTCTGTGAATTTTATCCAGGTATGATCTGGTTCCTAAAGATGCTATTGTGAGCTTACAATGCCAAGAACAGACATATTGGACTTTAAAGGACAGTAATAAGCTTGAGAGATACCTGAGGCGAGAGGGAATGAGCTTACATTACTCTCAGAATTTTCTCATTTATGGTTAGAGAAGATTATGATTGGGACTTGAGACAGTCAAAGACATTCTATTAGAAGATTTAAGAAATAATGTGTCTATAATGTGTTACCAGGAGCAGTGTTGTGGATGTGAAGAAATAAGATTAAAAATAATACATTTTATTATGATAAGATAGCTCACATTTTAGGAATCTATTCCACTTTATTAATTTACCTCTTGAGCACCTTACATACCTGTATTTAACAAACATTTACTTTTGTATTTATTTATTCACATTTTAAAATTTACTGTTTTTAATGCTTCCTGATAGATTCAGTTGCTGAAGGCATGAATACATTTGACATTTTGCTGAGACATGCAGTTTAACCATAGGTACTGCCAGACTGTTGTGTGGACAGTCACTGGTCTATGGAGTGAGTACTCCTGTTTGGCTGCCTTTAATACACACTTCAAAATGGCTTAGCTGTTGGTTATTATCCTTGCCACTACTGTGCTGCAATTTCTGAGATTTAAATCCTGTTTCCTTGTGTAAATTGGCTCCAGAAAGAAAGACAGTCAACATCTAGTATGATAGGCGTATTCGTAGACTTGTGCAATAGTCTAATAGGTCTTCTGACATACGCCTTGGGAAACCATAGATTCACTGAAAAAAATGCATCTTTGTGTTTATGAGAAGAGCAGTAGTTACTCTGATGGGAGCATAGAGAAATGCTCCATTAATATGTCCAGAGGAGGCAGAGAAAGCTTCATTAAAGACATAACTCTTGAGCTGAGATGTGAGGGTTGAGTAGATAAGAGGGCTGTATCTTCTGGCTGGAATGCATTGTGTACCCTTTATATGCTCAAGTATGGTGGTCTACTCCAGCATAGTGGTAGTGGCGATTGAAATGTTTGGGCAGACATGAACTATTTCAGAGGTGGAAATGGCAGTGCTACATGATTGAATATGGTGGCAGCGGGAAATGAAGGGTCTAAGAGGACACCCAAATTAGGCTTAGGCAATTGGTTCATTAGGGATACAGGAAACAGAGGTATAGGGAATAACGGAGAAAAGACAAGTCAGATGGAAAATCAGTATGTTTAAAATGGGGATAATGATAACACTTATAGGTTTGTCATGAACAATAAATGAGTTAATAAATATGGAACACATAGAACAATGTTTATGCATTGTAATTACTTAATAAATGTAAACAGTTATCATTAAGAGACATAATAAGTAAATTAATGTATAACAAATGGATAGACTCTCATGGTAAATAAATAACATGCCACACAGTTAAAAAATTTCCACAGTAACATAAGGAAATAAAAGCGTACTCCTTAATTAAGTGATCACTATGATTAATGTAATGTGAAATATTGAGTCAAAGTTGTAAAGAGATGCTCAGAAGTGAAATCTGTTTAGTTAGGCTGGTGGGACTAAGAAATTTTTCACATTAAAATTTTTTCTCTGGAAACATTAGAATTGAGTCCTTCTGTAAACTTTGAGGTGAAAATGGGTACTATATGCAAATTGCTCATGAGGCATACTCTATTAAAAGAGATGCTAAACTAAAGAAACAAGAAGGGGAACAATTGAGTTTGTAATCTCAGTTCAAAGAAATTCTATGAAATTCTCTGACTGTAAAAGCAATGGTTTTACAAAGAGATGGTGCTAGGATTGGGATGAGGGATGGGAGGAAAACTAGGAAAAGAACAAGGGACCAAACGAGAAACAGCATGGAGAAGTTGGCTGTCACAGGAGAAAGGAGAAAGAGAACACACGAAAAACAAGGCTTTGCTTAAGAATATAAAAGATTAAGTGGAGCTCCAAAACTCATGGAGAAAATGGGACCAGTGTTTCTAAACAAACACCAAAAGAAGGAGGGGAAGAGGTGAAAAAATGTAATCAACCAGACCTGATGTGAGGAAAAGGGATAGAAGTATGTAATTTACGAAAGAATTGGTGAAATAATTGAAATCACACAAATATTGAGATAGCAGTTTAAAATGAAAAAAAAATGAAGACTATATAGGAAAAAAGGGTTTTACTTATAGTACATTCTGAAAAACTGAAGTTAGGTATACTTTAGCATAAAAAATTTGGCTTGTTTTAGATATTAGAGAAACATTTATTGCAAGTCTTAGGGCTGAGATTGGGGGATTTTGCATCAGTTAACAGTGGATGAGAGCCATACAAGAATGATATTTATGTTAATACATATAAGGTAAATTTTTGAAACATTCTGAGTATGTTGGAATGCATGAGGTCATATATAAGACTTTGGAAAGGTTTAAAAATGAAATGTATAACAATCTTAAAAAATCCCCAAAGGAATGTAAAAGATAAAACCATTTAAATTTATGCCGATACTTTGCACATAACATGAAGGATAATATTGGAAAGGGATTTCAGTGTTCATAGAAAACATGTAAGTAAATGAAAATTTTAACTAAAACTTATCTCTAAAACCAAATATTTAATTGGCATATAGAAATGGAGATACAGAATCACTTATTTAAATGCATATGCTAACAGTTTTTGAGTATTTAATCAAAAGGGGTAGAAATACCTCAGGAAACGTTTTTAAAAAGGTGCAAATAAAAATCACTTTTATGTCTTCTTCTGGTGATTCTATGGTATTAGACAAAAAGAATCACCCCCAAAGTGAGTAATTTGGCAGCTGTGTATAGAGTATGAGTAAATTCCTATTAAAATAGAAATAAATGGAATAATAAGAATGATCAAGTATATGGGAGCTAGTTCCTTTCCAAGATGTCAGAGAAGTTTGAGGGATCATTAGTAATGATGGAAAGAAGCTCGTGAAAGGAGAGGTAAGTCTGAAGAATTTAAAGACCTAATTAAGTATTCCCAGTTGCAAAAGTGTTAACAGAGTGCTTAGTTAAAATAAAAGCAAAATAAGATAAAAAAATAATAGTAAAACAGAAAATTTAATCAATTTATTTAGATGGTATAAGGATGGATATAATAGAGGGAGAAAATGTTAGGAATTAATCCAAGTATTTTCAGCTTAATTCACAGAGTTTTCCAGAAGAATAAAAAGTAGTGAATATAGACTTAGAAGAAAAAGTGTTTTAAGATGGTTTGGAAGGAGAAACTGTAGACAATAAATAAGGTGTTTGAAGAATTATCTTAAAAGCAAGGAAAAAATATCAGTTTCTAAGAAAATTAAAATGAGTGATTTAAGGGAAGGCATCAAGATTCAAAAAAGGGTGTCTGGTCTTGGTTGGACAGTGCTTCAGGGCTAACAGCTCTACTTCTGCATTTTCCACGACTTCTGAGTGTAAAGGAGACCTTAGCAAAGGGTTAGACTTGAAAGGTAGGTGTTCCTAATACAACATCATTTTAAGGATGTTGAATTTTATGGGACTAACACTGTAATATCACTGAAGATTTTGGGCAAGAGGGTGACACACTCATTTGTGTTATAGAAAACACCCTCTTGACGTCTTGTTTTAGCAAGGTAGTGGAATAAATTATCTAAAATCTTTCTCACTACAAATGTCTAAAATTTCTGGGTTAAAAGCTAATAAGAATTATTTTTAATGTGTAACAGCATTCTCCTTTGCAAGAAAGAAAGAGGAAAAACTCACATGAAGGAAACAGACTAAAAGTTACAGGCATAAACATTCAAACTTATATTACAGATGTCCTGAGAAGATTTATTTTTCCTGATTCCCCAAGAGCTCTGTTTAATTCCTACTCTTGGGCAGGGAAAGTGGCTGAGGGTCTGTATGAGGCAGAGACTTAGAAGTCATCAGCATAAAGCAAGGGCTTTGGAAAAAAAAACCATACTCTCCTATAAAGGGTGACCAAGACACATTCCACTATTGGCACAGGGAAAAGACAATGAAGTTTGATTCACACTGACTTGAGGTAAAAAAATATCAAAGTGTTCTCTAAAAATGTAAACTCCAATTCTGTTTTTTCCATTTGTGTGTGGTCCACATTTATTCTACTTGTATGGTTCAAACAATATCAAACTGAAAAAAATAATACAAAACTTGGTCTCAAGGTTGCGATTCATTCAGGTTCTGTCAGAGAAAATACAAACTGTTTTAGGAAAAACTCTCACAAACAATGCCCTACAGGATACATGTTATAAATCATATTACCCAAATTTAAAAATAACTCAAATTACAGTCCACCAAAAGCATGATTTTAGGGGGGAAAAAAGGAAAAATTACAATTGGAGAACTCCAGATACTAAGAAAATGTTTTTAAAAAGTTATAAAACAGGGCTTCCCTGGTGGCACAGTGGTTGAGAGTCTGCCTGCCAATGCAGGGGACACGGGTTCGATCCCTGGTCCGGGAAGATCCCACGTGCCGCGGAGCAACTAGGCCCGTGCGCCACAACTGCTGGGCCTGCGCTCTGGAGCCTGCGAGCCACAGCTACTGAGCCCGTGTGCCACAGCTACTGAGGCCCATGTGCCTAGAGCCCGTGCTCTGCAACAAGAGAAGCCACCACAATGAGAAGACCACATGCAGCAATGAAGACCCAATGCAGCCAAAAATAAATAAATAAATTTATTAAAAAAAAAAAAAAAAGTTATAAAACAAATATGCCTAAAATGATAGTTGAAGTAATTGAAGTTCAAAGAAAATAATAACACAATGTGGGGAAAATAGTAGCATGTTGAGATAATTTAAATAACTTTAGAACTGAAAACTATAGTAATTGTAATTAATATAATAAGTGTTACATGGAAGTTTAGATGCAGATGAAGAGAAAATGAATAAATAGAAATATTGATGTCGGGAGATTACCCAAAGTGCAGCACAGAGACAAAGACATGAAAATTATGAAACAGAGGTTAGATAATTCAAAAAGAGTCATGTATCACAATGTTCATTACAGCACTACTTACAATAGCCAGGACACAGAAGCAACCTAAGTGTCCATCGACAGGTGAATGGATAAAGAAGATGTGGCACATATATACAATGGAATATTAGCCATAAAAAGCAATGAAATTGAGTTATTTGTAGTGAGGTGGATGGACCTAGAGTCTGTCATACAGAGTGAAGTAAGTCAGAAAGAGAAAAATACCATATGCTAACACATTTATATGGAATCTAAAAAAAAAAAAAAGAAAAAGGGTTCTGAAGAACCTAGGGGCAGGACAGGAATAAAGATGCAGATGTAGAGAATGGACTTGAGGACACGGGGAGGGGGAAGGGTAAGCTGGGATGAAGTGAGAGAGTGGCATTGACGTACATACACTACCAAATGTAAAACAGATAGCTAGTGGGAAGCAGCCACATAGTACAGGGAAATCAGCTCGGTGCTTTGTGACCACCTAGAGGGGTGGGACAGGGAGGGTGGGAGGGAGACACAAGAGGGAGGGGATATGGGGATATATGTATACATATAGCTGATTCACTTTGTTATACAGCAGAAACTAACACAACAATGTAAAGCAATTATACTTCAATAAAGATGTTAGAAAATAAAATAAATTAAAATCAGAGAACCTTGGAAGTAAATAAATAAATAAATAAAACAGAGATTAGGAAAAATAAGAGTAAACTAAGGAAGTCTAATGTGCATCTAATAAGAGTGATAATAGGAAGAATAGAGAAAATATGTTTAGAGATAATGATTAAAAGTTTATCAGAATTTATGAAAGACTCCAAACTTCAGGAAGTAAAACTAGTTGAGGGAAAGAAAAACAAAATGATTCCACACCTAGACACATGGTAGTGAAATTGTAGATTTCCAAAAATAGATTCTTAAAAGCTACTAAAAAAGCAAAGACCAATTACCCACAATGGAAGAATAATTAGCCTGAAATGGCCTTCTGAAAAGTAAAAATAGGCATCAGATGACATTGGATTATCTTCATAGTGCTGAAGAGAATATTGTTAAACTAAAACTGTATACCCACCTAAAAATAAGAAAAGAAAATTAAATATATTTTCATACAAAACTAAGGAAACTTACTATTGAAAAATCTTCAAGGGAAAAAATTAAAAGGGTTTATTTTAGGAGGTAAATTAAACTCAGAAGGAAGGATTATTATGCAAGATGAAATGGCAAATTTGTAGACAACTCAAAGTACTTATGATGTAAAATAGTGATGATAAAATAATAATAGCAACTTTTTTGAGGTAGACATAAAGATAAAACTAATAATATTGTAGACAATGGTATTATGTTCATTGAGGATGATCCAGTTTTGTTTGGGAGGAAGATAGAAAAACTGAGTATGTTAGATTTTGTTATGTAAAATATTTAAGTAAATTTTAAGGACAATACCTAAAATATAGATATATCATGTACAAACTTCAAAGTTGTAAAAAAGGAAAAGAGAAAATGAAGGATAACTTCGTGGAAACAATAGAAGTCAAGAAAGAAAAACCAAAGATGATGCATCAAAATGAGCAATCACAAAATAGGAGGATAAAAATAAAGTCAAACAGAGTAGTAATTGCAAAATTTTAAAAGATTAAATTCACCACTTAAAAGAGAGACTATTCTAATTG
Source organism: Balaenoptera physalus (assembly GCF_965194825.1). Classification (NCBI taxonomy): domain Eukaryota; kingdom Metazoa; phylum Chordata; class Mammalia; order Artiodactyla; family Balaenopteridae; genus Balaenoptera; species Balaenoptera physalus. Next base: position 45,810,559 of record NC_138886.1, read on the forward strand.
TTAAAAAATAATTAGTAACAGCACTTGGTTCTATGTTCCTACTAAAGACATATGTAAAAGATGACGAGGGAGGTGGAAAAATAGTGGGAAAAGATATAACAGTTCAGATTTTTCAGTTTCACTTTCTCTGTGATTCTTCGCTTCTAGTGCCCTGAATTTTCAGATACTCATGTCCCCAGATTTGGTCTCTGATACCTCAAGCTGGTAAGGCTTCCATTCTCTGCTGACAGCTAAGTGCAGTTTGGGGAAGACATTGAGTCAAAAGCATAGCAAACTTGAAGATCTTATTAGGAGCAGTTCTGTCTTTCAAGGGTACTCTTCCAATTTCAGTCCCCTTCACCTCTGACTGATTTTGTTGTTGTCTCCCTAGAATCTACAATGATTAGCTGTCAGTCGGTGGTTGGGGAAAAAATACACTCAGAATTTCGATTGCAGTCCTTTTATGGTTGTCTCATTTCCAGCATTCCCTTATATTTCCAGCTGCTCTGCTGTTCTGAATTATAATGTCTGCCACCTGAAACCAGTGAGATTGCAATTCTCCACTTCCAGACCTAAAAAATGGAGTGTCCTCTAAGCAATAAAATCAATGTATTTTAGGCTTAAATGCAGTGAAGTAGGAATTTTTTAAAAGTATAACCTTACTCAGGTTTCTGGCTGCCTGTAGTATTTTCCATTGCCTTCAAATAGTTGTTTTTAGTATTTTTGTTCAATTTTATAATTGTTTTCTGTAGGAGGAATCATTTAGAATGTTCACACCATCATTTCTAGAACTTCTACCCCATTTTGTTTTTTGCTTATTTTTAGTTATTAAAAATTTGTGAAAATGAATACATATTAATTTTATATTAAGATAAAGGCCATTATTCAAGTCATCAAATTGGAGCATTGGTTTTTAGTGTGAGGTGCTTTCACAGATTTGGTCCCAGAGTATTCTCAAATCCAAGAGTCCTGTCTAGGTGAATGGTGACAGATGAGGAGGTAGATGGAGTAATTGTTTACAAATCTCTTTGCTGGAGCAATAAGCTAATTGTATTTTCTTCTTGAATTTTAAAAGACTGACCACATTGCTGTAGAGCTGTTGTAATACACTGATAATTTGGGTATTAATGGATAAATCATATATTTCATTGAATGAGTGTAGCTCGTTTATTTTTTTAGATTGTCAACATATTTCCCACAAATATTTTTATGGTGTCAGAACCAACCCTTTTTGAGTTCCTACCAAGAGATATTTTTACCTAAAACCTCAAATAACTTAAATATGTGTGTGTGTGTTTGAGTGTGTTGTGGAGTCACATTTTTCTTCTAGAATTCAGACATACTATTATAATAGTATCAACTGAAGAAAATAGTCAAAAATTGATGCAAAAGTTGTATGGTTAATTGTATGTATGTAATTGTATGGTTAATTATGCTTTTAGTAATACTGGGTGTAAAATGTACAATAAATATAAGGATTTATTAAAGAAAACCTGGCTTTGGGTCCTGTTTGGAGCATGTGCTTTGAACTTTCTATTTTTATTTTTTCTTCATTTCAGTAAATGATAAAACAAATATCTATATTTATGAATTTCCTGAACATTAAGTTTCAAATTTTGGGCCCAGTGAGTAAAAGTTGTTGTGACCATATAGAACCCATGCATGACGATAATTTCTATTACTCTGGCTGCTGGAAACATTTGGTAATCTCAAAATAGCACAGTGTATTTAATACTGTGGAATAAAACATATACCAGGACAATATAGGGTGCAATAAGATTAGGTTGCAAATTTCAATCTTTATCTTTTTTATATGCTTCCAATTTTAATAGCATATTTACACACTGAGGATTTTATATGTAAATTTTCAATCAGTCGCTTCCTTTTCAAATAATTTAGATTTACGCATCAAAAATATTTACAGTTGGTTAATAAAGATGATACTGTACTGTGTGAATAGAATCTATTTTAGTGTTTTATATCTGTATTCTTCCTTAAAATGAATTATAGCAAATAAAAGAAAGTGTTCGTATGTTCACTTTCCTATTACTACTGAAAGAAATTTATCATAATATTCATCTTTACTCAAAATATATCAAAATATATAGAATTTTCATCTTGCAATATTTTTGTTTTCAATGAATATCAAAATAAAGGTTCTTAAAGTTTTTGAAAATACTGTGGAGACATGATAGTATTTACTCTGCCTAGTGTTGTTTAAATTGATGCTTCCTTATTATAGACTATTTATAAATTGTACTGTGTTCAGGGAGCTAAAGGACATCAAAACCCCATTTTTTCCCTTTAAAATTCATCTTGGGTTCTTGCCATAACTATATAATATAAAATTTTAAGTGATCTGATCAAATTTTAATGCAAAATTATTGCTCAGAATGATTAACTGCATGGTACTGAAGCATAATGAAAGCTAGTGAAGAGGAGCAGAAAACCAAAATTGGCAGAGATATTATAGGAAGTTGGTGAAATTATTGTAGTAAGAGAATTATTTCTTTTGCACTGTGGCTTTCCATAATATTTTAGAAAAATAATAATAAAGTGGCTGTGAAAATTATTTAAGTGTGGGGTTCAAAATATCTTGAATGTTAGATTCAAAGAAATCTGGTTTAGGCAGTTGACTTGTTTGCTTCCTAATTACTGATTTTCTGAGGCTTTTCATTCATTTCCAAGTTCATAATCAAAATGCAATAAATGATTGAAGGAAAACCTTGGTTATAAAATGTGTATATTTTACACCATCAAAATTCTCAAGATTTCTTAATGAACTTAAAAGCTCTCTCTTCTCATTATTTTCACTTGGCTCTGAGTCTTTTACAGAGATAAAGTTGAGGTGTGTTTCAACAAAGATATAGATTAAGGTAAAATAAATCTAGAGGGAAAATAGCAGAAGGGTGAGGCTTTAGAAAGGAGTATGAGGCTAAAATAGATGGTTACCAAAAATAGATTAGAACAGAGAGATGGCAACATTAACAGAGAAATAAAGAAAGAAAAAATGAAAAGTAAAAAACAAAAATGAAAGGGAGTGGCAAAAAGAAAGCAAGAATGTAGTAATCAGAGGGTTTAGGAAAAAGGCAATATAAGATGTGTTCATATGTTAGACAGATATAAATAACTTATAGAAAAATTCTTGTCTTTTAAAATGAAATGAAATGTATTACCTAGCACTTAAAACAAAAGATTTCCTTGACCTTTTGTTAATAGAAATGTAGACATGCAGCAATAAAAAACAGTAAAGTTATCTTCTATTGAATTTTATAGATTTCTAATGTCTGGTAGTTCTATTTTTCTGAAATTATATGTGAAGTAATATGCATATTATTCTTGAAAAATTAGTAAATTAATTAGTACTACCTTGAAACTTAATGGTAGTATATAAAAACCCTTCCCCTAAATTATTCAGGATTATAATATGGGTTAAGAGTAAAGTCTCATTTTATTAATATATTATTCCACATAATATATTAATTATCTGGAATAATATATTAATTATTAATATAATATATAATATAATATATAATATATTATTAATTAACATATTATTGACTTTCTGCAAAATTATGCCCACAACTACCTCTCAAATAACATGAAATACAAATATATACTTTAATTCAGTTCTTTTTTTATATTACAGGCAATTAGCACTTATTCCCAAAGGAATAATTTTAAAAGAGCTGTTCTATGATTTGTGTTCCTCCATAATATGCACTGGTATTGCTACCAATTATATTACATTTTTTCAGCTTTATAGAGATACAGTTGACAAATAAATTTGTAAGATACTTAAAGTATACAGTGTGATGGTTTGATAGGTGTATGCCTTATGAAAGTATTTTCCTTATCTAGTTAACACATCTATCACCTCACGTATTTACCATTTTTCTTTGTTTGTTTTCTTGGTAAAATGGTTAAGTTCTAATCTCTTAGTAAATTTTAATTATACAATACACTTCATCAACTACAGTCACCATGTTATATATTAGAACCTCGGATCTTATTCATCTTAAAACTGAAAGATTTTACCCTTTTACCAACCTCTTCCTACTTCCCCCAACTCCCAACTCCTGGCAACCACTTTTCTTCTCTCTGTTTTTGTGAGTTAGATTTTTTTTTTAAGATTCTGTGTGTAAATGATACTGTGCAGTAATTGCCTTTCTCTGTCTGTCTTATTTCGCTTAGCATAATGAATGCCCTTCACGTTCATCCATGTTGTCATAAATGGAAGGATTTATTTCTTTTTTAAAGCTCAATGATATTTTGTTGTATATATATATGTGTGTGTTTTATATATATACTACATCTTCTTTATCCATTCATCCATGGACCAACACTTAGATTGTTTCCATACTTTGGCTATTGTGAATGATGCTTCAGTGAACATGGGAGTGCAGATATCTCTTCATTATCCTGTTTTCATTTTCTTTGGATGTGACAGAAAAGTGGAATTGCTGGATCACATAGTAGTTCTATTTTTAATTTTTGGAGGAACTTCCATGTTGTTTTCCTCAGTAGTTGTACTTGTTTACATTCTTATCAACAGTGTTCAAGGGTTCCCTTTACACCCTTGCCAGCATTTGTTTTCTTTTGTCTTTTTGGTAATAGACATCCGAACAGGTGTGAGGTGATATCCCATTGTATTTTTAAACTTCATTTCTCTGATGATTAGTGAAGTTGAGCTCCTTTTCATGTATGTGTTGGACATTTGTATCTATATAAGTTCTTTGCCCATTTTTTAGTTCAGCTATATGTTTTTGGTTTTTTTCTTTTCTTTTTTTTTTTTTTTTTTGATATTGAGTTGTGTTCCTTGTATATTTTGGATAATAACCCCCTATTGGATATGTCGTTTGCAAGTATTTGTTTCCATTCCATAGGTTACCTTTTCTCTTTTTGTTTTTTTGATGACTTCCTTTCCTGTGCAGAAGCATTTTACTTTGATGTAGTCACGCTTGTTTGTTTTTGCTTTTGTTCCCTTTACTTTTGTAAATATCAAAATATCTTTGCCAAAACCAATGTCAAGGAAATGCCTCATGTTTTCTTCTAGGAGTTTTATGATTTCAGGTCTTATGTTCAAGTCTTTAATCCATTTTGAGTTGATTTTTGTGTATGGTATATGATAAAGATCCATTTTTATTCTTTTGCATATGGTCATGCAGTTTTCCCAACACTGTTTATTGAAGAGGCCATCTTTTCCCCATTGTATATTCTTTGCTCCTTTGTTGTAAATTAATTGACTATATATGCAAATATTTATTTCTGGGCCTTCTATTCTTTTCCAATGGTCTATGTGTCTAAAGAATGTTTAAGAGCCAATTTTAAAAAGTCCCCAAGTTTAAGTAACTCAAGACAAATAAAGATAATTTTATGAAATAGTAGATGTTAATAAATTTAATATAATATTTAGAATGAGCCAGGAAATCATGTGCTTTTACTTGTATTACTCATATTAGCAATTACATAAGGGAAATTGACATCTCCCAATTATAAAATTAATATCATATGATATTATAATAATACTTACAATTTCTTTTTTTTTTTAATTTTTATTTATTATTTATTTATTATGTTTATTTTTGGCTGTGTTGGGTCTTCGTTTCTGTGTGAGGGCTTTCTCCAGTTGCGGCGAGTGGGGGCCACTCTTCATCGCGGTGCGCGGGCCTGTCACTATCGTGGCCTCTCTTGCTGTGGAGCAGAGGCTCCAGATGCTCAGGCTCAGTAGTTGTGGCTCACGGGCCCAGTTGCTCCGCGGCATGTGGGATCTTCCCAGACCAGGGCTCGAACCCGTGTCCCCTGCATTGGCAGGCAGATTCTCAACCACTGCGCCACCAGGGAAGCCCCTACAATTTCTTGAATGAAGAGAATAGTTGACCCAGAGATACTATAAGTTAAGCACTCCTGAGTCTTTTGACCTCCACCTGGAATGACTGTTGTCTATAATCAACAAACATCACCACAAAGTTCCAGCCAGTCATAGAGTTTCACGTGCATCTACTCAGCTTACTATCTTTTCCAAAATGAAAGCACTACTCTTAAAGTCTCATCAGGCACATGTGTTCATCCTGTCAGTTTCCCCCACTATCCTATTTCAGGGTATGGTGGATATATGACTGTGCTCCTATCTCCTCATTGCAAATACAGACCATGACTTCCTATCACTTCCTGTGTGACATACACTCATGGAACTGGAAAAGCCCAGTGAGAGCAGAACAACAGAGAGTGGTACCAAGAGAAGGAGTGGCTGAGGCTGTTAAATATTTCATTAGTGGGAGCACATTTTCATCAGAGTCATGGCCTTCTGTAATATAAATATATACATTTAATTTTGTTATACATAGACTATTTTTATAAGTAAAATAATCCTAATTCTGTTTAGAAAAAGAAATCAGGGGAAGAAAATGAATGTAATGGCTCAGAATTATTTCCATTCTTTTTCCTTCTTAGTGACTCCCTCATTCACCTCTATCAAAATTGTAACTAAAATGATGTGTAAGATGTCAAGAAATTATTTAATATAATGTCTTTCTGAAAAATAGAGCAATCGATATCCTTAGAAGAGTCATAGTTTGTTAAGTCAGTCATGGGAAACCACTGGTGAAGTTGAATATCAGTGAGATGAGATACTGTAGGAAAATAAATACAGCTGGTTCTGGACACTCACTGTGTTGAACATTTTTCCTGGAGCATGGGGACCTTAGGATCTTAACTGCTTCAAAAGAGAATGGGAAGATAGGGAGCCAATTTGATAAATTTTAAACCAATTGTGTATGAATTCATTTTGGGTTCACATGCTTACAACTCTTTTAGACGCATTTGATCTCCTCAGATTTTAAATATTAATTCTCCATAAAAGCAGACAAATTACTTCATACACTTTTACTTTTAAGCAGCTTGAAGAGCATCATAGGAAACCCACAGCCCCCTCCACCTCACCCACACACACAGCATCACAGGAGACTCACTTGCTCCTTTGGGCTACACAAAGCCTGTTGTTACCTAAGGTAGTCAGGAGTGATTGGTTAACTTCTGAAAGCTTTACCTAAACAGTTTCAGAATGAATGTTAACTTTGATCAACATGCTGTTCTACAAAGAACATTCATGGGTCAGTCATGTTGGCACAGCCTCAAGGCAGAGACTGTGCTTTACACAGAAAAATCTGAAAGGGCATCCTGATATAAATATTTTTTCTGTGAATATATCCTTCATAGAACTTATAATCAGATATGTCCCTGACTTGGAAGTTATTTCTTACATAAAGGGTGGTGATGATGATGGTGAAAATAATGTTTGATAATGAAAATAATCTTTTACACATATGAATGAGATGTTGACCTTCAAAATACTGTTAGATCATAATTCGGTTGTCTGAAGAAGTTGCAATGTGATTTGGCCAAGAGTAAAAATCACAGTGAATTCTAAAGAAAACAAAGAAAAAAAAAAAAAAAGCACCAAGATTTAAGGTTTCACTTTTTTTCTCAGGGGGCAAATGTAATACACATACATACATACTCACTTACATGCACATATATACATATACATACACACAAATACCTACAAACCACAGATATATCTGTATCTATTTATATCTATACACATACAAACACACGAAACCTTGAATCATTGTAATTGAGAAAGGAAGGCATTAAGCTAAAATGTATAAGGATTTTTTTATTCTATCAAATGGCTAAGTTAGGGGATGCTCTGAATTTTGGATTTCATTTTGATATTTTTCTAACGTCTGCTTTTTGGCCTTGGCTTTGTTCTTAACTATTTGAAGTCTGTACTGCTGAATTCCTGTTTTAAATATCACTTCTGATACCCAGTGATGAATAATCAGTATAACCATATCAGTAATAAAAACATATAGGTCATTAGGATTTAGTGTTAAAATTGGAATATTTACTGCAGTGGTTTATATATTTGTGTCCCCCACCCCCAAATTCATATGTTGAAATCCTAATCCCAGTGTTATGGTATTTGGAGATGGAGCCTTTGGGAAGTAATTAGGTAATAAGGGTGTAGCCCTCATGTTTGGCATTAGAGTCCCTGTAAGAAGAGGCCAGAAAGCTAGCTGACTCTTTTTCTGCCTTATGAGGACACAGCAAAAAGACAGCTATCTGTAAACCTGGAAGAGGTCACTCACTAAGAACATGACCATGCTGGCACCCTGATCTCAAACTTCCAGCCTCCCGCACTATGAGAAAAAAAAAATGTTGGTTGAGGCATCCAGTCTATGGTAGTTTGTTCTAGCAACTCAAAATGATTAAGACATTCCCATTGAAATATAGATAAACATTCTATATGCAAATTTGAGTGAAACTATCCTTACAGGATCTATATTTTGAAATTCTGTCAGTAACTGGGTTTTTAAAAATGCATGTATCATTGCAAGAATAAAATGCTTCAGTAGTTGATGATTGTGAAAGTGCTTTACCTACAAATTATTTAATAACTTTCAAATAGTTAAATAAAATTTAAATAAAATAGATACTATATGAATAAATTTCCCCTTTACCATGGAGATTCTGAGATTTTTGAAGTTTCAAAGTGAGATGCAGAATACTGGGGAAGCACATCAGCCAGATAGCACAGGAATGAGAATATTAGGTGTTTTTCAAGCCAACAATTTTTAAGTACTATTCTAAGAATTCCTCACAGAGAAATTATTTTTTCTGTGTTTATAAACCTATTTTAAACATGATTTCTAAGGTATTTTAACAATGAAATCATAATGATAATTAATATTATAGGACTACAGATTCATTCTTTCATCCCCAAATTTTGTACTATGATGGTGATTTTGGCTTTGGTCTCTGCTTCAGCTAAGGATTTGTTTTACTACTTGGCTAATCAGCATTTGGCAAAAATGTATGAAATGTATTTTCAGGCTAACTTAGATCCTGGGAGCTCCACAGTAATGGTATCATCTGTCTATCTATCTATGTATCTAATTTTTTTTTTACCTCCCTTGATGAATTCTAGAGGATGCTAGTAATAGGGTACAAGGTTTGCACCGTAATTCCTATGCTCATTTTAGTAATCCTTTGAGAAGGATCAGTGCTGAACATTTTAAGAGTCAGAATGTATGTGGCTATTAGCATTCACAGGGTTGAGGCTAAAGGATTAGATTAAATTTTATTTGCTCATCAGTTCACAATGAGCAGTCAAACAAATAAATAAAACAAAATACTAAGCTGAGAGAAACTAAGTCGCATATACCAGGGTGCTTGAAGTATTCAGAGAATTGTTCCAGAATACACTCTGAGATTCTCAATGTGGTGTATACTGCAGCCATAAGAGAAGATATGTATTTTGGACTCATGAAATGGTGAAACTTTATATATTTCAAAAGTATGACCTTAATGTTATTCTTCATGGACCAAACACGTGTGACTCTTAGATTTTGGTGAATATTCCTAAAAGGAAAAATAAATAAAATGCTATTACTTTATCAAGATATCAATGCCAGGGATCATTGTTGAGACCTGCCTTTCTGGATTCTAACATTATCATGTCATAGTGGCCCTGACATGCACAGTTAAAGCGTGGGTACCTCAATAGCCTACTAGTCTTATTGCACGCTCTTTCCTGTCCATGGAAAAAAGTCAGGTAGGAAAAAATAGCAAATGCATGGCATACTCTCATTTAAGAAGCAGAGCTATAAGGAGAAGGTAGTCGAGTGTTCTGTGGAAAGGAATTTCCTTCTTGGGCCTTCATTTTGGAGAAAACCAGTGCTTGCATATCCTGCTCATGAATGTGGTGCATTTGAAAACAAATGTGAAATCTAATGACATTATAAAGCACCTTGAAAGGAGATTGTTTTGCCTAAAGAAGTTTACAAATAGGGGAAGCATTAATTAGTAAGAAGGCAGGGCAACGCAGCAGAGGGCCTCAAGAGAGACCTCTCACCACATAAGCCAAGGAACACATCACCTCGCTGCTTTTATTTCAGGAAAAGATGGCTAAATTTTCATTGCTGAAGGGTAGTCAGGCTAAAGGGTCTATGGTTGGGTTGCTATGCATGAAATACGTCTGAGCTGAATTCTTAAATTCTAGAAAATGAGGTTGCCGAATACATACACAAACACACATGTACAAACACGCACATAAATACTATATGTATGTGTATACAAAATCAGTATTGCAGAGAACCAGTGTATTTGAAGGCTGACATTTTTAACAATATCTCATATGCAGAATATTAGGGTTGTTGAGATTTACCTCCTTGGTTTTGACCTATCTTTTATTTTGCAGCCAGGTACGCAGCCCCCATCATCTATAGAATAAAATAAAATTTCTTAATGTGACAATGTTCATGTTTCACCCCCTACCTTATCTTGCAAACTTCATCTAGACATATCTTGATGTTTTTGTTCTTATCTCTCCCTTAGACTTAACTGTCTGCCTCATCCTTTCCACTGATTTATAGACTGTCTATAAATCCTTCAAGATTCAAGACAAAAGTCTCTTCCTGTAAGAAACATTCCAAAATACCTCCAATCATAAATGAATACTCTTTCTTTTGCCAAATTAACAATTAGTTCCTTTTTTTCTGCCCTGTGCTCTAGTGGGACAGGAATCATCTGTGTTTCAAGGTCAAATGACACTACTGCAGTTACCCCAGTTAAGATGACCGTTACCTATTTCTGGCATCACTGCATGGTTATTCCTAACTAGCTCTCTTGGATGGAATCTTGCTCCTTCTAACAATTCATTTTCTACCCCCGTAGTTCTCCATTGTTAGTCTATAGCACAGGATATAATTCAAACTATCCATAGGCTGTGTCACCAGATTTTAATGAATATGTGAGTTTTATTTTAACTAGAGCTTTATAAATAAAGTGTTAAAATAGTTTGACAAGATGCTGAGCAGGGTAGGACATATAAAACTGGGGTGCAGCTTGCTCCAAGTCATAATATAATGTGGAATTTATACCAGAGGAAAATCTAGTGTATACTAAAACATGTAAAAACACTTTGTCTTTGATGAAGCAGGAGAACTAAGTTTATTAAACAGAGACACAGAAATGAAGTGCAGCCGATGAATCAAATTCAGTCCGGATGCTTTTCTACACACCATAAATCATTTTTATACTACCCTAATGTCAGAGTCATAATTGTTACTCAGTTGTTTGCTTTGGTTTTCAGACTTACACTGCCTTCATGTGTGTCTCTTAACATTTTTGATATATGTCCAAAATCCCCCATTCTCAATTCTGAATTCAAAATGCTCTGACACCAAATGTTTCATCTTAATCCTTTTAGCGACAAACCTGATCTGAACTAATTAGTTTCATTTAAGGTGAAACTTATACATTTTGATGGAGGAGATATTTTCATGTATTTGATTGTAGTGTGTTGCTTCATATCCCTCTGAGGGGTCTTATATAATATCCAGGGCATTTACCTTATTACTTTTACAGAAGTCCAACATATTCTGAATTCTAAATCATATCTGGTCCTAAGGGTTTCAATTAAGAGATTGTGGCCTTGTATTTAAAGTTTGTCTCTCAAAACAAATGTTCAGAATGGCTGATATTCAGTGAAGTTTTCCAAAAGGCCAATCTGACTCTGCCTCTCTGCTCCTTTAAACTCTTAGTGTCTCTTCGTTGTCCTCAAGATTCAAGCTCCTCAATCCAGCACATGTGGTCCTGTATGATTTTGCCTCTGTTAACATCTCCATCCTCAACTCCTGCTCCAGTCATACTGAAGCTTTCAGAAATTGCCCATGCTCTTTTGTAACTACTGCTTTCCACGTGTTTATTTCTCAGCCTGATATATTTTTTCCACTCTACAGGGTTTATTAACTCCTACTAAGTCTTGTGTTATTGGTTTAGGTTACTTACCCCTTAAGACTTGACTTGTTGTCACTCTTACGGGCTCCCATTTTATCTTGCATTTTCTCCAGCTGTAGCATTATTCTATGCTTTATTCTAATTTCCTGTTAACTGTACTCTACTTACTCCTGTTTTGTTGTATCTTTAAAGGATGAGATCTTGGTGGCCTCATTGTATTCTTAGTTATTAGTAGAATGGACAAACAATAAATATTTGTTTAATAAATGCATTCAAAAATGAATAAAATGTAGTAGTCTTTAGTTGAATGCAGCTCTGAGGAGAGAGAATATTTGTTGATTTTTGATGATGTATGTTGATATATATGTAGAACTTTTATAATTTAGCATAATCAATGAGTACGATGTTTTTACCTAAAATTTCAAATGATCCAGTCTGGATCCAAAAAGAAAGAAAGTTGAAGAACTGATCCACGTTAAAAGACACTAAATAGATGTGACAAGTAAATATTGCACATAATCTTAAATTTGATCCTAGACCTGGAAAAAATAGCTATAAAGCATTATTAGGAAAATTTTTAACATTTAAATATGGGGTATGGATTAGATAATCATAACATATCAATATCAAATTTCCTGATTTTGTTAACTGAACTGTGAATGAATCATATTCTAAAATTCCTGCATTAAAATGATTGATGAGCACCTGAAATAAAAGCACCAGATATTGTTGATGAAAAAACCTCATGTGCTTTATAAATCAGGAATGCAGATGATGACATTGACATTTGATTAGGAAAACTAATGCCTGACAGTTTTTTCATAGTCATAGTTTAATCCTTTCCTATTTTAATCAAATGGAATTTTCAAATTGGTTTATTATTTATTAGTTACTGATAATTTATTCGTTTATCTCCAAGTTTTTTAGGGGAGTATGAACAGGAAGACAGTACTGATTAGAATTCTTTGTTATAATAGTTTGAAAGATAAGTGTGAGAAAAGTGACACATGTTTTAGAGGCAAATCATTTTCTTGGGTATTCTTTTAATTAGATAGAATTTCAAACTTCAGTTTGTAATAATAGTAAAGAGTAAAAGGAACTTCACTCTGCTTTTTACGCAGGTTCACTAATTGTTTCATGTATACAGACACACAGACACACACATTGTTTTTTATGAACCATTTGAAAGTAAGTTGGAGACACCATGCCTCTTTAACCCTAAATAATTTTAAGTGAACTTCCTGTGAACAAGGACATTTTCTCACATAACTACAGTTAATTTAACAAAATCAGGAAATTTGATATTGATATGTTACAATTATCTAATCCATACTCCATATTTAAAAGTTAAAAATTATCCTAATAATGCTTTATAGCTATTTTTTCCAGGTCTAGGATCAAATTTAAGATTATGTGCAATATTTACTTGTCACATCTATTTAGTCTCTTTTAATCTAATCAGTTCTTCAACTTTTCTTTCTTTTTGGATCTTGAGATTTTGAAGAGTAAAATCCATTTATTTTGTAGACTATCCCTCAATTTGGGTTCCTCTGATGTTTCCTTATGATTAGATTTATGTTAGGTAATTTTGGCAGAAATATCATAGGTGTGGTGTTGACTCTTTCTCAATACATCATATCCAGAGACACATGACATGGGTTTGTTTGAATATTGGCAAGGCTTTACTTATTAGTTAAGTAATTTCTCTATCCAGTAAACATTTCTGTAGACCTATCCAGTTTGAGTAACTATGCACATTTCTGTTTTGAATATATTCAGCATTTGGTCTAATCAGATTTCAGGTGAGATTACGAATAATTGGAAAAAAGAAGAGACATAGGCCCTACTTTTAAGGAGTTTCATATATCAATACAAAGAGACAAAAATATAAAAGCAAAAAATTTGAATAGAATTCAATAACTATGTTAAACCTATATTCTTAAAGCTTTCCTAATGGCTCTTTTAAAAGAGTTTTCTTCCTGCTCTGCCCATCCATAGCAGCATAATGTCAAAGGGAGACTGCATGATTTGACTTCTGAAGTGCACTCTAATTTGTAAGCAATGACAACTTAAACACAATGCATTCACTCTTGTCATATTCGTTAAATGAGGATGATAATAGTGTCCTTACTAAATAGGTCCTTACCGATAGATTAAATGAGAACATATTTGTGAAAACATTTGGTAATCTGTAAATTCTACGCTGACCTAAGATGGTATTATTTATTTTGGTAACTATAATAGAGAAGGCACAAAATTTGTAGTCAGTGGTCAAACAATACAGACAATGGTACTAAATTCTCCATAGGATAGTGATAAGCATCAACTTATAATATTTGTGAAAGTATGCTTAAACTGATGCACTTACATATACAAACATCTTTATGGTAATTCTGTTGACTTGTCAATATACAAGCTTCAGTCAATTTTGTTATTTTTGAGAAGAAACTGTGTCAGTTTTCTTTGTATGTCCTTCAGGGTGCTTTTCAGTGTATTGTACTGAGTAACTTTGTTGATGTTATTGATTACGTGTTCAAAATATTATGAGCTATAATAGCTGTGTACGTTTAAATCTCGTATTAACAAAATACTTTTTAAATGTTTCTAGACCTTAACTTATGGCATAGTTCAATACTCTCATTAATGTGTTGGGACACAAAATGGTTGGATGCATGTAGGTAGAGGGTCAGTGAATGAGTGGAGGACCTGGCTTCCTATCTGCTGTGTGGTCTTCCAGAAGTCATTTGTCCTCTTTGGACCTAAGTTTTCCTTTCTTTACATTATGTTATATGTTCCCTTAAAAAAATTCTCAAATGCTTTCCCTTGTCTCAATTTTTGCCTCTGCCTTAAATGAATTCAAGAAAATGAACATCCTGGAAATATGTTTTAAATATATGGTATTAACTTAGAAACTTAGTAAGAAGACAAATGAAAGCAAGTAAACTGGCACATGACTGTTTCTGTCATTTTACAAATTCATAAACAATAGTTAAGATGAAACTGTTACATTCTCCAGCCTGTTTGCATTAGTCATCTTTTCATCTTTTCCCACTTATTCCTTTTTGGTCTTTCAAATAATAGTTACCCATGTGTCATTGAAAGGATCTGAAATGTTCATAAATGATAGTAAATGGTCTCCACTAACTGTGACCACATCCAATTTAGCCTTGAGTAAGAGCATTTTAACTTTGGCACACATTGAACTCTATTTCCTGTTAGCTTCAAAGAGCGCACTTAAACCCAATTCCTTTAGATAGTTTCTTCAGCTTTCTTGGCTTCTGAAGAGAGTACAATTTGTTGATGACTCTGCCCATGACTAGACATCCAGTGTCTGTGTTCTCAAAGACAGCATTTTAGGTGCTTGAGTTTTTGGTAATCACACATAATCATCTTGTTTGAGTAATTTCTCAATAGCACTAAAGCACAGTCTATGTGATCTGTATCCCTTTATTAGGACTAATTTCTCCAGTCAGTCCCCTCTAGGCCAATAGTACATGGTACGAATTATTAAACCACCATTATTGCAACCATAAGATGATTTAAGAAAGTGGCCAACAGGGTAAAAAGCCAAATAATCTCATGCCCAGGCAGTAGTGACGGGTCTGAGTGATATCTTATCCAGGGATAAAGGAATGTATAACTTGAGATGAATTTGCCTTATTGAGTAAAAACTATACTTAACACTAAAGAACATGCTAGCATACAGTTATTATTTACATTTGATTGGACAGGAAGACAAACCATTGTGCTATGTGTTAAATATACCAAGAGGTCTTAAATGAGTAATGCCCTCCAAATTCAAGAAACCTATAATGCTGGAGAGGGAATTAGCCAATAACACACACACACACACACACACACACACACACACACACACACACACACACACATGCACAACCAGTAATATAGCCTATAGTCAGAATTGGGATTATTTAGTATAAATAAGTGTAGAGAGGTGATGCCTGCGTAAAGGGTTAAGAACGGCTTGAGGGACTGGGTGGCATCTGAAATGTGTCTGAAAGGATAGTGTTATTGACTCTATTTATTGAGCAAAACTCTAACATGTACTAGGCTATGCATATATTTTCTCTCTTATAATTATAATTATACTGATAAGAAAATTGTTATTATTTCTATTTTATAGGTGAAGAAACCTATTCAGATAGTACAATTTAGTGCTTCTCAGACTTGAGCATGCATCAGAATTACATGGTGTGCTTGTTAAAACACAGATTTCTTGGCTCCACTCCCAGAGATTTTTTATTTGGTAGGCCTGAGGTACAGCTGAAGATTTTACATTTCTACTACGTTCTCTCGTGATGCTGATGTTGCTAAGTCTGGGACAACACTTTGGGAAGGACTGGTTTAAGTGATTTGACCCAGGTCTCACATGGTTAGTATGCAGCAGAGTTAGGACTTGAATCACAGGTCAGTCTGCCTGTGTCAAAAGGCTGCATTTATTCTTGCCATTGAACCTATGCATCCTCCAAGTCTATTTAGTGAATGAATGAACGCATTTGATAAGTTAGTTCACTTAATCCATTACTCTTCTTCTCTTGTTTCTTTCTCTATATTAATGCAACATATTTTTTTCCCTGTCACTTAGGGAAATCATTTACTTGTTTGCAGTTATACATGTTCTAGAACAGATCAAGAGAGACACTCAGAGGAACACACCATATTAGAGTGACATCTAAGAAATGACTTCAAGTGAGAATTAATGATTACCATTTAAACTATAAATTAATTTTTGGAAACATCTATATTTAGTATCAATAAAGACACCCATTTTAATCCTACTGTATACCCTACATTTGTACTGTGCTTTGTTAAGGTTTACAAACTCCTGTGTATTTGCACTAACTTCTTTGATCCTCATGGCAACTCTGTGTCCAGTTGGCAGGGCACATTTTACATCGCTGTAACCCTGTAACATAGGAAGCCCAGGATCAGAGGATGAAGTGACTTCTTCAAGGTTCCTAGGCTGGTCGGCCTTCTGAATTTCCACGTAGTACGTAACTCTCACCAGTAGAAAAGGACTCAAATGCATTTTAAAGACAAATTTAAAGAAATAAGGCTTTGTGACAGCAGATTGGTTTTTATTTAGAGTATGGTTATCTTTAATTGCTGAAATAATGATTTTCTACTCAAGAACAGAGAACTTGAGTTTTCAGTAGTGGAAGAAGAGGAAATAAAATTTTCAGTTCTAGTTGTATTGCTAACATTAATACAGAGGGTTAAATATGATTATGTTAAATTTCACAGTCTTTTACATCAAGAGGGACCTCTGTTTGTGTACATAAAGGTAAAGAAAGGCAAAGGAAATTTAGTATTAATTCCACTTTCTTAGCATACGTATATCTCTAATAATTCCACTTTTGTAACTAGAGATTCACTGGGTCTCTTGCCCAGAATGATGACGATTATTACCCTTTTGTAAAAGGATCTGGAACACAAGTATCCTGAAAGATGGTTCTTTTCACTTACATTGGGCAGGAAAACTTTTTACTACATGCAGAGCTTCAGCAGTACTGAGTGAGTTGGTAAAGTGATATTCCTTCCTTCTTATAGTAATTGAAGAAATTTCTGATGTAGAGACTCCCTAGACTTAACTAGATTACCCGAGGGCACTTAGGGAAAGAAGTCCCTAATGGAGCTGAGATCCTAAAAGTAGAACAAAAATTTCACAGTCAAGAGGGACCTCTGTTTTGTGCCTGAGGTCCATTCAAATTGAAATCCATGCGGCACTTCTTTTACACTTATAAAAACCAAGCTTTTTGAATATACTTTACTTTTCATATTTGCCTCTGAGGGACTATCACAAAATGAACCAAATGTTTAACATGGCAAATTATGTTACTATATAATAGGATTCCTGAAAACCTGCAGCACTGGCTATTGAAGGAAATCACAGAGAAGGGGGACACTGTGGTAGAGTGTGTCACTGAAGTTTTCTAGCCAGAGCTTTGGGGAAGCAACAACAGTGGCATATCAAGTTCTTACTGCTTTGTAGCAAAGGCAGGTTAACTCAGTGTAGGAAAGGAGGTCAGGCTTTTTCTGTGACAAACAAAGTTGAAAGCAACAAAGGCCTTGCAAGTGGTGGTCCCAAGCACTAACCAAAGAACAAGCTTCTGTGTACTCTGTGGAGAGGTCTGGGGTCACACGTTGGCTCTTTTAGCAACCTCCTGCATGGAGGAAAGAGCATGGGCACAGACTTCATCTTCAAATACAGGGCTGATGACACACATCGCCCGGTCCTGCTTCTCACTCTTGAACAGATGACAGGATTTGCCTTTCTCTTTTCACCAAGTTGTTGATCTCCTATGAGTAGCTCGGTGAGAGGCATCCTTTTGTTCTATACTGGGGTGAAAATACATGACTATTTCTGAGCTTAGAGCGTCCTAAAGAGAACAGTGCATCCCAAACCTAAATTTCAACTCATTTTGTATCTGGAATTAAGGTGTTTAAATAACACAGACATACAGTGATACAAAGATTCATTCTACTGAAGTTCAATGAGACTCTAATGACAACAGTTTCACATCTTAATAACTGCAGTTGCACAACACAGAGGCTTAGTATTTCATTTTCCCTCAATTAGCCTTCCTGAAAGATGCTGAATATTCAGCATAATTATTTTAGGGCCAAAAAAATTGCCTTTAGTGCTAATGGTAATGGCACCCTATGGTTAATCACTTTTGGTGATAAGTTCTGAAAGAGTTTGGTGTTTTGTATTTTTCATTTACAGTACACTTAGGAATCTAGAGTTAATAAACTAAACTGCATATAAGATAGTTAAAGGAAAGTGTCAGAAGTTCAGAGTATAAGTTTTTGTAGTTTTTATTTTTAAAATGTGATTATCCTAATGAAGCAATGGTTTACGTTTGCTTTATTATTATTATTTTTTAATGTTTGCTGCATATTGCCTATCCTAGGCACTGCTGGAAAAATAAAACTCTGTGATCCCTGACATGAAGGAGCTTACCATCTAGTTAAAAATACTAACAATCAATCAGCTTCATGGTACAGAGACTTTGCCCAGATAAATGCCTGGGCAAATCAGTGTTGAATGAATGAATGGATGGATAAATGAATATTTTAAAAAATAACTTAAAAACCTAAAGGAGTAAATACAACCATTGGCAAATAAAATGGTTGCACCAATACACATTACAGCCATTGTGCCATCAATGTTAGAGAGGGGAGAGAGCAACATGAATTCAAATGGTTAAAGCAGGCCTCTTTGAGCCTCAAATTCCTTATTGGTAAAATGCCTATTTATATCAGCTCAATTAAGTGAATTAACTGTGATTGTCTGTGGAAACACTTTGTAAACCACAAATCTGTGTTCAATAAAAGGACATTGTATTTCATAAGGAAAAGTGGAATTTAACCTCAAACTATGGTCATAATTTGGCTGGCCAGGAATGCAGTAAATATACATTTCTATGACTGTAGAAAAGAGGAAGGCACACCTAGGAGACAGCAAAAGACAAGTATACCTAACTAGATTTATATATAGAGTATAGGATTGGTACTGGAAAGATAAATAGGAGTTAGAGGGGCAGATTTGGGGATTTTTGTCTTATAGAAGATGGAGTCTCAGTGAAGAGTTTCAAATTGGCAGATAGCATGATGAACATGGTGTTTTAACAGTGTAATTTGAAGGATGGTGAATAGGCAGAATTGCAAATAAGAAGAGCTTAAAGTCTGGGAAGCCACTGATAGGGTATCAATTCAGTCTAGATGATATTCACCTGGAACATGGTGGACAGGACTTGAAGCCATGAAGAGATAATCCCTGATGATGATCAATAAATTCATTAACATAAGATATAATATGCAGAAGATATAAAAATCTCATCTCAGTCAATGTTTCTTAATATTTCAATAATTATGACTTTTTGATAAACATATAATTCTCAAGACTCCATTCTACTCAGTATAGATAGGCATCCCTTGTGGACTGTTTACTCTCTTCCCAATACAGCCAATCTAAATGACTGCAGTTCAACATTATTATCAAGTACTTATAGGAGATGTTTAATATTAATTGGTTCAAAAATTTCAGATCAAGTGGTGTTCAGGCCTAATTGAAAAAAAATGGTGGACAAAAGTCCTCACTGGGTTGTCTCTGATAATCTATAGTCTAAAGAAATTTTCTATTAAATGTAAGATATGGAAAATAAAATGAACTTACCCTATTTCTTAGCATGCAGATGTCACTAAGTGATAGATGAAATATCTGTAATTAACAATAGGAAATGATTTTTTTCTAACAATTTGAAACTTTGTTTTCTAGTTTTTATTCAGGAAGATTAATCACATGCAAATTCAGTTATCAGCACTTTTTCTGTGAGGAAAAAATCCTTGAAAATGTGACCACTATCAGACCTTTGTCATATTTTTTATTTCTGAAAACCTAGAGGAATAATGTAGAATGATATATATGTATATGAAAATTTTATCAACTTGATTGAACTTGATTAAGAACAGCATGTGATTTGAAATATGTGTCTGGTATCTTTGAGATTATATGCTATAGGCCTTAAAAAAAAGTAAGAGGAAAGTACAGTTTCTTAAAAGAAAGTGACTCTCTAAATGAATCCACAAACCAAAGAGTGAAAATGTAGTTGAAAACAAATACATTAGAATAATAACATACAGAAACTGCTGGATAATAAATGTTATGAGTTTATAGTATAGATCATCTCTTATATGAATTTGGATGACTTCCCTCTAATACTGATTATAAAATAGGAAAAGTATAAATATAATACATAAAAATTATGAGGGAAGAGAAAAGTAGACTTTAAACTTAGACATCTGCTGGAAGTCTTACTTTTTAAAGTTGTCTTACAAAGAGAAGAGGCAGTATTCAGCAATTGCCTTCTGACATTTTCCTTTTTCAAAATTTTAGGCAGCAAATGAGGAGAACCTGTAGTTAATTATTTCAAAAGAAGAGAATTTGTCAATAATTAAAACTGTTAGAAATATTAAAAGAAATTGGACATCTTTTTAGAGTTTAATGAGCCAAGGAAGGAAAGTATTGTGTAGGTGTAATTGATTAGTTAGTCAGCTGCTAACTATTAGAAAGTGCTATCTGTTTAACAATGAATTTTCTACTTGGCTGGCGGACACCCTCTGAGAGATGGTATCTTACCTGGAAAATGGAGATGATAATAGTAATTATTGTATAAAATCTGTACCTACCTCCTGGATCTGAGCCCCTACACATTGGAGTGCCTTCATTGAAGTTTTCTAGATCCCCTTCTGTGCCTGGGACCAGCCAGCAGTGCCACACATGGGGAATGGCCTGACTCAATCACCTGTGTGTCATGGTCACTGAAAGTGCCATCTTCATAATTTTTGAGTTATCCTTTGGTACCTGGGAGTAGCCAGGGTTGGCAATACCTCATGAGAGGGTGTCCTGGACCTGCTGTAGTCCCACTCCCTTCCCTTCTTCTCTTCTACCACTCATCTGTGTCAGTCCATTTGGGCTGCTATAACAAAATACCATAGACTGGTTGGCCTATAAACAGCAGACATTTATCGCTCACAGTTGTGGTGGCTGGAAGTCCAAGATCAGGATGCCAGCATGGTTGCTTCCAGGTTGCAGACTTCTCATTGTATCCTCACACGACAGAAGAGGCTAGAACTCTCTCTGGAACCTCTTCTACAAGAGCACTAATCCTATTTATGAGAGCTCTACTCTCATGATATAATCACCTACCAAAGGCCGCATCTACTAATACCACCATTTTGGGGAGTTAGGATTTCAACATATGCATTTTGAGGGGACACAGACATTCCAAACACCACTGGTGGGGTTGCCCAGATGTCCCAAGAATTTCCAGGACACATAGCTATGGGGTCATTTTAGGCCCTAGTTCTCAGAAGGCATTCTTGCAAACAAATCACTGTTTCATAGTATCACTTGAAATTGGGCTGTTAGAATGCTGCATACACACCGATTTTTGTTATTCAAATTATTTATACAAGCATACCTCGTTCTATTGTGCCATGCATTACTGCACTTCGCAGATACTGCACTTTTTACAAATTAAAGGTTTGTGACAATCCTCTGTTGAGCAAGTCTATCAGTGCTGTTTTTCCAACAGCATTTGCTCACTTCATGTTTCTGTGTCACATTTTGATAATTTTCACAATATTCACAATATTTCAAACTTTTTCATTATTATTATATTTGTTATGGTGATCTGTGATCAGTGATCTTATGTTACTATGATAATTGTTTTAGGGGCACAACAAACTGCCCATATAACATGGCAGACTTAAATGATAAATGTGGTATGTATTCTGACTACTCCACTGACCAGCCATTCCTCTATCTTTCTCCCTCTCCTCTGTCTTCCTTGTTCCCTGAGACACAAAAGTATTGAAATTAGGCCTATTAATAACCCTCAGTGGCTTCTAAGTGTTCAAGTGAAAGGAAGAGTTGCATGTCTCTCATTTTAAATCAAAAGCTAGAAATGATTCAGCTCAGTGAGGAAGGCATGTCAAAAGCCAAGAGGCTGAAAGCTGGGCCTCTTGCACCAAACAGTTAGCCAAGTTGTGAATGTAAAGGGAAAATTTCAAAGAAATTAAACGTGCTACTCCAGAGAACACACAAATGATAGAATGATAAGAAAGTGGAACAGTCTTATGGTTGACATGGAGAAAGTTTGAGTGGTCTGGATAGATCAAACCAGCCACAGCATTCCCTTAAGCCAAAGCCTAATCCAGAGTAAGACCCTAAGTCTCTTAAATTCTATAAAGATTGAGAGAGGTGAGGAAGCTGCAGAAGAAAAGTCTGAAGTTAGCAGAGGTTGGTTCATGAGGTTAAGGAAAGAAGCCACCTCCATAACATAAAAGTGCACGTGCTAATGTAGAAGGTGCAGCAAGTCATCTAGAAGATCCAGCTAAGATAATTAATGAAGGTGGCTACAATAAACAACAGGTTTTCAATGTAGATGAAGTCTCATACTAGAAGAAGATGCCATCTAGAACCTTTGTAGCTAGAGAGGAGAAGTCAATGCCTGGCTTCAAACTTCGAAAGACAGTCTGACTCTCTTGTTAGGGATAATGCAGCTGGTGACTTTAAGTTGAAGCCAATACTCATTTACCATTTTGAAAATCATAGGGCCCTTAAGAATTATGCTCAATCTACTGTGCCTGTGCCCTATAAATGGAACAACAAAGCCTGGATGACAGCACATCTGTTTACAACATGGTTTACTGAATATTTCAAGCCCACTGTTAAGACCCACTGTTCAGAAAAAAAAAATTATTTCAGAATATTACTGCTCACTGACAATGCACCTGGTCACCTAAGAGCTCTAATGGAGATATACAAGATTAATGTTGCTTTCATGCCTACTAACAGAACATCTGTTTTGCAGCTCATGAATCAAGGAGTAATTTTGACTTTCAAGTCGTTATTTAAGAAAAACATTTCTTAAGGCTATAGCTGCATAGATAGTGATTTCTCTGATGGATCAATTACAAACCTTCTGGAAAGGATTTTCCATTCTAGATGCCATTAAGAATATTTGTGATTTGTGGGAAGAGGGCAAAATATCAACATTAACAGAAATTCGAAAGAAGTTGGTTTCAGCCCTCATGGATGACTTTGAGGGGTTAAAGTCTTCAGTGCATATGTGATGGAAATAGCAAGAGAACTAGAATTAGAAGTGGAGCCTGATGATACAACTGAATTGATGCAATCTCATGATAAACTTGAACAGAGGAGGAGTTGCTTCATATGAATGAGCAAAGAAAGTGGTTTCTTGAGATGGAAGCTACTCCTGGTGAAGATGCTGTGAACATTGTTGAAATGACAACAATAGTACATAAAGGTAGTTGATAAAGCAGCAGCAGGGTTTGAGAGGACTGACTTCAATTTTGAAAGAAGTTCTACTTGGGTAAAATGCTATCAAACAGCATTGCATGTTACAGAGAAATCATTCGTGAAAAGAAGAGTTAATTGATGCAGCAAACTGCATTGTTGTTTTATTTTAAGAAATTGCCAAAGCCACCCCACCCTTCAGCCATCACCACTACCCTGATCCGTCAGCAGCCATCTAGACAAGACCCTCCACCAGCAAAAAAGATTATAACTCACTGAAGGCTCAATGATGGTTTGCATTTTTTAGCAATAAAGTATTTTTAAAATCAGGTATATACATTGTTTATTTTAGACATATAATGCACACTTAATAGACTAATATACTGTAAATGTAATTTTTATATGCACTAGGAAACCAAAAAATTCATGTGACTCAATTTATTGTGATATTCATTTTATTGCAGTAGTCTGGAACCAAACTCGCAACATCTACAAGGTATGCCTGTATACCCAGGAGTTCTCCATGAAATGTTTACATAAAATCTCAACAAAACCTGTTAGCCACTTTATTATTATTATTCATAGATATAATTTTAAAATTGTCTAGAATATTGGTTTAATGATTTTTTGTTATAATAGTCATATGTGAAATTTAAAACCCTTGTGATTGACATCAGGCAGCCAACTATAATTTCCTGGGAAGACATTGAAAAAATGACATTTTAGTGCCATAAGGAGGTAAAGATGATGCCTCAGAAAAGTCACATTCCTTTAAATTAAAAATATTTTGCTTCATGAAAAACTCAGTATTTTGCTTCTTTTTTTCCACAGTTCACCAGGAACTAGCAAAATCTGTCATGGCCTAACATACCTGCTCTTGGTAAAGCCTAATCTAAAGAAAGTATCCAGAGCCATAGGGAAAATGCATTCTCAGAGAGGAGGGAAGCACAGAACTGATATCTGTATAGAAGAAGAACTACCCACACACCTTAGCCCTTGAACATGATGTAGAATTTGCACTTTTTCCTCTTTGCACAAAGCAACCACCAAGTACCCTCCACCCCTCTCTTGCTTCCTTCCTGCTTATTACCCTCTTCCAACAACAAAGAAACATATACACAATTTCAGAGGTCATAATAATAGAAAACAGCCTTGTGTAATTGTGAGAACCTGGGGACTCCAGGAATACAATATATCAGGGCTATTCTGTCTGGGGACAGGAGTCAAAGAATGAGAACGGATTTTAGTAGAGGAGGTAATTTCCTCTACTGAATAACAAATGTACTGAAAATGAGTCATATTTGAAAAGGAAAGAATGACTAGAAATGAATATACTAGTCTATTGTTAAATTAAATTAGTAATAAAACAGCAAGGAGAATTTGTCCATAGAATTTCCTGAAACATATACATGAATCAAAACTAGGTTATATTGTTACTAAATCTCAGATCACTCAATTTTCTATCTTATTATATGATGGTGGTCAATGGGTTTTTAAAAACATGTTTCATTTTTCTGTTTTTTATTTGAGATTTCAGTTTTGAAGTATGTTGAAAGGAAAAACTACTTAGTGAAAGACATATGAAATAGGCAGATTGGAGTTAGGAGTGATCAGTCTCTCCAGTGCTATCAATGAAGGGAAAATTGAATACAAGATTAACAAAACTATGAATATCTTTACATTCATTGGAAAGTTTAGAGGAAAGGGATGGAGAGATCTGTATTTAAAATAGCACCAGTCTAGAACTCTGAAGGCTACAAAAAATGACCAGAAATGTGATATTGGATAACACATAAGTCCATCTGTGCACCAATCTCATAATTTATAGAATAAAGTGATTAAATTATTGCTTGGATCTTTTCCAGTTGTAAGACTTTATGCTTTAAGATCTTAATTTATATATCACTCTAGCAGGTAAGATATGATGTTCAGGAAAGAAATAATAAATTTGGGGAGATAAATTGTATCATTACATTAATGTACCAAGTTTAGCAACTTTTTCCACTGTATTTAAACTAAACTTGTAATTAATAAGAGTATATTTTGTAAGAAAGAATATATAAAACAACTTTGAGTGTAAGGGTTTCCTTCCACAACATATTTTATTTAACTTCTTAGTTAAAAGCCTATATTATATGTATATACACACACGTACAGTCTCATCCAGTCTGTTAGAATTTGGAATAGTGTGTCTACTGTTGCTTTAAAATTACAAAAATGTGAACTAAGAGGGAAAACTCATCAGTTCAAAAAATATACATTGTTTTTAAAAGAAAAATATATGTAGCAGAATTGATTAAACCATGGAAAGAAAAATGTTATGGGAATTAAAATTGAGTGAAAAATCAGTGGGATAGAATACTTGACCTCACTGGTACTATATCAAAAGGACCTAAATTAGAGATAATGTAATTTAAAATTCTACAGAGTTTATTGGAGGCTTTCCAAATTGCACAGGTGTGATCTTTTGGACTCAGAAAGATACTATGTTGGCAATGCAGAGAAATAGGTGGAAAAAATAACCTGTCTTAGGATAATGTGTGAAGACTAGAAAATATTGATGGCACATTGATATGATTAATAGGATGTAGAATTATTAGAAGGGAAAAAAATTGGCACAGTTAGTACTCGAAACAGGAACAGCTGAAAGAACTACTGAAGGAGCAGTTGGTGAGAGGAGAGAACAGACACTGTCATAGAAACCTGGGTCAGATAGAATCTGTCAGAAAATTTGGAAATTTACTATTTCCGTGGTTTCTAAGAAAAGAATAAAATTTACATTCCTTTAGCCAACAAGTTATATTTTCCAAAACATATTCATTAATCTTATTTTATTTCACAAGTATTAATTTTAAGGTGAGGAAGCAAGTATATAAAATAACTAAATGGCTTTCTAAATTGGTATAGGTTATTGTAAAACTGAGATGAGAAAGCAGGTATTCTTGTTTCATGGTTGGCTCACTGTACCACTGTATTTAGAAGACAGACATTGAAAATCTTTGTAAGTGTAAAGATATAAGATGGACTTAGAAAATTATTATTTTTATTTAATAATTTTAGTTAAAATATTGGTATACATAGGTAAGCATATATAAGAAAGCTAGAAAAAGATCAACAGGAAGAATAGGAAAGGGAAGAAAATTAATGAAAAATATTTAAGGATAGAAGAAACCAATATGTATAAAACTGGACTGGATATAGAGAAAATGATTAGAAGAGATCAAATGGTTTTCAAAAGATAGGGGAGATTTTTATCAAGGGCAGCCCATTTAAACACTCCTAGGAGTCCTGTATGTGGCATCTGGGCCCTTTGTGATCTGTCTGCATTGTATTCAATAGCCTTTCTCATGCTTTTCTTCATAAACCCAAATCCCCTCCTTGTTCTGGATCCATAATATTTTGTGAAACCTGGATGCTTTACCCCAGAGCCTCATCACAGACAAATCTCATTCATTTATTCTATTATCACTTGTATACCATCTCCTAGCAGTAATTTCTCCATTCTCTGATCTTCTGTAACATGTGTTTAGATCTTTGACAAACTATCCTTTATAATTTACTGAGATTTATTTTATGATTAATTCTGTATTGCTTTTCTAAGCAGGAAGCAGTGAGAGACTTCTTTTAATTTTGTGTTTTTATTATCTATATCTAGCAGTGTGTCATGATTAGTCCTGATATTGTGGAATAAATAAATAAATAAATGATTTCTTGGTCCTTGACTGAACCACACTACTCCATGTGCTACAACATACAACATATTTTATAGTAAAGCATTTATTTTACTTCAAATTTACTTTTAAGCATTTATTTTACTTCAAATGAAGTAAAATAAAAATCTAAGTTTAAATGATTATTTTTTGAAAAAGAACAAGATATTTAAAAAGAATAAGATATTAAGAAAAAGAATAATTGTGTGTATATCCATGTCCTCTCTCTTTCTCACAAATTTTTCCTGGTTAAAGCAAACAACAGAACTGTTGGTGGAACCTAAAAGTATACCTAAGAGTTCTCCATAGATGTTGGGGGAAGAGAAGGTGATGGATTTCATTCTCCTAGATACTGTGTAAGAAACGGTGTAAAAGATCTGAGTAAATCGCCATAATTATTATTTAATTTTAATATAAAAGTAAAAATATGTGGGTTACATAATGACTCCTGATGGTGAGGTAGGGAATGCAAGGGAATGAAAAGAATTTTGATGAATCCAGAAAAATAAGAATTGGATAAAGGGGAAATAGACACAAACATATATAGTGATTAAATATAACTAACATGGGAGAAATAAAAACAACTATATAAGACATGAGAATAATTGCCAAGGAACTGAATTCCTCTACAGAAAGACAAGAAGATGGTAAGAGAATCAA
Source organism: Balaenoptera physalus (assembly GCF_965194825.1). Classification (NCBI taxonomy): domain Eukaryota; kingdom Metazoa; phylum Chordata; class Mammalia; order Artiodactyla; family Balaenopteridae; genus Balaenoptera; species Balaenoptera physalus. The sequence goes on from NC_138886.1 coordinate 45,838,561, forward strand.
AAACAGAAATCCAGCTATGATTTATTTACAAGAAGAATATCTAAAAATAAAATGACAATGAAAACTTTAAAATAAAGGGCAAGAAAAACTGTCTGGTATATATAAAACAAGAAAGTAGAAATGGTAATATTAAGATTAAGGTATAACTCAATAACAAAGATTTAAGGAGAGTAAAAATAAATTTATTTTTAATAAAAAGTTAAAAATAATTAAAGATATGCTTACTACCGAAAGTATATAGAGAACAAGGTTTAAGAAAATATATATTAATATCTTCCAAAATATTTTTTGAGCACCACCAATATGAAGATACTTTTCATGTCAATGGGAAAATAGCAATACACAAACAAAAACAAAAAGCAGACAGAAATTTGTAACTCTCAAAGAGAAACTACATTATTCTCATGGCCAAGGAATTTTTCTAAAAAACTGGTCATGTAATGAGTCAAAAAAGAAAACATTACTAACGTGGAATTAGTAGCATCGCATAATGATTAGTCTTAATTTCTATTGTTGAATAGTATCGTTGAATAAATGAACAAATAACTCAATGATTTCTTGGTTCTTCATGATAAAAATCAGAAACACTTAGTGCCTGGAAAAATAGATTATAAATAAACTCTGGATCAAAATAAGGTAAAAAAAACCTTGAGAATTATTTAGAATTAATGAAGAGAAATTACTGGGACACAACTAAAGCTGTACTTCAGAAGACAATAGCAGGTCTTCAGTACTCCTAAAACTAACAAGAAAGAATGATACTATATAAGATTATAATTAAAATCTAGAGGAAAAAGTAAAAACAGGATGAAACAAGGCAGAAGGAAGAAATGCATAAGAATAAAGCTGAAATTATAAAACAGAATAATAGGCAAGAAAGATAAATAAGATAAAAAATGATTCTAAGGATAGACTGCTAAAATGGAAAAATTTTTGGTGAGTCTGATATTAAAAAAAGATAAATATAATAAAAATATTGCAACCCTTAAGAATGATGGAAAACATATAACCATAAACATAGAAATGATTAAAATTTTATGTGCATCTTTCCAGTATTAATTTTAATACCTAATGTGAAAGGATCGTTTTCTGGCAATATATAAACTAATAAAATTGACTCAAAGAACCAAATAACCATAGAGAATTTGGAAAACTAAAGACCTGCAATTAAAAATCTGCCATGTTTACATGGTTTTATCACAATATTTTATCTAACTTTTAAAGTGCAGATAATCTCTTTGCAAAAACTATCCCAGATAATATAAAATTTAAAAAGATTTTATCAGTTTGTTTTATGAAGCTGTCATGCTTTTACATGAAAACTTGGGAAAATAATAGAAAAAGGTAAATTATAATTAAGTAATCTTAGTAATAAATGCTAGAATTTTAATTAGATAATAATATAATGAATATAGCAATATGTTAAAAGATTAACATACCAGTACTAAGTAGGATTTCCTTGAAAAATGGAATGACAGTGAAGACCATAAAATCCATCAATATAATTCATAAAACCAACAATAGAAGCTTAAATAAAATTTAATAATACTTAGCAAAAATTCCAAATAAAACTTCTATATAAAATAGGCATAGATGGAAACTAATGTGTTAAAGAGTATCTCAGCTAGGAAACTGCATTGAAGAGTGAAATAATAAGTCTAGTACCACTGTATTTGGACGTACGTTACCACTGCTATTATTGAACACCATTCTGGAAGCACTAACTAATGAAACAAGACAAGAAAATGAAGTAATACATATAAATAGTGAAAATAAAGAAGTGAAAAAGTGTACATTTTAAAGGATATGTTTGGTTACCTATGAAGCATGCAAGATGAGTAAAAACAAGATAGGATTACTCAAATTATCAGTTGATTATGTATAAGGTAAAAGTTAGCAACAATTTGTTCAAAATAAAATAAAACAAAAATATTAGTTTAATAGTAAAAACATTGCAAACTGATAAGAAACCGTTTAAAAAGAAAAATTCAGATCATAAGAAAATCTCTAAAGTTTTTCTGAAGTACAAAAACTAAATGTAGTAAATGAAGAGAGACTATTACAAAATGTAATGTTGTACCTAAAATGCAAATACTATCAATTTACTATTTTCATTAAAATCAAAATGAAAAAAATTAACAAAAATTCTGCAAAATAATTTAATATTGATTGGGAAGAAAAACATTTCAGAAGAAAGTCTGAGAATGGCAAAGCTTTAAGAGGAATTGCATTATTATTATATATGAAGTTTTAAAATATCATAGTTATTAAAAGAAATTGACACATACATATAAATTTAGAAAGAAAATATTTATTTTAATAAAGTACTAATAAAAGTGGCTCTCTATTCTTAAGAAAATACCTATTGAGCTCTAATTTACGTAGTGGGCAAATACAAATTTTACATGGATAAATATCTACAGGGAAAAATATAATGAAACCTTAACATATAAAGACAAATGATTTGGAAGCAACACAATTGAAAGAACCATCATACTATACCAATTACGTGAGAAACCTTATTATTTTTTAAATAGAAAGACAACCACATCATCCAGTTTCCTGTAGATAAATGGGCACATTCAAGTAATACACATAAGAAGAAAGTAAAATGGTCAATTAACATATATTCTGGTTTATAAAAAAGGAACTAAAATAGTAATACAACCAAATAATGATGTCACCTTCACCTACTCATTACATTGGCAAATATTTAAATGAAGATTTCAAGTTAAGTGTTGGAAAAGGGGGAAGGATATTGGTACTTCATTACGTTATTTGTTAAAGGCTGAATAGTTACAATATTTTATGAAAATAATCTGGCAGTTTCATTTAAGTGAATATTCTGCAAAGTTTTTGACCTAGGATCTCACTCTGAAGAAATTATTCTACAGAGTAAATAACACTAGAATGTATAGTGATTTTATGTATTAACACATAATACGTATATAAGTAAAAAAATTGTATCACATCACTGTTGTAGCTGAGTCGTAGAAATTATATGACTTTTTCAATATACATAATTATGGTAGTATGGAGTAAAATGCAACAAGAAAAAAGTGATATATATGTGTATATATGTATATAGTGAACTGAAAGGTATTGTCACTAATGTTCTATTAATACATTACATTTGTTTAAAAAAACCTATTATGTAACTACTTCTTTGATTTTTTGATATCTTTATTTTACAATTCTTCAATAATGCTCTAAAAATCCAATACTTATTTATATGTTGGTACCTTTGAGATATAATTCTTGTGTCTAATTTGTACAAACAAAAAGATATGCCTTTCCTACACGACTCACTACCTTCAAATAAATGAAACAGAGTGAAAGAACTGACTAATTTTGATGGCAAACTTGAGAGCTGTTTTCATGAAACAGGTGTTTGGTCTGTAGGTAGTTTATAAAGAAAACATTATTGAAGATAAACTGCTCATTCTTTCCCTTCAATAATGACTGTGATCTGAAACCGAAATGAACAGTTTTGTTGCACGTAGACATTTATTGATGAACGCGATATTATTTCTCACTTTTCTCTGGTCATATTGTGCAATTCCCCATCTTTAACTACCAGTTACATTCGGATAAACCCAGGCCTGTGTCTCCAGTCTGGGCCTTGCACCGCAGATAGACTAATATCCAGCTGCACACAGTGGATCTCTGTAATGTCTCACAGACCTCTCAATTTCAACATAACCAAAGCTGAACTGATGGGGAGGGGGAATTCTGTGAAGGATTTAAGGCTGGGCTTATAACTTCATATTTGATATTTGGTAGCTGTGTGATCTTGGGCAATTTATTTAATGTCTTTACTTGTTAGTTTTTCTTAAGTTATGTGAGTGTTAATAGCTATCTCATAGACGATTAAATTGTATTTGTGTATAAGGAAATCTCTAAATAAACTTGCCTCAAGAGGAGGAGAAATTCTTGGCCCTTTGCCATCTGACAGTGCTTCCTTCTTCTGTGAATAGATGGGCTTGAGAAGCTATTACTGGAAAATATTTTTCTGTATTTTATTCAAAAGTGCAGAGAATAAAGGCAATAGATCTTACATGGTCTTTATAAAGTCTACGATGTTATGAGACTTTTTGTGTACTTGACTTTATATTATTTCTATAAGAGAAGACAGAATGATCTAGCAAAGTACCATAATTGAATAAATGAAAATTGTAATTGGATGTGAATAATTGTCAGGCTTCTCAGGCCTTGTCAAAGAAGGTGGCACACTTTCAGGGAACAAAATTGACTATGGATGGATGACTTTCTTCTCTCTTCCCTAAGATGTGTGGGTGGTGGAGTTGGGGGGCTATGGGCATGGAGGGGGTCTCTCAGTCTGTCTGGGCCTTTGAAACAATTCAAAAATTCATCGTTCTTTAACATTATCTCATTTAAAAGTAAAGGAACTTTGTTGAAAGGCACTTCTGATATCTCTTTTCTGGAGTTTTAATTATTAATTTTGCAGGGCCTCCTAAGGAATAGAGACTCTCCACCCTGATCTGTGCTTGAAATTTGCCTTAATGTAATTTGTTTTACATTTAGCATGGTACTAAGTACAAAATAAATTCTCAGTAAACAATAGATATCATTGTATTCAGGAATTGTTCTGCCTCTCCTGACACATGGACTACTGTTCTTACCTCAGTGAAAAATATTACCATATATTCCTTCCCACGTAGGAAACCTGAAAAATGATCTTACCTTATAGTCTTCTCTTTTACCATCATCATCTCTTCATCATGTCCTGTCAGTTTTACCTCCTGGTTGACACTTATTTTGAGTCTCCTCCTCTACCTTTTCATCATTGCTGCCATAATTGGCACCTTCACTGCTTTCCTCCTAAACTTTACAATAACCCACCTACTTCCAATTTTGTACCATTCTATTCTCTATACTGTTGACCATATTAACCTTAAAAATGTTTAAATCTGATAAAATGCCAGTCCTAGAATCCTCCTTTCCAGATTGAAGTTATACATTGAATCTCAAAAGTTTTCAAAGATATTATTTCTCCAGTTACATTTTCAAGATTCATTGTGCTCAGAATTTCTTTCACCTCACCAGCTATTCTATTACCACTCAGCAATATTGACAACTTATAATTCCCTAAATAAATCTCATTATTTCATGTTTCTGTGCCTTCTCATATATGGTTCATACTGCCTGAAATAACAACAAACATTATCCTATGGTCTTGCTTAGTTTTAGTTAACATGGATTCATTCAAAGTGGGTTGAGCACCTTTTGTCCTGAAAGGTGAGATGTAGGAGGAGCAGACATTATCCTCACGTAAGTCATAGTTCATTCAGACTGATGGGGCAAAAAGACTTGAATGATTAACTTAGCTCTGATCTAGTGATTAAAATATATGTTTTTGGTTATATGGTCTTCCCATAAGTCATGGTTTTTAAAGTACCAAACACAAGCATTTTTGCAGGTATAACTCCTCAGCAGCTTGCCCATCTGCAATACCATTCCTGGATCTCTGACAGCCTCAAGTCCCAACAGCCCTCTTTTTAATTCTTGGAAATCATCCTATCTCCTGTTAATTTTCTATTCATTTAGCCTGACCCACAGCCACCATAACAGAGGCAGGAAGAGTCCTCTGATACCTACGTTTGTCTTTAGTGGGGAAGGGTATTCGTTTCATCATGGGCAGGACCATTCATCCTGGATTAGTGAGGAGAAAAATCAAATTTACAATTTTCTGATGTGGTATCTTAGAAGCTTCATTCAAGGACACTGAACAGAACAGAAGGTTACCAAAGCAAAGAAGATCAAAGAAGCACCAGGATCAGGGAGCAGAAAACAGTTTATTTTATAACTGTAAAGAAGCCTTAATATTTGTCTGTTCTTATCAATTTATATTTTTCTTGATTTTTACATATATATACATACATACATAGTTTTATCTAAAATATATCAAATATTTAACAGCACTACTTAAAATGTATTCTAATTAATTAAAAAAAAAAAAGACCTAGTATTATTAACTGAAATAAATCCTGAAAGAAGAGCACTGTAATTCTACACTGAAATTGCAATCATTAATTTGGTCTGCAAAGTAATAGGGCACCAGGCATGAAAGTCAGAGTATAGCAGAATATCAGGGCCAAATCAGGACAATGGAAATGAATGTATCAGTAGTACTCAGAAGATTTGGTGTGTCAAGCTGAACAGAAGATAGATTTTTCTCATTCAGAGCTACGTTGCTGCGGATTCAAGCAAGAGATTTAGTAGTGGGAAAGAGAATAAGCCTATCTGAATAGCTTTATGTTGGAAACGATGATGTGACTAGGGAAGTAAACAGGTCAGAACTTGACCTTGGATTTTGTTTTAGGGAAAAGAGAAGAATTTGATATTGCCTCTGATAAAAATAATATTTGAGCAGCTGTAGAAGATATTTTGGAAGTAAACCTAGATTTTTGTGTTTGTCCTACTGAATTTGTTGTGTATTTAGAACTTACAAATAGAAATACTTAAGCTGGTGAGAAAGTCCAAAAAATTTAGAAGCAAAAAAAACAAAACACGAAGCTAGGTCTGAAATCTTTCTGTACTAGGTAATAAGAGAAATTATGAAAGAAACAAAAGCCTCCAGTCTTGTGTAAATGGAAGTGCATCAGGATTATATTTCTAACATTTTTGCGGGGGGAGATATAAATCACATATAGCCTACACATAAGGAAGAGACCCAGAGGTATTTATCTGAAATGTGAGATCTTTGCTATTAAATGTCAATCCACCCAAAGTAGGACCTTGCAGGCCCTGAAGGGTTAACACTCCTCCCAAAGGATCTTATATCCAGAGCCTGGTACAGGAGGGAATAGAGCTCAATTTCTAATATGATTCAGTCTAAAGATAATTAGAAGGCTTAGTTCAGTCCCTAAAACCCTTCCAGAATTCACGTGACTTTGCTGGAGCACTAATGGACTTTGCCTCGTCAGGAATTCCAGCTTGAACTTGCTTATTCTGAGTTATTTTAGTATTCACCAAAGAGAAGTTAGTGTAAAATTTTACTGCTTGGATTTCCTCTGTCCCTGGAACACAGGGAGTGACTGATGATCTAGGTAGTGATTCTGCCCCCAGTTAGCCACATTGGGATCAGCCCCATAGATTTCCCTGAAGAGCAGCAAAATACTAATGAAAACAAGGTTTGAAAATAGGGCAAGAGAGAAAATAAAAAGAAACCCACTCAAATATTGATAGTTAAATTACTTTTTTATAGAAACCTGAGAGACAAATAACTAACAGTCAAAAACTTATTCTTAATTTTATAAATGTTGGCATAAGAGAAACTCTTAGTTTATCTCACTCCCCTCTCTCCTTTTATAAGGGAGATTCTATGAAGTTCAGTGCCAACAGCAGAAAAAACCAAAAGGTATAAACTAGATTTCTTGACCTCTTCTTTTTGTCAAGATCACACTGTTGAGTAATATTCACTGATAGCACAATATTCAACTCCAGTTTAGCCCTCTCAATTTAACTAGATGCATAGATACATTGTCCTTGGGGAAGCCATTTTCCCTTGCAGAGCCTCAGTTTTCTTATAACTAAAACTGGCATAAGAACATTGCCTGCTTTACTTATTGGCCAAGATTATTATTCAGTTTAAATAACACATATATGTATGTATTTGTGTGTGTGTATATATATATATATATGTAATTGCCCTATATTAGAGTTGTTATAATCTTCACGTTTTTACAAAATCATTTTTAAGATTGAGGGTACAGATAAAAAGTTATGATTTAATTTCTTTTCTCAGGGTTTTACCTCATCATTGTGATGTGTTTGCACTGAAGAGAAAGGGAGAATAATTACGTTCTTTCATGTTGGAAATGTGGGCTGGCCTGGGAACAACAGTGACTTTGGACAGAGATTCTCAAAGTGTGGCTTCCTAAGACACTTTCAGGAGTTCATGAGATCAAAACAATTTTCATAATAATGGTAAGCCATTACTTGTTCTTTTTATTTTATTCTCTCATGAACATATAGTGTAGTCTTCCAGAGACTACATGTCATGTGATATCACAATAATTTCAGTACAGAAGGAAATTTGAGAATCCAGCTGTCTTCTAATAAGCCAGGCATTAAACAACGTTTTAAAAATGTAAAGCAATGCCATTCTTCTCAAATTGTTATGGGATATTGGAAGACAGTTATTCTTCAAAAAAAAACGATGTTTGTGTTAACATGTAAGAGACACTGTTATTTTAAACTAAATAAATAATTTTTAAATTTCTGTTTTAAATTAAAATATAGTAAATTTTCATATCTATAGACAATGTAAACAAAAACTCTTAGGGGTTCTCACTAACTCTCAGAGAGTAAAAAGTTCCTGAGGCCCAAAACTATGAAGAACCACTGACTTAGAAGTTAGCAGAGGATCGTCAGTGGATTGATAATGAGTAATTATGTTAATAAATAAAATGTTTATATCATTTTAGTAATTACAAAGTGCTTTTCACCTCTTTCAATGATTTGAATCCATGCTGTTTTGGTTATTTTGGTTATTTAGGTTAGTGATCCTTCCTATCATTTCTCTAATCTTCCCATGTCTTCAATTCTCAACTCTGTGTCGTATTGAAGGCATTGGTAAGGACAATTTTCTCTATCAAGTTCTTAACATTAGATCAGTGGAAAAGTGAAGTCGAATTCTAAAAATGAGAGTCGAGAAATGCAAAGAGTAGGTCTTTACTTCAGGCTCAGTTTCCTTTTGTGAGCCAGAGCAGCCTTCTTCAGGTGAAATCTGGAGGGTTCCACTCTTCGGTCAGCTTCTGCACCCGCTCCTCCATAGGTACTGAAGGTTCATCTTTCTTGAGGCTATTCATGGAGTTCTCCTGCCAGACTCTCCAAGACTTGAATCACTGAGGAGTCCATTTCTTTTCTTTTATTCCATTATCTCTAGCTTTTTTAAAACCCTTGTGGCAAGCTGTATCCCCACTTTCTGTCTGTCCTGTTCTGAGTTGTCAATATTTCTGTTTTATCCCCTATCCTGAGTTTTGTTTTATTTCAATTCATTTCTTATTTATTTATTTATTTATTTATTTATTTATTTATTTATTCAACGCATGGGGAGTTTTATATTTATGTGAAGGAGGGAAAGAGTAAGAGGGGGAGAAGAAAATTTCTTGCACTGCTGTATGTACATATGTATGTATGCATGTATGTACATGCTCAGACCCGATAGGAGAGAAATGAGTACGTGCCAGGTGTAAGGGGAAGGAAAAAATGCCATCCAGAGAAAATAAGTTCAGATGGAAAGACTTGGTGGAAATTTAGATATGCTTCTTCTCTCAATTACCCAGCTAAACTAAGAATCTAAGCTCAGATGAAAAGTTATTATATTTTAAATGACATCTCCTAGAAAGCTCAAAAGTTTGTGGAAATCATTCTATGAAAGGTTTTGGCTGATCTTTTGAAAGGAGGGCTTACTGCCTACACAAGATTTAACTCTAGGGCATTCAGAGTGATGGTAGATAGAGAAGAATACTGAAGACTGAAAAGATTGAGAAAGAAAGAGAAAAAGATGGAAAAGAGGGAGGGAGGGACAAATTAGGAGTATGGGATTAATAGATACAAACTACTATATACAAAATAGATAAACAACAAGGATATTCTCTATAGCACAGGGAATTATAATCAATATCCTGAATGGGATATAATCTGAAAAATAAAACTGAATCACTTTGCTGTATACCTGAAACTAACAAAATATTATAAATCAACTATACTTCAATAGAAAATGTATTTTCAAAAGGATGGAAAGTAAAATTTAAAACAAAAAACTAAGCAGACATTTATGAGGGTCGTTGTAATTTGCTGAAAACTTAGGGAAAGAATTTAAAAAACCAAGTACTTTTGCAATGGGCAAAGGCTCTAGAGAAATACTAAAAAAAAAAAAAAAAGAATTTTTCTAGTAGGCTGGTGATATAATGGTTTATTCTTTTCTTCTTTCACATTTCCATTGATTTTTGGTTGTCACATAGTCTCTCTTTTTTAACATCTTTATTGGAGTATAATTGCTTTACAATGTTGTGTTGGTTTCTGCTGTACAACAAAGTGAATCAGCTATAAGTATGCATATATCCCCGTATCTCCTCCCTCTTGCGTCTCCCTCTACCCTCCATATCCCACCGCTCTAGGTGGTCACAAAACACCGAGCTGGTCTCCCTATGCCATGCAGCTGTTTTCCACTAGCTATCTATTTTACATTTGGTAGCGTATATATGTCAATGCTACTCTCTCACTTCATCCCAGCTTACCCTTCCCCCTCCCCATGTCCTCAAGTCTATTCTCTACATCTGCGTCTTTATTCGTGTCCTGCCTCTAGGTTCTTCAGAACCATTTTTTTTTTTTTTTAGATTACATATATATGTGTTAGCATACGGTATTTGTTTTTCTCTTTCTGACTTACTTCACTCTGTATGATCAACTCTAGGTCCATCCACCTCAGTACAAATAATTCAATTTCGTTTCCTTTTATGGGTGAGTAATATTCCATTGTATATATGTGCCACATCTTCTTTATCGATTCATAGGTCAATGGAAACTTAGGGTGCTTCCATGTCCTGGCTATTGTAAATAGTGCTGCAGTGAACATTGTGGTACATGTCTCTTTGAATTATGGATTTCTCAGGGTATATGCCCAGTAGTGGGGTTGCTGGGTAATATGATAGTTCTATTTTTAGTTTTTTAAGGAACCTCCATACTGTTCTCCATAGTGGCTGTATCAATTTACATTCCCACCAACAGTGCAAGAAGGTTCCCTTTTCTTCACACCCTCTCCAGCATTTATTGTTTGTAGATTTTTTGATGATGGCCATTCAGACTGGTGTGAGGTGTTACCTCATTGTGGTTTTGATTTTCATTTCTCTACAGATTAGTGATGTTGAGCATCCTTTCATGTGTTTGTTGGCAATCTGTATATCTTCTTTGGAGAAATGTCTATTTAGGTCTTCTGCCCATTATTGGGTTGGGTTGTTTGTTTTTTTGATATTGAGCTGCATGAGCTGCTTGTAAATTTTGGAGTTTAATCCTATGTCAGTTGCTTCATTTGCAAATATTTTCTCCCATTCTGAGGGTTGTCTTTTCATCTTGCTTATGGTTTCCTTTACTGTGCAAAAGCTTTTAAGTTTTTTCATTAGGTCCCATTTGTTTATTTTTGTTTTTAATTCCCTTACTCTAGGAAGTGGGTCAAAAAAGATCTTGCTGTGATTTATGTCACTGAGTGTTCTGCCTATGTTTTCCTCTAAGAGTTTTATAGTGTCTGGCCTTACATTTAGGTCTTTAATCCCTTTTGAGTTTATTTTTGTGTATGGTGTTAGGAAGTGTTCTAATTTCATTCTTTTACATGTAGCTTACAGTTTTTACAGCACCACTTACTGAAGAGGCTGTCTTTTCTCCATTGTGTATTTTTGCCTCCTTTATCAAAGATAAGGTGACCATATGTGCGTGGGTTTATCTCTGGGCTTTCTATCCTGTTCCATTGATCTGTATTTCTGTTTTTGTGCCAGTACCATACTGCCTTGATTACTGTAGCTTTATAGTATAGTCTGGGAGCCTGATTCCAGCTCCATTTTTCTTTCTCAAGATTGCTTTGGCTTCAGGGTCTTTTGTGTTTCCATATAAATTGTGCAAGTTTTTGTTGTAGTTCTGTGAAAAATTCCATTGATAGTTTGATAGGGATTGCATTGAATCTGTAGATTGCTTTGGGTAGTATAGTCATTTTCACAATGTTGATTCTTCCAATCCAAGAACATGGTATATCTCTCCATCTGTTTGTATCGTCTTTAATTTCTTTCATCAGTGTCTTATAGTTTTCTGCATACAGGTCTTTTGTCCCCTTCGGTAGGTTTATTCCTAGGTATTTTATTCTTTGTGTTGCAATGGTGAATGGGATTGTTTCCTTCATTTCTCTTTCAGATATTTCATCGTTAGTGTATAGGAATGCAAGAGATTTCTGTGCATTAAATTTGTATCCTGCTACTTTACCAAATTAATTGATTAGCTCTAGTAGTTTTCTGGTGGCATCTTTAGGATTCTCTGTGTATAGTATCATGTCATCTGCAGTGACAGTTTTACTTCTTCTTTTCTGATTTGGATTCCTTTTATTTCTTTTTCTTCTCTGGGTGCCATGGCTAAAACTTCCAAAACTATGTTGAATAATAGTGGTAAGAGTGGGCAGCCTTATCTTGTTCCTGATCTTAGAAGAAATGGTTTCTGTTTTTCACCATTGAGAATGATGTTGGCTGTGGTTTTGTCATAAATGGCCTTTATTATGTTGAGGTAGGTTCCTTCTATGCCCACTGGAGAGTTTTTATCATAAATGCATGTTGAATTTTTTCAAAAGCTTTTTCTGCATGTATTGAGATTATCATATGGTTTTTATCCTTCAGTTTGTTAATATGGTGTATCACATTGATTGATTTGCATATATTGAAGAATCCTTGCATTTCTGGGATAAACCCCATTTGATCATGGTGTATGATCCTTTTAATGTGCTGTTGGATTCTGTTTGCTGTATTTTGTTGAGGATTTTTGCATCTCTATTCATCAGTGATATTGGCCTGTAGTTTTCTTTTTTTGCAACATCTTTGTATGGTTTTGGTGTCAGGGTGATGGTGGCCTCATAGAATGAGTTTGGAAGTGTTCCTCCCTCTGCTATATTTTGGAAGACTTTGAGAAAGAGAGGTGTTAACTCTTCTCTAAATGTTTGATAGAATTCGCCTGTGGAGCCATCTGTTCCTGGGCTTTTGTTTGTTGGAAGATTTTAAATCTCTGTTTCAATTTCAGTGCTTGTGATTGGTCTGTTTATATTTTCTGTTTCTTTCTGGTTCAGCCTTGGAAGGTTGTACTTTTCTATGAATTTGTCCATTTCTTCCAGGTTGTCCATTTTATTGGCATAGAGTTGCTTGTAGTAGTCTCTCATGATCCTTTGCATTTCTGCAGTGTCAGTTGTTACTTCTCTGTTTTCATTTCTAATTCTGTTGATGTGAGTCTTCTTCGTTTTTTTCTTGATGAGTATGGCTAATGGTTTATTAGTGTTTTTTATCTTCTCAAGGAACCAGCTTTTAGTTTTATTGATCTTTGCTGTTGTGTCCTTCATTTCTTTTTCAGTTATTTCTGATCTGATCTTTATGAATTCTTTCCTTCTGGTAACTTTGTTTTTTGTTGTTGTTGTCGTTCTTCTTTCTCTAATTGCTTTAGCTATAAGGTTAGGTTGTTTATTTGAGGTTTTCCTTGTTTTTTGAGGTAGGATTGTATTGATATAAACTTCCCTCTTAGAATTGCTTTTGCTGCATCCCATAGGTTTTGGGCCATTGTGTTTTCATTGTCATCTGTTTCTAGGTATTTTATGGTTTCTTCTTTGATTTCTTCAGTGATCTCTTGGTTATTTAGTAGCGTATTGTTTAGCCTCCCTGTGCTTGTATTTTTTAAAGTTTTTTTCCTGTAATTGATATCGAGTCTCGTAGCGTTGTGGTCGAAAAAGATACTTAATGCGATTTCAATTTTCTTAAATTTACCGAGGCTTGATTTATGACCCCCGATATGATCTATCCTGGGGAATATTCCATGAGCACTTGAGAAGAAAGTGTATTCTGTCATTTTTGGATGGCATGTTGTATAAATATCAATTAGGACCATCTTGTCTAGTGTGTCATTTAAAGCTTGTGTTTCATTATCTATTTTCACTTTGATCTGTTCATTGGTGAAAGTGGGGTGTTAAAGTCCTCTCCTATTATTGTTTTACTGTTGATTTCCCCTTTTATGGTTGTTAGCATTTGCCTATGTATTGAGGTGCTCCTATGTTTGGTGCATAACTAGGTACAATTGTTATATCTTCTTTTTGGATTGATATTTTGATCATTATGTAGTGTCCGTCTTTGTCTCTTGTAATAGTCTTTATTTTAAAGTGTATTTTGTTTGATATGAGTATTTCTACTCCAGCTTTCTTTTGATTTCCATTTGCATGGAATATCTTTTTCTAACCCCTCACTTTCAGTCTGTATGTGTCCCTAGGTCTGAAGTGGGCCTCTTTTAGACAGCATATATCCGGGTCTTGTTTTTGTGTCCATTCAGCCAGTGTGTGTCTTTTGGTTGCAGCATTTAATCCATTTACATTTAAGGTAATTATCAATATGTATGTTCCTATTACCAGTTTCTTAATTGTTTTGGGTTTGTTATTGTAGGTGTTTTCCATATCTTGTGTTTTCTGCCTAGAGAAGTTCCTTTAGCATTTGTTGAAAAGCTGGTTTGGTGGTGCTGAATTCTCTTAGCTTTTGCGTGGATATAAAGGTTTTAATTTCTCCGTTGAATCTGAATGAGATCCTTGCTGGGTAGAGTAATCTTGGTTTTAGGTTTTTCTCTTCCATCTCATGAAATATGTCCTGCCACTCCCTTCTGGCTTGCAGAGTTTCTGCTGAAAGATCAGCTCTTAACCTTATAGGGATTCCCTTGCATGTTATATGTTGCTTTTCCCTTTCTGCTTTTAATATTTTTTCTTTGTATTTAATTTTTTGATGGTTTGGTTAATATGTGTCTTGGCGTGTTTCTCCTTGGAGTTCTCCTGTATGAGACTGTCTGCGCTTCCTGTACTTGATTGACTATTTCATTTCCCATGTTAGCGAAGTTTTTGACTATAATCTCTTCAAATATTTTCTCAGACCCTTTCTTTTTCTCTCTTCTTCTGGGACCCCTATAATCTGAATGTTGGTGCATTTAATGTTGTCCCAGAGGTCTCTGAGACTGTCCTCAATTCTTTTCATTCTTTTTTCTTTATTCTGCTCTGCAGTAGTTATTTCCACTATTTTATCTTCTGGGTCACTTATCCATTCTTCTACCTTAGTTATTCTGCTGTTGATTCCTTCCCGAGAATTTTTAATTTCATTAATTGTGTTGTTCATCATTGTTTGTTTGCTCTTTAGGTCTTCTAGATCCCTTTTAAAGGTTTCTTGTATTTTCTCCATTCTATTTCTGAGATTTTGGATCATGTTTACTATCATTACTCTGAATTCTTTTTCAGGTAGACTGCCTATTTCCTCTTCATTTGTCTGGTCTCGTGGGTTTTTACCTTGCTCATTCAACTTCTGCATATTTCTCTGTCTTCTCATTTTGTTTAACTTACCATGTTTGGGGTCTCCTTTTCGCAGGCTGCAGGTTCGTAGTTCCTGTTGTTTTTGGTGTCTGCCCCCAGTGGGTGAGGTTGGTTCAGTGGCTTGTGTAGGCTTCCTGGTGGAGGGGACTGGTGCCTGTGTTCTGGTGGGTGAGGCTTGATCTTGAGGCTGTGTCCGGTGCTGTGTTTTGGGGTGTCTGTGAACTTAGTATGACTTTAGACAGCCTCTCTGCTAATGGGTGGGGTTGTGTTCCTGTCTTGCTAGTTGCTCAGCATAGGGAGTCCAGCACTGGAGTTTGCTGGCCATTGAGTGGAGCTGGGTCTTTGTGTTGAGATGGAGATCTCTGGGGGAGGTCTTCCCGATTGATATAATGTAGGGCCAGGAGGTCTCTGGTGGTCCAACGTTGTGGACTCAGCTCTCTTACCTCTTTTGCTCAGGCCTAACACCGGGCCAGAGCCCCAAGACCCTGCTAGCCACACGGCTCAGAAGAAAAGGAAAAAAAAAAAAAAAAAAAAAATCGAACAGATATAACCCCAAATTGTAAAATCAAAACTAAACAGAGTCACACAAAGAAACATACAGACACACACACACTCATAAAAAGAGAAAACAAACAAACAGACAAACAAAAAACGAACAGCTGGAACCCTAGGACAAATGGTAAAAGCAAACCTAAACAGACAAAATCACACAAAGTTACATACACGCTCATAAAAAGAGAAAAAAGGAAAAAAAATAATAAAATAAATATATAAAAAGTAAAAAATAAAAAAAGGAAGAGAGCAACCAAACCAATAAACAAATCCACCATTGATAACAAGCACTAAAAACTAAAGTAAGACAAACATAGAATGAAAAACAACTCAGATGCAGAAAGCAAACCCCATGTCTACAGTTGCTCCCAGAATCCACCACCTCAATTTTGGGAACGTTCATTATCTATTCAGGTATTCCACAGGTGCAGGGTTTGTCAAGTTGTTTGTGGGGATTTAATCTGCTGCCCCTGAGACTGCATGGAGAAATTTCCCTTTCTCTTTTTTGTTAGCACAGCTCCTGGGGTTCAGCTTTGGTTTTGGCCCCACCTCTGCATGTAGGCTTTCCTCAGGTGTCTGTTCCCTGCCTAGACAGGACAGGGTTAAAGCAGCAGCTAATTAGGGGGCTCTCTTGCACACTCGGGCCGCGGAGAGGGAGGGGTATGGTAGTCATAATTGGAATGCAAGGCAAGCCTGCGGTGGCAGAGGCCAGCATGACATTGTAACAACCTGAGGAGCGCCGTGTGTTCCCCCGGGGAAGTTGTCCCTGGATCATGGGACCCTGGCAGTGGCGTGCTGCACAGGCTCCTGGGGAGGTGTGAGTGGTGACCTGCGCTTGCACACAGGATTTTTGGTGGCAGCGGCTGCAGCGTTAGTGGTTCATGCCCATCTCTGGGATCTGAGCTGATAGCTGTGGCTCACGCCCATCTCTGGAGCTCTCTTAGGCGGTGCTCTGCCTATGTGGGCTAAAGGAGCAGGAATCCCCTCTCCTCACACACCCAGAAACAATGGTCTCTTGCCTCTCTGGCAGGTCCAGACTTTTTCCCAGACTCCCTCCCAGCTAGCTGTGGCGCACTAGCCCCCTTCAGGCTGTCTTCACGCAGCCAACCCCAGTCCTCTCCCTGGGATCTGACCTCTGAAGCCGAGCCTCAGCTCCCAGCCCCCACCTGCCCTGGCAGGTGAGCAGACAAGCATCTCAGGTTGGTGAGTGCTGGTCGGCACCGATCCTCTGTGGGAGTCTCTCTGCTTTGCCCTCTGCGTCCCTGTTGCTGCACTCTCCTCCGTGGCTCCGAAGATTCCCCACTGCCCACCCCCCATGGCGCCAGTGAAGGGGCTTCCTAGTGTGTGGAAACTTTTCCTCCCCCACAGCTCCGCCCCCCAGAGGTGCAGGTCCCGTCCCTATTCTTTTGTCCCTATTTTTTTCTTTTTTCTTTTGCCCTACCCAGGTACATGGGGATTTTCTTGCCTTTTGGGAAGTCTGAGGTCTTCTGCCAGTGTTCAGTAGGTATTCTGTAAGAGTTGTTTCACATGTAGATGTATTTTTGATGTATTTGTGGGGAGGAAGGTGATCTCCATGACTTACTCTTCCGCCATCTTGAAGGTCCCCTTACACTGTCTCTTAAATAGCATTTTACAACCTAGTTCTTGGGAACCAATGATTAACTAAATGATTAATTTGCCAGGCTCTAAAACATGGTTTAAAAAGTGCTCTCAACCTTAAGGAAAAAAAATAACTGGCAGTTAAATAAACAGTTAAGTTGCAAATTGAAGTTCACCACAGGCACTAGTTAGTCTGCTGAGGTCACTTTTTACGGACTTTTGAAATAGATGTCATTTAGAGTGTTCATTTATATTCTAAAGAAAAAAAGGTGTAATTTCTTTTTCACCAGTTTAAAAACATTTCTCCTGAAGATTGGCCAGTCTGGCCAAAACCAACCCCTCCTAGACTTTGGGAAATACTGACAATTACTTTTATACTTATGATTAAACAAAACAAAAACAGAATAAACAACTTTTCTAAGGAGATTACTTGAAAAATCCTCAGTTTTGACAGAGACAAATAGTTTCAAGTTTTATTTTGTGTTTACAAAAATTTGGTTCTACTGGGTTATTATTCTGAACACTTTAAGATGCGAGAAGAATAAAATGGGCTTTGGTAAGAAAATGTATAGTTTTTAGGTTGGAGAGGCTGGGAGAAGAGTAGCCGTATATTCTGGGTATTTCTGGAAGAGTCAGGAGCAGAGATGGTAAACCCCTGTAATGAGTTACCTAGGGGTGATGCCTGGAAAGAAATAGCATAAAATAATTGAAGCCTCCCTTAATTTTGGCCTATTCCTTGCCTTACTCTTCTAACATTCAGAAAACAATGTCACCTTTTTAGATTTTCAGAAGATGAGTATTTAGACTTTGGTTTAGAATGTGATGAAGTGAGAAGAACCTTCCCTAAGTCTCATTGTCCTGTGTCTGCATTTCTTTTAAGATACTGAGCCATACTCTATATGATTATTGTTTACACATGTGACTTGTCTTCATCAGCACATAAAGAATTCTCTGGGGTCAATTTTCAAGATCTATTCATCCATATACCCTATTGTGATTATAAAGGTATTTTTCGAAAAGCAGGTAGTTAAGTTTTCTCAGTGAATGAATTAAAGGTGCTGTCACTAGTTCTCATTTGTACTTGTATTTTCATTATTGTTGAACAAGAACATATTAGATAATGTGTTTTTCATTCAACTCTGTTTATTGAGTATCTGTTACATGCCAAAGCAAACATTGTCCTAAGCCCTGGGGATATAAAAATGAACAAGAGATAAGAGATTTCCTCTTATAGGGAACATGGCAACAATACTTCTGTTGCCATGCTCCCTATAAAAGCACCAAAATCCACCCAGCCTCTTGGTGATGATATAGATGTGTGTTTATGAAGCACAAGGGCTTTCAGGTGACGCCCAGATTTTTGGTTTAACAAGTGAATGTGTAGGAGTATCTTTTGTTAAATAGAGGATGAGAATTCACATTCATTTAAAACAAAATCTTTATATTCTATCATTTATGATTTTATAGTGCATAGCACAGTGACTGCCACATAGCAGGGACTCAATAAATATATGTTGTCTTGCTTTGAGTAAGCGGTGAATAAAGTTTAGTGTCAGAAGAAACCTTAGAAGAAAGGTTAGAGGTCACTGTATCTTTATTTTACTAAGAAAGAAATTGAAGGCCAGAGATCTGGAGACTCCTGAACTTATAAATAACTAATTTGTGACAGATGGGATCTAGAACTCTATTACCTTGACTTCCAGTCCAATGTTGAGTCCCTAGAACAGGCTGCAGTGCTACTTCTTACATCATCTTCTGAGTAAATTGAAAGTTGGAGGGGATAATGGTACATTCTGTTGTTTACAATCAGGTTCAATACTTCCCCTAAAAAATAAGGTAAGAATTAGCTAAGACTTATGAAGTCTTTTTATAGAACTGTATGTTCTATAAAATGATTATCTCCTTCACAAAATTAAATTGTTTAGCTTAATCAAAATCAGCCAGTATTCTATTGTTTAATTATTCACCTGCTTTGAAGCTAAATACACACTCTTATGAAGTTTTAAATATAATCTGAGGTCATCATGTTTTGCTTAGTGTTAGCATATGCTAAGAACTCACATTTCTATTTATGATCCAATTTCTACTTTAATCATTTATTAATATAAAACATTTTGTTACTGTTTTGAAATAAATGTCTTTTCTGGTAGAGAGTCTTAATATAATAATCAGGATCTACTAATTATTTTTGGGTATATAACAGGTAACATTTTATTAGAAAGTATTCAATAGTAGGACATAAATACCTCTTTCCATAACTAGTGTCCATTAATAATTTGTACTTGATTGAGTTACAAATTGTTTATGAAAACATACGAAGTTATTGCCTTTCATGATTAGAGTGGGGATAATGTTGATTGATAAAATTCCAGAAAAGATCAGGATCCTTTCCTTGAGACGATCTAGATCTAGGGTAACATAATGGTTCTGAATTATTTTAGGACTGTCATCTGGTTTCTCTCAGATCTGAAGGTCATTGAAATCCTTTTCAAAAACTCTTGGAAAGATTTATTGGTTATGAGAGTCTCCTGTTGAAAATTCATCTTTTAATAAGATAAAGTTTCAAGTACAAGGATTTTTACTGTAGCATCAATTGTAAAAGAGAAAACTTGGAAATAACTTAAATATCTCAATAGAAGAATAGGAAATTGCAGCAATTAAAAAACTAACAAAATGAGGCAAGTCTTTTTATGTTAACAGTTCCAAGACCTAATGTAGAAAGAAAAATTATCATTACAGAAGTAATTAGTTACAATATACAGATGGTGGAAAATATGCAAAGTAATAGTAAATATTTATGGATTTTTTGATCATATATCTTAAAAAAACCTATTTTTAAGAGCAGTTTTAAGTTCACGGGAAAATTGAGAGGAAAATGCAGATTTCCCATGTACACATGCACATCCTCTCCCATAATCAACATCACTCACCAGAATGGTACATTTGTTACAGCTGGTCACAGTGTACATTAATGAACCTATATTGACACATAATCACGCAATCATCATCCATGGTGTACATTTTTGTTCACTCTTGGTTTGTACATTCTATGGCTTGGACGAATATATAATGACATGTATTCATCATTAGGATATCTTGCACAGTATTTCCACTACCCTAAAAATCCTCTGTGCTTTGCCTATTCATCCCTTCCTACCACCACCACCCCCAGCCCCTGGCAACCACTGATCTTTCTATTGTCTCCATAGTTTTACCTTTTCCAGAATGTAATATAGTTGGAATCATATAGTATGTAGCCTTTTCAGATTGGCTTCTTTCATTTAGTAATGTTTATTTAAGGTTCCTCCATGTCTGGGGCATTTTTACATATATAAATGCGTAGAAAAAAATGTCTAAAGGGACTTACATCAAATTGGTCATAGTGGTAACTTCTGGGAAGAGAGTAGAGCAATATGCTTGGCAACAGGAGAGAGTCAAAAAGAATTTTTTCTTATTTGTAATATCTTATTTACTTATAAGGAGAATGTATGCCTTTGCTTTATATAATTTCAAATTATTTTAAATGTAAATGAATAGGAGTATTCTAGTTTCTGCTTTGATATGTAAATGGCTTGGAAGTAATCCCTACAGTTCTCACAACAAGAAAAAAAGCTGAAAAATCGCAAATGAAAATTCTTCTTAGATCCATCAGAGAAACGAGGTAAAAAGTTGCAAAAATGGTAGTTATTAATCCAACGATATCAATAATCATCGTAAATGTGAATAGTCTTAATACACCAATAAAAAGACAGTGGCTGTCAGAGTGGATAAAAAGCTAGACCCAACTATAGTTTGTCTACAAGAAATTCCCTTTAAAAGTAAAGACTCAGATAGGTTAAGAGCAAATGGATGGAGAAAGATATATCATATTAACACTAATCAGAAGAAAGCTGGAGAAGCTATATTAATTTCAAACAATGCAGAGTTCAGAACAAGAAAAATTAACAGGGACAAAAGGTGCATTACATAATTCCAAAGGGTTCATTCTCCAAGATGACATAGGAACCTTAAATGTGTATATATCTAACAATAGAGCATCAAAGTACATGAGGTAAAACTTATAGAACTACAAGGAGAAATAAACAAATGCATCATTATAGTTAGAGATGTCAACATCCTTCTTTCAGTAATTGATACATTAAAGAGGCAGAAAATCAGTGTGGATATAGATAACCTGAACGAAACTATCAATCAACTTGATCTAATTGACATTTATAGAATACTCCATCCAATCACAGCAGAATACACATTCTTCTCAAACTCACATGGGACATTAACCAAAGTAAGCCACATTCTGAGCCATAAAACATACCTAAACGAATTTAAAATAATAGACATCATACAAAGTATGCTCTCAGATCCCAATGGAATTAAACTAGAATTAATAACATAGTGAGAGCTGGAAAATCCCCAAATACTTGGAAATTACACAAAACACTTCCAAATAACACATTGGTTAAAGAAGTCTCAAGATAAATTTCAAAATATTTGAACTAAATGATAATGAAAATACAACATATCAAGTTTGGGGGTGATAATAATGTTTAGAGGGAAATTTATAACATTAAAAGCATACATTAGAAAGTCAGATAGCCTAAAATCAATAGCGTAAGCTTTCACCTTAGAAAACGAGAGAAAGAAAAAGCCCTGTAAGTAAAAAGTGAACAGAAAATATAGAAATAATAACAATTAGAACAGAAATTGTTGAAATTGAAAACAGTAAACAGTAGAGAAAATCAACAAAACCAAAAGCTATTTCTTTGAGAAGATCAGTAAAATTGATAGACCTCTGGTAAGTTTAACCAAAAATAAAAATAAAAAAAGAGAAGACACACATTGCTAATATAAGAAATAAAAGAGGAGTAATTACTACTGATCCTCTGAACATAAAAAGGATAATAAGCAAGTATTATGAATAATTCTTTGCCCACAAATTTGATAACTTAGATGAAATGGACCAATTATTTGAGGAACAAACCCCTCCAAACTCACACAAAGAGAAAGAAATGGCTTGAATAGTCCTATAACTATTAAGAATTTGAATTAATAATTCATAACTTTTTAATAAAGCACCAGCTTCCAATGTTTTTATTTATGAATTTTGCCAAACATTTAATTAAGAAATGATACCAATTCTCCACAAACTAGTCCAGAAAATAAAAGTAGAGGAAACATTTCTGAATTATTTCTATAAGGTCAGTATTATTTTAATACTAAAATAAGATTAAGAGATTACAGGAAAGCAAATCTACAGACTCATCTCACTAATGAACATAGATGTAAAAATTCTCAACAAAATACAAGCAAATCAAATCTAACAACGTGTAGAAAAAAAAATGCACCATAGCCAAGTGAGATTTTTTTCTAGCTATGATAGGCTATTTCAAAAATCAATCAACGTAATCCACTACATCAGCAGGCTAAAAAAAAATGATGTAATCTTGTAATTTGAGAAAGAAAAAGAAAGATACCTATATAGTAGAAATAAATCTGTATTAGTGGTTACTTTCTCCTTGGTGGAACAAATATAAATTATTTTCTTTATGCTTTTTAAAAAATCAGTTTAACTGGAATAACTATTAATTACTATTCTGAAAAAATAAAATTTGAAAATACAAATTAAACTTTTTTGCTACTGAAGTTATTTGTATTATATTTTGTTCAATAATCATATTCTTCCTATGATTAGATAAATAAATCTTACTTGTTAACAGAGTGTTTCTGAATGGTTTCCAGACATGTGGTCCTGTCCAAAATGTCCATAAGACATTTGGTTCACTCCAAAAGGTGCTTGAAATTTGGTCCTATCCAAAATGTCCACAGGCTTATTTTGTCCATGCCAGATGGTTTTGGACAGGACCAAATATCAAGAACCCTTTGGTATGGACCAACTGTCTAATGGACATTTTGGACGGGACCAAATGTCCTGCAAGGAAAGCTATAAATATAATATACATCTGCTCTGATTTTATCTGAAGACTCTTACTTTACATTAATTTTAATTTAGTAAACTACCTCACATCATTTTGGACATAATAGAAATCCTGAATAAAAAAACTTATGAGTAAATAAATGCTCAAAATTGGACAGTCTCTTACATTATTCATTTATTTATGATATAGCTCTTTTGTTTATAAATTGAAATGAGAAATATTCTCTGTTTATTGAAAATCTGTCAATTATAATTATGTCTTCATTGAATCCGTGTAGAAGTATCAAAGTATCAGCAGTATTTAACTCATTCATGTGTGAAAACATATTCTAACCTCTGAAAAGGATGCCTGAAAAACTATAATTTTGAAAGCAACAAATATGCAAAAAGTATGATGAAAATTATGAAAAGCAAAAAATATTTTGTTAATCTGCAGTGCAAAAAATTATTTGGTAAATATGCATAGGGATTCCTATATTAGAATGTCATGGATATATAATTGCATGAACAAGAATAAAAAAAAACAACTACTTTGAAATGACCTGATGTCAAAATGTTCATTTTGGGATTTGAGTAAAACAATGAACAGCTCACTGATACTCTTTTTACTTCTAAAGTCTTCAGTTTTCTACTTATATCACACCTCTTGTTTTCTTTCTCTTCAAACTTTTTGGTTATTATTTGCCTAGTATATATGTTTTCATCTCTTAGTTTTCAATCATTTCAATCATTTTGTATTGTTCATAAATTGTTTGTATTGTTCATAAATAGTCTGTAGTTGAACTTTATTTTTTGTTTGATTTCAGATTGAGAGTCAAGCATTTTTAATCAGTTCATTTATCCCATTTATATTTATTATAATTTATAATTTTTTTTGTTTTTATTTCTACCAGTTTATTTTGGATTTTTATTTCCCAAGATCTTTATTTTTCTTTTCTATCTTTTAATTATGACGTTTTCACTAGATATTTTTTCCATTTTAAAACTTTTATTTTTTTATTTCATAAGATTGGATTTTATTCTGTCTTTCAGTTCTTATGTTTTAAATATAACTGGTATCTACTGTTGTTATAAAGCTCAAATTTATTTAGTTGATTTTCCTAGGTAAATATTTTTTCTGATTTTTTTAAGATTATTTTTCTTTAGTACAGATAATGTCATAACAAAATACTACAGTATATCTATATTGCATTGATTTTATCTATCCATTTCAAGAATTGCATTGGTTTACTACAAATATTCAATCTTTCACAATTTTGGTTTTCAGTTTCTTTTAATTTCTGACACCTGAGAATTTCTTTAATGTGCTCAACAATGTATGTAAAAGATAATTTTGTTATATTTTTGCTGTCATTTCTAGGTGTTTACATGTCTTGGGAGGTTTGTCATTACCAACTTACTTTAAGCCATACAATGGAATAAATTGGGAGAGTCTGTAACTAAGCTCTTGCCTCATTTTGTTTGTATGTGAGCAAACCCACTTTGTACTCATTCTGTCATCACAGGAAAGGCACAGAATTTCCATATGACATGGTGAGCTGCTTTCTGTAGCTGTCCTTGTGACAAGGAGATGTGTTTGTTCTATATAATAGATAATCTTCAGGAGATGTCAGAATTCACTAAATTTGCCTTCAGTTGTCTGGCTTTTTTATCCCCACACCATGCCCAGTGCCCCAGTTTCATTTGTTGTTAACTTGCTTCCTTTGTTGTCTTACTCACTCTGCTCCCCAGGTTTTTCTCTGACCTCAAAATGGGCCTCAATCCTGGCTAAGTTTTTCTGATACATCTTATAACATGAGTGAACCTCAAAACGTTATGATGAGTGAATGAAGCCAAACATAATAGATGCAGTATTGTGTAATTTCATGTATTTAAAATGTCCAGAAATGGCAAATCTATAGATATAGAAAATATCAGATTAGTGGGTGCCTGGGGCTGGGGATGGTAATGAGGATTGTTTGAAAAAGCATGAAGGATCTTTCTGGAATGAAGTGAATGTTTAAAATAATTGTGGTGATGATTGAACAATATTTCTGGTAAATTCATCAGAGATAGTGAATTGTACAATTACAATGGACGACTTTTACAGTATGTAAATTATACCTCAAAAAAGCTATCCAAGAAAGACAAAGATAAGACTTCCCAAATATTCTCTTTTCTCTGACCTGAAATGTGGAGTTGAAACCTGGAAATGCAGCACCTTTACTGCCACCATGAAAAGAAAAGCTACATGCTAACTGGGGTCAAAGTGAAGAGAATGAGTCTTGTTCAATATTGGCATAGTCTCCATCAGGACTTCTTTTATATGTGAAAACAAGTATATGTTTTTCATTTCATTTTCTAATATATATTGTTTGTATATTCATATTTCTTTTTAAACATTTGAGTAGTATTCCATTGTTTGATGTCCCACAGTTTATTCATTCACAAGTTGAAGAACAAGCTGGGTTGTTTCCTGTTTTGACAATTATGAACAAAGCCACTACAAACATTTGCAAACAGATTTGCTGTGAATATAAATTTTCATTTCTCTTCAAGTGGGATTCCTAGTAAATGTATCTTTAACTTTGCAAGAAACTGCCAGCTTGTTTCCTGAAGTAGTTGTTTAATTTTCCATGTCCCCAGCAGTGTATGAGCATTCCGTTCCAATTATCCTATATCCTCTCCACAACTTGGTATTGTCTTTTCTTTTTTTTTTTTAAGGCCATTTTATTAGATGTGTAGTGGTATTTTAATGGGGTTTTATTTCTAATTTCCTAGTGATAAATGATGTCGAGTGTCATTTCCAGTCTTTAGCTACTCTAAATGATACTGCAATATTGAGGTAATATTCAAAATACTTAACAACTACCAGTACGAGGTGGGCACCAACCAATAATTACAGACACAGGGCAGACCAATCAGACCAGATGTTAGCTGTACACAACAGTTTGGGCATAACTGGATCTACTAGTCAGCATCAGCCCAGCATATATCATTTCACATGGTTGTGAACATAATTATGGGATAATTTCTAGATGTAGAATTGAGAGGGAAAATGACAATTGCATTTATAATTTGGCTACTCTTTTTTGCTAAATTTCCTTTTATATTTGAAATATCACTTAAACACTGCTTTCACAGAGGAGTCTATCTGCTCCCTCACATACTTGGTATTACAGTGAGATTGAACTTTTGGTTCTTTGACAATCTGTCAGGTGAAAACTGGTCAGAGAAGTTTCAATTTGTATTTTTCTTATAATGATTGAGATTACCTTTGCATACAATTAGAGTCATTTGAATTGTCTTTTCTGCAAATTATTGGTGCTTTTATTGTCTATTTTTTTTCTAATTCATAGTATTTTTGTTATGGGCTTGTAACAAGTCTATATTATATGTGTAAAAATTAGCTCATAGTGATATGATTTGTAAGCCATTTTTTCTAGTTTTCAGGTTGCCTTTTGGTGTTGTTTATTGTGAGTTTTCCTGTGAAAACTCAAAAACAGAGTCAAATTAGTCAGTATTTTCTTTTGTGGCTTATGGATTTATGTCATATTTAGAAAGATTTTTCACATTCTGAGATTAAATTTTTAATCCTCCAAAATTTTCTTTTAGTGCTATTATTGTCTTTTTTGATATTTAAATATTTGATTCGGGTAGAAATTATCCTTATGTAAGTGTGAAGTGTGGATTAAACTATTTTGCCCATAGAGCTATTTATTTTTCCAAGTACCATTAATTGAAAAACTCTTCCCTCACTACATTGAAATATCGTCTTTATCATAATAAGAAACATAATTATTAGGTGTATTGAAGTCAATTGGACTTTTGATTTTGTTCCATTGCTCATTGCTCTATCATCTACAAATGTGACGATAATGCATATTTTAACTATTGTAGCTTTAAATATATATTTTGACCCCTTAGGAAAATTTCCTCTCATTTCTCTCTCTTTCTCTTTCTCTCTCTCTCTCTCTCTCTCTCTCTCTCACACACACACACACACACACACACACACACACACACACATTTTTCTAGCTGTTCTTGCCTGTCTTTATAATCAACTTTCCTAGTTTTAAAACCAATCATCATGTTTTTTCATTAGGATACCATTAAATTTATTGATTAAATTATGGTGAATTGACATCTTTATAAGGTTGAGGTTTTTTGCCTAGGAAATGATGTAACTTTCAATTTATTCAAGTTTTCTTTTGTGTCTTAGACACTTTATCTATTTTTCTATTTATGTGGATTTTGTAAAAGTTTATCCTTAAGAATTTTATTTATTATTGTTTTCCTATTATAAATTGGGCATTACTTATTTTATTACTTCTACAGGGTTGGTGATTTTTGTATATATGAAGATTATTATTTTCTGTGTACTGGCATTATATTCTGTCACCTCATTGACTAACATTTTGTTTATGATGCTTTTGAAGTTGGCTTTCTTGGGTTTCCTAGGCAGCTAGAAATTTATCTGTAACTAATTGATTTTCCTCTTTCTTTTCAACTAATTTTACATATTATTCATTTTCCTTCTTTAATTTTGTTGGCTAGATCACTCAGAACAATAGTAAACAGTGGCCATTTTAGTGGAAATTCTTGTATAAATGGGTATACGCCTAGGGTTTTCCCATTTAAAATTTATGCTGTCCTTGGAATTTTAGTAGATGTTAAAGAAATATATATATATATATATATGTCTGTTTCTATTTATTAATAACTTACTGTTTAATAAAAATAGAGATGTAGACTTTTATCAAGTGATTATTTAACATTGATGGACATTAATAAGTTCTTTTTTTTCTTATATCTATTCATATTGTAATTTATATTAATAGGTATTCTAATATTGAACCATGTTTGATTTATGAAATATGCTTCTATTGATCATAGCAGATTATTATTATTTTAATGTGCTGTGTATTCTCTTTGCCAGTGTTTTCTTTAGGTTTATTTTCATTGATATTCATGAGTGGCACCGTTAGTAGTTTTGTATTTTTAGATTTTTTTTTTTGCTGGGCATTGGTAACAATATTATATTTTACTTATAATAATGTTTTAGAAGAAATTTTTCTTTCTCTGTGGTCTTAAACATAAAAAAATGAGACTACCTTTTACTTTATGATTTAGTAGCGTTCTATTGTGAATCTTGCTTGACCTGATGTTTTCTATGATTTGTTCTCTGAAAACTTTATTTGCTTCTGTTGACTCCTACACCCACCTTCAAGGTTAATTCGATTATTTAGATCTTCCGTTATTCTGGAGTCCTTTTTGATGCATTTTGAATTATTGAATCCAAGTTTTCAAATTAATTTGCATAGAGTTAATATTCCCTTATGGCTCTTTTAATTCCCTCAGTTTCTTTAGTTATCTTCTGTTTGGTATTTTTTATTTCCTCTTTCACTTCCCTCTCTGTTCTCTAGTTATTTGCATATTAAGATTAAATAATAATTTAAATATTTTTTTATCTTTAAAATCACTAGCTTTTAGATTTAAGGTTTTTAACTTTTTTATGTTTTTTGCTAACTCAGTTTTTGTTTTCATTAGATTTTGTGTCTGCTTTTTTGTTTTCATTTTTGAGTTAGATGTCTATATAACTTATTTTCATTACTGAATAACATAAATATTTAGCACTATGAATTTTCCTCTGAGCATTGTTTCATTTATAGCCCATGAGTTTTAGTCACAGGTTTTTTGTTTTTTTTTTTTTTTTACAGTAGATGTTTAAAGACATACCTGGAAAATTTCCAGGTAAGAGTTTTAAATTTCTAGTGTTTTAATTTTGTATTTTTTTAATTGTCATCACATAATGTTGTTAGTACTCTTTTATATTTATTTTATGACCCAATGAAAGTCAGTTTTTATGAATGTTTCATGAATCCTTGTATATCTACAACATATCTACAATATATCTCAATTAAATACACTTTACTGATTATATTGTAGTTTTTAATGCCATTTACAAAATATTTCTGGGTTGCCCACCTCTGCACTCAGTGTAGAGTTGCATCTCTCTGCCCCCACCTTGTGGTTAGGTGGGACAATGAAATGAATTGTACACAAAAGTGACATATGCCATGTAATTGCTGGCGAGATATTCCAGAGTGTTCTTTTCCCATCAAACACAGTAGTTGGTAATGTTAGAGACCGTGGCTAATCTACTATCCTGTGTCCCTTAGTGAGTACTCTGAGCAGAGACCTCTTCTAATCCTTGAAGACATGTGGTGAAAGCAGGAAATAAATACTTGTAATTTTAAGACATTGGGATTGGGGTACTGTTTGTTATTGCAGCTAAACCAAACCAATATTGATTAAATTATCTTTCATAATGTTACTTACTTTTGTTCACTTGATTGATCATTGTTAGGAGAGTTGCAGTCTTTGTCTCCTGACGTGTCTGCCAGTTTCTACTTGAATCTAGTATAGTTTTTGTTTTATTAAGAATGATGCCAAAATAACTAGCATCTAGGTCGTAATAACTGCTATATTGTCATAATTAATGACACTATTTAGCATTATAAAATCACCTCTATTTTTTTCACTTAATGCCTTATTGCATGTTTTAAGCTCAGTTAAGATAGCAACACATGATTTATTTTTATTTGTTTTTATTTATTAGATCCCTTTGACCCTCTTTTTGTCTTCAACATTTCTAGGTCACAAAGTTTTTAGGTATGTTTTTTCCATAAGGCAAAGAATATGGGGAATTTAGAGCATTTTTGCATAAATGTCCAAAGGAACAATATTGCTCTTTGCTCAGTCTTATAGTATTGTGAGATTTCCAATTTTTAAACAGATTTTAAAATATTGTTCAATGTATGACCACTTTGTTTTTTTCCTGAGAGTTAAGAAAGTTTTTATTTTCTTCTAGTGGTTAACTTTATTATACTATATTATAATATAATATAATATAATATAATGTTATATTGTATTATGTTCTTAAGAATAAACACACATACACAATGTGTAGACATATGGGGTTTTTCTTTTGTTTTTTACTTTTCCATGAGAAAGTGATTAAATTTGCATGTTTCTTCCTTCTTACCTTCTTCTTTCCCTCCGCAACCATCTATTTCTTGTTTGTTATATATTTTTTTCTTTTTTTATCCAGTACAACAAATTTATGTATTTACTTATTTACTTTAACATCTTTATGGGAGTATAACTGCTTTACAATGGTGTGTTAGTTTCTGCTTTTTAACAGAGTGAATCAGCTATACATGTACACATACCCCCTTATCTCCTTCCTCTTGTGTCTCCCTCCCACCCTCCCTATCCCACCCCTCTAGGTGGTAACAAGACACCGAGCTGATCTCCCTATGCTATGCGACTGCTTCCCCCTAGCTATCTATTTCACATTTGGTAGTGTATATATGTCCATGCCACTCCCTCACTTCATCCCAGCTTACCTTTCCCACTCCCTGTGTCCTCAAGTCCATTCTGTATGTCTATGTCTTTATTCCTGTATTCACCCTAGGTTCTTCATAACCTTTTTTTTTTTTTTTTTTTAGATTCCATATATATGTGTTAGCATTCGGTATTTTTTTTCTCTTTCTGACTTACTTCACTCTGTATGACAGACTCTAGGTCCATCCACCTCACTACAAATAACTCAATTTCGTTTCTTTTTATGGCTGAGTAATATTCCATTGTATATATGTGCCACATCTTCTTTATCCATTCATATGTCCATGGACACATAGGTTGGTTCCATGTCCTGGCTATTGTAAATAGACCTGCAATGAACATTGTGGTGCATGACTCTTTTTGAATTATGGTTTTCTCAGGGTATATGCCCAGTAGTGGGATTGCTTGGTCATATGGTAGTTCTATTTTTAGTTTTTTAAGGAACCTCCATACTGTTCTCCATAGTGGCTGTATCAATTGACATTCCCACCAACAGTACAAGAAGCTTCTCTTTTCTCCACACCCTCTCCAGCATTTGTTGTTTGTAGATTTTTTGATGATGGCCATTCTGACTGGTGTGAGGTGATACCTCATTGTAGTTTCAATTTGCATTTCTCTAATGATTAGTGATGTTGAGCATTCTTTCATGTGTTTGTTGGCAATCTGTACGTCTTCTTTGGAGAAATGTCTATTTAGGTCTTCTGCCCATTTTTGTATTGGGTTGTTTGTTTTTTTAATATTGAGCTGCATGAGCTGCTTGTAAATTTTGGAGATTAATCCTTTGTCGGTTGCTTCATTTGCAAATATTTTCTCCCATTCTGATGGTTGTCTTTTTGTCTTGTTTATGGTTTCCTTTGCTGTGCAAAAGCTTTTAAGTTTCATTAAGTGCCATTTTTAAATTTTTGTTTTTATTTCCATTTCTCTAGGAGGTGGATCAAAAAGGATCTTGCTATGATTTATGTCGTTGAGTGTTCTGCCTATGTTTTCCTCTAAGAGTTTTATAGTGTCTGGCCTTACATTTAGGTCTTTAATCGATTTTGAGTTTATTTTTGTGTATGGTGTTAGGGAGTGTTCTAATTTCATTCTTTTACATGTAGCTGTCCACTTTTCCCAGCACCGCTTATTGAAGAGTCTGTCTTTACTCCATTGTATATGCTTGCCTCCTTTATCAAAAATAAGGTGACCATATGTGCATGGGTTTATCTCTGGGATATCTATCCTGTTCCACTGATCTATATTTCTGCTTTTGTGCCAGTACCATGCTTTCTTGATTACTGTAGCTTTGTAGTATACTCTGAAGACACAGAGCCTGATTCCTCCAGCTCCGTGTTTCTTTCTCAAGATTGCTTTGGCTATTTGGGGTCTTTTGTGTTTCCATACAAATTGTGAAATTTTTTGTTCTAGTTCTGTGAAAAATGCCCTTGGTAGTTTGATAGGGATTGCATTGAATCTGTAGATTGCTTTGGGTAGTATAGTCATTTTCATAATATTGATTCTTCCAATCCAAGAACATGGTATATATCTCCATCTGTTTGTATCATCTTTAATTTCTTTCATTGGTGTCTTATAGTTTTCTGCATACAGGTCTCTTGTCCCCTTAGGTAGGTTTATTCCTAGGTATTTTATTCTTTGTGTTGCAATGGTAAATGGGAGTGTTTCCTTAATTTCTCTTTCAGATTTTTCATCGGTAGTATATAGGAATGCAAGAGATTTCTGAGGATTAATTTTGTATCGTGCTACTTTACAAATTCATTGATTAGCTCTAGTCGTTTTCTGGTAGCATCTTTAGGATTCTCTATGTATAGTATCATGTCATCTGCAAACAGTGACAGCTTTACTTCTTTTCTGATTTAGATTCCTTTTATTTTTTTGTCTTCTCTGATTGTTGTGGCTAAAAGTTCCAAAACTACGTTGAATAATAGTGGTGAGAGTTGCCAACCTTGTCTTGTTTCTGATCTTAGTGGAAATGGTTTCTGTTTTTCACTGTTGAGAATGATGTTGGCTGTGCGTTACTCATATATGGCCTTTATTATGTTGAGGTAAGTTCCCTCTGTGCCTACTTTGTGGAGGGTTTTTATCCTAAATTGGTGTTGAATTTTGTCAAAAGCTTTTTCTGCATCTATTGAGATGATCATATGGATTTTATCCTTCAATTTGTTAATATGGTATATCACATTGATTGATTTGCATATATTGAAGAATCCTTGCATTCCTGGGATAAACCCCACTTGATCATGGTGTATGATCCTTTTAATGTGCTGTTGGATTCTGTTTGTTAGTATTTTGTTGAGGATTTTTGTGTCTATGTTCATCAGTGATATTGGCCTGTAGTTTTCTTTCTTTGTGACATCTTTGTCTGGTTTTGGTATCAGGATGATGGTGGTCTCGTAGAATGAGTTCGGGAGTGTTCTTCCCTCTGCTGTATTTTGGAAGAGTTTGTGAAGGATAGGTGTTAGCTCTTCTCTTAATGTTTGATAGATTTCTCCTCTAAAGCCATTTGGTCCTGAGCTTTTGTTTGTTGGAAAATTTTTAATCACAGTCTCAATTTCAGTGCTTGTGATTGGTCTGTTTATATTTTCTGTTTCTTTCTGGTTTAGTCTCGGAAGGTTGTGCTTTTCTAGGAATTTGTCCATTTCTTCCAGGTTGTCCATTTTATTGGCATAGAGTTGCTTGTAGTAATCTCTCATGATCCTTTGTATTTCTGCAGTGTCAGTTGTTACTTCTCCTTTTTCATTTCTATTGCTGTTGATTTGAGTCTTCTCCCTTTTTTTCTTGATGAGGCTGGCTAATGGTTTATCAACTTTGTTTATCTTGTCAAAGAACCAGCTTTTAGTTTTATTGATCTTTGCTATTGTTTCCTTCATTTCTTTTTCATTTATTTCTGATCTGATCTTTATGATTTCTTTCCTTCTGCTAACTTTGGGTTTTTTTTGTTCTTCTTTCTCTAATTGCTTTAGGTGTAAGGTTAGGTTGTTTATTTGAGATGTTTCTTGTTTCTTGAAGTAGGATTGTATTGCTCTAAACTTCCCTCTTAGAGCTGATTTTGCTGCATCCTATAGGTTTTGGGTCGTCATGTTTTCATTGTCGTTTGCTTCTAGGTATATTTTTATTTCCTCTTTGATTTCTTCAGTTATCTCTTGGTTATTAAGTAGTGTACTGTTTAGCCTCCATGTGTTTGTAATTTTTACAGTTTTTTTTTCCTGTAATTGATATCTAGTCTCACAGCGTTGTGGTCGGAAAAGATACCTGATACAATTTTAATTTTCTTAAATTTACCAAGACTTGATTTGTGACCCAAGATATGACCTATTGTGGAGAATGTTCCATGAGCACTTGAGAAGAAGTGTATTCTCTTGTTTTTGGATGGAATGTTCTATAAATATCAATTAAGTCCATCTTGTTTAGTGTATCATTTAAAGCTTGTGTTTCCTTATTTATTTTCATTTTGGATGATCTGTCCATTGGTGAGAGTGGGATGTTAAACATCCCCTACTATGATTGTGTTACTGTCGATTTCCCCTTTTTTGGCTGTTAGCATTTGCCTTATGTATTGAAGAACTCCTATGTTGGGTGCATAAATATTTACAATTGTTATGTCTTCTTCTTGGATTGATTCCTTGATCATTATGTAGTGTTCTTCTTTGTCTCTTGTAATCATCTTTATTTTAATGTCTATTTTATCTGATAACACAATTGCTACTGTAGCTTTCTTTTGATTTCCATTTGCATGGAATATCTTTTTCCGTCCCCTCACTTTCAGTCTGTATGTATCCGTAGGTCTGAAGTGGGTCTCTTGTTGACAGCATATATGTGGGTCTTGTTTTTGTATCCATTCAGCCACTCTATGTCTTTTGGTTGGACCATTTAATCCATTTACATTTAAGGTAGTTATCTATATGTATGTTCCTATTACCATTTTCTTAATTGTTTTGGGTTTGTTATTGTAGGTCTTTTCCTTCTCTTGTGTTTCGTGCCTAGAGAAATTCCTTTAGCATTTGTTATAAAGCTAGCTTTCTGGTG
Source organism: Balaenoptera physalus (assembly GCF_965194825.1). Classification (NCBI taxonomy): domain Eukaryota; kingdom Metazoa; phylum Chordata; class Mammalia; order Artiodactyla; family Balaenopteridae; genus Balaenoptera; species Balaenoptera physalus. Next base: position 45,873,153 of record NC_138886.1, read on the forward strand.
CTGAATTCTCTTAGCTTTTGCTTGCCTGTAAAGGTTTTAATTTCTCTGTCGAATCTGAATGAGACCCATGCTGGGTAGAGTAATCTTGGTTGTAGGTTTTTCCCTTTCATCACTTTAAATATGTCCTGCCACTCCCTTCTGGCTTGCAGAGTTACTGCTGTAAGTTCAGCTGTTAACCTTATGGGGATTCCCTTGTATGTTTTTTGTTGTTTTTCCCGTGCTGCTTTTAATATATTTTCTTTGTATTTAATTTTTGGTAGTTTGATTAATATGTGTCTTGGTGTGTTTCTCCTTGCATTTATGCTGTGTGGGACTCTCTGCGCTTCCTGGACTTTGTTAACTGTTTCCTTTCCCATATTAGGGAAGTTTTCAACTATAATCTCTTCAAATATTTTCTCAGTCCCTTTCTTTTTCTTTTCTTCTTCTGGGACCCCTATAATTCGAATGTTGGTGCATTTAATGTTGTCCCAGAGGTCTCTGAGACTGTCCTCAATTCTTTTCATTGTTTTTTCTTTATTCTGCTCTGCAGTAGTTATTTCCACTATTTTATCTTCCTGGTCACTTATCCATCCTTCTGCCTCAGTTATTCTGCTATTGATTCCTTCTAGAGAATTTTGACTGTCATTTATTGTTTTGTTCATCATCATCATTGTTTGCTTGCTCTTTAGTTCTTCTAGGTCCCTTTTAAACGTTTCTTGTATTTTCTCCATTCTATTATCAAGATTTTGGATCATCTGTACTATCATTGCTCTGAATATTTTTCAGGTAGACTGCCTATTTCCTCTTCGTTTGTTTGGTCTGGTTGGTTTTTACCTTATTCCTTTATCTGCTGTGTGTTTCTCTGTCTTCTCATTTTGCTTAGCTTAACTGTGTTTGGGGGTCTCCTTTTCGCAGGCTGCAGGTTCATAGTTCCCGTTGTTTTTGATGTCTGCACCCAGTGGCTAAGGTTGGTTCAGTGGGTTGTGTAGCCTTCCTAGTGGAGGAGTGGTGCCTGTGTTCTGGTGGATGAGGCTAGATGTTTTTTTCTGGTGTTCAGGACCCTGTCTGGTGGTGTGTTTTGGGGTGTCTGTGACCTTATTATGATTTTAGTCAGCCTCTCTCCCAATGGGTGGGGTTGTGTTCCTGTCTTGCTAGTTATTTGACATGGGGTGTCCAGCACTGTAGCTTGCTGGTTATTGAGTGGAGCTGAGTCTTAGCTTTGAGGTGGAGAACTCTGGGTGAGCTTTCACCGTTTGATATACGCGAAGCCGGGAGGTCTCTGGTGGACCAATGTCCTGAACTCGGCTCAGAGGCACAATCCTGACCCATGGCCGGAGCACCAAGACCCTGTTAGCCACACAGCTCAGAAGACAAGGGAGAATAAAAGAAAGAAAGAAAGAAAAAAATAAACTAAAATAGTTATTAAAATAAACAATAATTATTAAAAATAAGAAAATTGAAAAGTATAAAAAAAAGAAAGAAGAGAGCAACCAAAGGAAAAAAGAAGTCACCAGTGATAACAAACACTAAAAACTATACTAAAAAAGAACAAAAAATGGACAGAGAGAACCCTAGGACAAATGGTAAAAGCAAAGGTATACAGACAAAATCACACAAAGAAGCATACACATACACACTCACAAAAAGTGAAAAAGGAAAAAAATACATATATATATATTTTTGCTCCCAAAGTCCACCGCCTCAATTTTCGGATAATTCATTGTCTTTTCAGGTATTCCACAGATGCGGGGTACATCAAGTTGATTGTGGAGATTTAATCCGCTGCTCCTGAGGCTGCTGGTAGAAATTTCCCCTTCTCTCCTTTGTTTGCACAGCTCCTGGGGTTCAGCTTTGGATTTGGCTCTGCCTCTGCATGTAGGTCACCTGAGGGCATCTGTTCTTAGCTCGGACAGGACAGGGTTAAAGGAGCAGCTGATTAGGGTGCTCTGGCTCACTCAGGCCGGGGGGAGGGACGGGTAAGGTATATGGGGCGAGGCTGCCTAGGCAGAGGCCGGAGTAACATTGCAACGGCCTGAGGTGCACCGTGTGTTCTCCCGGGGTAGCTGTCCCTGGATCACGGGACCCTGGCAATGGCGGGCTGCACAGGCTCCCAGGAGGGGAGGTGTGGATAGTGACCTGTGCTTGCACACATGCTTCTTGGTGGCTGCAGCAGCAGCCTTAGCGTTTCTTGCCTGTCTCTGGTATCCACGCTGATAGCCGCGCCTCGCGCCCGTCTCTGGAGCTCATTCAGGCAGTTCTCTGAATCCCCTCTCCTTGCACAGCCTGAAACAATGGTCTCTTGCCTCATAGGCTGGTCCAGAGTTTTTCCCAGACTCCCTCCCGGCTACCTGTGGTACACTAACCCCCTTCAGGCTGTTTTCATGCAGCAAACCCCAGTCCTCTCCCTGGGCTCTGACCTCCGAAGCCCGAGCCTCAGCTCTCAGCCCCCATCCGTTCCGGCCGGCGGGTGAGCAGACAAGCCTCTCGGGCTGGTGAGTGCTGGTTGACACCAGTCCTCTGTGTGGGAGTCTCTCCGCTTTGCCCTCTGAACCCGTGTTGCTGTGCTCTCCTCTGTGGCTCTGAAGCTTCCCCCTGCCACTCCCCACGTCTCCGCCAGTGAATGGCCTTCCTAGTGTGTGGAAAGTTTTCCTCCTTCACAACTCCCTCCCAGAGGTACAGGTCCTGTCCCTATTCTTTTGTCTCTGTGTTTTCTTTTTTCTTTTGCCCTAGCCAAGTAGTGGGGAGTTTCTTGCCTTTTGGGAAGTCTGAGGCTTTCTGCCAGCATTCATTAGGTGTTCTCTAGGAGTTGTTCCACATGTAGATATATTTTTGATGTATTTGTGGGGAAGAAGTTTATCTCCACGTCTCACTCTTCCGCCATCTTGAAGGTCTCTCCCTGTTATATTTTCTTTCACAGTATTTTAGTGTTTAACCCTATAATTATATAAAAGCATAATTCCATTAATTACTTTGCAGGTTTGTGAATTTTGTTTTGACTTTTAGCAGCATACTATCACTATGTCCAATCTTTGACTCCCAGTTTTTCGTAGTGTGATATTTCTTACCATAATTTCTCTTTTTATTAGTATTAAACTTGAACAGATATTTACTAACATTGACTCAGAAATGCTTTGAGTACTTTCATGGCTGGCTCTGTTCTATCACTTAAGAAGAGTTCATGGGAACATTGTTCCCTCAGTTCTTGCATGTGTATACTTAAGACTGTTTGTTGCTTTTGTATTAGAATGAAAATTTAGCCAAGAAGAGAATTCTTCTTTTTCTTTCTTTAAAATTGTAGGTATTGCCTCACTGACTTCTAGCTTTTAATGTTGCTGTTGTTAAGTCACAGGACAGACTGATTTTTATCTTATATATGCCTTTATTGTTATTATATTTAGAATCCTTGAAATATAAAACTTTCTTTCATTGAAATATGACAAATTTATTAGGGTAGGGGAAAATTCATTAGTCTGATAATTCTGGATTAATTTTCTCAGTGTCATGGTGACCTCTTCAATATATAATCAATTCTTCTTTTAAAGACCTTTTTTTTTTCCTGACCAGGGATTGATCCTGGGCCCATGGCAGTGAAACCACCAAGTCCTAACCATTGGACTGTCAGGAAATTCCATCTTTAAATACTTGTTCATTTATATTATTCCCATTTTTTTTCATGGATTCCAATTATACATTTAAAGAATCTCTTTTGGCATCTTTCATACCTATCATTTTCTCTAATTTATTTATTTACATCACTTCCTATTTATTTATTTATTAGTAGTATTTTTAAAATATCTTTATTGGAGTATAATTGCTTTACAGTATTGTGTTAGCTTCTACTGTATAACAAAGTGAATCAGCTATACATATACATATATCCCCATATCCGTTCCCTCTTGCATCTCCCCCCCATCCTCCCTATCCCACCCCTCTAGGGGGTCACAAAGTACCGACCTGATCTCCCTGTGCTATGCAGCTGCTTCACACTAGCTATTTTCTCTAATTTTTAAATTCTCTATTTTTGTTTCATTTTCAAAACCTGATTTCTTTATTGTGCTCTGTGTTATTCATTGTATTGTTAGCACTATACTTTTGCTTTTACCAATTTAATCTTCAAATCTGACATTTCATTTTTCCATTATTTCTCAAGGTCTACTAAATTATATTTTGAATCATTATGTTGTGTTTTATCTCTTCCTTGAGTTTTTTTAATTCTGATTTCTGTTCTTCTTCCATAGTGACTATCATTATTATTATAAATTATTTAAGTTTTCTCCACAGCATGGCGACAGTTTTCTCTGAGAATTCTACACTAAGCATTTGCTTTTACTTTTTTTATTAAAAAAAAATTCTTGCTGAAGGAATTAAGTTTTCTTACACAAGCCGTTTTGAAGGGTATTTGTGTAGGCAGAGACTAGGGACAAATTCTAAGCCAATGAAATTTTCTTTGAGACCTGGGTTACTGTGTTGCTTCTTTTAGTCTTTCCTTCTCCACTAACCATGAAGATGGGGAGCTGAAGATGTATTTTTTTGCACATTTTTTTAAATTAATAAACTATTTTTAGGTTCACAGCAAAATGAAGCAGAAACTGCAAGGAGTTCCCATATATTCCATGTCCCCACACCTGCACAGCCTCTCTCACCACTGTCAGCATCCCCCACTAGAATGGTGCATTTGTTACCATTGATGACCCACATTAACACATCATTATCATCCAAACTCTATGGTTTACATTAGGATTCACTCTTGGTGTTGTACATTTTATGAGTTTTGTAAAATGAATAATAACATAGATTCATCATTTTAGTATCATACAGAATAGTTTTAGCACCCTAAAAATGCTCTGTGCTCTGCCTATTCATCTTTATGTCTCTCCAACCCCTGGTAACCACTGATCTTTTTACCTATCTTTTTACTGTCTCCATAGTTTTGCCTTTTCAGATTGGCTCCTTTCACTTAGCAATATGCATTTAGGTTACTCCATGTTTTTTCATGGCTTGATAGTTCATTTCTTTTTGGCACTGAATAATATTCCACTCTCCGGATGTACCACAGTTTATTTATTCATTCACCTAACGAAGGACATCTTGGTTGCTTCTAAGTTTTGCCAATTTTGTATAAAGCTCCTACATACATCCATGTTCATGTTTTTGTGTGACCATAACTTTTTAACTCCTTTGGGTGAAGACCAAGGAATGCAAGTACAGAAATGATAATAAGAGTATGTATAGTTTTCTAAGGAACTGCCAAACTGGCTTCCAAAGTGGCTGAAAAATTACAAGCTCAATCAAAAAGAAAAAAAAAAACCTATCAAAATGTATTTGTAAAATATAGAATAGTATTTATTATTCAAAGAAGAATGACATTTATTCATATTTCATCCTGTTTTCTTCAAACACTCAGAAAGCTAAATTATTTATCCTGCATACTCAATCTGTGGGGGAAATTAATTTGAAAATTGAAGAACATAGAGACACAAACATTTAGTTACATTTTAAGGGTAATTTATTTGTAGAGATTTAGCTTTTCCAAACATTAGTATTAATCTTTTTATATTTAAAAAGTACTTCATCATTTTTTATAACTTATTTCTCATCTAAAACATATGGACCACCCAAAAAAACAACTGAAAAAAAAAAAAACACTCCCCTTATTTTAGACTTTATCTGTGCCAGTGCTGTAATTAATTTTGTAAAGCTAACAAGGCTCCTATAATTCTATTAGGCATATAATATTTGTATTAAACCTCTCCACATTTAATAATGTCAAAATTCCATTGAGATGTTTAACCCTTACTTATTCTCATGGCGCCAATCCAATGCAAAACATGCAAACTTAAATAAATGGAGAGGAATGAAACTAACCTTTTTAAATACCATTTATATGCCAGGCATTCTTCTTGCCTGCAAATACTGTATTTCCTTCTTCCAACAATTCTGCAAGGTAAGGATTGTGACCCTATTTTGTAAGTGAGAAAATAAAAGTTCAGAGTATTTGGTAAAACTAAAACTGTCTGACTTCAATGGGTGGTCTTTCTTATTACTTCAATATACTGTATTCCCAACAGCAGTAAAACACACTCCAAATTCCTTCACTAACTAGGAACATCAAACAAAATGACCCTGAAATATGTGTCTGAAACGTTTTGTGTTCACTAATCAGTGGTAGTGTGGAGCAGTGGGTGAAACATGGTCTTTCAAACAAGGTGAACACTGGTTAAGAAACAGGATCTGCCTCTTAAAAGAAGTATGTATGACCTTATTTCCTCTTCTACAAAATGCAGGTAGTAATAACTACCTTGAAGTGTTTTTATGAAAATTGCCAGCAATTTATTTTAATCATGTAACATTTTTCTTGAAACACTATGGTTTCAATAAATGCTATCTTTTAATATATTAGAAGAAATTATACCAGTTTCAACTGTACAAATTTTTATTTGTCCTATGCTACTAATCTAATTTGTTGGGCAGCTAAAATACAAAGATGTTGTACAAATATGAAAGTAGATAGATTTTAGTAATTCTAACTTTATCAAAGAAGTAATGCAAGGGGTCATTATTTTCCCCAAGAACAGTTCTTTTTCCATTTTCTTTTTTTTCCCCTGCCTATTTGCTTGAAGTCAAAAGGAGGGAGAACCGGTGAACTAATAACTATGCTCTGTGTCCCTCTTTTTGAATTTATTAATTTCTCTTTTAGCTATTTTATAAAATGGGATTTCATGATATTTTGTTTGAATAAAGAGCCCCTTAGCCAGCAGACAAACAACAAACATAGTCTTTGTCAAACCGTCCTAGCTTATGGATACATAAACTTAGGTCCAGGGAAAATGGAACACAAATGTAGAAAATATGGACCCAAGGTCATAACAGAATCAGGTCTAAGATGTACTTATGTCTAGGGAATTTCAGTGGTATTTTAGTCCAAATTTATTTATTTATTTATTTATTTATTATTTTTTTAAACTTTATTTTATTTTTTTATACAGCAGATCCTTATTAGTCATCAATTTTTTACACATCAGTGTATACATGTATACATGTCAATCCCAATTGCCCAATTCATCACACCACCACCCCCGCCCCACCACCATTTTCCACCCTTGGTGTCCATACATTTGTTCTCTACATCTGTGTCTCAGTTTCTGCCCTGCAAACCGGTTCATCTGTACCATTTTTCTAGGTTCCACATATATGCATTAATATACGATATTTGTTTTTCCCTTTCTGACTTACTTCACTCTGTATGACAGTCTCTAGATCCATCCACGTCTCTACAAATGACCCAGTTTCGTTCCTTTTTATGGCTGAGTAATATTCCATTGTATATATGTACCACATCTTCTCTATCCATTCATCTGTTGATGGGCATTTAGGGTGCTACCATGACCTGGCTATTGTAAATAGTTCTGCAATGAACATTGCGGTGCATGTGTCTTTTTGAATTATGGTTTTCTCTGGGTATATGCTCAGTAGTGGGATTGCTGGGTCATATGGTAATTCTATTTTGAGTATTTTAGGGAACCTCCTTACTGTTCTCCATAGTGGCTGTATCAATTTACATTCCTACCAAGAGTGTAGGAGGGTTCCCTTTTCTCCACACCCTCTCCAGCATTTGTTGTTTGTAGATTTTCTGATGATGCCCATTCTGACTGGTGTGAGGTGATACCTCATTGTAGTTTTGATTTGCATTTCTCTAATAATTAGTGATGTTGAGCAGCTTTTCATGTGCTTCTTGGGCATCTGTATGTCTTCTTTGGAGGAATGTCTATTTAGGTCTTCTGCCCATTTTTGGATTGGGTTGTTTGTTTTTTTCATATTGAGCTGCATGAGCTGTTTATATATCTTGAAGATTAATCCTTTGTCCGTTGATTCGTTTCCAAATATTTTCTCCCATTCTGAGGGTTGTCTTTTCGTCTTGTTTATGGTTTCCTTTGCTGTGCAAAAGCTTTTACGTTTCATTAGGTCCCATTTGTTTATTTTTGTTTTTATTTCCATTACTCTAAGAGGAGGATCAAAAAAGATCTTGCTGTGATTTATGTCAAAGAGTGTTCTTCCTGTGCTTTCCTCTAAGAGTTTTATAGTGTCCAGTCTTACATTTAGGTGTGTAATCCATTTTGAGTTTATTTTTGTGTATGGTGTTAGGGAGTGTACTAATTTCATTCTTTTACATGTAGCTGTCCAGTTTGCCCAGCACCACTTATTGTCTTTTCTCCATTGTATATCCTTGCCTCCTTTGTCATAGATTAGTTGATCATAGCTGCATGGGTTTATCTCTGGGCTTTCTATCTTGTTCCATTGATCTGTGTTTCTGTTTTTGTGCCAGTAGCATATTGTCTTGATTACTGTAGCTTTGTAGTAGAGTCTGAAGTCAGGGAGTCTGATTCCTCCAGCTCCGTTTTTTTCCCTCAAGACTGCTTTGGCTATTCGGAGTCTTTTGTGTCTCCATACAAATTTTAAGAATTTTTGTTCTAGTTCCATAAAAAATGCCATTGGTAATTTGATAGGGATTGCATTGAATCAGTAGATTGCTTTGGGTAGTATAGTCACTTTCACAATATTGATGCTTCCAATCCAAGAACATGGTATATCTCTCCATCTGTTGGTATCATCTTTAATTTCTTTCATCAGTGTCTTATAGTTTTCTGCATACAGGTCTTTTGTCTCCCTAGGTAGGTTTATTCCTAGGTATTTTATTCTTTTTGTTGTAATGGTAAATGGGAGTGTTTCCTTAATTTCTCTTTCAGATTTTTCATCATTAGTGTATAGGAATGCAAGAGATTTCTGTGCATTAATTTTGTATTCTGCAGCTTTACCAAATGCATTGATTAGCTCTAGTCGTTTTCTGGTGGCATCTTTAGGATTCTCTATGTAGTGTATCAGGACATCTGCAAACAGTGACAGTTTTGCTTCATCTTTTCTGATTTGGATTCCTTTTAATTCTTTTTCTTCTCTGATTGCTATGGCTGAAACTTCCAAAACTATGTTGAATAATAGGGGTGATAGTTTGCAACCTTGTCTTGTTCCTGATCTTAATGGAAATGGTTTCAATTTTTCACCATTGAGAATGAGGTTGGCTGTGGGGTTGTCATATATGGCCTTTATTATGTTGAGGTAAGTTCCCTCTATGCGTACTTTCTGGAGAGTTTTTATCATAAATCGGTGTTGAATTTTGTCAAAATCCTTTTCTGCATCTATTGAGATGATCATATTGTTTTTATTCTTCAATTTGTTAATATGGTTTATCACATTGATTGATTTACGTATATTGAAGAATCCTTGCATCCCTGGGGTAAATCCCACTTGATCATGGAGTATGATCCTTTTAACGTGTTGTTGGATTCAGTTTGCTAGTATTTTGTTGAGGATTTTTGCGTCTATATTCATCAGTGATATTGGTCTGTAATTTTCTTTTTTTGTAGTATCTTTGTCTGGTTTTGGTATCAGGGTGATGGTGCCCTCATACAATGAGTTTGGGGGTGTTCCTTCCTCTGCAATTTTTTGGAAGAGTTTGAGAAGGATAGGTGTTAGCTCTTCTCTAAATGTTTGATAGAATTCACCTGTGAAGCCATCTGGTCCTGGATGTTTTTTTGTTGGAAGATTTTAAATCACAGTTTCAATTTCAGTGCTTGTGATTGGTCTGTTCATATTTTCTATTTCTTCCTGGTTCAGTCTTGGAAGGTTATACCTTTCTAAGAATTTGTCCATTTCTTCCAGGTTGTCCATTTTATTGTCATAGAGTTGCTTGTAGTAGTCTCTTAGTTATGGGATTTGATTTTACTGTGATTGCGCCCCTCCTACCATCTCACTGTGGCTTCTCCTTTGTCTTTGGATGTGGGGTATCTTTTTTGGTGAGTTCCAGTGTCTTCCTGTCGATGATTGTCCAGCAGCTAGTTGTGATTCTGGTTTTCTCGCAAGAGGGAGTGAGAGCACGTCCTTCTACTCTTGCCATCTTGGTTCCTAATCTAGTCCAAATTTATAATACAGAGTTTGATCAGTTACTAGATAATAGGCTTGAAAGGCAAATAAGTTGTATTTCCTGCTTACCCCATAAAATCTTCCCTACAATAACTGAAATTCCTGAAATTTGATATTTATGTATGTGAACAACCCCTCTTTGAAAATTCAAATTCTCTGTAAGGATAACCAAAGTTGTAATCATAATTGTAAAATTAATATCAGATTGTTTTCCTCATACAACCACTCTGGAGGAAATGGATCTTCAATTGAAAAAGGTCTGAAGAGGTAAAGGTAAATTTGAAGTACATAGAGCTAGTGTAGAAGACAAGCTTAGGTGGGGCCTTACATTGAGAAGCTCTAGAACAGTAGAGAGCAGCCAGTGATACTAGAGCCTTTGTCTAGGTTTGAGGAAAGATGCCAAATAGCAGAGGGAAAATCAAAGATGAGATTCTTTCACTTGCAGCTCTGCTTTAGGTACACATGTGTTGTAGTGAATTAGAGAAGTGCTTTCCTGGAAAGTGTGTTAGACTCAGTTCTTGAGTTCAACCTCCAGAGAATATGATTTTGTAGATGATATGAATGACCATGGTTTGAGTTCCAGTGAACTAGAACATAGGCAGAAAACTCGAGAATTGTGGGTCTCAAACCTGGATGTACATTAGAATCACCCAAGGAGCTTAGAAAACTTCTTCTGACCACTTCCTCAGAGATTCTGACTCAATTGTTCATGATGGATAAAGGGAATTCATACTTTGAAAAGTTCTACCAGATGATTAGCATGTGCACCAAGTTTGAAAACTACTGGAAGGACAACACCAGAAGGGCACATAGTGTTTCAATATAAATGACTGCAGTTGGCCCTTTAGAGTGAAACTAACTGTAGAGTGCTAACAGGCAAGCAGTCACTATCCTGTTCCAGCTGATTATTTCTATGAGGGTAGGCAGACTCTGTGCTGATCTTTATGTTGTTTTGAAAGAAGATTAAAATCAAATATTTTGAGAAATATCTAAATATTCAAATATTGACAGCCATTTCAAATAAACTTTAAACTACCATATGGGTAAAAGATAAAATGTTTATGACCAAATATAGCCCACAGGACACAGGTTGTAAACTTTTGATTCAGAGAATTTCCAAGCAAATGGTCTGTTGGTTCTAATTAGTGTACAAATAGGGTGTGGGTTTTTTCATGTAGAATGACATCTAGTTCTTAAAAACAAATTGGAGTTACAATTATGTTGAAAGAATGATCTCTTCTGTATTTGGTTGAAGGGGGTAACCCAGATTAAAATGGCTTGAAAATGTTAAATAACTACCCAAATATGGTGAATTATTATTATTTTGAAATAAGAGGTTCTGAGATTTGAAAAATATTTGAAAATAAAATGTATTGTTTTGGGCTCTAACAGTATGTTTCACCAGTATAGATAAAGCTTTATTAAATCGGATCATTTGACAACTTATTTTGCCTTTATATCTGTCCAGAATTTTAGATTGCACTCTAACTGTACGATATATTCTGTCCCACAACTAATCAATTCATAGATAACTGTGCCCTGAAATACTATACATTTCATAATTATAAAAATTTCATGCTGTGTGTGTTTAAATTTGCAGTGTTATAAATGATGATAACTCAACTAAAATATTATTAAAATTAAATATGTAAAGTTAAAAAGAACTCTAAACAAAACATTTTGTTTATACTGTTAGAGCATCTGTTAGTCTAACAGACCCTTCTGTGTAATTATTGATGAGGTCTATATAACAGCTCTCTTACTGCTAAATTAACTGGATTTTTAAAAAATACAGTAAATCTGTAATTGAAATCTGTTTCAGAATTTTCACACACATGTGATGCAAAATGAATGTATCATTCAAACATAGGCATAAAATGAAGATGAGTCAGAAATCATTCCATACCATAATGAATACATCAAAAAATGTCTTCTTCCTTTTTACCTAGCATCACATTATGATTCTAATACAGTAGGTGAAATGGAGACTCAAGTATTTCCAAGGTGGAAGGGCTATAAAATGATTTTATATAACATTAACACACATTTTATACTATTTTTATACATTTTACATATCCTCTAGATCCCTTGGTTTTAATAGGGATGTTATAACAGAGACTCCATTTATTCAATCAGCGACATATGACCCTGACAGATAGTTACCATACTTCTGTCTACATTCTCAAAATGCAAATCAAAACAAAAAGGAAGCTACAACTGCCAACAGTGACTTACAGCAGGGGTCAAATAGTCAAATGCCTACAGGGGAGAAGCAGGTGACTTAAATGAGGAGAGCAGGCCAGAAATACATGCCCTGTCTATAGGTAGAGTAGCTCTTCAGATATAGCTAATGGCTGTCATGAACAATTGTAGGTCCTGTGTTGTAATAGATTGTTCAACAGAAGCCAGAAATCTGGATCTTTTCAGGGAAAATATTCTGCTTTTTAAATATTTCCAATCTATAGAAATGCCTTTATGACATTGTATAAAACAAACAAAATATCTCTGTGCAACATCAATCTCTGGCATAAAGGGGTAGAGATGACAACTAAGGAAACAGATAAAATTCTTACCATGGTTGTATTACAGAAAACACATATTAGACAAGTCGTACACATACAAATGCCTGTGTGCACAGACACAACTTCCTCACTGAAAATTTGTCAGCAGAAGATTGTTAAATGTAAATGAGTATAAGGGGCTGGGGGCTGTGATAATAAGGAACTTTTCATTCATTCATTCATTCTGCAAATACTTACCAGGCCCTGTTCCAGGTGCTAGGAATATAGTATTAAAAACATGGTCTTTTTCCCTTGGAGTTTATACCCCAGGGAGGATATAGCCAAACAAATAAATATTTGATATGTGTTAAAACTACACCATCATGCAGTAAGTGCTATCAAAAATATTTAGCTATGTAAGTTATAGGATTGTCATTTGTAAGGTTTATGAAAAAGAATGTTTAGTTCTTCTTCTACTTATTCTGTAAAGAAAAAAAAGAAAAAGAGTTCTTAATTATTTTAGCTTGTTTATTTCATGGGTAAAAAACAGACATCATTAAATCATACAGACAAAGTAGAATGGGGAGTTATTGTTTAATGTCTAGGATTTCAATTTTCCAAGATGAAAAAAGTTCTTGAGACGGATAATGGTAATGGTTATACAACAACATAGATGTGGTTAAACCCACTAAACTGCAAATTTAAAAAATGGTTAAGATGGTAAATTTTATGGTATATGTATTTTACCACAATAAAAAAATTGGGGAACAAAGTAAAAAAAACAGGTGAGCGCCAGAATTTGGCCTTCGGGCTATAGTTTATTGACCCCTGACTTATTGTATACCCGTCTGGGTTATCTGATTCTGATCTGGCATTGCTTTTGAGCTATCTTGCAATCTGTAAGTTGCAGATAACTGATAGCAATGCAAAATAATTATTTTCTAAACATGGAAAATAAATTATGTCCAGTGGAGATTCAATTGATTTCCTTCTCCCCCATGGACAAAGTCATTTTCATGTCCATTTGCAAATTTAATTTCAATATTCCTTTACTTCCTATAAATTTGTATTTCTCTAACTTTTCATTTGAACTGCTTATAACATCTAAAACAGGTACCTCACATAATCAGTTAAAATCTTTAATATGTGCGTTTTTATAAATAGCTGTATGTCTTATGATTTTACCTTTTTTGGAAAATTATCCATTAATAGTGTGCATATTCTTGATACCTGTTTCTTTGAAGTGGAAGGAGTTGTATTGCTATCAAATTATATAATTATGTGGTTGTTCATTATAATTTCTTTCCAGGAATATTTGTTGAATGAGCCATTTTATCCAAAAAATAAGATTGTGTTTTCACTTAAAAATAGACAATTTTTTTAAAAAAAAGTGTGTTGTATATGGAAGTGAAAAAATCCCAAATGAGGTATTTATCTAGTCATTCATTCCCTGTCTCCCTCAGAAGAACTTGTTTTTCCCTCTTCAAAGATAGGATCTAATCACCAATTACCTTATATATACCCTAAGTCTGTGTTATTTGTGTGATTCTCAGTTGATGTAACATCAAGTATTGAAAAGTCCTCTGAAGAAGACTAAAATAAGAGTAGCATTGTGACAGTGACAATCAGTGACAGTTTGGAGTAGCACTGCTATCTTTCATGGAGGTCTTGTTTGCCGGCAGACAACTTCCATTTCGGTTCCCACTTAGGAATACATTATACCTTACTGAACCTTACTAAATGAAGAAAAACATGACTAAGGGAAGAGAAGCTTTTCAAAGTTAAACGGCAGTACAGAGCAAGTTCTCACTCAAAGACTATTGTTTAATTTTCCATTTATATCAGTCTAGGTTCAACTTATAGCAGATACACTTCACCCTAGCTAGTTGATGCAGGAAGAAAAATACTAAATGGAAATAAATGGATTTCAGATTTGTTAGAAGGCTGAAGAAACAAGGTTTAGGCTGACTGTGGAGCTTGGTTTCTCAAAGCCACGCCATATAACTGGGGCTCCAAGGGAGTTGATGATCTTGCCAACATCAGGAAGATGCCTGCGTAATTGGAAACCTCAGCTGCAGCTTCTGACTGCAGACAAGTCAGCATCTGATAAAACCCAATCAGCAAATTGGAAGCCTCAAGGCCTGCTTCTTTCTCTCCTTACTTAATTCAGTTCCTGTTGTCTGCAGGTGCTTCTGATTGGTGTAATCTCAACCACAAGCCTAGATCTAAGGAATTCTGGGAAATGTATCTTGTGACTCTCCGTCTCTGCGATACAGGAAATCACCAGGAAGACACCAGAATATATGCTGAGTAAGTTAATGTATCTAACTTCTCCCCCAAATTATTGACTCAGAATGGTGCTCATTCCAAATCCTCCCGTCCTTTAACTGTTCTGTAAAGGTAAGGCTGAGGGTAATGAGAGTTGGGAGATGTCCACCCTCCTGAGCCGCTGCCTCCTGGTTCTTTTAATGATCGAATGTGTTGTTTATAGTTTGGGGTTTTTCAGCACTTATGAATAAAGCTGGTATAAACATTCAAATACAGGATTTTGTGAGAACATGAGGCTTTATTTCTCTCAGACAAGTACTTAGGAATGGTATGCTGAGAGTGTGGAAAATATATGTTTATTAGAAACTGCTAAACTGTTTTCTAACGTGACTATACTGTATTGCTTTCCAACCAGTAGGTTAATGAAAAAGAATATTGCTTCATTCTTCTTACAGTTATTTTTTGTAGTAAATGAGAGTTCCAGATATTGCGTACCATCATCAGAACTTAATATTGCTGTAACATTTTTGGTTTTGGTTTAGCCTTTCTAATAGGCACGCAGTTGTAACTGATTGTGGTTTTAATTTGCAGTTGCCTTTAATTAGTGATGAATGATGTTGGGCATGTTTTCATGTGCTTTCTTGCCATCCATACATTTGTTTTGGTAGAACACTTTTTTTTTTTTGAATACAGGTGTTTTTTAAGATATGTGCCTTGCAAAAATCCCAGTCTGTGTCTTGTCTATATATATGTATACATAGAATAAAAAACACAAAACCCAAAAAACAAACAAACAAAAAAGAGCAGGTATTAAGATAATACTCATATACTCTGTCTGCAGTTTCCCTAATATCAGCATCCTGCATTATTAATGTAGTATATTTGTTACAATTAATGAACCAATCTTGATGCATTATTATTATCTAAATTCCATAGTTTAAATTAAAGTTCACTCTGTGTTATATAGTTCTATGGGTTTAGGCAAATGAGCAATATCACATATCCATCATTACAGTATCATACAGACTAGTTTCACTGCTCTCAAAGTCCCCTGTGCTTCATTTATTCGTACCACCCTCAAAACCCCTGAGCCCCTGGCGAACACTGAGCTTTTTGCTGTCCTCTATAGTTTTGCCTTTTGCAAATGCATGCAGATTTAATCAAGACAGGTAAAACCGCAAACTACCAGCTGTAACCTTTTCAGATTGGCTTCTTTCACTTAACAATATGTATCAAGGGTCAGGTGGATGAGCACAGATGTGGGAATCCTCTTACTGCCAAGGGAGCCCTGAACAAAAAGGTTCCTGTAGTTTTATGGACCTGGGGTCGAGTGGGGAGGGAGAGGGAGGAGGGATAGGAGTGGAAAAGTACTGAGTCAGAGTAGAGAAAGTGTTAAGTTTCCTTCTGTGCTCCCATAAAGATGTTTTGGCTGAGGTACCTGAGGAAGGCATTGGCCCAAAGCTCCAGATAAAGAGACCTTCAGACTGCAGGCACCTGGGCTAGGAATGCAAATATCCGTAAGGACGTGGCTGCCCAGGAGAGTCTAAATCCTTGACTACAGCTTCCTTCAAAGATGGTAGTGAATGGTTGGGGAAGGGAAGTTCTCCTCTGTGAGGCCTGTCAGGTAAAGCCTTTGTCATTGTCTGTGGTTGGGCTTGAAAAAAAATCACACCTGGGTCTTTTAGTCAAGAGCCAGTGTCTTCAGTAGATTTTATTGTTGTTTCAATATGCAATACCCTGATGGCATATAATGTCGCGCATTTTTTCACATATTTATTTCCCACCTGTAAATCTTTGGTGAGGTGTCTGTTCAGATCTTTTGTCCATTTTTAAATTGAGTTGTTTTCTTATTATTGAGTTTAAAAAGTCTGTGTATTTGTGTATTTTTGATATAAGTTCTTTATCAGATATGTGTTTTACAGACATTTCCTCCTAGTCTATGGCTTGTCTTCTCATTCTCTTAACAGAGTTTTGGCAGAACAGAATTTTTTAAAATTTCACTCAAGTTCAACTTACAGATTTTTTTTATTTCATGGATTGTGCTTTTGGTGTTGTAACTAAAATCTTTTCTTCAAACCCAAGGTCACATAGAATTTTTCCAAAATTATTATAGTTTTGTATTTTACCATTAAGTATATGATTCATTTGAGTTAATTTTTGTAGATGGTATAATAAGGTCTTTGTCTCTCTCAGCAGAAATTTGTAGTCTTCCTCATATTGATCTTGTACGTATTTTCTTAAATTTATGCCTAAGTTTTTGATTTTTAGAAGATGCTAATGGAATGGTTCCATTTTTTCTAAGTTTTATTTCTGAGCGAAGAGTTGTTCTTAATATTTTCTTACTATTCTTTTAGTGTCCATGGGATCAATAGTGATGATCCCTCTTTCATTTCTGATATTAGCAGTTTGTTTCTTGTTTTTCTCATAGTTACCCTGGCTAGAAGTTTATCAATTATTGATCCTTTTAAAGGTTAAGTTTTTGGTTTCATTGGTTTTCTCTGTTGATTTCCTGTTTTCAATTTCATTGGCCTCTGTACTAATTTTATTTTCTGTTTCCTTTAGTCTTAATTTTAATTTTTTTTCCTCTAGATTCCTAAGGTGAACACTTAGGTTATTGATGTTAGGTCTCCTCTTTTCTAATATATGTATTCAATGCTATATAGTTCCTTCTAGTTCACTGCTTTTGCTGCTTCCACAAATGTTGGTAATTTGTATTTTCATTTTATTTTAGTTAAAATATGTTTAAATTCTTCCCGTCTTTTTATTTTTGACCCATGTGGTATTTAGAAGTGTTTTGTTTAATATACAAATATTTGGGGATTTTTTTGGCCATCTTTCTGTTATTGTTTTCTAGTTTAATTCATTGCCGGCTGAGAATATATTTTGTATAATTTCTGTTGTTTTAAGTTTGTTAAGATGTATTTTATCACGAGTCTTTATTACTCCTTCACCTTTGAAGGATGATTTCACTGAATACCGAATTCTAGGTTGGTAGGTTTTACTTTGGTGCATGTGCCATGTGAGCGTGGGAAGAATGTGTGTGTATTCTGCTGCTATTGCAGTAAACATACTTGTCCTATGGTCTGGAGGGAGACATTGTATCTATCTTCCAATGATAATTGCCGTATAAAGATTCTTGAGAAGATTGTGCCGAAAAAGTAATCAGTGCCTCATTCCAAGACATGCAGAAATACTGGGAGAAATCCAAATGCAGAAATTACAAATGCACCCTCTTTAATAGAGTACTATTCAAGTTAGCTATTTTATTTTGAGTGAGCTTTGGTAGTTGCATTTTTAAAGAAAATTATCTATTTCATATAATTGAATAAACTCAATTATATGAATTGTTGAATTACTGGGTATAGAGGGTTTTTTGTAACATTCCTTTTTTATTCTTTAAAGTCTATAGACTTGGTAATATTTTCTCTTTTTTATTCCTGTTACCAGTAATTTGTATTTTCTCCTTTTTTTTGTTAGTCAGTTTGGTTTGATATTAATCAATTATAATAATCCTTTTAAAATACTAGTTTTTAGTTTCATTGATATTATCTATTAATTTTTGGCTTTGTAATTCCATTGACTTCTGTTTTTGTTTTTGCTATTTCCTTCTCTATGCTTTCTTTGTGTTTAATTTGCTCCTCTTTTTATAGATTCTTTTTTAATTTTTAATTTTTAAAAATTTTATTTATTTTTGGCTGTGTTGGGTCTTCACTGCTGCGCACAGGCTTTCTCTAGTTGTGGTGAGAGGAGGCTACTCTTCGTTGTGGTGCACGGGCTTCTCCTTGAGGTGGCTTCTCTTGTTGCAGAGCACGGGCTCTAGGTGTGCAGGCTTCAGTAGTTGTCACGTGCAGGCTTGTGGGTCAGTAGTTGTGGCACGCGAGCTCTGTAGCACAGGCTCAGTAGTTGTGGTGCACAGGCTTAGTTGCTCTGTGGCATGTGGGATTTTCCCGGACCAGGGATTGAACCCGTGTCCCCTGCAACGGCAGGCAGATTCTTATCCACTGCACTACCACTGCACCACCACTGTGCTCTATAGCACAGGCTCAGTAGTTGTGGTGCACAGGCTTAGTTGCTCTGTGGCATGTGAGATTTTCCCAGACCAGGGATTGAACCCGTGTCCCCTGCAATGGCAGGCAGATTCTTATCCACTGCACTACCAGGGAAGTCCCTAGATTCTTTTTTAAAAAATATTTATTTATTTATTGGCCACGAAGCATACAAGATCTTAGTTCCCCAGTGAGGGATTGAACCCATGCCCCCAGCATTAGGAGCATGGAGTCTTAACCACTGGACCACCAGGGAAGTCCCTGTAGGTTCTTAAAGTGGATCATTGATTTGAGACCTTCTTTTCTAATAAAAACATACAATACCATAAATTTCTAAGCACTCAACAAGTTTTGTTATATTTTATTTTAGCTGCACTCAACAAATTTTGTTATATTTTATTTTCATTTTTATTCAGTTAAAAATGTTTTTTAATTTTCCTTGACCCATGAAGTCCTTCCTCTTTGAACCATAAATTATTTGTATTCCAAACAGTTCTATGATAAGCCGTCCCATTTTGTGTTTTATTTCTTTTAACTTGCCATTTGTATTTTTGATTCCCTTACTTCATTCTTGGTAAATTGTTTAGATATATCTTCCAGATTACTAATTTTTTCTTTAGCTAATCTATTACAATTTTTATTTTATCAGTTACATTTTTTAATTATGGAAATTAATTATTCTCAACTATGTTTATTTTTCATGGTTAACTATTCTCACCATTTCTATAATTCATATCATTATTTCTTTAAACATTTCATACAATTCTGTTTCCTGTATAGGATAATGACAATTGGCAAGTCTTTAGTGACCAAATATTATGCTGTTTGTTTGTCTTGACTTTCAATAGTTTCTTTCTCCTCAGTCTGGTGATGCTTTGTGTGTGTGCACTTGTGTGTTTTTGTGATCATTCAGGATTTTAATCGCTGGAAGTTCTGTTGCTTACCTTTAGGGACACTTCAGAAAGAGAGTTTGACTTTGCTTTAAGGCCCCAACTACTTTTTTTTCTTTTCTTTTCTTTTCTTTTCTCTTTTTTTTTTTGAGGCCCATCCCAATTCTTGGTCCTGGGTGTTCCTACTCTGCCTCCAGGTCATAGACATTTGGGCTTCTGGCCAACATTATACCCCCTACCCCCACCCATATAGAGCGTGGTATTCTTATTTGTTTTTTTAGGAGATATGGGGAGACCAGCAGTGCCACCAAGAGTGTGTCCAATCTGGAAGTCTGCTTGTTGTGGATCAGGGGTAGTTATTCACAGACTTGCAAACATAAATAACACCAGTTAGTGTAATCTTTATGTACTAATTGCTGAAGTTCAAAATATGATCAAACTTATGTTAAGAAATTTCTTAACTAGTCTTCTTACTATTGGGCTATATCTTTCACATGAGTACAAATGAGAAAATTTATTTTGCTCTATCCCTAATTAAAATCTATATTGATTCTCCCTTGCTTGCAGAATAAAAATCAAGCTCTTCAGTATAACCTTCAAGTCCTCTCTTCATCTTTTTCCAATCTATCTTCTTAAACATCATCTTCTTCCACTTTTCTATATAAACTTGTTGCACCAGAACATCTAGGCTCTACTTAATATGCTGTAATCTTTCAACAACTATTGTTCTTGATGTTTCCTCTGTCTGTGCGGCCCTTCTGTTGAAATTCAGATATATTTGTTTCATCCTTCAAAATCCTGCACAAGTATTTGCACTACTATGAAGGCTTATCTAAGTTTCTCTCTATAAGAGGAATAAATGCTATCCTTCCCTCTTCTTCCATACACTCAGAGCCATTTTTTATGCCCTGTTATAGTTCATGGTTTTACGACTTTTTATGTATCTATTTTGACTTACTGATGATATATTCTTAAGAAGTGGGAGAGCGTTCTCTGTATCCTCAGGGCATAGCAATCAGTATATGCAGGTGCGTAAAACAAATACTAAGGTATAGTTGTTGACAGTGTATATCTAGACAGAAACAGCACATTACATGGAAATATTCTATAATTGGTGTAAAAAAATCCATTTTGAGTTCTGTATATTATCACTTACTCTCTGTCTTCGGCCAAATCTAAATATTGACCACGTTAAAGCTGACTTTTGTCATCTACAGATAAATACTTGCTTCCCCTGAAATATACATTAGGTATATAGCATCTTTCTACACTGAGAAGCATTATGATAAATAGCTCTAAGAAAATGAATTGGTATCTAATGAAGGGTGTCTTTGAGGTTGGTGTTTACTGCTTTACTTACTGTCCTATTGTAGAAGAAGGGAAGAAAATTACCTTTTTTAATTAAAATAATTCATTGGTCCTGCATAACTATTTTGTTATTATCCCTTATATCCTCAGAATCATATGTTAATTGTGTTTCCCTCTGCTTTATTTTCTAGACGTTCCTTTCTGAAATGTGTGACTAATTTCTGGTAGGCGTATTGGACTTTCTGACATGGATTTATTAACTTTACCCTTATATTAATATATTTTTATTTATTTTCCCCTTGATCTTATGCTTACAATAATCGTGGTCATCATGTTATATTGTATACATTATTACAAATCCTTCTCAATCAGCGGTCCCAAACCTTTTTGCACCAGGGACCAGTTTCGTGGAAGAAAATTTTTCCACGGAAGCAGGGGCGGTGGGGGTGGTTCAGGCGGTAATGCGAGCGATGGGGAGCGATGGAGAGCATCAGATGAAGTTTCTCTTGCTCTCCCACCACTCACCTCCTGCTGTGCAGCCCAGTTCCTAACAGGCCACGGACTGATACTGGTCCCCGGCCCAGAGTTGGGGACCCCTGCTCTAAATAATCTTTGGAATTATGAAACTTTATCAAACATTAAATGAATCAGTCCTTTTGGCTTACTCATATAGTTGTTAGGGGAAGCAAATTAGTTGGTGTAAGTGAAAATACATTGTAAGTTACTAAGCATTTTGTTTATACAAACAATTATTATTTCATCCCATAAGTTAATGGTAGTACATCATCTTTAGTGGTTTATAAGCAAATTAGAGTCAAATAGGGAATTATCTAACCGATAATTTGTATATGCAGTCTCTTTCAGAAACTAATAAATTATTGAATAATTTTAATTAGGCAACTTCTCAGAGTGCTGAACATTATTATCATTACTAATAAAAATCTATTCATTTATCTAATACCAAATCTGTGACTATAGTAAAAGTCTGTGGATAACTTTAAAAAATTCTTCTACCTTCCCAAAAGTGATACGTTGAGGTTTTTATACAGGATCCTTAACTACCCTGGTGTAGTGTAAATAGCATGGATTATCATCTTGCTAAAATTAGACCAAGTTGAAATCATAGTTCCCTCAACTCTGAGATCCAGAAAATGTACCTTACCAATCACTAGATTGCAGGAAGTATTAAATCACATACTATGTTCATACTAGACATTCATTAAATATTAGTGCTATTTTCTTCTTCCTTTAGCTAAATTAGGAACTATATGAACTAGTAGAATTTACACTGGCACCCTCTTAATTGTTGTTTGTTTTTTGTGGGACCTCAAATAAGTTTTGACTCAAAAATCTGTCATTTTATTGACTTGTGTAAGTGTTCCATCCTCAATTTGCCTAATCCTCAAAAAACTCTCTTCCTCTATGCTCTCTCAATTTTCTTCCACCTTAGAGGAAAAGAAAGTGATTGGCTTAATTTATATTTTGGTGTAAAAGACTGTTTTCCTTACCCTGCATGGGAATGTTCATATTTTTTAAAAGGAAAGGTTTTATATTAAAGAGATCTTTAGTACTTAGATGATAAAATAGGTTTGCTGACTCTGAACCAGTGAATTACCAACTGGACCTAGAGGGGGGAGACGCACACACACACTCACTCTCACACGTTTTTTTTCCTCTGACAAGGAGATAATCTGAATATTTAATGATAATAGAGGTCAGGCCAGAGAAAGATCAATGTAATTATTTTAAAAATTAACAAAAGTTTTTTTTTTTCCTCTGGAATTTTAGATGATGCATTTTATCCATGTAGATAAAAATGGGAAATTTGATAGAAAAAAATTACTTCTTTATATGAGGACATTAAAAAAATTCTAGATGTAGAAATTAAAACATGCCTAAATCAGTTGTACATTTATCTCAAGTACAGATATGTATAGTAGCCACTATCATTTTAGAATGTGCACTTTTATTCTTTGACATGGATACACATCAGTTCAATAAAACTGCATAATTTATTTCATCAGAGATTTTCTGTCTTTGCCTCTTGGCTAAATTGAAGGTAAATTGTAATTTTTCAAATTATACAATGGGTATTCTCACAAGGATATTTAAAATTTTTTGGCTAACCAAAAATCGGTTACTAGATAGAAAATTTACATGAAATCATTCTGTGGCTGCTTTCTCAGTATTATAGAATGGTATACAATCATTTCTAAAATAGTTCTTTTCTATTTTAATTATGCTACTTAAATATTACGTCTTCAGCTTTCAATGTCAATTAAGCATTACTGTATGCTTATAAATTTTAATGTCTAATTAAATTTCGATGTTGAAAACTTTGTTATTCAATTCTGAGATCTATGAATCAACAAGAACTTGATAACAGTGCGAAAAAAGAAAATAGTATTAGTAGAATCACTAATATAGATGTAAATGCTTGTTTGTACACATACTCAAATATATTCAACTAACATTTTTTCTTGTAAGCCTCATAGATCCAAAGTATTGTTTTTCTCACTTTGATGCATTACGGAAGTTGTTCTTAACTGGGGCAGGGTGGGGGCGGGGTGTGCATTTTGCTCCCAAGGATACATTTGGCAATGTCTGGAGACTTTTTTCATTGTTACAGCTGAGGTGGGAGGTGCTACTGGCATCTAGTGGCTGGAGGACAGGGATGTTGCTGAACATCTTAGACTATACAGTACACCCCCTCTTCCCCAACAAGAAATTATCCAGTCCAAAATGTTAGTATTTCCAGGATTGAGAAACACTGCCTTACAGTCTATTATGTAAGATGATATAGATACATAAGTAACTAGAGTTAAATTAACAGTAATAACTAGCTGATTCTAGGCATCATGAGGAGTATTCTATTCAATATTTAGCTCTTCTAATTTAATTTTCACACAATCCAAGGACTGTTATTATCATTTTATAGACATATGAGGAAATCTAATACAGCTCATATAGAAAGTAATAATTGTCAGTCACTTAATTCAAAACCAATATTATACTAATAACAAAACTACTGGAATTTCAACCACATACTACAAGTGATGGTAATGTCACACTTATCTTGCTTCTCTTGGTACCAGATATAAATAATATATTGGGCAAATAATTTACCAACTAGCTGTGTTTCAGACAGGGAAGGAAAGGATCACAAATTTTAATGTCTAATTAAATTTTGATGTTCAAAACTTCGTTATTCAATTCTGAGATCTACGAATCAATAAGAACTTGCTAACAGTGCCAAAAAAGATAATAGTATCAGTAGAATCACTAATATAGTGATTCCAAGTCCCTAAGGATCATTATTAGGCTAGAAAGCAGTTAACTTTTTGAGCATTTACTTTGTTTTGTCTACTTTTTAATGCGTTTTGTAAATACTATCTTATTTAATTGTAGCTACTATCCTGTGAAATAGATATTATACTGATTGCATTTCATACTGGAAAAATAAAGCTTAAGAAATATGGCAGAATATCACAGAGTCAATCAATAGAAGTCTGGGTTTATATCCTAAATGTGTCTGGCTACAGAGCAATGCTGTTTCTAACACTATGTGATCTCTTCCTATTTTTACTTAGAGATGAGATATTTTGCCGTCTGGGCCAGTAGAAAATAACCCAGATTAGTAATGATTACAAACTTAACACAATGTATAAGTAATTCCCAAGGACTAGTATATAAATTATAAGTTTTGAAGGCTAAGTGCCAACATTATTAAGATGTTGTACCTGTTAGGAATGGCTTTGACTGCGATTAATAGAAAACCTTACTAATAGTGTCCTAACCAGTAGGGATTCCTCCCGTAAAGAGAAAACATGAGGTAGGTCTTCTCATTATAGTAGGAGTGTTTCAATGATTCAGTGAAGTCTGGGTCCTTGGTTAGGACCTCTTTTATTCTCCTGGACTTTTTCTCATGGTCACAGTTTGTTTGGAGCAGCTCCAAGCATTATTTTGTCACACTACAGAGAGCAAGGAAGAGAGAAGCAGAAAGGGCTTTATTTTCACGATACTTTGGCCAGCGGATGGGGGTGGGTGGGGAGATATAAGAAAAAAAGTTTTTCCAGAAGCTCTAAGTAGACTTGCTTTACATTTTATTGGTCAGAACTAGATCACACAGTCACCTCTAGTCGCAAAGGAGGTTAATTTTTCTTTCCATTCTTTTCAGAACCAGGTTGGGAAATCTCTTAATGAGCCAATGAAAAGTGGCACTACAGATTTTGTAGTTAACAAGGCAATTTCACATGTTTTATCTCATTTGCTGTATGTACAATAAAAAATAACAACAGAATGCTATATAAATATCCTAAAAGTAATGCATTTATTAGTTAACAACAACATTGTTGAAGATTATTTGACCATATATATGAGGGTTTATTTATGGTTTCTCCATTTCATTGCTCTATTTGTCTTTATGCCATAACCACACTGTTATGAATACTGTAACTGTAGTATGTTTATAAATCAGGAAATGTGAATCCTTCAACTTTGTTGTCCTTTAACAAAATTGTTATGGCATTTTGGATTCCCTTGAAATTCAATATGAATTTTATGATGGATTTTTTTAATTCTGTAAAAAAAAGGCTATTGGAATTTTGATAGAAATTGTGGGGCATGTGTAGATCACTTGGGTACTATGAACATCATAACAATCTTATTTTTTTTAATACATGAACACTGGATGTCTTTCCATCTATTTGTGTCTTCTTTAATTTCTTTCAGCAGTGTTTTGTAGTTTTCAGTGTACAAGTCTCTCACCTCCTTGGTTGAGATTATTTCTATATGTTTTATTCTTTTTGATGCTATATAAATGGAATTGTTTTCTTAATATCCTTTTTGGACTGTTTATTGTTAGTGTACAGAACCACAACTGATTTTTTTGTGTGAATTTTTTATACTGCAGCTTTACTGAATTTAGTTATCAGCCTAACAGGTTTTTGTTTTGTTTTGTTTTGGTGTGTATGTGTGTGTGGGTGGAATGTTTAGGGTTTTCTACATAAAAGATAATGTCAACTGCAAATTACCTTACTTTTCAATACGGCTGCTTTTTATTTCTATTCTTGCTTAATTTACCTGTCTAAGACTGCTAATACTATGTTGAGTAGAATTGGTGAGAGTGGGCATTCTTGCCCCGTTCATGGTCTTAGAGGAAAAGCTTTCTTTCTTTCACCATTGAGCAGGATGTTTCTTGTGGGGTTTTCATAAATGACCTTTATTATATTGAAGTAGTTTCCTACTATACCCAGATTACTAAATGTTTATCATGAAAGTGTATGTCATTTTGTCAAATGGTTTTTTTGCACCAGTTGAAATGATTATGTGGTTTTTTCCTTCTTTTTGTTAATGTGTGATGTATTCCATTAATTGATTTTCATACGTGGAACCATTCTTTCATTCCAGGATTAAATTCCACTTGATCATGGTGTATAATACTTATAATGTGCTGCTGAATTCAGTTTCCTAGTTTCAGTTCCAGTTTCTTTTAGGGTTTTTGCATCACTATTCATCAAGGATATTGGTCTATAGTTTTCTTCTAGTGTCTTTATCCATCTTTGGTAACAGAATAATGCTGGTCTAATAGAATCTAGAGGTTGGAAATATTCTCTCGAAATTTCTGAAGAAATTTGAGAAAGAATTGTATTAATCCTTCTTTAAATGTTTGGTAGAATTCTCCAGTGAAGCCATCTTTCCTGGGCTCTTCTTTGTTGGGAGGTTTTTGATTACTGATTCAATCTCCTTACTAGTTATTGGTCTATTTATATTTTCTTTTTCCATGTGATTCAGTCTTGGTAGGTTGTATGTTTCTAGGAATTCATCCATTTCTTCTAGATCATCCAGTTGGTTGGCATGCAGTTGTTCATAGTGTCCTCTTATTTTTTTTTTTTATTTCTATGGCATTGGTTGTAATGTCATCTTTAATTTCTGATTTTAGTAATTTGAGTCTTCTCTCTTTTTTTCTTGATTAATCTAGCTAAGGGTTTGACAATTTTGTTGATCGTTTCTGCTCTTTTTTCTCTTCTCTAATCTTTTTTATTTCTTCCTTCTGTGAGCTTTGGGATTAGTTTGTTCTTTTCCTAGTTTCTTGAGGCATAAAGTTAGGTTGTGGGTTTGAAATATTTCTTCTTTTTTAATGTATGCACTTACAGCTATAAATTTCCCTGTTATCACTGCTTTAGTTGTGTCCCTTAAGTTTTGGTATGTGTATTTTCATTTTCATTTGTCTCAGGTATTTTTTCTAATTTCCCTGGTAACTTCTTTGGCCCATTGGTTGTTTAATAGTGTGTAGTTTAATTCAAGATATTTGTTGATTTTCCAGTTTTCTTCGTGATGCTGATTTCTAGTTTTATTCTATTTTAATCAGAAAAGACATTTCATAAAAGTTCAGTTTTCTTGAATTTGCTAAGACTTGTTTTGTGACCTAACGTGTTCTGTCATTGAAAAGGTTCTTTGTGTACTTAAGAAGAATGTATATTCTGCTGTTGTTGAGTGGAGTGTTCTGTATTTGCCTGTTACCTCTGATTGGTCCATAGTGCTGCTGAAGTCTTCGATTTCATTATTGATGTCCTTTCTGATTATTCTATTCATTATCGAAAGTAAGCTAATGAATTTTCTTACTTTTATTGTGTTGCTGTCTATTTCTCCACTCAAGTCTGTCAAAATTTGCTTCGTATATTTAGGAGCTCTCAGTTTTAGAGCATAAATATTTATAATTATTTTATCTTCCTGGTGAACTGATCCTTTTATCATTATATAATGTCCTTCCTTGTCTCTTACAATATTTTCTGAATTAAAATCTATTTTGTCTGATATTAGTATAGTCATCCTTGCTCTCTTATGGCTACTGTTTGCATGGAATATCTTTTTCCATCCTTTCACTTTTAGCTTATGTGGGTCATTAGGTCTAATATGAGTATCTCACAGGTAGCATATAGTTGGATACTTTTTTTTAAAAATCCATTCAGCCAATATATGTCTTTCGATTGGGGAGTTTTATCCATTTCAATTTAGTAATTACTCTTTGGGAAGGACTTACTCTTTTGGGAAGGAATTACTCTTTGGGAAGGAATGTCATTGTCATTCTGTAAATTGTTTTCTGTATGTCTTATAGCTTCGTTTCCCCTCCTTTTCTCTCTTGCTTCTTTCCTTTCTGTTTCATTGATTTTTTTACATGATATACTTTAATTTTCTTATTATTTTCTTTTGTGTATATAGATATTTTATTTTGGTTACCATTTCAATTCTATAAAACATCTTAAAGCTATAGCATTCTGTTTTAAACTGATAACAACTTAACTTCAATTTCCTACAAAACTATGTTTATAGCTGCATTTCCTTTATTTTATTGATGTCCTAAATTACATTGTATACTTTGTATATTCATTAAGATAGATTTATAGTTATTTTAAAAGTTTTTGTCGTTTATATTCTATACATCAAAATTTCAATAGCACAGGTTATGTTTGTCTGTATCTGTCTTTGCCAGAGAACTTATATTTTTATATGCCTTTGTGTTGCTGTCTACCATTCTTTTATTTCAACTTGAAGAATTTCCTTTAACATTTCTTGTATAGCAGGTCTAGTGGTGAAGTACAACCTCAGCTTTTCTTTATTTGCAGAAGTTTTCATTTCTTCTTCATTTTTGAAGGATAATTTTTCCAGATACAGTATTCTTGGCTGACTTTTTTTTTTTCTTTCAGAAATTTGAATATATCATTCTACTCCTTTCTGGCCTGTACAAGCTTCCTTGTATGTGATGAATTACTTTTATCTTGCTGCTTTCAAGAGTCTGTCTTTGTCTTTGAAAGTACAGTTTGATTATAATATGTCTTGATAGGGTTCTCTTTGGATTAACCTAGTTGGAGTTCCTTGCTATTAAATCTGTATGTCCATTTAATCTCTCATATTTGGCATGTTTTCAGCCATTGTTTCTTCAGATATGCTGTCTGTCTCTTTCTTTCTTTCTCTTCTCCTTAAGGTATTCCCATAATACATATCTTGATCTATCTGCTAGTGTCTCATAAGTCCCTTAGGCTCTTTTCTTTGCTTTTCTTTATTATTTTTTCTTTTTGCTCTCTGACTGGATGAGTTCAAATAACCTGTCTTCAAGTTCCCTAATTCTTTCTTCTGCTTATCAAGGCTGCTGTTGAAACCTACTAATGAATTTTTAAGTTCAATTATTTTATTTTGAGATCCAGAATTTTTGTTCTTTTCCACAGTTTCTATCACTTTGTTTTATCCTCATTTTGTTCATGCACAGTTTTCCTGATTTTGTTTAGTTGTTTATCTGTGTTTTATTTTAGCTCACTGAGCATCTTTTTTACACTTATTTTAAGTTTTTTGCCAGGCAGCAAAGTATGGTTTCTCTACAATATTATATAAGTTACAGGTGTACAATATAGTGATTCACAATTTTTAAAGGTTATACCCCATTTATAGTCATAAAATCTTGACTGTATTCCCCGTGTTCCACAATGTATCCTTGTAGGTTATTTTATACCTAATAGTCTGTACTCACAATTTTTAAAGGTTATACCCCATTTATAGTCATAAAATCTTGACTGTATTCCCTGTGTTCCACAATGTATCCTTTTAGGTTATTTTATACCTAATAGTCTGTACCTCTTACTCCTCTACCCTTATATTGCCCCTTCCCACTTATCTTTCCCTACTGGTAAGCACTAGTTTGTACTCTATATCTGTGAGTCTGCTTCTTTTTGTTATATTCACTAGTTTGCTGTATTTTTTAGATTCCACATATAAGTGATATCATGTAGTATTTGTCTTTCTCTGTCTGACTTATTTCACTTAGCATAATGTCCATCCATGTGGATGCAAATGGCAAAATTTTGTTCTTTTTTATGGCTGAGTAGTATTCCATTGTGTATATATACCAAATCTTCTTTATCCGTTCATCTGTTGATGGACATTTAGGTTGCTTCCATATCTTGGCAATTGTAAATAATGCTGTTATGAACATTGAGGTGCATGTATCTTTTAAAATTAGTGTTTTGTTGTTTTTGTTTTTTGGATATATACCCAGGAGCAGAACTGCTTTGTCATATGGTCATTCTATTTTTAGTTTTTTGAGAAACCTTCATACTTTTCCACAGTGGCTGCACCAATTCTCAGCAATAGTGTACAAGGGTTCCCTTTTCTTCACATCCTTGACAACGTTTGTTTTATGTGTTCTTTTTGATGACAGACATTCTGACAGGTGTGAGGTGATATCTCATTGTGGTTAATGGAACCTAACTAAACTTAAAAGCTTTTGCACAGCAAAGGAAACCATCGACAAAATGAAAAGACAACCTATTGAATGGGAGAAAATATTTGCAAATGATATGACTGATAAGGGATTAATATACATTATAAATAGCTCATACGATGCAACATCAAAAAAAAAGAAAGAACCTGATTAATAAATGGACAGAAGAACTGAATAGACATTTTCTTCAAAGAGGATATACAGATGACTAAGAGGCACATGAAAAGATGCTCAACATTGCTAATCATCAGGGAAATGAAAATCAGATCTGTATTTCTTTAGTCAATTTCTGGAGTTTTATTTTGTTCCTTTCCTAGGCTTGTTCCTTTATTTCTTTGTATGCCTTATAATTTTTTTGCTAGGATTTGAGCATTTGGAAAAAAACACCTCTCCTAATCTTCTTATACTGGCTTCATATAGGGGAAGACCTTCATCAGTCATTTCAACCTTCAGCTGGCCTGTAGGTTCTTGGATCTCTCAAACCTTTTCTGATCTCTTGTTCCCTCTGACATTGCTTTGCAGAACTTCAGCGCTAATTTGCTGCATACCTCTGTTTTCTGCAGCCTTCAAAGTCTGACAGTGGTCCTGTCAGTGCTCTGTGTCAAGTGAGACTGAAATCCACCTCTCAGGCAGCCCCCAAACAAGCCAGAACATTGAACACATGGCCCACTTTTTTGTTTCCATCCTAAAGGAGAAGCCCTGTATGGGTGATTTCCTCTTAGTAGCTTAATGCTTTGCTGCATAAGAGAAGGACAGTGGGCAAGGACAACAAACGCCACAGATCTTCCTACCAATGTCACTAGAATCCTATATTGGTTTTTTTTTTTTTAAACATCTTTATTGAAGTATAATTGCTTTACAATGGTGTGTTAGTTTCTGCTTTATAACAAAGTGAATCAGTTATACATATACATATGTTCCCATATCTCTTCCCTCTTGCATCTCCCTCCCTCCCACCCTCCCCATCCCACCCCTATAGGTGGTCACAGAGCACAGAGCTGATCTCGCTGTGCTATGCGGCTGCTTCCCACTAGCTATCTATTTCACATTTGGTAGTGTATATATGTCCATGACACTCTCTCACCTTGTCACATCTCACCGCTCCCCCTCCCCATATCCTCAAGTCCATTCTCTAGTAGGTCTGGGTCTTTATTCCCGTCTTGCCACTAGGTTCTTCATGGCCTTTTTTTTTTTTCCCTTAGATTCCATATATATGTGTTAGCATACTGTATTTGTTTTTTTCTTTCTGACTTACTTCACTCTGTATGACAGACTCTAACTCCATCCACCTCATTACAAATACCTCCATTTCATTTCTTTTTATGGCTGAGTAATATTCCATTGTATATATGTGCCACATCTTCTTTATCCATTCATCTGTCGATGGACATTTAGGTTGCTTCCATGTCCTGGCTATTGTAAATAGAGCTGCAATGAACATTTTGGTACATGACTCTTTTTGAACTATGGTTTTCTCAGGGTGTATGCCCAGTAGTGGGATTGCTGGGTCGTATGGTAGTTCTATTTGTAGTTTTTTAAGGAACCTCCATACTGTTCTCCATAGTGGCTGTATCAATGTACATTCCCACCAACAGTGCAAGAGTGTTCCCTTTCCTCCACACCCTCTCCAGCATTTATTGTTTCTAGATTTTTTGATGATGGCCATTCTGACCGGTATGAGATGATACCTCATTGTAGTTTTGATTTGCATTTCTCTAATGATTAATCATGTTGAGCATTCTTTCATGTGTCTGTTGGCAATCTGTATATCTTCTTTGGAGAAATGTCTATTTAGGTCTTCTGCCCATTTTTGGATTGGGTTGTTCGTTTTTTTGTTATTGAGCTGCATGAGCTGCTTGTAAATCTTGGAGATTAATCCTTTGTCAGTTGCTTCATTTGCAAATATTTTCTCCCATTCTGATGGCTGTCTTTTGGTCTTGTTTATGGTTTCCTTTGCTCTGCAAAAGCTTTTAAGTTTCATTAGGTCCCACTTGTTTATTTGTGTTCTTATTTCCATTTCTCTAGGAGCTGGGTCGAAAAGAATCTTGCTGTGATGTATGTCATAGAGTGTTCTGCCTATGTTTTCCT
Source organism: Balaenoptera physalus (assembly GCF_965194825.1). Classification (NCBI taxonomy): domain Eukaryota; kingdom Metazoa; phylum Chordata; class Mammalia; order Artiodactyla; family Balaenopteridae; genus Balaenoptera; species Balaenoptera physalus. The sequence continues at coordinate 45,905,482 of NC_138886.1, forward strand.
CTAAGAGTTTGATAGTGTCTGGCCTTACACTTAGGTCTTTAATCCATTTTGAGTTTATTTTTGTGCATGGTGTCAGGGAGTGTTCTAATTTCATACTTTTACATGTATCTGTCCAATTTTCCCAGCACCACTTATTGAAGAGGCTGTCATTTCTCCACTGTATATGCTTGCCTCCTTTATCAAAGATAAGATGACCATATGTGCGTGGGTTTATCTCTGGGCTTTCTATCCTGTTCCATTGATCTATATTTCTGTTTTTGTGCCAGTACCAAACTGTCTTGATTACTGTAGCTTTGTAATATAGTCTGAAGTCAGGGAGCCTGATTCCCCCAGCTCCATTTTTCGTTCTCAAGATTGCCTTGGCTATTCGGGGTCTTTTGTGTTTCCATACAAATTGTGAAATTTTTTGTTCTAGTTCTGTGAAAAATGCCAGTGGTAGTTTGATAACAATTGCATTGAATCTGTAGATTGCTTTGGGTAGTAGAGTCATTTTCAGAATGTTGATTCTTCCAATCCAAGAGCATGGTATATCTCTCCATCTGTTTGTATCATCTCTAATTTCTTTCATCAGTGTCCTATAATTTTCTGCATACAGGTCTTTTGTCTCCTTAGGTAGGTTTATTCCTAGGTATTTTATTCTTTTTGTTGCAGTGGTAAACGGGAGTGTTTTCTTAATTTCACTTTCAGATTTTTCGCCATTAGTGTATAGAAATGCAAGAGATTTCTGTGCATTAATTTTGTATCTTGCTACTTTACCAAATTCATTGATTAGCTCTAGTCGTTTTCTGGTAGCATCTTTAGGATTCTCTATGTATAGTATCATGTCATCTGCAAACAGTGACAGCTTTACTTCTTCTTTTCCGATTTGGATTCCTTTTATTTCTTTTTCTTCTCTGATTGCTGTGGCTAACGCTTCCAAAACTATGTTGAATAATAGTGGTGAGAGTGGGCAGCCTTGTCTTGTTCCTGATCTTAGTGGAAATGGTTTCAGTTTTTCACCATTGAGGACAATGTTGGCTGTGGGTTTGTCATATATGGCCTTTATTATGTTGAGGAAAGTTCCCTCTATGCCTACTTTCTGCAGGGCTTTTATCATAAATGGGTGTTGAATTTTGTTGAAAGCTTTCTCTGCATCTATTGAAATGATCATATGGTTTTTCTCCTTCAATTTGTTAATATGGTGTATCACATTGATTGATTTGCGTATATTGAAGAATCCTTGCATTCCTGGGATAAACCCCACTTGATCATGGTGTATGATCCTTTTAATGTGCAGTTGGATTCTGTTTGCTAGTATTTTGTTGAGGATTTTTGCATCTATGTTCATCAGTGATATTGGCCTGTAGTTTTCTATCTTTGTGACATCTTTGTCTGGTTTTGGTATCAGGGTGATGGTGGCCTCGTAGAATGCGTTTGGGAGTGTTCCTCCCTCTGCAGTATTTTGGAAGAGTTTGAGAAGGATAGGTGTTAGCTCTTCTCTAAATGTTTGATAGGATTCACCTGTGAAGCCATCTGGTCCTGGGCTTTTGTTTGTTGGAAGATATTTAATCACAGTTTCAATTTCAGTGCTTGTGATAGGTCTGTTCATATTTTCTATTTCTTCCTGGTTCAGTCTCGGCAGGTTGTGCATTTCTAAGAATCTGTCCATTTCTTCCAGGTTGTCCATTTTATTGGCATAGAGTTGCTTGTAGTAATCTGTCATGATCTTTTGTATTTCTGCAGTGTCAGTGGTTACTTCTCCTTTTTCATTTCTAATTCTATTGATTTGAGTCTTCTCCCTTTTTCTCTTGATGAGTCTGGCTAATGGTTTATCAATTTTGTTTATCTTCTCAAAGAACCAGCTTTTAGTTTCATTGATTTTTGCTATTGTTTCCTTCATTTCTTTTTCATTTATTTCTGACCTGATCTTTATGATTTCTTTCCTTCTCCTAGCTTTGGGGTTTTTTTGTTCTTCTTTCTCTAATTGCTTTAGGTGCAAGGTTAGGTTGTTTATTCGAGATGTTTCCTGTTTCTTGAGGTAGGCTGGTGTTGCTATAAACTTCCCTCTTAGCACTGCTTTTGCTGCGTCCCTTAGATTTTGGGTCGTTGTGTCTCCATTGTCATTTGTTTCTAGGTATTTTTTGATTTCCCCTTTGATTTCTTCAGTGATCACTTCGTTATTAAGTAGTGTATTATGTAGCCTCCATGTGTTTGTATTTTTTAGAGATCTTTTCCTGTAATTGATATCTAGTCTCATAGCGTTGTGGTCGGAAAAGATACTTGATACGATTTCAATTTTCTTAAATTTACCAATACTTGATTTGTGACCCAAGATATGATCTATCCTGGAGAATGTTCCATGAGCACTTGAGAAAAATGTGTATTCTGTTGTTTTTGGGTGGAATGTCCTATAAATATCAATTAAGTCCATCTTGTTTAATGTATCATTTAAAGCTTGTGTTTCCTTATTTATTTTCATTTTGGATGATCTGTCCATTGGTGAAAGTGGGGTGTTAAAGTCCCCTACTATGATTGTGTTGCTGTCGATTTCCCCTTTTATGGCTGTTAGTATTTGCCTTATGTATTGAGGTGCTCCTATGTTGGGTGCATAAATATTTACAATTGTTATACCTTCCTCTTGGATCGATCCCTTGATCATTATATAGTGTCCTTCTTTGTCTCTTGTAGTAGTTTTTATTTTAAAGTCTATTTTGTCTGATATGAGAATTGCTACTCCAGCTTTCTTTTGATTTCCATTTGCATGGAATATCTTTTTCCATCCCCTCACTTTCGGCCTGTATGTGTCTCTAGGTCTGAAGTGGGTCTGTTGTAGACAGCATATATATGGGTCTTGTTTTTGTATCCATTCAGCTAGTCTGTGTCTTTTGGGGGGAGCATTTAATCCATTTACATTCAAGGTAATTATCGATATGTATGTTCCTATTCCCATTTTCTTAAATGTTTTGGGTTTGTTATTGTAGGTGTTTTCCTTCTCTTGTGTTTCTTGCCTAGAGAAGTTCCTTTAGCATTTGTTGTAAAGCTGGTTTGGTGGTGCTGAACTCTCTCAGCTTTTGCTTGTCTGTAAAGGTTTTAATTTCTCCATCACATCTGAATGAGATCCTTGCTGGGTAGAGTAATCTTGGTTGTAGGTTTTTCTCCTTCATCACTTTAAGTATATCCTGCCACTCCCTTCTGGCTTGCAGAGTTTCTGCTGAAAGGTCAGCTGTTAACCTTATGGGGATTCCCTTGTGTGTTATTTATTGTTTTTCCCTTGCTGCTTTTAATATGTTTTCTTTATATTTAACTTTTGACAGTTTGATTAATATGTGTCTTGGCGTGTTTCTCCTTGGGTTTATCCTGTATGGGACTCTCTGTGCTTCCAGGACTTGATTAACTATTTCCTTCCCGATATTAGGGAAGTTTTCAACTATAATCTCTTCAAATATTTTCTCAGTCCCCTTTTTTTTTCTCTTCTTCTGGGACCCCTATACTTCGAATGTTGGTGCGTTTATTGTTGTCTTAGAGGTCTCTGAGACTGTCCTCAGTTCTTTTCATTCTTTTTTCTTTATCCTGCTCTGCAGTAGTTATTTCCACCATTTTATCTTCCAGGTGACTTATCCCTTCTTCTGCCTCAGTTATTCTGCTATTGATCCCATCTAGAGTATTTTTATTTTCATTTATTGTGTTTTTCATCGTTGCTTGGTTCCTCTTTAGTTCTTCTATGTCCTTGTTAAATGTTTCTTGCATTTCGTCTATTCTATTTCCAAGATTTTGGATCATCCTTACTATCATTATTCTGAATTCTTTTTCAGGTAGACTACCTATTTCCTCTTCATTTGTTAGGTCTGGTGTGTTTTGACCCTGCTCCTTCATCTGCTGTGTGTTTTTCTGTTGTCTCATTTTGCTTATCTTACTGTGTTTGGGGTCTCCTTTTCACGGGCTGCAGGTTTGTAGTTCCCGTTGTTTTTGGTATCTGTCCCCAGTGGCTAAGGTTGGTTCGGTGGGTTGTGTAGGCTTCCTGGTGGAGGGAAGTAGTGCCTGAGTTCTGGTGGATGAGGCTGGATCTTGTCTTTCTGGTGGGCATGTCCACGTCTGGTGGTGTATTTTGGGGTGTCTGTGGCCTTATTATGATTTTAGGCAGCCTCTCTGCTGATGGATGGGGCTGTGTTCCTGTCTTGCTAGTTGTTTGGCATAGGGTGTCCAGCACTGTAGCTTGCTGGTCGTTGAGTGAAGCTGGGTCTTGATATTGAGATGGAGATCTCTGAGAGATTTTTGCCGTTTAGTATTACATGGAGCTGGGAGGTCTCTTGTGGACCAGTGTCCTGAAGTTGGCTCTCCCACCTCAGAGGTACGGCCCTGATGCCTGGCTGGAGCAGCAAGAGCCTTTCATCCACACAGCTCAGAGTAAAAGGCAGAAAAAATAGAAAGAAAGAAAGAGGATATAATATAGTGAAGTAAAATAAAGCTATTATAAAGCAAAGCTATAGAGACAAACTCTCACCCAGAAACATATACATATACACTCACAAAAAATGGAAAAGGGGAAAAATTAATATATCCTGCTCCCAAAGTCCACCTCCTGAATTTGGGATGATCGTTGTCTATTCAGGTATTCAACAGATGCAGGCACATCAAGTTGTTTGTGGAGTTTTAATCCGCTGCTTCTGAGGCTGCTGGGAGAGATTTCCCTTTCTCTTCTTTGTTCGCACAGCTCCCGGGGTTCAGCTTTGGATTTGGACCCGCCTCTGCATGTAGGTCGCCTGAGGGCGTCTGTTCCCACCCACACAGGACGGGGTTAAAGGAGCAGCTGCTTTGGGGGCTCTGGCTCACTCAGGCCGGGGTGAGGGAGGGGTACAGAGGAGGCGGGGTGAGCCTGCAGCAGCAGAGGCTGGCGTGACGTTGCACCAGCCTGAGGCGCGCCGTGCGTTCTCCTGGGAACGTTGTCCCCGGATCAGGGGACCCTGGCAGTGGCGGGCTGCACAGGCTCCCGGGAGGGGCGGTGTGGAGAGTGACCTGTGCTCGCACACAGGCTTTTTGGTGGCGGCAGCAGCAGCCTTAGCGTCTCACGCCCGTCTCTGGGGCCTGCGCTGATCGCCGCGGCTCGCGCCCGTCTCTGGAGTTCGTTTAGGCGGCGCTCTGAATCCCCTCTCCTTGCGCACCGCGAAACAAAGAGGCAAGAAAAAGTCTCTTGCCTCTTCGGCAGCTGCAGACTTTTTCCCGGTCTCCCTCCCAGCCAGCTGTGGTGCGCTAACCCCTTCAGGCTCTGTTCACGCCGCCAACCCCAGTCCTCTCCCTGCAATCCGACCGAAGCCCGAGCCTCAGCTCCCAGCCCCGCCCGCCCCGGCTGGGGAGCAGACAAGCCTCTCGGGCTGGTGAGTGCTGCTCGGCGCCGAGCCTCTGTGCGGGAGTCTCTGCGCTTTGCCCTCCGCACCCCTGTGGCTGTGCTCTCCTCCGTGGCTCCGAAGCTTCCCCCCTCTGCCACCCGCAGTCTCTGCCCATGAAGGGGCTTCCTAGTGTGTGGAAACCTTTCCTCCTTCACGGCTCCCTCCCACTGGTGCAGGTCCCGTCCCTATTCTTTTGTCTCTGTTATTTCTTTTTTCTTTTGCCCTACCCAAGTACGTGGGGAGTTTCTTGCCTTTTGAGAGGTCTGACATTTTCTGCCAGCGTTCAGTGGGTGTTCTGTAGGAGCAGTTCCACGTGTAGATGTATTTCTACTGTATCTGTGGGAAGCAAGGTGATCTCCGCGTGTTACTCTTCTGCCATCTTCTCCCCCCTCTCCTAAGAATCCTATATTGGTTTTATAGTGGTCTGAGTGCTATAGCTTCTGAGTGGTTTCTGGAGTTCTCACAGAAGTATTCTGGTCTATACATACATTGTTGTTAACTTGGTTTCTTTGTGGGGGAAGGAGGGCCTGTGTCTTCCTAGTTCACCATCTTGACCTAAAGTGGATTCCACATATTTTAATGATAATTCTCTTCAAGTAATGAAGCTCACTTACATTCCTTGCTCATTCTTAGCCTCTCCAATTTCACTGTTGTTTCCTCTGGGATAAGGCATCTGAGGGTGACTTTCTCTTTGGATTCAGTTCCAGAATCAGTCCATTCAGAGTCACAGTCTCTTGATTCATGAACCAAAAAGGACCTTCTCATTTTGTGATACCGTTTTGTAAATGTGCGCCTTCATTTGACTCACCAGGTAACATATCACAAACAACCAGTTAAAAGGCGGAGTAAGTGAGTCCACATGAATAAGTGAATACACATCATTTGGTATATTTTCAGGCTATCCTGACTACTATTGCCATTAGAAGGTGCATTAGTAGGATTCTCTGAGAGCTATAAGGTCAGGATCGAATGATGCTACACCCTTCCCTATCCTCCACTTCTTCTCATAGCAATGTAGAGATTCTTTACATAAAAGATACATATGGCCAGTTCTTCTAAGGGCTGGTCATGCTGAGTTCACAGTAATAAAAAGAAAATACTCATTAGACATATGTACTCTACATTAGCAGAAAGCTGATGTCAAAATGCTCTGAGAAAATGTGGGTGTGGTTGATAATCACAGCCTCTAATTTTCAAGGGAGATTAAAACATGTAAATATAAGAGTAAATTTTAATCTTAAAGGGAAAACTCCTCTAAAAAAACAAAGCATTGAAACTTTGAAAGTAATTCCTGAAAGAGCTCAGAATATAGCATTGCATAGAAGGATAGAAGGGAGAGAGATACATACTTGAGGTTCTTTAGAAATAATGGCAAGTGGCTGTTAAAATATTCTCGAGAAGAAAGAGTCCATTATCAGTTGAATAATGTAATAATGGAGGTAATAATAACAGTTTTAGAGTTCTACCCATAGGAAGAAAATAAATCTCCAAAACAGGAGATGTAATCCAGCTCCTGACAAAGAGGTATTGTAACGATCATAGGAGATGGAAAGAACTACTTGCTTCTACTTTGCTTCTATACATTTTTTAGAAGATAATGATCTTTTAAACTGCAGTGTTAAAGCCAACATGGCTAATCATAATCATCACCCTTGGACCAAAGAGAGGAGGAAACATTTTCATAGTGATCACCATTTGTTGAGTGCCTACTCTGTGTCAGGAACTATCCTTAGCAATTTACATAAATTCTCCCTAACCTAAGAACCCTATGGGATAGGTATTATTTTCTGGATTTATAATTAAAAAAACTAATGCTAGACAGATAAAATTAAATGCTCATGGTCACACAAAAGTAGCTTGTATAGAATTAAAAATCCATGTCTGTCCACAATACTGGGCTGTGTAGGAAGTTATTAAGACAATTATAATATGATTGCAAAAACACTTTTTGTGGTGGGTCAGATAAAACAAAGAAAGAGAAATTTGCTAGACAATTGGATTTGGGCTAACATATTCGTTTTTAAAGAAATAGCAAAGTTGATTCTGGAAACCCACAATTGGTAAGTTTGACTTTTGTGCATGGCACAAACAGATGATTTTGAACAATTTTGGGGGGTGAAGGAGGGAAGTGATAGTCACTGGATGCAACCATCAGTTTATTTAGAGTAATTAAGACCAAATTCACCTGTCTTTGGTTTTTTTTTTCATTTGTTTAAACAAACCATATCATTCATAGTAAAAACTTTATTTTTTTGAATAAAGTTGAATTGGTGAATATTGTTCAAGGTGAATATTGTTCAAGGTGAATATTGTTTTCATGGTTTGTTTTACATATAAAAGATTATATTAACATTATTTTAACTATAAATTTATTCAGTCTTTTTTAGGATGAGTTAACAGATGTAGGATTGCTGTTCAAAAGTATATGCATGTTTAAAACTAAAACTGAACGAAAAATATATGCACAGTTAAAATCTTAATAAATACTGTTAACTTGCTTATCCCAATGGTTTATTTTTAGCACCGATATTTAATAACAGTTTCTGATTTTCTGTCCTTTGATAACTTTGGGCTATTTTTACTTTTTGCTAAAGTTGTATTAGACAACTTATACCTCAATTTTTTAAAATTTGAATTTCTTTAATAGTGAGATTAAGTATTTTTTATATTTATTTTTTATTTTCATTTCAAATTGCATGTTTATGTCCTTTGCCTATTTTTCTAGTGGAGTGTCATTTTTTAATTCTTTGCACTTGCTATTTACATATGAAAGGTATTAAAACTCATGTAAAATTTTGCAAATGTTGCACCTGAGTTATTAAAGTTTTGAATTATTATTTCAAAGTAATGTGTTTTTATGTCTACCTCCTTACTTTACTCAGCAAGCAGTTGCACCTATTTAGGTTTTGTTAACAGATGTTATCAATCCTATGAAAGAGTATTTAATGGCACACATAGCATTTTCATGTGACAAAAGAAAAAAAAACAGGAGATACTGTTTACATGACTAAATCAGGGTTCAAAACCGTATCTCAACAGATTGAAACTGTTATCCAAGACATACAAGATCCATTTAACAGAAAGGATTATGAGTTTTCCCTTATAGACTCAAAATATATGCTCAATCTTTGCATAAATGTACAATTGGGGTGACAGATTAACAGCAGTTCTGGAAAAAATAACATTTCATTTTCATAGTGCATGATGCTTTCTAAAAGAAAATAAAGGCAATGGAGAGTGCCTTTTTAAAAGCAAGGCATGCATTAATCAAAGATAAAATAGGTATACAGTTCTACACATTGGCAAGACCACTTTTGGAATATTTCATTCAGTTCTGAGACTTGTGTTTTAAGAAAGACCATGAGAAACTATGGGAAGTCTTCTTGAGTGCATTTTTTAGGAGTTGAGGATAGAAGGGCATGAGAAGAGTGGGAGGTCTAGAATCTGTATCATGCAACTGTAATACTAAAGGCAAAAATCACATAAAACAAAACAAACATGAATGAGCTGTCCCTCAGTGTGCAAATAGTCTATGCTTTAATGTTTTTGGAGATTTCTGAGTTGAAGTTCATGTTGAACTAGATCAGCTCTCACTAAGAAATTCTAATCAGTTATTTGCCCTTTTGAGGAATCAAATGGACAAAATAGGATAAAATATTTCCATTATCTGACAAAATAAATTATTTCAAATAGTGTAACATATTTCAAAATAGAATAAAATATATCCATCATCTTTTATTGAGCTATGAAAACAAAGACTAAGAAGCCCTCCAAGAAAATTAAGAAGGACAACAATATAACTGTACAGGTAGGAAGGTAATGTAAAAACTTGAAATCAGAGAACCAAAAGATCATATAAAAATATAACTCAAAAAGGGAAGAAAAAATATAACTCAAGAGAAAACATAGTCTGTAAAATTTAGAATCACAGAAACCAATTTTGAAAATATTGCCTCTGAACTTGAATGACAAAATGTGATAAATTGGCAGTTTACAATTTATAAAAAATTTTAATTTTATAGCATCAAACTTAAAAGTGGTAACATCTATATTAGAATTAAGTTTATTTTTGCTTAGTTCATTTTTCCAGTTAGATCCTGGTACTAGTTATGTTGATATATATTTTATTACTTCATACGTCTCCATAAATGTACTAAAGTTATTATGTGTGTTACATCAAAATTGGCCTTTTGGAGTTTTCAAAATGCAATGATTCTGTGACAACTGGACGTTTATTTTCAATTACAGGAAATTTGTAGAAAGACCACTCTGAACTTTGTAGACTTAGATAGAAAAGAGACTAGAAATGTGTGTATGTGGCTGTGTGTGTGCGCACATTTTTTATTTCACCCGTCAGTAGTTACCCAGCATCACTTTGATTCTTTCTTCTTCATGTTGAAACACAGCTCAAAGCACCAAACCCATTCTCCAGTGATTGGGACAAAAGTAGGTTAGTAGAGTGGGTTGCTAGGAGACCAATGTCAGCGTCATCTATGACCTTGCAGGATGTAAAAAATAAGTATGGATTTATCGAACTCAGCGGCACATTGTTTAAGTCCTCTGCTCTGGCTGTCTTATTTCATTTTTGTCTACCTCAGTGTTTTCCTCTTTCTCTTTTCTCTCCTTTTCTCTAACACAAACGTGAACATACAGAGCCATACAACTTCCTTTCTTGATACCTCCTAATTCCTCAAAGTTACTACTATGCTTCATTTAACCACAGCATTGTCTCTTAGCTAACAAGGCCCTGCAGTAGCAGCGTCAGCAAGTTCTGATCCTTTTAAAAGGCTGATTCTTCATACCATTGCTGTAAGAAATACAGAAATCAGTTCTACTGGGAACAACATTATGAAAAATGTATAAACATCACAAAGTAATTTTGCTGTCACATTCAAAATGTTTTCTCAAAGTTGCATCCACAGTTTTCACAGTTGAGGTGGCTTAGGTTAAATAATCTCATGCAGGGGAGAACTCTAACATTCTTGTCATCTTCTTGGCATATCTTTTTTTTGAAATTGTTTGCAATATGGATTTCCCAGAGAAAAAAGTACCAGTAGAGAAAGTTAAATTAAAAAAACAATTCTCAAATCCCAAACCATTTTTGTTTTCATATTTATAGATCTACTTCATTTTAAAGAATTATAAATTATATTATAAATATATGATGTGGGAGGTGGGATGGGGAGGTGTGTGTGCACGCACACGTGTGTATACATGATTCTTTTCTCCATAGGTTGGAATCTTAATTGTAAGGTGTATGAGAATGCAGCCCTCATTCCATTTATAGCAAAAGTCCTGTAGACTTTTAGACTACAGGACTTTTAGACTTGCTATTATATTTGTATAGTTTAATCAGGAACAAAACTGAAATAAATATAGATATACAGATATATCCTACCAGTACAAATATTTAGACTTTTATTAACTATTGAGTAGAAAAAATTATTCCAGTTAAGCTAAATTATAATGTATTTCCAAAATCAATTGAGCAGCTGTTATTAAAACAGAGCCAGGTTACTCAAATGAATTGTAAAGCTTTATGTCAGAGTGTGAATGTGTTGTGATTGCACAGAGAGAATTTTATGCAAATCTTAATATATGTGATGGACTAGATAATGGAATTTGAAATAATTTTTTGGTTTTTTTTAAAGTCTCAATAACGATCAGAAAATAGTTACTGAAGGTCATTGTGTACATACTTACTGAATGTCTAAAAGAGAAAATAGAATTTACCAAATTCCTAAAATTTGAGAGGACAGAAGAATGTTCATAGAGAACCAACTATTACTCTACCAGTATATAAACTAGTCCTTGGAAATGCATGTCTTATTTTTTCTGTGCTTAAGGCATTAATGATTTTCATAATCACTGATATATCGTTTAGACAGCAAAGTTGTACTGTTCTATATAAACATATAGTGATTTTTCCATGAGTTTGTCAAGAGGTATTTAGAGATTAATGGAAGGAATGGATACTTAGAGAATACTAATACATTCACTAAAAATGGTGAGGTCTAAGAGCTAAAACAAAAACCTTTGTATGGTATATATTAAAATTCAAATAAGAGAAGTTAGGAAGAATTTTTTTTAAAAGGTATTGGAAGCAGCTCATGGAATTTTTTAAGTGTAATCATCGAGTTGTTACTTGTGAAAGTTATGAACCAGAAAATGGCTAAGACCACTCTAGAATTGTGGGAGCAAGTTCTAGGGCAAAGAACAAATGTGTGATTAGAATGAAGAGAATAAGAATTAGGCAGATGAAGTAGGGGAAGAATGAAGAGTCAAGTATTGGGTGCAACATCAGTGGCAAAGCATTTTGCCAAGTAATCTTATCATCTCTGAGAATATGTATGCCTTCCTTACTTCCAGAAGTCACTAGTGGAGGAAATACAAATTGTATTTCAATATTATACAAATACAGTGTGGAAATCAATACCACATGCAATAAATACAAATTTTATTTCAATTAAAATGATGCATGCATTTGATATTCCATTTATTCATTAACCAAAGAAACACTTGAATCCCTATGATGTGCTAAATCTTTTTACATCTGATCTCTGAGCCTAAATGAGAGCGTTATGTAAAAATACAATACAAATTACAATACAAAGTAATAAAAAAATTACAATAAAAGTAATAAAAAAAGTGCTAACAAGTGTAGGAAAGATTGCTGTGATGGCAGGGTGGATTTGCTTGTAATTGGCATATATGTTATTATTAGAGTGGTCCCAGGACACGTTTGAGATATTCCATAGAAACTAATGTGGTACGTGGGATTTTGCACATTGTAAAATTCTGCAAATGGTGATTTGGTTCTAGTGACTCATTCATTTTCCAAAATGAAAACTGAAAATGATCCTAGAAGACATACAGTTACATTAAAAATCATATCTGCTCCAAAAATCTTGATTTTTCCCTCATAATTCAATAATGGAAATTTCAACATAATTAGAATTATTATAAAATGATTGTATTTCTGACCAGGCATTAACACACACAAAATCAGTCAGAGGTATTATCAAGAAAAGAAAATTCCATAGCTGCAAAGTTTTATCAAACATCCATAAGCACTCAGTATAGCAAAATTCTACTCTAAGTTTCACCTTGAATGCATGTACATACTTTACACATTGATTCAATGAGTCCCAGAAGTCTCAAGGGGTATGCAGAACATAAAACACAACTGTTCTATTTCAGATTTTTATCTCTAATATGCAAATTAAACTGAAATTATGTGAATAATGACTTAATATTCCTTTTGTTTTCTTGAGGTTTGGAAAGAATTTTTGGAAAAAATGCTGGGTTGCCATGGGTGCAGAGAGCTAAATGGAGAATTTTCCCCCTCTTAATATATTTTCATTAGCAACTAATCATTCAAATATATTTTTCTGATATAAGATATGAGTATGAAGTGTCATGGAAGATGCTCTCCCTTGATAGTGTTTTCTCTGTAGAAAATTATTTATAAAAGCAAAATCTGAGAGTAATAATTTTCCCCTTCATCCCTTCTGACTCACAGGTGCAGCTTCTTAGAATCAGAGTAAATAAAATAAATTAGGAAGAAATGTATGCTATTAATGCATTCTCCCATCATTCTCTGCTTTAGGACTGACTTAACACTTCACAATTAACAGAGTTTTTTATACTTCTCTGGAAAGTCGTAAAGAACTACAGAATCAATAGGATGGGCATTTAAAATGAAGCTTCAGAAAATTTCTGACAGAGTAGCATAATCTTTTTGTGAATCAGACCTGGTTTACTAAATGCTTGGAAAACTGACATAGGACACTAAACTAAGAATGTTTAGGTAAGTAGAAAGGTATAATTCAAGGCAGTAAAAGGAGGTGACCAGAGTATAAAGAGAATATCTACCAGTTTTGTACGGTTGTTTCTCGCTGAATTAGCAGACCCACAACTATCATCTCCTGTGACTTCCTGATTGGTCTCTAGGTATGTCAACTCTTGGAAAGGCTGATGGTCTGCAATCTCAGAGCTAAAGTGGGTCTTGTATGTAATTGAAACATTTAAGGATGTCTTAAATGGCTGCCTTTGAGCCTACAGGGAAAGCATACCAAATATAGGGAGGGTGTGGGATAGATAGCCCCAGTGGTCTGGTTAACAAAACAAGAGGACATTGTGGAAAGTTAGTTATCAGAGACCTCGAAAGCTTTGTACAACACTGCATTACATACAACAGCCATTTTAACTTTAAAACTGCAGAATTAACAACCCTGGAAGGTTTAAGAAACTAAGAACACCCCCAAGGTAACAAGCAGAAATTCACAAGGGCCTCTTTGGGTGCCCTATTGATTCTGCTAATTCAACAAGGGAAAATTGCAGAAAGTTACCAGAGACATTAAAAACTCCCTAAAGCACAAGGTTTCTATCAAATACTGGCCTATGGGCAGAGGGTCTACAAAAGGCTCTTTCAGCTTGCACAGCAAAATGAGCACTGTAGTTTTAAATCTCAAAGTGCTATATGCAGCACCTTTGATTCCCCCAAAGGGAAAAAAATAATTGTACTTTTATACCAAGGAATATTTGCCTATAACAAATCTGCAAAGCGGTTATCTTGATTTGTCTGTACTAATTCAAATAAGAGACAATTATGCCACCCAATGATTCTTTGAAACATACATAACTGTAATTTTATCAGTGTATTCTGAAAATTAAAATTGAGTAGAGGTATTTGCCTATTTTTTTAATTACACGGGCTTGCAGTTCAAACACATTTTTAGTATATAAGAAGGTCTTATTTTTTTTCCTTTCTGAGTTTGCAAAGGACCTTTGTCAATGCTGATTTATTAATTTTTTTTTCTTATTGTTAGGGATTGGTGAGATTCTAATATTTATCCCCACTCCTGCCTTCAGAGCTCTAATCAAATTGAGAACAATTGCAAAAAATTAGATGAGAATTAAAATATAATACCCCTCTTAAAATTCTTAATATAATAGTAGAAAAATGTGGACTTTGAGAACAAAATGAGACTTCCTAATTCATCCTGCTTTCCCAACTAGTCCTTGGGGCCTGTTTGTTAGGAGTGTTAGATGTTTCGAATAGTAAGCTACCTTTGCAACCACATGGAGAATAATGACCTTTAATATACCCCAGCACACGGGAAGCTAGGGCTGAGAGAATCTTGACCTTATTTGAATTAATGTGGGCTCCATTCATGAGAGCAGGAATGGTGGGAAAGAATGCACATCACTGGTGGAAAAACCAATGACAGAGGGAGTGAGAATAGAGAAAGAAAGCTGAGACTGAGAATGTGGGTCATCTGTGAGCTGTAACTTTTACCCCAGTACACCAATTAGTAAAGTCACTCTTCTTCCCATGGGGAGGAGAGAGTAAGAATGGAGAAAATGGTGGAATTTTCCTCCCCAGTACCTCCCTGACAGCATGGAAGTGTTGGCAAAGGTTCCTGTTTCATGGGACAAGGCAGGAGTGTGGAAAAATGTTTCTCCGAGATCTTCTAAATCTAGATGAATGGACTATTTAAAATCGGAAAGGGCTGAGGACTGTGCCTTTGGTTTAGTATGAAATCTGGCTCCTAGTGACCTTCACATATAATTTAGATAGTACAATAATTAAAAAGAAAATCTTTAGGAAAAATAAGTCTTAAGCTTTGTATACACGCCAGTTTAAATTATGGGGTATTACCCCATAATTTATCTTTATTGTCACACCAACCATTTTTTCCAGATTTTTTGACAAGTATATTTTAGGGCAAGCCCCTTAGTCTTAGGTATGACTTTATAAGAACAAAAGAAAAATGAATAATTTAGCTTAAGGTATATAATATAATAACAATATATAAACTTGAAAATTACCTCAGAATAGGGACCAGTTATTGTAAGTTAAAGCTAACTTTATGTAACTATGTGCAAATACATTTATCTATTTAAGTCACCTGAGAAGACCCATGAGAAAATCTTGGGTACATCTGAGTCTTATTGTATGGCTTAGTGAGGGACGTTAGCATAAAAGGCTTAAAGTTTGAACATCTAAGTATTTTCTGTATTTTCAGAGACATGTGATCCGCAGAATTATGTTACCTTCTATGAGACCTTTCAGTCCCTAGTTGAGAAGGGAATGGTATCGTCTCAGTTCAATTTCTTGTTTGCTGTCAATCAGTATATTGAATCAGCTTTTGTGACGAATTTACACTCTAAAATGCTCAACAACCAGTAACACCAAAGAAGTTGATGAAAATTGCTGTGCAACATTGCCTAGGTCAGCAACAACTCCTGGTGTTCTCTTCTTATTTTTGCATGAACTAAACCTTTATGTGCACACAGTTCTGTATACCTTCATGTAGTACTTGAATTTCTAGACAGGAAGAACTTAATTGGCCTCTTTTCTACCATAATTTATATATATATATATATATATATATATATTTAATTCTAAAGAATTTTGAATTTTTTCTAAATAGGGAAAGCAAGCTGTAAAAAAAGGTTGGTCTTTCTTGGGATTGAATTTAATGCATATGGAATAACATGATCCTTCCATAGTTTTGTTTATTTCTCTTCCTTTACCTATTTTTAAATTTTGCTTAATGTTCTAGGGTTACCCAGGATATCTCTGTTAAAAAATATGTTTTCTTACTATCTTCTACTTCGGTTTGTATTTTGTCTTTACTTTGATCCCATCACCTTGATTTACATTCTCCCTTGCTTAAAGTGATATGTAAAATAAGATACCATGACTAACAAAGATTGAGAATTCTGTCCCTAATATAATTATCCAATCAGAATAATATTATCCATTTCAACCCAATACTACCATTATTCAAGGAAAATTCACTTAATGCCACAAATTATTTCAGATGTTCTATAGCAGTGGTCCCCAACCCCCAGGCCACGGACTGGTAACCAGGCCGCACAGCAGGAGGTGAGTGGCAGGTGAACGAGCGAAGCTTCATCTGTATTTACAGCCGCTCCCCATCGCTCGCATTACTGCCTGAGCTCCACCTCCTGTCAGATCAGTGGCGGCATTAGATTCTCATAGCGCAAACCCTACTGTGAACTGCGCATGTGAGAAATCTAGGTTGCGCGCTCCTTATGAGAATCTAATGCCTGGTGATCTGAGGTGGAGCTAAGGCAGTGATGCTAGTGCTGGGCAGTGGCTGCAAATACAGTTTATCATTAGCAGAGAGGTTTGACTGCACAGAGACCATAATAAATCAATTGCTTGCAGACTCATATCAAAACCCTATCAGTGAGTGGCTAGTGACAGTTAAGCTGCATCTTATGGAGTAGACTGGACATAAGGAACACACTTCGGGTGTCACTGTCTCCAGTCATCCCCAGATGTGACCATCTAGTTGCAGGAAAACAAGCTCAGGGCTCGCACTGATTCTGCATTATGGTGAGTTGTATAATTATTTCATTATATATTATAATGTAATAATAATAGAAATAAAGTGCACAATAAGTGTAATGCACTTGAATCATCCCGAAACCATCCCCACCTCCTCCAGTCCATGGAAAAATTGTCTTCCACAAAACCAGTCCCTGGTGCCAAAAAGGTTGGGGACCACTGTTCTATAGTATATATGTATATGTACATGTATGTGTATCTGTATATATACAACATGCATATGTACGTGCGTGTGTGTGTGTGTGTGTGTGTGTGTGTATATACAGACTGACATAATGCATTTAGAACACTTATCCATCTACAGTTTCTCTCACCATACCAATGACATGATTAGAAAGATTTTTTTCAAGAAATGATTCATGTCAGCTCTGAAAACCCTAATGGGTGCTAGCAGTAGATGACATATTTTGGACACTTTCTGAAAGGGAGAAAAGATAAGGCTGTACTGATGGCTATATGAGGGCAGAGGAAAGTACAGATTAAACATCCAGGTGAGAAGGCTGCAAGCAGAAGTAAGCCACTGGTTCTGAAAATGCACCAAGTTCAGAGTGAGCAAGTGCTACCAGAGTCATAGGGGGTTGTCTGGAGGGCAGCAATCAGAAGAGGTAATTGGAGGGCTGCGCAACGTACACAGGGAGCGCTGGGAAGGTAAATCGTTCTAGTTTCCTGCTCCATCATCCAAGTTTACAGGGCTCTGGGTGCAGCACTTGTTCTGACTTGAATAAGACAGAAGAAAGCTGCTTTCTAAAGAGAGTGGTGGGCATGTGATATGGATGTTAGGGTTGGAGGAAGAAGAGTAACAGTATTCAGTGTAGAAAGATAAATCAATAAAGGCAGCCTCACAGCTCCAAGGAGAGGTAAAGCATAGCAAAGCTAATTCCCTTGGAGTGAAGTCCTTCTGAACTTTGGGAATTATAGGAGCCCTGAGCCCAGGGCCTGCCTTCTCTCAGCCCTTGCTGCCTCCATAAAGGGAAGCCCAAGTTATGGTAGAAATCACTCTTATATGATGGCCTTCTTTTATGCCTTCTATTTGGTTGAAAGGTATTTTGAGTAAACAGTTGAAAGAGATAGATCTAAGGAAATAAAACAGTTGACTGGAGCAAGTACAGAAAATGAATGAAAATAAAAGAACATATTACAAATTACAATGAATATTCTTAGGGATAGTTAAGAGAATATTATATCCATAATACAATACCAGGCTACCATGAATAAGGAGCAAGTGTAGAACAAGAAAAAACAATTCTTGCTAATTAAAAATATGATTGCCAAAGCAAGTAAACAATAAATACAAAGTCTGGTTGATATAATAGAAACTGAGGTCTATTGTAGAATAAATGAAGAAAGGAATCAGGGAATACATGAAGAAAAATCCACAATTAGATACATTATCCTGAAATTTCTGACCTTCAAGTATAAATAGATATTCTAAAATCTTCTAGAGAAGAAAATCAGATATCTAGAAAGGCGAAATTTTTCACATTAGCATCAGACTTATAAGAGTGGTACTAAATGCTAGAAATTCATGAAGCAAGGCAAGTACTCAGTTTGAATCTGGAAACTATAAATCATTTATGAGGCCAAAAATTAGTATATATATTTTTTAATTAGGCAAAGACAGAACGTTTAGTCCTGTGAAAGATTACTTAAGATTCTGGTCCAGCAAAACAACAACAAGAGAAACCCAACAAAAAGGAAAATATCAGATCCAAAGCAATAGAGGTAACCCAGAATTTTATTTGAAAAAATTCCAGAAAGGCAGATGTGCAACTGACATAGACTTTTATCTGCCCAATTTAGACCAGGTAGTAGAAAGAGCTTTTTAAAGGATACTGTTTTGGACCCAGGTTTGGGGAGGAGTGTTAGGGGGTGGCAATCAAGAGACTTGGAAGCCCTTAATAAGAAGATGAAACTGGTTCTTTTCTGTTCAGAGAAAATGAAAAAGTAATTCAATCTTTCAGGAAAAGAGAAACAAGAACATCATGATTCAAAGATGAAGCAAACTAAAATGTGATATGAGGAAATGTAAGGAAAAGGGATCTATTTGACCTTAATGCTTGAAGGATTCTATGTTAACTGGCATCTATTTATAAACCTAGAATTATGTCTCTTTCTGAGCCCATTCACTCTAATTGACTCTGTTTTTTAAAAAAATATTTATTTATTTATTTGGTTGCACTGGGTCTTACTTGCATCAGGTGGGCCCCTTAGTTGTGGCATGTGAACTCTTGGTTGCGGCATGCATGTGGGATCTAGTTCCCCGACCAGGGATGGAACCCGGGCCACCTGCATTGGGAGCGTGGAGTCCCATCCACTGCGCCACCTCTAATTGACTCTTTAGTGACCAACATTTATATCACCAAATGTAAATAACTCATGATTTTCAATGTTTTCAAATTACCTTAGAAAAATTCCAGAAGATTTAATGGTCCTGTTTTGAACTTTGGCAAGATAAAAGAGTTCATAGAAACTGAGAGTGAGGGAAGAAGTGAAAGCAGAAAAAATATAAAAATCTGGAGGTAGATGAGTGAAAGGGAAATTAAAGATGTCTAAAGGGGTAATAATTATGTCTTACAGCTGGAAATCAAAAGATATTGTCTAAAATTTATCAACCAATCAATAAATGTTAAGAACTTTGCTTAGAATTATAATAATGACCATCAAAACAATTAAAACACGAAGAGTTAAAAGTGGTTACATCTCAAGAATAATAAAGGAAGTAGGGAGTGGGGTGAAAATAAATACTTTACTCTCTTAAAAAAACAAATTATATCTGTTATGATGTATAAATATGGGTTGTAAACGGATATGAAGGAGTCCCAATAGGTCAGTGTTAAAAGTCCTATATCAAGGATGTTTTCAAATCTAAATAACAGTAACACTGACTCATAATGGCTTAAAGCGTAAAAAACATTATCTCAAATAACTTAAAGTCTATAGGGTGGGTGGCTATCAGGAAAGGCACCTTATGTAGTTGATTGGCTGTTTTAGTTTGTTTTAGCATCAGTGATATCATGGGTGTTATGCTTTCTTTACATTCAATTATTGTAACATTCTCAGTAGTTTGGATTTGGCCTCAGGACTCATACAGTTACAAAATGGCTGTAGGAGTTCTAGGCATCCTATCCAAAATGTCAGGGATGTAAGAAAAAGAGGTAATTCTTATTCTCATAATTCCGTTTCAGGAGTGAGAAAATCTCCCAGAAGTTTCCCCTTTATCTCATTGGCCAGAATTTGGTCATATAAACTTCTCTAAACTAATCAATAGCAAAGACAATATTAACATGACTTATTTAGCAAACTTATGAGCTGCAACAGGAGCTAAGAAAAAATCCATTTCCCCTTGATCCATATAAACATACAGTGGATCCTTTAATAGAACCATTATTCTGGTAGGAATAAAAACAAGTAAATGGATGCTGGGTAGGCAAACAAGTGTGACCACAAGAGGGCTACAAGGCAAATTATTGACGCAGTGGAGACTGGTGGTGAGCAAACCTTACTTTTAATTCATACTCCCAAATCACCTCCGAATCTGCATCTGAATTTCCTCACCTGAGAGATTAGAGTGATGACCTAGGTTAATAGTTCTAATGAATCAGAATCACCTAGAAGGTCCATTATAATACAGATTACTAGGCACCATCCTCAGATATTCTGATTCAGTAAATCTAGGGGTTGCTAAAAATATTTGCCTTTCTAACTATTTCCCAGGTGATGCTGATGCTGCTGGTCTGGGAACTGTACACTGAGAACCATTGACCTAGGTGATGATTTTCATGGAGGCTCATATTGGTATCCCTGGTGCCTGAAATAGTGATCGAAAATAGTAAGTATAAATTTTTTTTTTAAGTATTAAATGCATTTACTCTAACATTCAATAAGTCTTAGCTTTTCTTTAGGTCTAGATTTATCACAATTACAAAGTCTATTCTTCATTCCAATTAAGAATTTACTGTTACCTACACCCCCTGAATGCACATATATTAGAAAATAATTTAATGTTAATTAATTCCTTGGTTTGATGTCTCTAGTCATCTGCCTGCATGCATTATGCAAGTGTATTACACCAGTATGTCTGATTTGTTTTTTAATGTTTTGGAAATCAAGCACTTAATGCTAACAAAATACTATACCTGAGTTATTCCAATGCTCTTTTGTGGTGACCAACATGTAGCCAAAATCCCATAACTATGCTCCAGGCGGTGACCAACATGTAGCCAAAATCCCATAACTATGCTCCAGGCTTCATGCTGTGGGGAATCATTTCCTAAGCCTATTTGACTACAGAACACATTTAAACATTGGCAGACTATCAAGCAAAGCTCATGAGATGTAATGTCCATTTGGATTAAAATGGACAACAAAAATGATCTCACAGATGAATTATTTGCTATAAGAAATAACTGAACCCTGATTTATATGCTTTTTAAGAAACATTGTAAAAAACAAATTAGAACAATTAAGTCATTGTCATTATGAATAAAAAGGACAAAATAAAGTGAAGTAATTCACTGTATATGTTGATATGAAACATAACACAGAGAACATTTTAATGAGACCAGTGTTTCTGAGTCATCACTTCCTTTTATACTGAATAGTATGAATACTTTCACTAAATTAAGTTTTTATTCTGGGTAGAATTTTGAGTATTTTGATATGATATCTTTCAATTTTAATGCTGTATGACAATCCTGTTTGTACAGGTGTGTTGCATTAAAAATAATATGATGAACTGAATTTCAGCAATTAAAGACTCTTGAATTAAGATATTCCAAAAATTATTTTATTGATTTCTATTAGATCACTCATCTTCTAATATTTTAAAAATCAAAAGCTTCAATTTTTAATTTTCCCTTTGATTTATTCTGACTAATCCCAAGAAACCATTTTTTTGTTTAAAACTTTTTTTTTTCAACAGTAGGTATATGTGTTTTAAAAATATTAGAATTTGAATAATATTGAATAACAAACATGTTGAAATTACAACCTATCTACATATATGTCTTAAGACATACTAAAGACATATATGTACATAGATTATATGAAGACATACTAAGATAGATGAAGTAGATAGATAGGTAGAGATAGATAGATAGGTAGATAGCTAGATGACATATTAACCAAGTCAAGTTAGAACAACCTTGTGGTGGGAGCTTAGGAGTTTGAAAGAACTTTTATCTGGGAATTAACAATCTGCTTGAAAAATCTGCAGCTAGGTTGTACTTGAAAAGCACCCATTCCTTGATTTTATTCCTTTCTTCTTCCTCTGAAACTTTACTTTGTGTAATGTTTGCTGTACCTCAAATTGGCTATTTCTCTCTTGCCTTGGTCTCATTTTTATGCTCATGTATAAAAACTTCCCATGGAATGCTTTCCCTAAACCCCCTTCCATGAAAATTATTCTGTCTACTCCTGAAACACTTAGAACTTCACTGTGCATAGTGGCAGCCACTATCCACATGTGACTATTTACGTATAAATAAAATAAAATTTCAGTTCTTCAGTTGCACTAACTATATTTCAAGTGCTCAATATTTACATGTGTTTAATGCTGACAGCATTGGACATAAGTACAAATATCAAATATTTCTATCACAAAAACTTCAGTCGAAAGCACTGACTTATAGTCTGTGATGTGTAATTTAGTATCTCTCTTCTAGTTTCTAACAATTCTCAATATTTTCTCTTCTACATCCTTAGGAATTCAGAACGGTGTTTGCCACCGCATAGATGCTCAATACTTGGGAGCTCATTATATTTTCTCAAGTGCAATTGAGTATGATCTATCCTCCAAATTATAATTACTCAGTAAATACTCAATTTTTTTTTTTTTTGGTTTCTTCCTCTTGGAGAAAAAAATAGAGAACCTCTAATTTCCATATGTCAAGAAATATTTCCATGTCAGATAGAAGGCAGATATGCTCAATTAATTAAATTGCAATCCTATTCTTATCTAATTAATCAATCCAACATGAATAAAGTTGATCTTCTTTTGCTCTAATAAGATTAAGTGTAATATTGATTTTGGAAAGTTACTGCCTCTTCAAATGCTCCTCTTACCGTGGTGGATTGGCTTACACCCTTAGGGAGACAGTAGTAATATGCTAAACTTCATAAAATTCCAGGTAAGACGATTAAGTTTGCTTTTGTTTGTTTGCTACTTTACTAGGAAAATATAAGGTGAACCCCAAGGGAAATAATAAACCCCAAGTGATACCTGGTGGTCCTGAAGCTACTTTCATTTTATTGCTTCTTCTGTCTTATGCTCAGCTTCCAAGACATTGAAAAAGAAAGAAAAAAAAATTGGTTTGGGTGGCACGTATGTTTGGGGAAAAATGGAGATTTCATATTACAATGAGACAATGAGTAGTGAGTATAATAGAGTGATTTTTTAAAACATCCATTTTAGAAAAAATATTTATTTGAATTTGGGTAATGACATTAAAACAGAATTTTCTAAGTGTATTATAAGGGAAACTGTACCCTTGCTGATGACAAATATTCAAAATGACAAACCGAGGTGAGAAAGTGACATGTTCACCTCTAGCATGATTTACTGTTTGGCTAAGAGGTTTTCAACAGAATGTAAAGATATTTACAATTCAAGCAGGTAACTATACAAAGTGATGCAAAGTTTTGAAAAGATCAAGTGCTTACCCTGTTCTCACTTATAGTGCAAAATATACCTACACCAATAATTTTTCCCCTTTTCCTTGTTAATCTTCCCATTAGTTTGCATTCTAGAAATATCTGCCTTTTAATAGCCCTCTCTAATGGTAATAGCTGTGTTTTAGTCAATTTTAAAGAGAATTTCAACCAAATTGCAAAAACTAGCCTACATACCACCATATCACATAACAAAGTACCTTAGATAAAGGCCCTCAGATTTTATATTAACTGTTACGTGAAAGCATAAAAGACACAGAGAAACTTTGCTACCACTGGTGATTTTTTCCTATGAGTGACAGAGAAGTATTAACATACCTACTGCTTATATCTGCTCATTAAGGCACTGCTAGTCTAACCACATATGGTGTCCTCCATAATTTATCATAATATGTTGAAGTGTTACCTTCAGGCAACTGATATTATGAGAAACAATTAAATAAAACGCTATGGTGCTATCTCTGTGGGTAGAAAACAACTCAGGAATTCAAATATCTGCCCCACCCAGAGGGCAGCCCGAATCTGCCTATCCATCCTCATGGCTGAATTTATAGGGTTTTTCTTTTAAATTGTAAATTTCACTTGCAATGGGATGGATGTGAATGCAGTGACCTAGCCCTCTGCTCATCAATAAAGATTTTTCTGCATCTTTCTCTTTCTGAAATGTTATTCCTAAGGTTTGTATTTCCATACGAATCAACCCTGTAAGGCTATGGAACCAAGACAGACACAGCAGGAACATTTCTTTCCTTGTGTGCTTCCATTTTTGAAGCTGACATTAAGTAACACTACCTGGAATAATGAGGGAAAGCTGCATTGGCTTTTGTAGCCCAGAAAAGTGGCAATGATAGAGGAAAAGTCAAAGCATAATGATCACAAAGTGAATTAAAAAATAAAAGTAAACAACATTAATTATGAATAGTGACTGGTGACTTGAAGATTCAATGTGATGTTTATTGAAGACTACTGTTTTAATCAAAAAGAGGAAGATTTTGACAGTCACTTTGGGTTTCAACTTCACAGTATTTACCGGGTGAAATTTGCCAGCCATCATTCTCGTGTGAGTGTTCTATTATTATTACTTTGTCTGGGATTTTTCTCCTAAAGGAGCCTGTGCAGAATCCTCTGACCTGTGCATATTGAAAGAGTTTAAGTTAAATTCCTTCTGCACCTCAAATCATTTTCTATTTTGATGGTCATTCAGGAGCTATTACTACGTCCCTAAAGTCCACCAGTGTTGAAGTTTCTCTTAGCCTGTTCTCCTGCGTAACAGTAAGTGTCACAGGAAGATTGAAGCATGAGAACTATGATTTGAGAAATACAGCTCAGCCCTGGAATCTGGGCCAGTGCATTTAATTGAGACCACATTTAAATTTCTTTGATATTTCTTTATAGAAAAGTATAATGGCCCAAAGGGGAAACATATTTCATCTTAGTTACATTAGCTTTGTTAAATAAGCAAATAACCACTTACCTGTATGCAAAAGAAATGGACAAAATGTAAGCCACTGGCTTTATCCTCTTTGCATTCCGAATAAGCAATTGCTTTTCTACAGAATTATTTTCAATCAGCAATTAGCCATGCTGAATAAATATTTTGTAAAGAAGCCATAAGAAACAATTCAGCTTTCCTAAAAAAGTAATTGACTATTGTCTGTTTGCTCTTGAAACATTTTCCTTGGCTTCCTTTGATTGGTTAAGATGGGTAAAGACAAGAACAACATAAATCCCACCATTTTCCTGTTTACTGAATTGTGGACATGCATGGCCTGTAATAGAGTTATAATGGTCATAAAGTTCATTACACAGATTTTAGAATGGGGAGGACTTGTGAATTCTGTATCTGAATTTGCTAATCCTAGTGTTTACAACATGCAGGGAATTAATTTAAAGGGTCTTTAGCTTCTCTCTTTGAGAATACAGTTTGCATACTAACATATGCAGACACACATGGAAACTATACCGTAAGAGAACACAGCTCCACAGAGTCAGTCTGACAGAAGCATCTTTGCCCTCACAGTCAGAAATATACCAGCACTGAAGGAGTAGAAAGGTGGGTCATGATACAAAGTGACTATAATGAAAAAGATGAGTATAAAGTAGGTGCATGGTACTCCTCTAAGTTGTTTTGAAAAAATAGTAATTTTAAAAATTTCTTGTAGATTCTATGACAGGCTTGTGTAAAGTTTCCATAGCACGTATTGGAGAGTCACGAATGATACGTTCATTCATTTGACAAGTTATTTATTTATTTAATGTCTAACTTGTTCAAAAAAGTATTCATGATAATAAAACTAAATCCAATGAAATTTTTTTTGAAAAGTGAAAAGATTAGCAGATGAAAAAGTAAGGGAAAAAGAGTAAGATAAAGATAGGCTAAAGTAATATCAAAAATGGAAGCTGCAGCTAGTGGGTCACCAATTTGTTTCTGAGAGTTTTGGTAGTCAATGAAAACAGAGAAATATAAATCAAACATTCTTATAATCCATACATTAAAAAAAAATCAGAACATTACCAAAGATGAAGTGCAACCATGTGGTGAAGATTTAGACCTAAGAAAAGCTTATCCCATAGATCATAATAAAAATAGTCCTTTATAAAATAATCATTGATGCCTTTGGTGGTGGGGGGTTCCTTACAACAAATATAATGAATTACATCAGGCTATGACCTGTTAGGCTCCTAGGCTGAGGATGTCATGCCTAAAACACAACTTATTGAAACCAGTTCTATTATGAACCAAAAAGAAGAGGAAGAGGAGGAGGGGGAAGAGAAGAAGGAGAAGGAGCAGGAGGAGGAGGAGGAAAGGGAGGAGAAAGAAGAGGACAAGGAGGAGGAGGAGGAGAAGAAACGGTTCACAAAATGCCACCTGCATATCTTCTTCTATACACTGTGAAATGATTCAGGCATTCACATGCATGTGTGCACACATATAATTCATTGTGAAATTAAAATGCATAATCATACAGGAAATCTACTTAGGAAAAGACATATGTAAAGATCCCTATCTATAGTAACTGTATTCAGCCAATTTTTGTCTTATGCATGATAGGGCATGACCAAGAATAATGCATAATGATTATAGGAGATACAATTCTCCAGATGTTACTGACAGAAGAGCAGAGAATGTTAGCACCCAATGGAGCCCATGAAAGGCTACCCTGCATTGTTTTCTACTACTCTAGTCCTAGCCTATGTAATGAGGATTTTAGGATCTTTGTGGTTAGTTGATGGGTGCTTTGGGAAGTTTAGCACATCTTCCAACTCAATATAGGAATTCTTTTTACAGTCTTCAACAACGCCTTCTTGGGCACATTCACTTCACCTTTTTTCTTTTTTTTTTCAGTGCCAGTATTCACTGTATTTTCCCTGGAAACAGAGAGGGAAAGGGAAAAGAGGCAGCATGTGTGTTACAAAATGATGGCAAATGGTAAAGGAAGTCCCCATCATGGCAAAACCAACCATTACATAAATTCCCCAGTGATAGGGTCACCAAAGCCCAATGGGAACTCAGTCCCCATTCCTGCAGTTCAGGAATGACAGGAAGGGATAGGCAGAGAACAGATATGTACACATTGTTCCTACCCTTCCTTCCCATAAGTTCAAGATTTCACACAAAGCTTTTATTTCTAGCAGTAAACATGGAGTTGTATTCATCTGTCTTCTGTTAAACCATCTTGTGGCCACTTTGACATAAGTTTATTGCACCTGCATAAAAGTTCCTGAGTGACGTGGATATATACTTCTTCTCTCTTTCTTGGTCTCCTGACCCCAATTTCTTTATGAAAGGCCTGCTCATTGCTTCTGTCTACCCTAGGATTTGAGATTAAAGTAGGTTTGGTCCATCCAGTGTGAGTATTATGGCATGAATCACATAAAGGAATACTCTTGAACCAGAAAGTTGGGAACAAGGGATAGAGCGTTCCTAGATTTTTCAGAATTTTTACACAAATTGCTTAAGAGTTGTGGAGACACCCCACAAGTTAAATGTGTATGTGCATGGCTGTGTGGGCTTTTGGGGGATGTATGAAAGCAGGGGTATGGTAGAAGTCAGTTTTTTAGGACAGAAGATCTAGTCCAAAGTAGAAAATAGGAGAAGGGGAAGACAAAAGTTAGGATGGCTCAAGGTCCCTACTTTGAGAAGAAGGGCATCCAGTCTTATATTTCAGATTCTTTCTTCCTGGTTTAGAATTTTTGTCAAAGATGTTTTGGCTGTTTTTCTCTTGATTACAAATAGAAGTTTGTAAACAATAAATCCCCAGAAGAACATGGAGAAAGACCAACACATTATATTTACACAAACTAGGCCACTTGGCAATCACCACATCAGTGACTTGTGGAGTTCTTACAAGCCCCAACAAGTTCTACAACTAGAGGGGTGAAGCAGTTGGGGGAGATAAGAACCCAGGATCAGACACACAGCACCTAAATTGTTCTCTTGCATTCACCCTATTTTGACACAGTGAGTCAGGTCTGCGGTGATCTCACAGCATGTAAACAAAACTCCTTTTTCTTTTAGCTACCACAGCACTGTTAATTACTGATCCTGGGTAAAACACTGGCTCCAGGCACCACACACACACAAAAAAACCCCTCATTTATGGGTCGGTCTGGAAGCCAAGGAGGAAAAGCTCAGAATTTTTAAAGGTTAATTTTTAGTCCTCACTTCATATATCTATCCCTGGCCAGCACAAGATGGGTACAGAGGTATCGTTCTTAAAACCTATCCATACAAATTCACATTTTTTTTTAGCAAAACACACATACACCCTGTTGTACATGGTATGCCCAGCAGCTCAATACAGTGAAGGATGGATCTGGTATGTAAAGTGAGTCCCGTGCTCTGGGATTAGAGGTCTGGAACAGTTTTCTGCTTATTTTAATCAGCCTCAGACCTCGGATACCTGTATAAAGTGAAGTGAAAGCAGGTATTCATATATTTAAAAAAAAAAATACTCAGAATAATTGTCAACTCACTGTCTGAATAGTCCTTACAAACTTAGACAACCAAGCATTTTGGTAATTACTTAGTTCACCATCTTAGTTTATAGGTGTAGACTTAGCTTTGAGAAACACTTTTTGAAATTTTGTATCATTCATGTAGCAAAATAAAACCCTATAAAAGGTTTGTGAGATTAGAATGGAACTCTGTAATTGATTTTGTGAGAAAGGATCTTCTTGAAGTTTCATGCATTTTCATAGAACATGCCAGCAGAACCTTGGCCTAAAATGTGAGAGGAGAGAAAATGATGGACATTGCATTGGGAAGAGTTGCAATAATAACCCCTGTGCAGCCTCCTTATACTTTAGTGGAAGTGAAATATCATTATGCTTTAGCACTGAAAAGAGAAAATGTAAAATTGGGGGAAAAATAACAAGTGGATTGATGAAACAAGTCAAAAATTTGCTATTTTACCAGGAAATTGAGGTGAGAGAATGTTTGTATTTCTGATTTCAGGTAACAAGCGTCTATGTCTGGTGCTTTTTCTCCACAAGGCCAGTACATTTTAGTTCAGTTAATTTAAAATGTTATTCTCTTACTAGGTGCCTTGAATTAATTAAGTCTGTATTTACTACTTGAAAGATACAATAGTAAAGTGAAATTTCTGCTTTACTCCTCGAGGTGAATATCTGCAAACTTGGTGTCACTTTTATTTTGAGAAAGAAATATTGGATTAAGCAAATTATGGTGTTCACTGAACTGATACATGGCAGGGGGAGGAGTTCAGAAATGTTTAGCAAAAGGAAGGAAAATTTAGGCATTGGGATCCCCTTGATTTTAATGTGAGTGAAGGGATCCCACTTTCTAATGGTTTAAAATTAAATTATTTTAGCTCTTCTTGTTCTATTCTTTAGGTATCTGTGCCTTCAAAAAATGTTAGAATTAAATAATAAGTATTTAAAATTTCCAAGTAGCATATGTAAACTATCTTTGCAAAACTGTCTGTGCTTAGAGATTTTGGTCAGTTACCTGAAAGAGTCAAAGCAACTTCTTCAAATGTTTAACTAACTTTGGGAAAATAGCTTGGTTGGTAGGACACTTTATCTTTGAATGTTTTAGCTAAAAACTCATTTCTGACCCTACCCAGGTAAGAACATGTAGAGATATTTCACAAGATACAATATTTAAGTAAGATTGCAGTTGCCAAAAGATAAAACCTGAAATTTACTAAAACGTGCAATATGATGATGTTTGCATAAAATTCTGACATTGTAGCACATTCTCTGAAAGCTCAGAGTTGCACAATGAATGTTTTGTGAAAGGAGAACTAAAAGCATTTTTCACCAATTCATATAAAGTCTTCAAGTATGCACATATTATAATTAAAGCTAGTGATGAGGAGGTGACAAATAATCGTTTTGTAAACAACTTGATGCATCTTAAAAGCAACTGTTCGGAGACCAAAAGCATAGAGAAATGCAAAATAATAATCATTGCCCAGGTTTCAAAATTTTTGAGTTTTACTCATACAAAAGGATGTGGTCTGCCTGAAAGGTCTGTTGAATTAATGGAAAAAGGAAAGACAGCTAAACATAGAGAAATTTGAGCCATTTGGAGTTTATACATCATGGTTGGCAGCATGGATTATACTGATTTCGGTAGAAGAAACTGATATAATGAACATTTTTTTTAAAGTAAGATTTTAATTCAAATTGTCATCATAAGTGAGTTTCACAGAACTGGCAGGTTAGAAAAAATAACATATATTCCTTGGTTTGCACCTTGGTAGGGTCTTTGCTTATTTTTTATATGTATATTTTATGTTTGTTAATTTTTTATACTTTTATGCTTAAAAAATTAAAACACTTTAATAGTCACACCTCTGAGCAATCAAGATCTTAGTTTGACAGCCAACCTTCGTATTACAAAAAGATGAGTGACATGCAGGTAAATATAAGTTTAGGTTTTAGTAAACCCAAGTTTTATTTTTAAGGAACAAAACAATTCTTGAGCAGCTGCACATCTCACCCTTGGCACTGAATTTTGTTATCGATTATTCCAAGGCACATGGTCTCCCGCAGCGTTCCTCTTTCATCAGCTTGTGCTCTGGAAATGTGGCTACTCAAGCCACAGGGTGAGTACCTGGAAGTCTGAGGACCCAGGTGGCATCTAGGCACCCCAGACAACTCACACACAAAGTGGCACCTGGGTCCTTCAATTGCCAAGCTCTCTTTTTTCCTTTTCCCTGTTTGAGTGACCAGAGGACTTGGCAACCCTTGCCCTCTATAGCCCTTTAGGATTGTTCTTCAGCAGGAAACATCTGCGACTGGGTCTGGCTCCTGCTGGCTCTGATACAGGCTATTCTATAACCAGAGCTGTTGTAAAGTCATCAGATTGGGCTGATGCTAAGTCATCAAAGGAAAAGAAATATGAGTTGATGCTTATATTTTATTTTAAATCATTTTAGATATGACTTCACTAAAAGGCACAGAAGACATCCTTCTTTGACATCATTTCTCCTTTTAGTATTTATTATGTACATTCCAAATGACACTATATAGTCCATGCACTGTGCTAGGCACTTATGGATATTATACTAATCCTCATAGAAAACATTCAAATTAGGCAGATTTCTTCCCATTTTTCACAAATGGCAGCAGTTAAGTGCTTATTCAAGGGGACATTGAGCAGAGTT
Organism: Balaenoptera physalus; assembly: GCF_965194825.1. Lineage (NCBI taxonomy): Eukaryota > Metazoa > Chordata > Mammalia > Artiodactyla > Balaenopteridae > Balaenoptera > Balaenoptera physalus. Next base: position 45,936,537 of record NC_138886.1, read on the forward strand.
GGGTCTCTAATACAGGCCTCTCTGACTCCATTAGCCCATATGCTACTTCTGATTATTCATGTAGAGGCCATATTACTACGCCAACATGGCTCTGTCTGCCAGCTCTCAGCCAAAGAAGCACATGGCGTTCCCAGTGGCAAGAACATGGAAAACGATCGCTAGCTCTATCCTAGCATTTTAAGAAGTGTGAGTCTCTCGTTTCTTTACCATAGATTGGTTCTGCTGCCATACACAGGAAAGCATACATTTTTCGTTTCCCTCTTTTCTGTGTTATTGATTCCATTTACCTCCCTCCTATCCTTTGTGCCACTATTAGCATACATTTAACGTCTACATAGTTTATAAGCTCCACAAAATAGTATCCTCTTTCAGCAGACAAATATCTTTTAAAAAATCAAGAAAAATGGTCACATACCATAAATAAATATAATATACATAATTTTAATATATTTATATAGTATAATTAACATATTTGATTGTTTTATATATATATATATACCATTCCCCAGACTCTTCAGTCTTCCAGAACAGTCTAAGGCCTATTGTTTGTATCATTTTTCATTCAGTCTAGAGAAATTCCTTTAGTATTTCTTTTCGTGTGGGTGTGCTAATTAAAAACCAAATCTCTTAAATTTTATTCATCTGAGTATCATCATTTTGCCTTTATCTCTGATAAAAAAATTTTCTGGTTGTAGAATTATCGGTGGACATATTTGCCTTCTAGCACTTTAAAATTGGTATTCCATTGCTTTCTGACACCCATTGTGTCTGATGACAAGTTAGCCATAATTCACATACATATTGTCCTGTGTATAGTGTATTGCTTTTCTTGAGATGCTTTTATGACGTTCTATCTTTGTTTCTCAGTAGTATGACCATGGTACAATTAGGTGTAGTTATTCCATGTTATTTTTACTGTTACTTTTTATTTGTATTTTGAAAAAAATTACCAAATGGCTCAGACTTTTTTAATCCCTCTACCTGCTATGTTTTCCACTGCCATTCATTCTGTCTTTCTTGTTCTTTCTCCTTCACGCCACATTTCCTGGCCTCATTTGCCTTTCCTACTTTATACTGTTTCCTCTCATTAACCATATATCTTGGTCTTACATTCCTTGTCTTTGATAATTCTCAGTTATGCTCTCTGTTTGGCAGATTATACCTCCACACCATTGTGTAATCTGAGGACCCTCTGGCTATGAATACTTTACAGAGTAGTTGTACTAATTGTGAAGATTAGTGATATGTGGCCACATGTGTTTCTGAAGTTGAGCAAGTGGTTTTCCTCTTGGACACTTTGAAGACCTACAGATAATTGCTTTATTAACTTGACAGTTATTAAAAAATTTTTTGTTTATGTAATGTCTATTTTTTGCCAGATAGAGGTACCCTGGAACACAGGGATGAGTAGCTCAACCTTACATTCAATTTGGACAGAAAGAGCAGGAGGCAAACATTATAATCTAATGTTATAAACTCTCCAAGAGAGTTTAAACAAAGCAGTATGATAAGGAGCAACTTACTTGTGACTGAAAATTCCATGTGGGAGTACATCATTTTCCAAAGAGATACCATTTGTGCTAAGTCTTGAAAAACTGAGTTGGAGTTTAGCAGATGGAGAAGTGGGTGAGGATTTCAGAGGCAAAAGAAAGAGAATGTTAAAAGATATGAAGACCTGAAACATAATGTTATTATTTGACAAAGTCGGTAGTTCATTTGCTGAATGGATCCTGGACACTTCGGTTGCTTCCATATCTTGGCTATTGTAAATAATGCTGCTGTGAACATTGGTGTGCATGTATCTTTTCCAGTTAGTATTTTTGATTTTTTTGGATATATATCCAGGAGTGGAATTGCTGGATCATATGATAGTTCTCTTTTTATTTTTTTGAGGAATCTCTATACTGTTTTCCATAGAGGCTGCACCAATTTACCTTCCCACCAACAGTGTACAAGGATTCCCTTTTCTCCACATCCTCTGCAACATTTGTTATTTGTAGACTTTTTTTTTTGGCCGCATGGTGCGGCATGTGGGATATTAGTTCCCTGACCAGGGATTGAATTTACACCCCCTGCAGTGGAAGTGTGGAGTCTTAACCACTGGACCACTGGGGAGTCCCTATTTGTAGACTTTTTGATGTCAGTCATTCTGACAGGTGTGAGGTGATATCTCATTGTTGTTTTGCTTTTCATTTCTCTAATCATTAGTGATGTTGAGTATCTTTTCATGTACCTCTTAGCCATCTGTATGTCTTCTTTGGAAGAATGTCTGTTCAGATCTTTGGCCCATTTTTTAAATCAGGTTCTTTGTTTTTTTGATATTGAGTTGTATGAGCTGTTTATATATTTTGGATATTAACCACTTATCAGTCATATCATTTGCAAATATTTTCTCCCATTCAGTAGGCTGTCTTTTCATTTTGTCAATTGTTTTCTTTGCTGTGCAAAATATTTTACGTTTAATTAGGTCCCATTTGTTTATTTTAACTTTTATTTCTTTTGTTTTAGTAGACAAATCCAAGAAATTTTGCTACAATTTATGTCAGAGTGTTATGTCTATGTTCTCTTGTTCTAGGAGTTATGGTTTCAGGTCTTCAATTTAGATATTTCATTCATTTTGAGTTTATTTTTGTGTATATTGTGTGTAAATATCCTAATCTCATTCTTTTAAATGTAGCTGTCCAGTTTTTCCAACACCTCTTATTGAGAGACTGTCTTTTCTCCACTGTATATTCTTGCCTTCTTTGTTGTAGAATAACTGACTATAGGTGTGTGGGTTTATTTATGAGCTCTCTATTCTGTTCCATTGATCTATGTGTCTGTTTTTGTGTTAGTACCATGTTGTTTTGATTACTGTAGCTTTGTAATATAGTCTGAAGTCAGGGAGCATGATACCTCCAGCTTTGTTCTTTTTTTTCAAGAATGCTTTGGCAATTTGGGGTCTTTTGTGGTTCCATATAAATATTAGGATTATTTGTCCTAGTTCTGTGAAAAATGTCATGGGTAGTTTGATAAGGATTGCATTAAATCTGTAGATTTCTTTGGGTAGTAAGGACATTTTAACAATATTATTTCTTCCAATGAAAGAATATCTTTTCATTTCTTTGTATCATCTTGAATTGAGAAATAATATATTTACCCCATGCCAAAGTATCAACCCACAGATCACGCACTGATTACAAATGCTAACATGTACCCTTTTGCAATAGAGATCTGGTGCTTAACAGCTTCACCAAATAAAAAGTTTTGTCATCACTTGTTGTGGTACAACTTTATATGGCACATTTGAAATACACAGTATAACTAGAAAGTATTCTAGCCAGAAATGTTTAATATGAATCTAATTATATCTTTAGATCTAACTTTCAGTTTATAGAAAATTCAGGAGAGAGGAATGTATTGAGAGGAAACAATAAGCCAAATTCAAAATGCATAACATTCCACAAGAAAACTAGCTTGGATTCTTTAAAGTCAATATCACTAAACATATTCTAAATTAAATGGAACTAAAAAAAAAATGATTGAAGGTAGTCATTATGTGAATCTTGATTTGGATTCTGGATTTAAAAACCAAAACATTTAGCTTTCCCTGTCCTTTGCCATGTGGGGATACAAGGAGAAGTTGACATTTGCAACCCAGAGGAAGGTTCTCACCAAGACTCGACCATGTTGCTACCCTGATCTTAGAATTCTAGCTTCGAGAACTGTGAGAAATAAGTATCTGTTGTTTATGGGCCAAAAAACAAAACAACAAAATCCCAAACAAAGCACTTATAAAAGACATTTTGAGGACAATTTGGGAAGATAGAATATGGAATTGATATTAGATATTATGGAGTTATTGCTGCTTTTTTAGGTATGAAAATGACATGTGTTATGTAAGAGAATGTACTTATAAGCTGATACTTGAAGAATCATTTGGCAATGAAATTTTCTATCTGGGACTCACTTCCAAATGGTTCAGCCTAAATAAAATAGGTTAATTGCTAAATCTGAGTGAAGGGCATATGGTGTTCCTTTTCAAACTATTTTTTAAAATTGTTTTGTAGATTTGAATAATTGAATATTTTATAATTAAAAGGTATGGGGACAAAGTTTTCACCTTAAATATGAATCTTCCAAGTTTGAAGTGCTTACTACAGCATTTTTTCATACCTTTCAAGACTTATTCTCTGTCTGGTTGATATTCAGCTGCCATTATTATTTTTCTCTTTTCAATTTTTTATTGATATATAGTTCACATACCACAATGCCATCTTTTAAAAGTGTACAATCAGTGGTTCTTAGTATATTCCCAAGGTTGTGTGACTATCACAACTACAGTAAGTCCCCTACGCATGAACCTCCAAGTTGAGAACTTTCAAAGATGCAAACGTGTATTCACAAGTCCAATCGCGTAAGTTAGTTCATGTGTCTGCAGTACGTTGTCACGTGCGTGCATCCTCTACAAGTGGTTGTGCCTTTGTGTACTTTACTGTACAGTACTGCATAGAGTACAGTAGTATGGTATCTTTATTTCAAGCCCAGGCTGTCCGGAAGCAAGCGTAAAAGCAGCAGTGATGTAACTGGTATTGCTAAGAAGAGATACAGGACTCAGGAAATGGCAAGGGGATTTTCTTTATTTGAGGAGGCACTGTTAGTTTTTGAGGCATAGGACCCAAATGTAGAACTGTACACGAAGGTTGCAGCAGCCATTCAGAATGCAATCCAGTGCTACCGTGTCATCTATGATGAGAAAAAAAAAAGAGCTACTACCCAGACATCACTGGATCGTTTTTTCAAGAGGGTAGATAGAATTGAATCCAGCAAGCAACCAGAACCTGTGCCATCACCGTCAGGTGTGAATGAAATTGCAGCTTGCCCTCTGTCTCCTATTGCTAACAGTCCTTCAGCTCTACCATCTCCCACCTCCTCTCCCTCCTCTAATCAGTAACTCTTCTTGCCTGTTCACTCGATGCCAGACCCTGTATGCCAGCTGTTGTACTGTACTACTGAACGTTTCAAGCTACTGTACTGTAAGATTGAAAGTGTTTTCTTTACATTTTGCTTGTTTATTTATTTATTTTTAAATTAATTAATTTATTTATTTATTTTTGGCTGTGTTGGGTCTTCGTTTCTGTGCCAGGGCTTTCTCTAGTTGCGGCGAGCGGGGGCCACTCTTCATTGCGGTGCGCGGACCTCTCACTATTGCGGCCTCTTTTGTTGTGGAGCACAGGCTCCAGACGCGCAGGCTCAGCAATTGTGGCTCACGGGCCCAGTTGCTCTGCGGCATGTGGGATCTTCCCAGACCCGGGCTCGAACCCGTGTCCCTTGTATTGGCAGGCGGATTCTCAACCACTGCACCACCAGGGAAGCCCTGTTTGTTTATTTTTTATGTACTCTTTGTGTGAAAAGTATTATAAACCTATTACACTACAGTAGTATACAGCTGATTGTGTTAGTTGGATACCTAGGCTGACTTGTTGGACTTATGAACAATTGGACTTATGAACATGCTCTCAGAACGGAACCTGTTCGTATGGAGCGGGCTTACTCTATTTAATTCCAGAGTATTTCATCACCCTCAAAAGAAACTCCTTGTCCATTAGCAGTTACTTCCTGTTTGTACATCCACACAGCGCCTGGAAACCTCTAATCTACTTAATGTCTCTATAGATTTTCTATTCTCAACATTTCAGGTAGATGGAATCATACACATAGGTGGCCTGTGTTGTTTGGCTTTTTATTTTTTATTTTTATTTTTTCGGAGTTAATCATTTATTTTATTTATTTATTTATTTTTAACATCTTTATTGGAGTAAAGTTGCTTTACATTGTTGTGTTACTTTCTGCTGTATAACAAAGTGAATCAGCTATATGTATACATATATCCCCATATAACCTCCCTCTTGGGACTCCCTCCCACCCTCCCTATCCCACCCCTCTAGGTGGTCACAAAGCACCGAGCTGATCTCCCTGTGCTATGTGGCTGCTTGCCACTAGCTATCTGTTACATTTGGTAGTGTATATATGTCCATGCCATTCTCTCACTTTGTCCCAGCTTACCCTTCTCCCTCCCCATGTCCTCAAGTCCTTTCTCTACATCTGCGTCTTTATTCCTGTCCTGCCTCTAGGTTCATCAGAACCATTTTTTAAATTTAAGATTCCATATGTAGGTGTTAGCATACAGTATTTGTTCCTCTCTTTCTGACTTACTTCACTCTGTATGACAGACTCTAGATCTATCCACCTCACTACAAATAACTCAATTTCATTGCTTTTTGTGGCTGAGTAATATTCCATTGTATATATGTGCCACATTTTCTTTATCCATTCATCTGTTGATGGACACTTAGGTTGCTTTCACGTCCTGGCTATTGTAAAGAGTGCTGCAATGAACATTGTGGTACATGACTGTTTTTGAATTACGGTTTTCTCAGGGTATATGCCCAGGAGTGGAATTGCTGGGTCATATGGTAGTTCTGTTTTTAGTTTTTTAGGGAACCTCCATACTGTTCTCCATAGTGGCTGTATCAATTTACATTCCCAACAACAGTGCAAGAGGGTTCCCTTTTCTCCACACCTTCTCCAACATTTATTGTTTGTAGATTTTCTGATGATGCCCATTCTGACCAGTGTGAGGTGATACCTCATTGTAATTTTGATTTACATTTCCCTAATGATTAGTGATGTTGAGCATCCTTTCATGTGTTTGTTGGCAATCTATATATCTTATTTGGGGAAATGTCTATTTAGGTCTCCTGCCCATTTTTGGATTGGTTTTTTTTTTTGATATTGAGCTGCATGAGCTGCTTGTATGTTTTGGAGGTTAATCCACTGTCAGTTGCTTCATTTGCAAATATTTTCTCTGATTCTGAGGGTTGTCTTTTCATCTTGTTCATGGTTTCCTTTGCTGTGCAAAAGCTTTTAAGTTTCATTAGGTCCCATTTGTTTGTTTTTATTTCCATTTCTCTAGGAGGTGGGTCAAAAAGGATCTTGCTGTGATTTATGTCATAGAGTGTTCTGCCTATGTTTTCCTCTAAGAGTTTTATAGTGTCTGGCCTTACATTTAGGTCTTTAATCCATTTTGAGTTGATTTTTGGGTATGGTGTTAGGGAGTGTTCTAATTTCATTCTTTAACATGTAGCTGTCCAGTTTTCCCAGCACCACTTATTGAAGGGGCTGTTTTTTCTCCATTGTATATTCTTGCCTCCTTTATCAAAGATAAGGTGACCATAGGTGCATGGTTTTATCTCTGAGCTTTCTATCCTGTTCCATTGATCTGTATTTCTGTTTTTGTGCCAGTATCATACAGTCTTGATTACTGTAGCTTTGTAGTATAGTCTGAAGTCAGGGAACCTGGTTCCTCCAGCTCTGCTTTTCTTTCTCAAGATTGCTTTGGCTATTCGGGGTCTTCTGTGTTTCCATACAAATTGGGAAATTTTTTGTTCTAGTTCTGTGAAAAATGCCCTTGGTAGTTTGATAGGGATTGCATTGAATCTGTAGATTGCTTTGGGTAGTATAGTCATTTTCACAATGTTGATTCTTCTAATCAAAGAACAGGGTATTTCTCTCGATCTGTTTGTATCAACTTTAATTTCTTTCGTCAGTGGCTTATAGTTTTCTGCATACAGGTCTTTTGTCTCCTTAAATTGTTTTATTCCTAGGTATTTTATTCTTTTTGTTGCGATGGAAAATGGGAGTGTTTCCTTAATTTCTCTTTCAGATTTCTCGTCGTTAGTGTATAGATAGGAATGCAAGAGATTTCTGTGCATTAATTTTGTATCCTGCTACTTTATCAAATTCATTGATTGGCTCCAGTAGTTTTCCGGTAGCATCCTTAGGATTCTCTATGTATAGTATCATGTCATCTGCAAACTGAGTGTTTTACTTCTTCTGTTCTGATTTGGATTCCTTTTATTTCTTTTTTTTCTCTGATTGCTGTTGCTAAAACTTCCAAAACTATGTTGAATAACACTGGTGAGAGTTTGCAAACTCATCTTGTTCCTGTTCTTAGTGGAAATGGTTTCAGTTTTTCACCATTGAGAATGAAGTTGGCTGTGGGTTTGTCATATATGACATTTATTGTGTTGAGGTAGGTTCCCTCTATGCCTACTTTCTGGAGGGTTTTTATCATAAATGGGTGTTCAATTTTGTTAAAAGCTTTTCCTGCATCTGTTGAGCTGATCATATGTTTTTTATCCTTCAGTTTTGTTAATATGGTGTATCACACTGAGTACTTTGCGTATATTGAAGAATCCTTGCATTCCTGGGATAAACCCCACTTGATCATGGTGTATGATCCTTTTAATGTGCAGTTGGATTCTGTTTGCTAGTATTTTGTTGAGGATTTTTGATCTATGTTCATCAGTGATATTGGCTTGCAGTTTTCTTTTTTTGTGACATCTTTGTCTGGTTTTGGTATCAGGGTGATGGTGGCCTTGCAGAATGAGTTTGGGTGTGTTCCTCTCTCTGATATATTTTGGAAGAGTTTGAGAAAGATGGGTGTTAGCTCTTCTCTAAATGTTTGATAGAATTCGCCTGTGAAGCCATCTGGTCCTGGGCTTTTGTTTGTTGGAAGATTTTTAATCACAGTTTCAATTCAGTGCTTGTGATAGGTCTGTTCATATTTTCTATTTCTTCCTGGTTCAGTCTTGGAAGGTTGTACTTTTCAAAGAATTCGACCATTTCTTCCAGGTTGTCCATTTTATTGGCATAGTTGCTTGGAGTAGTCTCTCATGATCCTTTGTATTTCTGCAGTGTCAGTTGTGACTTCTCCTTTTTCATTTCTAATTCTGTTGAACTGAGACTTCTCCCTTTTTTTCTTCATCAGTCTGGCTAATGGTTTATCTATTTTGTTTATCTTCTCAAAGAACCGGGTTTTAGTTTTATGGATCTTTGCTATCGTTTCCTTCATTTATTTCTGATGTGATCTTTATGATTTCTTTCCTTCTGCTAACTTTGGGGTTATTTTTATGTTGTTCTTCTTTCTCTAATTGATTTAGGTGTAAGCTTAGGTTGTTTATTTGAGATTTTTCTGGTTTCTTGAGGTAGAATTGTATTACTATAAACTTCCATCTTAGAACTGCTTTTGCTGCGTCCCATATGTTTTGGGTCATCGTGTTTTCATTGTCATTTGTTTCTAGGTATTTTTTGATTTCCTCTTTGATTTCTTCACTGATCTCTTGGTTATTAGTAGCGTGTTGTATAGCCCTTATGTTTGTGTATTTTTTACAGTTTTTTCCCTGTAATTGTTACCAATCTCAGCACTGTGGTCAGAAAAGACACTTGATACGATTTCAATTTTCTTAAATTTACCAAGGCTTGATTTGTGACCCAAGATATGATGTATCCTGGAGAATGTTCCATGAGCACTTGAGAAGAAAGTATATTCTATTGTTTTTGGAAGGAAAGTCCTGTAAATATCAGTTAAGTCCATCTTGTCTAATGTGTCATTTAAAGCTTGTGTTTCCTTATTTATTTTCATTTTGGATCATCTGTCTATTAGTGAAAGTGGGGTGTTAAAAGTCGCCTACTATGACTGTGTTACTATCGATTTCTCCTTTTATGGCTGCTAGCATTTGCCTTATGTATTGAGGTGCTTCTATGTTGGGTGCATAAATATTTACTGTTATATCTTCTTCTTGGATTGATCCCTTGATCATTATGTTGTGTCCTTCTTTGTCTCTTGGAATACTCTTTATTTTAAAGTCTGTTTTGTCTGATATGAGAATTGCTACTCCAGCTATCTTTTGATTTCCATTTGCATGGAATATGTTTTTCATCCCCTCACTTTCAGTCTGTATGTGTCCCTAGGTCTGAAGTGGGTCTCTTGTAGACAGCATATATACAGGCCTTGTTTTTGTATCCATTCAGCCAGTCTGTGTCTTTTGGTTGGAGCATTTAATCCATTTACATTTTAGGTAATTTTCGATATGTATGTTCCTATTACCATTTTCTTAATGGTTTTGGGTTTGTTTTTGTAGGTCTTTTCCTTCTCTGTGTTTCCTACCTAGAGAAGTTCTTTTAGCATTTGTTGTAATGGTGGTTTGGTGGTGCTGAGTTCTCTTATCTTTTGCTTGTATGTAAAGGTTTTAATTTTTCCGTTGAATCTGAATGCGATCCTTGCTCGGTAGAGTAATGTTGGTTGTAGGTTTTTCCCTTTCACCACTTTAAATTTGTCCTGCCACACCCTTCTGGCCTACAGAGTTTCTGCTGAAAGATCAGCTGTTAACCTTATGGGGATTCCCTTGTATGTTATTTGTTGCTTTTCCCTTGCTACTTTTAATATTTTTTCTTCCTATTTAATTTTTGAAAGTTTGATTAATATGCATCTTGGCACGTTTCTCCTTGGATTTATCCTGCCTGTGACTCTCTGCTCTTCCTGGACTTGGGTGGCTATTTCCTTTCCCGTCCTAGGGAAGTTTTCAACTATAATCTCTTCAAATATTTTCTCACACCATTTCTTTTTCTCTTCTTCTTCTGGGGTCCCTATAATTCAAATATTGGTGCATTTAATGTTGTCCCAGAGGTCTCTGAGACTGTCCTAATTTCTTTTCATTCTTTTTTCTTTATTCTGCTCTGTGTTAGTTATTTCCACTATTTTATCTTTCAGGTCACTTATCCGTTTTTCTGCCTCAGTTATTCTGCTATTGATTCCTTCTAGAGAATTTTTAATTTCATTTATTGTGCTGTTCATCATTGTTTGTTTGCTCTTTAGTTCTTCTAGGTCCTTGTTAAACGTTTCTTGTGTTTTCTCCATTCTATTTCCAAGATTTGGATATCTTTACTATCATTATGGTGAATTCTTTTTCAGGTAGACTGCCTATTTCCTCTTCTTTTGTTTGGTCTGGTGGGTTTTTACCTTGCTCCATCATGTGCTGCATATTTCTCTGTCTTCTCATTTTGTTTAACTTACTATGTTTGGGGCCTCCTTTTTGCAGGCTGCAGGTTTGTAGTTCCTGTTGTTTTTGGTGTCTGCCCCCAGTGACTGAGGTTGGTTCAGTGGTTTGTGTAGGCTTCCTGGTGGAGAGGACTGGTGCCTGTGTTCTGGTGGGTGGGGCTAGATCTTGTCTTTCTGGTGGGCAGGGCTTTGTCCGGTGGTGTGTTTTGGGGTGTCTGTGAACTTAGTATGATTTTAGGCAGCCTCTCTGCTGATGGGTGGGGTTGTGTTCCTGTCTTACTAGTTGTTTGGCATGGGGTGTCCAGCACTGGAGCTTACTGGCCGTTGGGTGGAGCTGGGTCTTAGCGTTGAGACAGATCTCTGGGAGATTCTCACCGATTTATATTATGTGGTGTTGGGAGGTCCCTGGTGGTCCAATGTCCTTAACTTGGCTTTGCCACTTCAGAGGTTCAGGCCTGATACCAACCCAGAGCACCAAGACCCTGTCAGCCACATGGCTCAGAAGAAAAGGGAGAAAGAAAGAAAGAAAAAGACAATAAAAATTTTAAAAATAATAAATAAAAAATGAAAGAAAATTTTAACATAAAAAATAATAATTTAATAAAAGAGCAACCAAGCCAATAAAGAAATCTACCAATTATAACAAGCGCTAAAAACTAAAGTAAGATAAACATAAAAATCAGAAACAAATCAGTCGCAGACAGCAAACCCCAAGTCTACAGTTGTTCCCAAAGTCCACTGCTTCAATTTTGGGATGATTCATTGTCTATTCAGGTATTCCACAGATGCAGGGAACCTCAAGTTTATTGTGGGGATTTAATCTGCTGCTCCTGAGGCTACACAGAGAAATTTCTCTTTCTCTTCTTTGTTCGCACAGCTCCTGGGGTTCAGCTTTGGTTTTGGCTCTGCCTCTGAATGTAGGCCGCCCTCAGGCACATGTTCCCCGTCCAGACAGGAAGGGGTTAAAGCAGCGGCTGATTAAGGGGCTCTGGCTCACTCAGGCCGGGGGGAGGGTGGAGTACGGTAGTTATAGTTGGAATGTGGGGCGAACCTGTGGTGGCAGAGTCTGGCGTGACGTTGCAACTGCCTGAGGCACACTGTGTGTTCTCCCAGGGAAGTTGTCCCTGGATCACAGGAACCTGGCAGTGGTGGGCTGCACAGGCTCTGGGGTGGGGGTGGTGGGGGCTGTGGACAGTGACCTGTGCTTGCACACAGGATTCTTTGTGGCTGCAGCAGCAGCAGCGTTAGCATTTCATGCCCGTCTCTGGGGTCCAAGCTGATAGCCGCGGCTCGCGCCCATCTCTGGAGCTCGTTTAGGCTGTGCTCTGCCTCCTGTGGGCAGATGGGGAAGGAATCCCCTCTCCTCACGCACCCTGAAACAATGGTCTCTTGCCTCTTAGGCAGTTCCAGACTTTTTCCTGGACTCCCTCCCCGCTAGCTGTGGCGCACTAGCCCCCTAAAGCTGTCTTCACGCAGCCAACCCCAGTCCTCTCCCTGGGATCTGACCTCTAAAGCCTGAGCCTCAGCTCCCAGCCCCCACCCGCCCTGGTGGGTGAGCAGACAAGCCTCTCAGGCTGGTGAGTGCTGGTCGGCACTGATCCTCTGTGCAGGAATCTCTCCTCTTTGCCCTCTGCACCCCTGTTGCTGCGCTCTCCTCCGTGCCTCCAAAGCTTCCCCCCAAGCCACCCCCCATCCCTGCCAGTGAAGAGGCTTCCTAGTGTGTGGAAATTTTTCCTCTTTCCCAGCTCCCTCCCAGAGATACAGGTCCTGTCCTTATTCTTTTGTCTCTGTTTTTTCTTTTTTCTTTTGCCCTACCCAGGTACATGGGAATTTTCTTGCCGTTTGGGAAGTCTGAGGTCTTCTGCCAGAGTTCAATAGGTGTTCTGTAGGAGTTGTTCCACTTGTAGATGTATTTTTGATGTATTTGTGGGGAGGAAGGTGATCTCTACGTCTTACTCCTCCGCCATCTTGAAGGTCCCCCCGTTTGGCTTTTTAAACTTAGTGTTATGCTTTCAAGATTCAACGTACTATAGCATGTTTCAGTATTTCATTCCTTTTTATGGCTGTATAGTATGCCATTGTATGGACATACCACATTTTATTTATCCATTCATCAGTTATTGGACATTCAAGTTGTTTACAGTTTTTGGCTGTTATGATAATGCTGCTAGAGTCATTTTTGCATAAGTTTTTATGTAAACATATGTTTTCAGTTATACCTAGGAATAGAATTGTTGGGTCATATGGTAACTGTTTAACCTTTTGAGGAACTGCCCAACTTTTTTCCAAAAGAGCTGCATCATTTTACATTCCAACCAGCAATATATGAGGATTCTAATTTCTTTACTTCTTCACCAACATTTGCTATTGTTCATCTCTTTTTCTTTCTAAAATTTTTGTTGAAGTAAGCCATTGTGTGATTTTGTTTTCCAAATGTAGTGTATGGGTGATAATACTTCAAGGCTTGTCAGAAAATAGTTTTACTTTTTCTCAACACAGGTGGATCTATATATAGGAGTGTTCAAAATAATTTTTGATCAGAATTTTTAAAGCACCATCTTCTAGTCTTCAGCATGGATATAAAATTAAGTCTCATCACTTTTCTGGCAGTACGTGTGTATATATGAGTTTGCATGTGTATGCACATGCATGTGCCTGTGTCCACATATGTATTTGTTTCTCTTTAGAAGCTTTCAGAATATTCTCTTTATACTTGCACTTTTAAAATTGCATGAGGTTGTGTCTTACTATGAGTCTTCTTTATTTACCTTTCTTGGCCTTCAATAGGCTTTTTCCATTTCAGAACTTTCCGTTTAAAAATTAAAACTCAGGATAATATTGTTCTATCAAGTTTTGTTTGTTTCTTCCTTCCCATTGTGACTCTTCTAGGAGCTCCTATTAGGTAGAACTTGAAGTTCAAAATCTAATGTCCATGTGTCTGCTTTTTCCCTTGTATTTTCTTTACATTCCTTTTTTAATATAATTTAGGAATAGATTTTTTCAGTTTTTCTTCCTGATTATAGGTTAATCTTTAGACTAACAACTTATTTTTCTACCCTTCAAATGAATCTATTATTCAATACCTATATTTTTAATATCAGATATTATTTCTTCTTGTTTTCATTACAACTTTTGTATTCTTTATGAAGATAAAAGCTTCTTATTAGAATATATTCTAAATTTCTATTCACTGAATTATGTATTTTTCCTCTAAGCTAAATTTTTTTGTTTATTCATCTTTTTCATCCGTGCTATGAGATTCCTGAAATATTTGGTCATCTGAAGTTCTTGTTTCATAGATCTTGTTGCATAGGTCGATAATTACACTCAGCTGAAATGGAATTCCTCTGTAGTAGCATGATTCTGATGAGCAGGGCATTCAGAGACAGGCTTTTTTTTGAATTCCATGAATATGAAGCTGACAGGCAAATGGGCCAAAGTAAAGAGGAATATAAACTGACTCCTGGGCATAGCTTCCTTTTTTTCTCGAGTGTTTAAGACAAGGTTCTAAATTAAGCTAGGAGATGGATGGTCTAGCATGACCTCAGTGGGGATGACTCACCTCTCCTCTGTGTGGTCTCCCATCCTTCAGTAGGTGTTTTTGGGATTATTCTCATGGAGGAGGCAGTGTTCTAAGAGTGAAAGCAGAAGCACACAAGACCCTTTGAGACCCAGGCTTGAAATAAGCACTCTGCCCTTTCTAGCATATTCTTTTGGTCAAAGTAAATCACAAGACCAGACAAGATTAAACAGTAAAGATATAGACTTCATATCTTGATGAGAGCAGTAACAAGGTCTTATTGAAAGGGGTATGAATAGAAGGATGAATGAAAAACTGGGGCCATTTTTGTAATCAAGCTACCACACAATTTTCCAGAAGTTCCTCAAATTTCCCTGCCTACTCTTGTCACTGTGCTAATTATTTATCTGTTTCCCCTCGGTTGCATGCCCACCCTTTAGAATCCTTTTTTCTTATACTGGAGATGAGACTCTGCAACTAAATATTTTATACATTTTACAGTCAGCTGGCTTCTAGAGAGGTTCTGCAAATGGGGAGCAAAGGAAGGAGAGTGGAAGGCAGAAGGAGGGGGGAGAAACTTGCTTTTTGTTTTCAGCTCTGAGCAGTTTCCCTCCAACAGGGACAATGGACAGCTATAGGCTCTAACTTCGTAGTTTCTTTGCACTCCCAGCCCCAGTCATTCCCTGTTCCCTCAGAAGTATCAGCAGTGAGCAGTAAGTCATGTACCCCTCAGTGAGTGGAGCTTTAGCTGCACGGTACTTATCTCCAAATAGCAGTCATGCAGCGGCTGGGGGGGGGGGGGGGCGTGTTTCTTCTCCAGTCTCCTAGGTCTTAATAACTTTACCTCTTTTTCCTTTTTATGTTCTCAGCCCTAGGAATTTTAACTGCTTCCTGCAGTTACTAATACCTGTGTTAGCTCAGAATTCTTTTAGCTCTTTCTGCCTTCCAACACCTGTATAACAAATTACCTATGTTATCTATTAAGATAGCCCATATGGTTTCCATTTCTTGACGTAACTCTAAGAGATAAAGTCACTCTCTTGTTTTCCAGAATTTTGGTTTCATTTGTTTTTTTGTATTTTTTCAGTAATTTTTATAAGATTTTCAAAGGAACAATAGATGCAAAGGCTCAGAGCACTATATTATTATAATTTTAGTAAGAGCATTTAACATGAGATTTACTCTCTTAATAAATGTTTAAGTGTACAATCCAGCAATCCCACTTCTGGATATATATACAAAATCATTGAGATCAGGCTCTTGAAGAGGTATTTGTACTTTCACGTTCATCACAGAATTATTCACAGAAACTTAAAACACGGAAGCAACCTAAGTGTCCACTGATGGATGCATAAGCAGTATCAGTATATACATGCAATGGAATATTATTCAGCCTTAAAAAGGAAGGAAATATTGACATATGCTGCAAAATAGATGATACTTGAGGACATTATGCTAACTGAAATAAGCCAGTCACAAAAAAGACAAATACTGTATACGATTTTGCTTATATGAGATACTTAGAATAGCCAAAATCATACAGACAAAAAGTTGAATGGTGGTTGTTAGGAACTGAGGAGTCGTTTGTTGATCTGTGGCAGCCCCCTCCACAGACCCCCAAGGTAGCTTGAACTACCCCAGGCACGTGGAACTCCAAAGAACATATTTTATAAATGCTGATTTAAGTGAAAAATAGTTAGAATATTTTGCAATTTCTTGTATAATCCTTAAGTGAAGCCAAGAAAGGAAGAGAACTTGGAGGTATTGGATGAAAATGAGAGGTTGACACTGACCTCGGAAAGTATAAAATTGTAAAAGTCTAACTGTGAAAAAATCCAAAAAGTAGGTGATTATAACACAGCATGATGAATACTAAAATTGTGGTAAACACATCTCTCTGATAGTTTATAGAATAAGGAAAACCAGATTGACTGGTTATTTTTGTAGTACTTTGTATACCAAGGTCATTTAGCACTGGCAAGGGTGAACATGCACCTCCAGTGACCCAAACCCTCACGTTCACTTGCCTCCTCTCTGTAAGTCAACTCAAATTAAAAGATTTTCCACCTAAATGCAAAAATGCCCAGAAGGGAACCATTGATTAAGAGATATGGATCAACACAGTCAAACCATTTTCTACTTAAACTTACAAAAGCCCCAAAGCCAGACTGGACTCAGTCTGTTAGAACAGTAAATTCATACTGCCAATCTCATTCTGACATTTGGACAATCCTAGTATCACCATTTTAATGGCTAATGATATATGCTGCTAATAACCTAAAGACTGATGTCATGCATGAATACTCTGGAGAGGAATATATAGCCTCATTTTTGATTGTTACAGAACAAGAAAGCAGTTTTAAAAGCTATTTTTTCCTTGCAATGATACATTTTTTTTATTATTATCATGTGACTATTTCCCACCATGATCAGTCATCCATATATAGTTAGTGATTTACTGTATGGAAAGGGGAAAGGAAACAATGATTTTTCATTTTTTTAAGTCCTAGATTAAGACCTCCAATGCAAGTGCCTACTGAGTTATAGATTAGTACTATGATAATTTTCCAATGGCTAAAGTCAGTCATATGCAGGAATTAACGATGCCATTTGAAAACATGCCTATTACTGCTCCCAACCTGCTTTGATACATCCCTTATTAACACTGCTTTGAAGCCAGAAAAGGATCTACTTTGAAGTGACTGGTTTAAAAAGTCTCAGTATTCTAAATTAGAACATTATTTTGTAGTCTGATCTGTCTTAATAAATCTCTCAGTATGAAAATTTCTAAGATGGAATTCTTCCTCCTCTTTAAAAAAGCCTTTAAAGAAGTTTCCAATGAAATATCAAGCGGGATATGTTATGCTTTTTGAGTGGATAAACCATTGTTTAATAAGTACAGAACTGATGATTTAATATGAGTACACAGTAATATAAAGTTAAGAATAGAGACTTTTAAAAAAATGTATACCCTAAGGTATGTATTACTGCAAAAAATAATATAAAAAATGTATGTCCCACTATACATCTGGTAAGATATTTTGTTGCAAGTAAGAATGAGTAGCACTTTCCTGTTTTGGCAAACAGGCTAGACATATTGTTTTAAAAAACAATAAAACAGCAAAACTTATTCACATGGATTTTTTGTTACAATATGCTCTTGCATTATTGAGATATAACTTAAATTCAACAAAATGCACTGATTTTACATACACTATTTTATGAATTTTGACAAATATATATTCATGGTTAACCCACACCCCTATCAAGATATAGAACATTTCTTCATTCCACAGTGTTCCCTCATGCCATATTTAGTCAATTCCTGTCCCTCCTTCTCCCTCAGTACCAAAGGCATCTTGATTTCTATGACCATAGATTTGTTTTACCTGATCTAGATTTTCATATAAATGGAATCATTTGTATTGGTTTCTTTAGTACAACAAACTGTTTTTGATATTTATCTGTTGTAACACTTATTAATAATTTATTCATTTTAATTTCCAAGTAGTATTCTGTTTTATAGATGTACCATAATTTGTTTGTCCGTTCTGTCAGTAGACAATTTTTGCATAGTTTATTCACTCAGGAATTACCAAATCCATGCCCCTAGTGGTGGGGGCAGCTGGTGGTAGTTCAGTTTGAGAAGGGGCCTCAGTACCAGACTTGCCAGATGATGGTCTTTTGCCCCAAGTTACACATCACATAAAAACTATGGAAATGGCAGAATTGAGATTCAAGTGGGGACTAGACCAGAAAAAAAAAGTGACACATGACATTAAAATGAAGAATACAGCCACTAGTAAATAGAATGAGCCCAGTATCTTCAACAGAGGCCAAAGAGCAAAGAGTTGCCATGGGAAAATGACAGGCTTAGAGCCAGTGAAAGATTAGTCCTGGGCAAATGCTAGTGACAGTCAATACTGTCTAGATTCTGGACTTTTCTTGTGCAGCATGCTTTGTGGGGCAAGTGTAGCTGCTTATATGGTACCATGGGTGGTCCATTTACGATCAGAACAATTCAATATTTATTTTTGATCGTAAAAGTAAAAAAGAAAGCAAAGAGAACTTACACCTAGAATAGACAGTTTAAAAGTGGAAATGAGGATCCATCATACACTGGTATAACTAAGTAAATAATATTTTGATCTACTGTCACATAATCCAGAACAGGTTATTATCTTGAAATGGACTAGCATCCCTATTCCTGAACATTACAACCAGGAATATTGTTAGTTTAAACATTCTTTTTTCATTTGAATTCATAGTGAGGATTTCAATGTAATATAATCCTCATTTCGGAAGTGTTTTTATTTAAGCTTGTTTTCTTGCAAGGGGAAGAAGCCCAGTGAGGACAGATCAATTAAAAAGAGGATTTTGGAAAAGGATACCTGTGGAAAGATAGGGAGTGTGGAATCTGGGAAAAATCTAAATGGCTGGGAAGGTTCTCCTCTTTGAGTTCACCCATGCATATTGCTCTCAAAATACTTCTTACATTTATGAAATTATTTACCACTGCAATGTATCATAGGATCATTAGCGGTACTTATTATATCTTAGTATTTAGCAGAGTACAGTACCTGATGTCTGGTAAGCACTCTGTAAATTTGTTAAAGTGAATTGACCTGTTTGCTCTTTCTGGAATTTTTTTTTTCATTTTGTCTGTTAAAATCCACTTGATTCTTGACTCATCTCAAAATTATCTTTCTCCATGGAAACTTCATTGACTATTTAGAGTTATTTCTTTCTTATTTTTTGCCATACACTGTATATTACTCTTACTACCCTTAACATTACTTGTTGTGACTATTTATTTACATGTCTATCTCTTGTAATAGACTGTGATCTCCTTGAAGAAAGAGTGTTCTTCTTCCTTCCCTTTTCCCCATCTAAGACAGGGTGGGTAGACACTGGTTAAATACATTATTCAGTTCATCGCTCAGTATTTGACAATTATTTCTTGAGCATTTACCATATGTCATGTACTGTTTTAACCACAGTGAATTCAGTGGTGAACAAAATATATAAACCACTTGACCTCATGTAACTTGTATTCCTATATAGGAGCCAAACAATAAACAAATAAGACAGTGTAATATCATGTAGTAATAAGAAGAAAATAAAGATAGGTAAAGGGGTGGAGGTATTTAGGTAGGGTGATCATGGAGGCCTCTCTAATATGTTGACAGTTGACTAGTGATCTGAGTATAGTTAGAAATCAAACTTTGAGAACATCTGTTGCTAGAACATTCCATTTTGAGGAAACAGCAAGCAGAGGTCAGAGAAAGAAGTGTGTTTGATGTAGTTTTCAAAGTGGCTAGTGTATCTGGAATAGAAGAAGTGAGCAGAGATTAGAGAAGAAAACTGAGGACAGATCTTCTAGACCATAGTAAGAAATTTGGATTTTAAAATGCTCAGAATAAATGAAAGAAGGAACGGACATTATATTCTCATGAGTCTGTTCTAAAATATGTAATAGCCTGTGACTATTACATAATGTGACTATTTTTCAAGTGTAACATATTTAAGATTTTCTAATAAACATTGACCTCAAGAGCAGTTATTCTGGAATGAAGGGAACTATTTCAATGATATTCTCACTGTTCAAGACATTTTGGAGGCCCAGTCCCTAGGTCAGTCCCGGGGGCACAGGTCTTGAGTGCATTCCCTGCCTGGCTCTGGGCTCCATGCTGTGTCCTGGTCAGTGTCTGTGCCCCTCTTCCCTGGTGCTGCACCCACAGGCTGAGAGATCCTTGAATACTCCTAGACCAAAGACTGGGTCCAGAAAATTATCAGAGTTTTTCTTGCAAACTCGGCTACAATTCAGTGAGAAGATGCAGGTGGCACAACTAATGTATGTTATTTCTTTGAGTGGATCTTCATTTCACTAATTATTGTGTAGAAATTACAAGACTTTCAAAATGGAGACTCCTGATAACATCATAAGAGGAGCTCACACCTCCTTCAATTGACCATATGGCTGACAGGGTCTTGGTGCTCTGGCCGGGTGTCAGGCCTGAGCCTCTGAGGTGGGAGAGCCGAGTTCAGGACATTGGACCACCAGAGACCTCCTGGCCCGACGTAATATCAATCGGTGAAAGCTCTCCCCGAGATCTGCGTCTCAACACTAAGACCCAGCTCCACTCAACGACCAGCAAGCTCCAGTACTGGACAGCCCATGCCAAACAACTAGCAAGACAGGAACACAACCCCACCCATTAGCAGAGAGGCTGCCTAAAATCATACTAAGTTCACAGACATCCCAAAACAAAACACCAGACACGGTCCTGCCCACCAGAAAAAAAAGATCCAGCCTCATCCACCAGAACACAGGCACCAGTCCCCTCCACCAGGAAACCTACACAACCCACTGAAGCAATATAACCCACTGGGAGCAGACACCAAAAACAACGGGAACTACAAACCTTCAGCTTGTGAAAAGGAGACGCCAAACACAGTAAGTTAAGCAAAATGAGAAGACAGAGAAATATGCAGCAGATGAAGGAGCAAGGTAAAACCCCACCAGACCAAACAAATGAAGAGGGAAATAGGCATTCTTCTCTGAAAAAGAATTCAGAGTAATGATAGTAAAGCTGATCCAAAAAATTTGGAAACAGAATGGAGAAAATACAAGAAACGTTTAACAAGGAACTAGAAGAACTAAAGAGCAAACAAACAATAATGAACCACACAATAAATGAAATTAAAAATTCTCTAGAAGGAATCAATAGCGGAATGACTGAGGCAGAAGAACAGATAAGGGACCTGGAAGATAAAAGAGTGGAAATAACCACTGCAGAGCAAAATAAAGAAAAAAGAATGAAAAGAATTGAAGACAATCTCAGACAACAGTAAACACACCAACATTTGAATTATAGGAGTCCCAGAAGAAGAGAAAAAGAGAAGGACTGAGAAAATATTTGAGGAGATTATAGTTGAAAACTTCCCTAATATGGGAAAGGAAATAGTCAAGTCGAGGAAGTGCAGAGAGTCACAGGAAGGATAAATCCAAGGAGAAACACGCCAAGATATATATTAATCAAACTATCAAAAATTAAATACAAAGAAAAAATATTAAAAGTAGCAAGGGAAAAACAATAAATAACATACAAGGGTATCCCAGTAAGGTTACCAGCTGAACTTTCAGCAGAAACTCTGAAAGCCAGAAAGGTGTGACAGGACATATTTAAAGTGATGAAAGGGGAAAACCTATAACGAAGATTTACTTTACCTTTACCCAGCAAGGATCTCATTCAGATTCGATGGAGAAATTAAAACCTTTACAGACAAGCAAAAGCTAAGAGAATTCAGCACCACCAAACCAGCTTGACAACAAATGCTAAAGGAACTTCTCTAGTCAGGAAACACAAGAGAAGGAAAAAACCTACAATAACAAACCCAAAACAATTAGAAAATGGTAATAGGAACATACGTATCGATAATTACCTTAAATGTAAATAGATTAAATTCTCCAACCAAAAGACATAGACTGGCTGAATGGATACAAAAAACAAGACCCATATATATGCTGTCTACAAGAGACCCATTTCAGACGTAGGAACACATACAGACTGAAAGTGAGGGGATGGAAAAAGATATTCCATGCAAATGGAAATCAAGAGAAAGCTGGAGTAGCAATTCTCATATCAGACAAAATAGACTTTAAAATAAAGACTATTACAAGAGACAAAGAAGGACACTACATAATGATCAAGGGATCAATCCAAGAAGAAGATATAACAATGATAAATACTTATGCACCCAACATAAGAGCATCTCCATACATAAGGCAAATGCTAACAGCCATAAAAGGGGAAATCGACAGTAGCACAATCATAGTAGGGGACTTTTAACACCCCACTTTCACCAATGGACAGATCATCCAAGATGAAAATAAATAAGGAAACACAGCTTTAAATGACACATTAAACAAAATGGACTTGATTGATATTTATAGGACATTCCATCCAAAAGCAACAGAATACACTTTCTTCTCAAGTGCTCATGGAATGTTCTCCAGGATACATCATATCTTGGATCACAAATAAAGCCTTGATAAATTTAATAAAATTGAAATCGTATCAAGTGTCTTTTCTGACCACAATGCTATGAGACTAGATATCAATTACAGGAAAATATCTGTAAAAAACACAAACATATGGAGGCTAAACAATACACTATTTAATAACCAAGAGGTCAGTGAAGAAATCAAAGAGGAAATCAAAAAATACCTAGAAACAAAGGACAGTGAAAACACGATGCCCCAAAACCTATGGGATGCAGCAAAAGCAGTTCTAAGAGGGAAGTTTATAGCAATACAATCCTACCTCAAGAAACAAGAAACATCTCAAATAAACAACCTAACCTTACACCTAAAGCAATTAGAGAAAGAACAACAACAACAACAACAAAAAAAAAAACCCAAAGTTAGCAGAAGGAAAGAAATCATAAAGATCAGAGCAGAAATAAATGAAAAAGAAATGAAGGAAACAATAGCAAAGATCAGTGAAACTAAAAGCCGGTTCTTCGAGAAGATAAACAAAATTGATAAACCATTAGCCAGACTCATCAAGAAAAAAAGGGAGAAAACTCAAATCAACAGATTTGGAAATGAAAAAGGAGCAGTAACAACTGACACTGCAGAAATACAAAGGATCATGAGGGATTACTACAAGCAACTATATGCCAATAAAGTGGACAATCTGGAAGAAATGGACAAATTCTTAGAAAAAGCAAAACTTCCGAGACTGAACCAGGAAGAAATAGAAAATATAACAGACCAATCAAAAGCACTGAAGTTGAGACTGTGATTAAAAATCTTCCAACAAACAAAAGCCCAGGACCAGATGGCTTCAAGGGTGAATTCTATCAAACATTTAGAGAAGAGCTAACACCTATCCTTCTCAAACTCTTCCAAAATATATCAGAGGGAGGAACACTCCCAAACTCATTCTGCAAGGCCACCATCACCCTGATACCAAAACCAGACAAAGATGTCACAAAAAAAGAAAACTGCAAGCCAATATCACTGAGGAACATAGATGCAAAAATCCTCAATAAAATACTAGCAAACAGAATCCAACAGCACATTAAAAGGATCATACACCATGACCAAGTGGGGTTTATCCCAGGAATGCAAGGATTCTTCAATATACGCAAAGCACTCAGTGTGATACACCATATTAACAAACTGAAGGATAAAAACCATATGATCATCTCAATAGATGCAGAAAAAGCTTTTGACAAAATTCAACACCCATTTATGATAAAAACTCTCCAGAAAGTATGCATAGAGGAACTTACCTCAACATAATAAAGGCCATATATGACAACCCCACAGCCAACCTCATTCTCAATGGTGAAAAATTGAAACCATTTCCACTAAGATCAGGAACAGGACAAGGTTGCAAACTCTCACCACTATTATTCAACATATTTTTAGAAGTTTTAGCCACAAAAATCAGAGAAGAAACAGAAATAAAAGGAATTCAAATCAGAAAAGATGAAGTAAAACTGTCACTGTTTGCAGATGTCTTGGTACTCTACATAGAGAATCCTAAAGATGCTACCAGAAAACTACTAGAGCTAATCAATGAATTTGGTAAAGTAGCACGATACAAAATTAATGCACAGAAATCTCTTGCATTCATATACACTAATGATGAGAAATCTGAAAATGAAATTAAGGAAACACTCCCATTTACCCTTGCAACAAAAAGAATAAAATACCTAGGAATGAACCTATCTAAGGAGACAAAAGACCTGTATGCAGATAACTATGGCACTGATGAAAGAAATTAAAGATGATACAAACAGATCAAGAGATATACCATGTTCTTGGATTGGAAGAAACAACATTGTGAAAATAACTATACTACCCAAAGCAATCTACAGATTCAATGCAATCCCTCTCAAACTACCAATGGCATTTTTCACAGAACTAGAACAAAAAAAATCACAATTTGTATTGAACACAAAAGACCCCGAATAGCTAAAGCAATCTTGAGAAAGAAAAACGGAGCTGGAGGAACCAGGCTCCCTAACTTCAGACTATACTACAAAGCTACAGTAATCAAGACAGTATGGTACTGGCACTAAAACAGAAATGTAGATCAATGGAACAGAATAGAAAGCCCAGAGATATACCCATGTACATATGGTCACCTTATCTTTGATAAAATAGGCAAGAATATACAATGGAGAAAAGTCGGCCTCTTCAGTAAGTTGTGCTGGGAAAACTCTACAGCTACATGTAAAAGAATGAGTTTAAAACACTCCCTAACTCCATACACAAAAATAGACTCAAAATGGATTAAAGACCGAAATGTAAGGCCAGACACTGTAAAACTCTTAGAGGAAAACATAGGCAGAACACTCTATGACATAAATCACAGCAGGATCCTTTTTGGCCCACCTCCTAGAGAAATGGAAATAAAAACAAAAATAAACAAATGGGACCTAAGGAAACTTAAAAGCTTTTGCACAGCAAAGGAAACCATGAACAAGATGAAAAGACAACCCTCAGAATGGGAGAAAATATTTGCAAGTGAAGCAGCTGACAAAGGGTTAATCTCCAAAATATACAAGCAGCTCATGCAGCTCAATATCAAAAAAAACAAACAACCCAATCCAAAAATGGGCAGAAGACCTAAATAGACATTTCTCCAAAAAAGATATACAGATTGCCAACAAACACATGAAAGGATTCTCAACATCACTAATCATTAGAGAAATGCAAATCAAAACTACAATGAGATATCACCTCACACCGGTCAGAATGGCCATGATCAAAAAATCTGCAAACAATTAATGCCGGAGAGGATGTGGAGAAAAGAGAACCCTCTTGCACTGTTGGTGGGAATGTAAATTGATACAGCCACTATGGAGAACAGTATGGAGGTTCCTTAAAAAACTAAAAATATAACTACCATATGAGCCAGCAATCCCACAACTGGGCATATACCCTGAAAAACCATAATTCAAAAAGAGTCATGTATCACAATATTCATTGCAGCACTGTTTACAATAGCCAGGACATTTAAGCAACCTAAATGTCCATCGACAGAGGAATGTATAAAGAAGATGTGGCACATATATACAATGGAATATTAGCCATAATAAGAATCGAAATTGAGTTATTTGTAGTGAGGTGGATGGACCTAGAGCCTGTCATACAGAGTAAAGTTAAATCAGAAAGAGAAAAACAAATACCGTATGCTAGCACATATATATGGAATGTAAAAAAAAAAAAAAAAAAAATGGTTTTGAAGAACCTAGGCATAGAACAGGAACAAAGATACAGACGTAGAGAATGGACTTGAGGACATGGGGAGGGGGAAGGTTAAGCGGGGACGAAGTGAGAAAGTGGCATTGACATATATACACTACCAAATGTAAAAGATAGCTAATGGGAAGCAGCCGCATAGCACAGGGAGATCAGCTCGGTGCTTTGTGACCACCTAGGGGGGTGGGATAGGGAGGGTGAGAGGGAGACGCAAGTGGGAGGGCATATGGGGATATATGTATATGTATAGCTGATTCACTTTGTTATGCAGCAGCAACTAACACAACAATGTAAAGTAATTATACTCCAATAAAGATGTTTAAAAAAAAAGACATTTTGGAGAGTATCTCTCATGTTAATGCCTTCAAGATCCCATGGTGCTTTTTTTTTAAATATCTCAGATAGATGGTAAGATCATGATTTGAAGTTGGATTTGTTTTTTGGAAACAGACATTAGCCATTGAGAGCCAAGTTTACTGAATAAAATGGGTAAAAATTCAAGTAGCATAGCTTTGACTCCAATGAAAGTTCTTTAGTGTAATGAGGCTAAATACGAGAGTTTTAAAAACTGGCTCAAAAGCAAATTTCAAAAGAAAATGGCCCCTCTTTAAAAAAAATAATGACAGTTTTCTTGCTTTGGAGGTGAGAGCATTCACTGTAAAATCTGTGGTGCATTTGCTGAAGCAAAATTTGATGTTGTTATTTGAAAAATCACAACTCCTATTGCCAGTAACTCCTTTAAAAATTGGATTACTAGGTAGGTGTATAAGATGCAGTGAGAGAGCATATTGTTATTATACTGTACTTTAAAATACACATATACTGTACTTTAAAATACATTATCACAAAGGAAGAAGGACTTAGACAAAAATCATTGTTTTTTCCCCACCATCTTTGACCTACCCTTAGGTGTGAAAAGTACAATTTTTTTTGGATTTAGTGTGTGGTGATTTTAGGACTTAAATTATTAGTGGTCAATTTGCTATATTTTTTAAGTGTTTATATTAGATCAGAGAAAAGTTGGATTGTATTATGAGAAGCATTTTAAATGATCAAATTGCCTTTAAGAATTATTTTTTTCTCATTGGAGAAGTCATAGCTCCATACTTTCTGAGCAAGGGCTGATTTTTCCTTCTCAGTCATTTGTCTCTTTATGAACTTGGTTTAAAAAGCAGAGGTAAGGTTCCACATCTAGCATTAACTTTGCTGACAGTGTGAACTGATAGAAACATCAAGCAGCTAAGGAAAGAATACTACAATAGCTTGCATTGTGTGAAAATAGTCTTCATTATTACTCTAAATGGCAATTCCTGTGTTGATACTTTTATATTATGAATGAATGGTTTTTAAAATTGCCTCTTGATACTTAATATAAGTGACTCTGAAGACAGAGAAAAAGTTAATATTTTAATTTTGTTTCATTATAAAACACTCAAAACACAAACAAAAATCGTATCCTTCCTTAGATGAGTGAAATTGGCCCTCAGGCTCTAAATTCACCAGCAAGTTCTTGAGCATCAGGAATATGGATATACTAGATTATCTAACAATCCAAGCTGTGTCAAAACAAGACTATTCTATGGGACTAGTAGACATTTTTGTTTTCATAAATGGAGTGTTTGTACTACCATCTCTCTGAGATTTCCTGTAGACACTTCTAATTTTTTCTGTACTTTGCTAATTAAAAGGGGTGTCTTCCTACCAGATATAAATACACTGGTCACTTTTAATAGGTTGTTTGTTTTTACAAGTCTCAGAGTTTCCTTTTAGCTCTACTTTCTCATATAGTAAAGGTAAATACTTTCAAATTTTCATATATATGAGATCTTAGCTAGGATGTATTTATACATCCTTGGTCGGATTGTGAAGTAATTAGCATTGCTCTTATGCCATTCTCTTCCTGCATGTACACATGGAATTTAACTTTGCACTGCCGTGTTCATTGGCTCTAGTGGAATGAATGTTGTAAGAGTTCTTAATCTTTACTATAGGGCATGTTACTAAGTGTGATCTTGGCAATCACTGAATAATTTGACATATTTGGAAGAAGAAGCTAATTGCACATATGAAACTAAGCTAACTCAATCATATTCATATTTTAAAAATACTTCACATATAACCTGCTACATTAAAAAGTCTGCATTTTACATTAAAACCCTGCCTTAGAAAATCAATATTCATTTCAGCTCTATATTAGAACTAATACTAGCTATAGTATCTTAACCTATGTGGTCCACAATAAGAACAATATAATCTATCTATCAATCAATTATCTAGTAATTATATATTTATCATCTATTTTTTCATCTCTTTATTTAACAGACATTTATTATGGAGGCACTATATCTGGTGCTAAGAATGTAAAATTAAACATCATTTTCTTCTTGTCTTGAAGAATCTTATATTCTGGTCAGGGAGACTTGTGTAAAAAACGTTTTTAAATATAAAAAAAATAAGATTTAGAACCTAGTTATGTAGTAGCGTAAGAAGCAGTGACTAACTGTCTAGAAGAATGAGAAAACACTTCACAGAAGACATGGCATTCAAGCTGGCTCTGTAAGTGTGAGTAAGAGTTTACTAGGGCATTCCAGGAGTACAAACAAGAGTTGGGAAGAAGAATATGGCCAAATTATAGAGAAAATATTAGGGTAGTATATAGAAAAATGGAGCAGAATCTAGGTATAGAAGTAGGAGCAGTGTTATAAGGGGCCTTGTGTGATGAACTAATCCTGACCATAATAATAAAAGTCAGTCATTTAATGAGCTCCCCAAA
Organism: Balaenoptera physalus; assembly: GCF_965194825.1. Classification (NCBI taxonomy): domain Eukaryota; kingdom Metazoa; phylum Chordata; class Mammalia; order Artiodactyla; family Balaenopteridae; genus Balaenoptera; species Balaenoptera physalus. The sequence goes on from NC_138886.1 coordinate 45,964,996, forward strand.
CTAAAACAAATTAAACATATTATTTCTCATATTCAAAATAATTCTTCAAGCTAATTATAAATATGCCCAATATACAAATGAGGAAAATAAGACTCAGTACCATGCCAAATATCCTAAAAGCTAGTATGGAACAAAGACAGGATTCAAATCTAGTTCTATATGATTCCAGAGTCCTTATTTTCAGAATATTCTAACTCCCATGGGTCTTATGGAAGATGGGAAGTTATAGTAGGAGATTAAGTGAATTATGTCATGGAAATGATAACAATAAAAAGTCAAAGAAATCACTGAGCAGGCTCTCACAATAATTCAAAGATCTGATAATCTCTTCCGATGAACTAATGAAGAGATTAAGAGTATGGGTGAGGGAGATTGGAAATATTTTGGAGGAAAATTAATGGGATTTCATAATCAGTATGGCTATAGAAGTTGAGAGAAGGAAAGCCAGGAACAGCTCCAAGGCTTTTAGATTAGTCTGTGGCACAGATGCCATTTCATTGCTATTAGAGACCCACCCAAATCCTTTTGGCATTCACCTCTGCACTCTGAAGGTGCTTCTTGTGATACCTACAACTCTGTGCTCTTTTGTCTGAATGCAAGAAGAAGCATGTTTGTCTCACTTTGAGGGAAAGTTGGAAGTGCCAGAGCCTCAAGAAACAGCTCTCAACCAGTGTCAATAAAGGAATTGGTGGATTAGTATCCCAGTTTCTTTGTGCCTTGTTTTCAATGGTTCCCTGGCAAGTGATACACTAGATCCCAGAGTTTCCCAGTGGGACTGAGCTCCAGTTACTGGCAGTGGTTAACTGGCTTGATAGCAAGCCCTTTATTGGCTATCTTCCCCTCCTTGCCTAATTTCTCCATCCTTTCTGGTATTTCTTGGCATCACCTCTCAAGTAAACTACTTGCACCGCTTGAATCTTTGTTCCAGTGTCTGCTTCTGGAGCAACCCAAATTAAGACACACACGTGTCAATGTCTGCAAAGGGAGGGAAAGACAACTAAGAAGGAGAACCTAAAGTACAGGAAAATAAGGAGATCAATCTAGGTTTGGTTGACATCCTATTCACAAATGGAATGCTTAGGATTAGAGAGGAGCAATGCCTATTCCTCTGGGACAGAAAAGGAAGGGGAGTGAAGGGAGGTGGTAAGTGGAACTGTAAATAGAGAGATCACATTTGTGGATTTTCTTTTCTCTGTGAATAAGAAAAGTCTATCTGCCAAGTGTGAGGGGGGAGCAAATTAGTTGGGGTTTTTTGGAGAAACTTGAGTGGACTCTCTGGCTATGAGAGAGAATAATTGGGTGTGATGATGGAGGGAGGCCAAACTAATATTAGGAGGATTTTTAAATAATAAATTAATCCTTGTCTTTTTGTCTTACTCTCAGTTAGATTGCCTTTATATTCCAATTTAACAGAATTTAATTTCACAGTACTAAATTAAACATTTCTAATGTAAATTACCTCATTCTCAAGGACTTCATTGACTTTCTTTTTAATGTGATATGAATTTATTATATTAAAATATTTATAGAAGTATTTTATGTAAATAATATTGAGTTAAATAATATATAAAAAAGCTTACAAATGAATGTCTCTGCACTTCCCAGTGGCAACCAGTTACAAATGTTGTAGTTATTACTTCTGGATTTTACCTACATATTTCTAAATGATATGAGTATATTTCTACCTATAGATTCCTTAGTTATAGACATTACCCATGTAGTTTATATTGTAAATGAAGATTTTTAGCTACCTTACACTTCTTCCTCCCTTCCTTACCTGCCATTATCACTATGTACTGATTTTTTTGGTTAAGTCCCTATTAGCTCATTTCAGTTTTAGAACTCTGATAGTATTGATTACTGTTGAGCTATAATTCTATACTATATTTACAATTCCTATTTATTTTCTTTTACAACTTTCATTTTTTCTGCAGTTAATAATTGCTTCAATATTTTATCTACAAAAAATTTTAATACCTGATTAAAACATCTCTTAATACAAATTTTTACTTGGCCAAACCTGAACCTGGAGCTATACTTATTGGCGTCCTCTAGTGACTTCTCGAAGATGGTCCAGTTGATCCATACATCAGCATACAGTTGTCATCCTGGGTCTTTATGTGGCTTTTGTCAATAATTCCTCTTCCTTTCTCCAGTGGTAAATTCTCTGCTTTCTGGGTCCTATGTTTTGTTCTTTCTTGGTTTTGGGGGATGTATATTTCCCAAAAAGCTCTGAAAATGCATGAATGGAAAGTCTTTTTTTTGAGACTATGCATAAATTAAAATGCCTTAATTTTTGGCTCATCCTTGATTAGTTATCTAGATAGAAAATTCTCTATTGGTATGATTTTTGGCTCAACAGTCAAAATATATTGCTTTATTATCTTCTATATTACTTTTTGCTATTGAAAAATTCAATATTACTATGTTTTATATTTATTTAAAATTTTTATTGAAGTACAGTTGACATATGTTAATTTGAGAAATTAAATATCACTGATTCTTATCCTTTGTTTATGACAAATTGTTTATCAGTGGCATTTTAGTATTTTGGTATTTTGTTTTCTTGCAGATTCTTTTTTTCTCAATAGCTCTTTGTTTTTCTCTGATGTGCCTTTTTGCATGGTGTCCTGTTCTTGTTTCATAGATGCAATATGGAATATCTATGCTAGCTCCTTGAGTATATTATTTAAATTTTAGACCTAGTTTCTTCTTCCTTAATTGTTTTATTTTTCGCTGACTTTTTCTGTGTTTTTTTTTTCAGGAGTGAAGTAGGGTTTTCTTTGTTTTGGTCTCTACCTTCATATTAAAAGCTGTTCTCAGTGTCTTGTGTAGTACTCCATTGACATTTCAGAGTGATATAACAAATTCTCTGCGTGTTGTGACAGAGTTATGGTAATGGCTTGCTGGTTAACTGAACTAACAGTTTGAAGTCTGACTAGATGGCCAGCTATCTATTTGGGGAATGCACAAATGTCAGAATTTTAGGTCTTTTCTCTGAAATGATTTCTTCTTCTCTGGAGAATCCACCTGTCTCTTGCCTAGGGAAGTGTTTTGGAGCTCTATGAAGGAAGAGAACTAGATGTTTCATGACTTAGTGTGTAGAATTTCTCTTAATTATCTTGTTTTGTATACAGTACCTCACCATCTGCCACCTCTGTGCCTGGAGTTCCAAGGTTCAGAACTGTTTGGTTCAATTTCAACAGGATAATTATATTTCTGACCTCTAAACTGGAAATGAACATTTCTCCAACTGCATAAGCTAGTAGGTGGGGGCTGAAGATTAACTCATGATGTTACAGACATTAATATATCCGATTTCCACTCATCTTACCCTTTCCTCTGTTGGTGATGCCACTAGTTTCTGAGTAATGTTTGGGAGCAAAGTAATCTCTATCTTGTCAGTACCCACCTGACTTCAAACATGCATGTTAAATATGTCTCTCTTCTGTGAGTTTTTCAGTTTGCCTTCTCTTTTCAACGTTATATGTTATGATTTAGGTTAAATATATTTTCTACTTTACATGTCATATTTTTCTTGATATTTCAGATTATTTTCAAGAGAATGAGACAAGGAAAATGTCTCTATAATGTTATCTTGTCTTAATAATTTTATCCACTAGTTGTCAATATCCTGCAGAGACATATAAACATCACCATAGTTAACTAAATATATATGCCGTCCTCAAACAGGGTTGATGTGATGGACTTAGAATTTTGGCATTAATAAGGAAAGAAATTCAAGTTTCAGTTTCAAAGAGACGTACTTGATGTGGGAATCATTCTGGGGTGTTGGTAAAAGAATAAAATAATTATCATAGCATTTCTAGAACTCCTTACAGAGACTGGCAAGAAAGAGGTTATAGTGTTTCAGGTGTGAATTCCTCTGTTTACTGGCCATTTCTCTGTGGTCCAGTATTTAAAATTACTTGAATATTTTTATCAGGTGCACTAGGAGACCAACATAGTGAAGGTGGCATCCAGCATTTTCATTAACACCCATTATTTGCCAAGTCACAGAGTTCAGTTTTATTAATTTCTGTCCAAATGAAATTTGCATATAAAGCTGTTTTCATTTGAATTCAAACATTGCTTGTTCTACATACTAACCTAAACTGAAAGATAGAGAAAGAATGTTTTCTTTTCCAGAGTCTGTTGTTTTCTTTAAAAAAACAAAACAAAACAAAACAACTATGAAGCAACTGCCAAAAATAAAGATAAAATTATTTTTCAAATATACATATTAAGATTTGGTATATGGTTAAGCCAATTAAGATGAGAAAGATACTGACTATCAAAAATTATCTAATATTCTTGCACAATGCATATGTTTTGGCTTGCAAAGTAAGAAAAAGCTTTTTTTTACAAGATTATAGCATACTATAATAGTGTAATTACATGTATTTACACTAATTATACACTTATATGTAATTATGTTAATTATGTAAATACATGACATTTGATAAAATATTACTTTGAAATTCACTCAATAAAAGCAGAACGAACTGGCTGGTAGAACAGTGTGCCAATAATGAAGGAAGGAAAATGAAAGGTCTTAAATAAATGATATCTATACTCTATTTTTTCTCTAAAAAGCTCTAATTCTAAAATTTAACAATACAGCAGAGAGTCATTGGCAATAGATTTGAAGTTGAGATACTTATTTTTTTGTTTAAGAAGATTTCTTTTTTTTCTCACAGCTTCAGGTTGGAGATTTCATGAAAACAATAATTGTGATTAATTATTTTACAGAAACTTAAATGTAAATATAAGTGAGAATGTGAACCAGTTCTTAGTCTAAACGAGTAACAATGACTAGACTGTTACACTTCAACATCTGAAAAGACAGGAAGGACATCCTCTCACACATCAGTCTTTCCCTGATACCTAGTTTACCCATTCACTGTCTCCACCTTGGAGGGAAGGAAGAACAGGATATAAATAATTCTGATTGGGTCTCAGGTGGCTAACTTCACCCAATGTTGAAAACATATTTATATGTTATCCAATCTTCTGAATAATATTCCTACCTACCATCCATTTTCAAAATTTGGAGATTAAAACAATGATGAAGACTAGGGCAAGGCCCTCATTCTATTATGGATAGCTCAGGATATTCAAAACCTTTCTCTGTTCCCACAGTTGTTATTCTCTGAGGGTACTGGCAATGAGGAAGCTTCATCAGAAACCAGATTCACAGCTGTGGTCATTCAGGGTAGGGACAAACATTCTAGGCCCTCATACTATAGTCTGATTTCATTTTATTCGACCAATCATTAATAAGCCTTTACTATGTGAAAAGTAGAAGCTCTACCATAAAAAGATCTTCTAGGGTAATATTGATGAAAAAAAAAATCACCAACTACAATTGTAAGAATAAATAGCTCAGATCAAGACCCATAAGGGTGATAAAATCAAATTGCTAAAATCCCAAATGTTTCTAAACATTTTTTCTGCCTAAACCATCTAAATAATGCAACATATTACCATTTGTGAAAGTTTATCCGTGCTGCTGTCTTTTCAGTCTGATATATAATCTCCTGCAAGGGGTAGGGGGATTCCCACTACTCTGAATGGATTTATTATTATTTTTTAAATTGGATGTTGTTGTTATTGCTGCTATTATTATTATATAATTTTTTTTTTTACTTAGAAACTTGTTCCAGAACTGAGAAAATTTTGGTACTTTGGACTAATTGTGTTGCAGGCAGAACATTTATGTTATAGACAAATGGAAATGTGGGAGCTAGCAGGCTGGTTGTGAAATGATAAGTTTTGTGAGAGCACCTTGATTACTGCATAAGCTATTTGAATACCTAATTATGGGCATTTGAATATGTTAACCTCCTTTTAAAATTTATTTATTTAATTCCCAAAATTGAACCCAAAAATGAGGGCTTGGGTCTCTGTCTCCCTGAGAAAAGTCTGGTGGGGTTATATACATTTTATATGTTTCACTTTAAGTTTTAAGGAAGGATATGGAAACTGATTTATACCTGAATATAAGCAAATGTTAAAAATAGCAGCATCAATGTGTGTTTAATCAGCATGTTTAAGAACTATTCTAATATCTGTTCATCAGATATTTGGAACAGCAGTTTGATAATCAAAATGCTAATCTAATCTGCACAGACCATTTGTAATCTGGTTGTGCTTGTAATAAATAAATCTTGAGGGCTAATATGTATTCCTTATGTTGCTGTTATTTGGATAGAAAGAAAAGAGCCTCTAAATTCTCTTACAAAACCAAAGAACCCATCTTCTTCTTGTTTTGTATTCCTTTCTCATAAATCCTACCAAACAGATGTGTACACGTGTTGTCAGCTGTATTTGTCACTGTACAGGCTGTCTCTTGCCAGCTTGTCAGCATGTTGTTAGGCATGATTCATTGTGTGCTATCGGTCCTGTAGTTTCTGTACAAAGAAGCAAATCTGACTTCTGGGCCTGAATAAAGAAGTCATCAGGGTAGTAATCAGTGATGTACAGAACTTATCTAGTCCAATGGAGCTTGACGCCTTCTAGATCATCCTTTGGTGAGTCAGTGATCCAAGCTTGAACAATGTTGAATGAAGAAGGAAAAATAGGCATTGAAGTATTTTTCAGACTTAAAAATAAAAGTAAAATAAATGCATTGATATTCAGGGTACTCTTTAATAGAACGGTTAGACTTTTTAAATGTCCTTTATTATGGTGGAATTGAATCTCCTGGGGCTATCAGAATGCTGAACTATTGCCCAATTACCACATCATGAAACTGCTCATAGAAGATGATACACAGGACTGGAATAAATTGAGATTTCAAACTTTGTGTCGCTTCGTAAATCTAGCTCAAACTGAACTCATCAACATAATCTAGTTCACCTAATGAGGATGATTTATACTAGAGCAAAGTCGTGTTGGCTCCAGAGGTGGTGGTGACCAAGAATGGGGTAGAAAGACACTGGGGGGCAAAGATATACAGCACACTGAAATCTCATTAATGCAGAAATGATCTCATTATGAACTTTTGGCATTGGCCGCTTGGTTAGAAATTTTCAGTTATTCACTTGAGAGGTTTGAGTTATTTTTCTTATTCTCTAAAGCATCTAAAACCTTGTACTAATAAAATGTTTTTTAAAATATAAGAGAATGTGACATAAGATTGTTCTTCTTACTGTGATTTTAGCTGAAAGTGGAACATCAATGATCAATCATAGGAAGCTGACATTAGTATTCTTGCCTGGAAAAGTTCCTGCTAATTTAGAAGAAATAATTGCTCTAAAAATAAATAAAACTAGTCATGAAGAAGAATTACCACTTGCAAGAATACCCTTTTTATGTATATTATATATGTATATACACACATGTCACCTTTATTCATAAATCTTTATCTTACATTAATTCCCAAATAATTATTTTTTACTGAATGTGTGCCAGACACTATTCTAGGTATTAAAGATATAGTAAAAAAGAAGATAGACATGGTTTCTTCCCTCAAGAAACTTACTTAGTATTAAGGGAAACATTTACATGATATTTGTTATTTCACATAACTTATTCATTTTATATATTTTTGCTCTGTATATTATATGGAATATGAGTATATATCAGGTTATTTCTAGTTTAAATATGTTTATTGTATTGAAGATGCAGAGTGGTCATCTGCCCTGTAGCACTAAGACATGTCATATTCATGTACTGTGAATGTCCAACAGAAAACAGTGATTTGTATGAAATGGGTTAGTATAATAAGATCAGTGCCCTCAGATTTCAGGTTGTCCTTCTTTCCATCATGATATCACGGTCTTATAAGCCAGTGTTACATCCATACTTTGAATGTAGGGAAAGCAACTCTGCAAATAAATACAGATTTTATTTTTATTTTATGAATATCTGTGATGATGGCAAAAAGTCATTTTTGAATCTGGCAAAGACTATATGACAAGATTATTTAATCTTTTATGACAATCAGCTCTTTCACTGAACATCCCCCTGACATTTACTTCCAGACTTGAAACTGAAATCCTTCAGTATCTTCTGAGCTGTTCTTTTGTTTTCTCTAATCACTATGTACGGTCTCCATAATGAGTAGAGTCAGGCTCTAAGACTTCATCTAGTTCATCCAGTCCAACAGAGGCTTGATTCTCATGGATAAAACAACGAATGATGTTGAGGCTTAACTGTAAATGCCTCCATTGATGAGGAGTCCTCATCTCTCATAGGAGCCCATTTCTACCTCTGGACAGAGCTAAAACTTTCTTTCTTGTATTCAGCTGAAATCTCTCCTCTTGTAGCTTCCATCCATTTTTCCCAGAATTGTTTATTGAAGCCTCTTAGAATAGGTATAAACCATTTCCCTCTGATGAACGCTATTTAGAAAGCCACATGTTCTTCTCTTTCATAGCAATTATTATAACTGGCAACTAACTAATTACATATGAAGTTATTGACTAAAGGTCTCTCTCCTCCAGTTTTGTCTTTTTCTCAGCACTTCATCAGCATTAGCACAGTACCTGGTACAAAGAAAGCTCTCAATAAATATTTGTTGAACGAATGTGTGTGAATGGCTTAATATTCTAGACTATCTTGTCTTGTGTATTAGGTAGGGTAAACCAGAAGCAGTACCTATAATGAAAATGTGTTGGAAGTGACTAATTAAGGGAGTGATCCAGGGAAAAATGGTAGAAGTGAGGGAAGTTGGACAAGGGTATAGGAAGCCAATTAAGGATGAGATCTTGGACAAGTTCTTCTAGAAGGGGCAGCTTCATCCTGACCCTGCAGGGCATCTTTACAGTGTAAGTTATGCCAAGAATTGTGCATCCTGAAGCAAAGAGAGCTGACCTTTCATGACCTTGCATGTGTCAGTAATTAGTTAAGAGCCAACACTCCAGGGGACAGTAGAGTCCCAGGCAACTGCAGCTCTCTAAGCTTTAGGAGCAAAGGGCAACCTGGTTCCATAGCTTTAGGCCCACCTGCTGAAGGAAAGCCACAGGTATTGGGTGTTCAAAGCAAAAGCACAGAGATGGTGAGAGGTAGGAGTATATGCAAAAAGATAAAAATGATCCCAGGGAAATCTAGGTGGAATATCTTATCACAATCTGCTCTTGAATATTCTTCATAAATTCAACATTCCAGTGCCCTTGATCATGCCATATTATGTATTTAATTCACTCCCAAGAGACCCTCTTCTTAAGGAGCTTAATTTGGTTACAGTTTAATCTCGATCAAATAGAAAAACAAAAGTTAGCCTGAATTCTGCATGATCTGACCAAATTCTAGGCAAAATCCTATTATCCTGTATCTCAAAAATTGCTTCGTTCAAATACAACTATATGTGAAAATTCAAACTTTAGCTTCTTTCCTGAAAGGAAAGTGAGACATGAATAGGGCTCTGAGATAAAGACTCAAGATGAGGGCTCAAAACAAAACTGAGCAGAAACTCAGGACATGGAAATGCACTGTGAGAAATTTTGTAACAAAAATACTGGGCTGCTGGGGAATAGGACTCAAAGAAAGAAAAACTGGGAAACAAAGAAGTGGTCTGACAAGCCATTTCAACTCCCATGATTATGAGGTTCACATAAATGAAGTTTCAGTCTACTGATCCCAAAAAGGCCTGTGGTAAATTTGAAAATAAATCCAGAAATTGAAAGAAACGAAAAGAAAACAAAACAAAACGATTACCACAGAAAACTTGGCAGTTCTCACTAATTTGCTGCTTTGGAAAAAAAAGAAGTTTAAAATGCCTGGCAGTTCCAAATAAAGTGCTATTGTTTCTAATATAGTACTTCAGATAATACAGACTGGGCTTCGATTCTACCTAAAACTTTCTCAGTTCCTTCTCTATCACTCTTCAGACTGTGAAGCCAAATTCTTCAAGGGACTAAAGAAGGCCAAGTGATAAGGGAAACGTTGCAGGGGATTTTGAAGTGAGGATAGATGTAAGGATTTAGGGCTTCTTATTCCCAACATCAGATCTGCCTTTCTTGATGTATTTCTGGATTTTAGTTTAGGGGTCTGACTGAGACTTGAAAAAAAAGATAGAAAGACAGATGTGAAAAATAATGAAAGTAGCTCTCTAAACTTTTTTTTCTCCCCTAAGGGGAAAAATTATTTCAGGATTACTCAGTATTGAGAGCAGAAGATTCAGAAGAATGACTATTTTATTTTGCTTTTTCCTTTTCTATGACATTGTGAGTCCAATGGAGACATATTCTGAACTAAGAAAACAAAGGCCTACTGATGATTAATGGACAATTTACCCCAGATATGCATACTTGGTGAAGCTTCTCCAAGTAGCAATGCATTTTCATTGCTACATTCAGTTGTTCAATTTTCTCAAAAACAGGAATTTTTCATTAGGAACAATTATTTAGTCATTGTCGTTAAAAATAGTATCAAGAAGATGTTTCCATGTGAATTGTATCTTGTAAAATGTGTGTGTGTACACACACACACATAATTTTTTCTCTTTTTTTAATCAAACATTTTATATTAATTCTTGTTTGCCTGACATAGTTGTGAGCATTTTACCTAAGTTAACTGATTGTTTATATAAAATATTCATAAAGGTGTCAAGCAGCTGACCCATGGTCACACGTTTAGTAAGTGTTGAAGCTGGGATTTGGACCTGAGCATTCTGGCTCTAGAGTCATTGCTGTTAATTATCTTGCTGTTCTACTCTCAGTATTATATTTTAAAATGTCCCCAATAAATACACTACATTATCAGTCATATCAAACCAACAGTGAATTTGGAGAGTAATTACTCCTTTACTTGCCTCTTCTTTTGCCCAAAGTGACAACTAATATTTTCAAGTTAGTTATCTAGACTCCAAAATAAGTTGCAAATGAGAAACATATGGAAATATTGCAGAAACCAATTTTTGAAGGTTAAAAAAAAAAAACCCTCCAGATGATTTAGCTTAAAGTTCTCATTTTATTAGGGGGTGAGAGGTAAGTGAAATGGGTAAAGGCAATCAAAAAGTACAAACTTCCAAAATAAGAAAAAAGTCATGAGGATATAATGTACATCATGATGTCTATAGTTAATAATGCTGTATTGCATATTTGAAAGTTGCTAAGAGAATAGTAGGTCTTAAAAGTTCTCATCACAAGAAAACAAATTTATAACCGTGTATGGTAATGGGTGTTAACTAGATTATTGTGGTGATCCTTTCACAAAATATACAAATATTGAATCATTATGTTGTACACCTGCAGCTAATATAATGCTGTATGTCATTTATACCTCACACAAAAGTTCTCATTGTATAGATCAGCAAGATGTAGGTCCAGAAAAATGGAAGTTTATCATTAATGGGACAGACTATAAGAACTGAGTCTCTTGGCTTCCGAGTGGCTGCTGTGTTTTACTCCTTCTCAAAACCATGGCAAATCACAAAGAAAAACACAAATAAGAATAAACAATTCAAACTATAATCTGATCTCCAAAAGGTTGCTTTTTAAATTACCATCTTTATTCTTAAGTATCACTGTCTAGTTTGAACTGTGCATTCTTCATCATTTTCAACTCCGAAATTGAGTCAGTAATCCTACTCTCTCACATATTTACTTATTTTTAAGCTGTATTTGATGTGCTTTATAAATAAGTTTAGGTATGTGGTATGGTATCCACTTCCAGGTAGGATAGTGTGGCCTCTGAAACCTCAGTGGTCCAACTGAGAACAAGTGGAAAAGCTGGAAGAAAAATTTTAAAAACTAATGGCACCGAAAAGCTGTTCAAGTAATGAGGACCAGAGATTTTTCCAGAACAGAAGATTACTGCTAGGTGTCATGGGGTGGGGTAACCACAAAATGTTGGTGGGTTCATGGGGCTGGAGTGACAAAATTGGTAATTTAGAGGGCTCAAACAGCAGTGTTTTGCCCTCGATGCATTTGCCAGATTTTGAAGCTGCATGCAGTGGGAATCTGGAAAGCTTAGCAATAAATCTTTGAGAAGCAGAGTAGAGGATAGAGTGCTGGGAAGGCTATGTCGCCATAATGAAAAGGCCCCACAGAATGGGAGAAAATATTTGCAATACGTATAGTTCACAAAGTACTTGTACCAAACTACATATTAACTCCTACCAATCAAGTAGTAAAAGACAGACAATGCAAAAGTTTAAAAACTCACAAAGAAAAGAACATCCAAAGGCAAATAAATTAAAACCACAATTTAATTCAGTGCTACTATACTTCACCAGAATTACTAATATGGAGGGAAATATCAAGGATTAGCAAGAATATGAAGCCACTGAGACACTGATCTATTGCTGTGTGGAGTGTAAATTGGTACAACATGATAGATTTTGGCATTATCTTCTAAATCTCTTTAAATGGCTGTGTTTATTTTGTAAAAATTCATTGACCTGTACACTTATATTTTATGCCATTTTCAATCTATAGTGTATTTCAATGAAAACATTATAAAATATGAAGTAAGTGTGTAGGGAAAGATAGGTAAGCCTGTCATTATGTGTTAGCCGATAATAGTCATTGCTGTATTCAATAATGAATTACTTGACAACATATTTCTTGGGATCCTCGACCATATTTAGAGTACAAATATTAATATAACCTGTTGGATTAAAACTATTCAACCTAAATTAGTCATGATTGTTGCTAAAATGTCACTATCACATGTATTGATTTTGATTGATAAAACTTGGCCTGTGGGGAGATGCAAAAGGGAAGAGATATGGGAACATATATATATGTATAACTGATTCACTTTGTTATAAAGCAGAAACTAACACACCATTGTAAAGCAATTATACTCCAATAAAGATGTTAAAAAAAAAAATCCCCCCCCCAAAAAAAAAACTTGGCCTCTGATTTCTCACGATGAAAGACAGTTTTAACAAAGATTGCAGATATCCCTTTAAAAATCACCTTAGCCAAGCACAGTAGACCTTTGCCATCTGTGGCTTTAATATCCATAGTTGCAATCACTAGAAATATTCCCTGAAGGTCAGTGACACATATTGATTTATAATTTTGTTGAGACAGAGATTTGAACCTTCTTGGCCTGATGTGCCAGTCACTCAAACACAGAGTGTGCCTCTTGGTGTGTTTGTTATCTCCTTAACATTATCCAGCTTTGATAGTGCAGGGTGGTTTTGTGTGTTTTCAGATACTTTCCATAGCATGTAAATTACTTATAAACCTTTCTCATTGCAATATCACAGTTTGCAATGATATACTTAGTGAATTAGTTGATTAATGCCTATCTTCCCCATTAACTTCCATGAAGACAGGCATAGTGTCTTCTGGTTTTAATTGACAAGTTTATCATTAATGACTAGCAGAATGTCTGGTTCATTGATTAATGAATGGGTGAATTATGTGCTAAAGAGCAATTCTCAAATTTGGGGCTACTCAAAGATTTCAGCATTTATTTATTGAAAAAAATTAGATATTTCAATATTAGATATCCAAAAAGATCTACTGCTGATTTGGTAGCATGACAGTAGTAAAAACTTAGCCACTAGACATCTTATCTTCCTTGGACTAGGAATCTAGATCATTTCTAAAGAGTTAAGAAAGGGATCTGAGCTAAATTCAAATTCATCAATGTATATGATATTATGCTTTTTTGTGCCAATAATTTAAAAGAAAAACTTTAGTATGTAATATATAACTGTAAGCTTTTAATAAGCTCATAGTTAGTTAATACAGTGTATTGTATTAGTATACAGTGTCTCTATCTTACCTACATACATCCCTGTGACCTTCACTAATGATTCCTGGTTCACCAGAAGCCAATTGGGTAAGATTGCCAAGATGACTTGTCTAGTTGTTTGACATATCAAGAACTGCCTTTTTACTGCGGGTCTTGCTAAACTTCTCATTTCCAAAGTAATTCTCCTTAGAGTATGGTACCTGGCCATCATCCCCTGGGAACTTTTTAGAAATAGAAATGAAATTCATGGGCCCCACTCCCAGGAACTCTGGGGATAGGACTCTGTTTTAACAAGACCTCTAGGTAAGAGAAGTACTAATCTAAAGAAACTTGGTTCTATGAATTCCTGCTCAGATGATGACTATATGTTTGGTTTTACTATAGGATGTAAAGATTTAAAAAAAAATATTAGCAGTAACCATTTCATACAGATAGTGTGATTTTCTTTAGGAGTTTTTATTGCCCCACAAAGAGCTTTGCTGATATGGAATAGAAATAAGCAAGCTACCAGTGTAGAATACTCTCGATATCTTTGAGTCATATCCCGTCCCTGTTGTTCAACTCCTGAGATTGATTTCCTAATCTCTATCTAAAATGACCCCTCAGAGGCTAGTGATCATACCTGCAACTATGAATCACCTGCATGAAAAATTCCTATGACCAGGCCACACCCTATACCATTCAGAATCTCAGGGACTTGGGTTAGAGTGGGAAGGGAGAGGTGAAGGGGTGGTAATGTTAAATCTCTCTAGGTAGTTTCAGTAAGACACCAAGTTTAAGGACCAAAGAACTGGAGCAGTGGTTTTCATAGTGTGGTATTCAGACCAGCAGCATTAATATCATGTAAGAGCATGCTAGAAAAGCAAATTATAACATCCCACCAAATGTAAGTTCTCACATCCCGAAGACTTACTAAATCAAAAACTCTGGGAATATCCCATCTCACTCCCTTGCCTGCTGTGTTTTAACAAGCCCTCCAAGTATTTTGATGCACTCTCAAGTTTGAGAATCACTAAATTACAGTATCTCACATCTTATGCTCAATATGGAATAAACTGTGAGATGGCAAAGGCAGAATTAAAGGACTTGAACTTTATAAGGTAAACTCCTAAATATTTTCAGGGTAAATAAAGATCTCTAGATATGGAATTTTTACCATTGTCACCATCAGTAATTGACAGTCATTAAATGTGCTCACTTCTCATCAAATGCTTGTTGACTCGAAAGGCTCCTTAGAGATGAACTCTTAGGGAAAGTTCCTTCACAGAGGACCTCCATTGGAAAGTACTGATCTGAAGTCTCTCTACTATAGAAAAACTGGTTGCTGAAGGAAAACATGCACTATTTATAGTCATGTGTATAATTCATTAACTTTGGAAACTCATCTCAATTGCAGCATCTGGTGTCAATGAGCTCTTACAACAGGATTAGCCACCTTGCCGCTGAGCTTCTCAGGAGGAACCAGGACATATATGAAAGTGTTCATGTAATGAATGTCTAGTGCCTTTCTACTTCTGCTCACTGAGAGTGCGGAGGACTTGCACTAAGGGGTCTGTGAGGTTAAATAAGTTCCAGCCCTTTAGCAATTGGAAAGCTATTAGAATTCAGAGATAAAATTGTAATAATAACTATTTGTTGGAAAACTCAAATCTCATTACAATAAATCATTTTAAAACTAAAATTCCTGTGTAACAAATACTTTGCAAACTAAAAGTTCATAGTCTGGCTGGTATTTTATCTACTTTATTAACACATTAACTTAAAAAACATATTTATCAAGCACATATACATATATATACTTATATACATGTTTATTATATGCGCACATATACATATATGTGTGTGCCTATACATATAGGTGTGTGTGTGTGTATATATATATATATATATATATATATATATATATATATATATATATATATAAAATCTCCTAAAGTATAACACGTATGTGCAATTTAAATGGGGTCTCTTAGGTTGGAGAGATTAATTCCATCCAGCAACTTTAAAGGAAACTGCTTGACCAAGGAGATATTTGCTTTGGGTTTTGAATCATGTGATAATGTGGAGAGAGAGGGAAAAGATATGAAGTGAGACAGGGAGATAAAACAATATGGAGTACCTTACAGAATAGTTTAAAAAAAAAAAGTTTGGCAATGTATTTGGGACCAGTATCATTGAAGGATTTAATGACCAGGTCAAAGACCTGTACTTCATTCTCTATGCAGAGACGAGACATTAAATTTTTTTCAACAGGGAATTAATATGATCAGAAATACTCTTCAGGAATACTGTTGTGAAAGAATCTTGTAATTAGAGAACTGTGATAGTAAGAATGAAGAGAGAAATGGATTCATAGAGATCAGTTAAAGAAGTTGAAAGGTAAAAAGGACTTGAACTTGAGTAATAGTTTTGAGTGGTGAGAATGAGTTAGAGATTTTAACAAGATGGAATGGCTAGAAATGGGAAACCAGGGTGTCGTTATGGGGCAAGAACGATGGGTAAGTCTCAGATATTCTGAAAGCTAAATGGAACAGTAAAAGAAGCACAGAAAGGTGAAGTCAGCTTGAGAGGGCAGGCTGTGAGCAGCATTTGGGTAATGAATTTAAGTGCTGATGGGATAAGTTGAAAGTGGAATGCTGAAATTGAGGGTGGATTAGATTTGTGTTATCTGTTTAGATTTTGTTTACATGATGGTAATTGTTGAGTCCATGGGTTTGCCAAAGTGCCAAAGGCAGGTTTGAAAGCTCCTATTTTTAAGAGACTGAAAGAATATGAGGCAGCAAATGAGATGGATAAAAGCTGATCAAAAAGGTAAAGAAGAAAGTAGTTGGGGAATCCAGGGTCAGTGGGACAAAGTAAGAGACAGATTCTAATATCAAGGTAATAGTAAATAGGAAAAAATGCTGAAGTTACGATTGGGAAGAGTTGTAAAAGAAGATCATTGGATTTCTGAAGTCATCCGTAGACTTCACAAAGGTTTTACATGGAGTAGTGAAGCCAAAAGACAAATGATAGGGAGCTGAGCTATCTGTAGGTTAAAAAAAGGGAGTGTAGAGCATAGTTTTAAGAAGTTTGGTGGGGGAAAGATTTAAAAAATGAAAAAGAACAAATGAAAAAATAATTCTATGGAAGAGATTTTGTGGGCTTTTAAAATTTGTTGTTTTTCTTTATTTTATCAATAATGATTGTAACAATTATTTTAATGCTGTGTCATTCAGGAGATGTTTATTAAGAGGTAATAATATACAATTCACAAAGATCAGAAACACTACTGAATGCGATGGCTGATATTAAACGTACTGTAGGCTAAAAAAAAATAAAAGTACAGTAAAGGATGTTATTTGGGTCAACTGACAATATTAGAATAAAAATAGTAAAGTAGGTAAATGTCATGTCAATTTTAAATTTACTGAAGTTGGTAAGTATATTGTAGTAATGTAAGAGTAATTCCTTATTCTTCAGAAACATCCCAGAAATACTTACGGGTAAAGGGCCATGATGTATACAGTTTTACTCCAAAATGTCTCTGAGAAAAATATTTTATATTTTCATTTTTGTATTTTATATGCTTTATATATTCCATATATTTATTTTATTTGAGAGGGAAAGAGAGCAAGACTGAGAGCAAATGATAAAGCAAATAGAGGAAAATGTTTCTAATAGGTCATAAGTAAAGGTATTCTTTGTACTGTTCTTATTCTTGCAATTTTGCTGCAAATTGAAATTATTTTCAAGTGAAAAGATAAAACATACAAAAGAACCCAAATTGTGTGGTTGAAATTCAAGACTCAAAGCCAAAGTGAGTTAGGAGATATCTCTGGTGTCCTTAAAACACTTCCTTCAATCAGTACTGTTAAACTGTTCATTCTTCTCCCACCTCAGAAGGTCATTTGTTCCCGAAAAATCTCTTGAATAACATATACTCTTAAGTAAAAAATGTCATTATAGTTTTTTTCAATGAAGACAGTTTTTAATGTGTTCTGGAACTCACAAATTGACATCCATTATAGTAAGTGACACACATGAGAGCAATTTGATAATCAATAACTGTTGTTATAAAATCTTAATGAAGTCATTTTCCTCTCGTTAATTTTGTTATGTCTGTTTATCAGCTCTCTTAAAGCCCCTTATTGGTTATTACACATAAATTTGATTGACAAGTTAACGTAATATAGGGTATGATACCAGATATTATCATTGCCACAAAATAGCAATTCATGAATTCTCTTAAGAGAACTGAATGCGATATATGCAGCTATTGAACAGCAAGGCAATTCTAGACTCAAGGGAGTTCAACCGCTCCATTAAGTGTGACGAGAGGCCTAGTAGGAAGTGCAAGTGATATATGGAACTTCTTGTTAAGTTCTTTTACCTCCAATAGGTATGCTGTGGGACCTGACTATATGCATTTATTTACATGTTTTAAAATAATTTACATTAATGTGTTTTCCAAAAATGAGATAAATATCAATTTACAATGAATATACATAGACATATCCCATGTTAATGTTGAAAACAAGAAAAATAACAAGGCATGACATTATCAGTTAAAACGTTTTTCTTTCTTGTGTGTTCATCTTGCTCTCTCATTAACAATGGTTAGCAGATATGCTTTCAGTGGTATCTCACAGGCTCTCCCTTCCACATTAGCTGTGAGCAGCCCAGTGTATTTAGAAATGGATGATGAGTGTGGGAGAGAGTGTAAGATTATTTAGCACATAATCTTATAAAACAAATTAACTGCAGTTTATGATAATAAAATCATAAACACTACATAATATATCCATTTCTAGATAAATGAATATTATCATTGACTCATAGACTCTTAGAATGCAAAGTGCTTAGAATGTAAAATGTACTCTTGCACATTTCTAACAACTCACTAATTCATAAGGCAAAATATCTTATTGTATAACTGGAATGATCTTACAGCTTTACCTAAGAACCAAAAATATTCGATTGTAACTTCCCAGTTGATGTTAACTCTCCTCTCTCCTCCACATGTCAAAGCCTCACATATTTCATGACAGCTTTTAGAGAATTGATATTCCCCTAAAATTACATTTTCTCATCCAGGCTATACATGTCTAGTTCCTTGAACATTTTTTTATTATATAATATCATAATATCAAAACTCCAATATGAGCCTGGAATATTACTCTGTATATCCCTTTGAAGATAGGTTATATATAGAAATAAGTACACAATTTTAGGGCAAACTGATCATCAAAAAAATTAAATGTTTTCAATGTAAAACTTTTCAACACCATGTTTTCCATCTTTCCCATACAAAAGTTAAATATTGTCAAATCAATTAAGGAAATGAAATAAATTTAGAGCATTTCCCCAATCTAACAGTCTACCAGCATTTTATTTTTCAACTTAGAGTAATTATTGTATAAACTACAATACATTTAACATTTGATATATATAATTATGAAATATTTCAAATCTACAGAAAAGTTCAGAAAAAAATTTAATGAATATTTGTATAACTACCATCAAGATTTAACAAATGTTAAACGTTCTGATTGTTTTTCTGAAAATAAAACAACACAGATACAATAGGAGCCCCCTTTATAACCCTTTCTGATCCCATTGGCTTTCTTCTCTTCTTTGTTGTGTGAGGTAACCACTATCTCTCTGTGTTGTTAAAGTTTTACTACATGCACTTATGTCCATATATAGTAAACAGTACCTATATTGTTTTAGCTAATATTTTTAGCTCCCCTCGTATCATTGTATCGTTGGCACAGTTTTCTTTCTCATCTTTCCTTTTCAGATTCTTCTTTTAAAATGGAATTACTTCTCAACTTTGTCACCTGTAATGTAAACCTTAATAACAGAAAATGATCATTATTGGTGACTAAATTCTATCCATACCTATGTATCCATATGCCTATTTCTCCATGGAGAGCATTTTGTTGAGTGTATTGAATGACAAGGAGCGACTCGTTTGTTTGTGTATCTTTTGTTTTACACAAGTTAGGTATTTTGAAATGTTGATTGGAAGTGCAATTTATAGTACAGCCTTTGCTGTACTAAGAACTGATTTAAAGTAGGCAGTCCAGAATTACTTCTTCACAGTAAACTGCAAGCATAATTGCTTTGTATCGTGGAGAAAAACTCTACAGTGACAGCAACTTCCATATTTAGGCATTACATTATGTCTGAACCCTTTTGACAGCAATGGATTCTAAATACACAAGTCCCAGATATCCATTTCTCCTCCATTTGATTTGTTCAGTTTTCATTATATACCTCATGTTAAAGTTTATTTAATTTAAAATACTAATTATAGGTCTGGCAAGGGTGGTAGAGAAAAGAATCATGTGTGAAGAAGATGAGTCAGGATGAGAAAAAAAGGAAATGGATAAAGTAATGTGGACAAAATTTAATAAAAAAAGAGGACTGATGTTTCTTTGGAAAATTAGTCTGAGCCAGTTCCAAAAAAATGTCTTGTGAAGTTTGCTGGGCTGCCTCTGTCCTTCTTTGGAGGGTAACTATCTTTCATTTTTTATTTAATTGTTCAGAACATAGCAGTGTGATAAAAGTTTTTTATGGAAATTTCTCGCAGCAACACAATCAATCATATTTCCAACTCATGTGCTGTCTTGAGCCCCTGAGCCTCAAAGACTTTTTTTCTGGGGAGCTTACTTGTTAAATTAGCACTGATCAAAGGCTAAAACATTTATCATGCTTATTAGTGAATAAACCTAGCAGCAGGTATCCCAAGTGAGGAAGCAAATCCTCATTTCCTGCAAGAATGAATTGGAAATTATCCAAACTGCTTGCAAACATTTTTCAGGAGTGACGAATTGTCAAAAAGAAAGCAGCTGCTAGATGTGGCAGCAACCAGGGTTAGGGGGAAAAAGAGCATCTTTCCGAGGTATCTTCAAACCAGCCCAGGGGGATATTCTGCAGTTTGATTTACTCTAATTGCCTTTGAAATCCTGCAATAGCTGACCTTACCAGTGAGCTCCAAAATAACACCCCGACTAAGATAATTTCGAAATCGCAAATTTTTCACCTTTGCTCTTCGTACTCCTTGTTGTTATTGTTGTTTATGAGAACACAAATTGACAAGTACCCAAATTGATAGAATTTTGTTTCCGTTTATTGCAAAATGATGCCCAGTGCTGGTTTTACAGGAACTACTGTCTTATTAGCATAATTTAATCAGTTGGCAGATGTAACAATGAAAAGAAATATGCACTACAAATCCTTTTCTCCAGTTTTAAACTTAGTTAATAAAAATTAAAAATATTAAAATCATTGGCACACTTAGCTGTTATGTCACATTTTAACCAGTTAGAAGTACTTAAAACTTTACTCAAGCAACTGTGAATGAACGAATGAAGTGTTTCAAGCTCAAATTAATATAATACAAGCATATATGTTACAAAATGCATGGGACTGAAATCCAGCATCATTTCTTTTATTTAAAAGCTGATGGCTTTGCAAATGCATTCCCTTTGTTTCTGAGAATTATGGTAAATTGTATGCTACTTGTGAAGATTACTCAAGAACAAGATAGAATCCTTCCTTTGCAAATACAACCAGATTGCCCTTAGGAAAGGAGGTATTACCTTATTTTTTTGGCAGACTTAAAAAATCAGATCCAATGTGAATATTTGGGGTCAGATAAATGTGGTGATAACATGGGTTGGTATCATAACTATAACTGCATGATGGGGAACAATGTGGAATGGTGAGAAGGAGGTACTTACAAAGAATTATAAATGATCGTGTACCATTTACACTTGCTTCATTTAAGTTAAAATGAAAAGGCAGTTTATTGCTTCCCACACTTTTTCTTCCAATGAAAGTCTAACCATCTTTTGAATAATTATAGGCAACCCAGTTTACAAAGGGCATGTACCTCAGTCTTTCATCTGCTTTGAAAAGCCAATTAGAACCTTCTGTTAATCCTAGAGCCTCTGATCCGTTTTCAATCTGGATTCAGGCACACTGCGTGTCTCTCTTTCCCTGTTTGGTTATAATTGCACTCATACTACTAAAACTAGTTGGAAGCAAAAAGGAGTCAGAAAATAAACCAGACCTATTCCTGGGCCAGAGGACTCTCTACCCCCTCTAAACAGGATTTCACGTTTCACAGCTTAGAAAGATATCTAGAACTACATCTCTAACTTTCTTATAAATGCATACATTATCTATTTTCCCCAGAGCTTTGGACTTGTGTCATAAAGAAGACTTTTTAGTTAAAGCTTATTCTACAAGCGTAGGCTACTCTACCCTTTGCAGAGTCTCTTGACCCTGTTAAGTGTCTCTCAGATTTACCCTTTCTTTTCTATCTGTACTGCTGCCCTTCTAATCTAGGTCCTCATTATTTCATACCTGCATTCCTATTGTAGCCTTTGTGTTGTTTATGCCATCTCTAGTTTCTCCACTCTGGGATAATATTGCTAAATAAATTTTTAATGTAAGATCTTATTCAGGAACACAAGGGGGTTTTCTCTTTCTGCCACTTAAGCACCTGTAAGTTCATGTTCACCTCACATGGTCCAAGTCACTTCTCTTTGTCCTCATCATGGGTTCTTTGTTCCAGCCTTAAGTTATTTGCTCCTATGCAAGTGTCACTTGACTCATTTAGCAAGTACACATTGAGCACATACTATGTGTATATCTGTGCACTTGTTTACTTATTCTGTTAAGTATTTGCTATTTCCCTCTCAGACCTCCTCTATCCCTTAGATCAAAACTCTTACCCAGTATGAGACTTCTCCATTTACTGCGATCCATCACAATTTCTCTCTTCACTAATATTTTCTTGTCCCTCAAGGCTGTGCATTTGGTTGAAGCTAACATTTGTAATTACTTGTTTAATATCTTATTCTCTACAACTTAAATGAAAACTACTTAATGGTAGGGATTATATTTATGCTGAAAATTTTTAGATATTTTGTTGATTGTTTATGTATTCTTTTATTGTCTTTCATTTTACTAAGTGCCCAGGTGTTCAATAAAATCATGCTAATTTATTGGTGAATATGAAGAATATCAAATAATCCACCGAACATATTGGGCTGAGAACCACTCATTCATATAGTTGGAAGAAATACTAGAGTTCTCTAGTCTATATTCTCATCTGATGCTTGAATTCTTCAATAACATCTCTGAAAATAACCATACAACTCATCATTTTCGTTTCGTCTATATAAGCTATGCTGTTCCAAATCCCCATTAATGCTAATGCTGGCATTTTTCTCTCTGTCTTCTTGATCCCTAGTCTACTTCTCAATTGGTACAAAATAAAGGCAAAAATGGAGGTATTGTTAATTTGACACCTCAAATCCTCATATTACCTGCCTTAGAGAATTTATATTAGTACCAAAAGTACTAAATACAATGGGATTTTTAAATCCTATATTTTGTAAACCCTATAATTATATTACTTTTACACATATACATTAGACCCAAGCATTTTTTGTTTCTCACAGTAATAGCTATAATAAATTAAGGCCCCCATTTGAAACATAACAACTATTGGTTTTTCCAATAAAAATGTGACAATGTAAGAAAAATAATGTTCACATTTGTTTCCTGTACATTTAATGTTCAGCTCTTCTTTGGCTATGAAATAAAACTGTAGATTATTAAGTTTGGATGTAGCTTAATTTCTTCAAATATATAGTCATTGTTTTGAGTCACCATAGTTTGCACATGAAAAATGGAGGCAAGAGCATGGTCATGAAGGACAAGTACATCCCCTGAAGTCAGAACAAGGAAAATAAATCAAATGCGTTAACCCTACCCCCAGGTTTGAGTGACCACCCTGGGCATTCTCATTGTGCTTAGTGCTTATGCCTGGGAAGTAACTTCTAATACTATATTTTAATTGTTTGCTGTATATTGGAATAATAGTTCTTAGGGGTTAGAAATCTGTAATATCTCTCTTCATCTGTGTCTGACCAAGCCCCTAGAAACCAATCAATATATAATTATTCAATTGGTTAATGCCTATTTGAAAAATCTATGGTGGGGCAAGAGTATCTTTCTTCAAACATATGCATTTCCTTTCCTGAGCTCTTGAGCACTCAAATTTTTGCTGTTTCTGCTGCTCAACTTCTCAAGCCCTTGGCTCTAAAGCTGGAAGGTAAAAAGATCCTTAGTATTTAGTTTAACTTTCATGTTTACAGATATGAAAATGTTGGACTGGAGCTATTTAGTAATTGGATGAAAGCCAAACAAATTGAGACGCAGTATAGAATAGCTAAGATGCCCTATAATATAGTGGATAAAAGCAAGGGCTCCACACCAGACTAGCTGTGTTCAAATCCCAGGGTTTCTACTTATTAACTATGTGCTTCCCAGCATTTCAGTTTCCCTGAATATAAAATAGATATGCTGTCAGCATCAAATAATTTAACATACATACAAGGAACCTAGAATGGTGTCTGGTATTTACATAGTAAATGCCAGTAAGTGTTAACTTAAATAAAGAAGTTTACCCTTGGAGAACTGATTTTCAGGATAAAAGATAGGATTTGTGGACCTTTGATTTACTATTTCCTTTATCATTCAAAAGAGATCCATAATACACTTTTGAGACATCTCACATGTTATGTGTGTGTGTGTATGTAAATTTTTCAAAAGAAGCATTGGGAAGCATTTTGTCCTTCCTGTAGTAATCAAAATAATCAAAGAAAAGTTTTCTATTAATAATAACAGTATGTGTCCAAAACATAATAAATATCAAAATTTTAGCAATAAAAACAAACAATGGATGTGAAATACAGGATATGAAATACAGTAAAAATGAGGAAAATACATTAAATCCTTTCTCTGTGTGAAGTTAAATAAGATGTTTGGGCTTAGTGTGTGGACAGAAGCTGAAAGGTAACATTGGTACAAGGAGGGAGTGGTAGGAGGGAGGAAAGTCAGAGTCTCCATGAAAGAAAGGCCATTTCCTGGCTGCAAAATTGGTACACTGGTGACCTCACTAAAGAACCAGCTCTGGATAATTAGGTTCCCATTGAAGATGAACTATCTTTCCTCCTGTAAAGTCTCTCTCTCTCTCTCTCTCTCTCTCTCTCTCTCTCTCCCCCTCTCCCCCTCCCTCTCTCTCTCTCTCTCTCTCTCTCTCTCTCACACACACACACACACACACACACACACACACACACACACACACACACACATCCCCCATCCCGGGGACTTTCTGCAATCTTGATGATGATTTTTAGCTATTCTAGTAATTATTTTATTTGCCATACCTTCTGATAGTAAAGTGTACCAACATTGGGGGACTCTCATATTTTTACTTATAGTATTCTTATTTAGAAATATTTCCAGCAAAATTAATTCTAATGCAAATTTTGAATTATGAATCACATATGTCTAAGAGTGAAAAGACCAAGACAGCAGTGATATGCATGTTAAAACATATTTACCAAGTGAGTTTTACATGTATTTATGTTATTTTCCTTTAAAATTTCATTCTAAATCCTTTATACATGAAGGAAAGCTATTTCCTTTTTATTTAAAAAAAAGTGGCATGAATCATCCATTTAATATATCCCCAGCACAACATGAAGTACTGTACCACATGCAGCTTATGTTTAGGAGAAACACACCATGATTTCTATCCCAGTTATTCACTGCCAGTGAATTATCCCTGTGCTGAAAGACAAACAAACCAAGGCATTAAGAGGCTACAGAAAATAGATTTTTGTCAAGTGGTGGTCAGGAAATGAAAGCGGATTTGGATAAGTAAAGTGAATTTGATATGTGGATGGGTATATTGATTTGAAATACTAATAACTAAAATGCACGTGTTCTGTTTCATGCTAGTGCCTAGTAAACTCTCCACTTTGACATATTTATTCCTATCCTACAGCTTCAAATGTTGGTAAAAAAAAAATACAACATGTTATCTCTATAATCTCTTTTGAGTGGTAAAAAGCACATGAGCTATCCAGTTTCACTGATCGTTTAAGTTTAAATACAGGAAACTAGAATAAAGTAATTTAACAAAGTATAGAATAACTTTACATAAACTCAAGCTGTGAACTAAATCGCTGAAATAGCAAAAGTGCCCAAATTTTAGATTTTGACTCATTGCCTGCTCCCGTATTTGACTCCACAAAACTAAATCTAAAATACCACTAATTGGAAATCCCACCGTTATTTCATATACCACTAACAAAGGAAAAACATCATTGATTAGATTTCATATAGTACTTTCTTATAACTAAGAATTTTTATTTATACTTATCGAAGGAACCATTTTACATTCAATTAGCCATAAGTATTTATTTTGAGCATATATAAAAGAGGTGAGCAAAATAAATTGGTTAAGAGAGTTAACTTATTCACATTTAGAATCTTTTTCCTGTTGAGAATACTGCTGTCCACTTTTTTCCATACTGTGTAATCTTCTGTCCCATCAAGGACAGTTTTTGAAATATTTCAGAAAGAATTAAGTGCCATCAAGTGAGGACTCTGAAACCAACTTTGTAGTTATCTAAAGCTGGGCAACTTTTGACTCCACCTTTAACAATAATGACAAACACCTCTGATTCACCTGTTCCCAACCCTTCCCTCCAAACCGTCTGGTTTCTAGTGGATAAAATAATGCTTCACAATTGTCTCTGAGATTTACTTTCAAGCCACTGACATTTATTCTGCAAGTTTTGATGTGGCTGTTTTTATTTTTACTGAAGGACAGATAATGGCAATCAATAATATCAATGGTATGTTATATCCATATATTAGAAATATTAAAATATTTAAAAGATATGTATCTTAGAATTGGTGGGTATATGATTATGCTCTAGTTGAAAACTACTGCAGTTAGTGGGGTGTGAATGTAAAAGCCTCACAAAGCATTTATTCTTTGGCTGACTGATCATAATATATTTAGAATATGTAATCCTTAACTATTTTTTTTCCCTAAATTTTTATTTATTTATTTATTTTTGGTTGCACTGTGTCTTTGTTGCTGCGCACGGGCTTTCTCTAGTTGCAGCGAGTGAGGGCTACTCTTCGTTGCAGTGCACGATCTTCTCATTGCAGTGGCTTCTCTTGTTGCAGAGCACGGGCTCTAGGTGCACGGGCTCAGTAGTTGTAGCTCGAGGGCTCTAGAACGAAGACTCAGTAGTTGTGGTGCACGGGCTTAGTTGCTCCGCGGCATGTGGGATCTTCCTAGACCAGGGTTCAAACCCATGTCCCCTGCATTGGCAGGCGGATTCTTAACCACTGTGCTACCAGGGAAGTCCCCTTAACTATTTCTTCATTCGTTTGAACCAGGAACATTTAATGATCACCTACTATGTTTCTATGTTATGAAAGAGGTAAAAGTCATAGTCTGTCTTCTTGAAGAGTTCCAGCATAGTGGTAGAGAAAGACAGTTTTAACAAAATCACAACTCAGAAGGATAAGCACTTTGCCAGGTAAATTCAGGTTTTATGAACACCACTTTGACAGACACCTAATCCAGCCTGTGGAGAAGAGTGTCAGAGAATGTTTTCTGAAAGCAACAAAACCTTAACTGAGGCAAAGTAAAACTTTCTTGATTAATCAAAGGTGGAGGAATCAGTGAAGTGAGCTGTGTAGGAAGAAGCATGAGCCTGTATGAGCATATGCGAAGGTATGAACATGAGTAAAAAGCATGGTGAGTTCCAGGAACTGTAAGTACAGTAGTTTGAGCAGGTTGGAGAGTAGGGTCTTTGTGAGGTTTGATGGATATTAAGGTTAGAGGGGCAGGCCTCAGGACACAGGTCACAAAATGTCTTTTTGGTAAGCCATGGAGTATAAACTTTACCAAAGAGTAACCAGTAGTTTCTGAAGAATTTTAAAGAGGAATTTGATCTACATTTTATAAAAATTCACACTTTATAAACCCAATAGGTTAACAAAGTGAGGGGGAGAAGAAATGATGTCAAGAATTTGGCTAGTGTTCCCAAGTTCCTTGGACTCAGCTTTACTCAGTTCACTCTTTTCCAACTTTTAGATCAAAATGCTGCGTTGTACATAACTATGAGTTTGGCTGATTAGAGAACTAGAGAACATTTAGATCCACGATTAAAGGAGCCTTTATCTAGTCTGGTGATTTTCAAGCTCACTAGACTTTATTCAAGTGAAATCTTACTTAAAGGCAAATATGTTAATGGGTTTTTTGTTTTTTTTTTAAGACTTTGATGTATTAGTTGTTGTGGTTAGAAATCTCAAACCTAGCTGCTCAGGAGAGCTCTTGCACCAGTTTGAAATCCCATCTTCAAATCCTGGGTTTAGTCTGCTCTCTCTCCTCCAAAGCTATCTGCTCAGGGTTGATGGAGTTCATCTCTATATTTGGAAAGCTAAGTGAAAGAATCTCACAGCCTGTTTCTCCTGAAAAATGAAGTCCTTGAGATTCTTCCTGTATAAATGCAGAATACATCAACCTTGTTACTGTTTCTGTTTTGTTTTTATTTCAGGTGAATCTCTGTGGGTTTTTGTCTACTACTCAAATAATCTGAATTTACTTTTCCATATCACATCTTTCCATGGGTGTACTGAAACAGAATGTTTACAAGACGGAGAAAAGAGATATTAAATTTGCCCTTTTCTGTGTGTGTGTGTGTGTGTGTGTTCATGTACACATATGTTTGGTTACTGAATGGAGGTGGTAAGGGGTATTGATGGTGAGGAGATTAAGGAAAACTAATCCATTTTTTCCCAAATCACCTAGGAAATTACACTAACGTGGCTGTATTCATGATCCCCAGTGTAATGGCTCAACTAAATGAAATAGTCCATCCTCACCCACATTAAATCAATTTGGTATAGATACAGTAAGCATCTACTTGTTTGAATATTGGCAGAAAAGAAATGAATTTCATTAAATAACTTCTAATTTAAAATAGTTAAATATTAACATTAAAAGCTCTTTGAATCTTTTTTTTTCTATTTTAAAAATTAAGCCCCACTGAAAATTACTTGGTTTATATGAAGTTTACCCTAGTGCTATAGGGATTCTTTTAACTATAGGCAAGTAAAACAGAATTATGGTTGAAGATAAGCTGGAGGCAAAGAATTAATGAAAAAACTATCCTGTTCTGAGACATAGAAAATTAGGAACTATAAAATGGGTATTATATTTAGCAGTGTCAAAATTATTTAGAGTTTGTGGGCTTGGGGATTTCCATAGGTCTTAATATATCTAGCTTAATATTAACCTTGAAAAACAATGCACAAGAGTAAAAAAAAAAAAAAAGAAAATACGTTGTATTTTAAACTTAAATAGTGCATGTGAAAATATCTAGTTAGGTTTTTATTGTGTGTGTGATAGAGAGTAATTTTAGTAATAATTGTAGCTTCCATTGTGGCCTTTTAAGCAGAAACACATAAGAACACAAAACTTAACATACACTAGAGAAAACGCATTCATTGTGTATTGAGAAGATATACCTGAAGAGTTTGACTTTAAAAAAATATCAGATACATGTTAAATTCAGTAGCTTTCTATTTTCACTCATTTGTGCTTAGTGTTTTCTGGGTAAAAGCATACCTTTTCCTAAAGGCATAGACAATTCCGTTGGTATTTTAACATACTCAATTTTTAAGTATGTTGGAGGTGACATTAGCCTGATTTTCTCCACTGCTGCTACACAAAACCGGCAGAACTGCTTGTCCAGTTGGAAGTGCTCAGGAGAAGATAGAGGTTTTCTCCTTCTAGAGCTATCAGCTCTAACACCTGCCAGCTTAGGACCCAAAAACGACCATAGATAAAACTTTCAAATATTTTTTTCCAACTGCAGTAACTAAATATAACTTAACTGTTATATTTATGATTCATGCATAAAATAGAACATGCATTTGTAAAAAAAAAAGTGTTTGAAGACACTCTTCATGATACATTATTATGTGAAGAAAGCAAGGTGATGAACAAAGTCGAAACAATCCTATATGTAGTATGTGAAAGTAAAATAGTTTATACTGTGTTTACTCCTACATGCATAAAATATTCTGAAAAAACCGTGGAGGAATTGGAAACACTCCCCTCCCCCATCCCAGTCCTTGAAGGGAGATGGACACTGGGTGACAGGAGCAGAGGGGAACTTTTTACTATATACTGTTTTGCACCTTAACAAAATTTTTAAATGACCATGACAATGATATCGATTAAAGCTGTTGGTCTGAGAATAAAGTGAGGAGGTCTCAAAGTCATACAGAAAAAAGTCAGTCTGATAGCAAAACAGAGAAGGACCAGGGGCAAAAATTAAGAGCATGAGTGTATTGTTAAAGAATTGAAGAGCCAGAGATATATTCGCAAGGGATGGAACATAAGACTAGTAAGAGAAAAAGTGATTCAGGGTTCCTTGTATCTATACTTTATGACTCTAACAGGGACATTAAAAGTAATAACAAAACAAAATCCACTATGGGCCAGATATTTTACGTCCTATTAGATTTATCCCTCATAGCAATTCCTTTGAGGTTATGCATTGTTTACTTTGCAGGTATTTCAGCGGAAAAGTTTGATAAGCACTTTCATCATCACGCCAGGTTAGAACAAAGAAACAGTTCACCCTTATTTTTAACCCTTCTATTGCCACGAGCAAGCGGTGATCAAGGCTTTGATCCTACTGTTTATTACTGAATCCACAGCACCTGTCTGGCATATTTAGCAAGTGGTTAATAAGCATTTATTTAAGAAACAAATGGCATCTTATTTGGGTCCACCTTCTGCTCAACCTTCTTTTCTGATTTACTACCCTCAGAATCACCTTTTGAAAATACAGTTCTAATCCGGGCATTTCTATGCATTAAGACCCTGTTACATGTACTTACTTTGTGCTGGGAACTGTGTTAGATGATCTAGCAGTCTTTATCTCACTTACACATCACAGTAATTTTTGGAGGTAGATATTATGGTGAGGGTCGTTTAAGAGATAAGCCTGTGAGAGATTATTTTACCAAATTCACATGCCTAATGGCAAAGACAGATCGAACTAAATTTCTTTGACTAAAGCTTATTCATTTCTCTCTGTTTTGCAAGTCTTCCTCTTATTTTTAAAGTTACTATTTGAAGAGCACATGTTGTGGTAAAGACTCTCACGGTACTAGGCACTTTCCATATGCAATATCCTTTAATCCTTGTAACATGTTTTTATTCTATAGCCAAAGATGCTGGCATTCACCTGGTTAAGTAATTTGCCTGTGTTTACGTAGCTAATAAGTGATTACAATCACATAGGTCTGACCCGGATATTTATTATTTTACCACTTTATCACCACAGTAGTAGTTTGTTGAAAGAATAAATGGATGGATACATGTATGAATGTCAGACTGTCTATTTCTCCAAAAACCTACTGGCCCAAAGCACTGTGTTCTTCTTAGTGGAGAAGTCAGAGGGAGGAAAACAGAGAGAGTGTGAATAAATCCTGTAGCTGTGCCAGACAGAAAGGAAAGAAAGAAACGCAGAGGCAGACATATCCTTCGAGTGCTTAAGACTCACAAATGTGTGTTTGTCAAGAGGGTCCCTCAGTAAAAGAAGGAGAGCATTATAACCAGAGAGAAGTTGGTTTTCTTGAGTTTAGTCCCTTGAATAAACTTTGGAAACTTTTAATCAATTCTCTTAAATTTTAGGCTACTATGATTTTTTTCTCTGTAACCCTTTAACTTGAAGAATTCAGAGACGGGGGCACAGAAAGATAGATTTTAATGAAACTTCAGGTTCATTTTAATTTTGTTCAGCCCAGTATACCCAATACAATCTCTGTTAGGGCACAGAATCTGCTTTTGGCTAGCGATTCTTTTTTCTTGAAATAAAAAGAAGGGAATAAAACAGGCTCAGAGAGTATTTAACTATATACCATATGGGAAGGTCCAGTGGTTATCTACAAATTTCGACCCAACAAACTTGAATGCTTTCTTTAGTCATCCCAGAAAGTAAAAATATCCTTTTCTTTCTTTTTTATAATCAGAAAATCAGAAAACTAGGAGAGATTTTAAATAAGCATTAGGCATATTATTTATATATTGTTTATTTCCTTAATTCTTCAGTTAGATCCCAACATTAAAGAACTTTACACAGGTGAATGCCTTCAAGAGAGTAAAGTACCTGCTGACAGGTAGGTGTCACAATATTGTAGCTTTCATATGCAAATTGGAACTACTGAGCTGGGGTCTCATCAGCGACTTACAACCTGAAATGCACACTTAAAAGAAATTAAAATGTTTTAACAATAAAATATGAGAATATTAATATCCAGTTCACTTTGATGTGACAGAATATAAAGTCAGCAGCAATTTCTCTAATGGGGCTGTTTCTCCCCCTTTTCCCAGTAATTGATTTTAATGTCAAATAAAAGATCAACATTTTGTCAGCCAGGACTTGAGGCTACATATTGCACTTGAGCATGTTTTGAGCTAAGGTGTAAATCTTAGATTGGGTTGAATGGTCATGTTTTCCAGATAGTCATGGACCGCAAGTCAGATGCTTCACTTAGAAAAAGATTTATTTGAACCGTGTAGCAAGTAGACATTGATAAATAAACTTATCTTCCTAAGGGAGAATAATTGCTAGGAACATGAGTTTCCACATGAGGCATGGGCTCAATTACTACATTTATTTTTGTAATCAGGGAAAGTTCTTGATGTATTCCAGCTAGAGACAGCATATATACACTAACCTTGTTCTTTACCATCTCTCAATGGCAACAGTGGGATTTTAAATAAGTGCTGGAGAACAAAGTTGATTATTTTTTTGCATCAAGCTTTCATCTAAGGTTGTGTATTAGTCTCCAGTCCTTTCCATAATTCAGGAATTAGAATTAGTCAGGGCCCTCATATCCTAAACAGCAAATTTGGTCTTCTAAAATTATTCAAAAGCAAACTTACTCTTCAAAAATTTGGATGTATGTTCATGTGAGAGAGGGGTGCTATCCTAACTCCATCACTTACTGTGTGAAGCTGGGCAAATGACTTGCAATTTCTCAACATCTCATTGCCATTGCTTAAAAATTTGAGATAATAATAGGACCTACCTCATAAATTCATTGTGATGATTAAATGAGTTAATCTTAGAAGTGTTTCTGGCACGTGGTAGGTGCTACTAGTGTATATTGTTGTCCTTTATTTATTAAATTGCTTATTTAGAAGAAAGTAGATTTCTGAATTCTAAGTTCTATCTGAAAAGTCAAGATTTTAGGATTAAGATTAAAAGTTCACAAATTAACTTTTGAAAATAATCAAATCCACTCTACATGGGATTGGCATTCATTCACTCATCAATTATTGATATGTACTGAACTGTCAGTGAGTAAACATAGATCTCCAATTTATGAATAAACCAATAATTGTAAAAACTAAAAGATTTGGATACTAACACACATTCTATCATCAAATGATAATTTTAATATAAAAAAAGTTTAGATATAATTCAAACCAAACTTAATAATTAACAAAAACAGTAGAAGCTTCAAATAGGCAAAATAAATCTTCAGGATTTGAAATTCAGTAAGTATTATTTCATTATTGCTAGTGTGCATAGTTTTTTTTATTAACTGTTATTGAAATATAGTTGATTTTACAATGTTGTGTTAGTTTCATGTGTACAGCAAAGTGATTCAGTTATAAATATATATATATATGTATTTTTTTTAGAGGAGGGAAAGGGATAATTTAGGAGTTTGGGACTAAAATATACATACTACTATATATAAAATAGATAACCAACAAGGACCTACTGTATAGCATAGGGAACTATACTCAATATCTTGTAATAATATATAATGGAAGAGAATGAAAGTGTGCATAGTTTAATTCAAGCCCCACTTTAAGTTTTGTTTACATCTTGTTCTTCAGGAAACTAAATTTATTGAACGCAGAATAAGTTTCAGAAATTGTGCCAAACGTTTTTACATAGGTTATCCCAACTAATTATCACAAAACCCTATAAAGTAGATATTATATTTTTGTTATCATATAGGTAAGGACATTGAGACTTGACAAGATTAAGTACTTTCCAAAATTTACAGAGTTTAGTAAATGGCGGCTTTGAGCTGTGCTTTAAACCCGTTTTCTTTCCAGACACCACTTTGCATATTAAGGGAAGCATAGGGGTAGAAAGAAGAGGTTATTTTTCTAGTCCAGTCATATCCAGGCAAGTTCTAGGAAGAAATAGGGGTAATTCTTAGAAAAGTAGGATATGTGAAACATCGTGATTTAAAATTCAGCTCTTTACTAATAAATGGGATTAGTAATCACATTCAGTCAGTATATAGGTTTGCAGTCATTCAGTGTATGCTTAGTTATCTTTGTGTGTGCAGGTAGGGGGAACTGATGTAAAAGTAGAACTAAGGGAAGATCTGTTTTGCTCTAGAAAACAACAAATTAATCATCTTGCCAAATATAGCCCTCAGTTCTCATGCAGAACACAATTGAGAAAATCAATTGCCTAAAACACAGAAAGGATTCAGAGTGGGGCTAAGGAAGAGATTCTTTACTGACATGGTCATTCCCATAACCTGGAACAAAATAGTCGACCAGCAGTTTACTTATTGCTTTGAAGGGGCAATATACTTGTTAACAGAAATAAAGTGTTAGTGGCTTGGAAATGGAATGGAGGTAAATCCTCCATTACTGCAATCGAATTCACTGGAATTACTGCACATGAATACTTTACAAGGTGTGTATGGTATGTGGGTTTGTTTGATTTAGCCTTAATCAAACAAGGTTGGTTCAGATACCAGCAAGAATTGAAAATATACATGAGAACCCTACTGTCTATCATTATAATTTTAGAAATTTTGGCTTCGAGATTATCAAAAGGTTTACTAGTTTTTCTTTCTGAAGAACTTTACCTAGTAATTTTTATAGAGAGATGCACTGAAGACTTATCTGCTTATTGCTGTCAGATTCTGTTTCTCAGAGTAGGCAAACACCCTTATAAAATGCTGAGTTTCTTTCCCTTCACTTGTTTGTTTGTTTTGTCTATTCTTCCCTCAGGTATAGCTTTGCCTGTGTATTTTATGTCTTAAAATTAAGTCTACTTAATTGGGGTCATCAATGATAGCTGATATTTCTTTTCTGTTATGCTCACCTAATCAACACAACTCTCATTATTGAAAGATGGCAACGTAAATGAAGGAACTCCATTTCCACTTTCCTCAGAAATAGTTGAAGTGAAAAATAATAGAAAAATTAAGAGGAAATTTTTATAAATATTGACCTCTCTAGTTTGAGATCATTTGCTACCACTCTTAAAGATAGTTGCAGGTGTAATTCTAAGTGCAAACATAACCAAAATGAACATATAGTCAGTGATTGCTTTGTTTTGACTGTAGGGCATATTTCTAAGAATTTTATGAAGCCAATTCTTTTTTTTCTTTTAATTGAGGTATAGTTGCTTTGCAATGTTGTGTTAGTTTCTGCTGTACAGCAAAGTCTATCAGCTGTATGTATACATATATCCCCTCTTTTTTCGATTTCCTTCGCATTTAGGTTGCCACAAAAAATTAAGTAGAGCTCCCTGTGTTACACAGTAGGTTCTCATTAGTTATCTATATTATATGTATTAGTGGATATATGTCAATCCCAGTCCCCCAATTCATCCCCCCTCCCCTTTCCCCCCTTGGTGTCCATACGTTTGTTCTCTACGTCTGTGTCTCTATTTCTGCCTCGTAAACAGGTTCATCTGTACCATTTTTCTAGATTCCACATATATGTGTTAATATACGATATTTGTTTTTCGCTTTCTGACTTACTTCACTCTGTATGACAGTCTCTAGGTCCATCCACATCCCAACAAATGACTCAATTTCATTCCTTTTTATGACTGAGTAATATTCCATTGTATATATGTACCACATCTTCTCTATCCATTCCTCTGTTGATGGACATTTAGGTTGCTTCCATGACCTGTATTGTAAATAGTGATTCAGTGAACATTGGGGTGCATGTGTCGTTTTGAATTATGGTTTTCTCTGGGTATATGCCCAGTAGTGGGATTGCTGGGTCATATGGTAATTCCATTTTTAGTTTTTTAAGGAACCTCCATACTGTTCTCCACAGTGGCTGTGTCAATTTACATTCCCACTACAGTGCAAGAGGATTCCCTTTTCTCCACACCCTCTCCAGCATTTATTTTTTGTAGATTTTTTGATGATGCCAATTCTGACCAGTGTGAGGTGATACCTCATTTTAGTTTTGGTTTGCATTGCTCTAGTAATTAGTGATGTTGAACATGAAAATGTGCCTCTTGGCCAGCTGTATGTCTTCTTTGGAGAAATGGCTATTTAGGTAATCCACCCATTTTTTGATTGGGTGGTTTGGTTTTTTGATATTGAGCTGCATGAGCTGTTTGTATATTTTGGAGATTAATCCCTTGTCCATTGCTTCATTTGCAAATATCTTCTCCCATTATGAGGGTTGTCTTTTCGTCTAGTTTATGGTTTCCTTTGCTGTGCAAAAGCTTTTAACTTTCAATAGGTCTCTTTGTTTATTTTTGTTTTTATTTTCATTAGTCTAAGAAGTGGGTCAAAAAAGATCTTGCTGTGATTTATGTCAAAGAGTGTTCTCGAATCCATTTTGAGTTTATTTTAGTGTATGGTGTTAGGGAGTGTTCTAATTTCATTCTTTTACATTTAGCTGTCCAGTTTTCCCAGCACCACTAACTGAAGAGAATGTCTTTTCTCCATTGTATATTTTTGCCTCCTTTGTCATAGATTAGTTGACCATAGGTGCGTGGGTTTATCTCTGAGCTTTCTATCTTGTTCCATTGATCTATGTTTCTGTTTTTGTGCCAGTGCCATATTGTCTTGATTACTGTAGCTTTGCAGTATAGTCTGAAGTCAGGGAGTCTGATTTCTCCAGCTCCGTTTTTTTCCGTCAAGCCTGCTTTGGCTATTCGGGGTCTTTTGTGTCTCCATACAGATTTTAAGATGATTTGTTCTAGTTCCTTAAAAAATGCCATTGGTAATTTGATAAGGATTGCATTGAATCTGTAGATTGCTTTGGGTAGTATAGTCATTTTCACAATATTGATGCTTCCAATCCAAGAACAAGGTATATCTCTCCATCTGTTGGTATCATCTTTAATTTCTTTCATCAGTGTCTTATACTTTTCTGCATACAGGTCTTTTGTCTCCCTAGGTAGGTTTATTCCTAGGTATTTTATTCTTTTTGTTGCAATGGTAAATGGGAGTGTTTCCATAATTTCTGTTTCAGATTTTCATCATTAGTGTAGAGGAATGCAAGAGATTTCTGTGCATTAATTTTTGTATCCTGCAACTTTACCAGATTCATTGATTAGCTCTAGTAGTTTTCTGATGGCATCTTTAGGATTCTCTATGTATAGTATCATGTCATCTGCAAACAGTGACAGTTTTACTTCTTTTCAAAATTGTATTCCTTTTATTTCTTCTCTGATTGCCGTGGCTAGGACTTCCAAAACTATGTTGAATAATAATGCTGAGAGTGGACATCCTTGTCTCGTTCCTGATCTTAGAGGAAATGCTTTCAGTTTTTCACCATTGAGAATGATGTTTGCTGTGGGTTTGTCATATATGGCCCTTATTATGTTGAGGTAGGTTCCCTCTATGCCCACTTTCTGGAGAGTTTTTATCATAAATGGGTGTTGAGTTTTGTCAAAAGCTTTTTCTGCATCTATTGAGATGATCATATGGTTTTTATTCTTCAATTTGTTAATATTGTGTATCACATTAATTGATTTGCATATATTGGAGAATCCTTGCATCCCTGGGATAAATCCCACTTGATCATGGTGTATGATCCTTTTAATGTGTTGTTGGATTCTGTTCGCTAGTATTTTGTTGAGGATTTTTGCATCTATGTTCATCAGTGATATTGGCCTGTAGTTTTCTATCTTTGTGACTTCTTTGTCTGGTTTTGGTATCAGGGTGATGGTGGCCTCGTAGAATGAGTTTGGGAGTGTTCCTCCCTCTGCAATATTTTGGAAGAGTTTGAGAAGGTTGGGTGTTAGCTCTTCTCTAAATGGTTGATAGAATTCACCTGTGAAGCCACCTGGTCCTGGACTTTTGTTTGTTGGAAGATTTTTAATCACAGTTTCAATTCCATTACTTGTGATTGGTCTGTTCATATTTTCTATTTCTTCCTGGTTCAGTCTTGGAAGTTTATACCTTTCTTAGAATCTGTCCATTTCTTCCAGGTTGTCCATTTTATTGGCATAGAGTTGCTTGTAGTAGTCTCTTAGGATGCTTTGTATTTCTGCAGTGTCTGTTGTAACTTCTCCTTTTTCATTTCTAATTTTATTGATTTGAGTCCTCTCCCTCTTTTTCTTGATGAGTCTGGCTAATGGCTTATCAATTTTGTTTATCTTCTCAAAGAACCAGCTTTTAGTTTTATTGACCTTTGCTATTGTTTTCTTTGTTTCTATTTCATGTATTTCTGCTCTGATCTTTATGATTTCTTTCCTTCTGCTAACTTTGGGTTTTGTTTGTTCTTCTTTCTCTAGTTCCTTTAGGTGTAAGGTTAGGTTGTTTATTTGAGATTTTACTTGTTTCTTGAGGTAGGATTGTATTGCTATAAAATTCCCTCTTAGAACTGCTCTTGCTGCATGCCATAGGTTTTGGGTTGTTGTGTTTTTGTTGTCATTTATCTCTAGGTATTTTTTGATTTCCTCTTTGATTTCTTCTGTGATCTCTTGGTTATTTAGTAGCGTATTTTTTAGCCTCCATGTGTTTGTGTTTTTTACAGTTTTTTTCCTGTAATTGGTTTCTAATCTCATAGTGTTGTGGTCAGAAAAGATGCTTGATACAATTTCAATTTTCTTAAATTTACCAAGGCTTGATTTGTGACCCAAGATGTGATCTATCCTGGAGAATGTTCCGAGTGCACTTGAGAAAGAAGTGTATTCTCCTGCTTTCGGATGGAATGTCCTATAAATACCAATTAAATCTATCTGGTCTATTGTGTCCTTTAAAGCTTTTATTTCCTTATTAATTGTCTCTTTGGATGATCTGTCCATTAGTGTAAGTGAGGTGTTCAAAGTCTCCCAGTATTATTGTGTTACTGTCAATTTCCCCTTTTGTGGCTGTTAGCATTTGCCTTATGTATTGAGGTGCTCTTATGTTGGGTGCAGAGATATTTATAATTGTCATATTTTCTTCTTGGATTGATCCCTTGATCATTATGTAGTGTCCTTCCTTGTCTCTTGTAACAGTCTTTATTTTAAATTATATTTTATCTGATATGAGTATTGCTACTCCAGCTTTCTTTGGATTTCCATTTGCATGGAATATCTTTTTTCCATCCCCTCACTTTCTGTCTGTATGTGTCCCTAAGTCTGAAGTGGGTTTCTTGTAGATGGCGTATATATGGGTCTTTTTTTTTTGTATCCATTCAGTCAGTCTGTGTCTTTTGGTTGGGGCATTTAATCCATTTACATTCAAGGTTGTTATTTATATGTATGTTCCTGTTACCATTTTCTAAATTGTTTTGGGTTTGCTTTTGTGGGTCTTTTTCTTCTCTTGTGTTTCCCACTTAGAGAAGTTACTTTAGTGTTTGTTGTAGAGCTGGTTTGGTGGTGCAGAATTCTCTTACCTTTTGCTTGTCTGTAAAGCTTTTGATTTCTCTGTCAAATCTGAATGAGATCTTTGCTGAGTACAGTAATGTTGGTTGTAGGTTTTTCCCTTTCATCACTTTTAATATATCCTGCCACTCCCTTCTGTCCTGCAGAGTTTCTGTTGAAAAATCAGCTGATAACCTTATGGGGATTCCCTTGTATGTTATTTGTTGCTTTTCCCTTGCTACTTTTAATATTTTTTCTTTGTATTTAATTTTTTTAAAGTGTGA
This sequence comes from Balaenoptera physalus, assembly GCF_965194825.1. NCBI lineage: Eukaryota > Metazoa > Chordata > Mammalia > Artiodactyla > Balaenopteridae > Balaenoptera > Balaenoptera physalus. The sequence goes on from NC_138886.1 coordinate 46,004,441, forward strand.
TTAACATGTGTCACGGCATGTTTCTCCTTGGGTTTATCCTGTATGAGGCTCTGCACTTCCTGGACTTGATTGACTATTTCCTTTCCCATGTTAGGGAAGTTTTTGACTATAATCTCTTCAGATATTTTCTCAGACCCTTTCTCTTTCTCTTCTTCTTCTGGGACCCCTCTAATTTGAATGCTGTTGCCTTTAATGTTGTCCCAGAGGTCTCTGAGACTGTCCTCAGTTTTTTTCATTCCTTTTTCTTTTTTCTGCTCCCTGGCAGTCATTTCCATCATTCTATCTTCCAGCTCACTTATCCGTGCTTCTGCCTCAGTTATTGTGCTATTGATTCCTTCTAGAGTATTTTTAATTTCAGTTAATTGTGTTTTTCATCACTGTTTGTTTGCTCTTTAGTTCTTCTAGGTCCTTGTTAAACGTTTCTTGTATTTTCTTCATTATATTTCCAAAATTTTGGATCATCTTTACTATCATTACTCTGACTTCTTTTTCAGGTAGATTGCCTATTTCCTCTTCATTTATTTGGTCTTGTGGGTTTTTACCTTGCTCCTTCGTCTGCATCATATTTCTCTGTCTTCTCATTTTGCTTAACTTACTGTGTTTGGGGTCTCCTTTCCACAGGTTGCAGGGTCGTAGTTCCTCTTGCTTCTGGTGTCTGCCCCCATTGGGCCAGGTTTGGTCCAGTGGCTTGTGTAAGCTTCCTCATGGGGGGACTTGGTCCCTGCATTTTGGTGGTTGGAGCTGGATATTGTCCCTCTGATGGACAGGGCCGCGTCAAGTCGTGTGTTTTGGGGTGTGTGTGAGGTTAGTATGACTTTAGGCAGCCTCTCTGCTGATGTTTGGGGTTGTGTTCCTGTGTTGCTCATTGTTTGGTGTGAGGCATCCAACACTGGAGCTTCCTGGTTGTTGGGTGGAGCCAGGTCTTGGTGTTGAGATGGAGACCTCTAGGAGAGCTCATGCTGATTAATATACCCTGGGTCTGGGAGTTCTCTGGCAGTCCAGCATCTTTGGTTGGCTCTACCCTCTCGGAGGCTCAGGCCTGACCCCTGGCCAGAGAACCAAGACCCTGCAAGCCACACGGTGTGGAAGAAAAAAAAAAAAAAGAAAACAAACAGAAAAAGAAAACCCCTAAGACAAATGGTAAAAGCAAAACCAAACAGGCAAAACCACACAAAGAAATACACACACAAAAACAGAAAAAAAAGAAAAGAAAGAAAAAAAAAAGAACAACCAAACAAATACATGAACCCCAAAATGAAAACAAATAAAAACTGAACTAACAAAAACAAAGTACAAAAAACAAATCAAAAGCAGAGAGCAAACCAAAAAAAGGCTAAGAAAGCACTAAGCAAGCAGACAAAAACAATCAAAAAAGAAGAAAACAAAAGGAAAAAACACAAAACAACAAAAAAGTAAAAATAGAAAAATATAAAATATACTTAAAAAAGAGATTAAAAACAAAGCAAAACAAAAGAAAAAATACCAAAATGAGTAAAAAAATACAATGCAATGAAAAAGTAAAGTGAAATTAGAAAATAAAATAAAAAATATATTTAAAATAAAAGTATAAAAAAGGAAAAATAAAAATTAGAAGAATAATTTAAAAAGAACAAGAGAACAAAACAAAACAATAAAACTATTAGTAGTAATAATAATATTTTGCTGGGGCCTCAGTCAGTGTCCTTGCCTCCACAGTGAGCCAAAGCCCATGCCCACCTCCCCAGGAAGTCCTCCAGTACCTCTAGGCAGGTCTCTGGACCTGCTGTGGGCACTGTGGGGCCAGCTCAGACTCTGACCTGGCCTGACTCCCATGTGTACTTGCCCCCAGTGTCCACATTTGTGAAGGCTAGACCAGCCTCAATTGTGAGAACACTTGTTGTCTATTCAGATATTCCACGGATGCAGGGTTTACCAAGCCAAATGCAGGGATTTAATCCACTGCTCCTACACTGCATGGAGGGATTTCCCTTACTCTTCTTTGGTCATATCACCCCTGGGGCTCAGCTTTGGTTTTGGCCCCACCTCTGTGTGTAGGCCACCCTTGGGCATCTGTTCCCTGCCCAGCCGAGAGGGGGCGAAAGCAGCAGCTGATTAGGGCACACTTAGGCCAGGGAAAGGATGGATATGGCAGCCACTACTGGTATGTGCGGGGAGTGCCTGCAGTTGCAGAGGCTAGTAGGAAGTTGCAACAGCCTGGGCCATACTGTGCGCTCCCCCTGGGGAGGTTGGCCTCGGATCATGGGACCCTCGGTGGTGGCGGGCTACGCAGGCTCCTAGGAAGGTTTGGGCAGTGACCTGTGCTTGCTCACAGGACCCTTGGTGGCAGCAGCAGCATCAGTAGCAGTTTGCGCCCACCTCTGTGGTCTTAGATAGCAACTGTGACTCACGTCTGCCCGCAGAGCTCATGTGGGCAGTGTCGTGCTGCCTGTGGTCACACGGAGAAAGAAGCTCCTGTGGCAGGCCCGCCCCTCTCCTTGCGTATCCCCCATCAATAGTCCCTTGCCTCTCTGGCGGGCCCAGGCTTCTTCCTGGACTCCCTCAGCTGTGGTGCACTAGCCCCCTCAGGCTGTCTTCACACAGCCAACCCCAGTCTTCTCCCTGGGGTCTGACCTCCGAAGCCCTAGCCTTGACACCCAGACCCCCACCTGCCCTGGCAGGCGAGCAGACAGGTGTCTCAGGCTGGGGAGTGCTGGTCGGCACCGATCCTCTGTGCAGGACTCTGTCCACTTTGCTGTCCACACACCTGTTGCTGCGCTCTCCTCCATAGCTCTGAAGCTCCCCCATTCCCCATCCACACCAGTGAAGGGGCTTCCTAGTGTGCATAAACTTTTCCTCCTTCACAGCTCCCTCCCAGAGGCACAGGTCCCATTCCAATTCCTTTGTCTTTTTTTTTTCTTTTTTCTTTTGCCCTACCCAGTTACATGGAGATTGCCTTGCCTCTTTGGAGGTCTGATGTCTTCTGCCAGCATCAGTAGATGTTCTGTGGGAGTCATTCCACATGTAGATGTATTTTTGATGTATCTGTGGGGTGAAGGTGAGCTCCATGTCTTATTCCCCCACCATGTTGAAGATTCTGAAGCCAATGCTTGACATGAGATGGGCTTTTCTAATTCATCACTGAAATAATAAATAAAGAATCTGGATCTAACCACTTGAATGGAGGTCAGGATAAAAAATTGGTTGCAGAAATTGGCCTGGTGTAGAATTTGGATAGTATTCAAAATAATATCTGCAATCTATATGTTTCCCTTCTCTTTTGTGCTGCTGGGTTATTTGAAAGTAACATGAAAGCATATCATCTGGCCAGAGAACTTTAGATTTGAGATGAGAATTCTAGCACCACATAGTTGATCAGACTGTCAGGATCCACAAAAGTATTTACTCCTTGCTTTGTGTAAGTTAAATATCAAGAGATAGTCATCTCACTTTAGAATGAATGATTAGAATGTAAAATAATGGAATCTATGAAGAAAGTACAATATAAAAGATGTAAATAAATATAGCACTCAAAATATAAGGAAAAACAAACTTTTAAGTAGTATATGTTATATATAAATCATGTTTTTCAAATAGTGTTATCTCCTTAGTTTACTTAATTAAAGAAAACATTGAGAGATAAAAGATGGAGTAAGATTATAGAATGAAACTAAAAGGGATCATCAGAAAGAGTTTAAGAAAGAACCTAGAGAAATAGATGTAGCCATAGTAGAATTAGGATGACATTACTCAAAATCAAGAATCTGCATTGAAGAAAACTGAATCAGAGAGTAGAGACCGAGCAAGAAGTTATTCCAAAACATAAAAGGGAAAGACAAACAAAGGCTAAATGTCAGAGAGAATAAAACCTGACAACAGCCAAGAAAAAACCAAATACATCTAATGTTATTCCTAATGAAGTCACTAGAACAAATGGACATGAATCCGTGGTTAGTTATAATGGAAGAAAACTTTTCTGACTTATGGAATTATAGAACTGCATGTAAAATGGGTTCCTGGTGAACTGAGAAGAGATTAACAAGTGATAAATACCATGGCAGAACCTAGTGATAAATTTGAATTTAAAGAATGAATTAAAATTTCCTTAAACATCCAGAGGAAAATGGAATAACAATTTTTTTAAAAAAGAAGGCAACTTTATGCCTAGCAAAAAATAATGGAGCAACCTTTATAGAATTTGAACAAAGCAAAGATGGTAATTTCTAAATATTTTACTTATAAAAGTCGATTATTCACATTTGACCCCCAGATATGCACAGAACATATCCTAGGTAATTAAAAATATACTCCATTCAAGTGAAAAATGAGTACAAATAAAAAGACAAATGAAAAATTATATGGAAGATGGAAAAATTATGAAAGAAATAGAAGTAACCATCTAAATATGGAATAAAATCTGAATAACTTATACATATGCACCAAAACACTAAAAATGTCAACAGTAATTTCTGGAAATTAAGATATATAATAAAAAAATTATTTAACAATAAAACTGAAGATAAAACTATGAGATATATCAATAAACACTGTAAGGTCAGGGTTAAATGGTAAGTAAAAGTGGTTTGATTGCCTAACTTTACATAGACCAGAGTTGAAAGGAGCTTACTTACCATTTATGTTAATGAAAATAGAAGAATTTTGGTCTAATGATTTTCTTTAAATCTACAGGCCTTTATTACTAGAATTTAAAGCAGGTTGCAGGCCTTTCAAATGACTAGCTTAAGAACAAGAAACCAGAGTTATTGTTGCACAACATAGAAAGCATGGGAAAAAGGTGAAGCAAAAAATATGTAAAAATATAAAATAAGATAACCTGCAAAATAGGATGATAAAAATAAAACTAGTGTATTCAATGTAACAATACAAAAATGAATTTGTTCTTCTAAAAGACTAAGAATATCAAATTGGGTCAGAAATAAAATCCAACTGTGCTAATTATAGGAAAGTTACTTAAAATTAAGGTTTTTTAAGAATTTATTTTAAAAGTGTGGGCAAAATATATTGGATAAAGGAAAACAAGATTGGTAATTTTAATATCAGAGAAAGATTATAAACAGAAGCCTTGTATCAAGAGTAAATAACATGAGGTCATCAAAGATGCAGACTTTGATATCTTAAAAATAGGTATACATTTTAAAGAAACAATTTTATTTCTAAGAATTTGCCCCTTTTCAGTTCTGTATCCTTTTAGAATTATAAGTGGTGAACATGTATGTCTGTATGTATTCATTATACATTTACAATTTTCAAAAAGTGTTAGTGTCATAAATATCCAACAGTAGAGAATTGATTATACATCCATATCTTGGACTATTCTAGTTGTTAATTAAAATGTGAGAAAGGTTAATATTTAATGTTACTGTAAAATATTTATTATTTATTTCTAAGACACTAAGATATATTTATATAGCTTAGTGTATGTGTGTGTATATATATACTATCATGGCTAATTTAATTTTTTCCTTGGTGGTGTTTTTCAGGGTTCTTTTAAAATGTTTTGCTTTGAGCATATTAAAAATGGAAATACACAATATTAAATATGTTCATGTATATCATATATTCTTAGCCCCTGTCTAGTCCTAGAAGTGTATCCTAAGGAAACAATTTAAAAGAAAGAAAAATCTTTTATGCCAGTAGATACTCATTTCAACAGTATTTATACTGTTTGTACAACACAAACATTTAAATGTAGAATAAATAATGGTAAAATCAATTTTAGTAAGCTGTTCAGTTATATGTTTTGAGCTACATAGGTAAATTATTCTAAAAACTAGTAACTGTATGAAATATATTTATGATATAGTATAGTACTAAATATAACAGAATGAAAAAATATATGCATACTATAATTCTGACTCTAAAAATGTTGGGAGAATTATTATAAGTGAACATGTAAAGGCAAACATGATTATCATGATGGAATGATTATTTTTGTCTTTTAAATTAGAAACTTTTAAACAAAAAAGTCAAAAATAATTGAATGTGTTATTTTATCATTTAAAAATTATAGAAGCTTCAAAAGTGATTAGGCTTTTTGTATGTGTGTTTAGAATTCTGAAGTAACAAGCACTATAGCCTCTAATAGTGAAGCCAATCACAGTGAAAGAGAACCCACAATCATTTTTCCTTTCCATGTGTTAGAATGTTCGTCTAGTTACCTAAAATGACAATACCTTAAAGAAATAAACACTCCCAATTTTAGTGCTTACAAACTCAGAATCTTATCCATACATTAGTTATTCACGGTAATTAATACCAGAATTATGGGTAGAAAACTTTTTAATCAGCTGTTGAATTTTCTTTTTTCTATATTTCTCTCAGTGTTGGTAAACTGAAAATGGCCTGTATTTTATGCTAGACGGTGTGAGGTTCAAATCAGCCTCCACTATTCACTATTGATATAGCCTTGAGAAAGTTTATAAATTTCTGTGCATCTCAGGTTCAACATCTGCAACATGGGACATTTTCCTACCTTACTAGGCACTGTGTATATAAAATACGTACTTTATGCAAAAGTATCTGGTATACTGCAGGATCCATGATAGTTCCTTTGAAATATTAACAGCTTTAGTGGCCAAACACAAGGAAATGCTGCAAACAGTAGTCCTTCTCTGTCACTTTTTACTTTTTCCATTAAACTGTATGTGAATGAATTGAGTCCTTGACCCTCTGACAATATAGAAATGGCTGAGGAGGGAGATCATTTCTGGGAAAAGACATATTTCCCTGCTGGGATAAGCTGACAAGGAGGATGAAAGGTCATTCTAGAAAAACAATCCAAATGAGTTCTTACTATCTAAGATGCCCCAAAAGGATTCTATAGGAAATGAAAGTAAAAGTGACAGAAAGAGCAATGGTGTTAATATGTTTCTAAAGTAAAAGGCGTATGCAATTCCTAATGTGTGTAAAATGGATACTTTGTATATACTGTCTAGCCCTCTGGTGACATTCAATAAGTGCTTAATAATGGCAAAGATAATGTGATTATTTTTCCCCTCTGCCCTTTCAAGAGCCCTCTGAAGTAAGGCAGTCTATAATCTATTAATACCTCCAGGAGACTGTGTCAAGTAGCATTACCTGGACTAAGGAAAGACATGCTAGCAAGATCAAGGGCATGGATGGTTACCATTGTGCTTAGGTATTTTGTCCTACAAATTCTGAATTCAGTGAGGCCTCTTGTCACACAATCACCTAGAGAAAAAGGCACTGGAGAAATAGAAGTGAGCAATTAAAATCCCGTTTGCTGCCCTAGGCTTGTTTTGAGTTCATTGTTCAGCACATGAGCTAGTTCAAGAGTTTCACTTTCAGCAGTTCATTTGATTGAACTTGGGACCAATAAAAGCAAGAGGCCAGATAAAACAGTCGGAAATACCTATGGCTTGAGAACATAGCTAAGACTGGCAATGATAGAAAATAATCTATAAAGTGACAGCTACTAGATTGCTTTATTTCCAAAAATTTTAGACTGTGGGAAGGTAATAAGGTTTAACTTTTGCCCCTCTTCATTACCTGGGCTATTTTAATGAGTAAGTTCTTGGAACATGGTAGTTCCAAGAGTCAGCACTGTCTTTTCTTCCTTTCTTTCAAGCAGCGGTCTTGATAAATTGCTCCTAGATGAATATTCTGACAATCCTTCATGTTTAATTTGGTACCTAGTAAACATGGTGATCTCCTAACTTTCAGATGTGCCATTTATTTTTTAAAAATAGGAATAAGTAAATATGATTTGAGAAAGTTATAAGGGACTAAGACGTAGCATCTCACACAACAACTTTATGATGGTTCAGAAGACCTATAGCACTTAAAATTTTGGTGAGATAGGAAATATGGGGAGACTATGTATAAAAGAGAAGGCTTTAGATATTTCTAATTTCATGCTATTGGGTGAGTTTGTGAGAATAGATATCCTTGTTAGATAACTTTTTTAGTATGATTCCTGACTTGGTTTGTTGACTTCTTATGATAGTATGTTCTTAAGTAGGGTGCATGAATTTATTTTAAGCATAAAGGATGGCTATGGTAGCTAGCTTTGGGAATATCCCCAGTGACACTTCACTTCTTGGCATTCATATCTCGATAAACTCCACCAGAATTTTGAAGAAATGACAGCATATGACTTCTAAAGTTAGGTAGTAAGAAAACACTGAGACTTCCATTTTGCTCTGTCTTGAATCACTCACTCTGGGGGAAGCTAGCTGCCATGTGGTCAGGACACTCAAGCAGCCCAATGCAGAGGTCCACATGGCAAGAGATTGAGGCATCCAGATAACAAGTGAGTGAGTCATCTGGAAGTATATCCTCTAGTCCCAGTCAAGCTTTCAGAAGAATGTAGTACCAGCCAACATCTTGACAGCAACCTCCTGAGAGACCCTTACCCCAAACCACCCAACTAAGCCTCTCTAAAATTCCTGACCTGCAGAAAAAGTGAAATAATAAACATTTGTTATTTCAAGCCACTAGTTTCTGGATTACACAGAAATAAATAAATTCAGTTGCTAATAGGAATTATGCTATCATTTACTGAGAATAATTGTAATTGTAGTTACTTTGAAAATACTTTCATACATTCAAGTCTCCTAGCTTTATTTTTAATATGCTCTATACTTTTTTGCAAGACTCCTTTTCATGCTGTTCCTTTCTACAGGGATGCTCTTGCATCCTTTGTACTTGTCAAAATTCTACCTATCCTTCTAAGCTTGCTAAAATTCCAGATTTCTTCTCCATGTAACCATCTGCTTCCGTCGAAAGCAAGCTCATTCCTCAAAACTCTCACAGTGCTTCACTTGTACGTATCTTGTAACACATCATGCATTGTAGTATTCTTCCTTCTTGTCTTAACAATATCCAGATTAGTATTCTTGAGACCTTGGGCCTATATCTCATTGGTCTTTTATGCATCATGGTTACTAGTCTTGAGATTGCTATAGTGTAAAACGTAGACTCTGAGATGAGAACAAGCCAACTAAAGCAGGGTTAAAATCCTTATTTACATCTCGAAATGTGAGTTTCGTCTATGAAATGAGTTTAAGAGCAATGAGGCCTCAGAGTTACCATGAAAACGTAATGGCATAATTTAGGAAAAGTACCTGGTAGAGTGTTAGCATAGTATAAGTACTTAAAAATAATTATAACATTATGCCATTTTTATTTTCTGTTCACATAATATATAACAGTATTTAATATATACTGACTATTACATGTCAATCTGTGTTTTAAGCTTTTCATATTGATTGCCTTATTGAATCCTCCCATAAACCTTATGCACTGTCACACTCTTAAGTGACGAAACCAGAGCATAGAGAAGATAGAAAGCTTCTGTATCATAAAACTGATGTCATAAAACTGGTTAAGTGACAGTCTGGATTAGTAACAGCTGTTCTGAGCCTAGAGTTCAGTGCCAAACCAATTTAATATATTGCCCTGTCCATAAATATGAGTTGAATATGTGAACTTAGTGGACACATCCAAGAAGTGTGATTTACTTGGATGTGTTCGTTTTTGTGAATCATTTACACTCCATATAAAAACAAAACATATGAGGGTGGGATATAGACATCTCTTATGCATTTCTCTTAGGATAACTCACTCCTTTGCACATTTAGAGCAGACTGATAGAGACTCACAGGGAACAAGGATGGTCCTTGATTATGTAGGAAATTGATTTTTATTGCAAAGTATGAAACTGTACCATCTACTCCATCAATGGAACTCATCAGAAATGGAGTTGAGGACTGTGCCACAGCAATTAATGGCACGTGATAAAGTTGTATTGAGAATTCAATTGTAAAACAGGAATAATAATAGCAACCTTATATGGATTATTATGAAGAGTAATTGACTAATCTTTCAAAAGCTTCTTACACAGTTCTAGGCTCACTCAATAAATGTTAATCCTCTTATTTCCACAGTACCAGTGGGCTTCTTCAGGATAGGATAGGTTGCGTTTTAGTAACAAGAAACTCCAAAAAGCTCAGTGACATAAAAATAATAAAGACTTATTTTTGCCTCACACAAAGTCCTTTACAAGCTTAAGTGACTTGCTAAGTCAGCTATGTGGTCATTTAGTATTGCCCTCCATATTAACATATGCTTTCAAGGTTGCAGAGGTAAAGGAAGAAAATTCTAGCACCAGCAATTAAATGCTTTCACCTAGAAGCAACACGTGTCACTTTCACTTTAATCCCATTAGTCAAAACAAGGCATATGACCATACTTAATTTACAAGAATCAGGCATCCTTGAAAGTACAATACGTTCAAGTACCATGAAGGCAGAGAATCAAAAATAATAGTAATCAGCTTTATCACTACTGCATAATTATTGTTTTATTTGTACTTATCCATAGGATGACTTGCTCTATCATTGACTCAAGATCATAATGGTTAGGCTCTAGCTAATACTGATGTAAGTCACATTTTACCATACAGAGGAAAGGTAGTTGTTAATTGTGTGTTTTGCTAATTAGAAAGTGGATCATTTACCATACATTGTTGTTTCCATGAGTGAAATTTTACCTACAGTTTGTGTGTAAATATGTGTATGTGTGTGCACGCATGCAATGCTCTTTTATTTCATAAAGAAAAATGTCAAAGTGATGGATGAGCTTCTAAAGTCTCTGCTTCTAGCTCCATAGTATTAATAGCTGTCCTTTCAAAGAGAGAAAAAACTTTCAAAGTCATATACAGAGATTTTCTTGCTAAATATCCATTGAAATCAGTTGGGATATCACAGATATTCCTTTTATACTGGACCAAATCTTCACTCTTCTGCTTTGCTATATTGTATGAAACTAACTGGAGAAGAAATTTGACACATTACATAATTGTCATATAAAATAAAAATGAAAACATGATCTTCTATAGAGTTTAACCTCAAATACAAGTTGGCTTTACTGTGGCTTCAAACAAGCAAACATATAACTGCATATTAGTAAATTGACGTATTTAAAGCATGGGATTTGCAGCATGGGTTTCATGGGATCTTTCATATCTTCTTTTACTCCTAAAAACTATAATATTGCATTGGAATAAGCACTAGGAAAGGAATATCATATAACCAACTAGTATATCCTCAACCAATGCTATTCTCTGTTGTTCCCAAAGAAGTATATTTTTCTCAGCTCTTGAAAAGCCAAACCATCTCTTATCCTTCATGTTGCTTTAACATTTGAATAATGATCTATGACTTGGGTAAAATAAAGACAAATGGAAGCACACATTTAAATGTATGAGATAATTTCAATTTGTTTGTATTTTATCTAGATAAAACATTACGTTTTATTTAGGTATATTTTTTCTTTAGATGATATTAATGTCTTTTAAGAATCCCAAGCAAATGTCTTTTTTTCATTTCTCAAGTAATAAGTATAGTAAATAGCAGTGTGTATATTATATATTATATATATTTACATATTAGTAATTGTATCAAATAATTACCTTATTAAAAAACAGCAGATAAATTATAGTTATAAAAGAGATCAGTGTACTGTACATCCATTATGCATAAATTACTAGTTTCTAAATAATATATAGTCATTAGGAGCAATGTGAAAACTTGACAAATTAAACTCTACTAATAGATATTAATAGCAACCCATTGTGAGTTACTGATGCTAATTTTAAAACGTTGTGGCTTTGGAACAGATTTTTTTTTTAAAGAATATTTTCAACACCCTGGTGTAAAGCTTCTGTGGGGTTATTTGACAGATGTCCTGTGAGTTCCTTCAAAGCAGGGGATAAAAGTATAGTGCTCCAAACAAGAAAGTGTGAGCAGAATGGCTTTTGGGCATGTGGGTGGAGAGGCTGGCACTTTCTCAATTCAATTAAATGGAATTTTAAATTGTGAATTTGCATAGAGCTGAAAAAAGACAGCCATGTGGAAGTTTGTTTTCATTCTTAAAGTGAATTCTCCTCTGCCCTTGATACACTCGTGTAGTGCTCAGAGCTGGTAATGTAGAATCTTCCTATAATGTGAGATGTTGGGACACATATGTTCACGTGGAGGAAACTGAGGTATAGAGTAGCTAAAACCAATTTGCTTCAACATGACAGGATTGACTTTCTAAAATACATGAATTTTCTCATGATGCATGGTAATTAAATATAAATGGTCTTAGCTGATGATTTTAGCTCTAGTCAAGATGGAGTAAGCACATTCCACCAGATCTCTTCCACTAATTACAGCTAAAACTTCATCTGAACACAACATATAACTCAACTCTCAGAAGACTCTAATAGGGGAAAAGGAGAAGGTGAACTGGATAGGGATGCCCCAGTGAAGAGCACCTAAGGAAGGATATATATGTCCTGGCCTGGGTAATAAAGTAACTTGCAATTCAGAAATGTCAATGAGCATAGACTAAAACAAAACAAAGCAGCCCCAAGAAAAGCCCAGTCTCTCTGGCCACAGGACTAAAAACAGGGTAGTCCCAAAAGAAAGAAACTTTTTGACTGTATAGCCACTCTGGAAAAAATTGGGGCAGTTTCTTATGAAACTAAACATACTTTTATTATATAATTCAGCATTACTACTCCTGGATATTTACTCTAAAGTAATGAAAACTGTTCATACATCAAAAAAACTCAACACTATTTAAAGTTAGTAGTTTTATTTGTAATCAGTAAAAACTAAGTACCTATAGCTAAAAATATAAATGATTCTGTGATGTTATTTTTACGTGATATTATGTTTTGCCTTTACTTTTTCATGGATCATTGGTTACAACCATTTAATATATCTGAAATCTCATAGGAGATGATTTTATTTTGCTGGTGTATGAATAAGGAACATTACTGGAAAATCAGTGCTCAAGCCACTAAATAAAAATGAGGGAAGGGAAACATTGAAACTAAGGTATTAGAATTTAACTAAAGTTATAATCCACCTTTTATATTTTGGCCATCAATATCAATGTCCAGGACTATCCTTTGGGATGATGATACAAAATTAATAGTGCCATAAAAATGTATTTTTTTGCATGTATCTTTTTAATGGAGTTCAAGAATATGCCAATTTAAAAGGCTTACTGGCAATAGTAAATTGTTTATCCAAAGCTTCAATACTAGTAGCTTTATCAAAGGCCTGGCAAAAACATGGCTAAAAGAAACTCAGCTATGAGGAACATTGTCACAGGAATTCTTTCTTTATAAAATAGCACTTAAGTGTTTTCTAAAAGTATCCGCTCACTATTTATAAGGAAATCTCACCTGTTTTGTTATCTTAGTGTTGCTAGTTTCAAACTGATAAGATCGTTTAGTTACTGTATCCAAGGGATGAGGCTAGGTCCTGCCAGACATACTAAGAAATAACAGCTACTGTTGGGTAGCTGTTTGCTCAAGGATTTTTACATTTTGAATAGATAGATGAGCACCTAGTAAAGTTACTGTTACTAAGCAAATGCTTAAATATATATTATTGACCTTGTTTTCTTAGCATTTAGGAAGGAATTTGGTGTGCTGTAACTGTTCAAAGTGATTTTTTAATTGTATTATAAAAGCAGGTGGTCCCATAATTTAAAGGATTATATCAATGAAGAATGGAATGATTTTAGAGTGTTAAAGAACAACAACACTGCAGTCAAAGACACTTTCTGAAGGTGAAGAGCTTGAAAAGGTCACCACTCCAATGAATGTATCATATTTGGATAGTTTGTTAAAGTAACAGCCTTATTACATTATGGCTGTACCTTGCAGTATGTGATGGTACATTTTTCAACTTTAAAATATCGATCTATTATAAACTGAGATTGAAATCTTTGTCACCTTTTCAGTCAGAGTCAAATAAATAACAGCTATGGATGAAATGCCAGAAGTTAAAAAAAATTAAGGCTTAAGCTAGAGATATTTCTAACTTTTCTCAAAATCTCAGTTTGGAGCTAAAAATAAATATACTATTGTCACATTCTTTTAAAAAAATGATTTTATATGCACAGAAAATTATCTGGATCCAAATGGCTCAGAATTTTGGGGTTTTCCTGTGAGACTTCCTCTGAGTTAAGTTAGTTCAATGGGAAGGTAATTCAAGCCAAGGGAATATAGACAGTGCTATAGAGATCACTGCATTCATTTGACAGTATTATCTGCTAGTTCCTACACAGGGCTATTGGAAACAAATCATTAAGTTGTAACTACAGATAACTTGAAATTAATTTAAAAATAAGCCAGGAAGCCATAATTCTGGCCTATCTCTGGCACTCATTTATCTTACCAAGGTTTCTAAAGTAGTTGCTACGTACTTCTCACCAAGTTTGTGCAACGAGATATCATCAATATAACGCACCAGTATGATATCCTGTGGACTTCAAGCAGTTTGTAACCCTGCAAATTAGAGTATGACAGGACTGAAGACCTTGTTTGACATCGAAAGTTCTAGCTAATGCCATAAGACAAGAAAAGGAAATAAAAGGTATACAGATTGGGAAGGAAGACATGAAACTTACTTTGATCACAGGTGACATGATCTCTATGTTGAAAAATCTCAAAAAAATCAATAAAAAACAAAAACAAGAATAAATCATGGAATTAATAAGTTATTACAGCAAGTTTGCAGGATAAAAGATTAATATACAAAAGTCAATTACTTTCCTATATACCAACAATGAACAAGTGGAATTTGAAATTAAAAACATAACACATTTTACATTAGCACCAAAAAAATGTTTAATACTTAGGTATAAATCTAACAAAATATGTGTAAGGTTTACATGAGGAAAACTACAAAACCCTGATGAGTGAAATCAAAGAAGAAATAAATAAATGGAGAGATGTTATATGTGTGTGCATCAGAAGACCCAATATTGTCAAGATACCAACCTTAATTTAAAAAAACAAACTTCATAGAAAGTATTTTCAAGTTGCTAATTGCTATAATTGTTTACCCCAGTGGGCACACACATATCTCATACTTCCATGATGTTATTTAGTTTATATCATTAGAACTCCCACCTTGCCCCATTTCCTAATCCCATGAACTACTCACCCTCTACTTAGACATTTCCAAGGTCTACTCCTGCCATATGACTCTAACCCCTTTACAGAGTGCCATGGGAAGTGTGATCAATTTTCTTCTCTGACTGCTTTATCCTGTGAGGAGGAGTCACTTAGAATCTGGTGAATACATTTGCCACCTTACTCAGTTCTAATTGAAGATTGCCTTAATGCAAAGTTGGTTGGGAAGGATCTGGAAAGTCACTGGATATGAATAGCACTCTTAGTCCATACTTATCTTTTCCCCCTGTCATACCTCAGGAGGTATTTCTACATTATCTTTGCATACTACAACTTCACTTGGGCTTTGCATAAAAATGTGGCCAATTCATGTTTGTTAAATTAATAGAAACTCTCAAATATGTAGGACCCCAAACAAATACCACGGAGGTGTGGCCTAAATTTGGCAAACTCTAATTAGGTGCAGACCACAAAAAGTGAACAGCTTATTCCTTTGCCCAAATCTAGAGTGCACTTTGACTGGATGCTATTGTGCTCTGGTAGACTAATGGTTTGATATGAAATATCATAAGCACATGCTAAATCTTCATTTGTACCTAAACATTTTGCTCCTAGTTTCTTCTTGAGAATAGTAAAACCCTCAGGTTTGTCTGATTCATTTGTTGTCTCCATTTTAAAGAACAATGTTTTATTTTTTTCATCTAAAAGTTAAGTATATACTCGTGAACTCATAATCCCCAATAATGTAATATGAGCTGTGCTTCTTAGCTCCAAAATTGTTTGGTCATTTACAAAGTTATCCTGGAAAAAATTGTTTTCTTGCCTTGCAAATACTGGGTAGTCATATTGGGCTACTTGAGATATAAGTAGAAAAAAGATAATCTCAGTAAAAAGAAATAATAAATGATGTGATTTTCCAGTATATTTTCAGTGACCATTCCTTAACTAGTTCCTTGATTTGTTTAAAATAGGGTGAAAGACTTCATGGGGAAAAATACATTAACATTAAAACGGCTCCCATATTTTATTTTATTTTTTCAAATTGTTTATTTTATTTAATTTTATTCTATTTTAAATTTTATTTATTTTTTTACACAGCAGGTTCTTATTAGTTATCTATTTTATACATATTAGTGTATATATATCAATCCCAATCTCCACCCACCCACCACACCCCACCCCCTGCTTTCTTGCCTTAGTGTCCATACGTTTGTTCTCTACATCTTTGTCTCTATTTCTGTGTTGCAGACTGGTTCATCTGTACCATTTTTCTAGGTTCCACATATATGTGTTAATATACGATATTTGTTTTTCTCTTTCTGACTTACTACACTCTGTATGACATTCTCTAGGTCCATCCATGTCTGTACAAATGACCCAATTTCGTTTCTTTTTATGGCTAAGTAATATTCCATTGTATATATGTACCACACTTCTTTATCCATTCGTCTTGTCGATGGGCATTTAGGTTCCTTCCATGACCTGGCTATTGTAAATAGTGCTGCAATGAACATTGGGATGCATGTATCTTTTCGAATTATGGTTTTCTCTGGGTATATGCCCAATAGTGGGATTGCTGGGTCATATGGTAATTCTATTTTTAGTTTTCTTTTTTTTTTTTAACTTTGGGTTTATTTATTTATTTATGTATCCATTTATGGCTGTGTTGGGTCTTCGTTTCTTGTACGAGGGCTTTCTCTAGTTGTGGCAAGTGGGGGCCACTCTTCATCGTGGTGCGCAGGCCTCTCACTATCGCGGCCTCTCTTGTTGCGGAGCACAGGCTCCAGACGCACAGGCTCAGTAATTGTGGCTCACGGGCCTAGTTGCTCCGCGGCATGTGGGATCCTCCCAGACCAGGGCTCGAAACCGTGTGCCCTGCATTGGCAGCCAGATTCTCAACCACTGTGCCACCAGGGAAGCCCTATTTTTAGTTTTCTAAGGAACCTCCATACTGTTCTCCATAGTGGCTATATCAATTTACATTCCCACCAACAGTGCAAGAGAGTTCCCTTTTCTCCACACCCTCTCCAGCATTGGTTGTTTGTAGATTTTCTGATGATGCCGATTCTAACTGGTATGAGGTGATACCTCATTGTAGTTTTGATTTGCATTTCTCTAATAATTAGTGATGTTGAGCAGGTTTTCATGTGCTTCTTGGCCATCTGTATGTCTTCTTTGGAGAAATGTCTATTTAGGTCTTCTGCCCATTTTTTTGATTGGGTTGTTTGTTTTTTTAATATTGAGCTGCATGAGCTGCTTGTATATTTTGGAGATTAATCCTTTGTCCATTGATTCATTTGCAAATATTTTCTCCCATTCTGAGGGTTGTCTTTTAGTCTTGTTTATGGTTTCCTTTGCTGTGCAAAAGCTTTTAAGTTTCATTAGGTCCCATTTGTTTATTTTTGTTTTTATTTCCATTACGCTAGGAGCTGGGTCCAAAAAGATCATACTGTGATTTATTTCAGAGTGTTCTTCCTATGTTTTCCTCTAAGAGTCTTATAGTGTCCAGTCTTACATTTAGGTCTTTAATACATTTTGAGTTTATTTTTGTGTATGGTGTTAGGGAGTGTTCTAATTTCATTCTTTTACATGTAGCTGTCCAGTTTTCCCAGCACCACTTATTGAAGAGACTGTCTTTACTCAATTATATATCCTTGCCGCCTTTGTCATAGATTAGTTGACCATAGGTGTGTGGGATTATCCCTGGACTATCTATCTTGTTCCATTGATCTATAGTTCTGTTTTTGTGCCAGTACCATATTGTCTGGATTACTGTAGCTTGGTAGTGTGCTGTGAAGTCAGGGAGTCTGATTCCTCCAGCTCTGTTTTTTTCCCTCAGGATTGTTTTGGCTATTTGGGGTCTTTTGTGTCTCCATAGAAATTTTAAGATTTTTTGTTCTAGTTATATAAAAAATGCCATTGGTAATTTGATAGGGATTGCATTGAATCTGTAGATTGCTTTGGGTAGTATAGTCATTTTCACAGTATTGATTCTTCCAATCCAAGAACATGGTATATCTCTCCATCTGTTTGTGTCATCTTTGATTTCTTTCATCAGTGTCCTATAGGTTTCTGAGTAGAGGTCTTTTACCTGCCTAGGTAGGTTTATTCGTAGGTATTTTATTCTTTTGTTGCAGTGGTGAATGGGATTGTTTCCTTAATTTCTCTTTCTGATCTTTCATTGTTAGTGTATAGGAATGCAAATGATTTCTGTGCATTAATTTTGTATCCTGCAACTTTTCAAATTCATTGATTAGCTCTAGTAGTTTTCTGGTGGCATCCTGAGGATTTTCTATGTATAGTATCATGTCATCTGCAAACAGTGACAGTTTTACTTCTTCTTTTCCAATTTGTATTCCTTTACTTCTTTTTCTCTGATTGCCATGGCCAGGACTTTCAAAACTATGTTGAGGGCTTCCCTGGTGGCGCAGTGGTTGAGAATCTGCCTGCCAATGCAGGGGACACGGTTTCGAGTCCTGGTCTGGGAAGATCCCACATACCGCGGAGCAACTAGGCCCATGAGCCACAACTACTGAGCCTGCGCGTCTGGAGCCTGTGCTCCGCAACAAGAGAGGCCACGATAGTGAGAGGCCTGCGCACCGTGATGAAGAGTGACCCCCGCTTGCCGCAACTAGAGAAAGCCCTCGCACAGAAACAAAGACCCAACACAGCCAATAATTAATTAATTAATTAATTAATTTAAAAAAAAATCTATGTTGAATAATAGTGGCAAAAGTGGACATCCTTGTCTTGTTCCTGATCTTAGAGGAAATGCTTTCAGTTTTTCAACATTGAGAACGATGTTGGCTGTGGATTTGTCATATATGGGCTTTATTATGCTGAGGTAGGTTCCCTCCATCCCCACTTTCTGGAGAGTTTTTATCATAAATGGTGTTGAATTTTGTCAAAGGCTTTTTCTGCATCTATGGAGATGATCATATGGTTTTTATTCTTCAATTTGTTAATATGGTGTATCACATTGATTGATTTGCATATATTGAAGAATCCTTGCATCCCTGGGATAAATCCCACTTGATCATAGTGTATGATCCTTTTAATGTGTGGTTGGATTCTGTTTGTCAGTATTTTGTTGAGAATCTTTGCATCTATATTCATCAGTGATATTGGTCTGTAATTTTCTTTTTTTGTAGTATCTTTGTCTGGTTTTGGTATCAGGGTGATGGTGGCCTCATAGAATGAGTTTGGGAGTGCTCCTTCCTCTGCAATTTTTTGGAAGAGTTTGAGAAGGATGGGTGTTAGCTCTTCTCTAAATGGTTGATAGACTTCACCTGTGAAGCCATCTGGTCCTGAAGTTTTGTTTGTTGGAAGATTTTTAATCACAGTTTCAATTTCATTACTTGTGATTGATTTGTTCATATTTTCTATTTCTTCCTGGTTCAGTCTTGGAAGGTTATATATACCTTTCTAAGAATTGGTCCATTTCTTCCAGGTTGTCCATTTTATTGGCATAGAGTTTCTTGTAGCAGTGTCTTAGGATGCTTTGTATTTCTGCAGTGTCCATTTTAAGGTCTCCTTTTTCATTTCTAATTTTACTGATTTGATAAAATTCAATAAAATTCAACTCTTTTTCGTGATGAGTCTGGCTAAAGGTTTATCAATTTTGTTTATCTACTCAAAGAACCAGCTTTTAGTTTTATTAATCTTTGCTATTGTTTTCTTTGTTTCAATTTCATTTATTTCTGTTCTGATCTTTATGATTTCTTTCCTTGTACTAACTTTGGGTTTTGTTTCTTCTTCTTTCTCTAGTTCTTTTAGGTGTAAGGTTAGGTTGTTTATTTGAGATTTTTCTTGTTTCTTAACGTAAGATTGTATTGCTATAAACTTCCGTCTTAGAACTGCTTTTGCTGCATCCCATAGGTTTTGGATCATCGTGTTTTCATTGTCATTTGTCTCTAGGTATTTTTTGATTTCCTCTTTGATTTCTTCAGTGATCTCTTGGTTATTTAGTAATGTGTTGTTTAACCCCCATGTGTTTGTGTTTTTTTTACATTTTTTTTTACCTGTAATTGATTTCTAATCTCATAGCATTGTGGTCAGAAAAGATGCTTGATATGATTTCAATTTTGTTAATTTTACTGAGGCTTGATTTGTGACCCAGAATGTGATCTGTCCTGGAGAATGTTCTGTGCGCACTTAAGAAGAAAGTGTAATCTGTTGTTTTCGGATGCAATGTCCTATAAATATCAATTAAATCTATATGGTCTATTGTGTCATTTAAAGCTTGTGTTTCCTTATTAATTTTCTGTTTGGATGTTCTGTCCATTGGTGTAAGTGAGGTGTTAAAAGTTCCCCACTATTATTGTGTTACTGTCAGTTTCCTCTTTTATAGCTATTAGCATTTGCCTTATGTATTGAGGTGCTCCTATGTTGGGTGCATATATATTTATAATTGTTATATCTTCTTCTTGGAGTGATCCCTTGATCATTTTGTAGTGTCCTTCCTTGTCTCTTGTAACATTCTTTATTTTAAAGTCTATTTTATCTGATATGAGTATTACTACTCCAGCTTTCTTTTGATTTCCATTTGCATGGAATATCTTTTTCCATCCCTTCACTTTCAGTCTGTATGTGTCCCTAGGTCTGAAGTGGGTCTCTTGTAGACAGCATATATAAGGGTCTTGTTTTTGTATACATTCAGCTAGTCTGTATCTTTTGTTGGAGCATTTAATCCATTCACATTTAAGGTAATTGTCAATATGTATGTTCCTAATACCATTTTCTTAATTGTTTTGGGTTTGTTTTTGTGGGTCTTTTTCTTCTCTTGTGTCTCCCGCTTAGTGAAGTTCCTCTAGCATTTGTTGTAGAGCTGGTTTGGTGGTGCTGATTTCTCTTAGCTTTTGCTTGTCTGTAAAGCTTTTGATTTCTCCATCGAATCTGAGATCCTTGCTGGGTAGAGTAATCTTGGTTGTAGGTTCTTCCCTTTCATCACTTTAAATATATCGTGCCACTCCCTTCTGCCTTGTAGAGTTTCTGCTGAGATATCAGCTGTTAACCTTATGGGAGTTCCCTTCTATGTTATTTGTCGTTTTTCCCTGTTGCTCTTAATAATTTTTCTTTGTCTTTAATTTTTGCCAATTTGATTACTATGTGTCTCGGTATGTTTCTCCTTGGGTTTATCCTGTATGGGACTCTCTGCGCTTCCTGGACTTGGGTGGCTATTTCCTTTCTCATGTTAGGGAAGTTTTTGACTATCTTCAGATATCTGAAGATAAAATATCTTCAGATATTTTCTCGGGTCCTTTCTCTCTCTCTTCTCCTTCTGGGACCCCTATAATGCGAATCTTGTTGTGTTTAATGTTGTCCCAGAGGTCTCTTAAGCTGTCTTCATTTCTTTTCCTTTTTTTTTCTTTAGTCTGTTCCATGGCAGTGAATTCCATCATTCTGTCTTCCAGGTCACTTATCCATTCTTCTGCTTCAGTTATTCTGCTATTGATTCCTTCTAGTGTATTCTTAATTTCAGTTATTGTACTGTCCATCTCTGTCTCTTCTTTAATTCTTCTATGTCTGTGTTAAACATTTCTTGCATCTTCTCAATCTTTGCCTCCATTCTTTTTCCAAGGTCCTGGATCATCTTCACTATCATTATTCTGAATTCTTTTTCTGGAAGGTTGCCTATCTCCACTTCATTTAGTTGTGTTTCTCAGGTTTTATCTTGTTCCTTCATCTGGTACATAATCCTCTACCTTTTTGTTTTGTCTGTCTGTCTGTGAATGTGGTTTTTCATTCCACAGGTTGCAGTTTTGTAATTCTTCTTGCTTCTGCCATCTGCCCTCTGGTGCATGAGGCTATCTAAGAGGTTTGTGCAGGCTTCCTGATGGGAGGGACTGGTGGTGGGTAGAGCTGGTGTTGCTCTGGTGGGCAGAGCTCAGTAAAACTTTAATCCCCTTGTCTGCTGATTAGTGGGGCTGAGTTCCCTCCCTGTTCATTGTTTGGCCTGAGGCAACCCAGCACTGGAGGCAACAGGCTCTTTAGTGGGGCTAATGGCAGACTCTGGGAGGGCTCACACCAAGGAGTACTTCCCAGAACTTCTGCTGCCAGTGTCCTTGTCCCCGCTGTGAGGCACAGCCACCCCCTGCCTCTGCAGGAGACCCTCCAACACTAGCAGGTAGGTCTGGTTCAGTCTCCTATGGGGTCACTGCTCCTTCCCCCTGGGTCCTGATGCGCACACTACTTTGTGTGTGCCCTCCAAGAGTGGAGTCTCTGTTTACCCCAATCCTATCAAAGTCCTGCAATCAAATCCCACTAGCCTTCAAAGTCTGATTCTCTGAGAATTCCTCCTCCCATTGCTGCACCTCCAGGTTGGGAAGCCTGACATAGGGCTCAGAACCTTCACTCCAGTGGGTGGACTTCTGTGGTATAATTGTTCTCCAGTTTGTGAGTCACCCACCCAGCGGTTATGGGATTTGATTTTATTGTGACTGCGCCCTTCCTACCGTCTCATTGCAGCTTCGTCATCTTTGAATGTGGGGTATCATTTTTGGTGAGTTCCAGTGTCTTCCTCTAGTACTTAGGATCAACCCTCACTTCGCTGCAGTCTGCAGCAGAAAGCTACTCCCATATTTTAAAACAAAGAAAGATGATGCTTTTTATTGGATCGTTTTGAAACCTTTAATTTTGCACATTTTAATGATACTATCTATTGTATTTGAGAAAATAATAATATTTTTAAAGAGAGAATGAGCAATCCTCTGAAACTAATGTCCTGATATACCATTGACTTCTATATTAAGAGGTCAACTTTCTTTGTAATACACTGAAATAAATGCATTACTTGTATTTGAAGGACTAACCTGAGATAGCAGAAAAGATTTTTAAGTGATTGATGCTTTTCATCTAGGAATACCATTTTCCCTCATTTCAAAAAAAATTAGCCATTTGCAACATAGAAGAGGAAGTGTGTTTAACCATATCTAGATTTTTGTATTCTGATCTCTCTAATTGTCTTTTCTCAACAGATTTATTTCCTTGGTCTCAAGGGCCACCTCCACATGGTTAACAAGAAAACACGTTGTAATTTCCCTTTCAAGTTCCACTTCCAACTTTTCACCTTCACATTGGACATTTCCAATCAGTGTTCCCACCTCTGCCTCAAATTTAGGATTTATTATCTTTATCTAACCAGCACAAACTGTTCCCATAATTTCTACTAATAACAATCATTAGTCATCAGTTATCTAAGCTTAAAAACTTGAAACAACTTTTCCTCCACATCTGATCACTCTCAATTCTCTATTAATCTTTCCTACCCTCTGTTTTTCAGATTGATTTCTTACTTTCTAATCTCAGGACTGTCATTCTCACTCTGATTTCTCAGTTCATGTCTGAACCTTATACTATCATTTCTATAATCAATCTGCATATCACTATGATATTAAAATCCTCAGTTTTACATCCCATTCCATGTTCAGAAACTTTTGAGGAACCCCGTAACTTAATGGGAAGAAACGAAATACTTTACCTTACCAGTTATAGGCTATGTGTCCCTTACTCACTTTTCCCACATTATCTCTCATTTCTCTCTATGGAAAACCTTTCTACCACCAGGAAGGCTAATTTTCTCACTGTCTCCTAAACACTGTCTACATAGTTTACACCATTTCTCTTTTTTTCTGATCTATTTCCACCTGGTTTCCAACACAAATAGAAGTATGTAAATCATGTTTATGTTCCTGTAAACAAATCATCATGTTATTCTGCTGTTGACTTACAAATTTTATCCTAGTAATAGCATCAGTAATAGCTAGTTTTAGTATATCACTTAATTAGATTATAGGAAATTATACTTTAAATAAAGGAGATAATTATCCATTTTACATATAAAAACAAATGAAGATCAGTGATGTTTACTAAATTTCCCAAAGTCACACAACCAAGAAACATTTTTTGACCTAATGGTTCTTTCTTTTCAATTATATTCCCACTATCATATCAGTTGCATTTAATGCCATTTATATCTGTTGTTACTTGGGAATGCCCCTCAATTCACAACCTGTCTGACTGGTGTGAGACAGGGGAAATGTGTTTTTCCACATAACTAATTTATAAAAGGATTAGTACAGAATTGTGGTTAAGTACTACAGCCTTGGGACCAAATAACCCTGGATTTAAATCTCAGCTGTATCACCTACTTGCCATGTAAACTTGGATAAGTTACTCAATATTGCTAAGCTTCGGTTTCTTTGTCTCTAAAATGGTAACGCTGATGGTTCCTACTTCATAGCACTGGATTATAATGTGTTCAATCAAATGATACATCAAAACACTTATCGTAGTGCTTGCCATCTAATAAATGCTATTTTTATTACTGTTTACAACTGGCAATGAGGAGAGTGATTTAGAGAGTGAAATCTATTTCCCAGAGATATCTGTGATCCAGAGGCATTTAGATTTTTAAAACCACAGATGATGTGTAATACAGTGGAACAAATACATGATGATGGAATTTTAGTCACTCTAGTCAACCAGGGTGGCAGTTTTTGATAAAGCTGTCTTTTTGTTAGATTTAAATTCTATCTGAGTTAAGTGTATTATGTTAATTGAGTTAACTGCATTCTCATTGTATATGTCCAATTAGGCCCTGTGGGATGATTAATTTTATGTGTCAACTTGACTGGGCCATAGGATGTTGTGATATTTGCCAGATATTATTCTGGGTATGTCTGTGAGGGTGTTTCTGAATGAGATTAACATTTGAATCAGTAGACTGAGTAAAGCAGATTGCCCTCCCTAATGTGGGTGGCCTCATCCGATCAACTGATGGATGACCTAAATTGAACATCTACATAGAACAAATGAAGACTAAAATAAAACAGAAAAGCTGAGTAAGAGGGAGCTTTGCCTGCCTGACTGTTTGAGCTGGGACTTTGGTCTTCTCCTGTCCTCAAACTATAACTCACATTACCAGCTCTCCTGGGTCTCCAAATTGCCAACTGCAGATTTGGGGACTTCTCAGCTTCTGTAACTGTGCGAGCCAATTCAGTCCCTCCCCTCTCTCACCTGTTTCATATTAACATAGTGCTAGATATTACTAGAAAGGAATCTATAGGAGAGTATGTGACCCTAAGATGTACCTGTCACATAAGAGGTACTCAATACGTTCTGTTACATGAATGAGCAAAAGGGCCTCATATAAGCAGAGGTTAAAATAAAAACAAAAAGAAAACACCTGAGCACCAAGAACAGAGCCACCTTCTGAATCATCAATACCAAAGGCAAACATTGTATAGGGAAAAAATAAGGCCAAAAATCTAGCTCAACTCAGAAGTCAGAAAGACTCTCTTTTGAGGTTTGGAGCCTTCATCCGTATGACAACTATAGGAGAAAGGAACTAGGAAAAGAAAAGGGGACATTCTCAAACTCTAAAAAATCATGCTGTGCTTTGAATGATTATTTTTCTAACGGCATCTCCTGTTACAGCTCTATCATGAACTTCTTTAGAAGAGGCTCATGTGTCAAAATGAACTCTTTTATTTCTTGGCTATTTTGTAATTTTATTCAATATTAGCTTCATTTCATAAATTCTATAAGTTCAAATAAAATATGAATTTTACAAGTCAAGGAAACATGGCCTAAATATCAGCATCTTCCCAAAATAAGGGACAATTAGTAAAAGCACTTAGCTTGAAATCTTAAGTTTTGGTGTAAGATCGGTTTATAGGATCTCTATTTTTGAGTGGATTCATTTAAGCCTTTTTTTTCTAACCTCCAGGAAGGTAAGCTGCAATTCCTAAAGTTAAAATCATGCAAAGAGCAGTTCTCTTGACATTTTCAAGGAGGTATTGGGCTATTCTGATGGCACTTTGGAGTTGTGTGTGAATACTCCCATTGACCAATTCATGAAATGATACTAAATCCAGATAAATCAGTTCAGGAAACCTGCTTGCCAGATGCTTAAAGAGCTTATGTGGCTTTGACTTGCCTGGGGAAGCAGAAGAAAAACAGAAACAAAGTAGTCAAAAATCCTATCTCTAAACAGCCAAGAACATTCCATTTATTAGAGGCCAAAACTTGGGAGGCCTTTTGTTTTAGTACTTGTAAATTGTCTTACAGTGCTGAGGTCATTTTTTTCTTTTGGTTTAGTTGTTCAGGACACTGTCCTTGTTTTATCTCTTTTTAAAATAAACAAGCAACCCTGTCTTAACATAATAAAAAACAAAATTCTAAGAGATTATTGTGTTGGTATTGCCTTTTTACATTGTGCCTCTGTAAACTTTCCTTGGATAGCTAAATTCATCTAAGGTCACTTATTTCTTACATATCAAATGTTATCACTGTAATTTATGTGGCATGTGGCCCTTGAGGTTTGTTTTCTTTGCATTCGAAATGTATACAGTAATGAATTTTGCATACTTTTCTTCTTAGATTGATGTTTCCTTTGAATACCTTTAGAAGGCTAAGAAGTGGTTCTCAACCCTCCCAGCCCCAATGTGGAAAACGTTTTTATTAGGGACGGATTGTTAATGCTAGCGTTGGCAGGGTTTGAGAGTCTCTTCTGGATTTATATAAAAAACATGGGAAGGTGGATACTCTCCTGGACATTCATGAGGTCATTCTTTCAAAATAACTTATCATATACCTACTTTCAACCAAGAATGACCTATATGTATGGCTGTTTTATAGCTAGTTTTAATGCATTAAGTATATGGAAAGTCTTGGGAATAGTTCTAATGATAATTGTAGGAATAAGAACATGAGCTATAAATGTATACTCTAGACGCTAACTATGCTGTTGTGGTAAGATAAATGTCTTCCTTATATCTGGGCATTTTCTCCTTCGATGATGACTTGTTCCATATAAAAATGCAAGGGTCTGTATCAGGAAACAGTGATCAACTCTATTATCTAACTGTTTTCTGGGAGTAGGATGTCTTCTCTACATGCAAGCAGATAATAAGAAAGTGAAAAAAGAGTGAAATTATAAGTAAGAATTTTCAGTCAGCAGCTCCCTGAAAAAGGCACAATTTGGTAACACAATGAAGTATCATAGCATTATTCATTTGACAAATGTTTACTGAGAAATCAGTATGTGTTGGTATTGGGAATATAGAAGTATGTTTTTCAGGTCCAATTTCATGTATGAGTTTCAGACAACCTAACATTACAGTAACTTGAGATAGATATTTCCCTCTATCTCACATAAAAATCTCAGCTTTTTCTGTCTTGCTATTCTGTTATTCTCAGCACATGACTCCTGGCAAAAACTTCACCCATAATAACAGTATTTTGGCCAGCATGAAGAAGGAAAAAATGAAGGAAGGACAGCCCTCCTCCCCTACCATCATCTTTAGGAACACTTTTCATATACACAGAATATCTTTACTTATATCCCACCAGCCAGAATTAAATCATCTGGCAATAACAAGTCTAAGGAGAGCTGGGAAATGCTGTTATTTCTTAGTGTTTATGTTTATAGCTAATATTTCATAAAACCTTTGAAGAGGTCAGACTTTCACAGATGCTCATGTAAATCAGGCAAATGGTTTTTTTTTGATATATGAGTAAGAAATCTAAAGAGAAAGGGGAACCTTAAATGACTATAGTACAATATATTTTGGCATTTCTATTCAGGAGTGATTGTAGGAGAGTGAAGGATGCTAGTGCAGTAGCATTCTCCTTCCAGATGTTCATCCTCTGGAGCTTATCTTCTCTGTCGAAAACTTGGTGAATTCTTGGAGGTGTGAGTTTAGTTGGAGAGCATATTCTTGACTGACGATAACATCATGGTCCACTGAAGGACTGAGGTGAATATCTACAGGGAGATCTAAGAAGCTAATCGACTTAGAGATAAGTTTCTTAAAGAGAATAGAGCTTCTAGCTCTTTTAGTTAAACCCTAATCTACATATTAGAGATTTTTGATTTAGTTAGTCAATACTTTGAGTCAGTGCAAAGCAATATTTCATCCCTTATATTTCAAGATGAGTATGAATTAAAGACACACAAAAGTTTGGGGTTCTAAACTGAGATGTTACTTACATAAATCACAATTTAAAACCAAGTTCAAATGTGTCTTTATTGGTTGGGAACCTTGCCATTTTCAAAAAATGAAACCAACCCCATTTAAGTGATAATGTATATATATCAAAGCTCTAGTATATATTTAAATTTTTATTTCACATGTTCTCCACATGAGCAGAGGAAATACTTTTACTCATCAAATCTGTGTTTAAATAATGTTTAATGTAATCAAATATTAAGGAACTATTACAGAATTTAAACACTATTTACCTAGCACCTAGCCATATGTATATACTACATTGAGGGTTAGAGACATAAATTGAAATAAACCATACTCTATGCCCTAATAAAGCTTACAGTTAAGTTGAACAAAAGGCAAGATCCAGAATAACTAATAATACAATGCAGTACAAGCTAAATGCCAAACTAATGAAATACATAATAAATGAGGTCTGTAGGAATCCAGAGGAAGAAAAAAATTACTTTAAGCTGAGGTAGCAGAGCTTCAGACAGAAAGTTTATCTTGACATATTTATTAAAATGTGGGTAGAATTAAAATAATTTTTAAAGTATGTGGTCATTTGAAAGCAAAAAAAAATTTTCGTTAAACACTTTGGATATAATTGGTCTCTAGGTACAGTGCTTGAAATCATGTTTATTTTTGAGGCAAATTTATATTCCAAATCTTTTGCAAATATACAATGATCTGGAAGTTATAAAACTCAGGATCAATTGAATGTGCAGTTTCCATGTTGACTGTTGCTGCAATGAAGGGCCCAGGTTATGATCCTCATAAATACACCACTGTTTGTGTGATGTGTGATACACTGAGAGTGTCTTTGTCACTGCACGTTTTTCTCTTTGGATTGCTTTGATATGTGCTGATCATAGGTAGAAGAACAAGAACAACTTTTTCAAAGAGAAATCCTTACTTTCAATTTCATGGTGACATCCTGTCTCTATAGTATCATTTTTAGCCCTATTAAAATCTCTTATTCTATAATTAAACCATAAGCTCCTCCATTAAGTACTTCTGGTATCACATTAAGTCTACGTTATCGGTTCTACTGTGGTTAATTGTATGCTGAGTCATACTAAGTATATAAACATTATCAACTAAGAAACTGAATAAGTTCTTTAATGCTTTTCATTGTTAGATCCTGGAAAAGCAGAGATCTCTTTCTGCAGCAATAAATTTGGTCTAGGCAAATTTGTTCTACATTTTCACAATCAGCATACCTGATTTTCCAAAATGGATTGATCCTTCTTGATCAGGAAAATGAAAGGTGTTTTGTTTTGTTTTATTTTGCTTTTTGCTTCAAAACATACATACTGACATACTACAGTAATTTCAATATGTGAAATATCAAACTACATGGAAATATCCAGTTATAAATAGACTAAAGATTGCATTGAGAGTCTTAATACAGTGACACAGTGTGTGGAATAAAGTATATAGAACTGAAAATAATTATGTTAAATTCATAGGTGAGGTCTGATATAACTTTTAATTTGACCACCCAAGGTGGTATAAGTATCTTCAAAGCATAAATCCTCATAGTGATCACAAACAAAGCATAGAAATAAACAAGGCTTTTTTCTAAATGTGTATTCACTTTTAACAAGACAAAGTTTATGTAAATTAGGTACTAAAATGAAGAAAAGAAGCTAATATTAGAAGTATGAACCTTGAATGTTGAATTATACATTTGTGTTTAATATTTTGAAATTCATATAATTTGTTTTATTCTGTTGCCCTTTTACCAGCAAAATCATCCCTTACTTTCAGCTTCTGACTGATCTTATCAGCCACCTTGATTTAAATTTTAACTTGATTTAAATTTTAACTTAAGTTTATTAATGATAATGAAGAAGGGTATAAAAAAGTGAAATTATAAAACACACTGAGATCTAAAACAGCACGTACATTTCCATGGTGTGGTAAAATCAAAATCACAGAGATATTTACATACACCTCATAGCATATGGTTGAATCTATGATTGGCTGGGTTCTTGATCTGGAAGCAGCAGGCTGAGATAATAGGCTTTTGCAGTGTAGAAGAGGTAAACATGAGATGGGAGAATGGAGCCATCCTGGCTGCTTTACCTTTGGAACTAGAATGCAGCTTTCTCACTCAAGGAAATTAGCTAAGTAGCCTGTTTCCCTACTAGGCAGAAAGCTACAAACCTGAGGAGGTAAGTGAATAAAGAAACATCTCCACATACAGGAAATTATTTGCTGACCAAATTGTTAGTCTTCAAGATCACCTCAGTGTAAAAGCCAATATGTAGAATCATTCTGGAAAGTGGAAGGAGAGAAAGTGGCAAGTTGAGGCACTGGAAAAAAAAAAAAAATACTAGACTAGATGGGGTGAACACAAAGCACATAGAAGGGGAAGGAAAGGGGAAGGGAAATATATATATATATGCATAATTATAATGTAATTTATATATATCACTCAAATTGAACAAGCAAATTGTAATTCTAAAACATGAGAAAATGTAATGCTTTCAAATTCATTTATGAAGTCAGTTCTCAGAACATGAACTTAATTCAGATGGATTTAGTTTTACAGAATAATTTAGAATATTTTAAGATAAGTACATATAGAATGTTCAATAAAATAAACAAATGAATTGCAACTATGAAAATTATGAAACATAATCAGGCCTAAGCAAAAAGAACCTAAATCAAAGAACCAATTAGAAATTCTGAAAATTAAGTTTATATTCAATTACATTTTTTAAAAGACTATTAAAGGTATAATTTTTTGATTCTGAAAGACAAATTAATAAATTGGAGATTATCCAAAACAATTAAGCATAGAGAAATAAAGGGAAACAAAATATGAAAGAATAATTATAGAGAAGATGTTGAGAAGTTTTAAAATGCATGGACTAGGTTGCAATTCCAAACTACCAGAATGTACGAAATAAGAATATTTCAAAAGATATATTAGAATTTTCCACATTTTTCTAGAATTAAAAAACACTTGAGTTCTAGTTTCAAAAGTACATATTCTCAATAGAATCAAATAGAGAGTTCAGATATATACCCACACATATATGGACAATTGACTTTCAAACGTTGCCAAAGTAATTCTGTAGAAAAAGTTAGTTTTTTTAACAATTGATACTGGAACAGCAGGGTATCATATGGAAAAAAATGAACCTCAGTCCTTACCCAATACCATATAAAAAATTAACTTGCAATGGATTATAGCCAAAATCATAAAAGATAAAGCTATAATAATTCTAGAAGAAAAAAATAGCATTTTAATTTCCCTCCTCAAACTAATGATCTTAGACTGCATTAAATATCATTTCAAACCTTCCCATCATGTTATCGTGGGTTAACATTTTAGTTTTATATTTTATATGAAATATATACATAAAAGTTATCAGTACTTTCACAATCAGTATTTAATTATTTTAAATCAAAATTACATACTCACAAAAGAAAATGTAATAGAATTGGTGAGGAGTTAAAAATTGTACTAACACCTTAAAATGATATAAAGGGAAGTAGAAAAATAACTATATATGGTAAATAATTTATGAATGAATAACAATAATTACTGAAACAAATAATAAAATTTGAAAAAGAGTAACAATACCTGTGGAAATTTCAGATTTCACTAAGAACAACTGGTAAGGTATCAGCATAAGGAAAACATTCTGGAGCCCTCATCTTTCATGTAGGTGACTCAGAATATAACTTTACATATAAATTTCTGATAATCATAAAACCATATGTACAATAATGGATAAAACTTATAAGCACATGTAGAAGTAAATTAGAACTAATATCTTTGAATTGCTAAGACAAAGGAATCAACAAGAAGTCATTAAAAAACAAAGGCATGGAGAAATATGATAGAAGTTGTCAGTTATGATAATAAACATAACTGGTTTAAACTTATCTACTAAAACAGAAAGTCTTGCCAATTGTCTTAGAAAACAAAATCTAATTACATGCTGACTGCAGTAGATACCTAAAACAAAATGAGGTTGAAAATTAAAAACTAGGCAAAAAAAAAGTTGAAAATGAAACACTAGGCAAAATTACATTGGGCAAAAGTAGAATATGCAGAAATGGAATATTAATATTAGTTGAACTTAAAGCAAAATAGCCTCAAAAATATTAAAAAAAATCATCATATATTGATAATACTTATAATTCCTAATATGATAGTTTTTCATCTTAGAGATCCCAATTTTTTTTTTTTTTGACATCAGGAGTATACTAGTATGCAAATTTGACAAGTCCCTGCTCTTATGGAAATAATATTCTAATAAAGAAGATACAAGAAAATTTAATAATAAATACTTAAATTTTTTCTGTAAGGTAAGCAAAATAAAACATGTGAGTCAGGGGCAAAATTAAGGGATACTGCATTAGGAAAGGTAATCTTATGGACTGTCTGAGAAAAGCACATTTTTGCTGAGACCTAAGTGATGATGACAAGGAGCCAGTTGTATGAAGGTTAGGGAAAGAATCGTCCCAGTGGGGAGATTACACAGTGAAAACTCCCTGAGGTCAATGCAGAGAGAGTAAAGATGGGAGTGCTAGAAGATGAGACAAGATGGATAAACAGGTACCACATATAGCACAGGGCAAGACAAAATGTTTGGATGTATACTAAATGTAATGGGAAACCATTGGAGGGTGTTTGGTAGGGGTGATGTGTAAAAAAATGGATAAAAAATCTAAATGAGGGAAAACTGGGATATCATACAGGAGGATTTTGCAGAGATGCTGGAGAGAGATAATGGTGACTTGGTTCAAGGTCAACCTATAATGGCTGAAGAAGGAACATTAGAAAAAGGTATATGCAGGCAGACTGGGGACATTTTCTGGTGGTAGAACTGACAGTGTAATGTTGATTGACAGAATGTGGGTGGGGAAAACGGAGGATAGGAATCAAGGATGACATTTAGGTTGAACAAAGAAGAATTCTCTTCTGCACATGTACCTTGGAGTTTGCTGATTGATAATCCCAGTGGAGATATCAAGAGATTTGAGAGACTCAGTGAAGAGATCAAGACCAAAGATATAAATGTAGGGGTCATATGCATACTGATTATATTTGAAGTCCTAGTACTACTGGTTCAGAGTAATTCAGGTAGGAGCAGAGAAAGTGAGAGAGCGAGAGAGACAGAAAAAGACCTAGGACTTTACCATGAAACAAATATGAAGAGATTTGGCTAAAGAGAAAAAACCAGAGGAGAACATGTTGCAATGGGTGTATCAAGAAGGAAATTAATACATAGTCGAAAAAGTAAATAATATAAATAAAATTAAGTTGCACTTATTGGCACACAATAGCCAGAAAATGCCGAGAGAAAAATTATAGATTTGTGTGAAAATCTTCATAGAGCTAATTGTACATGCCATTTACTTTGATCGTAATTATTACTTAACTATGAAATGTGTCAACAAAAAATAATCAAATTACCTGAAAAATACAAATAATCCCAAATAAACTCTATTAGTTGACTAAAATTATTGGTTTTAGCTAATAAAAAATGCAGTAATACAACTTATCAGAATTCAAGGACTACCACAAAAGGTGTACTCAAGAGATGTACATATTTTTTATTAATAGAATGAATAAAAATGTAGACTATGCTTTTGATTAAATGATAAATAATAAAAAACATCAAAGAAAGCAAAAGTGAAAAATACATATATTTAATGGTTCTGATGCTATAAAATACCAAAAAGAAGTCCATTATGTGACTTTTTTAAATATCAGCAACAAAAATACATGAGATAAAATTCTGGGAATCTATTCTTAGAAAATTAAATACATTTATAATTATATTAAAATATTTGGAAAATTATAAATGGTTATTTGAAATAGCTTATTACAAATAGCTGAAGAAAATAGATTAAATATAATATGGAAACACATTTATTAAGTAAGCAAATATTGTTAGTGACAGTATTTAGTATTCTTTTTTGTTTTTTTTTAACATCTTTATTGGAGTATAATTGCTTTACGATGGTGTGTTAGTTTCTGCTTTAGAACAAAGTGAATCAGCTATACATATACATATATCCCCATATCTCTTCCCTCTTGCATCTCCCTCCCTCCCACCCTCCCTATCCCACCCCTCTAGGTGGTCACAAAGCACCGAGCTGATCTCCCTGTGCTATGCGGCTGCTTCCCACTAGCTATCGGTTTTACACGGGGATGGGGAAGGGTAAGCTGGAACAAAGCGAGAGAGTGTCATGGACATATATACACTACCAAAGGTAGTTAGTATTCTTTTTTTTTTTTTTTTTTTTTTTTTTTTTTTAAAGGACTTGATCATTTTTTTTTTTAATTTATTTATTTATGGTTGTGTTGGGTCTTCGTTTCTGTGCGAGGGCTCTCTCTAGTTGCGGCAAGCGGGGGCCACTCTTCATCGCAGTGCGCGGGCCTCTCACTATCGCGGCCTCTCTTGTTGCGGAGCACAGGCTCCAGACGCGCAGGCTCAGCAATTGTGGCTCACGGGCCCGGTCGCTCCGCGGCATGTGGGATCTTCCCAGACCAGGGCTCGAACCCGCGTGCCCTGCATTGGCAGGCAGACTCCCAACCACTGCGCCACCAGGGAAGCCCGGTAGTTAGTATTCTTAAGGCAGGTACTCTCAAATACTGGTAGTCATGTAAGTAGGTAAGATTTTTCTGGACTATAAGTTTACAATATATATGAAAACTCCAAATATTGTATGATAAGCTTCAATTCAAAAGTCATGTTCATCTAGGCAGCAGAACTATTCAAATAAGTCTATTATTATTATTGTATTATTCATCACACTGACAAACTAAAACACCACTTAAAGTTACCCCAGTTAAGTGGTTAATTTCACTATGGTATATCTGCTTTTATTAATAAAAAAGTTTTAAAAACTATTTAAATATATAAACTATAATAAACAGTATTAAGTTTTATACTATTGTTTAGTTAAGTGAAAATCACTCAAATATTAACTGTCATGTAAAGTGCATATACCATGCATATACCATACCAATACTCAAATCATCATATGTCCTAATTAAAGGAAATATGCCAAAATGCCAGTAGCTGTTTTGTTTGCATGATAAATTTATGGATGATATTTATGTAGTTCTTTTTATAACTCTATATTTTCTAAACATTTCATAAAGCATATATCTTTAAATTTAGAAATGCATAACAAACACAGTGCTTAAAGATTTTTGACAGAAGAGAAATGAGTTGGATTTTGGAAGAGTGAACCAGTATGTGAAGTTCAATAACTTTATGAGGAAGAAAATAAATTTATTAGGATCTATGTAAGATTTTAAATGCGCTGAAGCTCATTTCAATGGATCTTTGAAGGTAAAATTTTGGAGCAGTGTTTTAACATTTTCTCCCATGACACTGATAATGATCTCACAAAGTTGTTTATAATCATTTTATTGCATTCATCAGCTGAGACTAATTATAACTCAGATGAAAATCATCCTTGCAGAGTGCATTCTAAATATTAATAAACATAAATAATGCAAGTTTACTATTAAAGCAATTCAAAACAACAAACAGAACCCACAGGGAGTTCCTTAAAATTAATCTGGTTCCACATAAATTCTGTCTTAAAATGTTCAAAGCAACAATATCCCATATCACAGGATATATTAACTTTCTCCTTTCTTTTTGTTCTGTTTTCTAATTTTATAGGATAAAGTAATAGATGTCAGTGGTTGACAGGTCAGGAAGACTTTAGTGGTAACTTCTAATAAGGAAAATGGAACTAATTTAAATATGAATCAGCTAAGAAAAAAACTGAGAACCAGCTACTCCTGATATTGCTTTTTTAAAATTCTGGAATGTTGTTCTGACCCTTTTCCTTTATTTTTTGGACTGTCAAAGATAGACAAGTATCAAGGATTTGAAACATATTTGTAACATCAAATATCTATTTAAAACGGTTTTCAAATCTCAGATAAACTGACATGTTCATATTTAAAACTTGTAGCTTTTAACAGCATCTCCTATTAAATTTTAAGCAATCTTCATTTTGATTGTTTTGTAATTGAAAATATTATATCACACAACTCAGATGATTGGCTTTATGACCTTGGGCAAATTAATTAACATCTTAGAGTTGCCATCTGATAATTGATGATAAGTTTTTCTCCCTCACAAAGTTGTTATTAGCATGAAAGGAGATATGATATGTAAAGCACAGAACACAAACCTTGTTAATGTCTATTCCTATTATTACTGCCATATTTTCTTTCTGGCTCTCCATGCCATTATAGTTCATTGCCATTGCTTCCTGTCTTACACGAATCATCGAATTTGAAGAGACATGATGATACCAGTTTGAACTCTACCACTTAATGTGTCATTTAACTTTTCTCAGTCTTACTCTCTTCATTTGTTGAATGGCATTAGAAATACTGCCTGATGTAACATGTAGTTACAAATACCTACTCCAGATATATTGTAGAGGTTCAAGTAAAACAAACAATGTGAAAATAATTGTAAACTCTAAAGTGCTATTCAAAGGATAACTCAGATTATAAATTATACACGTTCATGTTACTATCAAAGTTATACAATGCCAAATTAGTTACAGTCTGACATGCAAAGAGCAAACATTGAATATCACAATATTTACTGTTGCTTTAACATATTATAAAGATAACTTCTTAGAATTTTTGTAGCGCTTGTGTTTACATTATAAAAACACAAATTGAAAAAGAAAACCATGATACTGTCTCAAAGTTTCTTTTTGTCATCTAGAACTGTTGGTATTATGTTTCCTTGGATAATGTCAAAAAGTTTACTTTCATTAAGAAATTTCTAACTGACAAAATACAAGAAATCTTAACACTCTCTACTTTGATATTCTTTGCCACAAATCTTTTTATTCTAGTTTCTAACATGACTTAAGGAAAGATCTTTCATTTCTTCCCTTCTCTATAAAAAGAAATATGTTTTATCTTAAAAGGAAAAAGCTATTAATAAATATGACTAAAATTAGTACCCTGTGAAAGTTAAAAGCATTTCAAGTTCAATAAAGTTAATGGATAAAGAAAATCTCGAAACAGAAAGTTTGACTTAAAACATTTGTTGCATTTTAATGCCGTAGATTGAAGCTTGCATGTGGCTGACTCTTAGCAAACTTCAAAATCACAATGTTGGTGAGAACTAAACTACTAAACAAGGTCATATTTCAAGTAACAAGGAAAAATATCTAGATTCAATGTTTATATACTTGCTTAAATCATTCATAAATCCTACTTATATTTGCATAGCGAAAAACGTAAGCCTAACCAACTTATATGATTTTATTTAATCATTAGTATTACTAAAATTCCTAAGGTTATCTCCTCCTCCTTTATTTTTGCAGATTTTTCTACTGACGGATTTCATAAGGGAGAATGAATGGCCCCGATGACCAGTCTACATTGAGAACAAGTCACCAGTAAGTAATGAAATTGAAAAGTTTTGTCCTTTGTCCTCTCAGATCCAGAAAATTGTACAGGTGAGTTATACTAAAACCTAAAGGAACAGATGAACTCTGTTCTATACAGACTCTTCCATGAAATAGCTCCCAAACTCATAATATGTGTCTAAAATAAGTGTGATGGTCAAACTAGACAAGAATAATATGGTAAAGGAAAATCAGAGTCAATCTCACTTATGAACATAATAAATAAGATCCTAAGTGATGAAAACAATACGTGATGATGAAGTAAGTTTTATCATAGAAAGGCAGGGTTTAATTGATTAACTTAGTTCACACCTTAGCCGCTTCTGAGAGTATAACACTAATACTCTTCACAACACACTGCATGTCATTCATAAAAATTACCTTTCTTTTCCTCTGTGTTTCCTTCTTTTCTCTTTTTACTTCCCTCTAACCTCAACCTCTCCTCAGTGCCCTAGCAAATACTCTGAACTTCTCATATGCCTGGGTTAACTCAGCCTCCTGTCTCAGTGTAAAGATATCTTGGAAAACATTCAGACTTACATATTACGTTCATAGGAACATTTATATTTTAGAGACCCATATAAGATTAAGGCAATAAGTTTGAGTTACAGAGTGTCAGGCAGCAGCAAGAACCATTTTGGAGTTGACGTGGGGGTAATTTTCTTTGTATCTGTACAAATTTATCAAAGGGTTAACCACAGTTCTTCCCATGGGAAAGGTCATGGAAGTCCTTACAACTACACACAGGCTGAATTGCTCTCTACTGCTGATTCCCTTTGCCTCCAGAGCATGATAACTTCTCTTCTTTGACTTCTCCCATCTCATGTAATGTTGATGTGTGTTTTTCAACCCTTCACTAGTAATGGTTAGATCATTTAGCCTTGTACTTTAATCTGCCCTTAGGATATGTTTTTCAATTTTTTTTCATGCAGGAGACTCTTCCTTAGTACACCCAAAGGATTCTACTTACCATGCTCTGGCTCAAAATTCAATATCAGAGATAATTTCTTCTAATAAATGTATTTCTCTTCTCAATTTACATGGAGTTTCCAAAAAATTAGACATTTTGATTACTATTACATAATAACTACTACATCTTTTATATCTACTAAAAGTACTTACAAATTAAAATAAAATAAAGAGGAAGATATTTTTAAATTAAAAAAAGGAATTAGTGAGGGTAGGTGCTGTCATATATTTGGAATGACTAAAATCAGGCATGTAATTTGACAACCAAGGCAAAATGGAAACATATTACAGGATTAAATTTTCTACCCCTACCCCTACCCCATGAATGCCATGAATCTCTCAACTGAGATTTCTTTTTATTTTTCATATATAAAGGATACAGTTATACAAAAGACAGGAAGAGAGTCATAAAATAAATTTATTTCTATTGCTCCCATCCTTAAGGGTATCTTTTTGAAATAGGGCTGCAAAAGAGAATATGTGCAGAGTGATTTCCCTCTACATAGAGAAAAAACCTGAAGAATAGTATAACCATTCCTGCATTTCCATCATTCTGTTCCACCCAACAATGAGGAAATGTTGCACTGGAGATCTATTTGCAAATTTATAATATTTTAACCTTAAATGTCAACATGCAATATATTCCTAAATTTTTTAACACAAAAATAATGAAACTGGAAGAAACTTGAAAGATCCAATAGTTTTTCTTAGGGTTGAACTGTTCAGAACAGATAGTTATCTTTTTTGTTTTTAAGAATTTACACAGCTATCTATGACGTGATTTTATAACCTGGGTGGTCAAGAATGAGCTAAACCATTCTTAGTTAACAAGAAAAGTACAAAAATAAACCAAAAAGGCTAAAATATCAAAATGTTCTGTTAGATAATATTTGAAACAGATTTTCACCAGAGCATTTCGTAAGTGATTAGGTGTACATATGATTAGAAGCACAATTTCTCAAATTCAATCAGATGTTACAGCATTTCCTAAGATATTTCATAGATTTTTGCTAAAAAATAAAGAAATTAATCATTTTTAAAAATTAAAAAAAAATTTTCCTTACTAAGAGTTTTAACAGTGATTATAAACATTCATTTAAAGAGCCAAAAGAAGAATAACTCATATAAGTATATCCTGGACATCTTTGTTCTTTTTTTTTTCATTGTGAAATCTTGATAAAGCCCTATAGGGTAAAGATATGGATATCTCCGTCTGTGGCCCTTCCTTTGTTTCTGGGATGACTTACAGTGTTTCCACACAGTATGATAGAAATAATGGAGTACAACTTCTGAGGCAGGTTTATAAAAAGCAATGTAGCTTCTTCCTCTGTGTGTGTGTGTGTATGTGTGTGTGTGTGTGTGTGTGTGTGTGTGTGTGTGTGTTCCTGAGCTACCATGCAGAAGTCTAAGTATTCTGAAGCCACCATGCTATGAGAAAGACAAGCCACGTGGAAAATCCATATAGGCGCTCTGGCTGGCAGTCCTAGTTTTAGATTCATCACTTTTTAGGTACCAGACGTGTGAATGAATGAGCCTTCAAATGGTTCTAGTCTCCAGCTGTTGAGTTACAACCAGCCTTTAGGTCTTCCCAGCTGAGTACATAGACATCATGGAGACCCAGAGAAACTATGAACATAAAATCATTGTTTTAAACTATTAAGTTTTGGGGTAATTTTTTGAATGAAAAAATAGTAACTGGAATGTCGCTGATGATGAACAATAGAATATATTTATAAAGGTTAAGTAATTATTTTTTATAAACAAAGCAGAATATAAGGTCATGATTTATTTCTTAAAGAGAAATATTAAATTTTTAATGGAAAAAGTGGATCTAATTTTCAGATTCTACCAAATAAAATTATCCTTATTTTTGCTCTCTTAGGTAGTAGTCAAAACTGTGGTCAATACTGTTTCTTTCTGA
Organism: Balaenoptera physalus; assembly: GCF_965194825.1. NCBI lineage: Eukaryota > Metazoa > Chordata > Mammalia > Artiodactyla > Balaenopteridae > Balaenoptera > Balaenoptera physalus. The sequence continues at coordinate 46,044,702 of NC_138886.1, forward strand.
GTGTTAAATCCATGGTATAAAACTATCATGTGGAAAATTCTCAGTAGCATTATTCTAATGCTGCATATTAAACATCTATTTTGAATGAACTGAATTTTAGAGTTGAGATAAACTTAAATTTTTTAGTAAGTTTTGTGATTTTTTGCCTTATAAATATATTTCAGATATATGATATTTTTTATATATTACTTAAATAAGTATTTGTCATTAAAGCAGAAATTTCTGCTTCCACACACACAAAAAAGTTAAAGAGCCAAGAAAAGAGATCTCAAAAAGTTAGTTGAATGGTGCACACATTTATTATGGTATTAAATTTTTTAATTAAAATATTTTTCAATCACTTTTTCCAACCATAATTTATAATACTACCATTATCCTTTGATTATCTATGTGTGAATCTGTGTATTCTTTTTGCTTTACATTCAGAGAAAGAGTATTCATTGACTTATAAAATAAACTAGGATTTTGAAAAAGGAATATATCATTAATGTAATTACTTAACTATTAATATTTTAAATCACTGCATTTTTTTTCCCTTTCAGAAATAAGTACATTTTTCCATGTGGATAGAATAAACTAGCAATGACCAAAAGCAGTACTGCAAACTTTAAGCCCCTTCTCTCCTACATAATTTCCTTTGTTTTCTCTATTTTTTATTCATAGGAAAATTGCTTAAAAGATTTTGGAATTCAGGTTTGAACAGCATTAAAAATAATCACATTTATCCAGATACTTGGTACTCATATTTCAAACAAGATTTTATTCAACCTTTCCAACTTCCAGTGTTTCTACAGAAAATCTATTCACATTTTTTATTGGAATATCTGACTTTTTTGCTGTAACTTGGGAAGTAAAATAACAGCATTTGTCTGCTTATATGGGACCTTTCCTTATATTATAAATTTAAAACATAGTAAAAAATTTATTCTCATGCTTGACAAATCTTAATGAGTAAGCTATAAATGTGGATCCAAATGAATAGATACTGAGGTAAAAGACACACACACACACACACACACACACACACCTGCCCTTACACCAAAATTTACTAAGATTAACTATTTCTTAACTTCATTCTTCTTTGGTAATTAAGGAAGCACCTAGATTTTTTTTTGGAGGGGTGGCTAAGTCTTGTTTTACAAAATGTTGTCTTTTCAAGGGAAGTGACTCATATTTGTATCTATTTTCATAGAGTCAGAGAACTGTTACCTGGAAGGGAACATATAGGTATTCTGTTATAACATTTTCATTTAGTTTGGAAAGCCTCATGCACAAGTCACACGGTTGGGTAGTGACAATGTGAATCTGGGAATGGTTCCCTAATCCACCAATTGGGTGATTTTTCCATTAACTTATTTACTAACTTTTCCAACTGAATTAAATTTTGACAAAAGCACTTCATAGAAGAGTTTCCTAGTTGTACCTCATTATGAAACCTTCAGAAGAAAACCAAACTAAACCTCCCAAGAAAAAATAAACAATCAGATGAACAAAACAAATGAATAGGCAGGTTAACCATAAACATAACTACAGACCAGAAGTAGGGGGATAAAGGGGGAAAAAAACCTCAAACTTCTGCCTTATTTTTCTTTGAAGAGGATTAAATTTTCCACAGAAAACTAAAAGTGTGATAGATTATTTTTTTAAAGTGCAGTACGGCCTTTGTTCTGCTGTAAAATTCTCAATGACCTGTAGAATCAAATGCTTTTTTGGAACCTAACTTTTGATCATCTATACAATTAGTGTGGAAATCAAATTAGCCACAAGATCCCTTTCAACTCTAAAAATCTTACTTATAAAACAATTAGCAAAAACAGAAGCAAAACAAAAAATCCACATTTTTTCATTATAGTTTGTCAAATATTTGCCAAATGGACAGCCACAAAATGTCATTCTCAGATATTACAGCAATGGTTATTTTCAGGAGCATAAAGTGTAGGAGGTTACATGAAATAAAACAAATACTAGCACTAGTTAATATTGAAGATAGAGTGATCATTAAACCAAAAAAGAGATGTGGATAATCACCTTACTTTTAGATCTCAATCGCACATAAATTTATTTTTGAAATTACCCCCATCACTGACATTTTCTTTCTCAGTAAAATAAACTAGGTATCTAATTAGAAATTTGACTATGCTCAGTAAAATATCAGAGCTTATTATTATGCTCAGTATACTTTAATAACTTTGAGATGTCAGGGGAATCTTACTAAAGAGACAGGAACCTGCCCAAAGTTTCAGAGTGAAAATACGGTTGCAATCTTGGTCTCTTAGCATACGTTCCTTTAAATAATTATTTAAGTTCTAGAAACTGTCTTTCAGATTTCAGTCAAACTTTAAATTGAAAATGAAAATGAAATCTGTAATTTACTGAGCCAGTGCTGGATGGCTAGATGGATGGATGGATGATGGATAGAAACTGAAAGACTTATTCCATTGGTATACAGTGCTCTGTTTTTGTGAGAGATTCAATAAAAAGAATGAAAAACAAGTAGATTTGCAAAACAGTGCCATTTAATTTAAAATTTTATTTTCCTCCAAGTTTGTTTGGAAACCTGGGCACTACTAGTTTAAGTGGGGGGAAAAAAAAAAAAGAACAGGCAACTGTTTTCCTTTTTAACTCCGGTCCTCTTTCATGTTTATTGGGTGCATTAAAAACCTCTACTGATACCAGTTTTTACCTTTGTTTCCTTACATAGATTTTCTAGGTTGCATTTTACTAATTTATTTCCCATTAATCTTTATCTACTAACAAACTGGCAGAATGGCAGAGATAAACAGGCAAGGAGGAGAGAATGCTAAAATTTTATTTTCATTCCACCCCCAAGCAGTAAAAAGGAAGAAGACACCACTTTTATCATTTTGATATGAATACTTTTTTCACTCTTGGAATGAAAGAGTATATCTTGCTTTATTTGAAAAGTGTTTCCCTTAGGAATAAAAGAATTGTAGATAAAGGAAAACATGTTATACTCTATAGTACTTTTAGCTAGATCACCTGGCTACCTCTTCTTGTAAAACTGGTCTTCTGAAAAGCTGAAATAAATTTACTGGCAGCTATATTCTTTTGGTATAGAAAATACATCCAGTTTATTAAATTTTGCTCAAATTGTTAATTAGTAATTTTGCCAACAAATGCCAGAAGTAAAGCGTTAAATTTTAAGTATTTCCCTTTCCTACTTTCTAAAATCTATAGATAGATAGATAGGGAATTGGATCATGTGATTATGGAGGCTGAGAAGAGGATATATGTATTTGTGTGTATATGTATACTTACACATAGGAATTATACACATATATAGGAATTATATGTATTATGAATTATACATATATATGTATATGAATTAGCTTATGCCATTATGATGGCTACAGAGTCCCATAATCTGCCATTTGCAAGCTGAAGACCCAGGAGAGCCACTGATGTAGTTCCAGTTCAAGTCCTAAGGCCTGAGAACTAGGAGAACTGATGGTTTAAGTTCCAGTCTGAGTGGAGGAGAAAACCAATGTCCCAGCTACAAAACAGTGTAAGTGGAAGAGAAAAACTCAATGTCCCAGGCAAAGAAAGTGAATTCTCCCCTACCTTGCCTTTGTTCTATTCAGGTCTCCAACAGATTGTATGCAACCCACTCACCTGGGGGCTGACAATCTGCTTTTCTTAGTCTGCCAATTCAAAGGTTAATCTCATCCAGAAACACCCTTGAACCATACCCAAAATATTAACCAAATATCTGGTTACTCTGTGACCCAGTCAAGTTGACACACAAAATTGACCATCAGAAGCCCACCTCCTGTCAATATGGCACCCACTGTGTCTCTTTAAACCATATTAAATTCCAATAAAGATGATAAGAAGGTCTTAATTCCTCCTAACATGACACTACTGTCCTGCATACAACTGAAAACCCACTAACCCCTCCCCCAGAAGAGAAGTTTAAGGCCTTGTGTGATATTTACTCTTTTCCTTGATATCCTGTAACTTAAATACTATAATCTAAAATTAACAATACTTAAATATTATGGAAAGTCAATACATGATATTATAATTAGTTAATTATTAATTATCAGTCAGTTCATCTTACTTTATATGATAAGAGGGAGAAAAACAAAGATATTTGCATAATATAGTAATATATATAAAATAACGTATCTCTAATAGATGTAATTATATAATATCAATATATTTATTATAATATTTTTATATTATAGTTTATATCACATTTATATAGAATTAATAGATATTAATCACATGTATTAAAATATATATGTATGAAAACATATTTATAACACAATAAGTAGGAATGCTCATAACAATTAAGGTCCTTATTTCTGTAACTGGTCATGTGATTGTAGCTGGTGTTTATAACTACCTTCTTCTACTACCCGTTCTGTATTCCCTTTGCCTTCAGCAAACCCATCAGCTAGTTGTTGTTGTTTACTTGGTAAAGTGACCCAAATCTTCATTTCTGAAGGGTCCTGCCTACACTGAGTTGTCATAATTTTCCCTTAACTTTAAATACATGTCATGATAATACTAAGAGATACCCTAGGGGAACTTTTGTATTCCAGATATACTCTTCCTTACCTCCATTGGAAAGTAGCAGTCCAGTTTCCCCTGGTAGTTAGGATCAGTCAGCCCATCCAGGACAGGAACTCCCTTCTTTGCCTATTGATGCAGAGGCATGAGGATTACCTTTTGCTCCTGTCCTTCAGGGATGTCCCAGAAAGGGTCTATAGTGCTTGCTGCAGTTGTCCAGCATTGTGCAGGTGGTGCCTGCATATCATGAAAGCCATCTGTAGATCAGGCCTGAGTCTTCTCTTCCTCTGCCAACTGATTGTAGGGAACTCCCCATTAGGCCATAGGTGCAGGTTGGGAGAGAGAAGGCACTGTAGCAAGTGTGGAGACCATGGGTGTTTGGGCCATTTCATGTAATTTACTTGTACCGTTGGGGCCTGCTTGAACCTGATCACATATGTACACTTCCACTTGATAATGGAGTGTTGCTGTGCATGCCCAACTTTATGACTTGGTGAGTCAGATAATGACCAGTTCATGTGGGCAGCTCATGTCATATGGAAATTTAGTGGCCACGTTTAAGCATTCAGTCTCTTCTAGTGCCCAGTAGCAGGCCAACAGCTGTTTCTCAAAAAGAACATGAGTTACCTGCACTGGATTGTAGGGCTTTGCTCCAAAATTTCAAGGGCCTATTCTGCAGTTCACCTGAAGGGCCTGCCCAAGGCTCCAAACAACATCTCTCATCTGCTGTTGACACTTCAAGCACCATTGTATCTGCTGGATCATATGGCCCAAATGACAAAGCAGCTTGCACAGTGGTTTGAACCTGTTTCAAAGTCTTCTCCTTTTCTGGGCTGCACTCAAACCTAGCAGCTTTTCAGATCAGTGGTAAATGGGCCAGGATAATACACCCAAATGAGGAGTATATTGCCTCCAAAATTCAGACGCCCACCAGACATTGTACTTGTGTTTTGGCTGTAGAAAGGGCCAGATGCAACAACTTATCCTTCCCCTTGGACGGGATATTTCAACATGCCCCATGTGGTAACAGTCAGTGGATCCAAATAGTGGTGCACCCTTTTGACTAAGCTTAAACTCTCCATTTGACACCCTCTCCATCATTTGCACAATGTATATGTGAGTCCTTTCAACCAGCTACCTGTCATTTATACCTTCCAGGTACTTAAAATGTATATTTGCAACCAAGTCTAAACCTATAAGGATTAAAAAAAAAGTCTTTCTACCTGCCCCAGAATTGGTTTAGTCGCCTTTTCTGCAGTGAAATTAATTCTACGCATTATTCCATAATTAGTTTCTCTCTTTAATTTCACTGTCCATCTATGCCTAGAAAAAATGATAATGGCTCCCTTACTAAAGGAGATTCCTCTTGATGGCTGCGTCCTAAAACTACAAGACAAAGAAGAAGCTTTGAAACGAATGCATTTAATCTTTATTAGAGTCTTGACAAGCCCTCTCTCATGAAGAAATTCTCTTCATGCTTTAGGGGAGGGGGCAAATTTTTTAAATTCTTATATTTATACATACTCAAGATACCTTATAAATGTAATTCAATTTACTTACCTCAATAGTAGTAATTATGAATAATATACTTTAAAGTTTATTAAGTTTTATCTAAATTTAATTATATTCTCAGTAAAGAGATGCCAGACTAACAGCATTTTTTGTTTCCATATCATACATTCAGAATTACAGTACCAGTCAGAATAAAGGCTGCACATAATAACTCATGTTTGATTTAAGTTATGAAGGCTGAATACATGGATGCAAAGGAGACAAGGAGGAGAAAGTGATGTTAGGCAGAGGTAGCAGTGTGTGCACAGCATGGTGATGTGGAAGGGTGTGTTGTGTCTGAGAAACAGAAAGTACTTCAGTTATGACTGAATTCGAAGGTAATAGGGAGAGTGATGGAAGCTGTGAATGTTTGGTGAGTAAACAGAAAGGGCACAGAGATATAGCCACTATCAAAATAAGCCTAGCATCCTATTCACGATACAAGACACTATCTTTAAAGCTTGGTGGTAAAGGTTGGCAAAGTTGGGTTTATGGTGTAGTAAGAATTGTGTTAAAAAGAGTTTATGCTCTAAGCAATATGTGGTATGGACTACAGAGCAAAGCAGCTGGATTCATGATGTAGAGTAATTAATTAATTAACTTTAATATTGTAGACAAGGCATAATATGTGTGTTATATAAGGATTTAGGAATGGGACCAAAGTGTACAAGAGAGTTTCAACAGATATTTTACAGGTAAAATTGACTCACTGGATATGGAAAGCTGAGAAATGGCAAACAAAATTGATCAACTGGATGAGAAAAGGGGAATGAGTCAAAAAAAAAAACAACCCGAAGCCCTAGCTTCCTAGCTTAAGCAAGTGCATTCATTGGATCAGCCCTGAAATAATCTGCATGATCTCTTTTAAGCCTTCACACACACACACACACACACACACACACACACACACACACACACACACAAACTGACACGCACACAAGCTTGGCATCTTCCTTTCTGAAAGCTTACTTTGATACTTCAGTACTTCAATCTATGTTTGTTAATACAAAAATGCCCCAATCCCCATCTAAAATGATACTAGGACTCTGTCTCAGAATAAGTTAGGAACATGGATGGATTGATTCCCCCTAAAATACCAGTTTAGCCAATTGCTGCTTTTGCCTCCAACCCTTGCCCATCTTGCTCATTATCTATGTGAGATTCAATTGAATTACAAGCTTTCTTTGACCAGTGAATAAATGATGAGAAATTTTGAGTGGCATCCTTTCATTTACATAGAAACTATAAATCAGAGTCAAACAAAGCAACCTTTTGAATCATCAGAGTCATTGACAATATACCCACATGTCTCATCATCAAAGAACCAGCCTTTTGGTTCTCTTTTATTGACTGTATCTCATATATTAGCGGTAAAAATCCATTGAAGATTATGGCCAGAATATTAAGATGAGAATGAAGTCCTCCATGGAACAAACATATATTATATCCACATGAAAATAAGCATTTGATAATAAAAAGATCTTAAATCTGGAGCTCAAAAACAACAAAGGTTTTGATTTCAATCTGAGAATCATGTGCATATAGATGGCAGTGAAAGCCAGGGTTGAGCTTGAGATTTTCCAAGGATATAACCAGAAAAAGGAGAGAGACAGACTAGACAGACAGGCACTAAGGATAGGCCTGTGTAATTTAAGCTTTGAAGGAATATATGAAGGAGTGAGAACAATTCTGAGGAGACTGAAGATGGAAAGGAGAAGAATTGTCCCAGAAGCCCAACAAGGAGAGACTTTCAAGGGATGAGTGATATACTGTGCATAATAGCATATGAAGTTAAAAGAAGGCGAGTTCTTTAAATGATCCACTAAAAGTGACAACTGGAGATCATTAGTAGTCTTATCACAAAGATGAACAGTGTAGGGGAAACCATTTGAAGATGTCTTGGAGAGTGTTTTTTTGCTTTTTGTAAATATGTTGTTTGATATGATTCAATGAAAGGATTATGTGGATTATAAAAATGTAAAAGTTTGGTAGTGTATATATGTCCATGCTACTCTCTCGCTTCATCCCAGCTTACCCTTCCCCCTCCCTGTGTCCTCAAGTCCATTCTCTACGTCTGCGTCTTTATTCCTGTCCTGCCCTTAGGTTCTTCAGAACCATTTTTTTTTTTAGATTCCATATATATGTGTTAGCATACAGTATTTGTTTTTTTCTTTCTGACTTAGTGGGAAGTAGCCACATAGCACAGAGAGATCAGCTCGGTGCTTTGTGACCACCTAGAGGGGTAGGATAGGGAGGGTGGGAGGGAGACGCAAGAGGCAGGAGATATGGGGATATATGTATATGTATAGCTGATTCACTTTGTTATAAAGCAGAAACTAATACACCATTGTAAAGCAATTATACTCCAGTAAAGATGTTAAAAAAAAAAAAGTAAAAGTTAATACAAAGTAAATTAGGAAGTTTCTTATAAAGTTTTATGTATACTTCTACCCTATATCTGAGTAATTCCACCCCTAGATGTTTGTCCAAAAAAAGAAAAACATATTTCCACAAAAAAGCTGTGATCATGAATGTTCATAGTAACTTTATTCTTAATAGCTAAAACTGAAAACAGCCCAGGTTTCGGTCAACTGGAGAAACAAATTGTGGTATATTTATATGACAGAATAGTACGCAGCAATAAAAAAGGACAAAGTACTGATACATGCAATAGCATGGCTAAATTTCAAAAATATAATATGAAGTGAAAATAGCCAGATATGAAAGAGCAGCTATTGTATGTTTTCATTTATGTGAATTTTTGCAATAGGAAAACCAAATGATCATGACAGAAATAAGAATAGTGTTTGCTTCTGAGGTGGTGAGGGACTGACTGAAAAGGGAACTTTCCAAGGATGGAATTGTTCTGTATTTTGTTAGGAGTGTGGGTTAATACAGTTGTATGCATTTGTGAAAACTCATAGAATTGCACACTTAACATTTCATTGCATGTAGATTGTTCTTTTAATCAAAGGGAAAAATAAACCAAATGTTGATGGGAAGAATACACATGGAAAATGATATTATAGAAGTTTATCTGGATTGAGAAGGGTAAAGAGAGATATCTAGAGATGAGAGACAAGGCTGAGGGAAAATTGCTTTAAAATAGTATTAAAACCATGGAACTTGAACATGCTAATATAAAAAAACGAGCAAGAGAGAGGAAAATGTCAGTTTTAAAGAGAGGGCATTGATAGAGAAATATCCCAGATCAGGCAGAAGGGAATTGGATTAAAATTACCAAACATGTTTTACTTTTCTGCTCTGAAAGGCCACAAAAGAGACAGAGCAGGCTCAGATTTAGGGACTTAGTCCAATTAATTTATAGTGGGTTACATAACCAGTCATGAGAAGAGACTAAACATAAAAATTTCATTATTTGGGTCCCACATAGTCCTCACAAGGATAAGAGTACCTCTGGGGCCTCTGTAATTGACTTCCAACAAGACAGATTATTTTGATCATGTTACAGACTTGTATCTGAAATGGACTCTATCCTGAGCTACTCTTTTGGTAAGGACTAAGCAATGGCAATGCTCATCTAAAATTGTTTTTATAGAGGGAAAAGTCAAGCACTGCCAGAAATTTTGAACAGGAATTACAGTGGGCTGTGAAGCCTGATGCAAACCAAAACTGCCAGGTGCATTTGGAAAGAGCTGATAGATCAGAATATGAAATGTTAGCTTAAGCGTGAGCCCTTTCATCTTACTGAGTTTAATGAAAAAGTACTTGGGTATCTGTAAAACAACAGAAAATAAATGGGAAATATCTAGACAATCCGTGAGACATTTTGGCAAAGTCACATCGTAGCCCCACAAACTCTGGAACCTAATAGAATATATTGACCAAAATTATTAGGGAGATATGAATGGGTAGAAAGCACTTCATGTGTGTTTGCGCAGTGCTATTTGAAATTTGAGAATGTCTGAGAATGACTAGAAAATCTCAAAGAACGATACTGGTTTAAATAATGATGATAGCTCCAACACTCCAAAAACAATGCTCTGAAGTGGCTTCATTGAAAATTACTTACATTTGAAACTATGGATTAGGAGACTTCAGTAGATAGACTAACTGGAAACCATCTGAGAGGAGAATGGAAATTAGAAATATGCTCAAAAACACAAAAATATAATAGGAAGAAAACTTGCATGCTTATATTGAACATTTGGTTTCATTAGGAACAACTCTCTCTGCATTGTTATTTTAAAATTCTAGCTGTGTTTTGTTGTGTAAAATTCCACTTTTTAATTACTTACTTAAATTTTATTATTTCAAAAAAATCCTCTCATTTCCACTCAGAATAGACATTGAAATTCTATAGAATCTTTATATAGTTTTTTCCTATTATCTGTGACATATCAAGCTGTTTTTATACATATCCAAATAATGCAATGATGGAGGATTTTATTTTTTTAATAGAGGATACCATGTTATATAAAGAACCAAGCCACTATGAATCTAGGAGGTTGTCTTACTCTGCCAGGGCTACCATAACAAAATACCACTACTGGGTGGCTCAAACAACAAAGATATATTTCTCACAGTTCTGGAGGCTGCAAGTCCAAGATCGAGGTGTCAGTGAGTTTGGTTTCTCCTCAGGCCTGTCTCCTTGACTTGTAGACAACCACCTTCTCACTGTGGCCTCACGTGCTGTTTTCTCTGTGTGACTGAAACCCTGGTATCTTTCCTCTTCTTCTAAGGCTACCAGTCCTTTGGGTTAGGGCCCCACCCTTATGTCTTCACTTAACCTTAATACTTCTTGATAGGCTCTGTGTCCAAACACAGTCACATTGGGCATTAGTGTTTCTACATATGAATTTGGGAGGGGAATACAACTGAGTTCATAACAGGGGTTATATCAGGTCCAATATTTGAGGGGGCCTCTGAGGCAACAACTGGGTAGTGACTAGGGAAGGTTAAGTGATAGATAATCCAGCTAATATTAAGAAAATATCTTGGTTATAGACATGTAGGATTAGGAAATGTGTTTTTATCAGGGTGTCTTCTCACCCCTCACCCCATGAAAGTGAACCATGTCAGACTACTTATTTCTTCTTACCCTGGAGAGTTGAACTTTGTGATTTCTCTAGATGAAATTATATGAATATGAACTTTCATAACTTAAGTGCCTCCTACTTAGGGAGGGAAGTTTTCATTAAGTATGATAGCCAATCCTGCATATTTTGCCTTGGTGCCTTTTGGACTGTGAGATCCTGATAGAATTGGGAGTGCCTTACAACTGCAATATGGTGGGTTAAAAGTGACAATCCAGTTGATACTTATAATTAGATTGAGATTTTTTTTTTCGGCACCAGCTGGTAAACCCAGATACTCTGCCAGTTCCCACCTCCTTAATAGTTCCTACTAGCAAAACCAAACTGGTTGAAGAAGGGCAGAGGAGGAAACAAAAATCCAAATTGCTCTGGCTTGAGATCTGAACGGAAGGTGAAGTGTATCGTACTCTTTGATAGGGTTGACTTTAAAGCAGGGTTTCTCAACCTCAGCACCAGTGGCACTGGGGCCAGATAATTGTTTGTTGTAGGGGACAGTTCTGTGTATTGTAAGATGCTTAGCAGTATCCCTGGCCTCTACTCACCAAATGCCAGTAGCATCTTTAGCCATGACAAATAAAAATGTCTCCAGACATTGCTAGAATATGCAGTAAAAAAATATGCAGGACTAGCTATTCCCTTGGGGAACAAAACTGCCCCCAGTTGAGAAGCAGTGCTCTAAAGGAAAGGAGAGAAATTGAATGGTATCACTAGAGGGGTTTAATGTCCTGTGAGGTTTTATTTTTTTCAAGTGGGTTTGCTTTGCTTTAGGATGGAAGATGCTTTGGAATATTTGAAGTTAGCAAAGTAACTTCTAATTATCCATTATCTCCTTGCTCTCCTGAGACCTCACTTAAATGACAGTGATAGATAGTAAAGGCTCAAAAGGGATACAACTGAAAAGGACAAAGGAAATACTGGCATATACATGAACAGATGAACAATTCAGTGTTCTTTTTTGTAAGCCAGAAAGGAGATGCCGTGATTACTGAATTAGTAGATAAGAGGAAGCCATAGCAAGTGTCCACAAAGATATGACCACCTCACCACTAAAATACCTAAAAGGTCAAGATGCCTCAGAAGGTATGTGTGATACACAGAAATAAGTGTCAGAGAATTGACTGAAAGTTTGTATTTGGAGTGGTTGGGTTTCCAGGTCCCCTTTGCATTTTTACTCAACCAGGAGGCTACTTACCAAGTTCCAGACAGGAGATTGGAGTCCTTCCCTTACTCACAAAGCAAACGAATCAATTGGAACAGCTCTAGATTTTAACATATGAGACTTAGCAGAAGGTTCATATTTGCAAACAGAGGGATTCATAATAGTATTCATGCTCTATGTTGGAATCATAGTTATCTTCTTCATCTGACACCTAAGAATACTTTGTTTGGCATTCATCTCCTTAGGCAGAAATTTGGACAATTTTGATACCAATTTCATTAGTCAAATTGTAAAATTAGACTGAAAAAGTGTATAATTGTTCAAAAACAATAAAAGTTATTTCTCACTTATGTAAATAGTTCAAAAGCATCTGGGGTCAGTGGTCTGCTCTGTTCTACATAGTAAACTCCAAAGATGTAAGATTTTAGAAGGAGAGTATCATATGAATACTGGAACAAGGAGAAGTTCAGAAAGAAGGTAGAACAAGTTTAGAATCCTTGAAGTGGAAACAAGAATGGTGTTTTCAAGGAGCAAAATGTTAGAGTAAGAGTAATGAGTGGTTATTGAGGAAGGCAAGGAATGCTTTCTCCCTATCATAAGGAGCTTGTGTTTTAACCTAAATATGGTAGAGAAACACTAAACGGTTTTGAGCAGTGTTGTGAAATAATCTGGTTTATCTCTTACAGGATGATTGTGGCTACTACAGTGGGGCAAATGTAGAAAAAGTAGGAATAAATGAGAACTTGACAGTAATCTGAAACAGAGCTAACAGAGATTTGGGCTAAAGTCATGGTGGACATGTTAAAAGTTTAAAATTGGTATTTACTTTTGAAAGCAGGATTTGCTACTGGATATGAGGAAGAAAGAGAGAGAAGATTCAAGAATGTATAGCTTAGGTTTATGGCCTGAACATCTGGTAGAACAGAAGCATATTTTACTGAAGTGGGAAATTGAGGGTTTGGCTAAGGCTAGAGATACTACACAGTTGGGAGGCTTTAGCATAATGATAGTTATGTGAAACCACAGATCTGGATACATTGACAAAGGAGATAATTACTTTGAGGGAAAAAGAAAAAAACTTTGTCTGGGACACTTTGATATTCATTGGTCCAGACATGATGCAGGAACCTGCAATGTAGACTTCAGGGAAGAAACAGGAGGCAGGAAGAAAACTAGAAGCATCTCAGAATCTAAGTTAAAAAAAATTTGTCAAGAAAGAAGGAGTTTTCAACTGTGTAAGAATTTGTGTAAGATATGGATAGACAATGTTTAAGATCTGGCAGTGTTTTGCTACAAAGGAGTTCAGTGGAAAGAGGTAGCTAGAGGGGTATGTGGAATCAAGGGAGGGTCTGTATTCAAGAGAGGAGGGATCCAGGGGGAAGAACTAGTTTTATGTAAGAATGGAGACAAATCATGTAGTTTCAAATAACGGTGAGAATATGATTTTTATTTCCTTTTTTGCTTATATTTTGCAGTTGCACCTCAGGTGAATAGATGGACTAATCATTAATGTTGGTTTATGCCACATTTTCATTGTTGGTCCATGTGTAACCATCTTTTAATTTTTGTTGTTAAACAATTAAATAAAGCAATTGAGAGGAAGAGATTGAACCTAGCAAACAGAGCATCTGAGGAAATTTCCAGGCTTAGAGAGCAAAAATCTAGTTTAAAGCAGAAAGAAGACTCTAAGAAAAATTGCCATGGGAAAATGGAATTGATTATCTGATATGTTTATATGTCTTTTAGATTGTTCCCATCAAAGATGCCCTCCCATTGTACTTTTAATACACTTTGTTTGCATTTCAAAGCAAGAGAGCAGTTTACCTCTATTAGTAAGTTTGGATTCTGAATGATATTGTCTCCATCTTCTGATAAATTATATTTTTAACTCATTGTCAGGTGAAGGAGATGTCTTTAGAAAATGCTGTTGGTGATCACTTTAGGATAAATGTCAGGTCTGTAGTGTTTGGATGCCAAACAACTGTACTGCATTTATTAATGTTCCATGGATGATTCCCTAATATAATCCATCCCCAGTTTAGTATAAGAGCCTCAGGGGAAAAGTGAGCTCTATGTAGGAATGTATTTTCATAGGTGAATTCGCTTAGTTGCAATTAAAATAGTTAACGTGAAGGTATATCAAAAAGGCATCCGTAGATTAAAAAGAGTTTCCAACACACTGGTGAGGAACTCTGAAAAATAAATCAAATATAGGAATTTAGGAAGTGACCTTAAACTTCCCTGGGTTAGAAAAAAAATGTAAACTTGTGACATATAATTGTAGAAACCCTTGGACAGGTTAGAAGTGATTATGGCTTTTGTCACTCGTGGAATTCCTTACATGTAAGTTCAGAAATTTATACTGAAATTTGGTGACAAAAATAAAGCAGAATGCTCAAAATTTAACAAACCTCTTTTCTCAGTCCCTGAATGTATTGCCAGTGAGTGTTGAGCCAAGCCAAATTATAATTGAAGGTACTTGAGCAAAAAGAGCTTTTAAATGAAACTCATGTATTTAGTTAGCTATTTTATTTTAAGAACTCAGAAAATTACAAATAATGTTTAGAGCCTGTATTGTATTATTTATCATGTGAACGAAAACACTGAAGCTCCTCTCATACTAATGTTGATGTGTGTGTAAATAATAATAATAACAATAAATTATACAATTTTGTTGAGTCTCTAGACATTTGGCATCATGTAAACAGAGGCAGACCTCAGAAGAATAGAATAGGGAAGCATTACACTGAGTTTTGGTCATCTGTTTTAAATAACTTATAATTTAATTTGACTTAATGAAAACAATATTTCAATCTTGTCATTGGCAACGAAAAGAGAAATGCAACACAGATTGGCATCAATGTAATTCTAGATAATGGTTAAGACACATAAAATTCTTAACTATAGAAGAATTGAGTATAGAAATAATAGAAATCACAAAGAGGCAATACGTGTGCAAAAAATGACTTTTCAAATCTCTCCACTTTGCTGATGTTTTGGTATGTGTGTGATGTTCTCCCCAAGCCCTCTTTCTATGTCTCAAAAATGTGACTCTATCTACCCTTTAATAAATTGTTTCTTTTGCTTTCACTCTAGTGAACTGGTCTATGTTTTTTTGGGTGAACCTACAACATATGTGCATCTGGGTGTATAATATTAATGTGTCAATCATCTACCTTTTACAAAATTGACAAATGTTATAATTATAATCGTAATATTGATAATGCAAAATTAATATCATATTTAAGTTGCCAAAGGTGTTTGTTATAATACTGTATAAACAGAAAATCTAAGAACAGTGCACATGTGACAACACATTTTATGTGTAGTTTTATTTCTTATGGAAAGAGGTAAGACTCATTTTTGAAAAGGTGAATAGATAGTACATTTCATGTAGTATTGGTAAGTCATTTAAAACAGTGCATTTGGAAGACAATGCATCTACTAACAACCAAATATGAAATAATGGTAGGTTGCAGTGTCTTCTTTTGTAAAAAATATTTCTTGACTTCAGTTGTAAAATGTTGGTTCATTAAACAATATATTAAAAGATTTCACTAGTAAAATAGGCTACTAGAAGACAGATAAAAAGTAAATATGATCTCTTCTTTGAGATTCATCCACCTCTCCCTAAATTTATTTTAATGCAAAAGGTATAATTAAGTGCTCTCAGAAAGTTTGTCTTAGTTGACCTTCTCCTTTATATTTGCAATAAAAAAAATTCAGCTTGTGGAGCTGAATAGTTGGAGATGCTTGTGGAGAGAACAGCGGCCCTGTAAACTCTAGCAAGGTGGCATGCTTCAAATGGTCAGTGTAGTGATAAATAGGAGTGGTTCTCAATGTTGGCTGCACATTAGAGTTGGCTGCACCTGGTGTGATTTGTAAAGACCAGTTGCCTGGGTTCCACCCCCAGAGATTCTGATTTAATTGGACTGGGAACTGGCCAAGACAAATATGCCTTGAGTGCTGGCTTAGTCACTGGCAAATAGCTGCTTTTAGTAAGCCCACATTTTCAAGTAAAAAAGAGAATTAAAAAAGAAGAAAGAAACCTAAATCATAAAGAACTGGGAAACTCACAACATGATTTAACAAAGGTGAACAGAGTTTAGTATACAGGTCTAATCTTTTTTATTTAGATAAATATGTAAATTGATAAAAAGAAAACCATATCTCCTTTATACCGTGTCAAAATGATCATATCTAAGGTTTTATAATATGTAAGAAATTTATGTAGATGTCAAATTCAAAACTTCCCAAATAGTCTCTTTCAAAGATTTGGTTAAATTATGATTTAATTTTGCTTCCTTAAATACTTTACCTGCTCTGAAAACCAACTACTTGAGCTGACCCAATTCTCTTGCCATAATTTTACCTGTCTCCATGTAGTTATCTTTGAAGTTAATTGTAGAGATGAGTCCCACAATGTTTACTGAACTGTTTCCCCACTTTGCCCATCAAATGAGGTTCAGTTACACTCAACAGGAGGAATACGTATGGGTGTAATTTGGTACTCAAGCAAACAATATTTACGACATCATTTGCTCCCTTGGCTTGGGCAAATGGTGAGCAAAAGTATGCAAAAGAGCTATAAGCTTTCAGTGAACTGGGAGATCTTGCATTTGCTCAGTCACCTTGTCATTTACCTGATTTTTGAGTCACTATATGATGATAATGTGTTTAAAGAGCCATGCCTCTAACCTTTCTCTCTAAATCACAGATTCTCAACAGGGTAGAGATGGGAGTGTATCTATCAGAATCACCTAAAGATGTTTTTTAAAAAGTACTAATTCTACTGCCCTCTTAAGTGAACACCTGCTTTATATTTAAATATGTCACCCTTGTTCTCAGGCAGCTAAATTATAAGGGGTAAGAAGATAACAACTCTATTATGACACAAAACACACTATGAATTCTGGTGACCAGCTTTTTGAATGGGAACTCTGAAAGCATTTTCCTGTATAACAAAGAGGTTTGGGAGTTAGATAAGATCTATATTCTTTCTAATCATGCTATGACCTTCGTGAACCCCAGTTCTTTATTTCATTAATGGAGAAAACAGTATCTACATTTTAGGAATATTTTAAGAACTGAATAAACAACATGTATAAAATGTTAGGTCCAACACAGTTACTTAGTATATATTAGTTCTCATCTCTTCTACTTCCTACAAAATTCTAGGGAATTTTATAGGGAAGACCCTAAACCTGGACATGAGTGGAATAGGATCTGCCATGGATGCTACTGAGTCTTACAAGAAAGTAGAATCATACAGGTTGGGAGGACTGCTTTAGAGATCATTGGCGATTAGTCCCATTTCCTAGAGTAGGGGGTAAGAGCATAGTTTGAATGAGAGCTCAGGCCTATTGTCTGTTATGCCATTTAGGAAGAGTGTTCTTTTTTTTTTTTTTTTTAACGTCTTTATTGGACTATAATTGCTTTACAATGGTGTGTTAGTTTCTGCTTTATAACAAAGTGAATCAGTTATACATATACATATGTCCCCATATCTCTTCCCTCCCGCATCTCCCTCCCTCCCACCCTCCCTACCCCACCCCTCTAGGTGGTCACAAAGCACCGAGCTGATCTCCCTGTGCTATGCGGCTGCTTCCCACTAGCTATCTATTTTACGTTTGGTAGTGTATTTATGTCCATGCCACTCTCTCACTTTGTCACAGCTTACCCTTCCCCCTCCCCGTGTCCTCAAGTCTATTCTCTAGTAGGTCTGTATCTTTATTCCCATCTTACCCCTAGGTTCTTCATGACCTTTTTTTTTTTTTTCCTAGATTCCATATATATGTGTTAGCATACGGTATTTGTTTTTCTCTTTCTGACTTACTTCACTCTGTATGACAGACTCTAGGTCCATCCACCTCACTACAAATAACTCAATTTCATTGCTTTTTATGGCTGAGTAATATTCCATTGTGTATATGTGCCACATCTTCTTTATCCATTCATCTGTTGATGGACACTTAGGTGGCTTCCATGTCCTGGCTATCGTAAATAGAGCTGCAATGAACATTTTGGTACATGACTCTTTTTGAATTATGGTTTTCTCAGGGTATATGCCCAGTAGTGGGATTGCTGGGTCATATGATAATTCTATTTTTAGTTTTTTAAGGAACCTCCATACTGCTCTCCATAGTGGCTGTATCCATTTACATTCCCACCAACAGTGCAACAGGGTTCCCTTTTCTCCATACCCTCTCCAGCATTTATTGACCTGCTATACTTTCATCTTTCATAAGTTTTAGGGATTTATTGAGTTGTAGGAAAAGCATTACCATGTCTGAGTCTATCACCTCTCCTAAATTAAGCCAAAACATCACATTAGAGAAGCTGATCTGGACATAGATTAGTACAAAGATGTTTTCATGACCATAGATTCAAGATGTGGCTAACCTGTGGTTGGTTCCTTTCAGTGTTGGTGATTTTTTTAAAAAAATTCTAACAGAGAAAAAAATTTGTATAGAAGTAATAGGATTACTCTAAAATTTCTGAAAACTTTACTTCTTTAGAACTACAGACATACAAAAGAAAAATATTACCAACATATATCCCTATGACCAAGAAGTAACTATCATATTTGTATACTTGTTTCTAGTCTTTTTGAATAGATAGATACATAGATTCATAGACATAAATATATCTGAAGTCCCCTTTACTGCCACCCTAAATCCAAATACCCTTTCCTTTTACTAAGGAATCCTTACTGTGAGTTTAATTTAAACCCTTCCAATCCATTTATAAGTGTTATAGACATACATATTTTACATGTATATTATATGTGTGTACTCATAATTTTATTGTTTTTTGTGTTTGCACGTTCATAGTACGTAAATAGCTTCAACCTTCGTCTGTCATCCCACGTATTATTTTTTAAGTCAATATTACACCTTGAAATTTTTCTTTTATATGGGTTGAATTGATTGTTTGCATTTGCTGTATACTATTCCATTTTACATGTACTCAATTTTATATATTTAGCTAATGATGAGAATTTAACTTGTTTATTCTCAAAGATTATATTCCGAGTTACATCCTTATATAATACAGGTCTCTTTGTTCACATGTGAGAGAATTTCTCAATAATATAAAGCCAGAAATAGAATTGGTAGGTCATTCAAAGAGCTATGAACTCTATGTAATTACTTCATTGTCCTTAAAAACTTGTTGCAAATAAATTTGAATTACGCTCCTTTGTAATAGGTATAAGTTAGATTTCTATCTTACTGAATTTAGTAAAATGTAACCCAAAGATTCCTGTGGATACTAGCATGTACTTCAGAAATAATGGGAATTGTCTTGAATCTTCACTAAGTTTTCTAGTTCAGTTCATGTATAATTTCTTGACTTTATTTCTATCAATGATGGTGCATCCTTATACATTGATTTTGGAAAGCAATACAAATAACTATGTCTCAGGGTTAAGTATGTGAGACTTTCCAGCCTATTTCAAACTAGAGATTGAAAATAAGAACAGATTAATGCTTCTAAACATGCTTGTAAGCCTAGAATATTGAAGAAAATTAAGCTCCAACTTTATTCATTTTAGAAATAATTAGGCTTTACATCTTAGTTAAAATATTAAAATAAAGTTATACCAAGCCCTAGTCTACTCATTATTCTTAATATTTAATATTTTAGAGTGTCTTTATCCCATTCGGTCTTCAAGCCACTAAGGACATACTGCATTCAACTACCATGCCAAGGCCTGAGTAGCCAGTATAAATATTCCTAGGACCTGGTCATTGACCTGAAGGAAGCTTATTGTCAAAGGGAGAAGAAAGACACATTTATAACTAAAGCCAGGGAAGAAATAAGGATAACCTAAAAAAAAAAAAAAAAAAAGACTTCTTGTGGGTAGAGGATGAAATTATCCTGGAACAAGCAAGAGCAGTGGGAACCATGCAACTATCAATCCCACACTCTCATTTTATAGGTGAGGTCCTTAATCTCTAACAGATGCAAAAACTAGTATTCAAGTCTCCTATCATGTGTGATAGGGATAATGTCAGAGTGCCTGGTAAACCACAAATTAGTTCAAGGCTGCCAATTTTCAGTTTGGCATTTGGGGGAATGAGACACAACGATGATGATAGAAAACTAAATATGTTTTAGTGGTTTCCCCTGTGGAATCCAAAGGAGATTTAAATAGTTTGTTAACATCTAATCTAGCTGCCTGTTTTTGGAAACATAAAGCAATTCAATTCTGTGCTTTTCTGTTCTTGTGTTTGAAAATTTTAAACAGTTTTCTGTTTAAACAGTAGATCATATCAATTGAAATGAATCAAATTATAAGGGCATGAAGGTTTCCATAGGCTTTCTCTCATCCAGATCACCAGATTACATTTCATGAAATAAGATGGTTCTTTATCTTAATACTCCAGATGCTATAGAATGGTATTTGCCCCCATATACCAGGTGGATTGGTAGTTACTCTGCTAGTGCAAATGTACTTGCATTAAACTATCATCAGAGAAAGAAAAGGTACAATTTATTTCATGTGTCCATGAACACCTATGGAGGACCGTATGACACTTCTGAATACCAAATGTAGTCATTTTGAGCCATAATATTTTAATGAATAGCAAGTGATTCTATAACAAGAAGACCCTAAGCATTATTGTGACCAATTCTGTCACAGTTCCATGAGTGTTTACCAACAGTATCTGTAAGTTATATGCCATAGAGCAAATATTGTGATTTTTAAAGTAGATTATGAGATATAGTTCCATACTGTGAGGTTGTAACTGCCAAGTTAGTATTTCTGTGCGCATTTGATTCATACTCTAGGAAACAAAGCACATTTATATACCAGGATTGAGTAGAAAGAACATATCCCAATATTACCATAGCTATGACAACAACGCAATGTAATTTTACATTGCCTAATGCCTCCATCCTATCAGCCATTGTGTACTGTTGTTTTATTTTAAATGCCATGTATTTTTCTACTTTTCTTTCCTTAGTTTCAAAATAAGTTGATAGAAGAACAATGGAGTTAATATTTTTATGAGTTGAGAAAGTACAGGATATAAAATTAAGTGAAAATTTGGGGGATTGTCTAAGTGATGAAAAAAGTAAGCATAAAATATTTACTAGAGAAGCACACAAATGATGGAAACTTAAGTAGGAAGGGCAGTAAGACAAGAATGTGTGAATGGAGTTTCAAAGGGTAACCTGTTCTTATAGAAGAAGCCAGAGAAATACTGTAACTACCTCAGCTTGGTTATCCTTAGTCATCAAAACAAATAAGATAATGGACATAAAGATAGTTTGAAAAATAGAAAGCAGTAACTTTCTGTAGGTTAATACTATGATAATTACCAAATACTGCTTCAAGTAAGAAATATACCAATCTTTCACCTAAACAACATATTAGAGCCAATCCTAGGCTTTAAACTTATCAAATTCTGTACTTTGTTCTTAACAGTCTTCCTTATTCATTTTTGTTTCACAGTATACAAGAATTTGACTTCCAGTTTTCCTTCCTAGTACAAAGATGCTGATTGGGAGAATTAAATTAGGAAATATGCAGGAACTCAGCACAATGTATATAAAGATAACTCACTGACACATAGTTGTGCGACACGTACACAGTTACTTAATTCAGGTTGACTATAACTATAATCTTGTAAATTATATCATGGAATGATAAGGTCAGTATAATGAAGTCATATGAGCAGAATATGGTAGTTTGGAATAACCTGGCTTACCATGATGTAATTTCATTACTTTGGTCAAGTTACTGAATTTGTAGGGGGAGGGTATTAGTTACCTCAAGTGTAATATTAACATGTTATTCTAAAAAGGTTGAATAACAGGCAACCTATAAACTTTATCATACCTAAAGATAGCTTCATTTTTTGCTTTGTTTTGTTTAGCACTCACAATGTTTAATTTTTAAATGAATTGCCAATTTAAAAAATGTTAGTGATTTCACACAGATTCAAAATTTCTATCAAAAAATTGGATGAGCAGGCCACACTGAGCTGGCATTTCTGTATGGCAACAATTAACTAGAGGTTGCCCCTTCAAAAGAGGCATGAACTCTCCTGTTTGCCGTATTCTCTACTTTGCCATTTTGTACGGCCTATTGTCTCACATTTACCTGCTGTTTACATCTGAGCCCTCTACCTCTTAAATTTGCTTCTCTTGGTCTTAATGATGTCTGAAGTTTCTATGAATGCTAGCACTCTTTGCCTAATGACTATCCACTCAAATGGCTATATTAAATGTTTGGTTATTAAAGTCCATGAAAAATATTAAATTTATTATTTTAATGCTTTATTTTTACCATTCAGGCAAGAATAATAAATTACTCGAGTAAAGTTGGTAATACCATGACAAAAAATTAACTGAAGAATTTAAGCTATACTGAATCTCAAGTTTACAAGTATATTAAAATCATGATGATTTTCAGGTTATTTTGCAGTTTGCATCATATGCAATGGTGACAGTATTGTTTAATACCACCTGACAAAGTATCCATTATTGGTAAAATGGACTTTCTACCTGGATCTTATGTGCCAACAAAGGGCCTGCCCAAGCAAGAAATCCATAAATTTAGACCTTATCAGCAGCACCCAGTTGCCACAAAGACAAGACGATGCCAAAGAGACCAGAGAATATAAGAATATATGCCAAATTTGGTTGGCTGATGTGCTGTTTGCAAGGAAAAGTATTAAGGGTTTCAGCCTTGTAAATCTCAGTCTAAAAAATCCCATTATGATGTTGCCTCTTAAGAATTCTGTTGTATGGCATATAACCAAATGAGAAAAGTGTCATGAAGTACTAGATTTTGGTGATAGAAGGCAAGAGACAGATGATTAAATCATTAAATTTAGTGCACAAACAAATAACATCTATTTTGCACTAAAATATAAGGTCACAGAATTTTGGTATCTTGGTTTGGATGGAATAGTGTGCATTACAATAATGACTTTTCAGTTTCTGTTCTATCTATCTATCTATCTATCTGAAACATTTTATTAAGCATGGAGGCAAACAACCTCTAAGGAATTACATTCGTATTTGTTCATATCAACAAATGAAATTAGAACACTAAAAAAGGGTAATAAAACACACATGAGGTTTTTGCTCAGCATATACCCTTGAGGATATTGTTGGTTTTGTTTTAAAATCATGTTTTATGGTCTTCATTCAACCAGGTAAAGGATATCAGAATCAACTATCCTGCTGAGTCAGGGACAAAGTGAAAATCAAGGTCGTTTTTCAACCTGTGTTTACTAGAATGTCAGTTACCCTTCTGCTTTGACACAAAGCAGTCAGAGCTTTAGTGCACAGCCTGGGATCACGGGCACCCACTCAGCAATAACCTCCAGGCTGCTGTCTAGAAAGCAATCTCTCTTTACCCTGTTTGCAGTCAATATAACCCGTGAGCAATTTTTAATTAAAAAATGAAATAGTTAAATCTAAATCACTCTCAACTCTTTTTATATGCCAAAAATGATTTCTTTTAAAGTTTGGAAATAAAAAAGGCACATTTTTATTCTCTCCAAAAGTTAGGATTTATTAATAAATAAATAATGTCCTGGCTATTTATTTGTAGACACTAACAATCTGTACTTTAAGGTCAGATAATAATAGTAGTTGTGAACATCTCTTGAACATTTGTTGTGTGTCAGACTCTATTTTAAGGACTTAAGATACATATGCAAAATGTTTATTTAAATATAAGCTTATATATATATGTATATATAATTTAATCTTTAAAACAATGCTTAGATGTAGTCACAATTAAAACATCCATTTTGCACATCAGAGTAGCATATAATAGAGAAGTTTCCATAACTTGCTCAAGTCCTAGAGCTGCTAATGGTAGAATTAAGCTGCCGAGCGTGTGTTAGGCTAGAAGCAAACCTTCTCCACTACACCATGTTGCCTCTTCATTTCCCCAAGAACAAAAAAATACTGAAACACTAATTAATGAGCTCAGGTGAGCAGTGTAAAGAACAGCCCAAAGCCACCTTTGGGAATATGTGTTACATTTAGGATCCCACAACAATTTGCATTGTTTTCTTTTCTTTTTTCCAGAGGAAAAGTCATTTGTAAATTCTTCCTGTCAGCATGCTTTTGTGTTTCAGGTCACAGTGTGCAGTGTACCACAGAGATAAAAAGTCAACTCTAAATTTTCAATTGTTACATTTAAATATATCCATTCTGAATTCCACTGGAATCCCTGCGTAGTAGTGAATTATAGGGGAGCTTTTTCCTAGAGGGGGAAAAATCCACCTCAAGCTTGATTAGTATAGTGTTTCCTGTTCACTTTTTTTCAGGGTTTTCACAGTAGAATACATTAGGGAAAGGAATATTTTGTCCCAATCCTCATTTCCATTCAAAACTTCTAACACATAATAACACCAAAGTTTAATGATCCTGAAATAAAGTTACCACTAAGAGGGATTATAGTGGGTCAAATCACAGCTTCTAAAGTTAGACTACTTAGGTTGGGACTTTGCTTAACTCCACAAGGTGCCTCACCTACAGCAAACTGTATAATGTCTCTGTGCCTCAGTTTCCTCATCTGTAAAATAGTAGCACTAGTTTTTGCCCCTAAAAGTTCTTAGGAGCTAATCCACGTACAGTATTCCAGTACTTAGTAATAAGCTCTCTATTATTGTTCATTGTTATTATCAACACCATCATCATCCAGTTCTTTTCCCTCCCTTTACACTCGTATTATCCATTCTTCTTCCAAAGTCAGAAAGTAGCCTCAAAAATTATTGTATTCAACCTATTTAATATAAAAGAATAGTTTGATATCAAAATTTCTATTATTTTTTTTAGTTTTTTCAAAAAATATAATAACCGTTTACAAAATCTTTAACACTGATAGTCAATTTATAGGATGCCCTTGCCTTTGAATTTAGGAATTAAATCTGTCCTCCAAACTGATTATAGAGTTTTTAAAATGGCAGAGTGGGGATCCATTCATTGTAACTCATTTTGTGTTTAACACAAATATGGGTTCCTTAGAAGAAAACATATCTCTTAGAACCTCCATCATTTGAGAGGCTTGAACTGCATTAATAAGAGCTGACATATTAATTAATTCAACCCTTGGCTCTTTCTTTTAACTCCTGGCATACAAAGCTTAAGACATAAGTTGGTTTCTAAATTGTCAATCCAGTTTAAGAATCCTTTGTTTAACAGTCAAAGCTCTGGCATCAACTTCTGGGTATTTATGTTTGGATCATATCAAACTAGTGAACTGCTGATAGGATTGTGGGCTTGCTCAGATGCCAACACATGATAAGCTATTTGCCTGTTACCCTATCATGCAAATGTGATGTGTTAAGTGCTTTCTGATGTTTTAAAGTTGATCAGTTTCATTTCTTACAAGAAAAATTAGAGAAATAAAATTAGATTAGTGGTGAGTTTAATATTTGCAAATCCAGATTTGACCCTATTTGGCATTTGACATATAAAAAACAGCAAGAGAAAAGGAATCTGGTGGATAGATAATTAAGTAGATTTTTTACATATACTATTCCCTATCTCAGAGAATGGTAACACCATTCATTCATGTTACCAAGTCAGAACACAAGGCATCTAATACTTTTTCCTCACTAATTCACCAACAAGTTCTAACAATTTGACATCCTAATTATCTTCATAATTTCACCTCCTCGTCATCGGCACTAGTACCATCTTGTTTCACAGCATCATCACCTCATACCTGGACCCTGGTGAAAGCCTCCTGAAGGTCTCCCCACAGTCGCTGTTCTCCCTCATAATCAGTTATCTCCAGCGTAGCCAGTTATCTTTACAGAACACATCTGTTTATAACACACTCACCTCCATTCAGTTCTCTTCAGACCCACCTCCCATACTGCTCCTATCCCTGCATTAAACCCTTTATCAGTGCCTTAAAACCTGCTGCATACCCACATTTTCCTTGGCCTCTCTACTCCGATTAGATTGCCCTGTCAGGACTTTAGAGTATTTATGTTGCTTCCTTTCACAGGGTCCTAGTGCAAGCTGGTTTCTTTGCCAGGAGCACACTCTCCCTCCTCCCTGCCTAGTAAACTCCTAACCACTCATTAGACCTAAGCTCCATCATCACTTCCTCAAGGATACCCTCCCTGGCCAATTTTGATGAAATCAATCCCATTGTTAAATGTTCTTACAGCGTCATGAGTTTCTACATTAGAGTGTTTAACATGTTCAGTAGTTACACTTATTCACTGAATTAAGTGACTATTTTCAATAATATCATCTTCCACTAGACTGCTGGTTCTTTGAAGGCAAGAACTAAGGTATTATTTATGCTTTTTGTTCACCTCTTTTCCCATTGTTCCACACAGTACCTGATACAAAATACAAATTCAATGACTGTGTTTTAATTGAATGAATAAATTTTAAAATGATTTTTTTTTACTATATGTAGCTTTCAGGTTAAACATGTTAGCATAGAAAATGATAATTTATCCACCTCCTTACTATTAGAAAACGTAAAGTATACTTATCTTTATATTTCTTCCACTTAGGAGGGGGTTTACACTTTATTCATCTTTGAATCTCACCACTTAAGAGTAGTGCCTCTCAAGTGGTAGGCACTGAAGATATATTATAGGTGAATAAGCAAATGGTGTTGCATGAACTTCATAATTTTTTAAAAGCAATATTAAAATAACACTTTATAATTGTTTATGCCAGTTATTGAAGGATCTTACTAATTCTTCTGCTGTCTAAGAGAAACCCTGAACATACTCTGCAAAGATTTGCCCTCCAGAAGCTGTTATCCGGATTTCAGGGAAGGGAGCCATGTGAAACAATGGCTGAAATCCAAGTTGGTGATAGCTCTAATTGGACCACATAATCAGTCAATTACATAACCATGAAAGGCATGCAATGTTTCTAAATCTGTAATTGCAATGTATTCATTGCAATTGGATCCAGAGGAAATTGAAACTGCAGTGCTATTTGTTGAGAGGCAGAAGTTATGAGAAAAACTACTTGGAACATTCTTTAAAGAGTATGCTTAATTTATGAGTGTTCCAAAGTTTAATTCTCAATCAGACTGTAATATAATCATAAGAAAGAAAGATACAGGTAGAAGCATGGTCAGAGATGAGGTAGATCTTCATCCTGAAGGCAATAGAGAGTCGTAGAAGGAGAAAACAGGAGTGAGGCATGCCCACAATTACCTTTTGGAGAGACAATCCAGGTGCCAGAGTGGAGAATGTATCAGAAGAAGCTCAGAATAATTAATATTTTTTAAATGTCCGGGCTACCCAAAGTTATCTACAGATTTAATGCAATCCCTATCAAAGTTCAAATGTCATTTTTCACAAAAATAGAAAAAAAATCTTAAAATTTGTAGGGAACCACAAAAGACCCTGAATAGCCAAAGCACTCTTGAGAAACAACGAAGCTGGAGACATCACACTTCCTCATTTCAAATTATATAACAAAACTATAGTAATTTAAAAAAAGCATGGTATTAGCATCAAAACAGACAAATAGATCAATGGAACAGAATAGAGAGCTCAGAAATAAACATATGTATACATGGTCAATACATTTTTGACAAGAGAGCTAAGAATATACAATGGGAAAAGGATAGTCTCTTCAATAGTGTTGGGAAAACTGGAGCCCTATATTATATCATAGACAAATATCAAGTCAAAGTGGATTAAAGACTTGAACATAAAATCTAAAACTGTAAAACTCCCAGAAGAAAACATAGGGGGTAAGCTCCCTGACATTCACCTTCACAATGTTTAATTTGCTTTTGACATCAAAAGCAAAGCAACAAAAGCAAAAAGAAATAAAAATAAAAAAATGAACAAGTGAGACTATATCAAATGAAAAAGCTTCTGCACAACAAAGGAAACCAACAACAAAATGAAAAAGCAGCCTAGAGAATGGGAAAAAGTATTTGCAAACTTTATATCAGATAAGGAGTTAATTTTTAAAATATACAAGGAACTCATGCCACTCGATAGCAAAAAAACAAACAAAAAACCATTAAAAAATAAGCAGAGGTCTTGAATAGACATTTTCCAAAGAAAACACAAATGGCTAACAGGTACATGAAAAGTGCTCAGCATCACTAATCATTAGGGTAATCAAAGTCAAAACCACAATTTCACACCTTTTAGGATGTCTGTTATCTAAATCAAGAGATAAAAATGTTAGAGAGGAGGTGGAATAAAGGGAACCCTGTACACTGTTGGTGGAAATATAAACTCATATAGTCACTATGAAAAACAGTACGGAGGTTCCTCAAGAAATTAAAAGTAGAACTACCATATGATCCAGTAATCCTACTTCTGAGTATATATCCAAAGGATACAAAACCATTATCTGGAAGAGATATCTGTACTTCCATGTTCATTGCAGCATTATTGACAATAGCTGAGGTATAGATACAACCCAAGTATAAGTCAACAAATAAATGGAGAAAGAAAATGTTATATAACTATAATATGTAATTAAATATTATTTAGTCTTTAAAAAAGGAAATTCTGTCATTTACAACATGGATGAATC
This sequence comes from Balaenoptera physalus, assembly GCF_965194825.1. Lineage (NCBI taxonomy): Eukaryota > Metazoa > Chordata > Mammalia > Artiodactyla > Balaenopteridae > Balaenoptera > Balaenoptera physalus. The sequence continues at coordinate 46,073,529 of NC_138886.1, forward strand.
TGGAGGGCATTATGTTAACTGAAATAAGCCAGACAGAGAAAGACAAATACTGTATCACTTACAAGTGGAATCTGGAAAAGAAATGTCAAACTCATAGAAACAGAGTAGAAAAGTGGTTACCAGGACCTGGGGGTGGGGGAAACAGGGAGAGGTTGGTAAAAGGGTACAAACTTTCAGCTATAAGATGAATAAGGTATGAAGATCTAATGCATAACGTGGTAACTATAGCTGATAACATTGTATTATATAATTTAAATTTCCTGAGAGAATAGACTGTAAATGTTCTCATCAAAAATAAAGTAAAATAAAAGAGTAAATATATGTGAGGTAATGGATGTGTCAATTAACTTGATGGGGGGGAATTCTTTCACAGTGTATACCTATATCAAATCATCATGTTGTACGCTTTCAATATTTTAAGATTTTATTTCTCAATTATGCATCAATAAAGTAGGAGGAAAAAATAAGCTCAATTTGAAGAAGGTAGATGAGCCTATTTTATTAATCCAAGGAGATAAATGATGAGGACCAGATAAGGATTTTGAGCTGGGTGAATGAGTTCAAGTAATCTTTAAGTGATGCAACTGAACTGATAGAACATGGTTTGTGATTGAATGTGTAGCTTTCTGCCTTGGCAGCGGGGTGGACTGAGGCATCCTTCACTTGTATGTAAATTGAGGAGGAAGAAAGCTTGAATAATAGATGTAGTTTGGGATGTGTTCTGCTTGAGATGCCTGTATAAAGATAGACTTGTTTGCTCCTCCAGCATTTCATATTTACACATCTTATAGCAATGACCACCTTTTATTGTAACTGTTTTTCATTAATTAGTCTTCTTCACCAAACTGAATTCTTTGAAGAACTTAATTCCTTGTTTTCCAAGTGTGTAGCTCAGTTCCTCACATATGGTAGGCGTTCAGTAAATATTTTTTAAAGGACCAAATGAATGCCATTCTTTGAATTAATGATATAGAATGCAGAAATGAAATTATGAAGCTTAATAGAGAAGTTAGGGCTAGAAATAGTTTATTGTTCTGGTCTATTGTTCTAAGTCATCAGCAGGTAAATGATTCATTAAAGGCAGTTATGAAAGTTTAGGGAATTTTTCAGAAATGGAAAAGGAAATATTTGAGTTGGAGAAATAAAGAGCCAAAAAACAATAATTGGGAAACTTGGATTGAGAATGTTAATTGGAACAGTCAGCTGAAAAGGAAAATCATAAATAAGTTTATAGCCACTTTAAACTCTGTACCTTAATTTAAAAATAGACCTTTTGAAGTAGGGTCAAGGCTTTTTATTCTGAATCTTTCTTTTTCTCACCTAAACTACACTTATAAAGACAATGTTTATCATTTCCAAATTTGATTTTGTTAAAGTAAGAAAATTTAAATAGTCTGAAGCAGTCTAAGTGGAAAATTAACAATTCTTTATATTCTCCCCCGAAGTTTCATCACAGTTCTTATCCTTACCCAGTTTGACATATGGGGTTTTTTTTGTTGTTCTCATTTCTACCTTAATTTTCAAAGCATGTATCATTGATACACACGCACACACAATCATGTATTTTTTGAGGTATTATTTAATAAAATTATATAATTACTAAGAAAGTGACACTGACTTAAGTTGGTTACAACACAACTGAAGCTTTAGCAAGCATTCAACCCAATTTGTAGGAGCAGAAATGTGCAGGTGTGTTAGAAACGTGCTCACTTGCCTGTCAGCAGTAAGATCCAGTTGTGCTAAGAAAATGGAAAATTTGGATAATTCAGGCCACTTAAGTAGATATTGTTTAAAAGAGCTTCTACTGTATTTTTAAAGTGTTATTTGATTGACCTGAGACAGCAGAAGTGAAATTAAAACACATGTTTTTGGCAGAGGGGAAAGAAAGCCAGTAGCTATAATGAGATGAGAAAATGGAAATAACATTTCATGAGCTATTCAATGGGGTCTTCTTAATGCAGACCAGAATATACAAATAATAGACTTCTTTAGCTTTTTATTTTGTGTGCTTATGGCCAAAAATTCCAAAAATTCAAAATAATGTTTAAAAAATTAAAATTCTTCTTCCTCCCCACCCCATATCCCATTTCCCAGAGCTCACTAATTATTTTAATCCTTTTGGAAATGGTTACTTGCACAAGCCTATTTGTATGTGTATCTATGTCTCCCTATATCTCTGTATGTCTCTTTTTCAATCAAAATTTTATATGGGCAGTCTCTATGAAGATAGATAAATTGTTGGTAGTTACATAGATCTTCTTTCGTACAGCTATATAGAACTCCACTGTTTAGATATAGCATAATTCTTTTAATCAGTTTCCCATTGATAGAGAACATTTCTGTTTTCAATGGACAGTTCTGGTTTATGTGTGATGTCCTTGCATTATTGTTAACAGCTCTTCCATTCATTCTCAAAATTGTCCCAGTTCAGATGATAAATTGTATGGTCACCTACACCTACAAATAAACATTTAGTTTATTTCCATTTTTTATTACCCACATATTGAAATAAAAATATTTGTTCATAAACCTTTCACACTTGTGGAAATATTTCTGAGTGTAAAGAATTATAATTGGAATTGCTGGTTCAGAGAGTCTGTGCCCTTTTAATTTTGAAAAATATTACCAAATGACCCTTCAAGAAGTTTGTACCAATGTATACTCCTTCTAAGAGCAAACATATAAATCCCAGAAAAATCTGAATTAAATATAAGTTCGTTACCAATTCCTTCCTCCCTGACCTGGCACTTTCCTATTTCTCTGATCTCATAAATACTGTCCTTCCTATTATCCATTTTACTATAACCACACTATTGTCAATAGGCAAAAAATACCCCTACCTCCGGACATTTGCACTTTCTGTCTTAATTACCTGGGATACTCTGCCCCATATTCATATATAACTTTCTCCCCCATTTCATTTAGGCTTCTGTTTCAGTAGATGTATGCCCTGACCACCTTATGAGAAAACATTGCTCTGTTAACCACTACCTAGCCTTTGACTCAGATTTATTTCTTTTTATCAATATCTGACATGTGTTTCTTTCCCTTCTCCTTTCTAAAGTGTTAACTTCTTGAGTCAGAGACACCTCCTATCTTGGTTCCTGCTGTTTTCTCATTGCCTAGAAATGTGCCTGGCATATGAAGGAAACTCAGTAAATATGTGTTATCAAATGAATGAATCAAAATATAAGAGAATGTTTGTTTCCCAAACTGGGTGTCATCAAACATTATCTTCTTTTGCCAATTTGATAACAATGGTATCTTGTAATTTTAACTTTCTTATCTTTGATTGTGAATAGATTGTACAATTTAGTATCTTATTAGCAATTTTTAATTTATTTTGTTCTGTGAGTTTTCTCTACATGTCTTTTGTTAGCCAGTCCACTTGAGTTAGTGATCAACATTTAAAACGGGACTAGGAAACATGGTTGTGTGTTTTCTCCACTGCGTTAATTGTCTGGGTGCAGAAATGCAGTAGACAGTGTTGGGTGTAATCTGGTAGACAAATATAATGCAAGGATAGCAAAGTAAGTGCATCCAGTGAAGTGGCCATGATGGTGAACGTAGAATATTTTCTAGGTAAAGATGCAAGTGAGAAATTTGGAAGAGAGAGTTTGAACACAGAAAAGTAGTAACATCAATTGATTTTAGGTCTCAGTAGAGTCAAATAATTGTTCTAATTTTTTCAGAGGTTCTGCTGAGAAATCAAAACCATCAAGATACTTCTATTAAAAACTACCAATATAAAGATTCGACTTTACCGATGGGTGGTGTGATTTTAGAGAAGTTCAAAGAATCGAAAGATTAATCTGGAACTACTGAGTGAAATATATATTCATAACCCCTATGATCTAGTGGCTAGCTCTATATTAGAGTAAAATGCTCAACATAGTTTGTGGTGGCAGGTAGCTGGGGGCAATCTGAGAGAGTGGATAGGTAAATTCAAAGGTGAAATATGGTGGATGCACATTGGGTTGTATATTATGTGCCAGTTAACAGCAATGGTTTACAATTATTGTGCTGTTATATAACTCATCCTTCAACTCTACATTCGTTCTACAGTTTTCTCTGTGATGCTAGAGCTGGGATGCTACAAACTGCTTTTCCCTGAAAGGTATCTTTCTTTCTTAGATTCTGCCGAAAGGAGGCGCTAGAAGAAATAATTAGGCAGGGATCAAAGGAGGATGGAAAGTTTTCCCTGATCCTGTTTTCTTGATTTTCCTATATTTGTCATAGTTACTCCAACAGCCCCAGTTGGGTCAGCCTCCAGCTTTTTACAGCATCCTCAGTACCTGAGCCCTCCCAGATTTGTCAGCAGTGGCTATGTGGTGCCCCCCGCCCCCAAGAGGTCTGAGCACCAGCTCCATGAAATCCTTTCCTCTAAGCTCCTAGTTTTCTTTCCCCTTTTGTTGCTCCAGCCCTAAGTTTCATAGCTTTTTACATGTGGGTTACCTTATACATGAATTGCTCTTATATATGGGTTACCTCTGCTTTGTCTCTCTGTGTGTTTTTAGCTCTCCAAAAGCGTTGCAGCTAACTCTTTTTATTATATCCCCGCTACGTGAAATGACTCCTGTAGTATTTCCTGTAGTAAATATATATTCAAAACAGTGCTGACTCTGAATTTGGCTACTATGGATACCTCATCTAAGTGGAATCATACAATAGCAATGTGAATGTACTCAATGCCACTGAATTGTATACTTAAAAGTGGTTAAAAGGGTAAATTTTATATTATGTATATTTTACCACAATAAAAAAAACAATGCTGAGTGGGGAAAAAAAAGAAACAAACTGAAATCTCAGCATAATATATTTCTTTAAGTTAAAAATATAACTATGAAAAATAACTCTACATGATTCTCCCTAAACATTTGCTTTAGGGCAGTTTCTCAGCCACAGCACTATTGACATTTGAGCCAGATAATTTTCTGTTGTGGAGGGGTAGGGGGATGTCCTGTGATTTATTGGAGGTTTAGCAGCAGCCCTAGCCTCTCCCTGCTAGATGCCAGTAGCACCTCCATCCAGCTGTGACAACCAAAAATGTTCCCAAACATTGTTGAATGTCTTCTGAAGGACAAAGTCGGCCCCTTTCCCCAGTGATTTGGAAGCACTGCATTAGGGAATGACAACAAATTGTCTAATTTGTGAGTTTGGGGAAGATCCATCTGCTTCTACCTTATCGTCTTTGGGATCTATTTGCTTTCAGAGAGTATGTGCTCTGGCCCATTCTCAAAGTCATGGTAAGTTTAGTGGTGAAAACTTTTCTTTCAAAGCCTGTGGATTCTCAGTGCTAACTATGGGTCAATATTAGGCAGTTCATCATTTGTACATACTTGAGCAGCATTCCCCAACTCTCTCAGATACTTTTATTTCAATATGTCTGACTCCTCTATCTATCAGTATTATTTGTTAGCTCCTTCAAGCCTCAGCCAGTTCACTGAGCTGGGCAGCATGAGATATGAGCCAGATGTGGATTGAGGTATTTCTGCTCCATGGCTGAATTATCCTTTTCAATGTACCCTCGTAATGATAAAGTGTCCCAGGGGTCTTTGATTGGTCCTGCTATTTTCTGTCTTCATTCATTGCTTATATGTTCTCATGTGGGCTCACACCTTTTAATGCCATCTCTTTGATGAATCCCACTATTTCTCTGCTAAACTCTTATTATCTACTAAAAATATTTACTTGGTTATCTAATAGGTATAGCAAGTACTACATCTCTGAAAATAAGTTTCTTATTTTCACCCCACCAGCTCTGTCATCCAACCTGCTCTTCTTGCAGTATGCCCTGTTGTAGAAAATGGAAGCTCCGTTTTCTTCATTGCTTAGGCCAGAACTTTAATTCTTCTCTTTCTTTCATCCTCCACAGCAGAATATTGGAATATTCTGTTCACTTATCTTCAAATATATCCAGAAATTTTACCACTTTTCATCACCCTTACTATGACTACCTTGATCCAAGCCACCAAATCCCTTACATACCTTTGACTATTCCTATACATGCCTCATCACATTCTATCTTCCACACCAAATTCAGTATGGTTCACTTAAAATGTAAGTCTCACTGTGACTTTTATATGCTCGAACTTTCCAATAGCTTCACATTCTAGCTTCACTCTAAGTAACAGCCAGAGCCCTCCCTGTGGTCTACACGGCTCTGTGTGATATGCCTTCTCTCCATCTCTTCAGTCTCAACTCCTTCTTGCCACTCCCCTCCAGCCGTTCACTCCGGTCCTTTGTACTTTCTGTTTCCTATGCCTTGAATGAACTCTTCCCAGACAAACACAAGGTACTTTTCTCTTTCTTCCTTCAAGTCTCTGTTCAAATGTCACTTCAACAAAGAAATCTTCCTTGAATACTTTATTAAGTAACTTTTCCACCTTCTCCCTCTCTCCTGCTTCCCTCTTTTTGTTCCACTAATCATAGCCTAACATATTGTACATTTATATCTTTATAGGTGTATGTTATTTTTCTCCTACAACATTCACATTTCATGAAGGCAGGAATGGTGTTTTATTTATTACTCTTTGATACCTTGTGCTGTAACAGTGCCTGCCATGGGCTCCCAGCTCGTATTTGGTAAAATAGTAAATAACTGGACTTCTCAAAATGTGTTGAACAGCATAGATACACTTAATTTGAGATGGGAAATAGATTAGGGAATAGAAATTCAGCCGAGGGTAGAGTGGCCTTGTAGTTAATTTAATAAAAGTGCTCTTTTGACCTATTTCCAAGCCATCCAGCAGCAAAATCAAACTTATTTAATAGTGGGCCCAAGAGTATACATACAGAAGCAGTGCTTGGGACTCTAAAAACAGTCTGATGAAATAGATACAGGACGGCACAAATAGGCTGCTGATTTCCTCCCCACATGGTGATGATCAAACTTTTGGTTAACCATAGAGTTAAGAAGTAAAACAGATATAAAGCTAGAGAAATTAGGAATGGGGGACCCACTTTCCTCTGGCTTTATGCTTCTGTGTAGAAACTAACTCTCTTTGTTGCTTTAGGCCTCCTTACCTGCACCTCTCCAAGGGAGAAGGTGTGAATGATCTGATGAGTGTAGCTTAGACAATTTCCTGCTGCTTTCTCTTTGGGAACTCAGAGAGCCAGAGCTTTGACCTGCTTCTAGATCTTTTGGTAAGCCTAGCAGTAAAAGCTCCACCCTTAGCAGGAACGGATTATGTTTTTTCTGAGGGTAGATACATCTTTTTCAGGGATGTACTATTAGCAAATCCATATGGATAACAATCCTTAAGCCATATGTTCAGATTAGCCATAATCAGTAATAAAGGTGCTGCTTGGATCTCATTTACCTGTTTGAACATTTGTCATTCTCAGTTGATGCGGAAATCAGGCAAGAGGGAGAAATGTGTGATGCATTAGCTCCTTCATTCCAGCTACTTCATACTTTTGCCTCTTTAGAAATGGATTAGCTGTCTATATCTTGCAGGTTTGTTAAGAACATTTAAGTTGATATATGTAGGAGTACTCAAAACTAGTGTGAGAAATTCAAAATATTTTTCTTCAAAGGAAGCTAGGAATATCCCCTTTTCAGTCTGGGTGTACCATATCAGCCCGGGCATACTGCATACAGCACAGTCACAATGCCCAGTCCTAACCTTTGAGAGCCTTCCTGAATCCCACAAGTTTTAATGATGCATACAAACTTCTATGATGCCCAGTTCCTATCATATAGAGTTTTAAAATGAATGAATGTAGATTAGTTCACTAAAAACATATAACTTTGCATACTGAGGTCATTTAATCAGTAACAAATTACTGTTATCAGCTAAAGGACTTCATCAGAATGAAAGTGACACTGCAGTCACAACAGTAAGGCACCACTCCACTATGTCTGTAGGTTAAGTAATTGTCATCCTTTGAAAAGTCTGAATCAAAAAGGAACAAACTATTACTTCAAGATAGGTAAGGGGGGCTTCGCTTCTGCCCGCACCTGCGTCTTCAGCACATCAGTGGAGGCGCTGCCCTTTGCTAACCACCAGTCCTCATAGGAGGCGCTGCAGGAGGGCCGCTCCAGTACCTTCTGAGCCCTGACAGCACCCCCAGGTTGGCCCCTCCAGCAGAGTGCAGTGGCAGGGGGCAAAGTGGCCCCCTGGAGGCACTGTGCCCCTCCAGCCAGCCAGACTCGCTGGTGCGGGTCATTTTGATCCAAACCTTCCTGTAAAAGGCCCATTAAGCTGAGGGTTTTAGAGGATGCGCTTCGCTGGCCCTGGAGCCCACAAGACCTGTGAGGTCGAGGCTACTGCCCCCGAGGGCCAGGCGCAGCTGCCCCAACCCGAGGGCGTCCTGCCTGGCACCCGGCTCCGTGGCCTGGGATTCCTGCCAGCCCCCAGGCCCAGGAGTGGGTGTGGCCTAGCCCGCTGGGCCTGGAGGAGGCAGGCGGCCCCTGTGCCCACACCCACGTGCATACCATGCCAGAGGCAGCCACGCCGATAGGCAGAGGAACTGTTCCCGCCGCCCCTGAGCAGAACTGGGCCATTTCAGAAGAGCTTTTTCCTGGGCGCCAGCTTCCTCCTCCAACACTGGAATGCATGTCCGACTTTGTGTGCTGTGGTTTTGATTCCTGGATACTTTTTTCATCTACCTGGATTACACAGCAAAAGAAAGCTACTTTTTGTTGTTGTTCTGTTCTTACCAACATGGTCAAATTAAAGCTGAGATCTGAAACAATCTTTGAAGGATTGCAAAACGTCATGAAAAGCAATGGGCTTAATGCCCCATGTTAGGAGAAAACAAAGGAAAGGCTGCTCATCTCCACAGGGACCAAGCATGACAAATGTTATTCAAAAAGTGAGACGCTATCATGGACATAGGAGTCAGAGACATTGCCTGATCAGTGTCACCAGAGACGTTGTTTTACACATCATCCACTGCCCACTTTAGGAGTATGCACGAAGAAGTTTTTTTTCAGAATAATGTTCATTCTGCCATAATGGTTTATTTTATCCTTGTCATATTTGGAATCTCATTTTGATTCACATGTATGTCCATCTTATTTTGGCTTTCCCAAGAAACACCCTCTGAGACAAGGATTAGAGTAAAACTGGCAAAGAAGTGGTGAGGTAATATAGAAAATGGAAGTAGATGAAAAATCTACCATAGCAAGCTACTGAAACTTAATATCACAGAGAGACTCTGGGAAGTGATAAAAACACATGCCTTAAACCCAAAGAGAGCCATATGGCTGACAGGGTCTTCGTGCTCTGGCCGGGTGTCAGGCCTGTGCCTCTGAGGTGGGAGAGCCGAGTTCAGGACATTGGTCCACCAGAGACCTCCCGGCCCCACATAATATCAAACGGTGAAAGCTCTCCCAGAGATCTCCATCTCAACGCTAAGACCCATCTCCACTCAACGACCAGCAAGCTACAGTGCTGGACACCCTATGCCAAACAACTAGCAAGACAGGAACACAACACCACCCATCAGCAGAGAGGCTGCCTAAAATCATACTAAGGTCACAGACACCCCAAAACACACCACCAGACACAGACCTGCCCACCAGAAAGACAAGATCCAGCCTCATCCACCAGAACACAGGCACCAGGCCCCTCCACCAGGAAGCCTACACAACCCACTGAACCAAACTTAGCCACTGGGGACAGACACCAAAAACAACAGGAACTACAAACCTGCAGCTTGTGAAAAGGAGACCCCTAAACACAGTAAGTTAAGCAAAATGAGAAGACAGAGAAACACACAGTAGATGAAGGAGCAAGGTAAAAACCCACCAAACCAAACAAATGATGAGGAAATAGGCAGTCTACCTGAAAAAGAATTCAGAGTAATGATAGTAAAGATGATCCACAATCTTGGAAATAGAATGGAGAAAATACAAGAAACATTTAACAAGGACCTAGAAGAACTAAAGAGCAAACAAACAATGATGAACAGCACAATAAATGAAATTAAAAATTCTCTAGACGGAATCAATAGCAGAATAACTGAGGCTGAAGAATGGATAAGTGACCTGGAAGATAAAATACTGGAAATAAATACCGCAGAGCAGAATAAAGAAAAAAGAATGAAAAGAATTGAGGACAGTCTCAGAGACCTCTGGGACAACATTAAATGCACCAACATTCGAATTACAGGGGTCCCAGAAGAGGAAGAGAAAAAGAAAGGGACTGAGAAAATATTTGAAGAGATTATAGTTGAAAACTTCCCTAATATGTGAAAGGAAATAGTCAATCAAGTCCAGGAAGTACAGAGAGTCCCATACAGGATAAATCCAAGGAGAAACCCGCCAAGACACATATTAATTAAACTACCAAAAATTAAATACAAAGAAAATATATTAAAAGCAGCAAGGGAAAACCAACAAATAACATACAAGGGAATCCCTGTAAGGTTAACAGCTGATCTTTTACCCGAAACTCTGCAAGCCAGAAGGAAGTGGCAGGGCATATTTAAAGTGATGAAAGGGAAAAACCTACAACCAAGATTACTCTACCCAGCAAGGATCTCATTCAGATTTGACAGAGAAATTAAAACCTTTACAGACAAGCAAAAGCTAAGACAATTCAGCACCACCAAACCAGCTTTACAACAAATGCTAAAGGAACTTCTCTAGGCATGAAACACAAGAGAAGGAAAAGACCTACAATAAGAAACCCAAAACAATTAAGAAAGTGGTAACAGGAACATAGATATCAATAACTACCTTAAATGTAAATGGATCAAATGCTCCAACGTAAAGACATAGACTGGCTGAATGGACACAAAAATAAGTCCCATATATATGCTGTCTATGAGAGTACCCCTTCAGACCTAGGGACACATACAGACTGAAAGTGAGGGGATGGAAAAAGATATTCCATGCAAATGGAACTCAAAAGAAAGCTGGAGTAGCAATACTCATATCAGATAAAATAGACTTTAAAATAAAGAATGTTACAAGAGACAAGGAAGGACAGACACTACATAATGATCAAGGGATCAATCCAATAGGAAGATATAACAATTATAAATATATATGCACCCAACATAGTAGCACCTCAATATATAAGGCAACTGCTAACAGCTATAAAAGAGGAAATTGACAGTAACACAATAATAGTAGGGGACTTTAACACCCCACTTTCACCAATGGACAGATCATCCAAAATGCAGATAAATAAGGAAACACAAGCTTTAAATGATACATTACACAAGATGGCCTTAATTGACATTTATAGGACATTCCATCCAAAAACAACAGAATACACTTTCTTCTCAAGTGCTCATGGAACATTCTCCAGGGTAGATCATATCTTGGGTCACAAATCAAGCCTTGGTAAATTTAAGAAAATTGAAATCGTATCAAGTATCTTTTCTGACCACAATGCTATGAGACTAGATATCAATTACAGGAAACAATCTGTAAAAAATAAAAACACATGGAGGCTAAACAATACACTACTGAAAAACCAAGAAATCACTGAAGAATTCAAAGAGGAAGTCAAAAAATACCTAGAAACAAATGACAATGAAAACACAACGACCAAAACCTATGGTATGCAGCAAAAACAGTTCTAAGAGGGAAGTTTATAGCAATGCAGTCCTATCTCAAGAAACAAGAAACATCTCAAATAAACAACCTAACCTCACACGTAAAGCAATTAGAGAAAGAAGAACAAAAAAATGCCCAAAGTTAGCAGAAGGAAAGAAATCATAAAGATCAGATCAGAAACAAATGAAAAAGAAATGAAGGAAACAATAGCAAAGATCACTAAAACTATAAGCTGGTTATTTGAGAAAGTAAACAGAATTGATAAACCATTAGCCAGATTCATCAAGAAGAAAAGGGAGAAGACTCAAATCAACAGAATTAGAAATGAAAAAGGAGAAGTAACTGAGACTGCAGAAATACAAAGGATCATGAGAGATTACTACAAGCAACTATATGCCAATAAAATGGACAACCTGGAAGAAATGGACAAATTGTTAGAAAAGCACAACCATCCAAGACTGAACCAGAAAGAAAAAGAATCTAACAGCACATTAAAATGATCATACACCATGATCAAGTGGGGTTTATCCCAGGAATGCAAGGATTCTTCAGTATACACAAATCAATCAATGTGATAAACCATATTAACAAATTGAAGGAGAAAAACTATATGATTATCTCAATAGTTGCAGAAAAAGCTTTCCACAAAATTCAACACCCATTTATGATAAAAACCCTCCAGAAAATAGGCATAGAGGGAACTTACCTCAACATAATAAAGGCCATATATGACAAACCCACAGCCAACATCGTTCTCAGTGGTAAAAAACTGAAACCATTTCCTCTAAGATCAGGAACAAGGCAAGGTTGCCCCTCTCACCACTATTATTCAACATAGTTTTGGAAGAGTTAGCCACAGCAATCAGAGAAGGAAAAGTAGTAAAAGGAATCCAAATCGGAAAAGAAGAAGTACAACTGTCACTGTTTGCAGATGACATGATACTATACATAGAGAATCCTAAAGATGCTACCAGAAAACTATTAAAGCTAATCAATGAATTTGGTAAAGTAGCAGGATACAAAATTAATGCACAGAAATCTCTTGCATTCCTATACACTAATGATGAAAAATCTGAAAGAGAAATTAAGGAAACAGTCCCAATTACCCTTGCAACAAAAAGAATAAAATACCTAGGAATAAACCTACCTAAGGAGACCTGTATGCAGAAAAGTATAAGACACTGATGAAAGAAATTAAAGATGATACAAACAGATGGAGAGATATACCGTGTTCTTGGATTGGAAGAATCAACATTGTGAAAATGACTATACCACCCAAAGCAATCTACAGATTCAATGCAATCCCTATCAAACTACCACTGGCATTTTTCACAGAACTAGAACAAAAAATTTCACCATTTGTATGGAAACACAAAAGACCCCGAATTGCCAAAGCAATCTTGAGAAAGAAAAACAGAGCTGGAGGAATCAGGCTCCCTGACTTCAGACTATACTGCAAAGCTTCAGTAATCAAGACAGTATGGTACTGGCACAAAAAACAGAAATATAGATCTATGGAACAGGATAGAAAGCCCAGAGATAAACCCACACACATATGGTCCCCTTATTTTTAATAAAGGAAGCAAGCATATACAGTGGAGAAAAGACAGCCTCTTCAATAAGTGGTGCTGGGAAAACTGGACAGCTACATGTAAAAGAATGAAATTAGAACTCTCCCTGACACCATACACAAAAATTAACTCAAAATGGATTAAAGACCTAAATGTAAGGCCAGACACTGTAAAACTCTTGGAGGAAAACATAGGCAGAACACTCTATGACATAAATCACAGCAAGATCCTTTTTGACCCACCTCCTAGAGAAATGGAAATAAAAACAAAAATAAACAAATGGGACCTAATGAGATTTAAAAGCTTCTGCACAGCAAAGGAAACCATAAATAAGACGAAAAGACAACCCTCAGAATGGGAGAAAATATTTGCAAATGAAGCAAGTGACAAAGGACTAATCTCCAAAATATACAAGCAACTCATGTAGCTCAATATCAAAAAAACAAACAATCCAATCCAAAAATGGGCAAGAGACCTAAATAGAGATTTCTCCAAAGAAGATATACAGATTGCCAACAAACACATGAAAGGATGCTCAGCATCACTAATTATTAGAGAAATGCAAATCAAAACTGCAATGAGGTATCACCTCACACCAGTCAGATTTCCATCATCAAAAATTCTACAAACAATAAATGCTGGAGAGGGTGTGGAGAAAAGGGAACCCTCTTGCACTGTTGGTGGGAATGTAAATTGATACAGCCACTATGGAGAACAGTATGGAGGTTCCTTAAAAAACTAAAAATAAACTACCATACGACCCAGCAGTCCCACTACTGGGCATATACCCTGAGAAAACCACAATTCAAAAAGAGTCATGTACCACTATGTTCATTGCAGCTCTGTTTACAATAGCCAGGACATGGAAGCAACCTAAGTGTCCATCAACAGATGAATGGATAAAGAAGATGTGGCACATATATACAATGGAATATTACTCAGCCATTAAAAGAAAAGAAATTGAGTTGTTTGTAGTGAGGTGGATGGACCTAGAGTCTGTCATACAGAGTGAAGTCTGTCAGAAAGAGATAAACAAGTACCGTATGCTAACACATATACATGGAATCTAAAAAAAAATAAAATAAAGTGGTTCTGAAAAACCTAGAGGCAGGACAGGAATAAAGACACAGATGTAGAGAATGGACTTAAGGACATGGGGAGGGGAAGGGGAAGCTGGGACAAAGTGAGAGAGAGCCATGGACATATATACACTACCAAATGTAAAATGGATAGCTAGTGAGAAGCAGCCGTATAGCACAGGGAGATCAGCTTGGTGCTTTGTGACCACCTAGAGGGGTGGGTTAGGGAGGATGGGAGGGAGACGCAAGAGGGAGGAGATCTGGGGATTTTGTATATGTATAGCTGATTCACTTTGTTATAAAGCAGAAACTAACACACCATTGTGGAGCAATTATACTCCAATAAAGATGTTAAAAATAAATAAGTAAGGGGGTAATTTTGTATAATTATTTGTTTATTAAGTAAGTGATTTCTATTATAAGGGATTAAAAACAATAGTGATAGGTATTAGAATTAATTTTTTTATTGTGTTTTTAATTGGTATTACCCTGTTGGTTAAGGATGTTGAGCACCTTTCCCATGGGTTTACTGACCATTTTGATATCCTCTTGTTTTTTTTAACTTTAAACGCAAAAACAAGGACATATCCAGCAGCATGACCCAGCAGTCTCACCCAAGAGAAATGAAAATATATGTCCACATAAAGATGTGTATATGAATGTTCACACCAGCTTTATTCTTAAAAATACAACCCTGGAAAAAACCGAAGTGTTCCCCAGCGATGAATGGATAAACAAATTGTGATATATTTATCCTCAACAATAAAAAGGTACAAAGTACTGATACATTCAACAACTTACATACATCTGAAAAATGTTTTTCTAAGTGAAGTCAAACATAAAACACTACATTCTTTATAATTCCACATGTATGACCTTCTAGAAAAGGTGACAGAAAGATCAGATATTAGGTGATAAGGTCAGATCAGGCACTAAGCTGCAAAGAGGCACACGGAAATTTTTTAGGGTGCTGGAAATGTTTGTGGCTTCATTATGTTGGTGGTTACATGATCATATACGATTGTTAAAATTCACCTGCAATGGGAAATTTATTGTATGTAAATTTTACCTCAATAAATGTATACAAATATATAGAATTAGAAGTTACAAAGAAGGAAGTAAGAGAAATGTTTAAAGAACAAGAGTATGTATTTTTGCAATGTATATAGAAAAGGAATATGGAAGCCACAGAATACAGTGGGGTGTAAACAAAAACTGTTTTTATTTTTCTTCAACTACTGCCTTCAAATATGCTCTCTCAATTATCCCTCACTCTCTCTTTAATTACTTCTTGAGCCTATCCTATTGTTTTCAGGCTCCTTTCATTTGTGGGAATACTTTCATTTTTATAATTTAGATGCACTTTAAATATTAAAGACCCAAGATTTTCAAATTTAATTTTGAATTTCACATTCAGTTCAACCTCTTTCCCTCTCCCTCTGCTTAGTTTTGACATGTGGCTAAGACACCCATAATAGGGAAGGGTTTAAAACCAGTATTTAACTCTATTTTCCTTCCTCACTCTGCCTCTCCCTCTCACTCTTCTGCTTTTCTCTTCTTTCTTTGATATATCGAGGTTAAGGAAGAGAAATAGGAGAAAAATGGCAAAATGATATATTATTTGACTGCTGGTTTCTTTTCTTCTACGTGGAACAGTCTTAAATGATCACCTGAGGTTTTCTCATGGGTCACACATCCCTGATGTGCAGTGCACTTTCTGCCTGATGTATTGGTACACCCTTAGCTTCTATTTCCAGGGGTCTATTCATTACTTTGTACTACTGGAATCCCCTTACCTACAGGGGTAATTCTCCAATGCAGAATTCTTTCACAATGGCTTACAGCCTGGCTAACCTCCATGATCTTCATTCAAACCCATGGGAAATTCACTCATCTTTGTCCCACAAATGGTGGGTGTACGTATGTTGCTTCTCACTGGTTTCCCAAATCTCTCTGCTGTTGCTCACTGTTCCAACCAACATTCTGCCTTCAAAATTCTGGTAGGAAGCAGGCACATGCCCCCAAAGTCCAGGGTTAAAGAGGAGGGCCAAACATACCATTTTTTATTAATAAATTCTCTAACTTCACTTTCTTCAGCTGAAATGGCAGACCCAGTACAGCCTGACTAATTCAGCTGTTTGGCGAGCATTGAACCAGGGTATGAGATGTTTATGCAGTTACCTCCACCTCTGCAAGCACCTCTTCGAGTGAATGTAGTAGGGTGGGGAGGGGTCAAACACTTGCCTTTCTCCTCTACTAGAAAGGCAAGAGAAAAAGCATTTTCTCTCTAAGCCTATAATTAGCTTTCCTAAAGGCTCAAGACCACTGATGAGTTGGTGATCTCAGGAACATCTTATCTACATTTGAGAAGCCCTGTAAGTCTTACTAAGCTCTGCAGTCTGGAAGCTCCTTAGCTGCTATGTAGCATTGTTTGCTATCAAGTCAGTATCCTCCCACCTTCTGTTACATTCACCCTTAGGTTTGAAGGAACACATCTGGGAAGCATATTTCCCAGAATCCTTTGTCAGCACAGTGTGAGTCTGACTCTGCCAATAAGAGATATTCACAGGAGTTTAGGAAAACTGAAGAGAGGGAAAACCATTGTTCTCTGATGAGAGCTTCTAGGTAGGTATGGTATGTGGGTCTTGGCAGGTGGCAGATGAGAGGTTTTCAGACAGCTGCAGGCATCCTACTCCTCCTTTTGGTGCTTTAGGCAGATGGAGTCTTTGATGGCATTTTCCCTGCAATCCTTGCCCTCCCAAATTTGGTGAAAACAAACAGAGACCTTCTTGAATATTGTTCTCCCAGCCATTCTGATAGTTGTGAAGTCTGTGAAAACTCTTAAATTTCTTTCTACTCCAAATTCCTAGAGTGACTTTTTCTTTCCTGCACTATACTAATTGATGCAGCAACTCTCTTTAAAATGTAGTGGCACCTATCTCCTATTTTTCTCTGTTTAGGAACTCAACTTGAAATTCTCAGACAGTGGCATCTGGTTACATAGCCTGAGGGAAAATCAAGACTTTATAATCCTGATATCAGTTACAGACAACAAAGATATGGATAAAAAGCATCAATAGAATCAGACCAGTGTCCTGTTGTGGGCTCTGGCCGGAATATATCACTATAATAGAACCCTTTGTTTAGGGGAATGAAGATTGAATAAAAACCCTTGGGCACCCATTGGTATTTCCCACCTTAACTCAGTTGAGTTATGTATGTTAATAATACTATTTACTCAACTTTTCTTCCTCTGTAGTCATAACTAGACAGCTTAGGTAATAGGAGCATAGCTTAGGGATAAATAAAGTGAAGGAAGCATTTTTTTCAGAGGGCTTCATGAGAAACAAGAGCATCATTCAGAATATCTGCACAATCACCTAGTTAGGAAGCATAGAATATTTGAATGTCATTCAGGGCACGTGTCACTCTGGTAGTCCGACAGCAGGCTAACGGCCCAGCATTCAAACGAGTAGTTCTCTCCTCAGAAGCAGGCTTCTGTTGTTCTACCTGGCAGGCTCTGGTTCTTTCTGGCTGTCTTTTCCCTTATCTACCTCATTTCTCTTTCTACTCTCCTCTTTACATCATCACTTTTGCTTACTGCCTTCTTTTTTTTTGCTATACGCTGATTGTTTCCACAGAGCTCTCCCTTCAACTGGAAAAAAAGAGAAGTTAAGATTGGTTCAGTTGGTAACTTTTCAGGGTAAAGAATTTGGGAGCAGATCATGCCCTATCACCACAGTGGCTGATGATTGGCATGGAGTTAGTTGCTTTCAGTCAGTCATCAAGCCTCATCAACTTATCCGTCCAGGGAAGTAGGTCCATGAGGCAACAACCACAGCAACTTAGGGTATGAAGCAATCTAGGGCTTATTCAGAAGGGTACTTTGGATATGGCTGACTAAAAGTTGAAAGCCAATAAATTCTCTAAGATAGAAAGCAACCACATCTCTAAAGCATCTTCTATGACAAGATTATTTAACTAGTAATCATAGAAACAAACAAGCCATAGTTCTTGATACTCAGAAAACATCAATTGCATGATGTCTCATTTATTTAAAAAGAGGCTTTTGGAAAAAAAGAAAAGAAAATGGCTAGCAAGTTTATTTGACATAATATATTAGCTGATTTCAGAAATATAAACATGTTAAAAAATAAAGGCCTTAGGATTGAATAAATATGATTATTCTGTACTAGATTTGGTTCTATATCAATCTGAACCAAAAGAGGAGACCCCATGGAAAACTGGCTCACTGTTCTTCCCACCACAGCTCCACAGATCACATCATTGGTTCCACTGGATCCAGTGAGGGGAAATGAGCAAAATGTGGTCATGGATATTGTAAAGTATAAGTCAATTAACATTTTTACAACAAATGTAAAACAATACTGTAATAGCAGATTGTCCCCTTCTATGTCATAATTCTGAAAACTTAATAAAATGGTGTATGGTCATAGAAAACAAATTATTGCTGATTGCAGAGGACATGGAAGAACATCCACCAGCCCAACCTAACTTACATTTATCCCTACTTGTTTTTCTACACAAGTAGAAAGAATCTAAATATAAGAGGACATATAGTTCTCTAAGATTATTAAATATAAGGAAAATACAATATTGAACTAAATTAAGAGTTATAAACCACAAATTTAAGACATGCCAACAAAAGCTTGTTTTTCTTTTTGCATGGTCACTATTGTAAAATAAAAAAATAATAACAATCTAGTGAAAGACTCTGAAATGTCTTCATTCAACATAAGGAGCCTTGGGAAGTTTTCTTCTTCTGTCACTTTAAAAGGTGGTCGTTAGTAGGTCAGGCCCCTCTCTGCTGGAGCCCAGTGTAAGCTTTCTGTCTGTAGTTAAAATGACCATGCCTATTCCACACTTCTACTTCTTGACTTTTGTCCCTTCTCTTCCTTGGCAGTCAAAACAGAAAAACCTAGAGAAAGTTTTGCTCATGCCTTTAGACCTCTGTATGTTAGAAAATGTTTATTTTTATAAGTAAACAATGCGACATTTATAAGCAATTACTAATGGTTATTATGTAAAGCGATTCATGTGCTGACTAGCTTTATATCACCTCCTTTAAAACTCTTCTTATTTATATTTTGGATCTAACAATTAAAAATTGCTTTTTAATAAGGGTAGTAGCAACAGTAATATAACATTTATGGAGAGCTTCTTATATGACAAACACTATGATAAGAAATTTACAAGTATTATTCCTTTACACAGAAGAGGGAGCTAAGACTTAGAGATTTATGTAAATTGCATGTGATCATTCAGATAATAAGTGAGAGATCTAGGTTCTGAATATGAAAAAGACTGACTCTAAGCTGTCATTCTGTGTCATACACACTTTTCTAACAAAGTACCAGATTTGGTTGTTTTGGTTCATTGCTTGTCTATCTTGGTAAAAGATACTATTATTTGTAAGAAATTGTACTTTGGAAAATATCCCAACCAAATATGTCCAATTTTTAATAGTTCTACTTTAAAATACAATTGATCATTTTTAGGTTAACTAAATGTAAATTATTTATTCAGACTCTTTTCTGTTTTTAGTAAGTAGCACACAAGATATTGAGTATTCATTTGTTTTCCATTTCCAAAGCACATATTGAAAATAATATGATATAAGGAACATTAGCTGCGCATCGTTCCTTTCATAACATGCATTTCTCTTTTTACCCATAGTAGATTTTCAAGAAATGTTTCTTAAAATAAAACCCAATTTTTTTTTCTGCTGGTCTTAAATTTCTGAATAAAGTTGCCAATGATTATTAAAATCTCATTATTGTTACAATAATTTCAACAATCTACATTCTTTGGTACCTTAATAAGCACACATAGGGCTTCCCTGGTGGCACAGTGGTTAAGAATCTGCCTGCCAATGAAGGGCACACAGGTTCAAGCCCTGGTCTGGGAAGATCTCACATACTGTGGAGCAAATAAGCCCGTGCACCACAACTACTGAGCCTGTGCTCTAGAGCCCACGAGCCACGACTACTGAGCCCGTGAGCCTAGAGCCCGTGCTCCGCAACAAGAGAAGCCACCGCAATGAGAAGCTCGTGCACCACAACGAAGAGTAGTCCCCGCTCACCGCAACTAGAGAAAGCCCGCACACAGCAATCAAGATCCAA
Source organism: Balaenoptera physalus (assembly GCF_965194825.1). NCBI lineage: Eukaryota > Metazoa > Chordata > Mammalia > Artiodactyla > Balaenopteridae > Balaenoptera > Balaenoptera physalus. The sequence goes on from NC_138886.1 coordinate 46,093,840, forward strand.
TGCAGCCAAAAATAAATAAATAAAAATTTTTAAAAAGCACAAAAAAAAAATAAATAAATAAAAAATAAAAAGCACATATGTTATTTGATTCAGTTAAAATATTTATTAATATCCCTCTCTTCAATTGTCTCCCTTGCTCCTCTACCTTCCTGACATAAAATATATTTTTTATTGTTTTTATATTTATATTTTCTCATATTTTATCTTTCACTCTAGTGGTGGTCTCAATGAGCCCAAACAATTTGAAATCATACTTATAAATGATAATAGCAACGTAGTGCCCACATTATGCTTTTTACTATGGTATGTTCTAAGATTAAAGAAACTAAGAAGTTATTTATACACATCAATTTTTTTCTTTTCTATACATTTATTTCATTTTATTTTGAGATAGTTCAGGTCTACAGAATAGTTGATAAATAACACAATAAAACATACTCCTTATACAGATTCATCACTTGTAAAAACCTTGTCACAGTTGCTCCTATCTTTCCATCTTTCTTTCTCCTTTCTTTCTTTTTCTCTTTTCCCTTTTTCTTCCTTCCTTCTTTCCTTTTCTTTCTTTCCTCTTTTGTTCTTTCTTTCTCTCTTGCTTTCTTTTCTTCTCCTCCTCCTCCCATACCCACCCCACCTCCTCCTTTTCTTTCTTCTCTCTCTCTCCCCTCTCCCACACTCCCCCACCAAAAGACACTAGTAGGCTGAGGCAGTATAACCCTTCACATCTAAATACTTTAGCATGCTTCTTCTTAAAGCAAGGGCATTCTCCTACAAAACCATATCAATACTACCTAAGAAAACCAACACTAATTTAATAGCATTGACCAAATACAGATCATCCTCAAATGTCCTCAGTTGTTCCCAAAATGTCCTTTTTGGGGATGGTTGTTTTTTCAATTCAGGGACCAAGCAAGGTTTACATAGTACATTTGGCTGCTATGTGTCTTAAGTCACCTCCCTCATTTCTTCATTGTATTTATTTATTAGAATGGTGTGGTCAAATAGCCCTGCAGATCATCCTATACCCAGATTCTTCTGACTGCTTCCTCAGAATAAAACTCAGGTGACAGTTGTGAAAGCAGCTTCAAACCACCAAGATTATGATGTGCCCTTGGGAGGCATATCAAGTGAGGCCATCTCACCATTGACAATGCCAATTTTAACCACTTGACTAAGATAGTGACAGCCAGACCTCTCCATTTGAAAAGCATACTTTCTGATTCAATCCTTCCCTTCACTCAGTAGCTTTCAAAACACTCATTGTTGATCAAGTCTGCATCTATTGTTTTGCTAGAGTGGTAGTCAGTTTTCATTATTCCCCTTGTTTTTATTACCTGGCATTCTTCCTTAAAGGAGAGCTTTCTTTTTTTGTTTTTTTCTTTCTGGCCAGGAAGGTGTTCTACATTCTCTTTGAACTTTCCTTGTCCTGTAAATCCACTATTTTTCTCCATGAGATCTGACTTCTTTTTAGAGGGAAATGTCTTTTGTAATGGGAGTTAAATGTGCTCTTTGCTTTTGAAATGTCACTATTTCTGTGTAGTTTCAATGTACAGGGCAAGAAAACGTATGTGTGGTGTTTGTTTCTTAAGGTTTTTTTACCTTTCCTTTAAAAAATGCATCAAATATTCTGTGAGAACAATATAACATTATTTACACAAAACTTTTTAGAAGTTCCTTTACAAAGATGGTACACTTAAGGAAGTATCTTCCCTAATATGTTAATAATTGACTAATAGCATTTAAAAAAATGATAAATCCATGGGTGATAACTGAATCCAAATACTAACATTGTCCATTTGAACTTGAAATGCTTAGGATGTCTTGCCAGTAACAAATGATTTCACATACAATATTAAACATGCCCTTCCATTAAGCATTTGTCTTTAAAAGCAAATTCATACTCACCGCATCGTCTCTCACTCTCTGCTCTAATTTAATTCAGACTACTTATGATTATTGTGAGCAATTATTTCTTAACAATTTCTTTCTAAATCCCATATGGTAATGATTAAAACTTGAAAGCTTTAAAATAAAAAAAATGCAAAAAGAAATATTTTAAATAAGTTTAAGAAGCCTGCTTTGGGCTCTGGTTGTCTCTTTATACTCCATCAGGCCCCCATGCAAAGTTCCCCCATGGACTCATTTCCTTCTCAAATGAGTGAAAAATTCTTTTTATTCCCTTCAGCTCCTCTTGAAAAGAAAGGCTTTATTTAAAATAATTGATTTATTTTTGAGGCTACAAAATGCTGATGTTTAGACACGCATTCGACACAAGTGATGTATTATTCCTAACTTATATTTCAGTTGTTTATAAGCTGATAAGTTTTGAATCATTCCAACTGTCATTTCACCTTTACTCTGTTGCCTCATATTCTAATGTGAAATCTTTCAAGATGGGAGGCCTGAAGCTGCAAGGAACATTTATCATAAAAAATTTAAAACCATAACATACAACCTATTGATTCAGTTGATTTTCAAAAATTGTGCTCTTCATGAAACTGCCTCGGGGTGTAAGCTCAGAATTAAAATAACAATTATAAAATCCCCAAGCTGAGTAAAACCAAGCAGTCTAGTTGAAAATATTTATACAAATCCATTTTCCCCAGAAAAGCATGGAAAATGAAAAAACATAGAAGTAAAAAAAAAAATTCTATTTTAAAGAATTAACTTTTCAGAATGAAGTTCAATTAGTTAACTCTTTTAAAGCATATATCTCCCATAAAACAGAAAGGGAGGAAACTGATGAAAGACAAAAATGGATGGAAACCTTGCTACAGATCCTGATGGTTTCTATAGCGGCTGCAATCTTCCTACAAGGAATTTGAATTTTCTCACTTCAGGGTTGCAAGGAATGACAATGATCTTAAAGGAATTGCACGCTGTTTCCATTTTAAAACTTGGCTAGCTAATTAGGCAAACTTATAGTTGTATTAAATGTGCATCTGTTACTATGCTCTGTCTTTAATGTTGGGTGCAAATATTTCAGGATCCAGTGATTGGTAACTACTTGGATTGGATTCTAAATTTGTAAATGAGAAGCTTTGATTGTGTCAAAAACATATGAGTTATTTTTAATTGGAAAGCTTAAAATGATGTTTATTTTAAAAATTAAAATAGATATATTCTATTTTTGTTAGAATAATTTTTCTAACCATATATAACTACAAATATTGACATTTTGTGGAAAATTATTAAGTTATGAAAATAAATAGAACTAGTGCTAGGTATGATGAGGTTAACAAATAGTTCCATTTAAGATTTAAGAAAATGTTTATAAAAGTACTGCACAAATTTATTATTTTCTCCTTTTACTATTAAGATCTAGTTTAATAATATTACTATAAATATAATATATATCTTTTTAGCCTTGAAGTTGTTTAAAGTTTTACTTGTGGTCTCATATTTGTAAATGATCAGCTTTTGTAAATATTTGAAAATAATGTTTTTCTAAATTTTTTTTATTTTTTTAAATAATAATTCTTTTTTATAAATTTATTTATTTATTTTTGGCTGTGTTGGGTCTTCGTTTCTGTGCGAGGGCTTTCTCTAGTTGCGGTGAGCAGGGGCCACTCTTCATCGCGGTGCGTGGGCCTCTCACTGTCGCGGCCTCTCTTGTTGCAGAGCACAGGCTCCAGACGCGCAGGCTCAGCAGTTGTGGCTCACGGGCCCAGTTGCTCCGCAGCATGTGGGATCTTCCCAGACCAGGGCTCGAACCCGTGTCCCCTGCATTGGCAGGCAGATTCTCAACCACTGCACCACCAAGGAAGCCCTTCTAAATTTTTAGAAGATATATTTCAAAGCATGACTATTAGTATAACATTACTAATTTCATTATTTAAGGAATTCTACATTTTGTCAATGATCAGTCATGGTATGAGTTATAAGTATTTCCAGAGATTGGGTTTCAGCATCAATTCCTAACTCCCATCCTTATAATAAAAAACCCAGAAATATTAAAAATCAATAATATTTTGACCCATCATTGAACAAAGATCACAGGGCAAGCTGAAACCCCCAAATTTAGAGAAACATTCACATCCAGAAAGACTTAGCTCCAGAGATTTGCTTACCTGGAGAACAAAATATGAGAATCCTTAAACTAGTAGGAACATTTAAATGGTAATCTTGAGGAACTGCTGGAGGCAGAGTGCAGGCTAGCTTGAAAGTGAGAAACTCTTGGGGACTGCAATCATAAGAGGGCCCCACACTTATTCATACCTTTACTCCAGGAACCCACCAAATTCTCCTGGTGAGAACATGAGAAGGATTCCTTGATGGTGCTAGCTGGGAAATTGGGAGAATAGCCATCTTGAAACCCATCCAGAATCTTAACAAATGCTTAATATCTAGGGAAAAAGGATTCATAAGGAGACAATTCTGAAAACTTTTCCCAGTTGAAGGAAGGGAATATAGAGGCACGGAATATACAAGATGAATCATTGAGTGTTTTGTCATGCCAAAATGTAAGACAGTACTCAAAAAAAAAACAAAACAAAACAGTGGGGATATGTCAAAGGTCACAGGAACCAACTGAAAAAACTCTCAGTGGTTCTAAACTGGACCAATTTGAGCAATAAAATAAATATGGTAGATTTGGATTCTAGCCCAAAGTATAAAATAAACATCCTTTTGCTGGACTGATGTAAATAAATGATTAAACAAAAAGATACATGAGAAAGAGAGACAAATCTCCAATGCAGAAGATTTCCAAATAAATTATGTAGCTACTGTCTTCCCAAGGAGGTGAAGGATAAAGTCTCACCCCTCATGTGTGACCCTGATCAACATGGGTTTGAACTGCACAATTCCAGTTATACATGGATTTTTTTCAATAGTAAATACTATGGTTCTACATGATCCAAAGTTGGTTGAATTCTTGGATGCAGAACCATAGATAAGGAGGAACTGCTGATATGGAGGAACCACAAATACAGAGGGCCAACTGTAAGTTATAGGCAGATTTTCGACTGTGCTAAGGACCAGCGGCTCTTATCCCCACATTATTCAAGAGTTAACTGTAGTAACTTCCTACTAATGAGTATATCATGGAAAGAAAGAAGAAAAGTTTCAAGTGGGAAAAAAACCTAACAAACACTACCTCTGCCAGGAAAAAAAGATTAATATCAGGAATAAAGTCATGTTAATAGCATGTGCCCTTGATATGATGTGATGAGAATGGCAATTTACATCTTTGGTCTTCCTTACCAAATCCATAAACACTGTGGAACCATGAGAAAAACATAAAACAAGCCCAAACTGAAGGACATTTTATGATATACTTGATGACTACTCCTCAAAACTCTCAAAGTAATCAAATAAAAAAGGAAAGTCTAAGAAACTCTCATAATCTAGAGAAGCCTGAGGAAACTAAATATAATGTGATATCCTGGATGCAGTCATGGAGCAGAGAAAGGACATGAGGCAAAAACTAAGGAAATTTGAATAAAATATCAACCTTAGTTAATAATAATGCTTCATTAGTTGTGAGAAATGTAATGGTAATTTCAACAATAGAGAACCTGAGTGTGAGGTATATAAGGAGTCTAATATTTCTGCAACTCCTAAACTTTCCTAAAATAAAAAAATATATTTAAAAGTTGTTTCTATCTGATTTTCTTTTCTGTAGTTTTTTTTAAACACTGTTCTATTTGCTGTATTAATATTTTCATTGTAGATTCTAACCTGTATCAACTTAAATTTCCTAATTTGTGTTTATTGGTATTATGACATTGAATTCAAATTTGTCTTTATCTTTAATCTTTCTTCATTTGACTTAGTCTTAGAGAATTCCTTTAAGTTTAGTGTTCACTAAATATCTCACAATAATGGTATTTTTTAACATCTTAATGTAATAGACATTGTACAAAATAGAAACTCTGTCCTTTGGTAGAATGATTAGTAGCAATTTACCGACCAAGAACAATAATGCTTAAAATTGTTTTAGAGGCTCTTTTACATTGAGACAAACATAAGAATATAGAATTACATAAAAGAAATATATGAAGGCATTATGTACCCTTAAGAAAGAAGGCTTTTCTATTCTTCATTATTTTTCTGATGTTGCGCACTAGACTTAGATTTGGGAATCCCAGTCTATTCTTAACCTGAGAGCATAGTTCCTAAAATCCTTAATTTTCTAATGATATTTTTTAATCCTAAAGTTTTTATGGTTAGAAAGTATCTTCATTTCATGGAATTACCATGGTCTAAGTAGTTTTACAATATTGTAACAAAAGGACTAGTAGCTATTTCTTCATTTTTCAGGGAAAAAAAATGTAGAAACTAGACGAGTGTCAGAATCACCAAATTCACAATCATACAAAGCACAACAAAATTCCATTGCTCTAGACATAAATGTCACATGCTATGGTTGTAAATATTTGGTTAAAACAAATCAGAATTATTCATGAAAAACATATTAGGGTGATCTTGGAGAACCTAAGCAAATTTTTTTTTTTAAACTCAAAAAACATTTTTTCATTTAAAAAAAAGTATTTAGAACACATAAAACAAGGCAGTATTCATCCTTTTCTCCCATCTTCTGGTACGGGATCCGTTGGTGGCTCCTCCACGGTTGCACTGTTGCTCTCCAAGCCCGTGTTACTATCACTGGTCCCTTCCTCTGCCAGACTGTCCACCCCCTCCTGCCCGCTCTCCTTGTCCTCAGGAGTAGACATGCCTTCTTCACCATTCTGTTGGCTTTCTGTCGTTTCTTCAAGGAGTGTCTCCTCTGTGTCCTTTAGGACGCTCTCGTCTTCTTTCTTTTCTTCGGTCTTATTAGCTGCTGGCTCCTCCTCAGGAACAGTACTGCTCTGGCTGCGCTCAGCTTGCGCTGCTGCCTCTTTCTCCCTTTCTTCCTGCTTTTTGTGAGCCTGTTCCTCAGCCTGTGCAATTTCAGCTGCAGTTTTTTCCATATCCACTTCTACTTTCAAACCACACAAGCTTTTAAGTTCATTGTTAAATGAATCTGTGCTTTCCAGGCATTTCCTCTTCTTTTCTTGATGTCACTCCTCTATCTGAAGAAGTTCAGCTTCTAGTTTTCACTGATGAACCATTAAGGACTGGTCCTGTCGTTTGAGGACCTGCATTCTAGCTGTTACGACAACTGACCGAACGTCTGGCACCACACTCTCACTTAGGATTTCACGGATGAGGCGGTGGTTTCTCTGGAAACGGGCTATGGCTGTTTGCTTCATTGAAAAGCCATCATCATAATCATCGGATCTTCAGCAGGCTGAATGCTCATGTAAGGTTTTCCTTTCTCCATGCGAGACTGTCTCTGTCAACTTTCTTCCTCTAAAGCAGCTTCTGCACGACTTTTTGCACTTAATCCAGTATATCCTGTGGGCTTGCATAGCATCTTGTCTTAGTAGATATCCATATCTACTTGCTTCATGTGTGTTCCTTAACTACTTAACCAATAAGACAGAGTGGGTTTGATATCTACATTTTTTAATTCCCACACATCACATTATAAACTATTATATATTCAGTATAGGTTTGCAAAATAGCTGTAAAGCTGAATTCAAGGGTAATATAATATTACATAAATAACATAATATCACATTTATTTCTAAAATGCTGTTACTTGCTTGTATCAGAGCTACTAATAAAAATTTTAAAGTGACTGCAGTGAATTTCTGATAGTTTTTTTTTTCCTACATAAACTCTTTGATAAATTTATTAATGAACCATGAAATGTCCAAAAAGCAGATCTTCCAAAAGACAAGTAGCAAGCAAAGCCTGGATAATCTACAAACTAGGTAAACAATTGTAAATAAACATATGTAAAGCCTTCATACTTGACTGTAATAATCATAGATGCCTTTATTAAAGTACCTTTTTAATGATCAATTTATGTTGTCTGAGACTATATGGAAATACATGCATAGTACTAAGATAAATTTCTAACCAGCTTCCCTTCCAGAAGCCAGTCTGCATGTTGCTGCCACATTGCTCTTCTTTAAAAAGCCTCCATCATTAGTGAACATAAATCAGTTGAGAGATTGCCATGTTCAAGCACTGTGTCAGGGCTTAAGGGAAATAAAACGTGTATTAATACATAGTTCTTACCTTTATTAAAATAGTTCAGTATTCTCAGGTTTGCAATTTTCTAGCTAACTCTCAGTTCCTTGTCTGTAAAGTGGTGACTGTAATAGTACCTACCTGACTACCTCATTTATTCATTCATTCATGCACTCAAATCATTCTTTTTTTTCATAGCACTAGTATATTCCGGTCACTGTTTTCTTACTCTGAATATAACAGTAACTAAGAAACATAAAATTCTTGACATTGTGAAACTTCTAGTGAATGAAACAGACAATATTCAAATAAACAAATAACTATAAAATACAATTTTGGGTAGAGATAAATTCTAGGAGAAAAATAAAGTCAGGCAAACAACTAGATATTAAATATGAATGGGGGACTGTTTTTGAAAGGGTAGTTAAGAAGGCCTGTCTAAGTAACACCTAAATAAAATGAAGAAGCAAGCAATGATCACCTGTGTGTGAGGAACATTTCAGGAAGAACTAGCAAGATGCAATGCCTCTGAGATAGAAATAAGCTCAGTATGGTATATTTTTGCTTGAGGAATAAAATGGAAAGTCAAGACAGCAGGAATGAAATGAATCAAAGTGGGGAGAGTGGGAGATGAACCTGGAGTCATGGCCAGAGCCAGCTCATAGAAGCTTTAAGGGCAATGGTTAGAGATTTGGACCTTACTAGAAAGTCTCAGAAGAGCTTCAAGAGGAAATAATTTCATGATTTCACTTTTTGTTTTTTTAAAGATAATTATTGTTGATATGTATAGCACAAGCCATAGATGGTGTATATATAGCACAAGCCATAGGTAGTGTATCACCTGGAGTTCTTGCTGGACACAAATGCCACACTCAATTTAGCTACTTTGTGGAAAGCTTAATAAAAGGACTGTTTATAAAGACAACAAATTAGTAAACTATAGAGCAATAAAATAGGGCCAATACTTGGGAGCTTTTACCACTACTGGACCCAGAAGCACAGAGGAGTGGAGCAGTTAGTGAAATGGGGAAAGAAAGAGCTGTGTGAAGAGGAGTGTCTGATAAAAATTAAGACCTTAAATTCAGGGACTGGTCAACCTCAAGTCACTCTGCATGGAAAGGTCTTGTTCCTAACTCCTGCTGTTGCCCCACCCACACACTCACCATTGGCCAAAACCAAATGCAATCTAGAATACAAGGGAGCCTGATGATTCAGTCTGTTCAGGTCAGCTTAGAGAGGTTGAGAATGGTGGTGAGTGGAAGATGGAAGCTTTTCAGTACTGGAGCAGGATTGAAAGAAGAGGACCTGTTTACAGAAACTTGATAAGTTCTAGGCAAGATTTTGTAGTGGCTTCGATAAATCCAGTAAGAATCTAGGTGGTAAGAAGTGGTGAGACACTGTGATGGTACAAGCAGAACTTACTGATGGTAAATGTGAAAGAAAGAGGAATCAAGGTTCATTGCTGGTTTTCAGTTTGAACTACTGGACAGACTGTATGCTGTTTGGTGATATGGTAAGAGAGAAGGTATAGGAATGTACTTTGATAGGGGAGACAAAGAGAGGATCTCCTTTGAATAGTTTAAATTAGACATCCAAATGGAGGTTCTGAGCAGGTGGTTGAATATTTTAGTCCATAGCTCAGCAGAGAGATTGGAGTTGGATATGTAAATCTTCGAGTCACAAGTACATAGATAGTATTTAAAACTATCACAGTGAGTATAAATAAAGAAGAGCAAGAGTCCAAGGTTGGGACATTACAAGAATTAGGGATTGAGACGAGGTAAAAAAAATTTGAAAAAGAAACTGAGAAAGAATATACATGATATGGGAGGAAAATCAGGTCCCAGAGCCAGAAAGTAAAGAGCTTCAAGAAAGAATTGTTTTTACAAGTAAAGAGAACAGGCCTAAAATACAATTGGCATGACAAAGAAAAAAAAATAAAAGTCACCTACTATCATTATCGCAAAGCTCACACTTTGGATTTAGCTAAATTATTTTTAATCCAATTTCTGGTCTTTGGTATATGCTTCACCTGGGGCTATTTTCTAACCATCAGTTTCTTCAGTAGCATAATAGTGGAGGCTTGAGTGTAAGTTCTTTCCTCTTGGATTTTAGCAAAGTAAAATAAGATTATGAGTGTAAATGTATTAGATGAGTTTTATAAAATATTTTCCAAAGAATTCAGAAAAAGTACAACTTATTTCTGATTTGGGAATTAAGAACAAATTTATCATGGAAGTTGCCTTTGGGATGAAAAGTGATTCTAATTTTGCTAAGCAGTGGGGAAAACAAAGAATTTTGAGCATAGGAAAAAATACGAGCAAAGATCCAGCAATTATAAAGTATGGGTCTCATTTAGAAGAATAGCAAGTTGTGATGTTTTCTGGAAATTAGGTGTGAATAGTGAATAAGCCTGGGGCCATCTGTTGGGAAAAATCATAAATGACAGGCTAAGGGATTTGGATTTTGTATTGCAGACAATAGAAAAACCATGCATGGTTATTGAGTAGGTGACTGATTACTGGTCAGACTGGGCTTCAATGATTAATATAGCTGTGATGAGTAGGAAATATTGGAATAAGGAATGGTAGGTGTTTCATTGGATTTACAGTTAAAGTTTTAAACATTTTATTCATTTATTTTGGAAAAATAAGTGACATATACTTAGCACATTTCACTGGGCATACGAGTGCATGTTAAATATCCAGCCTCATTTTTCTATGTAGGCAAGAGAGGATCTCAAGTCCAGAGCTTTTCTAGCCTTTGTTATGAAAGTTCCTCATTACCTGATGGAATCAGAATGCTAGAGATTGCCTATATTCATGCATGCCTGACAAGGTATTCAAGAAAAAATGTATCATTTTTGTTTGAATAGGGTGAAGCCAGCACCATAGTAACGTGTAAATATGTAGTAAGAGGTGAAGTAACTCATTTTGAAGAGAGTGGTGATCATGTTGCTAATTGTCCAAAAACATAATATTGTACTCCACGAATCTAACTAAGCCATTGCCCTTGATATAAGGCTGATATAGTGGAATAAACCACCTATTCGAAAGGCAATTTTTGTGCTGCCATAGATGAGGAAATGCTAGGAAAATCATTTGTCTTAATATGGGCTCGTATGCTCATCTATACAGAATGAATTAGATTAGTGTCTTTATTATAGACTCTCAATACAATATGTTATAATTTTTTTTTGGATCCGTGTTTCTCAGTCTTAACCATGCAATCCTTTTAAAATACAAAATCTAGAGCTATTATTGGCACTAGTATCCTGCAAATACATTTTATGAAATATTGCTGTAGGCATTTGTCAAGGCCAGATGGAACAAGGAAAGTACACGGGCCTTATACTGATTTTATATCCTGGCTCTACCATTTATCAGATAATTAGCTGTGACCTCCTGACTTAATCTATATGACATTCCATTTGCTCATCTGTAATATGTTGACTAATGTTATCCATTCTGCTAAGCATCTTAAAAATCAGACTTAATGTACTAAAATCACTGCCTGATACTCACGTGGTTGTTGTACCAAGCAGTCAATAAAGGGTGGCTATTTTATTATTATTATTATTGTTATTATATTAATATTATATTTACTCAAGCTTAAGTGCATTGATTTCAACCATAATATGGAAGATTAAAGATTTAAGATTTATCCATGAATTGTTAACATCTTTATTGAAATACAATTCATATACCACAAAATGCGCCATTCAAAGAGTACTGTTCCATGGGTTTAGTACAGTCATAGATTTAGGCAACCATCACTACATCTAAGTTTTGAACATATTCATTATTCCAGAAAAAAACCCTGTATCTCTTAGCAGTCACCACCCATTTCCTCCCAATACCACCCCAACCCTAGTGAACTATGAGTTTACTTTCTGTCTTTATAGATTTGCCTATTCTAGATATTTCATTTAAATGGAATTATAAAATACACAATGTTTTGTTACTAGTTTCTTTCACTTATTACAATACTTTCAAGATTCACCCATGTTGTAGTATGTATCAGTACTTTGTCATTTTTTATTTGTGATATATTCCATTGTGTGGATGTACCACTTAACGTTTAGACATTTATCAGTTGATGGACATTTGTCTTGTTTCTGTTTCTTAGATATTATAAGTAATTCTGTGAACTATCATGCTCAAGTATTGTGTGGAATAATTTTTTATTTTGCTTGGTCACATACTTGGGAATACAGTTGGGGTCACATGTTATTTCTGTATTTAACGTTTTGAAGAAAGGTTTTCCAAGTCATCACCTCATTTTACATTCCTACCAGCAGTGTATGATACACCAGCAGTGTATGTGTTAACTTCTCCACATCCTCTCTAACATTTGTTACTGTCTGTTTTTTATTATAACCATCCTAGTCAATGTGAATTAGTATTGCACTGTAATTTCAATTTCCATTTCCCTACTAACTAATGGTGTTAAATAACTTTTCACGTGCTTATAGGCCATCTGAATATATTCTTTGGAAAAATATCTATTTGAAGCTTTAGCCCATTTTAAAATTGGGGTAGTTTTCTTTTTATTATTGATTTGTAAGAGTTCTTTATACCTTTTGGATGCAAGTCCCTTGTTAGATATTTTCTCCCATTCTATGGTTTGTATTTTCACTTTCTTTATGGTGTCCTTTAAAACATGAAAGTGTTTAATTTTGATGAGCCCAGGTTACTTATTTTTCCTCTTGTCATTTGTGCTTTTGTGTCTTAAGATACCATTACTTATCCCAAGGTCATAATGATTTATGCATATGTTTTCTTCCAAGAATATAGTTTTAGTGGTAAATTTAGTATATAATCCAGTTTGAGTTAATTTTTTTATACTGTGTGAGATAAATGTCAATCAAATTCATTCATTTTCATGAAGATATCTAGCTGACCCTGCACCATTTTTTGAAAAGACTTTTCTTTCCCTATTTGATAGTCTTGACATTGTTGAAAATCAGTTGATGATAAATGTAAGGATTATTTCTGGACTTTCAAATTTTTTTAAAAATTAATTAATTAATTAATTTTTGGCTGTGTTGGGTCTTCGTTTCTGTGCAAGGGCTTTCTCTAGTTGCGGCAAGTGGGGGCCACTCTTCATTGCGGTGCGCAGGCCTCTCACTATCGCGGTCTCTCTTGTTGCGGAGCACAGACTCCAGACGCACAGGCTCAGTAGTTGTGGCTCATGGGCCTAGTTGCTCCGCGGCACGTGGGATCTTCCCAGACCAGGGCTCGAACCCGTGTCCCCTGCATTGGCAGGCAGATTCTCAACCACTGCACCACCAGGGAAGCCCTGGACTTTCAATTTTATTCCATTGGTCTATGTCTGTCCTTGTGCCAGTACCATGCTGTCTTGATTACTGTAGTTTTTAAACTAAGTTTTGAAATCAAGAAGTCTGAGTTTTCCAATTTTGTTCTTTTTCAAGATTGTTTTGACTATCTTGGCCCCTTGAATTCCTATATGAATTTTAAAATCGAAGTGTCTATTTCCATAAAAAATAAACCAGTTGGGATTTTAAAAGGCTTTTTATTGAATCTGTAGATCAACTGGAGTATTATCATCTTAATAATATTAAGTTTTCTGATCCATGAGCATAGGATGGCTTTCATTTATTTTAATTGTTAAAAATATTTTTCAACAGTGTCTTGTAGTTTTCAGTGTGTAAGTCTTGCGCTTCTTTGATTAAATTGATTCCTACGTCGTTTCTGATGCTATTTTACATGGAATTCTGTTCTTAATTTTGTTTTTGGATTGCCTACTTTTAGTGTATAGAAATATATTGATTTTTTTATGTTGATCTAGTATCCTGCAAAACTGCTCACCTTTCTATTGATGTGTAGTTTTCTTTCTTTCTTTCTTTCTTTCTTTCCTTCTTTCATCTATCTGTCTTTCTGTTTTTTCTGTGATGTCTTTGTCTGGTTTGGATGTCAGGGTCATACTGACCTCATACAATAATTTGAGAAGTTTAAAAGAGTTTGTGAAAAATTAATATTAGTTCTCCTTTAAATGTTTGGTAGAATTCATTGGTAACGCCATCTGGTACTGAGTTTTTCTTTTACGAAATATTTTAAATACTAATTCAATCTCTTTACTTATTACAGATCTACCAGATGTCTTTCTAGAATTTTTTTTCATCTGAGTTATCTAATTTGTTGGCATATAGTTGTTCATAGTACATCTTACAATTGTTTTTTAATCTCTGTAAGGCTGGTCATGATGCCCCCAGTCTCATTTGTGATTTGAATAATTTGTATCTTTTCCCTTCTGTTCTTAAGCAGTCTAGTTGAAGGTTTGTCAACTTTGCCTATCTTTTTAAATAGGCAATTTTTAGATTTGTTGATTTTCTCTATTGTTTTCTATTCTCCATTTTATTGATTTCTGTTCTAATCTTTATTATTCACTTTTTTCTCTTTGTTTTCCATTCAGTTTGCTCTTATTATTCTAGTTTCTTAAATTGGAAGGTTATTGATATGAGACCTTTCTCTTCTTTTTTTAAATATAAGTGGTAAAAGCTGTGAATTTCCATCTAAAACACTCCTTTAGCTGCATCTCATCAGCTTTGGTAAAATTGTGTTTTTGTTTTCATTCTTCTCAAAGTATTTTCTATTTTCCTTGTGGTTTCCTTCTTGACTGATTGCTTATTTGATAGTGTATGGCGTAATATCCACGTATTTGTGAATTTTCACTATTTCATAAAAATTTTATAATTGCTGATTTCCATTCAATTTCCTTGTAGTCATAAAACATACTTTAAAAAATAAAAATAAAACAACTTTTTATCATTTCAAACAAATGTAGTGACGTTTGTTTTATGGCATAATGTACGATCTATATGCTGGATAATATTTCATGTACACTTGAAAAGAATGTGCATTCTACTATTGTTGGATAAGGTGTTCTGTAAATGTCTATTAGGTCTAGTTATTGTGCTTTTCAAGTCTTTTATATCTTGTTGAGCTTTTGCTAGTTTTATCCTTTATAGAAAGTGTTGTATTCAAATCTCCAATTATTATTGTCTATTTCTTCCTCAGTTCTGTCTGTTTTTGCTTAATGTAATTTGGAGAGCTGTTTCTAGGTAGACACGTAATTGTCATAATCCTTTTGTCCTTATGAAAAGTCTCTACCTGCAGAAACACTGTTTTGTTTTAAAGTGTATTTTGTCTGAATTAATATAGCCACTCCAGCTCTCTTTTGTTTACCATCTTAGTCTATTCAGGCTGCTGTAACAAAATATCATAGACTGAGTTGCTTATAAACAACAGAAAATTTATTTCTCACAGTTTGGAGACTAGAAGTCTGAGTTCAGGGTTTCAGCATGGTCAGGTGAGGGCTGTCTTCCAGGTTGCAGACTTCTCATTGCATTCTCACATGGAGAAAGGGGCTAAGGATCTCTCTGGAGCCTCTTTCATAAGGCACTAATCCCATTCATGAGGGTTCCACTCTCATGAATAAGACACCTCCCAAATGCTTCACTTACTAATACCATCACCTTTGGAAGTTAGGACTTCACCTTATGAATCTGAGGGGGACGCAGACATTTAGACCATGGCAGTTACTACTTGGATAGTATATTTCTTTCATTTTTTCACTTTCAAGCAATGTGTCTTTTAATATAGTGTATCTTGGCCTTTTTTCCCCTCATTTCATCAATCTCTGTCTTTTGATTGGAGTGTTTAATTCATTTACATTTAAGGTAATTACTGAGATGATAGTATTTATGTCAGGCATCATGCTATTTGTATTCTGTATGTTCTATATGGCTTTTGTTCATCTATTCCTTGATTATTATAAATTTAGTATTAAATAGACACTTTTTCATATATCATTTAAATTTCTATGTATCATTTAAATTTCCATGTGTGTGGTTTTTTAATTATTTATTTTCTCGGTGGCTGATCTGTAGATTACAATTAGCATCTGAATTTATAATAGTCTAGTTCAGATCAATACTAACTTAATTTCAATAGTATACAAGACTTTGACCCAAGATACTTTTCTTCCCTCTCCCCATCTTTGTATTATTATTGTCATGCAAATTATATCCTAATATATTATAAGCCCATGAATACAGTGTTATAATTATTGTTTTATGTAGTCATTTTTTAATCAGATAGGAGAATACAAAAGTTACAAACAAAAGTATGTTTGTACTCTCCTTTTATATTTACCTATATAGTTACCTTTTATGAGTGTTTGTTATTTCTTTGTGTGAATTTTAGTTACTATGTAGTTTCCTTACATTTCAACCTGGTATTTCATGGAAGTCTGTTAGCAACAAATTCTCTTAAATTTTTGCTAATCTAGAAGTTTCTTTATTCCTTTTTCATTTATGAAGGATAGTTTTGCTGGATATAGAATTCTTGGTTGACAGTCTTTTAATTTCTACACTTCGATGTGTTATCCTATTATCTTCTGGCCTCTGTGGTTGGGAAGTCAGGTGTTAACCTTACTGAGAGTTTCTTGTATATAATAAGGTATATTCTTCTCTTGCTGCTTTCCTAAGTTTCTGCTTTTCTTTGAATTTTGTCAGTTTGACTATGATAAGTCTAGGTATGAAGCTCTTTGAGTTTATGCTACTTGGAGATCATGGAGCTTCTTAAATGTAGATTCACACCTTTCATCAAATTTGGGAAGTTTTTGGCCATTATTTCTTCAAATATTCCCTCAGCTCCTTTTTCTCTGTCTGTTGTTATATGTGTTAGTATGTTTGACAGTGTCACACATCACTGAGGCCCTGTTCAGGTCACCTCACTTCTTTCCTTTCTGCTACTCAGACTGCATAATCTCTACTGACATCTTTTAAAGTTCACTGATTCTTTCTTTTGGTGGATCAAATATGTTGTTGAGAATCCGTATTTCAGATTTCAGCTATTGTACTTTTTAACTCCAAATTTCTTTTTGGTTTCATTTTATAATTTCTATCACTTTATTGATATTCTCTATTTGATGACAGGTTGTTATTATACTTTCTTTACTTTTTAAAATATGGTATTTTTTAGTTCTTTGAGCATATTTATGGTGGTTCATTTAAAGGCTTTAACTACTACCTTCAAAATCCAGCCCTTCTCATAAAAACTTTCCATTGTCTACTTTTACTTTTTCTTTTTTCTATATGGCATACTTTCCAATTATTTTGTATGACTTGTATTTGACATTGAAAACTGGTTATTTTAGATAATATAATGTAACTTTGGTTTCAGATTCTTCCTCATTCCCCCAGAGGTTTTTTTTTTTTTGATGCTATTTATGTTGTTGTTTTTTCATTGTTTTGTTGTTGCTGCTTTTCAAATAACTTTCTCAGACTAGATCTGTAGATTTTTATATTCCCTGTGTTGTGCAGTCACTGAAATCTACTAGAATTTTTTTAAGTTCTTGTTTTAATTTTAAGCCTAACTTCCTAAATTCAGCCCAGGGTCAGTATAATTTAGTCAGTGATTGGTCAGAAGATTTTCCAAATCAGATTCTCAGAAACAGTGATTGATCAGAAGATTTTCTAAAATACCTTACCTTTATTTCTTTCACTCTCTGTCAAAAGAATTTGTGTGAGAAGGTATGATTTAAACTTCAGGCAGTTTACAATACAGCTTTAACTTTCACTTCCTGCTTACATAGGGCCTCAACACCTCAACGTCTGCTAGAGATGTGTGGGGCTTTCTATTTTTTCCCAAGTCTGTCCTGGGCATTTACATAGCCTTGTGCACATATGCTGCCTTTAAGATTCCTGTGGGAGTTTTTCAAAGTTCCCTGTGATCATTTCATTCAGAAATTCCTGGCAGAGATCTTGTTTGATTGCCTGAAATCACAGTCTTAGACACCAGTGATATTGCCAGCAAAACTGTATTGTTTTGGTAATATCCTTGACATAGAACTTTGTTGAACTCTGAATTAAATCAAATAGCCATAACACCCCAGAAGGGATATTTTCCAGGGAGCTTCAAATTTGGGCACAATATTGACTGTGCTTCTGGGGATGTTACATTTAACAGAATTACAGAATGGTTCAGTGGGTCAGTCCTTTCTGTTGGCTGAAAGAAAACTGTTTTTTTGGGAGGTAGGTTGTTTGTTTATTTTATGATTACTGTGTCACTATGCTAGGGAAAGAGGAAGTTAAAGCATCACAGATCCTGCTGTGCTACTAAGGTTGGCAGTTGCTGTTTGATAGAAGATTTCCAGTTTGTTCTGTAGTTTTGGGTAATTTCCAGAGTTCTGAAATAATTTTAGGGCTTTTGCTAGTATTTTCATTGTTTTTTGTGGGAGGACTATGACTGAGGTCCTCACTTCACCATTCCCAAAGTTGATCCCCCATGAATTGTTTTTAAACGTCTGTTCTCATTTTCTTAGAAACTTTCACATTATTATTTTACCTTGCTGTATATATGTGTAAAACTCTCCACCTTGTGTAGATTTTGTCTTACTTCTGGCACTGACAGTATGTAGGTGGTACTGAAAAAGACCTGTATACCTTCCCTCTCATCTCATACCCTGACATGTGAAATCAGGAAAAATGACATCTAGACTAAAGAATAATAGAATCATAAATGTATTTAAGTTGTTGGAGTACATACATATGTATTTTTTCAAATCTTGAGTATAATATTAATGATCACTATAATATAATGTGAAAGAAAAAAGATTCTCATATGTTCAAATATTATGCCCATATCTACCTTGTTACACTAAACAAATTACAAATGACATGTGTAGGAGAAGGAAAAAAAAAAGATTTCATGCTGAATAGATGTGCTGGTGTTTTATCTAGGGTTCCTGTATAATATGGAATATTTCATGCTAAGTAGGACTGGTCTTTTGGAAATAGGATGTTTGGTAGCCCTAAAGGGGCTTTCCTTGTCACGGCAGTCACATGCAGGTCAAATTGCTCAAATTATAATTTTTCTTTCAGCCAAGGAAAAATGACATAAGAGGTTGGAGAACACTCCATTCCTCACTGGGCCTTGAGTGGTACTTATCTAATGGTCTCATATATGCAGATTAGCATTTGATTAAGAAGAAAGGGGTTGGATTTGAACTGTAGAGCCCATCTTCAATTTTTATGGAAACAATATAAACCAATAGTGTATTAGCTTATTATTAATATATCTTTATGAAACAAGTTTGAAATATGCTTATTAATAAAGGTTTATACTTTGATATTATGTTTTTCTTCCTTTTATGTGGTAGTAGTAAGTCATTCTGCTGATTAGTTCATTTGTGTAAAATACTTAAAACTAAATAGTCATGATCAAGTGCTAAATATTTCATAGTATATACTGACTCACACTTGTCTAATACAAAATTTAAAAATATTCACCTCTAAAATGTTTGGCTTACCAAGCTTAATGATGTAAAATTAATGACTTCTTATAATACCAAGTCCCCATAAAAATAATTTAGTTATTATTAGAAAAAATTTGCATACACTATTAAGTATATAAGATGAGAAAAGAAAACCTAGAAATGGTAGTATATACTTATAAAATTCCATAGATATAGATGTTACAAAATGGTAAGATAAAAAGTTTCAGAAATTAATAGAATATATTATAAAATATAAATTTAGTTTGTTGAATTGATCCAGAATCAGGCAGATAAAGCATTTAAATTATGTAAAGTATAAATTCATTTCAGTTAGTCTTTCTTAAAATCTGTCTAATGGTTTGATAATCTGCACTTGTTGGACTTAATCAGATCAGGCATCTGTTCTTCTTAAAGGAAATGGCCCTTTCATACTGAGGTTTACAGTCTCTTAGCTATGCCTTTAAGAGGACTCACAGACATCATAAATGTTCTTCTGCAATCTCTGTCAAAATCCATCTGGACAATGGATGAGTCTTAGCCATCAATTAAACCTTTATCTAATCATTTCATATAAAAGCTGTGTAGTTACAACTTCTTTATTTTGTAAGTGTGTCCTGGAAGCATCTTTCATAAATCCTGCTTTTAGCACTCCTCTTAAAGGCATATCTTCCTCCTTCCCTAGCTTATCAGGATCTGTCTTTGCCAAGAATGTTTTTCACTTTTTTTTTCTGTGTTTTGCCTCTGTATTAATTAGGATTGGTGAATTATTCTGCTGTAGCAAACAATCCTACATTTTAGTGACTTAAAACTACAAATGTATATTTTCCCCATTAAGTTATATATCCATTGTAGGTGAACAGAAGGATATGCTCACTATAATCATTCAAGGATCAAGGATATCAGGGACTGTCTCGAATGCAGCTAGTCATGGTAACAAATGGAAACAGAGATCTCTGGAATGTCTCACAGAGACAAATAAATACTCAACCAAAAGAAGCACACCTCCTTTCCACTCCCAACTCCTTGTTTAGCACTGAGGCTAGGGAGGAGAGAATAAGTGCAATCCTATTACACACCCTGAAAATAGAGCATGAAATGTTAGGGGGCAGAGGGAGAGCAGGATTGGGGTGTACCAGAGTCTCTCTTCACAACTGCAATACACACAAGCATCAATTTGGAGAAAAGCTACATCATTTAGAAAAAACACAGGTTACTCCGGACATGCGTGTTTTAAATTTAGTAAATTACTTATAAATCTATTATGTTCTTATTATGTACTTATGAATTTTTTCAACTCTTAGGTGAGATTATTATCTTTAATCAGAAGCTATTTGAACTGTGTGCAATATATCCTTAGATTTTCAAGTGAAAATATGCCAAGGAAACACTGTTTTTAGTTCAGAGTATCAGTATAATGTGTCTTGTAGAATCACAACTCTTTAATGGAATGTGAATTGTGGGCAGGAAAATGATATGTATAGCTAGCAAATCAAGGGGGAAAATGGATTTTAAATTATATTGGGAAAATAAGAGAGAGCCAAAGGAATTTGGTTATCTAATAAATGAGGCTGTCCTGGGAAAATGAGAGGTCGTTAAATCTAACTTTGGCCAAAAAAAAAAAGAAAAAAAAAAGATATAGTTCACTTTCTTTATCACTTTAACACAAGCAGTGCAGTGAAACTGTACTATAAAGCTTATTATTACACTATAATGAGCCAAAATTATATTCTGATCAACTTTCTTGAATAGTATATCATAAATTTGGTGTGATAGGATCACTTAAGCCTTAAAATACGTCATCATTGAAGAAAGAGCAGGTCATGGACCTATTCAACATTAATTCCAAATTCTTCCACACTTCAAGCACTCCATCCAAAGCCTTACAGAGGTAAAAAATCATGTTGTCACTATCAGGGTATATGTATATATAATATATGCAATATATAATATATAAATTTCCAAATTATGATATGCCTAATCATCCTGGAAATAAACTTTCGTTAGTATGTACACAATGAAGTTGAAGAAGAAATTGAAGAAATGGTGAGGAAAGGAGGGAAAAATAAATAAAATTTAATGTTTTCATGTCAACCGTCTCTGCAATCACTAACCATAATGGAGAATCATACTCCCAATTATTGTGATAAATCTACTTTACCTTTATAACCATAGCAACATTATCTCCCCATAACAGGGAAGAATTTTCATTTTCATGCCTGTAAGGGTAAGGATGACAAAGTGGTAAGAAGGGAGAGTTTTGCTCAGCTTTGATCTTGACAGTGCTAAGCAGAATCTATTGGAAAGTGGATGTAAATAATGCTGTGCTATCATCACTGCTGATCTGGGAATTGAAAGTGCAACACTTGTTGCTCCCTTAGCCTCCCTTTAGAATAATAGCTTTGGTCTTTTCAAAGCCAAAGGAAACCTAGCTGCAAATACTATAAGACATTTTCCTCTAGAAATCTGCTTAATGTTAAGGGACAGGATTCTGTTTATATGTGAGCAATTGGCTGTATCCAGCAAAAATATTACAGATTACCTTATGGACCTTAATAGAAGATCTGTACTTTTTGTCATTATTTTGTGAGTTCTACTGTAGTCAAGTAATTGCACTATAAAATTTATAATGACATGATGCTATAGAATGTAGAGAAATAATTAGTAGAAGAACTGTAATGATTGTGTACTGATAAACACACAAACACCCAATACATCAGTCTGGGTCCCACAGTAAGCACATGGCACTCTTAATATAGAAAATTTTATTTACAAAGAGATTAATTGCAAAGGGCAGGCATTGGGAAACTACAAGGTCTGGTCAGTGTTCAGTGACCTGAGCCTTCCACCCCCAGGCCTGTGGAGAAGATAGACCTGAACAGAGTCAGCAGCTTTGAGGAAAACAGTGAACATTGCTTGAGGGAGTGAGCCAATCTGACCCAATCTCTTTGGAAGGAAGGCGGAGAATACTCTGCCCTCTCTACTCTCCTCCAGTACTCCATACTTCTGCCAACCAGCCACAGCCCCTACCCCCAACCTTGGCCCAACCTGAAGAGAGAGTATAGGAGGACTCAATTGGTACCTGGTGGACATACACACATACTAACACATACTCAGTCACACACACAAACATACAAATGTATACAATCCCTGCCTCTCTCCCTCCCTCGCGCCCTTCCTTCCTTCCTTCCTTCCTTCCTTCCTTCCTTCCTGTCTTTCTCTCTCTCTCTCTTCTCTTTAATTATATATTTGTGGAAGTGAGCTTTGGTGTAGTAAAAATGTGAACTTGGATAAGTCACTGAAATCCTCTGTCTCTAGATTCAACAGCTGTAAACAGGAATAATCACACCCAATTCACAGAAATTTTACAACCTTAATGGCAAATACATAGATATGATATTTACCTAGAATACATATTGTAGCAGAGGCCACATAAATAACTGTTCAGAATGGATAAGAAGTGACTGTGAAAAAAGTATTCCACTAAGATACTTCTTATTCCATCTTGCCCCCTAGATCAACTAACACATTGTGTAGCCTTAGTAACTACTCCATAATAGCTGAATGAGTTCATTCTTCATTACATTTTAAACTTACAATACCTATCCTTCCTTTCTTCCCTAGTCCTCAATATTTTTGAATGCTAGTTAAATTTTAATCAGGCTTCTTATATTTGGCAAGTTCTTTTCCTCATATCCCTACTTGAAAAACCTGAGAATGAAGAGATCAAAGCCATGCATTGAGAATTTGAAGATAAAGACTGTGACACTGACTTCAAGAAATTCAGAGACCATTGAAGGAGACAAACAAGTGGATAGACCCTTGCAACTCAGTGACTAGGCTTCTAGGATAGGGAAGAAGAATAGTTTTGTTAAAAAGTAGAACCCTGGAGTCAGATTGCTTGGTTTTTAACTCCTGACCCAAATGGAAGCTATAAGATTTGGGGTTAAAGTACTTGACCACTCGATGCTTCAGTTTTTTCATCTTTAAAATGGGGATATTAAGTGTACAGTATATGATTACTGTTACTACTAGTACTAGTACTTTTACCTGTTATATGATACTGATAATAATGAAGGTGGCAAAATATGGCAAGAGAGAACAGGGAAGTAGAGTCTTAAAGCCATGAATTGGCAAGCAGACTGATAAGCAGTCTAAAGATTGAAGAGAAATTCAAAAAAGGAAGACAAGCCAGAAGGCATGGTGGGGAGACAGCTATTCCAGGAACAGCAAATCGTTTTGTAGGGGTACACACTATGGTCAAGTGCAGGGACACAAGGTAAGAAGTTGCTGGAGAGGCAGGGGGGAAATAGACAATGAAAAGTTTTGTGTCATGCTAAGAATCATGACTTTCATTCTGAAGTCTGCAGGATGTTGTGGGAAGACTTTAAGGGAGGCAGAGACATAATGAGTCCTACATTCTAGAGAGATCCCTTGGACAAATGTGCCAAGAAGAGATTCAAGGTGACTGAAGAAAGATAAAGGAAGTAGAAAGTTCAGGGCAGAGTTGATAAGTACAATCATAGTAATTGGAGAGAAGAGAAAGAAATTCAGGACCTCAGATTTGTGTTATGCACAACAGTGACTGGTGGTTTTAACAGGAAGGCGACTACAGGAGGGGCATTTAATTTAAAGTTTGATTATTGTCATATCAGTAGAGCTTGAGGTGCCTGAGAGATATGGTGAAATGTTGGGTAGTTGATTGTCTTCACATATGCGGAGCTCTAGTGAGGGACGACAGTAAAGTTAAACTATGCTGGAACTTTGGTGAATACTTACATTTAAGAGGTAAGGTGTAAAACTGGGAAGGAATTATTAGAAGAATAAGAGAGAGATTATTAGAGATACAGCAAGGGAAGGCTTCAAGACTTTCCAAAAGAAGGAGATGGATAGAAATATCAAAAGAATCAAGTAAGATAAAGATTTAGAACTGCATTTCTAAGAGTCAGGAGTATGTCACCTCAGAGCCAGAAATTGTGTTTTCTCATGGCTATGGAGAAAGATATCAGAGAGAAATTTCCCATCCTTGTGAAGATGTATCCTGGACCTCTAAATGCACTGTGGAAGATTTGGGGTTGTTGATCACAAATTGCTTTTATTTGTTGCAAATTATCTATCTCAAGAAAACCAATTTTTTTTAATCTCATGCTTGAAGTAGTAATGATGAAATGCTGTAACAAATTGTTTCATTTTACATACATGATTAAATAAATAACAAAAAACAAAAATCATTTATAATATACTCTCTTGATGTACTTACAATTATTGTGTCCCTTTACCAATAAGAAAACCTAGAAGCATTAAGCTACCTATCCAAAATCACATATAAAGGATGAAGCCAAAACAGAAACCCCAGTACAGTTGGCCTTCCATGTCCATGGATGCAGAACCTGTGGCTACGGAGGGCCAACTGTACTATGCCTTTTTATATAAGGGACTTGAGCATCTGCAGATTTTGGTATGGGGTAGGGAGTTCCTGGAATCAATCCCCTACGCATACTGAGGAATGTCTGTATATTTAACTGTAGTTTATCTAAGTATAGTATGCTATACTATGTTAAAAAATAGAGAAATTATTGTTGCTTTTATTTATGTTATTGTTAGCAACAATATATTTGATGTATGTATAAAATATTCTGAACATTCGAATAATTTCAAAAACACTTTAGAGAAGTATTTTTCATGTAATTTCTGAGGTGACCAAGAAGATTCAACTAGAATTATTTGTAAAATATAGGATTTCATAAGCATATCATAATATCAGGTGATGATCCCCAAGTGTTTATAGAGAAAGATTTATGGCTATGTGTGGGAAGGGAAATTGTATATAACACATGTTCTGCCCTACACTACACTCTTAGCCTAGCAGAGGGTGAAGGTTTGGATCCAGGGGATAGTCATGTACTCAAATATTAACAATTCAATCTAACTTAAGTTTAAATTTTAGAATCTCATCCAGTTCTAAAATTATAATTTCATGGTTTTCTAACTAGAAAATGCCTACTGCAGACTATTTGATACTTAATAAAACAGATATTTTGGTAAAGGGGAGGTAAATTTTACAAGCTATCCGGAGTATGTATTAAATCTTATGCCACATTCTTAATGTTTACTGAAGTATATGAAAGACACATTTGTTGATGTAGGCTACTAGTTCTCTCTTTCCTTACTTGTCCATCCCATTTGTATCCCATTGTATGTCCATTACAGACATATTTTTTTAAAAAACCAAAATCCAGTACTTTTTATTGATTCATTCATTTGTTAATCTTGTTGAATGCTCGTTTTATGCTAGGTAAGAGGGGTATAGCAATGACTAGACCCACAGATGGGCTTTTGAAACACCAAGGATAAATCCCTGTCCATAGTTCTTAGCAGGCAATGTGGGGATGACTGATATCTTTCACTTAGTAACTCAACTTCCTGCATCATGCCCTTGGATGGTATAAAGAACTTTTAGTCCTGTTGAGTCCAGACATAGCCTGAGAACTGTTCACAAAACAATGCCCCAAGCATCCAGTATCAATTGATTAGAGTTGTCACATGAGATGAAATCTATTTGTCATTATTGGGCATACGAACAGTATTATCCTGTTGGAAAGAAGAAAATAGGCAGAATGCGGCAATAGCTCATCCCAAAAGCAATATTAAACTGATAGGACACTGAAAGGAATATAATACAAACCTTGAGATGTAAGTTTTACTTGATTTTTACCTTTCAAAAGATTGATCAGTTTTCTAAGAATCTTGTTAACTGCTCTGTAAAATACTTAACTGGCTTAAATATAGTTATATCCCACTATGCTTAACTCAGGCTTGTTGTTGCTGTGGTTTTAAATGATTCTGTTGTGGTGATTTGTTTGGGGTATTTTTGTTTGTTTGCTTTTTGTTTTGTTGTTATTCTTGTTCACATTTCAGGAATTAGAGATCAAGCTTTCAGAAGACTTAAAATAAATTTAAATACGTAAGGGAAAACCATATGATCAAGATATACTTTTAACTGGTTATAAAAGTAGGACAAACATGGCCAGTGCTGTTTCCTGCAAATAGAGAGGTTTAAGGAAACACAGGTTATACTCAGGATATATGGTCTCATGAACACTCATCCTCCAAAGTGTGTATCCAGAACTAGATAACATGAAAAAATTTTATACTTGTCTCTTCATCACTTGGTTGTGGATATTCCATTATTTGCTCTAATGCTCCAATACACTAAGACCTTCAGTGTACTCTGCCCAGTTATTAGCGCGTTTTAATTCCTCGGCCTAGTAGATGTACACATGTGTTTTTCTTGTTCCTCTAATAGAGACATTGAGCTACTTTAGTAGATATGAGCTACTTTAATCCAGATGGTGTTAAATAAAGCAGGGTGAAACAGATACGATGCTTATAGAATAATTGACCACGAGAATGCTTTTGAGAGCTTGACCTGATCATGAGAAATGTTTTGGACTTCCCTAACCCATGGACATTGAGTGATGGGTCAAGAAAATTTCACTTTGAATGCAAAAGACTAAGACACAGATGAGAAGTCATCTGAATTTCACAGGAGACACATTGGAAAGAGGGTTCCTATGGGGTATAAGTGTCATTTTAAGAGAGGGGGAAACAGGGGTAATAGTAACACAGAAGACTTCAATGTACAAGCCACTGGGAATATCGAATGAAAGAACCATGGGTTTGTTGAAATCAGAGTTAATTGGAAGCTCGCTTTACTTCGGCCCTCAGTGCCATGAAAGGAGAAGGATATTCAGAGACCTAACACCTTATATCTTTAATGGCCCCTCACCTCCTCTACAAACAACACTAACATCTTCACTCATGCTGGGCCAGTAAGAGAATGTCTTATGCTGAAATACCTGTCAGTCCTCCAAAAATTAGCTCACGAGTAAAGAGGGTTGGAATACAAATCAAATTATACTAATTTTGTTAATGTTCTTTACCTACCAGCAAGATACAAATATACTGTGCTTTGCTGATTACTACACTGTGGATTTTTTTTAACACCTTCATGATATTCACAAACAATTTTAGCCATTTAATTAAGATGCGACTCCCCACATATGGTAATAATTAAAATGTGGCAGATTAAAGATGGCCACAGGTTCTTTGATGCTCCACCCATCCAGAGGTGTGGTCTGTGTCCCTCTCCCTTCTCTTGATTCTGGGAGATCTCTGTGACTGCTCTGAACAATTAGATTCAGCAGAAATGGTGTTGTGCCAGTTCCTGGGTTTAGGAATGCTCATGTTTAGGATACTCCCTGTCAGAACACAGCTGCCATGCTGGAAGAAGCCCTGGCCACATGGAAAGACCACATATTGGTGCTCCAGTGATCAGCCCCAAATAGGAGCCTAGCCAAAAGCCAGCATCAACTGTCAGTCATGTAAGGGAGATGTTTTGGACTTCCAATTCAGTCAGGCCTTAAAATGACCACAAGATCAGCCTACATCTTCCTTCAACTGCATGGTAGACCCCAAGAAAGAACTTCTCAGTTGCGCTGATTCAACTCACAGAATTGTGTGGGATAATACATTATTGTTATACAACTATGTTCTGTTCTTTTTAAAATTAGCTTTACACAGCAATAGACGGCTAGAACTTAAACTAAAAATTAAACATCAGAGTAATCAAAGTTTGATTAAATCAATTTTTTTCTTTCCTTGATTTTCTATAAGCAGAGTAACAGCTGTGTTCAGCAATATTGCGGTAACTATCACAGTGTTGATATTCCCAATAGTTAGACCTGCAAAATGATGATGAAATAGGAGCATATTCTTATTTAGATACTAAAAAGGACATTGTAGAGTTGAAGAGAAATGGCTGCCAGATTTGCCTCCCTCTTGCCTTTTCCCCTCCCCCAAACACACAGATTAAACTCAGCCAGGAAACTAAAGGCAATGGAATGTAACTGGCAGTGGTAATGCTGATATATTCTTTTTTGTGCCAAAGCAGTCTCTTGGCTATATCCACAGCACTGTTGCCCAAACAGAGGATCTTCTGTTTTAGGGCTGAGCATGGCAAGAATTTCAGTCCTTTGCCTTCTTCTTTTACCATTTAAATTAGTAGAAAACAGTTCCGTATTTTGCTTTCTAAATAATTTTGCATGAATGGAAATAGTACCTGTATTTACAACTTATAAGAGATAATCAATCCCTGAAATGCTTGCTACAATTGGCAAAGTTATATATCATTCTGGGACACTGGATTTAAACATCCTGGGATTCTTACTAAAGTGCTCATTGTTTTCATTAATGCCTTCACCCTTTGGGGTCTTGCTTTCTTCTCAATGGTGTTTAGGACAATAATGCACCATGTGCTAATATCATAGCCCTTGGTGTTCAGAAGCATAAAGCAGAAATAACAGGCTGAATCAGTACCGATCTTGGAAAACACAGTCTGCTTAGACAGAAGTCTAGGAGAGAAAATTGGTAAAAATGAAGAAATCTGACAGCTTCATGGAGAGTATCTCAGTGGGAAAACCACTGAGGAAACACAGAAAAGTTGAAAGCAGATGATGGCAGGGTCTATTTTTCCATGGAGATACTGAGAGAAAGTTTGATGCCTATCTGTGCAGAGTACACTGAATGAAGACTGCCTAGATGTGGAAGGATACCCTTCCTATTTTGAGAGCCCTCTCAGCTCTATTTTTCTTTGGACTGTGAACCAAGTATAATTTTTTCCTTTATCACCACTAGTAGAAACCAAAAATACATTCTATTCACATAGGTTAATAAAAAATAGACTTCTTTCTGCCTCATATTTGTTGAAACTTCATCTGTATTTACTAATAGAAGTTATTCAATGCCTGTCACATCTAACTTTAATTTAACCTCAACTCAAATCTTCTGAATAGGAATTTCAGGCAACTTCAAGTAAACTGACGTAAACACAAAGGAGGAAAAGGGAAATAGAATGACATTGATAATATTAACATATTCTATTACTAGCATAAAATTTGGCTATGTATGTCCACAGAGGGTAGGAAAAAGGGAAATTTAAGAGAAAGCATAACTCTCATCTTATAAAAGAGATGTACTTTTGACAGTGCAGATATACTTTTATTTGGTGTAACATGTTCAATGTTGTCAATTACATGGGACTTTGAGTGACATAATAGGCAATATAGTCACATCAGTTTACATTAAATGCAGAAGCAATTTTTTATACTTTTATAGAACTGGATAGAAGGAACTCTGAGGTGAGAGAAATGATATGAATTTGGCTTCAGATAAAACTATTCAAATTTTGGCTGTCTTACTTTCTACTTGTCTGAACTTCATCAAGTGACATCTCAACATTTGGAAATTATTATTTTTATTATCAGTACCGTAACTTGTATTTTCTACTCAGTTAAACTTATTATGAATAAATATTTGGAGATTTTCAAAAATAAATATTGTAAATTTATTATGGGCAAAGATTGAGAACCTCATTTTTAATTTTGAACAAAATCAAGTTGTCATATTCATTACTCTTAATTATTCACAATAACTTCTTCAGAGTCATCAGTATGTAACATAATCCATTTTGTGTCATTTTTGTGTTTTAGTTAGTCCCAATATAGATTTATCAGTGTAATCATTCTATAAGTATCTTAAATGATAAGTATATATTTGTCACTCGCTTCCTAGTCTGGATTAGAATTTAATCTATCATTTTGACAGATGGCCCTTCTGTAGGTAGTTTAAATTACAAAAGATCTTTAACAAAACCCTCTCTTTTCAATTGAATTATTGTCTCCTTTACAGCAGGAACCATGTCTGATATTTTCTCATTACTCTTCAGGCTGCCTAAGAAAGGATTAAGTACAAGATTAGTGATGAATAAATACTTGGTGATTTATTGTAACAAGGATGTAAGACTGGTAATTTTCACTCTTTTCTTCACTGAAACTCAGACTTTATAACTCTAGAAAAGACTGATCGTTGGTCCTTGAATTGATTGTAATATTAGCACTGATTAGACATGGAGATAGAATTTAGTAGACATGACAGTTCTCTGGTCTTTCAAGTCAAAGATAAAGAGAAGCAAAGTTTTCACTATGAAAAAAATATATAGTTATAATTAATGCTTTATGAAACTAAATTTAATTCGAAGAAGCAAAATCCTTTGGCCAGGTCATTTCTGTTGGAATAAATTTGACACAGAAAATATCTCGATTTAATTTAAACTAATATAAGGAAAAACTGGCCTAATAAGAATTCTCTGACCTAGACATGGTTCAGAATTCCTGGAATTACTCTGTGAGTGAGATACATTTGTTTTTAATCACACAATTGAAAATTATACATACACATACAAATATGCAGTTTTGTTTCTTATTTTGTTGAGGTGAGATGGTCATAAAAATGGGTTCATACTATAGATATTGTTTTACAATTTACTTTTTGACTTCATAATATGTCTTAGAAATATTTCTATGTAAATATATAGAGATACATCCTCATTCTCCTTTTCTAATTATAGAGTTCAAATGTAAAAGTTAATAATCTTAAAAGTATGACAATGTAATTTCATTTCTAAAATGAAATTGAGTTATTTGTAGTGAGGTGGATGGACCTAGAGCCTGTCATACAGAGTGAAGTAAGTCAGAAAGAGAAAAACAAATACCGTATGCTAACACATATATATGGAATCTATAAAAAAAAAAAAAAAAAGGTTCTGAAGAACCTAGGGGTAGGACAGGAATAAAGACGCAGACGTAGAGAATGGACTTGAGAAAAAATAAAAATAAAAAATAAAATAAAATGAAAATACATGTGAAGTCAACCCATCAGATGGATCAATATTAAAATATTACTAACACCCCGGATAACCCTATCATGTCTCTCTCAGTCAATATACCCCAAAGGTAACTATCATGTGACTTTAATCATCATAGTTTATTTTTCCTGCTTTTAAAAATGGATTCATAACACATGTACACTTTTGTTTCCGAATTGTTTTGTTCAGCATTATTTTGTGAGATTATCCATATTGTTGTGAGAAACAGCTTTTTCATTCCGCTGTAATATTTCTTTATATGAACATTTATATGGGTATTTATGCTATTTACAGTTTTGGCTATTATAGATGAAATTAATATGAATATTTCTGTACATGTTTTCAGTAGATAAAAGTACTCATTTCATTTGAATATTTACGTGGGAGTAAAAATGGTAGGTCATTGGGTAAGCATATTTTTAGCTTGGGAGGTACTGCCAAAATGTTTTCCAAGGCAATTGTACTAATTTATACTCTGTCATAGTAGACTTGAGCTCCAGGGGCTCATTAAACTAAATATTTTTTCATTAAAAAAAAAAAGTGTGGTCATTCTAGTGAGAATGCAGTAATATTTTACATGGCTTTGATTTTAATTTCTCTGGAGTCTTATGATATTAATCACATTTTCCTTTTTATATTGCCTGTTGGAAATCCTCTTTGTAAAGTACTTTTTTCCAATCTTTTCTCTCTCTCTCTCTTTTTTAAACAGCTGTCTGTCATTTCCTTAGTGATTTCTGGGAGGTTGTCACATATTCTATATGAGTCATTCTTAGATATATATGAATATATATATACTTTTTTATTTTCTTTATACTCTCTCAGTTCTTCTTTAAGGATTAAAATTTTTCTTTTTACTATTTTAGTAATAATATTTTTGTTAAAGAAATATTTGCCTACTTCAAGGTCATGAAGATATTTTTTCATGTTATCTTCTAGAAACTTCATTGTTTAAACTTTCACTGTTAGGTGTCTGTTCCATCTGGGGTGGATATTTGAGCATAGTTCAGTTTTACCCATAATAGCATTCAAATGATCACCTCATTTTTGTAAACTGCTCCATAGTATTCCATAACAAGGATCTACATTAGTTTGTATATCTCTTCCTCACCTAATGGACATTTAATTCTACTGTTTGCTAATGCAAACATTATGGAAATAAATAGCCTTGTTCATGTCTCTGTGTCCATGTTTGTATTCCTCTAAAGCAGATGTGGAAAAGTGGAAATGGTAATTCAAACTTAAGTACTTTCAAATTTTTAGTACATCATATCAATGTGACCTCTTAAAATGTTGTTTATACATTGCACTATTGATAACTGGCAATGCATGAGCATGTTCTGTTGCTATCTCTTAGAACTTCACTAGAACATGGCCCTTTCTTGGAACTTTCTTCCCTAAATTTTTCTCTATGTTGTCTTTTATTTTTCAGAGAAAATATATTTTAAAGATGACACCTTTTTTCTGATTTTCCCAAATACCTTTCTACTAACAGTGAGGAATAAGTGTACGGATACTATAAACAAGATTATGTTCAAAAATCATGGTGGATCCTAATAAGTTTAGACTTTTTTTTAGGCTTTTGTATATATAAATATTTACATAAAAATATTTGGGGAGCAAAGTGCCAGAGAAAATTAAGTACATACCATTCTTGTTTATAGAGAGATGTTTCTGGGAGGTATCATCGTTGAAAGTCAGCTCACTAATCTGAATATGGATTCTTTTACACAGAACATTTGCCCGGTATGAGGCAAGTTGTATACTTATAGTGCTTTGCATATTAAACACACTCAAGTATTCATTTATTTATTAAAAAGTCTTACAGTGTACCTACAGAGGGCTTCCCTTTTCTGGTAAGAAAGTGGCAGAGGCCTACATTTAGAACTCACTACCCAGCTTTTGAAAATCAAATGAAACCATCAATGCTCAAAAATTGCAGAATATCTAGCAAACAGAGAATATAATATGTTTTAATATACATTTAAAGATGGAGGAAACTATCACCACTAACAGAACCAGCACTTGAGCCCATCTCATAAATGGAGAGTTAGGAGACGATTACATGGAAAAGAGGAGACGGCAGTCAGGGCCCAGCAATGGTGGAAAACAAATAAAACCATCTCCAGAAAGAAAGTGTCCCATCTGAAATGCAACAGAGCACTGGTTTGCAGGGATCTAAGGGGCAGGGGGGCTCGCAAGTGAAGAAAAGACAGCTTCTGGAATGCATTACCATGAGGCATCCTATGAAGAGTGGTAAAAGGACAAATAGAAATAAGTTTGGGAAATAAAGGGTTCTACAAAAACAACAAAACAAACAAATACAAGATTAAGGGGCTGCTGCAACTCTTAAAAAAAAAGTGGCATCTATCAAAAAATGCACTTTGCTGTACCAACAGAACAGGGCATATTTGAAGCTAGAAACTTGTAAACCACTTAAACCTTTCCCCTGTCTTCAAGCAATCACCTGTTTTCACTGATGCAGGAAAATCCAAATACTGTGTAATGAAAAGAAAATCCTGGGCAGCATTCATACAAAGCAAGTATAAAATGAAAGTAGACGATGTAAATTAAGTTTGATATCAATATTTTTTCTTAAATCAAGAATTCATTCTTATACTCCATTCAAATCCAGTAATACAGGGCTCTTCCTCACCTCACTCCATTCCATATTTGTATCTCCCTTCTCCCATGATGAATATCCTAGTGTCCCCCAAAACCATAATTATATTTACTCATTGACTCTATCATTTTAAGTAGGGACGTAGAACTGAAATAACTATCTCTCTGCTCCACCATTCATATATTATTACCTCTCAAATAATCAGACCAGATCTGATACATTCCTGAGCACAATCCTACCTAGTTTAGTATAAAATTGTACTTATAAGATTAACAAGAACCAGCGACTATGTAAAAAGTGTGTTGCCATGCTAGGTTACATAAAGTAGAATTTCTGACCATTTTTTCAACCTAGGCCTATGTAACAATAATATCTGTATATATTAATAATTATTATTGTGACTCACCATTCTTGATAAATATAGGTTAGGAGCTTTGGCATCGAGAAGAGTGTGTGTACTATTCACAGCTATTCATCATTAACTATAGCTTCACCATTTTTTCTTCCCCTTATATTTAATGCAAGTGAATGAAAATGATATTTTTTTCAGGGCTAGTCTTCATTCCACTGTAATTTGCATTTAAAAGATCAAAACAGATTTAAATTTAAAAAAAGATCAAAACAAACATTAATTATTTACGTAGACATTTTATTGAAGTATACGGGTATGCAGAAACTTACAAAGATCACAAATGAACAGCTAGATGAATTTTCACAAGCTAAACACACTTGTGTAACTGACACCTGACTCAAGAAAGAACATCAGAAAAACAGAAAAAAACTCTCATGCCACTTTTCATTCATGAGTAACCACAATCCTGAATTGTAATACTATCCATTAGTTTTTTCTTGTTTTGAAATTTATATAACTATATACAATGTGAACTCTTGGTGTCTGCCTCCTTTTTCAGTATTATGTTTGGGTATAAGCAGTTTTAGTTCACTCTCAGTATTATATAGTTAACCATTATTTGAACAAAGCAAAAACAATATTTATGTTTTCAATTTTTGATTGGCAATTGATTTCCAGTTTTTTCTTATTATGAATATAAGAATATAAATATGTGTGTAACGTATTTTGGTGACCATATATTTGCATTTCTATTGGGTATATATACCTAGAATTAGATTTTTTGGGTAAATTATCATTTATATTTAGATTTGGTACATACTGCCAAGTGGTTATCCAAAACGGGCCCAGCAATTTATACTTTTACCAGGAATGTATGAAAGACCTGTTACCTCCTCCTCTTCCAAATTCTTCTCTAATCTTGGTTTGTTCTTTCTCTCATTCTTTCTTTTTTTTTTAACTTTGTACTTTATTCTTTCTCCCTGCCCACTCCACAGTTTTTCTCCCTCCCCCCTCTTTCTCCCTTCCTCTGTCTCCCTCTGTCTTTCTCCCTTCTTCTCTCCTTCCCTCTTTCTCCTTTCTTTTTTCTTATTTTGTCATTTTTGTTTTAGCCTTTCTGTTGCTGTGCTTTAGTATCTGATTGTGTTTTACATTTGCACCTATCTGAAGAATAATTATGTTGAGTACCTTTTCATATGTTATTGGTCATTTGGATCCCTGCCTTTGTGAAGTGCCTGTGAGAAACATTTTGTCACCTTTTTTCTTGGACTGAATTTTTTCTTATTACTTTTTATGAGTTCTTTATACATTCTAGACATAGCATAAAACAACTGCCTTATCCCATGCTGTGGCTTGCCTTTTTACTGCATTAATGGTGTTATTTGCTGACCAATATTTCTTATCCTTGATATAGTCTGGTATATCAGTCCTCTTCAGTGAGTGCTTTTTATTTCCTAGTTAAGAAATATTTATGGATTTCAATATGATAAAGCTATTCTCCCTTGTTTTCTTGCAAAAACTTTATTGCTTTTATCTTTATATTTGGACATATACTTCTGGAAGTATTTCTGTCTATGATGACAGGTGGGGTAAATTTCATTTTGTTTTCATATGGATATCTGTTTGAGCTAGCACTGATTATTGAAAATATTTTTTTCTCACTGCATTAGATTATCAGGTTTGTCACAGGCAGTTTATTGTATGCATAGACTGCTGTTTCTGGATTCTCTATTTTGTATTGGGTTGGCCAGAAAGTTCTTTCAGTTTTTTCCATAAGATGTTATGGAAAAACCCAAACAAACTTTTTGGCCAACTCAATACTATTGGTTTATTTGTCTTTTCTTGCTCTAATACTATATTATTTTAATTAGTAAAGCTTTTAATATATCTTGATTTCTGGTAGTGTAATTCCTTCAGCTTTGTTCTTTTTCAAGATTATTATTCTTTGAAACATCTTGTCTGTTTATACACACACACACACATGTGCACACACACACAAACAAGCAAACACAACTGCTGGGATTTTTAGTAAAATTGAGTTTTCAAATCCATTCGGGTAAAATTGAAATTTTTACCAAATTATGTCTTCCAACTAAGCACATGTTATGATGTCTCACTCGATTTTTCTGTATCTTAATTAATGATTTCTAAATCTCATTGTAGAGTTCTTTCAGGTCTGATAGATATATTCCTAAGTTTCTGATGAATATTGATGCTATTAAAACTATCATATTTTCAAATGTAATTTTCTAGTTGTTTAATGCTTGCATTATAATACAGTTTATCTTCGCAGATAGCCATTTTATATCAAAATATTATATCTGATTATGAAATCAGCTTCCAACATGGTAGAATGAGGAGCTTGAAAGTTGTAAAGGTGGACAAAATTGTAAAATACAACCATTTCAGTGCTCAGGAATTCAAAAGTAGATAATCAAGAAAGAAGCATTTATTAATGAAAATGACTAAATTTCAAGTAAAAACAGCATAGTCCATGACATTTTTGCCCAAAGCTTCTCCCATTTCCCCCAGCTTGGTCTGCATAGTAGTACAACCATGGTGGGGTAGGCTGTGAATATAAGTTTTGCCACCAAAAGGGGCACGCTTGGTTTGGATTGTGTCATTTGAAGTGACAACATCCATGATAAGGGAACAAAGAGAGCCAGTGGTTTCTATCCTGAGATCACAGGCCTGCTTGATGGAAATAAGAAACCTGTGCACTAGCAAAGGAGAACAGGGAGGTGAGATAGTCATACATCCCAGGTTGACCAGAGGCTGTGTATGTGTGCTACATAAACTGTGTGTATGTGCCAACCACCTGCACATCCCTGGCAGAAGAAGCCTGTAATGACCAGGGGGAGATGTCAGAGAGCCCATCTGAAACACAAAGCAGACTTAAAAATAGCCTGAAGTTTGAATGTGCTCCCTGGCCCCCACACACATCCTTCAGCACATAGTGGAAGACTTACTGGTTTGTAGTGTTTGAGCCCAATCTTTGGCTGAAAAATAAGCTATGTAAACTCAAGCTTGACCTTTGGGGAGTCAGGCTTAAAATCAAGAAAGAAAAAAAGAAGAAAAAGAAAACTAAGCAGAGGCATCAGCAGCTGCACATTGTTCAAGAAACAGACTTCATAGATTTACTCCTGCTGTAAAACCTGCACAAAATGCATGGAGTGGCGTTCGAGGGCTCTGAAAAGTAATCATACCAGGTAAATTGAGGAAGAAGACCATAATGTAAAGCATCATTGACCTAATGGTGAGATTGCTTGCTATTGTTTTCCTCCAGTATTTCTGGCCAGTGCAGAAGTGGGCACTGGTTAGCATACAGAGAGGGCTCTAGGAGAAGCCCTCCAGTTCTGGCTCAGAGTGAGAAGGAACACTCATCACGCTCGGAGAGAGTGAGGCACCTCCTCTCCCTTTTCTCATATTTTCCTTCCGCTACCTCATGTCTCAAGCCATTCCACCGTAGCATTGGCGGCGGCAGCAACAGGAGCCCAGAGGAGCCCAAACTCTAAAAGAGGAGCATCTTCTGCTCCCATTGCCAGATCTGTGTTCTAAGGATGGTGGGATCAGCCCCCATTGCTTTTTTTCTCTCTCTCTCTCTCTTTTCCCACTGCTTGACTTTCATTTTCGTCCTTGTAATGATACCCTTCACTCTTACAATGTGGTCTAATTTTCCCTCTTCTAGTAAAAGAAAGGACAAAAAATATATGACGTATATCGTATGATTCTATTATACAAAGTTCAAAACAGACAAGTGTTTAGGGAAGCATTTTGGGGTGATCAAAACTATTTTAAAAAGCATGGAACTAACTACCCTACAAATCAGGGTAGAACATAATGGGAAGGAACAGGGTCATCATATAGTGAGCTCAGTGAAAAGGTGAAAATGGGTGAGTAGCTCCGGGGGCATAAACTGTATATCTAACCAAAACCCCAAATCTGGAAGCACAGATAATGTTTGTCTTCTACACTTGGTGTTTCAACACAGTATACTGTGGAGACCTGACACTGAATACACATTACATATGTAGAGAGAATAAAACTCCTTCCTCTACATTGTACGTATTTGTATTAAAGGTTTTTATTCATGTCAAGTAATTTATCCTGGTTCTATGATACTCTTGGAATCTAAAATGCCACCTTGCTTTAGGCTCTGTGCACAACTATTGGCTTCGTAAATACTGACCCACCAGTATACATCTACACTCAGTTTACAAGGCATTCTCAGTGCGCCTTTTCATTTTGAATTATTGTGCTTTAAGTTCTCAGCATATATAAGTTTTACATTATGCTTAGCCGCATGTTCTTAGCCCTCTTCCTCAGTTTCACCTCTTGGTGAGACACTGAGTATCCTTCGCGAGACTTTAAG
Source organism: Balaenoptera physalus (assembly GCF_965194825.1). Lineage (NCBI taxonomy): Eukaryota > Metazoa > Chordata > Mammalia > Artiodactyla > Balaenopteridae > Balaenoptera > Balaenoptera physalus. The sequence continues at coordinate 46,132,268 of NC_138886.1, forward strand.
TATCTTCATTTTCTGCCATTACCTCCTCCAGTTTCTTTAGTGCTGCTTTTAGATATAAAAATTTTTAAAGAAATCTATTAATAGCTACCACTTATCAAGTGCTTACTATAAATTTTATATACATCATCTCATGTAATACTTAAAATAAAAGAGGTTAATGTTTCACAGATTTAAAGAATTGAGATTCAAAGAAGTTGAATAACTTGGCCACCATCAGAGAGATAATAAGACATACTTGAATTTTAGATGTCTCTCATTCATTCATTCATTCATTCATTCATCCATTCAGTATCTGATATTGGCTAGCTCTCATGCCAGTTGTTTGTGACACACTGGCAATGGGAGATAGCCAGAGTCCTCTCCCCATGGAGTTGACAACTACATGACAACTAATGTATATAGAAACAAATAACACCCAAATAAATGCATAATTACAAACTCTGTCTATATGCTACAGTGAATGGAAATCATCTGTAGTCGAGACTGCTAATTGACTTGTGCAGAGACTGACATGTCTAGAATAACCCTTTGCTTTATACAACATAACCCTTCATATTCACAGTGATGTAGCATCTGTTGAGGTGGGACAGGCATTTCTGAAAATTAGTTTCAGAATGATTCTACCAGAGCTCTACCTTACAGGATGAGGTATTAATTAGTACTCAGTAACATCAGTCAGAACTTCAGTCATCCACAGACATAACACTGGTCCTCAGTATAATGAACAGGCTGGAAGGGGACTTCAGAAGCTGAGTTCTGAGAGGCTGTTCATAAAAAATTGATTTAATTGATTTTTCATATTTATGTTCTAAGACAGCGGTTCCCAGCTTTTCCCAATAAGAGGACCTTTTTAATTTTATACATATCCACACATAATAAGAAATGTATTTTTGATAATTTTGGATTGGGAAAATCCAAGTCTAAAAGCTTTTACAGTATCAGAAACAATAAAATTAGTTTGCATTTTATTAATTAGTAAAGCATCTTGATATATTTAAAAACTAACGGTATGTGTGTTTGGCCTCCAAGTACTATTTTACTAACTCTACTAGGGGGTTAGGAGCTATGTCCCCAAACTATGGGTTCAAAATGCCTTGGCTACATTAGTTGCTAGTTGTGTGACCTGAGCATGATTACTTAACCTCTATATGCCTCAGTATCTAGACAATGATAATATCAAAAACAACTATAATAAAGTATATGCCTCAAAGAATTTTTTAAAGGCTTCATGATGTGTGTGTGTGTGTGTATGTGTGTGTGCATGTGCACTATGCTTGCATATGTGAAACTTTGAAATGAAGTAAGTTATACACACAGAGAAATCCAAACAATATTTCATTCAGTTCAGTAACTGGTATCCCTGTCAAAGAAGCAGGCCTCGTCAGCACTCAATAAAGCATCCTCTTGGCCCCTCCAGTCCCTGTCCCTTCCCAAGGCAGCCACTGCCCTGACTTCTAATAACAGAGATTAGTTTTGCCTTGTGTTCATACATTGTGAAAATGGCACCGCATACATATCTGACTCATTCCTTCAGCATTAAGCTTACGATGTCCAACCATAATTTTAAGTGTATTATACATTGGATATCCTCATTGCTCTATAGTATTCCATTGTTTGAACCTTGCGGAGCTTTTTGTAGAAGAAAAATGCTCACTACATTTTACTGGTGGTAACCTGATGATAGGAGCTTTTCAATACATCAGCCCACAGGCAAATGAAGGTACGATGTCATCATTATCTGTGCTCTGCACAAACAGAGATGACACGTGGAAAGCAGCATGGTGTCCCTGTTAAGGGACACAAATTAACCCTTATTTAACCTCTCTAAGCTTCAGTGTCCATATGTTTTTTTCTTCTTTTGTACAGCAGTTTCTTATTAGCTATCCATTTTATACATATTAGTGTACATATGTCAATCCCAATCTTCCAGTTGATCACACCACCACCCCCCGCCTCTTTCCCCCCTTGGTGTCCATACGTCTGTTCTCTACATCTGTGTCTCAATTTCTACCCTGCAAACCCATTCATCTGTACCATTTTTCTAGGTTCCACATATATGCGTTAATATATGATATTTGTTTTCCTCTTTCTGACTTACTTCACTCTGTATGACAGTCTCTGGATCCATCCACGTCCCTACAAATAACCGAATTTTGTTCCTTTTTATGGCTGAGTAATATTCCATTGTATATAAGTACCACATCTTCTTTATCCATTCGTCTGTCAATGGGCATTTAGGTTGCTTCCATGACCTGACTATTGTAAATAGTGCTGCAATGAACATTGGGGTGCATGTGTCTTTTTGAATTGTGGTTTTCTCTGGGTATATGCCCAGTAGTGGGATTGCTGGATCATATGGTAATTCTATTTTTAGTTTTTTTTAAGGAACCTCCATACTGTTCTTCATAGTGGCTGTACCAATTTACATTCCTAACAATAGTACAAGAGGGTTCCCTTTTCTCCACACCCTCTCCAGCATTTGTTGTTTGTAGATTTTCTGATGATGCCCATTCTAACTGGTGTCAGGTGATACCTCATTGTAGTTTTGATTTGCATTTCTCTAATAATTAGTGACGTTGAGCAGCTTTTCATGTGCTTCTTGGCCATCTGTATGTCTTCTTTGGAGAAATGTCTATTTAGGTCTTCTGCCCATTTTTGGATTGGGTTGTTTGTTTTTTTAATATTGAGCTGCATGAGCTGTTTATATATTTTGGAGATGAATCCTTGTCCATTGATACGTTTGCAAATATTTTCTCCCATTCTGAGGGTTGTCTTTTCATCTTGTTTGTAGTTTCCTTTGCTTTGCAAAAGCTTTTAAGTTTCATTAGGTCCCATTTGTTTATTTTTGTTTTTATTTCCATTTCTCTAGGAGGTAGATCAAAAACGATCTTGCTGTGATTTATGTCAAAGAGTGTTCCTCCTATGTCTCCCCCTAAGGTTTTTAGAGTGTCCTGTCTTACATTTAGGTCTCTAATCCATTTTGAGTTTATTTTTGTATATGGTGTTAGGGAGTGTTCTATTTTCATTTTTTTTAAGTGTAGCTGTCCAGTATTCCCAGCACCACTTATTGAAAAGACTGTCTTTTCTCCATTGTATATCCTTGCCTCATTTGTCAGATTAGTTGACCATAGGTGCGTGGGTTTATCTCTGGGCTTTCTATCCTGTTCCATACATCTATATTTCTGTTTTTGTGCCACTACCATATTGCCTTGATTACTATAGCTTTGTAATATAGTCTGAAGTCAGGGAGTCTGATTCTTGCAGCTCCATTTTTTTCCCTCAAGACTGCTTTGGCTATTCAGGGTCTTTTGTGTCTCCATACAAATTTTAACATTTCTTGTTCTAGTTCTGTAAAAAAATGCCACTGGTAATTTGATAGGGATTGCACTGAATCTGTAGATTGCTTTGGGTAGTATAGTCATTTTCAAAGTATTGATTCTCCCAATCCAAGAACATGGTATATATCTCTCATCTGTTAGTACCATCTTTAATTTCTTTCATCAGTGTGTTATAGTTTTCTGCATACAGGTCTTTTGTCTCCCTAGGTAGGTTTATTCCAGGTATTTTATTCTTTTTGTTGCAATGGTAAATTGGAGTGTTTCCTTAATTTCTCTTTCAGGTTTTTCATCACTAATGCATAGGAATGCAAGAGATTTCTGTGCATTCGTTTTGTATCTTGCAACTTTACCAAATTCACTGATTAGCTAGAGTAGTTTTCTGGTGGCATCTTTTAGATTCTGTGTGTATAGTATCATGTCATCTGCAAACAGTGACAGTTTTACTTCTTCTTTTCCAACTTGTATTACTTTTATTTCTTTTTCTTCTCTGATTGCCGTGGCTAGGACTTCCAAAACTATGTTGAATAATAGTGTCAAGAGTGGACATCCTTCTCTTCTTTCTGATCTTAGAGGAAATGCTTTCAGTTTTTCACCATTGAGAATGATGTTTCCTGTGGGTTCGTCGTATATGGCTTTATTATGCTGAGGTAGGTTCCCTCGATGCCCACTATCTGGAGAGTTTTTTGTAAGCAAATGTTGCATTTTGGCAAAAGCTTTTTCTGCATCTATTGAGATGATCATATGGTTTTTATTCTTCAATTTGTTAATATGGTGTATCACATTGATTGATTTGCATATATTGAAGAATCCTTGCATCCCTGGGATAAATCCCACTTGATCATGGTGTATGATCCTTTTAATGTGTTGTTGGATTCTGTTTGCTAGTATTTTGTTCAGGATTTTTGTATCTATATTCATCAGTGATATTGGTCTGTAATTTTCTTTTTTTTTTGTAGTATCTTTGTCTGGTTTTGGTATCAGGGTGATGGTGGCCTCATAGAAAGAGTTTGGGAGTGTTCCTTCCTCTGCAATTTCTTGGAAGAGTTTGAGAAGGATGGGTGTTAGCTCTTCTCTAAATATTTGATAGAATTCACCTGTGAAGCCATCTGGTCCTGGAGTTTTGTTTGTTGGAAGATTTTTAACCACAGTTTCAATTTCATTACTTGTGATTGGTCTGATCATATTTTCTATTTCTTCCTGGTTCAGTCTTGGAATGTTATACCTTTCTAAGAATTTGTCCATTTCTTCCAGGTTGTCCATTTTATTGGCATAGAATTGCTTGTAGTAGTCACTTAGGATGCTTTGTATTTCTGTGGTGTCTGTTGTAACTTCTTTTTCATTTCTAATTTTATTGAATTGAGTCCTCTCCCTCTTTTTCTTGATGAGTCTGGCTAATGGTTTATTAATTTTGTTTATCTTCTCAAAGAACCAGCTTTTTGTTTTATTGATCTTCGCTATTGTTTTCCTTGTTTCTATTTCATTTATCTCTGCTCTGATCTTTATGATTGCTTTCCTTCTACTAACTTTCGGTTTTGTTTGTTCTTTCTCTAGTTCCTTTAGGTGTAAGGTTAGATTGTTTTTTTCAGATTTTTCTTGTTTCTTGAGTAGGTTTCTATTGCCATAAACTTCCCTCTTAGAACTGCTTTTGCTGCATCCCATAGGTTTTGGATTGTTGTGTTTTCGTTGTAATTTGTCTCTAGGTATTTTTTGATTTCCTCTTTGATTTCTTCATTGATCTCTTGGTGGTTTAGTAACGTAGTGTTTAGCCTCCATGTGTTTGCATTTTTTACGTTATTTTTCCTTTAATTTATTTCTAATCTCATAGCACTGTGGTCAGAAAAGATGTGTGATATGATTTCAATCTTCTTAAATTTACTGAGGCTTGATTTGGGACCCAAGATGTGATCTATCCTGGAGAATGTTCCATGTGCACTTGAGAAGAAACTGTAATCTGCTGTTTTTGGATGGAATGTCCTATAAATATCAATTAAATCTATCTGGTCTATTGTGTCATTTAAAGCTTCTGTTTCTTTATTAATTTTCTGTTTGGATGATCTGTCCATTGGTGTAAGTGAGGTGTTAAAGCACCCCACTATTACTGTGTTACTGTCGATTTCCTCTTTTATAGCTGTTAGCAGTTGCCTTATGTATTGAGATGCTCCTATATTGGGTGCATATATATTTATAATTGTTATATCTTCCTATTGGATTGATCCCTTGATCATCATGTAGTGTCCTTCCTTGTCTCTTGTAACATTCTTTATTTTAAAGTCTATTTTATCTGATATGAGTATTGCTACTCCAGCTTTCTTTTGATTTCCATTTGCATGGAATATCTTTTTCCATCCCCTCACTTTCAGTCTGTATGTGTCCCTAGGTCTGAAGTGGGTCTCTTGTAGACAGCCTATATATGGGTCTTGTTTTTGTTTACATTCAGCCAGTCTGTGTCTTTTGGTTGGAGCATTTAATCCATTCACGTTTAAGGTAATTATCGATATGTATGTTCCTATTACCATCTTCTTAATTGTTATGGGTTTGTTTTTGTAGGTCCTTTTCTTCTCTTGTGTTTCCCACTTAGAGAAGTTCCTTTAGCATTTGTTGTAGAGCTGGTTTGGTGGTGCTGAATTCTCTTAGCTTTTGCTTGTCTGTAAAGCTTTTGATTTCTCCGTCGAATCTGAATGAGATCCTTGCCGGGTCGAGTAATCTTGGTTGTAGGTTCTTCCCTTTCATCATTTTAAGTATATCATGCCACTCCCTTCTGGCTTGTAGAGTTTCTGCTGAGAAATCAGCTGTTAACCTTATGGGAGTTCCCTTGTATGTTATTTGTCGTTTTTCCTTTGTTGCTTTCAATAATTTTTCTGTCTTTGATTTTTGTCAATTTGATTACAATGTGTCTCAGCATGTTTCTCCTTGGGTTTATCCTGCCTGGGGGTCTCTGTGCTTCCTGGACTTGGGTGGCTATTTCCTTTCCCATGTTAGGGAAGTTTTCGACTGTAATTTCTTCAAATATTTTCTCGGGTTCTTTCTCTCTCTCTTCTCCTTCTGGGACCCCTATAATGGGAATGGTGTTGCGTTTAATGTTGTCCCAGAGGTCTCTTAGGCTGTCTTCATTTCTTTTCATTCTTTTTTCTTTATTCTGTTCCGTGGCAGTGAATGCCACCATTCTGTCTTCCAGGTCACTTATCCGTTCTTCTGCCTCAGTTATTCTGCTATTGATTCCTTCTACTGTATTTTTCATTTCAGTTATTGTATTGTTCATCTCTCTTTGTTTCTTCTTTATTTCTTCTCGGTGTTTGTTCTTTAATTCTTCTAGGTCTTTGTTAAACATTTCTTGCATCTTCTTGATCTTTGCCTCCATTCTTTTTCCAAGGTCCTGGATCATCTTCACTGTCATTATTCTGAATTCTTTTTCTGGAAGGTTGCCTATCTCCACTTCATTCAGTTGTTTTTCTCGGGTTTTATCTTGTTCCTTCATCTGGTACATAGCCCTCTGCCTTTTCATCTTGTCTATCTTTCTGTGATGGTGGTTTTCGTTCCATATGCTGCAGGATTGTAGTTCTTCTTGATTCTCTCAGAGTCCATATCGTTAAAGTGGGGATAATAACAGCACCTCTCTCAAGGAGTTGTGTCAATTATATCACATAATAAATGTAAAACGCTTTTCACTAAGTATTGTATAAACTTTACTTAAATAATAATTATACTTCTGTATGTTAATATTGTATATGTCATATGACATGTTTCATTTATATACATATAAAAATAGTTTAATTAAATATATATTACATAAATTTCAGTATATGAACAAAATATTTAGAAATTAAGTATTATTAAATTTATATAACTCTATATCATATGGGTTATATTAATATTAGTATAGTTAATGTGATAAGAACTATTAATATATCAGTATGTACACATTACATTTGAACATAATTTGTGTCTAACTCATCACATCTCCTGGCCTGTGCAGATGTGGCCCCAATACATGAGATTGTAGTATTATGTTCCTCAGTGTTTACTGAGGACTATCTAGAAGAACCACTGCAAGGCCCTGTGAGGGGTACATTAGGTCGCTCCCTTTTGACTATTCTGAGTACAGAGAGAAACTGAGTGCAGAGAATGCAGCCCATGTCCTCACTGGAGCATGCCCTGGGCACCCACTACTAAAGTTACTGTTTTTAATTAGGTCTGCATTCCCAGAATCTGCTCCCCAGTAGCTGTGCCCCATTTACTACTCAGGTTCCAGGATGGAAGTGCAATTAGAGACCATAGTCCAAGTGGACCCAGGCCTTCCTAATTCACCTACCAGAGATACTAAAAGAAAGAGGAAATATTTGATATCTCCTGATACTAGAAAGATGCCTGCAATTTTGTGGTCAAGAAGAAAGTGGTTGGAAGACTGGATGAATGTGTGATGGTATCAGTATGGTCTAAGCAGTGAAAATATCCATCTCTCTAGACTTTGCCTGGGGGCCTAGGGCCATCAAGGCATCATTGTTCCCAAGGCCCCTTCATCTTTAATGTAGGGATGCTAAGACTGAAGTGAGGACCTGGTGGCACAGTTGGATCCTGACTCTGAGGATTCCTGAAGGTATTCACAGAAGAGGCCTTTAGGAAAAGAAGGGAGTTACTGACTTTAGAGGAAGCATTTTCTGTGAGTTTTCATAAAGTTAGACATGGATGACTCTGCCTGTGACTTTCCCTTCTTTGTTGTGTTAAAACTTTCTTCAGTGAACTTGAAATTGTCAAATCAATCACTTTTGTGGTGATTTGTGTGTTTGGAGGAGGAGAAGAGATGAAAATGGAAGGTGTTAGGTGTTCAAATTTCCAGCTTTTGGTTTGGACTTAAGATTAAATATAAGACTAAACATTTCCCCAGAACTAATAGGATAACCTTGACATAAGAATCATTAACAAATGGTAGTTGGTTTTTTTTTTCTCAAAATGAAATATGTGTTGTGAATTAAAATGTTGATTGTGTAAGCCTTATTAAAATAGCCACTGGTCATTGAATGAGCCAGATGTTTTAGATGTCATTTTCAGATCCTCATGATAATCCTAAGAAGAAGTTATTTTTTAAGGCCATGATGAGCAAAAAGACTCAAAAAGTTTACTTTATTTAAGATTTACTGAATATTAGGGTCTTGGCTGAACCATTTTTATTTCACCTTCCAGGAGGTACATAATTCTCAGGAAGATTGAGGAGGCGTTGAGAGTTTCTAAATCATCTAGTCCTGCACATCAAAAGATGATTTTGGCTCATATTTGGAAACAGGTAAGAAAGGGGTTAGAAGGTGACCTTTAGTTACAATGTCTAACTCTAACACACCAGTATACACACAGGAAACAAATAGACATGATCCCCCATTTTTTTTTAATTTTATGAATCCATGTGGATTTTTGAGGAATGAAACTTTTTGAAATCATCAGATCTCCATAACTGAATTCAAGGAATGATTATAAAGATAAATTTAACTTGAAAAAAAGTTTGATCATTAGTGAAAATCCCTGGGTGCTCTCTAGACAAATCTTACATTCATCACCACAGATACAGCAGCTATTCTTTCTGAGTCTCCACCCCTAATTGCATGTTTGTACTCTATTCCTGTTTCCGTTTAGAAAGAGAAATTAGTCATGCCTGGAATTCCCTTAAAGCATATACAAGTGTTAAGTTTATAGTTTAAACAAAATGATTTATACTTTCCTTTTTATAAAGAAAGAAAAAATGCTGTGCTTTCATACTACTTTGGAGAAAAAGGAAGAGATTCAAGAAAACAAAACAATAACCAAAAAAAGTCAATTAAGTAAGAATGTAAGAAATATAAGAAAATAAGAAATGTAAGAATATAAGAAAGCAATAAAAGACGATATATATTTATAAGTTGTAGAGTGTTGAGATCTGTGTATTCAGAGGAAAGTATATGGCTGGAAAATATTGGAAAGCTTCAAAAATTTTACATAAATTAGCCCTTGATATGCTAGATGAGCAAAATATGAAATGAATTGAAATGAAGTAAAATAAAAGTTACAAAGATAGAGAAGTAGGGAAATATCATGTGAGTTTATCTGGTAGTGGGCTGTCCATCTGGTTGAATTGGACTTGTTTAAACACTGACTAAGGCTGGCATATAGGGAAGAAGCTACTGTGAAGTATTGGGTTGGCCAAAAGGTTCGTTCGTTTTTTTTCCCATAAGATGGCTCTTGTAGCACTTAGTTATCTTTAACTTCATTCAAAACAATTTTGTTAGATTGTATTGTGACAGCTGTCATATCAGCATGCATTTTAAAAAAGACTTATCAAAATTGGTGAATTTTTGTGTATCCATTTTAATATTGAAGAGAGAAGGAAAAAGCAACATTTTCTGCACATTATGCTTTATTATTTCAAGAAAGGTAAAAATGCAATGGAAACGCAAAACAAAGATTTGTGCAGTGTATGGAGAAGGTGCTGTGACTGATCAAACGTGTCAAAAGTGGCTTGTGAAGTTTTGTGCTGGAGATTTCTCACTGGATGATGCTCCACACTCAGGTGGAACAGTTGAAGTTGATACTGATCAAATCAAGACATTCATTGAGAACAATCAACATTACACCATGCGGGAGATGACTGACATACTAAGGATTCCAAATCAAGCATTGAAAATCATTTGCACCAGCTTGGTTATGGGAATTGCTTTAATGTTTGGGTTCCACATAAGTTAAGCAAAAAAAACCTTCTACACTATATTTCTGCATGTGATTCTCTACTTAAACATAATGAAAACGTTCTGTTTTTAAAACAAATTGTGACAGGCAATGAAAAGTGGATATTGTACGATAATGTGGAATGGAAAAAATTGTGGGGCAAGCGAAATGAACCACTACCAACCACACCAAAGGCAGGTGTTCATCCAAAGAAGGTGATATTGTGTATATGGTGGGATTGAAAGTGAGTCCTCTATTATGAACTCCTTCCGGAAAACCAAACAGTTAATTCCAACAAGGACTGCACCCAAGTAGACCAACTGAAAAAATCACTCAATGAAAAGCTCCCAGAATTAGTCAAGAAAAAACGCATAATCTTCCATCAGTGTAACACAAGACCACATGTTTCTTTGAAGACCAGGCAAAAACTGTTGCAGCTTGGCAGGGAACTTCTGATTCATCCTCTGTATTCACCAGACATTGCATCTTTGGATTTCCATTTATTTCGGTCATTACAAAATTCTCTTAATGGAAAAAATTTCAGTTCCTTAGAAGACTGTAAAAGGCACCTGGAACAGTTCTTTGCTCAAAAAGATAAAGTTTTGGGATGATGGAATTATGAAGTTGCCTGAAAAATGGCAGAAGGTAATGGAACAAAAGGGTGAAAACGGAGATAACCTCATCCACCAGAGGGCAGATAGCAGAAGCAAGAAGAACTACAATCCTGCAGCATATGGAACGAAAACCACCATCACAGAAAGATAGACAAGATGAAAAGGCAGAGGGCTATGTACCAGATGAAGGAACAAGATAAAACCCGAGAAAAACAACTGAATGAAGTGGAGATAGGCAACCTTCCAGAAAAAGAATTCAGAATAATGACAGTGAAGATGATCCAGGACCTTGGAAAAAGAATGGAGGCAAAGATCAAGAAGATGCAAGAAATGTTTAACAAAGACCTAGAAGAATTAAAGAACAAACACCGAGAAGAAATAAAGAAGAAACAAAGAGAGATGAACAATACAATAACTGAAATGAAAAATACAGTAGAAGGAATCAATAGCAGAATAACTGAGGCAGAAGAACGGATAAGTGACCTGGAAGACAGAATGGTGGCATTCACTGCCACGGAACAGAATAAAGAAAAAAGAATGAAAAGAAATGAAGACAGCCTAAGAGACCTCTGGGACAACATTAAACGCAACACCATTCCCATTATAGGGGTCCCAGAAGGAGAAGAGAGAGAGAAAGAACCCGAGAAAATATTTGAAGAAATTACAGTCGAAAACTTCCCTAACATGGGAAAGGAAATAGCCACCCAAGTCCAGGAAGCACAGAGACCCCCAGGCAGGATAAACCCAAGGAGAAACATGCTGAGACACATTGTAATCAAATTGACAAAAATCAAAGACAGAAAAATTATTGAAAGCAACAAAGGAAAAACGACAAATAACATACAAGGGAACTCCCATAAGGTTAACAGCTGATTTCTCAGCAGAAACTCTACAAGCCAGAAGGGAGTGGCATGATATACTTAAAATGATGAAAGGGAAGAACCTACAACCAAGATTACTCGACCCGGCAAGGATCTCATTCAGATTCGACGGAGAAATCAAAAGCTTTACAGACAAGCAAAAGCTAAGAGAATTCAGCACCACCAAACCAGCTCTACAGCAAATGCTAAAGGAACTTCTCTAAGTGGGAAACACAAGAGAAGAAAAGGACCTACAAAAACAAACCCATAACAATTAAGAAGATGGTAATAGGAACATACATATCGATAATTATCTTAAACGTGAATGGATTAAATGCTCCAACCAAAAGACACAGACTGGCTGAATGTAAACAAAAACAAGACCCATATATAGGCTGTCTACAAGAGACCCACTTCAGACCTAGGGACACATACAGACTGAAAGTGAGGGGATGGAAAAAGATATTCCATGCAAATGGAAATCAAAAGAAAGCTGGAGTAGCAATACTCATATCAGATAAAATAGACTTTATTTTTTTTATTTTTTTATTTTTTTCAAGATGAAAAAAAAATTAATTACATGGGACTGAGTGAACTGATGAGGATGAGTATAATTTTTGTGACTTTCTGTCTGAATTAAAAAAAAAAAGAATCCCACAAGGACTCAGAGGCAAAGGATATACAAATCAATTTTCACTGCAAAGTAAAGGAGCTGTTACAGTGGAGGATTACTGGACTGAATGTCAATATTATGACATAGTATGAGTGTGTTTCATGTTTGGTAATTGCAATCATTGTTGCTTTTGTTGTGGTCATCCATGTACAATGCTTGGTGTCAGTCTATTTATCTCTTGTAAAAAATAAAATACAGTGTGTGTGTGTGAAAAAATAAATAAATAAATAAAATAAAATAGACTTTAAAATAAAGAATGTTACAAGAGACAAGGAAGGACACTACATGATGATCAAGGGATCAATCCAATAGGAAGATACAACAATTATAAATATATATGCACCCAACATAGGAGCATCTCAATACATAAGGCAACTGCTAACAGCTATAAAAGAGGAAATCGACAGTAACACAGTAATAGTGGGGTGCTTTAACACCTCACTTACACCAATGGACAGATCATCCAAACAGAAAATTAATAAAGAAACAGAAGCTTTAAATGACACAATAGACCAGATTTAATTGATATTTATAGGACATTCCATCCAAAAACAGCAGATTACAGTTTCTTCTCAAGTGCACATGGAACATTCTCCAGGATAGATCACATCTTGGGTCCCAAATCAAGCCTCAGTAAATTTAAGAAGATGGAAATCATATCACGCATCTTTTCTGACCACAGTGCTATGAGATTAGAAATAAAGGAAAAATAACGTAAAAAATGCAAACACATGGAGGCTAAACACTACGTTACTAAACCACCAAGAGATCAATGAAGAAATCAAAGAGGAAATCAAAAAATACCTAGAGACAAATTACAACGAAAACACAACAATCCAAAACCTATGGGATGCAGCAAAAGCAGTTCTAAGAGGGAAGTTTATGGCAATAGAAACCTACTCAAGAAACAAGAAAAATCTGAAAAAAACAATCTAACCTTACACCTAAAGGAACTAGAGAAAGAAGAACAAACAAAACCGAAAGTTAGTAGAAGGAAAGCAATCATAAAGATCAGAGCAGAGATAAATGAAATAGAAACAAGGAAAACAATAGCGAAGATCAATAAGACAAAAAGCTGGTTCTTTGAGAAGATAAACAAAATTAATAAACCATTAGCCAGACTCATCAAGAAAAAGAGGGAGAGGACTCAATTCAATAAAATTAGAAATGAAAAAGAAGTTACAACAGACACCACAGAAATACAAAGCATCCTAAGAGACTACTACAAGCAACTCTATGCCAATAAAATGGACAACCTGGAAGAAATGGACAAATTCTTAGAAAGGTGTAACCTTCCAAGACTGAACCAGGAAGAAATAGAAAATATGATCAGACCAATCACAAGTAATGAAATTGAAACTGTGATTAAAAATCTTCCAACAAACAGAATTCCAGGACCAGATGACTTCACAGATGGATTCTATCAAACATTTAGAGAAGAGCTAACACCCATCCTTCTCAAACTCTTCCAAGAAATTGCAGAGGAAGGAACACTCTCAAACTCATTCTATGAGGCCACCATCACCCTGATACCAAAACCAGACAAAGATACTACAAAAAAAAAAGAAAATTACAGACCAATATCACTGATGAATTAAGATACAAAAATCCTGAACAAAATACTAGCAAACAGAATCCAACAACACATTAAAAAGATCATACACCATGATCAAGTGGGATTTATCCCAGGGATGCAAGGATTCTTCAGTATACGCAAATCAATGTGATACACCATATTAACAAATTGAAGAATAAAACCATATGATCATCTCAATGGATGCAGAAAAAGCTTTTGCCAAAATTCAACACCTGTGTACAAAAAAACTCTCCAGATAGTGGGCATCGAGGGAACCTACCTCAGCATAATAAAGGCCATATATGACAAACCCACAGCAAACATCATTCTCAATGGTGAAAAACTGAAAGCATTTCCTCTAAGATCAGAAAGAAGAGAAGGATGTCCACTCTTGCCACTATTATTCAACATAGTTTTGGAAGTCCTAGCCACGGCAGTCAGAGAAGAAAAAGAAATAAAAGGAATCCAAATTGGAAAAGAAGAAGTAAAACTGTTACTGTTTGCAGATGACATGATACTATACGTAGATAATCCTAAAGATGCCACCAGAAAACTACTACAGCTAATCAGTGAATTTGGTAAAGCTGCAAGATACAAAATTAATGCAAAGAAATCATTTGCATTCCTATACACTAATAATGAAAGATCAGAAAGAGAAATTAAGGAAGCAATCCTATTTACCATTGAAACAAAAGCAACAAAATACCTAGGAATAAGCCTATGTAAGGAGGTAAAAGACTTGTACTCAGAAAACTAAAAGACACTGATGAAAGAAATCAAAGATGACACAAACAAATGGAGAGATATACCATGTTCTTGGATTGGAAGAATCAGTATTGTGAAAATGACTATAATACCCAAAACAATCTACAGATTCAATGCAATCCCTATCAAATTACCATTGGCATTTTTTTACAGAACTAGATCAAAAAATCTTAAAATATCTTTGGAGATACAAAAGACCCTGATTAGTCAAAGCAATCTTGAGGAAAAAAAAAAAAAAAACAGAGCTGGCATTATCAGATTCCCTGACTTCAGACTATACTACAAAGCTATAGTAATCAAGACAATATGGTACAGGCACAAAAACAGAAATATAGATCAATGGAACAGGATAGAAAGCCCAGAGATAAACCCATGCACCTATGGTCAACTAAGCTATAACAAAGGAGGCAAGAATATACAATGGAGAAAAGACAGTCTCTTCAATAAGTGGTGCTGGGAAAACTGGACAGGTACATGTAAAAGAATGAAATTAGAACACTCCCTAACACCATGCACAAAAATAAACTCAAAATAGATTGAAGACTTAAATATAAGACCAGACACTATAAAACTCTTAGAGGAAAACATAGGAAGAAAACTCTTTGACATAAATCACAGCAAGATCTTTTTTGACCCACCTCCTAGAGTAATGAGAATAAAAGCAAAAATAAACAAATGGAACCTAATGAAACTTAAAAGCTTTTGTGCAGCAAAGGAAACCATAAATAAGTTGAAAAGACAACCCTCGGAATGGGAGAGAATATTTGCAAACGAAGCAACTAACAAAGGATTAACCTCCAAAATATACAAACAACTCATGCAGCTCAATATCAAATAAACAACAACCCAATCCAAAAATGGGCAAAAGACCTAAATAGACATTTTTCCCAAGAAGAGATACAGATGGGCAAGAATCACATGAAAAGATGTTCAGCATCACTAATTATTAGAGAAATGCAAACCAAAACTACAATGATGTATCACCTCACACTAGTCAGAATGGCCATCATCAAAAAATCTACAAACACTAAATGCTGGAGAGGGTGTGGAGAAAAGGGAACCCTCTTGCATGTGGTAGGAATGTAAGTTGGTACAGCCACTATGGAGAACAGTATGGAGGTTCCTTAAAAATCTAAAAATAGAATTACCATATGACCCAGCAATCCCACTACTGGGCATATGCTCACAGAAAACCATAATTTAAAAAGACACATGCACCCCAGTGTTCATTGCAGCACTGTTTACAATATCTAGGTCATGTAGCAACCTAAATGTCCATCAACAGATGGATGGATAAAGAAGGTGTGGTATATATATAGAATGGAATATTACTCAGCCATGAAAAGGTATGAAGTTGGGTCATTTGTAGAGTCGTGGATGGACCTAGAGACTGTCATACAGATTGAAATAAGTCAGAAAGAGAAAAACAAATACCGTATATTAATGCATATATATGGAATTTATAAAACTGGTACAGATGAACTGGTTTGCAGGGCAGAAGTAGAGACAAAGATGTAGAGAACAAACGTATGGACACCAAGGGGGAAAAGCTGGGGTTGGGGGTGGGATGAGTTGGGAGCTTGGGATAGACATATACACTAATAGGTATAAAACAGATAACTATTAAGAACCTGCTGTATAGCACAGGGAACTCCACTTCGCTGTACAGTAGAAACTAGCACAACATTGTAAAATAATTATACCCCAATTAAAAAATAATAATAAAAAATGAAAAAAAAATTTTTTAATGGGTGAATACATTGTTCAAAAATGTTCTTGGTGAAAATGAAAAATACGTCTTTTATTTTTACTTAAAAACTGAAGGCACTTTTTGGCTAACCCAATACCTTGAATGGTTTAAAGATTATCTTTGACTTATGCTATAGTGTGTTTCATGTAAGAACAGCCAAGAAATATTGAATAAGGAAGTCTGGTTTTTGCTACCTATCAGTAGGCTTTTACTTTGGGCAATTCATTTAACTTTCAGTTTTCTAATAAATTATCTCTAACATTCGAAAAGGCATAGGTATAAATGAAGAAACAGAACAACTGCCTGAGTTTCACAAAGCTCTAAAACCAAATGAAATCATGTGTGTGAATTTATTTAACACACTATAAAGAGTAAGCTAATAAAAGTGACACTAATACATGCATTGTAAGTTAAGTAGTATCAGGTGAAACAACCTGTCTGGCTAAGTTTTCAGAAGGAGAAAAATTGAGAATTTCTTTGAATTTTATTTCGAAGCGTTCTTTTGTGAACTAGTATCTGTCAAAATGTAAAATTATGTAGATTTTATCTCAGAAAAAAGAAGTATGTTTGAAATTCTCATTGTAATACTCTCCAAATTATTGCAGAAAATAAGAAAAGGCAATAGGATAGGTGTTATCATGAACATAAAGATTACTTACATTTTTAGAAGCCATTACTAGTCATATGTCCTTAAGAAAACTTTTCTCTAAGTACATGAAGTATTTGGCAAATAAAAACAAATTATTATGATTATAGTTCTCAACAACTCCCCAAAACTATTTTCTCTAAGCAAGATCATCCTTTGGAAATTGAGTAAGAAGGTATGGAGGAAACAATATTATTGATCTGTCTGAGAAGCAGTGTAATATGTTACGTTTTAAGTAAAACTGAGTTGAAAAAATAGATGTCAGTGACAGTTTAGTTTCACAGAAGGTGAGGATTCCCTCACAGAGCTCCTGTTTTATAAGTTAGATTAATGAATGTAGCTCTGAGAAGTTAAGGAAAATGTATATAAATGGTAACAGTAAAAAGATGAGACACCTTCTAGTTCCTATTCAATGAGTAGCCAAAGGGTTTTTTATGGTTACTGTTTAAGACCAAGATGAACATGTGACATAATGATCAGAAGGAAATTTGCTTTCCTTACAGAATGAACTATTTTTAGACAATGATACACAGAAAAGATGCAGGGAAACAGATTTTGGCATCTTGACACATGTTTTAGGTATGAACAGTCTACTTAAGAATTTGCTTAAAAACAATTCACAGAGAAATCAGTTGCTCACTATAGAGCAACCTACGTGGAACAAAGAGAAAGAAATCTGTAGAGATGTGGCTCTTGGAAGTCTTTGACTGCAGTACAAGAAGAGAAAGTATATTTGGGGTCTAAATTAATGCTTTCAACACTTCCTGAAAGATGCAGTTACCCCTGTTAACTTCATTTACCTTTAATTACTTTTTCCCATTTTCACCTTTTATTAATGTTTTCATGCATTTTACTTCTACATATATTTTAGGCTCCCAGACATTTTAAATTCTTTTTATACTGTCAGTATACATGTATATTTACCATTTCATTTTGCTTCATTCCTTTGCATTTCCATGCATGTTTCTAGGATCATTATTCTACTGCCTTAAGAATTCCTTTTATTTAGGATTCTCAGGGTTGATTTTTCTGTTTTTTGTTTGCCTGAAAATATTTTCATTTCACCTGCCTTTTGGAGTTGCCACTGCATGATTACTAGATCTTTTCATCATGTACAATATGTCTCTCATTCTCTTCATGTTCTCCTCTTTTATTCTTTCTATATGCTTTTACCTGAATATTTTCTATTGATTTATATTTCTATTTACTAATTCTCTTCTAAGTATCTGATTTACTGTTAAACTCATCAATTTGATTAATAATTTCAGTTAATATATTTTTCAGTTCTTGAATTCTAAATTCCTTTTTTTAAAGATTTTCTTCTCCATTGAAATTATCTACTTTTCTCTTGATTTTTTGCATGTATTAATCACAGTATGAGTTATGACTTTGTTAGATTAACGTTTGTTAAGCGGAGTCATAGGGTACTGGATGGTAAGATTTGGTTCAACAAAAGACCACAAGAGAAATTGATATAGAGAAGTTTATTACTCACAGGTCCTGGAGGAAGTACCTGGTGTGCCTCAAGGTTCCACACAGGGAGGTTAAGGCAGGGTACAGGCAGAGTCAGAGGCAGGACCTGGGGCACATGCTTTTATTAGAGTCCTGGTGGTGAGGTGTTTTGTGTTCCTAGGCTAAACCGATTGGTCAACTCAGTACAAAAATTTTAGCAGGATTTTGGTAAGAACCATGAAGGTCTTATCTAAGAGGCACACAAGGAGAAGCCCTAGGAAGCTAGGGAAGCTGTCGATCACAAAGGCTGTTAGAGAACACATATTAGGAACTTACATCTGCTTGTGACTCTGTGGGCTCTTTTCTAGGGCATGCAACAGTCTCAGGCTCTCCACAGTCTGCTTGGCAAACAAAATGGATGCTTAAGCAGCAATACCATGGAGTAGCTTAGTTAAAGTCCGGATGGTATGTTTAAAACCCACCTCTATATCCCAGCAACCTGCAGTTCTCTTTTTTATAAGACAATTTGATGCAGTCTTAACCCTGTCTTTTGGAATGTTTAGTAAATATGTTTTAGTTGAGAACTTAGTTTTGCTTTAGACAGGCAATCAGGATATAGACAAACTACCTCTATCCAAAAAAGAATTGAGTTAATTAAAAGCTTTGTTTCAGTCTTTGTAAGAAATGGGTTATTTTTGTTTCTGCTTTACTCCTACATTATAGCTCTTCAGGGCTTCTAAGTGAAAATCTAGGATGTTTATCAGAGCCCCTTCTCTTTGACAATTCCTGAATTACGTCTTACTACCTCCTCAACACTGTAAAACTCATGACAGCTCTACTTTGCTTCTCACTATTGGTCTGTCTTACACGTTCAGTTTCTCACCCTCTGGAATCTGAACCAATTTGACAATTAGCAAATCCCTTGAGGGAAAATATGGTGAAACATCAGAATTTCCTTATTGCTTTTCCAGTGACTCAAGTATTTGGGTCTCTCAAGTCCTTTTAATGTTGGTTCTATTTTAATGCATCAAACTGATTTTTTTAAAATTTTAGAAGTTTTTAACTAATATGGACCTACTGTATAGCACAGGGAACTCAACCCAATACTCTGTAATGACCTATATGGGAAAAGAATCTAAAAAAAAGAGTGGATATATGTATATGTATAACTGATTCACTTTGCTGTACAACAGAAACTAACACAACATTGTAAATCAACTAAACTCTAATAAAAACTAAAAAAAATTTTTTTTAGAAGTTTTATGTTTGTTCTTATCAGGGATCTACTTCTGCTTCAAGCTACACCCTCATATTTAGCCGTGGAAGTTCTTGATCTTTTTTCAGTATTTGCTCTGAATAACATTTCTTTGTCTGTCTTAGAAATAATTATATAATTATACGGTTATATCTTTTACAAAATGTATTTTTGTATGAAATTCTGCTTTTCTTCTGGTCTACATTTACATTATTTGAACGGTGTAATAGATTGTTTATTACCAAATACTATTTCCATTTTGATGGCTTTTTCTCAAACTACATCCAGATGATCCTTGAAGACAAAGTAACCTTCCATGGACCTTGCTTTTTAGATTGCACTCAGAACTACTGTCAAGTATCCCTGAGAGGTGAAATGAGAAAACAGAACAAAAACAAAACAGAAACTCTTCATCACATTTTTAAAATTTTACTCTTAAATTGAAACTTTGTTTTCAGGAATAATGTTTCAGAATATTTCTGACTTCTGAATTGAATACAAAGATAATTATTACACATTTTAAAAATTACATCTATTGCATCACTAAATATCAGGAAAGGACTTAAAATGTCATCAACTCTAACTTAATATATGAATAAGGGAATAGAAGTCCTTAGAAGTTAAATAATTTTTGAAAAAACTACCATCGAAACCCTAAATTTGTATCACTATTTACACCAATGTGGAATTCTAATTTAAAATAACAGACATGTCTATAGAATCATTATATATTGCCCACATTCTCATAGTCTTAAAATATGTAAAAATATTAATATTTCTAAAACATTTTTTACATGCATTCATACTTGATTTTAAAAATGAAGAACTAAAATGATTAAAAATAATTATTGAAGATGTATTAGAAAATAGTTTGTGGCCTATTTTTAAAACGTGAGTAGATACATTGAAATCTTTTTAAACTACATTAACATTTCCAAATAAATCTTGTTTTTGAAAGAAAACTTACTCCGTAGTTTAATAAATTTAACTGTCTCTGTTTCTCATTTGTGACTTGCTGAGCTAAGAATATATTATAAAGAGCAAAAGCATTTGTATATTATTTTGGGAAAAGGCTTTTAAAGAGGAACTCTAGAGAACATCTCTGTGTGTGTAGGTGGTACAGAAATTTCCAATATTCTGTTCCATTTTTCAAAAATCAAAATATAGACAATATTGAAATTTATCTTTGTATATAATACGTGTGATCATAAAATTAAATGTCAAACTGCATCTTAGTGATTTTCAAGTCAATACTCAATTTAACCATATAGCTAGCATTTTTAATTTGTACCACTATACATTATGACTAGTTAAATAAAAATAAGTATCAATTTTAATTGTTCCGTTTATTTCCAGTTTGGCATTATAGGAAATATACTTCTCTCTGAAATCTGAGTTTTTTGATATATCCAACTTTCTTTTGACTTTTCATGTTATTAAGCTGGTCATATTGTGAGATAGCTCTCATTTGTGACCTAACTTTTGACATAGAAATGCAGCTATCTGAAAACAAAATATAGCCAAGTTCTTCTTTCTCCTCCTATTTCATTTGCCTCCTGACTTTTTAGTGTGTAAAATAATGGCCTCTGTGGTTGCATTCAGTGATTTCTTCTCTTCTGGCTTCCTCAGCCAACTTCCTGGGAGTAAACCTTCCCTTCTGCATTCTTGGCTTCTTTGCTTGGTCATGGAAAAGAAAGAATCAGTTTATCACATAAAATATTTTAAAGGAAATCTCTTAATTATCCTTCAAAAGTATGAACATGGCACACTTTTTTGAAGGGACAAAGACAGTGAAGAAAAGAGGCAAAGGCAACAAACAGTGTGGAAATGCAACTTGAAAAAGAAAATCAATCAACATCTTATAAATACACTCTAAAAAACACAGGCTTCTTAGTCCAATTTGCTATTTTGCTATATTGTTTAATTCAAATTTGATAATGACTTGCAAAATGCCCAAGCAAAACATGTGAATTGTTTTCATTTTGTTTGCATCAGATCAGTTACTTCAGACTTTCACCTCAATCTGTTTCTGAAGGCACTTTTGTTACAAAGACCCTATCTATCCCTTGCAGTTTGATGGAGCAGGCTTGCCTGAAACTACCTAACACTGACAAACTATACTGGCATTATGTTTTGAGCTTAATCCAGAATACTTCTGAAAATATAAAAAGCATTTAGTTTTCTAACTATTCTCTGTTAAATGCTCATGTTCTCTAAATTTCATCCCTAACTTTGCGATTATATGTCAGATTCTCTTTGCTCTTGACCATTGGTACTTAAATCAGGCCATTCAGGAGAAAAGTAAAAAACACTCCAAAACCTCTCCACCTATTTGGAGTTTTTTCACTTATTCATTTACTGAATATTTAGAAAATTATTTCATCTATAGTACAGTATCTGTGTTTTGTGAAAGTACACTGTTTATGAAACCAAAACCACAACTTCAAGTGACATGTTTTCATGGGTTTTTTTTTTTAACATCGTTATTGGAGTATAATTGCTTTACAATGGTGTGTTAGTTTCTGCTGTATAACAAAGTGAATCAGCTATATGTATACATATATTCCCATATCCCCTCCCTCATGCATCTCCCTCCCACCCTCCCTATCCAACCCCTCTAGGTGGTCACAAAGCACCGAGCTAATCTCCCTGTGTGATGCAGCTGCTTCCCACTAGCTATCTATTTTATATTTGATAGTGTATATATGTCAATGTTACTCTCTCACTTCGTCCCAGCTTAACCTTCACCCTCCCCAGGTCCTCAAATCCATTCTCTACGTCTGCGTCTTTATTCCTGTCCTGCCCCTAGGTTCTTCAGAACCTTTTTGGTTTTTGCAAGATTCCATATATATGTGTTAGCATATGGTATTTGTTTTTCCCTTTCAGACTTCCTTCACTCTGTATGACAGTCTCTAGGTCCATCCACCTCACTATAAATAACTGAATTTCATTTATTTATAGCTGAGTAATATTCCAGTGTAAATATGTGCCACATCTTCTTTATTCATTCATCTGTCAGTGGACACTTAGGTTGCTTCCATGTCCTGGCTATTGTAAATAGTGCTGCAATGAACATTGTGGTACATGACTCTTTCTGAAATATGATTTCCTCAGGGTATATGCCCAGTAGTAGGATTGCTGTGTCATATGGTAGTTCTGTTTTTAGTTTTTTAACGAACCTCCATACTGTTCTCCATAGTGGCTGTATCAATTTACATTCCCATCAACATGCAAGAGGGTGTTCCCTTTTCTCCACACCCTCTCCAGCATTTAGTGTTTGTAGATTTTTTGATGATGACCATTCTGACCGGTGTGAGGTGATACCTCATTGTAGTTTTGATTTGCATTTCTCTAATGATTAGCGATGTTGAGCATCCTTTCATGTGTTTGTTGGCAATCTGTACATCTTCTTAGGAGAAATGTCTGTTTAGGTCTCCTGCCCATTTTGGGTTTGGGTTGTTTGTTTTTTTGATATTGAGCTGCATGAGCTGCTTGTATATTTTAGAGATTAGTCCTTTGTCAGTTGCTTCATTTGCAAATATTTTCTCCCATTCTGAGGGTTGTCTTTTCGTCTTGTTTATGGTTTCCATTGCTGTGCAAAAGCTTTTAAGTCTCATTAGGTCCCATTTGTTTATTTTTGTTTTTATTTCCATTTCTCTAGGAGGTGAGTCAAAAAGGATCTTGCTGTGATTTATGTCATAGAGTGTTCTGCCTATGTTTTCCTCTAAGAGTTTCATGGTGTCTGACCTTACATTTAGGTCTTTAATCCATTTTGAGTTTATTTTTGTGTATGGTGTTAGGGAGTGTTCTAATTTCATTCTTTTACATGTAGCTGTCCAGTTTTCCCAGCACCACTTATTGAAGAGATTGCCTTTTCTCCATTGTATATCTTTGCCTGCTTTATCAAAGATAAGGTGACCGTATGTGCATGGGTTTATCTCTAGGCTTTCTATCCTGTTCCATTGACCTATATTTCTTTTTTTGCCAGTACCATACTGTCTTGATTACTGTAGCTTTGTAGTACAGTCTGAAGTCTGGGAGTCTCATTCCTCAGGCTCCATTTTTCTTTCTCAAGATTGCTTTGGCTATTCAGGGTCTTTTGTGTTTCCATACAAATTGTGAAATTTTTTGTTCTAGTTCTGTGAAAAATGCCATTGGTAGTTTGATAGGGATTGCATTGAACCTATAGATTGCTTTGGGTAGTAGAGTCATTTTTTCCAATGTTGATTCTTCCAATCCAAGAACATGGTATATCTCTCCATCTGTTTGTATAGTCTTTAATTTCTTTCATCAGTGTCTTATAGTTTCCTGCATACAGGTCTTTTGTGTCCTTAGGCAGGTTTATTCCAAGATATTTTACTCTTTTTGCTGCAGTGGTAAATGGAAGTGTTTCCTTAATTTCTTTTTTTTAAATTTATTTATTAATTTAAAAATTTTTTTTATACAGCAAGTTCTTATTAGTCATCCATTTTATACACATCAGTGTATACCTGTCAGTCCCAATCTCCCAATTCATCACACCACCACCACCACCCCCCGCCGCTTTCCCTCCTTAATTTCTCTTAGAGATTTTTCATCATTAGTGTAAAGGAATGCAAAAGATTTCTGTGCATTTATTTTGTATCCTGCTAATTACCAAGTTCATTGAGTACCTGTAGTAGTTTTCTGGTAGCATCTTTAGGATTCTTTATGTATAGTATCATGTCATCTTCAAACAGTGACAGTTTTACTTCTTCTTTTCTGATTTGGATTCCTTTTATTTCTTTTTTTCTCTGATTGCTGTGGCTAAAACTTCCACAACTATGTTGAATTATAGCCGTGAGAGTGGGCAACCTTGTCTTGTTCATGATCTTAGAGGAAATGCTTTCAGTTTTTCACTATTGAGAATGATGTTGTCTGTGGGTTTGTCATATATGGCCTTTATTATGTTGAGGTAGGTTTCCTCTGTGGCTACTTTCTGGAGCGTTTTTATCATAAATGGGTGTTGAATTTTGTCAAAAGCTTTATCTGCATTTATTGAAATTATCATATGGTTTTTCTCCTTCAGTTTGTTTATATGGTTTATCACATTGATTGATTTGCGTATATTGAAGAATCCTTGCATTCCTGGGATAAACCCCACTTGATCATGGTGTATGATCCTTTTAATGTGCTATTGTATTCTGTTTGCTAGTATTTTGTTGAGGATTTTTGCATCTATGTTCATCATTGATATTGGCCTATAGTTTTCTTTCTTTGTGACATCTTTGTCTGGTTTTGGTATCATGGTGATGGTGGCCTCGTAGAATGAGTTTGGGACTGTTCGTACCTCTGCTATATTTTGGAAGAGTTTGAGAAGGATAGGTGTTAGCTCTTCTCTAAATGTTTGATGGACTTCGCCTATGAAGCCATCTGGTCCTGGGCTTTTGTTTTTTGGAAGATTTTTCATCACAGTCTCAATTTCAGTGCTTGTGATTGGTCTTTTTATATTTTCTGTTTCTTCCTGGTTCAGTCTCGTAAGTTTGTGCTTTTCTAAGAATCTGTCCATTTCTTCCAGGTTGTCCATTTTATTGGCATATAGTTCCTTGCGGTAATCTCTCATGATCCTTTGTATTTCTGCATTGTCAGTTGTTACTTCTCCTTTTTCATTTCTAATTCTATTGATTTGAGTCTTCTCCCTTTTTTTCTTGATGAGTCTGGCTAACAGTTTATCAAATATTTTTATCATCTCAAAGAACCAGCTTTTAGTTTTATTGATCTTTGCTATTGTTTCCTTCATTTCTTTTTCATTTATTTCTCATCTGATCTTTATGTTTTCTTTCCTTCTGCTAACTTTGGGGTTTTTTTGTTCTTCTTTCTCTAACTGTTTTAGGTGTAAGGTTAGGTTGTTTGAGATTTTTCTTGTTTCTTGAGGTAGGATTGTATTGCTATAAACTCACGACTTAGAACTACTTTTGCTGCATCTGATAGGTTTTGGGTCATCGTGTTTTCATTGTCATTTGTTTCTAGGTATTTTTTTATTTCCTCTTTGATTTCTTCAGTGATCTCTTGGTTATTTAGTAGTGTATTGTTTAGCCTCCATGTGTTTGTATTTTTTACAGATTTTTTCTTGTAATTGATATCTAGTCTCATAGCATTGTGATCAGAAAAGGTACTTCATCCGATTTCAATTTTCTTAAATTTACCAAGGCTTGATTTGTGACCCAGGATATGATCTATCCTGGAGAATGTTCCATGAGCACTTGAGAAGAAAGTGTATTCTGTTCTTTTTGGATGGAATGTCCTATAAATATCAATTAAGTCCATCTTGTTTAATGTATCATTTAAAGCTTGTGTTTCCTTATTTATTTTCAGTTTGGATGATCTGTCCATTGGTGACAGTAGGGTGTTAAAGTCCCCTACAATGATTGTGTTACTGTCGATTTCCCTTTTTATGGCTGTTAGCATTTGCCTTATGTATTGAGATGCTCCTATGTTGGGTGCATAAATATTTACAATAGTTATATCTTGTTCTTGGATTGATCCCTTGATCATTATGTGTCCTTCTTTGTCTCTTGTAATAGTCTTTATTTTAAAGTCTCTTTTGTCTGATATGAGAATTGCTAGTCCAGCTTTCTTTTTCTTTCCGTTTGCATGGAATATCTTTTTCCATCCCTCACTTTCAGTCTGTATGTGTCCCTACGTCTGAAGTGGGTCTCTTGTAGACAGCATATATACGCGTGTTGTTTTTGTATCCATTCAGCCAGTCCATGTCTTATGTTTGGAGCATTCAATCCATTTACATTTAAGGTAATTATCAATATTTGTTTTCCTATTCCCATTTTCTTAATTGTTTTGGATTTATTTTTGTAGATCTTTTCCTTCTCTTGTGTTTCCTGCCTAGAGAAGTTCCTTTAGCATTTGTTGTAAAGCTGGTTTGGTGATGCTGAATTCCCTTAAATTTTGGTTGTCTGTAAAGCTTTTAATTTCTCCGTAGAATCTGAATGAGATCCTTGCTGAGTAGAGTAATCTTGCTTGTAGATTTTTCCCTTTCATCACTTTAACTATGTCCTGCCACTCCCTTCTGGCTTGCAGGGTTTCTGCTGAAAGATCAGCTGTTAACCTTATGGGGATTCCCTTGTATGTATGTTTGGTTTTTTTTCCCTTGCTGCTTTTGATATTTTTTCTTTGCATTTAATTTTTGATAGTTTGATTAATATGTGTCTTGGTGGGTTTCTCCTTGGATTTATCCTGTATGGGACTCTCTGCACTTCCTGGACTTGATTGACTATTTCCTTTCCCATGTTAGGGAAATCTTCAACTGTGATCTCTTCAAAGATTTTCTCACACCCTTTCCTTTTGTCTTCTCCTTCTAGGACCACTATAGTTGGAATGTTGGTGCATTTAATGTTGTCCCAGAGGTCTCTGAGACTGTCCTCAAT
This sequence comes from Balaenoptera physalus, assembly GCF_965194825.1. NCBI lineage: Eukaryota > Metazoa > Chordata > Mammalia > Artiodactyla > Balaenopteridae > Balaenoptera > Balaenoptera physalus. The sequence goes on from NC_138886.1 coordinate 46,159,284, forward strand.
TCTTTTCATTCTTTTTTCTTTATTCTGCTCTGTGGTAGTTATTTCCACTATTTTATCTTCCAGGTCACTTATCCGTTCTTCTGTCTCAGTCATTTTGCTATTGTTTCCTTCTAGAGAATCTTTATTTTCACTTATTGTGTTGTTTATCATTGTTTGTTTGCTCTTTAGTTCTTCTAGGGCCTTGTTAAACATTTCTTGTATTTTCTCCATTCTATTTCCAAGATTTTGGATCATGTTTACTATCATTACTGTGAATTCTTTTTCAGGTAGACTGCCTATTTCCTCTTCATTTGTTTAGTCTGGTGGGTTTTTACCTTGCTGCTTCATGTGCTGCATATTTCTCTGTCTTCTCATTTTGTTTAACTTACTGAGTTTGGGGTCTCCCAAGTCTCCAAACTTTTGCAGCCTGCAGGTTCGTAGTTCCCTTTGTTTTTGTTGTCTGCTCCCAGTGGGTGTGGTTGGTTCAGTGGGTTGTGTATTCTTCCTGGTCGAGGGAACTGGTGCCTGTGTCCTGGTGAGTGGGACTGGATCTTGTCTTTCTGGTGGACAGGACCGTGGCTGGTGGTGTGTTTTGGGGTGTCTGTGAACTTAGTATGATTTTAGGTAGCCTCTCTGCTAATGGATGGTGTTGTGTTCCTGTCTTACTATTTGTTTGGAATGAGGCATCCAGCACTGGAGCTTGCTGGCCATTGGGTGGGGCTGGGTCTTTGTGTTGAGACGGAGATCTCTGGGAGATCTTTCGTCGTTTGATATTATGTGGAGATGGGAGGTCTCTGGTTGACCAGTCTCCTGAACTTGCTCTGCCACCTAAGAGGCTCAGGCCTGACACCAGGCTGGAGCACCAAGACCCTGTCAGCCACAGGCTCAGAAGAAAAGGAGAAAAAGAGAAAGAAAAAAATTGTTTTAATAAATAAATAAATAATTATTAAAATAAAAAGAATTTAAAAATAATAATTAAAAAAAGAAGACAGCAACCAAACCAATTAGCAAATCCACCGATGATAACAAGTGCTAAAAACTATACCAAGATAAGCATAAAAATCAGAAACAAATCAGTCACAGACAGCAAACTCCAAGTCTACAGTGCTCCCAAAATCCACCACCTCAATTTTGGGATCATTTGTTGTCTATTCAGGTATTCTCCACATGCATGGTACCTCAAGTTGATTTTGGGGATTTAATCCGATGCTCCTGAGGCTGCACAGAGAAATTTCCCTTTCTCTTCTTTGTTCGCAGAGCTCCTGGGGTTCAGCTTTGGTTTTGGCCCCACCTCTGCGTGTAGGTCGCCCTCAGGCATCTGTTCCCACCCAGACAGGATAGGGTTAAAGCAGCAGCTGATTAGGGCGCTCTTGCTCATTCAGGCGTGGGGAAGGGGGAGGGAGGGGTACAGTAGTTATAATTGGAATGCGGGGCTAGACAGCGGCGGCAAAGGCTGGCATGATGTTGCAACAGCCTGAGGCGCACCATGTGTTCTCCCAGGGAAATTGTTCCTGGATCACAGTACCCTGGCAGTGGCGGGCTGCACAGACTCCCAGGGGTTTGTGGATAGTGACCTGTGCTTGCACACAGGTTTCTTGGTGGCTGCAGGAGGAGCAGCATTTAGCATTTCATGCCTTTCTCTGGGATCCGAGCTGATAGCCATGGCTCGCGCCCGTCTCTGGAGTTCATTTAGGCGGTGCTCTGCCTCCTGTGGGCAGACAGGGAAGGAATCCCCTCTCCTCGTGCACTCCGAAACAATGGTCTCTTCCCTCTTAGGCAGGTCCAGACTTTTTCCTGGACTCCCTCCCCTCTAGCTGTGGCGCACTAGCCCCCTTCAGGCTGTGTTCGCACAGCCAACCCCAGTTCTTTCCTTGGGATCTGACCTCCGACACCCGAGTCTCAGCTCCCAGCCCTCATCCACCCTGGTGGGTGAGCAGACAAGCCTCTCAGGCCAGTGAGTGCTGGTTGGCACCGATCCTCTGTGCGGGAATCTCTCTGCTTTGCCCTCTGCACCCCTGTTGCTGTGCTCTCCTCCATGGCTCTGAAGCTTCCCCCATACCACCCCCGTCTCCGCCAGTGAAGGCGCTCCCTAGTGTGTGGAAACTTTTCCTCCTTCACAGCTCCCTCCCAGAGGTGCAGGTCTCATCCCTATTCTTTTGTCTCTGTTTTTTCTTTTTCTTTTGCCCTACCCAGGTACATGGGGATTTTCTTGCCTTTTGGGAAGTCTGAGGTCTTCTGCCAGTTTTCAGTGGGTGTTCTGTAGGAGTTGTTCCACATGTAGATGTATTTTTGATGTATTTGTGGGGAGGAAGGTGATATCCATATCTTACTCCTCCGCCATCTTGAAGGTCCCTCATTGGTTTTTAAGGCACTAATATTACAAAAATACCTGTAGCCTTGAAAAAAGATGTTATAAAAAGATGATGGTAATTTTCTAAGAACTGAAATAACTTGATCTGTATTTCAATGCAATCCCAATCAAATTCCCAGCAAGCTATTTTGGGGATATTTACAAAGTTATTCTAAAGTTTATATGGAGAAGCAAAGGACCCAGAAAAGCCAATAAATATTAAAGAACAAATCAGGAATATTGACACTTCCTGACTTCAAGACTTACTATAAAGTTACAGTAAGCAAGACAGTGTAGTATAGATAAAAGAATAGACAAATAGATCAATGGAACAGAATAGAGAGCTCAGAACAGACCCTCTATAAATATAGTCAACTGATATTTGGCAAACGAGCATATATAATACAATGGAGCAAATATTGTCTAAACACAGACCTTACCCCTGCACAAAAAGTAACTCAAAATGGACCACAGACCTAAATGTAAAATGGAAGACTGCAGTTTCTTAGAAGATAACAAATGAGAAGCCCTAGGTGACCTTGGGTATGGAGATGACTTTTTAGATACAACACCAAAGGCAAATAATTGATAAGCTAGATTTCACTGAGATTAAAATTTTTAATCTGCAAAAGTTAATGTCAAGAGAATGAGAAGACAAGCCACAGACTGGGAGGAAATATTTGCAAAAGCCACATCTGATAAAGGACTGTTACGCAAAATATACAAAGGACTCTTAAAATTTAATAAGAAAAAACCAAATAACACAATTTAAAAACTGGCCAAAGACTTTGATACCTCATCAAAGAAGATATACAGATGGCAAATAAGCATATGAAAAGTTGCTCCAAGTTATGTCTCAAGAAAATACAAATTAAAGCAACAGTGAGATGCTACTACACCCTGTTAGAATGGACAAAATCTGGAACACTGATAACACCAAACACAGATGAGGATGTGGAACAACAGGAACTCTCATTCTTTGCAGGTAGGAATGCAAAATAGTACAATCACTTTGGAAGACAATTTGGTAGTTCCTTACAAGACCAAAAATATTCTTATAATACAAGCTAGCAGTCGTTCTTCTTGGTATTAATCAAAGGAATTGAAAACTTAGGTCCACCCAAAAACCTGCAACACAGATTCTTATAGCAGCTTTATTCATAATTGCCAAAAATTGGCAGCAACCAAGTTGTCCTTCATTTGATAAATTAATTGTGGAACTTCCAGAGAATGGACTATTATTCAGTGCTAAAAAGAAATGAGCTATCAAGCCATTTAAAAACACGGCGGAAACTTAAATGCATATTACAAAGTGAAAGAAGCGAATCTGAAAAGGCTACATACTGCAGGATTCTAACTATATGATATTCTGGAAAAGCAAAACTATGGAGACAGTGAAAAATATGCGTTGCCAAGATTTGGATTGGTGGGGAGAGATGAATAGGTGGAAGGCAGAAGATTTTTGAGCAGTGGAAATACTCTGTATGATATCATAATGATGGATACATGCCTTTTTTACATTGGTCCAAACCCATAGAATGTACAACACCAAAAGTGAACCCTGAAGTAAACTGTGGACTTTGGGTGATTATGATGTGTCAGTGTAGGTTTATCAGCTGTGACAAATGTACTTCCTGGTGAAGGATGTTGATAATGGGGGAGGTTATACATGTGTAGGGGCAGGGGATATATGGGAAATCTCTATACCTTCCTCCTAATTTTTCTGTGAATCTAAAACTACTCTTAAAACATAAAATCTTAAAAATAAAGTTATCTCTACATTCTAACATGAATAGAGGAGGCACAGATTGATGCCTATCCATTGGAGTACAGGAACAGCTAGTTATAAAAGCCACTATTAACAATTAAATTATAGAAATTCATAATTAACCACATTAAAACAAAGGTAAAAAACCTGGAAATTTGATAATTACCATCTGGTAACTCTAGAAATCAGATTTTCCCCTATACTCATGAGTTACTATTTTTTTTTTTTTTTAGAATTTGTGACAAACATGCTTTTTTTTTTTTAACATCTTTATTGGAGTATAATTGCTTTACAGTGGTGTACTAGTTTCTGCTTTATAACAAAGTGAATCAGCTATACATATACATATATCCTCGTATCTCCTCCCTCTTGCATCTCCCTCCCATCCTCCCTATCCCACCCCTATAGGTGGTCACAAAGCACCGAGCTGATCTCCCTGTGCTATGCGGCTGCTTCCCACTAGCTATCTATTTTACATTTGGTAGTGTATATATGTCCATGCCACTCTCTCACTTTGTCCCAGCTTACCCTTCCCCCTCCCCATGTCCTCAGGTCCATTCTCTAGTAGGTCTGCGTCTTTATTCCCGTCCTGCCCCTAGGTTCTTCATGACTTTTTTTTTTTTTTTTTAGATTCCATATATCTGTCTTAGCATATGGTATTTGTTTTTCTCTTTCTGACTTACTTCACTCTATATGACAGACTCCATGTCCATCCACCTCACTACAAATAACTCAATTTCGTTTCTCTTTATGGCTGAGTAATATTCCATTGTATATATGTGCCGCATCTTCTTTATCCATTCATCTGTCGGTGGACACTTAGGTTGGTTCCATGTCCTGGCTATTGTAAATAGAGCTGCAATGAATATTGTTGTACATGACTCTTTTTGAATTATGGTTTTCTCAGGGTATATGCCCAGTAGTGGGATTGCTGGGTCATATGGTAGTTCTAATTTTAGTTTTTAAAGGAATGTCCGTACTGTTCTCCATAGTAGCTGTATCAATTTACATTCCCACCAACAGTGTATGAGGGTTCCCTTTTCTCCACACCCTCTCTAACATTTATTGTTTGTAGATTTTTTGATGATGGCCATTCTGACTGGTGTGAGGTGATACCTCATTGTAGCTTTGACTTACATTTCTCTAATGATTAGTGATGTTGAGCATTCTTTCATGTGTTTTTTGGCAATCTGTATCTCTTCTTTGGAGAAATGTCTATTTAGGTCTTCTGCCCATTTTTGGATTGGGTTGTTTGTTTTTTTGATATTGAGCTGCATGAGCTACTTGTATATTTTGGAAATTAGTCCTTTGTCATTTGCTTCATTTGCAAATATTTTCTCCCATCCTGAGGGTTGTCTTTTGGTCTTGTTTATGGTTTCCTTTGCTGTGCAAAAGCTTTTGAGTTTCATTAGGTCCCATTTGTTTATTTTTGTTGTTATTTCCGTTTCTCTAGGAGGTGGGCCAAAAAGTATCTTGCTGTGATTTATGTCATAGAGTGTTCTGCCTATGTTTTCCTCTAAGAGTTTTATGGTGTCTGGTCTTACATTTAGGTCTTTAATCCATTTTGAGTTTATTTTTGTGTATGGTGTTAGGGAGAGTTCTAATTTCATTCTCTTACATGTAGCTGTCCAGTGGTTTACTATTTTTTGATTGCTAAAAGCTTTAGTTGTTTTTTTCTTTGGTGAGTTTTCCAAACTATTTTTGAAAAAAGCATATTTTTAAATTTTATTTTTAAATTTTAGCTTTATTGAGGTATAAATAATGTATAAAATTATAAGATATTTAAAGTTACATCATGTTGATTTGATATACATATTTATTGTGAAAGGAATCCCTCCCACTGGTTAATTTACACATCCAGAAAGGACTGTACTTCTTACTGTGTATTGTCACTAAGTCTCTTCCTTTTGCTTATATTCAGCTAATATTTTTATAGTAACTTCCTTAAATGCCAAGAACAGGGAAACAATAAACAAAACAAAGGGAAAATGTCTCCTATTCTTTCCAGACTGATTCAGTTTGAAACAACACTTAGTCAGCCTTGCACTAAGTCTATAGAAGAGCCAGAGGATCTTAGGCTTAGGATCTCTTGGGTCTTTTCTGAGCACTCATCTTCTCTGGGTATGCATGTGGCTTTATAAACTCCCTAGTATACATGGGAACTTTTGATTGTCCTAATTTACCAAAGAATCTCTCCCTAGCTTTTCCTTTGAGGCTTTAGATAGTTTATGTATACCTCAGTAGTAATCATTTGCCCCGGGGGGCTACAGGTTGTTAGCTTTATAATGTTTTCAAGTGATTCCTGTCACTTTTCCATTCTTAGTTGGGTTGTCATTAGACAAAACAGAGATGAGTGCCTTGTATCAGTCCTTCAGGTTGCCCTAAGTTTAGAACAGATATACACAATACTTGATGAATAAGGTCATCTCTGTCCCACCAGAACCAAGGACCAGGTTCTCATACTGGGAATATGGCTGCTGTCTTCAGGACTCCCACTGAGCCAGAGAGCGGGGAGGGCAAGGGAAAGAAGACACAAGTAGATGAGAACAGGCAGGGTTGAATTATTTGGATTATTAACATGAAACATTTGTGCTTTACTCAAGCCGCTGGCATCATCTCACCTTGAATGCTTATACACTAAAGTTTACTTATATAGCTGTAAGTTCTTTTTTAACTATCATAGTGAGATTTACTGGGAAAAGTCAATACATGATAAAAAAATTGATATCTTTTATTTACTTTAAAACAAAGATGGGGGGGAAAAAAACCTAAGGGAATTCCACTTTGGCAATTTACCCTCAGTTGATTTGAGTCTTTTAGCTCCTTGTTTTCTTTTTATTTTTAAATTTTTTCTGAGAACATATGTGAGTAAGCATTCTTGATTTATTAAAATGGAACCATATTATATAATAATTCCTGTAATTAGGAGATTATGTTATTCTTAAAGCAATTAGTGTTAGAATATTTTAAACTGATCCCATGCCCAAACTACAAACATTCTAAAAATTATATTCAATTGATAGACTGTTCTCAAATCTTCTTCACTTATTTGGGTAACAGTTGTTGATCTCTTTCAGGTTATTTATATTTGTCTCTAAGGATAATTTAACTCTAGTTGAGCTGCTTTCATTCTTAATTAAAATGCTGTAAAACTTATCTATAACTCATTTTTCAATTTTTGGTTAGAAATATGAAGAGATAACTTGTAAGCATACATACCAATTCTAGAATATGGTGTGAAAATGAGGACATTTCATTTACGTCTCTCCATAAACAGCTATTATAGCCTTATAATCATTCTGCTTTGGAAGTTCTCAGCTAGTATTCATGAATCCATTATTTCATCCAAATATTTTTAAGTGTCTACCATGCGCCTGGCATTTCACTACACAGTGGATATATAAAGACAAGTCGATCAAGGCTTATCCCTTTATTCAGCATAAAAATCTTTATTTATTATTTAATACCACTACTAGAAAGTTTGTAGGAGTAGTTTCCAAGCAGAACGATAACAATTTCAAGTAGTACAAAGTAGGGATATGTTTTGATCCCCCCCTCCCTTATATTTAATTTGTGACAATGATTTTCTACTACTTTTGAATGAGCCATATATAATTTTAAAGTCAAATGTGAGTACTTTTCTGTGATAGAATGTTTTTGTTAGCAAGTACTAAGAGTAATCTCAACAAATCAGTAGTTCTTCTATTTAATTATTGCCAGGATAAATGGTTTAAGAATGATTACTGAAAAAAAAAGATTTGGGGCAGGTATTAAAATTCCATAGAGGGAAACATGTATCACATGTGTTTCAAAAAGAGATAAAATCATTCAGTTCCTTAAGTAGTAAAATTGAGAGCTAATTCATCTTCAAATATTTGACTGTGAGATCTAAGTTTGTGGTAGAGAACTGGTCTGGAAATGTTGTGCACTAAACTTCATAGGCTGGTTTTCATGAAGCTTCAGTTGTATGACCATGTTGAGTAGGCAAGAATTGATTTCTTAAGTAAGATTTTGGCCCAGCTAATTGGTTCTTTCTTGGCCCATATACATTTAGGACAGCAATGATTATCCCTTCATTCATGTGCTTTATTCAAGCTCATTATTTTTCACTACTGGTCATCAACTGAATCTCATGCTTAGGATCCTAGTCAACAGTGAAACAAACAAACAAAAAACTAATAAAATGTTACATTAAACACAGTTAAACAGGTTGCTCAAAGAAGGGTATTTCAAATCCCCAAATATGCTAATGTGGACTCTGCAGCCTGAGAAAAGGATATAAAAGTCTAAGTGTCACAAACCAATTTGTGTGACCCATGCTATAATACTAGTGTTCTGTATATTACACTCTGGAAGGAGTTCTAGATGTTCTAAATTATTCCTTTAGACAAAATCAGAATGACATTCCTGGACCCCATTAATTTGAAGGTCATCAAATATACTTTTACTCAATTACACATCAGTATCCTTATAACTTACTCTCCAAAGGATTTTGGAATCGCTAAAAGTTAATATTCATTCGCTAAAAATGTCAGGCACTGAGCTCAGTACTACAGTAAACTAACCCGTTTTTTCCTCCAAAGAGCCTTGTAAAATCTGTGCCACTTTCCCCCACTTTACAGATGAAGCAATGAACTCTTAGTTGGTTAAGTAACTCAGTAGGTCTAAAGCCAGGATTCAGTCCTAAATAACATGATTTCATACATTCTCTCTTAACTATGCAGAGCATGTGTTATGGGGAAAGAAAGACAAAAACTGGGATATCAAAGACATCATTCTCTTCATAAAAACGCATGGGAGGAATTGACATAGGTCTCATTTTGAGGAAAAGTTGTGTTTCCCTTAAACAACTTGTTTGCTGGATGCTGTGAACCTCGTAACTCTTCACTTTTCCTTTGTGTTTTGATGAAAACACAATCCTCACTATCAAATTTGGAATCCACATTTATTATTTATATATTGTAACATAATATAGCTTTCCAAGTTATAATCTTACCTTTATTAATTTTCTCACATACTCTTAATCCCAGTTTTCTCAATATTTGATCTCTTCTTTATTTAAACGTATTTTGCTAACAACTTCGAATCTTAGATTAAAAAACAAGCTATAAAGAAATACATACATTCATACAGGTAATTGAAATTCATGTTTGCCTTCTTTGTTATATTAAAACTCAAAATAGAAAGTATAAAATGAATTTACTTAAATCTTCACAAAAAAGTTCATTGGGAATATGAGCATTCAACTCGATTTTTATTTGAAAAAATATTTAGACTCTTAAGAGAATGTGGTATGCTATGTGCATTTTTAACATTTACAGTTGCAAGCTTCTCACATTGGATAAACCAGCTGATCACTTACAAAGACAAATGCAAAATCTGGGACATTTTGTGTTAAAAATACTTTTATAAAAGCTTCTTTTACCTGCTAATGATGTGTATGCCCAATAATTGCAAACAATTGCTGCTAACCCCTATGATTTCAATGACAGAGACAAAAATGTCAGAGAACACAACAATCGTTTCAAATGAAAATGTCAAGATATCCATTAGAGAGGCATCAGAGACACATGATAAATGTGAAAAGGTCAACGTTCTACAATGCTGTCATTGAATGTAATGCTGCTTTTCTTTAACTTCTGATGAGGTACATATTATTTACACAACTTGAAACATGCTCCAAAAGCAGACATTATAAAATATGGCTCATAAGTCATGGTAGATTGGCGAACACACCATATTACAGAGTCCACCATTTACTCATAAGTAAGCCTCCCATATGCAAGGTCACAAACTAAATCACTGTGGATAACAATTTGATATAAGGAATTAATGTTTTCCCTTGGGATGACTAGGGCTTGTTTTGTTCTTGGTGTATAACCAGCTAAATCCCCTGGTCCTGCATTGCCATGACTTTCATCACCTACAGCAATGGTAAGCTTGCCTCGCCTCACTTAACATGTTTGTGTCTCTAAAATGTCAGAGAAATACTGAGCTCTGACACCCTAAGTTCAGTATTACTGCTTCCAAACTGATATTATGGTCTGCCTTATTATTTACTATAATCAGTGAATGCTTTGCACATTGTGAAAAAATTGGCTTAAAGAATTAAGATGTTGAAAAGAGCTAACCTACTCTCCTCACCAACTGGTTTTAAGGGTAAGAAACTCATTTTCTTAAATGGTAATAACGGAAAGGAAGAAAAGAAGAAATTGAGAGGGTTTTTTTTTTGACTAAGAATATTTACTTTACTTTTTATTTTTTTAAAAATTCCTGTATTCTTTCATTATTTTTTTAACATCTTTACTGGAGTATAATTGCTTTACAGTGGTGTGTTAGTTTCTGCTTTATAATAAAGTGAATCAGCTATATATATACATATATTCCCATATCTCCTCCCTCTTGCATCTCCCTACCATCCTCCTTCTCCCACCCTTCTAGCTGCTCACAAAGCACCGAGCTGATCTCCCTGTGCTATGCGGCTGCGTCCCACTAGCTATCTGTTTTACATTTGGTAGTGTATATATGTCCACACCACTCTCCACTTCATCCCAGCTTACCCTTCCCACTCCCCATGTCCTCAAGTCCATTCTCTACATCTGCGTCTTTATTCCTGTCCTGCCCCTAGGTTCTTCAGAACCTTTTTTTTTTTTCTAGATTCCATATATCTGTCTTAGCAAACGGTATTTGTTTTTCTCTTTCTGACTTACTTCACTCTATATGACAGACTCCATGTCCATCCACCTCACTACAAATAACTCAATTTCGTTTCTCTTTATGGCTGAGTAATATTCCATTGTATATATGTGCCGCATCTTCTTTATCCATTCATCTGTCGATGGACACTTAGGTTGGTTCCATGTCCTGACTATTGTAAATAGAGCTGCAATGAATATTGTTGTACATGACTCTTTTAGAATTATGGTTTTCTCAGGGTATATGCCCAGTAGTGGGATTGCTGGGTCATATGGTAGTTCTAATTTTAGTTTTTTAAGGAACCTCCATACTGTTCTCCATAGTGGCTGTTATCAATTTACATTCCCACCAACAGTGCAAGAGGGTTCCCTTTTCTCCACACCCTCTCCAACATTTATTGTTTGTAGATTTTTTGATGATGGCCATTCTGACTGGTGTGAGGTGATACCTCATTGTAGCTTTGACTTGCATTTCTCTAATGATTAGTGATGTTGAGCATTCTTTCATGTGTTTTTTGGCAATCTGTATCTCTTCTTTGGAGAAATGTCTATGTAGGTCTTCTGCCCATTTTTGGATTGGGTTGTTTGTTTTTTTGATATTGAGCTGCGTGAGTTGATTGTAAATTTTGGAGGTTAATTCTTTGTCATTTGCTTCATTTGCAAATATTTTCTCCCATTCTAAGTGTTGTCTTTTCGTCTGTTTATAGTTTCCTTTGCTGTACAAAAGCTTTTAAGTTTCATTAGGTCCCATTTGTTTACTTTTGGTTTTATTTCCATTTCTCTAGGAGGTGGGTCAAAAAGGATCTTGCTGTGATTTATGTCATAGAGTGTTCTGCCTATGTTTTCCTCTAAGAGTTTTATAGTGTCTGGTCTTACATTTAGGTCTTTAATCCATTTTGAGTTATTTTTGTATATGGTGTTAGGGAGTGTTCTAGTTTCATTCTTTTACATGTAGCTGTCCAGTTTTCCCAGCACCACTTATTGAAGAAGCTGTCTTTTCTCCATTGTATATTCTTGCCTTCCTTATCAAAGATAAGGTGACCATATGTGCGTGGGTTTACCTCTTTGCTTTCTATCCTGTTCTATTGATCTATATTTCTGCTTTTTTGCCAGTACCAAACTGTCTTCATTACTGTAGCTTTGTAGTGGAGTCTGAAGTCTGGGGGTCTCATTCCTCAGGCTCTATTTTTCTTTCTCAAGATTGCTTTGGCTATTCGGGGTCTTTTGTGTTTCCATACAAATTGTGAAATTTTTTGTTCTAGTTCTGTGAAAAATGCCAGTGGTAGTTTGATAGGGATTGCATTGAATCTGTAGATTGCTTTGGGTAGTGTAGTCATTTTTACAATGTTGATTCTTCCAATCCAAGAACACAGTATATCTCTCCATCTGTTTGTATCGTCTTTAATTTGTTTCATCAGTGTCTTATAGTTTTCTGCATACAGATCTTTTGTCTCCTTAGATAGGTTTATTCCTAGGTATTTTATTCTTTTTGTTGCAATGGTAAATGGGAGTGTTTCCATAATTTCTCTTTCAGATTTTTCATCATTAGTGTATAGGAATGCAAGAGATTTCTGTGCATTAATTTTGTATCCTGCAACTTTACCAAATGCATTGATTAGCTCTAGTAGTTTTCTGGTGGCATCTTTAGGATTCTCTATGTATAGTATCATGTCATCTGCAAACAGTGACAGCTTTACTTTTCTTTTCCAATTTGGATTCCTTTTATTTCTTTTTCTTCTCTGATTGCTGTGGGTAAAACTTCCAAAACTATGTTGGATAATACTGGGGAGAGTGCGCAACCTTGTCTTGTTCCTGATCTTAGAGGAAATGGTTTCAGTTTTTCACCATTGAGAATGATGTTGGCTGTGGGTTTGTCATATATGGCCTTTATTATGTTGAGGTAAGTTCCCTCTATGCCTACTTTCTGGAAGGTTTTTACCATAAATGGGTGTTGAATTTTGTCGAAAGCTTTTTCTGCATGTATTGAAATTATCATATGGTTTTTCTCGTTCAGTTTGTTAATATGGTTTATCACATTGATTGATTTGCGTATATTGAAGAATCCTTGCATTACTGGGATAAACCCCACTTGATCATGGTGTATGATCCTTCTAATGTGCTGTTGGATTCTGTTTGCTAGTAATTTGTTCAGGATTTTTGCATCTATGTTCATCATTGATATTGGCCTATAGTTTTCTTTCTTTGTGACATCTTTGTCTGGTTTTGGTATCATGGTGATGGTGGCCTCGTAAAATGAGTTTGGGACTCTTCATCCCTCTGCTGTATTTTGGAAGAGTTTGAGAAGGATAGGTGTTAGCTCTTCTCTAAATATTTGATAGAATTCGCCTGTGAAGGTATCTGGTCTCGGCTTTTGTTTTTTGGAAGATTTTTCATCACAGTCTCAATTTCAGTGCTTGTGACTGGTCTGTTTATATTTTCTATTTCTTCCTGGTTCAGTCTCAGAAGGTTGTGCTTTTCTAAAAATTTTCCATTTCTTCCAGGTTGTCCATTTTATTGGCATATAGTTCCTTGCAGTAATCTATCATGATCCTTTGTATTTCTGCAGTGTCAGTTGTTACTTCTCCTTCTTCATTTCTAAGAAGATTTGAGTCTTCTCCCTTTTTTTCTTGATGAGTCTGGCTAACAGCTTATCAAATATTTTTATCTTCTCAAAGAACCAGCTTATAGTTTTATTGATCTTTGCTATCATTTCCTTCATTTCTTTTTCATTTATTTCTGATCTGATCTTTATGATTTATTTCCTTCTGCCTACTTTGGGTTTTTTTGTTCTTCTTTCTCTAATGTTTTAGGTGTAAGGTTAGGTTGTTTAGTTGAGATTTTTCTTGTTTCTTGAGGTAAGATTGTATTGCTGTAAACTTACCTCTTAGAACTGTTTTTGATGCATCCCATAGGTTTTGGGTTGTCGTGTTTTCATTGTCATTTGTTTCTAGGTAGTTTTTGATTTCCTCTTTGATTTCATCAGTGATCTCTTGGTTATTTAGTAGTGTATTGTTTAGCCTCCGTGTGTTTGTATTTTTTACAGATTTTTCCTGTAATTAATATCTAGTCTCATAGCGTTGTGGTAGGAAAAGGTACTTGATACGATTTCAATTTTCTTAAATTTACCAAGGCTTGATTTGTGACCCAAGATATGATCTATCCTGGAGAATGTTCCATAAGTTCTTGAGAAGAAAATTTATTTTGTTGTTTTTGGGTGGAATGTCCTATAAGTATCAATTAAGGCCATCTTGTTTAATGTATCATTTAAAGTTTGTGTTTCCTTATTTATTTTCATTTTGGCTGTTAGCGTTTGCCTTATGTATTGAGATGTGCCTATGTTGGGTGCATAAGTATTTACAATTGTTATATTTTGTTCTTAGATTGACCCCTTGATCATTATGTAGTGTCCTTCTTTGTCTCTTGTAATAGTCTTTATTTTAAAGTCTCTTTTGTCTAATATGATATGAGAATTGCTACTCCAGCTCTCTTCTGATTTCCATTTGCATGGCATATCTTTTTCTATCCCCTCACTTTCAGTCTGTATGTGTCCCTTGGTCTGAAATGCATCTCTTGTAGACAGCATACATACACGTGTTGTTTTTGTATCCATTCAGCCAGTCTGTGTCTTATGGTTGGAGCATTTAATCCTTTTACATTTAAGGTAGTTATCAATATGTATGTTCCTATTACCATTTTCTTAATTGTTTTGGATTTATTATTGTAGGTCTTTTCCTTCTCTTGTGTTTCCTGCCTAGAGAAGTTCCTTTAGCATTTGTTGTAAAGCTGGTTTGGTGGTGCTGAATTCCCTTAAATTTTGGTTGTCTGTAAAGCTTTTAATTTCTCTGTCGAATCTGAATGAGATCCTTGCTGGGTAGAGTAATCTTGGTTGTAGGTTTTTCCCTTTCATCACTTTAAATATGTCCTGCCACTCCCTTCTGGCTTGCAGGGTTTCTGCTGAAAGATCAGCTGTTAACCTTATGGGGATTCCCTTGTATGTATGTTTGGTTTTTTTTCCCTTGCTGCTTTTAATATTTTTTCTTTGTATTTAATTTTTGATAGTTTGATTAATATGTGTCTTGGTGGGTTTCTCCTTGGATTTATCCTGTATGGGACTCTCTGCACTTCCTGGATTTGATTGACTATTTCCTTTCCCATGTTAGGGAAGTTTTCAACTATAATCTCTTAAAATATTTTCTCAGTCCCTGTCTTTTACTCTTCTTCTGGGACCCATATAATTCGAATGTTGGTGCGTTATAGTTGTCCCAGAGGTCTCTGAGACTGTTCTCAATCTTTTCATCCTTTTTTCTTTGTTCTGCTCTGTGGTAGTTATTTCCACTATTTTATCTTCCAGGTCACTTATCTGTTCTTCTGCCTCAGTTATTCTGCTATTGATTCCTTCTAGAGAATTTTTAATTTCATTTATTGTGTTGTTCATCATTGTTTGCTCTTTATTTAGTTCTTCTAGCTCCTTGTTAAACGTTTCTTGTATTTTCTCCATTGTATTTTCAAAGATTTTGGATTATCTTTACTATCATTACTCTGAATTCTTTTTCAGGTAGACTGCCTATTTCCTCCTCAGTTGTTTGGTCTGGTGGGTTTTTGCCTTGCTCCTTCATCTGCTGTGTGTTTCTCTGTCTTCTCATTTTGCTTAACTTACTGTGTTTGGGGGGGTCTCCTTTTCACAAACTGCAGGTTCATAGTTCCCGTTTTGTTTTGGTGTCTGCCCCCAGTGTCTAAGTTTGGTTCAGTGGGTTGTGTAAGCTTCCTGGTGGAGGCGACTAGTGCCTGTGTCCTGGTGGATGAGGCTGGATCTTGTCTTTCTGGTGGGCAGGACTGCGTCCGGTGGTGTGTTTTGTGGTGTCTGTGACCTTATTATGATTTTAGGCAGCCTCTCTGCTAATGGGTGGGGTGTTTCTGTCTTGCTAGTTGTTTGGCATAGGGTGTTCAGCACTGTAGCTTGCTGGTTGTTGAGTGGAGATGGGTCTTAGCATTGAAATGGAGATCTCTGGGAGAGCTTTCACCATTTGATACTACGTTGGAGCTGGAAAGTCTCAGGTGGACCAATGTCCTGAACTCAGCTCTACCACCTCAGAAGCACAGGCCCGACACCTGGCTGGAGCACCAAGACCCTGTCAGCCACACAGTTCAGAAGAAAAGGGAGAAAAAAGAAAGAAAGAAAAAAAATAGTAATAAAATAAAGATTATTAACAATAAAAAAATTAAAAAGTCATAAAAAGAAAGAAAGAAGAGAGCAACCAAACCAATAAACAGAGCAACCAATGATAACAAGCGCTAAAAACTATACTAAGGAAATGGACAGCCAGAGCCCTAGGACAAATGGTGAAAGCAAAGCTATTCAGAGAAAATCACACAAAGAAGTGTTCACATACACAATCACAAAAAGAGAAAAAGAAAAAATATGTATATATCTTTTGGGACTTCTGAGGTCTTCTGCCAGCTTTCAGTAAGTGTTCCGTAGGAATTGTATTTGTATGTAGATGTATTTCTGATGTATTTGTGGGGAGGAAGGTGATCTCCATGTCTTACTCCTCTGCCATCTTGAAAGTCTCCCGAAGGTTTTTTATAGTTGTATTATTTTTATAGAAATCAAGTCTTTAGCATTCCTTCTCTTCTAATTAGCTCTACAAACATATTATAAATGACCACTATTAGGATATCAGCATGGAGCATTTTTTGGTGGTAATAAGAAACAAACAAACAAAAAAACACTAGTCTTTTTTTTTTTCTATAAGCATTGAAAGAGAAAAAAGTATATAGCTGCCAAGTGTTATTCTGTTCCTTTCAACTGGGGATAAATGGAAAATAAAGTTATTTTTGAACTTAAATCCAATCAATTTCAATACAAAATAGATGAAAATGGGAAACTCTTTAGTCTCAAATGGTGAGTATTCATCATTAATTTGGTTATTATACTGCATGTGTGTTTTCATACTCAAGTTTAATTATATATAGATGTAGGTATATACCTCCAATATTAACACTAGTCATAATTTAATTGTGTAAATTATATTTATATTATCTAATCTTTGATATTAAAACATAGAGAATATTTTGGTGCGCTGGGTATTTCCATATATGAAAATTTCTTCTTCTCAAGGGCATGATTTATTTTTCTATCATTTTAATACATTTAATATTAAACTCTGTAAACTTAGTGAGGTTTTTTAGAGTCTGTCTCAGATTTTTCATGTGTAAAATGAGGCTATTATGAGTACCTATATCAAAGGATTGCAATGAAGTATAATACATGAACAGCATTTAATACTGTGGTGGCACTTAAGTGCTTAGTACATAATAGCTATTATTATTGTTGCTGTGTTTGCTGTTAAGTGAGAGACACTAAAATTGACTGAATTATCAGATATATGGAAATCAGATGATTTGCTCCCTGATAGAGTCTTATAGTTCATCCCTAAATTCATTGGGTCACCATGGCCCAGGATTTGGTTCTCAGCTTATAGCTCTCAATTTCAGTTTGTTTTTGTTTGGTTTGGTTTGGTTTTGGTTTCCAAAATAAGATTTAAATTCTAGAAGCCAGAATCAATTAACCAAACTTCACAAAGCGCTGATTTAAATAAAAGAATCTCTAATTACTTAAAATGGTAGGCAAGTCAAAGGATCACTGGCATCAGTTGTTTCCTGTGGGCACTCACATCTTATGGATAACATGGCCTGTAAGATCAACACATGGATCAGAAAACACCCTAGTTAACACAGAGATGGGTCATTTAGAATTTGGGCTTTTTAAAAATCCAAGTTCTATTAAGCTGGAACATCTAGATAAATTGATTCCCTTCATTCTTTGCATTGAAGAGGATTCTTTTTTTTTTTTTTTTTTTTTTTATTTATTTATTTTTGGCTGTGTTGGGTCTTCGTTTCTGTGCGAGGGCTCTCTCCAGTTGCGGCGAGCGGGGGCCACTCTTCATCATCGCGGTGCGCGGGCCTCTCACTGTCGCGGCCTCTCTTGTTGCGGAGCACAGGCTCCAGATGCGCAGGCTCAGTAGCTGTGGCTCACGGGCTTAGTTGCTCCGCAGCATGTGGGATCTATCCCAGACCAGGGCTCGAACCTGTGTCCCCTGCATTGGCAGGCAGATTCTCAACCACTGCGCCACCAGGGAAGCCCCTGAAGAGGATTCTTATAACACAAATGTGAATGTATCATGTCCAGAGCAGAACATACTCTTTTTCCTGCATAGCATTAAATGTTGGATAAATATTGCCACAGTTTTTCTATTCAATGTTCCAGTCCCCTGCTGTCATTTAGTAGCATCAAAAACATCACTACCTCTTGACAGACTATGGTAGGCAGAATAATTGCCTCCTAAAGATGTCCACATCTCAATCCCCAGGACCTGTGAATATGTTATCTTACATGACTAACGGGACTTTGTAAATGTGATTGAATTAAGGACCTTGAGATGGGGAGATTATCCTGGAGTATCTGGGTGGGGTCAGTGTAATCAAAGGGTCCTTTAGTGATACATGTACACAATGGTATACGACTCCACCATGTAAAAGAATGAAATAATGCCATTTGCAGGCACATAGAGAAACCTGAAGATAACCATATGAAGTAAAGTAATCAGAAACACAAAGGCCAATATTATATGATATCAATTTTAGGTGGAATCTAAAAATAAACATGATTGAAATAATTGAGAAAACATAAACAGACTCAGGGACTTGAAGAAAAAAAAAAAAAAAAAAGCTACACTGCTGGCTCTGAAAATGAGGGAAGGGGCCGTGAGCAAAAAAATGCAGGCAGTCTCTAAAAGCTTGAAAAGACAAGTTAACAGAGTCTCCCTTGAGCCTCCAGAAGGAACACAGCCCTGCATCGAGTTTAACCAGTGGGATCTATTTCAGACTTCTGACTTCCAGAGCTGTAAGAAAATTAATTTGTGTTATTTTATGTCACTAAGTTTTTGGTAACTTATTACAGCAACGATAGGAAAGTAACACACAGGAAAAGAAGTGAGTCCTCTGTTCAATAATGCTCCAGTGGCTTTCCATCTAATCCAAGGTAAAAGTGAAAACCCTCTTTATGGTGGCTTAAAGGACCTAGATGGGCATGCCTGCTCCCTCCCTCATATCTCTTACCTCTTTACAATTCTTCTCCCCTTGCTTTCTCTTCTCCAGAACAACTGCCCTCTTCATTTTCCTCTCATATGCCAGGCGCACTTTAGTCCTGTCTATTCTTCTATCTAAACAGATCTTATTCCAGCTGCCTATATGGTTCATACCCTCAATTATTTCCAGTTGTATCACAATCACAAAGAGGAATTTTCTGACCACCCTGAGTGAGCCATAACCTATCACGGGTAAAACAATCATAATCCACTGCTGCTTCTTAACACTCCGAATTCTCCCTCTCTTCTTTCCTTTTCTCAATAACACTTATTATATTCTAGCATAGTAATTTGTTTATTTAGTTTGGGTATTTAATGACTAAAAGCTCTAAGGGGACAAGGGGTTTTGTATATTTTATTTAATGTGTCTCTAGTGCTTGGCACATAATAGGTACTCAGTAAATATTTGTTGAATAAATGAAATAACACACTAGGTTAGAGTTTTTACATGAATAATTACATTAAATTGCAATTTTTCAAGACAAAACTGACCCATATATCTTGATTGAGATGTTGGAAATAACATAATCCTATTAGCATCATGTTTTTAACCAGCTTATCTTTAATAACAAAAATAAATTTTACATTTTAAATAACCCTTTCTTATATTAAATTCTTGGATCCTTATAGTAGATCTTTAAAGTGGCTATTATTTTTTCCTCCATTTTATTGTTTAGTAAATTCAGTTCCAAAAAAGTAAGTAGCAGAGTATTATCTTAAATCAGATCGGCTTTTCCAATGGCCTCTGCTCTTCCTTCATCAGATATCTCTTCGTTTATGTTAACCCAGCATCTGGCTAATCTTATCCATTCTATTGTGCCTTTACTAGCTTCAATTTTCCTGCTAACCAGGGAAATTTTCATGAGTTTCTAACAAATTACGGGGTGTTTATGTATTACCAACATCAAGGGTAATGACACAGCAAAGCAAATTGGAGATATTTACCCAGAAGAAGTGAAAACATCTGTCCATTCCAAAGCATGTACATGGCAACCCAAATGCCCGTCAGCCGGTGAGTGGGTGAGCACACTGCAATATAGCCATATAAAGGAATACTATTCAGTAAAGGGAATGGACTACTGAAACATTTTACAATATGCATTAATCTCAGAAGATTATGCCATGTGAAGTAAACTAGATTTAATAGGCTATATATTGTATGTTTTCCATTTAGATGACATTTTTGGAAAAGGTGAAATTATGAGAACAAAAAACATAAATGATAGCTGGGGGCTAGGGTTGGTGTATCTATTTTTCCTTTTAAATTTATTGAGATACAATTGACATACAGCATTGTATAAGTTTAAGGTATACAGCATAATGATTCGACTTATATTGGGAAATGATTACCACAATAAGTTTGGTAAACAGCTATTATGTCATATAGATACAAAATAAAAGAAAAAAGAAAAAATATTTTTCTTGTGATGGAACTCAGAACTTACTCTCTTAATAACTTTCATATATAACCTACAGCAGTGTTAATTATATTTATCATGTCGTGCATAACATCCCTAGTAATTATTTATCTTATAACTAGAAGTGTTTATACTTTTGACTGCCTTTATCCAATGCCACCCCCCTGGTACCCCTAATCTGATCTCTTTTTCTATGAGTTTGTTTTGTTTGTCTGTTTGTTTTTGAAATGTAATTGACCTCCAACACTATATGAGTTCCTGGTGTACAAATAATGATTCAATATTTCTATACCTTTCAAAAAGTTCACCACAATAAGTCTAGTTACCATCTGTCACCACACAAAAGTACTATATTATTGTTGACTATATTCCCCACACTGTACATTTCTTACCGGTGACTCATTTATTTTGTAACTGGAAATTTCTACCTCTTAATCTTCCTCACCTATATCTCTCATCTCTTTACCCCCTTCCCCTCTGGCAACCACCTTTTTGTTATATCTTGGTTGTGGTAGAGATCACATGACTGAATAAGTTTGCCAAAAATCATAGAATTGTACTCCTAAAAGGGTGTATTTTACTGTGTGTGTGTAAATTATACCTCAATAAATGAAAACAAATAAAAGTAAAAGTAATATGTATAGTTGGAATTTGAACTAAGACTGACACTAGATATTTTATGCTGTAATTCTCCCATGCCACTCAATTTTTACTTAAAACACTTCTTTATAAATAATCTCTTTCCATTTCAAGGTTTTGTTTTGTATTGTTTTTACTCTAAGAAATGTTTTATGATTGCATTTAGTGTGAATTCTGGAAGGTGTAGTTAGTGTTTACTATTAACTTAGTTCACATACTTAGTTTAAGAAAGTCTATATTTTAGCTCTTGCTAATGTTTGTCACCATGGGAAAGTCAACCATACTCCCTATACATCAGGTTGTTAATTGGTAAAAGGAGAATATTAAACTATATTTCTAGGATTTCTTGTGTATTTCTACATTTCTTATAGAAGCACCTTTGTTGTTTGACTAAGAACACTTAATTTATAGTTTCCCTTTGTAATATGCTGAAGTATTAGTGATGGTTAATTTTATGTGTCAGTTTACTGGGCCACAAGGTATCCAGATATTTGATAAAACATTATTCTGGATGGAGTTAGGGTGTTTCTGGGTGAGATTATCCTTTTAATTGGTAGACTGATTAAAGTAGATTGTCCTCCTCAATGTGGGTAATCCTTATCCAATCCATTGAAGGCCTGAATAGAATAAAAGCCTGAGTAAGAAAGAATTCTTTCTCTCTGTCTATCTGAGCTTGGACATCAGTCCTATCTTGTCTTCAGATTCTGACTCACAATGGAATTTCACCATCAGCTTTCCTGGTTCTCAGGTCTTCAGATTTGAACTAGAATTATACCATGGACTCTCTTGGGTCTCCTGCTTGCCAACTGCAGGTCTTGGGACTTTTCAGCCTCCATAATTGCATGAACCAATTCCTTATAGTAAATCCTCTTCTCTGTCTCTCTCTCTCTCAATCTCTCTTTCTGTCTCTCCCTCAATAGATGATAGATAGATAGATAGATAGATAGATAGATAGATAGATAGATAGATATGATAGGTAAGGTAGATGGATGTTATGTATTGATATTGTGAAAAGAACTGTGTTAAGAATGGCTGAGATGTTACCTGAGAATCTCCATGTTTGCTGCCCTTGCTGGATTTTTGCTGAACATTCTAAATTAAAACTGCTAAATAGTTACTGAGTTGCTAAAAGGAAAGGATAATGTTGAGAACTGGATTTTTCTGGACTAAAGAAAACATACTTTTTCCTAGTAACGAATGTGATGCTTGCCATAATCCAATTGTATGCATAAAACAATTTTACCCTCCAATCCAAATTCTTGGTAAACAACTTGTATAAGCTTGCATTAACTTTCCCTTTTTCCTGTAAAATCCACTGCCCATTTTCCACCAGTTGGACAGTATTCTGAGTTCCTTCAGAATCTGTGGTCCCTAAATTGCAATTCTAAGACCCCAAATAAACTGCTTTTTTTGCCTCTTTACCATTTGCGGCCCTTTTCGGTTAACATTTTTGGTGTCAGAAGTGGAATCCAAAGCTGGCTTCTACCCATGTCTGAAACCACAGTGGATTCAAACAAGATACCTATGTAAACTCCATGTGCTTTGTCACCTCCCTAGTGGCTCTGAGTCTGGGAGGTAAGTCCTCTTGGTCCCAAAACTTCCTCCTTGTGTGAGGTTCAGACCTTTATTCTGAATGTCTTTTGTTCGATTGATGGCTTAAGTGCTTGCTCCCTTTTGGTAAGGGCATTATAATAGGACATTCACAGTCTAAGACTGTTGTGAGGGAGGATTCTACCCTGTCAGGGACTCCTGCTAGATACATGTACAAGAAGTATGGGGCTCTCTCTTGTGCTTACCTAGGTAAATGGCAGTGGTGTACCAGAGATGACATAAAATTGACCTGGCCACAATGAGGAACTTTTGAAATTCCAAAATAGATCCTTTTGCTCACACAATTAGAAGCTAAAGGGTCTAAAACAATGCAAATAGAGTGAGAAGCATATTTCAGCTGGTACACTGAAGCCTCCCACTGAGCTCATGAAACCCAGAAGTTTTGCAAATATAAAATTTCTTCACTTCAGGATACTGTTTCGAAGCTCACTGCTGCAAATAAGAATTTATGCTGTCATCTAAATACTCCAGAATAGGCTCAAGAAGCCTCTTCCTCTCTTTCTTCTGCTTTAGCTCCTGCTTACCCAGAACTTGCTGAGCTGTCATTCTGTTCTGATTCTCCTATTTCTCCTCCAAAATCCTTACCCCCACCTACTAGCCCTCTTGTAAAAAAATCTTTCCTTTTGCCACTAATTTGGACCCTGATGGCACTCGCTATCCGGTAAACTATGGGCCTTGGTCCCCTGCAGAATTATGGGCCATAGCTAAGGAATTTCCCAAGGTCACTAGGTACCCCTCCACTTTGCAGAAGAATTTAACCTTGTGATACAAACTTATGATCCAGGCTTCTCTGATTTGTATCAACTAACTCACATCTTAGTCAGAGAAAGCCAAGCCAGATACAGGCAAACTACCACTGTCTGGCTTCAGCCTTTAGATGATATCCACAGAAAGGACATCAGGGTGGCTGTACCAGCTACTCAGGTAGCTCAAGCCCCTCATGAATCAATTCCTTGGGATTTCCCACATCTGTTGACTGGGGAAATATTCATTCTACTACACAAAGACCTAATGAAACTGTTCATGATTATTACTCATACCTATAGCAAGCATTCCAGCAAAACTCTGGGCTACTTGCTGGGGCAAACAGTATTCAAACCCTCTTTAATTCAATCTTTGTTGGGGGATTAGATGAGGAGTTTGGACTGCTGGTAAAATGGGCACAATTACATTGGGAAACAGTGACCACTCCTGATCTGGTCAATTGGCTAATCATTTGTCTGAAGCAATCAAAAGCATAGAAAAATGCAAAACCACTAAAATCATGAATTTGTAGCTGCAGCAATTTCAGCAGCCACTTCAGCGCAAAGACCAAAATCCCCATAAGGACCCCTTCCAGGAACCAGGTCCCTGCCACTGTTGTAAGTAGCCTGGCCACTGGAAGAATTGCCCAAAGTTAAAAAGAAGACCCCATCAGCAGCCCAAAGCTCCTCACTCTGACCCTTCTCATGAACTTTATAAGAAATTTGAGAAACGTCTTCCTTTCAGACACTCAAGAATAGGGATGCTCCAGGGAAAGTATTAGGGTTTTCCAAGTATTTCCACTAACACCATTGGGAGAACTGGACCTTTTTATAGGAGCCAAGGCTATTAATGCTCTTTGGCGCAGGAGCAACTTTGTCTATCTTGAACCCCACCAGCCTCAAGGACGCCCTTCCTCAAAGTACAGAAAAGGTACAAATGGTAGAAGTTTCCAACACAGCTATGAAAGTAAGCAAACCGCCACCTTGCCTTTTGAGATAGGCTCTTGTCAGGGAACTCACCAGTTTCTTCTTGTTTCTTCTGCTCCTGTACACATTTGGGACCAAGATTTCCTGGAAAAATTACAAGCTAATATTTCCTTTTCTCAAAAAGGAAAATTACACTATTCTGGATTCCTCTGGAATCTATAATCCCTGAATTACAATCCTAAGACCCCAAATAAACTGACTTTTTGCCTCCTTACAGCTTGTGGTACTTTTCAATTAACAATGTAGATAGATGGATAAAGAAATAAATGTATATATATATAGAGAGAGAGAGAGCCCATTGAGCCTGGGAGACAGAGCACCAGAGAGAGGTAGACTTCTTTGCCTCAGCTGTGCTAACGAGGTGGAAGCAGGAGAACAACTATAGACTACGCCCTGCTTAAGGGCCTGCTGGTCTGAGAGAGAAGAGGCAGGGCCACATTCAACCAAAAACCCTTAAATGTGGCCAGACGTGGAGGAGCAAATGAAGAGGGTGGAAAGAGGGCACTTTCTCCTGGGAATGGATTAGAAGTCACTTTTCTCACGAGGAGCAAGGGTACACATGTTTCCATTGTTCTTGGAGTTTGTTTTTATTTTTTGTTTTTTGTATTCATTGAATTTGTTGTTGTTTTGTTTGTTTTTGTTTTTGTTTTTATTGGAGTACAGTTGATTTACAATGTTGTGTTAGTTTCAGATGTACAGCAAAGTGAATCAGTTATACATACACATATATCCACTCTTTTTTGTTTAGATTCATTTCCATATAGGTCATTACAGAGTATTAAGTAGAATTCCCTGTGCTTTACAGTATGTCCTTATTATCTGTTTTATATATAATAGTGTGTATATGTCAATCCCAATCTCCCAATTTATCCCTGTCCCCCTCTTTTCCCCCTGGTAACCATAAGTTTGTTTTCTACATTTGTGACTCTATTTCTGAGATTGTCATACTGAGTGAAGTAAGTCAGACAGAGAAAGACAAATATATGGTATCACTTATATGTGGAATCTAAAAATATGGTACAAATGAACTTATTTTCAAAATTGTTTTCTATTATGGAACATTAATTGTAGCATCTAAGAAATTCCACAATGTCCAGAATAATTGTGTATTGCTAAGATTTTTATCTTAGAGTTTAATAATTTAGTTATTAGAAACTACTGTAGAAAGTAGATTTTCTCATTTAAAAATCTCTACTTTAAAAAGTTCAAAGCTTTTTAAAGTTCTCCTTAATCACATCTATGATAGCAAAGAAAGTATGTGTTGATGTTTCCTTTCTTCAAATATATTAAACTACAATTATTGCCTTGATCATTGGTCAATTTCAAACACATACTTGAATAAAATTAAATGGCAAAATTCCATGAATAGCTTGGCACTGGGTCTACATTTTTTTTTTTATGTTTGGCTCCATGATTTACATGTGTTTAATGAGTTAGTAACTTGTTCAATTTATTTTCATTACATAACATAACCAACTCTAGATCATTAGAAGATTTCCTGAAATCAGAAGCAAGTAGAGTAGAATGGTGGGATAGATTTCTCACTATTCTTTCATACAACCATGATCTTCAAGAGCTCTTGGTCTCACTTCTTGCATGAAACAGATTAAATTTGCTATTCTTAGGTCACTCTTTATTCCATTTGACTGATATTTTGATATGTTCTTGCATCAACGGTACATTAAACTTATATTTTTTATATATAGCTTTATATCAAGTAAGATGTCACACCTTTACTACTTGTTTAAAAAATTTTTAGGTCTTCAAGTATCATTATCCATTTAATTTTCTCAAAAAATATCTTGAACAACTTGTTTCCTAGATACATTAGAGTTTTGTAGCTTATATTTGGATATTTTGGTAGCTTAGAGTTTTTTATTATTATGAATATTGGTCTTATGGCCATTCACATATATATCTTTTCATCAATTTATGTTTACGTTTCTCTTGATCAATACCTAAAAGTGAAATTACTGAGTAATATAGTAAATGTACATTTAAATTTATAGGATATCACCATGCTGTATTACAAAATAGCAGTGCCATTTTACATTCCTATCAGCAATGTACGAGATCTTTAATCTCCCACATCTTCACCAACACTTGGTATCATCAGTCTTTTTTTTGTTGTTGTTTTTGTTAGTCTTTTAAAACTTAGCTCTTCTATTGCGAACACAGTGATAACTCTGTGATTTCAATTTGTATTCTCTTATGATTATGATGTTGAGCATCTTTCTCTGAGCTTGATAGCTATTTTTATATTTGCTTTATGAAGTGTCTGTTCAAATATTTTGTCCTTTTTTTTTTTTCTTGTTATTGAGTTTTAAGACCTCTTTATGTATTCTGGATATAAGCCCTTAGTTGGATATGGTTTTACAAAAATCTTCTCCTTGCCTATAATTTACCTTTTTAAACTACATCTTTTGAAAAACAAAAGTTTGTAATCTTGATAACTCCATTTTATCAAATGTTTTTCGTTATACTTTCCATTTTTGTGCCATGTTTAAACAAAACATTTTACTTAACTCAATATCATAAATATTTCTTCTATGCCTCTTCCGTAAGTTTAATAATTTTATCTCATATTTAGGTCTACGATCCATTTTGAGTTAATTTGTGTGTATCTGTGAAATAAAGGTCAAGCTTCATTTTTTTATTTTCTGTACCCATATCCAATTGTTCTAGCACCATATGTTGAAAAACCTACTTGTTTCTCATTGAATTACCTTAGCAATTCTGTTGAAAATCAATTGGCCGTACAAATGTGGTTCTACTTGGGCTCTCTATTCTATTACATTGATTAATATTCATCCTTACATTGATACTGTGCAGCAATGATTTTACCTTTACAGTAAGTCTTAAGATCAGATATTTTACATTCTCTAATTTTTTTTAATATTCAAAATTATTTTGGCTATTCTACATCCTTTGTCCTTCCATAAAAATTTTAAAATTGACTTGTCAGCTCTGTCAAAAATACCTGTTAATATTTTGATTGTGAGTGCATTGGATATATAGATTAATTTGTGTAGTATTGTCATTTTAAAAATATTGAGTCTCCAAACCAGACCCTGTCAATTTATTTAGGTCTTCCTTAATTTCCTTTTGTAATGTTTTCTATTTTTAAGCATACAGAGCTTAGAAAGCTTTTGTCACATTTATTCCTAAGTATTTTTATACTATTATAAATATTCTAGTTTTTAAAATTTTATATGGGATGATATTATACATAGAGAATCCTAAAGATGCTACCAGAAAAGTACTAGAGCTAATCAATGAATTTGGTAAAGTTGCAGGATACAAAATTAATGCACAGAAATCTCTTGCATTCTTATACACTAACGATGAAAAATCTGAAAGTGAAATTAAGAAAACACTCCCATTTACCATGGCAACAAAAAGAATAAAGTACCTAGGAATAAACCTACCTAAGGAGACAAAAGACCTGTATGCAGAAAATTATAAGACACAGATGAAAGAAATTAAAGATGATACAAATAGATGGAGAGATATACCATGTTCTTGGATTGGAAGAATCAACATTCTGAAAATGACTCTACTACCCAAAGCAATCTACAGATTCAATGCAATCCCTATCAAACTACCAATGGCATTTTTCACAGAACTAGAACAAAAAATTTCACAATTTGTATGGAAACACAAAAGACCCCGAATAGCCAAAGCAATCTTGAGAAAGAAAAATGGAGCTGGAGGAATCAGGCTCCCTGACTTCAGACTATACTACAAAGCTACAGTAATCAAGACAATATGGTACTGGCAAAAAACCAGAAATATAGATCAATGGAACAGGATAGAAAGCCCAGAGAAAAACCCACGCACATATGGTCACCTTCTCTTTGATAAAGGAGACAAGACTATACAATGGAGAAAAGACAGCCTCTTCAATAAGTGGTGCTGGGAAAACTGGACAGCTACATGTAAAAGAAGGAAGTTAGAACACTCCCTAACACCATACACAAAAATAAACTCAAAATGGATTAAAGACCTAAATGTAAGGCCAGACACTATCAAACTCTTAGAGGAAAATATAGGCAGAATACTCTATGACATAAATCACAGCAAGATCCTTTTTGACCCACCTCCTAGAGAAATGGAAATAAAAACAAAAATAAACAAATGGGACCTAATGAAACTTAAAAGCTTTTGCAGAGCAAAGGAAACCATAAACAAGACGAAAAGACAACCCTCAGAATGGGAGAAAATATTTGCAAATGAAGCAACTGACAAAGGATTAATCTCCAAGATTTACAAGCAGCTCATGCAGCTCAATATCAAAAAAACAAACAATCCAATCCAAAAATGGGCAGAAGACCTAAATAGACATTTCTCCCAAGAAGATATACAGATTGCCAACAAACACATGAAAGAATGCTCAACATCATTAATCATTAGAGAAATGCAAATCAAAACTACAATGTGATATCATCTCACACCAGTCAGAATGGCCATCATCAAAAAATCTACAAACAATAAATGCTGGAGAGAGTGTGGAGAAAAGGGAACCCTCTTGCACTGTTGGTGGGAATGTAAATTGATACAGCCTCTATGGAGAACAGTATGGACGTTCCTTAGAAAACTAAAAATAGAACTACCATACGACCCAGCAATCCCACTACTGGGCATATACCCTGAGAAAACCATAATTCAAAAAGAGTCATGTACCACAATGTTCATTGCAGCTGTATTTACAATAACCAGGACATGGAAGCAACCTAAGTGTCCATCAGCAGATGAATGGATAAAGAAGATGTGACACATATATACAATGGAATATTACTCAGCCATAAAAAGAAACGAAATTGAGTTATTTGTAGTGAGGTGGATGGACCTAGAGTCTGTCATACAGAGTGAGGTAAGTCAGAGGAGAAAAACAAATACCATAAGCTAACACATATATATGGAATCTAAAAAAAAAAAAATGTCATGAAGAACCTAGGGGCAAGACAGGAATAAAGATGCAGACCTACTAGAGAATGGACTTGAGGACATGGGGAGGGGGAAGGGTAAGCTGGGACAAAGTGAGAGAGTGGTAGTGTATATATGGGCATATAAACACTACCAAATGTAAAATAGATAGCTAGTGGGAAGCAGTCACATAGCACAGGGAGATCAGCTTGGTGCTTTGTGACCAGCTAGAAGGGTGGGTCAAGGAGGGTGGGAGGGAGGGAGATGCAAGAGGAAAGAGATATGGGGTTATATGTATATTTATAACTGATTCACTTTGTTATAAAGCAGAAACTAACACACCATTGTAAAGCAATTATACTCCAATAAAAACGTTAAAAAAATTTTTTATATGGGAAATGTTCATTGCTCATGTATAGAAATGCAGTTGATTTTTTGTATAACACCTTTGTATCTTGCAACATTGCTAAATTCAATTATTAGTCTAATGGATTTTTGGTAAATTCTTTAGGGTTTTGTACATACATTATCACGTTGTCTGCAAATAATGGAAGTTTAACTTCTTCTATTCCAATCTGTAAAACTTTTTTTCCTGACTTATGGTACTTTAAAGTATCTCCAGAACAATGTTAAACAGAAGTAATAAGAGCAGATATCTTTACCTTTTTCCTAATCTTTTGGTAAAAATGTACTGAGTTTTTCATTTGAGAATGATGAAGTTGTAATTTTTTTCGTAGATGCTCTTAATTCTGATATTGATGTTCCCTTCTTGACTTTAAAGCCCATGTTATTTTTCACACAGCCATTCTGCTTTAAATGTATGTTTTTGTATGCATGGAAAAACACTTGGTAGTAACATACCATTATATTAATAATGGATATCTCTAGATGGTAGAAATTTAAATATTTTTATTTTATCCTTCTTCCTTTCTATGTTTCACTTTTAATAATAAGCGTGCATTACATTACTAATCCATATATATGCACACATGTACACACACACTAAATATTATTTTAAAAGGCAATTCATTTTCTCATTACAAATCACATATAGATAATAAATACATACCATTATCAAAAGCCAAACAAGTCCTTACATACCAAGCCCTAAAAGTCCACTCAGAAACAAAGATATTTAAAATTTCCTCATAAAAAAAAAAAAAATGAGTCCTGAAATATGTTTTAAATACTAAAAATAAAAATTACTAATTGGATCCCCATTATTATCCCAGACTGGACACCTCTGTTTTAGACTCTTGAATTAAATGTGGTTTCTTTAGCATTTAACACATTCATTTTTTAATCTGACCAGTAATTTCTTTTTATGAAATATTTTTTTAAGACACAGCTATTCTTTATTATTATGTCAAACAATTATTTACCACACCCATCTTGACATTTTTTGTCCTCAAATATTATTTGAATATATCTATTTCTATTTCCATTGCCATTATCACAGTGAAGCCACTATCATCCCTCACCTGGATGGATTACTTAGTTTCTTAACTATTATTCCCACTTTTACTCTCTGCTCACCCTGCTTCAGGCTCTCATTACGCAATATCTAGAGTCAATTATTTAAGCTACCACTCTTATACTTAAAGGCTGGCAGTCGCTCCATATTGCATTAAGAATAAAATCCAAACCATTAAATATAACTTACAAGGACCTGTATGATCCAGCCATTAGACATAGCACCAATCTCAATTTGAGGTCTTTTTTTCCCCTTTCTCTTCTCCAGCTGTGCTGGTCTTTGATAATTTCAATATTGTTAAATTCTTTCCTGCTTCAGTGTTCTCTGAACATGTGTATTTGCTTCTGCCTTTAATGCTCAGTCTCCAGGCTCTTTGTTTGACTGGTTCTTTCTCAAATTTCAGGCCTTACTGCCTTAATAAGGCTTTCCCTTGACCACTCTTTCTCATATTATTATCTTCAAGCTACATCACACATAGCAATTTTATGTTTATTTCCTAATTTGTTAACTTTCCTATCCCTCTAAAACATAGATTATTGAGGATTGACACCATACATTTTGATTTACCAATGTATATAAAGCATCTGGCACAGGGCTGCCATTTTATGGAGGTCTATATTATACAATGTAATTGGTGCTCCTGTAGGACAACTTTAGCACTTAGGTTGTGTGTGTGTGTGTGTGCACGTGTGTGTGTGTGCAACCATGTATATGTATACTTACATTCATACATATGCATGTATATACATATATGATTCTGAGTACATTTGTGTTGAACTCCATCTAATGATTAATTCAATAGTAACATACACAATTAATTCCTACAGTTCCTAACTTACAAATAACTACATAGCCTCATCATCAGCCCATATAAATAGAACATGGTTTGTAAGCGGCAGGGTTATGTTGGTGGTATCTGTTGTTTTTGAGTTTTAGGAAGGGTACCACTTTTTTTATCCTGCTGATTATAGGTAATATTTTGTACCTAGCAAACTAAGGTTCACAAATTCAAGATTTATTGATCTCCAGAAACATTTCATCAAAATGCCTGATGTATCATCTGCCTTATCATCTGGTTTGCAACCATGACATCAAAACAGGGCCTTTTCTTACATGTATATTCACTCTGTTCCAGAATCAAGATTCTCCTATTAAGCCAAGGTAGAGGGTTCTTTGAGCTAGAAGATTTGAGGGTCATTTATACACACTGAGGGATATGTAATCTATTTTCAGAACTATCAGACATTGTCACCTAATCCTACAGGCATGAAGGAGCATAGAGAGACTAACTGTTGGTTTACTTGACTAAAATTATGAATACAGCCAAAGAACAGCCATTTTAGAATGTATTGAATATAACCCAAGTGAAAGATCAGCCAGTTATAAAAATAGTTTCTTTACAAACTCTTTGCAAGCTGTATTCTGCACAGTGTTCTTTCAGTGAATGGAGTGATACCTATTCTGCAATGCAGGCAGTAAGGTTTTTAACAAGATTGTAATAAAGATGTTTCCAGGAAGCTAAAACAAAACACTGTTTACTAATGTTTTATAAACTTACTCATTATCAATTCACAATAAAACATGAAAAATCAGGATATTAATTTCTCTGGTTCTATTGGACTTATTAAAATTGATAGGTACATACACAGACACTGTGAAAGCCAAAGATGACATCTAGGAATTACAGTTGTTCATTTTCATCACAAGATAATCAATAACTATTGTCATGGGGTCAAAGGAGATCCTTTTATCTCTACTGCCTGACCACAGGACACACTCAGCATTATATTCCTTTGAATCACTTATTTCTTCTGCATTTCCTACCAGTTCAAGCAATTGTCAAGCTTCTCTATGAAATGCTGTCTCTACAAAGATTTTTCTAATAGAAGATATGCAATCAGCAGTTAGGTCTTCATTGCTAATGGTTCTATTGTCTGAGAGACAGGAACAATGGGAGATCCAAGTCTAAGACACTTTCTCACGTTTAGGATACTAAGAATATCTGAAACCTTGAAATGGGTTCAGAGTCACATCATCAAATTTTATAAATGCAGGGTATAATGTTTTATTATTGACTAAAAGGGGAGGGAAGGGCTATTGCTGTGGTAGATTCCTAGTAAGTCCTGAGATAATTCTAGACAAGGAAGATTCAATAAATGCAGTGGCTTTGTTTGCCTATATAAAAATAGTAAACAAGTAATAAATGTTTTGTATGTGCCCAGCGCTGTTCTAAGTATTTAGATACAGCTGTATGCCTCATTTATAT
This sequence comes from Balaenoptera physalus, assembly GCF_965194825.1. Taxonomy (NCBI): domain Eukaryota; kingdom Metazoa; phylum Chordata; class Mammalia; order Artiodactyla; family Balaenopteridae; genus Balaenoptera; species Balaenoptera physalus. The sequence continues at coordinate 46,192,287 of NC_138886.1, forward strand.
GTTGTATCTTTTAATCCTCACAACAGACCTCTTTTATGTGTAAGAAAACTGAGGCCCAGGAAGTTATATAATTTGTTCAATATGCAAACAGTTAACAAGTGGTAGTACGGTATTCAAACCTAGGAAATGTGAGCCTACATATGGTCATTTTGTATAATATAAAATGTACATGTTCAAAGACCTGGGTAAATGAAGATAAAAACAGTAACTTCTAACTCAGTATTCTTCAAATGTGGAAGAGTAGTTAGAAATAAAACCCGTAGATACAGAAAATGAACATCTTTCTACTGAATTTCTGTAATCTTTATTCTTAACTAGCTTCTCAACAGTGAAGAGATACTGTACCATGTAACATGAAAAGAGGGGATTGTTGAGGAAACTTAAGGTAGAATTGCTGGTGGCATCTATGCTTTTTCTGGCTCCTTCTTACTTATAACCTTTTGTGCTGGCCACGGCCTTTTTCGGAGTAGTTAAAACTGTGTACTTCCAGTATGACTTTGCCAAATGATTATCATTTTCCTTTGCTAAAATCTTCTCCTTTCATATTGTACTCATAAAATGCAGTTAGATGTATGAGTAAGTTGTAGAGAGAAGCAAAGAAAAATGGAGGGTAAGAAAAGAGAGCAAATAAAAGTGAAAGAGCATAGTAAAATAAAAAATGGAAAGAAAGTGTAATTAAAAATGCTCCACAATTAAACAACCTTCAGGGTATACCTAAAGTAAAATAAAATAAAATTCATATATATTGAACTTATTACAACAGGTCAAACTTTATTGTTCATAGCAGGAATCAACAAAATTTTTCCTGCAAAGGACCAGATAGTAAATAATAAATATTTTAGGCTTCACCGACCATGCAGTCTCTATTGCAACTACCTCACTCTGCTGCTGCAGTGAGAATGCAGCCATAAATACTACGTAAACAATGGTCATATATCAATGAAACTTTTCCCAAAGCAGGTGGGGAAAGGCAAAAAAAAAAAAAAAAGCAGACAAAGGAGATAGAGATGGTTAAAGTATTAGTAGGCCCAGAAAATTTAAACAAAAAACAAAACAAAGCAGGCAGCAGTCTAAATTTGGACTGCTGACTGCCGTCTGCTGATCCTTGGTGAAAATAAATAGATCATCTGAAAGAACAAGTGGACTTATCAAAGAAGAAATCTATACTGACCTATCTCTATCCAATTTTATATTATACTCAGAGGATGTGATTTGAAATGCAGTATATAAATATGTCTAGTTTTAAATTAATACATGTATTAAAATTATTTTCTTTCAACTCTAAAAAGTTTGTATTTTACAAGTATGATATAATTAAATGGGAAATATTAAGATAGGAAACTTCTATGTAAATGAAAAATCACACATTTTATAAATATTTTATTTATACCATATTTATTAGAAACCCAATTCTTTACATAAATAGTTCATCCAAATTCAAATGCCTATTGTTATTAATGACTATGCTTTTTATAATATTTTATTGGCTTAACTTACATATTCAAGAATAATGATAATATGGTAAATGTCGGTTAGCTTTAAAATACTGATTTTTCTTTTTATCTGTTTAAAACTATTTTAAAATATCTTTTCCCCTTGGTAATATTAAGTACTTAAACAAGAAATTTAGTATGATGTCCTAGGTAATTAATGAGACAGAATCATAGGAGTATACGACCACTTATTTTTCCAACCTATGTATTTTTTTTACTTTTTCAATAAGAAATTAAGTAACATGTTTAATCAGTTTTAAAACACGGGACAAGCAAATGAATTATCATTATTTTACCCTCTACTTTGAGGCACTAAGTGGTTATTTTTGCTTAATTTCTTTTTATAAATTCACAGATGTTTTGATCTAAAACACCAAGCGTTAAAGATTGAATGGCAGTGCTACTGAGTATGCGTTTTGGGTTTTTAGGATTTTTCCCCTTCTTGATCCCTTAGTAAGTCCAGATCAAGCACTTCTACTTGGGGGCAAGCGTTGGAGCAGGCTGTTGTACACCAAAAGAACCACTACTTTACATTCAATTCCAGTTTTAAAACAGTGTTCTCTCGTCCTGGGTGAAGAGTTAGGTGAGTCAGTAGACACAGTGCTTTAGTAAAATTCTGAGTTGAAATTCAGAATTAAAATACTGCATATTGAAATCCTAATACCCAGGAGCAATTTGGAGCAGTCTGTTTTGTAATGTAGTATCTTTTGAGTTCACCTTGTATTTAGAATGTTTTTACTTTTCCCCAGATGTCTTTCATGCCATTTGGCCCATGGCCTCTTCTGGGATAGTGGAAATTGTAAAATGGCAAATGGCTTCCCCATATGATTACCATCTTCTTTTGCTAAAAATAATCTCATTCTATGCTCCTAAAACAGAGTTAGATCCATGATGTATCATTGTTTTGATTAAAATGTATCACATGACAAATCTAATAGAATAATAGTAGCTTTCTGTAGTGTTCTTTTAAGAAGGATTTTAACAGGAAACCTATCAGAGTAATCGAGAAACTATGCCAGTACCAGTTGGTGATATTTGCCACAAACTAGTGTCAGCAAACATACCATATATTTACTCCCTAATATCTGTGTGTATAACTCTAATCATTATGATTACACTATTATTTTTATTTTTATTTTCTTTTTTAGATTTATTGAGGTATAATTGACAAATAAAATTGTAAGATATGTAAAGTATACTTCATGATGATTTGATACACATATACACTGTAAAAAGATTAGTCCCATCTAGTTAACATCTGTCACCTCACATGTTTATCTTTTTTGTGTGTGTGAGAACATTTAAGTTCTATTCTCTTAGCAAATTTCAATTATACTATATAGAGTTATCAACTATAGTCATCATATTAATACAATACTCAGACCTTATTCATCTTGTACCTGAAAGTGTCTACCTTTTTACCAACCTCTCCCTATTTCCCCCACCCCCAGCTCCTGGCAACCACTTTTCTGCTGTTTCTATAAGTTTCACATTTTTTTTCATATTCCATGTAGAACTGATACCATGCAGTATTTGTCTTCTCTGTCTGCCTTATTTCTTAGCATACTGCCCTCAAGATCCATCTACGTGTGGCATGAGGAGGATTTCCTTCTTTCTTATGGTTGAAGAATATTCCATTGCATATATATATCACATCTTATTTATTCATCTGTTAATGAACATTTAGATTGATTCTTTATCTTGGCTATTGTAAATAATGCTGCAATGAACATGGAGTGCAGATATCGCCCTGATATAGTGATTTGGGGCTATATACCCAGAATTAGGATGGCTGGATCATATGGTAGTTCTATTTTTAATTTCTCGAAGAACCTCCATACTGTTGCCCTAGTGGCTGTACCAATTTACATTCTCACCAATGGTGCATGAAGATACTCTTTTCTCCACATTCTCATCAAAACTTATCTCTGTTTTTTGATCACAATCCTTCTAACAGGTATGAGGTGATATATCTCACTGTAGTTTTGATTTGCAGTTCCCTGATGATTAGTGATAGTGAGCACCTTCTCATATACATATGGGCTATGTATTTCTTCTATGAAAAAGTCTATTCAGGTTCTCTGCCCATTTTTAATTGGATGATGATGATGATGATGATGATGATGACTATTGCTATTGAGCTGTATGAGTTCCTTAGATATTTTGGATATTAACCCCTAATCAGATATGTGGTTTGGAAATACTTTCTCCCATTCTCTAGGTTACCTTTTCATTTTGTTGATGGTTTATTTTGTTATGTAGGAGCTTTTTAGTTTGATATAATCCCGCTTACCTATTTTGCTTTTTTGTTGCTTGTGCTTTTGGTGTCATATCCAAAAAATCATTGCTAAAGCCAATGTCAGGGAGGTTTTTCACTGTGTTTTCTTACAAAAGTTTTATGACTTCAGATGTTACATTTATGTCTTTAATTGGTTTTTGTGAGTGGTGTAAGGTAGATGTCCAGTTTTATTTTTTACTATTTATTTATTTACTCTTGGCGGCACTGTGCAGCTTGCAGGATCTCATTTCCCCCTACCAGGGATCAAACCTGGGCTGCAGCAGTGAAAGCTTGAAATCCTAACCACTAGGCCACCAGGGAACTCCAGTTTTATTCTTTTACATGTGGTTACCCAGTTTTCTTAGAACCATTTATCAAAGAGACTATCTTTCCCCAATGTATATTATTGACTCATTTGTCATAAATTAATTGACAAAATATGCATAGATTCATTTCTGGGTTCCCTATTTTGTTCCATTAATCTGTGTGTCTGTTTTTATGCCGATACCACACTTTTTTTGATTACTATAGTTTGTAGTAGAGTTTGAAATCAGGAAAAGTGATGCCTCCAGATTTGTTCTTTGTAAAGATTGCTTTCGCTGTTAAGAATCTTTTTTTAGTTCTGTATAAACTTTAGGCTTCTTTTTTCTATCTCTCTGAAAAAAGCCATTGATATCTTGACAGGGATTGCATTGAATCTATAGATCGTTTTGTGTAGTATGGACATTTTAACAATATCAATTCTAATCCATGAGCATGAAATTTCTTTCTATTTACTTGTGTCTTCTTCAGTTTCTTTCATCAGTGTCTTAACAGTCTGTGTGTGTCCTTATAGTTGAAGTGAGTCTCTTGTGGGCAGCTTATAGTTGGGTTTTGTTTTTATATCCCTTCAGTCACTCTATGTCTTTTGATTGGAGAATTTAGCCCATTTTCATTTAAATTAATTATTGATAGTTATGCACTTATTGCCATTTTGTTAATTGTTTTATGGCTTTTTTTGTAATTCCTTTATTTCTTTCTTCTTCTCTTTCTTTGTGATTTGATGATTTTCTGTAGTGATTTGCTTAGATTCCTTTCTCTTTATCTTTTGTGTATCTATTATGTTTTTGCTTTGTGGTTACTGTGAGGCATACATAAAACTTCGTTATGTTTATAACAGTCTTTGTTAAGCTGACAACAACTTAACTTGGAACACATAATAAAGGTCTACATTCTTCTCTTCTCCCAACGTTTTATGTTTTTGATGTCACAGTTTACATCTTTTTACCTTGTTTATCCATTAACAAATTATTGTAGTCATAGCTATTTTTAATACTTTTGTCTTTTAACCTTCATACCAGAGTTGTAAGTGATTTACCCACCACCATTGCAATATTAGAGTATTCTGAATTTAACTATATGTTTACCTTTACCAGTGAGATTTATATTTTCATATGTTTACCTGTAATGAATTAGTGTCCTCTTGTTTCAGCTTGAATAAAGTCCCATTAACATTTCTGTAAGACCTGTTTAGTGGTGATGAATTCCTTCACCTTTGCTTCCCTGGAAAATTCTTTCTCTCCTTCAATTATAAAGGACAGCTTTGCCAGATGTGTAGTACTCTTGGTTGGCAGTTTCTTCTTTTAGCACTGAATACTTCATGCAACTCCCTTCTGGCCTGGAAAATTTCTGCTGAAAAACATGATGATAGTTTTATGAGAGGTTCCTTTGCTTGTAACAGGTTGCCTTTCTTTTGCTTTAAACTTCTCCCCTTGTCTTTAACTTTTGACATTTTAATTATAACATGGTTTGGTATGGATACTTTGGGTTGATCTTATTTTGAATTCTCTGGGCTTCCTGGATCTGGGTGTCTGTTTGTTTCCCCATGTTACAGACATATTCAGCCATTATTTCTATGAATAAGTTTTATACCCTTTTGTCTCTCTCCTCTCCTTCTGGGTTCCTCTAGAAACTGTATATTGGTCCACTTGGTGGTGCCCCATAAATTCCTTATGCTATATTGATTCTTGTTTCTTTTTGCCCCTCTGATTGGATAAATTCCACTGTCCTGTCTTGCAGTTCACAGATGCTTTATTCTACTTCATCCAGTCAGCTCTTGAACCCCTCTATTGAATTTTTCAGTTCATTTATTGTATTTGTCAGCTCTGTGATTTCTCTTTGGTGCTTTCTTACGTATTCTGTCTCTGTTGAATTTCTCACTTTCTTCCTGCATTTTTTCTTCTGACCTCCATGAGCAACTTTATGATCATTATTTTGAACTTTTTATCATGTAAATTACTTACCTCCAGTTCATTAAGCTCTGTTTCTGGGGTTTTATCTTGTTCTTTCGTTTGGAACATATTCCTGTTTCTTCATTTTTCTTTACTTTTTGTGTTGATTTCTGCACATTAGATAAAACAACCATCTCTCCCAATCTTGAGTGGAGTGGTCTTGTGTAGGATATGAAACTTATCAATAAGCTTAGCCTGAGCTTTTGGTTGCCTCTCAAATCTTTGTGTTTGTCCAAGCTGCCTTCATTGTTCTTAGTAGCTCCCAGTAGTTGAGGTTTTGCCAAGATTTGCCAGGGTCCCAAGGGGGAGAAATCACAGTGAGCACCTAGATGCAGGCTGACTGGAAGCCAGGTCATCAGGCAGCAGATGGAAATGTATGTAGTCTCCCTTTCCAGGGATAAACTGGGAAATAAGCTTTTTTGCCTGCTCCCTCTGTGCTGAGCCCAAGTATATAGCTGGGGGTTGGAGGGGAGGTGTGATTTTGGTCCTATTAATAACTGCTTCTGTGTTTGCTACAGTCCTGTGGGACTCATAAATGCAAGACCCACTGGCTCTCAAGCCGGGAGATCCAGGAACCCATCCTTTGGGTAGCAGTCACCAAAGCTGGGGCACCACACATGTATACAAGCCCCTTCCAGGGAGACATTGGTGATTTGGAGCAGGGGAGTGAGAAGGCAAAGGTGGTGTCTGCTGGCTACTCTGGTCTATGGGGAGGATTACAGTCAGCCCCTACACGAACTTAACTTTCTTACTTGAACTTAACTCTCTATTTAAGAATTTTTATGTCCTTCCTATCAATCATTGTTAAATGTCTTCTCCACAAAATTATTAATTTCAGCATATGTTTTAGTTGGCCAGAAAATGTTTGTTTTTAAATAACTTTTTTTTGTATTTTCTAAGAAAATACATAGATGACAGGTTTTCTGATTTCTTTTTTAAACTTCAGAATGCCCATAAATTCCTTTTCCACATGAATTACAATATTTTAATTTTAAAATCCTTGGCTATATAAAATTTTTCCTTCAAAACTTCATAATTTCTGTTCTGTTGTCTTTTAGATATTTTTCTTCCTTAATTTTTATTCTTTGTGCTGGATTATGTCTTAGGCATACATAAGCCAGAGTGGCAATGCCTCCAGGTTTTTGCAATAAGTTGACTGATTGTCTTGTGGTCAAAATGTCCAACAGTAAAATAAGTATTTCCTTTTTCCTTGTTTTGATATGTTTCATGTTTATTTATTTTTCCTTAGTGTAAAATTGAAAGAGTGTGTGTCAGAAATTATTAAGCAGGACTAATAGTAAGCTTAGACCTATGCAAGTTTATTTTACTTACGCTGTTATCAGGTGGTAGCAATGAATTCCATAATCTTACAGTCAATGAATAATAAAATTTAGAACTAGGTGACGCTTTAGAAATTACTAGTTTACCACTCCTTTCTTAGACATGAGTAAACTGAAGCCCAGAGAGGTGTCACAAAGAAGTTCATAGAGCTGTTTGTCAGTAATATCAAGAGTAAAATTTATATCCTTTTTTCTTCTAGTATTTTAGCATGAACAAGAAAACACTTACCTGACTATTCCATTTATAGTTTCCTACTTATTCATTTCTGTCTGAATCTCTCTGCTTTTCTCATTGCACATTTCTAGAACTTTGGAATTCAATAGGGAGCCTGGCCTCTGATCACCCTGCTTGAGGAACTGTCAGACATCACTGTCCAAAAGGACCTTTTCTTTTTAGAATGAGGTATAAATACCCCCATCTGATTTATGCACAAGATTTACTTCTCTGTTCAAAAAGACCATTTTGTTTTGTTTTTGTTGTTCTATGTTTTCAAAATTCCGTGTGGCCAGTGGAATTAGTTTTGCCTATGAGAAAAATTGGTACTTGTTTTTCATTATTATACTTTATTCTGTTCATTTATTCTATAGCTTGGTGTAAGATCTATTTTATTTTTTAAAGTACAGTACAATTTAAAACATGTTTTATTCTGGGTTTCAATTTGGTGGATTATGTTTTATTTTTGGTTATTTATTCCACATGTTTGTAATCATTGAGACTTAAATCATTAACTGCTATTTTGTAAGAGTCATTTGATGTCTAATCATTCTTTTAATCCACTTAAAATAATTTTTTAAACTTTTTTTATAAAAATGGGAAATCATGTTGATGACAAAAAACAAATAAAAATAAATCTGTCTCACTTTAAATTTAGTAGCTTTTTAAAAAATAAATCCTGTTTTATAAACTTCCATGCCTTGTATCCATACATCTAGATCACAATGAATTCTTGGCAAATGATACTATAAAATTTAGAGTAAAATGAAAGGAAGTGATTCAAGTGATGACAGATAGATAGATAGATAGTAAATTGATATAGATATTAATTTATTGACTGATATAGTTTGTATTTCAAAAGTGGGATTGCTTGCTTCCTCATTAATGTGCTTTTTTTTTGCTACCACCTTCACCCACGCATTTAGCAAAGCCAAGTAACTTATTTTAGTTTTCATTAAAGGTTATATTAAATTTCCAAATACCATATAATAGGCAGCCAGGATAAATTACTAGACTTTTACTCTGCTCATTTTCCCAGTAAAGAGATTAGCAGGATTTGTTGCAAATAAATACAGAGTTACCATTTCCTTAAAACAGAAAATCATCAAGGGCCTTGCTACTCAGCATGTGGTTCAGTGACCAGAAGCTTGACGTCAAACATATAGAAACACACAGAAAATATATAAAATCTCCCATATATCCACCACCAAGAATTAACAAATAGTTATATTTGCTTCAAGTATTATTTTTTAAAAATAAAACATTACAGATATAGCTGAAGTCTTTTGAACCTCCTGGTCCTTTTAACTCCTGTGTCTCCATATCCTATATTGAAGTCTCTTAACATAGTTCATTTTTGAAATAACATTTGTATGTTGATAGTCAATATGTAGTACTGTTTCCTGTGTTTTAAATGTTTTATATAAATAATGTAATACTTACAATTCTATGACTTCTTGTTTCACTCAACATTTGTTTTGAAATTACCCATTAAGATATGTTTCTATATTTAACAATTTTTTCTTCTATAACTTTTAAAGTTTTCTAGTCACATTTATGATTTAGTCTATCTAGAATTCATTTGTGTTTCTGTAACCCAATATAGAAAAAAATTGATTTAAATCTTTATAAAAATCCCTTCGCCTTAATCTTTGAAATCTCCTTGGCTTTCTTTTTTATATATATATGTATATGTGTGCATATACATATTTATATATATTTATATTTACTCCTTACACTTTTTCTGTTAAGAAGAGTTAAATCTTATAGAAATTTTGTAAAGATCCGTGAAAAATCCTTTGAGATTTTCATTGAAATTGAATTGGATGTACAGATTGGAGTAAAACTAATAGTTTTATAATACTATATAGTACTGTCACTTCTATTTATAAACATAGTGCATCTATTCATGCATTTTTTCATGCGCTTCAAAAAAGTTTTGTATTTTTGTCCATTAAATTTCTTGTGCTACTTTTGTAGATTTAATCTCAGATAACATACATATTGTTGCTATTTTGAATAAGATTTTACTTTATGTGTGCAAATATAGACATAGAAATAGACATACAAACATAGATATAGATTGCATGTGTGTATGTGCATGTATGTGTCCAGCAGTCATGCTGAGTTCTCTTCTTTGTCTATATATGTACAATCTTGTCCTCTGTGCATGCACACACACACATACACACATCAAAAAAACCCCAACAACTTCTATGCCTTTTTTCCATCTTATGCCTCTTATTTTATTTTATTATATTTTAATTTTATTTATTTTTGGCATTACCGAATTGGCTAGGACTTCCAGTACTTAAGTAATAGCAGGCAGCCTTGTGTTTCAGTAATTTCAGTGGGAATATTTCAAAAGCTTCATACATTAACATTTTTTGTAGGTTTTTTTTTGTTGTTTACCTAAGACATACCTTTTACCTATAAGGGAGTTCCATCCTATCTGTAGTTTGCTAAGTTATGTTTAAAATCATAAAGAGTTGTTGAATTCTATGTTGTTTCTACCTGTCCTAAGTCTGTTTTTCTCATATACTTTGTTGTTTGGGTAAAGTATATTAATAAGTGTACTTGTGTTAAAATCCCATTGCATTCTTGGGATAAGCTTTTTTTTTTTTTTTTTTTGATGAATTTGTTGCATTTATTATAATGCATTTTATATGCATTACTAGAGGAAGATCTGTTTTTATTCCATTTAGATGTTAACCATTTTATACAATAATGAGATTGGTTTATAATTTTTATTTTATTTTATTGTTCTTACCTATTTTGGCATTGATACTGTACTAGCTTCATAAAACAAACACAGTAGTTTTCCCTACTTTTTCTATTTTTAACACAGTTTGCATAAGTTATGAATCATATGATCTGTATAGTGAGATATACCTCATTTAAAAGAATACCTGAGCCATATATAAAAGACTTTACCTTTTAAATGCCAAAGTGAGAGATTACGAGATTTAATTCCTCCCTACTTCTCTTCAGATTACTTGTAAACTGAAAGCTACTCAAGAATAGGTTTTGTCTAATTCATCGTTTTTTTTCAATACCTAGAAGGCATTATGTATTCAAAAAATAGTTTTGATGAATAAATGAAAAACACTAAGTGTTATCTATTAGAGGTAATGGGACTTACTTTGCAAGAATATTGAGAATATTAAATGTGTGATTATGTGTAAAGCATCTACATAGTACCTGGAATGTGTGTTTATATTCAGGACCAACTCCTTGTTGCATAAAAGATACTGAGCATTTAAACTCTAGAACAAGTTTTTTCACACTTTTGTGTGCTTAAGGACCATGTGAGGAGATCACCTTCAATGAATATTCCCAAATAAACCAATTCAAGTGAATAGCCCAGAAATCTCTTAAACAAGCATAATAGGTGATCTAGATGCATAAAGAACATGGACTATACTTTAGAAAATACAGCCGTAGAAAAACATTGTTAACTAGAGTGAATTGTTTATAGTTCAAGCAGTTGACACATGACAATTTTAAAAGCAATAGCATCTAGAAATTTTAAAAGCATAATATTTAAAAAGCATATTGCAGTATGTGTTCTTAAGTAGATAAGAACCCCATGGAGTTGGACGAAGAGTTACTGAATTATTCCTGTTGATGTGTGACCATCTGGTAATGGGGATTAAGAACTAGTCCTCTCTCTGTAAATAATAATGCATTATCATTACATTCATCCTCCTTTCCTCCTACACCACCTACACCTGATGGGGTAATCACTTTTCTCATAGCTACGGTACACAAAATGCTCTTCAGAACACGGTTTAGAAAATTCATAAGAAGGGACTTGCCCTCTTCTCATGTCTACCATTTACACCTAAAATAAGAGCTTGTGAAGTTGTAGAATATGTGAGCTTCATGCAGAGTACAGTCTGAAGCTCAGTATTCACTTTCTGAAGTCCAAAAATGCTTTTCCTTCAGAGAGCTCCAGGCACTGAACAATTTGCTTTCAGAGTGTAGAAATCACTTTTCCAATGAAGATTTCTAAATGCCCTTTGAGTATGTGAGAGTGGGAGCACAGAGAATAAAGAAGAATGAGAATATGCGGGGTAATGGAAAGAAGGTAGAGAAAGAAAACAATTACAGGTGCAAATGACTGAAAGCATTATGAATTGCCTAATGGCTTCATTTTGGGGGTTATGGGAGCTTTGATAGTGGTGCTGAAAGTACAAGGATACCTGGTACCGTGAGACTTTTCAGACCCGTAGCTTGTACTTAGCTGTGCTGCTTTCCTTAACGCCACTCTGGTGGTCTTTTCTCTGTCTTCTCCCCAGTTATTACAATATCAAATTTCTCACATCTGGACACAAGCTAGGAATCTTTGTTTGCAAAGCCCTCTATTAAGGTGAAACTTCTAGTTCCAGTGAAATAGAAAATAAATAGATGTATCTATTCTGCATACAGTATAAACCTGACAGATGAATAGTGCACTTTTTGTGCAGTAACTCAAAAGTGGGCTTTTCATGTAAACTCAAGTCACTTCCTTAAATTTTGAGGTCATTTCAATCTTACAAGCTATGCTTTACTTTAGGAATCACAGGTATTGTTGAGGTTTTTAAAAATTAACTCTGATGAGATTGGGAAAATACTATTAGTTTTTATATAACCATTCTTTACTACAACTTTCACCTTCTGACTTAAAACATATGCTCCTTTTAAAAATGTTCATTAACCTTTCACATGATGTATAACTAGCTTTATCACAGTAGATAAAAAAAAATCCCACTTAGAGTTTTGAAAGAGAGACCCAGTGGGAAATACACAAATGGTAAACTCTACCGAAGGACACAAAAAGGCCCATAAAACATCAGAAGGGTTATAGAGGTCTATGGATTTTAATTGCTGTGTGCCATTGGGCCTCTACAAAGCAATCAAGCAGGCAATCTCCAAAGACAGTCCTGCCATAATACATTTAACAATAGAGTTCTCACCCCATCGGCAGACTAGGGTTTATGAAGGTCCCAATAGCAATTAATGACCTTGTATGCTGAGAGAGAAAGCGAGAGAGACAGAGAGAAAGAGAGAGTTAAACTGGCTCTCTGTTTGATGCATAATATAAGTATAGAAATAATAATTTTCAAGAGGAGGGAAGTAAAAGTTAGAGTAAGGGATATAATAACCTTTGTAAGTGCTCTTTATATTTTCTTTCTTTCACCTTCCCCCAAAGGTAGAGAGAATTATTGAAAATAAGGGTTGTCACCCAAATGGCTTGTTACTTAAAAGATGGTTTTACTTTGTTCATATAGTGGGGTGGGGAGAGTAAAATTGATAGATTTATTTGCTGTTGACCATAACACAATATTTCAATTAAAGGATAATAATTGTAAACATTAAGTTGTCCCTAATATCCATTATACATTGATCCCAACTCACTGAAACTAGCTAATACTCTTTATACTACATTGCATACCTGCTATATATCATGCACTGCACATTATTTTATTTAATCCTAAAATGTAAGTGTTATATTCTTTAACTGATGGAGTAGAGCAGGTAGAAAGATGGCTCAAGGCCAGACTTCTAATAAGTGACTACACTGGGATTCAAATCTAAGACCCTGAAATCAATGTCTTTCTACTACTTATTTACCACTGGAGTCAGTAATACATAGCTGTGTTGTGGGAAGTCTCCTGCTTTTCAACAGCTTTCTCCCAACTCTGGCCTAGGTTTCTGGAAGAATTGGAGAGTATTTAGATATGATAGATGTTTCCTTCCTATCTGCCTTGGAATGCCTACTAAGCAGAGACTTGGTACTATATTTGGAGAATCTTCCCTACAAGTCAGCAGAGACTGTAAATAGTCTGAAAGCCTTCTGCCCAATATCCCGGTGCCTTATATTGACTAGACCTATTGGCCTCCAGAGAACATTGTTCAGTAGTGTCCTCATTTAATTTCCATTATCTGTAGCCATTTTGCCATACTGACACTTTGATTCAGTTACCCCAAGGTAGAGTTTCTGTCTGTTACCTCCTATAGTGGGCACTGGGAGAGGGCAGGTCTGAATCAAAGTTCCAAACCAAAAAAAAAAAAAAACCAACTTGTGAATTGCATTTATAGCCCTTCAAATTGTTAAAATTTAGAACTTTCCCCCATCCCTTGCTTTTTGGGGTTGGACTTTGGTTTTCTCTATACACATTTAATATTGAATTCAGAGTACAGTCTTTCACCCCCTCACCACAAGCCTGGGCTTAATGGAAGATAAAGTCTATATCAGTTTGTCTCAGACATTACTTTTAATAGTCATCATTTAATTCTCCCTTTTTTCCTCCAACATAACTTATGTCAACTAGAGAACAATTTGTGTTGAAGGGGAAATATTATGACAATGCAAATACTTCCTTTAAAACTAACCAAGAAAAAATGTTTTATAAAGGATATTATTCTCACGTAAAACATTATTTACCCTATATTTTTTGTGTAATTGATGTCTTAGTCCCACAGGATGGCTCTCACATGAAGAGGGAGAAACTCGGATAATAGCAATAATAATAGCCCTCTTTTATTTAGTACCTGATAGGAATACGGCTCTTTACAAGACGGCTTTTATTTTTACTTAACCAATGTTTAAAGAGAACATTATAGTTTCCAAAGGTAATTTCACAGAAACAACATCATAACTATATTTTGAATGTAAATAGTTCTATCCACCACATTTGAATTTATGCCTGAAATTGAAAACAATTGTTTTGAACCCTAACACTTAATTTGGTGACCCAACACAGAAGAATATATAGTACCTTGATGTAAATAAAACCATGTTTCTTTGATTCTTTCATGTGTAAACCTCCAAACTTTCCAAAGGCCTAACTCATTTTGAGTAAAAGCTAGTTCTCAAACTGGCCCCAGACAACATCCAAGGCCTGCTTCTGTTTCCTCTCTGATCTGTCCTCCTAACTCGCTCCAGCTTCCCCAACTCTAGCCACACAGGCCTCTCTGCTCATTCTGGAACCGACAAGGATTCCAATAACTCAAGGCCTTTCCCTTGCTCTGAATTCTCCTTGGAGGCTTCTTCTTCCAGCTGTCTTCCTGGATGTCTCCCTTAATGTCAAAACTTTGTAGATATGTCACCTTCTCAGTGAGGCCTTTTTTTGATATTCCAATTTATAATGCCTCCCCCAATCCCACACTTCATACCAGTCTTTTCTGATTTGTGTTTCATTTTAGCCAATTTATCATTCTCTGCCATATATTTTACTACTTTATTTAATTTTTTCCCAGCTTTATTGAGATACAATTGACATATAACATGGTGTAAGTTTAAAATGTACAACGTGATGGTTTAGTATACGTATGTATTGTGAAATGATTACAACAATAAAGTTAGTTAACACACACATCACCTCACATAGTTATCTTTTTTTTTTTTTCCTCTTTCATTTTTTCTTTTTGCAGTGAAAACATTTGGCAACTTCCAAGTACACAATCCAGTATTGTCAAATATAGTCACTATGCTGCACCTTACATCCCAGAACTTATTCATCTGCTAACTGGAAGTTTATACTCTTTGACCAACAACTCCCCCTTTCTACCACCTTCCCCCTAGCCTCTGGCAACCACCAATCTAGTACCTGCTTCTATGAGTTTAGCTTTTTTTGATTCCACATATAATTGAGATCATACAGTATTTATCTTTTTCTGTCTGATTTATTTCACTTAGCATAATGCTCTCAGGGTACATCCATGTCACAAAAAGCAGGATTCTCTTCTAGTGTATGGCTGAGTAATATTACACTATACATTGTAATATAGTAAAATGGGTTGTTTAGGTCACTTAGGCTGTTTTCATTTCTTGGCTGTTGGGAATAATGCTACAGTGAACATGGAATGTATATATCTCTTAAATAGTGATTTCATTTCCTTTGGCTATATACCCAGAAGTGGGATTGCTAGATCATATGGTAGTTCTATTTTTAATTTCTCAAAGAACCTCCATACTGTTTTCCATAATGGCTGTGCCAATTTACTTTCCCACCATCATTGCATGAGGATTCCCTTTATTCCACATTCTCGACAACTCTTGTTATCTCTTCTTTTTGATCACAGCCATTCTAACAGGTGTGAGGTGATACCTCATTGTAGTTTTGATTTGCAATTCCCAGATGATTGTTGAGCACATTTTCATATACTTGTTGGCCATTTGTATGTCTTTGGAAAATGTCTATTCAGGTCCTCTGCCCAATTTTGAATTAGATTATTTACTTATTTGCTATTGAGTTGTATGAGTTCCTCATATATTTTGGATATTAAGCCCTTATAAAATACGTGATTTACAAATACTTTCTCTCATTCCATAGGTTGCCTTTTAATTTTGTTGATGGCTTCCTTTGCTGTGCAGAAGCTATTTATTTATTATAGGCTTCAGTAGTTGTGGCTCGCGGGCTGTAGAGCACAGGCTCAGTAGATGTGGTGCAAAGGCTTAGTTGCTCCGCAGCATGTGGGATCTTCCCGGCCCAGGGCTCAAACCCGTGTCTGCTCCATTGGCAGGCGGATTCTCAACCACTGTGCCAGCAGGGAAGTCCCGAAGCTTTTTCATTTGATATAGCCCCACTTACCTGTTTTGCTTTTGTTGCTTGTGCTTTTGGTATCATATCATATCCAAAAAATTATTGCCAAAACCAATGTCAAGAGATTTTTTTCCTATGTTTTTTTTGCAGGAGTTTTATGGTTGCAGGTCTTACATTTAAGTCTTTAATACATTTTGAGTTAATTTTTGTGAGTGGCATAAGGTAGGCATCCAGTTTTATTCTTTTTGCATGTTGTTATCCAGTTTTTCCCAGCATCATGTATTGTAGAGACTATCTTTTCCCTGCTGAGTATTCTTGGCTCCTTGTCATATATTAGTTGACCATATATGTGTGGGTTTATTTTGGGGCTCTCAATTTTGTTTCATTGAACACATTGTCTATATGTCTGTTTTTATGCCAGTACCATACTGTTTTGCTTAGTATAGCTTTTTAATATAGTTTGAAATCAGAAAGTGTGATTACTCCAGCTTTTTTCTTCTTTCTCAGAATTGATTTAACAATCTGGGGTGTTTTGTGTTTCCATACAGATATCAAGATTGTTTGTTCTATTTCTGTGAAAAATACCATTGGAACATTTTTTTCCCAAGGCTTAGTTTTATTTTTTTAGTTATATTCTTGTCATTTTTGTCCATTCTTTTTATTTTATTAGCGATAATATTTAATTGTATATATATATTGTCTTCTGTATTCAATTTCAGTTTCATTACATATGAAATATTCTGTCTGTGTCACTTTTCCTTTTTTTTCCCCCTTATACCTTCACAACTGTTCTCCAGTGTGTTTATATTTATTTTTTTTAATTTTTATTGCAATATAGTTGGTTTCCCTCTTTTTCAGATTTCCTTCCCATTTAGGTCACCACAGAGCATTGAGTAGAGTTCCCTGTGCTATACAGTAGGTTCTCATTAGTTATCTACTTTATACATAGTATCAATAGTGTATATATGTCAATCCCCATCTCCCAGTTCATCCCACCCCCGCCATTGGAACTTTGATAGGGATTGCATTGAATCTATAGGTAGTATGGACATTTTAACAATGTTAATTCTTCAGATCCGTGAACAAGGAATATCCTTCCATTTATGTGTGTCTTCTTCAATTTCTTTCATTAATGTGTTAATAATTTTTAGTGTACAGATCTTTCACCTCCTTAATTACATTTATTTCTAGGTATTTTATTCTTTTTAACACAATTGTAAATGAGATTGTTTTCTTTATTTCTTTTTCAGATAGTTTGTTTTTAGTGTATAGAAATACAAGTAAATTTTATGGTTAATTTTGTATCCTGCAACTGTACTAAATTTGTTAATGAGTTTTAACAGTTTTTTGGTGGTGTTTATAGGGTTTTCTCTATATATGATCATATCATCTGCAAACAGAGAAAATTTTACTTCTTACTTTCCAGTATGGATGCTTGTTATTTCTTTTTCTTGCCTAATTGCTCTGGCTAGGACATCCAGTACTATGTTGGATAGAAGTATTGACAGTGGGCACCCTTGTGTTGTTCCTGATCTTTGAGCAAAAGCTTTCAGCCTTTCACTGTTAAGTATGATGTTAGCTGCGAGTTTGTCATATATGGCCTTTATTCTGTTGAGGTACATTCCTTCTATACCCACTTTATCAAGAGTTTTTTCATGAAGGGATATTGAATTTTATCAATATTATGCTCTTTCTGCATCTGTTGAGATGATCATATGATTTTTATCCTTCATTCTATAAACATGATGTATCGTGTTTATTGATTTGCATATGGGAACCATTCCTACATGCCTGGAATAGATCCCACTTGATCATGATATAGGATCTTTTTAGTGTTCTTTTGAATTCAGTTTGCTAGAATTTTGCTAAGAATTTTTGCATTTATATTCATCAGGTATGTTGGCCTGTAGTTTTCTTGTAGTGTCCTTAGGTGTTGGGGTAATGCTGGTTTTATAAAATGAGTTTGGGAGTGTGTCCTCCTCTTCAATTTTTTTGGAAGAGTTTGAGAATGATTGGTAAAATTATTTAAATGTTTGGTAGAATTTACCAGTGAAACCATCTGGCTCTAAAATTTTCTTTGTTGAGGTATTTTTGCTTACTGATTTAATCTCCTTTGTCATTATTGGTCTGTTTTGTTTGTTTAATTAATATCGCGCTATACATAAATTCCTTGAAGACTGGGATTTGGGGCTCTTTTATTTACTACTGTATTTCCTATACCTAGAGAAATGATGGCAGATAGTAGGATAAATAATAATTAAATAACATATTAAATATTAATAATAATATTAAATAATATTAAATAACAATAAATAATTGTTAAGATAATGAATGACTGAATGAATGAACAGCCTGGTTCAGCCCAGGAGTAGTCTTTAAAGAAGCAGAGTTCAAATAGGTCAAAATGAACTCCACTTTTCAATTGCATCTCTAGAAGCCTATAGAGGAGATTCAATTTCTGACATTTGGCAGTACTTCACCCTTTTTTCCTCACTCCCAATTCTCAATCACACCTGCTTCCCAATCCTTCTGTTACCAGTTCCCCACCAAACACAAAATTCCTGTCCCTAGCCTACTGCTTGTCCTTCCACCCTTCCCTCTTGTTCTTCTATCCCTCCCTCTTTGTGATTTAGCATGATAAAAATAAAGTAAAATCAAACTGGCAATGGCTGGCCTATCTATAATGGAGGGGGTCAGGGAAAAGGAAATTGAAATCCCTTTTAGCAATGAGAGGAGAGAAATGATTGGGCAATACTCAAACAATAAAAATTTATAAACTTTCAAAATTTGTCAATGTTTCTGAATTCGTGGCTCATTTTAAAATTAACTTCAAAAGGAAACTTGTCCCTTGACAGGGAGAGGAGTATGCTGTGACACAGTTGTCAGTGCCTGTCTGTGTGTGCTTAGCCATATTAGAAATGTATCTGTTCATCCAGTAACCACCTCAGTAGTGCTATTTACGTTAGTAATATCACAAGCAGTTAATTTTTTAACAGGATTCATAAGTTTAAATTGTCTTCAAATATGTTAAATTATGACAGGCTTGAAATGAACTTTCTGTATCAAAAGAAGAGCAGTAGAATGGAGTTTCAAAATATACACTTATGAATGAAGCTAGTATCTGTCACTGATGGAAAGAGGACACGTTCACATTTGTTGCAAGCTTTTCAGACCTATCAAGGGAAGGTGGCTACAGATGTAGCTTTGTTTCATTTTGTTATCAAAACACATGAAACCAGCATTTTTGCCTACCATATATCGAGTAATAAAATTAAGATAGAAAAGTTTACACATTGCTCAGTGAATATTATTGAGTGCACATAGGTTTGTGTGTGTGGGAGGGGGGCTTACTCAAGTCTTTCTAATGACTGTCTTTCAGGCACCAAATACCTATCACTCCAAATGATCCAATATTCATGTAAAACTGAAGTTCGGGGATATATTATTCAATTAAGGAAAACAAAATAACTCTGGAATTAACAAAATAGGAAATGTGGTCAAAACCCTGGCATGTGCTATTAAATTTTACAGGATCTGATACACTAGACTATGCCACATACTAAAATATGTCATAAAGTTTTACCACAATCCTAAAGATACCGAAGAAATGAAGTTAAGCAAAGACTGTGAGCAGTGGGTTATCGTATGACTATGCCAGACCCAGTAGTTAAAATTTTTCAGAAGAATCTGTATAAACAGATGGTAAAGAGGCCTTAGACTCACACTTATTCTAATAGAGAAATAATGTTTTATAATTATACAGCCAAAAGTGTGCTATAGTTGATTATAATTAGTATTTAAAGAGGTGTTTCCCCACCCCCAGGGTGGGAAATGCTTTCATTAAATTTCTGATAATTTTGAAGCAACTATAATAATAGGAATAATGGTATTTTAAAAAATAAATAAATAACCCAAAGGCTTTTCCTCTGCCTCATCCTCATCCTCTTTCTCTTTCCACTTGGTAAATGTTGGAATGCCCCATGGCTCAATCCTTAGACCTGTTCTGTCTTCTTTCTGTACTTACGCCTCATATGATCTCATTCAATCCTATGGCTTTAATTATTTCTGTATTATTCAGGATGAGGTAGGCTATGCTACAATAACAAATAACACCTGTATTTTGGGAGACTATAACAGGAAAGTTGATATATCACTCATGCTTTGTCATTGGGAGTCAGTTGGGAGTTACGTTACACGTTGTCTTCGTTTTGGGACCCAGACAGATGGAGCAGTCACCATCTGTAAAACCGTCAGTAGACGATGGCGGAAAAAAGAGTTCTTGAGGCCCTCATACTGAAGTCGAATGGTCAAGCCTAGAATAGCTTCCTCTCAAAGCTATTTTCAAGGCCTCAACTAACCATAGGGGATCTAAGAAATGCAATTTTACAATATGCCTGGAAAGCAGAGGCCTGGAAGTATCTGATACCACATCATCTCTTTCTTCCTGATGACTCAGTAAATAGAATAAGCGTTCGGTAAACCCTTCACTGAACACAGTACTCATGTATCCAACTGCTAAATCCATATTCTAATTTGAAGGGTTAAGAGCATCTCAAATTTGACATGTCCTAAGAAGAGCGATTGATTCCATAGGCCTATAAGCACTCCTGCTCCAAGCTTCCCTATCTCAGCAAATCATTTACCATCATTTACCTGTTTACTCAGGCCCCAGACCTTGGAGTTATTTTTGACCCTTCTCTTTCTTGTAAGTCACATATTCAATCTGCCATCAATTTTCTTTATCTCAACCTTCACAATATCCAAAAGCAAGCACTTCTCACTGCATCGCCTTCCATCTAGTCCAAGCCACTACTTTCTCTTACTACTTGGGCCACTAAAATGGTCTCCTAATTGATCTCCCTGTTTTTCCTAAAAATTATTACCCATACAGCAACTAAATGACCCTTTTAAATCATAAATAAGATTATTTCATATGCTGTTTTTATAACTCCAATGGTTTCCAATCACATTTATATTAAATTTCAAATGGTCTGTTAGGCCCTACATAATATGACACATACTAAAGTCTATTCACCACCCAGTGGCCAGAATAATCCTTTCAACATGTAGTTCTTATCATGACACATTCTCTCTCAAAGTACTCAGACTGTTTCCCATTACACTTAGATAAAATCCAAAGTTCTTATTATGGCCTTAGATTTTCTTGTCGTCTTGACCCTGGTTCTCTCTACAACATGATCTTACCATTCCTTTCCTCACTAACTTCTTTACTGTTTTTCAAACTTCCCATAAACATACTTAGCTAACATCTTTGCCTTTGTTTTTCTATTGGTCTGGAGCTCTCTTACCTAATCATCTACTTGTCTTGCTCCCTCATTTCACTGTGGTTACTACTGAAACATCACCCATCACAGAAACCTTCCTGCCCTGACTGCTATCTAAAATAGCATTCCTCCTCTCCTTCCCCACCCCCTTATCCTGCTTCATTTTTCAAATGCCAAAAACCATGGTTTTTGAATAAGATTTAAGGCAAAACAGGAGATCATGAGGAAAATAAAAGAATAGCTCTTTTGCAAAAATAAAGTAAAAATGCAACGCTATTTTTATCAAAAGGGTAAAGGATGCCCCATTCCTTGCTTTTATGCTTCATTAAGGACATCTCCGAGGCTGCCAGGGATTTTTAGGCCCATGATTTGGGTATTCCTTTAATATGACCAATTTCCCTTTTCTTTATAAGAAATCTTCTAAAAAGAGCAAGCAGTCTTGCCTTATTGTCTCTGATCTCCTCTCATTTGATCCTATAGAAACACTATTGCTATGTGTTTGTTCCACTCCCAGTTCTGCTCACATTGCCCTGGTGAAAGTCAGTGCCTATTGAATGAATAATTAAATGGGACTGGAAGTGTTATAAAGTTCCTTTTTAACAAACACTTTTCCAAAAGAACAGGAACTTTTTTTCTAATCAAATATAAGAGAACAAATTTTAATCACTGCTATAGTGGTTTCCTCACAGACTTAAAGAGATATTTCCAGAAAAATCCAATTTGATTTGCATTCAAATTTCTTTTCCCTCAAGCTTTTACTGCATAAACTTCAGTTTGGATTAATGTGATCTCCTTTACATAAAAGACTTCTTCTTTTACATAACACTTCAAAATTATCATGCTATTAATAACCTCAGAATATGTTGATGAGGGTATGATGAGCACAAGAAACATTATATAAAATTTTCAGTAGATCTACATAGAGATTTTTGTAAATGAGACAGTGTGAACTTTGAAGACAACCATAAAGGTAGTAAGGCATCAAGGAGAGTACTTCAAAGTCTTGAAATTAAAGTTATCATCAGGTTCAGTAATTTCCAAGATTATTTAACCATTCTGAATAATCACAGTAGCACAGAACCAAACAGAAGAGATTTGAGCAACTAGGGAGTAATGGGCTGAGGTCATATCCTAAAGGAGCCTTAATTCCTTCCTTTAAACGAAGCTGCTAACCAATAGGATTATTATATAGTTGACTGATTTGTTCAGGTAGCGTTTATTTATTACTTTTATTTATTACTTTTGAGTAATCATTAAAACATTTAATAATTAAAACATTAAGAAACATTATTTATTAGTCTATCAAGTGACAAGTATTAGGTAAGCATTGAAAATATAGAAAATAAAAGCATAGTCCCAAGTCTCATTGTTTTGAAAAAAAAAAAAAAAAAATATATATATATATATTCATGACATAATTTGTTCATGAAGCATGATTACTAAAATCCAGGTTTTCCTAGAAAATATATAGTGTATGGTATCTGAAAGCTTAGTGGACACCTTATTTTAGCTGACAAACTTAACAACCAGAAAGTTAGTAATAGTAAGCAATAATGATGATGATAGGAATAGCTAATATTCATACCTCATCAGTGTCTTTGTAGAGTGTTTTATCAGTAAAAAACAGTTAATATACTTGTGAAAACAAGTATAAGCTAATATAGTCCCAGATCCTTCAAATACAAAACCTAACTTTAATGAAATATCTGCTGTGACTTTGAGTTTCCTTTTCTCATTGTATTTTACTGGCAGTATGCTTCTCTTAGGCTGTTCAGCAGAGTGATTAACAATGAGGACTTTGGAGCCAAACTGCTTGAGTTCTTTGCCCTGGCTCTACCACTAGATGTTTGACTTTGGAAAAATTACTTAGGCACTCTGTGCTTTACTTTTTCACTTATATAATGGGATAATGATAGAATTTGTAGGGGCTCAAAATTTGTTCTGCAAATTGTGTCTCTTTGGCATGAGGAATAATTTAGGCTGATTATTTTAAAGAAACAGAAAACTCAAGAAGTCTTTCTTTTTACCCTCAGTTAGCTGCCTAAAAATTCAGATAAAGGGCCTTTTCCCAGAGTAGAGCTATCACCAGAGATATCTGGAGAGAATATGGGCTAGATGTGGTGGGGGAAACTCTGTAGGGCCTAGAGATTAAAGTCCACTCTGTGTCCTGTTGTCCCTGAATGGCCTAGCAAACATTTATTTACCGGACATTTGCTTTTCAATCTTCAAGTGAATTGCCTTCCTTTCTGTTGAAATTCCAACCCATTACCCCCAACATTCTTGTCTTTAGCTAAAGATGGTATTTAGGGTGAGGCTTCAGCCATTTTGGTGAGTTACTCAGTTTTCCTGGGTCTCTTCCATGTACACATGTTATTAAACTTTTCTTTGATTTTATCCTGTTAATCTGTATTATGTCAATTTAATTCTTAGACCAGCTAGAACTTAGAAGGGTAGAGGAAAATTTCTTCCTCCCCAACAAACTTATCTCAAGGGGTTGTTATGTTACAGAACCAAAACATGGGTCCGTTGACCCAAGCACAATGTGACTGACATCTGACACCAGTCTGTGCTGAAGGAAAGTGCACCGTTTATTGTAAGGTGCCATAGAAGGAGTCCAGGCCAGCTAATGCTCAAAAAGCTCCAACTCCCCGATGGGTTTCAGCAAAGCATTTTCAAAGGCAAGGCAAAGGAGGGGAGTCCCAGGGTACGTGATCAGCTCCTATACAAGTCTCAGATTGGTTGATGGTAAGGTAAAGTAAAAAGGTGAGAAGTTGTTGCAAGTATTTCCTGGTTTGGGGAGGGGATGTGTTAATTTCTTCCAGCTAGTGGGGATCCCAGCATCTGCAAAACAACTAGGGGAATGTGTATCAGAATCTATCATCTTTAGAGAGGAGCTAAAGGAGAGAATGTGAGGGAAGGGTCTGTCCCAGGAAGGCCCCCTAGGGTTCTGCTCTGTTACAGTTATAAGTAGTAAATGAATTAACAGTCTACAAAGCAATTAGAAAGAATGAAATCTAGTAAATATCTAGTAAATGTTACCTACTATTATTACTTTCATTATATAATAATTTTGAAGCAGTTAAATACCATAAAACATTATCTGTAATTTTATTAATTCTTGTACTGTCAGAAATGTTATGTTAGCTTTCTCATTCTTACATGATTATTTTTACTTCTAGACTTGAATTTTTGGCAACATTATAAATCCATTACTCAGTTTCAAATTCTTTTGGGGATTGGTATAGATATCCAGTATTTTGGTTCCATATTATAAGAATATCTTGACGTGAATACATTCCTATATCTTATCTTGTATTTATTTATAAAGATAATCTATTCCCCTATTTTGACCCTTTTGATCAAATTAAAGTAAAATAAAATCCTAACTTATCCATCTAGGTAACAGCCATTTTCCTCTGCTCTCTCTTTATCCTCCCTTTTCTCATGATTAAAGTCACATGGAACATCTATGAATTTTGGAAACATCAATTTTCTTGTTGTACCAAACAACATTTCAATATTTTATTTATCATATTACTGAAATTTTAACATATGTTATTCCCTTACAGTTTTTAGAATTTCTCTCCACAAACAAAGCTATGTCTTCTACTATGTATGTGTGTGTGTGTGTGTATATATATATATATATATATATATATATATATATATATACATACACACACACACATATATATATGTATATATGTATGTGTGTGTGTGTGTGTGTGTGTGTGTATATATATATATATATATATATATATATAATAGAACATGATCCAAAACTTCAAAATTCAGAGGCACATTTAACTGACTTTAATATAAACATGAGTATATTGAAGAATCTTACATTTGAGACCATGTTTTAGTCATCATATATCATTGTGCTTTAAGTTTTTACTAAAAAGTAATATAGGAAAATATCTATATTGCTCAGGTGAAAAACAGAACAAAGAGGTAGAGTGAGTCAATTAGCTCACTTAGAAAGTTGGTCAAAAGTTTAGAACTAAAAGGTAAGGTTTCTAACTCAGTTATCTGGTCTTTTCTACAGAGAGTAGTCAAATATTACAATTGGAGTCTGGTTCCAATGTTAGCATATTTGGTGAAAACCAAGCACAGGTGAAATTATCTTTGAAAATTCTCTAAATTATCCATAAAGTACAGGACATGTACATGATTCTGTATGCACAACCCTGTAGATATATCTATCAGTTTGTTAGAACTTTAAACTGAAGCAACAGGTAGAGCAGATGAGATAGCAGGGTGAATTATGAGACTGGCCAGCCTATAGGACTGGAAAAAAAATAGATGAAAAATAAATGAAAGCATAGTATGATACTTCAGTGAAGTATTGTATTGAAGCTATAATGGACTCTAGGGTGGAAATTAGAAAATCTGATAAAAGGCTTTATTAGGGGAGGCTGTGCTGTGAGTCCCTAGCACTTGGAATGGGCTACCTGTTCAGTAAAGGGTCTTCAGTGAGATTCCTCAAAGAATTTAATCCGCATCCTCTGCAGTATGAGGGACAGAAGCAAGCAATGCTTGTCTCATGCAGAGATGTCTAAATGGCCAGAGACAGGTTGGCTAATGACCAACATGCAAGTCAGAGGAGGCGGTTGCACCCAGCTTGACCTGCATTTTCAGATTTTTTTTGATTAAAGCATGTATTACTGTTTCCTTTGGACCAGGAGTGGTCTATGAGCACCAGAGGTTTAGCAAGGGAGTTGTATTATGTTCTGCCCTGTGGATGTGCCTGTTCTCTAGCAGATACCAGATCCTTAGATTCCTAGTGGCTTTGGAATATTTAAGGTGAGAAGATGGAATTATGGATGATAGGTACCCAGCAATGGGAATAGGACATTCTAGACAATTCATGAGCGATCCATGACATGTTTTTCAGACCACAAATTCATCAGATGTAATAGAAAGTTCATGTAAAGAAATGTTCTATAATGTAGTAGATTTGGAAAAATAATAGTTACTAAATCCTTTTCTTGATATTTACAATACATATTAGCATATTCAAGATTCTGAAAAGTCTTGCAGTAAACACAATTTAATTTTGTTTAACCCATCATTTACAAATTATTTCTTTGAATATAGCCTTGTCAGTATACTGTGAAATAAAATTCATATTTGGAAGAACACCAAATAATTGAATGTTAAAGCATGCAGAATTAAATAATAAACCATTGGTAAAAAGGAACAGGAAAAGTCTCCTGCTAGAGGTGTTTTGCATCAGATTTTGAAGGACTGAAAATTAAAAAGGATTCCAGACACAGAAATGCTAACATGCCAATTCAGTACATTTTTGAGATTTTTTTTTTCCTCCGAGAAATATAAAGACAGATTGAGGAAAATGATGTAAAAATAAGAGAGACAGAGAGAAAGAGAAGTGGATGGAAGAGAACCTATAAAATATGAAACTTTTCACTTATTTCGTATTTCATTACTATATATGTTCCTGTCGTATATAATATAATTCACTGACAGGTAACACAACCAAGGTTAGTATTGTGTTCCTTAGTTATAGTACCTATGATGGAAACAAATTAATTGAATTGGAAAATGCTTTTCTCCTACTCATCTGAAGATTTTTCATATATTTAGAGATGACAAAGTGGTTTTATTGACAGAGACCAGGGTTTCTAAATCTCATCAGTATTAACATTTTGGGCCAGATAATTCTGTGTTTTGGTGTCTATCTTGTGTATTTGGGGATATTTAGCAGCATTCCTGGCCTCTACCCACTAGATTTCAGTAGGACCACTTCCCTCCCCAGACTTGTATGTACCCTGGGAGACAAAATTGCCCCTGTTTGAGAACTACTGGTCTAAACTATAGATAATTTTTTTTAAAAATGTGAAGCTCATGGTAGAATCTTATAATCTATTCCTCGATTCCCTATTCTTGGAGTGATTCCAGGTAATATTTGCACATTTTAACGATTCTGGATTTGACTAACTTAAATAATTAAAAGCTAGAGCCGACACTGAAAATATATTTTCCCAAAATGAACAATGCAAGCCTGCCATCTATTTAAGAAAGCATGTTTGTAGCTATGGCACATGTCCTCTTTCATTGTTACATAATAGGCTTATTCTTTGAATTGTGCTAAAGATTTAACACCACAGTTTCTCATGCACAATATCAGATGCCAGGGATTCCTTGTTCCTTTTGAACACACATAAGAAAATCAAAGTTTCTGAGATAAGATGAGATGTCTCTACAGTGTTATCTTCCTACTTGCTATTCTTCACTGACAAGACTAAACAGAGCACTAGAGGAATTGCAGCTATTAATTTCTTTATGAAGGAATAACACTGTAATAAGATCTGCATAGCTTTATCATCTGAGATTCCTATTTTTCTTCTATGTTCACATGCATGTACTCAAAATCCCTCATTTGGAAATGCTCATAAAAGAAGTAACAAATCCATCTCTACATCAAGAATGAAATATATAAAACCAGCTTGGTTCCTTCTCTTCTTTTTCTTTTATACACTGATATAAACATTATTATTTGGGTATCTACATATGGCTCTGAAATCCTGTGCAGCTGTTCAAATGTTGAAATTAAATGAAATAATCATTCTTGCTTTAAAAAAAAAAAGTAAAACAACCTTTAGACCAAATGTGATGCATTATATTGACATAATAAATGTGGACATTAATTAAAGAGCAGCAGAATCCAGCAGAGAAGTTTGCCCTCCATCTGCTTGACTTGAGGTAATAACAATGTTCTGTTAACCCAAACTGACAGATTTTCTAGGGTTTGACTTCATCTCTAAAGTTGCTGCTCCTGGTATGAATCACCATATGTGTGACATCATCCATAGCATGCCGTGTGGAGTAAAATTAACTGCTTATTTATTTATTGCTTTTGCTTTCAGTTTTTTCATTCTGTCTTTATCTTGAGCTCTGTGTTATATGCAATCCTTTGCACTTGTGTTAGGTTACTGCCCCTCCGCTTTCCAGTACAAAGTGCTTAGGCCCAATAAGAAGCCCTAAGTTCTGATTGCTCATATACGCCAAAAGGAAGTTACATAAAGCCACATCATATCCACACTGAGAAAGAGCTAAACTAGTAAAAGCGAAACACGGCATACTAATTATTAGGGTTATTATCCAAGCCAGATATGAAAGCAGAAGTATGTTAAACCCATCACACATTCTGTACAAAAAAGAAAAGAACTTACAGAATTTCCTAAATAATAAATGAGTGGCATGGGGGATCTTGTCCCAGAACGGAAACTTAAATCTTTGAATCTGTTCATATCCAGTATATATTAGTTAACCAAGGGACTGTTTTCCTCTTCCATCTCATTACAGATCAAACATCAAAAGCTTTCCACTAGAAGCAGGCACCCAGGAGGCATTTTGCTTTGTCACAATACAGTCTTCACAGCCTCCCTGATAGGAGCGCGAACTCTCTTGGTAGTCTTAAAGAACAACAGTGCAGTTATTTGTGGTGCTTCTTCCTCTCCTCCCCTGGAATTGTTGCTTCACTGTAATAAGTAACATTCCTTCCAATTATCCAAGCTCCTCAAGTCCACAGAGCTGACCCCCATGACTTTAGAACAGGCTCACTGTTTAGAGTCATTAATCCGAGATTATAAACATGGAGGGAGATTCATGAGAAAGGGATGAACTCATGGTTCCTGAAGAAAGACAATGGCATGCAGTGTTTTTTCAGAGGCTCTGTGTGTGTGTCTGTGTGTGTCTGTGTGTGTCTGTTTTGACTTTAAATCCTTCCTCTTTCCTGAGAGGATTTTTTCCCCTCATGTTTTGAACTGCCATTATCCTCTGCTTGTTCTTAGCTGGAGTGGTAAGCAATATCTATCACAGCTGGTATGTCGGGAATGGTTTCGTTTTTCTCTATGTATTTGGACAGCAGATTCCAGAAGGCAACACCCTACCCTGATGGAGCAGTGTAAAAAATTGGGCAGATCAGATTTGCAAACTTTTTATCCACTAGCCAATGCCAGAATTTAATTGCAAATTGCTCACCTTTCCTATAAACCCATCTGTTTTTTTAAAATTAAATATGATAATAATGCACTATTGGTGACTCTGTGTAAGTCAGAACCCCTGAGATACAGTTATATGAATTTAAGGCATTACACTGATTCTAGAGATCATCCTGAATGTTTTGATGTTCTCTGGTCTTTCTTCTTGAGTTCTACAAAGTTTTTTTTTTTGTTTTTTTTTTTAATCTCTGGAGGAAAAGAAGGAACTACATATAATAGACACCTATATTCTATACTGTTCTGTTTATAAGCTAATGTAGTAATTAGGAATCTTGAACTCATTTTTGTGAACTTGATATGTATCCAAGTCTTTCATCTTCACTAGAGATCTGATTAAATCTTCTGAGATCTTTTTGGAAGCTGAAGAGAAATAGCATCCTGAATCTGCATGATTTCAATACTACATTACATAGGAAATTAAAACATTCTTTTTGTTGCTGGAGTTGGCTTTAGAACAAACAGCATGTGTCCCCCTTGGTCTGGAGCTCTGATGTCAACGTGAGCTAAAATATTCTTCCATCCATTTCCAACCTCGGCTGCTTTTGCTACTTCCTTATAAAAATTATACATACACTTTGCAAATGAAGAAAGGAATTAGTGATGCTCTCTCATTTCCTGTCTTCCCACAGATGGTGATAAATTCTAATTCAGACTCCATTAAACCTGAGTAGAGAAACCCAGCAGGTGGCTATACTAATGGAAAATCCTGGCTTTAGAATAATGGGAATTACAACCGACAGCTCTTCTACACCACAAAAAAGATGATGTATCCTTATTGACAGTGTCGCATTTGAGTCCAGAAGGCTGATCTGATAGTTCATTCCTGGCACAACGGAAGCTAAAAGCCCCCTGGGTGTTTTCTTGGCCGCACCACTGTAATTTTTGTCATATGAACTTTCTATTACAATTCATTTTACAAATCTCATATAAGTTGAAGAGAGTAAGAGGAATGAAAGGGAGGAGAAGGAAAGAGGGGACCTTTATTTTGCCTACAGGCATACTTTTATTCTTTTTTTCTTGGTTTAAAGGACAAATAAAGGTTGACACACAACAGTATTTCCAGCCAATTCGGTATTTTTAATGCTGACATACTTGGCCCAAGTTCTTTTAGTGATGCTAGACAAGCTCATCTGGGGGAGTTTCTGTTTGAAAGATGCATAGATTGCCCTGGAGGTGCAATGCCTGATATCGCACTAGAATTCTTGCAGGAATTTTTCATTTGTATGTATTTTTATCCCCTTTTCTTTTAGCACCACCTTAATTTTTAAACTATAACACAGTATTTGCAAAAAAAGATTTGGTCACACTGATCTGAAAAAGCATCCACGTATTCAAATATTTAGAACCTCATATTTTCAATAAGCCTTCAAGTCTCTGAAAATATAGCAAGGAGTTATCAAAATATTTCATTGTTTTCACCATCTGTCAGCTGTTTAAAAATATTAATATTAATAATCATACTTTGCACTTACTCAATATAGCAGGTTTCCTTTCTAGAACTGTTAGTACTTTGCAAAACTGAACTGAGTCATTGACGCTTTTTCCCCACAAACACCCTTCTGGGTAAAAAAAGTAAATGTGCGGAAAATATTCAAAAGACAGGTGAAGTTTGGAAATGGGCTGGAGAAGTTAACTTTTAATTCAATGCAGAATTTTGTTTCTTCAGCCAATTAATCTCATTCACTTTTCATTTTGCAACTTGTTGAGTGGAAGCTTTGTTTTAACCAGTTAAAGAGCTTGGTCATCCTGCTTTCATTACCCACAAGTTCAAAGCTTATAAACTGGCCTGTAACTGAAAAAGAGACCTACTAGCTTAGAGATTTGTGGCTCAAGGAAGAGGTCTTAGGACCTTAGAGAAGAGGAATACAGACCTGATGAGACCATAACAGAGAGGGACTTGTACTATTATCACTTTCTTAGCAAGCATGAACTGGAAATTGACATAAGTACGTCCCTGTCACAAATGTGTAGGTGTGGGTATCTTTTAATACATATATATGTATAGAATTCTCACTACATATGGTCATAATCATTTTTAATTAGCTTCTCTTTGTTATAATGTTCTTAATTAAAAAACTGCCCCAGATACGTTTTATGGGGCTATCCCCAGCTGAAAGGCAGACCGTGACTCCCTATCAAATTGAAGAAGGGGCAAGCCACTGCAAGAGAGCAATTCACAATGGATGTTACGGCAAGAACAATTATTTATATCTGACCAAATTAGAAATATAAAATACCAAATCAGAAGAGTTATGAAATATTTTCCCTTTAAATGGTTTCATCATGTGAAAGCACTAATCCCAATGCACAGATTTGTCAGCAAAATCAAGGAAGACTCAGATGAAGTCACGATGTAAATGTAAGAGACTTTTGAGTTCCCTATTCATATTTTAGAGTCTACCACTGTTGCCTACAGGCATAAATTGCTAGGAAAGCAGACACTGAGAACCTAAAATGCCTGATGATATAAAAATATTATCATTTTGCGTTTTAAAAATTGTAGTAACATTTATTGACTGTTTAGCATGTGCTGGGCTCTGTTCATTATATTATTTAAGATTTGAAATACTCTTTTACAATAGTATCCCTATTTTACAGAAAAATAAACAGAAACATTTCCAATTTAGTTCACCTTACCACAGTCATTTTACTTGAAAGGGAGTATGCTGGAGTTTGAATTCATGTCTTGCTGTCTCAAAAAAAAAAAAAAATTGAAATCTCAATTGTGTAATGTAGTGGATCTCAAAGTGTGGTTCTTGAACATGCAACATCAGCATTACCTGAAAACTTGTTAGAAACGCAATTCTCGGGCCCCAACTCAGACTTATTAAATCAAAAATTCTGGGGCTCGGACCCAGAAATCTGTGTTTTTGAAAGTCCTCCAGAGAATTCTGATGTACAATGTTTAAGAATCACAGTTTGTGTTGGTGAGGAAGTGGAGTAAATGAACCCTTGTACACTGATGATGGGAAAGTAAATTGGTACAACCATTGTGGAAAACAGTATGGAGGGTTCTCGAAAATTAAAAATAGAACTATCATGTGATCCAGCA
Source organism: Balaenoptera physalus (assembly GCF_965194825.1). Classification (NCBI taxonomy): domain Eukaryota; kingdom Metazoa; phylum Chordata; class Mammalia; order Artiodactyla; family Balaenopteridae; genus Balaenoptera; species Balaenoptera physalus. Next base: position 46,224,777 of record NC_138886.1, read on the forward strand.
ATCCAACTTCTGAGTATATATCAGAGGGAAATGAAATCAGTATCTCATAGAAATATCTGCACTCCCATGTTCATTACAGCGTTAATCACAATACTATACATAGGCTATTGTGATTTGTGCAAACAGGTTGTTCAATACTTTTAGAGAAGAGCAATTCATTTTGGCCTGGGATTAAAGGCTAAAATATCTCTCTGCAGGTGGGGGTTGGGAAGGGATTGGTACTAATTAAGGCACTTGGTCAAATCTTTAGTCATTTCCTTCCCTTTAGTCTATTACTCACCCTTGGCCCTCATTGTACCTGCTAACTCCTGAGACCAGGGCCTCACTAGGGTGCTAACCAGCAGACTGATTCCCAGGTCTCCCCAGTCCCCTGAAACTTTCTGGGCTGAGGCTTTCTGAACTCATTTCATTCTTCAAAGTGTTCCTAGCTACTTTCTGTCATGTAGAAATGTATTGAAATATTTAATTTTTTACTCTTATCCAATTACACCCCCTGGCTCTCTTCACCGTTATGATTGTATTTATTTGTGGAATTTTACACTTGTATTTCAGTGATGCGTCTGGAGAGCAGGGCAGAAAATATGGAGTCATCTGGGACTAGAATTGGGAAAACTGTGGACTGTTACTAATAGAGAAGAGATACCCGTAGTGTACTGAATGTAAAAGTGGGCTTCAAGTCAGAAGAGGTAAGATTAAAAATAAACTGATTTTGCAACTTACTGTTTATACTTGGACACTTAAAATGATAATAATGCTTATTACAAATCTTAACTTGAGAGAGCAAGAAATGTTTATTTTCTAATATTCTCAATTCGAATTTTTAGTTCTTGAACTTTAACCAATTATATGTGTGAGAAAACTTACCATAACTCTCTCCAAAAAGCCAACAGAAAAAGTATTTTAAGGTATAGCTACTTAAGCTATACATCTAGACAAATTAGTGAGTCATTAAGTCATTTAAATGGTGGCAATTAGCATTATAATAAAATGAAACAAACAAGACTGTAATAGAAAATAAAATATCAGCATATCTAAGTAGCAGTTCTAGAATTATACTGAATGTGAACTGATAACAAAATTTGATCATTTCATTGTATTTTTCCATTATATTTTTCTGCCTTTATTAAGCCATATTTTATCCAAAAAAGGAGCAAATTTTAAAACATTCAAATTAAAATGTGAAATCCTTAGAATGATAACCTTCATGACATAAGCACAGTATATTGTGTGTTCTCAGGAAAAGGTAACATAAATCTATATAGATTTTATGTGAGGATCTTAAAGGAAGGCTGGCTTCACATCACATTAGTTAGCTTAGAAAATCTTTATTATTTCTTAAGGATTCTAGCTGCTGTCCTGAAATAATATGTATATATGTTCTTGTAAATTTATCAAACAAATACAGTTTTGACTTCGGAACTACTTTTATTCTCCAGAAAAATTTTGTAAATCTATGTTTTAAAAACTACAGTAGGCCTTTGAGAGAGGATAGAGTTATTTGGTACCTCTGTTTAGCCATAAAAACCTTGATCCTAATTATGGACCAAAGTAATCTATAGTAGCTTACTATTAAAGACTAAACTTTTTTTTAAATCACAGTGAAGCAATCTTAGACTAGACGATCCTGATTAAAGAATATGAAAGGAAATACTGTGCATTGATATATTCCTATTTTAATTTCTAAAATTCATTAGAATATTTTAAGTATATTTTACTTTTACATAAGCCGAAGTGTGGTTCTATTTTTCATGAAGTCTCCTGTGCCTTTAATGGATATAATCATGCATTTTTCACCAAAAAAATTTTGTTAAATGTATTTTCCCGAAATTCATGGGAAATCACCAAAATATTCAAGGCTGAGAGTGGCAACATTAGATCTATATTTTATAAAGTTAGTTTTGTAGCAGTGTGGAAAATGTAGTGGAAGAAGGGAAGAAAGGGGAAAGTAGACTAGTTAGGAAGTTGCATTAATTCAGGAGAGAGTTGTTGATGGTACGAATTAGGTCAGTAGCAGTGGTGATGTGAAAAAAATGAATTCTAGAGATTTTTATTTTAAGACTTGGAGGAATAAGTATGGGAATCCCAAGTCTTCAGCCCTAGTTGGGATAAGAATAATGAAGGAAGCAGTTGATGGGAATCTCCGGTATGAAATTAGGAAGGGTTGAAATCTCATCAGTCAGAGGTCTCCAGAGAAACAGAGCCAATAGAATGGATGGACAGATAGATAAATGGTAGGTAGGTAGGTAGGTAGATAGATAGATAGATAGATAGATAGATAGATAGATAGATAGATAGATAGATTTTAAGAAATTGGCTCACATGATTGTGGAGGCTGGCAAGTACAAAAGTTTCAGTGTAGGCCAGCAGGCTGGAGATTCAGGGAGAAGTTGGTGAAGTTCAAGTCCAGAGATAGTCTGGAGACAAAGTTTCCTCTCCCTCAAGAGACCTCTATCTGTTTTCTCTTAAGGTCTTTATGTGACTGGATAAAGTCCACCCATAATATAGAATAAAAGTTTGCTTTACTCAAAGTTTACTGATTTACATATTAATCTCATCTAAAAAATACCTTCACAGAGATACTCAATTTGGTATTTGACCAAATATCTGGGTACTGTGGCCTAGCCAAGTTGACACATAAAATTAACCATCACAAATTAGAAATAATGTTTATTATCAGGCAAGTAGATTTATGTAGTAACTGTGATTGTCAGTAGGTAAAAGAAGAGAATATAGGTTCCCTACTGAAGAGAATTGGTAAAATATGGAGTCTATAATTGACAGAGGAGTGTCAAACACAGACTGATTTTCTTTGCCTCCATTCTTCCTGAGCTTCTATTTCCCACCGCCAACACTTTCCAGGCTTATTTCAGTCCTCAAAAAAACCCTAAACAGGCAGGAGGCATTGTAATTACTTTTTCCATGCTCTCCCTTCCCTTCCCCTTCAACAGGATTTATTTAGAATAAAGTCATCTTCTAGGACAATGACCAGTATATAATCAGAATTACAAGAGGCTTGTGTTCCTTTAATCATACTGACATTCTGCCTGGATGCCCTGTATTGAGATGTGGAATTGAAACCAATATTCTCTTCAGGCTCAACGCATACATTAGCCAACTTCTGTGTCCCTTACTGTACATAAGTCTGAAGTCAGAAGTTCTTAAATTGGAGATTTCCTGCTCTTGAGGAATACAGAGTCAAGGTCATTCAGACACAAAAAAGGAACATGTGTGTATCAAATATTGTTGGAAAATATATAAATATCAATATAGTAAAAGGAATTCACTGAGTCTCCACACAGAATCAGTTATATGAAAGAAACCAGCAATTTCTTCATTTTCAAGAGACGAAAAAAATTAAAACAAAACTTCTTGTTCAACAAGAAAGAAAAACACCTTTTCTTCATAACAATTCCAAGAAAAATTCTGAATGTTATAGAAAACCATTCCTAGCATAGTAATTCACAGGTGCTCTAGAACCAGAAACCCCAGTTTCCTACCTCTACCAGTTACTAACTCTATGCCTTTGTTCAAGTTACTCAACTTGTTTGTACTTCAATTTCCTTGACTACAAAATAGGAATAAAATATTACTGAGAAAAGAGAAAAGTAGCTTCTGCCAGTTGGTAGCTAGCTTGTTGCTAGGCCTGTACTCACAGCTAGGCTGGGTATTCTCCCACTGAACAAAACAATGCCAGACATCACCACCATCAGATGGTCATTCTGCGACCAACATCACTCATAATCATGTCTGAGCAAAAACAAAAATATGATCACGGAGTAAACCACAAAAATTACTAAATCCCCCTCTCACAGATAACGTGAGAAATGCCTGCTTCTTTATCCATTATACCTTAGCCCCATTTTATTTTTAACATGTTCTTCATACAAATTAATATATACAATCATAGAATCCTCCCTCCTTCCTGATAATACTCAATTCAGAGCAAACTCCTACTTATATAAATTCTCTCTAAAATTACCCAACCAAGACCAAACTTTTTAAATCACTTCTAATACCTTCTTGCTGGGATGGACCGTGGTTTTCAATGTTGTGCAGTTTTATTTATTGAAACAAATTAATAATATCAATTTTTTTTCAATATCAGGTATGTTTTTCTTGGCCTTTGCAGGGCATGGGACTGCTATAAGTAGCAAATTGGTTAATGTATATAAATCATTTAAAACAGTATCTGGCATATAGTAAGGTTAAGCCATTATTATTTTTAAGTACAAACAAAATGCCCCCAGGAATGTTAAGACTCCTGTATAGGTATTTTTCTTTTATACATTTAACAAATGTTTATTTATTAGGCTCCTTCTACACTTCATACATATTGCTATATATGTGAATACAAAGTGAAATTGTGCCTACCTTTAATATTTAAGTTAGATCATAGCCTCCTGTGGATTTCCAAGGCTATTTAAATTGTCCAAATAACCCCTTCTGCAATCTGTCCAATTGCACATAATGTATTACTCAGCCTTCTTTACCTTCATATCTCTATATTTCCACCAGCACAGGGCTGTTTTCCATGATAATCACCATGAAAGCTTTTGGGATAATAGAAGAGAATGACATCTCCAAATATGATGGTACCTAAAATGAATAACCAAGGATGATCCTTAGGAGGGATTACTGAAAGGTAAGCAGATGACACACTTCTGGTTTTCCATAGCTGACTATATTCCAGTCCACTGGATGTAATTATAAACAGAGACCATTTTCACTCTCAGACATATCTTGGTTTGGATGATATATATTTCCCCTACATAGTGGCCATCATTCTGTTTGGTGTCCCATCATGTAGTTGCCGCCCATTCTTCCATCTCTACTCTCTCTTCCATTAGAGGCACCACAAATGACATTGTAAAAGCAAGCAGTCACTCTTTTATATTTTATTTAAAACCATATTATTTCATGTCAATCTGACTTATTCAAAAAATGTTTTATATACAAAGGAATGATTATCTTTCTGGGATAATTACTTTTTGCTATATCCTGGAATAGTTGGTTTAAATGGCAGCTGTTTTTTTAAAGATAATTTTAATTTTTTACTAAATATATTTGTTTTAATCATACCATAATACTGTTTTATAAGTTTTTATTCAATAATATGATTTTGGCATATTTTTATTTTAGTAATATAGTAAAGATACATACTATATATATTATTATTTCTTGGCTATGTAATAGTCTACTATGACACTGTAGCAAATTTAATAAGTTATCAATTTTTACTATTTCAAGTAATACTTCATTGATCATATTTCTACAGATATCTTTATATTAGGCAAAACTATGGAGACAGTAAAAAGATCAGTGGTTGCCAGAGGTTTGGGGGAGAAGGATGAATAGATGGAGCACAGAGAATTTTTAGAGCACTAAAAATATTCTGTATGATAGATACTACATTGATGGATACATGTTATTATGCATTTGTCCAAACTCATAGAATGTACAACACCAAGAGTGAACTGTAAGGTAAACTACGGGTTTGGGGTGATTATGATATTTCAATGTAAGTTCATCATTTGTAAAAAATGTACCCTGTGGTGAGGGATGCTGACAATGGGGGAAGCTATGCGTATGCAGGGGTTATAGGGGAAATCTCTGTACCTTCCTCTTAATCTTGCTGTGAACCTAAAACTGTTCTAAAGAAACTAAGTCTTAAAAAAAAACACATGGATGGGGAGAAAATATTTGCAAAACATATATTTGATATATTACTTGTATCCAGAATATATATTAAAAATCACAGAATTCAATAATAAAACAACCCAATTTTTAAAAGAGCCAAAAGATTTGAAAAGATATTTCACAAAAGAAAAGAGCCAAATGACAAAACAAGCACATGAAAAGGCGATCAATGTCATTACTCATTAGGGAAATAAAAATTACAACAATGAGATTCCACTACACACCTGTTAAAATGGCTGATGAGGATGCGAAGCAACTGGAACTCGCATTAATTGCCTGTGGGAGTGTAAAATATTACATTCACTTTGGAAAACAGTCTGGCAGTTTCTGACACAATGAGACATACACAACAAATATATTTATGACTCAACAATCTTACTCCTAGGTATTTATGCAAGAGAAACAAAAATCCATGTCCACATAAATACCTTATATGAATGGTTATAAAGACTTAATTATTATTGTTATAAACTGGACACAACCCATGTGCCATTACATGTGAGTGAATAAACAAATTGAAGTGCTTCTGTACAATGGAATACTGCTGATCAGTTTACCCCTCAATAAAAAGGAATTAACATGCAAAAATGAAGACAAATCTTAAAGTATTATGCTAAGTGAGAGAGTCCACACAAAAGGCTGTATTTTGTATGATTCCATACTTACCACATTCTAACAGACTCAAACTTATAGGGACAGAAGTCAGATCAGTAGAAGCCAGGATCTGTGGGTGGGGAAAGCAGATTGATTATAAACAGTGATGAGGGAGTGTTTTACGGTGGTGAAAATATTTTGTATGTTGATTGTGGTTGTGGTACAAACTTCAGGTTGTTTGTCAAAACTCATTGTGTCTTTTAATGTACCTAAATTATACCTAAAAAAACCCGACCTTTTAAAAAACACAGGTTTTGATTTAGAAAGAACTAGGTTGTTATCTTGGTACGGAAGATAATGACTTTGTAACCGTAGACGAGTTTCTTAACTTTGAAATATTGGTGTACCTCTCCTTATATTGGAAATGATAGTAGCGCATACAAAGCATTTGGCACAGAACCGCCTTGTGGGTGTTGGTTACTCTGAAACGGGTACAGATGATCGTTATCCCACATAGCGAGAGGAGTGGGAAGTGGTAATGGGATAGAGGTAATGGGTACAAATGGAACTCTTCTCTAAGATGAACAGGAAAAACCCATGCACCCCACCACTTCCGGAGCCAAGTTTATCTTATCAAATAGATCTGAATAGAAGATTCTCACAGCTTACGGAAAGTAATTTAAAAAGTTTCATTGCCAACACAGGAAAAACATAAACTATAAATATATGTGTGTGTATCATGTACAGTTTGTTAATTGGAGTGTGAATGCAGTAGAAAGAGGGTATGAGTAATAGGTGGCTTAAGCCAAATTTAGTTTAGTCATATCCTTGTTCTGCCAATATACCTCAAGCTTAAATGGTATCACTGAAGCTGTTTCAGACTTGAATTGCTCCAAAGCATTATCTTTGTGCCAACTGGGCTGAAATCTGGTAGTAGCTCACTTCTGCAGCCAGATAGGCAGTATTTTTATGTTTTATTTATTTACAGCATCGCTTAAGCCATGCATAACTTTATATGCACTTATAAAGCTAAACTCACAATTTGTGAAGCAAACTTATGCTGAGAAGTAAGCAGTTTACAATATGAAATATATTTTTGTATAGGGAAAGTTGTTGGGGATTGCATAGTTAATTAAGCAATCAGCCCCAATAAGCTATCTGATCGCTGCATAGAACTACTAACGCTAGAGGTCTTAACCACTTTTTGTGACTTTTTATGAGCAAATTTGTTTCAAATTTGACTCTGTGATTTGATAAGCCTATCTCCCCCCTGCACCTAAGTAATTGGTGAATATATCCTCTTTCTTTCCCAGAATCTAATAACAGAAAAGAAATTCTAGTTGTTGATCACCTGCTCAAGAAACAGGTCTGGGGTATAGATCATCTTCCAAACCCATGGTTTTTATTTGTTTGCTTTTCCATTATATCTTGCCACCTTTCTTCAATATACTTCTTCTGTTTGGGAGAGGAGTAGTGGATGTTTGAGTGATGGTTATAGTCATTTTAAAAAATCCAGTGATTTGATTGTTTAAATACTACACGTGTCTACCATAAATACATATACAAATATGTGTTTATAAATTAGCATTTAATGACAATGAATTAAGAGGCTGAGTGCCTGTGGTATGCCCACTCTTGTCCATAAATCATAAATAACTTGACCTAAGGGCTAAGCATTGGTTGATTTGAAATTTCATGTTAAGAATAACTTCTCGTTGAGAATCAATCAAAAGTGAACTCACACAGTTCTGAGATTCTGATGCATTCCAAAAGAGAGACATTATTCAAGTTATAAAAATAAGCTATCAATATTTTAAGTAGTTTTAATTATGAAAGCAACATAACCACATTGTAGAGGAAGCAGTTACCCATAATTTCATTCTCCTAAGAAAACTATTATTGTTTTATAGCCTTCTTAATATTAATGTAACTTTTACAGAGTAGTTGCTCTTAAAAAACAGGACATGCCTGAATTTCAAAAGGTGTGGTTGGCAAACTATGACCAAAGTTACAGATTTGGTCGGTCAGCTGCCTGTTTTTGTACACACAAGCTAAGGATGGTTTTTATGATTTTAAATGGTTGAAAATCAAAAGAAGAAATAATATTTCATGGTGTGAAAATAACATGAAATTCAAGTTTCAGTGTCAACAGATAAAAATTTGTTGGAATACAGCCATGCTGATTTATTTATGTACTGTCTAGGGCTGCTTTCGAGCTACACAGGGCCAGAACAAGGTTAAGGCAAGTAGGCGCTCACTTTGGGCACAGAATTTAAAGAGGTACTCAGAAACGCAATAAGAAAGATAAATGCCAAAATCTGCTCAATATCATTTAGGCCCTAGTGTTGCATTTATATTTCTACCAAGAATTGCTTCTTTAGTATAAAACACAGATCAATAAAATTTTGTGAGAAAGATGTTCCTTGCCACCTCTCTTTGTCAATCAGAAGAGAGGAAATAAACCAAATGAAATATATTTGATTAATAATATGGCAGGCATGAACTCGTATCATCCTTACTATGGTTTTTAAAAAAATAAACAGGAGGGGGAGGTTGTGGAGGAGGATGAAGAGGGGGAAGACGAGGAGGAAGAGAAGGGGAGGGAGAGGGGGGAGAGGAAAAGGAGACCTAGATGAAATTGTGTCCTGAGACCTAGATGAAATTCCGTGTACAAGACTGACTCTGTCTAATATGATGCCAAATAAGATGCAAGGATGGGGAGAACATAGATTTAAAAAGACAACCATTCATCCAGATGTTACCAAACATAGTTTAAAAAAAAAATTACTTGTCATTTCATGTTTGGTACTGGGTTATCCTGCACCATAATTTCATTGTGAGGAAGTTTAAGATGTCAGGCACCAAGCCTTAGATATTATCTAAATTCTTAACAGGAGAAAAATAGACTCTCCCAAGGGTCAGTCTACATTTTTCAATCATTTTCAAGAGCTATTTGCCTAATAATGGTTGCTAAGACATTAAACCAAATTCTAAGTATTGGAGATGAAATGCCAATACACTGAATATCAGAGGGAATTTTTAAAACGTGATTTGTACAGATTATTTTTGAAATTCTTACTTGTTTTTCTGAACTCTGATTTTTTCACATGTCAGTTTTAATAAGCAGTTTACTTCTAAACACTCTTAAGAAGTGATGAACAGATAGTTTTTTATACTTATTCAAAGAATCTTTGATGCTAATTTGTCAGAAGTCATTTATTACTGTTGAGAATCTTGGAAAAAATGCTTTAAGGGGACACACTCAGGATTTCCTGCACCTTAGGAGTCACTCTGCTTTTCAAAGATATGTCCTGTAACAAGGATACAGGTGTTTATTAGCTGTGCAAAGTTGCATTTTACCTGCTTTTCTAAATATTGTGATAAGAACATCTGAAGTTTTAATTTTGTTATTAATTGATACATAAAGTTTAAAAATTAAACTCCCAAATATTTGGAGAGACATCACAAAGATATTTGATTAGACAGGTTTGCAACAATTAAGGAAGGGACATTTTTGAAGACTGTTGTATAGTCATTAAAGCATTAGATGATAACAATACTCTTTTCCTGCCCTTATGGTTAAGACTGGTGATTTGAAATTTATTTGTGCTTTTTTTTTTAATATATATAAATTTATTTTATTTCTTTATTTTTGGCTGCATTGGGTCTTCGTTGCTGCACGCGGGCTTTCCCTAGTTGTGGCGAGCGAGCGGGGACTGCTCTTCATTGTGGTGCTCGGGCTTCTCATTGCGGTGGCTTCTCTTGTTGCAGAGCATGGGCTCTAGGCACGTGGACTTCAGTAGTTGTGGCTTGTGAGCTCTTGAGTACAGGCTCAGTAGTTGTGGCGCATGGGCTTAGTTGCTCCGAGGCATGTGGGATCTTCCCGGACCAGGGCTCGAACCCATGTCCCCTGAATTGGCAGAATTCTTAACCACTGCGCTACCAGGGAAGCCCTATTTGTGCTTTTTTAATTTGTTTTTTTTTTAAACCATCAGTTGTTCAGCATAACGAGATTTATAAACACTGTCAATTACATTTTGATTAATCAACTCAACTAGTTAATATGGCATCCTATAGAACTTCTACCTTTAAAGTCTATCACTAGGAGGTCAGCCTTTATGAAAACAAAATACTTAAATTCCAGGATTGTGAAATTACAGTAATTTGAATAATGTGTCAAGTTTAATATTGTAAAATTACTTGAGTATATAATATGTATATATCATAAGAAAAATACAGCATCTTTGTTGGGTAGAGTGATTACCAAGTGCTCAGCCGCTGATTCACCCTTTTTGCTGTGTGTATGCAGTGAATTGCATATAGTACTTATTTAATGAATATTTGTTAAATAAATGAACTCAGTAAATTGAACAAACACTGATAAAATTATGTTAACACATGCTATCATTGTGGACCTTGTCAAAGTCTCATTAAGCATTTTAAAACTTAAGACTAGAGTCTTCAAGTCTTAGTTTTACTAAAGACTAGAGTCTATGTTAAAAATGTGTCTATACTGATAGAAAGATAAATAGATATAGATATAGAAAGTTTATAGTATCTCTGTAAGTAAACTTAGGTCCATGACTAAAAGGATCAGAAGGGTTTTTTTTTTTTTAAAGCTTTCTCTCTAAGGGGGAATATAACAATCTGTCTTTTCTATTTCAATGATAATTTGAATTCAGAGTAAAATTTAAAATGTAATATCTTAAGGACTAAATGACTGTCTGTTGTATTGAGGGTCATCACTCTGCTTGGTTGTGGATGAAATGTAGTCTCTGTTCTGTGGTTATATTAAAGACGTGAATAGCTCTCATGAGTAATGTCTGCTCCACGTAAATCGTAGTCTAAAAATGGTCCCATTGGTAATTCTGGAAAAACAAAGGTTTGACCAATGAGTAACATTTATTGAGTACTAAAAGAAGAAATCTATATGAGGCGCTTGAAAATCTTAAATAGATTTAATTCTACCTATTCCATTAGGAATATCTTCTCTTAGGTCAGAGGCATGACAAACACCTGGAAATACAAAGAGTTTACTTTAAAGAATCCAAAAGATCCATTTTAATGAAGTACTCAAAGTGCTGGAAACAAAAACAAAAACATTCATCTGGGAGTCAGTTGATGTGGCTTTTGTCTCAGCTGTGCCAACAACTGGCTGTGTGACCCTGAACAAGTCACTTAATCTTGTTGGCCCTTAATTTTTCATCTTTTAAATGAAAGAAGTTACAGAAGGATTTGATAATCCTAAACCTTGAGTCTAAATCCCAGTGAATTCTACAGAAAGAGATCAAGTCAGGGGAGTACACAGGAGGCATCTGAGTTGTTTGTAATGAAAGAAGTCGGCCATCAAAAGTTGGAATGCAAGAAAGGCGGAGGGTCCACACGCCACACACTGTTTTCTGCCCCAAGGAAATCTACCTTCTATCACACAATTTGTCAGCTCAGTTCTTCTGGTTTTGCTGATTCTTATCCACAGGATACTGCAATCACTTGCTAGTTTGTGTGTATTTGCTCAGAGTAATCATTTTACATCCAACGACTTATAGTGTGGTCCTAGGAAGTAACAGCCTTTCAGCTGCGGGAAGGAAGAGGATCAGTCTGAGCATTCTTGAGGAAGATTGCAAGACTGCTTTTAGTTCACATAGTGTATTTCTAGTCTGGGATTTCTTTTAATGGGGAAAAAGCAATTTTTAAAAGGAGAAAGTTGGATGGTTCCTAAAGCAACATTCAAAGCAATTAAATGGAGCTTTTTAAGCAACATGATCTTTTTCACTCTATCTCCTCTTTAGCCTTAAGTAAAAACCAAAAGAGACCTTTGAAAACTGATGATTTTTTTTACATTTAATATGTGATCTTTTCATGTTTCTGCTGTTGTATGCTTTTGAGCTGTCTAACAACTAGAGCTATGTAGCCAGAAGAAGGGCAGACTTGTCTTATATCCTGTGAAGAGGTGACTACCTGAAGTGTGAGAATGAAAGAAAACATAAGAATTCTATGAAAGGTTTTACTACAGAGAATATGGGGCCAAGACCTTCATCTAACCCTGGATACACATTATTCTTAATAATGCATACCAGTATCTTTTTTTTTTTTTTTTTTTTTGGTCGACTTTAAGTAGTGAGCTTATGAAAACTGACAATATTTTACAGAAACAGATTTTTTTTAAAAAAGCATAGTTCTGTTTCCTGTATCTTTCATAGTTCTTTAATTTGAGACATATCACTTTTATCTCGTCTTGCTCTAACACCAGATTTGGTTTAATTAAATTTATGTCAAATGAACACATGAAACGAAAGGAAAATCAGAAAGCCTGCAGTTGCCCATTAGTGAGTCAGTGACTGCAGTGAACGGCTTTTGAAGCCTGGCTTACTGCCAGGACAAGCTTGCAATGATGCTCGGAGACACCCATGATGCTTTGAAGGGAAGGACTTAGCTGACCTGAGCCTGCTCAATGGAATCAGTCAAAATCCTCATGGGCTAGATATAAAATCTATAAGTCTTCTGTCTTCAACCATTTACCTGTCAAAGGAAAGGAGTGGAGGGTATAAAACCATAATCCATATAGAAAATTAATTATACTAGACCCATGTATTATTATTATTATTAATTATGGGGGATGATTTTGTTTGCCTGTTTTGAAAGCAACATGCCAAGCCTGTTGAAAGGTAGTGCCAAACTGTCAATCTCTGGAGCTACTCTATCAAAACAATCTTTAACTTAAGGCTCTCCTAATTGAAATATCTGTCAGCTAGTCAAATAATATATGCTGTTAGAGAATATAAAAAGCATAACCTCTGGGAGCTAATATTTAGAGCTTTACAAATGTATCACTGCTAAAGCACTTAAGTTTAAAAATAAACGAAGCCCCAAATGTTTTGACACTACCGCTAAAATGCAAGGTAAAATATCACATCTCATATTGTTTCTGATACCACATGATCTTTGTGCTTTTATACTTAAATACATTTAATACATCCAGCTTTGGCACCTCCATGTGAAAATGTATTGAATGACTCTACCAATCAGAAGTAGTGTTTTTATTCTTCTTTTGTATTCAGACTTTTTCTCGAGGGATATATATTACTACGTTTATTCCTATTGCTTACTGGAAACTGATCCAGAGGTTCGTTTGCATTTTATATTTTGATATTTTAGACATTAAACTCTTTACACAAGCTTTCAACAATAAAATAAATAAATCATTACGTATCAGCAGGGTGCACTGAATGTAAGTAAAACAGGATATATAACAGCAAGCTTGGTAAACACCTAGAAATGCAAAGGGACCAAGGAAGGCAAGAGAGGGCTTTTAGTGTCTATTTTTTTGTCCTGTTTGAAAAGAATTCAAACAAAGAAAGGACTAAATGGTCCCAAAGTCAAACCAGTATTATCTGAGGTGCTTCAACAATCCAGCAATACCAAGAATCATCAATGTACTTGTTCAATTTCTTATTTACTCAGTTTTCCTGATTTCCCACAGTTGCACTGTCTCATATTTTCTACTTACATATGACTTGCTTTTTTTTTTCTATTTCATTTATAACTGAAAATAAAAGTAAAGCAAACAAAAGTAAAAAAATGCCAAGGGTTGCATTTTTTTTTAACATTTTTATTGGAGTATAATTGCTTTACAATGGTGTGTTAGTTTCTGCTTTATAACAAAGTGAATCAGCTATACATATACATATATCCCTATATCTCTTCCCTCTTGCATCTCCCTCCCGTCCTCCTTATCCCACCCCTCTAGGTAGTCACAAAGCACTGAGCTGATCTCCCTGTGCTATGCGGCTGCTTCCCACTAGCTACCTATGTTACATTTGGTAGTGTATGTATGTCCATGGCACTCTCTCTCTTCGTCCCAGCTTATGCTTCCCCCTCCCCGTGTCCTCAAGTCCATTCTCTACGTCAGCACCTTTATTGCTGTCCTGGCCCTAGGTTCATCAGAACCTTTTTTTTTTTTTTTTTAGATTCCATACATATGTGTTAGCATATGGTATTTGTTTTTCTCCTTCTGACTTACTTTACTCTGTATGACAGACTCTAGGTCCATCCACCTCACTACAAATGAATCAATTTCATTGATTTTTTATGGCTGAGTAATATTCCATTGTATACATGTGCCACATCTTCTTTATCCATTCATCTGTCGATGGACACTTAGGTTGCTTCCATGTCCTGGCTATTGTAAATAGTGCTGCAATGAACATTGGGCTGCATGTGTCTTTTTGAATTATGGTTTTCTCAGGGTATATGCCCAGTAGTGGGATTGCTGGGTCGTATGGTAGTTCTATTTTTAGTTTTTTAAGGAACCTCCATACTGTTCTCCATAGTGGCTGTATCAATTTACATTCCCACCAACAGTACAAGAGGGTTCCAAGGGTTGCATTTGAACAAGGTTCCATTCACAGATCTGCTGTGTCTAGGTATATTCTAAAGTGTGTGTCTGCGTTGAAACACCACACTAACAACTGCCTTTGGTAGAATATCATTTTGAGAAGAGAAATTGTTTCTGCCTAGAGCTGAATAGGAGACATCACTTCTTAGCCAATAACAAAGTCCTTAATTTTGTGGAATTTGTGAAATATGTTCAGCTGGATTCTTCCACTTGCCTCTAGTCGGGTATTAGTGGTCTTTTCATTTTCACGAGATCAAATAAGATATGAAAATACTCAGTGTTTTCAAATTCCATAAGATATAGTACAATCCTAGTAATATAAGAAAAAAGATGGGTTTAATTTGTATTCACACTACCTCTGATGAGGTTAAAAATATAAGTTTATATTCAAATCACTTCTTAAAAATCATGCCTTTGTTCTCAACATACATTTAACATTTAAAATATTTGATAACACCAACACGTATTTCTCTGAATAACTTCAATTATAATTTAAAAGGAAGAATTTCATGTTTATAAAACAATCTTCAACTATTCAATATGAATTCAAAATTCTTGCTGCCATACAGATTTTTTCTTTATGAGATATTTGTCAATTTCTCCAATTATTTGTTCAGCAAAGAATAAATTAAATTATCTGTTACCAATTGCACATGATCATAGTAAATGAGAATAATCTAAATGCTTTATCCAAGAGCTACTTAATAATAAAAGTTTTAGGAAATTGAATATATTTGTGAACACGGTAAGCAATGGTCCTGTTTGCTTGTTTTTGATTGTGTTAAGATATTATTAGATGTCTACCTTGTTTTACTCCTGGAGACTTTTTGAAGGGTACAGGAGAAAAATTAGTAAGCATTCAAAACTATCCTAGAGAACTGCTCAGAAATGTTTATTCCCTCTTGCAAAATATTTGCCCAATAAGCTCTTTTAAACCTACATAATGACCACAGTATTCAGGCAAATTTCTGTTTTGAATTATTCTAGTAATTGGGTAGTGCAGCTGTTCCCCTGGCACTACCGACCTATTCTCTTTACTCCACATTTTAAAACCAAACTGCCAGAAGTGTCTGAAAGACTGTACTTCAAGAAAAAAAAAAAGCACTTCAGGGCCAAGCTTTGCTAACACATCGAGCATTAGGAGATGAATCATGGGCGTAACAGGATGCTGAGGACACCTTTCTCGCTGAGATCAAAGGCATGCCATGAGGAGTCAACATTTTGCCTGAAGTTGCTCTCTCTGGCTCTCCCCTTGCCTGTAATGAAATAGCTAAAAGGACATTTGGGACAATCCTGCGCCAAACAGAGCTGTCTTAGATCCACCTGAAGAATCATTGCCAAAAGAAAGAATGATTCTGAAAAGTATCTTAATCCAATTCTCGATATTTGTCCACAGAGAAGAAAATGTATGGTAAGGCATGGTTCACCTTACTGGGAGTAGAATTCGAGGTTCAATCAGTTGGTCCTGAATAGTCTGCAATAAATTACCACCTGTTTGAACTCTGCCTTCATTTTGATCCAGTCAGTGCTAGTGTAAGAGTGAGTTTCATAAGGATGCATATTCCCAAGTTGTGTCTTTTCTGATTTCCTCATTTACTCAAAGTGGAAGTTTTAGGATAAAATGCAGAGAGAGAAAAAGAGGAACAAACCTTTTAAAAGTAATCCGAGACATTTACCCACATGTTACTACCAACAGTAGGGCTCTCTGACAGGAAGGTATTCTGTCAGATGCTTGTCTAGCTCAAAGTAAAGATTAATACAGAAGGCCTGATATTCTGATTATGTCAATGCCTGGCAAAGTGTCTTCATATCACTTCCAAAGGAAAGAAAATTGCTCACAAGTACCGTTTACTCATTTACATTCCTACAGTGAAACAAATGGATCAATAAATGGATATTAAACATTTGGAGGATTGGGGAAACCAAACTTTATACACAGATTTTTTGTCACATAACCAATTGCATCCCTTTTAAGTTTTTAGTTTTAGACAGATGCTAAATTGCAGATTTTAGGCACCTTTTCAATAAAGGATTCTTTTTAAGAATTAAAAGCATATAGCCTGTTTTAATGTTATCCTCAAAATAAATAAATCAGTAAATAAATGTGTATTTTCTTTCTTAGGTGCCATTGAGAACAGATAGTTAAGGGTTAAGAAAATGAATTTTAAATATAATGTGAGAAATGTGATCATCCTTCATGTAAAATACAAAATATTTAAATGGAGCAAGGTGTATTATTTATGGAATTCAAACTTAAAGCATTTTTACTCAAGTTGAAGGTAGTATATTTTTTCATAACTGCAACGATCTGCAGGAGGGCACATATCACTTCTGGATTTTTAGAACAATAGCTTGTTTTATCTGTTGTCAACACTGGTACATAAAATGCTTGTAGTCATATTTTAGAAATCACACAGAGTTCTGTCTTTGAGTTCTGTCCTTACAAATCCCCCAGTTCTAACAATCTCATCATAGAATATTAAAATGTTCACAGTAAAGGGACACACAAGTTTGAAGGTTCCAGTCAAACTGATTATACAAAGTGATAACACTAGGGTTGTCCCAACATAAAAACTGACAAGTCAAAAGGGGAGATAATGTGCGTTTTCCCTGGCAAATGATAAACATTCAGTGCAGCAGGGCAGCTGCAGTCCCGAGATCAGAGCCATTATGGGAAGAAAGGATTTTGATGAAGACCGTTAACTTTGCACAGAAGCAAATCTGAAAGAAACAATACGGTAGGATGGGCCCAATGCACATCTAAAATATTAATTAATACACCTCCGAAAAGATGAGTGCTTACGTTTCGGTTACGAAGACAGGGTGAATTCATGGACTGAGTTCAACATTCACCCTTGGATAGTGATGGGTGCAAAAAGGAAGGCAGCGATGAAGTCACTTACAGTTTGCAATTCAGCTGTCATGTGGAAGTCTGCAATAGGTATAAGCAAAATATACTGTGAAGAATATGTGGCTCAATATTATGCAGCAAATTCAAACTTTACAACTGCTTATGCATAATTAACTATCTGGGACTAGCCTGCTCTGGTGCACCACTATACAGAGTAGTAAAAAATTAAACTAAAAATACAGACTCCTAGGTAACTGTGGTCACACAAAACTCTATCTTCCTTTGCAGGCTTATTATTTCCTGAAGCTGTGCCTGACAGCTTCTATGAACACACATTTTTGCATATATTTTGTTTATGTGCAAGCCTTGCCATTTCAGCCATCTCCTGCTGAGGCCCCTTCCTACCATATGCTTCTGTTTTTCTTCATTAGGTGATGTGATCCCTTTTGACTGTTGCATGCACGTGAAAGGACAGTGGGCTTGGTGGGGAGAAGAAACCCTGCTTTAAGAGAGTACACGTCAGTTGGCCTTCAGCTGTTTGGAGCTGATTGCATCTGACAAGTGTTGTAGCCTCTCGTCGTAATGGATGTCTCTGCTTTAGCAGAGAAGAGGTGAAAAGGATGTAATTCCCAGTGAAAGAAAGCAACATGAACTATTATTTAATTACTGCCTAATATAAAACTCCCTAGGAGTCCCTGTTGATTTATAGTTCAAGCTTCTTCCTTTTTTTATTAATGAACAATCTCGTCTTTTAATGCAATGCATTTAAGTCTCACCTGTTATTGATAGGGACTTTCCCAAACAAACAAGGCAAATAATCCACTTTAATACTCTAAGCATGGATGCTTCTAAGTGGGTTATTTTCTTACATATAGAAACTGCTCTTTCACCCTGTTTAAAACAAAAACAAAAACAAAAACAGAAAACTGCCCTAGTGTTATCCAGGTTTATTTCTTTCACTGGTTTAGGATTTGGTTGCACATTTTGATTACTCTGCATATTGACCTTTTCAACTCTCTGGATTCTAAGAATCAATTAAAATCCTCTTCTCTCCCTCCCCCCTTCAGTTCTCACACCAATAGGATGCTGAGTTAAGGAGACATAGTTTTTATTTTGTTTTTTAACCACATGCAATTTCTGGATATGCTGAAGCTGGTGTTTGTCAGCAATCCACCTTCTACACAGAATTTGTTGTCTTCCAAGGGAACTTCAACTTCAAAATCTGAGAGGAAGTAGTAATGCAAATCTGTTGTTCATTGTCAAATTACAGGAAACTTTTGTAATCAAGTCCTTTCTCTTCATTTATTTTATCGGGAAAGTAGTACAAGCAAAAAGTCATACAATGTTTTGGATTAAATTCTATTTACATAGTAAATAAACTTTAATAAAGTTGCATGGTTGTTGAAAAAATATTGAGTCGATTTAAGTAGTAGAAGGCTTCTGTTCACATATTAAATACATAATAATATTGTATAGTTTTTCCCTTTAATATATAGTTTGTAAGAATTTTATTGGTGAAGTTTCTTATGTTTTCTGTCTTTTTGCTACTGCTTATATTTGCCTTTTCCAATTTTGCCAAAGTACCATTCTTGTCCTACCTATGACATAGTAGCTTATATCATTCATGCAAATTCTTTAACCAATATTTGACAAAAGACCACATATTAACATATTAACTTTGAGGAAACACTTTGTGTTTGTGCCAAAACCACACAAACACTGAAGAAAACACTTTATATTATATAGTCCATGTTTGTAGTTCAATGACTTCTGGCTTAGATTAATTTTAAGCATCCTTTTTTCATTCTACTGTATTTATATGTAGCCTGGTAAAACTTTGAAAATTGTGATTTCCTTTTAAAGGTAGCCAATTTGCTGATTTGGATATTGTCAGAAGAAAGTTCGTATAATGATGCTAGATTCTGATACTTTTTTACTTTACAGTTTTGTTTTCCTGAGAAATAATCACATCAAATAATTTATCTAAGTATATATAAAAGAGAAATGGATACTCTACAAATGACAATACAATTTTATGTTAAAAGTTTGCATTCAGGGTTTTTCCAGAGCTAAATCCCTAGTCTTTTACACAGATTCTAATGTTGATCTTTACAGTCATGTAAAATATATTTTTATCCAATGACTGTCATTAACATAGACAGTATAGAGAGGGTTAATTTTTCAATCGCGGGTGTCGGTGCTATTGCTTGTTTGCTTTGGAATATTTTATTACTTTAGAACAAAGTGTGAGTGTATAATTTTATAAATGACCCATTTCTTTTCAGTTTATGTGTGTTGATATAAATCATATATTGATAATTTTGGAGAAGGAAAGGCTATTTATGTGGTATTTTTCAAAAAGAAATAGTAGCTATGTCAAATTGAACATTTCGACTCCTGATGTAAAATTTAATAGTTTAAAACCACATGCTAAAAATTGTGAGTAGAATTCACCACATATTGTGAAAGTAAAATTTTATTTTTAACTGTGCAGTAAAATGAAAGAATACTTTCTCTCTTTATAATTAATATTGCTGTGTGTAAATTTACTCAAGAAGCCACACACAAATATCTTTTCTTGTGTTTTTTCTCAAGAGAAGATGAAAAAACTAAAAATTAATTCCAATGTTTTGAATATAAAATCAATTAAGTTTCATATAGTTCCCAATCATAATACATAAACGGTTCTTCTTCTTTTCTTTACAAGTGTTTGTGGGAGGGAAAGCAAAAACATGATTATAAGAAAAGTAACTGTCTTCAAGTCTCACTGGACAAAAAAATTGTCATTCACAGTGAGGAACTGGGAGACTTTATGCTGTAGTGCAGCAGAGAGCAAAAACTGCTGATTAAATTCAATATATAAACTCCATCAGTAATTGAGCTATAACAAAACATTTTTCCAAGATAAGTTTCTTAATGTTAATTAATCTGGTTGGTGAGCATGAGATAGAATATTTAATGATACTGCATTTGCTATACAACTGATCTTCTTCCACTCTGAGGATTTTTTTTTTTGCATGATTTATGGGATTTTACATGTTTAAAAGAGAAGTGAATAATGAAAATTATCTGTGAGAATGAATATATAACTACTTAAATCTTATACCTTTGCTAATGCAGAAGCAAGTTTAGTGCTGAGTCTGAAGTAAGAAGTTTCCCTTAGATGACTGGAAATATTAATATCCTTTTTGGCTTTTTTACTGAAAGAAAAAACTACACACACATTCCAAAATAGGGTTACTGCAACTGCATTTTAATAGGCTGCCTTTGGCCCTGAGGGTAAAACCCTCACTTTTAATAAGACAATTCGAAGAAGGAAATTATTACAGAAGAAAATCAAAATCTCTTATAAGGTAAAATATTTTTAAATGGTTTCTTCTCTCATCCTCATAAACAACAAGATAACCGACACATACACTTTTAGGAAAGTAGATCAATTAAACTAGATTTTGAGTCTAAGGAGAAGATTTCATCCACAGGGTTCAGGACAAATTTTGTAGTCATATTTACTCAACTCAGTAAAACACTTGACATTATTTTAATTTCTTCAAAGCAAGTTCAGACTTCTCCGTGACCATTGTATAAATGATGCAAAGACTCATCTGTGTTCAAACATATAGCACTTGTCTAGTTATTAAAGCGTCTTCATGAAACTCACAAAACTATCTCTCTATCGTCTCTGCAAAGAGATTTGTAGACAAAAAGAATTTTGTACCCCACATAATTAAAAGAACATTTAACAAAGTAAAAATATATTTTCTACAGATGTGTCAAATGGGTTTTGAGTAGCAGCTAAAATAAAATCTTAGGTCTTCAAATTTCTGTTTCAATTTGATCTAATAAACCAGAAGGAATACTGCTGCCCACAAATTCTTCTGGCATCAGTTTTCTGCAGTTATGCAACATGCATTGAATGTCCATGGGTGGAGGGGTAGTGGTCATTTTGAGAGGGAGTCCCTACCCCAACATATAGGTACTTTACAAATCAACAATTGAAGTTAGGAACTGTATGCACTGAAGACTCAGTCCCAAATCCAAAGGAAAACCGTTGAGGTTTACAAACTACTTTTCTTAATCATCAAAAGTACAGGGGGTGGTATTCTTACTTCATTTGTGGGTCCACTCCAACTCCAAGCAGATCTGAAACCATTACAACGCATGGCAGTTGGTCGATAGTGTGGAAAAACCTCATTTACTGACTGGCCAGACAGTTTTAAAACCTTCAGATTTTTCTAAGTCTAGGTTATTAACTGTCTGACTGTAATCACATCTTCACCATAGGGAGCTTCAAAAGCTTTTCATTTGCATTGAATCAGTTGCCTTCCTCCCTGTCTTTTTTTCCCCCTGGAAATAAGCTTAAATAATTCAACAAACTACACACATGGCTAGTGATTATTGAACCATCTGAAACACTCGAGGCAAATGGACCATTATGTGGTGGGAATTAAAACTTTCCTCGCAGTCATTAGGAGGGTATGTATTCATATATAGCAAATATTTGTATCTGCAGCACTTCTATACTCCCCATTCTCATAAAATAATGTGAAAACACCTAAAATTGTGCCATAACTTTTATTCACGAGTGCTGGTTTTGTAGGTTATTAGGTCAGATCAAGAGCCTTTTAGTGTGCATATATATTTAACACTTCTTTGTCCAAATGAGGAAACTAAGTTACTTTAAAAGAAAATACAATGTGACTTTTAACAGTCACACTACAGATGGATGAGAATGAACAAATTGCATTATTTTAGTCCTAAATTCTCACAATACTTGGATCACAATATGATTAAGTACGTTTGGCTCCTGGACTTGACTTAGCCTTAATTATAAACATTTATATTTTGTTAGGTCTGTATGTAAAAGTACTTATGGATATTTTGCATTTACAGCCATGCAAACTTTTGAATTATCCCAAATCTGGAGGAATATTTTATAATTCATCTTGCCATCTGTTTTTGTAGATTTTTGATGAATTCAGATAAAAATCCTAGGCATTGTCAGCCTAAGATAGAAACTAGGATTTTATGCTGGATTTTAACAAATTAAAAAAATTTTTTCAAAAGACATAAATAATTTTTATTCATATAGTGCTTTTATTTTTCAAAGCAGATAGCAATTTAAAAAACAAAGAATATTGGGCTTCCCTGGTGGCGCAGTGGTTGAGAATCTGCCTGCTGATGCAGGGGACACGGGTTCGAGCCCTGGTCTGGGAAGATCCCACATGCTGCGGAGCAGCTGGGCCCGTGAGCCACAACTACTGAGCCTGCACGTCTGGAGCCTGTGCTCCGCAACAAGAGAGGCCACGATAGTGAGAGGCCCGCGCACCGCGATGAAGAGTGGCCCCTGCTTGCCGCAGCTAGAGGAAGTCCTCGCACAGAAACGAAGATCCAACAAAGCCAATAAATAAATAAATAAATAAATAAATAAATAAAAATACCAGAATCTTAGGAAAAAAAAAAACAAAGAATAAAAAGCAGAAAAAAACACATATTATCATGACAGCAATAAATCTACAATGTAAAATATAGACTAGTGAGTAATTGGCACTGACTGCAGAGTGGAAAATTTATTGGGAATAGAGTTTTTT
Source organism: Balaenoptera physalus (assembly GCF_965194825.1). NCBI lineage: Eukaryota > Metazoa > Chordata > Mammalia > Artiodactyla > Balaenopteridae > Balaenoptera > Balaenoptera physalus. Next base: position 46,247,902 of record NC_138886.1, read on the forward strand.
TTTCTTTAAACATTAACTTTGAAGTCTTTTTTTTTTTTTAATTTTTATTTATTTATTTATTTATTTTGGGCTGTGTTGGGTCTTCATTTCTGCGCAAGGGCTTTCTCCAGCTGCGGCAAGCAGGGGTCACTCTTCATCGCGGTGCGTGGGCCCCTCACCATCGCGGCCTTTCCTGTTGCGGGGCACAGGCTCCAGACACGCAGGCTCAGTAGTTGTGGCTCACAGGCCCAGTTGCTCCGCGGCATATGAAATCCCCCCAGACCAGGGCTCGAACCCGTGTCCCCTGTATTGGCAGGCAGATTCTCAACCACTGCGCCACCAGGGAAGCCCGAATTTGAAGTCTTAAAGAATGAGTCATACTTCATTTCATAAGACTAACACAAATATTTTTTATTAAAGCACTTGCAATCAGGTGTTATATATGTGCTGACATCCTCCAACGTTAAGGGTGTGCCTATGCTAACAGTCTCATAGAAGTATCTTTTGTGATTATATACCATATGCACAGATAGATATACATATATATAATAACTTCCATCTTTGTGATTTATTTTAGTATTTATATAGCTTTGCACCTGCTTTCCAATAGTATACAGCCTTTGTCAAACTTTTAATACATTTGTCTAAATTATGATTTATATAAAAATATATGATGCAACGAAAACTCACGTGTGTGTAATGAATGATCAGTGACACCACGTGTTCTTCTAATTCTTGTATCTTTGATCCTCTGTATACTTTTCCGTAATTCTCTGTCACAGAGTGAAACCTGATTCACATCCACCTCTTAATGGATATTTGTTGTTGACTCTAAATTTAAAATGAATTAGTATAAATTATGAATATTAATATAAGCAACTGTCTATAAAACTCAAGTGATTTTGATTTTATAAAAGAAAAAAAACAGGGATAATAGTATAATGGTACCAGTCTACCAGGATTATTCTATAATAATCCTTAATATGTTTAATAATAGGCTTGAATTTGAATTCAACATGTTTGGTAGATAGTTCGTCACTTCAGAAATATTGTAATAAACAGGGCAATAAGCCCTCAAAATAATCATATCGTTCAACATATCCACTAACATAAGTAAATATCTTAGTCTATAACTGGTGAAATATATTTCTAAAATCAGAAATAATATGAGTAACTACTGAGCGTACTTCCTCCTCTAGTGCTTTGGCAGTTTGACAACTTTGAGAGCAGAAAGTATTCAGGGTCATATCTTTCAGAATGCTTGGGTGCAGAGGTGAGTCTTGAATTTAGACTTCTTAGAATGCTGAATCTAAAAACTTAGGCAGAATTAAGAAAATTCAAACTGAAAATATGGTGAATTAGAGGATTAGTCTTACTCAACAAAACAAATCTCTGGTAGGCATTAGGTTTAGCAAGATTTCTTTCCCCTACATATTCCTTGTTCTATTCAAATTAATATCCTAATTTTAACTTGGGATATTACTTATGTAGTTTCATAAAGAAGAGTTAATCAGATTGAAAGTAAAATCAACCTGATTAATTACCTTTTTTAACTAAAACAGATTTCTAGTGGTCTACATCAGTTTCTGCTGCTTTACTTTTTGCTATTATCTGTTCAACTAGATTTTATTACATCTCCAACTTTTAATACTGAAATGCCTCTCAAATCCTCACAGCATGTCAGAGTATAGTTCTTTTTTTAAAACCTGCAATTAAAACATCTTCTCTGCAAATATTTTCACGTGCTTTCTAATTATTTGCCCCCCATGACTGTAAAAGATTAAATAATTTGTTTTGAATTGTTCAGAATCTGAATCATGTTTTTCATGGAAAGGACAATTTCCAAATAACATAACCTTCACAATACTCACTTATATACTCCATTAAAGGGTGAACATTAATTGTGCTTCAAAAATATAAGTTATGAATAAACATGCGTAAATATGATTAATGCCTTTAGGAAGAACATTATATTTCTTTTCAAAACCAAATGTAGATGTTATATAAGAAACTTTTATTCATTTAGTTGGTCAGTTAATGTGTACTGATTGAGTTTGTGCTAGATACTATTCCAAATACAGGAGGTACCCAAGGGTATAAAACCTCTCATTGGCCCCTGCCCTAAGAAGCTTAGTAGAGGAGACAGAAATATTCACTTCACAACACAGAGAAAATTCAGCTTTGAAAAGTGCTGTGAAAAAGGTATATACTGCAAAGAGTGCCTATAAAAGGAGAGTTAACCTGAGGAAGTGATACTTTGAGATCTGAAGAATGAGTTAGAATAACTAGATGAAAAGGGAGGAAAGAAAGGTCCAGGCAGAGACATGAGGGTGTGTGAAAAGGAACATGGTAAATAAAGGGACCAAGAGAAAATCATTTTGATTGAAATTCAGAGTGAAGAGAATAGGGTAGAAGATATAGCCAGAGAGGTGGATAGAGACAGACCATGCTAGTTTTCGTAGTCCCTGTAAAAATTCATTTACTGAATTCATATCAACAACAATAGGCAGTGAAAGTAGAGTTTAATTTAGGAAACAAAATGATCAAGTTGTGTTTGAGAAGATTCCTCCAGCATTAAAGAATGGAGGTGGAGATGGGTCAGAATTAATTTTGGTACAACTTGGCAATTGTGGTTTGCAGAATTCTAAGAAGGCACCCAAGGTCCCCACTCAATTATGTATTATATATATCCTGTATAATACTCTCTCCTTGAATTTGAGTAAGATTGATGAATATGATGGAACTTAACTCCCTTGATTGGGTTATGTTATATGATGAAGGTGAAAGGATTCTGCAGTTTTAATTAAGCAGTAAGACTTTGAGATCAACAAAGGAGAGATCATCCTGACCCTGACCTAATCATGCGAGTCCTCTTAAAAAGCCCTTTAAAAAGGGTTCAGTCTTTTCCTGGAAGAGAGATTCAAAGCAGGAAAGAATATCCTGGTGACCTTGAAGAAGCAAACATCCATATTGTGAACTGCCTATGGAGATAGCCACGCGGCAAGAACCTGAGAACATTCCCTGGCCATCAGCTAGTGAGATAATGGAGTCCTCATTCCTGTAGTCACAGGGAACTGAATTCTGCTAGAAACCTGAATTAAGGTTGAAATAAGACCCCAAGCTCCAGATGAGAACACAGCCTGGCTAACACCTTGATTTGAACCTTGTGAGACCTTGAGCAAAGGGCCCTGTTTTAAGCTGCTAATTTTGTGGTAATTGGTTAAACATCATGGAAAACTAATGCATCAATTCTTCAAGGGACCAGGTGAAAGATAATGGTACATTGGCCTAAGATAATGGTATCAGAGAGAATTAGACATATTTGAGAGAAATTTAGGAAACAGAATCATTAGTACTTGATATATATTGGGTATATAGTGTGAAGAAGGATTGTTAAGGATGCCATCAAACGTTCTAGTTTTATCAGTTGGATCCATGATGGTACCAATCACTGAAATAAGGAACTCCCAAAGAGTGGCTGATGGTGAGTTTGGATTTCAGGATTTTAAGGGTTATATGCCTTTGAAACATTTGAGAGTAAACGTTCTGAAGTGGCTATGAAAAATAAATGACATATCATAGTGTTTGGCGCAGAGTAAGCATTAATGAGGAAAGTGAGCAGCCAGAAGTTTTAAGACAATAGAGGGGATTTGAAATTGTTGGTGAAGGTGTGAATGTGAGTTGACCAGTAAAACAGTAATAGAATTAATGGTACTTTGAGCATCATTTGAGATTGGTGATTAGGAATTTATGGTGGAATTAATAAGGCTGTTTTGAGACTCCCACTAAGGTGTTCTATGTGAGTTCTGGGAAAGTGGACAGTGGGGTTCATTCTGAGTTAAAGTTTTGCCAGATGAGTAGGATAAAAGGAAAGTGGAGGAAAAGCCCTAACATGAATGGGGAGGAAAAGTAAAAAAAAACAGGTAAAAAGAAAAAAAAAAAAATGTGGTGAAGAGGTGAGGCTGAATTATCTAAAGAAAAACAAATAAACATAGGTCAGTAGAATTAGATAGATAACTAAATACCCTGAAATGCATTTGATATGTAACTCATTTGGTTTTGAATTTGTCATCTATTGCAATGATTTTCTTAGAAAATCCACAGAAAAGTATCAATGTCATATTTAAAGGAAACATTTTATAAAATTATTTAATTCTACCCCTTTCCTCTTGAAAATTAAAAGACAAAAAGCAGGCAGCCAGATATTAGATAAAATACAAAATAAAAAAGCATTCTGTGTAAATTCTATATTTTGTTTATATATCAAACAACTTTCATGAACTTGGCATCCAGATAATACAAAGAATAATCATTAACAGATTGTTCTCTGAAGTATGGCTGTCTGAGTTTGAATGTATACGCTAAAGGTGTGACCTTAGGCAAGTTACTTATTTGAATTTCCATTCCATCGTCTCTAAAGTGGGGATAATAATAGTAGATAATTATTGCAGTTTTTATGATGATTAAAAGATAGAATGCACTTAGCACAAAACTTGACAGCCAGTAACTATGAAACAAAACTACATGTTAAATTTAACTTGCTTTAACTGTACAAAGTTCTTGAGTTTAGCAAGTAAATAGTAAAATGATGGAATAGAATGCTAGAACAAAAAATAAGATATTATTGGGAAAATATATTATGTAGAATGACTAGTCTAAAATATTATAAAAATTTCCAAATGTCTGGAGTCCCAATATGAATTGGCACAGTCATTGTATGTAGGTATTTACATAGTAGATGTTCAATAAATCTTTAGTAAATGAATAAGGAGAAGAATACTATGCTGATTATTATTATACAAAAATAACCAGTTAACATTTAAGCAGTTGCCATATTGCATGTAATTATGTGGACCATTAAAAAAATACAACATGAGTCAGGTGTTCTTTAAGTGTGAATATGTCCTCCATTATAGTGGGAAACAAAAAATAAACAAACAAATAAATAAACAAAGCAAAGAAAACCAGAATCACTTCTTTTCTTTAATAATTGGCCAGTAAAAATTGCTCTCTTGCATGTTGCACACAGAATAATTAGAGTGTTAAGCCATTTGAGTTTGTTAGACAGTGTGATTGAGTAAATCACAACAATAATTCACAGGGCACAAGGGCTACAAAATTAGTTTTTCACCCAGTGCTCCTTTAATAGCACCCATAGGGCCTGATTTCTGATTTTTTATTTATTTCCTGTGTGCACCTGTTTAGCTGTTAGATTTCTTCCCTCCCCTGTTACAACCTCTTGCTCCGTTTCACATTTCTAGAGGACTGCACACACAGCAATATTGTAAATCAAAGAAGTGCAGGGGACAAAGAAGAAAAAAGAGTTCTCAAGAGAGGGAAAGGTGAAAGAGACACTGGATACCAAGCACATAAAGTAATTTAATGTGCTACATTATTGTAAAAAAAAAATCTTCTGAAAATATGCCATTTTTTGTAAATATGTTTTGGCAAATTTTACTTTGACATTTTTTAAATAAAAAATTATATGTGTGCTTGCCACTGAGCGAGATGTGTAACAATAATCTATTTCTCTTTCTTCCAAATCTCTTGAAATAACTTTTCCTGTGCCATAAGCAATTAGTCATACCCAGTGTATTCTAACATGTGACATAAAAAAACGTGACATGTAACGATAAAAAAACCCCTTTGACTAAATGATTTTAAAGGATTGGTTCAACACAGTTCTTGACATATAATAAGTACTAAATTAATGTTTGAAGAACTTAGATTTTAATAGAGGAGGGAGGGCTCATGGACTGGTAAGGAGCATAACTTCCAGTTTTCTTTCTCTTTATAGAGCTGTGTAGATTAGATTGAGCAAGTTATTTAATCTTTCCGTGCATCAGTTTTCTCATCTATAAAATAATGTTAAAAGTAATAGTAATAGTAGTAAATGACTCATTAAATACGCATACACATGTATATTCTAGTACAGTAAAAGATAGTTCTATCGCTTTGTAAGAGGAGAGCATGGTGGTTAATCAGATAAGCTCTGAAACCCTATTGACTCATTCACTTTCCATCTCAGTAACTTAGTACATAATGATTATTGGGAGAGCTACATGTCTTAGTCTGTTTGGGCCGCTCCAACAAAATATTACAGACTGCGAGGCTTAGAAACAACAGAAATGTATTTCTCACATTTCTGGGGTCTGGGAAGTCCAAGATCAAGGCACTAGTATAGTTGTATTCTGGGTGAGGGCTCTCTTCCTGGTTCATAGTCAGCACCTTATTTCTGTGTCCTCACATGGTGAATGGGGCTAGGGAGCTCTGTGGGGTCTCTTGTATAAGAGCATTAATCCCATCATGTGGACTCCACCCTCATAACCTAAACACCCCCAAAGGCCCCATCTTCTAATACCATTACATTGGGCATTAGGGTATCAACATATGAATTTTGAGGAGACATAAACATTCAGACCATAACACTATCTTCAACCCAAACCACAGTTTCTTCATATGGAAACTGTATAGTAATGTACTTATTTCATAGAGTTGTAAGAAGTCAATATGGAAAATTGATAAAGCACTCCATAGAATGTTTGGTACATTTTAAGTACTCAAATACTGATTGCAATTATTATAGTATTTTTATATCACATTGCTAAGTAATGCTCCAGTTATTCTTAATATTTGTTCATTAATTGATTTTTGGAAGTTTGGTTTTATTTCCTTCTTTTGTCAACTGAAAATGAAATGTTATTCTCAGTCTAACCCGGGAAACACAAGAAAGTAGTTTCCTAACCATAATCAACCCAATGGCCTAAAACAATTCACTTGTGTTTCTGTTTTTGGCATCTAAATCTTTAAGATGAATAGTATTTTCAAGATAAACAGTTTCTTGTTTGTGATGGAAACTCGTATCCAAAGTATTTGTTACCACATAGGAAGCAAAGGAAATAGCAAGTGGGTATAACAGGCAGTCAGTTTACCAAATAATCAGCTTGAATAAGCAACGTGTACATTAGCTAATGGGTCAGGCTGCAGGGATTAGAATCCTAGCTTCACTTCTACTTACTTGTGTGACTCTTTTTAGGGAAAAGAAAGTTCTATACTTTAAAAAATAATACTTTGAAAGATAACAACAATTATGTCAATGGAGTTTTGTTTTATAATTATAGACAATAAAAAATTTCAGTTCATTACTAACAACTCATTGAAAAGGAGCTTTTGTGAATATTCAGTTTATCCAGAATATCGCATATTTATCACATATCACAAACCAGTAGGCCTTGCTAAGCAACAGCTATATTGAGGTGGTTTGCACATCTGTTGTAAATGATAACATATTTGGCTGATGGCTTCAATTTTGAAACCATACAATAGACTTTTAAAAATATGATTTTTTAAAATAAAACAGAACACAGGCAAATTAGTTCTGTTTACCAACCTTTCCAAAATTTTAATTTTCAATATTACAATATGGTAAGATTGGATGCTATTCTTTTGCTCAAATACCAATGTATTGCTTTTCTATTTATAGTGGTAGCCATTTGTAATAATATAGTGTTTACTGCACTATCAATATATTGGAAAAATCCTCAGAAGTTATCTTTTTTAAATTTTTTTAAGCTAGTGAAAAATATGGAAAGTGACCTGAGTCCTGAATTTACATTTTTCTCCTGCAATACTTTCACACCAGCATCCCAGGCAACAGTACTGTACATCACACCAGTTATGAATTTTGATCCTACAGAATAATTACCAAGGAGGCCAATGATGCATGCAAATCTGGTGTTGATCTTTTAAATATTGACAGACAGAAGTTTATTGCTGCAGTTTGAAATTTTCACTTGTTTTGTAGCCAAAATGGAAATGTTCCATTATGACAAAATATCAGAGCATTTGAGAACAAATGCACCCCACCACTGAGAGAAAATCTTCATCATTCTGTAAATGTAAGAGAAAAAATGTTGATGAACATTATTGGCTAGATTTTGAGTCCTATAACATGTAGAGTTGCCTCTTAAAATTTTCTCAAGCCACATAATGATATTAAAACACAGTAATCTCTTTGAAGTCAAAGAGGCTAGAACACTTGGATTTATATGAAAGAATAGCTTATAATCTACACCATCAGTGCTATTTAAATTGATTTTTTAAAGTGATCTTTGTATTAGGAAAAATAAATAAAACAACAATCAAACATTTTTAACAACCAAACCAAAGCAAAGTGAACAAAAACACAAAACAAAACAGTTTAGGTAGTTTGAGCAGTTATCCCAGAATCAGAAGATTCAGGTTCTAATCTCAGTCCTGATGAAAACTCAAGACCTGAAACAGGGGATTGGCTTGGGTCATCACCATAGGTTTTCTGGTAATAAGAAGAAAGGAAGAAGGAGGGAAGGGGGGTGGGGGAACAGAATAAAAATATTAAAATTGACATTATCAGAATACTTGGTTATAGGCCAGAGCATAAAGAATCTTTGGGCTCCCAAAAGTAAACATAGAAACAAAAGCAAAACAAAGAAATATAAAATCAACAAAAGAAAACAGCCACCAGTGTCTAATGTAAACAACAACAAAAACCCAAGACAACAACAACATATATGAAAAGAATAAGTGACAGTGCATGATTTTTTTAAATGTGATAAAACAGTGAAAAATTATTGATTTGAAGTTTTTGTTGTTGTTTTCATTAGAAACTGTAATGGATTCAGGATGGATCTCTGGGTTGACCAATGTGGGAAAGATATTTTAATAATGTGTTATATTTAAACAACATGGTGTAAATGGATTTTGTGAAGTTGTGTAGTTCCAGGTTAAAATATTGAATGTCTAATACTATATGTCTTATTATCTCAGGGATTAAAGTGGAGATCATACTACTCACCACCAGAAATAGAGGTGACCAACTGAGGAAATGAGTGAGAAAATGCTCAGCATAATATGTAGCTCAAAGCAGGCACTCAATAAATATTAAAACTCCATTAGTACCATTGACAATTTTAACAATACAGCAATTTGGAAATTAAATAATCTAAACAGTGTTCTTCGCTCAGATAAATTTCATCTAAATTTTGCAACTGTAGTGTTATTTAATGTGATAAATAATGAAAATATTCATGATTTCAAAGGAAGGGAATAAAGAAAAGCATGGAAGTGCAGAAATGCATAATTTCCAGGTCATACAGAGTATGACCAAAAAGGGAAGATTCCTTATACAGCTAGGAAAAAAATCTGCATTACTTAATAGAGCAGGGAACCAATTAAGAACAGTCCCCTATCCAGTTTAATTAGGCTAACTACAGGTAAGGGAATCCTATGGTACAGGGAGGAGCATTAGGTGGTGAATTCTCACTGCATTTCTTTAATCTATGAGCCCTCCACTGTGACAGTGTTAAAGATATGTAGTGCTTGACTTTCACCCAGGATTGCCCTCTTAATGTGAGACTTAAATGAACACTTTCACATTACTAGAAAGCGAACACTAGGTATACCCCAGTGTCGTAAAGCAAGTAACAAATTACTTGTTCTCTTATTTTTTTTTCTAAATTACCACCAGATCATAGCATACTGACACCTAATTTCAGCTTTAGTAAATTGATATCTTGCAAAAATTCTGTATGCTTCATGAAAAGCACATTAATCAGGCAGTGTTGAGAACTAAAATACTACTGAAAGATGAAATTAGAAGGTAAAAAGAATAGCTAGTTTTTTCTGTGTGGTTATTTAGCTCCAACTTTGACTTATTCTTAATTTGTTCTACTTTTAGTGTTTCAAAAAGACATTCTAGATAAAAACTGGATCTTGTTTGTTTTCCCCTTCACATACTGGTTTTATTAATGAAGGAGTAATAAAACTCCACAAGGGGGCAAGAAAGTAAACAAAAAAACCCAAAAAACAAACCAAAAAATGAGATGTCTTCTAGCCTGGTCAAAACATATATATATATATATATATATATATATATATATATACACATATATATATGTATATATATATATATATATACACACACACACACATGAACATATAAGAACTAACTGCAGATTCAACTCAACTTGTTTCAATGAAAGCAGAGTTGGTTAGGTTAGAAGATGGGTTATTTGCCTGATGTTAAGTAGAGATGCTAGTGTCAAACAAATATATGAAAACTTAAGATCTGGGAAGAAGGTACTGTTTGTCTTCAGTAGTTTCAACTCACATAGATTTTTCTAATTCTTAATTAGAAATTAATTCATGTAGATTTTTCTATTTTTTAAAATTGATTTGCCCATCTTTAAATGTGACATTTTAATAGGAAGAAACTCTTTTCTAGATCTCTGAGTAGAGTGCTGAAGCTACTGAGATTTCAGGGGCAGAAAAAAAAGACACTGCAGGAACTGAGAAATTTTGCTGTGGGAAATACCAGTGTGAAAGGTGGAAAATTCTCAGGTCATGTTTTTGCTGATACTCTGCTCTTTAAGCAATATTTCGTCTCTTTCCTCAGAGCATACAGCTGAAACACAGGAAAAATAAACTATATACCAAGACTATCAGGGGAAATAATTACAAGTTAATGTTAAACAATATTCCAAATCATAACATATGCATATATGTGTGTGTGTATACATATATATATATCTTCTTAAAAATAATCTACGTCTACAGCTTTACCTGTAGCTACTGTTTATCTCCTTAAAACATCTCTTTGGTTTTTGTGAATATGCAGTAAGGAAAAGATGATGATAATGCTAACAAAGATAAAAAAAGAAAGTATCTTGGAATTTAGGGTCTAGTAAGTTAAATCAGAAGAGGGGGAAAAAGTATCAGACCTGCTCATTGGCTTCTGAATGCTTATTTTCACCTGACCACATAAACTGACATTCTCTTGGCACTCTTTTCTTTTAACCACACCACTTCAGTGAGCCTTACTTTCCATAGCAGTTAGCATTTCACTGGTTAAATAAATTTTCCACTGATTTCAGAAAGAAAAACACATTTAGAATTAAATTTTGTGATTCCTGCCTAAATATGAATGCACAATTTCAACGTCAAGGCAATAAGGGATTATGACTTTATAATCTCTCAAGTATTCTCTGATCTGAATCTGAAACATCTTTGTATCTCAGAGTACAACAATGAATGACATTCCACAGTTAGACAGTAAACATAATACAATAATACACATATTACTTCATGTAAGCATATTTTAAATGCATTCATTTAAAGCAGTTTAGCTTTTCATGTTATTTTGAGTGAGGAGAGCAATATTGCTGATATCCATTCATAAATTTATTCAAAAAACATTCATTGAGCACCCACCCACTTTATGTACTTGAAATATGCTGGGCATGTTGGAAGGATGCAGAAAACGTAAGACATATTTAAGTTTCCCAAGAAGAAACAGAAATTTTGCACATCATTACTGAGTGATCCAGGGCAAACATAAGACCACAATTTGTATGATTTGTCTAGTAATATACAGTCAGGTGTCTGGGCTTTTCTATAGTGCATACCAAATGGGAAATCTGAGTTATATTCTCAGTCAGATGTAATTGTCCAATTGACTCCTCTAATGCAAATGTCGGAAGGTCTCCAGTTGTGAATTATATTTACACCATTTTAAACACCTACACATACAAATTACTAACAGTATGGGTTGGGAATTTTTATTGGAAGAAAATCGTAATCTGTAATACAACATAAACCAAATTTTGTAGAAAAAGTGGTAAATGGATTTTCTTACAATATTGTAATTATTGTTAGCAAAATTATTTTCATGGTATAATGTGAAATTTAGAAGGGTCGTCATGCATCTGAAACACACAAAACAAAACATAAAAATGTATTTATAAAATAAAAAGAGAAGGGGAAATTGTATTACTAGGGAAGTGTACAGTCCTACTGCAGGGAACATTGCAAACCTATCATCTACATTGTCATAATAATAGGCCTTTTAAATTTTAATAAAAAAGACTCGGAGGCGCATAAACAACGTTCAACACTTAAGGAGCATGGTAAATCAGATTGTGCTCCTTTTGAAAAGGCTTTATGACGCAGTTATTTATTCAGCAAAACAAAACTGTTCCCTGTGTCCGTTAACGAGCCTGGCTTTGTGCTACACAGACTTCCGCGGGGCTGACTCCTGTTTGGAACCATTTCACACTAATTAGAAATAAGAGAAAAGGCAGTGTTTATAAGCACAACAGTTCTGGGCCTCTTTGAACAGCTCTCTTCCAAAATTAACTCGGTTGTAACCCTGCGTGAATAATAGCTTTGCGGCAACAGTTTAGAGAAATATATTGTTAATAATTGCCATCTTGCTGAGCAAAATGCTAGGGCAAATTTTACATAACAGCACAAGACAAAATAAAAAGGTGGGTTTGTGAAGCTTTGAAAGACAGTTTGCTGTTCAGTTTTGTTTCTAAGACTCTTCTCATAATGATTTGGAAGAACATCACAAACAGATAAGAAATTAAAACGAGTGACAATTTTTAAGAAGTATATTTAAGATATTAATTATTTTTATTGATACCAGTTTATAGAGTTAACTCTAAATAGGCAGTTTCTTTTTCATATAGCACATATAAAGCAAAAGCATTGCATTTTAGTTTGATACAAATAAATCACCGTAGAAAAACGTAGATAGTATTTATAATTAATAAGTAGAAAATTTTACAAGGTTCCTGAAGCAAAGTATGCCTTAAAATTCATGTAAGTTTGTGCATAGCACAGAGATAGAACGGAACAATTTTTTTTTTTGAGAAAGAGAAATGTAAGAATAGAATCTAGGGCTTGACTTAGCATCAAAAAATATCAGGTAAAAGCAAAGAAAAAAAAGAAAATTACAAGAGGGGTATCACTCTTTGAAACAAATCATCCCATATGCACACTGGTTTCCCTTATGAAGCCAGGTTTCTAATAATTACTTGTTTGGACTATGCATCGTACTATATAAATTTTCCTATCCCCCAAAATCATCCTTCAAAAAAACAAAATATCTATAAAAGAGATGAAAATTGGCAATATAATTAGAAACCCTACACAGGAGCCTCAAATTAACGGCCTGTTTGCTGCAGAGTCATCTAATTCTGATGACTCTGCAGAGAGAGAGAAATTGGGTCCTGACTGCTAATACAGCTGTGAATTGAACAAGATCAACAATACATATAGGCTGTTTGCCACAGAATCTTCCATCCTTTTAATCAAATAACTTTTTTTCATGACAGCTGAGTTCCAAGTTCTCGATATACAAAGATGAATAAGTACAATCCCTGCCCTCAAGCAGCAGACGTTTTGTTAAAAAAAACAATGAGGACAGTGACCAATTTGTACAATATACTGTAGGAGCACAAAGGAAGTCAACTCTGGAAGTGGAGGGAAAGTAGAACAGCGTTAGGAAGAGGTTCATGGAGAAGGTTAAACTTGAGATGAATCTTGAGAAAAAAAAATATTTATATATATACATATTATGTTATATATATATTTCTAAAAGTTATTTCAAAACTGGACTTATTCCCTAAGAAATTTTGACAAAAAGATGATAAGAGTAGGATATAAGTGAACCAGAAACAAAAGAATGCCTTGGTAAGGAAGAGGTATTTTTTTTTCCGCACATTTATTTCCTACTGTAAACATTATCAAATTTCCAAATTCAATTTAGTTCAGCAGATAGCTGTTGATAATCTTGTCAGTACTTTATGCTATTGGAAAGTTATATAAAATGTATTGGAAATTGAACCTAAAAGCTTATAATTAAATCACAAAGATAAACAACCAAATGCATGCTAAATAGAGGAAGATTTAAAAGACTGGGAAAGTGCAAATGAAGGAAAATTTTAACTAGGGTCAAGGTATTATTAAGAAAATGTCAAGATTCAATTTACCAAATAATTGAAGTATAAGTGTATTTAAATGCACAAAGATAAAAATTTTAAAAAGGAAAAGAAAAGGCCTTTGGGAGAACCCTGTAAATATTTTCACAAGCATAGAGAGACATCACAGTTGGAGGTCAGTAAATAAGGAAGAGAAGAAAGTATGAATCATGAAAGTCATGTAGGTGGGAGGAAGGTGCATTCAAACATTAGCATTGACAGAGTTTCACCCAAGAGATTCTGATTTATTTTGCCTAGGACGAGATCATAGCATTAATTATTTTTTTCTTTAAATCCTCCATGTGACCCTAATGTATAGCCAGGATTTGAAAGCAAGTTGACTGTTATTGCACCCGATCCTAAAAATGTTAAGAGAAAATCTATTTCCCTAAAGCAATACAATTTATAAACACTTGAGGTACATTTAAAGTGAATTTATTAAAAACATGTTGAAAAATTACAAACATCATTACTCCCTTTGTACCATCCCATTAAGATAAAATATATTTTGTATAAGATTTTAATACAGTGAAAGGGTTCCTTTTTAGAGGTTTGTCTCTTAATTCCTCTTTTTGCAAACTTCAAATACTGCATTTACGGTATACACTGCCTAGAACTTAACAGTATTCAAGGTAACTCAAAAAACTTTTTGTAAAAGAACAATGTTTTCTATTAACACATTTCACTCTAATTTTCATGATATTGTAATTATGTTGGCAAGTTATTTGGATTGATGGGTTTCAACTCAATTAAATGCTCCTATTATGAAGCAGGGAGTTGAACCAAATGACTAAAGATTCCTCCAACTCTAAATTTTTCAGGGCTAAGAGTCTCATTCAGGCTCTGGTATATAGAGAAGCAACCAAGTAGAGGCCATAATTGAGGTTCATTAACAGAGATTTGCAAATTTAAGGCAAAGAAACCCTTATCTTGACCTTAAACCTTAACAGCACATAGCACACTTACAAAACTAGGTCAGAGCTCTTTAAAAGAAGCCTATAGGTTTCCCTGCCATTTTAACAAGTCCATGATAATCCCGTTCTTATACTAACGAAAAAGACAAAGATTTGAAAATGCTGGAAGGCAGGTCAGTACATCTGAACACGTTAAAACTGTCAAAAAAGTGTCTTTCAAACTTAGTACCAGGTTAGTGAAGGGAAGGTCTACATTAGTTAGTATCCAAAAGGCAAGGCCATTCTTAGCTGTTTACTAAGGAAGGCAGAGTTGCCTGGTGGCGGGTGTGCAAACTCTGGAGGCAGATTGCCTGGGTTCAGATTTTACCCTCTCCCTTACTAACGGACATCTTGAGCAGAGACGTTAACACCTGCAAGTCAGGGTTCATAAAAAGCACCGTATAGCACAGGCGTATAAAAAGAAATGCGTAGTATCCAGCACCAAACCGATTAATATACATTAGTTGTGACCTCATAACCCAGCAGAAAAAAAAGTCATGTCAAACTCATTTTCAGCAAATTTTCCTAAAATATGGTTCGGCATATATAGCGCAGTCCTCAAAACAGCATAAATAAATACTTTAAAATCTATCAATAGTACAATTTATCTCAGCCCCTGAAAAGAAAATTGCATTTTAACTCTAAAAATGCTGTGAAAATGTAATGTAGTGGGACAAAATTTTGATAAACACCTTTTCTTTACAGTATGGTTTTAGGATTGCATCCATACCAAAGTCTTATGGTCTTTTTTATGCTATACTGAAAGTTATTTAATAATGAATGTTAACCCTGGTCTTTTCCAAATAATTATAATTTAAATGTTTCCTTAAAATAGCTATTAAAGTCAAATATAGACAAGAAATCGGCTTTAACATACATAGAATCAAAATGTTTGCAAAATAGGATTTTCAGGTAAGAAATTGTTGGTCCAAATGTTTCACTTCTAATTAATGGCAGAGCTCAGAATAGAACCCGAATATCTTGATTTAGATAGCTTTGTACTTTTGCATTTATAATTCTTATTACAGCTTTAACATTTATTTATTTTAAATTATATTTTTACTACTCTTTTTCCTTCTACTAAACTATAAGCTTCCGTGGGTCTGTTTTGTAACTACTATATTTTAGTAGAATACCAAGAACAAACTGAAACTCAAAAACAAATGAGTCAAAGCTTTAGTGTTATCATATCACTCTATAGTATGGTATAAGTATGAAAATAACATTATTTTACAAAGATATCATTTCTAAATTAAAATACTACAGGTACTAACTATATTAATGGTTGAATTGTTTCTATTATTCTGTAGGAAAGTACAACAAATATTTTTATCAAATATGTATAGTTCTAGCTAGAATCTAAGGGCTTCTAATATAAAATTTGGAAATATCTAGAACAGTGCCTGACAAAAAATAAGTATTTGATAAATGGTAACAAGAATGAAGATGATGATGATGATAAAGAAGAAAACAAAGAAGTGCCTTTCAGCCCCATAATTTCATTCCACCTGAAACTTAAAAAGTCTTCCTAAACTTTTTTCTTTATGTTGCTATACAGATGTCCATAAACAGTTGTTGGGGAATAAAAATGATTTCATAATTTACCAAAAATTCAGACAATCAAAATTATATTTTTCCATGTTGTTCATGGTTCTCACGATCCTCTCTCACAATTAGAAACCGTCTGTTGTTTTATCTTTCTGTTTTCCTTTTTCATTTCTCCTCTATACACTAATCCCCCACTGTCCTAGAATTAGCTTCTAGATGGATAAATGTGACTACTATTACAGAATTAATTGTATTGTGATCAATGAATGGCATTTCAATTAGTGAAGACCTAGAGAGAACCATGTATCTGATTCCAAAAAGACAATGAATTAAAACAATGAGTACAAATGATTTTTATCAATTTTTCACATTTTAATAACTTTTATTGTTTAGTAGTTTTAAGACTCATAAGAATTACAAAAATTTTTAGAGTTCCCTTGTGCCTATCATCCAACTTCCCCCAATGATAACATCTCACATAGCCATAGTACATTGCAAAAGACTTTTTAAAATAAGTCTTACTTTTTTATTTATTTTATTTGGATTTAACAGATTGGTCTTCAAAAGATTTTTAAAGTAGGAATGGATTCAATTTTTGTTAAACTGAGTATCTCCCAAAAAAGAGTGAAAAGCCTCAAAATATTTTTGACACTATATCCCTCATCTCTTTGAGCAGCCAGTGAATGAATGTGTCAAATACGGCCATTGAATGTGTTCTTTACCATTTCTGGAAGGCTAAAGAAGGGTGTCTGAGAACAACCAGTATAATCAATTGCTGATTAGTTCAGCCCATATGCCTATAACCTTGAAAATATTCCTGCCTTAACAGTGATGGTGGCATTATAATAGAGATAACTGCAGCTATTTCCTAAATCTAAGGACTAAACAAATTGCCTTTAGAAATAAACCCCCAAAATTTCCTGCCTTGAATAAAGTTTGGTAGATTGCTGTGTTCTCTTACCACCCCTCCTTTTAATATATAATGATTGAAGGAAAATGTGGAATATAGGAAATAGTCACAAGAAAGACTTGGCATAAGCCAGTAGCTCTATCCTTTATATACTAAAGCACGCATACTGTTTATAATTTTTAAAAATTAAAGCAAAGTCACAGTGTAATGACAAAAGCATGAGGTTGGGAGTCAAGCCTGAAATAAAAACTCCAGATTACAGCTTATTAGCTGTATGACTTTGAGCATATGACTAAATTTTACCTTTATAAAATGAGAGTAATAACAACCATCTTGTATTGCTATTGTAGAGATGAAATAAGGAGGAATTATAAGTGTCTAGCACATAGTACGGCTGCAGTGTGGAGCGCACTACACAGCTCCAGGGGTTGTACAACATGACTCAGTCCCTAATATCACAGTCCTGGCTTATAGTTCTGCTTAAAAATTGAAATAATAATTATAACTGTTATTATTAAAGATGATAATATGGATAATAATAGTACATATCTTAATATACAGGATACATTACTGAGTGCCTTTTTAAAACTACATAAACATTTTATAATACCAGTACTTAGAAGAATAACTTGGTTGGAAAATTGGAAATAATATATTTAGGACAAGTTGAGGACAGCAAAGGATAAATTCCTGTGAAGAAAATGAACATGAATGAATGGTTATTCTTTGTAACTCTGCGATTAAGGGTAGCAGATAGTCACATTTAAGGACAGGGGCATACATCAGAATAAGAGTTGGACACTAACATCAGATAGAGTCTGGGAGAGATAGGTCATGAGGTCCCAAAGAAGCTACATTTAGGGCACTAGATCAAATGGATACCAAAATTAGGGCAAAGCTCCAGGCAAAAGACAGTTTAAAACTGCCAGTGTTTAGAGTACTGAAATCAGTCATTTAAAAGCTGTGAAGTCATTGGGTTAAAAAGTGTATTCCGTTTGAAGCAGAAGTAGTAGCCCAAAGCTACTGGTCGTACCACCGGGATGTAAAGGGCCCTCAGGAAGTAGCCTGAGATGAGGCAATAATAGTGAACTATGTGGTTTCCTAAGCAATTGACTTCCATCCTCTGTAAGCGATTCACCTTAGTGCTGAGGAGATACAAAATTCATAACCAATAACTCTATTCCTAATTCAGAGAATGGATAGATCAGCACAATTCCATACTACAGCTAAATAAATGACCTGAGTGTGTAAATTGATTGTCCAAAGAATAGCTCCAACTTTTGACAAAGCAGGTAAACATATTCTTTCAAGTTTTCCAGTCTTGGTCTAATTTAGTTCTCGTTCCAATGTTTTGTGCATGCTACAACTTCATTGTGACTATATTCTGTAAATTTTGTCAACATCTCTATGAAATCGTAAAAGTTATAAATAACCAAAATATAAATAAGATGTATGTACTAAAATTTGCACATCTAAATGGAAAATGGAAATTTCCATTATGAAAAAGAGCATAGTCTTGGGCTCATAAAGAGAACAAATATCTGAATTATAATCAAGTCTATATGATGTATCACAAATGATATGCCAGTATTTATCATGTATCTATATTTTGGAATATAGCTATCAAAGACTTTATTAATTTATCCATATAGTCCTTTTCTAAAAGAAGCACATAAAATGTAGATCAATTATTTTTCTGCCAACTCTATCAAATGCCTTGTCTAAGCTAATTATTTCTATTCCTTTACTGCACATTAGTTCATTATATCATTTGAAATCCAGTTTCTGCTGCAGAAATTATTTTAAGACCACTATTTCCCATTCTTTCTTGGCTGAATACATTTTGCTCAGAATAAAAGTCGTAGAAAAAAGTCCTTGGCTGCATAAAAGTCCTTTGTTGGTGCTTTTGAACTCCCTGGTCGTGGACTACAAAGAGTCCAGCGCTCTGCCTCTCACCCCTGTAGAACAGAAACGTCGCCTTTGTGGATCTTGATATACAGGATACATTACTGAGTGCCTTTAAAAGCTTTGTGAACCTTGATGGAAATCAGAGGTGAAAATGACAGTTCAAATGTCTGGTCTGGGTTTAAGAGATCCATGGTAATATATTTTTCTTCATAACAGATGCAGATAAAATAGTGAGAGTTGTTCTACCAGTAAAAGCAGGCTCAGACTTACGGTCACCACTCTTTGTACTCCCCAAAGCTATAGCCCAGTGGACTTGGGAAGCAGACTCACTGCTAGGGGTACTGCTAGGAACACAGAAACATTATTATGCCTATCAGGATTGGATAAGATTTGGATCATCAATGTCTTTAAGTTCTGAAATGAATTTTGGATTGAAGTCACTTATTTAAAAGTATAGACACTATTTAAGGATGATTGAATTATTCCTACTAATCATGAAGATATTTGAATTACCAGTATTTAAGCCAATGCCTAGGTTAAGAAAAGTGCCCAGCAAATGTCTGTTTCTTTGAAAATGAGATTAGTTTGGATTTGTATGAGTCAGGGTTCATTCAGGGAAGCAGAGGTACAAGGAGTATTATGTGAATGGATAATTGATTGTATAGATTAGCCATTCTTTAAAATGTGCGAGAAGCTGGGAAATAACGTATAAAGGGAGGAACTCAGAAGATCATGGAAAGAATCAATAATCATTCCTACTGAAGTCTTGCGTGACTGAATAAGTCAGAACTTACAGGGAAATCTGAGGAGCTAAGCACATCCAGCCTTCAAAATGGTACTGTAAAGGGGTATTTATTGTAAGATATCTGGGAAGCCATTTTCTATGTGCAGCTGCCATCTCCGGGACTCCACAGGGGAGCATCTCTTGCTGGGCCTGGGGACCTGGTAGTCAGCAGGGCTATCAGTCAGGAAGAGGAGCTGGAGGCACAGCAGAGAAGTACGAGGGCAATCTGGGACCACCAGGGACTTCTGTGTCTGCTTGTCACTCAAGATAACCCCTGTACCTCTCCTAGTAATGGCCTTCACTTCCTTCCACCTTCACATCTCATATGGGTTCCTCTGTTGGTCAGCTCTAATCCTAAACCTTAAGGGTGGGTAAATCTGAAAAATGTAGTTTCCATTTTAACTAAGTTGACATTAGCACTGGTCAGCCCAAGGGTTTTCTTTCCAATGGACACAAAAATAACTGTATTGTTAAAACCGTACATTAAAGTAATAAGAAAAAGAAAGCTTAAGAATCTTCTGTATACCTCCATGGTTTATTCACCTGACAAAACAAACAAAACACAAGCTATATAATACTATATCCCCTTAAATAGAGCTTATATTCACAGATAGAATGTTAGTTTGGTAGCATATCTTTGTGTAGAACACTAAGAAAAATCTGCTCTAAAAATGGACCATTTTACAAGGACCTACGGTATAGCACAGGGAACTCTGCTCAATATTCTATAACAATCTAATTGAGAAAAGAATTTGAAAAAGAATAGATAACATGTATATGTGTAACTGAATTACTTTGTTGTACATCTGAAACTAACAGAACACTGTTAATCAACTATACTCTAATATAAAACAAAAAGTTAAAAAAATGAAGTAGATGGAAAGGTAAAAATTAAAAAAATAAAAATAAAAAAAGGGATTTAAAAAAATGGGCCATCTTATTTGGGTATATAGCCTTAGTGAGATGAAATTTATATTTTCAAACAGTGTATAAATCCCTGTGTAGAATTTAAAACAATAGTTATCTATCTGAAATTAATTGTGCTCTTGAATATTTATTTCCACTGATGACAGAATTATGTCTTACTAATTTACAGTAACTTACTGGTTTAAGTCTCCGTATTTGGTAAAATGCAAAGAGAAAAATTAGTATTTTCCCATCCAGTTTGCATACTCTCCTGTAAGTGATTTTTTAAAAGTTTTATGGGGTGGATTTGGAACACATAGGTGGAGTGGTGTCTGATCTATATGATAGTCTCTGTTCTTTCTGGTCACTGTTCAGGAATAACTTGTTTTTCTTGGTCCTTGCTTTGTGCTGCATACAATCAATACTCATAGCTTAGCCACAGCCTTCAGTTGTCTGATACGTAAAAATGTGCCATTCTCGTTCCAATCTTTACACTTCTGCTAGCCTTTTTAGTAATTCAATATCCCTTGAGAGGCTGAAAAATCTTGGCCACCAGCTTTCTCTGTCTTGGGAAATTCAAGAACTCTTAGCTGCTTTCTTCGATCTATTCTGCACTCTGTGAGAAAACTCTCATGCACATTTACCTGCGTACCCACTTGAGCCTGTGATAATTGACAACTTGTTCTTCTTAAAAAGCAGGGCTTGAGCCAAAGGTTAAATTCAGGTACTTTATTTAGGAGTGCAATCCAGAATGTAGGAACCTGGGACAGAAGGAGCAAAGTAGGGAGCCATTATAAAGAATCCTTGTTACACTGGCCAATGGAATAATCAGCCACCTCTACAGGCAACTGGATACTTTATCCTATTGACTGTCTGAAATGTATCTTCAGAGGTTTCTTGCCTAGAGAAAGATTATCAGTCAGCTCCCTCATTTACTGATTGAGAGATGCCCCGTAAGGTATTTACTCCTCTCCACTTCTGGATTACACATATGTAAGTGCCCAGTCCTGGAACAGGAAATGAGAGGTGCACAGCCCAAGTCCACACTAAAGCACTGTGACATTTCATTGTGTGAAGCTGACTGGACACAATAAACAGGTCAGCACAGCAGAAGTTGTAATAAGACTGGGAGAGAGTATTTGAGCGAAAGTTCAAGACGTATGCATCCAATACAGTCAACTCAAATCCTTGCACTACTCAAATCCCATGTGCCCTTCATTAAATTCAATTCATCTAAATCCCTTTCAAGGTAATAAGCAGGAATCTTTTTACATATATTCAATTTGAGGGTAATAAAACAAGCTATAGTCCCAGCCACTGTAGCTTAATTGATTCAAAACCTTAATTGCTATTTTTCATTTTCTTTCTCAACCAGCCACATTGGGCATTCTTCATCTCCAGAAAGTGCTTTGGTAGATATGTAGCCAATGAACAATGATGTGGCTTAGACCTTTATCCATAAGAGGTCTCAACTTCTAGTTTAACTTGCCCTTCTTGGGAATATTACCCATATACCATTATCATTAGACAAAAATATTCAGATCATCCAGGGAATCACCTAGGTTTCAGACATATTTCTTCTTGCCCGTAGTATATAACATATCCATAGCTTTTTATAGTAGTCAGCTTATCATCCTGGTCAGTATAGTAACTCCTATTTTTGCCTCCTGTTCCAATGGCACTAAGTGTCAAAGCAATTAGACAGTAGTTAGAGCTTCAAATCAGTGGAAACTTTATTGTGTGTCCTCTGGTAGATGTGTTCCTCTTGCCCACTGCTCTCTCTCCTTTCTCCCCCAACCAAAACAAAACAAACAACAAAAAAAAACCAAGCTATATATCTAGTAGCAGATTCTAGATTTGAGTGTTATAGAGGACATATGATACAAGTGGTTCCTTGGAAGTGATGATGAGAGGGTGAGAGAAGCCACCCTCATTCCTACCTCATTGTTTCTAGATCCATGTTCTAGTTATTAGAGAAAGGACACTGTACATTGCCCATTAGTTCAACACAAATACTACATCCTGGAGGACAGGACAACAAGCCTGTATGATGTTATTCCCAAGCTGGCACCTTAGCTTAGCTTATTTCTCTCATTCTTTTACGCTAGATGATTCCAAATAGTGAGGTATAAAGACCAGTTGATTCCACTTTTAGGCACCCATTGTCATGTCTTTGCCATAAATGGGGCCCCTGGTTTGAGGCAATGTTAAGCAGGAAATTATAGTTGCCACTATATCAGGCATTATGAAAGTTTCAGATGATGGTTCTGATAGAATCACTATGAACAGAGAAAGCAAATCCATGTTTGGAGTAGGTGGATATTTTGGAGTAATAGATATGTTCTAACATTAGAAAATGTTGATTGTACAACTCAGTAAATGTATTAAAAACCTTTAAATTGTACATTTAAAATGAGTAAATTTCGCAGTATAAATTAAAGATTCCCAGATCAGTGTAGCTTCTGTCTGTCACAACTCTCTTGTCATCATAACAAATGATGAAGGATAGATGCCCTTCAAGAAGGGGAAGATTTTCATATAGCACAGTAAGTAAGGCTAGGCTTCAATGACAAAGAGATCACAATGGCTGTGCTCCACAGGGTCATTCTGGGATCCGCTTTCCCTCTAAGTTCTTTCTTTGCATCTCCTGTAGTTTGTGGTCCTTTTTACAATAGAAGCCTTCATGTCCAGGCCCCAGCTGACGTAGACCGTTCATAATATATTGGTGAGAACATGGTCACATGGTCTGTCCTAATTGCAAGGAAGGCTGGGAAATGCAGTACAGCTGGTCAGTCATGGAACCAGCATGGATGGGAGTGAGAAGGGATTCTGGTGGAGAGGTTGCAATCTGCTCCACAGTGGTTAAAAGTAGGAATTTGTCAGTCAAGCAGTCAGTTTTCCTCTAACCTTACCTTTTTCCAGCTGAATAACAAAAAGCAAGTCAAGACAATTTCCACATTTGAAAAAGGAAGCTTATGAAAAAAACCACACAACAACAAAAGATGAATGTGTCTGATGTCCTAATAGTTTCGTTATTTTGGTCTTCTGCTAAAGAATTTATAATAGATTCTTCTTGCCCTAAGTAATATACTTTAGGTTTTCAGGATACTTCATAATCTGAAAATTAGACTCAATCTACCTAAATTAATTAAACAAAACAGATTAAATTTTATTCCAAAATAAAGTTTACCCTCCATAGACATGCCATTTTATCTGCCTTTGCTCATGTTTCTCTCAACCTAGAATAATACTCTTTCACTCCAATAATGAAAATCAAAACTTTTTCTTTAAGAACCATTCAGTCCCATCTCCCCTATTATACATTTACCAACTACTCTAGGCCAATTTGATATTTATTCCCTTACAACTAAATGTTTACACTATTTTCAAAATAAAAATATCAAGATATTTTTATATTTGTGGCAGTTTCTGCTCCTGAGTCTCTGCTTCGGTAAACCTCAACTCTGTATTCACCTGTCTCTCCAATCTTGACAGCAGTGGTTGCCCTATGTCCTCCCCTTTCTTATAGATCCAAGAAGATTTGTTGATTTTTCATAGTGTTTAGCTTTTTACTTGTTTTTAGGATGAGTGGCGACTTCCAAGCTTCTGACATGAGGAGCCATAAGAAATTATGTTAGATCTAGAATCCTATTTTATGATCTGTCGCCTGTCCCATGCTTTGCCCAATGCCTATAAGTATTTGTTGAGTGAATACACTATAAGCATAAGCATACAAACTGTATTTTACACTCCTTTTCTATCTTGCCCAGAGTTGGTTGTATATCTTAGGTTAAGAGTTTGGGCTCTGGGGCTGTAATACCCTGCAAGCAATTAGCATACCTAGCATCCACACCTTCGTTTCTAATATCTTTTCCAAATAAAAGTAATCAGTGCACCTTGGCGAAACAGCTGAATCCAAGGCTGGGTTTGAGGAAGTATAGAGTGAAGCTGGGCCATCTTGTTATATTAGAAAGTAAGACAGTACTTATTTTCTTGAAATGGTGGGCCTGTCAAAAATTGTAGTCCCTTGAAGGGACTCACAGTGGCCAAATATTGGAAAGTTTGAGCATTTAAAATAAGTAATGACAAAAATTAATTTTAAACCATTGAATAAAATAAGAATCCTTGAGTCCATACTGATAATTTATATGTGAAAAAGAGAATGTTCCTTTCATAAAGAATGTCAATTAGTAAATGTACAAGGAATAAATACAAGGTCACCTTTTTTGAAACAAGTCTATGAAATAAATGTAATAATTTATTGAAGTAGGAATCACCAAAGGGTGCAAAGATAATCAAAAATTAGGTGAGATTTCAAAAAGGAACAGAATAATTTTATGTATTATTTATTAATTACAAATGGTAATATGGTAACTTTATAGTGAAAAAACACGATAAAAACCAATTTAACCAAGTGATCAAACTAGCATCTGGATCCCCCTAATAATGATACACTGAGGAGGACACAGCATCACTTAGGGAGTATTCCTACCAAAAATAGATAAGCTGAATATAATCATTAAGAAACATTAGAAAACCCCAATGAGACATTCTACAAAACAATGTGCCTGTACTTTTCAAAAATATTTATATCATAAACTCTTCCAGATTAAAGAACAGTAAAGAAACACAACATGTCACTGCTATGTGTGGCACTATATTGGATCATAGCTCAGTGAAAATTATAATAGCTATAACTGACAGTAATGGGACAATAAATGAATTTCAACATTATTGCATATTAAATAATAGTATTGTATCAATGTAAAGTGTCCTGAATTTGATAATTGTACTGTGTTTTTGTAAAAAAATTATTTTTGCCCTTGTTCTTAAGAAAAACACAAAGTATTTAGGGGTATAAAGTCAATGAAATAAAGTAAATGTGGCAAAAAAGTTGATTGACCTGGATGTAAGCACTTCGTTATTCTTTAAATTCTCCCATTAACTTCAGATTACTTTAAAGTAATTTCATTTAAAAAAACTTTTTAAATGAGTAGGGAAATTATAGAATTTTTATTCTTACTGGTTTAGATTTATAACCTACTCTACAACATATGACTAACTGTGTGCCTTTGGGCAAATTGCTCAATATATCTAAGCCCTATTTTCTCATTTATAAATAAGATGATAGTAGTACTTATCTTGTAGCATTGTACAAAGAAGGACCTGAAGAAATATTTTTAAATTGTTAGCAAAGTGCCTGGCAGTAAACACATAAAAATGTCAGCTATAATTATTATGCTATAATAATAATAATGATAAGGCATTTTCTCATTATAGCTCAAATTCTATAATCTATTCAGTGTGAGACTTTAAGCAGTTCTTAGAAATACATCCCTTAAAGATTCAGTTTCATAATGTAACTATGCCTAGCCATATCAGCCAACGTGTGGCAGATTTAAAAGTTAGGTTTGTCAGATATTCATAAACATTTGATTATTGGGTCAAATCTACATTCATTTCTGATCATATCCAATTTTCTCCAATGAATGAGCCCCTGAGTATATGACTTTTAGAGTAATGCCTTCCCCAGATACCTGTGATTAATAAATTACCTTGGCTTCATAATCTATGGTGTGAAAATACCAATATTTCATGTTTTATTTATCTATGCATATGAAACTGGCCTAATTTGATATCCACAATTTAATTGAAATAAAAATATGTTAATTTTATTTGGAGAAAAAGCTATCCAAATCTTTTGCCCATTTTAAAATGTGTTGTCTTTTTATTATTGAGTTACAAGAATTCTTTATATATTCTGAATACTAGACCTTTGTCAAATATATGATTTACAAATACTTTCTTTCATTCTGTGGATTATTTTTCACTTTCTTTTTTTATTGATGTATAGTTGATGCACAATATTATATAAGTTACAGGTGTACAATATAGTGATTCACAATTTTTAAAGGTTATACTCCATTTATAGTTATTATAAAATATTGGCTATAAATGGTCAGTAAGATACAACATGGTGCTTAACATTATTAGTCATTAGGAGAATGCAAATTAAAACCACAGTGAGATACCACTTCACACCTACTAGGATGACTATAACAAGTGTTGGTGAGAATATTAGAAGAATTGGAACCCTCATACATTGTTGGTGGGAGTGTAAAATGGTACAACCACTTTGGAAAGCAGTCTGGCAGTTCTTTAAAAGTTAAACATAAAGTTACCATATGACCTAGCAATTCCACTCCAAAGTACACACCCAAGAAAATTGAAAACACATGTCCATGCAAAAACTTGTACATGGATATTCATAAAAGCTAAAAAATGGGAATAACCCAAATGTCTGTCTACTGATGAATACAGTGTGGTTTATCCATAGAATGGAATATTATTTGGCCATAAAAAGGAATGAAGTACTGTTGCATGCCACAACATGAATGAAAGAAGCTAGTAAAAGAAGGCCACATGATTCTATTTATATAAAATGTCCAGAACAGGAAAATCTTTAGAGATAGAAAGTAGATTAGTGGCTCTCAAGGGCTAGGGAGAAGGGACAATGGAGATTGACTACTAA
This sequence comes from Balaenoptera physalus, assembly GCF_965194825.1. Classification (NCBI taxonomy): domain Eukaryota; kingdom Metazoa; phylum Chordata; class Mammalia; order Artiodactyla; family Balaenopteridae; genus Balaenoptera; species Balaenoptera physalus. The sequence goes on from NC_138886.1 coordinate 46,275,221, forward strand.
TGGTTAGTTACCAGGGTCTCACTTTGTGGTGATGAAAATATTCTGGAATTAGTGGTGACAGTTGCACAACTCTGTTTAGTGATACTACAACCACTGAATTATAGACTTTAAAAGTGAATTTCATGTTGTATGAATTATATCTCAATAAAGCTGTTATTTTTTTAAAAAGCTAAAAATATGTTAATTTTGTATGCCCACAAATAAATTTTATTCCTATAGTTAATATTGTAGTATGCTGAAATAATAATCAAATTGAATCTTATGGTATTCAGATCAAAACAAACATTGTCTTATTTAAAATATGGGGAAATAAATTACATGGACCGTTAGCAATTATCATTAAATAGTTATAAATACATTATTTTAGGGATTATAGTTTAATTGAAGGATATTTTGATTTTGTATAATATTAAACAGATTTTTAATGTATAGTGTTAAATAGATTTATAATAAAGGTAAAAATTATAAGGTGGGAAAATACTATCCATAGACTGTCAATATATAGGTACTTAAATGTAATGATAGTGGAGGATTATTGTAAATATTATTTGAAAATTACTAGAAACTATTTTATTAGAGAAATAACTATTTTATCATAAATTTAAGATAACTTAAATTATTGCTATGATTTTAAACCTAAAGAACTTGTTTATTTAATTGTTAATTTTCCCCTTAGGTCTTTAATTTTGGGTATGTGCTTAAGTGAAGTATTGTATGTGTACAAATTCCTTCATACAGCTAAATTCTCGACCTTTCTCTGATTACAACTATCATGTACGTAGTGATGCAAATGGAATAGAGCTTGGCTATGCTTCTAATATCTATTCATTTATTATGGAATGGTATATAGTGATCATTTGATTTAGTACCTTTTTTTTGAAGATACTGGTGTAGATGGTCTGATTACAAGTCAAGATATCTAAGCAGTTAGTAGTATGGCTTTTCTTTTTTTTATTAATTAATTTATTTTTTATTTATTTTATTTTTGGCTGCATTGGGTCTTCGTTGCTGCGCACGGGCTTTCTCTAGTTGCAGCGAGGGCAGGCTACTCTTTGTTGCGGTGCGTGGGCTTGTCATTGCTATGGCTCCTCTTGTTGCGGAGCACGGGCTCTAGGCGCACGGGCTTCAGTAGTTGTGGCTCATGGGCTCTAGAGCTCAGGCTCAGTAGTTGTGGTGCACAGGCTTACTTGCTCCACGGAATGTGGGATCTTCCCAGACCAGGGCTCGAACCCGTGTCCCCTGCATTTGCAGGTGGATTCTTAACCACTGCATCACCAGGGAAGCCCCTAGTATGGCTTTTCTAAAGTCTTAGCTCACGAATTATTCTCCAAGTGGCAATAACCTTTGATGATAAGTGATCATTTATCTGATCATATTTTTTCAGCATTATAATTGAAGACAATCACAGTACTTGCTTTATGTATTGTGAGAAATAAATGAAATACCGAATCTTAAACAGTAATGACAATTTCTAGAAGATAGTAAGTATTAAGTAAACTGTAATGAAAATATTGAGGATGGTGATCATAACAGTGCTATAGATGAATATTATGATACTATTCTAAGACCTTTGACCTAGTTGGTGTATGTTTATCATCTGTAGTGAGTTGATTCTATTTACCTTACAGAGAGCATTGTATTAAAGAAATTTTGCTGCAAAATAAGAAAATTGTGTTATTAAAATAAATGTTATTAGGTTAAGGCTTTAACTCAGAAAATTGTGGTGTGTATCAAAATTGTATACTTTGCTAGTGAGCTGGCACTAAAGAAACAGAAGATAGTGTTAAATAAGAATGCTAAATTTGTTCTAAGTATGGCATTACTCTCTACCTGAAGAATATGAGAAGAGTTTAGGGATAGCAGACTATGTAAATCATTCTTTATGCATTTCATTACATGTTTGGAAGACATTCCATTGGAAATACATTCTAAGAAAAGCTCTCTGTTTTAAGAAAAGAAAACTTGTGTTCCATTGGAATAAGTTATCAAGCATCAATTTGGAATTCGAGTAATGTCCATTCTTTGTGTAATTATATGTATTTATTATATTGAATATCAGCATTTTAATTTATATTTCAAAATGTTCATTGATAATTAATCAATAATAGAAGCTAAAAGTAATTTAATATCTGTCCTAACCTTTAGTCAAATATTTAAAGTACAATTATATTCAGTGTTTTCATTGATCATTAGGCTAAAAAACTTGAATCATTTTACTTTACTTCATTCACTTATAGTTCTAATTTTTTGAAAAAAGAAGTTGAGTCTAGTTTTTAAGTAAGTGCTATTCCTTTTCTAAACTTACTTTTCCGAAGTTATGAACAATCTTTGAATAAACAAGTCATTTTTAATTTTCATTAAAATGAGTTCCAGGGCTACATTAATCTTACTTTGTATTTAAATGAGTAGAATTTGTAAAAATGGAATTAAGGTGTTTTAACTTATCATGAAATTATGTGTGGTTTTTATGAAAACATCAACTATTTCCAGAGTCCAAACCAATTTATTATAAAGTCCATGTACATAAACTGAATAATCAGAAACATAAAAGGAAAAGGCTTTGTAGGCTAGATGGATAGTTCGATGATAACACATCAAATAAGCTAATAAACACACACTGTTAGGTCCTTCGAAGAGCTATTAGGACAGGAAAACATTGGAAGTTTCCTAAAACTATCTGATCTCAGTATTTAAAGAATTGAACAAGTTGTTTTTTGTTCATTGTTGTTCATAAACAACTTTATGTTGTTACTTGTTAATTGATTGAAACCAGTGGGTGGGCCCTAGATCCTGATAGTAAAGTGTCAAAAATTCTGGAGAAATCTAGAAAAGGAATAAACAGCTTCAGTATAGTTGGGACTAATTCTGTTAAATAGAAATATGTTGAATATGAGAATAAACATCTACTCCATATACACCACACCTCCTAGTGTAAGAGAATAAATCGAGCCATTTCCTTTATTTTCACTGTACTTTTTTTTAAGGGTTAATACAACCCTAAAGATATTCTTCTTGTTTGACACACTGTGGATTGCAATGAAAGCTCAATGTGAGTATCTAAACTGCAGTTTTTCAAAATGATTACCACACGCAGTGTAGCAGTTGTAATATTTCTATTTTCTTTGCCATTAGTCTAGAAACAGTAAAGATCCTGCTGACATTCGTATAAGAGATGTGGACAAACCGGAGAAAAGATCAAGATCCCCTTTGGTAAAACAAGATGAACGTCCCCACACTGTATAGTAGATGAGCAGCACTATTTTGTATAGCTTGATAAAGAAAGGATCATAGAAGAAGTACAGAGAGGTTTTGATCTCCAGACTCAGATCCTTAATTTTGCTGTATGTAATGTGTTCTTCACATTTCAAATACAATGCCTTTGTATGAATCATGGACAACACCTCACTTTTGAAAGATATATCAAATTGTATGAAATAACAATATAGGTCAGGTGAGCATTCCTTAGATCAACAAAGAAACTGACGTTTTTTAAGCTAATGCTTGATTGGAACAGGGTGAAAAAATTTTAATCTACTTTTTGAAAAACCAATCTATGTAACTTACAACATTAAGAACAAATGTATCAATAAGTTTGTTTATAAATCTATTTAACCTCAGAAATACTTATCCATTCTAAGTATGATGCATGGACACACTGCTATATATATATATATATATATATATATATATATATATATATATATATATATATATATATATGTATATATATATATATATGTATATATATACATACATATATATATATTTTTAAGAGTTCTATGATTGGGAAGAAATTTCAGACTTCTAATGGTATTCCAAAGAGACTATGGAACAAATACATTTGAGCTCCAATTTATCAGCTCTTATGTGCATATATATGTATTATAAAGTTGCTGTTGTTGCATGCCATCAAAATGGTCTTATGTAATGGACTCCTAATGCATCCGTATTTCCATTCTATTCTTTGAATCTGGCTTAAAAATAACTATGGGAGAGGGTAGTCTCTAGGACTTTGGCTTCCTTTAGTAATTTAATGTATGAGTCTTGTTGCTTTCTTTTTTGTTGTTTATTTACATGTCTATGTCCTATAATTTGCATTCTTGTATTAGTAATTATTGCAGTCAGATAGCCTTCAAAAATTCAGAGAAATATGAAAATAAAATAAAAATTTCCAGTAATCATTAACAACCACCCAGAGATAATCATTTTTTACTACTTTGGTGAATCTCCTTCAATATTTTTTCTCAGGTCATATACTACTATAAGATTGGGAAGACACTGTATGTGTAATTTTGCAGCTTGTTTATTGATATCTTTATTTTCATTTGCTGTTTCATTTCAGTGTTTTAACAATCCTTTCAAAATATTTCCTATGGCTGCAAAATTATCCTTTATGTTGTCATAATGTTATCTATTTTTGACATTAGGTTATTTCCAGTATTTTTTTTTAAATTATTTATTTATTTTTGGCTGCGTTGAATCTTCATTGCTGTGCGCAAGCTTTCTCTAGTTGCGGCGAGTGGGGGCTACTCTTCATTGTAGTGCACGGGCTTCTCATGGCGGTGGCTTCTCTTTGTTGTGGAGCACGGACTCTAGGCGCGCAGGCTTTAGTAGTTGTGGCACGCAGGCTCAGTAGTTGTGGCATGCGGGCTCTAGAGCACAGGCTCAGTAGTTGTGGCGCACGGGCTTAGTTGCTCCCTGGCATGTGGGATATTCCCGGACCAGGGTCGAACCTGTGTCCCCTGCATTGGCAGGCGGATTCTTAACCACTGTGCCACCAGGAAAGTCCTCCAGTATTTTTCTTCTATGATAAGTAATAGTTTGGCAAACATTTTAATTCATAAGTCCCCTAACATTTTTTAAAGGATGGTACTATACATGAAATTTGTCAGCTGAAAGAAATGGAGTTTTATCAACAAATGAAGCAAACTTTCAACAGAGATACCATGTTAGGTAAACCATCCTAGTAAGGTTTCTCCATTGCTAACCCTTTGTCAATATTTTTGTTATTGTGTTCTGGACCACCTTTATTTCTTCTTAACCTCTTCCTGGAGATGAGATGCCTAAAACAAATTTCTGTGTTCTAAAAGACCGACACACAATAAATATGAATCCTCGCTTTGACCATTAGAATATAAGGGATTTAGGTAACACATTTCCAAACCAGCTAGACTTATGATATCTTGACTCAAATGATGAGGCCTCTGAGATTTGGTTGCTTCTTGAACAGATATCAATTAGCCCTGCAGCTTTTGCGGGTATCTTGCTCTTGAGTCTACTATGTGGCCTAGGATTTTTTCCCCAATGAATTTTCCAAGTTGGATAAATCAAAATGAAGTTTTAACTGTATATCAGACTTCCTCAGGCCTCATTATTGCTTTTCCAATCTTGGGCATGTGTGCAATATTTCCCAGCTTAGAAGGGTCTGTGACTTTAATTAGCATGATGTTTACTTCCTCGTTCCCATCATTAATGAGCCTGTTTCAAAGAACTGGACTCACCACTAACCCTTGTAGCAGTCCTCTAGACACCTCTTCCCTCCCAGAAAAACTGCCATTTATTATGAGCCCTTTTATTTGATACTTCAACCAATTTTTACTCTATGTAAAAGTGTTCATATCCAAGCTAATTTAAACTAATTCTTTGAGTAAAATTTTTATAAGATACGCTATCCTTTTGCTTTGCTGGAATCAAGATATACCACATCTATTGCTGCTTTCATCTATTAATCTCATAACTTGATCCACAAGGAAAAAAAAGCAATTAAATTTGCCTGCATGATTTTTTTCTTTGTAAAATCATACTGCTTGCTTTTCATAATTCATTTATCCTCTAGATGTCTTCCAATATTTATCTTAGGATTTGTCTCTTTATTTTACTAAGAGTTGAGATGACTGCTGCTCTCCTTTTAAGAAAACAGAGCCTTGTTTGCTCATAGCTTTTCTCTTTTATAGTCTCAAGTTACCTGTGAAAATAAACAAAGCTGTGCTTATCATTGGGAAGCAAGCTCACTGAACAGATTATGTCTCCCTATTTTGTCTTAAAAATGTGGCATGAAAAAAATATATATATATACACATTTATGTATTTATATATATATATATTTATGTATGTATGTATTTATCAACATACTGGACTGTATAGTAGGAAAACAAAATGGTTGATTTCTGAAATGACCCTGTCTTCTCTGTGTTTAACAAGATCTTCACTGCATACTGATTGCTTCAACTCCCTACCTAAGCTTTATTTATTTATTTATTTATTTATTTATTTATTTATTTATTTATCTTTTGTTAAAGACGATTTTAGAAAGCAGGTCAATATCCTAGTCATTTCAAAGTCTTTGTGGATTTCATTATTTTCTCCTCATTAATTAGTATGTGTGTATATATATATATATATATTTATATATAAAATCCTTATTTATTTCTTTGAAAACCCCTTTGGATATTATTAACATATCATTTCTTTTTCTTTTTTATATTTTTTTCTGAGGTATTCATTTCATGAAAAAGTTTATCTCATTATTTGTATTTTTTTAAGTTTGGGTTCCATTGATCTTTCCTTCAGCAACTGTAGTTTATCTTCATTTCTACACTTCACCCCTGAAATAACATTATTTATGTTCATTGCTGGTATACTTAATTTACAGCATTTGGAAATATTAAATCTCTTCTTGAATCCATTAATTTATTTCTATTGTCCCTTAGCAATAATTAGCACATCTCAAGTCTCTATAAGTTTTCAAAGTGAGTCAGATAAAAATCCCCTTTACACATTCCCCATTTCTAGACAGGCTAAGTCAAGATTGGATGATTTCAAATCTAAGAATGGGGGCAATTTTTTAAAGAAGTGAATAGTTACAAAGTTATTGCAAGATTCCTGGTAAGAGTGAATACAAACTAAATTTTGTAAAGCAGAATTGGAATAGAGAGGAGGGGGTTGATGTTAAAGGTAACAGTCGTTGGCAACTGAGAATATCCAGGAAGCTGGGTTTCCTTCTTGCTGTCATTTCTTTTTCTATCGTGGTAGGTTAAATCAGTGCTTTTCAAAATTATTGTGCACATTACTTACCTGGAGATTCCGTTAAAATCAAAATCTGACTCATTAGGTCGGGCCTAGCCTGAGATTCTGCATTACGTACTAGCCCTTTTTTGATGCCAATGCTGATAATACTGGTTCTAAGGTCACACATTGAGTAGCAAGTGACTAAATGACTATCTGAAATCTCTGAGGAAGGACACACTATTCTACACTCACTCTAAGGAAGAACACTTTCTAAACCATTTACAATTAAAGCATACCTATTTTGTGTTCCATTTCTTAAGAATCTAACATAATGACATACAGATAATGAATGACAATATTTTAAAGTACCATCCTTAACAAATAACATATTTACACCCACAGTACATTTCTGTGAGAAAGAATCCCTTTTCTTACAGAACCTTCAGACACTGAGATAGAATTTTCAAATCAATCCAAAGAGGCTGCCACCAATATAGGATTTGTCATGTTGGATGTCTCATTGGAGAAATTTAAATTCCTCATGAAATAACATAGGAGCCTAGTTAGGGTTGTGTTCTTAGATGTGAGAAGAAAGATGAAAACCAATTTATTAAGGTGTGATTGACGTATAAAAAGCTGAAAATTTAATGTTTACAACTCTATGAGTTTGGGGATAAGTGTATACCCATGAAACCCTCACCAACCACCAAAGCTGTAGACATATCTATCACATTCCAAAGTTTCCTATCATATTATTATTATTGTTATTTTGTGTGTGTGTGAGAACACTTAACACAAGATCTACCCTCTTAGCAAATTTAAACTTATGAGGAGTATTGTTAACTATAGGCACCCCAGCCCCTGAAAACCACCATTTTTACTCTCTATAAGTTCAGGGTTTTTTTAGATTCCACATAGAAGTGAAATCATGTAGTATTTGTCTTTTCTTGTCTGATATTTCAATTATTGCACTTGCCCTAAGGCCCATGCATGTTGTCACAAATGTCAGGATTTTCTTCTCTTTTCCTATGACTGAATAGTATTCTATTGTGTATATAAATATACAATAGAATACATATATATGTGTGTATATATGTGTGTGTGTGTATATATGTATATATATACATATATACATTTTCTTTGTCCATTAAATTGTTGATGGTCACTTAGGTTGTTTCTGTGTCTTGGCTATTGTGAATAATGCTGTGGTGAACATGAGAGTGAAGTATCTCTTAAAGGTAATGATTTCATTTCCTTTGGATATATACCCATAAATTGAATTACTGGATCATATGGTAGTTCTATTTTTAATTGTTTGAAGAACTTCCATACTGTTTTCCATAGTGGCTGCACCAGTTTACATTCCTACCAACAATGTACAAATTTTCTCTTTTCTCCACATCTTCACTGCCATTTGTTATCTCTTATATTTGATAATTGTCATTCTAACTGTGTGCAGTGATATCTCATTGTGGTTTTCATTTGCATTTTCTGATGGTTAATGATGTTGAACACATTTTCAGGGACCTTTTGGTCATTTGTATGTCTTTTTTGGAGATATACACTAATCCCTTATCAGATATGGTTTGCAAATTTCTTTTCCCTTTCCATAGGTTGCTTTGTATTTTGTTGATTGTATTTTTGCTATGCAGAAGCCTTTTAGTTTGATGTAGTCCTACTTGTTTATTTTTTATTTTTGCCTGTGCTTTTGGTGTAATATCCAAAAATATTGTGAAGAACTAATATTAAGCTTTTTCCTTATATTTTCTTCTAGGAGTTTTACAGTTTCAGATCTTATGTTTAAGTCTTTAATCCATTTTGAGTTGATTTTTGTGCATGGTGTTAGATAGGGTCAAACTTCATTTTTTTGAATATGGATATCCAGTTTTCCCACCACCATTTATTGAAGAGATTATCCTTTCCTGATTGTGTATTCTTGGTGCTCTTGTCAAAAATTGGTTGACTGTATATGCATAGGTTTATTTCTGTGTTCTCTATTATGTTCCATTGGTATGTATCCAGAGAATGTTTAAGGGCCTCTTTTTTCCTTGTGCTCCATATATATATAAAACACACACATATATAAAACAGGGACAAATACTTAATATATATGTATATTAAATATAAAATATTTAAATATTAGTATAAAGTATATATTTATATATTATAATTATACCTTACTTGTACATTTTATTGAAATATAATTTGCATGGAATAAACTGTATCAGCACAAACTCTATCAGTGCAAAGCTGGCCTCATAAATTGAGTAGGGAAGTGTTTCCTCCTCATCTATGTTCAGAAATGTTTTGCTGTTATCTCTTCTTGAAATATTTGGTAGACTCTCAGTTATAGAGTCTCTTTGGGAAAGTTTTTAATAATAAACTGAATGCATTCAATAACTATAGGGAAATTCAGGTTATTTCCTCCAAGTTAAGTTTGGTAGTTTATGTTTTTAAGGAATTTCAATATTTCATCTAAATTGCCAAATTAACTGGCATAAAGTTGTCCATGCTAGTCTTTTATTAACTTTTGAACATTTATAAAATCAGTAGTGATTAACTCTCTTACATTCCTAATTCCTGATAATTATTTGCATTACACATTTGTTTCCCAACAATAGTACAAGAGGGTTCCCTTTTCTCCACACCCTCTCCACCATTTGTTGTTTGTAGATTTTCTGATGATGTCCATTCTAACTGGTGTGTGGGGATACCTCATTGTAGTTTTGATTTGCACTTCTCTAATAATTTGTGATGTTGAGGAGGTTTTCATGTGCTTCTTGGCCATCTGTATGTATTCTTTGGAGAAATGTCTATTTAGGTCTTCTGCCCATTTTTGGATTGGGTTGTTTGTTTTTTTAATATTGACCTAAATGAGCTGTTTATGTATTTTGGAGATTAACCCTTTGTCTGTTGATTCCTTTGCAAATATTTTCTCCCATTCGGAGGGTTGTCTTTTTGTCTTGTTTGTAGTTTCCTTTGCTGTGCAAAAGCTTTTAAGTTTCATTAGGTCCCATTTGTTTATTTTTATTTTTATTTCCATGACTCTAGGAGGTGGATCAAAAAAGATCTTGCTGTGATTTATGTCAAAGAGTGTTCTTCCTATGTTTTCCTCTAAGAGTTTTATAGTGTCCGGTCTTACATTTAGGTCTCTAATCCATTTTGAGTTTATTTTTGTGTAGGGTGTTAGAGAGTGTTCTGATTTCATTCTTTTACATATAGCTGTCCAGTTTTCCCAGCACCACTTATTGAAGACACTGTCTTTTCTCCATTGTATATCCTTTCCTCCTTTGTCATAGATTAGTTGACCGTAGGTGCGTGAGTTTATCTCTGGGCTTTCTATCCTGTTCCATTGATCTTTATGTCTCTTTTTGTGCCAGTACCATATTGTCTTGATTAGTGTAGCTTTGTAGTATAGTCTGACGTCAGGGAGTCTGATTCCTCCAGCTCCATTTTTTTCCCTCAAGACTGCTTTGGCTATTCGGCGTCTTTTGTGTCTCTATACAAATATTAAGATCTTTTGTTCTAGCTCTGTAAAAAATGCCACTGTAATTTGATAGGGGTTGCGTTGAATCTGTAGATTGCTTTGGGTAGTGTAGTCTTTCACAATATTGATTCTTCGAAATCAAGAACATGGTACATCTCTCCATCTGTTGGTGTCATCTTTGATTTCTTTCATCAGTGTCTTATAGGTTTCTGAGCACAGGTCTTTTCCCTCCTTAGGTAGGTTTATTCCTAGGTATTTTATTCTTTTTCTTGCAACGGTGAATGGGATTGTTTCCTTAATTTCTCTTTCTGATCTTTCGTTGTTAGTGTAGAGGAATGAAAGAGATTTCTGTGCATTAATTTTGTATCCTGCAACTTTACCAAATTCATTGATTAGCTCTAGTAGTTTTCTGATGGCATCTTTAGGATTCTCTATGTATAGTATCATGTCATCTGCAAACAGTGACAGTTTTATTTCTTTTCAAAATTGTATTCCTTTTATTTCTTTTTCTTCGCTGATTGCCGTGGCTAGGACTTCCAAAACTATGTTGAATAATAGTGCTGAGAGTGGACATCCTTGTTTCGTTCCTGATCTTAGAGGAAATGCTTTCAGTTTTTCACCATTGAGAATGATGTTTGCTGTGGGTTTGTCGTATATGGCCCTTATTATGTTGACGTAGGTTCCCTCTGTGCCCACTTTCTGGAGAGTTTTTATCATAAATGGGTGTTGAATTTTGTCAAAAGCTTTTTCTGCATCTATTGAGATGATCATATGGTTTTTATTCTTCAATTTGTTAATATTGTGTATCACATTAATTGATTTGCGTATATTGAAGAATCCTTGCATCCCTGGGATAAATCCCACTTGATCATGGTGTATGATCCTTTTAATGTGTTGTTGGATTCTGTTCACTAGTATTTTGTTGAGAATTTTTGCATCTATATTCATCAGTGATACTGGTCTGTAATTTTCTTTTTTTGTAGTATCTTTGTCTGGTTTTGGTATCAGGGTGATGGTGGCCTCATAGAATGAGTTTGGGAGTGTTCCTTCCTCTGCAATTTCACTCTCCAAGTGTCTGTGTTTTTTATGTTGTTTTCCCTGTAATTGATTTCTGATCTCATAGCGTTCTGGTTGGAAAAGATGCTTGATATGATTTCAATATTCTCAGTTTTACTGAGGCTTGATTTGTGACCCAAGATGTGTACTATCCTGGAGAATGTTCCATGTGCACTTGAGAAGAAAGTGTTATCTGCTGTTTTTGGATAGAATATCCTACAAATATCAATTAAATCTATCTGGTCTATTGTGTCATTTAAAGCTTGTGTTTCCTTATTAATTTTCTGTCTGGATTATCTGTCCATTGGTGTAAGTGAGTTGTTAAAGTCCCTTACTATTATTGTGTTACTGTCGATTTCCTCTTTTATAGCTGTTAGCAGTTGCCTTATGTATTGAGGTGCTCCTGTGTTGGGTGCATATATATATATAATTGTTATATCTTCCCCTTGGATTGATCCCTTGATCACTATGTAGTGTCCTTCCTTGTCTCTTGTAGCATTCTTTATTTTAAATTCTATTTTTTCTGATATGAGTATTGCTACTCCAGTTTTCTTTTGATTTCCATTTGCATGGTATATCTTTTTCCATCCCCTCACTTTCAGTCTGTATGTGTCCCTAGGTCTGATGTGGGTCTCTTGTAGACAGCATATAGATGGGTCTTGTTTTTGTATCCATTCAGCAAGCCTGTGTCTTTTGGTTGTAGCATTTAATCCATTCACTTTTAAGGTAATTATCGATATGTATGTTCCTATTACCATTTTCTTAATTGTTATAGGTTTCTTTTTGTAGGTCGTTTTCTTCTCTTGTGTTTCCCACTTAGAGAAGTTCCTTTAGCATTTGTTGTAGAGCTGGTTTGGTGGTGCTGAATTCTCTTAGCTTTTGCTTGTCTGTAAAGCTTTTGATTTCTCTGTCAAATCTGAATGAGATCCTTGCTGGGTAGAGTATCCTTGGTTATAGGTTCTTCCCTTTCATCACTTTAACTATATCTTGCCACTCCCTTCTGGCTTGTAGAGTTTCTGCTGAGAAATCAGCTGTTAACCTTATGGGAGTTCCCTTGTATGTTATTTGTCGTTTTTCCCTTGTTGCTTTCAATAATTTTTCTGTGTCTTTAATTTTTGTCAGTTTGAATCCTATGTGTCTCGGCGTGTTTCTCCTTGGGTTTATCCTGCCTGGGGGTCTCTGCGCTTCCTGGACTTCCGTGGCTATTTCCTTTCCCATATTAGGGAAGTTTTCAACTGTAATTTCTTCAAATATTTTCTCGGGTTCTTTCTCTCTCTCTTCTCCTTCTGGGACCCCTATAATGTGAATGTTGGTGGGCTTAATGTTGTCCCAGATGTCTCTTAGGCTGTCTTCATTTCTTTTCATTCTTTTTTCTTTATTCTGTTCTGTGGCAGTGAACTCTACCATTCTGTCTTCCAGGTCACTTATCCGTTCTTCTGCCTCAGTTATTCTGTTATTGATTCCTGTAGTGTATTTTTCATTTCAGTTATTGTATTGTTCATCTCTGTTTGTTTGTTCCTTAATTATTCTAAGCGTTTGTTCTTTAATTCTTCTAGGTGTTTGTTCTTTAATTCTTCTAGGTCTTTGTTAAACATTTCTTGCATCTTCTCGATCTTTGCCTCCATTCTTTTTCTGAGGTCCTGGATCATCTTCACTATCATTAGTCTCAATTCTTTTTCTGGCAGGTTGCCTATCTCCACTTCATTTAGTTGTTTTTCTGGGGTTTTATCTTGATCCTTCATCTGGTACAAAGTCCTCTGCCTTTTCACTTTGTCTGTCTTTCTGTGAATGTGGTTTTCCTTCCACAGGCTTCAGAATTGTAGTTCTTCTTGCTTATGCTGTCTGTCTTCTCGTGGATGAGGCTATCTAAGAGGCTTGTGCAAGCTTCCTGATAGGAGGGACTTGTGGTGGGTAGAGCTGAGTGTTGCTCTGTTGGGAAGAGCTCAGTAAAACTTTAATCCTCTTGTCTGCTGATGGTTGGGGCTGGGTTCCCTCCCTGTTGGTTGTTTGGCCTGAGGCGACCCAGCACTGGAGGCTACAGGCTCTTTGGTGGGGCTAATGGAAGACTCTGGGGGGGCTCATGCCAAGGAGTACTTCCCAGAACTTCTGCTGCCATTGTCCTTGCCCCCACGGTGAGCCGCAGCTCCCCCACCACTGCCTCTACAGGAGACTCTCCAACACTAGCAGGTAGGTGTGGTTCAGTCTCCTATGGGGTCACTGCTCCCTCCCCTGGGTCCCGATGCCAACACTACTTTGTGTGTGCCCTCCAAGAGTGGAGTCTCTGTTTCCCACAGTCCTGTCAAATCCTACAATCAAATCCCGTAGGCTTCAAAGTCTGATTCTCTAGGAATTCCTCCTCCTGTTGCCGGACCCCCAGGTTGGGAAGCCTGACGTGGGGCTCAGAACCTTCACTCCAGTGGGTGGACTTCTGTGGTATAATTGTTCTCCAGTTTGTGAGTCACCCACCCAACAGTTATGGGATTTGATTTTATTGTTATTGCTCCCCTCCTACCATCTCATTGCAGCTTCTCCTTTGTCTTTGGATGTGGGGTATCTTTTTCAGTGAGTTCCAGTGTCTTCCTGTCAATGATTGTTCAGCAGTTAGTTGTGATTCCAGTACTCTCGCAAGAGGGAGTGAGCGCATGTCCTTCTACTCCGCCATCTTGTACCAATCTCCACCCTATATTTTTTAATATGCTTTAAATTTTTTTCTATATACTCACTTATTTTTTATCCTATGGACTCATTTGGATCTGTCTTGGTGTGTTAGAATCTCCTATTTCCAGTGTACTCCTTTTAATTGCTCCTTGTATCTCCTGTAGTTTCTGTTCATGTGGGTATGTGTTCTGCACTCACCTTTCTTTGTACTGTCAATGCAATTTCTTTAATCAACAAGCTGTTTCTCATGGATTAAAGATTACAATATCTTCTGATTTTTGACAGTCTTTTAGTTCTGCCATATTCTTAATTTCTACCTTTTGCTCCCTTCCAGCCCTTTTTACCTGTAAGTGTCCAAGAAGCATCTCCACTTTCTGTGGCAAACACTTGTCTCTCAGAACTGGTACCATCCCAGGACTCCCATCTCTGTTCCCTTGCACTGTCAAGCCCTTTCATTCTGGTTCACCAGTAGCCAGTGTTTTCATGTGAATATTTTGTTAATAGAGTCATACGTCCTCTTTCTTGGAATGTTTGTAACCTTACCCCATCTTTCCCTGACCCCCTTCTGAACCATCACATTCTATTCTCAGTGCCATTCTGATTTTACTGGAATTAATGTTCATTTTGCTATTTAGGTGAAATTTGATGTTCATAGTATTCATTGTTTCCTAACTATGTTTTAAGCGTAGGTTACAAATAGTTTTATTTAGTCATTTTGTTGATCTGTTTTTTGTTTTTTTGGGTTTTTTTTAGAATGTATGGAAAGATTCCACTTTAGAGGCCATGATTATCTTATGGGTACCTAAACATTTCTAAATTCCTTATTGCATTGCTCTGTAAAAGAATTATCCTATTTTCTCACAGTATCTGTGTAACACAGGTACAGCTTAAGACCTCTGGCTTAAGGTCTGTCAGGAGTTTGCAGCAAATTGGAGCTGCAATCTCATCTGAAGGTTTGACAGGAAACAATCTGTTTCCAATCTCACACACATGGTTCCTCACAGGCTGTTTTCCTGAAGGCCTCAGTTACTCACTCGCTATTGGCTGAAGGCTCTCTTTCCTCCTTGTCATGTGAGCCTCTCTATGATGTGGCTCATATCATGCCAATGGGTTTACCTCTGTGTGAGCAAGCAAGAGAGCAAGAAAAGTCACTCAAAACAGAAACCACAGTCTTTTTATAATCTACTCTAGAAGCAACATTGTATCACTTCTGCCACATTCTGTTTACTAGAAATCAGTCACTAAATCTGGCTTGTACTCAAGAGGAAGGGATTAAACAAAGTTGTGAATGTCAGTAGGCAGAGATTACTAGAGGTCATCTCAAAGTCTACCCACCACAAATAATTTTTTAAGAAATATTTTCCTGCTTGCTGCTCTTCTCACCAAAAGGGCTTAGAAGCAATTATACATGAGTGCAATGAGTACTTCTGATGCCTATTATATGTGTCTAAATACCACTCCTTAGTAAAGGAAAATAGAGCTTGTTAGAGAAATTGCTTGTTCCAAATCTCAGGCAGGGGAAGTACAAAGTGATCCTGAAACACCTTTTTTTTTTTTGAGAAAAAAACAGAACAAAAACAAAATTAATTAGGACACATCAAAAGAACAAACCAACCAACTTGAAAAGCTCCCACTGGCCAAATTTGGGACAAAAGGAATACTGGTTTTAATAGATTTTACAATATTGAATTTTTAAAAATTCTTTGAGTTTGTAGTAATACTACACAGTCAGAAGGGGAAGAGGAAGGAGGAAAAGCTCTCCTTAGATATAGAGTTATGAATAAATAAATAAATAAATAGATATATCTGCATAAATATATACATAAATATATATATGTGTGTGTGTGTTCACATATGTACTTACATACAAACACAAACATATACATCTAAGGAGATATGGTCCTTGTACTATTCTCTTAACTTTTTAATAGATATGAATATTTCAAAAATAAAAAGAGGAGGAGAAAATAAAACTTTAAAAGTCTTAGAAGGGGCTTCCCTGGTGGCGCAGTGGTTGAGAATCTGCCTGCCAATGCAGGGGACACAGATTCAAGCCCTGGTCTGGGAAGATCCCACATGCCACGGAGCAACTGGGCCCGTGAGCCACAACTATTGAGCCTGCGCATCTGGAGCTTGTGCTCTGCAACAAGAGAGGCCGCGATAGTGAGAGGCCGGCGCACCGCGATGAAGAGTGGCCCCCGCTCGCCACAACTAGAGAAAGCCCTTGCACAGAAACGAAGACCCAACACAGCCAAAATAAATAAATAAATAAATAGCATTCCCTTAAAAAAAAAAAAAAAAAAACTCTTAGAAGAAAATGTAGAATCATAGGGTCACAAAGGAAAATGCTAATCATAACTGAAAAAATAGATTAATTTGACTAATTTGATTATATTAAAACAAAGAACTGCTGTTAATCAAAAATATGTTAAAGAAAGTAATACTAGAGTACAGATTGGGAGAAGATAATTGAAACACTTGAAACTGAAAAAGGATAACTATCCCAAATATGTAAAGAACTTATACACACCCAAAGGGGGGGGAACTGATTAAATAAAATATAAGAGGATCATGCCTAGGACTTTTTCCTGCTAGAATGTACTTTGGGTTTGGAGTAACAGAGAATGCTTACAAAGTATGACTTAAATGTTATCTCAGAGGAAACCCTTTAGGTTTGAAGTTTCTTAATTTTTATATTCTATTTGTTATGTAGGTGGAGAATTTATATTACTAACATCAACTATCCAGCCAACTGCATTTAATAAATCTAAAAATTACCAGTAATTTACAATAACATCCTAATCAGACCAGGTATACTCTGATAAAACATTGCTACATAAGAACTCTCATGAGAAAGTGCCAGTGACATTTTACAGTGATGTCTAGTGGAGATCAACAAGACCTCAGGTGTCCAGAGAAGGAGAGAGTATGTTACAAACCCACTGTTAGCCTTTTCCTTCCAATATAGAATGGAAGGGAAAGTCCTTCTAATAAAATAAATTTAACTAACATCTCCTATAGCAAGGAGGGAAAATAAAAAGACTGCCAAACCCTCAAGAACAATAATGGTCTCCCATTTCCTTATATTCTCAATTCCCATCCAGTTCTTGGCACACATGGGAGCTCCATTAATACTTATTAACAAGATAAAATATTGAAAAGATATATGAATGAACTATATGACTCTTTCCAGGTAATAGAACAGTGCTACCTCACTCTGAAATATCGTAAACAGCTTTCTCTGGCCTTCAGTATGGTGAGTCAAAAGCAAATTTTCATGTACGGATACAATAAGTCAAGGGGATTGTAATACTTCTGCTTTAGAATAGCTGAAAATTTGCTTTAGAGAAGGTTTTTTATGTTTGTTTGCTTTTTAAAATAAATCTAATCATATTTTATATATAAGTTTTCATTTTGCCTACTCACTCTCCAGTCATCTATCTATACTTTTGTAAACGGGTATTAAACAGGCTGAATATTACTCTGTATGTACAAAATGTGGTCTAAAATGTGAATCCTATAATTAATTAATATTAACCCAAAATAAGTTAAACTTTTGCATTACAAACATCCTCTGTAGAATTAGATCTGTTCTCTAAAATTTTCCCAGGTAAAATTAGACAGTTTTGCCAACCATCATTCTATACCTAAAAAGAAACAATATTTTTTCCTTGTAAGATATGAGTTGGAGAATTTGGGAATTGATCAAGGAAACAATCTTACCATGAGGTGACAGTAGCATGTACAAGCTTTATTTGAGTAACACTGACAGGTTTGAAGGCAGGGGAAGTCCCTCAGAGCAGGAGATCCTCCAAGGCTACGGCCTTGGGTCCACTGTCCAGAAGGGGAGGAGGGCAAGGAAACTCCTATGGGAGAGGGGGATTGGAGAGGGGAGTTACCTGTCTAGGTGGTGTCACTCAGCTGCACTGTGGGGAATCTCTGGGTCAGAGAGCTTCAAAGGGCAGTTGTGTCTTGTTTTGTTGTTTTGTTTGTTCTGGTTTTGTTTTTTTAGTAGACCCATGGTTTTTATCTGTGGCTATCAGCTATTAAGTTCAGTTTCCTGGGATATGTATGCAGCAGGTTACAAATGGCTGTAAATCTGCTTTTTGAGGCTGTATTTAAAACAATTGAATGTGTAAAAAGTTGAGTTTGGCTTCAGCAGGCTTTTGAGCTCATTGCTCTCACCCTGCTTTGAAGAAATAGACAACATAGGGCCAATACAGGGCTGCCTTATGTAACAGTCTTCCAACAGCATCAAGATGTGAAGAGTAAGATTTCTCACATGTTATAACCTATTAACATAGAAAAATGTATTCCATCCAGCTTTGTACTAGCAGCAGCTCTTACCAGGCCTATTCCTACTGTTGGCAGGAGTTGGGGAAAGGATACAGATGGAGGCTTCTGGCCTGCAGTCTGTTACCCTTCTCTTTTGACCTTGTCTGCATATGGGGGGACTGCAGAGGCTCCCAAATGCACATCCAAGACTTTTCACAGTAACTACCCCTCCCAAAAAGCCATAACTTGGCCACCCTCAGGCATAAAGATATGCACATTGCTTCCCTGTCAGCCCTAAGAAGGACAGAGTTGATTACATGGTTCTGGAATGGGCTCAGAATTGTTTGGACAAGGAATTAAGCCTTCTGGGTACCCAGATTTTATGGTCTGGAAGGGGGAGGCACATTTCTTTGGCCCCTCAAATTCCTTGCCCCTTGGTGTACTAGCAAAGGGGCCCCTTCTTCCTGTGTCTAGGGATATCGGTATCTTTCAGAGCACTTACCACACAGAAACCTCAATGAGTAATTATTGAACAAACAAGTATGTTGGTGATCAAGGGAATGAAGAAATACATAAACAAAAAGCATAAGGATAGTTGGTTGAAAGCAGTGATCCTGTTTCATAAAGCATCATAAAAAATACAGTTTAACAATTAATGGTCATGGGGCACAGTAGAAAGATTCAGGTACGTGGCTTTCTTTCCCCTGCAGCAATAGTGCTGGCCATTCTCTGGTGATGAAAGTCACATTAGATAAATCAATGATCCATCATCCCATTGTAAATCACAAGTTCCAGAGTGCTATATTAAGAAATTGATCCCTCCACCCTGAAATGTCTCTCTAATAGATACAGATCATCATTTCTTTGTCTATGTCATAGTCTTCCAGCATTATGTATATGTTTACACGTTATTATTATTCAATAACTCTGTCTTCAGCACACAGGACTAAAGGATTAAAGGTCTTGATAGATAAAGACTAAATATAAATGTTAACACAATTGATTTTTCACTTTGCAAAACTTGTCTGGAAAAGAGTGAAACATTTTACTGGGGAAGAAGTTGGACATTCTTGCTTTGGGAAAATGCTTCCACTAAAATAACCATTTGTAGTCTGACAGTACTTTGAAAAAAGAGGCACACAACTAAGACAACCATTTAATAGCAAATGAAAACTTGAATTTTGTGTCTGAGAGGGCATGGGTGCCTTAATGATTTCCTTATGAGTCTTTAAAATGGAGTTTTTAAATTTCTGGGGAAATGGCATTTTGCAAATATTAGGTTGGAAGCTTCGCTGGCTCTCTGAGGTTAAACATCTGTCTCCATTTGACTTATAAATAGGGAACTTAAGTTTTACGGAAGTTGAACTACATGAAAAATCTATTAATGGAAGACTCACCAGGAAGAGAGGGACAGGAGTGAGATATGCAGAATTCTATTTTGAGAGAGAAACAGAAGAAGGATGATGAGATAAGGGCACAAGCAGAGAGAGGTCATGAGAATAGCAATGGGTCTTTCTGACAGGGAAGAAACACAAATATGAGAATATTTATTATGCTCATATGTGCTAGGACCTACATTTATCATTTAATCCTCCATCAGTTCTTTAAGGTGTGGATATTAGAGTCATTTTAAAATTGAGGAAATTTATACTCAATAAGATTGTATAATTTTTTCAAGATTATTCATCCAGATCTGACTCAAAAATCTTTACACTTTCAACTGCGTCAAGGGAGGGAATTTTGGTATATTCAACAGTGGCACATCTGTTTTGTTTTGTTTTTTCTGTTCTTAAACCATATTATTGGGGCTGCCATGACTCAGAGCTCCAGCTAGTTACCATAGGAACCTGCAAATCCGCCAGACACTGTTCCCCACATTTTACTATGATGAATTCCATTGGTCCAGGCAACTATGATTCTGAGACAGAAACTTATCTGTCTCAGAACACTCAGAAGCCAACACTCATGTTGAATATTTTGAAATTTTCATTCTATCATTTCTCCAAATGTATGTTTATTATGTTTCCCACGCTCTTTGATTCCCACTTCATTGATGTTTTTCTCTTCTTCTGTTCTTATGCCAGTTTTCTATGCTTTCATTGTAATAATGACAGTAATCAGCCTTGAAACATGCAAAGCACTTTAATACATATGACATTTGATTGATGCATATTCAGTAGCCAGTTTATACCCATTTTGCAAAGGGAGAAAATGGAGCTCAGAAAGGTTAAGTGACTTGTCCAAAGTCATTCAAGTAGGAAGTGGCAGAACCAGGGCTGATCCCCCTTTTCCTGATTCTCACTCTCCACCACTGCCTTTTCATGTACCTGAGGCTTAAATCAGGCCCTTCAGAGTTCCTTAATCCCACTAAAACTATGGAAGTGACTGAAATACCCTGAAACATCTGATCCACTTCATACACCTGGTGGGGTTAAAAGCAAAACAAACAGAAAACAACATTAACAAAATCAGATATCTTTTTAGCTGCGTATAATAGCCAGATGAAAGGCTCAAATTTCTGCAAGAAAATTTAAAGAGTACACTCAGCCAAGGCCCATTATAACCTCAATGGATACTGAATGATCACATCTGGTTACTCTGGTGGGCAGAAATTTTCTGAGGAAAAAAAAAAAATTCCTTTTTAAGTAATTTTAAAGAATTTCTCTTCGAAAGCATTTTAAATAATTTGAAAAATCATTTAGTATAGATTTTACATTATAGTCCAACACGAATCTCAGCATATTTCATTTCTAAAATATGATGGAAGTTAATTCCTGAGTGTCATCTCAGGTTCAAAGTAGTTTATAAAATTGAATGTCAGTAATAAAGTCAAAAACTCACCATTCCAGATCCTAACCAAAAGCCAACCACAGCGACATACCCTGAAAGTAATAAAACAATTATATAAGTAAAACTATTTTTAACATTTTCACGCTATTTCACAAATTAAAAAAAAAAATTAGAGACACATTACTTTGAATTAATCATTGCCTTCTCCAGTGATCCTCAAAGATTCTCTTTATAACCCAAAATTTTCCAAAATTCCAGTAAAACGAAAATGAAGATAACACCACAATCAAATCATAGAATTCAGCTTTGCTGCTGTAAACATATTTATACTTAACTTAAAATCTTATTATACTGTACATATTTTATCCTATACTGTGAACTTAATTCATCTTATCTAGTCCTTTTGTGTCTTTCTAAACCCTTGAGTCATGGTAAACATTTAAGCTGTCTTGTAAGGGAGTTACCTGAACCAGCTAGATTTAACTCTTGGCAGCAGTCAGGAGACTAGCCTACTACTTCTCACCCTCCTCCCCACAAATGGTCCCTGATCAAGACACGTACATGTTTGAGTGTCTCACCATTTATAAATGTGGTATTTATAAATGTGATCTTCTACCAAGACCACTAAAACTTTCTCCGTATCAGCAGTAAGTCTGTTTCTCTTTCTTATCATTCATGTGTTTAATGGAGTAGCAATTTTCATTTCCTTCAAGAATTTTTCCTTTGCATTTATTCACAGCTTGGCTGTTTGGTGCAAGAGGCCTAGCTTTCGACCTGTCTCAGCTTTCGACATGCCTTCTTCACTAAGCTTAATTATTTCTAGCTTTTGTTTTAAAGTGAGAGACGTGCAACTCTTCCTTTCAATTGAACACTTAGAGGCCATTGTGAGGTTATTACCTGGCCTAATTTCAATACGGTTGTGTCTCAGGGAACAGGGAGGGTCAAGACAGGGAGAGAGATGGGAACAACCAGTTGGTGGAACAGTCAGAACATACACAACATTTATCAATTAAGTTTGCCATCTCATATGGGCGTGGTTTGTGGCACCCCAAAACAATTACAATAGTAACATCAAAAATTACAGATCACGGGTCATCATAACAAATGTAATAATAATGGAAAAGTTTGAAATACTGTGAGAATTACCAAAATGTGACACAGGTATATGAAATGAGCAAATTCTGTTGGAAAAAATGGCACCAATATACTTGCTTGACCCAGGGTTGTCACAAACCTTCAATTTGTAAAACCGCAATATCTGCAAAGCACAGTAAAGTGAAGTGCAGTAGAACGAGGTATGCCTGTAATCCTCTTTCTTTTCCAGAATATCAGCCCTACTATTTATAGGAAACCATCTGATACCCCACATATGCTAACAAACATGTATTTTCAGCTATTCATTTGAGGCTGGAGGGGAGGGAAGAGGTAGTGACAAATATTTGTACCATGCCTGTAATAAACCAGGCATTTTACCAAGCATAGGAGATGCATAGGAGATGCATGGACTGACCCATACCCTCTTGGAAATTTGAGTTTAGTCAGGAAATGAAAAAACAGACATACAGTAAAACAGAGTGTTACCAGCAATATGGCACGGAAGAACTGAGTGCTCTGAGAGCCTATTGAAGAAGCTAGACTAGAGAGTCAGAAGAGTTATCAAAAGTAACATAAAGGCTGGGAACAGAAGCATGACCTGTGAGGAATGAGAGGCCGCATGTTCCAGGCAGAAGAAGAAACACTTAAACCGCCACCAAAACATACAGCCTTCAACACTGCACTGTTAAGTTCTGCTCTGGTTCCCTTAGGTGATACCTGCTTTGAAGTTCTGACTTGCTCGTTAAGCGGCAATGAAGGCAAATTGCTTCCCCTTTCAAGATGTACAGATCACCACCAGCACACCACCATGTTAACAGGCAATACCAATCTCTGTGCTACTCTAATGCTCTGAACCCCTCCAGGTGTCACAGTGTGTTTTGGGCAGAGATGAGAAGTTTAGCAAGAAAGTCACCTAACTAAAATCATGACGTTGACAGGATCATCTGGTTTACTCTGGCAAATACTATATTAAGTTACTGGTAACAATGTAAAACTCAGCACTGGTTGAATGATCACCTACATTCTGATTTTCCTCTGGCCCTCTGAAAATAGCATACCTGATGTTTTTCACCCATGTCTCTTTTTCATATGTAGATATCAGGTATCTGATATCTTGAGATTCTTAGAATGGAAAGGTAGACAAGGTTATGCTTTGAAGCAACGTAAATTTACCTTCTGATATTATGTCTTTAAACATATATTTGTACTGAGTTTTGATATCAGTAATATAGCTCAGAAAATTACAGTGTCAAATATGAGTACATATCTTGTAAAAGAATTATGCATTTGTGTTTACTACATATCCTGTATATAATATGCTTGATTATTGAAAAAAAGTCTATAAATAGCAAAGTCTCTTATTTTTTTTCAGTAATAGAACATTCCTGAAAATGATACTTCCAGGCTAATAAATGTTATCAACACCAAACGATATAGCAGGAAACTCACACAGAATCTGATGCTTGTGTTTCCAAAAGACATTGCTCAGCTTATGACATGTTCTGTACAAAGGCTGAGGTACAGGCAGCCTACCTGAAAAAGAGTCTCTGAAATTTAATGCCCATACCATTTCTTATGGGCTTGGTTTGCCAGCCGTTTATAATTCCATGTATTGCTTCCTTAATTGCCTGGGCATGACCTTATATTTTGTAACCTTTTCTTTTTTCTCTTTAGGACTTTAAATGATTTGCACATATCATCTTTAATTGACACCTTAGTGTGACATCAACAAAATAGAGAGGATGGATACCACAATCCACAAAACATTATCCCTGCAACCACATTTCTAATACTTTGGAAAACACATTAGCAGGACACACTTGGCTTTAAGCTTATCTTGGCGATCTTTTCTAGGAGGGTGATTCAAGTACTCAAATCAGCTAGTGTAACAAATCAATGAACAAGGATATTTAACTTCAACCCAAAATTTAGCAAATGAGGTTCACATTGGGAACACTTTTCTTTTTTTTCATTTAAAAAATTTTTTTTATTTTATTTATTTTTGGCTGCATTGGATCTTCATTGCTGTGCGCGGGCTTTCTCTAGTTGCGGCAAGCGGGGGCTACTCTTCATTGAGGTGCGGGGGCTTCTCATTGCAGTGGCTTCTCTTGTTGCAGAGCAAGGGCTCTAGGCACACGGACTTCAGTAGTTGTGGCACGTGGGCTCAGTAGTTGTGGCTCACGGGCTCTAGAGCGCAGGCTCAGTAGTTGTGGCACACGGGCTTAGTTGCTCTGCAGCATGTGGGATCTTCCCGGACCAGGGCTTGAACCCGTGTCCCCTGCATTGGCAGGCGGATTCTTATCCACTGCACCAGCGGGGAAGCCGGGGAACACTTTTCTTTATATGAGTCTCATTAGGAAGAGGTGAAAGTAGTGTTGAGAAAATATAACCTGTTGAATATCTTGGAGATAATTGAGATAGCAGATATTATCATCATATACCTTTAGAGCTCCTAGCAAGCTTAGATTTCACAAGACTAGTCCTCTCTTGGTGTCGAGGACGCTGAAGCCTGATAGCTTTCTCAGCATCACAGTTTCTAGCTGTAGTTGAGACAACTCAGGCATTCCAACTGCTGGTCCTATGTGTTTTCTACTTCATCAAGCTCTTTTCTTTCAGATCCTGATTTAATATAATTAAGGCAGTTGTAAAAAATGTATGATTGGAAAACACATAGACCAGTGGTGGGGGGGAGGGGAAAATGGCACTACTTTGTTATGAGAAAGGGTTACTGAATGATTATGCTGTTTTATTGTATGTAAACCAGGAGAAAAGGAGGCAGTTCCAGTGACTGAACAGTTAAGAGATATTAAGATAACTTACAGCACTTGGCTCTCTCATCCCTTGTCAGTTGCTTTAATCCCCTCTATTAATCCTATCTAAATAATTCTATTATAGAATTAATACACAGTCATCCAAATTATACTTGAATACCTCTGGTGATGGAGAAGATGCTATTTCAGAGTCATGCATTTCATCTGACTTAACCCAAATCAATTTCCTTACAAGTTCTTTCCTTGCAAAAGCAGACTTGTAGATTGGATAGTGAAATTATGACAACCGTTTGATATGTAGATTTATTTACTCTTCTATAATGGGAGAATACATCAGAATCAGATATAAGGGCAAAGCATTTACTATCTTTTACAATGAAACACGCAAACCCAAAAAGGGAATTAAAATGATCTTCAACTTTTCAACTGTGAAGTATGGCAATTGCATTAGGTACTTTATCAGTCTTGCATGATAACCTGGAAAAAATATATATATGATCAAATTTAGCAAGAAGTTAATAGTAGCAGTAGAAATTTGGATCTATAGCTAAGGCTCTTTCCTTACATTACAGTGTCACATACCTTTAATAGTTTTGAACCAAAAAAAAATTTTCTTCAATATAAGAAAAATTCAAGAGTATTATTTACCTTCTAGTAAAGCAGTCATTTATCTTAGACTGTTCAATGGTAGAATAAGATATTCTACAGAAAGTACAGATGGATGAGTGATAAGTGCTAGTGTAAATGAAAAACATCTCAAGGCAAAAATGCAGAAGCTATACATAATAGAAAAGATGTTTATGCATCACAATCAATGACCTTGTCTTGAATTCTGCGTCTGAAAGAGAAGCATTCTTAGCAGAGGCTTCATCCAGAGACCATCTTTTGTCTATTGTCACTGCTAAACTTTCCATGGGTAAGGAGTGAAATTTAACATTGAGTGAATCAGATATTACCCTTTAACTAATACTAATACATACAGTATCATTAATACAAAGGCTTCAAGTATTTTCTACTAATACTCTTTATAGAACTATTACTTTTTAATTTTAACTTATTCCCCAAATTGTATTGTTTTCTATGTCTAAATATGAACACACATGTAGAAAGATAGGGACACCTGTTTCATGTATACGTTTGTGCATGTGTATGTATGGTGATACATAACACTTCAATATCAGTAATTCACTGTACTGTGCAGTGTACTACAATGGGCTATGGTTCTTGTATTTAGTGAATTAGCCAGGTAACCCATCATGCCTAAAACCAAGCAATTTTTTTTAAAAAAACCTAAACATCAACCCTGGCCCCCCCCAAAAAAATAGAATGTGCAAGTATTTTGATAAGCAAAGCCAATTTAAGAGTGTTTTTTGCACCCCAAAACTACAGGTAGAGCAAAACCGCTCATGATTAACTCCTGTAGTATACCAGAGCTGACTCATACCAGCTTACAAAGATTACTGTTACATTCTCAGAAATTTTGGGAGCTGGTGTTAAATACAGCCATTATTAAAAAAACCCCTGAAATTTATAATTAAATAATATATTAAAAACAAAGGTAATAACTCAAAACTCATAATTTCCTATTTATTTTGCTACATTTTACTATCATCAGTATCAGCTTGAGGTGATTTATGTCTATTATACCTGCATGATGGAAGCACTATACCATGGGGCATGCCATTATACGTCTCTTCCCAATACTTCTTTTACTGACCTCAGTTGGTACCTTAAAATCAACCATGGTGGGGATAGTTTCAGCACGGAAACTAACTCAAGCTACAATGCAGGGTTTTTGGTCCCTCTCCATCCCAGAGGTGCCTGTTGCTAAACATTTACCAGCACCCCACTGATTAACTCAGAACATGGATGAAATGTAGTCCAGTGACTCACAGCACAGGCCTCCAGCTCTGCCCTAGGCCAGTAATATCTGTGTGGTCTTGGACAGTTTTTCTTAATGTGTGGTTGCCTCAGTCTTTTCATCTATAAGATGGTTTTCAAATATCTCTTAAGCACTTAACTTTGTCTGGATTGGAACTTTAAGTGACCAGGAAATGCTAATTATAATCACTATCAGCCTCGAGATATAGCAGTGAATTATAGAATGGGCTGTAGTGGGTTTAGTTTTATATTCAAGAGATCTGGCAAAATAGACAAATCATGTTTTTTTATAATTCAGTTATTTCTTTATATAAAATTGTATGCCTTAGCAGCCAAAATATAAGAAGTTAGTTGCACTACTTGAAAAAATTATAGACAGTAGGGTTTTTATACTTGTAGAAATCTCACATTTGCTTTCCTAATATTTAATTCCATATTCATAGTTATCTTTTTATTTTGTAAACACCTTGTATAAACCACTTAAATATATAGTATTAAGTTAACCAAATATCCAGTATGAGCCAGTAGAAAGTTTTTGGCACCAGTACTTTATAGAACTAAAGTTTCATATTGATTCTATCTCAATTTACTGCATCTACCAGAGCCAACCATCTATCTGCCTTGGCTCCAATTTCCTTAACCTTACATTGAAGTTACTGTACAAGGTTGGATTAGCAGCTGACCTTGAATCCATTTTTTGAATAAAATCTCTCATGGGACCGTACTATATGCAGTTAGGATAGTGCATGAGATGATGAGCTAAGCACATGTATTTACTTCCCCTCCCTCCCAAAATCCCAGAAAAAATATGGAAATGTAAGTATACATAAAAAGTAATATAAAATATCCAAAGCAACATCAGCATGTGTGAAATTTAGAGGAATTCTTACAAGATATAAAGCAAAGACAATAATCAGACCAGAGAATTCATAGCCAAAAACATGCAGAAGTAAATTGCACAGATAAGAACACAAAGCTCATAGTCAATATATGCAATAAAAGGGGTGCTCAAAAGCAAACACTGCAGAATTTTGCTAGAAACTTCATTCTGAACAACTGGACCACTTGTAACCCTCTTCTTCTGAGAAGTGCATGAAGCTAAATGTTTAAGCTGAAGCTCTTGGCATTATTTATTCATTCATTCATTCACTCATTTATTCATCCTCTTATTTTTTAGAGGAAATCTGAATCATTGTTTAAGGCATCTTTCCTGTCACCTGTGTTCATGCATGTCTGACACTATCTTATTTCTCACTCAGATTTGAATGATACTTTTGATATACCCAGATTCAAAGTTATTTTTCTCAGAACATTGAGAAAATTGGCCTATTGCCGTTATGCATCTGAGTTGTCAGTAATAATTCTGGCAGATCAATCTGATTCTTGTCCATTTGCAGCTACTTTTTCCCCTCTCTTTCTGGAAGCTTTTAGGATTTTCTGCTTTTCTTGTTCTTAGTTTTCACTGCCATTATTTTTCTATCAGTGAGACTTTTTATCCTGTTACACTCTGGGTGACTAGTTTCAGTAGGACTAAGGTTGTTCTCTAATTCTGGTATACTGTGGTATTTTCTACTATTTCTTTGAATCTTTCTGTCTCCTCCATTTGTTTTTTTCTCTCCTTTTACAATGTCTCTTAAGGTTCAAGATGGTGATATAGGAAGATCCTGAACTCACCTTGTCCCATGGACACATTGATTCTACATATGGAACACTTTCCCTGAAAAAACCTAAAGGCTGGCTGAGCAATGACTACACATAAGGCAAATGAGAAAAAAAACCACATCAAAGAGGGTAGAAGAGAATGGGACACAATCTTACCGTAAACCCCACCCCCTACACAGCAATCCATACTCAGAAGGGAACTCAGAACTCCAAGCTTCTCTCTGAGGAGCAAAATGTTTGAACTCCACATTCCTTTTGGCACCCCAGTTTTTAAGACCCACGCCTGAGAGACGAATGCCCCCGTATATCTATCTTTGAAAACCAACAGGGCTTGTGTCTGAGTGACACCTAAGATTTCAGCAGTCTGAGAAACAGCTCTTAAAGGGCTCATCTGCTTAGACTCACCTGCCCCAGGGCCCAACCCAGAGGTGGCCAATTGCACCCAGACTTTAAGTGAGAGAGGCTTGTTTGCTTATATTAAAGCATTGACCTGAAGGGCAGGCATCTAATTTAACACACACACAGGAGCTTGGTGGAACACTCTGTGGGACAGCGACTGACGGCCATTTTACCCTGTCCCTCTGGCTTGCTGTAACCAGTGGGCACCATCTTTTTTTCTTTTTCCAGTGTGCACCATCTTTAAGCTCCCCCTCAGCCTTGCTACAGCCAAATGGTGCCATCTTTGTGCTCTCCCTCTGCTGAGATCCAGGGCATTAGTATCTCACCAAAGAGAGTTTTTGCACATGCTTTGTCCCCCAGATTTTTGTGGCTGCTGCCCAAGGAACCCTCCTTGTTCACCTGGCTCTAGTGGCCAGGGGGATTTGCATTCCTGGGTCCCATGGGACTGTAACAATCTGAGAGACAGCTCTTGGGAGGCTGCCACCACCAGGGTACTGCACAGACAGCAGACTGAAACACACTCCCAGTCTTTCTATAAAAGAGACCTATTTGCTTGTCCTGGAGCCTGAGGGGAGGCTTCAGGTTTGGCACACGCCTATAGGCCTAAAATCCTAGGAACTTAGGCCAGTGGATGCCATCTTTGTGCTCTCCCTTTACCTCACTACAGCTCACTGGTATCTCCAAGAAAAGAGCTTTTACACTCATGGTGTAATAGGTGCCCCCTTCAGTCCACAGGACTGTATATATTTGCACACTTTAAAAGCTGCTGCCTGAGAGTCTGGCTTCCAGTCAGCCTGAATCTAGGTGCTGACTGAGATCCTTCCCTTTGGGTCACTGACAGGTCTTGGCACTCCCTCAACTCCTGGGAGCTATTAAAAACATAACAGGCTGTTTAGATAGTCACAAAGGTTTAAGAGACAACCAAGAGCTAGGGCAGGGTTAAAAGACAAGTTTCATCTTCTACACAAGGCCACTCCTTCAAGACTAGGGGAGGAATTGTTTTATCTAATACAAAGAAACCAACATAGAGAGTGAAGCAAAATGGAGAAACAAAGGAATATGTTTCAAATGAAAGAATAAGATAAAACCTCAGAATGTCTCTTAAGTAAGCATTAGAATTTCCTTATCTACCTTCCATATTTCTTAGTTTTAGTTTTAGACATTTTTATTGTTAAAAATAGTACATAGAAAGGGTTGAAAAAGAACCTCATGTCCTTGCCTTTTTTTTTTTTTTAATGCTGTCACCTGTGTGTGCATCTTCAATAGCTTGGTTTGCCTCTTTTAAAACTTTATATGAAAAGAAACAAACTGAACATGTTAGTTTCTGTTTTCCTTTATTCATTTAATAATATGTATGTTATATTCATCCATATTGTTGTATGTATATGTCATTCATTCATTTTTATTACTTTATAGCCTACTATTTTACAGTATACCACAATTTAATACTACTGACCGGCATCTGTACGGTTTTCAGTTTGGGATAACAAACAATGCTGCCATAAACTTTCCTGATCATGTATCTTGGTACATATGAATCTTCACACCTCTAAATCAGTAGTTCTCAAATTCCAGCATGAATCAGAATCACCTTTATAGGGCTTATTAAAATAGATTGCTAGACCCCATTCCCAGAAATTGTTTCAGTAGTTCTGGAGTGGGGCCCAAGAATTTGCATTTCTAACAGGTTACCTGTTGATGCTAATTCTGTGAGAACTACTGCCCTATACAGTTAAGGCCTCATTTATTTAGGTCATCTTTAATGTATAACAATAAATCCCTAATTATTTTGCACACATTTGTTATATTTATTCCTAGATAGTTGATAGATAGGTCACTGTTAATAATTGTAAATGCTATCAAAATTTAAATTTAATTTTCTGTTTGTTTCTAGTATATAGGAAAATAAATGCTATATAGATATTTTATAAATATAAATATATTTAATTATAATTATAATAAATATATATTTATATATATAAATTTACATATAAATTTTGTATCCAACCACCTTATTAAACTCTCATTAATTTTAATTCATTTACTGTAGATTCTTTAATATTTTTAACATACCAACTATATCATCTGGACATAAAGACATTTTTTTTCTTTTAATCACTTATACAGTTTTTCCCTTGATTGTACTGACTCTAACATCCAATAATATGTTGAGTGGAAATGGTTATAACAGACATTATGGTTTTGCTCCTCAAGAAGAACAATATTTATGTTTAACAATTAAGTATGATGTTTATAGAAGGTTTTGGGGTGTTTTTTTTCCATTTTTTTTCCATTTTTCTTTTTGGTTGGTTGGTTGATTTTTGTAGGTACGTTTTTTAGATTGAGGGAGTACATTTCAATTTTGGTTTTCTACCGATTTTTTAAAACTATGAATTGATGTTGAATTTGATCAAGTGCTTTTTTGCAGCTCTTAAGATGATAATATTTATATTATACTTTTTATTTTTAGTTTATTTAAGGCAGTGAAATACACTGGTTTATTTTTAATGTCACATCAAGCTTGATAACCAGATTTATATATCTATCATTTACCTATCTATTTATCTATCTTTCTATCTATAGGCACACATACACAGTTCAGATTCAATTGACTAATATATCAATGATAGTACATCTCAGTTCAGGAATGAGTAAATTTGGTCAACAATTCTTATTTTAAACATTTGTGAGATTTTTGTATCAAGGATATGCAGATGCAGTAAAAAGTAAGTTGGGGAACTTTTGGTTTCTATCCTTTGCAAAACTTTAGTAAGACTAGAAATATATTTTCCTTAATGCTTGGTTGATTTCTCAAAAAAGGGACATTAGTGTGTGTGTGTATGTGTGTGTGTGTGTTTGTGTGTTTATGTGTGTGTGTATTCAAAGGTTTTTATCCCAACACTTTCATTATAATAAACATCAAACACATAGCAAAATAGAAGAATTTTGCAGTGGACACCCTCCTACCTTTAAAATATCATCATGCTTTCTATAATACATACTTTTTCATCTATTGTTATGGAAAGATATTTAATACTGATTAAATTTTAAATGACTTTGAACTATTCAGGTTTTCTAGTTTTCTAAAGTTAGATTTGGTAAATTACAGGTTTGGGAAAACTTATTCATTTTATTTAAAACCTTCAAAAATTTTGGTAAAACTTGCTTATAATAATATCCTCATTATCTGTTTAATGTCTATAGCATCTGTAGCATCTGTACTAATGTTTCCTTTTTCATTATTGATGTGATTTGTAATTATTCCTGCTCTTTCTTTCTCAGTCTCTCCAGAGTTTTCTCAATTGTGTTATTTGTTTAAAAGAACCATAATTTGGCACTCCAGAGCTACTCAAACAGAAATTTTGGGGTGGGATCCAGCAATGTTTTTTAACAAGCCCTATACAAGTGATCATATACAGTTGATCCTTTTTTACTGTATATTTCTTTGTTTATTTCATTTATTATGTTACCTTTTCTCAACTTTTATTTGGATTTATTTTGCTCATCTTTTTCTAACTTCCTGAAACAAATTCTCAGCTCATCAATTTTCAACCATTCTTTTTTCTTTCATATGCATTTAAGGCTGTAGATTTCTCTATGTATTGCTTTGCCTGCATCATACACTTTTGAATAGTTTTTATTATCTTTAACTGCAAAATATTTTCTATTTTTCACTAACATTCATTCCTAGATACACTGGAGTGTTTGCTTGTTTGATTTTTAAAACTTTTTATTTTGAAATAATTATAGAATCACAGGAAGTTGCAAAGAAAGTAGAGAGGTACCATGTACCCTTCACCCAGTTCTCTCAATGATCATATCTTATGTAACTTTGGTACCATACGAAAACCAGGAAACTGACATTGATACAATACATGTGATTAGTTCTATGCTCCTTTTATCCCATGTCTATCCATATCTATATCTACATCTATTTGTATAACTACCACTGTAGTCAAGATACAGGAATATTCCTTCACAAAAAAGATCTCCCTAGTTCTACTCCTTTATAGACATACCCACCCCTAGTCCCCCACCATCTGTAACCCTGACAACCACTGATCTGTTTTCCATCTCTAATTTTGTCTTTTGATAATGTTACATAAAGGGAATCATACAGTATGTGGCCTTTTGAGATTAACATTCTTTTTTCTCAACATAATGCCCTGCGATCCATCCAAGTTGTTGCATGTATCAATAGTTTGTTCCTTTTTATTACTGAATAATATCCCCTGGTATGGATGTACCATAGTTTGTTTAACCATTAGTCTGTTAAGAGATTGTATTCCAGACAGTTTGGGTATTATATTCTGAGACTCTGGCTCTTATTTCAATCTTTTGTTTTAGCAGACACCTTCTGATACTATAATATTGAGAGAAAGGGGTGGGGCAACCTTCCCAATCCCAGGAGGGGTGGATATTCAAGTTCCTTACTTAGCCTCCTTTGAGTCTGCTGGGGCAAGAGTTGCAGAGGTGGAAGTTCAGGCTCCCCATGAAACTTCTGCTTACACCACCCTAGCTGGGGAGAGCACTTCATTACTGTTCCTGACATGATCAGAACTGACACCACCATGTTTGTGTTGGGGGGCAGCAGAGGTAGTATCTTACATCCAGGCTGGGATGAAAGTCTTACATCCCCACTGGGCCTTTTATGATCACTCTGAAGGAAGGAAAGGGATGCCATATTATAGCGGGACAAGGGTAAAAATCTAGGTTCCTCACTTGGCCTTAGCTGTGGGGGTGGGAGTAGAATCCATGGTATTTCCAAGAGTAGAGCAATTGTCTAAAAATTTTCTATCTTGTTAGCCTTTCCCTTTTCCTGGCCCTTTGGCTAAGGAGAGCAGGCTTTCCCTGAAGTTTGTCTGTGGCTATTTGTGTTTCCAGATTTCCAGTTTTTCCAGCATCTAGTCTTGGATATATTAGACAAAAAAATCCCAGGAAATCCACTGCCAGGTCATTCTTCAGGTTTCAAGGTTCTTAACTAGTTTACCTTCTCTCTACCTTTCAGAGTTTTCTTATGTTTGTTTTATATATACAATGTCCATAGATTTTAGTTGTACTAGTAGGAGAAACAAGGAAAAGTGTACTCAGTCTATTTTGTCCTGGAAATGAAAGTTCAAATACAGTGTTTTATAAAATGTATTTCTTGCCTTTACAAGGGTAATAAGACAAAAAGAGAAATAAAAAGCATGTAGACTGTGGGGGGGGGATAAAAAGAAATAAAACTGCTCCTATCCACAGACAACATGATCATCTAAGTAGAAAACCCCCAAGAATCTATAAGCAATTATAGAACTAATGGGTTTAGCAAGGTCCTAAGTTACAAGGTCAACACATGGAAAACTAATCTTATTTCTATGCACTAGCTATGCAAACTTAGAATATAAAAACTGTTTTTAAAAAAAGAAAATCCATAAAATACCATAAAAACACAATAATCTCCAAAAATTGAAATACTTAGCTATAAATATAACAAACCAAGAGTAGGATCTATATGTTGAAAA
Organism: Balaenoptera physalus; assembly: GCF_965194825.1. Classification (NCBI taxonomy): domain Eukaryota; kingdom Metazoa; phylum Chordata; class Mammalia; order Artiodactyla; family Balaenopteridae; genus Balaenoptera; species Balaenoptera physalus. The sequence continues at coordinate 46,309,807 of NC_138886.1, forward strand.
CTAAAAAATGTGATGAATGAAATAAATGAAGTTCTAAATAAATGACCAGCCCTACCATTTTCATTGATTGACTCCGCTTATTAAAGATGCTAATTTTTTCCACATTGTTCTATACATTTTAATGCAATTCCTATCAAAATCTATGCAAGATTTTTTTTCAGATATAAACCAGCTAACTCTAAAATTTATAAGGAAAAGCAAAGGAACTAGAATAGCTTAAAGAATTCTGAAAGACAAGAATAAATTTGGAGGAATTACACTGCCAATTTTAAGACTTACTATAAATCTACAGTAATTAAGTCAGTATGGTATTGATGAAACAGACACATAGATAAAGGAATAGAACAGAGAATCTAGAAGTAGATCCACATAAATATGACCAATTGATTTTTAACAAAGGTGCAAGAGCAATTCAATGAATAAAGGCTAATCTTTTCAGCAAGTTGTACTAAAACAACTAGAGATTCATAGGCTAAGGAAATGAACCTTGTTATAAATTTTACATCTTATACAGAAATTAACTCAAAATGAATCATGTATCTAAATATAAAAATATAAAACTTAGAAGGGACGTGGGAGAAAATCTATGCGACCTTGGGTTTGGTGATGAGTTCTTAGACATAATACCAAAAGCAGAATTCATAAAAGACAAAAATGATAAATTGGACCTCACCAGAAAAAAAGCACTATGAAAGAGATTGCTAAGAGAATGAAATGGCAAGCCACAAAATGAGAGAAAATATTTTTATATTACATATCCATGAAGAACAGGTATCCAGAGTAAATAAAGTACACTTAAAGTACGAAAATAAGAAAACACAATCCAGTTTAAAAAAACAAAAGGCAGGAACAGCCACTTCACCAAAGAAGATATGAGAATGACAAAGATATTCAACATTAATGTTCATCAGGGAAATGCATAATGAAACCGTGATTAGATTCCACTACACAACTATTTGAATAGCTTAAACAAACAAAGGAACAAAGTTCTGGTTAGTATTCAGAGCAACCGGAACTCTCACAACATTGCTAGTGGGAATACAAAAAGGTTTGGCAGTTTCTGAGAATGTTAAACATACATTTACCGTGTATGACCCAGTAGTCTCACTCCTGAGTATCTACTCTAGAGAAATAAAAACTTATGTTTATGCAATAACCTGAACACAAATATTCATAGTGGCTCTATTGATAATTGAGAAAAACTATCAGCAACTCAAATGTCCTTCAAGGAATGAATAGAAAACAAATTATAGTTTGTTTATCTATACAATGGAGTACTATTCAATAAGAAAAAAGGATGAACTTTTGAAATATGCAAGACTTTGGATATATCTCAAATCTTTATTCTGAGTAAAAGAAGTCAGTTTCAAAAGATGTGATTCCATTATTACAGCATTCTAGAAAAGTCAAATCTATAGGGATACAGAAGTGATCAGTGATTGCCAGGGATCATGAGAAATAAGAGTGTGTGATTTTTTTTTTTTAAATTTTTATTTATTTATTTATTTAGTTTGGCTGTGTTGGGTCTTCGTTTCTGTGCGAGGGCTTTCTCTAGTTGCGGCAAGCGGGGGCCACTCTTCATCGCGGTGCGCGGGCGTCTCATTATCGCGGCCTCTCTTGTTGCGGAGCACAGGCTCCAGACGCTCACGCTCAGTAGCTGTGGCTCACGGGCCTAGTTGCTCCGCGGCATGTGGGATCCTCCCAGACCAGGGCTCGAACCCGTGTCCCCTGCACCGGCAGGCAGACTCCCAACCACTGCGCCACCAGGGAAGCCCCAAGAGTGTGTGATTTTAAAGATACAGTAGTTCAAGGGAGATTTTTGAGGGCTGATGGAACTACTCTGTGCATGTTTTTGATGGTACTGACATGAATCTATACATGTATTAAAATGCATAGAACTATATACTGAGGGGGGAAAATGTTTTACACAAGGGCAAAAAAGTCCATTTTACTTCAAGATGATTTTAAAAATTTAATTAAAATATTTATTTCTCAATTCTCAAATATATTGGGATGTTTTTAGTTATCTGTTTTTTTACTGGCTTAATTGAATTGTGCTCAGAAGAATATTTTATATTGAAATCAGTTCATTAGAATTGATAGAGACTTACTTTATGACCAGTATATCATCTATGGTTTCAAATAATCTGTGTATATTGAAAGAATTTATATATGTAAATGTATATGTAATATATATGTCTTTCATTGGATCAATTTTGTTAATTATGTAGATCAATGTCCTGTTTAATTTTGTAGTTGTTGCCTCTTCTGTCAGTTACTGAGAGAAGTAATTTTTTTTCCTTTTCATATGCTAGGCAGTGTAATTAAGTGTCATACAGATGTAAAATTGTATGGCAACCTGGCAATTAGAATCTTTTCTCATTAGGAAACATTCCTTCTTATCTCTAGTAGTTTTATTTTTTTACTTTACTTTTTTGGTTCGATATTGCTATATCTGCACTAGAATTATTAAATTAGGGTTTACATGATATATATATTTCTATCCTTTTAATTTCTACTATTCTGTTTTAAATGTCTTGCTTAAATAGCATATATTTGAGTTGTTTATTTATTTATTTATTTATTTATTTATTTATTTTTGGCTGTGTTGGGTCTTCATTTCGTGCGAGGGCTTTCTCTAGTTGCGGCAAGCGGGGGCCACTCTTCATCGCGGTGCGCGGGCCTCTCACTATCGTGGCCTCTCTTGTTGCGGAGCACAGGCTCCAGACGCACAGGCTCAGTAGTTGTGGCTCACAGTCCTAGTTGCTCCGCGGCATGTGGGATCTTCCCAGACCAGGGCTCGAACCCGTGTCCCCTGCGTTAGCAGGCAGATTCTCAACCACTGTGCCACCAGGGAAGCCCTGAGTTTTATTTTATTTCCAATCTGCGAATCTTGTCATTTAACTGAACAATTTAGGCCTTTTACATTCAATGTAATTTCTAATACACTTAACTCATACCTGCCTACCTATTGTTTGTGTGTATTAGTACATCTGTTCTAGTTTGCTTTTCTAGTAATTCTTATTTATGATTATTTGTTATAATTCCATTTTCCTTCTTTCATTTGGAATTTATATATTCTCTATCTGCTATTTTAGTGATTACCTTTGCAATATGTAATTAAATTTTCTAAGTCATAGTCCATTCAGGCTGCTGTAACAAAATACAACAGACCAGGTAGTTTATGAACAACAGAAATTTATTTCTCACACTTCTGGAGGCTGGAAGTCTGAGATTAAAGTGTCAGCATGGTCAGGTTCTGTGTCTGGAGAAAACCTACTTCCCAACTGATAAATGGATGGCTGCCTTTTTGCTGTAACCTCACATGGCAGAAGGAGCAAGGGAACTTTCTCTGGGTCTCTTTTAGAAGGTCACTAATCCCATCCATGAAGACTGTGCCTCATGACCTAATCACCTCCCAAAGTCCCCACCCCACCTCCCAATACTGTCACATCAGGCACGAAATTTCAACACATAAATTTTGGGGGGACACAAACATTCAGGCCATAGCAAATATACATATTCTTTGACCCAGCATCTTATTATTCATAATTTATTTCCAGGAATCAGGACAAATATATAATAATAAAGTCATCGTCACAGTACTGTTTAATGGGCTGAAAAATTGAAAAAAAAAGTTTAAATATCTGATATCAGGTGGTTAGTTAAATAAAATTTCACAAAGAAATAATGTTCAGCCATTTAAAGTTATATTTTTAAAGGATAAATAATGAAATAACTTATCACAATACAGCATTAACAGAAAAAGGAAAGGAAAACTCAGTAAATTTCACAGCATGTGGATGCATAATCATGTGTGTATATATGCATATGTGAATTTACATATGTGTATATGTTAATTTAAAATATAAAGATCATAGGAAAAATATTGCTAACAGTAGTTGCAGCACGGTTTTAAGATCAAGAGTGACAAAGTTTCTTCTGTTTACCAGCATTTTATACATTTTATATGAGAATGTATTTTTGTGATAACAAAAACAATCAAAAAAACACTTTTAGGAAATATAGACCACAGAATAGTGTTAATAGTAAGAATTTAAGTAAAAAATTTAATTCTATCTCTGCTATGATTACAGCAATCTAGAAATTACATATGTATTTGAAAAATATCTTTCTAAAGAATGCAGGAAAATTAAAAGTTAATTTAATATGATCTTCAATTGTGTTACCTTTTTTTTTTTTTTTTTTGCAAAAATAATTACCTTTCCTAAAAATTAAAGTAAAAAGCACAAACTTCACTGACAGAGACTGTGATGACAGCCCGAGCAATAGCAGGGGAAATTGTATGGATCCAGTATAATCCAACTTCAAATATAGTTTCTCACTGTACATATCCAGTTGTGTTTGTCAGATACAAACTGTTATTGCTATCATTAGCCAACAAGTAAATCCCTGATAAATGAGCATGCCAGAGGGTGCCCTTTCAGTCATCTTTGGCTCAGCCCTGCCATTAATCTCAGGAAAGACTTTTCTGTGATCTGCAGCCCTGCTCATATGCTGTAACCTTGGACTACAGCCTAACATTGGACTAAGAACAAGGAATTGAGGTTCCCTCATTGACTCTGACTTCAGGCTGACACAACTTTTGTGAATCATTTCACCTGCTACTGTGTCACAAATTGCTTTAATGTCATAAGCACTTACACACACACGCGCGCACACACACACACACACACACACACACACACACACACACACACGTAAACATGCCCGAATCATTCTCGGCATAGAATGAATGAAAGCCTTGGGAAATGGGTGTGGCATGAAACAATGTTCTTTGGTTACTTTTGTGCTTTTGACCTTGTCCTGAGAGATGGTGGTGTGAAAGCAGAATACTTCTAACTTGATTCATCTGAATGTTAAAGTGAAAAAAAAGAGTCTGTTTATAGATTACCAGTTTATCCTCAGAATTGCCAGTGTATTATCTAGAAGCAGTATATACTAATTTTTCAGTAGAAATTATTTGAGAAAAAATGTTGCCCATCAGTGGATTCTACGCATTTCTTATCTGGTGAAAAATTACTTAAACAAGCACAAAACTATACACCTTCTGCAGACAGCAAGGAGCCACCACTGATTCCCCAGCTCCTGGCATTCACTCCTTTGTATGATTCTCTCCCCGTGGCGCTTAGATGTAGGTGTCAACTTGCCTAAGCTATGGTACTCCATTATTTAGTCAAACATTAATCTAGGTGTTGCCGTTAGGGTATTTTGTAGATGTGGTTAACATCTATAATCAGTTGACTTTGAATAAAGGAGATTACCTTCAAAAATGTGGGTGAGCCTTATCTAATCAGATGAAGGTTTTGAGCTAAAAAACTGAGAATTCCCAGAGAAGAAGAAATTCTGTCTGAAGACTGAAGTGTCAACTCCTAACTGAGTTTTCAGCTTGCTAGCCTGCCCTGTAGATTTCAGACTTGCCATCCCCCACAATCATATGAGCCAATTCCTTAAAGTAAATTTCTTCTCTCTGTATATGTCCTATTGGTTCTGTCTCTCTGGAGAACTCTAATACAGAGTGTATATAAAAGTATTTTTTATCTTTAATAATGGTATTATAACACATAAACAGTATCCCATGTCTTGTTTACTAATTGATAATGTGGTTTAGATAACTTTTTGTACATCAGAGTGTACAAGTCTACCTTATTATTTTTACAGATATTCAGTGGCCATCACATATACAAACTCATGCTCCATAAGCATGAATAAAAAGATAAGTGTAGTAAGTTTTCGAGATTTTAATTTTCAATTTTCAATCTTAATTATGATTTAATTAATCCAGTGTAGAGTTGAAAGTTTTGGGATAGTATGTTTAAAGTTGTAAAATGGCTAACATGGAATAATTAAAGTTGGATAATGCTCTCTGTGTTTCAGCTCCCCCAGAAAAAAATGGAAGTCGGGTATTCTGGGGAGAGTCAGATTTCATTTTTTTCCTCTGTTGTGACCTAGCTTTGAATCATATCCCAGGAGTTGTCTGGCTCAGAGGGTGTTCTTTGCTTTGCAAATATTTGCTTTGGCTTCCCAAAGCTGCAGTTTTATTCACAAGATCTATACTCTTATGCTGTTGAGACCCAACATAAGACTTTGTGGAAATCATTTATATTTTCTCTTTCTCTTAATATTGTTATACAAAGGTAAAAGTCATTTTCATAAAATATTTTAAAATTAGAGAAATGTGTTACAGTTGGGGTAAAATGAAACAAAACAAAAATGATCTTGGATAATCAAGAAGTACTTAATTTAAGGAATGGAGCATAAGATGGTAACATTTAAGGCTTGAGAAAGTTACATAAAAGTTTTTAAAAAATGGGCCTCTTCCAAGATACAAATTTATTACAACTTGACACTAGAACTAGCCTATCGTGGATGTAGTGCTATGATCATACTATTGTCTTTCTTACCAAGAGATCCCATTTTTGTTTTTTAATTTCAGAGTAGGAATGGCTGCCATATGTGAAATACACTTTCTTGAGTGTTCTAATACCATTTGTTACAAAAAGGAAATACAAAACTGAACAACAAAATATACATGCTACTGGCCTTCCACACTGCGTACAAGACAGGACCCTTGAGTTTCTCTATAATATGGCTTTGTGATGGTGGCAAAGTGAGGCAGACCAATTCTCTTTGTCTGAAAATCTGAAACTCAGTAACTCCAGCCTCTCAGTTCTGTAGCTTTTTCTTGGCAGTGTGAATCTTACTTGTGAATTCAAAATGGCAAAGAGGATTAGTACATGTAAGTGTAAATTCCCAAGTGTAAAGTTAAAGCCAGCAGGGCTTTCTGCAAGTGACTGAGCGAGGCGCTGCCCATAAGGAGGCAAATCAGTCAAGAAGTTGATTTCATGAATGGGTAGCAACAATGCAGATCAAATTAGAAAGATGAAGGATGAATTTAAAAAGAGAAAATAGTAACAGAGTTTGTGGACAGGACATGAAAGAACAGAAGACTTGCAGAGTAGTTGTTTTGATGGTTCAGAAATTTGTCAACAAAATAAGTTTATCTGCTGCCACACAGTGCTGGGAAGGTAGACAGTACTGCTTAAAAGATTTGTACAAAAATACTTTTTATCCTGTTTCCTCCTTTTAAGATGTCTCCAACCTAAAAAGTAAAAATTTTGGAAGAATTTTTTGATCTATTTCCAAGATACCATCTGTCTCACCTAGTATCATTTAAGAATTACTCGCTAAATGATAATTGAGTGAATTTTCATTAAAGTGTGAATGACTCAAAAGACAAATTCCATAGGAATTTTTAAAACTAAAGGGAATGAGAGGTGTTGGAGAAGATCTAAAGGTCTAAAACCTTGTGATTCTGCCTTGCTACTACGTTGACTCAGGCATCCAGAAGCAGATGGCCAGCACATATTTTGAGCTGAAAGGTCATGAATTTACCTACTTAGCCAAGAGATAAGTAATAAGTCACTGCATCCAGGCTCCCCCAAGCCAATATCATCTGCTGTCCAGAAGATAGCACAATAACACTATTTTGAGAATAGGGATTCTGGATCAATTTGATTTACTGTCATCTCTAGATAAGTATGATAATCTACATTTATAAAGATAAATAATAAAATAATGAGCTGGATATATATATACATATACATATGTGTGTGTGTGTGTGTATATATATATATTCATGCTCCTTCCACTGCACCATGTTACTCTTATACTCTCAAGCAACAGAAAAGAGAAAAAATATGGAATATTTTTGCAGTCAGTCACAGAGCTTCTCTTTAACATTCTGAGAGCAGTCTTTATGTTGGACACAATTTATATACACCTGAGAGCCCAGTAATGTACCTTCAAAGACATGAGAAATACACATTTGACTATTTATGCCAAAAAACAGGATAGAAGATTTGCAGACAAAAACTCAGTTACATGAGAAAAGTCCATACGAGAACAATATTCCCCCTCTCTGTGAGCTGATAAAAGAAAGTCACTGGGCCTTACGTTATTGACCGCGCATGATCAGTGTGATTTTAAGAACACACTTCAGGGCTTCCCTGGTGGTGCAGTGGTTGAGAGTCTGCCTGCTAATGCAGGGGACATGGTTCGAGCCCTGGTCTGGGAGGATCCCGCATGCCGCGGAGCAACTGGGTTCGTGAGCCACGGCTGCTGAGCCTGCGCGTCTGGAGCCTGTGCTCCGCAACAAGAGGGGCCGGGATGGTGAGAGGCCCGCGCACCGCGATGAAGAGTGGCCCCCGCTCGCCGCAACTGGAGAAAGCCCTCGCACAGAAACGAAGACCCAGCACAGCCAGAAATAAATAAATAAATAAATAAATAAATAAAAAGATCTGTACTTTCAAAAAAAAAAAGAACACACTTCAACTAGACAAGGTTAATTTTTTTTCAGACATGTATGTATGAATATACATACTTGTCTATGTACGTGTATGCATATAATTTGTACCTATTTATCTGTCTGTTCACATAGTACATGTAGATATATGTTTATATGCCTGATATGTTAATCAACATTACCTGAACTAACATTCTGACTCTTAGAACAGTGGATCGTAAATATTCAAGTACATACGATTTAACCAAAAAGCATTTTTAAAAGCAGATATTATTTAGTAAGTAGATTATATTTCACCCAGAAAAACCATCTTCGTTTCCTAAGTTGTTCCTGAAGTTGATAAAGGGGCATTTCCTAGATTACACATAAACAAATAGCCAGTCACATCCAAGACAGAAATTTCTCCAAACCAAGGAAACATCAAAAAAAAAAAAAAAAAACCCAAGTGAAACATTATATACAGATACTGATTTGTTTTAACATGTTAGAATGGAATGAAAACCTTTAGAGTACCCTACAAACCTGTCACTTCTTATCCCAGTTGCCCCGTAGAAACTCAGCACTGCAAGTTAGCCATTGTGCTTATTCTCCACATGGGTACTGCCATGACTTAGAAAATTAAGCACTTGGTTTAATTGTATAAACTCTTCAAAGACTATTAGAGTGCTCTCTAGCATGAAAGTTCTTAATTTCAAAGCTCATACATTTTAAAATTTGCTTTCATAACCATATCACCTGAGTCTTAAACAACTTTGTGAAGATAGCAGATAGGGATCATTATGAATATTTTGAAGAGGAAAATAAAAATCAAGGCATATGTCTATTAAGATGCATACTTAAAAACATGAAGTTTAGAATTTGCTTCGTGTTACTGAATCCATTTTTTTTCCAATGGATTGTGCAAAAGTGCTTTTCTCAAAATCTTTGGCATTTATAGTTGTCAGAATAATACTTGAAGCAATAAAAACAACCTTCAAGCACAGAAAATTAATTTTTACCAACTTTCAAATTAATATAAAATGATATTAAGTTCATAAATGGGTCTTTTAGGGACAAAAGTTATATCAAATTTTCACACTTTCAAAAACAAATGCTAACGACACATGATTTCTCAGTTAGTGAATTTATTCTTTACAGAAAGACTGAGTTTAGCATATTCCTTTACCATAAACTGGTAAATATCCACAAATAATGTTGATTCATTCTAAAAGTATTGACAAAACAAAGATTCTAGCTTGCTGCACATGTACTTAATTCTGTAATCATTGCTCTCTGCCCATCCAATACTTATTTGTTTATTCATTAACTCTTCTTAATTGATTATCCAGAAGGAAACAATGGACTACTTATTTATACGTTTTAAGATAATTTGAGACTTTATTCTTTGCTCTCATTTGGGATTCTGGAGAGGTGGAAGAACTTTATTTTACTCCTGTCAATTTCAGTTTCAATCTATCCCTGACAACATACAGTCACTAGAGATCTTAACTAAATTAAATACCTGGGTGAGTTCGATTGAAAATGATGTTAATATCTTCATTGTATTTAAATCACAAATATAGAAACCTTGGTACTATATATAACAAAAAGGGCTTAGACAGTAGTAACAAACCAAATGACTAAAAACCAATATTTTATGAGGTGTCATAAAGTTTAGCCTAAATAGCGTGCCATGAAGCTGGAAAAAAAAACACTTTATCACATGAAAGGATCTCTAAAAGAAATATATACCTTGATACTAACACCTCACCTTCTACACATACATATCAATAACTAGTCAACAGAGTATTAATTTTAAAAAATAATGATTAAATAGTGGACCCTATATACAGCAGAAAAGATAGGAGGAAAACATTTGCTTAATTATAATAGAGGGCACTCAATGCTTAAACAACAGACTCAGTTAATATAAATTAAGGTATATGTTCAGTTATTCATGTATTTTTCAGTAGTATTTGTCATCTACTAAGTGTTATGTACTCTGCCTACCCATGCTAAAATATTCCAATGAGTTACGGTCCTGGACTTGAGGGTCTCAGAGGCTAGCCAGGGCAAAGTTAAAAACAACAACAACAGCAACCAAAAAAACATCTAGCCACAATAAAAAGAGGAGACACATATGAAATGGGCCCAGCAAAATGGATACTAAGGAACAGTCAGAACTAGAAACTTGTGATAAAAACTGCATCAGGGGCTGGCATTTAAAAAAAATGAAACAGTTGAGTGGAACTTGATGAGAGGAGCATAGGCAACAATTCTGTCATTACAGTACGCGTGTTTGAAAAGTTGAAAAGAGAGAATTATTAGGAAAGAAAGGATGACAGGCAAGTCCATGGTTGTGGATTAAGAACCAGAGAATTTAGGTAAAGAAGATATTATGTCAAAGAAGTAACAGAGATAGGACGTTGCAACCCGATGCCATAGCTGAACAAAGGAATCCTTTCATCCTGCACTGGAGTCATGTCCATTAACTAAACATCCCTCTATTACAGAATTCCTCTCCTAAACATGAAAGGAAAGTGTTCATATATCCATGTATATATTAAAGTTCATATTATTACTCACTGTAAAACCTGGAAACAACTCATGTGTGTCAACATGGAATAGATAAGCTGCATTATGTTCATTCAAGAGAATATTCAAGAGAATATTGTATTTCCTTATAAGTTATGTTATTACTTCTGTAGTAAGTTCCACAGCTAAGATTCAAACAAGGCAGTCTTGCTTCCAGCCTGAACTCTTAGCCATCACTACACCAAATCTCTGAAAGCATCCTCAATTCATATCGTGATTCTGGAGAACACTCTGCAAAATCTTTCTTATGTGTCTCCATCCAGCCTCTTCCTGTCACCTGCACAGTGGTAACCAGACTGAATCAATGAACTCAATCCCGGAAGACTGCTTCCTGTGATATACTTTGATGTCTTTCACAAAACTCCTAAGTTCTTAAATCTGGGAGTATACATATGGATGACAGTGTTAATTATTAACTACCCTCCTCCACCAGAACTTACCACTCTTTAGTAAAGCATCCCTTCCAACTGTTTTCTCATACAACCACAGTGGCTGGGAATACAAGAAAAGCTGCATGTGATATGAAATCATATCCCATCTAACTGTCTGTTCTTTTCCTGATTCTTTAAGTAAACCCAAAGTGTATATAGTCAATATATTAGAAAAGTAAAAGGTGGATATTTCTGGTTGATTACAATTCCCTGGATTTGCCTCAGTTTCTGTGTACCCACTCTGCTTGCTCTTACTCTCAAACAGTCTTGATTCTATTCCAGAATCTTGTGTCTGCTACTCAACCTCTGGTCCTGTAGCTGTACTATTGCAACAGTCCTTTGATAGCTCACAATGGCTTCTGATGTTATGTAAGAAACTGTAGAAATGGATGAAAATTTACATCATTGACCTCCATTGCATTGTCTTCTTCACCTTTATATTTTGACATTTCAAACTAGTTCATAAATGCTTTCCCCTTGGATCAAAATTTAACCAGAATATGAGCCGTGAGATTTTTTCCAGGACATTAGGTGCTCTGTCTCAGTGAAAACTTTGAGAGGGTCCTAGAGAGTTTTTCATCAGCCTCAAGACTGCAGCTTCTCTGGATCTCAGTCAGTGGGTTCTAGTGATCACTAGGTTGGTACAGTCTCTTGAGCATTTATGGCATCTTCAAGTTTCAAAGGTTATATTTTTTAATATTTTTGAGTGAATATGATCACATAGATGAAAAACATAGATGTTTTTCCCACGTTCTTTTACGTACTAGGGTTTTCTGGCTGGCATTGCCTGCCAAAAAGATACAACACATGTCCTAAGCCTGAATAATACTTAATAGCATCTCTCAATGCTGCTCTTCTTGGTGATGGTTATAATACAGGTGGAATGCTATTCCTGTGGCTATAGGCTTGGGTCTGGATGACTCTTAAATTGGCAGTCCCAAGTCATATAAATTGTAATCTCAACATTCTCAATTCTCATATTGATGTTCTTTGCAACAGATTCAATATTATCTTTGTATTATCTTTGTAGTGTTTTACTGGGAAGAGAATGTCTAACCTTTCCTATGCTTTTCAAATTTAACGTGATACATAACAATGTATTTAATAATCAAACCTCAAACAGGGAGACAAAATGGATCAGTTACTGTGCTCCTGGTTGACACCCAACTCTCATCCCCACTGTCACAGAGATCTGCATGACTTTGAGAATTTCCAGTACTCAGTGACCTACTTTCCTGGGTTTACTACTCAGACTTGGCCATTCTAGTGGCTTAATTCTTTGACTGGAATATACTGAGACTTCTGCCTTTGCAATTCCTAACTACCTCAAGTAGATCACCCGAGAACCTACACTCAGGCATAGACTACTTCACTGAGAAGTATTTAGATAATTAAGTAGTATATAGACAAGCTATCCCAGTGGCTGAGAGCATGCATATGACAAAATTTCATCAATCATGCCTACTACCACAACCAAAGCCATCTCTTGCCATATCAAGGGTCATGAGTGTAAATGTTTCTGCTATCAAAAGGGAATAGGAAAGACTGGATGGACTCATTTTGGACTTCCTGTACTGTCTGATAACCGCATTTTGTATCAGTACAAGGGGGTATTAGTTTTCTAGGGCTGCCTTAAAAAAATACCACAAACTGCATGGCTTAAACAAGAGAATGTGCTGTCTCGCAGTTCTGGCTTGAAGTCTGAAATCAAGGTGTTGGCAGGATTGGTTCCTTCTGAGGTCTGTGAACAAAGAATCTGTTCTAGGCCTCTCTCCTTTGCTTATTGATGGTCATCTTTTTCCTGTGTCTCTCCAAATCATCTTCCCTCTATGTGTGTTGGTCTCTGTGTAAATTTCCCCTTTTTTTTTTTTTTTTTAAGATTTATTGATTGATTGATTACTATGTTGGGTCTTCGTTTCTGTGCGAGGGCTTCCTCTAGTTGCGGCAAGCGGGGGCCACTCTTCATCGCAGTGCGCAAGCCTCTCACTATCGTGGCCTCTCCCGTTGCGGAGCACAGGCTCCAGACGCGCAGGCTCAGCAGTTGTGGCTCACGGGCCTAATTGCTCCGCGGCATGTGGGATCTTCTCAGACCAGGGCTCGAACCCGTGTCCCCTGCATTGGCAGGCAGATTCTCAACCACTGCACCACCAGGGAAGCCCCAATTTCCCCTTTTTATATGGACACCAGTTATGTTGGATCAAGGCCCACCCTAATGACCTCAATTTAACTTGATTAATTCTGCAAAGACCCTACCTCCAAGTAGAGTCACATACTGAGGTCCTGGGCATTATGACTCCAAGTTTTTTGAGGTGGGAGAAGGACACAATTCAACCCATAACAAAGAATATAGAACAATTTAAGCAGACACTTTCCCCCTCCATATGCACACACAGTCTATGGCTGTTAAGAAAAATATTGATACTTCTCTTGAATCAGTTGGGTCAATCATTTACCTCATCTCCAGGTCAGAGATTTAATCTGTGTTAAGATGTACAGATAAGCTAGGGAAGTATTTTCCTGATTGACATAAAAAATAGAAAAATTATACAATCATCAAAATTATTTGATATTATGTACCTGGTGTTTTAAAAGAGCATAAGACTCTAGGCTGATATTTGGAATGCTCTGCTCCAACTAAACAATAGAAGTCTAGAAGGTATTCTCAATTAAGATTATTCCTGTACACTTCTACCTAATAGCACTGCTACTGTCTGATTCTGGTGTTACAATTCATGTTTCTTGTTCTCTCCCTCTTCATATACTGAAGAAATATAGTCTAGAGCCTTCAGCAGCAGAAATATATACATATAGAAATTAAAATGTAACTAAGTATCGAAACTATTATTTTACTTTTTGTATTACCCTAATTGTTTGATATTTTAATAAGGATAGCATTTAGAAACTAAATTTGAACTAGAAATTATACTAAAGTCTACTGTGCATATCATTAGAGATAACTGAAGAGCGTAGCCAGTCAACTTCTACCTCCTTTGCACTGAATCCGGATGTCTTCTTGCTATTCACATTAGTCTTGAAGAACGATTCGCTTTATGCCAATGCTTCGCATCTTTGTTTTGTGCCTCCTTGCCTTTCGTGTCCTTAGTACATAATCATCAGTCACATTAATAGAATAGGAAAGCATGCCCCAAGGAGTAGTTGAGAATCACTGATCAGTATAGTGATAGTAGCATCTCATGTGGATCTAAATATTAACTGTTATCTGGATGAGAGAAGCACAATAATCAAAGTTTCTCTTCTGTTTATATTTAAGGGCTGTGTCAGATTATTTATCTACCCCTTGATTCTGAAAAATGATTTGAAGTAGCCTATACAATGAAATCATTTCAACAATATAAAGGTAGCCAAAGGAAATTGGAATAAAAGAAAAGTAAGGTTAGCAAAACAAATATTCCCCAATTTATCTATAGTTTAAATCAATATTAATCAACTCCGCAGCAGACACTTTATAGAAATTGAAAGGTACATTCTAAATACATGTGGAAACGTGAAGAGCTTAGAATAGCCAAATAATTTTGAAAAATAAGAGCAAATTTGGAGGATTTGCACCACTTAAATTCAAGATTCATTATAAAGGTCAGTAATCATGACAATTGAGCCTTGGCATAAAGGTAAGACATAAGTGAATGGAAAAAAATAGAGAGACCAGAAATAGAACCACATACATCTAGCCAACTGCCTTTTGACATAGTCAATGGGTAAAGATAATCTTTTCAACAAATTGTACTAGAAATATGGGATATTTATTGTGCATCTAATATGTGCTAGGTACTGTTTTGAGTGAGGATAGAGCAGCAAAGAGACAGTTTCTGGTCTCATAAACTTTATATTTTTGTGTAGAAGAGAGGCAGCAAGTAAGTAAACAAGCAAATGCATTATATAATTTTAGGTATTAAACAAATTCCATGAGAAAAAAATAAATTAGGTTAAAAACAATAATGCATCAAGTGAATTATCATAAAGATTTTCCTTTGTAAGTGAACTGTGTTCATGATGTTCGATATGCCTACTATGGAAATGAAGTTGCACACAGGCAAAATTCCATGTGGAAAATAAAAATGTAAAGTGATTAAGTAAAAACAAAACCCTGAAGTAAGTAAGCTACTGAAGTAGATTGGGTTAACTATGTAATTTTGCCTTAAAAGGCCAGATCTTCAGACACTCAGGAAGACAATTTTGAAATATAAGAGAAAGAGATAATGCTTAAGTCAAATATATTGGCATGGTGATGACAAAAATCTAAGTTCCCTATCCCTCAACACACACACACACACACACACACACACACACACGCACACACACACACACGCACGCACACGCACACACACACACACACACACACACACAGAGGCAGAATTTTGATGAGTCACATGTATGAAATTACCAGTGAAAATAGGCCAGTGATGAGATTCATTGAAAAGGTTTGTTTTTGTTCTAGAGATATAGAAAATTCTGTGAATAATAAACATGAGATCTACTTTTTTATCATATTGATTAGAATTTTTAAATTAATACCTTTTCAGAGTATAAGGGAAAAAGTGAATTAATTAATGAAACAAATGAACCAATAAAAAACCAATTGAACACATTTAGGACTACTAATTTATTTTAGGCATGGGTAAAGCACATTTGCATATGTTATTTCAGTTAATATTATAACTAGGAGAAAAGGGGAAAACAATGGCACATATCAGTGACATAACATGTAAATTTTTTCTTCATTCAGGAATTTTATATTTCATAGGATTCTCTGACATCACAAACTCCCCACTGTCTTTATTTATTTTTATTTTTTTGAATTTTATTTTATTTATTTTTTTATACAGCAGGTTCATATTAGTTATCCATTTTATACATATTATTGTATATATGTCAATCCCAATCTCCCAACTCATCACAAAACCATCCGCCCGCCCACAACTTTCCCCCCTTGGTGTCCATACATTTGTTCTCTACATCTGTGTCTCAATTTCTGCCCTGCAAACCGGTTCATCTGTACCATTTTTCTAGGTTCCACATATATGAGTTAATGTAAGATATTTGTTTTCCTCTTTCTGACTTGCTTCACTCTGTAGGACAGTCTCTAGATCCATCCACATCTCTACAAATGACCCAATTTCATTACTTTTTATGGCTGAGTAATATTCCATTGTATATGTGTACCACAACTTCTTTATCCATTCGTCTGTTGATGGGCATTTAGGTTGCTTCCATGACCTGGCTATTGTAAATAGTGCTGCAATGACCATTGGGGTGCCTGTGTCTTTTTGAATTATGGTTTTCTCTGGGTATATGCCCAGTAGTGGGATTGCTGGGTCATATGGTAATTCTATTTTTAGTTTTTTAAGGAACTTGCATACTGTTCTCTCTGGTGGCTGTATCAATTTACATTCCCACCAATAGTGTAAGAGGGTTCCCTTTTCTCCACACCCTCTCCAGCATTTTTGTTTGTAGACTTTCTGATGATGCCCATTCTAACTGGTGTGAGGTGATACCTCATTGTAGATTTGATTTACATTTCTCTAATAATTAGTGAATTTGAGCAGGTTTTCATGTGCTTCTTGGCCATCTGTATATCTTCTTTGGAGAAATGTCTATTTAGGTCTTCTGCCCATTTTGGGATTGGGTTGTTTGTTTTTTTTAATATTGAGCTGCATGAGCTGTTTATATATTTTGGAGATTAACCCTTTGTCCGTTGAGTCCTTTGCAAATATTTTCACCCATTCTGAAGGTTGTCTTTTCGTCTTGTTTATGGTTTCCTTTGCTGTGCAAAAGCTTTGAAGTTTCATTAGGTCCCATTTGTTTATTTTTGTTTTTATTTCCATTACTCTAGGAGGTGGATCAAAAAAGATCTTGCTGTAATTTATGTCAAAGAGTGTTCTTCCTATGTTTTCATCTAAGAGTTTTATACTGTCCAGTCGTACATATAGGTCTCTAATCCATTTTGAGTTTATTTTTGTGTATGGTGTTAGGGAGTGTTCTAATTTCATTCTTTTACATTTAGCTGTCCAGTTTTCCCAGCACCACTTATTGAAGAGGCTGTCTTTTCTCCATTGTATATCCTTGCCTCCTTTGTCATAGATTACTTGACCATAGGTGTGTGGGTTTATCCCTGGGCTTTCTATCCTGTTCTATTGATCTATATTTCTATCTTTGTGCCAGTACCATATTGTCTTGATTACTGTAGCTTTGTAGTATAGACTGAAGTCAGGGAGTCTGATTCCTCCAGCTCTGTTTTTTTTTTCTCAAGATTGCTTTGGCTATTTGGGGTCTTTTGTGTCTCCATACAAATTTTAAGATTTTTTTGTTCTAGTTCTGTAAAAACTGCCATTGGTAATTTGATAGGTATTACATTGAATCTGTAGATTGCTTTGGGTATTATAGTCATTTTCACAATATTGATTCTTCCAATCCAGGAACATAGTGTATCTCTCCATCTGTTTGTATCGTCTTTAATTTCTTTCATCAGTGTCTTATAGTTTTCTGCGTACAGGTCTTTTGTCTGCCTAGGTAGGTTTATTCCTAGGTATTTTATTCTTTTGTTGCAATGGTAAATGGGAGTGTTTCCGTAATTTCTCTTTCAGATTTTTCATCATTAGTGTATAGGAATGCAAGAGATTTCTGTGCATTAATTTTGTATCCTGCAACTTTACCAAATTCATTGATTAGCTCTAGTAGTTTTCTGGTAGCATCTTTACGATTCTCTATGTATAGTATCATGTCATCTGCAAACAGTGACAGTTTTATGTCTTCTTTTCTGATTTGTATTTCTTTTTCTTCTCTGATTGCTGTGGCTAGGACTTCCAAAACTATGTTGAATAATAGTGGTGAGAGTGGACATCCTTGTCTTGTTCCTGATCTGATAGGAAATGCTTTCAGTTTTTCACCATTGAGAATGATGTTTGCTGTGGGTTTGTCGTATATGTCCTTTATTATGTTGAGGTAGGTTCCCTCTGTGCCCACTCTCTGGAGAGCCTTTATCATAAATAGGTGTTGAATTTTGTCAAAAGCTTTTTCTATATCTATTGAGATGATCATATGGTTTTTATTCTTCAATTTGTTAATATGGTATATCACATTGATTGATTTGCGTATATTGAAGAATCCTGCATCCCTGGGATAAATCCCACTTCATCATGGTGTATGATCCTTCTAATGTGTTGTTGGATTCTGTTTGCTAGTGTTTTGTTGAGGAATTTTGCATCTATATTCATCAGTGATATTGGTCTGTAATTTTCTTTTTTTGTAGTATCTTTGGGTGGTTTTGGTATCAGGGTGATGGTGGCCTCATAGAATGAATTTGGGAGTGTTCTTTCCTATTTCTTCCTGGTTCAGTCTTAGAAGGTTATACCTTTCTAAGAATTGGTCCATTTCTTCCAGGTGGTCCATTTTATTGGCATAGAGTTGCTTGTAGTAGTCTCTTAGGATGCTTTGTATTTCTGCCGTGTCTGTTTTACCTTCTCCTTTTTCATATATAATTTTATTGATTTGAGTCCTCTCCCTCTTTTTCTTGATGAGTCTGGCTAAAAGTTTATCAATTTTGTTTATCTTCTCAAAGAACCAACTTTTAGTTTTATTGATCTTAGCTATTGTTTTCTTCGTTTCTATTTCATTTATTTCTGCTCTGATCTTTATGATTTCTTTCATTATACTAACTTTGGGTTTTGTTTGTTTTTCTTTCTCTAGTTCCTTTAGGTGTAAGGTTAGATTTTTTACTTGAGATTTTTCTCGTTTCCTGAGGCAGGCTTGTATTGCTGTAAACTTCCCTCTTAGAACTGCTTTTGCTGCATCCCATAGGTTTTGGATCATCGTATTTTTGTTGTAATTTGCCTCTAGGTATTTTTTGATCTCCACTTTGATTTCTTCAGTGATCTCTTGGTTATTTAGTAACGTATCGTTTAGCCTCCATGTGTTTTTGTTTTTGATGTTTTTTTCCCTGTAACTGACTTCTAATCTCATAGCGTTGTGGTCAGAAAAGATGCTTGATATTATTTAAATTTTCTTAAATTTACTGAGGCTTGATTTGTGACCCAAGATGTGATCTATCCTGGAGAATGTTCCGTGTGCACTTGAGAAGAAAGTGTAATCTGCTGTTTTTGGATGGAATGTCCTATAAATATTAATTAAATCTATCTGGTCTATTGTGTCATTTAAAGCTTGTGTTTCCTTATTAATTTTCTGTTTGAGTGATCTGTCCATTGGTGTAAGTGAGGTTATAAGTCCCCCACTATTATTGTGTTGCTGTCAATTTCCTTTTTTATAGCTGTTAGCAGTTTCCTTATGTATTGAGGCGCTCCTATGTTGGGTGCATATATATTTATAATTGTTATATCTTCCTGTTGGATTGATCCCTTGATCATCATGTAGTGTCCTTCCTTGTCTCTTGTAACATTCTTTATTTTAAAGTCTACTTTATCTGATACGAGTATTGCTACTCTAGCTTTCTTTTGATTTCCATTTGCATGGAATATCTTTTTCCATCCCCTCACTTTCAGTCTGTATGTGTCCCTAGGTCTGAAGTGGGTCTCTTGTGGACAACATGTATATCGGTCTTGTTTTTGTATCCATTCAGCCAACCTGTGTCTTTTGGTTGGCGCATTTAATCCATTCACATTTAAGGTAATTATCGATATGTATGTTCCTATTACTATTTTCTTAATTGTTATGGGTTTGTTTTTGTAGCTCCTTTTCTTCTCTTGTTTTTGCTGCCTAGAGAAATTCCTTTAGCATTTGTTGTAGAGCTGGTTTGGTGGTGCTGAATTCTCTTAGCTTTTGCTTGTCTGTAAAGCTTTTCATTTCTCCGTCGAATCTGAATGAGATCCTTGCTGGGTAGAGTAATCTTGGTTGTAGTTTCTTCCCTTTCATCACTTTAAATATATCCTGCCACCCCCTTCTGGCTTGTAGAGTTTCTGCTGAGAAATCAGCGGTTAACCTTATGGGAGTTCCCTTGTATGTTATTTGTCGTTTTTCCCTTGTTGCTTTCAATAATTTTTCTCTGTCTTTAATTTTTGTCAGTTTGATTGCTATGTGTCTTGGCCTCTTTCTCCTTGGGTTTACCCTGCCTGGGACTCTCTGCAATTCCTGGACTTGGGTGGCTATTTCCTTTCCTATGTTAGGGAAGTTTTCGACTATAATCTCTTCAAATATTTTCTCAGGTCCTTTCTCTCTCTCTCCTTCTTCTGGGACCCCTATAATGCGAATGTTGCTGCGTGTAATGTTGTCCCAGATGTCTCTTAGGCTGTCTTCATTTCTTTTCATTCTTTTTTCTTTATTCTTTTCTGCAGCAGTGAATTCCACCATTCTGTCTTCCAGGTCACTTATCCGTTCTTCTGCCTCAGTTATTCTGCTATTGTTTCCTTCTAGTGTATTTTTCATTTCAGTTATTGTATTGTTCATCTCTGTTTGTTTGTTCTTTAATTCTTCTAGGTCTTTGTTAAACATTTCTTGCATCTTCTCAATCTCTGCCTCCATTCTTTTTCTGAGGTCTTGGATCATCTTCACTATCATTATTCTGCATTATTTTTCTGGAATGTTGCCTATCTCCACTTCATTTAGTTGTTTTTCTGGGGTGTTATCTTGTTCCTTCATCTGGTACATAGCCCTCTGCCTTTTCATCTTGTCTATCTGTCTGTGAATTTGGTTTTTGTTCCACAGGATGCAGGATTGTAGTTCCTCTTGCTTCTGCTGTCTGCCCTCTAACAAGTAAAGTTTTGTGAATGTAAACATTTCTTCCATTTATTCTTCATAGAAAAAATATAGACAAACTCTGATTGTTTGTAAGTGATTTTTTGTTTCTATAAATGTGTCCTACGGGGAGGATAGGGACATAGGACCCAAATCTTATTCCCAGAGCTTGTGATTGCTTTTAAGTTCTTACAGACTTTTCCTTTTTAACCAATTTTTTTTTTGTTTTATTGAATAAAAACAGATTTTATTTTGAAAAACCCAAGGTTTACACAGAAAAAATAACATGCAGTATCAATTGGAAGAGTGGAGAATGAAAACATTCATTGTGAATCTTTATGATTTACTTGGACATATCCTTGTAATCATATAAAACCCCAAGGTACACTAGAAACTGGATCAGAGCTTGGTATAATGTGCTGAATTTTGGTTGCAGAAATTAAGGGTAAAACATTTGTCTCCATGGGGACAGATCTATTACTGCACTTTTCAAAATGTCAAGGTTACATTTGAAAAGTAGTTACAATTTTCTCTCTTTTTATAAAGATAATTCCCTGTTTGGACTTCACACATAAAAATCTGTGATTTAAAAATATTTGTCTTCACAGTATTAAATTAATAATCCCAACCTAACATGGCTTAGGGTACAACATACGTGTTTTTTAATCTCCAGATTCCAGGAAAACATAGTGTTGTTAATTATTTAGTAATATTTTGTCCTTTGACCTCTGAGTTTTATAGGAGGTCATAGTTTGTATCAGAACCATTGTCAAATGAGAAATCTCTTTTGGAAATATTAATCCATAGAAAAAGGAAAGCACATTCCTATATGTTTCCCTTTAATATCACAGAAAACATGATGTCTTTGTTTTTTTATGTTAAAATATTTTTAAAAATTATTGCTGTCACCCTATCTCTGATAAGTTTATTTTTACCAGACAAAGAATTTACATTTGTGTGTACTTTATATGCCTTAAGTAAATCCTAATTACGAATGTAATGAGTGGAACTAAGCATTGCAATTTATCTTTAAAACTATTAAATCACCAAACTTAATTGTGGTACAAATGTTAAAATTATTAGTAGCTCTTTGGAGGTAGATATTCGATAGTAATATTTCATGAGATGGGATGGTAAATATGAAATAAAATTCTCATAAAGAATTTTAAAGAGTACAGGTCTTTCACCTCCTTGGTTAAATTTATTCCTAGATACTTAATTCTTTTTGATTTGATTATAATGGGATTTTTTTCCTGATTTCTCTTTCTGATAGTTCAGTATTAGTGTATAGAAATGCAACAGATTTCTGTACATTAATCTTGTATCCTGCAACTTTACTGAATTTATTTATTAGTTCTAATAGTTTTTTGGAGACTTTAGGGTTTTCTATATATAGTTGGTTATCTGCAAATGGTGACAGTTTTACTTCTTCCCTTCCCATTTGGATGCCTTTCACTTCTTTTTCTTATCTGGTTGTTGTGGCTAGGACTTCCAATACTGTGTTAAATAGACGTGGAAAGAATGGGCATCTGAAAAGTGTAAGACATTGATGAAAGAAATTGAAGATGATACAAATAAATGAAAAGATATTCCATGTTCATGGATTTGAAAAATTAATGTTGTTAAAATGTCCATACTACCCAAAGCAATCTACAGATTGAATGCAATCCCTATCAAAATACCAATGAACATTTTTCACAGAACTAGAACAAATAATCCTAAAATTTATATGGAATCACAAAAAGACCCCAAATCACTCAAGCAATCTTGAGAAAAAAGAAGAAAGGTATTATGAAGGTTTTGTGCTCCCTGACTTCAGACTGTTATACAAAGCTACAGTAATTAAGATGGCAAGGTACTAGACACTAACAGACACCTAGATCAATGGAACAGAATAAAGAGTGCAGAAATAAACCCACACACATGTAGTCAGTTTATCTACAAGAAAGGAAGCAAGAATATACAATGGGGAAAAGATAGTTTCTTTAACAAATGGTGTTGGGAAAACTGGACAACTACATGAACCTAGATCATTTTCTCACACTATACACAGAAATAAACTCAAAATAGATTAAAGTCCTGAATATAAGACCTGAAACCATAAAACTCTTAGAGGAAAATATAGACAGTATGCTCTTTGACATTTGTCTCAGCAATAGTTTTTGGATGTGTCTCCACAGGCAAGGGAAACAAAAGCAAAAACAAACAAGTGGAACCTAATCAATGTGAAAAGCTTTTGTATAGTGACGGAAACCATCAACAAAATGAAAAGGCAACCTACTGAATGGGAGAAGATATTTGCAAACAATATGTCTGATAAGGGATTAATATCCAAAATATATACAAAACTCGTGCAACTCAATATCAAAAAGCACAACCCAATTAAAAAATGTGTAGAAGACCTGAATATGCATTTTTCCAAGGAGACACAGAGAAATTTGTATCCCAATTTCAAAAAAGTTAAAATGTGAAAGAGAAAGTGTACCTTAGCACTGAGAAAATATCCTATTTCTATTTTTGGTATTAAAGATTACATCATCAACTTGGCTTAATATAATCTCTCACAATGTAATACAGAGCAAAGAATTTGTTATTATCTACAATCAGAGATCTTCAATATGGTAATTAACAAGATATGTCATAATATTTTTAGCCAAGACTCATAATATATAAGAAATGAAAATACTTAAATTAATTTGGAAATTTTAAATTAAATTTAATTTACAACTCAACATCAAAAAAACAAACAACACAATTTTAAAATGGGCAGAAGAACTGAACAGACATTTTTCCAAAGAGGAAATGCAGGTAGCCAATAGGCACATTAAAAGATGCTCAACATCACTAATCATCAGGGAAATGCAAATCAAAACCAAGAGATATCACCTCACACGTGTCAGAATGGCTGTTGTCAAAAAGAACACAAATAAATGTTTGCAAGAATATGGAGCAAAGGGAACCCTCGTACACTGTTGGTGGGAATGTAAGTTGGTACAGCCACTGTGGAAAACAACATGGAGGTTTCTCAAGAAACTAAAAGTAGAACTACCATAAGACCCAGCAATTCCACTTCTGGGTATATATCCAAAAAAACCAAAAACACTAATTTGAAAAGATATATGCACCCCCATGTTCATAGCAGCGTTATTCACAATAGCCGAGATATGGAAGCAACCTAAGTGTCTATCAATGGGTGAATGGATAAAGATGTTGTATATTTATCTAATGGAGTAAATATTACTCAGCCATAAAAGAGAATGAAATGTTGCCATTTGTGACAACATAGATGGATCTGGAGGGTGTTATGTTTAGTGAAATAAGTCAGACAGAGAAAGACAAATTCTGCATTTTTCATTTACATGTGGAATCTAAAAAATAAACAAATGTAACAAAACAGAAACGACTCACAGATACAGAGAACAAACTAATGGTTACTAGAGAGGAGAGGGGTGAGAGGAGGGACAAATAAGGAGACTAAAAGCTACAAACTACTAGATATAAAATAAATAATTTACAAGGATGTAATATACAGCAGAGGGAATGTAGTCAGTATTTTACAGTAAATTGGTAGAGAGTGCAATCTCTAAAATTATTGAATTACTCTGTTGTACACATGAGACTAATATAGTAAGTCAACTATATTTCAATGGAAAAAAATTTTAAGAAAATTCTTTAATTTTAATTTATTTATTAGAATTTTAACAAATATTTTTTAAAGCCTATTTAAGGAAATTCTGGTAGATGGCCAGTTGTAAAAGATCAGTAACTAGAAGCATTACACTAAAATTCCTGTCACCATCCTATGAATCAAGAGGATACATGGACAAGATTTAAGTAATTTTGTGGATGTCAGAGGATTATTTGCCTTTACTTTGGGCAACTCTTTTTAGTCTATAAACCATTTTTATAGAAAAACAACACATGAAATATGGCCTTTCTTTGCAGAAATTAAACAGTATATCTTTATGAGAAACATTTAAAACATGAAATATTTTAAGAAATATTTAGTTATATGAAATATTAAATATTTCAACTAAATATTACAAAATATCTTCTATATGTCAAAAACAGGCATTTGCACATGGGTTGTCTTATGTAATCTTCACAATAACCTTATTTCAATTTTAAAATGAGATTAGGCTTATGGAGACTAAGGATCTTGTTCAGAATCACTCAGGTAATTGATGGTCAATTTAAACTTTTAATTAAGATCTTCTACCGCAAGTCTAGTGCTATTTCACTACCTATGCTAACTCTAAATAAGTATTGCTTCATTTGGACATTCAATAAATCTTCTATTTGTTCAGCAAATATTTACTAAATTCCTAGTGTCTTAAGCTCTATGTTACATAGGGGAGATATAAGGGTTACCTTGACTGAACTCAAGTAAATTTTCTTCTCCTTCTATATGGAACATGTTTATCTCTGGCTGCTTTCAAAATGTTCTATTTATCATTAGTTTTCATCGGTTTGTTGTGCCTTGATCCTTTTTTTTTTTTTTTTTAATCATGCTTGGGTTCCAATGATATTTTTGATTCTGTAAATTTATGTGTCTCAGCAAATTAGAGAAGTTTTAAGCCATATTTCTTCATACATTTATTTTGTCCCTTCATGTTTTCCTCTCCTGGAACTACAATTACCATATGTTAGATTATTTTAGATTTTTGCTCCTTGAGTCTCTTCATTATTTTTTTCATTTTATCTTCTCTGTTACCCAATAGAGGTAATTTATAATATATTGATTTATCTTAAAGTTTATTCACTCTATCTTCAGAGCTTCCCAATATGTTGTTAATCCCATTAGGTAAAATTTTTATTTCAGATATTTGTATATTCCACTTTTCAATTTCTTATTTGTTCTTCTTTCATACCTTCTATTCCTTTGCTGAGATTTCCTGTCTTTTCTTTCATTATCAACATATTTCCATATCCTTGAAGATAGTTACACTATCTGCTTTAAAATCTGTTCTGCTAATTCCGACATCTTCATCATCTCTAGTTTTGTCTCCATTGATTGAGACACTTTTCTGTTTATTTGAAATTTGAGTAGTGTGGATTTGTGTCCAAACTACACAAAATATATTGTGAATTGTACTTGTACAGATTCTAGATTATGTTATATTCCTCCAAAGAATATTGATTATTTTTTAAGCAGGCAGTCATCTTACAGAATTCACACCTGTTTTTTCTGTGTGATGCATGACAGCTGAAATCTCATTTCTCTTTTTAGCCTTAGCATGTCTGCTTGCAGTCTTATCCATGGATTTTGGTTAGAGTTCAACCAGATATTTAGATATACCATGGTGTTTCAACCTTATCTTTCTTTTTAGAGAACTTCTTCCCAACCCACTTCACCCCCTCTTAACTTTTCAGCTGTGTAGTTGTCCCAAACACTGCCCTTTGGCTTATCAATCCAGTAAGAAAGTCTTCTCCCTTTCATAGTTTAGGTGCACCACGTTGCACTATTGGTGTTGGCCCTCAGGCTAAAAGTGGTGAAACCAGGAAACTTACCCATTATAATATTCTTTTACCAAGTGTTGAAACTCACCTAAAATGCCTACCTAATTTTCTCAGTCTCCAGTGACCTTAGATAGTTATTTCTTTTTACATATTCCCCTTTAGTTTATAGCTGTTATTTGTGGAAGTATTGGTCCAATAAGAGCTAATCAACCATTACCAAAAGAGAAATCTAAGAACATTAGATTATTTCTTTTATTGTAATGTAAATATTTAAAAGCTATACACTTCCCTGTGAAGATTGTTTTAGCTACATCTCACACATTTTGACATGGCAAGTTTTTATATTCATTCAGTTAAAAATATTTTCTAATATGCCCTATGATTTCTTCTTAACTTTTCTTTTTAAGTTATTTAGAAGTGTTTAATTCTCAAACTGTTGGAGATTTTTCAAATATCTTTATATTGTACATTTCTATTTAATTCCATTGTGGTCAGGTAATATTGTCTGATTTTCATCTATTTAAATTTATTCCCAATGTGGCCTCAATTAGTGAACATTCTATGTCCACTTAAATAGAATATGTATTTTGTTGTTATTGAGTATAATGCTCTAAAGTGTCAATTTGATTAATAGTTTGGCTCAAGTCTTCAATATTCTTACTGATTTTTACTTAATATTTCTAAAATTTAACAAAAGAGGTCTATTGAAATCTCACTGTGAAGGCAGGTCTGCTGGCAACAAATTCCTTTAATTTTTGTTCATCTGAGAAAATCTTTGTTCTTCACTTTTGAAAGATATTTTGTAGGGTACAGAATTATAGGTTGGTAGACTTTTTTTCTCAATACTTTAAATATTTCACTATCCTCTCTTGTTTCATGGTTTCTGAGAAGTTGAAGGTAATTCTTTGCTCTTCTATAGGTAAGATGTCTTTTTTCCTTTGGCTTCTTTCAGGATTTTAAAAATATATCTTTGAATTTTGTAGTTTGACTAGAATATGCCTGGGTGTAATTTTTGGCATCTGTCCTGCTTCACATTCTTTGAGCTTCTTAGATATGTGATTTCGTGTCTGACATTAATTGGGGGAAATTCTCAGTCATTATTGTTTCAAATATTTCTTCAGTTTCTCTCTCTTTCTTCTCCTTCTGGTATTCCCATTACTCGTATGTTACACCTCTTGTAGTTGCTCCACAGTCCATGGATATTCTGTTTGTTTGCTTGTTTTCTAGTATTTTTCTCTTCACTTTTCAGTTTTGGAGGTTTCTATTGAGATATCCTCAAGCTCAGATATCCTCTTGCCTCAGCTGTGTTCATTCTTCTGATAAGCTCATCAAAGGCACTCTTCTTTTCTGTCATATTGTTTTTTATCTCTAGCATTTCTTTTTGATTTTTTCTTAGAATTTCCATTTCTCTGTTTACATTGTCCACCTGTTCTTTTTTTAAAATATTTATTTATTTATTTGGTTGTGCTGGGTCTTAGTTGTAGCTCCAGGGCTCCTTAGTTGTGGCTCCAGGGCTCCTTAGTTGTGGCATGCAAACTCTTAGTTGCAGCATGTATGTGGGATCTAGTTCCCTGACCAGGGATTGAACCCGGGCCTCCTGCATTGGGAGCATGGAGTCTTAGCCACTTAGTGCCACCAGGGAAGTCCCCATCCATCTGTTCTTGCATGTTTTTTACCTATGGATAGAGCCCCTAGCATGTTAATTATAGTTGTCTTAAATTCCCAGTCTGATAATTCCAACATCTCTGCCATGTCTGGTTCTGATACTTGCTCTGTCTCTTCAAATTATGTTTTCACCTTTTGGTATCCCTTGTAATTTTTTCTTGATAGCTATCCATGATGCAGCAGCTAAAAGGAACTGCTGTGAATAGGTCTTTAGTAATGTGGTGGTAAGATATGCAGAGAGGGAAAATGCTCTATAGTCCTATAATTAGGTCCCAATCCTTTAGTGAGCCTATGCCTCTGAACTGTGAACTTCACAAGTGTTTCTCAGAGTTTTTTTCACCACTTAGTAGGAGAGGATGGCTAGAGTTAGCTGTGTGTGGGTATTTCCCATCCCCAGGTTAGCTAGGCTCTGTTAATACGCAGGCAGCTTGGGCTTTAGTTAGCTGGTTTCTCTTGAGGGCAGGACCTATTAAGAAGAACAGAGTGTTCTGGAATATTTCAAAATGGTTCCTTTCCCTGCATCCCACCCACTCTGCCAAAAACACAAGGGGAATCTTCTCTGATATTTGCTGTGGAATTCTGGTCAATCTCACAAAATTGTGGGGACCCCCCCATAACTATTCTCCTGGAGATTTAAACTCTCATACTTGTCCACGCTGAGCCTCTAGCAATTCCTCAATTACAGTTTAGATTTTCCTACCACAGGCCTAGTTCCTGTGGCTACTCCACTTCTGAATCTCTGCTCCAGTGATCTGTGACTCCCTGTATCTACCTGTCTGTCTCTCCAATCTTTACAGCAGGGTTTGCTCTATGTCCTCCCCTCTCTTATGGATCCAAGAAGATTTGTTGATTTTTCAGTCTTTCAGCTTTTTATTTGTTGTAAGGAGCAACTTCTGAGCTACTTATATGCAGAACTGGAAACCAGAAGTCCACTTAGTTTTTTGTATAGAATAATTCAGAAAACACAGAAATCATCTGTAAGTTTGTCAAAATTATATGGAGCCACTAATAGAAGAAAGCTACTTGAATGAATATTCTGTGAGTCATATAAAACAATTAACCAACATACTAAATTTCCATCAAGCTTTCTGGTGCTTTAACCAGGGAAATTACATTGCTATATAATATATTTAATAAAGAAATTTAGACACATTGCCTTTAAGATCTGGAATGAGACAAAGATTCTGCTACTACAAATACTTATTAACCTTTGACCAGAGGTCTTGGCTAGCATTATAAGATAAGAAAACAACGCTTACCAAAACAAGGGGCTCTGCATCACTGTGACTGCTCAAAGTGCATCCAGGTATCTAAGAAGTGGTTTTTCTCCTTGTCAGAGGTAAACTTGACGCCTAATATCATTCCTTCATGTCTAGTTTTAGATGATGATGATGATCCTTTATAGACAAATCTTATATCCAAAAAGCTCTGAAAACTGAACTTTTTTTGGAACTGCAATTGGTGGTCAAATCCTCTCCCAACCAGAATTTTTTTTTGTCATCAACACCTAAAATGAACTCACAAGAAGCTATTTATATTCTTTATTCCATGTAGTATTAAAATTGATCAATTTTGCTGCAGAAATATTCATGTGGACTTCCCCAGAACCCATGAGGGGTTTTATGTGACATATAGTATATGATCCTTCTTACTTCAAATTCTGAATTCCATGGTACCGATGACTCTGAGGGTTTGTAAAGAACTTGTTAAAGCAAACACTTATCAATAATATATTTTATTATATAATCCTCACAACAGTACTATGAAGTAGATACTAATATTATTCTTATTTAACAAATGAGAAAAGTGAGTAGCAGAGAGGTTAAATAAAGTAACCTAAGGTCACACAGCTTGTAAGCAGCAGAACTGGAGTTTAACTAAGGCACCCTGGATCCAAAGCTCACACTTTTTACTGCTTTTCACTGTTTTTTTTTTTTTTTTTTTTACTGCTTTTCATTGTTCTTTCAATAACCTGGGGTGGGGCGGGGTGGTTTCTTTTTTGTTGACCCTACTCAAACTAAGATAAATTGCACCTTCCCCCTTTTCATTAAATTGAAAGAGAACTGTATAATCTTATTTAAATATTGGAATCTATACCATGTAACTAAAATGTGAAGACCCTTTTCTAACCCTCATTCTCATCTATCCCAACTGTTCTGCTCTGTTTTCAATATTGAATATTGTTTTCCGATTGAAACTTTTTTCTTTTTTATATCCCTGAGCTGGTTTTGTCCTCTTTCTATCCCTCTGTGAATATTCCATCTTTCTGTTTTGTTTTGTTGCTTTCTCTTATACCTCACAAAATCTAAGTATTCACTAAAACAGTGCTCGTACTTCTTGAATTTTATTTTCACACTCTCTCTCAGTAAAGTTTAACTCAGTTTCTGGCTTGGATGCAAAGGAACTTCATTGTGAAAAGGTCTAGATGGCTATTTCCTCATTATCTGACAAGCTCTGTGACTTGTCTGTGCTTTATGTCTGAGAGCCAGGATGAAGGAGACCATAGAATATTCCATGGCATCTGGAAATATACAGGCTCACCTTTTTCTTAATGACACTAATGCAAATTTCACCAGCTCTTAACTTATCTAAGAGTTCTAAGTATGTACTTCTTCAGCCCATTGAAAAGATTTTTAGAAGTCAGAAAATCATAAGGAATCACAAATTGATCTAATTCACAGGATGTTGCTATTTAAGGTTGACCCACTTGATTGAAAGTCCTTGGCAGGCAGGTACTGCTTATTATTCTAGCCTGAGCATTTATTTCTTTTTTTCAGAAACAAAACAGTATCCTGGACATCACAATGCTAACAAAATGTATATTATTCCAAATTAAATACATTAGTCTAAGACAGAAGGTGATCAGAATACATGTCAATTGGATCCCTGACAAGAGAAAAACTGCAGAAAAGTTTATTTATCAAATGTTTGTATTCTAATTTTAGCTCTCAAGCAATCCATTAGTAAATGAAGCACAAAACACTTCCTTTATGTCTAGTTTGTTTATTTACATTTTTCATTTGTAAAATAAGAGAAATCTGCCAAATTTCCAGCATCTACAGTGAGGTTCTGCACATGATAAATGTTATTCAAGGATATATAAATGTATAAAAAATATACATATGATCATTTTAGCGTGGCTAAACTATATCACAAGTAGGAAAAATATGCAATATATTATACATATATATAAATATTATATATACACATACCTATTAACTGGTTTCAATAAAAGCATCATATGTGTGTGAATATATATAGAAAAGAATAAATTCCTAGAAGGAAAGCAAATTTGTTATAAATTAAATAGTTACAAAGTTCAATGAAAGGATTTTCAAAGTAATGAAAATCAAAAATAAACAGAACAAGTTATATGGCCAGGTGAATAAGATTACCACCAAAGGCAGGAAGGCTATTAGTACATAACTCTGCCATAAATAAATATTAAGTTTCAGTACAGAAGTACAGCTTAATTCAAATTTTGAAAGCAGAGAGCATCATAAAATTCCATTAGCACATGGAAACAATTGTATCCTTGTATCATTTTTGATCTGAATATGTGTTCTGATTATTTGTTTTTATTTTTAGCAAAAGTGAGGTTTTTAGAGTTTAAACTCAGACATGGGGAATTTTAGTATTAGCTTTTCCTATACAGTTAAGCATAAAGTCACTTAGATTAATCATCTATGAAGACCTATTACTTTACCTTTTTGAACAGATTGCTTCTCACATGTGAGAGTTTTGAGTAGGTACCACTTTGTCTTGCATTTCTTTCTTTTTACAATTTGTGAATATATAATACAGTCGCATGGTTCAGAATTCACAGTGATATAAAAAGATATACACACAATAGCAAGTTCACAACTTTTCTTGAACCCATTGGAGTGCTGAGGTTTCAAGCCAGCTAACTGGCCCAAAAATCTAAGAAAAATTCTGGAGCTTACAGGAAAACATATGATATGAGCAGTGGCTTACCAGGATGGGATGCAGCTGGATAAGAAGGGTTAAGCTGGGGTTATGGTCCAACCAGTAGAGATTGAATGTGCACTGGCAAGAGGGTGAAGGCCCTCGGAACTGCAAATACTGGAGGAGTCTGCCAACTGAGGACTCAGAAAATTTTGACAGATTTCAGAGAAAATCTCCCTTGTGGTGCAGAACTGAAGGAGGAAAACAGCAGCTGCTATGGAAGCATCACAAAGCTCAACTGAGGTATTTCTTCTCTATCTTCCCTACAAAACCAGAAACCTTACCCTGTGCCTGGGGCAGGCAGGGGAGGGGAGAAGGTGAGCACCCACTGGTGCTCTTAGGGCTCTAGTGATAACCCATTGCAGCTAGGGGAAGGAAACAGGAAAAAAACAAACTTCAAACCCTAGAAGAAGGACATAAAGATGTACTGGACTCAGAACTATAAAGCAAGTTACAGGACTGAGAACCAGGGACACAGTGCCTAAAACAAGACTTAATCAAGAACAACCATGCCCTGCCCAAAGCACACACCCCAGGAAAAGAAACATCAAGTAACAGTTTCCAAAAAGCAGATCTTCACCAAGGCCCAATGTAGAGAGAAGACCAAAAGATTAGCATGGAATAGGCATTGAACTAAAAAACCCTCTGCAAGCCCCTACCCTAAACATAAATGTAATTAGAAGAATATGAGACCTATGGCACCCTGAGAGTAACCATAGCAACAACAAGCCTGAAAACCAGGTTTTAATAGGTGAAATAAATTTCTTCCCCCCGAAGTCCTAGCAGAAAGAAAATCATGCCTATTTCCAAGCATAAAAACTATTTACCTTAATCTCTTCTGACCTACACAAGATATTTATCTTCCAGGAATAAATTAGGATGCATACAAAAAGGCAAGGATAACAAAGCACATTCCTAAGAAACAGAGCAATCATTAGAACACTTATATGACACAGGTGTTGGAAGTATCTGAGAGGGAATTTAAAATACATATGATTAATATGTAAAAGGGTGTAAGGGGGAAAGTGGACAACATGCAAGATAGATGGTCAAATTCAGCAGAGAGATGGAAATTATAAGAAAAAGTTAAATAGAAACAACAAAAATCCAAAACACAGTGACAGAGATGAAAAGAATATCTTCAACAGGCTTAATAGCAAACTGGGCACAGCCAAGGAAAGAATCTGAATACTTGAAGATAGGTCTACAGAAATCACCCAAGGTGGAATGCAGACTATGACTAAGGAACCTACAGATGAGTGAAATGAACAACTGAAGTGAGTGAGGAAAAAGAAGCCAACCTAAGTAACTCTGGAAAACAGTGTTTTGACTGAATAATTTAAGGCTTAAGACACAACAGATTGTAAAGAAACATTGTAGTCTAGTTGGGAAACTTGTTTTACACACTTGTGGGACATATTATCAAACTGCTTTATATGAATACTAGGCTTGAACAAATAAATAAATTGCAGATTTCTCACTGTTGGAGGAAAATGGAGGTGCATGTCAAGAGGACACAGAATCCACATTGAAAAAGAGCTCTCAATGACCAAGGCTGAAATAATTTGAGCAAAAAAATAAATAATAGTAGTACTGGATTTTAACCCAAAAATAAAATAAATATCCATAAATCTGAAGACTTCAGGTTTCTGCCCAACATGTAAACTGGTTGAAGATCATTACTCTTACCCTTACAATAAGAAAAATGCTAGAGAAATGGAAAATCAGTGACTTTCTCAGACCCATCAGAGGACTAAGTTCACAGGACAAACTGCATTCCTAAAGCCCAAAGAGTTAAAGTACCTGATGTTTGCTTACCTGAAGCAGAAACTGTCAGTCAAAGATCCCTTATCTAGTAAGAATTAGGAATTGCCAAGGATATACAATGGAGAAAAGACAGTCTCTTCAATAAGTGGTGCTGGGAAAACTGGACAGCTACATGTAAAAGAATGAAATTAGAACACTCCCTAACACCATACACAAAAATAAACTCAAAATGGATTAAAGACCTAAATGTAAGACCGGACACTATAAAACTGTCAGAGGAAAACATAGGAAGAACATTCTTTGATATAAATCACAGCAAGATCTTTTCTGACCCACCTCCTAGAGTAATGGAAATAAAAACAAAAATAAACAAATGGGACCTAATGAAACTTAAAAGCTTTTGCACAGCAAAGGAAACTATAAACAAGATGAAAAGACAACCCTCATAATGGAGAAAATATTTGCAAACGAATCAGTGGACAAAGGATTAATCTCCAAAATATATAAACAGCTCATGCAGCTCAATATTAAAAAAATGAACAACCCAATCTAAAAATGGGCAGAAGACCTAAATAGACGTTTCACCAAAGAAGACATACAGATGGCCAAGAGGCACATGAAAACCTGCTCAACATCACTAATTAATAGAGAAATGGAAATCAAAACTACGAGGTATCACCTCACACTGGTTAGAATGGGCATCATGAGAAAATCTGCAAACAACAAATGCTGGAGAGGGTGTGGAGAAAAGGGAACCCTCTTGCACTGTTGGTGGGAATGTAAACTGATACAGCCACTATGGAGAACAGTATGGAGATTCCTTAAAAAACTAAAAATAGAATTACCATGTGACCCAGCAATCCCACTGCTGGGCATATACCCAGAGAAAACCATAATTCAAAAAGACACATGAACCCCAATGTTCATTGCAGCACTATTTACAGTAGCTAGTTCATGGTAGCACCCTAAATGCCCATCAACAGACGAATGGATAGAGAAGTTGTGGTACATATATACAATGGAATATTACTTAGCCATAAAAAAGAATGAAATTGGGTCATTTGTAGAGGCGTGGATGGACCTAGAGACTGTCATACAGAGTGAAGTAAGTCAAAAAGAGAAAAACAAATATAGTATATTAACACATATATATAGAATCTAGAAAAATAGTACAGACGAACCAGTTTGCAAGGCAGAAACAGAGACACAGATGTAGAGATCAAACGTATGGACACCAAGGGGGAAAGCAGTGGGGGTGGTGGTGGGATGAATTGGGAGATTGGGATTAACATATATATACTCTAATATGTATAAAATAGATAACTAATAAGAACCTGCTGTATAAAAAATAAATAAAATAAAATTTAAAAGTAAATTAATTAATTAAAAAAAAAAAGAATTAGGAATTGCCAGAGGCTGCAGAGGGGACCCCCAACTGTCACAGCTTTTTCTCCAGGAATACCAACAGGTTTTTGTTGGAAGAGCTAAGAAAGCTCTTCAAGTGACTCTGTGACAGGGAGAAGAAAAATTTAGCCACTGTGAAGCCCTCCCAGACGCTTCTCTCTAAATAAAGACCTAATCTCCAGGATAAAGGACATCACCAGAGGGCAATACTGAGAACTTATCTCAGCTTGGAGAAAGGAAATCCACCTTAACTCTAGCTTGATCCTGACTTCCCATCTCACCTAAGGGGGGAAAAAAGCCACAGTTTACATGGAAGATGGCTTCAAGGAAATATGCTGGAAACACTGAGATTGGAGAGGGAATTGGGGGCCAGGAGAGATGAAAGCTGTACTCCTGGAGGAGGAGCAGAAATACTTCATAGGCCAAAGTCCTGAGACACAGGCCCATTAAAAAACTGAGGCTTAATATGGAGGTTAAACACACCCTCTTTTCCACCATCACCTGTCACAACACTAACAAACATCCAGAAATAATGACAGTGGATTAAAGCTTAAAAACTTTAAGGCACAAACAATCTCTAAAGAAGAGTACACAAAGAAACTGAAAGCCAAGAGGGGAGAAAAAACAAGATCACCAGAGTAAGTCAAAGCCTCTAGTGCCTATAACTAAAATAAACATTAAAGTTACCCCAACTCTTATCCAAATTAACATAAATCTCATACTGATGGCCTGTTTACCTCAGTAGCTATTACCCTATGCAATATGTCTGATCTCAACAAAATTTATCTGGCATGCCAAAAGGCAAAAATAAATACCATCTAAAGAGACAAGGCAAACATCAGAACCAGACGCAAATATAAAAAAGATGTTGGAATTATCTTACAGGAAATTTTAAGTAACAATGACTAATATGATAAAGACTTTCAAGGAAAAAGTAGACAACACGCAAGACCAGATGGAATGCCAGCTGAAAAATGGAAACTTAATTTAAAAAAATAAAAAGGAGGGCTTCCCTGGTGGCGCAGTGGTTGAGAATCTGCCTGCCAATGCAGGTGACACGGGTTCGAGCCCTGGTCTGGGAAGATCCCACATGCCGCGGAGCAACTAGGCCCGTGAGCCACAATTACTGAGCCTGCGTGTCTGGAGCCTGTGCTCCACAACAAGAGAGGCCGCGATAGTGAGAGGCCCGCACACCGCGATGAAGAGTGGCCCCCACTTGCCACAACTAGAGAAAGCCCTTGCACAGAAACGAAGACCCAACACAGCCATAAATAAATAAATTAATTAATTAAAAATCTTTAAAAAAAAAAAAAGAAATAAATAAAAAGGAAATGCTAGAAATAAAAAACGCAGTATTTGAAATGCAGACTGCCTTTGATGGGCATGTCAGTAGATTGACATGGCTGAGGAAAAAATCAGTGAGATTGAACATAAGTAAATAGCAACTTCTCAAATTGAAATGCAAAGAGGAAAATAAAGAAGAAAATGAAAAGCACAGGATAGAACAGAACAGAACAGAATAGAATAGAACAGAATATCTAAGAACTGTGGAGCAAGATCAAAAGCTGCAACATGCATATAATTGGAGTATCAGAAAGAAAAGAACAAGAGAACAGAGCAGATGGAATATTTGCAGAAATAATAGCTGAGAACTTTTGAAATTAATGATGGATACCAAACCACAGAACCAGGAAGTTTACATAACAGCAGCAGGGTAATAACTCAAAA
Organism: Balaenoptera physalus; assembly: GCF_965194825.1. NCBI lineage: Eukaryota > Metazoa > Chordata > Mammalia > Artiodactyla > Balaenopteridae > Balaenoptera > Balaenoptera physalus. The sequence continues at coordinate 46,346,830 of NC_138886.1, forward strand.
CACTACACAGACAAATCATAGCCAAACTGCAGAAAACCAAAAATAAAGAGAAAATATTGATGGAATCCAGGAATTGGAGAACACTTTCCATACAGAGGAACAAGGAGAGAGTTACAGCAGACTTCTCATTTTTTTTAAATAAATACAAGCAAGAAAAGAGTGAAATGAAAAGGTCTATGACCTTCTGTCTGCAAGCTGGAAAGCCAGTGGTTGTAATTCAGTCCAAGTCCAAAGGATTGAGAACCAGAAGTGCTAATGTCTGAGGGCAGGAGAAGATAGATTTCCCAGCTTAAGCAAAGAGGGCAAACTTGCTCTTCCTCTGCCTTTTTGTTGTGTTCTGGCACTCAACAGATTGGATGATGCCCACCTGCATTGGTGAGGGTGAGCTTCTTTACTCAGTCTACCAATTCAAATGCTAATCTGTTCCAGAAACTCCCTCACAGGCACACTCACAAATAATGTCCTAACAGCTCACTAGACATTGCTTAGTTCAGTGAAGCTGACACATAAAACTCTCTCACACCCAGGGTAGTGGTCTGGGCCCTTCATTTTTTCAGGACTAGCAGGAGTCTCCCTCCTTTCCAATTTTGAAAAATGCTAGCAGCTCCCTTGCTGCATTTGTCCCCCCAACCTACCCTGACTCCAAAGCCTCAGCATTCTCTCCTCCTCATGCTTCCCACCTGCAAAAGATTCCACTGACACAGGCTTTTAAAAGTAAAGATTTAAAAACCAGTAAGGAAACATGTCTTCAAGGGACACTACAAGGCAATCCAGCTACCCATACAAAGACATAAAAGAAGATTTTTAGAGAAAGTGAAAAGACAAAAATACAATTAGAGGGAAACAAAAAACCCCAATAAATATTACAATAAACTACCCTGCCGTATCTTTACCAAAGATCAAACTCTTGTTTCAAGTACTACAGAAGACCGCCAAATAGGGATAAAACTTAACCATTTTTGTGGTTCTTAAACTACCAAGATGGAGCATATTTCGTTTGTCAGCTCACCTCTGAACAATTGTCTTTCTTGTGACTGGAAAGAACACTCTGATAAGCTACATTTTGGAGGGAGGGTGGAGAGCAATGATTCAAACTCAAAAGCCATCATATAGTAACAAGAAACTACCTTCAAAGAATAGATGCAGTTACCTATAGGGAGTATGTTTTATTAGGTGCCAAAGTAGGGATAACCCTTAACTTGATTAAATATTAATCAGTGATGCTTTACAACTCAAGGTAAAAAGCAGTCATACTGAAGAAATATTTATGTATCCTTTTCCAGAGACCGAAGAGAAATTAAAGTCTCCCTTTACACAAGGCTTTACTAAATTTTCATTTAACATTTTAGAAATGTTACAATTTAATTTTTTAATACATTTTAAATCATCACAGTAACCTAATTTGTATCTGTAAATACTTCAGTGAAGTCACTGTAATTATTTAATAGTGTGAAAAGTCACAATTTTAGGTTGGTTTTCTACATATGTATTTTTTTAAGTATTGAGAACACAATAAAAAATTTGCAATTAGTTTCATAGAGATATAGAACTATTAGATTTTTCTGATAGGGAAATCAGACACTCAGGGTTCTCTTTTAAGCTTCCTCCTTCTCCCTATTTTGTTTGTTTTTCTCCAGGTTGTATTTTTTTAATGGCTGAAGAAGTGGGGAGAGCAAGCGTAGTGGAGAGGGAGTGAAGAAGTGTCTGTGAAGGGAGAGACTTCATTGTACAGAATGGTCATTAACTGTGATGCAAACGCCAATGTTTCCATGGAAACCTCTGTCCACTACAGAATATACTAGAGCAATTTTTGAACCATTTGTCCATTTGATTAATTATGTCTTTGTGCCGAAGGCAGCTTGGCTTGATTGTCTCATCATGTATTAGAGAAGCTACTGCTCTAACAAATGGGCCTATTGTTTTGGGCCTATTCATCTTAGTGCATCCCTGCGAGCTGATAGACATTTCAACAAAATGACTGTCCCTTAATGAGCTGCAGCCTGTCAGAATTGTTTAGGGCTTCCTGTGAGGCGCAGACCATGGTCATGACAGCCTCAGTTATTATGACAATGAGTAGGATGTCTGTAAAAGAGTCTATATAAATACAATGACCCTCGTTTTGAAATAACATAGTTGCTTTTTAATTATCAAACTTATGTATATTATAGTCACAGAACACTCCTGAATTTTGTTCCAACATAAGTTATAGAGTTTTCTGACAAACTAAATGAACATGACCACCAAATTAAAAAGCGTAAAACATTTTTCTTAATTTGATAGGATTGTTCTTGATTTCTAGTTATCCGAAAAAATGTTATGCAATCACGGAAACTAGCTAATGGAAGCAAAACCAACATTTTTCATATATTTTCTTATATTACGATGATATTCATGCTGAGATTTTAGCACTCTAAAATGAGTAAAAGCTAATTTTACTTGAATAAATATTCCTCAAAAAAAAGCAAAACAAAACAAAAACAATACTTTAAAAAAAAAAAAAACTTGAGGAGGACCCATAATATTTAAAAAGAAGTAAATATATATCTTAGTAAATGAGATAAATATGACATTTCTAGCACCCCTGACTATGTGTGAGGTGGTAGAATAATAACCTACTCTGGGTTAAGAGTATGCACCTGTTGATTTGCTCTGAAGACTTGGGAATATTGTAACCCCAAAGTCCAAGGGTCTTTCACAGAGGTCAGTACTTAATAATGATGTGTTTTCCTGTCCACAGTAAATTGTAATAATTCTACTAAAAAAGAAGGAACATATTGGCAATTTTGATTTCATGTTTGCTCAAAGCAAGAGCAAATTCTCCCTCAGAACAGATGAATGCACTTTCTAAGAGGGATGGTGTGCCAGTCACAGCCAGAGTCAACACGCCTGAAACATCCCCTTTGCCAAAAGTTAATTATGACACTTGAGAAAAGCTTCCTGTATGTTTTTAAATTGTGTATTTCAGTTTTACTTCTCTAGCTCTTCTGTGCAGGGAACAGTGATGGAGCATCATTGTGTATGGTCTATGCTTCCTTTCACTATTTCTCCATACAAAGTCAATGATTCAGTTGTGTCCCTAAAATTCACAGATGGAAATCACCATTCTGTAGCTACCAACAGCGACACTTAATCAGTTAATAACTGAGGATTAAACTTAATTCAGATTAATTTGTATTAGTATAGAGTTTGTAAATCAATTGCTTTCATATTAATTTACATGTTGTCTAGACATGACATCATGTTGATTCTTTGTGTGGTTCAACTACTAATTACAGACTTTGAGGGTAACAAATGCAAAGTTTTTGTTTAAAGCTCTAAACAAAAATCAAGGCTGGAGTGGTGGTCCAGTTTGTTTTAGGTTAGGATTTTTTTTAAGCTAGGTACAAAACTACATGTTATAGTCTGGAATGAAAAAATTTTAATCTGTTTAACATGGAAATGGCTTCTGATAAAGATAAAAAGGGATAGATGTAATTGCTGATGAGATAAATTTTAGAAAAAGAAGAAAATTGTTAAAAATTAGACCAATATCCCCAAAACTCAATTGATATGTAAGAGACTGAAACATTATTAAAATGATTAGTACTTACAGATTTCAGTTTGCATTTCTATCTGTTCCATTCAGAGGCTAAACCTTTACATAATGAAGTAACTGTTCTGTGGAAAGCATTTATTTAATTCTGATAATTCATTTAATTCTATATTTTGAACTTCTCAGAGTTTAATGGTCTTAATTTTCTGAATAGAGTAGGCAGTTGTGGTAAAAAGTAAACAAACTAAAATAAATAGGAAACATTTCCTTCATTTCTCTCCAGGATCCAAAAATGAAATTGGTGGCCTATGTTCAAGTTGGAGAAACATTATCAAATTTCATTCATTTTCTAGTTCATAAATTTTCCTTCAAAACCGAATCTAGTAAAGAAGCCTAACCCTTAATTGTGTTTTCCTTATTTGGATTTTATTTGAATTTTTAAATGGACAAGTCCAACAGAATTAATCATTATTTTCACTTTTAATTTTCCTGAATTGGCTTAGGAAATGAGCTTCCCCATTTTCAGAATGTATATTACAATTACCTGGTTTCTTTCTTTATATGCCTGTCAGTTATATATTATGCAGTTTATAACCCCATTTTTATTGGGGTATCCATTTTATCCCTCCAAAAATAGTATTACGTACATGGTCATGAGAAAGTCATTGCAAGAAGAGAAAAAGACTCGATGTTACGTCAAAGTGATTTATGTAGTTGCTGTTCTTGGATGGGTAGGAAGGATAAAATGCCAATGATATGCTACCTTTGTTATATGTATATTACCCTTAAAGCATGACATTTCTACTCTGCTAAGTAATTCTACTGTTTTCTGTAATTTATATGGAAGACTGTCCCTACCATTTAAAATGTTGGAAATTTTAATCTTCATGGAGCTATCTTTAAATGTTAATAAGCATTAATATCATAAGCATTATTCTATTTATATATCTATACACCAGTGGAGACACCAACTATCACCTTTGCCCCCGAATAAATCTTACTTTGGAAGAGTTTTCATGAAGTTTCATTTCCAAAATATCACTTCTTAAAATTTGTAAATAATTTTAAACTTAAAATTTAAACCTAAAGAAAAGTTGCAAATATAATACAAGGGAATTTCCATATACCCTTCACCAGGATTTCACCAGGATCCTTTTAATGATATCATTTTACATTTAAGTTGTTTGTTGGCTCGCTCTCTCTTTATCTCACTTTCTCACCTTGTATAAATGTACATATATATGTGTATGTATAATCCAAAGTAGCTCTTTAGTGAAAAGAATTCTTTAAGACTCCAAGGGGACACCACTTAACAAGTCATGATTTTCCTATTCCATTGAACATTATCTAAAACAAACATATATTTTTCTTATTTGCCTTAGATAAATGATGTAGCATACTAAATAATTTTGTTCCCCAGCTTGGACTTACGCCCAATGAATAGGCATACAAATTACAATGAGGATTTATAAATGTGATTTCTAAATATGTTCAGATCACACCAAGAATCTAAGTTGCTGTCTGGAAGCAATTGTACAAGAAGAGAAAAATGGATATTCCAGACTTGGGCAGAACAGTTTTATTTGCACAGTATACCTTTGGCCCAGAATAATGTTTAGCTGAAAGGAAAAATACCAGTCTTACTTCCAGGCATACAACTCAAGAGAATGTCATGACTTCAGTCAAAAGAAAGGAAGCTAAGTTAGATTGTCAGAGTTTAAAGCTATGGGATGAAAGATTTCTTTGGAGGATGGGAAGCAGCAAAATTTAATCCCCATTTCAATATTTCTTAAAGTTGTATTTTATAACCTTTTATTGTTCTCAACCACATCTAGAAAGGCATGCAGAAATAATCAATTATCAGGTAAGCCTTACAGCTAATCATAAACAGGCTTGGATTCCAAAGGATGCTCAAATTCACAAAGACAGTCTAACCTTTCCATACACCTCTCGTTGGATGGCCTTTCAATTCTTAGGAAGTTGGCTTTGGAATGTGTCTTTAAAATTATCTTGGCTTCATCTATCTTTCTTTGTCTTCCCCCCCAAGAGTCTCTCTCTAGTCTACCACCCCACCCCCTTTTTCTTTAAGGCCCAGGAACTCATCTTAAGGCTTGACCCTGGAACTATCTTAAACAACAACAGTAGAGGGATCTAAATAATCTATTCTTTTAACTTCAAATCATTATAACATTAAATATCCTATCTAAATAAAGTTGAATATGCTAGGAACAAAACAGATGAAGATAACTGAAAACTCTTCAGAGCCATGTCTTTTGTTAGCACTCTCATATCATGTTCTCATGAAACCTATTGGAATAAGACCAGTAAGATGACAATAAAGGATTCAATATGGAGTAATTGTTAGAGTCCTTACGATTTTATGTAGAAAACTATGTCATCTGCAAGTAAGGTCAGATTTATTTCTTTCTTCTCTGTTTTTATGCCTTTTATTTCCATTTTCATGCCTTATAGTACTTGTTAGAACTTCCAGCACTATGTTGAATGAGAGTGGTGAGACTAGACATCTTTGCCTAGTTCCCAATCTTAGGAAGAAAGTAATCACTCTTTTACTATTAAGGATAATGATAGCTGTGTTCTTTTTTTAGATCAATTGAGGGATTTCCCCTCTATTCCTACTTTTCTGAGCGCTTTTATCATGAATGAGTATTAAACTTTGTCAACTTTTTTTTCTGGATTGAATATGATGATGCAATTATTCTTCTTTAGCCTGTTAATATGGTGGATTATATTGATTGATTTTAAAATATTGAACTAGACTGGTATCCCAGGATACTTGGTCATGGTGTATAATATTTTTATATTTTGCTTATTTCTATGTGCTAATATTTTAAAGATTTTTGTGTCTATATTTAGGAGAGCTATTGATCTTTTTCTTTCTTTCTTTCTTTCTTTCTGGGTTGGGGCAATGGAGGGAAGGTACTTTCTTTATCTCATTTTGGTATCAGGGAACCAAGCTTCCTAAATGAATAGAGGAGTGTTCCCTTCTCTTCTGTTTTCTACAAAGAGATTATAGAATTGTTGTTAATTCTTCTTTAATGTTTGTAGGATTTTCCGGTGAAATCATCTGGACCCTGACATTTCTTTTCTAAAAGTTTTAAAATTACAAATTAAATTTCCTTAGTAGTCATAGGGATATTCAATTTATCTAATTCATATCAGGTGGGTTGTGGTTATTTGTGTTCTTTGAGGAATTGGTCTGTTTTGTGTAAGTAAGTAGAATGATGTGCATTATGTAAGTAGAATTCTTTGGTTCATGTCCTTATTGTCCTTTTGAAGTCCACAGCATCTGTAATAATATCCCATATAATTTCTGATATTTAATGTGTGTCATCTCTATTTTTTCTTTATCAGTGTTGCTAGAGATTTGTCCATTTTATTAGACTTTACAAAGAACCAGCTCATAGTTTCATTGATTTTCTCTACTGTGTTCCTGTTTTTAATTTAATTGACTTCTTTTTATCATTTCCTTTTTCTGTTTTCATCAGGTTTATTTTGCTCTTCTTTTTCTCTGTTTTGAGGTAGATGCTTAGATTGTTGTATTAAGACTTTTGTCCTTTTCTAATGAATGCATTTAGTGCTGTAAAATTTTCCTCTCATCTCTGCTTTAGCTATGATCTACAAAATTTGATATGTTCACCAAACATGGTATGAAATGTTTGATATTTCATTAAGTTTAATGTATTTTTCATTTCTTCTAAGGCTTCTTTTTTTATTCATGGATTACTTGAAAGTATGTGATTTAATTTTCAAGTGTTTGAAGATTTTCTTTTTATTTTTCTATTATTGATTTCTAGTTTGATTCCATTGTGGTCAGAGTGCACACTCTGTATAATTTCAAGTTTTAAAGTTTGTTGAGGTTCATTTTATGGCCCAAGATATGGTCTGTCTTGGTATATGTTCCATGAGCATGTGAAAAGAATGTGTTTTCTACTGTTATTGGGACTTTTTATGTTCTATAAATGTCAATAAGATCCTGTTGATTGATAGTGTTGTTTAGCTCTTCTAAATAATTGCTGATTTTCTTTCTAGTTGAAATTTTAAAAGGGGTGTTGAAGTCTCCAATTATAATAGTGAATTTGTTCATTTTTTCTTTCAGTTCTCTCAGCTTTTGTTTTACATATTTTGCAACTTATTAACAGTTTGGTACATACACAATTATGATGGCTGTGTTTTCTGGGTGGAGTGGATTGACCCTTTCATCATTATATAATGTTCCTCTCTGTCTCTGGTAATTTTCTTTGCTCTGAAGTTTACATTATCTGATATTAATGTGGCCATTCTTGCTTTCTTTTGATAAATGTTTGCATTGAATATCTTTCTTCCATCATTTTACTTTCAGCCAGTCTGTACTGTTGTACTTGAAGTGATATTCAAGGGCAGGGAAGGTTCTTCATTACTACTGGGTGGAGTGGGAATTTCAGACCCTCTTTGGGCTCCAGTGGCATCATGGTGAGAATGGCCATGGTAAACATTCCAACTCTTCTCTAGGCCTCCTTTTGACACTACTTTAGTGGAGAGGGAGCAAGGCGGTCACTTTGTTGCCATCTAGCAGAGATGAAATTCTCTATTTGGCATTCTGACATCATCCCAGTGGAGGTGTTGAGTTGCCTCATGGCAACCTTGCAGGTGTGGAAGTTGAGGTTCCTCAGTCAGCCTTTCCTGGTGTCATTGGAATGAGGCCACAGTTTTTTCTGTGATGTTCAGCTGAAGTAAAGCAGTTACTGTCTAAAAGTTCTGTCTTGCTAAGCTGCTCCTTTAATGAAGGAGAGCAAGCTTTTGTTGTAAATTTTTTGTCAGTGTTCTTTGTTGCCTGTTTCTTCAGGTTCAAGTCTGGGATATATGAGACGAAAAGAAAACCCAGGGTACTAACCACTGTTTTTCCTTAGTTTCTGAGGTCCCTGAAAAACTTATCACCTTCTCTCCATGTTTCAGAGTCTTCTTATGTTTGTTTTATGTAGTATGTCCTGACTTTTAGTTGAGCTTCGCGATAAGAATTTTCAAAGTATACTTACTCTATCTTACCATGAAGTAGAAGTCTCTGGTACAAAATTTAAAGACTATGAGCCTAAAATATATAATTTGTTAAATTTTTAAATATTCTAACCGGAGATAAATACATAAATATAAGCTAGACCTGGATGTCTCTTGAGCTCCAGTCAATTACTTGTCTGGTTTTAAATAATAAAGATTGTCTTTGGTAGATATATAATAATGGGCATTATAATATCTAAATTCTTAGTCAATAAACCCAAATCTCAGTGGCTTACAAGAGCAAACTTCTGTCTCTCTTACAAAATTGTTCTCATGTCTTTGGTTCTACTTAAACTGTGTTAGACTTAGGTTTTCTGTTTTGGGACTGTGGATCTGCTCCTCATGTTTCTCCGCGCTGGGTTCAAGGCTAAAGGAGCAACCTCTCAGTATATGCTACTCTTTCATGGCAAGGGCGAGAATAAGAAATTGACAGACATACACAATGACTATTAAAGCTTCTGCTCAGAACTGGTACACTGTTCCTTTTGCTCATATTTTAGTGGGAAAGTAAGTCACATGACCAAACCTAAAACCAACTGGCTGGAGAAGTATACTACTTACATAGGAGGCAGGCAAATTGATTTGGTATACGTTCTGAAATGTAGAATGTGTCAAAAAATATTTTCTATTAAAGATGCTAACCTCATCTAGGCAAAAAATAGCTCTATAATACGTTGTGAAATTTTTCACATATGCTTTAAAAGGTAAAAAAAAAAACTAGTAATTAACCTAAAATGGTGTGTCAACTTAAATTTTCAAGATAAATATTATAAAAGCTATCTTCAGGCTCGTAATTTTCAGCCTACTAATGTTTACTTTGCATTCTGTAATCTCCATTAGAATATAGGTACATCTATAAAAGACAGATATATATCCAGATATATCCTATTATTCCATGAAATCTTGTATTAAGGCCAGACACAGAATAATTCATAAAATGATAGCAAGAGAAAAAAAAGGATTTTTAGGCAGCTGGAGTGAGAAGAAAAATTAGAAAGAAAATGTTCTCTACTGGGAACTATTTTAAGTAAAGAATCTGGGGCAAAATTTTACATAGCTTCTTCTTTCTAAATGAGAGAATTGATTCTTATCCCCACAAATTCAATAGTGAGCTCACATGAGTTCCACATAAAGGATTTCAACATAAAGGAAGCCATACAGTGTAGTGAGAAGTAAATTAGTTTGTGTTGCTTACCTTTATTTAGTTACATATCTTGATATTTTCTGATAATTGCACATGGATTATACTAGTTATCTAGCCTGATACAAAACCAACTCAAATAAATAGAACTCAATATTACTTAATACTTTCTGTATTCAATGCTCTGTAGATAGTCATTGAAAAGAAAAACACCTAACAGGTAATCATAAATTGGCACATAGTAGACCTGCAAAAAGAGTTAACAAATTTATATATTGTTTAATTAATGTAATAGGGAAGATGAGACAGATGTCCAAATAGATAAAATGTTAGTCAATATATTATATCTATACTGGAGATATGGGAAGTATTAATGGAGCTCCAAGCAGGAGAGATTATATGCTTTCAGGGGAGAGGAATATATGAGAAATAGGAAAAAAAAATATTTTCGAGGGGGATTTGACATAGGCTTTAAAGTTTAGGGACAATGCTAGCAGTTAAATGTGGGAAATAAGGGGAAGGAGGATTTAAGATGGTGGTGTAGGAAGATCCTGAACGCACCTCCTCCCACAGACACAACAAGTCTACAACAACATATGGAATAATTCCCTCCAAAAAGGACCTGAAAACTGAATGAACAGAACCTCCAAAACAAAGGATAAAAGAATAGCACTGAGATGGGTAGGATATGGGCTTGCCAAGGAAAAACCCACACCCCTGCTGTGGCCATCCACAGTCAGGAGGGATCACAAAGGTATGGATCTTTTCCCTGAGGAGCAAGGGATTTGAACTCCACATCAGGCACCCCACTCCCTAGATCCTGCACAGGAGAGATGAGCTCCCAAGACAACTGACTTTGAAAAACCAATGGGTAATATGCCCAGGAAAACTGTAGAGCTGCAGGGAAGAGAAAACCCTCTCTTAAAGGGCTCATGAGCAGACTCTCACAAGCCAAAAACCAGCACAGAAACCTCTGATTGAAAAATGCATGGACGATAGGTGAAAAGAGCCTACTAATCTTGAGGCATCTGCCAGAGAGGCAGAAAACAATTGAGACACTCCTTGGGGACTGAGTCACTGGCAGGTGCTATTTATGCAATCTCAGGCTACCTTACTCATACTGGCATAGGAGGGGACTATTTTGGAATTCTCTGCTTTTGGCACCAGTGGGCATACCCTGCTGAGAGAGCCCCCACCGCTGTACTTTAGCTGAGCCTCCCAGCTGGCCCAGTGATAGCCCTGCCCAACAGTACCCCATGGCAGCCCCCACCAGGTCCTATAGCCAGCCCAGGGCCCAACCCTCCCCACAGGTGCCTCACAGCAGCTGCAGCTCCACCACAACAGAAGGGCACAAGCAACTCACATAGGGGACACCTCTTGAGTGCCTGGCTCTGGTAGCCAGGCAGATTGTACTCCTGAGCCCCACAGTTTGTCCCCTAAATAAGGCCACTTCTTCAAGACTGGGAGAGATAGGTGATATACTTAATACATGGAAACAAAAGCAGAGAATTAGGCAAAATGAGGAGACAAAGGAATATGTTCCAACTGAAAGAACAAGACAAAACTTCAGAAAAAGAACTAAACAAAATGGAGATAAGCAATCTACCTGACATAGAGTTTGCAGTAACAGTCATAAAGATGCTCACCAAATTCAGGAGAGGAATGGATGAACACAGTGAGATTTTCAATAAAGAGACAGAAAATGTGAGAAAGTACCAAACAGAAGTTATAACTGAACTGAAAAATAAAATGCTGGAGGGGTTCAACAGCAGACTGGATGAGGTAGAAGAATGAATCAGTGATCTGGAAGACAAAACAATGGAACTCACCCAAACAGAACAGAAAAATGAAAAAAGAATTTAAAAAGGGGAAGATCCTTAAGGGACTTTTGGGACAACATCCACAGAATGAGACTTGCACTATAGGGGTCCCCAAAGGAGAAGAAGGAGAGAAAAGGCCAGAAAAATTGTTTGAAGAAATAGTAGCTGAAAATTTCCCTAATCTGGGGAAGAAAATAGACATCTAGGTACAGGAAGACCAGAAAGTTCCAAATAAAATGAACCCAAAGAGACACACCCTAAGACATATTATAATTAAAATGATAAAATGGCTTCATTGGTGAATTCTCCAAAACATTCAGAAAAGAGCTAATACCTATCTTTCTCAAACTCTTCCAAAAAATTGAAGAAGGAAACCTTCCAAACACATTTTATGAAACCAACTTTACCCTGATTAAAACAAAAATAGACAAGGACACCACACACACACACACACACACACACACACACACACACACACACACACACAAATTACAGACCAATATCCTTGATGAATATAGATGCAAAATCCTCAACAAAATATTAGCAAACCAAATTTAACAAAACACTGAAAGGATTATACACGACAATCGAATGGGATTTATTGCAGGGGTGCAACGATGGGTCAACATCTGCATATCAATCAATATGTTACATTAACACAATGAAGTACAAAAATCATATGATATTTTAATAGATGCAGAAAAAGCATTTGACAAAATTCAACATCCATTTATGATAAAAACTCTCAACAAAGTGGGTATAGAGGAAACATACCTCAACATAATAACAAACCACAGCTAACATCATACTCAACAGTGAAAAGCTGGAATTTTTTAGTCTAAGATCAGGAACAAGACAAGGATGACCACTATTGCCACTTTTATTCAACATAGTATTGGAAGTCCTACCAACAGAAATTAGGCAAGAAAAGAAACAAAAGGCATCCAAATTGGAAAAGAAGTAAAACTGTCACTATTTGCAGATGACATGATACTATATATAAAGAAACATAAAGACTCCACCACAAAACTGTTAGTACTAATAAATGAATTCAGTAAAGTTCCTGGATACAAAATCAATATACAGAAATCTGTGACATTTCTATACACTAATAACAAACCACCAGAATTAAGAAAACATTCCCATTTATAATTGCATTATAAAGAATAATATGCCTAGGAATGAACTTAATCAAGGAGGTGAAAGACCTGTGCACTGAAAATTATAAGATATTGATGAAAGAAACTGAAGAAGACACAAATAAATGGAGAGCTATTCCATGTTTATGGATTGGAAAAATTAATATTGTTAAAATGTCCATCCTACCCAATGCAATCTACAGAATCAGTGCAATTCCTATCAAAATTCCAATGGCATATTTCACAGAGCTAGAACAAATGATTCTAAAATTTGTGTGGAATCACAAAATATCCTGAATAGCCAAAACATTCTTGAGAAAGAACAAAGCTGGAGGTATCATGCTCCCTGATTTCATGCTGTACTACCAAGCTACAGTAATCAACATAGTATGGTACTGGAACAAAAACAGACACACAGATCAATGGAAAAGACTAGAGATCCTAGAAATAACCTAACATGTACATAGATAATTAAATTAAAACAAATGAGCAAAGAATATACAATGAATAAAAGATAGTCTCTTCAATAAATGGTGCTGGGAAAACTAGATAGCCACATGAGGAAAAAAAAAAAAAAAAAGAAAGAAACTAGACTCCTATCTTACACCATACACAACAATTAACTCAAAATGGATTAGAGATTTGAACGTAAGACCTGATACCACAAAATTCCTAGATGAAATCATAGGCAATAACTTAGTTGACATCAGACCTGATGACTTTTTTGTGGCTCTGACTCCAAAGGCAAAGGAAACAAAAGCAAATGGGACTATATCAAACCAAAAAGTTTCTGCACAGAGAAGGAAACCATTATCAAAATGAAAAGGTAACCTACTGAATGGGAGAAGAAATTTGCAAATCATATGTTTGATAAGGTGTCAATATTCAAAATATATAAAGAACTCATACAACTCACAAGAAAAAAAAACAAACAAACTGGTTTTAAAAATAGGCAAAGGATCTGAACAGACATTTTCCAAAGAGGACACACAGGTGGTCAACAGGTACGTGAAAAGATGTTCAATGGCACAAATTATTAGGAAAATGCAAATCAGAACCACAATGAGATATCACCTCACACCTGTTAGAATAACTACTATTGAGAAGAAAAGAAATAGCAAATGTTGGAGAGCTTGTGGAGAAAAAGGAACCCTCATACACTGTTATTAGGACTGTAATAGTGCAGCCAGTATGAAAAACAGTATGGAGATTGTCAAAAAAGAATAGAACTACCATATGCCCCAACTATTCCACTTCTAGATATTTATCTGAAAAACACAAAAACACTAATTCAAAGAGATATATGCTCCTCTATGTTCAGTGCAGCTTTATTTATAATAACCAAGATATGGAAGCAACCTAAGTGTCCTCAACGGATCAATGGATAAACTTGTGGTCTTTATACAATGGAATACTACTCAGCCATAAAAAAGATGAAATCCTGCCATCTGTGACAACATGGATGGAACTTGAAGGTATTATGCTAAGTGAAATAAGTCAAGAAAGACAAATATTGTATGATTTCACTCATATGTGGAATCTTAAAAAACAAAATAAATAAATAAAGCAAACAAAAACAAACTCTTAGATACAGAGAACAAATTAGTGTTTACCATAGGGGAAGTGGCTTGGGGAATGGGTGAAGTGGATAATAAGGATCAACTGTATGTTGATGGATGGCAACTAGACTGGAGGTGGTGGTCACTTTCTAGTGTATACAGAGGTATAATTATGATGCTGTACACCTGAAACTTATATAATAAAAAATAATGTGGGAGATAAGTAAGAAGAAGCAAGACTATAAGTGAAAGATACTAATATGAATGTAGTTACAATAGAAGGAGGCAACAAGACTGACAGGGAGACTAGGTCTCTGTATTAGTCATCTTGGACTGCCATAGCGAAATACCACAGACTGGGTGGCTTAAATAACAAAAATTTATTTTTTCACAGTTCTGAAGGCTAGAAATGCAAGATAGAGTTTGCCACCACATTTGGTTTCTGGTGAAGCCTCTTTCCCTGGCTTGTTAATGGCTACCTTCTTCCTGTGTCCTTACATGATCTTTCCTCTGTGTGCATGTGAAGAGAGAGAGCAGCTCTGGTGTCCCTCTCTTTTCATATAAGGATACCAGTCTTATAGGATTAGGCCCCAAATGTTAGGACATCATTTAACCTTAATTACCTCCTTTAAGGTCCTCTCTATAAATACAGTCACTTTGGGCTTAGGGCTTCAACATATGAATTTAAAAGGACACAGTTCAGTTCATAACAGTCCCCAAAGTGGAAATTTTTCAATGCAGGCAGAGAATTTGGAACGTAGTTTAGTTAGAATTAGGAAGCCATTGACACAAAAATTTGGATTAAGAGATTGACATCTGAAACTTTCATACAGTTTTCCTTAAAATCAGTGGAACTTCTTGATTGCCTTCCAGTAGGCCTGGAGCCAAATATGACATAGCCTATTGTTAAGATTCAAAAGTAATGATTATGCAGATATCTATGGAGTTTCATTTGAGAACAAGGAATAAATGAATTCTAAAGGACTCTTCATTTGTGATAGCATATAAATATAAATAAACTACATTTATTTAAACTCAGCTACTCATTCCAATCAAAACATTTGGCATTATAAGATTTTTCCCAACCCGAATCTGAACTATAGTCCTACATGTCTGCACAAACTCAGAGCCTCTATAAAATACTTGAAGCCAAATAATCCATTTGAACTAGACATGTGTTTTATTTTATAATTATTATAAAAATGTGAGTATCAATCAAAAAAATAAATCAGAGTTTCTGCCTTTGCTGACTGAATACAATTTTAGGTTGGTTCTTTTACTGCTTTATAAATCATTAAAAAGCTTTTGTCATTTCATTCATTTTTGGCTAGAGAAAGTTAGACATGATTTATGGAAATTTAAAATAAGGCAGTGAGAAGTGGAAAGATAAAAACACAATGTCATTAATTCACAGCTTAAAAATTCTGTCACCAAAAGGGGAAAAATATTTTGAGAATTTTTTTCTCATAATTTCCAATATTGCCTACATAATCAATTTATCACATAATTAAATATTACCTGGCTTTATCTTTGTCAACTCAGTGCTTATGCTTTTAATTTTTACTTAATTGGGTATGTTTTCCCATCTATTACAACAGATAAGTTACAAAGACGTTTTTTAAGTCTTTTCTATCAAAGTTTGTTAAAGAAAATGCAAAAGTAATTCATACTAGCTGTGATTTTTTAAAACCCTAAAAAGAATGTTTTTATAATTTATCATTTCAGACTGAAGATTGAAGAGTAGCAAAGGATATTTTGTCATGTGTGATAGTAACGCACCTGATTTCTGAGTAAAACATGGCAATGTAAGGATATTCATTCTGTCAACTACAATGCAGAGGACTCATTTGATTCTCAGGTAAGGGAACAACATAATCTGTGCTAACCCTGGTGTATCACTTTCGGTGGGCTTCCAAAATTCAACATTACATTGAGTGGTAAAGACGTCTCATTTGAATGAAAATGGATAACAAGTTTATTGTGAAAATATATAGTTGCAGTGTTTCGTAATCTTCCTAATAATAAACAAGAACATTTGGTGAGAAGGTGTATATTAAAAATCCAGGGAAGATAATATTTTTTAAAGTTGAACTGTCTTTTTATGTTCTCTGTTTTTATACCTTTAATTTGTTTGCATAACAAGGAAAGGCTGATGATAATTCTTTATCAGGTAGAGCAGAACCTGTCATAGGAAAGTAAGTATGCCTAGCCTGAACTATATTGAAAGAGTGATGAGAATTTGCCTAGAGGCCTAGGAAGTAACTTGATTTTGTTTTGTTTTGTTTTGTTTTCTAGCCTTGGGGAATGATTCATGGGGAGAAAAGGGGAGGTGCAGAAACAGAATACGGAAACATTGACAAACTAGTGTTCATGAAAAATTAATCAGTTGATCTAAGAAAGAAATGGAAATTTTTATTTGAGCCAAATTTGAGGATTATAACCCGGGAAGAGTATCTCAGAAAGCTCTAAGAATTGTTCCACCCCTTAGAATTCAAAGCACAGTTATGTAAGTTTTTTGAGACAGAGGGCTGTACATCAAATGATGTATTATTGACAGTTTACGTAATCCAGATCTAAGTGTCATCGTGGTAGGTCATGTGACCCCTTACAAGATCAAGAAGGAATGCTATCTTTTAAGAAGCTGTCTTGTTGATGCTAGGAGAATGTTGCACTTTACGGTTGTGCAGGTATTCCTGCTGCTGGGGGAGGCTTGGGCGATGCATAATACAGATGCACAATGCACAGTGGGGGGAGAGAGGAGGCCAAAGGGCAGAGAAGAATTTTTATGTTTAAATTTTTCTTGCCTTGTCATAAAATATGAATTTTACTTCACACCAGACAATTGAAGAGAGAGTAGAAGGGATCAGGTACTGTTTTACCATCTCAGTCACTAAGACCAGTAGCCTCACCTGATTACAATTCCCGGCTCTTTTCGTCTCTATCCCAAACTTACAAATGAGAAAACAAAGGCTCAGGGAGATGAAGTTAGTTTAGTAAGATCGTTTAATTTCTGCGTGGTAAAGATGTGTTTTTCATTATAGCTTGCCAAGCATTTTTTAATCTGACATGATAGTTATATGACAAAAAGTATTTATTTTCATGAAGAAGATACTTTTACCATGTAACATTTTAACTTCTAAAAATGTATTACTTACTTTGCTCTCTGATTTTAGAACTTCTAATTTTAACTGAATATAAAAAGAAAAATAGAAAAAGAATAACCATTTAAATGGACCTGTCAAACTATTACATGAATATGTACAATGTACCATGTTTCATGCATTATATTATAATATAATGATATATAATTATGTCAGGTATGATTTATTATATTAAATAAGTTTGTCTATACAAAATGTTACCTGAAAACTGGGTCCATCTCTTGGTGGGTGTCGAGCCAAAAGACGCAACCAAGCCAAAGAGCAGGAAAAGGAAGAATTTATTACTTGCAGCAAGTAAGGAGAACACCAGGGATCTTTCCCAAAGCAGCATCTCCCCGAACTGCAAAATTTTGGAATTTTTAAGCTAAGTGTACATGCATACTTATAAAGGGGCTTGGGCATTGTATGCATGTTCATGAAGGGGCTTGAGCAGAGAAAAATTCAGCATAGAATTGGGGCAAAGGTGGACAGAGTCCAAACTTCAGTTGACTGAAGTCAGAAATGGTCATCATCATCATTCCATCTTCCACCTGGTTGGGGGTCTTAGTTCCTGCAGAACTCAAAGATGTGTATCAGATTGTTATGTATATCCCTTGAGGAGGAACTAAGAATGTTTTATCACTGAACTATTGTTTCTTAACTGCTTTTCCTTTGTTCCTGCCTTCCCTCACTTCTCTTAAGATCATTAATTACTGAGAACCGTTCAAGGGCAAGCACTGTGGCCAGGCTTAGATCACAAAATGCCTTGAGCCAAAAATGGCTTCTCTTATGTCAAGAAAGCCCATGCCTGGTCTCTTTCTCTGGGGACCCACTACCCTATCTGCTTACAATACCTCAAAGGGAGGAGGGTGAAGTTAGTAGAGTTTTAGATGCTGGATTCCTAGGGTGACCTTGAGAGAGACTGGTCAGATTGTGTAACCTAGGGAGTTGCTGGAACTATTGGAGGTCTTTATCTTTAGGCTTTACGAATCCATGTGGAATTATTGTTTATCAGTTTACCTGTGGTTTTATCTAAACTAGAAGGGTCTAAATAAACCAGTGCTAAAAGAATGAGAGTTTAGATGGTGTGTGATAAACATAATTTTCTCTGGCCCCCTTTATTTTGTGATTCAGGATACACTTTGCAACATGTGGTTTCTTTTCCAATTCTCATTTATTCTTCCACAGCCACTATGCCGGCAAATTTTCCCCTTTCTCACCACTGACAAAATTTATAACTGAGTGTAAGTCATTTAAATCCCCTTGAATCAGTGCTTTGGTTTATATAAGAAAAATCTTGGAGCTGATGTTCAACAAAGTCCTTATACTTCGGAGTTTGAAATACTGACGTCTAGAGACTAACTTTTAAGCATCTGTCCTTAAACATAAAGGAGAGGATAAATTTTGTGTCAACTCAGCTTTAACTATCATCATCTCAAATGCCACACTGGAAAAATTATATAAATGTGATTTTTAAGTATAAAAAATAGAAAATGCAAAATTCTTATTTTCCAAATATTCACTAAAAATTTAAAAAGAAATTGCAATATAAAATCATAGTAGGGCTTCCCTGGTGGCACAGTGGCTAAGAATCCACCTGCCAATGCAGGGGACATGGGTTCAAGCCATGGTCCGGGAAGATCCCACATTCCACGGAGCAACTAAGCCCATGAGCCACAACTACTGAGCCTGCGCTCTACAGCCCGCAAGCCACAACAACTGAGCCCACGTGCCACAACTACTGAAGCCCGCGTGCCTAGAGCCCGCGCTCGGCAACAAGAGAGGCCACCGCAATGAGAAGCCCGCGCACCACGATGAAGAGTAGCCCCCGCTCGCCACAACTAGAGAAAGCCCGCACGCAGCAATGAAGACCCAACTCAGCCAAAAATAAATAAATAAAATAAATTTATTTTAAAATAATAATTAAAAAAATAATAAAATCATAGTAGCTTTCAAACATGGTGAATTTGATATTAAATCTACTCATTAAATTAGAAAAACAGTTGCTATAATGAAACTATTGATTCAAATGAATATTCATCACTTTTTCAGATATCAAAAGAATCAAAGCAACCACAAATGAAATAGAAAACTGACACATTGTTTTACTAGTTGTCTTAGTCTGCTCACACTGTCATTACCATAGACTGGATAGCTTAAACAAAATTTATTTTCTCACAGTTCTGGTAGCTGGAAAGTCCAAGAACAATGTTCTGGCAGCATTCAGTTTCCAGTGAGAGCTCTCTTCCTGGCTTGCATGTGGCCACCTTCTCTCCATGTCCTTATAAGGTAGAGAGAGAGAGCTCTGGTACTGAAACCGTGCAACGCAGATTGGGACTTGAACCCACGGTCTTTTAACTGAGGTCGCATACCTGGTCTCAGAACTTAATGAAGCTCCGGTTCTTGATGTCTCATCACAGAAAGAATTCAGTGAAAGACAAAGTGATAGGTAAGAAGTGCATTTATTAGAGAGAAACACACTCCACAGACAGAGTGTGGGCCATCTCAGAAGGCGAGAGCGGCCCCAGGTTATGGGGTTGTCAGTTTTTTGGGGGGTGGGTAATTTCATAGGCTAATGAGTGGGAGGAGTATTCCAGCTATTTTGGGGAAGGGGTGGGGATTTCCAGGAATTGGGCTACCGCCCACTTTTTGACCTTTATGGTCAACCTTGGAACTGTCATGGCGCCTGTGGGTGTGTCATTTAGCTGATGTGTTACAATGAGCGTATACTGAGGCTCAAGGTCTAATGGAAATTGACTCAACCACCATCTTGGACCTATTTGGTTCTAATCAGTTTATGTCATGTCCTCGGGCTATGTTATTCTTTTAAAGGTTGTGCCCTGCCCCTTCCCTCCTGTTTCAGTATCTCTTCCTCTTCTTACAAGTCCCCCATCTCTATTGGATCGGGTCTCACTCTTATGATATTTAACCTTTATCACCTCCTCACATGCCCTGTCTCCAAATACAGTCATGTTGGGGGTTAAGACTTCAACACAGAAATTTGGAGGGGACACAGTTCAGCTGAGCACTAGTAAACCCCAAATAATTTACTTTCAATAAAACATTATATTCTGTATAAAGGATACAAACGCTTTGTTACTTTTATCTCATGAAAAAATAAATCTACATAAAATGGAGGGAATTTCATTGTCTTCACAGTGCAGCCCTTTCCCTTTCCATTGAAAAGAGGTCCTCTATGAGGAGAGTGAGAAATTCCTTGAACTGGACTGGTAAAATCTGCCTCTTCTCTGTTTCATTTCCACCTCTGACCTGTTCATAGATTATCTTGGTAGGATGCCTGATGGGGTTGGCTTTGAGTGATATGACCTTCAGCACTTCCTTAAATATGAACATAAAAAGGATCAGCTTCTAGCAGTTTAAAGTGAAGTCAAGCAAACTACCAAAAAAAAAAGACAGTTTAACTTAAAATTTTACTCAACAGTTTACTCAAAATTTCTAGTTTTTTTTTAAGACTTACCACAGCCTAATTTAAATGAACAGATTCCTGGATTGTTCACTTTCAATTAGCTAATTATTGGCTAGAAACAAGTTTTCTGGCTTTCATCCCATTTCAAATAATGTAAAAGCTCCACTATGAGAAAATATGAATGGCTTACTTAATTTCCAAAATCATTATTTCATTTATTTTATTCAATATAGTTGGGCTTATTTTGAATAAACTTAAAAATCTAGTTTATTGATTCTACATGCAGCTGTATTTTTTAAAAAACTTCGTTTATGATGTGGTTTTATTAATTTGATTTTTAGTTTTCTTGTCATAAATAGGAATTCTCTAAATACTGATATATAATCTTTCTACTTGATCCAAAATAGGTTAAAACAAAACAAAACAACAGTCATCTTTTAATTTCTACTGCTATAACAAGGGACATATTTTAATTTATGCTTTTTTTTTCTTCCTTGTAAGTAGAATTATTTCTTGTAATGTTTTAGCATGGACACGTTTCTCTCATCCATCACTTTCTTTTTCCTAATTGCGGGAGCCCATCCCAACCCCTTCCCTTTAGACAATCCTGATTAACAACTTAGTGTATGTCCATGTGTATTTTTCTCCACATTTTAATAATCTTTATAGATCATATATATTAATATACATACTCATACACACATATTCAGAGTTGGGTTTTTCATACTGCTTTTACTTTTGTTTTTCATTACCCTGAGCAATTCTGCCATATATATCTTTATGTATAAGCTCTTACAAATTGTTTTTTGTTTGTTCGTTTGCTTGTTTTTTTGCCTCTACAGAATAGCTTTCTAGGAAAGGAATAGCTTTTTAAAAATTTTAGTAGATATTATCAGATTTTCATATTACATATCAATATAGAGACTTCTGGAACAGAAGGCTAAAAAGGTAAATCACATTACAGTTCAATGAGCAATCTAAGACAGTACCTTATACCACATATCCATACCAGCATTAGGTTTTAGAGCATTTTAAAATGTTCTCGGGTTAAATCGTTGTTATATTGATTTCTATTTCCCTGGTAATTAGTGAATTTCCTTTTTCCCAAGTGTATTAGTCATTTGGATTTGCTTTTGGTACATTGTGTATTCATATCTTCTGTCCATTTTTATATTGTATGTTTTGTCTTTTTTCTTGTCAATTTGTAAAAACTCTTTGTGTATTGCTCAAACTCGTTGCCTGCTATTTGCATTGCCATTTTTCTCAGATATATCATGTGTCTATTGATCTTGCATGTTATTTTGTTTTTGCCCTACAAATGGTTTAAATTTTATTTAGCAAAACTCTGAGTTTCTAGATACTCTAGGTTTCTAATATTATACATTAACTATCTAGATTTTCTTGCAGTATTGTAAGAAAAGATTTGGCATTTATATTCAACTAGTGTTAATTTTTGTAAATAGTGTGAGACAGAGATCTGTTTTAAATTTTTTCCAGGTTGATACATTGCTGTTTCAGCACTGCTTATTAAATAAATAGCCCATACTTTTTCTCATTGAATGCATCTATACAGTTGTATTAAATTCATTATTTTGATAAGGTATTCAATATAATATAGCATCCAAAAACACAGTGTTTAAAGCTGTTTTTTCAAAAAGTATTTGTTTATTTAAGGTTGCTTGTCCTCTAATGTACTAATGCAAGTTGGTAAGTGTGAAGATGGGATTCATAAATTCTATCTCCTTGCCATATGAGTACAATTCTTCTGAATTTGATGTGTATAGTAAACAAACTTAGTATTTCTACCATGCCAGTATTTCAACCCTTGTCAACCATAAAATCATTCATTTTTGCAAGCATTTTAATTATTTTTGTCACATATATACATATATGAGGATATATATCTTTATGCATATGTGCATATTATGTAAACATACATTTTCGTATATTGGATTGGCCAAAAAGTTCATTCGGGGTTGTACATATTATGGAAAAACCCAAATGAACTTTTTGGCCAACCCAATATTTGTGTGTGTGTGTGTGTGTGTGTGTGTGTGTGTGTTTGATATACTGTGTCTCCCAAGACTAGGTACAAATGAGATTTGTGATGCTTTGACTCATATACAATGTGTACACATACTAATTCTATGGGTAAAGCAGGAAGAAAGAACATTTAGGAAGGCTGTATGTGTCATACATTAAACCTTTGAATTTAGATATTTAGATAGTCTGTGTTTGGATCTATGTTGTGCTACTTAATGAGCTGTGTGATCTTAGGCTCCTTAACTGCATTACATCTAAATTTTCTCATCTGTAAAAAAGAGGTAACAAGTATTGAATAAGTGTGCGTTAAAAATTTAATAAAATATCTGGCTTCTATTAGTTGTTCAATATATAGTATTTCCTTTTTCTCCCTTTTGTTCCAGAGTATATTCAGTATAGTAATCTATAAAATTAGAAGAGGGATATAACCCCAAATCTCTCTTCTACTTAACTCTTTCACTCTAAACAGTTGATTCTGTTTCTCTGTTTACTTGTTTTGTCCAAAGTGAGAAAGATCAAGAAATACATAGAAGGTCCGTGATTTGCTTTCATTGCTACTTTAATGCATTTATACCTTTCAGTGTCTATTTCTCTTCTTTGCTTCCTGAGTACCCAGTCTCTACTTCTTCCCACTAGCCAATGGCAGCACTTTGGACTCTGGTCAAGCCCATTCTCATTTACTCCTCTCAAATTCCTCATGTCCTAATAGCTTCCTACATGTTTTTGTATCAAAAGGTAGGTTGATATATAATTTTACACTCATTTTAAATTTTCACAATCATCCTGAGAAGTAAGTATTATTATTATATCAATGTTACAAAAGAGACTATATGACTGGTCCAAGATCACTAAACCAAAAAATAGCAAAGCCAGGATACAAACAAAGACTTTCTGATTACAAATTACATGTACTTTTTGCTGTCCCTTATTCGTATATGACTATTCAGCATATGTCTGAATTAAGATGATAATGATTAAGAATCAATTAATGCAGAATTTTCCAAAATTTAACTGATTTGAGTCAACATTTAATAGATTTATTTGGTCACAGAAATAAATGTGTGTGCATGAGTGTAAATCAATTACTTTACATCTCAACAGATACTTTTAAGATTTTACCCCTAATAAAAAAAAATTATATTTCAAAAAGAGGTCAAATAGGTTTAAATGTAGAAATATTTCAAATGCCACAAGAGAGTGAGAAACTAGAGTAAAAACTAGAGGTTAGTATTGCTATTTATGGAAGGAACACCTTTACCAGGGCCACCTATAGCTCTCAAAATGTCACTGGTCCTGGTAATTTGACATCTCAGATAGTTCCTCACTTTACGATTCCACGTACTCAAATATAAGATACTACATTTATTTTATACAGAATAGCATGCACTCTTTGGCAAAGTATCATGAAAATGCATATTTTTATTAGAGTTGCCAAATTTAGCAAATAAAAATACAGAGTGCCCAATTAAATTTAAATTTCAGAGAAACAACAAATATTATTTTTAATATAAGGATGTGCCGTGCAATATTTGGGACACACTTATAATAATGAGTATTCATTTTTTTTTATTTGAATTCAAATTTAACTGGGCATCTTATGCTTTATCTGGCAACTCCAATTTCTATATATCTATAATAATACTACAGCTAAAAAAAACTCATATTGATGTTCAAAACAATAGTAACCACTAACATCTAAACAGGATTATCACATTGCAGAAACCTATTTTTTAAATTGTGGTAAAACACACATAACATAAAATTTATCATCTTAACCATTTTTAAGTATATAGTTCTATAGTGTTAAGTATTTTCACATTGTTGTACAATCAATCTCCAGAACCCTTCTCAACTTGCAAAACTGAAATTCTTTTCCCATTGAGCAACTCACCATTCCTGCCTTCATCCAGCCCCTGTCAACCACCTGTCTACTTTCTGTCTTTTATTTGATCACTTTAGGTACCTCATATAAGTGGAATCATACAGTATTTGTCTTTTTGTGACTAGGTTATTTCACTTAGCATAGTCTTCTCAGGGTTCATCCATGTTGTATTATGTGTCAGAATTTCCTGAGTTTTTAAAGGCTGAATAATATTCCATTTTTACTTATCCATTCATCTGTCAAGGGACACATGGGTTGCTTCCACTTTTTGGCTATTGTGGACATTGCTATAGGGTTGGTGTCTTAGTCCCTTCAGGCTGCTATAACAAAATACCATAGACCCGGTAGCCTAAAAACAACAAAAATATATTTTTCACAGTTCTGGAGGTGGGAAGTCTGAGCTCAGGGTACCAGCATGATCACACGAGGGCCCTCTTCCAAGTTGCAGACTTTTCATCATGTTCTTACATGATGAAAGAAACTGGGGAGCTCTGTGAGGTCTCTTTTATCAGATCACTAATCCCATTCATGAGGATTCTACTGTCAACCCATTTATCTCCCAAAGGCCCCAGCTCCTAACACCATCACACTAGGCATTAGGATTCTAACAGGTGAATATTGGAGTGACACAAAAATTCAAACCATAGTGATTGCTTTTTTCTGAGGCTGTTCTCCTTGGCTTGTAGATGGCCATCTTCTCCCTGTGTCTTCACATGATCTTTCCTCTGAGTAGATAGGTGTCCTAATTTCCTCTTTGTTAAAAACACCAGTCATACTAGATTAGGGTCAAACTGATTTTAATTTAATTGCCACTTGAAAGACCCTATATGCAAATATAATCACATTCTAAGGTCCTGGAGGTTAGGAATTCAACATATGAATTTGGAGAAACACAACTTAGTCCATAATAGGTGGAATTGCTGGATCATATGGTAGTTATATTTTTAATTTTTTGAAGAAACTCCATGTACTTTTCATAGCAGCTGCACCATTTTTCATTCCCACCAACAGTGCACAAGGGTTCCCTTTTCTCCACATCCTTGACAACACTTGTTATATTTGGTTTTTAATAGTAGACATCCTAATGGGTGTGAGGTGGTATCTCTTTGTGGTTTTGATTTGCATTTTCCTAATGTTGAGCATCTCTTTATGCACTGGTAGGCCATGTGTATCTCCTCTTTGCAGAAATATCTAATCAAGTCCTTTGCCCATTTTTTAATTGGATTGTTTTGTTGTTGAGTTGTAGGATTTCTTTCTGTATTCCAGATATTGTTGACTCCTTATCAGATAAGTGATATGCAAATATTTTCTTTCATTCTGTAGGTTACCTTTTCACTCCACTGATTGCATCCTTTGAGGCACAAAAATTTTTACATTGATGTAATCTAATTTATCTATTTTAACTTTTGTTGCCTATGCTTTTGGTGTCATATCAAAGAAGCCATTTCAATGTCCAACGTCATGAAGTTTTTCCCCTATGTTTTCTTCTAAAAGTTTATAATTTTAGCTCTTAAATTTAGGCCTTTGAACCATTTTGAGTTAATTTTTGTATATGATGTAAGGTAAGTATCCAACTTTATTCTTTTGTATGGGAATATTCAGTTTCCCTAACACTATTTCTTGAAAAGACTTTCATTTCCCATTGAATAGTCTTGGCACTTTTATCAAAGATCATTTGACCTTATAAAGGAGAATGTATTTCTGGGCTCTCTATTCTATTCCATTGATCTGTATGTGTATCTTTACTCCAGTGCCATACTGGTTTGATTACTATAGCTTTGTAATAAGTTTTGAAATCAGGAAGTGTGAGCATTTCAACTTTGTTCTTCTTTTTTCAAGATTTGGTAGTTATTTGAGGTCCCTTGAGATTCCATTGAATTTTGGGATAGATATTTCTATTTCTGCAAAAAAAAAAAATACCATGGTATTTTGATAGAGATTGCATAAGTCTATTTTTTTGATGGATAGTTATTCTATTCTTTATTTTCCAATATACTTCCTAGAAATTAGAGTCATTTCTAATTTTATTAGTTTGGATATTATTTCTCAGTGGGAGGTAGAATGATAAAGACATTACCATGCAGCAAGAAGTAGCACTTCTGAGAAGGATAGCATAAAGAGAAAAATAAAAGACTTGGTGTACAAGTTACGAAAGTTAGGAAAAAGTGGGTATAAATGTGTATAGTCTGCTCAGGCTGCCATTACAAAATATCACAGAAGTGGTGGCTTAAACAACGGAAGTATATCTTCTCATATTTCTAGAGAGTACAGGTGCAAGATCAAGGCATCTTCAGGACTGGTTTCTGGTGAGGTCTCTCTTCCCAATTTGCGTCTTGCTGTGTCCTCACATGGCCTTTCCTCTGTGCTTAAAGAAAGAGATGGTGAGTTCACTCATGTCTCTTCTTTTCTTGTAGGGACACCAGTCCTATTGGATTAAAGCTCCATATGACCTCATTTAACCTTATGACCTCATTTAACCTTAAAGACCTTATCTTTTTTTTTTTTTAATCAGTCATCAATTTTATACACATCAGTGTATACATGTCAATCCCAATCGCCCAATTCAGCACACCACCATCCCCACCCCACCGTGGTTTTTCCCCCTTTGGTGTCCATACATTTGTTCTCTACATCTGTGGAAAGACCTTATCTTGAATTATAGTCACATTGGGTTTTAGGCTTCAACATATGAATTTGAGGGTTGGGGGAATTCAGTTCATAATAACATGGATTGGAAAATAAGGAATAAGAATTGTATGTCACTAACAGATAGTGACAGCCTCTTGTTGAATGGCCACCTGTGCTGTTTTGGACAGAACTGGCAAAATAGAGTCATAATAGATTTCCAGAGTCTAGTATTAAATTAAGAGAGTTCATACAGTGTCCAAAGTTGTGAAAAACTAACCTTTTGTGAATGAAAAGACTACCTTCACTCATTCAATGGCATTTTAAAAATTACACACAATCATTCTTTACTTTTTGAAAATAAACAAGTAGGATGAAAACATTTATATATCCAGACATTCAGTTTACATTTTGAAGAGTGGATTCTAAGGCACTGAGTAGGATTACAGTAATACTTTTCATTTCCTTCAATTTAAATAAATTTTAAATTATTTTAATTTAATTTAATAAACCTTCCTGAAAAATAAAAAACACTGAGTCTTTATTAACATTGCAGTGAAAAAATGTAAGCCAGTGTATAAATCACCTGGATGCCAGAGTGATGATTTATTTTTAAAATAAAATTGCTCTAGCTTCTCCATAATCTCTTAACTTCCAAAAAACTAAAGCAAAAGTTTAAAACAATTAGAAGAACTACTTAGAATTTTGGAGTGACACTATATATGAATGAAATTTCAAAATTCTTATTTAAACACAAATTGACATTTTTACCATGATAAAATATGAGAAGACTACATCCTAGAGAAATAACTGTCTTCTAAAATTATATCAAATAACTACACTATTTCAAGCAACACCGCATAAGTCAGAACTCTTCACAGGTTTTCAAACAGCCTTTAAAACCACCATTTTCGGGCTTCCCTGGTGGCGCAGTGGTTGAGAATCTGCCCGCCAATGCAGGGCACACGGGTTCGAGCCCTGGTCTGGGAGGATCCCACATGCCGCGGAGCGACTAGGCCCGTGAGCCACAAATACTGAGCTTGCGCGTCTGGAGCCTGTGCTCCGCAACAAGAGAGGCCGCGATAGCGAGAGGCCCGCGCACCGCGATGAAGAGTGGCCCCCGCTTGCCACAACTAGAGAAAGCCCTCGCACAGAAACGAAGACCCAACACAGCCATAAATAAAGAAATAAATAAATTAAAAAAAGAAAAAAGAAAAGAGCCTCTTATTCTAAAAAAAAAAAAAAAAAAAAACCCACCATTTTCTTCACCAAGATTATGAATTTAAAACAGTATTTACCAATTCTTTCTTAAATAATATTAAGTTCACCGTATCACAATTTATTATGTACTTATCTAATTACTTATTATATTCTTATTTATTCTTTTTAAAACATTAACAGCTTGAGTTTAAACCATTCCCAGCTATTATTTGGAAATTATGTCTGCTTGAAGTCAAGTGGTTCACTATTTGGAGTGACAATAGTTTTGCAAACTCACTGATAGTAAGTTCCAGCTTCACTACTTTTGGAAGCAAGTTAATTTCCATCTATTTCACTGCCAGAGGTAGCAAATTTTAGGCAAGGGCAGCTGACTTGCAAGTAGGACATTGTATAACAAGAGTATTAGCATAAGAAGATGGTGGATTATAGCCATAATGTGAATTAAGACCTGGGAGATGTTCCAAATCTATCACTTCCAATGCATGTGACTTTGGGGAAATAATTTAAATTAATTATCCTTGATTTTTCTTTTAACTATTAAAATGGAAATGGTGAAATAAAATTAAATAAATAAAATCAAATTTTAAAATGATGGTAATATTTTCCTATCTATTCAAAGAGATGTTGTAAGGACCAAATGGCTGTGAAAATGCCTAGAATAGAGAATTTAAAATAGAATTTATTGAAGAATGTTATATAAAAACTTTACATGTGCTTTAAAGACACATGGAGTTATAGTTCTAATTTTTGGTTAAGATAATTTTTGTTCCTAGAACAATATTTTGATATATATGAGAAGCCAGTAAGTTTCATCTGGCATGCAGAAATGATGTCTTTTTCAGTTTTGCCAAATGTTCAGTATTTGAAAATCTGATATTCCTTCATATCAATCGTCCAATGTTCAGCAATTCATCCTCAAAATTATATATATATTATATATATATAGTGGTATACTATATACCACTGGGTAAGAACGATATGGAAATGGCCAGAGTTACCACCTCCCTTTGATTTAATCTTAAATAAACATATTAGCTGCAGATAACTAGGACTACACTTTATCAGATTTTTTTTAAATAAAAATATATACCAGAAAACAGAAAAACCTGCATTCTTATCTCCCTTCTGTGACTCACCCTTCTTGTATGACTTTGGACTGCTCGTCTGACCTTTTAGATACTTGGCAAAGTCTATTCAAAAATGGGAGAATATATCATGATTCATATCTCAAAAGAAACAGTATTCTCTTAAGCTTCCTTCAAATATTAAGATGCTTAAAATCAGTATAAAACATCTGTCTAAAACGTCTACATATTTCAAAAGAAAGTTTTCTACAAATTTAATTCCTTACTTTTTGTATTAAAAAGAGGCTATATTATTGAAGAAGAGGTATTCTTGTGTTACATATTCATAAACCAAGTAATTTCTATACTGCCTGTGGGACATCAGCCATAAGGAAATACAGTATTATTAAAACATAAAGAAAATTAAAAATAAGCAAAAAGTGCATTTTAAATTAGTTTATTTGATTGCACAATACACATTAAACCTGAGAACTATCTGACAAGTAAGTTTACAAAGTGAGATTAGCTCTGTTCCAGTGACATGTAATTTTGATAAAGTAAGTGATTAAGTTCCTTATATTTAGTGGAAGGGAAACTGTTCTGAAAGTAGTAGGTGGGATCATTGTAATTCACATATAAATTATTTTGTTTATAATAAAATGCAGCTGAAGCAAGATAAGGCTGAATCAGTTACCAACATATGTTCTCGCATCTCTTGGGCAGTCATTTCTGGAGGGTGATTAGCAAACTGGAAAGTTTTAATTTGAATTGGCCAAGTTTCTAAAACTGGATCATGAACATATGTGGTCAAATGGCAGTCCCCTGAGATCAGGAATCACTTATTCCAATTTTACATTAGCTAGTATCTTAACAAAGTTGCATATTTGATCTGCAGTTTGCAGTTTTCCAGAATTATTATCAAAATGATAAGACCAGGGGAATAAGCTTACATAATTAGTATTCTGACTTTGGCATTGTAAGAAAAACAAGTTGTGGAGAAAAGCAAAAAATGGAGAGACATGATATTTTGCCTGATTTTGCCATTTCTATCTGTGTGAAAAATTTGCCCTCTCATTCTCATATGATTAATGACTAAATCTTTTTTGGGCCCTTCAGCTCCTCATTTTGTGAGCCTTGGTATCATCACCTCTGAATTGAGGAAACTCATTTTTGGATTATTGAGAAAAGCAAATGAGCTAATAAATGTTACATTCTTAGCACAGTACCTAACTCGTAATTTCTCGAAAAAGGTTAAAAATTAGTATTAATAGCAGGCACTCAATCAACATTGGTTCTCTTCAAAACCCTTATTACCTAATCCCCCAAATTTTAGTTTCTCTTCTTTACATTATATTAAATATTATATCAGCGATCAGTACATACCATGGTACTTTAATTTTGCCATGAGCCTATTATTTTAAAGAATCCCAAGAATGTATGGAGGACACCAAAATTCTATTAATTAAATGAGGAATGAACCATGAACTAAAGAAGATGAATCTATAAGATTAAAGGAACAGATGTTACACTAAAAAAAAAAAAAAAAGTCGGAAGTTGAAATAAGCTGCTTTTCAACCTTTAAAGTGGCCTTTCTTAAAAACTAGTTATTGGCTATTTTGTCCTATGTAGGTGTTTTCACACCTGAGGTCTCATAAAGGATATCTCATTTATCAAGTATAAACATAAGTGTCTGATAAGTTGTTTTTAAACCTGCTTTGATGAGGTGGACACTGGAGAGTCACACACACAAAAAAAATGTGGAATTTTTTGTCTTAGTCTATAATTGAAAAGAAAATCTGTAAGTTATACACACAACCATTTTCCCAGTTACATAGTTAAAAATGGCTGCTTTGACTCCGGCTTCAAGAAAAAAAAATCCTAAGTAGTCTTGTTGGTCATTAGTACCCTGTGCATCTCTGCTTAAAGTCCTTTTAGGGCTTTCCACCTCAGGACGCAGGATGAAAGAGTGAGCATATTCATATCTCTAACCTTCCACCAAAAGTCTTCCAGAATTACAGAAAATATACCTACCCCTCCAAGGAAAACAGCAACAACAAAACCTTATCAGTTCCATAAAGAAGAAAAGGAAAAAGCCTTGGAATAGAATATTTGAGAAAATGCCAAATAATAGGTTAGAACTAATAGACAACAGAATAGAGGCAAAGTAAATACAAAAGATGACTACACACTGCAGCATTTGATGATGCCATTAGCATCATCAGAATGAACCTATCTGAATGACAGTGTAGAGGCCTGAGATCAAGGTGAACTGATCTGCTGTGTTAACTCCAGAGCAGCCATCAGATTCTGGAGAACAAGGAGAAAACATCGGGCAGGTGACTAAATATACCTGTTGCCTCAGTTTCCAGGGAATAATTATATCTACCTCTGGCATTATGGTTAGTGTAAGTGAATTAGTAGGCATAAAGTATTTATTATTGCTGTTATTATTGTTATCTTAGATACAAGGCTTTTCCTGCTGTGTTTCTTAACTTTCTAAGTAGTTAATATTTTAGTCAGGGTAGTTATTTATTTCTATTTCATTGGAAAATGATAAGAATATAGAAATACTATTACATTTTATAAACCACCATTTACATATTAAAAGTGTATGCTATCTGCTTGAGTGATAATGTCTATTAAATACATTTTATTAATCAACATTTTCATTTTTTAGTCTAGTTTATGGGTGTTAATGCTATCACAATATGGTCTTTTTTCTTTAACTTCTATTAGAGTATAGTTGATTTACAATGTTGTGTTAGTTTCTGCTGTACAGCAAAATGAATCAGTTATACATAGACATATATACACTCTTTTTAAGATTCTCTTCCCATATAGGCCATTACAGAGTTTGAGTAGAGTTCCTCATGCTATACAGTAGGTCCTTATTAGTTATCTATTTTATATACAGTGGTGTGTATATGTCAATCCCAATCTCCCAATTTATCCCTCCCCTGCTTTTTCCCCCTGGTTACCATAAGTTTCTTTTCTATATCTGTGACTCTGTTTCTGTTTTGTAAGTTCATTTGTATCATTTTTTTAGATTCCACATGTAAGAGATATCATATGATATTTGTCTTTCTCTGTCTGACTTACTTCACTCAGTATGACAATCTCTGTGTCTATCCTTGTTACTGCAGATGGCATTATTTCATTCTTCTTTATGGCTGCATAATATTCCATTGTATATAAGTACCACATCTTCTTTATCCATTCATCTGTCAATGGACATTTAGGTTGCTTCCATGTCTTGGCTATTGTAAATACGTAGTGCTGCTATGAACATTGGGCTGCATGTATCTTTTTGAATTATAGTTTTGTCCTGGTATGTGCCCAGGAGTGGGATTGCTGGATCATATGGTAGTTCTATTTTTAGTTTTTTAAGGAACCTCCTTACTGTTCTCCATAATTGTTGTACCAGATTACATTCCCACCAACAGTGTAGGAGGGTTCCCTTTTCTCCATACCCTCTCTAGCATTTATTGTTTGTAGACTTTTTCATGATGGCCATTCTAACCAGTGTGAGGTGATACCTCATTGTAGTTTTGTTTGTTTTTTTTAATAGTAATCTTTTATTTATTTATTTATTTATTTTTGGCTGTGTTGGGTCTTTGTTTCTGTGCGAGGGCTTTCTCTAGTTGCGGCAAGCAGGGGCCACTCTTCATCGTGGTGCGCGGGCCTTTCACTGTCGCGGCCTCTCTTGTTGCGGGGCACAGGCTCCAGACGCGCAGGCTCAGTAGTTGTGGGTCACGGGCCTAGTTGCTCTGCGGCATGTGGGATCCTCCCAGACCAGGGCTCGAACCTGTGTTCCCTGCATTAGCAGGCAGATTCTCAACCACTGCGCCACCAGGGAAGCCCCTCATTGTAGTTTTGATCTGCATTTCTCTGATAATTAGTGATGCTGAGCATATTTTCATGTAATGCTATCACAATATGTTTTAATTTGCACTTCCATGATCATGAATGATGTTGTGCATCTTTTCATGTGCTTATTGGCCAATGGTCATTCTCTCTGGGATATTTTTGTTCAAATCTTTAAATTGTTTTTGAGTTACTTATCTGTCTCTTATTGATTCATAGAAGTTCCATATACCTTTTACATGCAACTACTTAGTGGTATATAGATACAAACTTTCATGATTTTATTCTTGCCATTTGGTGGGCAAAAAATTTCTTATTTTTAATTAATAGAGTACAACTTATGTATCTCTTAGTTTATGCTCAATATTTTTGTGTCCTATTCAAGAAATCTTTACCCTCTTCCCCAAGATCATAAAGATACTCTCCTATTTTATCTTCTAAAAATGTACTATGATATCTTTCATAGTTAGTCTATATCAATCTAGAATTGACTTTTATGCCCTTTGTTCCATATGGATATTCAACTCACCTAACACTACTTCTTTAAACCTGCCCTTTCCTTGTTTTCATTGATCACTGCAATGATCTTTTTGTAATAAATCGAGGCCCAGTATATTCTCTCTTTCTCTCTCTCTCTCTCTCTCTCTCTCTCTCTAACTTTGTTCTTCAAGATTTCCCAGGCTATTCCTGGTCCTTTGCATTTCCATATAAATTTAAAAATCGGCCTATAAATTTACACACACACACACACACAGTTGCTGGAATTTAAACTAGAATTGCATTGAATCAATAAATCAATTTAAGGGAAATTAAAAATTATACAAGACTGATTTTTCAAATCTATGGACATGGTATATTAACATTCCCTTTATTTAGGTCTTAAATTCCTCTCAGTAATGTTTTATAGTTTTCTGTGTAGAGACTTTGAAGGTCTTTTGAAAGATTAATTCCTAATTTTTGTTTGCTATCATAAAAAGTAATGTTTTAAATCTTTATTTGTGGGACTTTCCTGGTGGTGCAGTAGTTAAGAATCTGCCTGCCAATGCAGGGGACATGGGTTCAAGCCCTGATCCAGTAAGATCCCACATGCCTCGGAGCAACTAAGCCCATGCGCCACAACTACTGAGCCTGCGCTCTAGAGTCCACATGCCACAACTACTGAGCCCACATGCCACAACTACTGAAGCCCACGCGCCTAGAGCCCGTGCTCCCCAACAAAGAGAAGCCACTGCAATGAGAAGGCCACACACTGCAATAAAGAGTAACCCCCACTCGCCGCAACTAGAGAAAGCTCGCGCACAGCAATGAAGTCCCAGCGCAGCCAAAAAAAAAAAAAAAAAAAATCTGTTAGAACTTCATTGGAATTCGAACTGACTTTTTCTTAATTTTTAACTCATATCCTATGACCTTTATTAATTCACTTATGGATTCTAATATTTTGTACATTCTTTTAGATTATTTTTCTATACAAATTTTACCTATTTTGTCTAATTGTTTTGTCTTTTATTTCTCTTTCATGACTTGTACTGGCTAGAATTGCCACTTCTAGGTTTGTAGATTAGATACTCTATTTTACAAAACTCCATTTCTGAATAGACGAACGTATTATGTATCTCTTGTAAGCAGTATATCACTGTGTGTGTGTATATGTGTGTATTTATGCAATCTAACACATTTAGTCTTTTAATTGAAGTATTTAACCCATTTACATTTTATGAAATTACTGAAACATTACAATTTTATCTATCATTTTGCAATTTTTTTCTATCTGTTCCACCATAGATATCCCTCTTATTTTATATCCTTTTTTAAAAATAAATTTTCTTTTATATCTTTAAAATGCTGATAAAGGTACAATTAACCTAGAAATTTCTGGTCACCTAAAGTACATTCAAATTTGAAAAATAAATTAAACACATTTTGAGACATACGAAGAATAATAATTTAGCTTTTATACATCCTATTTAAAAACACTAAAGGATATACCTTAACAAAAAGAAACATGAATTCAGAAGGAGTGGGTTGAAAGTGACCTTTATCAGCACAGAAACAGATTAAATACTGAAAAAAATGTTAACTCTAAAAAATGTTAACTATTTTTTAAAGATGTAATAATAACTCTAGATGAAAATAACCTTCATGGAGATTCATGGAGGTAGAGGTAGAATTGTTCATTATACATTGAAAGCATGCTAATAACCTTGTACGGGGAGAAAGGAAGACTGAGATCCTGAACAAACAAAATATGCGTTACTAATAAAAAATATTTTAAAACACATACATAAACAAGTAATCAGAATTTGAAAATAAAAGAAACATAAAAAAAATTTAATTCAATAGAAAGCAAGAAGAAAAAGGAAGGAAAAAATGGATAATATTTAAAAATCCAAATATGACATAAAGCAAGGATAATTATATTGTTTATCAAAATTAATATAAACATATTAAACTCATCAATTATGAAAAACCATGACACCATAGGCTTAAAGAAGAACTAAACAAGATGTCACTGTACACTGCTTACAAGAGACACACCTAAAGGAAAATGGCACAGAACATTTTTAAATGAGAAGATTAAAAAGTACATACCAGAAATCAATTGAAGTAATGCTAATATAAGACAAAATTTAGTAAGAAATAATTTTTAGGAATAAAGGCTAAAATCATATTAGGATAAAATGGATAATCATTTTAAAAGGTGGACCCATGAATCTAACAGAGTATACTCAAATTATACTATAAAAATGAATGAAATTATAAAAGCATACAAGAAAAAAATTTAACATATCTTTGTTAAACATCTCAACTCAATCAGACAGATGAAAATAAAAAATGGAAGAATGCTCATCTGTAATAGTGCTTTATTATTAAAGGTCATTATAAGTCTGATCACTTTATATTACTCATAACTAGAAAATATTAAAAATTATAAGAAAATCAGTAAAGACATTTTATAAATAAATGCAGTCAAATAGTATATAATGATGTATTTCTATTTCTAGAAAATCTTCACATCAAGAAAAAAATTTTAAACTTATGACAGAGAGATAAGATGTTTCTTTCAAAGGCAGAAAATGTTTTAGAGTCTACAGAGCTTCACACTTATACTAATTATTTTTCAAGTAGAAATTTTAATTGATATTTTTTAAATATATAAAGTTTGGAACTGCTTACCAAGAATAATTTATGTACAAAAATGGAAAAAAAAATACCACAAATTTATTTAGCTAATCCTGGACACTGTGTAAATCCTGTGTAAAACTTAGATTAAATAAGTTTCTTGACCATCTTTATCATAATAGAATATATGATAATAAAAGTGCAATAAGGAAATGAAGCAAAATGCAAAATCAAAATAACCTATAACAAAAATTTACAACCACTCAACAGTAATTAGAAACAGTTGCATGTTTAAGGACGTACCTTGTCAGACCTAGTAATTGCACCCCAGTATTTTCTGTGTGACAGTAACTTTTATATAGTAGCTAATCCAAAATCGAAGTTATATGCAATAGCAGTCTATATAATGTTTCTTAACTTATGAATGACAGAACTTCTGATTGATGTTATAAATAACTCATGTGGGGGATTCTGCTTCTATCCTTGTGGTTGCATCCCCCAATGTTCATATGTTGTAGTACTAAACCCCAGTAACCCAGAATGTGACCTTATTTGCCAATAGGGTTTTTGCATATGTAACTAGTTAATATAAGGTCATACTTGAGTAGGATGGGCCCCTAATCCAACATGACTGATGCCCTTATAATAAGAGAAAATTTGGATACAGCAATGTGCCGAGAGGGAACGCCATATGATGATTGGAGTTAGGCTGCCCAAACAAGGAACTACCAGAGACTAGGAGAGAGGCCTGGAACAGATTCTTCTCTAGTGCCTTCTAAGGCAGCATGGCCCAGTCAATACCTTGAGTTCAGTCTTCTAGCCTCCAGAACTGTGAGACAATAAATTTCTGTTATTTAAACCACTTGGTATGTGGTATTTTGTTATAACAGCCCTAGAAAACTAACACAAACCTTGATAGACTGAAAGGGACTAACCTTACAATCCTGCCATAAATAAGTAGAAAATTGGAAAAAAATGTATCCAACTATTTAAAACATTGAAAAATGGTATTTTATCATAAAATAAAGGTTACTGTACAACTTCCCTGAACAAGTTTAAAGACAATCTTAGAAAGAGTCAAAATTGTCTTTGAGTATCTTGCTGCCTGTGCCATGGTCAATGATAGAAATAAAATAGCAACCTAGAAATTACTCAATTAAGCCAAAGATAGGCAGTTAAAAAGGAAAGAAGGAGCAGATGGGAAAAATAGAAAACAACTACCAAGACAGTAGGCTTAAACTCAAACATTTCAATAATTACATTAAAAATAAACTATTTAACATCCTATTTAAAAGATCCAAATATGTTGGTGAGAAATAACCTTTAAATATAAGGATACAGATGATAGTATAGATTATATTAAAGTAAAAGTATGGAAAAGGCCATACCAAGCAAACACTAATCATAAAAAGCTGAATTTAATATACAGTGGTAGTTGACATTATAAAGATAACAAATATAATTACCAGAGAGAAAGAAGGACAATTCATAATGATAAAAGAATCAATTTATAAAGAAAACATGGAAATCCTAAAGTTGTATGCATCTGATTAGAGAGCTTCAGAATACATGAAGCAAAAACATAATGAAAATGAATTAGACAAATCCACAATTATACTTGGAGCATTCAACACTCATCTAATAATTAATGGAACAAACAGAAAAACTGGAAGTAAATAAGCCTAAAAATCCATTCAACCTACTTGACCTAATTGGCATTTATTGAACACAATGCCCAACAACAGAAGAATACACAAGTGCATAGGAAACAGTCATTGAGATAAACCATATGCAGTGCCATAAAACAAGTCTCAATAAATGTTTTTAAAATGGATCATATAGAATATTTTCTTTGACTGAAAACAGTATTAAACTAAGAATCAGTCATAGAAAAATATCTGGAAAAATAGTAAGTATTTGAAATGTAAGTAACACAATTCTAAATAAACCATGGGTCAAAAAATATAAGAAAAATTTTAAAATATTTTGAATTGGATAAAAATTAAAGTATGACACCAAAATTTATGGTTTAGGAAGGATGATGTCATGGAAATGGTGGAGTAGAGTTCTCCAAGAAGCATTTCCTCACTGAAGCAACTGTTAAGAAGGTACAAATTGACAAGATCAACTTTTTTGGAACTCCGGAATGTAATAAAAATTATAGCAACAAGGTGCAGGATTCAAAATCAACATGTAAAAGTCTGTTGTGTTTCTATACACTAACAATGAACCATCTGAAGAACAAATAGGTCATCAATCCCATTTACAATAGCACCAAAAAGAAAAAAGTACTTATGAATAAACTTAACTAGTTAGGTGAAAGACTTCTACACTGAAAAGTGCAAAATATTGTAAAAGAAATGAAAGAAGACACAAACACATAGAAAGATATCCCCTATCCATGGATTCGAAGACTTAATATTATTACAATATCCATAGTACCCAAAGTGATCTATAAATTTAATGCAATCCCCGTCAACAACATAATTGCATTTTTTTATAGAAATAGGAAAAAAATTCTACAATTTTTATGGAACCACAAAAGGCCATGGTTGGCCAAATCAATCCTGAGAAAGAACAAAGCTGGAGGCATAATATTTTCTGATTTTAAAATATATTATAAAACTACAGTAATCAAAACAATGCTGGCAGAAAGACAGACAAATAGCTTCTGTAGCATCAGTTCTGATTTTATTTCTCTCTTTTCTGATTTTATTTGTTCTTTTGATTTTATTTATTTGCATCTTCTCTCTCTCCTCTTTTCTCAGTCTAGCTAAGTGTTTCTCAATTTTATCTCTGTAGAGAGAATCAACAAAACCAACGTTTGGCTCTTTGAAACAATCAACAAAATTCATAAACTATTAAATAGACCAACCAAGTGAAAACAGAAGGGTCAAATTACTACAATCAGAAATTAAAGTGATGACATTAATACAGACTTTAGAGAAATAAAATGTGTATAAGAGAATGCTATGAATAATTATACACCAATAAATTAGACGACATAGGTGAAATGAACAATTTCCTAGGAACACACAAATTACCTAAACTGACTCAAGATGAAATAATAAATCAGAACAGACATATAACAAATAAGGAGATGAATTAGCAGTTAAAACCTCTAAAAAGAAGAAACCTGAGGAGCATCTTCAATGGTGAATCGGAAGACTCAATAATATATATATATATTTTTAAAGAAATTCACGTTCTTTTATTTATTTATTTATTTATTTATTTATTTATTTATTTATTTATTTATGACTGTGTTGAGTCTTCGTTTCTGTGCGAGGGCTTTCTCTAGTTGCGGCAAGTGGGGACCACTCTTCATCGTGGTGCGTGGGCCTCTCACCATCGCGGCCTCTCTTGTTGCGGAGCACAGGCTCCAGACGCGCAGGCTCAGTAATTGTGGCTCACGGGACCAGTTGCTCCGTGGCATGTGGGATCTTCCCAGACCAGGGCTCGAACCCGTGTCCCCTGCATTGGCAGGCAGATTCTCAACCACTGCGCCACCAGGGAAGCCCTCAATAATATTAAGATGTCGATTCTATTTGCATTTATCTATAGATTCAATAAAGTTTCAGTAAAAATTCGAACAGGCATTTTTCTTCTAGAAAGTCCTAAGCTGATTATAAAATTCATGGGGAAATTTATTTTTCCAGTTTTATTGGGCTATAATTGATATATATATATAACATTGTGTATTTTTAAGGTATACAACTTGTTGACTTGATACTTACATTTTGGAATGATTACTACCATACCATTGGCTAACACCTCATTCATATTACATAATTAACAGTTTTTGTGGTGAAAACATTTAATATCTACTGTCTTAGTAACTTTCAAGTTTATAATACAGTATTATTAACTATAATCACTATGCTGTACATTAGATACCCAGAGCTTCTGCTTCTTATAACTAGAAGTTTGTACACTTTCACTAACATCTCCCCATTTCTCCTACCCCACCATTCAACTCTGTTTCTACTTAACATAATACCCTCAAGGCCCATCCACATTGTTGCAAATGGCAGGATTTCATTTCTTTCTTCATGACTGAATAATATTTATATATTTATGACATGACATATTTACATCTTCTTCATTCATTCATTGACGAACACTTAGTTTGTTTCCACCTCTTGGCTGTTGTGAATAATGCTGCAGTGAACATGGAGTGCAGATATCTCTTCAAGATCCTGATTTCATTTCTATTGGATATATACCCAGAAATAGGATTGCTGGGTCATGTGGTAGTTCTGTTTTTAATTTTTAGGAACATCCATACTTTTTTCCATGATGGCTACAATGATTTACATTCCCACCAAGAGTGTACAAGAGTTTCCTTTTCTCCACATCCTCACCAACACTTGTAATATTGTCTTTTTGATGATAACCATTCTAACAGGTGTGAGGTGATATCCGGTGATTTTGATTTGCATTTCCCTGATGATTAGTGATGTTTAGCACCTTTTATTTACCTGTTGGCCACCGTATGTCTTTTTTGGGGAAAAAAAAGTTCCTCTGCTCATTTTTTAATCAGATATTTTGTTGTTGTTGTTGCTATTGAGTTATATGAGATTTCATATATTTTGGATATTAACCCCTTATCAGATACATGATTTGCAAATATTTTCTTCTATTCCATAGGTTGCCTTTTTATGTTTTTCTTATTTCTTTTGCTGATCAGAAGCATCTTAGTTTGGTATAGTCCTATTTGTAGATTTTTGCTTTTGTTGCATTTGCTTTTGGTGTCATATCCAAAAAATTGTTGCCAAGACCAATGCCAAGGAGCATTTTTCCTGTGTTTTCTTCTAGGAGTTTTATCGTTTCAGGTCTTATGTTTAAGTCTTTAATTCATTTTGAGTTAATTTTTGTGAGTAGTATAAGATAAGGGTCTGTTAATAGCCTCACAGACTACTTAGTTGTGTAATGTATACTGCAATGTATTTTCCCTCTCAGGACCTCATTTTTCTCGTTTGTCTATCTCCAAATTATCTTCAAATATCTATGTATCTATCTTTTCTTTTTCATTTTAATAACATGTAAAGTAAAACATTAACAGAATAGAATATGCATTTTTGCTCCTATATTGAATATCATTCTATTTAGCAACTGTTACTCTTTCTTCTTTTAATCAGCCATCTTGATCTCCCTATTCACAAAACACCAGATATTTTCATCTATTGTAACCTCATTACTGATAACTACGTAATAGATATTCTAACACACGTGTCTGTAAAACGATTATAAACTTTCCACGTGGGAGTTACAGTAAAATTTGTATGTGAGATAATGAAAAAGATAAACGTTTTTAGTTTCTGTTTTGATTTTTATCTATTTTTCCTTCTATTTTCCTGATTGATTACTTAGTGCCCACATTCTTGATTATCAGAAACACAACAAAACATTTGCAGCACATTGCTTATATTCTAAGCAAGATATTATTCAACATTCAAAATTTTAAGAAAACCCAGGAAATGCACTTGCATTTATTGATCTCTTTTCTATCAGTGTGAGATATCCTGATTACAAATAAGGTGAACCACTTATTTCGTGCAGGTGAAAATGGGCACACGCTTTCATTATCTGGAGATGTTGTTTTGATTTTTTAAAGAAAATATGACATTTATATTTCATTCTAAATTCCACAGAACATTATTTACTGGTTTTTTGTTTTGTTTTGTTTTTTAAAGAACAATTACTTTAAGACAGGACTTATATTAGAAATAATGCTCTGGCAAAGATAGTTTCCCCTGGAGAGTCTGGTGTTCATCAACTCTGTTACATTTAATGGAGAGATTCTATTTTGTGGGGGAGGTACAGTTCAAGACATAAGTTTTCCAAATGTATACTTTGAGGCATACTGGCCTAGAACATAGAAAACTGAAGGTCAAATTCTAGAACACTGCCTCAAGAAAAGATCCTGCATCCAGAGTTTTAGTAACTGTCAGTAACAGAGGAAGTGTATCCTCTAATGCAGGGAACAAGAATGTTTAGCCCTCACCACATCCTATCTGAAACACCACTCAACACTCTCCTATTTTATCCAATTCTGCACTTACAGGGAAATTTTTTATTAGCATTTCAGGAATGCTGTTACTGGAAAGGTGTTACTTCAGGTGAATTACAGCCACTAGATTTAACTAATATATATCTTGTACATTAAGGCATTAACAGAGTAGCTTATAATCTTTGATCTCTCATGAATTTGATCTATGTGAGTCAGCCTCTTCCAGGTTTTGAGAAATTTGTCACCTTTGAGACACTGATAAGACTGAGAGGACTTATTATAAGCACCTATGCAGTGTTTTACCTTCATCTCCTTGTTTCCCATTTTTTACCTATCTGCCCTTTACTCAATTCTCTTTGGAAAGTTAACAGTATATGACCTAAGAAAATATTTAGCTGAGGCTTGGAACTTAGTTATATATGACATTTTCCAAATATGGGTTAGCTTGTTCTACTTACAAAGGGAAAACTCTTTTATGAATGGTTCTAAAAAATGTAAGTATATTTCCAAGGAAACTGGAAATTGCATGAGCCATTCTTGCTGTTTAGATAGATGAAATCATATTTATGTCATTAGAATGTGTATTATTTTCCCAGCTGCCCAGAAAAATAATATGATTTAAAGACATTTAATTAGCACATTTCTTTTGTCAACTCACTAGGGGGACAGGGACCCAATTTTTGAGATAAAAATAATCTGTTGAAGAAATATGGTTCTCTGAATAAGACCGTTAGTGCAGTGCTTCTACAGAACATAGATTTCTTTTTTTTAATGTCTGAGTTATAGACTCCTGGAAAAAGAATTCAGAGTGGAAATGCTGACACAACTTTAGCTCCTGTATGGTGGTATGAACTCGCCGCTATAATAATTAAGCAATTAGGCATGACAGAGAGTGCGAGTTTCCTGAGATAATCACACCCCTGGGGCATTGCAAGTCATGATCCAAAGATAAGTGTTTTTAATCTCCCAAGGGTGTGATTATCAAATGAGAACCACACCCTCTGGAGAAGACTTATGACTCATAAAAAATCTTTACTGTAAGGGAAAAAGCCATTATGCTGCTGTATGCAGATGAAGCTAGCCATAGAGACTGCAATGTGTTTGCCACCAATTAATTAAGAATTGCAGGGACTTCCCTGGTGGTGCAGTGCTTAAGAATCCACCTGCCAATGCAGGGACATGGGTTCGATCCCTGGTCCAGGAAGATCCCACATGCCGCGGAGCAGCTAAGCCCGTGCACCACAACTACTGAGCCTGCGCTCTAGAGCCCGGGAGCCACAACTACTGAGCCCATGTGCCACAACTACTGATGCCTGTGTGCTGTAGGGCCCATGTGCCGCAACTACTGAAGCCCACGCGCCTAGAGCCCGTGCTCTGCTACAAGAGAAGCCACAGCAATGAAAGCCTGCACACTGCAACAAAGAGTAGCCCCCCGCTCGCTGCAACTAGAGAAAAACCGCACGCAGCAATGAAGACCCAACTCAGCCAAAAAAATAATAATAATAAATAAATAAAATAATAAAATAAAAGAATTGCAAAATGTATACCACTTTAATGGTATTGAGTATTGATCCCAGGGACTGGTTTGTTTTCTCATGATTATTAAAATATAATGATAAGGGCTCTCCACTTCTCA
Organism: Balaenoptera physalus; assembly: GCF_965194825.1. Classification (NCBI taxonomy): domain Eukaryota; kingdom Metazoa; phylum Chordata; class Mammalia; order Artiodactyla; family Balaenopteridae; genus Balaenoptera; species Balaenoptera physalus. The sequence goes on from NC_138886.1 coordinate 46,391,108, forward strand.
ATTTCAGAAAAAAATGAGTGATTGATTAAATGAGTCATAAAGATCATATTGCCAAGCCTTCCTATTGACTAGGTCCTATCAAGTATATCCTAAGATAGAGTCTCTCATTACCCAAGTTACTCACTTTGAAGTAACTTGGTTACTTTAGAATAATCAACATCTTTATATAGGAGTATTTTGTATCTTAGCATCCATTCATCATTCATTCATTCATTCATTTCATTCTAGTACCTAATAAGCACACAGGAAGCAGCTATGCTAAAGCTATAAAGAAACTAAAGACCTATGTTCTGATTATGGAATACAGGCACATAAATTATTAGTGAAGAAAGTGCCATGATGGTGGTGGCTGAAATGTGCTAAGGGAGCAAAGAAGAAAGTGAGTAATCTCAGCTGGGGAAGAATAAGGCTTCATAGATAGAAAATATTTGATCTGGATAAAAATTATTGTAGCTACTACTTGTTGAGCATTTACTGTGTTATCAGGAATTCTGCTGATCATTTTACTTTCATAATCTCATTTTAATGTTCACAACAGCTGTGTTGAGGTGGATGGTATTTTTCTCGTGTCACAGATGTAGAAACTAATTCTCAGAGTGGTTATGTGCCAAGCTCAAGGTCAGATAGCTAGTTGACAAGCTATAACTAGAAAAATGGGGTTGTCTCTAGAACGTGTACTATTAACCAGTGGGCTCTACTGCAAAATGTAGCTGCATCCTTGTTTATTTGAGTCCATATTGAAGCGAAGCATTACAGGAAGAGGCAATCAGCAATCTAAAATGGGGAGACTCATAAGGGCACAGCATATTCCTTAAACATTTTCTGCAGCTGGAGTCTATGATGCATGGGTGGAGAGAGTGATAGAAGAGGCTGGAAAATTCAAAATTCAAGTTTGCATTAAACTGGGTCCAAGTCACAGAAGAGCTTCAGTGCTTTGCTAAGCAGTTTGCAAGACTGTCCCGAACGACTCCACCTCATTGATTTCAAGGTCAGTCAGACTGGTCAACAAGGCAGTAAGGATTCCTTCTCTCACTGTTAGCTACCAAGGTCAGAAACATTTCCTAGGAATCCATGATTATGACAGCCATTATAAAAGAGTTATGAGTCAGACAGGTCCAGTATTTGCCCTTTATAAAAATAATTTCTGATTGTAGTTTTGCAAAGCCCATGTTGGATATCTTTAAATTTTTCAAAAGAAGTAGAGGCAGTGGGAAAACAAAACTAATTTTGATTTGAAAACTAAACATAAGTGGCATTATACCTTCAGGATGCGGAAACTGTTGCTCTAGAACCTAATTATCATAAAAACCCTGTGAGAGCCAGGCTTGTAGCCAGGCGGAGAACTACGGAAATAAGCATAGAAGAAAATACATATATAAATAAGCAAGAACTGGCATTTTCAAGGCACCAGAGTCTCTGAGAGATATGAAGCTGTATTAACACAAGGAATCTTCCTTTGAGGACTTTGTGATCTGTTTGGGAGACAAAACATGAAAAGATTTCTGGCAAAAGAGTAATAAATTACATAGTTTTATATCATTGACTATTCCTTGGAGTTTAGATGGAAAACTACTGGTTGACTGGTTTTTGAAGTAGTAGAAATTTAATAGTAAACATAGTAGAAATCTTTTATTTGATGTCTAACTTGGACCTTCACTTACTATAACTTGGATAGCACTGTATTTTGAGTCAGTCAGGCATGATTTTAATTCTGCTTCACACCTATCACCTGTGTGATCTTCTACCCATTTTTTGACTTCTGAATTTCACTATTCATTATGTAATATATAGTCAATAGTTTCCAAATCACAAGATGGCTGAGAACATATGAAATAGTGTATAGAGTTTAGTTCAGTGGCCAGCACATGAGAAGCCTTCATGAAACATAGCTATAATGATGATGATCATGATGACGGTTATGTGACAGTTACTGCGCTAGATACTAGAGTCTTAAAGGTGAGTGAGAAATAATCATTCCTCTGAATTTGGTAATGGTTTCCCACTGTTGCTAGTTCATGTGTGCTTCAGTATCCTTTGTTGTTCTGTTTACATCTTGACAAATAGTCCCTTTGTTAATTGTTTAATTACTTTAGAATGTGACTTCTGTTTCCTGCTGGGACTCCCTAATATGGTTCAATATAAAGTGCACCTTAAAAACTTTAATATACTTTATATATCAAAATAGTGTTCTTGATTGTTTATATTTATTAAAATTGCCACTTTAGGATGATATGTGATGCTTATCCTGGGAAGTTTATTTCCCTGGCACACATATATGGACTGCAGGAGATTGTCTGTTCCCCTGGCTGTCAGATTCCACAGATGGTCCTAAGTAAGCTGAATAGATGAGGTTCTCCCATGGGAGCTTCAAAGACTACCTTCATGTTGGCAGAAGCAATTCCCAGGACATGTTTTGGTTCTCCTTCCTGGAGCCTTTCTTCTCCATCTGTGGAAATGGACATAGCGTTAACATTTTGAAGGAGAGACCTTTCGTTCAGATCTTAACCTTATCACTGGCCCCATGACAAATTCCTGAAAACATCAGCTCTGCTTACTCAAGTGAAATCTGCCCATGATTTTTCTCTGTTCTTTGTATTTCTGCTACTTGTGTTTCTTCAGTGCTTTCTCAATTAAACGTCCCTGAAAAGAAGATATGACAAGGCCAAATATTAATAATAGATTACCTTAAAAGTAACATTGAAGAACCTCCAGAAAATTTATTTATTTGAACTCTTGGAGTTCTCACGAAGTCACTGGGTATCACTTTAACAGACAAATTTTTGGAAAGGCAATATAAAGAATGTGCAAGTCATGAGCAGGTTACTTAGCCAGTCTGCAATGTGATTTATTCCTGTATAAAATGAAAAGACTACCTAACTTGCAGGTTGCTGAGATATTGAACAGAAAAACAAACAAGTAAAGGACATATCAACATGTTGGCACTGAATAGTTCAACAATTTAGAGCTGTTATGATTATAATTTCAATGATATAATCTTTCATTAATCTTTCATAGGGAGTCTGCTTGGATGTATTTTAATTAAACTGTTGCTGTCTCAGTCATTGGGTTGGTGAGCTGAAGAAGGATAGCTCCAGTTCATATGAATTGCTAGCTTTAAATGATTCATGGGAATGTATCACTCACTCTTTTAAGAACTTTATTTTTATTATCTCATCCACTGATAAAAAAAATGTTTGAGGTAGGTTGCGTTACTCCCATTTTATACATAAGGAAACAGACACAAAGAGATTAAGTGACTTACCTGTGTTCACGTGGCTAGTAAGAATAAAGGTGGGATTTGACTCCAGGCAGACTGACTCTAGAGCCTGAGTTCTTAACCAGTCGGATTTCTACTTCTCAAGACCTCTGGAGGTCTTTTGAGAAGCAGGAGTTGATATACTGCCTAAGAACAATGGACACTGGAGTCAAAATTACTAAACTGAAAAATATAGCTACTTAAGATCTTTTCTAGAATAAGACAGATGAGAACATTAATTATTATTTAATATCTGTTCTTGGGTAAATAGACGTCATTATGTAGTGGTTCTTAACTGCTTCTTTAGTACAAAGCACATAGTAAGAAAACTTCTCTTTTTTTCAGATATGATATTAGGAAGGCCATGAGAAATAGCATATATTCAGAATTTCAAATTCCTTCTAATTGCTTAATTAAAGATGAGGTTTTTCTTATCCATTTTATGATAAGGAAGTGTGATTGGAGGATGGAAAAGGACAAATGACTCTGTGGAAGATTGTGGAATCTGACCTTGCATATCCTTTCAATCTATTGCCCTTTTTAACTTGCCCAGATATGGATAAAATGTAAGCATAAGACTTCAATTTCTCAGACTTAGAAATAAATTAATACTAAAAATAGAGAATTAAGGACGTCTGAAAAACATATGGGTTAAATGTCTTATAGCTATTTTCTCTCGATAGCTAGGAGGACACAAATACATTTTGTCTTGTTTTTATTTTAAAGTCAGTGGATAAAAATAGAGAATACTAAACACTTAATATAGATTGAGTGAATAAAAAAACGTTATCTTATAAAAGGAATACTTTTTGATATTTAAACAGTATAGATGAGTTGAATGTGAAAGAGTGATTTCCAGAGGCTAGGGGGAAAGGAGCCTGAGAAGTGACTGCTAATGGGAGCAGTGTTTCTTTTTGGAGTGAGGAAAATATTCTGGAATTAGATAATAATGATGGTTGCATAACCTTATGCATACACTAAAAAAAATGAACAAACACTGAATCGTACACTTTAAAAGGGTAAACTTTATGCAAAGGTATGTGAACTGTATCTCAATTTTTTAAGTAATGCCAAAAAATCTATTGCTTTTGAGCCCTTAGATGTGAAAGGCACAACAGGTTACAGGAATAGAATTTGGAGCTGGAATCAATAAAGGAAACTTACCAAAACAAAAGCTCATGAAGCCCAATAAATTAATGTAATACAATTAATGTGGCTACTCATGATTCAAGGACAATCTACTCAAAGTGACCACATTTTCCAAAACAACAACCAAAAAGAGGTCAGTCTAACCAAGTACAATGATTGCCCTGGTTCTTTAAGTACAACATGATAACTGGAAATACAATTGGATATCCAGCTGTCAAAATAGGAATATCAAGATTTCAAGTGCTTAGGGACACAGCAGGGCAGAATGTTTAGAACATAACTATTCTGGAGTATCCAAAGTTATGGATTCATATCTCTCTGTTAGAATTCTTCATTAGCTGAAAGCAACTATAACTAAATACAGCAAAAACAAACAAAAGGATAAAATAAAAACATGAAAGAGCAAACAATATTAAAAGAGAAGCTGAAAAATTAGGCCTCAGGAAAGAGGAACCAGGGACACCCTCAGGAGTATGTGTCCTGAGAAGTAATGGAGGGTTTTCTACAAGGAATTACCATGGACATAGCTCAGATCCAATCACTTCTCTGCCTTGTGTCATTCTGCTTAAGAACTGTATTTTCGGAAAAAAAGAGCATTTGACCATAATTTAGTTGTAGAGAAGGCGGAAAATAACCTGGATTGACAGCCCCACCTTGACTGTATACAATGGAAGAGTCATTTGCCAAAGAACTCTTACCAAATGAACAAATTTTCCTGGGAACAGGAAACAGGTCATCCAAAACAACCAATGTCAACCAGAGCCACCAATCTTCAAATAGTTCTACATATATTACCAATACAGGATAGAAGTTAAGAGCTAACCTGTTTGCATTCAAATTCTGGCCCCTTCTTGTATTAGCCATGTCATTGTGGATAAATTATTTAACTTCTTTGTATTTCAGTTTCTTCATTTCTCAAATCAGGGTAATAACTTAGCCTTTGGGTTCAAACTTAGCCCAATATCAGGTACCCAGTAAGGAATTTATACTTCGTATTTGTTATTATCATTGATGATATATAAATAATATACATATACATAGAACATAAATATATCTATTACAAAGTACGTATTTAAAAGTTTAGAAGATTGTGGAATAGTCATTCCTTGTCAATAGATGATAACAAATCAGAGTAATAAAGTTATATGTATAAAAAAGAGTAGTAATTTTGCCCTAAGTCAGATTGTATCAATACTACTCAATTTATGCAAATTAGCCAACATTTCTTGTTGTTTTATGGAGAAGCAATATTTAGTGTTATTCTTTTTTTTCCCTTTGGAGAAAGGCCATAACTAAATTCAAAGTATTTACCTTTTTATTTATTTTGTGAGCTGATGTTGATTTAGTCCAGAAGACAAACTTCATAGCAGAAGCGTTTACACAATCATCTATATCCCAAAGAATGCCATATATATATGTATCATACATTATAAGATTTGGTTGGGGCTTACTGTATTAGCCTAGTAACAATAGGATTCCATAATTTCACTGGAGTCATTAATCACTCCTGCTGTTTTAACAATAAACTCGACAGAATGGATTGTCATATAGGAGTCAATTTTCAAATAAACGTGATTAAATAAACAACACAAAAACAAGCAAAATACAGTAGACAACCTGTATTTTTCAGTAAATTTATTCTAGTGGCTTATTCTTTGTAAGTTCAGTGGAAACTTTACTTCTGTTCTTGAGAACATCGTCTCCTTTGGTGGCTTCCAAATTCTTAGCCACAGCTGAAGGTTGTAAGTGCTCTTGCAGAAACAAAATCAATCAACTAGCTCTATATTTAGAGGACTAGCAAAAATATGGCCATATCCCCATTCAATGACTCTTCCCCATTGTACCCACAGAGACAGTCAACACCTCCAGCTACTGTCTCCCTCCCATTCAGAAAGGCAGCATTTGGAGGAGCTGCATGGAGTGGCTTTAATTGAACTACTTGCAACAGTCAGGGTTCAGTTACAGAAACAGAACCACCAGGAGTATTCTAGAGTGGGAATTTATTATAAAAATTGGTTCTAACACAAAGAAAAATACAAGTCTGCAAACCAGCCACAGCACTGGGAAACGAAATGAAGCAGAATGAATCCATGGAGAGAAACGGGTTTTCCCAAACACTTATACACAAATAAACTTTCAATCATTAAAAAAATTTGACATGTATTCTAAAATGAAAGGTTAATTTTAAAATAGAAGCTAGTAACTCTGAAAAACAATAATAATTGAACAAAATTGTTTAAAAAACAGTTTTAAATAAGTGGTGATTAAAATTCAAAGCTGAATATTTCTCTTAACTTTTGTCACTAAGAATAAATCTGGGGAATGGTGTTTTTCCCAGTCTTCACTAGTTTACAGGTACAAATGGAGACATGCAATAGTAATAAGAATCTGGCTCTTGATAACGTCCTCCCAAATCACTCATGCAGCCCTCCACAAAGTCTGATGTTCTTCAGTAGGCTCTTGGGTATATACAGAAAGTCAGCTTCCCCCAGGTGCTGCTGCTTCTCTGACGCTTGTACACTGGACTTTGTTGTGTCTGACTGGCATTGGCCATCTTCCTCCAGGCATCTGGATAGATTACCATGTCCAGTGGGCTCCCCCAGCGGCTGCACCCGAAAGAAGCCATCTCAGGTGCTCTGAAGTGAAATGAGAAAGTCCTCTTCACTCCTATTTTGTCTTTATAGTGGTTCCCAAGCAGGGATGAGTATGTCCTCAAAGTTCCTTGTGAAAGCTTGACTTTCTGCTCCGATCCATATTTCTCTCTTCGTACTGCTCAGATACCAGAAAAAGGGGACAGATTTGGGAAGAGACCACATGTTGTCCTCTTCATTCCATACTCCTGGCACCCCCTCTGCTAATGATGCTTAATTCTCTGAAGCAGCACAATCCAGTAGAAGTGGAATGTGAGAGATGTAGTTTGAAATTTTTGTTTTTAAACTGTTCAATTTTCCCTAAAAATGTAAAGAGGAACAGATGAAATTAATTTTGATAATACATTTTATTTAATCCGTTATATCCAACGTATTATTTTAACATTTAAAATATAAAAATTATTAATGATATATTTTACATTTTTTTTTACTAAATCTTTGAAATCTAGTATCTATTTTATACTATCAGCACATCTCAGTGTGGACCAGCTACATTTCAAGTGCTCAACAGCCATAAATGACAACTTGTACCATACTGGACAATGCAGCTCTAAAGAGCCAGGAACCTCATCCCACCTTAGGTAGATGCTAAAAAAATATTATTTTCCCATCAAAACTATGATTTACATAGGTTGAAATAGCTGAACAATTTCTTGGAAAATAACAGTAAATAATTATCACTTAATGTAACTTTTACTCTTTAGATAAATGGATATTTCACTTTCTCACTCTTATACTGTCATCTTTGATATCCATAATTAATATTAATATATTAAATTCAAGGTTCCAGAGTCATAAGACAGAGACATCTTTAGCTCTAAGAAGTAGCTTCGTCCCTTGGTGATTTTCTTTGAAGAGTAGAATTGAAAGTTCTTCCTACTCAAAATTTCTCATCAATAAATATGTCGAAAATGACAATATCTACTGTGTGCAAAAATGTTATTTCACGAGAAGTGGCTTCACTGACCAATTTCAAAATGTGGATACCTAAGTTTTATTTGTAGACACTTATAGTTTGCTTTGTATGAGCTTAACCATTCATTTAAATTCCCAATCTTATGGCTAGCTGAGAACTAAATTTTTCTTTGAAGAAGTTTCAAAGATGAAAAAGAATTATAAATTAAATGAAGAAGTGAGACCTTTAAAGGCACACTTTTAGCACAGCCTTACAACTATGCCTGTTGCCAGTAGGTCATGCTGAATGAACATTAATGATTCTACCTAATGCTTGTGTATAAGTGACAGATGGTGGAGTGAAGGGAGGTTGTCAATTCAAAGACAGAACTTCAGACTCTACAATTAAGTGATTCTTGAAGTGACTTATATTTGGCTTTTCAATCCCTCATTCATTTTATTTAAGGAAGATGAAATCTCTGCCCTTAGCCATTTAGCACTTGTTCAGAGCATTATGTAGAAGAATTTGTGGAAAGCAGCAGAGATGCCTTCCCTGGCCATATGATCTGGACCTTAAAATTCAATCTAGAGAAATAAGGATCCAGAGAAGTTTAATTCATTTCCTATTCATATGTGGTTTACTTGCATCCTGCAAAAAAAGGAAGACTTACACTGCTAGCTCCTTCTGCACTAAGGAGAAGAACATTTGCATCTTTGCAGATGATTTAACGATCACTAAGCAGCAGGAAAGAATGCTCACCTCAGCAGAAGATGGGAATGCAAAAGCTAGGTACCATCGCTGGAATGCAGCTGGGTGGTCAGGATATTGGCCAGTGATTACTATACAGTGCAAGAGAATGAATTCTAAATGAGAGAATGAAAAGACCAAGGCCTTGGGGATTGGATTTTCAGACACAATTAACATAAATTGAGAGACAGGTTTGGTTTGGCCCTAAATACAGGAGGAGACATATTTCTAAGCTTTTGCTGTGTGAACCTTAAAATATCTGCAAAAACACTTGGATTCATTTTCTCCCAATTCTTTCACAGCTGTAGTCTGCTATTATTGCTATTGTTAATAATAACAACAGTAATATTTTCCATAGTACCTTTCTCCTGAAGTCTTTAGGACATCAAGCAAGAGCTTCCAAATTCTATGAATAACATTTACCTAAAAAGCATGGCAAAATGTCAAATTAGTGAAAAAGAATAACGTGTTATTTTGTGATAGGAAACAAGGGAGAAAGAGATGATTTAGGACAAAACAAAATAGAAATAGCAAAAAGAGAAATTATGTGCTGAAAGTAAGTAAACATAGCAGACAAATCCACCTTCCTTTGGCCAAACTTTTCTGGAAAAATTAGGACATGTTACATGTTAGTCATATGTGAAAGCCATCACAGAAGACCTTCAGAATTAAAAGATGTAACTGCTTTTATTTCCTCTTATTTAAAGCTCTAAACTAGGCCAAGTATTAAAGACACCATAACCATAAGGTAAACTGGGAAGGAACTGAGTACTAGAACTTTTCACATGAAGATGAAACAGAGGTCTAAAAAAAGATGAAACAGATGGGAAGACAACATTTCTTTGAAGAAAGTCATTGCAGCTTGTATTAGGTAGTGTTTGCCTCAACCATGTGAGATTGACTATTAAGATGCTACCTGTTTTGTCCTTGTCTTTTAGATTTATGAGATTTATTATGTGCTGGATTATAATAGGCAATGTTCATTGGATGGCTACTGGATGGCAGGCATTTTTCTAAGTACTTTACCTGGGTTATAAATTTAATATCACAGCTTCATGGGATAAGTGGCATTATTATCCAGCCCATTTTTCAGATGAGAAAGCTCAGGCACTGAGTTACCCAACACCACATTCTAGCAAGTTGTACAGCTGGAACTTGAGTCTAAACAGTCTGACTCCAGGGTCCACTTTTAAACTACTACACTATATTTATCAAAGTTTTAGTGAAGTTTCCAGGTACTGAGGAACTGTTAGTTTGCTGTAGTTTTTTACAGATGCTGCATTAGAGGAAACAAGTTAAAACTGTCTATGCTAGTCTCTATCTCAAAGAAATAAAACTCTACCTACTATCAAGACCAAGTTACATCCCAGTTTCATTCCTCCCCATACAACCTTTGCCAGTGTTTGCCCCTTCTTTTCCATCTACCTTGAATCCCGCTTCACATCACAGTATGTCTACTACATTCATATGAACTCTTGATATTATTCAATTGTATTGAGTCATATTAAGTCCTAATGGTACACTGAACATGATACTTCTAAAAACACTAAAACAGTGATTTCCAAAAGCAAGTAGAAATCATATGTAATAACATGTACAATAATGTAAAGTCTTACATAAACACCTGTATTGAGATTTTATGCTCTGACATCAAATGAGAAAGAACATAACTCAAATAAGGTTTGCCCAAGTATTGCGCCATTGAACCCAGCCTACATCAATTTATTTTCACGTTCCAAATTGTCTTATTGTTGAGCTAAAATAATTATCATCTAAGAGACGAGAAAAGTCTAATAGAAGTTCGGAACTCTCACAATCAATACTGGTTGGCATAAAGTCCCACTGGGGAGCAATGAAAAATGTACTTGCTAGATTTCTAACAATAGGTCAGGTTATTGCCATGGCATTTCTGACTAATGCAGGTGCTTCTGAATTGTGCATTGAAATATATGCTGTTCTTTCTGTAGGGCAGCTGTTTTTGTTTCTCTACTTTTTTTCAATTAATTTGGGAAGAAGAATAGGAATTACAATTAACAGCTTGCAGCCTATGTTTTGATTTCCTTTTTCTGGGTAAGCTTCTTCATTAACAACAATTTAAATGAATGTGCTGCCTTCTAACTGTACCAAGGTTTTCTGTTTGGTCCAACTATATAGAAATATAATACAAGAAATCAAGGACAGGAAGAGTTGGGATAATTAAATATCTTTCCAAATTTACTTAAAGCTACCTAAAAGTTGTGATTAAATATTAGCAAAGAGAATGTTAGAATGTACCTGTCTACATGATGAAAATATTAAATACAAAGATTTGGGGGTTAACTCTTGTCTCTTTCAGAAAAACTTACAGGCCAAAAGGAAACAGATTAGTGAGCCAATAAATGGCTTGAAAACGTTTTTACTTTTCTTTAGGCAATGTGGAGTCACTAAAGGGTTTTAAACAGGGGAGTTTGGGTCATAAGTTAATTTTGGATAATTCACTTTGGTGGAAGATGGATTGGAGAAAGCTAACAACATGGTAACAAGTTAGGATGCAGTTGTATTAGTCCAGTCATTCTCAGTGGGGGGTGATTTTGCCCCACTGGGGACAATTATCAACATCTAGAGACAGTTTTCATTTACATAACTGGCCATGGGGAATGCTGCTAGCATCTATTGGGTAGAGGCCAGAGATACTTCCAAGCATACTGCAGTGCATGGACAGCCTGCCACAGCAAAGAATTATTCAGGCCAAAATGTCAATAGTGTCGAGGTTGAGAAAGTCCGTATTAGTCCATGCAAGAAATAATAAGAGGCTGACCCAAAGATGTGAAATGTAGAAACAAATATTTTTAGGATATATAAGCAATCAAACCATTGACTAATTAAACATTGTTAGTGAGAGAAATTAAGTGGTCTTATAATGGATATTAGAATGGGTATTGGGAGGCCGTGTGGGTAAATGGTACTTACTTGCAAAAGAACAAGAAAGGTAGAATCGGAAGAGGGAGTTGCAGTAGTAAGTGGTAGGTTGGGAACAGAACATTGAATTTGAGGTGCTTGTGAGCATTAAATTTACAAGTCTGAAAATCAGAATAGAAGTCTATATTGAAGATACAGATTAGGAAGATATCAACAGATGGCAGTCGGAGTTGTGGGAATAGATAAGATGCCAATGAGAAAGGGCGTGGGAGTGGAAAGATAAAAAATATTGAGGAAGGGTGGAATAGAAAGGCATGGTTAGAAACTGTGAAGACACAGTTGGAGATCTGGAAGGAGGACGTATTCAGTTAGTACAGCTCTGCTAGCCAGGAATAGCTCCAACTTTAAGCAACTGTGGCCTTCCTAAGTCCTTGTACTCTTAATAATTATTAACCACACAGGAATTCACTTTATGTGAAAGGGGGAAGCTGAGGGATGTAGAACTGCTATTAGATGGACATTTAAAAATAAATAAATATTCCAGAGAAACAAATATGAAAATCCTTTAATAAATGAAAACACTTGCTACTGAAACTTTAGCAACAACTTCTAGCTGGCAGTAAAAATTTTTTGATTAATTATAAATTGTAATACAGACTTGATAAAGTTTCATGATTGAATGTTAGGTTTTAGTAACTTTTTAAAAAAGCCAGCCCCTGCTTTTACAAATGTTAACTTACTCTCTCTAAGAGAAATCTCCATATATTATTGCAGAAAAGATATAGAGTCTGATAGAGTATTCAAATACTATTCTGTAACTCTGACCCCAAATTAATATTCCAGTTGCTTTAGCAAAATAGTCAGGAAGTAATTAAGAATATGACAGCATATCTTGAATTAACATATCTTGAAATAATAAATATCATGGTAAAAGATTGATCTCAACCAGTAAGAGATAAGTACAAGTTGTGTTTATCTTCTGTCACAGATATTCTCTATTTCTTAGTAACATTGACTTTACCTAAATTTATTCTCTAATAAGTCATACAGTGATACTTATTAACCATAAGTAGGTTAGCATTATTATGTATAACTCAGATAAAAAAGAATTAGCATCAAATTTGTTATTTTGGGCATCACACCCTAGCACATATTCTGTATGCCCTCTCTTGCTTCCAAATTCTAAAACGTGAGTTTAAATAATTGAGTTTGATCCTTAGTGATAAAAGCAGAAAATAACCAGTGTCAAAGTACATTTTTAATTATATCAAGAAAAAATGGGTATGACCCATGAGCTTTGTTCCAAAGTTCTGCATAATTGTTTTTTATATGACAGCCATGCCTTGATCTTCACTGAAATGGGTAGAGTAGGAGAGGCTCCATGTAGATAATAATTTAATGGACAGAGGATGGTACAAGTCATAAGAGCATTACTCTATTATTACTTCACCTTACCTTCAACTTTTATTTTCCAAGTACTCTAATATTGTCATTTCAGGAATATTTTAAGGCACTTAAATCTCTCTACTGGTTCTTGCCACCCACTGACAAAACCTGAAGCAGCTACCTTTAACATGGTTCTGTCTCACTTGCCCCAAGGAGCTAGTTCATTTCACCTACTCTATTGGTCAGTCTGGAGGATTAATGGAATAATGCTTATAAATCAATATGAAAAGCCTGATAGACACTCTGTACACCACTACCTTTATTAAAGAAAGACCATTTTCACGAATAACTATAGAGATGAGGAAAACCTTACATGCATATTTGGTGTTCTGAAATCTATACAATAAAGCACATAATGTAGAGGAAACTGACATAAATTTCAAGAGCAGCAGTGTTAAGATCTATTCTATGAGTTCAAACACAATAAGTAATGAGGATACATTATTATTGCCACTGGATGATAATCCTCAAAATTCTACAAAATAAATGATTCTTCTTGCCACCCAGGATTAGTTTTTCATTTTAAAGAAAAAAAATAACCCCATATAAAGCAGCTTCTATAAATCAAGGGTTTAAGGAAATTGGATGTACCCCATAACAGAGAATATGTTATGTTAATTAGACAGTACACTCATTTAGTAGTAGCATTGATAATAATTGTAATACAATTGTAATACAATAGGGGTCTTAAAATAAAAAGAATAGAAAACTCGTTAGCTTTAAAGTTAGACAAGTAACTGCTCCTAAGAGAAAGGAAAATTTAAAAAATCTCAAGATAAAATTTAAAATGTTGGTGGGTTGGAGGGTGGGACAAATGGGTGAAGGGGGTAAAAAGGTACAAATTTCTAGTTATAAAATAAGTCATGAACATGTAACATACAGCATGGCGACTATAGGTAATAATGCTGTGTTGTATATTTGAAAGTTGCTAAGAGAGTAGACCTTAAAAGTGCTCATCACAAGAAAAAAAACTATATGTATGGTGACAGATGTTGACTAGACTTATTGTAGTGATTATTTAACAATATATACAAATATTGAATCTTTGTTGTACATGTTATACACCTGAAGCTAATATAATGTTGTATGTCAGGTATACCTCAACTAAAAACAAAGAGGGAAAAATGCCTTTCCTTGAAATTGACTATGATTCCAAAAATCTAGATTTTTCTTCCTTGGCTGAGTACATCAATCACCAACGACACCTGCATTTGTTACAAAATAGAAAGCCAAAAAAAAAAAAAAATAGAACTAATGCTTATGTAGGTGTTGTAGTGCTGCTACAGTCCACCTCCAAATTCACCAGTTTTATTTCTGCCAGGCTGTCTACTTATCCTCTAGATGGCTGTTGAATGTTAATATCTTATTTTGAAACAATTATGGCAGAACTTTAAAAAAATCAATACTTTAATAAACTGAAGAAACTTTCTACAGAAAGTGATGAAACATAGGACATAAAAACTGCAATAACTTTCATAAAGCACAGTAGCAATGAACATGAATTCTAGAACCAGACTGTCTGAATTCAATTCCTGGCTCCACCAGTTAGTGATGTGTGACCTTGGGCAAGTTACATAACTTTTCTGGCTCTGTTTCCTTATCTATAAAATAAGAATATCATCAGTGTACTTGCATACTTTCTGTAGAAGGAAAGAAGACAGAAAGAAAAGAAAAAGAAATATTGAAGCAAAAAAGAATTTTCTAAAAAGAATCAAAGCAGATACAATGCAAAATTGTAGTTAAAATTATTCTGATGTATATAAAACTTACTGAGATAGTAAATAGCATTTAGAAACTTAATTTTTGGAAAATATACTTTTAAATATTTCACTGAAAGTGGGAAATTGAATAGTTACTTGTAATCATGAATTTAGAATCAAACAGAACAGAAAAGACTGAAGGTGAAAATAACTTAAAAGAAAAAATTCTAAAAGTTAAATATGCCATGCAAGTGCTGAAGTTGTTATAAAATGATTCCATGGTTCACAAAATCATCAATGAGATGAAAAAAAATTAAAACACTTTCAGCTAACTCATTGCTTTTGAATACTTTGTCATCTTAAGCAAATGATTTTTATGAACTTTTATCTGTCTTTATTGTTTGATTCTGAAAATTCTCCATCATACTTTTTTCCAGGAGGATCTGCTTTAATCATTTTAATTCATTTATTTTCTTTTTAAAAAATTAATTCCATATAAATGAAGTAATAATACAGAAATCATATTACATACAAATTACTTGGAACATGACATTTTAGAAAAATGTTATGATCAAACATCCATAATTTACCTAGACATTCTCCCTTTATTAGAGATTTGTTTGAAAATTTTGCTATTATACATAATTCCTCATTGGCTGCATTTCAGATTATTCCCTCTTTGAATTTCTGGAATAGAATTTATTGGATTCAATTTTAAGATGACTGTTTTTAATCTGCCTTGCACAGATCATAAAGCTGATTTTCAAAATGTATGGACTGGCCCCAGTGAGCACCAGTTTCACTGTTCAGTCTACAGAATCTCACTTCCTTGATGGATGCTTACAGATAACTTAAATGCCGTGTCCCTCTACACAAGAGAATTATCTCTCTTTGCAGTTGACTTTATAGTTCTCTTTTGTTCAGCGCACTCATACATGGAAGAAATTCCTTTGTGGGAGATGATTTCATTGCTAAATCTTCTTAAGTATTACCCATATATACCACTCTGTAGAAAGAGAGAGAGAGAAAGATTTTGATTGTGTAGGTATTTCTTTGCCATATCATAAACTGCTGACCTCATAACTGTCCAGTGAAACCCAATGATAACATCAGGTTTGTTGTATTTCCAGATAAGTGGCTCAGAGAGGAGAACCTATAGAGAATGCCACTTGAGGACATAAATTCTCCTAGAAGAAGCGATTGTGAGGAGAAATATTGAGTGCTCTCTATTATTCAAAAACATTGGTACAAATCTTCAGGAAGAAAAAGCAGATAGAAGCAGATTTGTTACATTCATTTTAAAATAATTTTAGGAATTTCTTTGAAAGTTACTTTTATTGCAATAGTAACATTATTAAGCTCACATTATATTCTCTCTAACGCTGTTCTTCCTTTTTAGTTTCCTCTTTAATTTCCTATCCTGTGACTTTCACATGCATCGCTGTTCTAGTCCCTTGGGCCAAGTCTTATTTTTTAAACTGAGAGTGATAAGAGCAAATACTCAGGTAGAAGTTGTTGATCTAAGTGTTTTGGGAGTATTAACTAATTTAATTAAAACAATACAAGTACTGAGCAGTACTCAGGGACAGACTGAAATGTCAGATAGATACATGAAAAATATTTTTTTGAAAAACTCAAATAAAATGTCAAGAGATTAAAACTACAAGGTCCGAAATGTAAAGTACACTGGAAGAGAAGAACAGCAGATTACACACTGCAGGGGGAAAAAAGTGAATTTACATAGCATTGGAAACTATCCAAAATGAAAAGCAGAAGAAAAATTATGGAAAAAAGAATAAACAGGGTAACCGTGAGCTGTGGGATAATTTCAAATAGCCTAATGTACATGTAATTAGAGTCTCCAAGGAGGGGTAGGTCAAGGAGGAGACTGAAAAAAAGTATGTGAACTACAGCCGTTATTTAATGGCCAAAAATCTGAAAAAAAAAAAGAGATATTCTATTTTCAGCCTCAGAATTTCCTTTTTTTTTTTTTTAGTCAGAGTAATTCTTTATTTATTTTATTTTTTTTATTTTTGGCTGTGTTGGGTCTTCGTTTCTGTGCGAGGGCTTTCTCCAGTTGCGGCAAGCGGGGGCCACTCTTCATCGCGGTGCGCGGGCCTCTCACTATCGCGGCCTCTCTTGTTGCGGAGCACAGGCTCCAGACGCGCAGGCTCAGTAGTTGTGGCTCACGGGCCTAGTTGCTCCGTGGCATGTGGGATCTTCCCGGTCCAGGGCTCGAGCCTGTATCCCCTGCATTGGCAGGAAGACTCTCAACCACTGCGCCACCAGGGAAGCCCAGAATTTCCATTTTATTCTTTTTTATAACTTCCACTTCTCTCCATATTATATTTATAGTATTTAATCCTTGAACATGTTTATAATAGGTAGTTTAAAATTGTTGCTGCTAATTTTATCATCCCCATCATTTATAAGTCTGTTTTTATTGTTTGATTTTTCTCCTGATAATGGGGCACATTCTTCTTGCCTCTTTGCATCCTTATTATTTCATTGGATTGCAGACATTGTAATATTATATTATTGCATGTCTGGCATGTGTTGCTTTCTTTCTAAGAATATTGACATTTATTTGGCAGACAGTTAAGTAATTTGGATCGACCTAATATTTTTGAGGCCTACTTTTTACTTTGTGGTGGTTGCCCTGGTGTAGCTTTACTCTAGGGCTTCTGTCGTCCTACTGCTAAAGTATTACTCTTCAGGAATCTATCTTGAAGGCCCTGAGTATTCAGCAAGATGTCTCCCACCTGCCTTGTTGTAACTTATATTAATACATCCCTCAGTCCTGTGTAGGCTCTGGTTACTGTTCAGCTTATGCATATTTGGTGATTGTTTACCAGCCTGATGGAATTTTATTCTACGCCTGTGCAGATTAATATTCAGCAGTAGAATCAACTTGACTCCTATGCTGATTGCTGAAGCTGCTCCCTGTGTATCTCTCTTCTCTTTTCATACTCTGTCCCACAAATTCCAGCCACCTTAGCTTCCCTAAGCTCTGACTTCCGTCATCTAATTTCAGCAAGACGGATGTGCTCTACGTGAGAGTCCCATCTTGGGTCATGATCTAGAATATGCCTCCAGGCAGAAAGCCAAGGAAATCATAGCACCCGTCTTGTTCATTTCCTCTTTTCAAGGATAACAGCCCTAGACTGCCTGTTGCCAGTATCTGAAAACAGATCTTTCCTATATTTTATGTAGTTTTCTAGTTGTTTGTGATAGGAGGGCATGTCCAGGACCAGTTACTCTCATAGCAAGAAACAGAATTCAGAATTGCTTTTTATAGACTTATTTTTGAACAGAAATAAATTAAAGGAAAAATGGCAATTTTTTGGATACAAATGGCAAATAGTAGCAGCTGCAGAGATATCAGCTAATTGTTTTATGAATGATCTTATGAAAAATAGAATATATAGTGACATGTTCAACTTTATCTGTGTCACTAAAATTTCAAGAGAATGATATGTTCTGGTGACTAGGAGAAATGATAGCACCATTTTGTTTTCATTCTAAATAACCTTTTATGATGCCTTGATTGTTCTCACACTCTCTCTCCCTCTCTTTTGGTGCTTTCAAAAATATCCACAATATAATCGTCTATTACTTAATATGTAGATGGGGAGGGGTATGAAGGGAAAAGATGCAATAAGGTAAGGAAAACTTTGACAACTTCTAACACCTAAATTTGAGAAAAATAAATGAGTCAAGTACCAGGACCATGGAATAGCAACTCTAGTCTTTGTAATTCACCTGCACCCTGAATATTGTAGTCACAGACAATAAATATTGAGTCTCTTCCTCCTAGATGTCCGCCCCATTACTCACCTAACAACAACTTGTAAAAGAGGAACTGTGGTAATAACCATAGTTTAATGTTTGTAGTTTGTTATTAAAAATAATAATAGTAAGATAGATGCCTTAGTACTGGAATCTGAATTTTAGGTAGAGAAGAACCAGCAGACATTCTTCCTTGATACAGAGAATATCTATTTAGGCAGCTTATGTTTTCTTTGCTCACCATTAGGGTTTAAGGTAGCATGAGTTCTGTGAGTTTAACAATTACAAAAAGAAATTTTGATTTTCTTTTTCACTTGCGTTTTCATTAAAGATAGTGGGGTTTTTTTTTAACATCTTTATTGGAGTATAATTGCTTTACAATGTTGTGTTAGTTTCTGTTGTATCACAAAGTGAATCAGCTATACGTATACATATATCCCCATATCCCCTCCCTCTTGCACCTCCCTCCCACCCTCCCTCTCCCACCCCTCTAGGTGGTCACAAAGCACCGAGCTGATCTCCCTGTGCTATGCTACTGCTTCCCACTAAGACAGTGGTTTTGAACCCTGGCTACAAGTTAGAATTACCTGTGGATTTTTAAAAATACATGTATTTCCTTACCTTTCCTTTTTGGAGATTCTGATTTCATTGAGCTGGGGTGAGGCTCAGGTATAGGTATTTTTTTTAATCCTCAGGTGAGTCTAAAAATCACATGGGTTTGAGAGCTACCTGATGTGTGCTCCAAGAACCACCAACACTGGCATCATCTGGGAGCTGTTCTGAAATGCAGACTCTCAGGCCCTGACCAAGATCTACCAAATCTATATTTTAGCACCTAGATGATTCATATGCACATTTAAGTTTTAGAACATTCTTTGTTGACAAAGATATATTTATTGCCTTCAAGTAATTCTGAATGTAAATTGTAGAGCATTTAGACCTGTGATAATCCCAGATTAGGCCTAGGATCACAATCAGATGCTCTCTTTTAAAAAATGCAGATTACTAGGCTGCAATCCAACCCTGTTCAACCAGCTCCTCCAAGCACGAAGCATGAAGTTTGGGCATCTGTGTGTTTATTATATGTTCCAGGTGGTTCTGAAAATTAGAGAAGTTTGGGAAATAATGTAAAATAAGGACCATAGTTTTCAACATTTTGCTTCTTCCCAAAGTCCTAACCAGGCAAAGAACAAATGCTGTTATGAAACTAATAAATAATGGTAGATTCATATTTGTTCTTACAAAGAATTCCAGAGCATTGTGACAAAAACAATTTGATATAAATTTCATAGTTTTCTGTTAAAATAAGTTTTATGCTTCAGATATTTTTGCTGTGGCTACAGTGAGGAAAAATATACATACCTGGCCATTTAAAGGTTCTGTCAGTTTAGAATTTTAGGCCATTTCTATGCAATGCAGGGGGCAGTCTAATAGAGGCTGCAGAGTGAAATGGGCAGTCTGACATGAAACTGTGGAAGAAAACTGACAGATGTAGTGAGTGTAAGAATGGCGTAATGCTGAATAGGCTGTTTTGTAACAGAAAAAAGAGAGCATTTCAAAACTAGTTAACTTAGTTATGAGACTTTAACTAGGTCAAAAACTTATAAGTGTTTGTGAATACTTTTAACACTGTAGAGACTGTCAAAAATTTATCACGTGGTTAAATCACAGGTGTTTGAATCATGGAGTCTGAGGAAATTCCTAGCTTAGGAGATGGAAGTAAATAAAAATACACCAAAATAGACATATTTTTTTCTATACAAATATAAGTTTTTATAAAAGTTTTTAGCATTTCTTATTAAACTATACATTTATATATGGTTAGAAGTCATGAAAACTCTACTTTGTTATGTCTCCATATTCAGTGTATCCAGACACAAAGAATGAGATTGGAGTTAAGGAAACCTGATATTGAGTTCCAGCAAAGATACTTAATATGTGCTGTTTGTCAGTCCACTTGATATTTCTGAGGCCCAGTCTTCTCATCTCTAAAATGGAAATAATAGTACCTCTCTTGTTAGGACAGCCATATGTCTCATACCTTCTCTCACTTGTGGACACAAGTCTGATTATGGAAAAACCTTTAATTAGAATCTCAAAATTAGTGTAAAGCCCTCACAGTTTAATGCAGTTACACATCACAGATAAATGTTACTGCCTTGATTCCTAGAGTAATAAAGTAATAAAAAATTAGATACTACATCCTGGAGAGATAATGCTCAAGTGAAGTCAAAAGCACATTAATCTCATGACATTTGGCATTTGCAAAAGACATACAGTTTGGGGTATGTTATGGTAATGTACTGAAAGAGTCAAGTTAGTACTTAGCTGGATTTTTATGCTGCTAAGCCTTTTAGATATTTTTTCACAGTAGCATATTTTGTTTGCTATTGATTCCCTCAATTATTCGTTCAACAGATGCTTTTTTGAGACCATACTATGTGTCAGACACTATACAAGATGTGAAAGATTCAGTGGTCAGAAGAACATTTAGGTGGGGTGAACAGGCAACAAGTGAACAAATAATGTAACCCACTATGATGTTGTTTAATAATAACGTAAGATGATATATCACATACCATTATAGATTGTGTTACATGTTGTGAAGAAAAAAAACAAAGTGATTAGCTGGTGAGTAACTATAGTGTCATCATAGGTAGGACTGTTCAGGGAGATATTTCTGGGCCAGTAGCATTTGAACTTCCCTAATATGAAAGAGAAAACAACATGTCAGCCATGAAGATACACACCAAGAAGGCATTCTTAGGTGGGAGTAGAAGTCCTGTGAAGTTGGAATATAACTAGGCAGGGGGAGAATGGCATGAATTGAGGTTGGAGAATTAAGATAGATACCCAATATGCAGGGCCTTGTAGGCTATGGAAAGTAGTTTGGATTTTTATCTAAAAGCAACAGGAAGTCATTAAAAGGTTTTAAGTGAGAGGAAGGCAATATTTATAAAGTAAAAGACTGGAAGTAGTCCAAATGTCCACAAATAGATGACTGGTTGAATAAATTATGGTATATCCACAAAATGTACCTCTAAACAGGAATAAGAAACATCTCTCTAATGGCTATGTATCTAGCATACACCATGAAGTAAAAAAAAGTAAGGTGGAGACAAGTATATACAGTACGCTATCATTCATCTTCAAGAAGGGGGAAAACATGAATACACAGGCATGTACACAAATATGCCTATAATGAAAAAGGAAGATAAACCAAAACTAGTTTTAAAAAATAGGTTACATAGAAGGGGAGGAGGAGACTAGGGTGAAATGGATTAGAATGGAAGTGAGACTTCTCTCTATTCTGTAGTTTTGATTTTGGAATTGTGTAAATGTTTTTATAGTAATAGAACATAACAAATGTAAGCAGAAAGAAATCCTTAAGAATTGAAAGCAAAATAAAACAAATGAAAAGAACTGCATATTGGGGGCTAAACTGCACAAATGGGCGTTATATCAAGTAATTTTAAGCCTGATCTTAGCCAAAAGTCTGAGAAGCAATTATATCAAGTGATTTTAAAACACAGTAATTTGTATTATATGTCTCCAGTGGGATATAGCCTAAGGAGAAAAACACTCAAAGATCTTAAACCATTTTTAGTAATTATATTGTTATTCTGTAACTATTTGTGTGTGTCTCCCTATATTTGACAAACAAATCATTTAAACACACATATTAGGATGAGCAAAAATACTTGTGCTACTGTTGTTAGGATCCAAGACATTCACCATAAGAGAAAAGATATGCAAACATAAGACTAATAAAGTCAAATTAATATTGGAGTTGGAAATTTGAATATGAGCTCATGGTGTATTTTATCTTCAACTTTTTCTAAAATCTGTCCAATGAGAAAGTCTAGAAACAATGATCAACACAGTAGCCATGAGCATCACTAGTGCTTAAATTAAGGTCTTTAAATATCATTTCTCCTAAAGGAACCAAAGTTTTTGAAAAATTGGATGCTTCCAGGTGTGGGGCAAGAAATGTATAAGGAAAGCATAGAAGACCGTATCATACCAGAAAGGGTAGAAGCATTTAGGTCATGTCATCAAAACTCTGGATTCAATCTGAAGTGGTTCAACTGGCCAAAAGACAATTTGAACAACAGCAATAATAAATAATTAAAATAAAATAAATATGTTAAGATCTATGATTTCATAATAATACCCAGTAAGAAAAAAAAAATGTATCAGTCACCTGTAGGATGCTAGAAAACAAAGCCATTCTTCTAAAAATCCGTAAATAAGGGAAAAGATTTCCCAGTTATCCTGTATTTCCTGTACAAATTCACCTCCACATTAACAGCTTAGATAATGAGAGAAAGTTATTCTTTATAGATGTATCCCAGCAAATAAATGAAAAAAATAGTGTAAAATTAGCATATAACCATTTTGCAACCCTTAATAAATAATGGATTTAGTTTACAATCATCAGCAATAGCTAAAACTACTAATGAATTATAGGTGGAGACCATTATTATGAATGTACCAGGCTGACAAAACCTTAACCTACTGATCACTTTTAACATCTCAAAAACAGTGACAATCAGAGTGTGACTTTTGATGTGTTGTACTAGGAAATACAAATATCACCCATGAACTATTCTCGCCACAATATGAACCAGAAATCCTTCTAGTACCTAATCTAACTACCAGGTTTCAGAAAACATATGAGTCAAAGGAAAATGTTCAAAGATGCCATTATAGAGGACATGCAATCACAAAAATTCAGAGTGAGGGACACTACAGATCAAATGAAAATATAGTTAAGACAAGTGATAATTGATAATGGATTAATTATTAAATCCAGATTCATCGTACTATTCTCTCTACTTTTGAATATGTGTGACATTTTTCAATAATGACATTTAAAAGAAAAAATAAGAGGCATGTGAAGCTCTCACTTACATTTAGGAAATTTGGCAGAGGGGCATAGGTGAAAGCAGTAGACCAGTTAGGAGGTTTCTGTAGTGAGGCAGAAGAGAGATGATGGTGGTTTATACTAAAAAGTGGCAGTGAAGATTGAGAACTGAAAGGATTTGATATATTTAGAAGTAGAGTCAGTAGTACTTCTAATTGATTGGATTGGGGGTTGAAGGAAAGAAAGTCATCAAGAATACCTCCCAGGACTTCTGTTGGAAATCTGGGTCGATGGTGATGTCTTTTGCCGAGATTGAGAAGACTGGGAAATGGTGGATAGCCACATGGAAGGGTGAGGTAAGAAGTAATCAAGAGTTCTGTTTGGCGCATTTTAAGTCTGAGACATCTATTACACATTCTTGGTTGTAAATAAAAACAAATCAAAACCAGAACAAAGAAGTCTCTTGGAATGTGACTAGGTAATTATTATGCTTTGATAACTTGATAGAAAGGCTGAACATGACAGAAGTAGTTCCCATTGGGGTACATATTTATTTATATCCAGCTTATCTAAAGTCTTAGCCAACTAATCTAAAAACATTGAGCATTGAGTTTCCCTTATATTTTCTGAATTCAGCGAGAACTGATTAACCCATTTAGAAAGAGCTGAACCTATCTTTATATGTAGCTAGTTATGTTCTAATGCATACATTCAGCAATGCCATGAGGCTGTCCATCTGCAAACTGCCAGAAATAAGCTGTCCAAATTCAGAGAACTTCTTATTTTAAGGCTTAAAAATGACACTGATTTAAAGATTGCTTTTGCTGATTTGATAAACTGTAAGTTGAAATAATTACATTAATGTAGCACATTGTCATGCCAACAATTTTTCTAAAAAGATAAAAGAAAAAACATAATTGCCTTTAACCTGTATGTGTTAACAGAATAAAGCGTGGTCTTGAAAGTCAATTTCTGACCACCTTCAAAGTGCTACACTAGAAAAAAGTGAGTGGAAAAAAAGTGTTAAGTGTTAACTTCCCCTGGGTGAATGATACCTTCTAGGACAATGTATAAGGGTAAGAGATTCCAAGGATTGGGAAAGAAATGCCATTTTTAGGTGGTCTACCACAGTTGTCTATTTGCCAAGAGTGGGTAAAAATAGCAAAGAAATAAGGGCACAGTTCAAAAGTTAGTAGGACAGTCAATCCATACAAATGACCCACTTGGGAGGTGAGACTGCACCGCAGACAGGGAAGAATCATCAATGAAGAGCCCAGGAAACAGGGAGAAGCACAAGGCCCTGAAGCAAGGCAGAGGAGAACTAATTTTGAGAGTTTCAAGCCCTTTCCAGGGGAGTGCTTTGATAGGAGGCCTAGCCTGGTCCCTCAAGGGGCTAAAGAGTATCAGATGCTATCAGCAAGTCCATTACCCTCTCTGGGCAATCAGCCAAGTTGGACCAATCCATTTGCCAAAAAGCCCCCCTCTTCTCCCCCACCCATGTCTTCTGCCTTCAGGATGGGCCCTTTTGTCTTTTCCTAGTGTTTCCAAAATGGAGAAATATATAGATGGTTTCGTTCTTTCTCAACTTTGACCACAGCTTTAATCTTGACTTCATGAGAACACCATCTATTTGTCATCACCACAACCAGCAGTAATAAGAAAAATAATTCCTACAGTAGTAAATCCTTGCTTAACAGATTTTTATTTTAAAATAGGCTTGACTTTTTTTTTTTCATTTTAAAGAAAAGTTTTTGGCAACAGGTATATCACACCTGAATCTGTTGGGTTCTGTATTTTTAAACAGTTCTGACATATTCTTTTTCTTTTTATAATACATGCTGAGTGGGAATGGATCATGGCCAGTCCTAAAATACGGACTGGGCAGCTCTTGGAATTTCAAAGGCAGTACAGTCATAGCAAGGTTTCTAATAGGATGAACATAAAATAAGAGAAATATTTTATCTATTATTTTTAAAGTTTCATTCACAGAAAGACTATTTTTAAGTAGACATAAGTAAATCAAAATGGGGAATGTTTCTGGTTTAAACAAGCATTGGAATTTAAAACAACAAAAATTTTCCAACTTATAAAACAACTCACCCTAAAGTTGCCCAATGAGAATTTAATAATCAACAGTAGCTTTTCTTTGAAAAAACTCATGAGTTATAGTGGTTCACAGTACAAAGTGACAGGCCAAGATACAAAACAGCTTTATTTTGAATTTTCTGGTCCTTGTCAAGTTATTCTCGATAACATCTGAATCATTAAAGCTTAGAATATTTTTTTAATGCTGATATGTGACAGCCCTAGTCCCTGAGTGATATCTGGCAAGAAAATATGCCTAATATTCATAAATCAGAGCCATGGCGTTTTAAAAAAGAAAAAGACATGGAAAGGGAAATTTTGCTGTTTTTCAGCACATGAATGTTGTTGGGTGGGTATTTGATGGCCCAGAAAGGGGTGGTGAGTTTCTAGGACTTTTGGCCTTGACTAGAAGACCCTTGGGTTACCTGAACTGACAAACTAATGCTAAAACAATTCTTTTAAACAAACCATCGTGAACCTCAGACGGAAGGTAAAAACCCATCACAGTGCACCTCCACAAACAGCCTGGTGTCGTCAAATTGCAGGTAACCTCGGCAAGGTTTTTAGTCCTCTAATGCTTTCGCTTCCACACAAGGAACTGTAAAAATAGGAGCTCTTGGATGCATTAGAGGAGACCTTTCTCCTCTCACTGAACAACACTTTATTTTGCTTCATTCAGTGATCCAAGCATTGCCACTTTACTCCCGTCTCAGTGTTTTCTATATTAACACTATTTTTTTTCAGATGCATCCATCTAAACCATCCAAATCTGTACATATTAACATTGCTGAGCAGCAACTCTGGGAGGATGTCCACCCTGACCTTTCCTTTTCCTGACACAGTTTCCATTTCCAGGTTTATTTTTGATATCATAGATGTTGCTATAACAGCCAACAGCCTTGCCTTTAGGTTTCTCTTCTCAACTCTAGAAATAATTCCTCCTCTAACAATTGATGGAGTGAAATACCTGTGAGAATTACAGGCGTCGGTGTACTGGA
Organism: Balaenoptera physalus; assembly: GCF_965194825.1. Classification (NCBI taxonomy): domain Eukaryota; kingdom Metazoa; phylum Chordata; class Mammalia; order Artiodactyla; family Balaenopteridae; genus Balaenoptera; species Balaenoptera physalus. Next base: position 46,417,589 of record NC_138886.1, read on the forward strand.
AATTTTCTCTGCTTATTGTATTGCCCAAGTACTGAAAGATCAAAATATAGGTTTACGAACAAAACTATATTGGCTAAAACCCTGTGTTTTCTACAAAATTCTAGCTTTCCTTTTTTCCCTTTCTCTTACACATACCCAAAATTACATACATAGATAATTTTATACTTCATTAAGAAGTGTTTCTCTATAAAATTTCCTTTATTCGATAGCACACAGTAAAAAGAACTTGGTGAAAAAAAACCTGGAAATAACCTAAATATCCATCCACAGTAGACTGGGTAAATAAACTGTTACACTCATACATAAAATACTATACAATATGAAAACATAATGTGCTACATTTTCTTTTAATAAAACATATATTAACTAAAATAAACCAAAGGAGCAGAGTTGAATGTATAGTATGCCATATATTATAGAAATAATTATGTGTTTATATACATATATAGTCTGCCATATGAATTAGAAGTATTTAAACAGATACATAAGAAACTATTCAGCTGCCTTTAGGAAGTAGATATAGGGAACATTAGTTATAGGTGAGTTGAGATCTTTTATTTCAATTCTGTCTGCTCTTTTTAGTTTTGTTTGCCATATTCATATATTACTTGTATTAGACATATACATTAAAAAGAAGGCTTACCTGGATTTTTTGAACATTCCAACTGACATCCAGCTCAATTCCATGATTACTGAAAAAAATGGAGGCACACACAGTATATAGTGTGGTGTTGTGGAAGGAAACTCCAGAACTTTAGATTTTATTAAACATGTCATTTTATGACCATGTGTAAATCACTCATCTACTGACACCTGATTGCCTCATCTGTAAAATGTGAAAAAGTAGCTCCATCTACCACAACTTTCATTTACCACTCAATGTTGTGACGGAAATAAAATAAAGTCCCTTGTGAATCTTGCAGGGCTACTGTAGGTGTGAAATTTTGTAATAGAGATCCTGTTCACTTTCAGATCTCACATTAATTGAATCTGACTTTATCCCAGGAATTTCACATTTGTTCTTACTTGGTATTTTTCAGTGGGAAGCTATATTCCACTAACATCTGAGTAGTAAGAAGAACCATGATCACGATAGTATATGCCTAATCTAAAATTGCAAATTTTGGTAACAGGTACATAAATGAATAAACTGTATTAATAAAAAAAAAAGTAGTTAATAGATACATGACATTGTAATAAATTCACTCCTCATAAATTTTTTTTAAATTATTTATTTATTTATTTATTTTTATTTATGGCTGTGTTGGGTCTTCGCTTCTGTGCGAGGGCTTTCTCTAGTTGCGGCAGGTGGGGGCCACTCTTCATCGCGGTGCGTGGGCCTCTCACTATCGCGGCCTCTCTTGTTGCGGAGCACGGGCTCCAGACGCGCAGGCTCAGTAGTTGTGGCTCACGGGCCTAGTTGCTCCGCGGCATGTGGGATCTTCCCAGACCCGGGCTCGAACCCGTGTCCTCTGCATTGGCAGGCAGATTCTCAACCACTGCGCCACCAGGAAAGCCCTCCTCATAAATTTTTATGCTTACTTACCTATAATAATAACAAAAGTTGTTGTTTACTAAATACAAAGCATGGTCCAGAAACTTAATGATGTTATATTCGTTACTTATTTCTCAGACCACATTTTTAGGTAATTATTACTAGTATCTTTGTTTGGGTAAACAAAGTAAGAGTGAGTGATGTTAATTTCCTTGTCCTGGGTCACACAAGTAGTGACTGAAGTCTGATTGTGACTCAAATCTGTCCAAATATCTTTTCCCATCCTAAACTATCAGGCTTAAACCAAATTTCAACCCACATCCATCTCTCCACCTCTCATTATCTTAAGCAACACTACCAACTATAATGTCTACTCTGAGGGCAGTGATCTTTTTTTCAGTGGGACTATAAGTAGAAAATTCTACCTTTATGAAAATCTGGTAGTTCTTTTAAGGAATATTATTCATACTTTATGAGCCAAACTTTTATGAATTTACCACATGTTTGTAACCAAACTTTCAGAGATGGGGACATGACTTTACACTCAGAGGTGCTCATTTTGCCATCATAAACAGCAGCAATTCATGTGTCTGACACAAATGTCTAAATATAGTACATCTTGGTATTGGAGCACATATGGAATGAATGATAAGCAGCTTTTAAAAATCATTCTTTTGTAAAACTTTTAGTGATATTGAAAAAAGTTTATGACAATGCAATGTAAAGTTGGAAATACATGTGTGTATAAAATAGAAAACGATGACTGCTAGGAAAATCATCAAATTATAAGCATGTGAGTAGTGGTTGTTTCTGTTTTCTTCTTAATATTGTGGTATGTATTTAATATTTACAAAAATAAGAATACATTATTTTTATAATGTAAAGGCTTTTTTAAAAATTAAGATAAATAATATCTAATCATACTAAATCTTTCATTCTTAAGTTGCTTCATTCTCTTTAAGCTTGAGACTCTAAGCATACGACTATGCCACCACCTCTAATAGACAAAATGAAACGAAAACAGTTTTGTGTAAAATCTTTGTCTTATATTGCTTAACTGTTGGTACCCTTGATTCTTAAAGACTAGAGATTTCTGATGTTACATTTCTTTTATAAATATTTCTAAGAACCATAATACTCATTGAATGTTGGAACAATATCTCTAAATGCCTAAGGTGACTTCCATTTTCTAAAACATGAACTACAGTTGTTCATTTTATTAAACTTGACTCTATTTCCAGACCTTTGCTATGCTGCAATAAACTCATTTTTGTGTCTTAGAGCACACATGCAAGTAAACCTAAAACATACAACACCTTGATCCACCATTGCTGGGTCAAAAGGTGTGATCGGTTTTTTTTGTTTCTTCTTTTTAAAGAATTCCCACATTTGAAGTTTTTTTAAAGGCTTTTTAAATTACTTAATTAATTAATTTATTTATGGCTGTGTTGGGTCTTCGTTTCTGTGCGAAGGCTTTCTCTAGTTGCGGCAAGTGGGGGCCACTCTTCATTGCGGTGCGTGGGCCTCTCACTATCGTGGCCTCTCGTTGCAGAGCACAGGCTCCAGACGCGCAGGCTCAGTAATTGTGGCTCACGGGCCTAGTTGCTCCGCGGCATGTGGGATCTTCCCAGACCAGGGCTCGAACCCGTGTCCCCTGCATTGGCAGGCAGATTCTCAACCACTGCGCCACCAGGGAAGCCCATGTGAGAGGTTTTAAAGTTCAGACACTGCTAAGGTATTATCCAAAGGTAATGCACCTGTATATACACTTGTATATACATATATAATTTTTTTCAACCCTTTAAAAATGTAAAAAAAAAAAAAAAAAATCTTAGCTCATTAGTCATACACAGTATGTTTTGGGTAGATCCTCTTTAGACCCAGAAGTAACACTTCACTTCTGCTCTTGATCTATTGGTGAGAACTAGTCACATTGCCCCTGCTAGATGAGGGAGGACTAGGAAATGTGGTTGACTTATATGCTCATTAAGAGAATGGGGTTGATCCAAATCTCATCAGTCCTACCATCAGCACCATTTCCTTAGGCTTTGCTTAGAATTCTTTTTGACCTTGGTTTAGGATAGGATCCCTGGTTATTAAAGACATGCTATCTGGGGCTCCTGACATCCATAATACTTTTCTTGCTGGCACTAATTAGTGAAAGGGGAAATGATTTATTGGCAACCTAGAGAGAATTAGTATAATCCAAAAGTTTAACCAGGTTTCATGTACAATTTCTCACTTATTTCAGTGATTGAAGGAAGAGGGTGAATGAATAAATCATTTCAAGAATTCACAGGTCTTAATTCATGTCCAAGAGGGCAACAGCAGTGCTTCCTGCCAGGTGTGAGGAGGGATTCTAGTTGGAGTGTCAGGGAATCAGGCTGATTAAGCAGCTTTGAACTTCTATTCTCTTTTTGCCTCTAAGAAGCTGAGGAAACTGAACAGATTTTGTATAACTGTGGCAAATAAATCCTCACCTACTTCTGAATTCAGCAAATATCAAGGTTAAGTGAAAAACAGAACAGTTCTAGATAATCATTTCAATATATTTGAAGGGATGAATTTCTATAATAAAAAAACAGCTGAACTTTTCATAAATTCATAATTATTCTAAAGGAATTAGTAAAAAATTAAATGCCTATTTATTTCTGTTTATTCACATCTTAGTAATTTCAACAGTGAAAGTAATTTTATAGAATAGTATTGGGACAGTTACCAGAGAGGAAAGTATTTGGAGAAACTGAAAATCACTATATGTTTGTTGTTTTAAAAAAATGTCATTTTTTTCTCCCAGGGGAACACATTTTTGCTGTTTTTTGCTATGCTGTCACAAGGTACTTCGTACTTACCCTGCAATCCTCAGTAAATGCCAACTGAATGATCTCTGAGGGAGATGACTTTAATTCTACCTCTGTTTCTAATTTCCTCACCAGCCAATTCTTGATAGAAAGTCTGAGCTTTAATGATACAGGACAATAGAGACAGTAACATACTGCCTTCCATAGAGAGATTGGGGGAAATTTTTTCTAAGAAAAACATAGTGCAGTTTCTTAGGGCTGCATCTTTGCTATACTCTGCTTGCTTTGAGACGGTGAGCCTAAACCAGCATAACTTTTTTAAGAAAGTTCTGGATGACTGAACTCATATTTCTCCATACAGCTTGCCATCTGTCCTTCTATAATTCTCTTTGTTTTTAATTTGGTTACATCCTCAGAAAATCCTAAGATTTCCATGTGAAAGTTATGCCATAAAAGATGCTGTTTGAGGGCAGGGACTGACTCTTGCACGCATTTGTAATGCTAACATTTTCTAGTGCAGTGGTTTTCACACAACGAAGGCATAATATTTAGAATGAGGACAATTTCTTTTCTCGTACAAGAGGCTTTTGATTGAATCAGTGCACATGGTTATTGTGTTGCAATAAGTATCTTTCCCCTTCCAAAATTCTTATCTTCGCTCTCACCATTCACCTCGCTGGGAACATAACACGTGCTCATCTACCCATCCAGTGGAATAAAAACCGTACTTCTAAAAAAAAAAAAAAAAAAAAAAACCCGTACCTCTCTTTTGAGTGAAGAATTTAAAGTTGTAAAATGAAAATTTCCAAGGGTTCCGTCTTCCTCTGAAATTGCACTGTCCCTAGTCATACATGTTTTCATGAGCTTTAATATTTGTACATTGGATTTTTATGCCCCGTCTTCTTCCAGTTGATCACAAACTCCTTAAGAGAACAAGCTTTGATCAGTCTATTTTTTTCCAGAGTACCCAGCAGAAATCCTTGCACATAATAAATATCCAATAAGTATGTGTTGAATATAAAATTAAAGGGCAAACATTTTTCCTTAATTTATTTCCCAAACTAGAGATTCAAATAGTTGAATGATTATTTGAGGAATGTCCAAAAACTAAGGTAAACAGGCTTTTTTTTTCTTGGACATGATCATTGTGAACAAAAATGAAAGTACTATTCTAAAGATTAGATAATACATTACTTTCTAGTGCCAATATCCAAGGCCTTAAAAGAAGCTGTTTTATGAAAATGGTGCATGCTCTGTCTTCTGTTGCTGATCACTTTTCCCTCACATTTCCCACAAATATTTACAGAATTTAAAATGATGAATAAATGAATGAATAAATGAATGATGAATAAATGAATGATGAATAGATGAATAAATGAATGATGAATAAATAAATTTAAAAAATCTCTTCTAGGCCTTCTCCACCTTGAGAAGCTGGATCACAAGCGCTAAAGCCATTTCTGCTTCCCTGTGTACATGTTCCTGGCTGGTTAGATGGCTGATAAAGTACAGTAAGCCCTTATCCTCAGAAGGTGCATTGCTCAAAACCTGATGTGAATGAAATACGCCGGACAGAGAAAGTCAGAGACTCATGGTATCACTTATATGTTGAATCTGAAAAAAAAAAAAATCAAATTTATAGAAATAAAGAGTAGAAAAGTGGTCACCAGGGACTGGGCAGGGGTGTGGGGGGCATGGGGGAAATAGGAGACGATGGTAAAAGGGTACAAATTTTCAGCTATGAGATGAATAAGGTTGGAAGGTTGAAGGATGTAATATAACATGGTGACTATAGTTCGTAACACTGTATTATATAATGTAAGTTTGCTAAGAGAGTAGAAATGAAATGTTCTCACCAAAAAAAAAAAAAATCCAAAAAACCAAATGCATAGATATATACATATATATGTGTAAATAGATAGATATACCTCAGTAAAACTAGAAAACTTCATGTATACAGACCATAAAAGTCACTGAAACAAGATGTCATCATGGGAAAAAACAGTAAAACTTGTCTCTTTTCAGTTCAATGGTCCACGTTCAAATATTATCCGCCCAAGATTTCCCATCTCACTGCCTGGGAGGTATTTGAAGTTCAAAGATACCAAAAATGTGACAAAACAGAAAACAGCTCTAAAACAGAAACACAGAAGAATTAGTAGGTGTTTTCTGGATGAGTCAGTAAGTTTCAGACTTTCTCTATTTAATTTGTTGGCAATTCAGTTTTTTTGTTTTATTCATATTTTAAAATTTATTTTATTTATTTGTTTATTTATTTAGGCTGCGTTGGGTCTTCACTGCTGCTCGCAGGCTTTTCTCTAGTTGCAGCGAGTGGGGGCTACTCTTCGTTGAGGAGCGCGGGCTTCTCATTGTGGTGGCTTCTGTTGTTGCAGAGCATGGGCTCTGGGCGCACGGGCTTCAGTAGTTGCGGCACGTGGACTCAGTAGTTGTGGCTCACGGGCTCTAGAGCACAGGTTCAGTATTTGTGGCTCACGGGCTTAGTTGCTCCACAGCATGTGGGATCTTCCCAGACCAGGACTCGAACCAGTGTCCCCTGCATTGGCAGGCGGATTCTTACCACCGCACCACCAGAGAAGTCCTTGTTTGTTTTTTATGACTTGCATTTATCTGCGCAGAGATAAGGAAAGCAAGCAAAATAACTTTGCTAATTCTAATCATGAAGTCACATCATTTTTTTGATGATTTTAAGTGGTCTGGAGATGGCAGTTAAACCCTATATGACTTTGGTACCTTAAAATATAGCAACTATGTCTTTCAGAACCTTGAGGAACTACCTAACTTATGAACGTTACAAACTACCAAAGTTATGTAAAGAGGTTGATTAGGACTAAGACTTAATAAGTCTTACTATTATGTTCCTGTCTCAAGGCAAAGTCATCAGTTAGAGAACTCTGCTCAGATATCACTATAATTATAATTTTTGTGAATTAATTTATATCTACATAATACCTGTTCCTTGGACTTCTTGGTATCTAAGAATGATGACATGGGACAAAGACAGACTCTCTGGACACTTCTTTCCATATATATTGACAGTGTTCAAGAAGTATTAGAGCGACTTCCCTGGTGGCGCAGTGGTTAAGAATCCACCTGCCAATGCAGGGGACACATGTACGAGCCCTGGTCTGGGAAGATCCCACATGCCGCAGAGCAACTAAACCTGTATGTCACAACTACTGAGCCTGCACTCTAGAGCCCGTGAGCCACAACTACTGAGCCTGAGTGCCACAACTACTGAACCCGCGTGCCACAACTACTGAAGCCCGAGCACCTAGAGCTCGTGCTCTGCAACAAGAGGAGCCACCGCAGTGAGAAGCCCGCGCACCGCAATGAAGTGTAGCCCCTGCTCGCCTCAACAAAGACCCAACACAGCCAAAAATAAATAATAAATAAATAAATTTATTTAAAAAAAGAAGTGTTTGAGATTAGCCATTGCTTGCATCCTTCCCATGAAAAACTGCTTAATGATGGCTTTAGTATGCTTCTACGAGCTTGTCAAGGATCTGAACAGTATTGAGCTTTCTACAAGCTGTTCTTGTCTATTATTTATATTCTAAGTGGGTATTTTTCCAATGAATTCTTAATTTCTGAAATGTCTAAAGATTTGAAAATTACAGGTTTTACCTCAGCAAACAGTTCTGTCCATAGACAGATGAAAATATACTGACACGGAGACAGGAAATTGTTTCTAAACGGTCAGGATCTGACTGCATATTTACAAGTGAGTGAGTATTCTAGTGAATCGTGTAACATCAACATTCCTTATGTCTACATGGAATAAAGACCTTCATCGTATTCTCAGAGACACAAACTCCTTCCACCTTTTTAAACCCCTGTAGCACACGAAGCTTTCTGTTCAAGGCTTCCACTTAAAGTCTTTTCTTTATTATGTTCCTACAGGGATTTCAAGGGTTGCTTCTAGATCTCTTTCTTTCTACTTCAGTTTTGAAAAAATTCTACTGGGGTTTCTATTTTTATGTTACTTCACCAGATGTCCAAACCATTTAAGACATGGCCTCTAAATCCTTGACAGCTATTTGAGGGTGTTAGTATGTTCTCAATTCATTTCGGTTTTTGTCTGAGCTTGTCTTGCATTTTGCTGTGGAAAGAATAAAACAAACATCTAAGGGGGGTCAACTGGGTGCAAGTCACAGTGCTAAGCACTGGGGGACAATAATAATAAGACCTGTTCCTGCTTAAGAACTCAGACAAATAGAAGAGGGTATAATTTGTTACCATTTTTTATAAAGTCTAAGAAATTGACCTCTACAGTTTGGACTAACTCTCTTCTATCCTTTTTGAATTTCTGCTAGTGCATTCAGTACCAGTGACTGAATTCTATAGTTGTACATTCACTATTTTTATTTTTATTGAATATCTTAGGGTGACTAAGACCTTGTGACTCCTTTTACCCCACCTGCCTCTTAGCAGGGCCTCTGGCAAACTTAGTGTCCTGTCTTGTAGCCAGTATTCTAACTAAGCATATCCATAAAGGCTCTAATCTAATACTTAGCCAAAAAACTGATGGGCTATTCACTACCAACCACTTTTCTACCAAATTTAATGTCATTGGTAAATATATGTACGCCTCTTTCCTAATCCTGGTCTGATTGGGGTAATTTGTTCAGATTGATAAACACAAAACTGTAAAAATGTTAAAAGTTGCGAATTTGCTTTTCCTGTCACAAGGATTCAGAACAAGTGATTTCATGTTTACCTTAAGGTTTTAGGCTAATTATCACAAACAAAGGAATGCCATCATCTTGGATTGGATTTCACCAGTCAACCTACTCATTTTCAAGAAGTAAGTATATTTATAAACTTTTATAAATATGTAACTTTGACATGTAAGCTGGGTATATAGTTGAAATAATTAATTGATGATACTAGAGTAGCTACAGACAAAGGATATTCATAAGGAAAAGTGTTGTAATAATAAGAATTATTAATACTACTACTAATAATAACTACAACTATTATTGAGTTTTTATTGTATGTCAGATTCTAAGGTAGGCACTTTGTCTAACTAAAGACTTTTAGTTGGGTCTGACAAAAGACAAAAGTCTGAAATGTAAGAGTCTATGAAAGCAGAGAAGTCTGGGTAGAACCTGCAACCTGTGCAGTCACTCAGGCCCCCCCCTAGGTTTAATGCTTTTCAGGAGCCATGTTGAAACTCTGAATAATTTTATCTTTTAACTAATGTTTGGTAAGTGAAGTCCAGTGGGAAAATGTAGCATGTATATGAGCAGAGAAGATAAACGCTATCTTTCCTTTCTGTCTCATTCACATATAACCTTTGCAACGCCCAGTGAGTATAGAATCCAAGTGAATCCACAACGTATTTGAGTTTCGTGGGACTCAAGGTCCCACACAATACAAGTGTACTTCTCTAAGACTAAGGGAGACACTGACAGCCCATGAGAGCCCGTGCTTTTTGTCAAACTAGAACTTGCTTCACGTGCAGGGAAAAAGGCAGTGGCATTCTAAGAAACACAAACTACCAAGGAACCCCACTGTATCCTTTCTTACTCATGATACCTTCCTATATTTGCCCATCACTTAACACTGATAAGGATGAAAAGGAAGAAAAGGGAAAGGTAGAGCAACCATACTTCCTTTTTCTTTCAATCCTTCCTTACTCATCAGTAAGCCAAAGGTAAATGGCATTGATAGAATGTGTGCTTATCAAAAAATGAAATAAAAAGGAGTTGCGTTAGTTTTGTCCAGCATTTCTACTCTTCTGGTGTAAGCATATACAAAATATGCAATACAAATTGTGTAATTTCATTAATTATGCACACAAGTGAAATGCTCTTATATTTTCATTTAAAACTAGCATTATAAACAATACAAAGATGAATGTTAAAATTCACATTAATATTTTAACTTTTTTTTCTTTACTTGGAGTGATACTGAATAGCAAATAAAAACATTATGGAACGTCTAAAGGCAGACTGAGGAAGAAAAGAGAAAACATAGTTTAGTACTTTTAGTGACGTTTTTCTTGCTTTTTTAACATGGAACCCACATTTTCATTCTGTACAGGACCTCACAAATTATGTAGCTGGCCCTGCCAGTGGTGATACGGCACTCTCCTTGTCAGGAACCCAGGTTCCTTCTATCCTGTTACTCCATGATTTGTGGCCTCTGCTGTATTTGTCCAAGATGCAGCATCTATTTCACAGCACACATCATGGCAAAACAGATGAAGGCAAAGAGAACATATGCTTTCTCTTTTGGTAAGTAAGTTTAAGAAAAATGCCACATGATTCTTCTGCCTTCATTCGTAAGTCAGAATGTAATCATAAGCACAAATACTGCAAAGGAAGCTGGGAAAAGGAAGTCTTTGGTGACCATGTATTCAGCTAAAATTTGAGGTTCTATTATTAAAGAAAAAGAGGAGAATGGATGTTGGGACACAACTAGCTGTATCTACCACACATGCAAAGGAAAAAAAAAAAAAAAGAGCCTATGAAGAATTATCAGTGGAAAGGCTGCAGGAGGCTGGGAATATTGTGAAAGTTGTTGTGTTGTGAGAAAAAGAATGTCTATCAAAAAGATAGAGAAACAGAGAGAGAGAAACTAGATCAGTAACTATATATATTAGATAAAATAACAGAAGTAAAAGGGTATTAATTAATTATTTGAAGAGAATTATAAAAAGAAGCCTAGACTGTGGATTCACAAAGACTGAAAAATGTGGATTTCATCACTGTTTATGTGATTTGGGCAAATTACTTTAGTTATTTAAATTATTAATTCCTACTTCATAGCATTTCTTCTAAGGATAATCAATAATATGTCTAAAGTGCCTAACAGTGTCCGATGTATATTAGATACTAATTAATTCAATTTTTATTTTACTTCATTTTCATTTTAAAAACAAAAACCTCTATTATTTTTATTAATTATACTGTGCTTTTTAATCCATGGCAGACACTTCTTTATTTTGCATAAAGTATTTTTAAGTGAAACATAAATATGAAATTCAATGCATCATAAAAAATTAAGACATTAATTCTAATAAATAATCTGATGCATTAAAATTAGAAATATCATCCGGTGTTCAAGATGTCGAAGCGAGGACGTGGTGGGTCCTCTGGTGCGAAATTCCGGATTTCCTTGGGTCTTCCGGTTGGAGCCGTGATCAACTGTGCTGACAACACAGGAGCCAAAAATCTGTATATCATCTCTGTGAAGGGGATCAATGGACGACTGAATAGACTTCCTGCTGCTGGTGTGGGTGACATGGTGATGGCCACAGTCAAGAAAGGCAAACCAGAGCTCAGAAGGAAGGTACATCCAGCAGTGGTAATTCGACAACGAAAGTCATACCGGAGAAAAGGTGGTGTGTTTCTTTATTTTGAAGATAACGCAGGGGTCATAGTAAACAATAAAGGCGAGATGAAAGGTTCTGCCATCACAGGACCAGTTGCAAAGGAATGTGCAGACTTGTGGCCCAGGATTGCATCCAATGCTGGCAGCACTGCATGATTCTTCAGTGTATTTGTAAAAGAAAAAAATGATCATAAAAATTATTTGCTCCAAAAAAAAAGAAAAATTAGAAATATCTATCTATATATAAAGCACACAAACTTTAAAACAAAGCATTTCATTTTTATCTTAGCTAACCTTAAACTATAACAAGGAGAGACTAATAGTCTTGAGATAATTTTTTCACATTTAAATTGATCATTTAGATGGTCACATCTAGCAGCTTTGAATAATCCCTCTATTACATTAAGTAACTTACACCTCTGTTGCTAACCTGCTACTATTCAGATATTTTGAATTCATTTTATGTTTTATCCTCTATGTCCAGTGTAATGCTATGTATAATTGGTAGGTCATATTGTACAAAATCTTATAAGTACATTTAATAAAAGCCTGAACTTAAAGCATCTCAGCATTCTGAAGAACTAAATATTTAACTAGGTCTGTATTATTACCCCCATTTTATAGATGGAATCATAGGTACAAATGTATTAAATAATTTGCTAGAGAACGTAGGTTTAGTCAATAGCAGAAATAAATTGTAATACTCACAATTTGCATTAGGAGAAAAAGTTGTTCAGCAGAAATTTCTGCTACATCTGTATTCTACATAGAAAGCTAAATTGAAATTATTACTGCTCTCATTATTAATATTCATTCGGTATCAAAATATGCTAGGTACTATAATATACCTGAAACGAGATAAAACCCCCTAACCCCAGCCCAACTATATATCTAACCCTCCCAACTTATTACTAGTACATCCAAATGGGTGTTTTATCACCTTAATTATTTTTAAGAAATGACATCAATAGCAAAGAATCTTGTGAGTTTAATTGTTAAAGATAATACATCTCATATTCACCCAAGTAGTATTAACCTTTTCTCCTATTATAAAAATAAAGTCAATATTTGAAAATGCATGATATGCCCCAAAAAAGAACTAAGGACATTATCTAAAAATTGGACAGCCCTATTAGTCAAGCCATTAATTTGGGTTTTTACACACCAAGAGTGAATTTCAGTCATAATTTTTAAAATATTCTTATCCTGTATGGATGGGGCACTGTGCTAGCGACATTGCATTCAATGTAAACCATCATCACAAAACTCCTGTGAAGTATATATTATCTGGTATATACATGTGGGGAAGAGCAGACTCTGAAAGGTAAGGAAATATGCCTAAGGACACATAGTTTGAGGGAAAATGGCATAGCTGGTCTTTAATTCAAGTAATTCCAGTTCTTTCTATTCCAACACAGTTACTCTCATATTTTTGTATAATTTATGACTAGTCTGAAAATAAAATATGCTTAAAATCCAAATATATTTGTACACTGTCCATTTCCAGTTTAGTTGTTAATATTATTAAAATAACATATATTTGGATGTAGTTTTAAAATATTCTGTTTTCAACTGACAAATTCTTTTCTTTTTTCTGCTTTTTGTGGATTATTATTTTTTGTAAATTCTCTTTCATTTACCTTCTATTGGTTTGCAAGTTATACACTTGTTTGCCTCTTTTTAGTGGTTACCCCAAAATGTTTTAAATATACATGTTGTAGTATAAGTTAAAAGGTAATCAATGTCTCTTTAGCTGCTGTATGACTATACTAGGATTTATTCAATGGTCTTATAATGATTAACTTTAGATTATTTATTAATTACCTTTAGTATTTACCCAATATTCCTCTCTGATCAGTATGTTAAATGTTCTAATCTCAAGCTTCCCAGAAAATTCTGTATTACCATTAATTGTGGAATAATTCCACACATATACATACAGTGCTGCTTAACATCAGCCTGAAGAAAGTAACTGGTAGAAGGTAACTGTTAGTCTCATGAATTGTTCCTTCCCCAGTTCTGCAGAGGTTGTTCAATGCTGTGTAGCAGACTTTCTTCGATATCTGAAAAAGGAGATAGTCCTTTCTCAATCATGCCTAATAATGCTCTCAGACTCACGGCCCAGAGGCCAAATTTGTTTGAGCAGCACAAGTTTTAAAAATTGAGTCAATATTTTCAACTTAGGAAACTTTCACATAAAATTTTGCTTCCCTTGAAATAATTGGTGGGAAAGCATTTGATTTAACTAATTTTATATGGGACTACACATACTATTGTATGACTGTTTTTTTTTCTTTTCTGAATCTCCTCATGATGTTTTTACCCAACTCTCTGGGGTCTTTTCTTATTGATGGCTTAGAGCTCTTGATATAGAAAATATTTGCTTTCTAGTCTTTTACTTTGTGAATATCTTTCCCAGTTTTTTCTTTGAATTTTGTCTTTCTTCATTATTCAACTGAGGTTTAAATTTACATGTAGTTAAATTTTTTTAAGTCTAGATTCTGAATTTCATGCCATCGTTATCCCATCCTGGACTCAGGATTAAGAACACATCCATTCATATTCTCCTCTTGCATTTTTATGATTTCATTTTTGGAGTTAACCTAATCTTTAAGATAAAGAGGGAGGTAGAGAACTGAATTATCTTACCCCCAATAGTCAATTGCTTTTTTTTTTTTTCTTTAGTGGCTATAGGGACATTTGTATTAATAATATGTATTGAATAATTCATTTTTCCTCATTGATTTGAAATGTCATCTCTATGGGTTTCTTAACTCTATCTTCTATTCTTTTAATCTATCTTACTATCTCTATACCAGTATCATATTCTTTTAACTCATATCTTTAAATTGTGTTAAATATCTAATAAGGGCAACTACTCATTTACATGGTTCTTTCTCAAGATTTTCTGTGTATTCTTCTACATGAAATATGTCATTTTATCAAGCTTTATATTAAAAACAAATAAGCAAACAACAACAGGAACAACAAGTAGTGCCCTGACTGTGATTACAGTAAATGTATCAAATAACTTAATATGCAGAACTATCTTTAGACTCTTGATACTTAATGTTTTTTCCTCATTGATCTGATGTATTTACTGCAATCCCCAAAAAAGGCACTTCAAGGGAAACCAGTGGTTTGAGAAGGATGTGAATGAAATCAAGTCTTGTTATTTGAAGACAGCTAAGATCTACCGTAAATACAGTACTAATTTCTTCTTAACAGTATGTTTGTTTTTAAAAAATTCTTATTTTTTAATATCAAGACATTATCCCTATTTCCTAGATCCACTGAGTTTGTATCTGTGAAACTAGTGAATTTACCCCCAAAGTTTTGGGTCTCCATAGGGAGTATATCTGTCTCAGAACTCATTAATCTGCCTCAGACTTCTCAACACCAGGTTTTCCTGCTCCATAATCCTGCCAGTCTCTTTTGTGGCTGGAATTTAGACTCTGGTTAGAGTGATGAAACTTACAAGTCCTAGTAGAGGCAGGTGGATGCTAGCATTACATATGTTGTTCCAATGGAGGGATCTGAGACTTCTTTTTTATACTTTGAATTTCCTGTAGCCAGGTAGGTATATATGTTGCTGCACAGACAAAGCATGCTTTAGGAAAATCCCTTAAAGACATTTATGAGTGTATGCAACAAATATTAGGAATCTTCTTTCTTTATATGTGCTGTGCAAAGTTAGAAAATAGTTGCATTTTTATAATAAAGTGTAATCTCATTAACAGTTAAAACTGTAACTTTGTGTTCCATCCTGTTTTCAACAAAAGAGTCAAACAGAATAGTTACCAAGATTATCCATTTTTGCTCAACATCACCCCATGTATTCTACTCATATTTTCCTGATTTAAAACAATTACTGAAAGAGACCCCCAGAGAGACTGTATTTCATTGTGAAAATATTTGATTCTATTTCTTTAGCACTTTAAAATACTTTGACACTGACACATCTTTTAATTCCACCTTAAAATATTTGCATTTAGATCAGCACATAATACAATGCATAATTTTTCTTCCTCCCTACTAAGATATGCTCTGTAAAAGAAAATATACATTATATGCCTCTAAACACATCAATAAACTTATGGAATCAAAGTAAACATTTGTATATGAAATTTCACTTCTCAAACATGTTGACATGAAGGGGGTTTTAAAAGCAATCATAAATGCCTGAGTTAGGAAGAAAACAAACGTTCTTTTCTTGAGGAAGTGATAACTCAAGGGATTAATACTCACCTCTAGGTCACCAGGTTGAATCCAATCCAGATGGATATTGATTGGAAGTTGCTGCCATCTGACAGCTACATGGTGACCTGTGTGCATTGAGTTGCTGGTTATAATCTTAATAAAGAAGAGTCAACATCCTAAAAGCTGCCACTACAATTAGAATTAATTAGCAGCATTGGCAGACTATTGGGTTAAAATGGAATCCTTTCATTCTCTCAACCTAACTACATGGAGAAAAATGAGGGAAGTAGAAGGTGCCATTCTCTATTATGAAAGCAACAGAAGGCCAAAAAATGAAGGAAACCACCTCTCTGAGCCTGCAAACATCCATTAATTCATCAAATCTTGGGCCACATGCCATAGTCATGGAAGAAAGAGGAAACAGAAAAATGAAGCAGTTGCAGGCTTTATTTTTTGAGGGCTGATAATCTAGTAAGGGAGATAAAACAAGTACAGAGACAACTATAGAACAAGGGAGAAAGATATATGTGCCATAAAAGAGAATAAGTAAAATGCTCTTCCCAGCACCCAGAGGAGGGAGTGATAACTTATATTTGTGAGTTGTAAGGTGGGGGATTTAGGCAGATAGAGAAGTAAAGGGGAACACAAAAATGAACGAAGAAATCCATTTTTATTCGCCCTTCTCATAAACCAACAATTCATTCAACTCATTAATTCTTACTCTTTGTGCTATTAAGCTCATGTCATCAAAAAACAGTATATCACTGCATTTGAAATGCTATTTTAAAAGTATACCTCGGGCTTCCCTGGTGGCGCAGTGGTTAAGAATCCGCCTGCCGGTGCAGGGGACACAGGTTCGAGCCCTGGTCTGGGAAGGTCCCACATGCCGCGGAGCAACTAAGCCCGTGCACCACAACTACTGAGCCTGCGCTCTGGAGCCCGTGCTCCGCAACAAGAGAAGCCACCGCAATGAAGAGTAGCCCCTGCTCGCCGCAACTAGAGAAAGCCCGCCTGCAGCAACAAAGACCCAACGCAGCCAAAAATAAAAAAATAAAAATAAAATAAATAAATTTAAAAAAAAAACAAACGATGAAGTTTAAAAAAAAAGAAAAGTATACCTCACATTATTAATTATGGACGTCTCAAAATAAAAATGTAAATCTCACTGATTCACACTTTCATTCCACATGCTCTTCCAAAAAGAAACCAGTTCACATAGAAGCCAGATTCTAGCAAATATAAAATGATAATCTAAGACCCTATACCTAAAATATACATGACAAAATGGACATATATTATATGAAATGTAATAAAAGTAATTTCACTCAACATCACTTAATTTTAGCAATGATATTTTGAAAAAATACTACTGTGTTGTAAAGAGATCAAAATGATGGTTCATTTACATTATGTGCTACTCAAAACACTGTCATTAGCTGGGTGACTTTTCCTCACCAAACTGAATCAAGTAATATATTTCAGTTTGGAGTAAGAACTAAATATTAGTTTTTAAAAGACTATAGAAGATAAGTTAAATGATTTTTTGTAATCAAAGTGCAAAGACATTATCTATTTAATAAACAATTAACATAAGATCTAAATAGAGTTAACAAAATGCCTTAAAGCAAATATAAGCTCTCTTTCTTTAGATAATTAATTTGTCTCCCAGATAAGAAGTTGGAATCTATTTCCATTGTGCAACTAAATTAATATGTAGCCAGAGGCAAGAGATCTAACCTCTCAGAGATTCAGATTTTCATCTGTAAAATCAAGTGAAGAAGAATTATACCATAACAGCAGCTTTTAAAATTTGCTAAAGAAGGAGAATTCCTCTTTTTCACAAAAAAATATAACTTAAACCCCATAGATACACTTCAGATAAACATGAATTGTCAGTAGTTTAAAGGAAGAAGGGTTTGTTCTAGGTCCTGCATTGTCCCTAAGGTACACTAGCATGTGGAAAATCACTGCTCACGATGATATTGAGATCTTAAAAAGGAAAATCATATTTAGTCAATATTAACAGAGCCAGGAATTATAGGAGAAAATGGATCATTTGAGCTGAATAGTGCAGCTTACTTAGCAGGCTTTTTGGGAGATTTAATTAAATAATATATGCAAAATACCTAGCATGGTGTTTGGCAAATTGGTGGATGCTCAGTAAACAATTGATCCTTCTCTCCCTTCTTCTGAATACACCTCAGTCCTATCACTTCTCTGTACTATCATAATTTATGCAAGATTTTCTACTTGTAAATAATAGCTTTCAGTGAAAAGAGTAAATCATGCATTCTCAAAGGAAGCAGTATTGCCCCCATAAAAGGGCAAAATTTGGCTCTTCATGGGTGAAAACAATCTTATGACCAAGGTGCTGGCAGATTCTGCATACAGTGTGAGCCTGCTGCCTGCTTCATAGATGGCCGTCTTTTCACTGTGTCCTCACACAGCAGAAGGGACAAGTCACTGGAGGCTCTTTTATGAGGGCACTATTTCCATTCATGAAGGCTCCAACCTCAAGATCTATTCACCTCCCAAACTCTCCCTCCAAATATCATCACACTGGGGATTAGGTTTCAACATATGAATTTTGGGGGGATACAAACATTCAGTCTATAGGAGTCAGGCAGGACAAACTCTACAAATCACAACATTGTCAACAACAATGACGCTTTCTATCTACACAAGTCCATGTCAGAGACCTAAAGAAAATTTTGGTGTACCCTCTAGGAATATAGTATTTTCCTTTTTTCTTACTCTTGAATGAATTGCTATAGGAATTTTTTTTGTGGGGCAAACTCCTGAGAGAGCATTCACATTAAAGTCACTTGATTGATTTAAAAAATAATGATCAGACTTAAACAACAAATATGATCAAACTTCACACTACATAACCTGTTATAAATGCTCCCATGCATGGGTGTACCTACAATAATGAATCACCCTTGAGCAGAATTTACAAAATTCATGCCTTCTCTCAAATTATTTAGGGAGCTTTAAAATGAAGAACTAGTGAATGATGACAACAATGTCATCCACTTAATTATTGTATATGGGTACCATTTTAGCTATACACAACAGTAAAGTAAGATCTTACTTGTTTCGAGATACAATAACTAGTTGAAGGAGATAAGGTTCACTGGACAGTAAATATGGACTTAAAAATGGAAACATGGGGAATAGAAAAAATATCTTAGGCCCCCCCAAATTCTTTGAACCAATCTAGAAGATAGTTCTTCTACACTATGGATGATGAAATAAGGCTGAAAGAAGTAGATGAACGAGTTTATTGCCTCTCAAAATATTAGATGAAGTAGCAACCTGAAATGAGAAAGTGACAGCAGATGGTTCCAAATATAGAAAGAAAAATATCCCAAACTAGTGGGGCATAAATCCCTTAAAGGTGACAAAGAAAAACAGGAATAAGTTTCATTTGCTTTTCCATCTCATAATATTGTTCCATTCATTTTTTCTACTAATCTAAAATGTGATGAGATTTGAGTAAAGCAATACCCAACATGGTAAATGTATGCTTCCAACATTTTTTCTTGATCTTTGTTACTGGGAAGGTAGCAAGCTTCCCTAAAGAAAATATAGAGAAAAATTACTTCTGTACCAGCCATCATTACCCTAATGGTGGATAAATCTTCTGTCTAGATACACAATTTATTGGCTGTACAGAAAAGTGAAACAGGTTTACTCATAGGTGAAATCGTGAATATTGACACTGATCTATGACGTGCACCTGGCATGATCCTCACAGGCCTCTCCTTCTGGAACGACAAATCATAAGTTTGTCCTATAATTTATAAGAGGCCAATTACTTCCCGTCCTGTCAGTACCATTAGCTCAGTATGTGATACGCTGCACATATTGTACATTGACAATCAGCTTTCTGAGCACAGGGGGTCTGTGAAACATACCTAGCAAATAAAGCTGATTTTAAGACTCTATCAGCCTTTAACCCATGGCCTATGCTCTGTCCCTTTTTCATTAAATATTTAACTTTTTCACAAGAAAGTCTATGTCTGTATTCTCGACTAAGACCAAAGCTGACTATACTTGTCTCATTACTCTCTTCACTATAATGAACAAAATAGAAACGATCTGTACTAAGTCTATATCCCTTCCCAACCCCAGTCTTTGTTGATGGAGGAGCTGTAACTACCCACTCTGACTTAAAAGGAATGAAGGTGTTTTTCCGTCAGCAATTTGCTCCACAACAATTCTGCACTTTCATTGTACACTGGCCCTCTCACTTATGTCCAACCAGATAGTAGCAACTCTATCCTGACAGTATCTTTTTTGTGCATGCATGTTTGAATGGTGACACTTAAGGATAATTTAAGCTCCAACTGTGTTTTTTAATCATTCTTGGTCTACTTATAATCTGTATGAACTTGGAAACAGTATTCGATGATTTCTGTCAATTTCTTCATCAATGTACTGATAATACTGGGGAATAAACTTTTAAAAACTCAGGTCTAAACCCATGTTTAATGAGAACTTCATGTACAATTGAGGAAACATTGGAAATTAGTGGGGAAGAAGGGATTATTAAATAAATGGAATTTACATAACTGGCATTTGATAAGAAAAAGATGTGCCTTACAGCAATAATAATTAGTATAATCATAATATGGTAGATATTTTTGGAGCAGAATAAACATTCAATAAACATTGGAAGTTTGGTGTTTGTTATGATTTTCATATATAGAAATGAATAGTAATTTGGCATTAATAACTATTCCTGGAATGATCATATAGGAAAAATGAGACAGCAGAGAGACTGGTGTGGAATTAAGATTACTTATACTTCTTTCTATTGTTGCTTACTAACTGTGAGAAAAGTAACTCCATTTTCATTGAAGTGACATAGCATTTGAGCAAAACAAAGTATCTTTTTATGAAAGACTTTTACTTCTAGAATTTTCATATGTATTCTGAGTTCACATGAATGTGTTCCTTGGAGAGGAATATTGAGGTATATAGTCCACTAGCATCGCAAGAAAGAAAAGGAAATTCACATAGTACAATAAATACTAAATAGATCAATATATGTAAATACTGATATTTTTTCATTTTTTGTCAGGAAGGTTTCAGCTCAAAAACTGTAAAAATGAACGACATTGCAAAATTGAAATTTGTGTCATACTAAAAAGAATCCATGGATCAAGGTGCGGTGCTTCTAAATATAAGATTAAAACCCTAATAAGTGGTCAAATAGCTTCAAAGAATAATTTAATAAAAGTAGCCTGAATTATATCATATTTTATCATGGCTCACAAATTCATAGAAGTGAAAGATACTCTAGAAATCATCTACATTAATCAGAATAGTATAGGTAATGCTGTGGTAAAAATTACAAAAGAATCTCATTGCTTAACAAGGTAAAAATTAATCATACAAGCAAAGCTAAGCTAATTCCCCAGCACAGCTGCCTCCCATGGGGTAATTTAACATTTCACGTACCTTCAATCCTGTGGCTCCCTTACCTGAATATGTGTTCCCACAATCCTTGTGCAAAGGAAGAATAGCATGACCAAAATTGATACATGTCACTTTAGCACTCATATCATTACTTAGAAAAGTCATAAGGCTACCTTTAACTTTAAGGGGACATAATCGTATTTCAAAATGAGGCAAAATGCAGAAGTATTAGCAGGCACTAGGAATGTTTACCACGTCATCTAATCCAACACTCTCATTTTCTGCCTAAGCAACCTGAGACACAGACTAAGGTCACAAAATTAGCAAATAGCAGAAATGGAATCATAACATTGTTCCCTACTAATTTCATCAAATTAGAGAATCATGAAAATTATGGCTCTTAACCTGGCTTGATAATGGTAGTGAAAATTTTTACTTTTTTTTTGACTGCCAAAATGAAATATTTGGAAGTTGTAATCCAAAATGAAATATTTGGAAGTGAAGATCATCCAAGATGATGATCACCTTCAGATAATCCCAGAATAGCCACCACAAACACAGGTAATTGTCATTACATTGGAAAACATAAATGAATAAATCTCCAATGGAGTTTATAAAGATTGTGCCCCTGTTTCTTCTATAAAATATCTTTTTCTACGTCCTAGAGTCAGAAAGGGTCCTAGAAGGCTAATAGAATACCATTCAGCCAACTTTATTAATACTTACCAATAGTCTCCTGGGAATAGTAGATAAATACCACAATTTCCAGACATAATGCAGGCTTTTAGGTCTTTAGAAGATTATAGATGTTCTGTTTAATCTGGAAGCAAAATCAAGTGGTTATAGAGGTACTTCCATTTCCTCTGCATAAACAGCACAAAACTGTTTAGATTTGAAATTAGTCTAAATAGGACAAGCCAATCGAACCTAAACTGGAAACACCTCACAGACAAGCAAATATTGTCATCAGTGGGCAGAACTAAAATTTGGCACTTGAATTCCACTCTCTCACAACCTGAACAGTTGGATAAAGAACTAAGAGATCATATTAAGAAGTTAAGTACATTATTTAAATGAAACTGCTATCATAGTCCTCTCAGTCTGTAGCAACAATGAAAGTTATAAAAATGCTGCATCTTCTTTTTTTTTTTTTTCCTTCTGGTCACTTTTACCAGTGTCCATTAATTTTCATTCTAAAAACAAAAATGCAAAAAAAATGCAAATAGTGAATTCCAGAAACCTATTTCTTGGGAATAAAAGGATATCCGTTTCTCATTCTCCAAAGTCAATTTTGGAATCCAAAGTTATTATGGCATAGTGACAATAGGTATCTTTATAATGACAAGGCTATAATAATACAAAAACCTACAGAGACAATTGGAAAACTACGGTGATTAACAAATGTTATTGGAATGTTGTTGTCAGTGAAATACTATTTCCTATCATAGTCGCAGGCCCTGATAGTTCATATAGAATCATGTAATAGGCATTATGGAAGGTAGAGAAATAAGTAAGCTATAACACCAAGCCTTAAGTAAAATCTAGAAATTTCATAGCTCCTGATTAAAATGAAAAAACAAAAATAACTAAATATCTGCTTAATTCTTACCCACCTATTTGTTGTTTTATTTTAACTAGAATAAAAACACATTTTCCTCCGTAAAAAAGAGTTGAAGATGGCTATTAGCTAAAAAGTTAATCCAGGAATTACAAATAGTCTGCCAAAACTGCACTTAGGTCTTTGTGTAGAAAAGGGAGTTGGTATTTGACTCCAGAATGTGTCCCTTTTTTATTCTTGGCCAATCAAAGAGGCACAAAGTGGCCGAGACAGAAAAAAAAAGGAAAAGAATGAACAGTGTTCTGCATGATAATGCCAAAATCGGACTTCACTGTACAAGTGGCAGCCTTGTAAATTATGGAGGCAAAAAGGAATATATTTCTCTTCCTCCAGTGGGTTTAGAATGTACTGTCTCTGAGAATAAATGTTCATTATTTGGGAAATGTGTCTTGGTGTAAGATTTAGCAGTTACCTTGTACACAGTTGACAAATAAATAAGCATGTCTGAAACTCATGCTGTTGGTAAAAACTCTAAGAGGAGCTGACTTGCAGTGCCCACACATACCCTGCACTATTTCATGAAAGGTGCTTCTGTCCCCAGGCTGTCCGTAGAGTGCCAGAGCACTACGAACTGAATAACTTGGAGAGATGTACTACACCTTGATGGTAGGTGTACGAAGGGAGCAGGGTTGCTTACTAAAGGAAGAACAATCTTGATGATAAAGGGTAAAGTTTCCCCAGAGGAAGATAATAACAATTATAAAGCTCAGGGCAACTCATGAAGAAAGGGAAGCTTTTACTGTTTGTTGTCATTGTCATTTATGTTTTTTAAATGCATACCTGAGTAAAGGAGAGTAAAGTTATCGAGTGAGGTATATCTGTGAGTGGACACTTCTATGAGATTATGAAAATGCTTTTCTCTTAAGTTACTGAGAAAGCCCTATTTAGGATATAGTTTATAGTTTCCTTCCCTATATTGTGTTTCTTTTTTTATTGAAGTTTGGATTTCATTTAAACTCATACTACTTTAGTTGTGCTTCTATAAAGAGAAAATAGACATGGAAGTGTAAAAGAAAAATTGCACTGGACTGGTTAAACAGGAGGACTTTATTCGAGATTATTGCAGTAGGGGAGAAAGACTACTGCAATAGGGGCGAAAGATTGAACTCAACTCCGTTGAAACAAAAGGCAGGAGAGTTTTGAAGCACTGGGGTGAGCTAGTGGAAAAGTGCTGGAGGACGTGGGTTGGGAGGTTGGTCGATGCGATCCGGCCATCAGTGTTTGATAACTCGTGGTCATTGAAGTTAGATTCCTACCCTCCCACAGAGACTGGCACACAGCGGCACTGGCTTTCTTGATTACATTTCAAAGAAAGGACCCCCAGGTCCTCGAGAGAAACATTCCTGGGTTGTAGAAGATTTACATCTCAAAGGAGCAGAGAAAGAATTTACAATTGCAAGTTTTCTAAAGTGCTCTAAGTAAAGGGAGATCAGGTGCCCTAGAGTTAAAAAGAAATCTTTCTAAAGTTGAGTCAAGCTGAGGAGAACCTTCAGGCCATCTCATCAGAAGTAAAGGGAGGTGTGACACACCTTTACATACCTCTCCTTTTTTGAGGTGATTGAATCCAGGAGTTGCAGACAGAAACTAGCATCAAGGTGAGCTTGTCATAATGAGGCTGAAAGGAAGAAAGTACCGGAGGATTATGAAGTAATATTTCATTTGTACCCTAGAAGAAGTATAAAATAAATTCTCTTCTTTCTGAATATTATCTAGCAGGCATTAACCCTTGGAAAGGGTGAGGAAGAAGGCTGAGAGTTAGGCTATAACAAAATGTCTATCTTTTTCTGATGATGGAAATAACAGTGGTGTGCTACAGAGAGAAAGGGGTCTCTCCCAACAGAGAGGAATATTTTATCATGAAATTATTTACATATATTGGCCTATGGTTGTAATAAAAAGTAGACAAACTTTTGGTTGGTTTTATTATTGTATCGAAATTATCTGCAGATGTGCATTCCTTACTACCTGCACCAGAGACAGACTGCCCCACTCTTGGTTCCTTACCGAGAAATAATACAGTCATTCACTCAAGAAATAGTTACTGAGGTTCTAATAAAGGTTGATCCCTGTGCTGAAAAGAAAGGATGAAGAAATGGCCATGAGACACTCTCCTCCGTGAGCTATCTGTATGACGGATTGCAGAAGAGGCAAAGGGTGGTTACGGTTCAGTACGTAACTGCTGTGGTGAGTGCTCTTGTTACCAAGGCCGAGCTCGTTCTGCTTGCTGCATGACAGGCCAGTAAAACGGGAGACCAGGTGCTGGGGCAAGGAATAATGACTTTATTTGGAAAGCCGGGAGTCTGAGAAGATGGCAGACTGATGTCCAGAGAACCATCTTACTGGGGTCTGGATGCTCATTTCTTTTATAGAATAAAGAGTCAGGGGAGGTGGAGAGGTAATGTAAAAAGACCATAAGTTGCTGCAGATATGTCCTGGTTTCAGCCAGGCTCTGGGATGGGATGTGTTAATCTCTTCTTTCCTGCAGCCTTTCACAGGTGGGCTGGGTCAGGATATTTCCTGTCACCTGAACAAAGGTGCTTTAGTTTTACATTCAGGCATGGAGGGCAGGGTTCTCGGAGATAGGACATTATGTTAACTTTCAGCTATAAGCAACATCCCTTTAGTGATTAACTTGTAGCAAAAGCAATAGAATTCAAAGGTTAAAGTAAAAGAAACAGATCTAATACACAGTCAGATTTGTAATTCCCTATTATACTCTGGGAGTACACAAAAAGAGAAGATATCCTGAAAGAAATAATATTTATTTTCAGGCACAAAAGATGAGTAGGAGGTAGGCATTTGCAAGAAATGGCACACATTCTCCAAAAGCCATAATATCAAAAAAAGAGAAAGTAAATAAAACCACCCACAACCAATGTTGTTTACATATAAGTGGGAGAAAACATGTAAAGCAAGCAGAGCCAGATTTGGACTCTATATAAGAGCAGAGAGACAGGTCAAGATGGCCCAGGCCACATGAGAGAGTATCAGGATGAAGCACGGGTGAAACACGGACAAGATTATTCTCAGAAAAGAATTTATCCCCGCTCCCAGTATAGAAACACTGCACTGAGAATAGATCTGAGATCTAATAGATCTGGGCAGTAGGAGGAAAGGGCTTGAACATGTGTACAGCCAGACATGGCCGTCTTAGGAGAGGCACCTCTTTTGAAAGGGAGGGAACTTGGAAATGGGAAGGTATCCCCAAGAAGTTCACTGGTGAAGAGAAAGGAGGAAGCATGATCTGAAAATTGAGTAATACATAAGCAAAAGAGCATCGCAGATTTCAAAGACATAGCAACATACCACCCTTCACCAAAAATCAAGCTCCATCTATCCAAGTCACTGCACTCACTGTACCAACAGTGGGTGCCCTTGAGCTAAGTTAGCTACTAAATATCCAACACCCTTCTCAACGCCTGCAGAAACACCGGTTACTTGTGCCCAAGAAATGTATTAAACATTTTAAATGAACATAAAAGTTTAGCAGATGTTTTTTTACCCTCTTGTTACAAGGTATCTGGACCCTTGTGTAAATCTATCTCAGGTACACAGGGGATTCATGGATAAAACCCCCTGTATAGTAACTGTTTACCTCATCAGATATTCTTTTAAGCAAATGAACTCTGTCAATAAATGTGACAATAATATATTGTTACAAATGATAGTTGATAGATCATTTATAAAGCTCTTGAAGTGTTAAAAAAAAAAAAAAACTTTCAAAAATGAAGTCTCCAAGTCCATTTGGTTTCACTCAAGAGTTCTACCAAACTTTTAAAGAAGAATTAACACCAGTTCTACACAATTTCTCCTACAAAAACAGAAAGGGAAGACTCCTATTCCTTTTATAAAGCCTGTTTTACTCTGGTTTCAAAACCAAAGACAGAACAAAAATAGAACTACAGAGGCAAGTCCCCCAATAATATAAATGCAAAAATCCTTAACAAAATATTAGCAAATAGAATTCAACAATACATAAAATGAATTATACATCATGACCAAGTGGGATTTATTCCAGCATGGAAGGTTGGTTCAATATTCCAAAATCTGAGATACAGTAGAAACACATCTACACGTGGAACTGCTCCTACAGAACACCTACTGAACGCTGGCAGAAGACGTCACACCTCCCAAAAGGCAAGAAAATCCCCACGTACTAGGGTAGGGCAAAAGAAAAAAGAAATAACAGAGACAAAAGAATAGGAATGGGACCTGCGCCAGTGAGAGGGAGCCGTGAAGGAGGAAAGGTTTCCACACACTAGGAAGCCCCTTCGTGGGCAGAGACTGTGGGTGGCAGAGGGGGGAAGCTTCGGAGCCACGGAGGAGAGCGCAGCCACAGGGGTGCGGAGGGCAAAGCGGAGAGATTCCCGCACGGAGGATCGGTGCTGAGCAGCACACCAGCCCGAGAGGCTCGTCTGCTCAGCCAACTGGGCAGGCGGGGCTGGGAGCTGAGGCTCGGGCTTCGGTGCTAGCCGGGAGGGAGTCTGGGAAAAAGTCTGCAGCTGCTGAAGAGGCAAGAGACTTTTTCTTGCCTCTTTGTTTCGCGGTGCGCAAGGAGAGGGGATTCAGAGCGCCGCCTTAACGAACTCCAGAGACAGGTGTGAGCCGCGGCTATCAGCGCGGATCGCACAGCAACAGGGGCGCAGAGGGAAAAACGGACAGATTCCCGCACAAAGGCTTGGCGCCGAGCAGCACTCACCAGCCCGAGAGGCTTGTCTGTTCACCCGCCGGGGCGGGCGGGGCTGGGAGCCAAGGCTCGGGCTTCAGTCAGATTGCAGGGAGAGGTCTGGGGCTGGCGGCGTGACACAGCCTGAGGGGGGCTAGTGCGCCACAGCTAGCCGGGAGGGAGCCCGAGAAAAAGTCTGCAGCTGCCGAAGAGGCAAGAGACTTTTTCTTGCCTCTTTGTTTCGCGGCCCACAAGGAGAGGGGATTCAGAGCACCGCCTAAACGAACTCCACAGACTGGCGCGAGCCGCGGCTATCAGCGCAGACGCCAGAGGCGGGCAGGAGACGCTAGGGCTGCTGCTGCCGCCACCAAGAAGCCTGTGTGCGAGCACAGGTCACTCTCCACACCGCCCCTCCCGGGAGCCTGTGCAGCCCGCCACTGCCAGGGTCCCGTGATCCGGGGACAACTTCCCCGGGAGAGCACATGGCGCACCTCAGGCTGCTGCAACGTCACGCCGGCCTCTGCCACCGCAGGCTCGCCCCGCATCTGTACCCCTCCCTCCCCCCGGCCTGAGTGAGCCAGAGCCCCCGAAGCAGCTGCTCCTTTAACCCCGTTCTGTCTGGGCGGGGAACGGATGCCCTCAGGCGACCTACATGCAGAGGTGGGTCCAAATCCAAAGCTGAACCCCGGGAGCTGTAGGAACAAACAAGAGAAAGGGAAATCTCTCCCAGCAGCCTCAGAAGCAGCGGATTAAAGCTCCACAAACAACTTGATGTGCCTGCATCTGTTGAATACCTGAATAGACAACGAATCATCCCAAATTCAAGAGGTGGACTTTGGGAGCAGGATATATTAATTTTTCCCCTTTTCCTTTTTTTGTGAGTGGATATGTGTATGCTTCTGGGTGAGATTTTGTCTATATAGCTTTGCTTTCACCATTAGTCCTAGGGATAGGTCCGTCCTTTATTTATTTTTTTTTTTTTTTACTTAAAAAAAATTTTTTTCCTAATAAATGTTTTCTTAATAATTTTTTCCGTATTTTCTATTTTTAGAAATTAAAAAAAATTTTTTTGAATATGTTTTTTCATATTTTTCATTTTTAAAAAAATAAAAATTTTTTTAATAAATTTTTTCTTAATTTTTTTCTTATTTTTTATTATAAAAAATTAATAAATATCTTTAAAAACTAAAAAAAAATTTTCTTTCTGAATACATTTACTCTTAATAATTTTTTTTCATATTTTTTATTATAATAGCTTTATTTTATTTTATTTTATCCTCTTTCTTTCTTTCTTTGTATTTTTTTCTCCCTTATACTCTGAGCTGTGTGGATGAAAGGCTCTTGGTGCTCCAGCCAGGCATCAGGGCTGTGCCTCTGAGGTGGGAGAGCCAACTTCAGGACACTGGTCCACAAGAGACCTCCCAGCTCCACGTAATACCAAATGGCAAAAATCTCTCAGAGATCTCCATCTCAACATCAAGACCCAGCTTCACTCAACGACCAGCAAGCTACAGTGCTGGACACCCTATGCCAAACAACTAGCAAGACAGGAACACAGCCCCATCCATTAGCAGAGAGGCTGCCTAAAATCATAATAAGGCCACAGACACCCCAAAACACACCAGCAGACGTGAACGTGCCCACCAGAAAGACAAGATCCAGCCTCATCGACCAGAACACAGGCACTAGTCCCGTCCACCAGGAAGCCTACACAACCCACTGAACCAACCTTAGCCACTGGGGACAGATACCAAAAACAACGGGAATTACGAACCTGCAGCCTGTGAAAAGGAGACCCCAAACACAGTAAGACAAGCAAAATGAGAAGACAAAAAAACACACAGCAGGTGAAGGAGCAGGGTCAAAACACACCAGACCTAACCAATGAAGAGGAAATAGGCAGTCTACCTGAAAAAGAATTCAGAATAATGATAGTAAAGATGATCCAAAATCTTGGAAATAGAATACACAAAATGCAAGAAACATTTAACAAGGATGTAGAACTAAAGAGGAACCAAGCAATGATGAAAAACACAATAAATGAAATTAAAAATACTCTAGACGGGATCAATAGCAGAATAACTGAGGCAGAAGAACGGATAAGTGACCTGGAAGATAAAATAGTGGAAATAACTACTGCAGAGCAGAATAAAGAGAAAAGAATGAAAAGAACTGAGGACAGTCTCAGAGACCTCTGGGACAACATTAAACACACCAACATTCGAACTACAGGGGTCCCAGAAAAAGAAGAGAAAAAGAAAGGGACTGAGAAAATATCTGAAGAGATTATAGTTGAAAACTTCCCTAATATGGGAAAGGAAATAGTTAATCAAGTCCTGGAAGCACAGAGAGTCCCATACAGGATAAATCCAAGGAGAAACACACTAAGACACATATTAATCAAACTATCAAAAATTAAATATAAAGAAAACATATTAAAAGCAGCAAGGGAAAAACAACAAATAACACACAAGGGAATCCCCATAAGGTTAACAGCTGACCTTTCAGCAGAAACTCTGCAAGACAGAAGGGAGTGGCAGGATATACTTAAAGTGATGAAGGAGAAAAACCTGCAACCAAGGTTACTCTACCCAGCAAGGATCTCATTCAGATTTGATGGAGAAATTAAAACCTTTACAGACAAGCAAAAGCTGAGAGAGTTCAGCACAACCAAACCAGCTTTACAACAAATGCTAAAGGAACTTCTCTAGGCAAGAAACACAAGAGAAGGAAAACACCTACAACAACAAACCCAAAACATTTAAGAAAATGGGAATAGGAACATACATATCGATAATTACCTTAAATGTAAATGGATTAAATGCTCCCACCAAAAGACACAGACTGGCTGAATGGATACAAAAACAAGACCCATATACATGCTGTCTACAAGAGACCCACTTCAGACCTAGAGACACATACAGACTGAAAGTGAGGGGATGGAAAAAGATATTCCATGCAAATGGAAATCAAAAGAAAGCTGGAGTAGCAATTCTCATATCAGACAAAATAGACTTTAAAATAAAGACTATTACAAGAGACAAAGAAGGACACTATATAATGATCAAGGGATCGATACAAGAGGAAGGTATAACTATTGTAAATATTTATGCACCCAACATAGGAGCACCTCAATACATAAGGCAAATACTAACAGCCATAAAAGGGGAAATCGACAGCAACACAATCATAGTAGGGGACTTTAACACCCCACTGTCACCAATGGACAGATCATCCAAAATGAAAATAAGTAAGGAAACACAAGCTTTAAATGATACATTAAACAAGATGGACTTAATTGATATTTATAGGACATTGCACCCAAAAACAACAGAATACACATTTTTCTCAAGTGCTCATGGAACATTCTCCAGGATAGATCATATCTTGGGTCACAAATCAAGCCTTGGTAAATTTAAGAAAATTGAAATCGTATCAAGTATCTTTTCCGACCACAACGCTATGAGACTAGATATCAATTACAGGAAAAGATCTGTAAAAAATACAAACACATGGAGGCTACACAATACACTACTTAATAACGAAGTGATCATTGAAGAAATCAAAGGGGAAATCAAAAAATACCTAGAAACAAATGACAATGGAGACATGACGACCCAAAACCTATGGGACGCAGCAAAAGCAGTGCTAAGAGGGAAGTTTATAGCAATACAAGCCTACCTCAAGAAACAGGAAACATCTCGAATAAACAACCTAACCTTGCACCTAAAGCAATTAGAGAAAGAAGAGCAAAAAAACCCCAAAGCTAGCAGAAGGAAAGAAATCATAAAGATCAGATCCGAAATAAATGAAAAAGAAATGAAGGAAACAATAGCAAAAATCAATGAAACTAAAAGCTGGTTCTTTGAGAAGATAAACAAAATTGATAAACCATTAGCCAGACTCATCAAGAGAAAAAGGGAGAAGACTCAAATCAATAGAATTAGAAATGAAAAAGGAGAAGTAACCACTGACACTGCAGAAATACAAACGATCAGGAGAGATTACCACAAGCAACTCTATGCCAATAAAATGGACAACTTGGAAGAAATGGACAGATTCTTAGAAATGCACAACCTACCGAGACTGGACCAGGAAGAAATAGAAAATATGAACAGACCAATCACAAGCACTGAAATTGAAACTGTGATTAAAAATCTTCCAACAAACAAAAGCCCAGGACCAGATGGCTTCACTGGCGAATTCTATCAAACATTTAGAGAAGAGCTAACACCTATCCTTCTCAAACTCTTCCAAAATATTGCAGAGGGAGGAACACTCCCAAACTCATTCTATGAGGCCACCATCACCCTGATACCAAAACCAGACAAGATGTCACAAAGAAAGAAAACTACAGGCCAATATCACTGATGAACATAGATGCAAAAATCCTCAACAAAATACTAGCAAACAGAATCCAACAGCACATTAAAAGGATTATACACCATGATCAAGTGGGGTTTATTCCAGGAATGCAAGGATTCTTCAATATACGCAAATCAATCAACGTGATACATCATATTAACAAACTGAAGGAGAAAAACCATATGATCATCTCAATAGATGCAGAGAAAGCTTTCGACAAAATACAACATCCATTTATGATAAAAGCCCTGCAGAAAGTAGGCATAGAGGGAACTTTCCTCAACATAATAAAGGCCATATATGACAAACCCACAGCCAACATTGTCCTCAATGGTGAAAAACTGAAACCATTTCCACTACGATCAGGAACAAGACAAGGTTGCCCACTCTCACCACTATTATTCAACATAGTTTTGGAAGTGTTAGCCACAGCAATCAGAGAAGAAAAAGAAATAAAAGGAATCCAAATCGGAAAAGAAGAAGTAAAGCTGTCAGTTTGCAGATGACATGATACTATACATAGAGAATCCTAAAACTGCCACTACAAAACTACTAGAGCTAATCAATGAATTTGGTAAAGTAGCAGGATACAAAATTAATGCCCAGAAATCTCTTGCATTCCTATATACTGATGAAAAATCTGAAAGTGAAATTAAGAAAACACTCCCGTTTACCATTGCAACTAAAAGAATAAAATATCTAGGAATAAACCTACCTAAGGAGACAAAAGACCCGTATGCAGAAAATTATAGGACACTGATGAAAGAAATTAAAGATGATACAAATAGATGGAGAGATATACCATGTTCTTGGATTGGAAGAATCAACATTGTGAAAATGACTCTACTACCCAAAGCAATCTACAGATTCAATGCAATCCCTATCAAACTACCACAGGCATTTTTCACAGAACTAGAACAAAAAATTTCACAATTTGTATGGAGACACAAAAGACCCCGAATAGCCAAAGCAATCTTGAGAACGAAAAATGGAGCTGGAGGAATCAGGCTCCCTGACTTCAGACTATATTACAAAGCTACAGTAATCAAGACAGTTTGGTACTGGCACAAAAACAGAAATATAGATCAATGGAACAGGATAGAAAGCCCAGAGATAAACCCACGCACATATGGTCACCTTACGTTTGATAAAGGAGGCAAGTATATACAGTGGAGAAAACACAGTCTCTTCAATAAGTGGTGCTGGGAAAATTGGACAGGTACATATAAAAGTATGAAACTAGAACACTCCCTGGCACCATACACAAAAATAAACTCAAAATGGATTAAAGACCTAAATGTTAAGCCAGACACTATCAAACTCATAGAGGAAAACATAGGCAGAACACTCTATGACATAAATCACAGCAAGATCCTTTTTGACCCAGCTCCTAGAGAAATGGAAATAAAAACACAAATAAACAAATGGGACCTAATGAAACTTAAAAGCTTTTGCACAGCAAAGGAAACCATAAACAAGACCAAAAGACAACCCTCAGAATGGGAGAAACTATTTGCAAATGAAGCAACTGACAAAGGATTAATCTCCAAGATTTACAAGCAGCTCATGCAGCTCAATAACAAAAAAACAAACAACCCAATCCAAAAATGGGCC
Organism: Balaenoptera physalus; assembly: GCF_965194825.1. Classification (NCBI taxonomy): domain Eukaryota; kingdom Metazoa; phylum Chordata; class Mammalia; order Artiodactyla; family Balaenopteridae; genus Balaenoptera; species Balaenoptera physalus. The sequence goes on from NC_138886.1 coordinate 46,451,134, forward strand.
GAAGACCTAAATAGACATTTCTCCAAAGAAGATATACAGATGGCCAACAGACACATGAAAGAATGCTCAACATCCTTAATCATTAGAGAAATGCAAATCAAAACTACAATGAGGTATCATCTCTCACCGGTCAGAATGGCCATCATCAAAAAATCTAGAAACAATAAATGCTGGAGAAGGTGTGGAGAAAAGGGAACACTCTTGCACTGTTGGTGGGAATGTAAATTGATACAGCCACTATGGAGAACAGTATGGAGGTTCCTTAAAAAACTAAAAATAGAAGTACCATATGACCCAGCAATCCCACTACTGGGCATATACCCTGAGAAAACCATAATTCAAAAAGAGTCATGTACCAAAATGTTCATTGCAGCTCTATTTACAATAGCCAAGACATGGAAGCAACCAAAGTGTCCATGATCAGATGAATGGATAAAGAAGATGTGGCACATATATACAATGGAATATTACTCAGCCATAAAAAGAAATGAAATGGAGGTATTTGTAATGAGGTGGATGGAGTTAGAGTCTGTCATACAGAGTGAAGTCAGTCAGAAAGAGAAAAACAAATACAGTATGCTAACACATATATATGGAATCTAAGGGGAAAAAAAAAAAAAGGACATGAAGAACCTAGTGGCAAGATGGGAATAAAGACACAGACCTACTAAAGAATGGACTTGAGGATATGGGGAGGGGGAGGGGTTAGATGTGACAGGGTGAGAGAGTGGCATGGACATATATACACTACCAAATATAAAGTAGATAGCTAGTGGGAAGCAGCCGCATAGCACAGGGAGATCAGCTCGGTGCTTTGTGACCACCTAGAGGGGTGGCATAGCGAGGGTGGGAGGGAGGGAGATGCAAGAGGGAAGAGATATGGGAACATATGTATATGTATAACTGATTCACTTTGTCATAAAGCAGAAACTAACACACCATTGTAAAGCAATTATACTTCAATAAAGATGTTAAAGAAAAAAAAATTCCAAAATCAATTATTGTTATTTACCATATTAACAGGCTCAAGAACAATCACATAATCAAATCAATTGATGCAGGAAAAGCACTAGACAAAATGTATGCTCATGTGTGATAAAAACTCTTAGAAAAAAATAGAAATAGAGGGGAATTTCTCAACTTGATAAAAAGCAAGTTACAGAAAACTTACAGACAACATACTTAATGATGAAAGATTGACTGTACCTTCCTTAAGATTAGAAACAAGGCAAAGATGTCTGCTCTCACCATCTTATTAAACATAGAGCTGTAAGTTCTAGACAATGAAATAAGGCAATAAAAGGAAATAAAATACATACAGACCTGAAAGGAATAATTGGAATAAACTGTCCCTATTTGCAGATGATATGGCTGTCTACATAGAAAAATTAAAAGGAAAACAAAAACACTTCCCAAAGTAGTTAATGAGTTCAGTAAGGACATAAAAGATAGACATATAGGAGTCTGGGCAAGATGGCGGAAGAGTAAGACGCAGAGATCACCTTCCTTCCCACAGATACAGTAGAAATACATCTACACGTGGAACTACTCCTACAGAACACCCACTGAACGCTGGCAGAAGACGTCACACCTCCTAAAAGGCAAGAAAATCCCCACATACTTAGGTAGGGCAAAAGAAAAAAGAAATAACAGAGACAAAAGAATAGGGACAGGACCTGCACCAGTGGGAGGGAGCCGTGAAGAAGGAAAGGTTTCCACACACTAGGAAGCCCCTTCGCAGGCGGAGACTGCGGATGGCAGAGGGGGGAAGCTTCCGAGCCACGGAGGAGAACGCAGCCACAGGGGTGCGGAGGGCAAAGCGGAGAGATTCCCGCACGGAGGATCGGTGATGACCTGCACTCACCAGCCTGAGAGGCTTGTCTGCTCACCCGCCGGGGCGGGCGGGGCTGGGAGCTGAGGCTCGGGCTTTGGTCGGATCCCAGGGGTTGGCGGCGTGAACACAGCCTGAAGGGGTTAGCACATCACAGCTAGCCGGGAGGGAGTCCGGGAAAAAGTCTGCAGCTGCCAAAGAGGCAAGAGACTTTTTCTTGCCTCTTTGTTTTCTGGTGCGTGAGGAGAGGGGATTCACAACACCGCCTAAACGAACTCCAGAGACGGGCGCGAGCCGCAGTTATCAGCGCGGACCCCAGAGACGGGCATGAGACGCTAAGGCTGCTGCTGCCGCCACCAAGAAGCCTGTGTGCGAGCACAGGTCACTCTCCACACCGCCCCTCCCGGGAGCCTGTGCAGCCCGCCACTGCCAGGGTCCCGTGATCCGGGGACAACTTCCCCGGGAGAGCACATGGCGCACCTCAGGCTGCTGCAACGTCACGCCGGCCTCTGCCACCGCAGGCTCGCCCCGCATCTGTACCCCTCCCTCCCCCCGGCCTGAGTGAGCCAGAGCCCCCGAAGCAGCTGCTCCTTTAACCCCGTTCTGTCTGGGCGGGGAACGGATGCCCTCAGGTGACCTACATGCAGAGGTGGGTCCAAATCCAAAGCTGAACCCCGGGAGCTGTAGGAACAAACAAGAGAAAGGGAAATCTCTCCCAGCAGCCTCAGAAGCAGCGGATTAAAGCTCCACAAACAACTTGATGTGCCTGCATCTGTTGAATACCTGAATAGACAACGAATCATCCCAAATTCAAGAGGTGGACTTTGGGAGCAGGATATATTAATTTTTCCCCTTTTCCTTTTTTTGTGAGTGGATATGTGTATGCTTCTGGGTGAGATTTTGTCTATATAGCTTTGCTTTCACCATTAGTCCTAGGGATAGGTCCGTCCTTTATTTATTTATTTTTTTTTTTACTTAAAAAAATTTTTTTTTCCTAATAAATGTTTTCTTAATAATTTTTCCTTATTCTCTATTTTTAAAAATTAAAAAAATTTTTTTGAATAAGTTTTTCATATTGTTTATTTTAAAAAATTAAACAATTTTTTTCTTAATACTTTTATTTTTTATTATAAAAAATTAATAAATATTTTTAAAAATTAAAAAAATTTTTTCTTAATAAATTTATTCCTAATAACTTTTTTCTTATTTTTTATTATAATAGCTTTATTTTATTTTATACTCTTTCTTTCTTTCTTTCTATTTTTTCTCCCTTTTATTCTGAGCCGTGTGGATGAAAGGCTCTTGGTGCTCCAGCCAGACATCAGGGCTGTGCCTCTGAGGTGGGAGAGCCAACTTCAGGACACTGGTCCACAAGAGACCTCCCAGCTCCACGTAATACCAAATGGCAAAAATCTCTCAGAGATCTCCAACTCAACATCAAGACCCAGCTTCACTCAACGACCAGCAAGCTACAGTGCTGGACACCCTATGCCAAACAACTAGCAAGACAGGAACACAGCCCCATCCATTAGCAGAGAGGCTGCCTAAAATCATAATAAGGCCACAGACACCCCAAAACACACCAGCAGACGTGAACGTGCCCACCAGAAAGACAAGATCCAGCCTCATCGACCAGAACACAGGCACTAGTCCCATCCACCAGGAAGCCTACACAACCCACTGAACCAACCTTAGCCACTGGGGACAGATACCAAAAACAACGGGAATTACGAACCTGCAGCCTGTGAAAAGGAGACCCCAAACACAGTAAGACAAGCAAAATGAGAAGACAAAAAAACACACAGCAGGTGAAGGAGCAGGGTCAAAACACACCAGACCTAACCAATGAAGAGGAAATAGGCAGTCTACCTGAAAAAGAATTCAGAATAATGATAGTAAAGATGATCCAAAATCTTGGAAATAGAATACACAAAATGCAAGAAACATTTAACAAGGATGTAGAACTAAAGAGGAACCAAGCAATGATGAAAAACACAATAAATGAAATTAAAAATACTCTAGACGGGATCAATAGCAGAATAACTGAGGCAGAAGAACGGATAAGTGACCTGGAAGATAAAATAGTGGAAATAACTACTGCAGAGCAGAATAAAGAGAAAAGAATGAAAAGAACTGAGGACAGTCTCAGAGACCTCTGGGACAACATTAAACACACCAACATTCGAACTACAGGGGTCCCAGAAAAAGAAGAGAAAAAGAAAGGGACTGAGAAAATATCTGAAGAGATTATAGTTGAAAACTTCCCTAATATGGGAAAGGAAATAGTTAATCAAGTCCTGGAAGCACAGAGAGTCCCATACAGGATAAATCCAAGGAGAAACACACTAAGACACATATTAATCAAACTATCAAAAATTAAATATAAAGAAAACATATTAAAAGCAGCAAGGGAAAAACAACAAATAACACACAAGGGAATCCCCATAAGGTTAACAGCTGACCTTTCAGCAGAAACTCTGCAAGACAGAAGGGAGTGGCAGGATATACTTAAAGTGATGAAGGAGAAAAACCTGCAACCAAGGTTACTCTACCCAGCAAGGATCTCATTCAGATTTGATGGAGAAATTAAAACCTTTACAGACAAGCAAAAGCTGAGAGAGTTCAGCACAACCAAACCAGCTTTACAACAAATGCTAAAGGAACTTCTCTAGGCAAGAAACACAAGAGAAGGAAAACACCTACAACAACAAACCCAAAACATTTAAGAAAATGGGAATAGGAACATACATATCGATAATTACCTTAAATGTAAATGGATTAAATGCTCCCACCAAAAGACACAGACTGGCTGAATGGATACAAAAACAAGACCCATATACATGCTGTCTACAAGAGACCCACTTCAGACCTAGAGACACATACAGACTGAAAGTGAGGGGATGGAAAAAGATATTCCATGCAAATGGAAATCAAAAGAAAGCTGGAGTAGCAATTCTCATATCAGACAAAATAGACTTTAAAATAAAGACTATTACAAGAGACAAAGAAGGACACTATATAATGATCAAGGGATCGATACAAGAGGAAGGTATAACTATTGTAAATATTTATGCACCCAACATACGAGCACCTCAATACATAAGGCAAATACTAACAGCCATAAAAGGGGAAATCGACAGCAACACAATCATAGTAGGGGACTTTAACACCCCACTGTCACCAATGGACAGATCATCCAAAATGAAAATAAGTAAGGAAACACAAGCTTTAAATGATACATTAAACAAGATGGACTTAATTGATATTTATAGGACATTGCACCCAAAAACAACAGAATACACATTTTTCTCAAGTGCTCATGGAACATTCTCCAGGATAGATCATATCTTGGGTCACAAATCAAGCCTTGGTAAATTTAAGAAAATTGAAATCGTATCAAGTATCTTTTCCGACCACAACGCTATGAGACTAGATATCAATTACAGGAAAAGATCTGTAAAAAATACAAACACATGGAGGCTACACAATACACTACTTAATAACGAAGTGATCATTGAAGAAATCAAAGGGGAAATCAAAAAATACCTAGAAACAAATGACAATGGAGACATGACGACCCAAAACCTATGGGACGCAGCAAAAGCAGTGCTAAGAGGGAAGTTTATAGCAATACAAGCCTACCTCAAGAAACAGGAAACATCTCGAATAAACAACCTAACCTTGCACCTAAAGCAATTAGAGAAAGAAGAGCAAAAAAACCCCAAAGCTAGCAGAAGGAAAGAAATCATAAAGATCAGATCCGAAATAAATGAAAAAGAAATGAAGGAAACAATAGCAAAAATCAATGAAACTAAAAGCTGGTTCTTTGAGAAGATAAACAAAATTGATAAACCATTAGCCAGACTCATCAAGAGAAAAAGGGAGAAGACTCAAATCAATAGAATTAGAAATGAAAAAGGAGAAGTAACCACTGACACTGCAGAAATACAAACGATCAGGAGAGATTACCACAAGCAACTCTATGCCAATAAAATGGACAACTTGGAAGAAATGGACAGATTCTTAGAAATGCACAACCTACCGAGACTGGACCAGGAAGAAATAGAAAATATGAACAGACCAATCACAAGCACTGAAATTGAAACTGTGATTAAAAATCTTCCAACAAACAAAAGCCCAGGACCAGATGGCTTCACTGGCGAATTCTATCAAACATTTAGAGAAGAGCTAACACCTATCCTTCTCAAACTCTTCCAAAATATTGCAGAGGGAGGAACACTCCCAAACTCATTCTATGAGGCCACCATCACCCTGATACCAAAACCAGACAAGATGTCACAAAGAAAGAAAACTACAGGCCAATATCACTGATGAACATAGATGCAAAAATCCTCAACAAAATACTAGCAAACAGAATCCAACAGCACATTAAAAGGATTATACACCATGATCAAGTGGGGTTTATTCCAGGAATGCAAGGATTCTTCAATATACGCAAATCAATCAACGTGATACATCATATTAACAAACTGAAGGAGAAAAACCATATGATCATCTCAATAGATGCAGAGAAAGCTTTCGACAAAATACAACATCCATTTATGATAAAAGCCCTGCAGAAAGTAGGCATAGAGGGAACTTTCCTCAACATAATAAAGGCCATATATGACAAACCCACAGCCAACATTGTCCTCAATGGTGAAAAACTGAAACCATTTCCACTACGATCAGGAACAAGACAAGGTTGCCCACTCTCACCACTATTATTCAACATAGTTTTGGAAGTGTTAGCCACAGCAATCAGAGAAGAAAAAGAAATAAAAGGAATCCAAATCGGAAAAGAAGAAGTAAAGCTGTCAGTTTGCAGATGACATGATACTATACATAGAGAATCCTAAAACTGCCACTACAAAACTACTAGAGCTAATCAATGAATTTGGTAAAGTAGCAGGATACAAAATTAATGCCCAGAAATCTCTTGCATTCCTATATACTGATGAAAAATCTGAAAGTGAAATTAAGAAAACACTCCCGTTTACCATTGCAACTAAAAGAATAAAATATCTAGGAATAAACCTACCTAAGGAGACAAAAGACCCGTATGCAGAAAATTATAGGACACTGATGAAAGAAATTAAAGATGATACAAATAGATGGAGAGATATACCATGTTCTTGGATTGGAAGAATCAACATTGTGAAAATGACTCTACTACCCAAAGCAATCTACAGATTCAATGCAATCCCTATCAAACTACCACAGGCATTTTTCACAGAACTAGAACAAAAAATTTCACAATTTGTATGGAGACACAAAAGACCCCGAATAGCCAAAGCAATCTTGAGAACGAAAAATGGAGCTGGAGGAATCAGGCTCCCTGACTTCAGACTATATTACAAAGCTACAGTAATCAAGACAGTTTGGTACTGGCACAAAAACAGAAATATAGATCAATGGAACAGGATAGAAAGCCCAGAGATAAACCCACGCACATATGGTCACCTTACGTTTGATAAAGGAGGCAAGTATATACAGTGGAGAAAACACAGTCTCTTCAATAAGTGGTGCTGGGAAAATTGGACAGGTACATATAAAAGTATGAAACTAGAACACTCCCTGGCACCATACACAAAAATAAACTCAAAATGGATTAAAGACCTAAATGTTAAGCCAGACACTATCAAACTCATAGAGGAAAACATAGGCAGAACACTCTATGACATAAATCACAGCAAGATCCTTTTTGACCCAGCTCCTAGAGAAATGGAAATAAAAACACAAATAAACAAATGGGACCTAATGAAACTTAAAAGCTTTTGCACAGCAAAGGAAACCATAAACAAGACCAAAAGACAACCCTCAGAATGGGAGAAACTATTTGCAAATGAAGCAACTGACAAAGGATTAATCTCCAAGATTTACAAGCAGCTCATGCAGCTCAATAACAAAAAAACAAACAACCCAATCCAAAAATGGGCCGAAGACCTAAATAGACATTTCTCCAAAGAAGATATACAGATGGCCAACAGACACATGAAAGAATGCTCAACATCCTTAATCATTAGAGAAATGCAAATCAAAACTACAATGAGGTATCATCTCTCACCGGTCAGAATGGCCATCATCAAAAAATCTAGAAACAATAAATGCTGGAGAAGGTGTGGAGAAAAGGGAACACTCTTGCACTGTTGGTGGGAATGTAAATTGATACAGCCACTATGGAGAACAGTATGGAGGTTCCTTAAAAAACTAAAAATAGAAGTACCATATGACCCAGCAATCCCACTACTGGGCATATACCCTGAGAAAACCATAATTCAAAAAGAGTCATGTACCAAAATGTTCATTGCAGCTCTATTTACAATAGCCAAGACATGGAAGCAACCAAAGTGTCCATGATCAGATGAATGGATAAAGAAGATGTGGCACATATATACAATGGAATATTACTCAGCCATAAAAAGAAATGAAATGGAGGTATTTGTAATGAGGTGGATGGAGTTAGAGTCTGTCATACAGAGTGAAGTCAGTCAGAAAGAGAAAAACAAATACAGTATGCTAACACATATATATGGAATCTAAGGGGAAAAAAAAAAAAAGGACATGAAGAACCTAGTGGCAAGATGGGAATAAAGACACAGACCTACTAAAGAATGGACTTGAGGATATGGGGAGGGGGAGGGGTTAGATGTGACAGGGTGAGAGAGTGGCATGGACATATATACACTACCAAATATAAAGTAGATAGCTAGTGGGAAGCAGCCGCATAGCACAGGGAGATCAGCTCGGTGCTTTGTGACCACCTAGAGGGGTGGCATAGCGAGGGTGGGAGGGAGGGAGATGCAAGAGGGAAGAGATATGGGAACATATGTATATGTATAACTGATTCACTTTGTCATAAAGCAGAAACTAACACACCATTGTAAAGCAATTATACTTCAATAAAGATGTTAAAGAAAAAAAAATTCCAAAATCAATTATTGTTATTTACCATATTAACAGGCTCAAGAACAATCACATAATCAAATCAATTGATGCAGGAAAAGCACTAGACAAAATGTATGCTCATGTGTGATAAAAACTCTTAGAAAAAAATAGAAATAGAGGGGAATTTCTCAACTTGATAAAAAGCAAGTTACAGAAAACTTACAGACAACATACTTAATGATGAAAGATTGACTGTACCTTCCTTAAGATTAGAAACAAGGCAAAGATGTCTGCTCTCACCATCTTATTAAACATAGAGCTGTAAGTTCTAGACAATGAAATAAGGCAATAAAAGGAAATAAAATACATACAGACCTGAAAGGAATAATTGGAATAAACTGTCCCTATTTGCAGATGATATGGCTGTCTACATAGAAAAATTAAAAGGAAAACAAAAACACTTCCCAAAGTAGTTAATGAGTTCAGTAAGGACATAAAAGATAGACATATAGGAGTCTGGGCAAGATGGCGGAAGAGTAAGACGCAGAGATCACCTTCCTTCCCACAGATACAGTAGAAATACATCTACACGTGGAACTACTCCTACAGAACACCCACTGAACGCTGGCAGAAGACGTCACACCTCCTAAAAGGCAAGAAAATCCCCACATACTTAGGTAGGGCAAAAGAAAAAAGAAATAACAGAGACAAAAGAATAGGGACAGGACCTGCACCAGTGGGAGGGAGCCGTGAAGAAGGAAAGGTTTCCACACACTAGGAAGCCCCTTCGCAGGCGGAGACTGCGGATGGCAGAGGGGGGAAGCTTCCGAGCCACGGAGGAGAACGCAGCCACAGGGGTGCGGAGGGCAAAGCGGAGAGATTCCCGCACGGAGGATCGGTGATGACCTGCACTCACCAGCCTGAGAGGCTTGTCTGCTCACCCGCCGGGGCGGGCGGGGCTGGGAGCTGAGGCTCGGGCTTTGGTCGGATCCCAGGGGTTGGCGGCGTGAACACAGCCTGAAGGGGTTAGCACATCACAGCTAGCCGGGAGGGAGTCCGGGAAAAAGTCTGCAGCTGCCAAAGAGGCAAGAGACTTTTTCTTGCCTCTTTGTTTTCTGGTGCGTGAGGAGAGGGGATTCACAACACCGCCTAAACGAACTCCAGAGACGGGCGCGAGCCGCAGTTATCAGCGCGGACCCCAGAGACGGGCATGAGACGCTAAGGCTGCTGCTGCCGCCACCAAGAAGCCTGTGTGCGAGCACAGGTCACTCTCCACACCGCCCCTCCCGGGAGCCTGTGCAGCCCGCCACTGCCAGGGTCCCGTGATCCGGGGACAACTTCCCCGGGAGAGCACATGGCGCACCTCAGGCTGCTGCAACGTCACGCCGGCCTCTGCCACCGCAGGCTCGCCCCGCATCTGTACCCCTCCCTCCCCCCGGCCTGAGTGAGCCAGAGCCCCCGAAGCAGCTGCTCCTTTAACCCCGTTCTGTCTGGGCGGGGAACGGATGCCCTCAGGTGACCTACATGCAGAGGTGGGTCCAAATCCAAAGCTGAACCCCGGGAGCTGTAGGAACAAACAAGAGAAAGGGAAATCTCTCCCAGCAGCCTCAGAAGCAGCGGATTAAAGCTCCACAAACAACTTGATGTGCCTGCATCTGTTGAATACCTGAATAGACAACGAATCATCCCAAATTCAAGAGGTGGACTTTGGGAGCAGGATATATTAATTTTTCCCCTTTTCCTTTTTTTGTGAGTGGATATGTGTATGCTTCTGGGTGAGATTTTGTCTATATAGCTTTGCTTTCACCATTAGTCCTAGGGATAGGTCCGTCCTTTATTTATTTATTTTTTTTTTTACTTAAAAAAATTTTTTTTTCCTAATAAATGTTTTCTTAATAATTTTTCCTTATTCTCTATTTTTAAAAATTAAAAAAAATTTTTTGAATAAGTTTTTCATATTGTTTATTTTAAAAAATTAAACAATTTTTTTCTTAATACTTTTATTTTTTATTATAAAAAATTAATAAATATTTTTAAAAATTAAAAAAATTTTTTCTTAATAAATTTATTCCTAATAACTTTTTTCTTATTTTTTATTATAATAGCTTTATTTTATTTTATACTCTTTCTTTCTTTCTTTCTATTTTTTCTCCCTTTTATTCTGAGCCGTGTGGATGAAAGGCTCTTGGTGCTCCAGCCAGACATCAGGGCTGTGCCTCTGAGGTGGGAGAGCCAACTTCAGGACACTGGTCCACAAGAGACCTCCCAGCTCCACGTAATACCAAATGGCAAAAATCTCTCAGAGATCTCCAACTCAACATCAAGACCCAGCTTCACTCAACGACCAGCAAGCTACAGTGCTGGACACCCTATGCCAAACAACTAGCAAGACAGGAACACAGCCCCATCCATTAGCAGAGAGGCTGCCTAAAATCATAATAAGGCCACAGACACCCCAAAACACACCAGCAGACGTGAACGTGCCCACCAGAAAGACAAGATCCAGCCTCATCGACCAGAACACAGGCACTAGTCCCGTCCACCAGGAAGCCTACACAACCCACTGAACCAACCTTAGCCACTGGGGACAGATACCAAAAACAACGGGAATTACGAACCTGCAGCCTGTGAAAAGGAGACCCCAAACACAGTAAGACAAGCAAAATGAGAAGACAAAAAAACACACAGCAGGTGAAGGAGCAGGGTCAAAACACACCAGACCTAACCAATGAAGAGGAAATAGGCAGTCTACCTGAAAAAGAATTCAGAATAATGATAGTAAAGATGATCCAAAATCTTGGAAATAGAATACACAAAATGCAAGAAACATTTAACAAGGATGTAGAACTAAAGAGGAACCAAGCAATGATGAAAAACACAATAAATGAAATTAAAAATACTCTAGACGGGATCAATAGCAGAATAACTGAGGCAGAAGAACGGATAAGTGACCTGGAAGATAAAATAGTGGAAATAACTACTGCAGAGCAGAATAAAGAGAAAAGAATGAAAAGAACTGAGGACAGTCTCAGAGACCTCTGGGACAACATTAAACACACCAACATTCGAACTACAGGGGTCCCAGAAAAAGAAGAGAAAAAGAAAGGGACTGAGAAAATATCTGAAGAGATTATAGTTGAAAACTTCCCTAATATGGGAAAGGAAATAGTTAATCAAGTCCTGGAAGCACAGAGAGTCCCATACAGGATAAATCCAAGGAGAAACACACTAAGACACATATTAATCAAACTATCAAAAATTAAATATAAAGAAAACATATTAAAAGCAGCAAGGGAAAAACAACAAATAACACACAAGGGAATCCCCATAAGGTTAACAGCTGACCTTTCAGCAGAAACTCTGCAAGACAGAAGGGAGTGGCAGGATATACTTAAAGTGATGAAGGAGAAAAACCTGCAACCAAGGTTACTCTACCCAGCAAGGATCTCATTCAGATTTGATGGAGAAATTAAAACCTTTACAGACAAGCAAAAGCTGAGAGAGTTCAGCACAACCAAACCAGCTTTACAACAAATGCTAAAGGAACTTCTCTAGGCAAGAAACACAAGAGAAGGAAAACACCTACAACAACAAACCCAAAACATTTAAGAAAATGGGAATAGGAACATACATATCGATAATTACCTTAAATGTAAATGGATTAAATGCTCCCACCAAAAGACACAGACTGGCTGAATGGATACAAAAACAAGACCCATATACATGCTGTCTACAAGAGACCCACTTCAGACCTAGAGACACATACAGACTGAAAGTGAGGGGATGGAAAAAGATATTCCATGCAAATGGAAATCAAAAGAAAGCTGGAGTAGCAATTCTCATATCAGACAAAATAGACTTTAAAATAAAGACTATTACAAGAGACAAAGAAGGACACTATATAATGATCAAGGGATCGATACAAGAGGAAGGTATAACTATTGTAAATATTTATGCACCCAACATACGAGCACCTCAATACATAAGGCAAATACTAACAGCCATAAAAGGGGAAATCGACAGCAACACAATCATAGTAGGGGACTTTAACACCCCACTGTCACCAATGGACAGATCATCCAAAATGAAAATAAGTAAGGAAACACAAGCTTTAAATGATACATTAAACAAGATGGACTTAATTGATATTTATAGGACATTGCACCCAAAAACAACAGAATACACATTTTTCTCAAGTGCTCATGGAACATTCTCCAGGATAGATCATATCTTGGGTCACAAATCAAGCCTTGGTAAATTTAAGAAAATTGAAATCGTATCAAGTATCTTTTCCGACCACAACGCTATGAGACTAGATATCAATTACAGGAAAAGATCTGTAAAAAATACAAACACATGGAGGCTACACAATACACTACTTAATAACGAAGTGATCATTGAAGAAATCAAAGGGGAAATCAAAAAATACCTAGAAACAAATGACAATGGAGACATGACGACCCAAAACCTATGGGACGCAGCAAAAGCAGTGCTAAGAGGGAAGTTTATAGCAATACAAGCCTACCTCAAGAAACAGGAAACATCTCGAATAAACAACCTAACCTTGCACCTAAAGCAATTAGAGAAAGAAGAGCAAAAAAACCCCAAAGCTAGCAGAAGGAAAGAAATCATAAAGATCAGATCCGAAATAAATGAAAAAGAAATGAAGGAAACAATAGCAAAAATCAATGAAACTAAAAGCTGGTTCTTTGAGAAGATAAACAAAATTGATAAACCATTAGCCAGACTCATCAAGAGAAAAAGGGAGAAGACTCAAATCAATAGAATTAGAAATGAAAAAGGAGAAGTAACCACTGACACTGCAGAAATACAAACGATCAGGAGAGATTACCACAAGCAACTCTATGCCAATAAAATGGACAACTTGGAAGAAATGGACAGATTCTTAGAAATGCACAACCTACCGAGACTGGACCAGGAAGAAATAGAAAATATGAACAGACCAATCACAAGCACTGAAATTGAAACTGTGATTAAAAATCTTCCAACAAACAAAAGCCCAGGACCAGATGGCTTCACTGGCGAATTCTATCAAACATTTAGAGAAGAGCTAACACCTATCCTTCTCAAACTCTTCCAAAATATTGCAGAGGGAGGAACACTCCCAAACTCATTCTATGAGGCCACCATCACCCTGATACCAAAACCAGACAAGATGTCACAAAGAAAGAAAACTACAGGCCAATATCACTGATGAACATAGATGCAAAAATCCTCAACAAAATACTAGCAAACAGAATCCAACAGCACATTAAAAGGATTATACACCATGATCAAGTGGGGTTTATTCCAGGAATGCAAGGATTCTTCAATATACGCAAATCAATCAACGTGATACATCATATTAACAAACTGAAGGAGAAAAACCATATGATCATCTCAATAGATGCAGAGAAAGCTTTCGACAAAATACAACATCCATTTATGATAAAAGCCCTGCAGAAAGTAGGCATAGAGGGAACTTTCCTCAACATAATAAAGGCCATATATGACAAACCCACAGCCAACATTGTTCTCAATGGTGAAAAACTGAAACCATTTCCACTACGATCAGGAACAAGACAAGGTTGCCCACTCTCACCACTATTATTCAACATAGTTTTGGAAGTGTTAGCCACAGCAATCAGAGAAGAAAAAGAAATAAAAGGAATCCAAATCGGAAAAGAAGAAGTAAAGCTGTCAGTTTGCAGATGACATGATACTATACATAGAGAATCCTAAAACTGCCACTACAAAACTACTAGAGCTAATCAATGAATTTGGTAAAGTAGCAGGATACAAAATTAATGCACAGAAATCTCTTGCATTCCTATATACTGATGAAAAATCTGAAAGTGAAATTAAGAAAACACTCCCGTTTACCATTGCAACTAAAAGAATAAAATATCTAGGAATAAACCTACCTAAGGAGACAAAAGACCCGTATGCAGAAAATTATAGGACACTGATGAAAGAAATTAAAGATGATACAAATAGATGGAGAGATATACCATGTTCTTGGATTGGAAGAATCAACATTGTGAAAATGACTCTACTACCCAAAGCAATCTACAGATTCAATGCAATCCCTATCAAACTACCACAGGCATTTTTCACAGAACTAGAACAAAAAATTTCACAATTTGTATGGAGACACAAAAGACCCCGAATAGCCAAAGCAATCTTGAGAACGAAAAATGGAGCTGGAGGAATCAGGCTCCCTGACTTCAGACTATATTACAAAGCTACAGTAATCAAGACAGTTTGGTACTGGCACAAAAACAGAAATATAGATCAATGGAACAGGATAGAAAGCCCAGAGATAAACCCACGCACATATGGTCACCTTACGTTTGATAAAGGAGGCAAGTATATACAGTGGAGAAAACACAGTCTCTTCAATAAGTGGTGCTGGGAAAATTGGACAGGTACATATAAAAGTATGAAACTAGAACACTCCCTGGCACCATACACAAAAATAAACTCAAAATGGATTAAAGACCTAAATGTTAAGCCAGACACTATCAAACTCATAGAGGAAAACATAGGCAGAACACTCTATGACATAAATCACAGCAAGATCCTTTTTGACCCAGCTCCTAGAGAAATGGAAATAAAAACACAAATAAACAAATGGGACCTAATGAAACTTAAAAGCTTTTGCACAGCAAAGGAAACCATAAACAAGACCAAAAGACAACCCTCAGAATGGGAGAAACTATTTGCAAATGAAGCAACTGACAAAGGATTAATCTCCAAGATTTACAAGCAGCTCATGCAGCTCAATAACAAAAAAACAAACAACCCAATCCAAAAATGGGCCGAAGACCTAAATAGACATTTCTCCAAAGAAGATATACAGATGGCCAACAGACACATGAAAGAATGCTCAACATCCTTAATCATTAGAGAAATGCAAATCAAAACTACAATGAGGTATCATCTCTCACCGGTCAGAATGGCCATCATCAAAAAATCTAGAAACAATAAATGCTGGAGAAGGTGTGGAGAAAAGGGAACACTCTTGCACTGTTGGTGGGAATGTAAATTGATACAGCCACTATGGAGAACAGTATGGAGGTTCCTTAAAAAACTAAAAATAGAAGTACCATATGACCCAGCAATCCCACTACTGGGCATATACCCTGAGAAAACCATAATTCAAAAAGAGTCATGTACCAAAATGTTCATTGCAGCTCTATTTACAATAGCCAAGACATGGAAGCAACCAAAGTGTCCATGATCAGATGAATGGATAAAGAAGATGTGGCACATATATACAATGGAATATTACTCAGCCATAAAAAGAAATGAAATGGAGGTATTTGTAATGAGGTGGATGGAGTTAGAGTCTGTCATACAGAGTGAAGTCAGTCAGAAAGAGAAAAACAAATACAGTATGCTAACACATATATATGGAATCTAAGGGGAAAAAAAAAAAAAGGACATGAAGAACCTAGTGGCAAGATGGGAATAAAGACACAGACCTACTAAAGAATGGACTTGAGGATATGGGGAGGGGGAGGGGTTAGATGTGACAGGGTGAGAGAGTGGCATGGACATATATACACTACCAAATATAAAGTAGATAGCTAGTGGGAAGCAGCCGCATAGCACAGGGAGATCAGCTCGGTGCTTTGTGACCACCTAGAGGGGTGGCATAGCGAGGGTGGGAGGGAGGGAGATGCAAGAGGGAAGAGATATGGGAACATATGTATATGTATAACTGATTCACTTTGTCATAAAGCAGAAACTAACACACCATTGTAAAGCAATTATACTTCAATAAAGATGTTAAAGAAAAAAAAATTCCAAAATCAATTATTGTTATTTACCATATTAACAGGCTCAAGAACAATCACATAATCAAATCAATTGATGCAGGAAAAGCACTAGACAAAATGTATGCTCATGTGTGATAAAAACTCTTAGAAAAAAATAGAAATAGAGGGGAATTTCTCAACTTGATAAAAAGCAAGTTACAGAAAACTTACAGACAACATACTTAATGATGAAAGATTGACTGTACCTTCCTTAAGATTAGAAACAAGGCAAAGATGTCTGCTCTCACCATCTTATTAAACATAGAGCTGTAAGTTCTAGACAATGAAATAAGGCAATAAAAGGAAATAAAATACATACAGACCTGAAAGGAATAATTGGAATAAACTGTCCCTATTTGCAGATGATATGGCTGTCTACATAGAAAAATTAAAAGGAAAACAAAAACACTTCCCAAAGTAGTTAATGAGTTCAGTAAGGACATAAAAGATAGACATATAGGAGTCTGGGCAAGATGGCGGAAGAGTAAGACGCAGAGATCACCTTCCTTCCCACAGATACAGTAGAAATACATCTACACGTGGAACTACTCCTACAGAACACCCACTGAACGCTGGCAGAAGACGTCACACCTCCTAAAAGGCAAGAAAATCCCCACATACTTAGGTAGGGCAAAAGAAAAAAGAAATAACAGAGACAAAAGAATAGGGACAGGACCTGCACCAGTGGGAGGGAGCCGTGAAGAAGGAAAGGTTTCCACACACTAGGAAGCCCCTTCGCAGGCGGAGACTGCGGATGGCAGAGGGGGGAAGCTTCCGAGCCACGGAGGAGAACGCAGCCACAGGGGTGCGGAGGGCAAAGCGGAGAGATTCCCGCACGGAGGATCGGTGATGACCTGCACTCACCAGCCTGAGAGGCTTGTCTGCTCACCCGCCGGGGCGGGCGGGGCTGGGAGCTGAGGCTCGGGCTTTGGTCGGATCCCAGGGGTTGGCGGCGTGAACACAGCCTGAAGGGGTTAGCACATCACAGCTAGCCGGGAGGGAGTCCGGGAAAAAGTCTGCAGCTGCCAAAGAGGCAAGAGACTTTTTCTTGCCTCTTTGTTTTCTGGTGCGTGAGGAGAGGGGATTCACAACACCGCCTAAACGAACTCCAGAGACGGGCGCGAGCCGCAGTTATCAGCGCGGACCCCAGAGACGGGCATGAGACGCTAAGGCTGCTGCTGCCGCCACCAAGAAGCCTGTGTGCGAGCACAGGTCACTCTCCACACCGCCCCTCCCGGGAGCCTGTGCAGCCCGCCACTGCCAGGGTCCCGTGATCCGGGGACAACTTCCCCGGGAGAGCACATGGCGCACCTCAGGCTGCTGCAACGTCACGCCGGCCTCTGCCACCGCAGGCTCGCCCCGCATCTGTACCCCTCCCTCCCCCCGGCCTGAGTGAGCCAGAGCCCCCGAAGCAGCTGCTCCTTTAACCCCGTTCTGTCTGGGCGGGGAACGGATGCCCTCAGGTGACCTACATGCAGAGGTGGGTCCAAATCCAAAGCTGAACCCTGGGAGCTGTAGGAACAAACAAGAGAAAGGGAAATCTCTCCCAGCAGCCTCAGAAGCAGCGGATTAAAGCTCCACAAACAACTTGATGTGCCTGCATCTGTTGAATACCTGAATAGACAACGAATCATCCCAAATTCAAGAGGTGGACTTTGGGAGCAGGATATATTAATTTTTCCCCTTTTCCTTTTTTTGTGAGTGGATATGTGTATGCTTCTGGGTGAGATTTTGTCTATATAGCTTTGCTTTCACCATTAGTCCTAGGGATAGGTCCGTCCTTTATTTATTTATTTTTTTTTTTACTTAAAAAAATTTTTTTTTCCTAATAAATGTTTTCTTAATAATTTTTCCTTATTCTCTATTTTTAAAAATTAAAAAAATTTTTTTGAATAAGTTTTTCATATTGTTTATTTTAAAAAATTAAAAAATTTTTTTCTTAATACTTTTATTTTTTATTATAAAAAATTAATAAATATTTTTAAAAATTAAAAAAATTTTTTCTTAATAAATTTATTCCTAATAACTTTTTTCTTATTTTTTATTATAATAGCTTTATTTTATTTTATACTCTTTCTTTCTTTCTTTCTATTTTTTCTCCCTTTTATTCTGAGCCGTGTGGATGAAAGGCTCTTGGTGCTCCAGCCAGACATCAGGGCTGTGCCTCTGAGGTGGGAGAGCCAACTTCAGGACACTGGTCCACAAGAGACCTCCCAGCTCCACGTAATACCAAATGGCAAAAATCTCTCAGAGATCTCCAACTCAACATCAAGACCCAGCTTCACTCAACGACCAGCAAGCTACAGTGCTGGACACCCTATGCCAAACAACTAGCAAGACAGGAACACAGCCCCATCCATTAGCAGAGAGGCTGCCTAAAATCATAATAAGGCCACAGACACCCCAAAACACACCAGCAGACGTGAACGTGCCCACCAGAAAGACAAGATCCAGCCTCATCGACCAGAACACAGGCACTAGTCCCATCCACCAGGAAGCCTACACAACCCACTGAACCAACCTTAGCCACTGGGGACAGATACCAAAAACAACGGGAATTACGAACCTGCAGCCTGTGAAAAGGAGACCCCAAACACAGTAAGACAAGCAAAATGAGAAGACAAAAAAACACACAGCAGGTGAAGGAGCAGGGTCAAAACACACCAGACCTAACCAATGAAGAGGAAATAGGCAGTCTACCTGAAAAAGAATTCAGAATAATGATAGTAAAGATGATCCAAAATCTTGGAAATAGAATACACAAAATGCAAGAAACATTTAACAAGGATGTAGAACTAAAGAGGAACCAAGCAATGATGAAAAACACAATAAATGAAATTAAAAATACTCTAGACGGGATCAATAGCAGAATAACTGAGGCAGAAGAACGGATAAGTGACCTGGAAGATAAAATAGTGGAAATAACTACTGCAGAGCAGAATAAAGAGAAAAGAATGAAAAGAACTGAGGACAGTCTCAGAGACCTCTGGGACAACATTAAACACACCAACATTCGAACTACAGGGGTCCCAGAAAAAGAAGAGAAAAAGAAAGGGACTGAGAAAATATCTGAAGAGATTATAGTTGAAAACTTCCCTAATATGGGAAAGGAAATAGTTAATCAAGTCCTGGAAGCACAGAGAGTCCCATACAGGATAAATCCAAGGAGAAACACACTAAGACACATATTAATCAAACTATCAAAAATTAAATATAAAGAAAACATATTAAAAGCAGCAAGGGAAAAACAACAAATAACACACAAGGGAATCCCCATAAGGTTAACAGCTGACCTTTCAGCAGAAACTCTGCAAGACAGAAGGGAGTGGCAGGATATACTTAAAGTGATGAAGGAGAAAAACCTGCAACCAAGGTTACTCTACCCAGCAAGGATCTCATTCAGATTTGATGGAGAAATTAAAACCTTTACAGACAAGCAAAAGCTGAGAGAGTTCAGCACAACCAAACCAGCTTTACAACAAATGCTAAAGGAACTTCTCTAGGCAAGAAACACAAGAGAAGGAAAACACCTACAACAACAAACCCAAAACATTTAAGAAAATGGGAATAGGAACATACATATCGATAATTACCTTAAATGTAAATGGATTAAATGCTCCCACCAAAAGACACAGACTGGCTGAATGGATACAAAAACAAGACCCATATACATGCTGTCTACAAGAGACCCACTTCAGACCTAGAGACACATACAGACTGAAAGTGAGGGGATGGAAAAAGATATTCCATGCAAATGGAAATCAAAAGAAAGCTGGAGTAGCAATTCTCATATCAGACAAAATAGACTTTAAAATAAAGACTATTACAAGAGACAAAGAAGGACACTATATAATGATCAAGGGATCGATACAAGAGGAAGGTATAACTATTGTAAATATTTATGCACCCAACATAGGAGCACCTCAATACATAAGGCAAATACTAACAGCCATAAAAGGGGAAATCGACAGCAACACAATCATAGTAGGGGACTTTAACACCCCACTGTCACCAATGGACAGATCATCCAAAATGAAAATAAATAAGGAAACACAAGCTTTAAATGATACATTAAACAAGATGGACTTAATTGATATTTATAGGACATTCCATCCAAAAACAACAGAATACACATTTTTCTCAAGTGCTCATGGAACATTCTCCAGGATAGATCATATCTTGGGTCACAAATCAAGCCTTGGTAAATTTAAGAAAATTGAAATCGTATCAAGCATCTTTTCCAACCACAACGCTATGAGACTAGATATCAATTACAGGAAAAGATCTGTAAAAAATACAAACACATGGAGGCTACACAATACACTACTTAATAACGAAGTGATCATTGAAGAAATCAAAGGGGAAATCAAAAAATACCTAGAAACAAATGACAATGGAGACATGACGACCCAAAACCTATGGGACGCAGCAAAAGCAGTGCTAAGAGGGAAGTTTATAGCAATACAAGCCTACCTCAAGAAACAGGAAACATCTCGAATAAACAACCTAACCTTGCACCTAAAGCAATTAGAGAAAGAAGAGCAAAAAAACCCCAAAGCTAGCAGAAGGAAAGAAATCATAAAGATCAGATCCGAAATAAATGAAAAAGAAATGAAGGAAACAATAGCAAAAATCAATGAAACTAAAAGCTGGTTCTTTGAGAAGATAAACAAAATTGATAAACCATTAGCCAGACTCATCAAGAGAAAAAGGGAGAAGACTCAAATCAATAGAATTAGAAATGAAAAAGGAGAAGTAACCACTGACACTGCAGAAATACAAACGATCAGGAGAGATTAGTACAAGCAACTCTATGCCAATAAAATGGACAACCTGGAAGAAATGGACAGATTCTTAGAAATGCACAACCTGCCTAGACTGAACCAGGAAGAAATAGAAAATATGAACAGACCAATCACAAGCACTGAAATTGAAACTGTGATTAAAAATCTTCCAACAAATAAAAGCCCAGGACCAGATGGCTTCACAGGCAAATTCTGTCAAACATTTAGAGAAGAGCTAACACCTATCCTTCTCAAACTCTTCCAAAATATTGCAGAGGGAGGAACACTCCCCAACTCATTCTACGAGGCCACCATCACCCTGATACCAAAACCAGACAAAGATGTCACAAAGAAAGAAAACTACAGGCCAATATCACTGATGAACATAGATGCAAAAATCCTCAACAAAATACTAGCAAACAGAATCCAACAGCACATTAAAAGGATTATACACCATGATCAAGTGGGGTTTATTCCAGGAATGCAAGGATTCTTCAATATGTGCAAATCAATCAACGTGATACATCATATTAACAAATTGAAGGAGAAAAACCATATGATCATCTCAATAGATGCAGAGAAAGCTTTTGACAAAATTCAACACCCATTTATGATAAAAGCCCTGCAGAAAGTAGCCATAGAGGGAAATTTCCTCAACATAATAAAGGCCATATATGACAAACCCACAGCCAACATTGTCCTCAATGGTGAAAAACTGAAACCATTTCCACTAAGATCAGGAACAAGACAAGGTTGCCCACTCTCACCACTATTATTCAACATAGTTTTGGAAGCGTTAGACACAGCAATCAGAGAAGACAAAGAAATAAAAGGAATCCAAATCGGAACAGAAGAAGTAAAGCTGTCACTATTTGCAGATGACATGATACTATACATAGAGAATCCTAAAGATGCTACCAGAAAACTCCTAGAGCTAATCAATGAATTTGGTAAAGTAGCAGGATACAAAATTAATGCACAGAAATCTCTTGCATTCCTATATACTAATGATGAAAAATCTGAAAGTGAAATTAAGAAAACACTCCCGTTTACCACTGCAACAAAAAGAATAAAATATCTAGGAATAAACCTACCTAAGGAGACAAAAGACCCGTATGCAGAAAATTATAGGACACTGATGAAAGAAATTAAAGATGACACAAATAGATGGAGAGGTATACCATGTTCTTGGATTGGAAGAATCAACATTGTGAAAATGACTCTACTACCCAAAGCAATCTACAGATTCAATGCAATCCCTATCAAACTACCACAGGCATTTTTCACAGAACTAGAACAAAAAATTTCACAATTTGTATGGAGACACAAAAGACCCCGAATAGCCAAAGCAATCTTGAGAACGAAAAATGGAGCTGGAGGAATCAGGCTCCCTGACTTCAGACTATATTACAAAGCTACAGTAATCAAGACAGTTTGGTACTGGCACAAAAACAGAAATATAGATCAATGGAACAGGATAGAAAGCCCAGAGATAAACCCACGCACATATGGTCACCTTACGTTTGATAAAGGAGGCAAGTATATACAGTGGAGAAAACACAGTCTCTTCAATAAGTGGTGCTGGGAAAATTGGACAGGTACATATAAAAGTATGAAACTAGAACACTCCCTGGCACCATACACAAAAATAAACTCAAAATGGATTAAAGACCTAAATGTTAAGCCAGACACTATCAAACTCATAGAGGAAAACATAGGCAGAACACTCTATGACATAAATCACAGCAAGATCCTTTTTGACCCAGCTCCTAGAGAAATGGAAATAAAAACACAAATAAACAAATGGGACCTAATGAAACTTAAAAGCTTTTGCACAGCAAAGGAAACCATAAACAAGACCAAAAGACAACCCTCAGAATGGGAGAAACTATTTGCAAATGAAGCAACTGACAAAGGATTAATCTCCAAGATTTACAAGCAGCTCATGCAGCTCAATAACAAAAAAACAAACAACCCAATCCAAAAATGGGCCGAAGACCTAAATAGACATTTCTCCAAAGAAGATATACAGATGGCCAACAGACACATGAAAGAATGCTCAACATCCTTAATCATTAGAGAAATGCAAATCAAAACTACAATGAGGTATCATCTCTCACCGGTCAGAATGGCCATCATCAAAAAATCTAGAAACAATAAATGCTGGAGAAGGTGTGGAGAAAAGGGAACACTCTTGCACTGTTGGTGGGAATGTAAATTGATACAGCCACTATGGAGAACAGTATGGAGGTTCCTTAAAAAACTAAAAATAGAAGTACCATATGACCCAGCAATCCCACTACTGGGCATATACCCTGAGAAAACCATAATTCAAAAAGAGTCATGTACCAAAATGTTCATTGCAGCTCTATTTACAATAGCCAAGACATGGAAGCAACCAAAGTGTCCATGATCAGATGAATGGATAAAGAAGATGTGGCACATATATACAATGGAATATTACTCAGCCATAAAAAGAAATGAAATGGAGGTATTTGTAATGAGGTGGATGGAGTTAGAGTCTGTCATACAGAGTGAAGTCAGTCAGAAAGAGAAAAACAAATACAGTATGCTAACACATATATATGGAATCTAAGGGGAAAAAAAAAAAAAGGACATGAAGAACCTAGTGGCAAGATGGGAATAAAGACACAGACCTACTAAAGAATGGACTTGAGGATATGGGGAGGGGGAGGGGTTAGATGTGACAGGGTGAGAGAGTGGCATGGACATATATACACTACCAAATATAAAGTAGATAGCTAGTGGGAAGCAGCCGCATAGCACAGGGAGATCAGCTCGGTGCTTTGTGACCACCTAGAGGGGTGGCATAGCGAGGGTGGGAGGGAGGGAGATGCAAGAGGGAAGAGATATGGGAACATATGTATATGTATAACTGATTCACTTTGTCATAAAGCAGAAACTAACACACCATTGTAAAGCAATTATACTTCAATAAAGATGTTAAAGAAAAAAAAATTCCAAAATCAATTATTGTTATTTACCATATTAACAGGCTCAAGAACAATCACATAATCAAATCAATTGATGCAGGAAAAGCACTAGACAAAATGTATGCTCATGTGTGATAAAAACTCTTAGAAAAAAATAGAAATAGAGGGGAATTTCTCAACTTGATAAAAAGCAAGTTACAGAAAACTTACAGACAACATACTTAATGATGAAAGATTGACTGTACCTTCCTTAAGATTAGAAACAAGGCAAAGATGTCTGCTCTCACCATCTTATTAAACATAGAGCTGTAAGTTCTAGACAATGAAATAAGGCAATAAAAGGAAATAAAATACATACAGACCTGAAAGGAATAATTGGAATAAACTGTCCCTATTTGCAGATGATATGGCTGTCTACATAGAAAAATTAAAAGGAAAACAAAAACACTTCCCAAAGTAGTTAATGAGTTCAGTAAGGACATAAAAGATAGACATATAGGAGTCTGGGCAAGATGGCGGAAGAGTAAGACGCAGAGATCACCTTCCTTCCCACAGATACAGTAGAAATACATCTACACGTGGAACTACTCCTACAGAACACCCACTGAACGCTGGCAGAAGACGTCACACCTCCTAAAAGGCAAGAAAATCCCCACATACTTAGGTAGGGCAAAAGAAAAAAGAAATAACAGAGACAAAAGAATAGGGACAGGACCTGCACCAGTGGGAGGGAGCCGTGAAGAAGGAAAGGTTTCCACACACTAGGAAGCCCCTTCGCAGGCGGAGACTGCGGATGGCAGAGGGGGGAAGCTTCCGAGCCACGGAGGAGAACGCAGCCACAGGGGTGCGGAGGGCAAAGCGGAGAGATTCCCGCACGGAGGATCGGTGATGACCTGCACTCACCAGCCTGAGAGGCTTGTCTGCTCACCCGCCGGGGCGGGCGGGGCTGGGAGCTGAGGCTCGGGCTTTGGTCGGATCCCAGGGGTTGGCGGCGTGAACACAGCCTGAAGGGGTTAGCACATCACAGCTAGCCGGGAGGGAGTCCGGGAAAAAGTCTGCAGCTGCCAAAGAGGCAAGAGACTTTTTCTTGCCTCTTTGTTTTCTGGTGCGTGAGGAGAGGGGATTCACAACACCGCCTAAACGAACTCCAGAGACGGGCGCGAGCCGCAGTTATCAGCGCGGACCCCAGAGACGGGCATGAGACGCTAAGGCTGCTGCTGCCGCCACCAAGAAGCCTGTGTGCGAGCACAGGTCACTCTCCACACCGCCCCTCCCGGGAGCCTGTGCAGCCCGCCACTGCCAGGGTCCCGTGATCCGGGGACAACTTCCCCGGGAGAGCACATGGCGCACCTCAGGCTGCTGCAACGTCACGCCGGCCTCTGCCACCGCAGGCTCGCCCCGCATCTGTACCCCTCCCTCCCCCCGGCCTGAGTGAGCCAGAGCCCCCGAAGCAGCTGCTCCTTTAACCCCGTTCTGTCTGGGCGGGGAACGGATGCCCTCAGGTGACCTACATGCAGAGGTGGGTCCAAATCCAAAGCTGAACCCCGGGAGCTGTAGGAACAAACAAGAGAAAGGGAAATCTCTCCCAGCAGCCTCAGAAGCAGCGGATTAAAGCTCCACAAACAACTTGATGTGCCTGCATCTGTTGAATACCTGAATAGACAACGAATCATCCCAAATTCAAGAGGTGGACTTTGGGAGCAGGATATATTAATTTTTCCCCTTTTCCTTTTTTTGTGAGTGGATATGTGTATGCTTCTGGGTGAGATTTTGTCTATATAGCTTTGCTTTCACCATTAGTCCTAGGGATAGGTCCGTCCTTTATTTATTTATTTTTTTTTTTACTTAAAAAAATTTTTTTTTCCTAATAAATGTTTTCTTAATAATTTTTCCTTATTCTCTATTTTTAAAAATTAAAAAAATTTTTTTGAATAAGTTTTTCATATTGTTTATTTTAAAAAATTAAAAAATTTTTTTCTTAATACTTTTATTTTTTATTATAAAAAATTAATAAATATTTTTAAAAATTAAAAAAATTTTTTCTTAATAAATTTATTCCTAATAACTTTTTTCTTATTTTTTATTATAATAGCTTTATTTTATTTTATACTCTTTCTTTCTTTCTTTCTATTTTTTCTCCCTTTTATTCTGAGCCGTGTGGATGAAAGGCTCTTGGTGCTCCAGCCAGACATCAGGGCTGTGCCTCTGAGGTGGGAGAGCCAACTTCAGGACACTGGTCCACAAGAGACCTCCCAGCTCCACGTAATACCAAATGGCAAAAATCTCTCAGAGATCTCCAACTCAACATCAAGACCCAGCTTCACTCAACGACCAGCAAGCTACAGTGCTGGACACCCTATGCCAAACAACTAGCAAGACAGGAACACAGCCCCATCCATTAGCAGAGAGGCTGCCTAAAATCATAATAAGGCCACAGACACCCCAAAACACACCAGCAGACGTGAACGTGCCCACCAGAAAGACAAGATCCAGCCTCATCGACCAGAACACAGGCACTAGTCCCATCCACCAGGAAGCCTACACAACCCACTGAACCAACCTTAGCCACTGGGGACAGATACCAAAAACAACGGGAATTACGAACCTGCAGCCTGTGAAAAGGAGACCCCAAACACAGTAAGACAAGCAAAATGAGAAGACAAAAAAACACACAGCAGGTGAAGGAGCAGGGTCAAAACACACCAGACCTAACCAATGAAGAGGAAATAGGCAGTCTACCTGAAAAAGAATTCAGAATAATGATAGTAAAGATGATCCAAAATCTTGGAAATAGAATACACAAAATGCAAGAAACATTTAACAAGGATGTAGAACTAAAGAGGAACCAAGCAATGATGAAAAACACAATAAATGAAATTAAAAATACTCTAGACGGGATCAATAGCAGAATAACTGAGGCAGAAGAACGGATAAGTGACCTGGAAGATAAAATAGTGGAAATAACTACTGCAGAGCAGAATAAAGAGAAAAGAATGAAAAGAACTGAGGACAGTCTCAGAGACCTCTGGGACAACATTAAACACACCAACATTCGAACTACAGGGGTCCCAGAAAAAGAAGAGAAAAAGAAAGGGACTGAGAAAATATCTGAAGAGATTATAGTTGAAAACTTCCCTAATATGGGAAAGGAAATAGTTAATCAAGTCCTGGAAGCACAGAGAGTCCCATACAGGATAAATCCAAGGAGAAACACACTAAGACACATATTAATCAAACTATCAAAAATTAAATATAAAGAAAACATATTAAAAGCAGCAAGGGAAAAACAACAAATAACACACAAGGGAATCCCCATAAGGTTAACAGCTGACCTTTCAGCAGAAACTCTGCAAGACAGAAGGGAGTGGCAGGATATACTTAAAGTGATGAAGGAGAAAAACCTGCAACCAAGGTTACTCTACCCAGCAAGGATCTCATTCAGATTTGATGGAGAAATTAAAACCTTTACAGACAAGCAAAAGCTGAGAGAGTTCAGCACAACCAAACCAGCTTTACAACAAATGCTAAAGGAACTTCTCTAGGCAAGAAACACAAGAGAAGGAAAACACCTACAACAACAAACCCAAAACATTTAAGAAAATGGGAATAGGAACATACATATCGATAATTACCTTAAATGTAAATGGATTAAATGCTCCCACCAAAAGACACAGACTGGCTGAATGGATACAAAAACAAGACCCATATACATGCTGTCTACAAGAGACCCACTTCAGACCTAGAGACACATACAGACTGAAAGTGAGGGGATGGAAAAAGATATTCCATGCAAATGGAAATCAAAAGAAAGCTGGAGTAGCAATTCTCATATCAGACAAAATAGACTTTAAAATAAAGACTATTACAAGAGACAAAGAAGGACACTATATAATGATCAAGGGATCGATACAAGAGGAAGGTATAACTATTGTAAATATTTATGCACCCAACATAGGAGCACCTCAATACATAAGGCAAATACTAACAGCCATAAAAGGGGAAATCGACAGCAACACAATCATAGTAGGGGACTTTAACACCCCACTGTCACCAATGGACAGATCATCCAAAATGAAAATAAATAAGGAAACACAAGCTTTAAATGATACATTAAACAAGATGGACTTAATTGATATTTATAGGACATTCCATCCAAAAACAACAGAATACACATTTTTCTCAAGTGCTCATGGAACATTCTCCAGGATAGATCATATCTTGGGTCACAAATCAAGCCTTGGTAAATTTAAGAAAATTGAAATCATATCAAGCATCTTTTCCAACCACAACGCTATGAGACTAGATATCAATTACAGGAAAAGATCTGTAAAAAATACAAACACATGGAGGCTACACAATACACTACTTAATAACGAAGTGATCATTGAAGAAATCAAAGGGGAAATCAAAAAATACCTAGAAACAAATGACAATGGAGACATGACGACCCAAAACCTATGGGACGCAGCAAAAGCAGTGCTAAGAGGGAAGTTTATAGCAATACAAGCCTACCTCAAGAAACAGGAAACATCTCGAATAAACAACCTAATCTTGCACCTAAAGCAATTAGAGAAAGAAGAGCCAAAAAAAACCCCAAAGCTAGCAGAAGGAAAGAAATCATAAAGATCAGATCCGAAATAAATGAAAAAGAAATGAAGGAAACAATAGCAAAAATCAATGAAACTAAAAGCTGGTTCTTTGAGAAGATAAACAAAATTGATAAACCATTAGCCAGACTCATCAAGAGAAAAAGGGAGAAGACTCAAATCAATAGAATTAGAAATGAAAAAGGAGAAGTAACCACTGACACTGCAGAAATACAAACGATCAGGAGAGATTAGTACAAGCAACTCTATGCCAATAAAATGGACAACCTGGAAGAAATGGACAGATTCTTAGAAATGCACAACCTGCCTAGACTGAACCAGGAAGAAATAGAAAATATGAACAGACCAATCACAAGCACTGAAATTGAAACTGTGATTAAAAATCTTCCAACAAATAAAAGCCCAGGACCAGATGGCTTCACAGGCAAATTCTGTCAAACATTTAGAGAAGAGCTAACACCTATCCTTCTCAAACTCTTCCAAAATATTGCAGAGGGAGGAACACTCCCCAACTCATTCTACGAGGCCACCATCACCCTGATACCAAAACCAGACAAAGATGTCACAAAGAAAGAAAACTACAGGCCAATATCACTGATGAACATAGATGCAAAAATCCTCAACAAAATACTAGCAAACAGAATCCAACAGCACATTAAAAGGATTATACACCATGATCAAGTGGGGTTTATTCCAGGAATGCAAGGATTCTTCAATATGTGCAAATCAATCAATGTGATACATCATATTAACAAATTGAAGGAGAAAAACCATATGATCATCTCAATAGATGCAGAGAAAGCTTTTGACAAAATTCAACACCCATTTATGATAAAAGCCCTGCAGAAAGTAGCCATAGAGGGAAATTTCCTCAACATAATAAAGGCCATATATGACAAACCCACAGCCAACATTGTCCTCAATGGTGAAAAACTGAAACCATTTCCACTAAGATCAGGAACAAGACAAGGTTGCCCACTCTCACCACTATTATTCAACATAGTTTTGGAAGCGTTAGACACAGCAATCAGAGAAGACAAAGAAATAAAAGGAATCCAAATCGGAACAGAAGAAGTAAAGCTGTCACTATTTGCAGATGACATGATACTATACATAGAGAATCCTAAAGATGCTACCAGAAAACTCCTAGAGCTAATCAATGAATTTGGTAAAGTAGCAGGATACAAAATTAATGCACAGAAATCTCTTGCATTCCTATATACTAATGATGAAAAATCTGAAAGTGAAATTAAGAAAACACTCCCGTTTACCACTGCAACAAAAAGAATAAAATATCTAGGAATAAACCTACCTAAGGAGACAAAAGACCTGTATGCAGAAAATTATAGGACACTGATGAAAGAAATTAAAGATGACACAAATAGATGGAGAGGTATACCATGTTCTTGGATTGGAAGAATCAACATTGTGAAAATGACTCTACTACCCAAAGCAATCAAGATTCAATGCCATCCTTATCAAACTACCACGGGCATTTTTCACAGAACTAGAACAAAAAATTTCACAATTTGTATGGAAACACAAAAGACCCCGAATAGCCAAAGCAATCTTGAGAACAAAAAATGGAGCTGGAGGAATCAGGCTCCCTGACTTCAGACTATATTACAAAGCTACAGTAATCAAGACAGTGTGGTACTGGCACAAAAACAGAAATATAGATCAATGGAACAGGATAGGAAGCCCAGAGATAAACCCACGCACATATGGTCACCTTATCTTTGATAAAGGAGGCAAGCATATACAGTGGAGAAAACACAGCCTCTTCAATAAGTGGTGCTGGGAAAATTGGACAGGTACATATAAAAGTATGAAATTAGAACACTCCCTGACACCATGCACAAAAATAAACTCAAAATGGATTAAAGACCTAAGTGTAAGGGCAGACACTATCAAACTCTTAGAGGAAAACATAGGCAGAACACTCTATGACATACATCACAGCAAGATTCTTTTTGACCCAGCTCCCAGAGAAATGGAAATAAGAACACAAATAAACAAATGGGACCTAATGAAACTTAAAAGCTTTTGCACAGCAAAGGAAACCATAAGCAAGACCAAAAGACAACCCTCAGAATGGGAGAAACTATTTGCAAATGAAGCAACTGACAAAGGATTAATCTCCAAGATTTACAAGCAGCTCATGCAGCTCAATAACAAAAAAACGAACAACCCAATCCCAAAATGGGCAGAAGACCTAAATAGACATTTCTCCAAAGAAGATATACAGATGGCCTACAGACACATGAAAGAATGCTCAACATCATTAATCATTAGAGAAATGCAAATCAAAACTACAATGAGATATCATCTCACACCGGTCAGCATGGCCATCATCAAAAAATCTAGAAACAATAAATGCTGGAGAGGGTGTGGAGGAAAGGGAACACTCTTGCACTGTTGGTGGGAATGTAAATTGATACAGCCACTATGGAGAACAGTATGGAGGTTCCTTAAAAAACTACAAATAGAACTACCATACGACCCAGCAATCCCAATACTGGGCATATACCCTGAGAAAACCATAGGCCAAAAAGAGTCATGTACCAAAATGTTCATTGCAGCTCTATTTACAATAGCCAGGACATGGAAGCAACCTAAATGTCCATCGACAGATGAATGGATAAAGAAGATGTGGCACATATATACAATGGAATATTACTCAGCCATAAAAAGAAATGAAATGGAGGTATTTGTAATGAGGTGGATGGAGTTAGAGTCTGTCATACAGAGTGAAGTCAGTCAGAAAGAGAAAAACAAATACAGTATGCTAACACATATATATGGAATCTAAGGAGAAACAAAAAAAAGGTCATGAAGAACCTAGTGGCAAGACGGGAATAAAGACACAGACCTACTAGAGAATGGACTTGAGGATATGGGGAGGGGGAGGGGTGAGATGTGACAGGGTGAGAGAGTGGCATGGACATATATACACTACCAAATGTAAAATAGATAGCTAGTGGGAAGCAGCCGCATAGCACAGGGAGATCAGCTCGGTGCTTTGTGACCACCTAGAGGGGTGGGATGGGGAGGGTGGGAGGGAGGGAGATGCAAGAGGGAAGAGATATGGGAACATATATATATGTATAACTGATTCACTTTGTTATAAAGCAGAAACTAACACACCAGTGTAAAGCAATCATACTTCAATAAAGACGTTTTTTTAAAAAAAAAGATAGACATATAGAAATCAATTGTATTTATATATGGTAGCAATAAACAATTGGACACTGAAATTTAAAATTCACCTATACTGTTTATAATATTCAAAAATATTTATAATACTCAAAAAATAAGTGTAAGTCTATCAAAACATAAACAGGACTTGTAGGCTGAAAACTAAACAGTGCTTATGAAGAATCTTTAAAAAATCAAATAAATGGACAGGCATCCTATTCATGGTTTGGAAAACTCAACTTAGTAAAGATGTCAGTTCTTCCCAAACTAATATATAAACTTAATACAGTTTCTTTCAAAATCTCAGGAAGATTTTTCTGTACATAAAACAATACTACTCTAAAATTTATATGGAATTTCAAAGGAACTAGAACAGCTAAGACAACTTTAAAAAGAACAGAGTGGGAGCAATCAGTCTCACTTCAAGACTTTTATATAGCTACAATAATAAAGATTGTATAATATTGGTAGAGGTATGGACACAGAATAATGGAGAGAATAGAAATCATAAATAAATCCACACGAATATCCTCAATTGAATTTTTGAGAAATGTGCACAAAAGGTGATAGAGCAATTAGAAATCTATTGTCAGAAAGAAAAAGAAAGAAAGGAAGGAAGGAAGGAAGGGAGGGAGGGAGGAAGGAAGGAAGGAACGAAGAAAGGAAGGAAGGAAGAAAGAAAGAAAGGAAGAAAGAAAAGAAAAAGTGAACCTTGACCTAAGTCTTACACCTTATACAAAAATTAACTCAAAATGAATGGATCATGGACTTAAATATAAAATGTAAACTATAATACTTTGGAAAAATAGAAGAAATGTTTAATTATCTCTTGATAAAAGCATATGTTCCTAAATTGTTAATTTTTAAAAGTTTTGAGGTTTTTCTTCTCATTCTTTAAAGGGGAAAATATAAATTGAAAATAGGAGTTTTACTTGTAAATGGGTCTCAATTTATATTTGTCCAAATGACAATGGAGAATGGATTGGATTCCCTTATCATAGACATCAAAATCTAATTACATGAATGAACACACAAAAATTTGCATATAGTAATAACCTATATTTTGAATAATATTTCAGTTAAGAAATGAATGCTTTTCCTCTTGACCTCAAGTTTACTGACTCCCTGGTTTTGTTTGTTTTAGGAACAGACAAAATGGACTAATTTCTCAGAAAGTACAAACTACCAAAATTCACCCAAGATGAAATAGATAATTAGAATAGCCCTATTACTATTAAAGAAATTGAGTTCATAATTTTAAACTTCCCCAAAAGAAGTCTTCAGAAGTTCCATTTACTGCTTTAACTACAGTCCTCAACCTGCTGTTTCCTGCCTTAGCACTCAGCTCACTTCCATCGTAACACACATCATAGTTTGTAATTATGCCTCTTTTTTTTTTTTTTTTTTTTTTTTGGTTTAAGTCTTTAAAGTCTCCCTTCCATTGGAGTGCCAACACCATAAGGACAGGGAAAAGAAGCTACTGTTTTTTTTAATTATTATTAAAACCAAATAATCAGCACCTAGAACGGCATAGAACAAAGAGCAGATGAGAGGCAGCAAAGAAGTTAGAACTTGCAGTGAAAATTTTCAGGTTTTTCTATCATATTACTCTTGGAACCTGTAAATAATCCATCAAGAGACTGCCTCTTTATTATTTATGCTTAATCTCTCACTTGCCAAACTGATTCTTTTTCATCTCCCCTCTTTCCATTTACCTTTGAGGGGACTGTAGAGAAGACACAGAAGAATTCAGCCCTAGGTCCTAAGCGTTAGTGGCGTGCAGGAGCCCACTCCCACCAGCCTGCTAGAGGGCATTGTTTGTTTCTCTTCTTAACTCTTCCTTCAGTGACATCACCTTGGTAGCTTCTAATTGGCCATGGTGGAAGTATTTATACCACAGAAATTAATAAACACTTCAAATCAGGGCTTTTTTTCCTCTAAAGAACCAGTTGTTAAAATTTACCAGCATACCACTGAAACTTCTGGTCTGTAGCTAAGAAACTAAATACAAATTATTACATAAAACAGATTTGAAAGTGAAGCAGGAATAGGTTAGAGAAGAGTGGAAGAAAACTTTAATAATAATTGAGCTCCCATATATTTTCTAATTTAAACTTCTCAATAACCCTGAAAAATAGATATTATTGTTATTATTCCTAAGTAGATATTGGGAATCTAAGACTCAAAGGAGAAAGTATTTTAAGACTATAACATGGTAGATTATGGAGTTAAAATTTAAATTCAAGTCTTTCTCCCATGCCTTTGATCTTTCCATATATTATGCTTACTAAAAAACAACAACAACAACACTCTTTGTTATTTGAAAATACTTAAGAGATACAAGCCTCCGGATTTACCTTTTCAAAAATCAGATTCAGAAATGTTAAAGGAATTCATTCAATAGTGATAAAGTGAACCATGTACAGATGCCAAATGCATACTTTTTTTGTTATTCATTATTATAAATTAAAGGAAACAAATCTCTGAATCTAATTTGGAAGTTTTAGATACACTTTTTTTCTTTTTCAAAAAACTTTCTTTTCTTTTCTTTTTTTTCTTCATCTTAGCAGCAAAACAGTCCCATAAAGGGAACTTTTTTTTTTTGGCCGTGCTGCCCAGCTCATGGGATCTTAGTTACCAGACCAGGGATTGAACCGGGCATTCAGCAGTGAAAGAGAGGAGTCCTAACCACTGGACCATCGGGGAATTCCCCGTAAAGGAAACTTGATTTGAGGTTTGAAGATGTATAGGTGGTATTGAAACATGATTCAAAAGTTTCACAATTCAGAGAAATGCAGACCTTGACACAAATAAATAAGAACACTTAAGTTAGAAGAGTCAAACCAAACCACAGAATCTTAACAGAATAACAAAAATTAGATAAAGGCTAAACTGAGGCCATTGGCCCCATTAATGAACTTTGATATCTCAGTCATAAAATACATGATTTAAAGTAATCAATCATAAAATACATATTGAAAACTACAATACAGTCAGAGAGAAAGCTATCTAGTAAGAACATGTAAAATATCAATAACTTGGCAGTTATATATGAAGGGAGATACTTACAGGGTACTGACCATATTTCATGGAGTCTAGTTGACCCACCACTAAGTTGGAGCTTCAGGGTGTTATCTACAGAGCAAAAAAAAAAAAAGTTCAATACGTTTCAAACATTGTGATGGATGCCAGTAGACAGCAGAAATACAAACCTGTTATTTCAGCCCATTCATTTTCTTTAAAATGTGGCAATATTAAACTGAATGAAAAAAATCATAACAGAAGTTCTAAAATTCTTCTACAATAAGACAGGTTTAGCAAAGATAATCCCCCAATAAATAATCTCAAAGAAGAAAGGCTGAACTACTTACAATAGCCAAGGCATGGAAGCAACCTAAATGTCCATCAACAGATGAATGGGTAAAGAAAATGTGGTATGTATATATATACATATATATATACAATGGAATATTACTCAGCCATAAAAAAGAATTAAGTAATGCCATTTGCAGCAACATGGATGGACCTAGAGATTATCATACCAAGTGAAGTAAGCCAGACAAAGACAAATATCATATATTGCTTAAATGTGGAATCTAAAAAAAATGATACAAATGAACTTATTTACAAAACAGAAATAGACCCACAGACAGAGAAAACAAACTTACAGTTACAAAAGGGGAAAGTGGGAGGGGAGGGATAAATTAGGAGTTCAGAATTAACATATACACAGTACTATATATAAAATAGATAACCAACAAGGACCAACTGTATAGCATATGGAAGAATACTCAATATTTTATAATGATCTACACGGAAAAGAATCTGAAAAAGAATATATATATTTATATTTATAACTGAATCACTGTGCTGTACACCTGAAACTAACACAACATTGTAAATCAACTATACTTCAATAAAAAAATTAATTAAAAAAAAAAAAGACTGAACTATCACATCAATGAATGGAGCTGCTTTAATGATGAACAATTTAAAAAGTGTAGTCCACAGGGATAAGAAGGTATAGCAGACCATTCACAAGCCGAAAGAATACTGTTAAGAATGTTAGAGCAAGCCAGGCAGTAGATGAGCATCTTTTTAATGGGAAATCTCAACCAAGCAACATAAACTATTGATCAGATGGCAAACTGATCTGAAGGGAACTCATTTCTATATATCTTACTCCTTGCATAAATTCAATACTGAAAAATATCAAAGCAACTAAGCTTACTGGCATATGTAAGTGGTAAAAGAATAAAACAACTTGGGCCAATATGCCAGTTTTAAGCATCGCTCCACTTAACATCCATTCTTCAACTCTTCAATACCTAATCACTGTACAAAGGGGTAATAATTTGTGTTGCCAAACGATGATGCTTATGATCCAAAGAAATTTAAGCTGATATCCCAAGGTACCCTTATAAATACCTTGTCCCTTCTGTTTCCTAAAATACTTAATATTCAAACAAGTTCAATTTAGCCAGGCAAAACTTGTACTAGCCAAATATTTTTTTTTTAAAAACACTCAGCATATGGAAAATGAATTTGAATTTGAGAGAGATAGTGACAGTTGCTGTGTTTGTAGATTTATCAGTAGCACACAGCACAATAAACCATCCAAACCTATATGCCAAATTTTCTGATATGATGAATGACAATCATTTAGTAGCATTAACCTAAAGATTTCTTTAAACCAAGAGTAGGGCAATAACTTGCACAGTTTTATAAGTGAAGATAAAAAGATTGTAGCAATCTATGGTCTTTCCCTCTTTTCTTGTTCTTTTTTTTAATTCTCCTCTCTCTCTCACTCTCTCTCACTCTCATTCCTTTTTATAACTCAATTCTGAAATAGCAGAATGTTCAGAGCAGAATTTAGATGCTCATTTACATACATTTGCATCACGAGGAAGAATTTCGCTACCAAATCAACAAATTAATACAATATTCTTCTTATATTGTATGCTGCAATAAGAGCCTATACTGTAAGATTAGAAAAAAGATACTAGTAAGGGTCACTGAATAGAGTCACTGACAAATCAGTTAAAACTTAACTTTTGGGACTTCCCTGGTGGTGCACTGGTTAAGAATCTGCCTGCCAATGCAGGGGACACGGGTTCAATCCCTGGTCTGGGAAAATCCCACATGCCGTGGAGCAACTAAGCCCGTGTGCCACAACTACTGAGCCTGTGCACTAGAGCCCACACGCCGCAACTACTGAGCCTGCGCACTGCAACTACTGAAGCCCACGTGCCTAGAGCCTATGCTCAGCAGCAAGAGAAGCTACCGCAATGAGAAGCCCGTGCATGACAATGAAGAGTAGCCCCCGCTCGCCGCAACTAGAGAAAGCCCACATGCAGCAACGAAGACCCAATGCAGCCTAAAAAAAACACCTAACTCTGTGATGAGGCATCATAGGACATTTGCTTTAAAAAAGACAAAACAAAACAAAACTTAACTTTTATTAGATCCAAATGAAACTCCTGTTTCCTCAGGTATAACGCATTGTTTGGTGAGAGTTTTAACCGTATGTCAGATAAGTTTAACAAGATGGAATTCTCAGGACAGAGAGAGAATCCAGCCTTAAGGGAAACTCTGACAATCTTATGTGTGCTTCTGTGTTTACAGAGTATATCTGCAGAGTATGAAAATAAATTGCAGACCAAAAGAATATCTTATGTTTTATAGGCTCTGAAATGGTCCTTGCTTTACTCCTCAGGAAATAATCCTAAATGATGCCTTTATGCCATATTAGTACATTAAATGCAAAGATATTTTGTAGTAGTAGTAAGAAGTTCATAGAAATCAAACTGATGATCTGCTGCAATTCAATTCAATTGTTAGTCCAAATGACAGACTAAAAACAACATGCCATTAAATTGCTGGGACAACTATTAAAGGGCTCTGGATTTTAAATTTTAATACTAATTTTGAAGTGCAATTGATGAGGATCTTCTTCAAATCACACAATAAACCTGGTTTCATTAGTCTTGTAACTTTTCTAGAGGAGGAGGGGCAGAAAGAGGAGAGGAAAGGGAATGGAAACATTGCCTGGAACATACAAATGGACTTTGGGGGACATTCTGTGAGTTCAGAAAGCAAGAATTATAGATTCACAAAGCCCTGACCCAGGAATGAAAATAGCACTTCCCTGGAAGAAGTGAAGTATTTGCAACACAGCAGGTAAAACAGAATGTCTCCTTTGTCTAACTGCATGGGTCTGTGGGTAATAGATGATTGGCGCTCACCAAGTATCCAAGCTCTACTGTATTTCTCACTGTCCCTAGCCCCCTCTCACTGTTAGTTGGAGGTCACATGACTAGTGCAGGATAACGATAGGTGAAAGGCAATGATATACGAGGCTTCCAGGCTGGAGCAATTAAGAACTAGCATGCTTTCCCGATCGACTTCTTTCCTTCAGTAGCAAGGAAAGAGGGAAGCTCCCGTTTTTCATGTTTCTAGTGGTGGGACTACAAGAGGGAGAAGGGCTGCTCAGCCACATCCCAGTCTAATCGGAGAGAAAATTATATGTTTATTATGTTAAGCCACTGAGATTTCTGGGTTTATTTCTTGCCACATCATACACTAGCCTAGCCTAACTAATACAGCCTGAAAAATTAGAAACCGTTGATATGAATCAGTTCACAAATTCAGATGTTTAAGAAATAGATCTTTATTTTCTATAGCTTTATTTTCTACAGCTTAATTTATGTTCAAGCCCCCTGCCCATCACGCTAGACATGTAAGAAACTTGAATATCAGTCTTTCTTGAGGTTCATCCCCTCCTCCCCTCCCCACTACCTCTATCCAAGGCCTCTATTTAAGCTACTTGGGCTTGCAGAGGGTATTTAGAAGGCACATAGATCTTGAGTCCTTTATCACCCCATGCTATGTCACAGGGGCCAACGTCAAAGCCAACATGACCTTTTAGGTCCACATGTTCCCTCCCTATCTAGTATTTCTTTCTTTGTTTGGCCACATTTGACTCTTCCTTTTAGGCTGCCCCAATCCTCTGCCAGAACCGTCTGCCCATGGACCCTCTGACAGTGATAGGATTTCGTCTTTGGCATCATGACATGTCCCCGACACGGCTGTCAGTCCCACGTGCATGCCTCTTCTCCTTGTCTCTCCTACTTTCCTCCACACAGCTTGGGAGGCATTTATTCTTTGTCCAGGAAAAGTTAGTGTCCTTTCATAACTGAATGAAACACATTACCCATTCCCCAAACTATTTCTCTACACTACTCTAGGACTTACAATTTTGAAATCAGAAACAGAGCCAACTGCTTGAAAGCAGGGAATGGAAAAGGGTAGAAATAGCAGCTGAGGGAAAAAAATAAACAAACATAGATTAGGATTTCT
The DNA here is from genome assembly GCF_965194825.1 of Balaenoptera physalus. NCBI lineage: Eukaryota > Metazoa > Chordata > Mammalia > Artiodactyla > Balaenopteridae > Balaenoptera > Balaenoptera physalus. The sequence continues at coordinate 46,490,578 of NC_138886.1, forward strand.
AAAAATGCTCTGTTGCTAAACAGTTCATGAATTACTTCATTTTTCTTATTTCCTAGAAGGGATTTTTATGTTAAATGCATATATTGACGTGCATTTTGGCCTTAATATGTGTTTGTCTTATTCTCACTCATGCTTTTCACCCTCTTACATCCAGCCAAATTAATTATTTTACTGTTTCATATAAATGCCCCCTGAAAATCACCTTGATCTTTGGTTGTGTTGCCCCTTTCCCATTCCAAATATATCTATATTCCAAGGCCTAACTCAAAGGCCATTATCTACTAAAGACCTTCCCTGATATTCTCTGCTTATAGAAACAGCCCACCTTTTTGAACAGAGCACTTTGTGTTTCGAGTGTGTGCCAAACTGAGTGACACTGAGCAAATTACTTCCTAACCCCTCATTTGTAAAAGATGGATAATAAATGTCTACTCTATGACATTGTTGACAGGATTAAATAAACAGGGACTTATTGTTTAGACAGTCCTAGGCTACAGTAGGCATTCAATAAATGGCAGTCATTAACATAATGATACTAACAATATGAAATAATGTTTTATGATATTTATCTTTTAATTTTTCTTATGGTAAGGTTTCACCTTTTCATCTTACTCTTGAAGAATTTACTCTGTCTAGGAATATATATTGCCATGATTCAACATAGCAATCCATAACTGGTAATTTATTGAATAAATGAATCAATGAATGAATAAATCAAGAGGATAATTCAGTAATGGGGTTTAGCTCCGTGCTATGGTGTGACTCAAAGTAACAGAATTTAGGTCTCTATCCATTGTTCCTCTGAAGTAGCCCCTTTCCAAAAGCATGATTAGCCACCAACATATTCACTGTCTCTAATCACTGCATAATCCTACTTGCCAAAAAGTCTACATTTTTGCATGAAACCAGCCACCACCCTGAGGTGTTCAATTATCTTCTTCTCTGACCACTCACCATCAAGAATCCAAACCTCAGAGATCCCCTCCACCCTGTTCTATGCACCCCCTAATATGACCTCACCAGCCATTTATTCTCCAGCTCCCAAGGCTCTTGGCTATGTTTTGAAGCTCTCAAGATATTATCAGTAAGGGTGCCTATATTCTCAACCTGTTCTCTGAATAGTTTCTTTACCTTCTGGTTTTGACAGAAATGTGACTGTCCCCTGAGGAGAGGGACCTTACATACCCTTTAGGTAAAGGTGGGGTTTTTTTCCTTATCCATACATCATGTAGTTCAGGGAGATAAGAGGAATATCTTTTTATTAGGTGACCATTTAAAATTAGAACATTTTCAAAAATAAAGAGACGTACTAAAAATCATACCAAGATAATAGGCATAAAGTAGGACTGTCTTGCGTAGTTATCCACCATTGTCACTTTCAAAGTATTTCTCTCCTCAGCCTTCAATAATTTCGTTTTCTCTGATATATGTGTCATCATGTTTTGACAACCCTTTACCTCTCCTAGGTTTTCTCTTTCTTGAAACTACCAGTTTCTCTTCCTTGTATTAAGCCCTGCAACATAATTCATGATTCATTCAGCAGCTCTCTCACTACCTTCCTTTCCTCCATGACTCCTGTCATAATCACAACACCCTGAATTCCAACTTCCTTGACATCCTTATCTCCACTGATCCTTTTCTTCAGTTCAACCTTACCGTGCCACTCACATGATCAGACACTAGACCTAGGATTCACCAATAACACACATCAGCTACAAGTATGGGTTTCCAACATTCCATTACCCTCCTCTCCTTTCAGATCACTTACACTAGTATTCCTAGTCCAGAAACAATCTCCTTTTGTGAGAAGCGGAATCCACTTCTGCACTATCCAACAACATATTCTTATTTATACTTCTCTCCTATCTATACTGGCTCCAAAGTCTAGCGTTTTATCCACTCTTTCACAAGCATGCTTAACCAACTCAACCCTCATTTCCCTCCATGGTATATACCTAGAAAATCCCCAATTCAGATTAAATTATAAAAATCTATTTCTGTGCTCAAGATACTGAATATAACCTTAGGAAATTGAAAAAAAATTATTCTGATAGGTCTTCCTTCAAATTCATGACTGAAAAACTCAAATGGACATGCGAACTTTCATTGTCCTGAAACCGTGTAACCCAGATTGGGACTTGAACCCACGGTCTTTTTTCTTTTTTTTAACATCTTTATCGGAGTATAATTGCTTTACATTGTTGTGTTAGTTTCTACTGTATAACAAAGTGAATCAGCTATGCATATACATATATCCCCATATCCCCTCCCTCTTGCATCTCCCTCCCAATCTCCCTATCCCACCCCTCTAGGTGGTCACAAAGTACGGAGCTGGTCTCCCTGTGCTATGCGGTTGCTTCCCACTAGCTATATATTTTACATTTGGCAATGTATATATGTCAATGCCACTCTCTCACTTCGTCACAGCTTACCCCTCCAGCTCCCCATGTCCTCAAGTCCATTCTCTACATCTGCATCTTTATTCCTGTTCTGCCCCTAGGTTTGTCAGAACCATTTCTTTTGTTTCTTTTTTTTAGATTCCATATATGTGTTAGCATACGGTATTTGTTTTTCTCCTTCTGACTTACTTCACTCTGTGTGACAGACTCTAGGTCCATCCACCTCACTACAAATAACTCAATTTCGTTTCTTTTTATGGCTGAGTAATATTCCATTGTATATATGTGCCACATCTTCTTTATCCATTCATCTGTTGATGGACACTTAAGTTGCTTCCATGTCCTGGCTATTGTCAATAGTGCTGCAATGAACATTGTGGTACATGACTCTTTTTGAATTATGGTTTTCTCAGAGTATATGCTCAGTAGTGGGATTGCTGGGTCATATGGTAGCTCTATTTTTAATTTTTAAGGAACCTCCATACTGTTCTCCATAGTGTCTCTATCAATTTACATTCCCACCAAGAGTACAAGAGGGTTCCCTTTTCTCCACACCCTCTCCAGCATTTATTGTTTGTAGATTTTTTAATGATGGCCATTCTGACTGGTGTGAGGTGATACCTCATTGTAGTTTTGATTTGCACTTCTCTAATGATTAGTGATGTTGAGCATTCTTTCATGTGTTTGTTGGCAATCTGTATATCTTCTTTGGAGAAATGTCTACTTAGGTCTTTTGCCCGTTTTTGGATTGGGTTTTTTTTTTTTTTGATATTGAGCTGCATGAGCTGCTTGTATATTTTAGAGATTAACCCTTTGTCAGTTGCTTCATTTGCAAATATTTTCTCCCATTCTGAGGGTTCTTTTCATCTTGTTTATGGTTTCCTTTGCTGAACCCACGGTCTTTTAACTGAGATCACACACCTAGTCTCAAGACTTAATGAAGCTCAGGTTCTTGATGTCTCATAGCAGAAAGAATTCAGTGAGAGACAAAGTGATAGGTAAGAAGTGGATTTATTTAGAGAGAAACACACTCCACAGAGTATGGGCCATCTCAGAAAGTGACAGGTGCCAAAATATGGTGTGGTTAGTTTCCATGGGCTGGGTAATTTCATCGGCTAATGAATAGGAGGATTATTCCAACTATTTGGGGGAAGGGGCGAGGATTTCCAAGAACTGGGCTACCGCCCACTTTTTGGCCTTTTATGATTAGCCTCAGAACTATCATGGCACTGATGAGTGTGTCATTTAGCATGCTGATGTGTTACAATGAGCGTATAATAAGGCTCAAGGTACACCAGAAGTCAAATCTTCTGCCATCTTGGACCTAGTTGGTTCCAACCAGTTTTTGTCATGTCCTATGGCTATGTCATTCTTTTAAACGTTGTGCCCTGTCCTCTTCCCTCCTGTTTCAGTCCTATAATATATCCTGGGTACTTCTCACTCTTTATCATGACTATTTTACACTCTCTCCTCTAATCTGGCATAATTCTATAACTGACTCCTAGGCAATAAATGACCTAGCCATAAATCTCATACAGAAAATCTATCCAATACTTCATTTTTTTCATTACTAATTACCTTAACCTACCTGATAGTTCTACATATTTTTCCTTCTGTTAAAGTTGAAAAATCCTGCTGACATTTTCTAATGCCACTCTTTTTTTACTGTAATAGTTTCCTTTCATAACTGGTTTGTCAGGACACCCCCAGTTTCTGTTTCTGGATCCTTGACTTTTGTGCCTGTTTTAAACACTGAGACATTGATGGACTCCTTTTTCTGCCCTCGCTACCTCCATCTATAACCTATACCCTCCCTCAAAGTGATCTCATTCAGTCTCTACATTGAGGACTTTGAAATTTTTCTCTCTAAAATCACTTCCGCTTCCAGACTCATATCATATCATCTCCATAAATTCAATGCTTATTCCTTACTTTGCAATATAAATTTGCAATATAAATCTTCATTTGGCATTAATGTCATTGGAAACTTAAAACAGTCAAACAGAACTATTGATCCTTTTTGCTCATGATTATGTACCATCCCATTCTCAAGTCTTCTTCATTGTTACTGAATCAGCTCCCAACCTGTTACTCAGCCACAAACCTAGAGTCATCTTTGATTACTTTCTTCACACCCTATTTATATCCAACCCACCAATAATTCTGCCTAATGTATCTTCAAAATATAACTCTTCTCTGACTGTATCTCTTTATTTCTACCACTAACTCTTACCTGAAATTACTAAAACAACCTTCTAACTGGTTGTCATCCTGATGGCAATTTTGACACTCTCTGTCCATCCTAATGGCAGCCAGAGTGATTTTTCACTCACCAACACGGAGCCAGGTAAAGCCTTCCAATTTCAATTAAAATAAAATCCAAATTGCTTTCTCATCTATCTGGGTAGTTCGGTTTACCTACATATACCAACTGTGCCCCTTCCAAAATGGCAATATTTCTGTCACCTTAAAAGTGAAGCTCTTTCCTTTCCCTCACTGTTCCTTCTTCTGACACTTCTCCAAAATGTCCTTTCATAGCTGGCTCTTTTTCATCATTCAAGTCTCATCTCAATTCAAATGTTACCACTTCAGAGAGGTCCTCCCTGACCATCAGCTTCCTCTTGTCTTGCTATCACATTTCCCTGTTTTGTTTGCTTCATCGAACTTGTTAATATGTCATTTATTATATATATTTATCCATTTTTCCTGTTTTTTTTTTTCCTATCTCCCCTACTCTAGCAGAGGCAAGGACTCTGTTTTGATTGTTTACTTTTTCTATCTCCTACACCTAAAAGAATGTGTGTTGGGCTTCCCTGGTGGCGCAGTGGTTGAGAGTCCACCTGCCAATGCAGGGGACATGGGTTCGAGCCCTGGTCCGGGAGGATCCCACATGCCGTGGAGCAACTAAGCTCATGCGCCACAACTACTGAGCCTGCACTCTAGAGCCTGCAAGTCACAACTACTGAGCCCATGTGCCACAACTACTGAAGCCTGCACGCCTGGAGCCCGTGCTCTGCAACAGGAAGCCACTGCAATGGGAGGCCCGCGCACCGCAATGAAGAGTGGCCCCCACTCACCGCAACTAGAGAGGGCCCGCACACAGCAACGAAGACCCGACACAGCCAAAAATAATAAATAAAATAAATAAATTTATAAAAAAAAAAAAAGAATGTGTGTTACATAGACAGTGCTTCAGAAATTGTTTTTGGTGTTAGAATTTTCTTAACCAGCTCGAAGTGATGGTTTCAATGGAAATGTAAGATAGTGACACCCAAAGTAACAAAATTAACAAAAAAATATCTCAAAATTCAGGCAAGTGAACATATGGGGAAAGGCTTGAGCCGTAAAACTATAATTTTCCTCATTTGGAGACAAATGTATAAGCAGAATATTAAGAAAAGAAATAATATCTAGAAGGCATGTGTATTTTATAGGCATAGAGGTCCATGAACAAGCAACCCAATCTCTCTAATTTTCACTCTTCTCACCTTTCAATCATTTAACAAATATCATTGAGTATATATATGTGTCAGGTACTGTTATAGTTGATGTAGCCTTAAAAGTAGATTAAAAAGAAAAGCCCACAAACCCCTGCCTTTGTAGAACTTATACTCTACTTTTGATTATTGTCTCTCTAAGTGACTGGAATGTAAACTCCAAGAGAGCAGGAATTTCATCTCTTTTTGTCCCCAGCTGTTCCCAGCAACCGACATAAAGTAAGTGCTCAGTAAAATTCATTAGAGAATAAATACGCAGTTATTGTAAGGTAACAATAAAGTAAGGCAGGTAGACTGCTGAACCTGGTGCCTGTATATTTTATGAATTTAATATACATTTTGACTAAGCAGAATAATGGTAAACACTACTTCCTCTTACCTCCTCAGCAACTGAATGCAAGATGCTACTCAACTGTTTTAAGAGATGCTATTTCTTTTGCTCCCAAATTATATCAGTGTCACGAAAATAAACTTTTACATCATAAACACGTGAAAAAGTTTTAGAAAGATTTTCACAGCTTGCTCTCCAGAACTATCTACACCTCAATTCTACCCATACTTGCCCAAATGACACAGCATGCCACTTCTAATTAATGCCGAGGGTTAAATGCCACTTGCATAAACTCTCCAGTCTGTTGTTTAGAGCACTTGGGATGCCCGGAACAAATGAACTCCTGCCTATAGCAGCCAGTAGGAAATGCTCTCTCCACCTCCCCATGAGGGACAGCTTGGTTCTTTGCCTCTGTAAACTGAGCCCACTGAGTGACAAATCAGAACAACGACTTCAGAGTTGGCTAAATCACTGCCTTTATGGCAGCAAGCACCACAGTGCACATAAAAGAAATAACTTTTCCCAGACATTACTACAGTAGAATTCTCTCCAAGTTCTTTTCCTGAGAGCAAGAAAGAAACAATGCAAAAGACTAGCCTAGCTGCAGAAAGAGCAGTAAAAGACTCTGGCAACAGAGCTCCCTCTCACAGGTGGAAATCTTGCATTATCCCTCCTTCCGGAGCCCCTCTCGCATCAGGTGCACATGCTGTGAGTCCTAGAACTATTTCTCTGGCTATGTTTGGCTGATTGGTTATTTCACTTTCTTTTTGCTCTTCTCATCTTATTCTGTATACCCCTGTGAGGTGAAAAAAAATCCACATAGAACTAGACCATCTTACAGGACTCATTATTTAATTTTCTCTTTCTGAATAATTCATAACGCCTTTCCTGGGAGGTTGCCACACACCTCAGTTTCCCACATACAATGTCTTCCTTCTGTGGAACACAGAACAAGAGAGCTCTGGATTCTGATCACCTCTTGACTCAGGGATGGATGCCAGGTGTGAGTGTTTATTTCCAAAATCTTCTGCTTCATTCAGGATGGTCTACTCATTGCCTTGCAATCATTCCACACTTATTTCTCCCTCTGCACCGTTGCTCCTGCCTTACCTGGACTATTTATCTTCCTCTGTCCTCCCTGCCCAATTCAAGTCCTACCAATTGCTTAAGTCTACCTAGGCACTCTTTCATTCTCATAACTCTTCCAGTGATTTGTCTACCCACTTATCTGTCTTAATCTCATATCACCATGCTATATTCTTATATCCTTGTTACTAGTTTTTAACTAAGTATCCAAATAGGTATGTGTCCCATATTTCCAATAACCTAGTGTACTAGTCGGGGCTCTCCAGAACAACACAACCAGCAGGATGTGTGTGTGTGTGTGTGTGTGTGTGTGTGTGTGTGTGTGTGTGTATATATATGTGTATATATATGTAGATATAGAGATGTAGATATAGAGATATAGATATAGATATAGATATTGAGACTGATTTTAAGGAATTGGCTCATGCAGTTGTGGAGGCTTGGCAAATTGAAAATTAACAGGTTAGGCCAGCAGGCTGGAGGCCCAGGGAAGAGTTGCAGCTCAAAATGAATCTACTGGCAGAATTCTTTCTTGCTTGAGGGAGGCTGGTCTTTGTTCTATTAAAGCCTTCAACTGATTGGATGAGTGTCGTCCCCTCCCAATTTGGAAGATAATCTGCTTTACTCAAAGCCTAATTTAAGTGTTTAATCTCATCCAGAAAAAAACCTTCAGAAATATCCAGAAAAATGGAATAACGTTTGGCCAAATACCTGGGCCCAGCCAAGTTGTCATATAAAATTTACCATCACACCCAGCAACGTCATTTGTCTAAAATAAAAAGTCAGTGTGTTAATATTTACCTGGCAGGGGAAATGATCACGAAGGTGGTTCTCCCAGGGCGAGGCTTATCCATTGCATTTCGGATGTGCTGACCCCTGCAATTTTCCCAAATGTGGGAAACTCAACTGCATCATTTGTGATAGTGGGGGACTGCATTCGCACTTTCCCCTGATTTTCCTGCATTTAAAAGCAGGCTGTTGGGACTTCCCTGGTGGTCCAGTGGTTAAGACTCCGAGCTTCCACTGCAGCGGGCGTGGGTCCCATCCCTGGGCGCTGCCAAAAAAAAAAAAAAAAGTCAATGTGTTGAATGTATGTGTGAATGGCCATTTGGGATTAATAAAACAAATTCCTACAGAGTTGGACACCTAGCCATCCTTTCAGCTTCATCTTGCATCATCCTTTCCTCGCTTTGTGCTCCCCAGTCATTTCATATGCCATGCTTCTTCCTGAGAAGGGCTTTTGAATGTGCTGTATCTATGGTTCAGATGCTCTTTCCTTTCCACCTAACTCCGACTCATCCTTCATTCAATTGTAACTTTCCCAAGGAAACCTTTCCAAGCCCTCCAGACTATTTTAGTTTTCCCAATCCTGTGTTCTCATACTATAGAATATGTTTGGTAGCACTTAGTAAAGTATCTTTCACAGTTATTTATTTTACATTATTTGATTAATGTCTGTCTTCTGTACTTCACTGTAAATTTCATGAGAACACAGACTATGTTCATTTTTGCTCACATTTCTATCCCTAGATTCTAGTAGTGTCTGGTACATAGAAAGTAATCAATACATTTTTGTTAATCTTACTACATTTTTATTAAAATGAATTAATAGGCAAGGAGATTAATATTGCTTCCCTTATAGAATGCTTCCTAAAAGGCAGATGGCAGCTACACAATGCTAAAAACACCAGGTGAAAACAGGAGCAAAATCAAGCTATAATTAATTCTGTACATACAAGGCTAAATCATCAGTCTATCATCTGTCTGAACTGCCTGCTTATGTTGTTACAGACATGGTCAGAAGAGTAACTTTACTGGCCTTCTAATATCAGATAAAGACAACTCTGCCATTAATTAACACATGTGCAGAGTATGTTATTTGAAGTGAGAAACAGAAAGAGAGAACGAGATCTTAAATTTAAAGTCGTCGACCACAGATATTGTTTCCAGGCATCAGTTGCTCACTGATATATAATTAATTAATAATGTATGAACCAGTAAATATTTGGAGTCAAAATGTTTATCACTTTCAAGGTTGGATATTGTAATTAAGAGTCCCACTCAAAAAAAAAATTTAACTCTGAATACTTCAAACTGTTTGCATAAATCATCCCTAGAAATGTTTAGTCTAGACAAAAGTTTTCTACCAGTTTCAACATGGCTGTCAGTATAATTTTTTACCTTTATCAAGATTGCTGCCTTTCTCTATTTTTCACCTACTTAGAATTGAAAATACAAAGATTTGCCTGCTTCAAACCTACCCAGTTTTGATAATTCCATATACAAAGTAGAATAAATAAAACATCTCAATGTCCCACTCGAACATTCTGATAATCCCTCTCATCCCAATGTTTTGTTCCCTTACTCAGATTTTATTTTTAAGTAGCTATTTTATTGTTTGTTTATTTAACCTCTGTGTGTCTTTATTTCTTCATTTGTATAGTAGGAACAATAAGATAATATAGGGCTTCCCTGGAGGCGCAGTGGTTGAGAATCTGCCTGCCAATGCAGGGGACACGGGTTCGAGCCCTGGTCTGGGAAGATCCCACATGCTGCGGAGCAACTAAGCCCGTGAGCCACAACTACTGAGCCTGCGCGTCTGGAGCCTGTGCCCCGCAACAAGAGAGGCCGCGACAGTGAGAGGCCCACGCACCGCGATGAAGAGTGGCCCCCGCTTGCCACAACTAGAGAAAGCCCTCGCACAGAAACGAAGACCCAACACAGCCAAAAATAAATAAATAAATAAATAAATTTATTTTAAAAAATTAAAAATAAGAGTATATAACCCACAAGGCTATTCTGAGAATCAAGTAAAACTCTGTACCTAAAAGCTCCTTGTTAACTAAACAGTACTTTTAAAATTGAGATATAATTTACATATAATGTTATGTTGGTTTTAGGTGTACAACATAATGATTTACTATTTGTATATATCATGAAACGATCACCACAATAACATCCATCACCACATAGTTACAAATTTATTTTTCTTGTGATGAGAAACATAAGTAAACAGTACTTTTAAAGTAGCTATGCAGTTATTACAAATTGAAATATTTTAAATAATCCATTTGGTATGTAATTATCCAATCAAATAGCTATAGATGTGCCTGTATAGCAACAATATTAAAAAATGTTATGCCTAAATTATCAGGCAATGTATACATATACACAACCCCTATATATAACCCCTATATTCTACACCAGTCTTCATCTTAAATACAGTCTGTTCTGCCCCAATGAGTATTTCTTTAAAACAAGTTAATGTATAAGCCGATCAATAATAGAGGACTGAAGTCAACTTAACACACAAGTTGACTTGATCCCTATACTACCTTCCTGAGCACATTAATATCTTGCTCCAGTAATAATAACTGCAGCTGAAGGCAAAGGATACTAACACGCTTAAATAGGGAGATGGGCTGGAGGAACACAATGCTGTGTCAATGTCCTAAAACTAATCAGTTTAGCAAACAGAGTAAAAACAAGTGCGTTTTTACCGTTGCACAGACATTGCTAACTAGAGAATTCCTTCATATATTCCCCAAATCTAAACTCACCTCTGTTTCACCTAGGCTCAGTAATACTTTTTAACTTCTACTCAACCTAACGAATCCCTTCAGCAAACCCTGTTAGTAATTCTGCAGCGTTGGTGATAACAGCCATGCAATTTAGTACTAAAAGCATAGACTTCAGAAGCAAACGGATGTGAGAGCAAATTCTGGTCCTACCATTTGACCAGTCTTGAGTGAATCTCTAACCTCTAGAAGCGCTGTTTGTTCATCTAGATAACAGAGCTAATAATATTAACCTGCCTCTGAGGATTAAATGACATAATTCTTATAAAATATTATGCATTGTAAGTTCTGCATTTAAACTATTGTTGAGACACAGTAAATATTAATAGTGTGTGTAGTCATTTCGCTGCCGGTTAGTTGATTTACAGTTTCCTGCTCTTTGGCTTTTTCTATACAACATAAAGTATTTGTGTGTTTTTAGGCTGTGAAAATTATCGCCCCACCCCTGTGTGAACAAGATTCAGCACACTGATTTTCATTCTATTTTGCTGTATTAAATAAAAAGTTTGACCTCAATTATCTGCATATTATCTGCATTTTAAAAATGAAAGTATTGCCTGATAGGGATTGCTGTTCTGGATAATTATCTCAGCTCTTTACTTCACATTTGTGTTTAGCCTTAACATCTCAACCTTCCTTGCTATACTATGTCCTTAATTGTGACTATATTCAAACATTTATTACTGAGATTAAAAGCACCAAAGTGCAGATATTATCTTCAAGGAGATTCCAAAGCATGTCCCAAACCTGATGCTTAGATCTAAACCACTCAGTATGTTTGGCAAAATACTCACAACACAGCTATCTGTTTTTGGAATAAGTGCCCCTCTCCATTCTAGTTAATTGAAAACAACTCTAAATTGCCCTCCTGAGCATAAAGAACCAGGGATTAAGATATAGTAGAGGAAAAGTACCAGGGTTTTAAAGACTTATATAAACAACACAGTTGTTTGAGCGGGTGACAAATAAATTCAAGCTCCCCAGGACACACTTGTTTAGGATTTTCCCAATTAGGCATTTTATTTGATCTTCGGGTCTGGGTGAGCCACAATTCTCTAGAATTGAAGAGGAGATTAATGGACCAGAGACAATGGCTAATTCACCTCCAGGGTTTTGTTTACTGCTTGTCTTTGCTAATTTAATACTGTTATTTCCAAACTTAAATAAATCAAAATGAGAATTGGGCTAGGGCAGCACATCTTGATGGGCTACACAATCACTGGGTGATTCTTCACCCCCTTCACCTTTACCTTAGGTTTCTTTACTTGAAAATAATTCTCCCTTTTTGGAGAGGTGTAAATAGTAGGGGAATAACACTTTGCATATTATCTCGATTAAGTCTGCTCATTGGTGGCAGGGAGGATGGAGAATAACTTAGCATATTTACAAAGAGACTGAAGACACAGAAATTTCAAAAGGGTTTCAGTTGGGGGACCTGATTGCTCACAATTGCTTAGAGGAGAATGAATACCAATATGGGGCACAGATAAAAGAAAAAGCATGTTTTTCTTAATGATGGCTCTAGAATCTAAAATGAAGCACAGCAGGTTGGGAAGTCCTACAGAGATTTTATTTTATTTTTTTAAGGTATCTCATATCTGTGGACTAACAAACTTTGTTTTCTATTCTTGCATGCCTTCACCTTTGAATTTGGGAAATTGACTTTGTAAATGCAGTTTCAATAGAAGACAAATGATGCTTTTTCTACCTTGTTGGAAAAAAATTAAAATAACTTTTTTATCCTACCTCAAATAAAAAGACATTAGCTAATTCTTTGAATATCAGCAAACTAACTAAGCAATACAAAGAAAATACGTATTTAAAGAAAAGGAAAGGCACACATAAAAGCTTTAACTCCTAGTCCTTCACCTTGTTTGACCAGAGTGTGAATTCTGGGCTAGGATGTTGCCAGCTGAACAGCTGAACATTTAGTAATCTCAGGGTATCACACTTTTAGATCCATTTGAATTAGTCAAAAAATTTTTTTCAAGCTCATCAACTCCTTAAAAAACTTCTTAGCCACGAAGCAATGTCTTCAAGCAATAGGGAAATTTATGGCAAAGTCCTTATAATTCTAACTCATGAACATTGTCCCTTGTCATGCACAAATAATAGAATCTAAGCTAAGTTTTTTCTTTTAAACATCTAGCAAGTGCCTTTACTTGCTTGTTCACATAGTCTAATGGTTACGCAATAATTGAAAATAATTTAAAAGCAGTCCATCTCCAATGAAAGAAAACACAATGATGATAGTTAAAGTTTATTAGGTTTGTAAAGAACCTAACAGATTATCTTGTCTAAAAGCACTTTAAAAAATGTGTTTCCCCTAATATATGAGGAAGGGAGAACCAGCTCCCCACAGCCACATAGCAAATCCATAGTAAGTCTCGTCTTCTTTTTAGTACTTTATGCAAAGATTCTCATACAATCTTACTTGCAAAATTTGTATCTTTCTTTTGTTTTTTCTTTCATGATATCTAACCACGGGGAGAACAGTCTGGGAATTGAATGTTCCTTTGCCATGCTCTATCCTGAGTGCTTAGTCTGTACCAAGTAGGTAACATCTTGATGACAAAGAACTGTGATTTGATTAATTTTCTCTCAGTCCTGTTTCTCTTTTATAATCTTAACTTTCAGTTGAGTTCCTGTTTTTAAAATTTCCATTCTCAGGCAACATTCACACTTTATGAAAATAGCCATGCTTTCCAAGGGCTAATTGAAACTCTACAGCTTGTATTACATCTTTTACCAAAATGATTATTTTATTTCAGAATCAAGCCATGGGGAATTTCAAAGTTATCAATTTTCCCAATTAAATAAAGCTTACAAACACTCATTAAAACGCATCCCTTCTTCTATGCACAAGTATTTATTGCATACTTGATAAATTACAGATCATTATGGTGGTAGATACAAACTGTGTGGAAGACATGAAGCAGATATTGAAACTTCCCTATTTGGGATTTAGTAAAGATGATATAATCTTTACACAAATAATTAAAATAGAAAGCAGAAATATCCATGCATTTTGAAAGGCACAGAAAATATTATGGGACTTCAGAATAAAAGTATTTAACATATTTGGAGTACTTACTGCATGTCAGGCAATATTCTAAAGGCTTTACTTGCATTAATTTTTTTAATCCGCACAACAACCATATGAGTATTATTATTTTTATCCACTGTTTACTGATGAGGAAATTGAGAAACAAATAAATAGTGGATCTTGGATTTTAACTGAGGCACAGCAAAACTATGTAAGGAACTAACATGATGTATTGTCTTCCTTACAATAATGAAATATTATAGCTGTTCTAGTCATAAATAAAACCAGAGAAAGCTGTTTGTACTTAATCCACACTTTTGTATACATTATGTTTTCAGATAAACTATAAAATCACAAGGAAGTCTTTTCCTCTCTTGGAGTACCTGGGAAATGAAATACAGTTACTATCATTGTATGTACTCAACAGCAATTCTTTTATAATCTAATGAAAGATCTACAGCATTTGAATGCACACGAAACACTTTAGAAATTGATATTAGCAGGGAAATTGAAAGGGAAAAAATCTGTTACAGTTTGTAGGAAATTCAAACAATGGCAAATATCTAATGGGTTGCAGCATCAAAAACACATGCATATCTGGAGAAAAATCACTGCCCAAGTGATGTGTAAATAAATAAACAGAATAGGATAAAAATTATATTAAAAGTAGGAACACATGAAGAAACATAAAACTAAGAAGGAGCATTTGAAACTCTCTCTGCCAAGATTTTGCTTTCTGTGGGAAAGTCATTCTTTAGCAACTAACCATGGCTCATAAATAGAAAGAATTGAGAAGTACACTCATTATGACCAAACATAACACCACAGGTAACCAACTATCTCCACAAACAAAAGTATGAGTGTTCAGAATTGCCCTTTTGTTATCCCTTTCTTCATTTATTTGCATATTCTTTCCAAGATATCTCTTAATAATATTCACGATGGAAATGCTGTCAACTGTTAATTATATTACTAGCAACAGATCAGACTTAAATAATTTAGTAAGTTCCACCTTTCAAATAATAACTGAAGAAATGTTGGCTCAGAAAGAGTGTGCCTTTTCTTTCTAAGGCCACACAATCAGGAACTGACTAGGTCTAGGAACTGATTAACATTTTATTTATACTTAAAGAAACAGATGCCTTGAGTAAGGACTTGACTATTCTATCACTTTTCACAGAATCTCGATAGAAACTACTACTCCAACATCTATTTTTGATTCCTGCTGTTTCTGAAACTTCGACAGTTAAGCAGGAATCATGGCTTGTAAAATAGAATTTTGGCTAAAATGCATTTGTTCATTCAACAAAACCTAAGATTTGTGCTAGGCACTGAGAAAACAAATACGAAATCAGGAAACAGCACATTCAAACTGAGCAAAAGAGAAGAAATTGATTAAGGACAAAGGATGATGTCGTGCCCCGCAGTTAGTAGCTGTGAGGTGCTCTTTCCAGCCCTAGCCTGAAGGGCCAGAATCTAGAGAGCCCTAAACAGAATGGGCAATCCTCCACGAGCCAGGGAATCACTACCAGTCTTAACTCCATCTCCACCCTGTGATCGCCTGCTGGTACCTCCTGCCAGTTGAACCCAAGCTGAAGCCCCCTAGAGCGCAGAGCAGAATGGCAAAGATAAAGATTGGACCTGAAGAAGCTAAGGAAAGATATCTAGCACAAACAGTCCACACCTTTCTTTAAGTAGCTTATTGGATAATGGAAAAAGACAGACATATAAACAAATTAAGACAGTGAAGTACTATTGGTTCTATAGCAGTTGAACAGGATACTCGAGGCTCTAGGAAGCACTCAGTCCTCACATTGTCTTCTATCAATCCATGTAATACATAACCAAAAACCAAAGATACTGACAGTATGGGAAGGACCCAGTGAAGAGTGAATGAAAGAAGAGCAATAATAAAGAAGAAAGCTAAGAACACAGGAAAATGTAATGTTTGGTTTCCACACGGAAAAACCCATCAGGGTAATAAAAGTCTCCCCTAAAATTCAGAGCAAACAATATGCAGTTACTGACACCTCAGTCTAGGGCAGAATATCCATACTTGCCCACAAAGAAATCATTGATCAACAGAATCATTAACATTCAGAATGTTGGAAGGGATCTTAAGAAAAATCTTTTCTTTCTTCCTTTCATCCTTTTTTTTCTTCTCTCTTGGATTTGGAACATTTACTAT
This sequence comes from Balaenoptera physalus, assembly GCF_965194825.1. NCBI lineage: Eukaryota > Metazoa > Chordata > Mammalia > Artiodactyla > Balaenopteridae > Balaenoptera > Balaenoptera physalus. The sequence goes on from NC_138886.1 coordinate 46,506,703, forward strand.
GTAGTGCGCTCTTTATAAGGAACTGGGAATAAAGTGTCAAGCAAAGTAGACACACTCTATGATATCATAAAACTTATATTCTACTGAGCATAGCTGACCTGAACCAAATAAACACAAATATAAAGTACAATGTGATTGGATTTCCATGGTGGTCCAGTAGTTAAGACTCCCCGATTCCACTGCAGGGGACTTGGGTTTGATCCCTGGTTGGGGAACTAAGATCCCGCATGCTGCGCGGCTCGGCCAAAAAAAAAAAAAAAATACAATGTGGTTAATCCTATAATGGAAAATTAGGGAGCAACCAGAAACTGTGTAAGAGAGAATAATCAACTTCGTCTGGGGGTAGGGAGTAGGATCAGGAAAAATTTCCCTGAGATAGTAGTGTCTGAGCTGAGAATTAATGAGGTGAAATGGTGAGAAAGAAGAAATGAAAATCAACCCTACATTTAAGCCAAAACAGTTTCAAAATCTGAACATTTCTATGAAATAATAGGGAATACTGATATCAGAAATACATTTAAGATAACTATATATAAATAAATACATGAATGTACCTACCTCCACATATAAGTTTTTCTATTGGGAAAATTGAAAACACTAGTCAATTTATAGAAATAAAGAAGCTGGAAAAAAAGGGAAAGAAGCACAGTGAGAGATACTTTAAAAATATTTGTAATATTTTCTAGAGATATCCAAGCCACAATACTAAAGCAAGTGGAAGATTTTTATTTCAGTCAGAAATTGAAGCAATTAGTAAAAGTGTGAAATCCATAATCATTTGTTGGGCTGCTTTTAAAAGTGTTTATCATCACATTTAGTAAATTTCACTATCATAATTGACCATATTCTTCTCTCCACATGGCAGGAAGAAGCACACATGCTCCTATTGATGCCACTAGAAGACACATGCACTGAACCCCAGGAGCAAAATTTAACTTTAATGCAAATATAGGAAAATCACTTTACTCATAACTATGCACAAGTATAATTACTGAACAACGATGAAATGGCATGCAATTAAGTGGAATACCCAGGGATCAGCCAGGGCATAGTTACAGAATAGAGGAGACCAAAGGAATAGCTGTTTAGGGGATAGCAAAATCATCCAAGAACAATGTTCCCTTTCCCTCTCCTGTTGACTTCTCAGAGGAGGCTGGGAATATATCCCAGTGGATTTAGATGAAGAACTACTGTCCTCCCAAACAACCCTCTGTCTTCTCCTTCTGGTTACATCCAGATTCTCTCTAGTAGTAGACGTTTAAGGATAAGAAGAAAAAATCAACATAACAAAAATATAGGCTGGATTTGTTACAGCTCCCAAAAGTTTTATCTTGGTCACCACCATACAAGAGATTAGGTCTAAAATCACCAAGACCTTAGAAACTGACACAATGACATTATGTGTGATTACATAGCTGTGCTACAAGAATGGCAATCATATGTCCCAGTTTTCCCAAAACAGTCTCAGTTTGTGCCTATTGCCTCAGTGGAATTATTAATAGTATCCACTTTTATTTCCAAAGGTGTACCTATTTAGATGATAAATTAGACAGTCACCCTATCAATAAGGAGAGTATAAGGATAGCATGCTGGGAAAATATGCTATTTGAGTACATCATTGTATTCAAGGGAATAAAATTAAATTATAATTAATGAGTCTACATTTTCTCTGTGCACTGCTTGGTAGCAAATATGAATACCATAAAGAGACTTATTGGACTAAAAATTTGATACAACCTTTTATAAATTATGTATATCGAATAAAATCCCACTCTTACTTTGGGACAGTAACAAACTTTTCTCCAGCAGCTTGAGAGGTGAGTGCCATCTTCTAAACATCTTAATCAAGATTTTAACCTGTATCAAATCAATTGGGATCACTACACAATTCAGTTCCATCATTACACCGATCTTTATATGCATTGACTTATTTTCCCTCCAGGGTCAAAGATACTCACAGTATGCTAACATATGACAAGGAAGGTGTATGACCTTCTTATCCCAGTGCTGTTTGGTATAGCGTGCCCTACACGTCTTTACTCCATGACACCTGAATGTACTTACTGGAATTCATGGGCATTTTAATCAAATAACCATGGAAGAAGAAAACATTATAGCTCACCTCACTAATTGACTTTTTGTATAGACTATGCTTGATTTTTGTCTTAATATACTTTTTTAAACTTTTAACTTCTGCAGTGAAATTTTTGTGAAGACATTGTGTTATTCATGTAAGATTTCCCTTGAGAGCTGAGGCCGTATGGGTATAATTCTTAACATAAAGTATAAGGGAAGCACAATTTGAATAAAAAGTTACTGAATAAACTTTCAGATCTATCCATTCTTTGTCTTAGAAACCATCACATCTGTTCTTCTCTACCAAAAACTGATCAGGATATTCAAGGTTGCAATTGAAGCTTATTATAAAAGAGGATATCTGAAATACTTTCTACCTATAGCTTAAGAAATAGTAGTTGAATCCTACACAGCAGTCATGCATCAGGAGATCAATTCAACATGGTGATCTAAGAAGGGAAGAAAAGCATGTGATTTATTTAAGTAATATATTATTAAAATCTATGTTTATTTCACCAGAGAAATCAGTGGATTGGATGTAAATAGAAAGAGTGAACTAAGTTTCTGATGAAAATAAACCAAGAACAGAGTAAGACAAACAAAGGTGTAGCTAAAACTCCCATCATGGAGGGTTACATTTATTTCTAGATAAATACGCCATGCTCTTTGGATTTGACTCCAATACCTATTTACATAGATGGAAAAAGAGAACCAACCAAATGTCCCCCTTCGCCACTTCAAGGAGTAACTGCTGGGAAGAGGCAATTACAGTCAAATTGCTTGCACCTTAAACCCCAGGTGCTCTAGACGGATGGACAACCCCTACAGTGTAAGTCTGTAGCTCTGAGACTCAGGGGAGAGGAGTAAGCAAAGTCACAACAGATGTGTTTTGTAGAAAAGAAAGCAGAAAGACCTTCAAAGTTAGAAGATTAAATAAGGGCCTGTGGGAGTGGGTGAGAGCCCAATTTCAACAACAAAAGTACATTAAAAAAAAAAAAAATGCATTTGTCAAGGTAAAATGAAAATACAAAAGAAGGAAAAGATGTGGGAGAGGAGGAGAAGGATATAAATCAAAAGGATGAGTCACTGTACATACAGGTTTCCCAGCTGGACTGAGCATTATATATTCAGAAAATATTTGAGAAACTGTAATGCACAAGGCTCTATGAGGAACCAAAGATGAGTCAGATACATACGGACCTTGCCCTCATGAGTGAGCTTTGAAAAAGAAAAGGATAGCTAGCCTGTAAACAGACAACATGGAAATACAAATACTTGGTTGGACAACTTAAGAATAGAAATTGTCTTCAAGCAAATATGCCGTGTTTGAGAATTCTGGCATCATACTTGCTGAGTTTGGATTCCTGATTCTACCACTAAGTAGTTATGTGACCATGGGCAGGTATTTAAAACTATAAAATGAAAATCATGAGAATAATCTTCACATGATTAGGGTGAGGATTAAATTAAATAGTGCATATAAAGTATCTAGTGCTCTGATTAGTATGAACATTCAAATAGAAAGTAGTTATATTATTTGTCCTGACTGTTCTTAGGGAACCCTGCTATCCCCTCAAGAGTGTTGATTTTAGTATCTGGAAAAATGAAGCTAATAATACTAACACATCTTACAGGATCCCAGTAGGATTTCTCTACCCTTCTAGATTCTTGGTTGAGACCCCCACTGAGATAAAAGACAGATGGACAGGAGAAAAACAAACAGAAGTTTAATAACATGTATACTCCCTGTATACATTCAAGACACCAAGGAAAACTGACTAACTCCCAAAATGGTCCAAGCTATCACCTTAAATACCATCTCCAGCTAAAGACAAAAGAAGATGTTGGCGGCTGGGGGAGCCAGTTATTAGAGGTTACCAGGAAAAGCACAGTTAACGAGGTTGTAATGCAGATTGACATCCATGCCTTCTCCACGGGTAAGAGTTTCTAGAGATTTGATCATCCTCCTCTTCCTGGTAGAGAGGGAGACAACCTTACAAATGAAGATTTTCCTTATAAATGTCCCTTACAAAAGAGTAATTTCTACTCAGTTCTCAGAGCTTTTCCTGTGCCTGCAGTTTCTTAAAAATAACCAACTCAACATAATCTGTATGCCAACGAGGCATATCTTGGCAAATTCTGCTCCCCTTCACTAGGAAGGTAATAAGTGACGTATTGCAAATAATTGTTATGTTTGCACAATTTAGATGAGTTACATTATCAATATGGAAAAACACATGCACATCAGGTGAATTTTTTACTGATAAAATTTTCCCAATATTAGTTTTTATTGGGTAAAGGTTTTTCTCTACCAAGATCAAACCCATCTTGGATTTTTATAATAGGTTTTAGTTGTTTGCAAGGTTTCTATGCAAATCTCTACTGAGGAAATCCCAAACCAGCTATGAGCTGGTGTACCTTGCCCTTTAATTGATTTCCAGATAGAGAGCACTGCCCAGGGAGTCATGGAACACACACTCCTGTAGAGCCATTCTCCTTTATCTAGATTACCCTTGATGTGTTATCAGGAAACCCTGCAGTGCTCTCTCTCTTCAGGGGATCATTTTTTCCTTTGGGTGGATATGCCAGGGTTTTACAGATAACACAGTTGGGGGTTTTCATGGCCGTACCTCTTATAATCACAAACTGAGAAGCAAAACCTCTCTTGCATCTAATTTAAGGCAGCCTCTTAAATTCTAGCAATATCCTATTCAACACAATATACGCTTTTAAATAAAGCACTTTTTTTTTTTTTTTCATTTTGTTTGTCAACACACTGTTTGATGCTTGGGATGATTTACTCAAGAGCAAACACTATCAGATACCTGCGGTTTCTCTGTATTACCTCAGGGGGGCTTCAAAACCCACCACCTCAGATCTCAGCACTTCAAAGAGTTTCCCCTGAAGCTGTGCTTACAGCATAAGCTAACAAACAAGGTCCTGCTTGCCTTCACACACCTTTTGCCACATTAAAATCCTAGCTGCACCAAAATAACACCTCTCTCTGCATCAGTTGGTGGTGGATTTGGGGGTGCCTGCCATGCATTTTAACTTTTTAAAATCACAAACCACAAGCCAAGTGAAAAATTATCTAAGTGGACTTTTGCCAGATCTTCTAGCCAATACTTTTCTCTCCATAGGATATAGCTCCACCTTATGGCAGGAAATTATTTAAAGTGGAGACAGGATATAGAAGGCAAGAAGATAGCATGCATTTAAATTTTTTTTTTCTCTAGAAGCATACTTTTCCTTTCACTCCAACTGCAACTGCAGTTCTACATGCAGAAGAGGCAGCGAGACAGTCCTATTTGTCATCCTTGGGAGTCTGTAAACACCTGGCACTAAATCTACTTAATGACTGCTTTGAACACAGGTGTAGCTAAGGAGACGAAGGATGGGTTTATAAGGTTGCAAAAGAAAAAAAAAATCACGTACTGTGATATTCTGGTTAGTAGGACTGTATTAATTTTCTCTGTTACCTTATCACCTTCTCTCTCCATTCACCTGTTTTTTTGTGTCTTATCCATCCTTTAGGTTTGCTTGGTGCCAGTGTCTACAAGCTAACTCCTAGAAACCAAGAACCACCTACTCCTGGCTTAAAAAGTGAGTCAAGTTTTATTTTAGACTTTTCAAAACTCTACCATAAATACTTGCTATTCCTAGATCCCATTCCTTTACAGTAAGGTGACAGCTGGCTAATATTTGTTTTTCAAACTTTGTCATTGAGTATACTGGGTATGTTTAGAAATATGTTAAAATGTCATAGGAAACTTCTGAAGCTTTTTCACCTATATCTGAAATTTTGGAAAAGGGGATTAACTTTTATTGCCGTCCTTTCCATGTGGCTGTAACTTTGTTAGGCAATAGAACATATTTTATCTAACTTAAAACCCACAGCTATCTTCCAAAATATTCACATTCCCAGTTTACTTGTAACATCAAGTGGTTTTCCAAAGGGTAGGCAGCTAATAAATCTTACTACAACACTACATCATATTTTTCTACACCAATTGGCTGAACCTTTGAAAAAAGAGTTATACAGCAGGTGAACATTTAGCATCTTTCAAATCCCACTGAAAAGATAGCTACTTTGCCTATAAGCTTTTCCAAAACAATAAAGTGAGAAGGAATCTTAAACAGAACCTCATATATCTTACCCTAGCCCAGTAGTAAGCATTTATTGAATACCTGCTACAGGTAGGAAACTATACTAGGCATTATAAGATTATAAACAGAAAAAGGATATTGCTTCTCTCCTCAGTGGTACTGATAGGGACAGAGTAAAGCGACAAAGTAGGTGATTAAATAGTTAATCCCACTAGGGGATTGTAAGTAGAAAAAATATGGGAGACCCCTGTAAGTTAATGATTCCTCAAGAAAGCAGGTTTGCTTCACCACTAAACCAAGCAGGTCTGCTTAGCAACAAAACCATGCAACAGAAGCACGAGACGTGCCCCGAAACAATAAAACAATGGTGGCATGAGACCCACATCCTGCCCAGTGAGCTCAGTATGTTAATGATCCCTGGGACATGCTCCCTGCACACATAAAAACAATAATTTATGGACCTAGCCTGACCATGTAGGGACCAAAAAACCCAACCTGGAGAAGCTGATGATGAAAGCATGACGTCTACTCAAGGATGAGGAAGAAAGTCTTTTCCCCCTCCCCACTTTTCCTTTGATTATAAAACTGTAGCCCACTAAGTTCTCGGGTCGTGGCACCTGCTCGCCCACCTGCTTGTAAGCCTCACAATCATCCTATGCTGATAAATCACTTCTTATCTGTCACTTTGCCTCTTGCTGAATTCTTTCTGCACTGAGACATGAAGGACCGGGGCTCCTCGGAGTCCCGTGGAAACAACACTTATCAGTTTCAGTACTAGTGAAGTAGCTCATTCAACACACATTGATTAACAACAGAAATGTTCCTGGCGATGGGAGAGAAGCTGAGGCTACCTCTGCAGGAGAAGGCAGATGTGTAAACAGCTGCTATTAAACTCAATAATAACTATCACACTCACAGGAGAAAGGATTCAATACTTTCCAGGTGAAAGAAAGGGAAACAGGCGTTTTGAGAATGCTTCTTTGGGGAAGACTCGCTGGAGATGGGTCTTTAGGGTGAATCCCTCAGATGTTCTATTTCACATCACCCAGTAGCAAATGAAACATGTTTCATTTCAATATAATGTTAAATGGGATTATATATATAAAATATATATAATATACATATGTGTGTGTGTAATCTTATTTTTTCTGCGGTCACTACCTCAAAATAGCCAGATATATATTAGTATAGCACAAATTTTCATCTAATTTGGAGAAAGTACAATAGCTCCACTATGATTTCTCCAAATTCTCAGAGTGCTTACTACCATCTCCTGGTCAGCTGTGAATCTAAGCTCCTGCCTCCACCCAAATAGTTCATTTTGGGGACTGTCTCACTATCTTGTGCTTGCTGCTCGTCTAAGATATAGAATCCAGTTTTTCCCCTTATTTCTATTGTATAAGTCACTCCCGTGAAGAATTTGTTGAGTATATAATGTGCTTTGGGGAACAGAAGATAGGTTTGGGGAAATTAGAGGGAATTAGATAGACAGATGATGATGATGGTGATACACAGATGATATAGATAGACATCATCTCACAAAGATGCAAAAACTCTGTAAAGAATACTAGATATTTTGTAATTAAAATTTTTCTGGGCCATTTCCAAAACAACCTCTAGCTTCCTGCCAAACTGCTCAGACTTTCTTTTTCTTCTCACAACTTTCATCATCACCCACCAGAAATTCCAAATTTTTCTTTGCCTATTTGCGGGAAAATATAGCAATTACTCCAAACCCGCAAGGTCCATCTTTACTAATTCATCCTTATCAAATATTTTCAGGAGAGCAAAAGAGCCTGTATTTTACACAACCCATCAGCCTTATAGGACAGACATAGTTTTAAATAATAATGTTTATTTTCCTCAACTACATTTAAAGAGGTTTGTTAAGACAACAGGCCCAAAATGGAGTTCTTATGCTAAGCCCCCCACATCACCAAATTGAGACAAGTTAACTAGTTTCAGCTCGCCCAGAAAAGAAATCTTAAACCAGTCAATGAGGAATTGCCTGATTAACAGGTCACAACAGTGCGTAACATAGCAACCCCTTAGTAAGTGATATTAATAAACTGGTAGTATAACACAGTTATGTAAGAATTACCATGATATAGTTGAGACATACATAATCAAATGGACGTGAAAAAATTTATGTTATACATATGTCCTAGATAGACCTGCAATTTTAATTTTATTCACCAGAAGACCTAATTTGTCTGGCTTAATTTGTACTTTTAATATTTAACATGATATTGAATATAGAACTTTGAATTATACAGTTGAATATCTTAGGTCCAAGAATGAAATGTAAACTGAGAGTGACTACTTGCTAGACACAATACAATAATAGCCCTTCAAAATTATCAACCGGTTAAACATTTTCATCTTGACAAACTGATGCAATTACCAAAATAAATATCTATCCATAACTATCTATCTCTAGATACTATAGAGGAGGACTAAAAATAATATGGACTTTATCTTATTTAAAAAAACAAAGTAAACATTAGAAGGACACACTATTTCTCCTCTCTTCTGTCTTTGGTTAGACCTTTGTTGACATCTTTATTTTCACCCTGCTTATGTCTTAACTTGCATCTTATACAAATTTCATTCATGTTTTAGCATCCAAGTTCAAGGTCTCTTCTTTATTATTCCATATACATCATTCATCCCATCTCCTGAACAACTATAGTCCTGGTTTATGATGAAATTTGGTACTGAAGAAAATGGAATCCTGTATTACTAAAAATTGCCCCATATACTTTAATTTTTTGGTTGTTACCAGTATGTAAACTCCAAGAGAGTATTTAACTTCTTTTATACCTACCTCTATAATACAGTAAGTCCCCTACATACAAACCTTCAAGTTGCGAACTTTCAAAGATGTGAACATGCGTTCATATGTCCAATCACGCAAGTTAATTCATGTGTCTTGGAGTACATTGTCACATGCGTGCATCCTCTACAAGTGATTGTGCTTTCGTGTACTTTACTGTACAGTACTGTATAGTATCTTTACTGGAGATGCTGGAAGAGGATGAGAGCTATTACCCGGACATCACTGGATCGTTTTTTCAAGAAGGTAGATAGAATTGAATCCAGCAAGGAACCAGAACCTGTGCCATCAATGTCAGGCGTGAGTGAAACAGGAGCTTACCCTCCATCTCCTATTGCTGACGATCCTTCAGCTCTACCATCTCCCACATCATCTCCCTCCTCCTGTCAGTAACTCTTCTCTCCAGTTCACTCGATGCCAGCCCCTGTATGCCAGCTGTTGTACTGTCCTACTATACTTTTCAAGGTACTGTACCATAAGATTAAAAATGTTTACTTTTTGCGTTTGTTTTTTATGTATTATTTGTGTGAAAAGTAGTATAAACCTATTACAGTACAGTACTATAGCCAATTGTGTTAGTTGGGTACCTAGGCTAACTTTGTTGGACTTCTGAAAAAATCGGACTTAAGAACGTGCTCTCGGAATGGAACTTGTTTGTATGTAGGGGACTTACTATACTGTTGGGCTGCACCCCACAGGCCTACAAGGCCTGCACTTGCCCAGCTTTAAGACTGAAGGAAGAGCCCTGAGTCAGCAACAGAGACATCAATGGTTGAATGCATGGGGGAGCATACGTGTCTGAAGCAAGGTCCTGGAGCGACACCCCACCGTGTGCGGTGCATGGCGGGCATGACAGGGTGGCAGTCTTCACTCCCAGGGCGGGAGAGAGAGATTGCCAGTTACAGAGGAATTGACATCAGGTGGGCTCATTAGTTACCAGGGAAACCAGCAGAGGGGCACGCCCCTCGCTGCCCCCTGGATAAGAACAATCACCACCTGGGGTCTGAGGCAAGTACTTAGGAAGGTTAGTCATGTGCTTAAGTATGAAGGAAACAGGCACTGGTCGGCAGGGGATTTACAGAGAGCCAAAGAACAGCCATCTTGAGTGGCCTGACCATACAATCTACCCCTACGTGCCCTGTACGACGCTTACAATCTTGATCCGCCCCTTTTCCTTGATATCCCTGGGGTCAGGTATGCAGAGGGCACTGAAACCAGATACCACAAATACAATACAGACAGGCCACCCCTGGTTTTCACAAACTCAGAGCCCCTCCATGGGTAGGGGAAGGCCCCGGCGCTAAAAGAAACATTCTGGTGGCCTAGCCAGGAGTCAGCAGTCACAGTACAGGTCTGCCATCCCATGTTCTGTTGGGTGCCAACAGGGGTGGACCCATTAGGTCTTTCCAAGCAAAAATAGTCCCACTATCTGCACTTGTATGTCCAGAGCCAGCCTATCCCATTCCACGCAGCATTGCCCAGGGGTGCTCATGGGCGGTCAGTTATACAGTAACGTGTATGTCAGAAGATGGCCCTCCTGACATACTGGCATATGGGACCAGAAGATGGTGAGTCTTTTCCCGCATTGTCAGAAGTCCCCACATAGTCATATTAACTGGGTCGATTTCTCATGGAAGTCCAGAGGAGGACACCAATGGCACCTCGCTGTAGACCCAGCAGTTAGACTCATTTCGCACTGAGGCCACTGTTGCTGCTCAGTCCTCGTACAGATTTCCCTTTACTTGGGCGAGACATGAAATGTAAGGCATCTAACAGGCATAACACAGGGGAGATCCCGACAATCAAGCAAAATATAAGCAGTAACCACATCTGAGATAATACCACACCCGCCTGTGGTTTGTGCCCTAGTCTGCAATACAGTTCAGAAAACTCAACTTTTCGAAAATACAAGAACGTGTCTAAAATCACATGTACAATGGCCACCTAGTTTTACCTTGGATGTCTGACCCACAGCTACTATGTTGTCTTTCAAATCCATTCCCTTCCTCAGTGGCCAAAGCAGATGTACAATGCATGTCTGAAAGACCACAAAACAGGCTGCTTTGGTCAGTAAAATTTGTCAAACCATATATAAGCCAGAATGACTTCCCCATACCTCAATACATATAGATTTTTTCCATCATTTCCCCTTTTGATTGCAAATCTTTCAGTAGAAATCATGGATGATCAAAGTATCCATCCCTCAGTGCTGGAGTGCTTTCTCCCACTCCAGGTTCAGATCATGTCCCTCCATGTTAGGCCTCCTTTATATTTGCCTAGACATTCACGTTGGGGGAAAACTAATCAAATCTTGTGAACAGACTTAGAAGTATGTTAATGGGGAAACACCGTAGGCTATACATTCTCTCCTTAAAATTACCCTTAATCCACCAAACACAGCCAAATCAAGACTAATTTGTTTGCAAAACAAGTCTGGTCAATTGACCATAAAGGTTCCTCCAAACTGGCTGTGGTGGAAATCCTCAGGAGTCAGACTGAATTATCAAAAGGCCTCTCAAGGCCAGGAAAGCCATGCCAAAGGTCTGGCATCAGACTCACTGGATTTCTCTCTTCTAGAAGTCCCCAAAGTATCGAGATTCCTGCACATGCCAGGAGACAGTCTTTCCCATTCACCTGCTCAGAACCCAAGAGTCTCCAATTTCTGGAGGGAACGGGCAGAGAGAAAAAAAAATATCTCACAGAGGTGTAATTTACCAAATTGCTGTAAGTCATGAGTAACTGGAGGGGAAAGCCTTCCCTATATTTGGAAAGCACAGATCAAAACTAGTAATATTCCAGACAAAAATCCATAAACATTATAACCATATTCACCAGTTCACTCAGGAAACAATCCTCTTGTTAACTTTTTATAAAGTCAACAGGTTTTCCCTTAGGATTCTTTCATTTCTTACCCAGTTCCCCAGTATAATCTGAGATTTATCAGAGTACAACTGTCTATAAATGACAGAAAGACTTAAAAAGTCACGGTTAAACATTTGATCACAATGTAATTGACAAAAGAAACAATTTCTGCTGTCACGTGCAACATTTTAAGATAACTAGAGTTATGACTGATTATAATCCTAACCCTTAAAAACCTTAATGTCTGGCAAAAACTAAGAAGCAAGTAATTGTGCATTTCCTGATTGGAAACTTATGCGTTAGTGAACTTCCTCTTCTAAGAAGGCAAGGGTAGGTAAACTTAGACCCACCTAGCAATTAATGTCCCAATATTTTAATCTATTTGAAATGACCCAGATAGTCAATGAATTCTCACCATTTAACTTAGTCTAGTTTCAAGTTACGAAAATCTGAAGAGACTATTTTAGATAGACATTCCCAAAACATAATTATTCCTGTAGAGTTTACCTAAAAGCTCTTTTTTTCCCCTTCACTCTTAGAGATCACACGTGATTAAAGTTCCTGAGAGCCCAGTAAGTCATTTACATCTCAAAGGCACAAGAAGAGAAATACCAGTTTCTTCTAGAGAGGAGCCAATTACTTAAGCCAATTACAAAAGGCTCACTTGGATGCAACAGCAGAGCCATTAGGGGCCATTGTTCTCCAGATCTCTTGGCAGCCCCCATTCCCCAAGGAGAGCCACCACAAGCCCCACACACTGGTGGACGGCCACCCTGGGGCGTCCCCCGCAACTTTCAGGATCACCCCTGGAACTTCCGGGCCACAGGAGTTAGTGGACGGCCCTTGCAACATTCCATTCCCCGTCCTGTATTTCCCGACATCTGGGCGCTCACAGGAGCTTCCTCGGTCTCCTGGCTGCTCCTCCAATTAATGGGCTGCACCCCGCAGGCCTACAAGGCCTGTACTCGCCCAGCCTCAAGACCGAAGAAAGAGCCCGGGGTCGGCGACAGAGACATCAATGGTTTAACCGACGGGGGAGCTTACTTGTCTGGAGCAAGGTCCTGGAGCGACACCCCACCGTGTGCGGCCAACAGTGAGCAGGACGGAAGCAGGCTGCGCTCCCGGATGGGGAGGGAGATCGCTAGTTATAGGGGAACTGCCAGCAGGTGCGCTCATTGGTTACCAGGGAAACCGGCAGAGGGCACGCCCCTCGCTGCCCCCTGGATAAGAACAATCCCCAGCTGGGGTCTGGGGCAAGTACTTAGGAAGGTTAGTCATGTGCTTAAGATATGAGGGAAACAGGCACTGGTCGGCAGGGGATTTACAGAGAGCCAAAGAACAGCCATCTTGAGTGGCCTGACCATGCAATCTACCCCTACGTGCCCTGTACGACGCTTACAATCTTGATCCGCCCCTTTTCCTTGATATCCCTGGGGTCAGGTATGCAGAGGGCACTGAAACCAGATACCACAAATACAATACAGACAGGCCACCCCTGGATTTCACAAACTCAGAGCCCCTCCATGGGTAGGGGAAGGCCCCGGCGCTAAAAGAAACATTCTGGTGGCCTAGCCAGGAGTCAGCAGTCACGGTACAGGTCTGCCATCCCATGTTCTGTTGGGTGCCAACAGGGGTGGACCCATTAGGTCTTTCCAAGCAAAAATAGTCCCACTATCTGCACTTGTATGTCCAGAGCCAGCCTATCCCATTCCACGCAGCATTGCCCAGGGGTGCTCATGGGCGGTCAGTTATACAGTAACGTGTATGTCAGAAGATGGCCCTCCTGACATACTGGCATATGGGACCAGAAGATGGTGAGTCTTTTCCCGCATTGTCAGAAGTCCCCACATAGTCATATTAACTGGGTCGATTTCTCATGGAAGTCCAGAGGAGGACACCAATGGCACCTCGCTGTAGACCCAGCAGTTAGACTCATTTCGCACTGAGGCCACTGTTGCTGCTCAGTCCTCGGACAGATTTCCCTTTACTTGGGCGAGACATGAAATGTAAGGCATCTAACAGGCATAACACAGGGGAGATCCCGACAATCAAGCAAAATATAAGCAGTAACCACATCTGAGATAATACCACACCCGCCTGTGGTTTGTGCCCTAGTCTGCAATACAGTTCAGAAAACTCAACTTTTCGAAAATACAAGAACGTGTCTAAAATCACATGTACAATGGCCACCTAGTTTTACCTTGGATGTCTGAACCACAGCTACTATTTTGACTTTCAAATCCATTCCCTTCCTCAGTGGCCAAAGCAGATGTACAATGCATGTCTGAAAGACCACAAAACAGGCTGCTTTGGTCAGTAAAATTTGTCAAACCATATATAAGCCAGAATGACTTCCCCATACCTCAATACATATAGATTTTTTCCATCATTTCCCCTTTTGATTGCAAATCTTTCAGTAGAAATCATGGATGATCAAAGTATCCATCCCTCAGTGCTGGAGTGCTTTCTCCCACTCCAGGTTCAGATCATGTCCCTCCATGTTAGGCCTCCTTTATATTTGCCTAGACATTCACGTTGGGGGAAAACTAATCAAATCTTGTGAACAGACTTAGAAGTATGTTAATGGGGAAACACCGTAGGCTATACATTCTCTCCTTAAAATTACCCTTAATCCACCAAACACAGCCAAATCAAGACTAATTTGTTTGCAAAACAAGTCTGGTCAATTGACCATAAAGGTTCCTCCAAACTGGCTGTGGTGGAAATCCTCAGGAATCAGACTGAATTATCAAAAGGCCTCTCAAGGCCAGGAAAGCCATGCCAAAGGTCTGGCATCAGACTCACTGGATTTCTCTCTTCTAGAAGTCCCCAAAGTATCGAGATTCCTGCACATGCCAGGAGACAGTCTTTCCCATTCACCTGCTCAGAACCCAAGAGTCTCCAATTTCTGGAGGGAACGGGCAGAGAGAAAAAAAAATATCTCACAGAGGTGTAATTTACCAAATTGCTGTAAGTCATGAGTAACTGGAGGGGAAAGCCTTCCCTATATTTGGAAAGCACAGATCAAAACTAGTAATATTCCAGACAAAAATCCATAAACATTATAACCATATTCACCAGTTCACTCAGGAAACAATCCTCTTGTTAACTTTTTATAAAGTCAACAGGTTTTCCCTTAGGATTCTTTCATTTCTTACCTGGTTCCCCAGTATAATCTGAGATTTATCAGAGTACAACTGTCTATAAATGACAGAAAGACTTAAAAAGTCACGGTTAAACATTTGATCACAATGTAATTGACAAAAGAAACAATTTCTGCTGTCACGTGCAACATTTTAAGATAACTAGAGTTATGACTGATTATAATCCTAACCCTTAAAACCCTTAATGTCCGGCAAAAACTAAGAAGCAAATAATTGTGCATTTCCTGATTGGAAACTTATGCTTTAGTGAACTTCCTCTTCTAAGAAGGCAAGGGTAGGTAAACTTAGACCCACCTAGCAATTAATGTCCCAATATTTTAATCTATTTGAAATGACCCAGATGGTCAATGAATTCTCACCATTTAATTTAGTCTAGTTTCAAGTTAGGAAAATCTGAAGAGACTATTTTAGATAGACATTCCCAAAACATATTTTTTTTATAGAGTTTACCTAAAAGCTCTTTTTTTCCCCTTCACTCCTAGAGATCACACATGATTAAAGTTCCTAAGAGCCCAGGTAAGTCATTTACATCTCAAAGGCACAAGAAGAGAAATACCAGTTTCTTCTAGAGAGGAGCCAATTACTTAAGCCAATTACAAAAGGCTCACTTGGATGCAATAGCAGAGCCATTAGGGGCCATTGTTCTCCAGAGCTCTTGGCAGCCCCCATTCCCCAAGGAGAGCCACCACAAGCCCCACACACTGGTGGACGGCCACCCTGGGGCGTCCCCCGCAACTTTCAGGATCACCCCTGGAACTTCCGGGCCACAGGAGTTAGTGGACGGCCCTTGCAACATTCCATTCCCCGTCCTGTATTTCCCGACATCTCGGCGCTCACAGGAGCTTCCTCGGTCTCCTGGCTGCTCCTCCAATTAATGGGCTGCACCCCGCAGGCCTACAAGGCCTGTACTCGCCCAGCTTCAAGACCGAAGAAAGAGCCCGGGGTCGGCGACAGAGACACCAATGGTTTAACCGACGGGGGAGCTTACTTGTCTGGAGCAAGGTCCTGGAGCGACACCCCACCGTGTGCGGCCAACAGTGAGCAGGACGGAAGCAGGCTGCGCTCCCGGATGGGGAGGGAGATTGCTAGTTATAGGGGAACTGCCAGCAGGTGCGCTCATTGGTTACCAGGGAAACCGGCAGAGGGCACGCCCCTCGCTGCCCCCTGGATAAGAACAATCCCCAGCTGGGGCCTGGGGCGAGTATGTAAAAAGATCAGTCAGGTGAGTAGAGTATAGGTGAAGCAGGCACTAGGCAAGCAGGGGTTATACAGAGAGCAAGAGAACAGCCATCTTGGGTGGCCTGACCATACAAATACCTTGCTGTTTGGCCTTGTGATTGATATCTAAACAGTACTAAGTGCACAATTTTTATGTAGTTGATACATGTAATAAGAAAATCTTATAGCACAACTTTTGAAAATACCAATTTAGAGGATAGAAGAGAGGCTTTTTCTCGATAATATCTCCTGCAGTATTTTGAGAAAGCGTATGTTAAAACCGAAAACTGTCATGCAATAAGTTCCTAATATCTGTTTCTTGATTTTGAATTTGTACTTAGAGTTTTGTCATGTTAGCCACATATTTCCATAATGATCTGCCAATATAACCTTAGGGGCTCACTTGCTGAACACCTGAGGAAGGTATTCTGTGTGTTCCCAGGACACAGCACTCCAGGGACCATCTTGCATGTTAGAGTCACTTTTCCAATTTCAAACCATGAAAGCAACATAAGTAAACAAAAAACAGGAGAACAAATCTGTAAAAATGATTAGAAAATGATAAGGAAAAATTCTTATAGTTGAATAAGTTAAACAGTCTATCTTCATATTATGCTACTTTCTTAATTTAAGGAGACGTTTATTCTGCAGTGTTTTAGTTAATTTTGTGCTTAATAGAGACAAAAAATTGGTATGCTTTAGTTTGTAGTTTAAACCTATGAAAATTCTTAGTCAATAATCTATTTAGGTAATAGATTAGTCAATAATCTATTAGGTACTGCAAACTATATGTAATGTGATCAATAATTACATTAATGGTGTAGGGGATCACAACTTGCTACCCCAAGATTTCTCTTTGGCGTGTGGATTAAAGTTAAAAACAATCAAAGCTCAAAAGATTCAGGTAGAAACTTTGACCTTCCCCCTAACTGCCAAAAAGAATTCAAATAGAGGACCTCTGCCCAGAATAGAGCTTTCACCAGAGATATCTACAAAGAATATGGGCTAGGTGTTCTGGAGGAAACTCTAGGCAGGGCCTAAAGATCAGAGTCTACTTTGTGTCCCATTGTCTCTGCACAGACCAGCAAGCATTTATTTACCAAACATTTGCTTTTCCATCTCCATGTGAACTGCCTTCCTCCCCTTTGAGGTCCCAAACAACCACCCCCAACATCCTCTTTTTTGTTTACTTGAAGATGGTATTTAAGGTGAGGGCTTCGACCATTTTGGTGAGTTACTCAGTTTTCCTGGGTCTCTCCCATGTATACATGTTATTAAACTTTTGTTTTATTTTCTCCTGTTAATCTGCCTTCTAGCCAGCCAAAAGAACCTAGAAGGGTAGAGCAAAATTTCTTCCTCCCCTACAATGGAAAGAAATAAAGGCAGATCTTGAAATTCAGTTTAATTTGGTTTGGAATATATTTTGATTCACGTGAAGCCACAGAAATGCATCTCAGGGAGATCCGAGGAGCTCCAGTTCTTCGTGTCTCAGGACAGAAAGAATTCAGCAAGAGGCAAAGTGATAGATAAGAAGTGATTTATCAGAATAGGATGCGTGTGAGACTTACAAGCAGGTGCATGAGAGAGTGTCACCCCAAGAACTTAGTGGGCTACAGTTTTATAATCAAAGGAAAAGTGGGGAGGGGGAGAAGACCACCTTCTTCCTCATTCTTGAGTAGACGTCAAGCTTCCATCAGCTCCTCCTCCACATTGGGCGGGGGAGTTTTCTAGTCCCTACATGGTTAAACTGGGACTGTCAAGGCACAATGGAAATGAGCAAAAAGGCAGTAACATATACTAAAATATGGTAAATCATCTCAAGTTTCAGTATAATGTCACCTTTTCCTTATATTTTTGTTTTCAGTGTGCACAGAGGAGCATGTCCTAGGAATCATTAACTTACTGACCTCACTGGGCAGGATGTGGGTCTCATGCCACCATTGTTTTATTGTTTTAGGGCATGTCTCATGCTTCTGTTGCATGGTTTTGTTGCTAAGCAAGCCTGCTTGGTTTAGTGGTTAAGCAAACCTGCTTTCTTTTTTTTTTAATTAATTAATTAATTTTATTTATTTATTTTTGGCTGCATTGGGTCTTTGTTGCTGTGCGGGGTCTTTCTCTAGTTGTGGTGAGCGGGGGTACTCTTCATTACGGTGCTCGGGCTTCTCATTGCGGTGGCTTCTCTTGTTGCGGAGCACGGGCTCTAGGGGCGTGGGCTTCAGTGGTTGTGGCTTGCGGACTCTAGAGCGCAGGCTCAGTAGTTGTAGCGCATGGGCTTAGTTGCTCCACAGCATGTGGGATCTTCCTGGACCAGGTCTCGAACCCGTGTCCCCTGCATTGGCAGGCAGATTCTTAACCACTGTGCCACCAGGGAAGCACCAAACCTGCTTTCTTGAGTGATCCTTAACTAACAGGGGTCTCCCATACTTTTTTCTTTACTTACAATCCCCTAGTGGGATTAACTATTTAATCACCTACTTTGTCCCTTTACTCTGTCCCTATCACATGTAGGTCAGTTTCTCAACCTCAGCACTACTGATATTTTGGACTGAAAATTTCTTTGTTGTGGGGCTGTCTTGTATATCGTAGGATGTTTATCAGCAGCTCTGACCTGTACCCACTAGATGACAGTAGCAAACCCCTCAGTTGTCTACAGAAATGTCTCCAAACCTCGCCCAGTAGTCCCTGGAAGGGTGGTGAGCAAATCACCTATGCTTAAGAACCACTGATACATAATTTTGTTCTGTAAATGAAAGATTCACAACATTTCACTTTAAATGACAAAATCATTCTGAAGAACCAGCACAACTTAATTGATGTTCATACTTTACCAATGTAACAAAACTTGACTGCTTCTAGGCTAGGCTTAGATGGTGATAGATAGATAGATAGATAGATAGATAGATAGATAGATAGATAGATAGATAGATAGATAGATAGATTGATTTTGTTTCCCACAAACCTTGCAACAAAATGTAAGTATTTGCTGAAAGTTGCTTAAAGGACACTACTTAAAGTTTACTTGAAGGCTTTTAGGATTACAAATAATAGTAGGTGGCAAATTCCAAGATATATGTCTCTTACTTAGCATAGTTCTATTTAAGTTTTTTTTGTTTAATTTTTGTGGTAGCATAGTTGATTTACAATGTTGTGTTAGTTTCAGGTGTACAGCAAAGTGAATCAGTTATACATATACACATATCCACTCTCTTTTAGATTCTTTTCCCATATAGGCCATTACAGAGTACTGAATAGAGTTCCCTGTGCTATACAGTAGGTCCTTATTAGTTATCTATTTTATACATAGTAGTGTGTATAAGGTTTTTGAGAAACCATGTTACTCTCATTACATATGGAAAGTTATTTTCTCCCAGCTTTAAGGTCCTAAGATATAATGTAAGTACAATTCCAAAGTGGTTACAGGTCTTAACTATGGAGAGGTCTAAAATGGTTAGCCAATGCAAGCTCAATAAAGTAAATTTATTTAAAATTTGTTCTTAAGAGAAGGTCCTGTTCTGCATCAAGTCATTTACTTCCATAAATTCCTCAATTACAGTTTCATCTGAAAGTATTCAATATGCAGTTTCCCACACCTTAGAAAGGATAACCTACCACTCTTGTAAAAAAGACCTAGTTGTTCACTTAATATGCTTTCAAATTTGATATCTTTCTACTTGAGCAATTGAAGGTTTGGGTTCTCATTGTAATTCTTTATGTGAGGAGCAAGGAAATTTTAGACTTAACTCTTGAAGTATTGATTATTGTTGAACTCTTTTTAATCTCATTGAAGAAACTCTGCTAAAAATAGCAGGACTCTTCAGACTTTTGATTAACTTTACATCTGCCATTGAGTCTATGGATACGTTTTTTTAAGCTCTGTGAGTCTAAGGTAAGTCTCCTGTTATTAATATGCTTGCAAAATCTATATCTGTGGTATCATTGCCAGAATCGAGCAAGACAGTAATTTAAATGTATAAGAGAAAAATGAGTCTTGGACTTTCTTTTTACTTTCAAGCTAGATATTTTTATATTCTTTGTAAAAGAATTGGATCATTACCCACTTGCAAGAGTGAAGAGGAAAATAATTACCCTTCTCTATAATAAGGTCATGATTTTATTATCATGAATCATGACAAACCTTAGTTATCTATCAAGAAGAGGTGATTAACATTAATTATAATGACACAGGTACTTATTATTTTAGCAGGGCTAAATAATTCTCCAATATTTAAGTGGTTAATATTAACTAATTTCATGCAGCAGAGTACTTAGTTCTGTTCTTGTCAATAATAATTTGAATTTTGTCAATGACATAAATATACTCAAAAGGCCACTATCTTGGGACTTCCCTGGCAGTCCAGTGGTTAAGATGTCACACATCCACTGCAGGGGGCGTGGGTTCGGTCCCTGGTCGGGGAACTAAGATCCCACATGCCGAACGTTGTGGCCAAAACTAAAATAAAATAAAATATTAAAAACAACAACAACAACAAAACCAAAAGGCCACTATCTTAATAACAATATGACCTGTGAGAATATTGTAGAGGGTTTTTTAATGACTGTTTTGGAAAATTAATATCATTTGCTCTGGTATTTTTCAGTAGTAGAATAAGTCTTACCATTTATTTATTTTGTTTACAAAACAGTAGTTTTGCTCTTCAGCAGCAGCATAGAATACTATCAGTATTAGCAATAATAACAGTTAATATTTACTGAACAATTACTATGTGCCAGACACCTTTCAATATACTATTTATTTTCAAGGCAATCTTTTGAGATAGGTATTATATTTTGAGACAGAGATTATCATCCCCACATATGAGCACACTTGGGCAACAATTATTATCATAATTGGTAAGTGACAGAGCTACAATGCAAACCAGGATTAGAAAAAAAAATAGAGGAATAAATATAAATGCTACCTATCCATTCTCTTCTGCCTAGTCTATGCTATGTCTTTGAGTCAAATCAGGACACCAAAAGGCCTCATTTTAGTATTATTATTAATTATTTTTTAGGCAGAGAATATTTCAGGAACACAAGATTGGATTCATCATAATCCTTGTTCATCATGAATTTTTATCATTAGTCTAGGCATGGCTCACTTTTTTTAGTTAGTAAGTTGATTACTTTTTATAATATGGTAAACGCCCAACACCAACCACTCACTAGGGCCTTGGTAAAAACCTACATATAAATTTAAAAATAAAAAATAAATAGAACTGTAATGAGATCTTAACTTTTATTAATGGTTTCTCCACATTCATTTTTTAAATATTTTTAAATTGAGGTATACATTACTTAGAGTAAAATGCACAGATCTAATCATAAATTTTGATAAGTTGAGTTGGATAAGTTTGGAAACAGGCATATAAGGGTTAAATTTATACCCTCAAGGCACAGGATATTTTTAAAACAAAAAGTTCCTTTATGTTTTTTCCCAGTAAACGTCACCCCCACCAAAGACACTACTGAACGGATTTCTATCACAACCACTTAGCTTTGGTTATACCTAAAACTTTATGAAACACATACTCTGTGTATAGCTTCTTTCACTCACATTAATGCTTTTAAGATTTGCTCATATTGTTTTGTGTATCAAGAGTTCCTTCTTTCACATTGCAGAGTAGTCTGCCATTATGTGAATATACCACATTCATATGAATATACCACATCATCCATTCTCTTGTAAATAGATTTTTGAGTTGTTTCTAATTTTTAGCTATTATTTATAAAGCTGAAATAAATATTCTTGTTTAAGACTTTCTGTGAGCAAATTTTTTTTCTTGAATAATTACCTAGGTGTGTAATTGCTAACTCATAGGATAATTTTTTTAATTGAGATATAAGTGACATATAGCATTGTGTAGTTTTAGATGTACAGCATAATGATTTGATATATGTATATATTGTGAAATAATTACCATAATAAGTTAGTTAACATCCATCACCACACATAGCTACAAAATAATTGTTTTATTGTGATGAGAATTTTTAAGGTTTACTCTCCTTAGCAACTTTCACACATATAATAAGTACTGTTAACTGCAGTTACCATGCTGTACATTACACCCCTCAGACTCATTTATCTTATAACCAGAAGTTTGTCTTTTTGGTCATTTTCATCAATTTTGCCATCCCCCAGCCCCAGCTCACCAATATGTTCTCTGTATCTATATATGTTTGTTTTTGTTTGTCTTTGTTTTTTTTAAGATTCCGCATATAAGTGAGACCATACAGAATTTGTGGTATTTGTCTTTCTCTGTCTGACTTATTTCACTTAGCATAATACCCTCAAGGTCCATCCATGGTGTTGCAAATGGCAACATTTCCATCTTTTTTTTTCTGGCTGAATGATATTCCATTGTATAGATCACCACATTTTCTTTACCCATTCATCTATCAATGGACAGGCTGTTTCCTTGTCTTAGTTATTACAAATAATGCTGCAGTGATTATGGGAGCGCAGGTATCTTTTTGAAGTAGTAATTTTGTTTCCTTCAGATAAATACCCAGAAGTGGAATTGCTGGATCATATGGTAATTCTGTTTTCAATTTTTTAAAGGAACCTCTGTACTGTTTTCCACAGTGGCTGCACCAATTTGCATTCTCTCTGACAGTGCACAAGGGTTGCCTTTTTTCCACATTCTCACCAACAATTATTTCTTGTCTTTTTGAGAATAGCCATTCTAACAGATGTGAGGACATATATCATTGTGGTTTTGATTTGCATTTCCCTAAGGTGTTCACCTTTTCATGTACCTGTTGGTCATTTGTATGTCTTCTTTGAAAAAAATAACTGTTGAGATCCTCTGCCCATTTTTTAATCAGATATTTTTTTCTATTGAGATATATGAGTTCTTTACATAACGTTTCCCATGTTAACCACTTTTAATTATACAGTCCAGTAGTCTTAAGTGTATTCACATTGTTGTGAGACAGATCTCCAGAACTTTTTCATCTTGAAGAACTGAAACTCTATACCCTTTAAACAACAACACTCCTTTTCCCCTTCCCTCCAGCCTCTGGTAACCACCATTCTACTTTCTGTTTCTATGAATTTGATTTCTTTAGATACCTCCTATAAGCAGAATCATACAGTATTTGTTTTTTTGTGACTGGCTTATTTTACTTAGCATAATGTCCTCAGGGTTTATCCATGTAGTAGCATATGACAGGATTCCCTTCCCTTTTAAGGCTGAATAATATTCTGTTGTATAGATGTATTAGGTTTTGTTAATCCATTCATCTGTCAATGGATATTTGGGTTGCTACCACCTCTTGGCTTATTGTGAATAGTGCTGCTACAAACATGGGTATGTGAATATCTCTTCAGGATCCTGATTTCAATTCTTCTGGATAAGTACCCAGAAGGAGAATTGCTGGATCATATGACAGATCTATTTTTAATTTTTTTGAAGAAATTTTATACTCTTTTCCATGGTGATTATCTCATTTTACAATCCCACCAACAGTGCACAACTGTTCCAATTTATCCACATCCTCACCAACACTTGTTATTTTGGTGTTTTTTGTGGTTTGTTTGCTTGTTTGTTTTGTAGTAGTAGTCAGCCTAATGGGTGTGAGGTGAGAAGTTTGTCAATCATATTGATCTTTAAAAAAAGAAACAGTTTTTTTTTTCTTTTTCAATTTCACTGATTTCTGCTCTTATCTCTATCATTTTCTTCATCCCCCTTGGTTTGGAATCATTTTGCTCTTCTTTTTTAGGTTCTTGAGGTAGTAACTTACATTACTGATTTGAAACTTTTCATCTTCCTTAATATATACATTTAGTGCTGTAAATTTGCTGTTCAGCACTCCTTTACCTGTGTCCCAGAAATTTTGATGTGTTGTATTTTCATTTTCATTCAGTTCATTTTTTCCCCTTCAGACTTTCCATTTGACTCATGTATTGTTTAGTTTCCAACTGTGTGGAGATTTTCTTGTTACCTTTTTATTACTGATTTCTACTTTGATTTCACTGCGTAAGAGAATATACTCTGTATGAATTCAATTCTTTTAAATTATTGAGGTTTGTTTTAGGGGGTATGGTCTATCTTGGTATAGACAGGACCACTTGAAAAGAATGTATAGTCTTTGTTGTTTGGTGGAGCGCTGTATAACATAAATTACATGATTTTTCTTCTTCAATGTGTTGTGTGAATTACATTAATTGATTTCCATATGTTAAACCAACTTTGCATTTCTGGGATAAAACCCAGCTTAATGTCTTTACATATTATTGGATTCAATTTGATAATACTTGTTATGGACCTCATGTCTATGCTCACAATGGATATTTGTCTGCAGTTTTCTTTGTATATGGTGTCCTTATCTAGATTTGGCAACAAGGTTATGTTGGCCTCATGAAATAACTTGGGAAGTATCTCTACCTCACTGCTATATGAAACAGTTTGTAGAATACTGTAAATTATTTTACTAAATATTTGATAAAATTCCCACAAGTTGCTTTGGATCTAAAGTTTTTATTGTGGGAATTGCTTTAATTACAAATTCAATTTAATAAATGTGTATAGAGCTTTTTAGATTTTCTATTTCTTGTGGTCAGAGCACATACTCTGTATGATTTTTTCCCATTTATCTTATTAAAACATAATTTACGTTCAGTGAAATGTATAAATTTAAGCATACAATTGTAGGCATTTTGACAAAAATGTATAGTTATGTAAGTACCACCAAAATGAAGATATAGAGCAGAGGTCATCCAACTATGACCTGTGGACCAAATCTGGCCCATGGACTGCTTATGTTTGGCCCTTCAATTTTCTAATCTGCGCAAGAAATGTTATGTTCAGCTGCTGAAGAATTTTTTGAGGATGCATTATCTTTCTGTAGAGAAATAGAGCTTTTGGAACCCAGAAGAAAGGAAACATGAAGTTCTGTGAGGTAATCTACTTGTCAAGGTCTTACAGAGGAAAGGGAAGGTTTGGGAATTACCTTCAGCTGTTTCCATTTCCCTGAGTCTTAGAGCTGGGTTTCTTAAACCAGAAGCCCAGCATATTTTTGTTTTAAAAAACAAAACAAGTGAAAATCTTGAACCTGTGCCCACAGCCAGCATGTACCCTTTTGAAAGCTACAGTATGTTTTGACTCACTGTTATAGAACGTCCTGAGACAGGAAACATTTAATCCAAAATGTAATGCCTTTTAGGAAAATGCCCCTTGGAAGCAAGGAGTCCAACTGGGTATCAGTGTGAATATTGTCATTGTCGTTGGCAAGATCTTCTGACCTAATTGGTGGAGGTGACATGGACACATGGTGCCTTTCCTCAGGAGTGCTGTTTAATAACACCCAAATACCTGAAACCTGATGTTGACAACGATGAGTATCTTCTTCTTTTCTGCCGGAATCCCCTGCTTTAGTGAGAAGGAAGGAGATACCTTAAAATGAATGGAGAATAGTGAAGTTAAATCTTAGTTAAAATGTTTTAATCATCAGACTGTGTGATAGAAATGAATGTGTTCACTCCAGAAAATATATAACGTTATCACAAAAGGCGTAAGGAAAAAGAAATGAATATGCTTGAGGGAAAATCTGCAAAGCCATAGAGGCTTTGTGTATGTGTGTGTGTGTCGGGGGGGTGATGGAAGGGGGGAGTGCTGGCAAAGGCACAATGCAAAAATATCACACTTACATTAAACTGAACCCAGAAGTTGAAATTCACATTCACTCTGAGTTGCCATTTTGCTGTCTTCGGGGTCCACACTGCAAGATCATGCTAAAGGATTACCAAGAGGCAGTGGAAGGAAGATTTGGAGTTCAAGAGACCTGAGCTCTTCTTTGGGAACTTAGGTGTCCCTAGCTAAGTTACTTAATTCTTTTCTGATTCTTAGATCTGACTTCCTGAAAATGGGTATATAATGATAATTGTATCTCCCATGGATTTTATGAAGTGTCCATAAAGTGAAATATGGTCATGGTTATACAATGATAATGTATATTTTTTAGCAATACAAATGTTAGTAACTCTTGTTTACATGTATGCAATACTGAACTTTAGAGAATTAGGCCAGTTAGATTCAGCACACAGTGAATTCCACAACAAAAGCAAATTATTTTAATTTCCAGTTCACAGGTAATTTTTAAATAAACTATTTGTTTTTTAGTATTATTATGATTTTTCACAATAAAGAGTCTGCTTTACATAATTTATTGACCAAAGTTCCACCCTTAACCTACCATTCAACATGATCTTCTACCCCTTTCCCTCTAACTTCTAGAGTTGGATATATCTTACAGGATTACTTTAATTTGTCTCATAAGGATATTGTGGAAGACCTATATAATAAAGGGCTTTTAAAATTCTAATTTGAAGCTTAATGAATAAAGTTTGAAGATGATCAGATTCATGAATTTTCTTATGGGCTTCAAGGTACAAATTAATACTAACCTTGATCAATGGAACAATATTTCTTTCTCTCACGCATATCCTTCCCCGATCTCCCTACATCCACCAAAGGCCTGACTTTCAAGTTTTTTCCTGTTGACTCTGGCAAAATGAACATGGAGTTCAGCGATTCATTACGTGACGTTTCAGAAAAAGTCTTTTGATCTAACGTATCAAAGAAAAGAATCTGGCAACCCAAAAGTCACCCAGCAGAAGGCAGCATTATCTTTACAAACTACAGCTGTGCTTAGGTGTGTTTGATAAAGTTGTTTGGTTATCATTTTTACAAAATAGAGAACCTCACCAGTTCCTCTAGGGTTCTCAAGTGAGAGATACTCTCAGCCCATATCGCTTCTACACCGTGCAACTAACCTTTGACGACAAAGAATGACATTTTACCAATTGCAATAACACCTAGTAAGTACCTCCTGTCGATAGTAGTACTGTGTTTTAATGAACAAATAAATGGCTTATCTACCCTTCTTGGCAAGAAACACCAGCTATTGAGGCGAAGCACCAGCTCTCCCTACGTTACTTGGGCTAATTGACTCTTTGGATGAAGCTAAATCACACTTATCCCCAGTGGGATGTATGTTTGCCAGTAATCAATAGCTCAACAAGATCCACATGGCAGGTAATTAAGTGGAAAGTAATTAATACCCATCAAAGGTTTTATTAACTGTTTGCCATTCCTTCACTCAAAAGTCCCACTGTACTGTAAATAAGAGGGAAAGAGGCAAGAAGAGAAGGCAGGGAAGAAACTAGCTTTGATTTCTAAGAAGTCAAAGAATTGCAGTTTTCTTCCTGGGTTAATTCCATTTTGAGGCTAGGAACTGCTCTCCAAGTTATCATTTTATTGGTTTGTTCTCTTTGTTCCATTTTTGCAAGGACTCAAGTAAAAACAGGATCTCAAATAAATGCACTATTGTAGAAAAACGGTTTTATTCTGATATTATGAAGAAAAGGGAAAAAAATAAGATGCCACAGTATTAGGGACCTTTGTGTTGAAGAAATTGAGAACTGATAGGCTAAATTTTGGGCAAGAACTTCTACTTAAAAGAAAAGAGAAAACAGTTATCTTGGTGAATAGAATGCTCTAAATATCATTAATTATTTTTGTTACTATCTTAGATTCTTTATATTTTTTATAAAATATTTAACTTTAATTTTTATTAAGAATAAATTCTGCCTCCCAAACCTCAGCTACATCAAGAAGGATTTTACATTTAAAAAGGATTATCCTTTTTAAAATCTGCCTTTTGTGCCAATACCTTTTGGAAGATACATTCAGAAGACTTTTCCTTATGCTGTTGCTTTTTGTTCGTCTTTTGATCTAAGAAAGGAATTGAGTCAGTTCCCAAAGAAGCCCTGACTGTAGGTAGGACTCTTGAATAAGGTAGGAAATTGGTATGGGAATGATGCATAAATTAATAAGACACAAAACAAATTAATCCACTGGGGGAGGCAGTACTTCATCTACTTGGAAATTTCTCACCTATTGACCTGGTAAGGTTCAGGGTTTTAAGGCTTGGATCATTATATTTTCAACCTCATTTATAGTTTAAAAAATGCAGTGGCATATGTTAATGATAGGGATCTGGAGAAGAGATTGTTCCCAACTTAGATCTTTATTACCAAACCTCTATAATATCACACAAGAATGTCTTTCTTATAATTATTGAGATTTCAGAACAGTTCTTTGGAAGTAATAAAGGCACACATGTTCAGGATGACAAAGGCTACTGAACATATGAATACTTGACAAAGTGTTACTTGCATATTTTACTCTATTAAAACAATTCTATGCTTATAGAATTTTTATAGTGCCAAACTAAAAAAAAATTCTTTTCCTTTAAATAGAACACTATTTATTCATGAAACTGAGTATTTTAATTGTTAGTCTAGGGTCATAACTGAAAAATAGGCATGTCTATCCTTGTAAAATTGCTCTAGAAAGAAAGCTAAACCTATAGATGTTTTGAGAACTATCTAATTTTTGTGTATTACCTTTATGCTCAGAAAACTATGCATTATTTAACTTAATTTAATGTTATTTATATTATTAGTCAAAGTTTTTACAGATATTCATACATATATTACATCTATATACTATATACAAGTGAATAATGTGATCCTATTAAAAATGCTTTAGGCAACAAATATAATTTTCCCCTTTTTGCTTAATTTCTCCGCTTAACTCCCAGAGTACTTATTATCACTTATTATCTTATTGTATGTACTTGTATATATCCAATTACATGCATAAATATACATATATACATGCATAAATTCACATAAACATACCAACAATGTTGAACTTTATCTGAGTCCTATGCTCCCGAGAAGCAATAGTGGTTAGGAAGTGGCTCTTTTACTTTCTGCATTTCCATAGAGGAAGGCTCTGAACAGGTCAGGTCAGATGTTTACTGGCCAAGATTCTCATGTTGTACTGGATCTGTACATGAATTTGCTTTTAGCAGCATGAAATTCCAGCAACTGGACAAATGACTAGGAAATGACTGAAAAATGACTAGGAAACCCATCACAGAGAAAGGAAATTCAGCTGAATGGGCAGGGTTTCAAGAACATGCAAGAGGTTGAACTCAGACAAGAGGATTGTTAAATGTCTTTAAGGAAATGAAATATTAACTTACTTGCTGATTTCTATTAATATGGCAGAAAATATATTAGTAGAAAGTTAAGTCAACAGTGAGAAGGTAACATATTAAAAGGAAAAATAATTTAGATTCTGGATGATTGATTCATGAATCATAATCATCACGACAACATCATTTCAGCTACTATTTTTCACATGCTTATTACCCTGCATCTAGAATTCATTCCTTTAATAAATCTTCAAGGGGTTGTTATTATTAACCCCACTTTTCAGCTAAAAATACTGAGGCTTGGAAAGACAAAGAAATTTTCCTGAGTTCACAGAGCTAGTAAGTGGCAGAGCCTGGATTCGAAGTCAGGACTTTAATCATTAGTCAAAGCCTAAAAAGAAGCAACTTCTTACATATGGATTTCCACAATTAAATAATTTTAAGGATTGCAAGTAAATCCAATACCCAATATTCCAACATCTGACTTCTGATAGGAAGAAGGGAAAAGATCCTGCTACCTTGGTTTAATTGTAAGCAATTACCAGTACAAAGAGAGTATTCCACTGAGCTACTGATACTGCATGCTACATAGTTTTAAAGAGGAACGTGGTTCCTAATACACCCAGCACGGGTGCCACTCTATAATTACACTGCTAGCAGCCCTGTAATGAGGACTTTCTTTTTCCCCTCCAATCAATATAAATGCCTATCAATGTAAAATAGCCACACAGCTTTCTACAGTCTGGAGAGTAAAAAGCAATCCCAGGCTGACATAGTATCTATAATCTAAGCATATTGCTTTTTTCAATATGCATTACTGGTATTATTTAACATGCATTGAAGGTGGCCAGCATGCAGGAATAATTAGAACAATGGGCACCTCAAAGGGAACACATAGATGCCCCGCTGTACTGATAATGAAAGGTGCTATCAGAGGCAAATCACACCCAATTAAGACATAAAAAGGAGACATTATTAGTGCTTAATTCTGACTGTGTCAAGAATCTCTGTTTGCCTTCCTTTATTGCTGACAACAGCATTGCCTTGACCTTACTGCAAAATTAATGGTAGGCATTTCATTGTGTTATAGCCACTGTAACCTACTAGAAATTTGTGTGTGTGTATGTTTTTACGTGCTTTGTGATTTGTGTTTTTATATGACATATCACTTAGCCTTAACTTTGTTCATAATTCTTTAAAAAATGCAAAGCCTCAGAGCCAAACCAGATAAAAAAATCTCTGTTCGCAACATTCAAAACTATTCAAGACCAGCTTAATTTAAATTTGCATGAGCTATGTAGACCCGTGAGCTGGGTCTCCATCTGGTTTCGGTTTTTTTTAATTTTATATACTTTACTGTACAGATCTAAAGACAATACTTTAAGAGATATTGTCTTGTGTTGTGTGTGATCATTGCACCTCTCCTCCAGAGGAATTGATGGTAATCCTTAAGCAGTGTGGCTAGACGGCTTTTGTCTTTTTTTTTATTGAAGTATAGTTGATGTACAATATTATATAAGTTACAGGTGTATAATATAGTGATTCACAATTTTTAAAGTTTATACTCTATAGTTATTGTAAAATATTGGCTATATTCCTTGTATTGTATAATATATCCTTGTAGCTTATTTTATACGGAATAGTTTGTACCTCTTAATCCCCTATCCCTATATTGCCCCTTCCCCCTTCCCTCTCCCCACTAGTAATCATTAATTTGTTCTCTATATCTGTGAGTCTGCTTCTTTTTTTTATATTCACTAGTTTGTTGTATTTTTTAGATTCTACATATAAGTGATATCATACAGTATTTATCTTCCTCTGACTTATTTCACTTAGCATAATACCCTCCAAGTCCATCCACATTGTTGCAAATGACAAAATTGCATTCTTTTTAATGGCTGAGTAGTATTCCATTATATATATATATATATATATATATATATACACACACACACACACACACACACACACACATACATATATACACATATATACTACAACTGCTTTATCCATTCATCTGTTGATGGACAGATTGCTTCCATATCTTGACAATTGTAACTAATGCTGCTATGAACATTGGGGTGCATATACCTTTTCAAATTAGTGTTTTTGTTTCTTTTGGATATATATCCAGGAGTGGAATTTCTGGGTCATATGGTAGTTCTATTTTTAGTTTTTTTGAGAAACTTCCATACTGTTTTCCACAGTGACTGCACCAATTTACATTCCCACCAACAGTGTACAAGGATTCTCTTTTCTTCACATCCTCACCAACATTTATTATTTGTGTTTTTTGATGATAGCCATTCTGACAAGTGTGAGGTGATATCTCCTTGTGGTTTTGATTTGCATTTCCCTGATGATTAGTGATGCTGAGCGTCTCTTCATGTGCCTGTTGGCCATCTGCATTTCCTGTTTGGAAAAACGTCTACTTAGTTCTTGTGCCCATTTTTTTAATTGGGTTGTTTGTTTGTTTTATGTTGAGTTGTATGAGCTGTTTATATATTTTGGATATCGACCCCTTATAGGTCATATAATTTGCAAATACTTTCTCCCATTCTGTGGGTGATCTCTTCATTTTGTTGATGGTTTCCTTTGTTGTGCAAAAGTTTTTAAGTTTAATTAAGTCCCATTTGTTTATTTTTGCTTTTATTTCCTTTGCTTTAGGAGACAGATCCAAAACATACTGCCAGGATTTGTCAAAGAGTGTTCTGCCTATGTTTTCCTCTAGGAGTTTTATGGTTTCTGGTCTTACATAGATGGCCTTTTTCTCGATCTTCCCTGGCAGCTGTTCTGAGGCTCTCTGTTCTGGTCCCACACCATCTCTTTGTGCCTGTGTGTATGCTTCCTGCTGCAGGACTCTTACTCAGTTTTAGTTTTCACTTGAAAACTTCCTGAAAGGACAATCTTTAATTTTGAGCCTGTTTTTGTTAATGTTGGGAATGTCTGTGTAGTCATGCAAAACCTGTATTCTCTGTAGTGACTTGTGTTGTTTCTGTTTTACTTTGGTATATGAGAGGGTCATGATGATCTTTGGAGGCAACAAAACTCTTCCTGTTTGAAATCTAAAATAAAAACTGATCTTCCATCATAGTTGTGTCATGACACTTTCTGTGTAACACCATTCATGTTCTATAGGCCACAGGAGCTTGGTATTGGTAACATGTGTATGAAAGTAAAAAGGATATATTCAATTCAATTCAGCAAATACATGTTGAGTATTTAGTACAAGCCAAACCTATGTAAGCTGGTTTCTCAGCAGCAAAACAATTCATAAACTGATCCACCAAAAACTCATAGCCGCGATGACTCATGCTATAGAACAATTCTGAAGACGGTATTGATGAAACATGAGAGTCCACAGGATCCTCCCACACATGTTCTCAGAGAAGAGAGAGGCACGTTGCTCTTCTGATAATTTTACCTCTTCAAGCGTTACACTTTTCACAGTCAGCACAGAAGGACAAACAAAATATAATCAGGCCCTATTATCTCTACCGAGTTATCGTCACTGTTGAGTAACATGATACTTCACTGCTCTCTACATAAGTATTGTCAGCTGATGCTAAAAAGAGGAGGGTTATGTATGTCCAGTAAAGGGACTTACTAGGGCTGAGTCCTCTCTGAGGGCCGAATAAAGTGAAGAAATAGTGCCTTTTGTTTTGCCTCAGTGTTCTCTCAACCTCCTAAATAAAGTGTTCCCTAATAGCATGAAAAAGATATGAGTATAGATGGGAACAAAGGGACCATATCAAGGACTATCTCCATCTCTTGGGCCAGTGACATACACTGTGAGCTGGAATCTTACCAGTTCCTGGGTTCCTTTATCACCCAGCAGAAGAGTTTAGCGTCCATTCTAAATACTCATGAAAACAGGAACTCAATATGGTTGAATTCGGATGACAGATCAATTTCTAAATTCACAGAGACAATGGGATTGTTACATTTTAATATCCCTTCCATTTTGAACATTGACTAAGGTATTCTTTTCTGGTCCTATACTATACATAATACTTTCCATAAGCAATTATACTCCAATAAAAAATTAGTCTTTTTTTAAAAATTGGAGTATAGTTGCTTTACATTGCTGTGTCAGTTTCTGCTATACAGCAAAGTGAATCAGCCACACATATACATATATCCCCTCTTCTGGATTTCCTTCCCATTTAGGTCACCGCAGAGCACTGAGTAGAGTTCCCTGTGCTATACAGTAGGTTCTCATTAGTTATCTATTTTATACAGAGTAGTGTATATATGTCAGTCCCAATCTCCCATTTCATCCCACCTCCCTCCCCTTTTCCCCTTGGTAATCGTATGTTTGTTCTCTACATCTGTGAAAATTAGTCATTTTTTATGTGCAGTACTATGCACATGGATGTTAACTAATTACTTTTTAAAAGAAGTTTTGCGTCTAGCCTGGAACTTCTTCCTTCGTATTTCCCCAAATCAGGAATGGCAGTTACTTGGTATATATGCTGATTATCTGCCTTCCCCAACCATGAAGACATGACTAATTAATGACTGCTTGCATTCCTGTTGGGTCTCAGAATCCTTCTCAACAGAGCTCCTCTCCAGCCCCACAATCAGTCAGAGTTGTCCTGGGAAATTAAAAAACATTTTGCTATCCCTGGCATAGATACTTACAGAAACAATATTTTGGGCTTCATCCCTTACATTCTTCTCTGCCTGGTGTACTTATTGGCTTGTGGCTATGTCTGTATGAAATCGTTTTTTTCTTGAATTATGCTTTTCTGACTTTGACTTGATGTCTTTTCTTACTGTTTTATATTTTATTTTATTGTGACTTTAACCAGAGTATATGTCAAATGTACCTCAGTATTAATAGCTGCCCATTGATTTTCCCTCACTCACTTCAGGAAATGTCTTTACTTCTGCCATTATGATACTGTGGGCATTCAGGCCTCCCCAAGATGCACCACTTTGGCATGTGGATTATTTTGAGCTAAAGGCAATGGAGACCCAGTGAACTCAAGAAAAACTGCTGCCCCTCCTTTAACTACCTAGAAAAAATTTAAACTGGGGATTTTTCTCAGAAAAAGACTTATTTCCAGAGATAATTTTTTATCTAAGTGGCCCCATCTGTATGGCAGGGCAAACATCTAATACATCTGTTCTTCTTCTTATTGTCCTGTGAATGACCTCCTGTCCTTGGAAGCTCCAGACCCCTATCCTATTCTTTAGCTCATGATGGCATATAGACCTCATTTTACCTTTGTCTTTGAACCTCTCATGTGTGTGGGTCTCTGACCCTCTCATGTATATGAGATTCCTGTACATATGAAATTAAATCTGATCTCCTGTGAATCTTTCTCAGGTCAATTTAATTCTTAGATCAGCCAGAAGAACCTAGAAAGGTAAAAGAAAATAATTAATCATTTCAATTTTCATTGTGACTAAAAGTATGGGCCCTGGAGTCAGACAGCCTGTCTTATGTGGTCTTCCTTTGGTTTCCTTACCTGAAAACCTCCTACAGCTGCTGTGAGGATTAAATGAGATAATGCATACAAAGCACTTAGAACAGTGCCTGCCACATAGTATGTGTCTAATACATGTTAGCTGCTAGCAGTGCTTGTAATATTAGCCATTGTTGTTGACCCAGCCTAGGTGGATTTACTCTTTTTTATCTGCACATTCTCAATATGCAAGATCTGATCTCTTAATCACCTTTTACTCATGGAACCCAAGGTTCACAATTATATAAGTGGGGCACATTAATAACAACAATAGCAATGGCATAAATTTCACTGTCTCATTCACCTGCTTCCTTGGAGCCATATCTTTTTTTTTTTTAAATAAATTTATTTATTTATTTATTTTTGGCTGCATTGGGTCTTTGTTGCTGCGCACGGGCTTTCTCTAGTTGTGGCAAGCGGGGGCTACTGTTCTTTGCTGTGTGCAGGCTTCTCATTGCGGTGGCTTCTCTCTTTGCAGAGCACGGGCTCTAGGTGCGCAGGCTTCACTAGTTGTGGCACGCGGGCTTAGCTGCTCCGCGGCATGTGGGATCTTCCCGGACCAGGGCTCGAACCCGTGTCCCCTGCGTTGGCAGGTAGATTCTTAACCACTGCGCCACCAGGGAAGCCCGAGCCATATCTTTTTGAAAGTGCTGTCAAGTGATCCTCCGTCTCAGTGCCCTCATACTAATTTCTTCTCTTCTACATTCCCTTTTTCAAATCAATCCATGCACATCGACTTGCTGGAGAGTACACAACAATTTGCTAGCTAACATACACATGAATTAATTCAGATATTGTACACATGACATAAAAACAATTTAGTGTTTACTGCCCTCAAGGCTATTAGCATCAAGAAGTAGAGAAATAGAAACTTCCCTCTTTCTTCTTCTTTACCCCATCTCTGTGTCTACCAACCTCCAGGACTTTCTCCCAACATGCAAGGAGTTGGCCCACCATGCACATCTTTGTCTTTACACTTCCGATCATCCCCAGTGTCTGAAACACTTGAAAAATGCAAATTTATAACCCTGTAACACCCTAGCTGCGCAGTTCCTCGATATTAACAAAACTTATTTGCATTCCTCCTTTATACATCTAGGTGTGGCCATATCCCGCCTCCTGCATGTTTTGGATCTAATCCACCCTCAAGATCTCAAACTGAGAAATCCTCTTTCTTGAGCAGCTGTTATCCTTCCACTCCCCTCACTTTGTTTTATGACATACTAACTTGGGTTATAATTACTTATATTTATTACTTATCTTCTCTAATATATTGTAGGTTTTTTGAGAGAAAAAAAATCATTTGTTTCCTATTTACCAGCAATGCCTTGTTCATAGGAAGTGGCCTTTTAATGTATGTGGAATAAATCACCATGTGGGATAATCATATAAAGATGTATCCCTCCATGTTCCTTAAATGCTATCCTGGGGCTTATTTGCATGATCTGTCCCTAACAAAACATGCTGCACCTAGTTTTCATAAAATAAATCCATGCCATTTGATCACAGACTTGCACTTTACCAGTGGTGTGTTTTGTAGGAAAGCTGTTTAATCTCTTAGAGCCTCATTTCTCATTTATATAGAAGAGAGAGTCTTTCTGGTATTGTTGTGAAGTGATAATAATGAAAAGCACCTAGTACAGACGTACAGCTGTCATCCCTCTTTGGTATATGATGTCCCTTCTCAAAAATTTGAATACACTGAATACATTTTAATGCATGAAAGATTATTTATCCCTGCATACTGGAAAAAGAGTAAACATTTTTTCATAATGCCTAGTTTTTATGAGAATATAAGGAAACAGGTATATGCTTATAAATGCTGGCGTAAGTATAAATTAGCGTAAGCTTTGGGAAAAGCCATTTGGCAGTGAGAGAAAGGAAGACAAGAAAAACAGAGTCCAGAAGGAGGGAGATGGAAAAGGAAAATCACAGGATATAAAGGAAGAGAGAGATCAAAAAAGGTTGGGGAGTGAGAGGAAATAGGAAAAAAGGGTTGAGGTAGATAAAGAGAGTGGAAAGAGAAAAAAGAGAGAAGAGCAAAATAGGCTTGATGCCCTAGATAAGTAAAATGCTTCCAGGTAGAGAAATAGGTAAGCCCAGGAGTACTGAGCACAGCACCGGTGCTCAGCAGTTGCTTCTCCCTTTCCACCCCTCTCATGTGCTTCTGCTCTGCTCTTTTCCCAGCGGCCACCATCTGGCCCTGATCCCGGAGAGGAGAGCACATACTGTCACTCTCTAACAAAGTCTTTCGTCCTGGGCTTTGCTCTCTCTGGCCACATCTAATATTCTTCATATTCTTTTGATGGTTACACGTGAAATGTAGAATCAATAGGAATTTGATCACAGACTACATGAACATCAGAAAGCAGAACAGAAATAATGTATACTATTTTCTCATTCATTCCACATGGCAACTCTCCGTGTATATGTGATATTGTGGTTTCTGTTAAGAAATATATAGATTTAGTTTTCGTCCCCATTCCTGCCACAGAACTCCTTGGAATTTCCTAAGTGATGAGAGCGGGGGTGGGGGTGGGGGGAATCTCTTTTATTATGTTAATGAGGTAACTTTTGGACCCCACCTAAAGATTAGGGGCAAGCCAACCGTGAGATTAGAGGGTTGGAACTTTCAGTACCACCCCAGACCTCCAGAGGCGGGAGAGGGCCTACAGGTTGAATGAATCTCCAGTAGCCAATTATTTACTCAATCATGTTTATGTAATGAAACTCCTATAAAATCCTGGAAGGACGGGGTTCAGAGAGCTTCCAGGTTGTTGAACACATTGAGATGTGGGGAGAGTGTCGCACCTGGAGACGGCTTGGAACTGCTGCACCGTTTCCGCATACATCTCCTTATGCATTTCTTCCATCTGGATGTTACTGAATTATATCCTCTCATAATAAACCCGTAATCTATAAGTAAAATATTTCTCTGAGTTCTGTGAGCCACCTTAGCAAATTAATTGAACCCAAGGAGGAGGTCATGGGAACCTCGGATGTATAAGCAGTAGATCAGAAGTACAGTTAACAGCCTGGGCTTGTGACTGGTGTCTGAAGTGTGTGCGGCGGGGAGGAGGGACAGTCTTGTGGGACTGATCCCTTAACCTGTGGAACCCTATGCTGTCCCTGGGTAGATAGTGTCAGAATTTGGTTGAACTCTTGGGGATTCTTGCTGGCGTCCAGCTGGTGCTTGTTGGTGGTGCGGGGAATCCCCTTCTCCCCTCACACTTGGAATGGGTACCAGAAACTACTTAATGGGTAAATATCGGATGGCCCCGTTTCTGCCACTACCTCTATGGGTAGCTTTGGCTCATTCTGCCCCTATGTGTCTCAGTTTTCTTTCTTTCAGTTGAAGGAATCAGCAGTTTTAGTTTGAAGTCCGAGTTTCCCAGAACCTGGAGAGTTCTATGGCTCTCCAGTTAGAGACTGAAGTCAGTGATTCCCACAGAAAGTGAGGAAGCATCTGGCAGACAGGGCTCAACAAGGTGGCTCTGCTCTTTTACATTCCATGTACGACTTCTACTGGGGAAGAGTGTGCATTCTCTAAACCCTCATATACTGAGTGATCACAGGACTGTGCACTACTGGCCAGAGGACACACTCATAATCCTACCTGTCTCCTCTCACCGCCACATATTCATGGCAAATCTTTTACTTATGTCCAAAGTTTGCCCAGCTCTCTACAGCTTGTAGGTCCTAATGGGTTCATATTGACTGAAAAATTACAGGCCTCCTTGGCAGATGTACTTACCCCCATAAGGATGGACCTCCAGCCCTTACAAGTCCCATTCCCTGAATTTCTCTTTGCATCCTCACTAATTATGCACTTGAGTTTTTCTGCCCCAGGCTGATCCCCTCCTTCATATCAGCTACCTCTAAAGCCATCTGAGGTCAGCCATCAGCCCTGTTTGTGAGAATGTGGGACTCTCTCAGCGCTCCAGAAGTTAACCATTGAGGAACCAAAGTAGCATCACATCTCTACCACCCTGAGTGCCTGGAGTCACAAGGTATTTCATACAGAAGAGAAGTTACTACTCTGTCCTTTCCTGTGATGCGTTTTGTCCTCTGTGACTAAAACTACACTTCTTGTGCTTCCAAGGCCTTCCCTTTCTGGGATTAGTTCTTTCCTTCTATTTCTGCCTGCATCCCCTTCTCTCCTCAGGGCTTAGGCACATATCGTGTGAAGGTGATGGCATAGTACCAACTTCCGACCTAGAACCATGCTGGTTTTCTTACCCACCATGAAAGCAGTGCAAACCTTTTCCTCCCACCTCCCCAATCCCTTTTATTGCCCCCAGGGGACTTATCACATGAAAATGGTTGCTTTGGCCAACCTAATTTACCAAGCTCTCAGGTATTTCCAGGCCCATGTGAATGAATCCCAGAAATGCCTGAATCCTAATTATATCCTAGCAATGAGCTTACAGATTCCCGTTCCTTCAAGACCATGCTCTTTACAAGTTGGTGAAGGGTGAGTTTGATGGTGTTCTTTTCCCCATGATTGAATACATACACTTTAAAACCCATTAGAGTCTTTTACAGAAGCAGTAGACAAAATCAGTATGAGTTGGTGAGGTAGGCAAGGGCTGGATGAGTCTGAGAGAGTTTAGATACATACACATAGATAGATAGATACACATATCGATATGTGTGGGTGTGTGTGTATACATATATAGATAGATACATGTGTATGTATATAAGATTCCTTTTGTACATATATAAATAAACATCAGTGACATGTCCTATTCGAATATTTCTATTTACTGATCCACCAAGGGAGTGAATGTGGAGCACTAATATAAGAAAGTATAAGAAAGTAAGAGCTTACTATAACAGAAAAGTAAAAGTCAGAACCATGACCCCCCACAGAAAGAAAGAAAAACAAGCCAGTAAATCATGTCCCTAACTTCCCATTGGCTATAATAAAGGCTTTAGACCCACTATTGCTGTTTCCCTGAAGCAAATATACTGATGTATATCATACACTTTGTGCACATTAAACCATTTCCTGGGTTTATCGTCTCTCCTAGGATGATCTCATTTTTAATATTGTATGTGTTTTTAAAAACTGGATTATTTTGTTAATTTTATCAAATTATTTGCTAAATGAAATTTGCTGAATTTTATTGTGAAATATATAATAAACACAAATATATACATATTTATACACAATCTATGTGTGTGTGTGTGTGTGTGTGTGTGTACAAATCAAAAATTTTAAAATATTTTTAGAAGGATGAGATAGATAAAGAGTGTTAACTTAGCAGAGGCATATATAACAAAACCAAAATAGCTTTTGCTGAATCCTTATCATTATTATCAAGAATGTCTAGGTGCTTAGAATTGCGCTATGCAAAACAACTAAAATGCTTTCACATCATCTGAAAATTAAAAAAACGTATTTTTAAGAATTAAGTGCATTTGAGAAAATGTGAGAATGAAGAAACAAAAAAATGAAAGAAATAAGGCACAATTCTAGAAACAGTGATGCTTACCAAATCCAGAAGTAAATTTATTATAATATTTTAAAGTATGCAAGTACAAGGAGAACTCATAGAACTCCAAGTCCAATCTAGTAATATTGGTCAAACAACAATTTTATGGTGTGGTCTAGAGGGCAGTCAGGTATGCACGCCTACATCAATGTTTCAGAAAATAAGAGTTAAGGCCCTTACTGAGTCATGAAATCAATAACAGATTAGAAACATTTTAAGTGGAATAGAACAAAACAAAACAGAAAAGAATAGAAACATGAAATAGAAAAGATAACGTCTTTGTATTTTCCAAGGCAAGGGTGCTATTTCAAGAACCTTTGTTTCAGATATATACATACCTACAGGAAGACAGATATAAGATTTTGTTTTGTTTTGTTATTTTACTGTGGTTACCTACCATATGTTTTGACAGCTCCTACCTTTTATAGTATGAGTGAAAAATAATTTGCATGACACCAATAAGGTGATGTTCTACTTTGAAAGTATTGCAAATGGTGACCTTTCTGCTAGTACAAATGGCAAAGCACTTCACAAATAAAACCCTGTAGTCGAAATAATCAACATGAAGTGATGATGTAGGAAAAGAAAAGGAGGGGAGGCCAGAGCAGTGGGGAGTGGTTGGCAGTGATAAAGAGCCACTTCAATCTATCAAAGAAAAAAATGCAGCTATTAGATTAGCTACTGTCCACAACTAGTGGTTTCTTCTCCACTTCCACATCCCCTACACTGTTTTTCTTTTCAAACGTGTGAGCTCTCGAACAATACAGATTTTGACATTTCCCATAATATAGAATGGCTCAAAAATCATTACAATCAACAATCATTATAATCAACTGGGTGAAATGGCTGGAAGACGCTTAAATGCCTTTAGTGCCAGCTTCTCACTCACTGAAGCAGACCTCAGACCATCTCTCACCGCTGATTAGGCCACGGCTTAATGCATTGTAGCTGGGACTCTGATTTACTAGGAAAAAGGGAGAAAGGGAAAAAAGGGAAAAGTTGAATGTTTTAATATGGACTGAAAGGCTTTCCTCCTTCTTTCTATATTCTGTAACTTCCCACCACCCATATTTTCCTTCTGATTATGCTGACAAGATATTTTTTGGATTCTACCTTAGGGCAAGGTTCTGTATGAATCCTGTGTGATTTCTCAATCTCGAGAGAACTAAGTTTGAGAAGGTTTTCCGCACATGCGTGTGATTTAAACATTTATTATGAAAATGAGATGTATACTCATCTCAAAGATCTGGATAGACCACATCTCATAATGGAGGGAATCTTAGGCTGTGAGTCAGTTCACCCGGGATTCTCACCCAATCATGAAATAGCTGTTTATATAAAATGGACACATTCCTGCGTCTCTCTGGGTTTAGTTTCTGTAACACATCTGCTCCTCATCTGTAAAACAAGTGAGGAACTTGGCTAAATGTTATTAGAGTTTCCTTTCATTCTAAAACTCCTGGAATTTTTCCCTAAAACTATGGGATAAATACAAAAATTCTCACCATGTGTTTGTTTGTTTAAGCACTGAGCCATGATAATGCCAACTAAATAAAGTATACCTGTAGACTGCTAGTTAGTTGCAACCTCCTGTTAGTTACTAGTTGTTCAAAACTAGAACAATTCTAAGGAAACGATGTGACCCGAAAAAGGAAAAAAGTAAAAAATAAAACCCATTTAAGATACTACCAAGAAAAGGATCCATACAGATGTGCCTTTATGGAGAAGTAATAATAGTAGAACACTCTATTCTGTTTATCCTCTGACTGGAGATAACCAACAATGCCTTAGTTGAACAGAGTCTACCCACCATAATTCTACTTGAAAGAATGATGGAGGAAGCTTGGGAAGAAAAAGTGATCCTCATGGAAGAAAAAAATTACTCAGGCTTGACCTATAACATCTCCATATAAGCCCAACAGGAGGGAGGGTGGGTGAACTGACTCACAGCCTAAGATCTGAGTTCTGGAAGAGCTCTTATTTTAACTTGTTTTCCAACTGAGGCTATGGTGTGGGGTGAGGGACTAGGGAGGAGGAGGAAGCTGGCAATTATTTTGTTGGCAGCTTTAGCCCACACACTCCCCGGTGAGTACATTAAAACTGCAATGCAAATGACATTAAGTGGTACAAAGTTGAATACTGTTTTACTTTAATAGAAATATATTTAACATCTATAACTTGTATATAAAAACCTATGAATTTTAAACATATTGTTGTCTAGGATGTTGAGAGAAACTAGGTAATTGATTTGAAGAAAATAGGCAGTCAACAGCAATCCTTGTGGTGTGCAGATATAGCAAACATCTTAAAGGTGACCCATGAATGGCCAAAGTGCGGCCATTGACTTTCTAACTTGTCAACTTCCTTGACTTTCTAACTTCCTGTCTCTGCGCATATGTTTGGATTTCACGTATGCTTTCATTTCTGCTTCTTTTGAGGGCATTCGAGAAGACACATTTTAAAAGTTAAAGAATCAATTTAAAATGCAAACCGCAGCTTCCTAGTTGTTTAAAGGGGGATTACCCTGCTTAGAACAAGGAAAAGTAAGGCTATGCACAGTTCTTTAAGACCAGGGATTTTGGCAGAAATGGTTTGCTGCAGGCACTGTTGAAACAGATTGGTTATAGCACCATGTCTAATAATACCAAGGAAAGCAAAGCTATGACAGGTGTCCAACTTGGCAGTCCTTCCCCCAGTAAGACCATTTAGTTTTTGGCAACCAAAAAATAAAGCTTCATCAGATATACATAAGAGATGATTCACAGCATCTAATCTCTAGACCTTACTTTCCTTCCTCCCATGGAGACAGGAAAGCCACAGCTCTTACCTGTAGAGACAGCATCACAGGACGATGTTTTCAAAGCACTCTTCCTGGTCACTAACTCCTATAGGTTGGAGAATTCTCCTGTTTCTTCAGTGGTAAGGAATAACAGTGTTAATACAGATGTTCTACATCAGGTGGAGATCAAGCCTTTTGACCCTTAGGTGATTTTAGGTGGAAAAATGTAAATTCTTAAGTACATCACTGTTACAGAGATTTATCAGTTTGAGCTATGGAAATTACGACAGATACTAAAATGTCTTTTTTTTTTCACTGAAAAATGGTCAATCTTGAAAGGGACATTCTGTTGCTTCAGAGCTGTAGTACAGAGCACTGGTTTTGCGGTCATACTTAACCTCCAGCTAGTTAGCTATTTGGCCCTAGGAATGATATTAAACTTCTCTAGGCTTCAGGTTGCCTCTGCAAAATAAAATAATAAGAGACTAAAATTTAAAAGGTATGTGTAAATATTAAATGATATGATATATTAAGTGCTTAAGAAAGCAACCCACACATTTAAGATTAAAGGCATTATTTTTGCATTGATCTCATACATACAAGTTGCAAGGTCAATTTGGTTGTGTAGCCAAAATCCGGAAATGTCACATTTTCTCACCTAGCCATACTTTTATTAATGTCGTTCATTAAATTTCTACCTTATTTTTCTGTTTTGCTCTGTTTCATTCTGTATTATCTTCTCTTAAGACCCTGTAGTCGCTTGCATCATTTCCCTGCCCAGTGGAGGATGT
This sequence comes from Balaenoptera physalus, assembly GCF_965194825.1. Taxonomy (NCBI): domain Eukaryota; kingdom Metazoa; phylum Chordata; class Mammalia; order Artiodactyla; family Balaenopteridae; genus Balaenoptera; species Balaenoptera physalus. The sequence goes on from NC_138886.1 coordinate 46,550,519, forward strand.
TGGCAGCCCAGGTTTTTGTTGTATTTCACTTTCAGAGATGTATCCTCAGACCCTTAAATGTGGCACTGCACCTCTTTTTTGTATTGTCACCTTTTAAAAAAGGTTGATTCATTTAGCTGTGCACCGGCATGCTGTTAGAAAGAGGCTCTCACAATCCACTTGGGAGAACAAATAAAATCTTCCAGCCTCTGCTGATGCATAATCAATAAGGACCTGGGTGTTTCAGATTTTACTTATCTTATAGCTACCTCTGCAGCATAAAGGGAGATTAGAACACGCAAGGATTCTGGGGATATTCATAAACTTGGCTGAGGGATTTTGGTTTCTGACTTAATAGGCCCACGGTGAATATTTTTATTGTTTTTCATCTACTGGGGATAAATGATCAATTTCCCTCAAGACATCCAATGTTAGCACCTGATTTACTCCTCAGTTAGCAGGTTCCCATCCTTATCTCACTCCTGTTTCTAGCAGTGCTTCTGAGAGGATACAGAAACAGACGTTTCCTGATTTGACAGTTGGTGAAAGGTACTGCAAACTTTTCACTATATTATTTTGTCTTTATCATTTAACAAAATAGGTAACTCAAATACTAACTGTATGACTTTCCTAGGGCTGCCATAACAAAGTACCACAGAGTAAATGGCTTAAAGAACAACAATGTATTGTAATCCTGGAGATGGAAGTCCAAGATCACTGTGTTCACAGGGCCATGCTCCCTCAGAAGGCTCTAGGCAGGATTTGCTCCAGGCTTCTCTTCTAACTTCTGACGGTTCCCTATCTTGTGGCAGCATGACTCCAGTCTTCATTTGGCTTTCTCTCCATTTGAGGGTCTGTCCCTGTGTCCAAATTTCCCCTTTTAATAAGAATACCAGTCCTATTGGATTAAAGGCCACCCGTACACCAGTATGACCTCATGTTCACTAATTACATCTAAAAGGCTCTATTTCCAAATAAAGTCACAATTCAACCCATAACACAATTGAACACGTAAATTCATTTATGAATTAATTACTTTATTCTAAGACCTAGTCTATAATAAGAGCTTATTTTTTCAGATTGGTCTCTGGTAGATGAGTTTATAGCATAGGACTCCCAGGGATTTCATTCAGGATGCCGAGTGATAGAAACACCTGGAAGAACACAGGGACAATATTTCTTGACCGTGAGCTGACTGTACAAGGAGAAATAGCATCTATCTTTTCAATGCTGTGGCTGAGGTTCACAGTGTACAACGTCCAAGCATTCCCAGCAAATGAGCAAAGCATGTAAGGTTTTCATATGCAACACTGATTCACAACACAATAGCACATCTGCACTGTATAAAAAGTCTAGATAGACCACTTCATGAATTACACCTAAACTGAGGTGTAAAATTGTGAATATGTTAACTGCAATTCAGATAAATTAATCATCAATTCTTAAATCCTCTGATTCCTATTTCATAAAAGAGTGAACTTGATATAGATGTCCATCTCTTCATCCAGCCACTCTAAATTCTTTAAACTTACAGAGGTGGGGCCTCACCATTTACATCGGCATACGGAATTTAGTGAAAAGTGTGGGCGATGGATTTTTGGTGTGCCTTTTACCCACAGCAGCAGAGCTTTATCTGGGAGACAGTCCCAGATAAAGCTCTGCTGCTGTGGGTAAAAGGCACACCAAAAATCCACTCGGCTCTTTCAGAACTCATTAAAGTACACTGGTACTTCCAAACAGAACTTGGAATTTGAAATGGCTTTTAAAAATGCAACATATTCATTCAGTATAAAATAAATGGTTTGTTAAAAGATTTTTTTAACAAAGTTTAAGAGGCTGAGTCATAGCAAGAAGTCTTAAATCCTATTGGCTTATTTTGATTGCATTTGCAAGTACCTCATGAAAATGTGCAAATCAGCCCATCTCAGCATTTCAGGCTTCCTGTTGATTGTGTGACGGAGTTGCCAGGCACATGACACATTTATTTTACAGCACTGCATGATGAACTCACAGGGTTTTACCTCCAGGACTGAAAGTCCTTAATTTGTTCTTTGAGGAACAGTCTGTTTTCATCAGGAGACACGCTTTGGTTGATCAAGCAATTCTACAGAGAGTGACATTAAAGAAAAAGAATCTGGGGATAAGGGTTAGCAAGGAAGTATCTGCCCAGCGCCTGTGAAAACATAACAGTTCTTATTTTCCAATTAAACACATTTATTCATTTTTAAATGAAGTTTCCAGAATATGCCTACATCCAGCACAATAGCAATCTCCAGGGCAAAGAAAAAAATGAAACAAAGCACAGGAAACATTGATCATTGAATCTGTACTGAATGCTCTGTTTAAGGGAAGTCATGTAAATGTCAAGAAATATATAACACATTTAAAACATGGTTTGGGTAAAACATTACTCTCTGCTTAAGTATCTATTATCATTTTTCTATATCCACTTTAAATATGTTGTGGGGTAAGAAAAATATATGTACAATAGATATTGTTTTTCTGGTTGGTATTAGAATTAGGGAATATCTTGATGTATTCATTTGATATATACATATATATTTATTATTTATCTCCTCCATGTCAGCCACTCACCCCCCAAATACCTCTTCAGACATTGAAGATTCAGGGCTGAAACGACAGACACTCTCCCTCCCCATGTGGAGCCTACGCTCTAGTCTGAGCTCATCTTAACAAGCCACTGGGGGCAAAGGTGAGGTTTGGGGGGCTGGGGTGAGGAAAAAACAAAAGAGCCTCATAGTGTGCTCAGGATAGGAGAGGAGCATTAATTTAGGGACGGGGCAAGCACAAAATCAACTAAAGGGTTTAGTGGAAAGAGAGGAACAAGAATAAGGTAAAAAGCTGAAACCTGAGGTAGTGAAAATGCCTGAGAAACACTGAAAAAGCAGACCAGTTAATATCCAATTTTAAAATACCTGTTGAACAAGTATTTTGTCATTACCTGTGAATAACCAGAATAATCCACTACACACCTGGAGCTACCACCAGACATAGAGAACTGGCATTCAGAAGAAGCTAGAAACTGGAGCAGAGATGTCTAGTAAACATTGCACACAGGGTAGCTCAAGGGACTCGGGTGGGTCTGAGTGTGAGATGAAATCTGATCTTAAAGGGCACAGTGGGGCCCCAAATGGAAGCCATTATAGAAATCTCTCCCACTCTGTGTATGTGTGTGTGTGTGTGTGTGTGTGTGTGTGTACATACCTGTGTATAGTTATTTATCATATATAAATAATTACCTTTAAATGAGAATTTAAACTTGAATCCCAAATTCAGCAGCCAACCATTCCTGTTCGGTTTCTTAAGTTGTAAAATTGAGCATGCCTGGAGCTTCCTGACGTCACAGAGCCTCAGTATTCACATCTGTGCAATAGAGGGTATCTCTTTCTGTTCCACAGGACATTTCTGAAAGCCAAATTCAACAATACACATTAAAACAATTTGTAGATTGCCGCCTGCTGAACAAGTAATGATAGTAATAACTTTTTTTTTTTTTTCCCAGTCCCAGGTTTGTTTTTTTTTTTAACTTTGGGTTTATTTATTTATTTATGGCTGTGTTGGGTCTTCGTTTCTGTGCGAGGGCTTTCTCTAGTTGTGGCAAGCGGGGGCCACTCTTCATCGAGGTGCGCGGGCCTTTCATTATCGCGGCCTCTCTTGTTGCGGAGCACAGGCTCCAGATGCGCAGGCTCAGTAATTGTGGCTCACGGGCCCAGTTGCTCCGCGGCATGTGGGATCTTCCCAGACCAGGGCTCGAACCCGTGTCCCCTGCATTGGCAGGCAGATTCTCAACCACTGAGCCACCAGGGAAGCCCAGTAACAACTTTTATTTGTACACCTCTGAACTCTTTTAAAGCTCTTTACCATATATTATCTTCTTTTCTGTTCACAACCACTCTGCAAGACAGACCTTACTGATCCTATTGAAAGGCAGCAAGACAAAGCTCCAAGAGGCTAATTGAGTATCTCAAAGTCACACAGCAAACGTGAGAGGTCACTTCATATTTCAAGAGCTGCACTTTTCCACAACATGCATTTTTTTAGCCATTTAATGAGATGTTAGATAATCTGCCTCAGCTTCACCTAACCCATTTTGCCTCTGACAGTGAACCAGCTCTGTACAAATGACCCACTGTCAGAGATCTTGAACTATACAATCTTTCTATTTAGTTAAAAACAAATATTCAGAGGTATGGAGAAGGCAGACTAAAAAGTAGGAAAGTGGAGAAGATGTTGAAGTTTAAAACAGAGCTCTTATCATGCTGGGTAATTGCTTTCCATAGGGTTTTTTTTTTTAAGCAGAAATTATAGATCCGTAATATGCTAATGAACATTCACACTCACAGCGTGCGCTGTAATGACTCTGGTGGAGAAGTACGCAGCTTCCATTCACTTCTGAACAGGCTGCCAGATGAAATCATACCTAGTTTCAAGCAATCATAGATTAAATGATATCGGTACCTTACTTTAAAATACGCACACACACCCACCACCACCATAAAATAATATCCTTAATTACAATAAAATAGAAATCTAATCAGAAAGGAAAAGGAATCTTTAGAGCAAATTGTGAAATGACCCCCAAATTAAGCATCTTATAAGGTTAAACAAAGCAGAATAAGTTGGGGATCTGAGGGCAACCTCATTCTCATTCAAGTTTGCTGTCAATCGCAATTCTTAAAATGCCAGAACCTGAGAGACATAACATCAATAAAAAAATGTTGTAGTGATATTAAGCACAGGACAATCCTCTTAACACTTTCTCTAGACCAGTACAACTTCTCACCTCTCAATATGGATCAGTTGGAATGTGGGTGTGTTTTACGTATATGTGAATAGACTACCCAGTCTAGCCCCTGCCACCCGTTCCCTCACAGTAACACAGTTGCCAGCATCTCAGATCTGAGCACACTGGACTTAAATAATTTACTAATTGTCTTGCCACATCATTTTGCCAACTGATAGGAAAAAACCCCGTCAGTAAGCAGCTGATTATTTTTATTATTCCTCTGTCTGTGCTGTGTGACTGCAGTATGGTACAGCCATGAATTCATGAGATGCTGTCACCTCTTTCTTCCTCCGTTTTCTCTACTTAGGACTAAAATGGATTTGGCTATTTGTCCTAATTTGAGTCTATATTGCTAGTGCCCTTCCTGAAGATAAAGTTCATTCTGCTCTCTTTTCCCTCCTTCTGAAGAATTCCATGCAAGGCTGAGACAATACTTTCTCAGTCCCAGAAATATACATCTCATCTAGTTCCCCAATTTAAGGCAGTTTTATAATTATGCATGCATGGATGTACAAGTGAATGTACAGATATATGTCTCAGTTTGGGTTCCTCCAGAACCTTGAAATAAGGATTGAGCACAAATAGTTGGTTTGGAACATTATCCCAGGAAATATTAGTGAAGGAGGGCAGTCATAGGTTGTGTTAATTCTCCTTTTGCTTTGCAGGAGAGCAGACCTGGCTCCAACTATCAAAAAAGCTGCTGGGCAAAGACAAGCAGAGTGTGTTATGTAGAAGTCAGAACGCTATGCATTACATGGGAAGGCCCTGAGGAATATAACCGGGCACCAGCAGCATTTGCTTCAGGATAGATATAACCCCCAAATGGGGTAATAATATAGAACACACATGTCAGGGTGCTGTTAGGATAAAATCAACACATATGTATAGACCACTAGGATCTGTGTGTGATAAGTATTCAATAGGCATGTTATGCCTATGATTATTATGATTATGATATTATTTTATCAATTTGTCATGTCTTCATTTTTATTCTGTTAGTTATATTTCATCTCTGTGCTTTTTTAATATATTTCTTGCTTATTTCATAAGTTATTTTAATGACTTACCATTATAAATAAATTGTAAAAAATTTTAAATGTGACAAATAGAGAGATACAGTTGGAAATACAGACTGGAGCAATGAATGGGACTAAAAGCACATATCACAGTGACCTACACGTTTGTCATGACAGATATATTACATATATAAGTATATAGATATTTCTTTATAAGCCGTTTAAAAGACAAAATCAGCAAGATTGCAAGCCAGAGCTAGTTTCTTATTAAATCTGAGCAAAGAGGCCAAGAAAGGATTGAGAATCTCTTCTGAAGTCAAGGGGCCTGGGTGTTTCAAGGTCCAAAGATAACATAAGGAAAATATTGGCCCCATATTCCATAAAAATTGTATTCTTTTACCAGAGACATAGAACACATCAACATTTGATATGTTTCCATTTATACAGAAATGCAGTGTGTGGGTAGTCATGTGAGATGTGTCCTGCTTCTGAAATTCCAAATAACTTTAGCCTGCCGAAGGTAGGTCTGTTCTAATAGACTCATACAGCCCGTAGATGTTACCCATGGAAAAACTGCTCTCATCAGAACCACTAATTGAGATTAGTGGTTCTCAAACTTTCTTGGTTCATGACACTGTTAATGTTTCATAATACATCTTTGGCACCGAGACCAGAATTAATACTGCACAGTTCCATGTATTAAGTAGTTAGCTCCAAGCAATTGAAAAAGTATTTATGGTTCTAACAATGTAGCAATCATTAAAAAATACACATAAATTTAAATAAAAAAATAATATTTTTATTTATCTCTTACCTAATACTTATAATGGAATCTGCTTTCTGTTGGACACTGCATGCTAACCCTATTTGCAAATTCCAACTCTTGCATTCCTTCAACTAAGAATAATCTCTGGCTTCGGAGCCCGTGTTTCTTACCTGTGATGGCAAGTGAGAAGTCCCAGGGAATCAACGTCCCACAAGGGCATTCCCAACCACCCAGTGGTAAGAGTTGGTGTATAAATACTCCAGTTCCCTTAGCTATGAAGGGGCGTAACTCTGAGATGTTTGTTCTAGTCTGTCTCCCTGAGTTCCCTAATGGCATTAAGCTTCAGTTACCTACAGTGGGAGTTTGCATGATAATGTACCCTTTTAATGGCTGCCTTCTCTTCTGTTTTTCTAGTGTTTGCTGGAATCACCTCCTAATCAATACCCTTCTATACTCAAACCCTTTCTCGGGGTCTTTTCCTGGAGGAAATCAAACTAACATGAATTAATGACTCATCAGCCTTACACCATGTGCTAACAATTCTTTCCTCATAAAGTTTCTCACTTCTTTCCTTTGCTTTTTATCACAGATGCTAACCTGAAGTGTTATGTATATGACAGGCACAGTTAATCATTATATTCTCACAGTGCCTAATCACACTAATATTCACTCAACTGAAATACATCAAGCACCCATGTTTTATATACTGTGCTCAGTGCTGAAAATAACAATATAAATAAATATAAATAGGACATACAATTCCTGCCTTCAAAAGTTTATAGTCTCTGGAGAAGAAAAACTTATGAACTGATGACTACTAATATTAAGTAAATGCTTGAAAACCCTTAATAAATAGTTCCTGAATACTTGAATAGACATCCTTCATGTCGCCATAATTGTCTTTTTTTTAACTGTTGTTGTCTTCTTCTTTATCTCTTCATACAACAGTGTCAGAAAGGAGCAAAAGCAGTGGGTATAGGTCATAAGTCACATGTTAGGAAAATCCCCCTTTTTTGTCTCTGCAGTCAATGTAGGGTCTGTTTGGTCCATTTGTTTAGAATAATGCATTGTGAGACCAAGATTATAAATCTCACTTTGGGTAGACATATGGAAAAAAATCATGAAAGAATTAACACCAATCCATCACCACTGCTAAAGAAACAGCTTAAAAATCACTCATGGTGGGATAATAGCATCATGCTTATTAGTAAAGGAGATTGAGTCATGAAAAAATCACGTGGAAATCTTCCCCCTTTCCCAAATTATCTCCACTCATTAATAATAAAGGTCCCTTGGGGGCTTCCCTGGTGTCGCAGTGGTTGAGAATCTGCCTGCCAATGCAGGGGACACGGGTTTGAGCCCTGGTCTGGGAAGATCCCACATGCCGCGGAGTAACTGGGCCCGTGAGCCACAATTACTGAGCCTGCGCGTCTGGAGCCTGTGCTCCGCAACAAGAGAGGCCGCGACAGTGAGAGGCCCGCGCACCGCGACGAAGAGTGGCCCCCGCTTGCCACAACTAGAGAAAGCCCTCGCACAGAAACGAAGACCCAACACAGCCATAAATAAATCAATAAATAAAAATGTTTTTAAAAATAAATAATAATAATAATAAAGGTCCCTTGGGAAAGTCCTCTTCAGTGATCAGAGATCAATAAAGTGCTACCTGGGTCCATATACATTAAGTTGAGCAGTCCTTTGCCAGATTACCCATGATTCCTCATATGGAATTAAGTTAAACAGCTAGCTAGCTAGATATACATAAAGACATATATTGAAGGATATAATGAATTCTTAATTCCTTGCTCCCCATCAACAACAAAGATAAAATAAAATGACTTTAAAATAATTAGGAGTTATTTTCAATTTAGCTATATTTTCACCAAAGGTCTAGATAGGTCTTGTTAGGGGAGTAGAAAGAAAATAAATATACTATTACATACAATATCATAAGGCAAGTTATATAGTGACCATGATCTCAACTAGTGGTCACAGTTTGAAGCCATCGAATATCAGGAGTTGGTAAAAGAGAGCAAAGAGGCTGCCACAAGGAGGACTTGAAAGGAAGGTCATACTTCCCTTGAACAATTTAATACTCTGTTGGTCTGATACAGCCTGCAATTTATGCCCTGGAATTAAGCGTTGAAGGAAGGGAGACTTGAAACTCAACTCAGAGGTTTCTTGAATGAATCATTGATAAGGAGATACTGTGTTTATATGGTTATGGTTGCCATGTTGCTATGGCTGCCCTGTCTAAACAAGGGACAAGGTAAACAGGAAGCTTTTCATTGCCCTCCCATCTCCTTCAGCTTCAGACAGCAAGAAAATTGAGTTATCTACACCCATGAATGCTTTCACACAGACACATACACAACACACACACACAGAGGCAAGAACATTTTAAACCCCTATAGTACCTACGTCCCTGACAATTTTCAAAGGCTGTCACTGGTTAAATACCAGGAATTAACAAGTGGAGATGAAATTTGTATTACATCATATTCAATAACTATGCATCATTGCCAAGGACAAAAGGACAGGAATCATTTTAGAAAAATACACTTTAATTTTTTTCTTAATTATTTGTAATGACCTTTTAGAAATAGTAGTAAATTAACTGTCCCTTTCACCTCTTTCTTAGAATCTATATCCCAAACTCAGAAACACTACACATCTTACATTTTGTAGTATCTTCTGGTAGTACTTCTAAAAGGAAAGAGGTTTCGGGTTTTATGTGTTTGTACAATTTGGGGGATTTTAAATGGGTGCATTGAAGCAGGGAGAATAAATAATAGGTTTAGCAAAACCCCCCTATTTTGAACTAACTAAAAGGGAACGTTCTGAATTAATGACTATGTTGAAGTCCATGCTATCTTTTTCCCTCCTGAGTATGTTCAGTACCTCACACTAGGCTAATAAAATGTTGCCTAGAAGCAGTCATTAGAGAAACTATTTTACTAAATAAGAATGTAAATAAGAATAAGTCACAATTTGTAGTGTATCGATTGTTTTAAGGGAATATTCCAAAGTACAATTTACATAAACCAATTAAAGGCAACCCTAACAAACTAGTTTACATGATAAAATCAAGCCATGGGCTCTTATAACTAGAGAACTAATAGTCCAAGTGTTGTTAGACATTTACATAGCAAGCCTAATACAAATGTTTCATTTCAATAAACACTATACATCTACAGTCTTGATATTACACCCATTTTACTTATATTGGACAAAGAAAAGGAGCATTGAGAATTCTCCATACACAGATATATACATACACCCATCCTTTGTTGATATTTAGCACAGAAGAAATAAAAATCTCCTGCATATTTTGCTCTTGTTATCTAGGGCCTATAAGAATACCATAAAGGGTGAAAAGTAGACCATCTAGAAAAAAAAAACTAACATACTGATCACAAATAAATGGCCCCTCTGGAAACAAAACAAAGATAAATAACAAAAATAGTCTTTTTATCTCCCAGGGAATAATAATTTAAAATACATTTTTAAGATGTAAAAATCATGATATCAAAGACCAAACCAAAAAAAAAAAAAAAAAAAAAAACTGTTGCAATTGATAGTTATGGTCAAATGCTGATGAATCAATTCAAGGTAAAGTAGAAATGAGAAGACAATTAAGACAGCATCTTTAAAAACACGATTCTACTAATCATACTAGGAGACCAGACAGCAGGCAAATGCCAAGAAATACGGGTCTGATGTCTGCTCTTGCCCGGACATTTGTGTTCAAGAGTAATGTAATTTTTTAAATGTGAGAGATAACAGTGCCTAGTCAGAGAAAACAATACATTTTAGGTGTGTAAGGAAGACTTTTCCTTGACAGACAAGGATAGCAAACAGTTACTGGACTGATTCAGGATAACTTACCACCAATTCTATAAAAAAGATAATTTTTAAAATCATACAAAAATATATAGTTCTTTATTTTAGTTTCAGCCAATCTCTATTCATCAGTTATCAATAAGGAAAACACGTGAATTATTTTTGTCATTAACAAAACACTTAAATTTCCTCCACTGCTCCTTTTACTGTTTTAACTGGTATTTCAGAGGATCGTATGCAGCCTCCAAGCCAACATCAAAGATGCAAGAGGTGAAATGATTTGCTCGTCCCATAAATATTTGGAAACCGGGCTTCAACTAGAATGAGCTATCTTGATTGTATCTCTAAGAGAACTTAGTGGAGTGAATGTTTCTTCTGTGCAGAGATAGAACAATAGCTGACAGAGACAATAGCAGCTCATGTTTCCTTTTTTTCCTCATCAATGTCACAGAATCATCAAGAGTTAAGTATCCTGGCACAAACCACATTACAATAATCAGCTGCCCAACAGGATGGGTCTTTTACTAAAATGGAGAGAGTCTGAAGAGAGTACATCTTGAGCCTTTCAGAGTAGTTAGTCCTTGGCTTCTCTGCTAGGATGGTAAAGAAGAGTCAGGTTTCATTAATGTCAACTCTGATAAAATTGCTGGGGACATGGGGACTTCAATTGTAGAGAAGTGGAGTAAGTCTACCAATTCTCTTAAAACCAACATCTAACAAAGCTTTCTGAAAATATCACATATGGCATGTATCAACCTATGACATGTGGCCAATAACAACAGGTATAAATTTAACTTGGGAAATTTGATATGAAAGGCATACTAACTCATTAATAATGTGCATTATTCAACTCTAGAGACAATACATGAGTAATTAGGCATGACACAGTCAGTGGACAGTTTCGACCACCAGTGCTGTCATGATCAGGGGTGCAATGCAGGAATTTACCGTGGGGGAGATGGAGGTGTACATTTTGAGTTGTTGGGGATGTGTTTGGCAAAGGTCTTCCAAGAGACTTGATAGTGAAAGGAGCCGCCTTGCCTACGTGTCAAGATTACACAGGAATGAGGAGGCTGGTAGCAGGGAAGAAATAGAGCTTTATTGCTGTTGAGAGATATATTTTCATTGGAAGGGAAGTCAACGGTGGATAAATAATATTGTTTAAGGAGTAATAATGTTGTCATCTACTAGAACTGGCTATCATCCGTGGGCAATGCCCAGCACTGGGTAACATAGAAAGAATGATAGAAATGACAATTATAGTCCTTCCATCAAGAAACTTACATTAGACTCTATTATATTAGAGACATCCACAAACTAAAAGAGGCTATAAGAATGCATAGCAGTATGCATAAGATATAGTTACCAAAAAATGTGCTGAAGATAATTATCATTATTGTTTAAAAAGGAAGTTTAGCATTAATAAGGGACAAGTCAAGAAAGGCTATAAAGAATTAAAATAAGAGCGGGCCAATTGAATTTCAAAGTGAAAAAGGAAAGACATGCATGCAAGGAGTGAGGTAAAAGTAGGTGTAGGTAGTAATGATCACACTCTTTCAGGAGGATGTTGAGTAAATAGATTGGACTGAAGCATTGGATTCTAGACTGTGGACTTCTTGATTGTCATGCTGAAAATGGTATGATGTTGTAGAACAGTGGTATCCAATAGAACTTTCTGTGATGAGAGACATGCTTTATATTGGTGCCGTCTGATGTTGTAGGAGTATGTGGCTATGGAGCACTTGAAATGTGGCTAGTGTAACTGAGAAATGGAATCTTAATTTTATTTAATTTTAATTAATTAAAATTTAAATTTAAGTGGCCACATGAGGCTAGTGGTGTCAGTGTTAAACAGCACAGCTCTAGAGAGTAGGGAATCACTGCAGGTTTTAATGTAGGTTTTAAGCAGGGAATGACAAGATAAATATATTTTAGGCAGATTAATTTGGCAGCAGTGTTTAGGAAAGTCAGGGGAAGAATGAGTAGTTCTTCTGAGATTGCACTAAATTTATAAATCGATCTGGGAGAATTGACATCTTTAAAATATGTCTTCCAATCATGAACATGATGTATTCTTCTATTTATTTAGGTTTTTCAATTTCTAAATGTCTCCTAACAGGTTTTATAAACTTATGGGAACACAGTGCAACAGTGCATAATAACAGAAATGTGGAAACGACCCAAATGTTCATCAAAATATAATGTGTGAGTAAAATATAAGGTAATAGTCTATTGCAATAAAAATTAAAGAGCTATAGCTATATACCACATTATGAATAATATTAGATAAATGAAGAGACAAAATGATATATATAGTATTACTCCATTCAAAAAGGGCACAATAACAGGCAAAACAAAATATTATTATTTATATGTATAATAAAATCATAGAGAAAAACAAAGAAATGATCTACTATAAAAGTCAGAATAATGATTTCTTTGACATGGAAGGGATGCAGTTGCAACATAGGGAATTTCTAGGGTTATTATTAAACCGGTTATTTCTCAATCAAGGTGGTTTGTGTAATAGGGCAGTTGCACTGTATACATTTAGAGATAAGTAAAGACATAGTAGCCATACAGATAAAGTTATTATTTACAACAAAAACAAACGTTGCTCAAATGCTTTGCTCTTACTGTCCACAAAATTTCTAGTTTTCTTTAATTCTATTACTTACACTGACATCAAAGCTATAAATACCTTGTTTATGCATTAAAAATCAGTTTAAAAAATTTTGCTACATATTGATTATAATTTGTCCCACTTGACAGTCTTTCATTGTCCTATTTCACACTTGTATAATTTCATATTGATGATGAATCTACTCTTATTGACTGATATTAAAACTTCCAATATCGATAAGATTCTGAAATCTGGTGAGCTGGCTAAGGCAAAAATAATGATCATCACAGAATACTTGACTATTAATTTTTTAAAAAATTCACTTCTCCCCTTCAAAACAAAACCAAAAAAAAGTAAGACTTCACAATAAGTATACATATTAAAAAATAAAAAGAATGTGGATCTGAGTCAGTGTCCAGAGTTCCCTGTATTTTATAAATTTCTAAAGGATATAATCCACGTGAAACTAACATTGGCATACGTCACCTGGATGGTTTAGGAAATAGTATAGCAAATGAAAAGAGAGATTAAGATTTTTCAGGGTTATAGAATTTGAATACAATAATCTCAGGGGCAGATAGAGGATTTAGAAGAGAAATCTTGCTTGCACTCGCTGAAATTTTCCTCCATTTGTTATTTAGTCACTCGCTGATTCCTTTAATAGCTTTTCAGTGGAAGAATTAAAAGAGAAGACTAGAGGATTGTTAGGGAAGTGACCAGAATGAGGGGGTGGGGTAGCTGCAGCCTCTTGGGAGAGAGGAGAGGATTCTGAAGAGGTGGGAAGAGAGTTATTAGACCCAACTATGGAAAGAAAATAAAAACATTCTGAATCCCGGAGGCCCGAGCAAAGGAAACCTTGGGGAGATTTTCTGGACCTGAAAAAGGAATAGCGGCTGAGAAGCAAAGGCCGGGTGCAATTTCCTGACGTGGAGGAAAACTGCAATAAGAGCCCACAAAACAATTAATCCCGAATGCTGAGAAATAGGTACACCAGAGGACTTGTCTTTGCTTTATTCTAGATTCTGGATGTGAGTTCACAGTCAGCAAAAGCATCTTTCTCCCCAGCCAGTAACAGCTCACAGCTAACGTATTAACTCCTTTCTGTTTATATAGCTATAAATAGTTACACATATCTTTATATAGTTTCAAAAAAAACCAAAAAAACCTTACCTTTATTTCAAATGAAGTTTTCACAAGAATCCACATTGTCTCCTGATTAACTCCTCTGCCACCATTAAGAAAGAAAAGTTATACCTATAAAGACTTCATGGTGTAAAATTTAAGTGGTGTGAAAAAGAAAGTGGTGTAGATCGGCCCTTTTTGAAAGCTTCTCTCTCTCTTTTTTTTTTTTTGCCTTCATTAATGGATTTAACATCATTAAATTGCAAAAGGCAGGACAGAAAGGTGATGTTTTGACAAAATGAGCTCGGTTGTTTGGAAGCAGCCCCTGAAGCAGTAGCTCTGAACTGGGGGCCTTGTGGATTTCTTCATAATGCAGATAAAACTTCATGATATATTTAAATCCTTTTCCGCAAACATTTCCCTGATTTGTTGCCAAGCTGTCACTGAATTTAGTAATCCAGACAGATTACCATAGAGGTTCTATTTTTAGGGTCCTTCTGTTAACTGCGGCAGTTGCAGCTGATCGGATTACAGCTACATCCTACCCATGTAAAATGCATTGATGCTTCAAGAGAAACCTGCGCTCCACTCCCGTAATTACAATGTCAGGATCATTGCTGGATATTTCTCTCTGAGTTTATTTTGTAGCTGCATTGTGGCCAATCCATTATCAACTCATGAGATGGTGTGTTTTCTTTTAGTTTTGTTCTGTGCCTTTCAATACTAGCTTACTATTGTGTGTATGTGTGTTTTGGGGGGGGGGAGGGTGGGTGATGGAAAATGCATGCTGTGGGTCACAGAGGACATGTGTAATTTCTCTGATTCTGAGGACAGGAAAATGTGTAACGCAGACATTACTCTCTCCTATAGATGACAATATCTCCATCTAGTGGTGAAAATGAGCTTAACCATCATATTATCTTCATTGTCAGAGGAGGAAAGAGGCAAATTTGCCTCAGAACGTAATTTGTATTTTACCTTTACCTAGAATATAAAATTTTTCTTAAGAAGAATAGATGTTCACTAAGCCAAATTGGACCCCTTCCTGCAGTCTTTGCAAGGGAAAAATAATTCCATTTACTTCAGGGAAAGTCTGGCCTCCAGAAACGACTCTCAATATCCAGGTATACAAAGTTGTCAATAATCTCTTTCATAATTTTTTACAAGGCTTTGGAAGGGAGACGGTTACAAAGTGTAATGAAATAACAAGTTGAATTAATGTCACATGGATTCTTGTATCTGGTCTAATAAGTAAGTTATCCAACACATTTCTCATCTCCCCATAAAACTATCTTTTATTGATTTCATAGTATTTACACTCCAGTGAATTAGTATATATTATAAACATATAAACAAGTAAATTACATTATTTTCTTGGAGGCATAAATGCTAAAGAAGAATGTTAAGATTTTCCCATTCTGTAAGTTATTGCAACCTCAATTAAAAAGCTCTTGTAATATAAAGTCAATAATTTAAGGCTGTCTTTTACAAATGTTGTTGATTACGTTATTGTTGTTTACTTTTGCAATCTCAGGATTGCTTTTAATTAATCTTCCAACTCCTATCAAGTTACACAGCTTTTAGTAACAAATTCATTTACTTAAGTATAGATAGCCCTCAGAGAACCAAGTTGGGGAAGACGGCCGCTGAGCTTGCAGCAGAGCTCCACCAGGTGGCAGCACTCGTGTGGGCATGTTTCAAATCCTGGTCTTTGTACTCGAATTCCCCCTTTTTTCGTGTGCCACAGGAATTTGATCTCTCTAGAAGGACTGAGTAGGGTAACCCAATGCAAAACAGTCAGATCTTTCAAGTCAGAATGCCAACTGATTTGTGTAAAACTGAGGATATTCCTTTCCTGAGTCTGTAATGTCAGACTACACAGAGATCAGAGACAGTTATGAAAATAAATACAAATACATGGGCATGTACACATGTCTATTTTCTAGTTCTGTGTGCTGAGCAACCATAAAAACAATCACACTCCAGTAGCTATGCACATCTAGTGACCAGATCTTGGTTCCTAAAATCATTCTCCTTAAAAAGAAATGAGAAATGGAGAAATGAGTGATTCCAGAGCTCATTTAGGGAAGTGCAAGATGAGCCTAGAGCATATTTTTTAACCAGAAAATATGGAAGTTCTCAGATAATGATAAGGACACGTCAAAATGACAGAGTCCAGACTGAAGAGGCTCCCATGGTCCAACATCAGACAATATGTACACCAAAATAAATTATAATATTAATAGATTATAAGAAATCAAGGCTATGATTGTCAAAGATAAACTGAGGAACTCTTCCAGAGCAAAGAAAACTAAAGAGACAGGACAACTAAACACAACGTGTGATTCTGGATTGCACCTTGGACCAGATATTGGGTGTTGGGGGGAGGATGGCTATAAAAGACATTAGTGGGACAATTGCAAAATATAAAATAGGTCTGAAGATTAGATAGGAATATTGAATAATGTTAATTTCCTGATTTTGATACTTATGGTTTTGTGAGAAAATATTCTTGTTTTCAGGAAACATATGCTGAGATATTTAGTGGTAAAGCCTAAAAGTTGCTTTCAAATGAATCAGAAAAAAGTGTGTGTGTGTAAAGAGAAAGAGAGGACAGAAATGAGGTAAAATGTTACAGCTATAGGGTCTGAGTAAAGTGTATATGAAAATTATTTGTACTATCCTTACAACTTTTCTATAAGTCTGACATTTTTCAAAATAAAGCAATTTAGAAATTTAGTGTCTAGAAAAATAATATTAACACAGTTCCTGGCACATACAATCTTCATAAGTGTCAAGTTTAGAATTCATGATTTCCATAGAACATTGTGAATTAATCATGCAGTATGATGAAATAAAGTAATATGTCCCTGCCATTCAACATTTAATAATTCACAAGGTGAAAAATAAAGTATCCGTATGTTATGTTTAAGTTAGAGGAGACACTTTAAAATGATGCTTACAAACTGTTAGTTTAAAAAACTGAAATGAGGACAGTATTTTTCCTTCCTTCCTTCTTATAATCTCCCTGAAATAATAGTAAATATACACAAGAAGAATAAATCACAGTGGTAAAAGAAAGAAAAGATGTCATCAACCAGCCACATAAATGTTGCATTTCTGTAATATAGAAAACTGGTAAAATCCTATTGATGGATATATTAGAATAGAGAAAATGACTCAAAACATGTGCAGGGGAAGCCTGAAAAAAGATAGGAACAATTTCTTTCTAATGAATCCCAAAGTGGCCAAGCTCAAGATTATCAAAAATGGGGGATGTAGGGGTGCAGAAGTTGTCAGAGGAATTAGTAAAAGGCTGAGTATAGAATGGCTGAGCCTCTGTATGGTCATGCTATAAACCCATAAACAATGGCACAAAAGGAGAAGGTAATCTTGTGGATACACCCTTCACTAGCTCCCTCTTGGGTGCAAATGAGTGAGAATGTCAACCATAGGGGAAAAGGCCAAGAGATTGCAGAGTTGTTGCCAGTTAACCTCTTGGCCAACCCTGAGGCCATATACCTCTAGGCTTTTTGTTATGAGCAGAAAATAAATTCTTAATGGTTTAAGCCATAATTCATCAAGCTTTCTTTTATCTGGAGCCAAAAATATTCCAAAATTTATCCAACATTTAAATGTGCCAATGCAATCATCAGAAAAACTCACAATAATAATATATGTAATAGACAAGCATTTGTAGGAGTAGGTGGGGCTGGGGAGATGGAGTAAGAAAGATATCTTCATGTTCCGCAGGAGAGATGTTAACAGATACTTTCTAAAGTTTATAAATTAAGAAATAGTTGTATAGGTTTGTAATACAAATTATTGAGTTAAAACATATTAAAATATAAATATTCAAATGGATTTACCCATAGAAAGTGGTGCATTCTGAAGCAATAGAAGAGCAAATTAGGAGAAAAGACTTGACTCAAATGCCATCGTTTCAAATAAAAGCAAACAAAATTTTATATGTTAAGAATATGAGATGAGAGAAGATACCATATAAGGTGATATATCATTTTCTTGATTTAATAACATGTGAATATTTATTTGTATAAGTTAAAAAATACGTAAGTACGTACAGTGATTATTTCCCATGTGTCTGTTGTGCAATTTTTTTCTCAAGAATGGACAAAAGAAAGCCAAAATATTTTTCTTTTTTTTTTTTTTCCCCTCTGCTCAGTTGAGAAAGAATAAAATGTTCGCAGTGTAAGGAAAATAATTTACTCAGTCTTTGAGAATAGATTTTAAAGATCCCTGGAAAGAAGTAATTGAATGATTATCTGATTTCATATGCTGTCAATGGGTGCTTTTTTTTCTCCCTCACATTTCCATTTTCAGTACTCTCTTTTCATTACTTCTCATTGTGTCAGGTACATACCCTCCATTTGGTGCTGATGGTCTTAAACATCTGAAAATCTTCCTTTAGAGTGTGACCTGACTTTAGGCAATCTACAGTAAATCCAAGAGTCCATTGGCACAGCACCGAGGACAAGAAGTAAAGAGTATTTAAAAGCAAGACCATTTATCCAAGGAAAAGGAATACTTTCTGCCAGCCTTCCGTTTTCAGATTACTAAATTCTAAATGGAGTTATTCATTCTTATGTGACAGTTTATGATGTTAATAGCCAGCAAAGTGCTTCTGCAAGTAAACACTACTGTTTTCTCTTGTGTGTTTGTTTCCTCCCCAGTGATAAGCAATGGCAGCAATCAGTGCCCTCACTATGTTTCTATTTGTTACCAGCACTGATGATTCTGGCAAAAGGTTGCTGTACCTTATCCCTTCTCTTGCAGACCCATTCACTTCTTTATCAGGACTAAACTTCCCTTTCAGGTTGAAAGTGTGGAGCTTTAGTTCCCCAGGGAACATCCAAGTGTTCAACAGGTCACTAGATGTGCAAGACTAGAGCTCTGGAGAATCAATCCCTAACACGTTAGATTTAAAGTTCATCAAAATATGGGTGAAGGATAAAAACATACATGTGGATGACATCATGTGACCATTAGTGAGCCAAGTATACCACCTTGGGTAATACCAATGCTGCAGACTGAATGTGTGTGTCCCCCTCCCCCCGCCAAATTCCTACGTCGAAACGTAATCCCCACGGTGATGATATTAAGAGGTGGGGCCTTTGGGATGTGCTTAGATTGTAAGAGCAGAGCCTTCATGAATGTGATTTAGTGTTCTTATAAAAGAGGCCCCAGAGAGACCCTTTGCGCCTTATGCCATGTGAGGTTACAGCAAAAAAGAGGACCTTATATGAACTAAGAAGAAGGTTCTCACCAGACACTAAATCTAGACTTCCCACTTCCAGAACTGTGAAAGATAAATTACTGTTGTGTATATAACCCTCCTAGTCTGTGGTGTTTTGTTATAGTGGCCCAAGGGGCTAGGTCAACCAATAGCACTTAAAGAGTAGGCAGAGGAAGAGGAACCCATGGAAGAGGAGGGATGGACAGAGGACCAGAAGGGACCAGAGGATTGAAGTCATGGGAGAAGGGGAGAGCAGACAAGAGCATGTCAAATGCAGCAAAGGAGCTCAGGAAAATAAGGACTAACAATGGTTATTGTATTTATTGACAAAGTCACTGCTGATGGGCCAGGGTCATTTCAGCAGAGTACTGAAGAATAAATGAGCAGGAAGCAGCAGTACCAGCTGCCGAGGTGAACTCTTGTCTGTAGTCTGGAAAAGAAGGATTTATGTGATTTTTAAAAATTTCCACTCCATTAATCGAGTGCCATGTACAACTGACTTAGGGAAAATGGATAAGTTAGCTTTCTAACACTTCACTTCAAATAAAAATATCAAACGTAATATATACCATCACTACTGCTTCCCTAGTACACATATAGCTTTTTCCCACTGTTGATAATTCTTTTATATTCTTTGAAAAGTGATTTTCCATATTTTCCATGCCTGCAGCTTATGTCTCCTGGGCTAGACTGTAAATCCTGTGAAGAAATAGAACATGCTTTCTAGTTCTTTTACTTTTTTTTTTTTTTTAACAGCTCTTTTTTTTTTTTTTTTTTTAACATCTTTATTGAAGTATAATTGCCTTACAATGGTGTGTTAGCTTCTGCTTTATAACAAAGTGAATCAGTAATACATATACAATATGTTCCCATTTCTCTTCCCTCTTGCATCTCCCTCCCTCCCACCCTCCCCATCCCATCCCTCTAGGTGGTCACAAAACACCGAGCTGATCTCCCTGTGCTATGCGGCTGCTTCCCACTAGTTATCTATTTTACATTTGATAGTGTATATATGTCCATGACACTCTCTTACCCTGTCACATCTCACCCCACCCCCTCCCCATATCCTCAAGTCCATTCTCTAGGAGGTCTGTGTCTTTATTCCCGTCTTGCCACTAGGTTCTTCATGGCCTTTTTTTTTTTTTTCCCCTTAGATTCCGTATATATGTGTTAGCATACTGTATTTGTTTTTCTCTTTCTGACTTACTTCACTCTGTATGACAGACTCTAACTCCATCCACCTCATTACAAATACCTCCATTTCATTTCTTTTTATGGCTGAGTAATATTCCATTGTATATATGTGCCACATCTTCTTTATCCATTCATCTGTCGATGGACATTTAGATTGCTTCCATGTCCTGGCTATTGTAAATAGAGCTGCAATGAACATTTTGGTACATGACTCTTTTTGACCTATGGTTTTCTCAGGGTATATGCCCAGTAGTGGGATTGCTGGGTCGTATGGTAGTTCTATTTGTAGTTTTTTAAGGAATCTCCATACTGTTCTCCATAGTGGCTGTATCAATTTACATTCCCACCAACAGTGCAAGAGTGTTCCCTTTCCTCCACACCCTCTCCAGCATTTATTGTTTCTAGATTTTTTGATGGTGGCCATTCTGACTGGTGTGAGATGATATCTCATTGTAGTTTTGATTTGCATTTCTCTAATGATTAATGATGTTGAGCATTCTTTCATGTGTCTGTAGGCCATCTGTATATCTTCTTTGGAGAAATGTCTATTTAGGTCTTCGGCCCATTTTTGGATTGGGTTGTTCGTTTTTTTGTTATTGAGCTGCATGAGCTGCTTGTAAATCTTGGAGATTAATCCTTTGTCACTTGCTTCATTTGCAAATATTTTCTCCCATTCTGATGGTTGTCTTTTGGTCTTGTTTATGGTTTCCTTTGCTGTGCAAAAGCTTTTAAGTTTCATTAGGTCCCATTTGTTTATTTGTGTTCTTATTTCCATTTCTCTGGGAGCTGGGTCAAAAAGAATCTTGCTGTGATGTATGTCATAGAGTGTTCTGCCTATGTTTTCCTCTAAGAGTTTGATAGTGTCTGCCCTTACACTTAGGTCTTTAATCCATTTTGAGTTTATTTTTGTGCATGGTGTCAGGGAGTTTTCTATTTTCATACTTTTACATGTACCTGTCCAATTTTCCCAGCACCACTTATTGAAGAGGCTGTCTTTTCTCCACTGTATATGCTTGCCTCCTTTATCAAAAATAAGGTGCCCATATGTGTGTGGGTTTATCTCTGGGCTTTCTATCCTGTTCCATTGATCTATATTTCTGTTTTTGTGCCAGTACCACACTGTCTTGATTACTGAAGCTTTGTAATATAGTCTGAAGTCAGGGAGCCTGATTCCCCCAGCTCCATTTTTCGTTCTCAAGATTGCTTTGGCTATTCGAGGTCTTTTGTGTTTCCATACAAATTGTGAAATTTTTTGTTCTAGTTCTGTGAAAAATGCCAGTGGTAGTTTGATAGGGATTGCATTGAATCTGTAGATTGCTTTGGGTAGTAGAGTCATTTTCACAATGTTGATTCTTCCAATCCAGGAACATGGTATATCTCTCCATCTATTTGTATCATCTTTAATTTCTTTCATCAGTGTCTTATAATTTTCTGCATACAGGTCTTTTGTCTCCTTAGGTAGGTTTATTCCTAGATATTTTATTCTTTTTGTTGCAATGGTAAATGGGAGTGTTTTCTTAATTTCACTTTCAGATTTTTCGTCATTAGTGTATAGAAATGCAAGAAATTTCTGTGCATTAATTTTGTATCCTGCTACTTTACCAAATTCATTGATTAGCTCTAGGAGTTTTCTGGTAGCATCTTTAGGATTCTCTATGTATAGTATCATGTCATCTGCAAATAGTGACAGCTTTACTTCTTCTTTTCCGATTTGGATTCCTTTTATTTCTTTGTCTTCTCTGATTGCTGTGGCTAACACTTCCAAAACTATGTTGAATAATAGTGGTGAGAGTGGGCAACCTTGTCTTGTTCCTGATCTTAGTGGAAATGGTTTCACTTTTTCACCATTGAGGACAATGTTGGCTGTGGGTTTGTCATATATGGCCTTTATTATGTTGAGGAAAGTTCCCTCTATGCCTACTTTCTGCAGGGCTTTTATCATAAATGGGTGTTGAATTTTGTCGAAAGCTTTCTCTGCATCTATTGAGATGATCATATGGTTTTTCTCCTTCAGTTTGTTAATATGATGTATCACATTGATTGATTTGCGTATATTGAAGAATCCTTGCATTCCTGGGATAAACCCCACTTGATCATGGTGTATGATCCTTTTAATGTGCTGCTGGATTCTGTTTGCTAGTATTTTGTTGAGGATTTTTGCATCTATGTTCATCAGTGATATTGGCCTGTAGTTTTCTTTCTTTGTGACATCTTTGTCTGGTTTTGGTATCAGGGTGATGGTGGCCTCGTAGAATGAGTTTGGGAGTGTTCCTCCCTCTGCAATATTTTGGAAGAGTTTGAGAAGGATAGGTGTTAGCTCTTCTCTAAATGTTTGATAGAATTCACCTGTGAAGCCATCTGGTCCTGGGCTTTTGTTTGTTGGAAGGTTTTTAATCACAGTTTCAATTTCAGTGCTTGTGATTGGTCTGTTCATATTTTCTATTTCTTCCTGGTTCAGTCTCGGCAGGTTGTGCATTTCTAAGAATCTGTCCATTTCTTCCAGGTTGTCCATTTTATTGGCATAGAGTTGCTTGTAGTAATCTCTCATGATCGTTTGTATTTCTGCAGTGTCAGTGGTTACTTCTCCTTTTTCATTTCTAATTCTATTGATCTGAGTCTTCTCCCTTTTTCTCTTGATGAGTCTGGCTAATGGTTTATCAATTTTGTTTATCTTCTCAAAGAACCAGCTTTTAGTTTCATTGATTTTTGCTATTGTTTCCTTCATTTCTTTTTCATTTATTTCTGACCTGATCTTTATAATTTCTTTCCTTCTGCTGGCTTTGGGGTTTTTTTGTTCTTCTTTCTCTAATTGCTTTAGGTGCAAGGTTAGGTTGTTTATTCGAAATGTTTCCTGTTTCTTGAGGTAGGCTTGTATTGCTATAAACTTCCCTCTTAGCACTGCTTTTGCTGCGTCCCATAGGTTTTGGGTCGTCGTATCTCCATTGTCATTTGTTTCTAGGTATTTTTTGATTTCCCCTTTGATTTCTTCAGTGATCACTTCGTTATTAAGTAATGTATTGTGTAGCCTCCATGTGTTTGTATTTTTTACAGATCTTTTCCTGTAATTGATATCTAGTCTCATAGCGTTGTGGTCGGAAAAGATACTTGATACGATTTCAATTTTCTTAAATTTACCAAGGCTTGATTTGTGACCCAAGATATGATCTATCCTGGAGAATGTTCCATGAGCACTTGAGAAAAATGTGTATTCTGTTGTTTTTGGATGGAATGTCCTATAAATATCAATTAAATCCATCTTGTTTAATGTATCATTTAAAGCTTGTGTTTCCTTATTTATTTTCATTTTGGATGATCTGTCCATTGGTGAGAGTGGGGTGTTAAAGTCCCCTACTATGATTGTGTTGCTGTCGATTTCCCCTTTTATGGCTGTTAGTATTTGCCTTATGTATTGAGGTGCTCCTATGTTGGGTGCATAAATATTTACAATTGTTATACCTTCCTCTTGTATCGATCCCTTGATCATTATATAGTGTCCTTCTTTGTCTCTTGTAATAGTCTTTATTTTAAAGTCTATTTTGTCTGATATGAGAATTGCTACTCCAGCTTTCTTTTGATTTCCATTTGCATGGAATATCTTTTTCCATCCCCTCACTTTCAGTCTATATGTGTCTCTAGGTCTGAAGTGGGTCTCTTGTAGACAGCATATATATGGGTCTTGTTTTTGTATCCATTCAGCCAGCCTGTGTCTTTTGGCGGGAGCATTTAATCCATTTACATTCAAGGTAATTATCGATATGTATGTTCCTATTCCCATTTTCTTAAATGTTTTGGGTTTGTTATTGTAGGTGTTTTCCTTCTCTTGTGTTTCTTGCCTAGAAAAGTTCCTTTAGCATTTGTTGTAAAGCTGGTTTGGTGGTGCTGAACTCTCTCAGCTTTTGCTTGTCTGTAAAGGTTTTAATTTCTCCATCGAATCTGAATGAGATCCTTGCTGGGTAGTGTAATCTTGGTTGTAGGTTTTTCTCCTTCATCACTTTAAGTATATCCTGCCACTCCCTTCTGGCTTGCAGAGTTTCTGCTGAAAGATCAGATGTTAACCTTATGGGGATTCCCTTGTGTGTTATTTGTTTTTTTTCCTTTGCTGCCTTTAATATGTTTTCCTTATATTTAATTTTTGACAGTTTGATTAATATGTGTCTTGGTGTGTTTCTCCTTGGGTTTATCCTGTATGGGACTCTCTGTGCTTCCAGGACTTGATTAACTATTTCCTTTCCCATATTAGGGAAGTTTTCAACTATAATCTCTTCAAATATCTTCTCAGTCCCTTTCTTTTTCTCTTCTTCTTCTGGGACCCCTATAATTCGAATGTTGGCGCGTTTAATGTTGTCCCAGAGGTCTCTGAGACTGTCCTCAGTTCTTTTCATTCTTTTTTCTTTATCCTGCTCTGCAGTAGTTATTTCCACCATTTTATCTTCCAGGTCACTTATCCTTTCTTCTGCCTCAGTTATTCTGCTATTGATCCCATCTAGAGTATTTTTAATTTCATTTATTGTGGTTTTCATCATTGCTTGGTTCCTCTTTAGTTCTTCTACGTCCTTGTTAAATGTTTCTTGCATTTTGTCTATTCTGTTTCCAAGATTTTGGATCATCCTTACTCTCATTATTCTGAATTCTTTTTCAGGTAGACTACCTATTTCCTCTTCATTTGTTAAGTCTGGTATGTTCTGACCCTGCTCCTTCATCTGCTGTGTGTTTTTCTGTCGTCTCATTTTGCTTATCTTACTGTGTTTGGGGTCTCCTTTTCACAGGCTGCAGGTTCGTAGTTCCTGTTGTTTTTGGTATCTGTCCCCAGTGGCTAAGGTTGGTTCAGTGGGTTGTGTAGGCTTCCTGGTGGAGGGAACTAGTGCCTGAGCTCTGGTGGATGAGGTTGGATCTTGTCTTTCTGGTGGGCACGTCCACGTCTGGTGGTGTATTTTGGGGTGTCTGTGGCCTTATTATGATTTTAGGCAGCCTCTCTGCTAATGGATGGGGCTGTGTTCCTGTCTTGCTAGTTGTTTGGCATAGGGTGTCCAGCACTGTAGCTTGCTGGTCGTTGAGTGAAGCTGGGTCTTGATGTTGAGATGGAGATCTCTGAGAGATTTTTGCCGTTTGGTATTACGTGGAGCTGGGAGGTCTCTTGTGGATCAGTGTCCTGAAGTTGACTCTCCCACCTCAGAGGCATGGCCCTGATGCCTGGCTGGAGCACCAAGAGCCTTTCGTCCACACGGCTCAGAGTAAAAGGGAGAAAAAAATAGAAAGAAAGAAAGAAAGAAAGAGGCTATAATATAGTGAAGTAAAATAAAGCTATTGTAAAGAAAAGCTATACAGACAAAATCGCACCCAGAAGCATATACATATACACTCACAAATAAAAGGAAAAGGGGAAAAATTAATATATCCTGCTCCCAAAGTCCACCTCCTGAATTTGGGATGATTCGTTGTCTATTCAGGTATTCAACAGATGCAGGCACATCAAGTTGTTTGTGGAGTTTTAATCCGCTGCTTCTAAGGCTGCTGGGGGAGATTTCCCCTTATTTTCTCTGTTCGCACAGCTCCTGGGGTTCAGCTTTGGATTTGGACCCGCCTCTGCGTGTAGGTCGCCTGAGGGCGTCTATTCCCCGCACAGACAGGACGGGGTTAAAGGAGCAGCTGCTTCGGGGGCTCTGGCTCACTCAGGCGGCGGGGAGGGAGGTGTACAGAGGAGGTGGGGTGAGCCTGCGGCGGCCGAGGCCGGCGTGACGTTGCACCAGCCTGAGGCGGGCAGTGCGTTCTCCCGGGGAATTTGTCCCCGGATCACGGGACCCTGGCAGTGGCGGGCTGCACAGGCTCCCGGGAGGGGCGATGTGGAGAGTGACCTGTGCTCACACACAGGCTTTTTGGAGGCGGCAGCAGCAGCCCCAGCGTCTCACGCCCGTCTCTGGGGTCCGTGCTGATCGCCGCGGCTCGCGCCTTTCTCTGGAGTTCGTTTAGGCGGCACTCTGAATCCCCTCTCCTTGCGTTCAGCGAAACAAAGAGGCAAGAAAAAGTCTCTTGCCTCTTCGGCAGCTGCAGACCTTTTCCTGGTCTCCCTCCCAGCCAGCTGTGGTGCGCTAACCCCTTCAGGCTGTGTTCACGCCGCCAGCCCCAGTCCTCTCCCTGCGATCCAACCGAAGCCCGAACCTCAGCTCCCAGCCCCGCCCGCCGAGCAGACAAGCCTCTCGGGCTGGTGAGTGCTGCTCGGCGCCGAGCCTCTGTGCGGGAGTCTCTCCGTTTTTTTCCTCTGCGCCCCTGTTGCTGTGGGGTCTGCGGTGATCGCCGCGGCTCGCGCCCTTCTCTGGAGTTCGTTTAGGCGGCGCTCTGAATCCCCTCTCCTTGCGCGCCGCGAAACAAAGAGGCAAGAAAAAGTCTCTTGCCTCTTCGGCAGCTGCAGACTTTTTCCTGGTCTCCCTCCCAGCCAGCTGTTGTGCGCTAATCCCTTCAGGCTGTGTTCACGCTGCCAGCCTCAGTCCTCTCCCTGCGATCCGACCGAAGCCGAGCCTCAGCTCCCAGCCCCGCCCGCCCCGGCGGGGGAGCAGACAAGCCTCTCGGGCTGGAGAGTGCTGCTCGGCGGGCGCCGATCCTCTGTGCGGGAATCTCTCCGTTTTTCCCTCTGCGCCCCTGTTGCTGTGGGGTCCGCGCTGTTCGCCGCGGCTCGCGCCCGTCTCTGGAGTTTGTTTAGGCGGCGCTCTGAATCCCCTCTCCTCGCGCACCAGGAAACAAAGAGGGAAGAAAAAGTCTCTTGCCTCTTCGGCAGCTGCAGACTTTTTCCCGGACTCCCTCTCGGCTAGCTGTGGTGCACTAACCCCTTCAGGCTGTGTTCACGCCGCCAACCCCAGTCCTCTCCCTGCGATCCGACCGAAGCCCGAGCCTCAGCTCCCAGCCCCGCCCGCCCCGGCGGGTGAGCAGACAAGCCTCTCGGGCTGGAGAGTGCTGCTCGGCGCCGAGCCTCCGTGCGGGAACCTCTCCGCTTTGCCCTCCGCACCCCTGTGGCTGCGCTCTCCTCCGTGGCTCCGAAGCTTCCCCCCTCTGCCACCCGCAGTCTCTGCCCGCGAAGGGGCTTCCTAGTGCGTGGAAATCTTTCCTCCTTCACGGCTCCCTCCCACTAGTGCAGGTGCCGTCCCTATTCTTTTGTCTCTGTTATTTCTTTTTTCTTTTGCCCTACCCAAGTACGGGGGGAGTTTCTTGCCTTTTTGGAGGTCGGACGTTTTCTGCCAGCGTTCAGTGGGTGTTCTGTAGGAGCAGTTCCACGTGTAGATGTATTTCTACTGTATCTGTGGGAAGGAAGGTGATCTCCGCGTCTTACTCTTCCGCCATCTTCCCCGAAGTCTCCAACAGCTCTTTGTATATACAATCGGAAGGAAGTTTATAAAGTTGATCACTAGATGGCGGTAAAGATCAAAAGTTGAATGAAACCGGGGCAGAAAACTTCCAAGAGTAATAATTTTGAAATAAATTATGAATTTGCACATTTGAAATCAATTTAAAAGCCATATTGCCAAATACAATAGCTAATACATATCTGAAAAAGTATGCTGACATGCTCTCTGTGCTTAAAAAGAGGGTTATCTTGGGGAAAACCATAGAAATATTGAAGCCAAATGATTAAAAAACAGAACCTAGTAATGACATGCCTGTTTGTATGACAACTATGCCTTCTACAACTCCCCAGAGACAAACTTACAAGCTTTTTACATTGTATGAGAATCATGTCTAAAATATTAAAGCACAATTCTGTGCCCTCTGTCAGAAAACATGCATTCCCCAACAAGTAAAGAAATTTCTTCATTTAGTATTTTAGCATTCTTCATTCCAGTATTTTCTTCATTTTTCAGGAAAAATTGGAAAATACAAAAAATATAAAATAATATTAGGAGGAAGCATAATAATTCTCACTATATTTAATGGAACTTTTGAAAAAAATTTAAAATAATTTCACAGTTCCTAACTTTTGTGCCAGCGTTTTATTTTAGAAAAGGTATAGGGACTTCCCTGGTGGTCCAGTGCTTAAGACTCCTCGCTTCCACTGCAGGGAGCACGGGTTCAATTCCTGGTTGGGGAAACAAGATCCTGCATGTCGCGTGGCGTGGCCACAAAAAAAAATAAATAAGAAAGGTATAGTATTTGTTGCTATCTTTAAGCATAATTATCATTTTGATTCTTTGCTTAATGTGAAGAGTTATGATAAAAACATTTTAGTTATATAGCCTTTGCACTCGAAACAGCACCATTTTTGTCCTTTGATCAGAGATCAAGGGAGCCTTGACAACTACATGGACTGATTCACCTCCAAGAAAGATCACACAAGTAGGATGGTTTAGTGAATTGCCCAGTGGATCAAAAGGTCTCCTCTCAGCTCTGTTTTGATGTCATTTTTCACTAAACAGTCCCTGCAATGAGTCACTTATGACTTAATTAGAGTGGGTAGCTTATGCTTATGGTGGCACCAGGTGCCAGGGACATATACTGGACCAGACACTATTTTTGTTTTTATTTTGTTTTAAGATAAAAGAGTCTTGACTCTTTTAAGTGAAGATAGGAAAGAATCAATAAAGGGAAAGACTTAAAATACAAATAAACAAAAATCAGCCTCATGAAGTATAAATGCTTACCCACTGGATACATTTATATGTTTTCTATGCAATCCATCCAAACACAGAGAAGCAAGAGGAAACAATGGGTTAACTGTATCCATTTAAAAAAAAAAAAAAAAACTTTAACAAATGATTTTACTGCAGGGTTCTTTTAAATAGGAAGCCGAATTTGTGATTTTATATAAAAGTGGGGGTTTTTTGGTTTGATTTTTTTATTTTTTTAGAAAAAGATACAAAACTCACTCCAAACATAAATTAATATTTACGTGTACATTTTAAAAGAAAATCTTAGAAAAACTATCATACATGACTAGGTCATAAATTTCATGTGTCCTAGCTTACATGTAGAGCAAATGTACAAACCTCTTATTTTGTCTTTGGTTAATCCGGTCTTTCTCCCATGCTCCCAAACAGTGGAAGAAAAAATTAATTTTGAGCCCTATCGTGTTTAAAATCCAATAATGACAGTGCTTCTAGGAACATATGGCTAGTATCTCACATCCTAAGTTAACCTCCAATGTCATGTTCCCCCCAGGTAGGCAAGAGATATGAACCAGCAAACAGAAGGGCCAGGAGACACTGAGCCAGAGACCTCAATCCTTCCCTCGACAATGACACCCTTCCCCATGGTACACTCCAAAAATTCTTAGAGAGTAGCCAAGGGAAGAAGAAGTGGAGGAGGAACTAAGAAACTATGCTCTTTTTTCTAGACAGAGGAAGATCTAAAAATAGATTATTAAATCAGAACAAAATTCACACCAGATGGCACTAAAAGTTCATTTTTTTTCTTCCTTAAACTGAGTATGAAGGTTTTTGAAGAAGAAGAGATTATTTTTAGACAACATAAAGGAGTTACATTCAGGGTTGGCTTCACGGATACACAACCTGTGCAGTCACATAGGGCCCTGCTCAGAAGACCCTACATTTGGTTCAATGGTCTGCCCTCACTGTCTTGAAATTCTTAATAATTTTTGACAAGGACTCTTACATTTTCATTTTGCCATGTAGCCATGCTTAGTTATATTTTCTCTGCCCCTTCATATTATGATGCAACTTTAATTTTTTTTATCCCACTAGAGACAAACCAATAAGGATTTTTTCTTTCTTTTCGTTTTGAAAATTAATAGAAAACTTGGTTTTTCTAGGACTATATAGAGAAGTCTTACGTGTGCTTTTCTGATGTTTTTCTTCTATGGTAATACATTTAGAAAGACTAAAGTAGAGATCTGAATATGGAGAATTTAAAAGAAAAGGTATACATGCTAGATAAACCAGGATAAACATATTTAAAATGTAAAAGTTGAGACATTTGAAATTAATAGTTGGCTTGCATGTTGACAACACAAAATTTCCAGTGGTCACTATCTTCATGAAAATGGAACAGCAATAATTGCTTCCAGTCAGAAGCAAGAGACTTGAAGTTTATTTCCATTAGACTAGCCAAAATGAAACAGACTTCTTTCCAGATGGGTTGTTTGGTAGATGACTCAGCTTGGGACTAAGCCTGAATTTCTACGGACTCCTGTGGTGGGCCCAAAAAAAAGAAGAAAAGAAAAACTCCACCCACACAGTGAAATTCTTGATGTACAGATATGTTCAAGCCGTTTTCCTTTCTTTTCCTTTCCTTTCTCTCATACTAAGTCTTTACCTTCTACTCCTGCTCCTTTTTCACAGGTATTTTTCCTACTTTTACCTTGGACCCATTTGTAGTTCCATATTCACAGAAAAAGAGAGGCAATAAATAAGCTTTCCATTGCTTGAAAGGCTGACACTATTGAACTTAATAATCTACAGTGAGGCAAGCATATAAAGAATATAATCCATAACTTAGTTTACTACATGCAAGAAATCTCATTTCATTTCTCTTTGCAATAGCTAGCTAGAAATGATCTGATATTTCTGATATGATAGAGCATTTTATAATGCATTCTCATATTAAAGGAAGCTTTCTTTGGCAGAAATGCATGGTAAGCTCCTCATAGTAGCAGCAGCTACTGTGTATTAATATTTATTGGGTTCTTTATGTGGGCGCGATGCTGATTATCTCATTTAGTTTTTATCACAACCATCAATATTCTCATTTTACAGATGAGCAAACTGAGACACAGGGAAGGTAGGAAACTTAGCCAGGCCTCACAGTCAGCGAGTGGTAGGGCTAGATTTGAATCAAGCAGCCTGATTAATTCTGAATTATGATTGTGAAGACACTGACCTCCTGTGAATCAGTCTTCAGAGCCAAAAAAGCAAACAGTGATTATAATTGCAAGAGGATGCATTGTTTATACATCAAAGCTAAAGAAAGGATTTGGAAGGTGGGTCACTTTGGCGATTGAGTCAATATCCCAAGTTTCTACCACTGAAACTAAAGAACGGGTCATTTCCACATGACTGCATTTTAGTTTTCCAGACACTGAAAAGACGTTTCTTTTCGTGTATTTCTGGCTCAGCCTGAAGCAGGAACACAAACCTCAGTACAAGGGTATCTTTTCAGGCCATTCAATTTTTAAAAGTCATTTCAGTTTGGAGCTAAGAATTAGCTTAATCCTACTTTAATCACAACAAGATCTGTATCATCCATAGCAAAAGAAATGGATGAGAAATAAACACTAATCATACTGACTGTTTGGCCTATCATTACCAATTACCTTAGTATTTGAAAGCATTGACTTTTTTTTCACTTTCTCTTAGGTGGTTTAATGGTAGCTGTCCCTCCAATTTCTTATGTACCTATTAAGTGTCAGTCCCTTTAACTCCATTACGTCTAATCCATATAGCAATTCTGTGAGGCAGGTAGTAGCAGCAGAAGTATTAGTAGTAGCAGTACTTTTTTTTTTACCGATGAAAAACTATAGCTTAGAAAAAGTAATTACTATCCTCAGGGTCACTTAATAAGTGGTAGAGATTTGATTAGAATTCGGATCCCTCTGGCTCCAAAGTCATTACCCTCTGTACCACTCTGCTGTCATATTATAATAAACCCTTAGCAAATACCCACAAATATCTTTTCTTGTCTCTCTTCTTTGCTAGTACTATTCCATGACTTGCACAAAGAAAAAAAAAATCATTATTAATCTCAACCCTCATTTACTATGATCTTTTGAACTCTGAGGTAGTATGCCAATAAATTGAACATGCCTTGTAAGCACCCCACAAAAATGTTTCCCAAAGTGGTTATCTATTTCTTGTATTAAAATAATCAGAACAGGAGAATCATGACTTTCTTTTTTAAAGCAATGACAACTTGTGAATCTGCATAGCCAATCCGTGGAGGATATTGCAAATGATGTTACATGGAATGCAATGACATGCTATCGTCCTACATGTGGCCTATTTTCTTTCCCCAAAATGGCTGTCACAATATCTCTATTCTTCCCCCAAATCATCTGGGACCTTGCCACTTCCCCTTTTAAGAGGTGAAGTGTAATTACTCTTCACTTGAATCTGAGCAGGCTTGTGACGGCTTGTAACCAAAATAATGTGGCAGGAGTGATGTGTGACTTCTGAGGCTAGGTTGTAGAAGATGTTGTAGCTTATGCCTTGGTAGCTGGAACACTTTTGTTGGAGCCCTGAGCTGCCGTGTCAGTCGGCTTACTTTTCTAAGGATACCATGCTGTAAGGAAACTCAATCTAGTCTACTTGGAGAAGCCCTGAGATAAAGAGAGAGATGCCTGGCTAGCCCTCAGTTTTCCAGTTCCAGCTGACTACAACTGCAAGAGTTTCCTCTAGCCAGAACTGCCTAGCTAGGAAGAGAGAGGTTTGAAGGTAATTCCCTGCAGAGGTCTTGTTGAGAGCAGAGTGGTGGTCTCCTGATTAGGGTGTGGGAATATTAAGAAGGTTGCTGTACATTTTCCCTCCTGCTTTTCATCCCATCGTGGCTCCCAATTTTCTTGCCTATTTCTAAACCCGGACTCCCAGCCTGCTACCCATTCTCAGTCCCTTACTCCAACACACTCATCCTTTTATAAATTCCTCTTTCATAGGTTAGCCAATTAGTTTATCTTGCTTTCAGCCAAAGACCTAACTGATACCTATCATTCAAGCTCATTGGAGGCCTATTGCTTTATATTATCACATATACACATAATCATCCAGTTTTGTTTCTAAGCAAAAGAATTAGTTTAGGGAACCTATGTGGTTCCCAAACATGATGAGCCTAGACATGATGTCTGGATCTCTAGCAGCCATTTTGAGACCATGAGATAACCAACATAAGGAACATGCCAAATGATCACAGGATTTCCTGGTATCATTCAGTCTTGACCCAATGCCAGCAGCAGTTATCTCCTGGATTTCTTGTGAAAAAAAATTTCTATTTATTTAGCCATTATTAGTCATCTTCTTTGTTAATTACAGAGGACCACAAAATTAATTGATACATACATAGAAACTATCCCTGTACATTCCATATGAGGCATATAGGAACAAAAAGAAGAGAGAAAGAAAAAACTCAAAAAGAGTTCAAGGACTTAACCTAGACACTCTGGTGACAGGTGTTACTGAGGTGTGATACAGGAAATAAAGAGCAGAGGTGGGTCACTGCGATGAGTATTTTCTTTATTATTTAATGATAAGAAGAAAAACAAACAAATGAGGATAGATAAAACTAATAGAGAAGCAAGACTCAAGAAGCTTATGAGACATTTTAGCCATAGATGAAGTATGTAGAGCATATGTGTGCTGAGCTTAGATAGAAAGGGATGAAAGACCAATTATTAATACATGGGAGATAGATAATTTTGCAGTGTTAAATATTTTCTCTTTTGTACTGTTCCTAGATTTATACAGATTGTTGAAAATATTACTACTATTTTGTTTGAGAAAATTTTCATTGACAGTATGTAGTTTCTACTCCTCCACACAGAATTTACAAGTATTCTGCGTGTGTGTGTGTTTTAACAAAATCACTGTAAGTTTACAAAAACTCATGTACCAAGCAAGGAAGGGTGACTGAAAAGTTTTTTCTGCAAATGCAAAATACTAGCTACCTTCTTTGTGTGTTTGTTCATTTATTTGTATTTACAAATTTAAGTATGTATTATCTAATAGGGTCTGGGTTAGGCATTAGAGAAACAGAAGTGAATAAAACTGTCTCTACCCTTCTGAAACCTAGGGAAGACTAAGGGCAAATGAACAGGCAATTATAATGCAGTATTATGGGAGTACAGGGGAGATTTTAGGTGTCAAAAGAAGACTTTTCAGAACTAATGTCTTATCACGTAGCTGAAACTATGTTAGAAAGGTAAATATAGGGAATGGGGAGTTTTCCTAGAGTTTAACCCTTTTAAGCACAATATTGTCAGAGGTTTAACTTACACCACAGTTTATCTGTTTATCTACAGGGAAGAACTTTCTTATTAGCATTATGCTTAATTTCAATACCTTGTCATAGAACCTGAGATGATAGTTTTTTTCCTTCTTCTTTTTCTCCTGGATTTGGACAATGAACACATTTACCTTTAATATATGATATTTACATCTCTTATTTTTTCCTTTAAACCTGGCCATTAAAGGGAAATATGCCATCAAAAAAGAAAATAAAATTACCTTTCATGGCGTTATTAGAATCACACACAAAAAAAATCACTGTACTTATTTATACGCAACAGAGGACATTTTGATTTTTACTCATTAATTAAAATAACATCTTTGTCAAAAGACCTGGTGTCTGAAGCAGGTTCTCATTCAGTCTCATTTCTTTCTTGGTCTTTCTTCCTATAGGTAGCTTTGGGGGTCAGCAGACCTGTGTTCAAATTTATGTTCATTCATTCACCTTGGGCAAGTCATGTGACCTTGGGAACTTCAGATTCCTCCTACGTAAAAAGCACATGACACTTTCCTCACAGGCTTTTTTGAAGACTAAATTTTTTAAAAAATTCTTAAACATCTAAGAATAGTTCGTAAGAATGAGAAATTCTCAATAAATTTATTCATTCAATAATTCAACTGGGTGAAGTACCACTAATCCTTCAAGTATTTTCCATTTTGTAGCTCTTCCCAATTTTGTTACTCTCTTATTTTACTAAAGTATTTCATATATGTCTGTATGTAACCATTATTACTTTATACTATCATCTTTTGCATGATTCTTTCTTTCTGGATATATTATAAGCTTCAAAAGTTGAGAACTGTTTTTTTAATAGACTTTATTTTTTAGGAGAGCTTTAGGTTTACAGCAAAATTTTGCTGAGTTCCCGTATACCATTTCTCTCCCTATATCTCACAGTTTTCCCTGTTGTTAACAGATTAGCGGGTACGTTTGTTAAAATTGATGAACCAATATTGACACCTTATTATTATCTAAAATCTATACTTAGGGTTCACTCTTTGTATGATAGAGCTCTATAGGTCTGACAAATGCATAATGCGTGTGTCCACCATTACAGTACTATACTCAATACTTTAATTAACCTGAAAACATCCTGTGCTTCACCTATTCATCTCTCTCTCCTTCTCCCTAACCTTTAACAACCACTCATCTTTTTACTATCTTCATAGTTTTGCCTTTTCCAGAACATCATATAGTTGGAATCATACAGCCAATTTTCAGATTGTCTTCTTTCATTCAGCAATATGTGCTTAAGATTAATACATGCCTTTTCCTCCATGTCTTGATAGCTCATTTCTTTTTATGGCTGAATAATATTCCACTGTGTATATGCTAGTTATCCATTAATCTTTTGAAAGACATCTTAGTTGCATCCAAATTTTGGAAAGTATGAATAAAGCTGCTATAAGCATTTGTGTGCAAGTTTTTGTGCAGACATAACTTTTCAACTCATTTGGGTAAATACCTAGCAGTGTGACTGCTAAATTGTATAAGACTATGTCTAACCTGTAAGAAACTGCCAAACTGTCTTCCAAAATGGCTGTACTATTTTGCATTCTTATGAGCAATGAATGAGATTTTTCTGTTACTCCACTTGGAATGGATTTTGGCCATTCAAATAAATGTGTAGTGGTATTTCATTATTTTAATTTTCCATTCACTAATGACATATGATGTTGAGTGTCTTTTCATATGCTTATTTACCATCTGTGTATCTTCTCTGGTGAAGTGCCTGTTGAGATCTTTTGCTCATTTTTAAATTAGGCTGTTTTCTTATGTTGAGTTTTAAGAGTTCTTTTGTGTGTTTTGGATACCAGTCTTTTATCAGATATTGTTTTTCAAAGATTTTCTCCCAGTCTGTGGCTTGTTTTCTCATTTTAACAGTATCTTTTACAGAGCAGAAGTTTTAAATTTTAATGAAGTCTAATCAATTTTTTCTTTAATGGATCATAAAGAGCTATATATTTTTTTCTTCTAAAAATTTTTTTATATCTCTACTTACTACATACTCTCCTATTCAAGTGTGTATCCACTTACCTATTCTAGAGTCTAGAATTTAGTCAGGAGCCTCTCAAGTAGTTTTTGATAAAATAATTAGGCTAGCACCTTTGGAAAGTATCATCATACAGAGTCCTAGCTGGAAATGGCTGGCACACCAAGCTGAGAGTTTTGTGATAGTTTTAAATAAGAGACTATTTACAGAGGTGGGAGCAGGTTAAAGGAACCAGCATGGAATGTTGCAGCACCCAAGGGCCAGCACCAGCAGGAATTCCAGGATCCAAGTGACAAGAAAGCAAAGTGTTGAGAGCTTGGCCAACCATAACATGTATAATTGTAGAAGAACACGCGTTAACAAATCTGTGTAGAATCAGGGAGGAGGGCGGAAGGATATCTCCTCCTGATCTCCCATCTTCTACCAGCTCCCCCAAAGGGCTGAATTCAGCCCGAAGTCAGAAGGTAAGAGAGCCTGCAGGGTAAAGTGTTCAGAAGTCATCTTCCAGAGGAGAGCAGAAAAGAGCAGATAATGGACCGGGATGGTTAAGACAGGCAAAGAAGAATAACTAGGTTAGGCAGTTTCTTTCAAATTAATTTGGAAGAGGAAGAGTGTGGATGCAATCTTAACTGGCAGAAATATTTGTACCACCTTGACCTTGTTTAGAACAGTGATAACAAACATATCTGGATAAATCCATCCTGTCTCAATGAACCAGCCCCAGGTTCCCTCTGATTTCCCACTCAGGTACTTCTCCTTCTCAATCCAGCACACAAGGAAGGTGTCATGTATAATAACAAAAGAACTAAAAAAATCAGTGCTGTAATAAGCAGCATATCTGCCAGCCTCAGTTTGGCTAATACGTTATGGGCCAAGTCATCATGGTTGTTCCGTAAGATGCAAGGGACAGGTGTCCATGGAGGAAAGTGAAGGACAGTAATTAAGGAAAATAAAGCTACAGTCAGGTGAATGAAGGTGAGAATAGTCAGAAATTCAAATACCCAACTCAATTCTTTTGGGAATGGATAAATTAAATTACCACCTATGTGGTAAGAATACTCTCAGAGGAAAATAACTGATTTTTTTTTTTTTTTTTTACGAACGTGCAAAAGCAATTCAATGGAAGAAAAACTACCTTTTCAGTAAATGGTATGAGAGCAACTGAACAGTCATGAGCAAAAAAAAAAAAAAAGAATTTTGACCAAGGTATGATCTCACACTTTACACAAAAATTAATTCAAAATGGATCACAAACTGAAATGTAAAACGGAAAACTATAAAACTTTTAGGAAAAACAGGAGAAAATCTTCAGGACCAAAGGTTAGATAAAGAGTCTGTAGACGAGACACCAAAAGCAAAATCAATGAAAGGAAAATTGAAAAATTGAATCTCATTAAAACTTGAAATGTTTCCTCTGAGAAAGTCTTTCTCTATTAAGAAGATAACAATACAAGCTATAGACTGAGAAAGTATTTGCAAACCACATATTTGACAAAGGACTAATATGTAGAATATATAAGGAATTCTCAAAAGTCAACAATAAAAAAAAACAATGCCAAAATACAAAATAGTGACAATATCAAATGCTAGTGAGGTTGTAGAGAAACTAGATTACTCATACATTTATGATGGGAAAGTAAAATGGTACAGCCACTCTGGAAAGCAGTTTGATAGTCTCTTAGAAAATATGCAACTACCATTTTTTATAAAGTGAGGAATTTTTATTGCTGTTGCTATTTCATCTTTATACTGGTTCATGAAATATAGCAGAATATCCAATTGTTACAATGCTGATGCAATAAATCCATTATTATACAAAGATACTCTCTCAATAATCTGTACCCAGATGGTAAAATGTATGAAGTTCATTTTCTAACTCTGTGAATATTTTATTTTGTTTAATATGTAAAATCTATTTCATGAGAGGATTATAATTTAGAATTCAGGCTCCTGTCCCCTGATATCAAATTAAACAACTGCATTACACACAAAAGAAAATCAGAATAGAAGAACCAATGACACACCAATTGTCCTGTAAAATCATTTTATTTTCTGAGACATAAACATCTTTCTCAAGCAATGTTACTAGAACAACCTCTTTATGGGGTTTTATAAGTTGGAGTAAATATATTTTTAAAAAACTTATCTCTATTATATAGAGTTGAATAAAAAATGATTTATAGGCTATACTTTTCAGGAAGGAGTTACTAGACTATATTCCTGTTGAAGAAACTTTCCTATTTAAATCTATGATATGGAATGGAAAGATATGGTTAATAAGTCTTCTGATCAAAAAGCTTGAGACCATCATAGGAATGTTTAGTCTCCTCCACAGAGAGACACCAGGATTTTTTCATAATCTCCCTTGGTTTCTTTCTGTTGATAAAAAATAAAGTATACTTAATGCTACCTGAAACCATAATCAACAGAGGTATTTTTAAATTGTAGAATAATTACTGTATTAGACTTAACAGTTGTAGAACATACATCACAGTACATCTATTTTCTAGGATCTTGGATAAGAATATCACTTATTTAATTAAATAATATAATTCATACAGCAGATAACTGATATTTTAATTATTATATGAAAAGCAATAGCTTTCAAAATTCAGATTGCAAACTTCTCTGAATTGATCATGTTATATATTAGAGCCATTATTTTCCAAGAATGAAATACCACAGAGAATTAAGTATAACACAATATAATTTCGTATCACCTCTGACTTGCTCAACCAGAGGGAAAGTTATAAGCCCATGATATTCTCACTTTTTCTTGGTAGATTTTAGTTATCCAATATAAATGCCAAATTGAGTTTAAACAGTCACTTATCTTTCATTAAGTTCAAAACCCCTTGACTTGTCTTTTTTTACTTCTTAACTTGAGCATGTATTTTATATATTTCACATATGACAAAATTAAGGAAAAAGTTAGAATAAAAAGTTTCAAATCCTCTGATCAATATTCATTGATCATAAATCATTATATAAATCATTCTATCTCTCTACTAAAATATTTTGATTGCTAAATGTATGTATGGGAAACTGTTTCCATGACCACTGAAAAATTTGCAGAGTCTTTCATTATAGAACTCACTAGTAGATTTTACCAGTGAAAGTTCAGTTTACTTTAAATTATGTATCTTTTTTTAAAATTTTTATATTTTGGCTGTACCACATGGCATGCAGGATCTTAGTTGCCTGACCAGGGATCGAACCCACACCCCCTGCAGTAGAAGTGCAGAGTCTTAACCACTGGACCGCCAGGGAAGTCCCTGTTTCTTAATATAAGAAATTAATCTTACATATGAAATTTAAGTCAGCCTTTCTTTGAAGAAGTTGCAAAAGTATTGTCATTTGTGGGGTTAGCATTATGAAAATCACAACATACCAGGATGTCTTGGAAGAGAGAGATGCCATACAACTTCTGATAGCATGCTTTGATGTCATTCATGTCAATTTCAGAACGGGAAACCATAATCCTGATCAGTGTCTTGTGACGAGTTCCAATACCCTGTCCAAAACAAATGATGCTAAGTGTCCCTCATGTTCGGAGCATATACTCTTAATAAGGCAGGATATGGGTTTGAATGGGAAGCTCTTTTGCTCACCTATATAGTTTCTATGGAGAAACTATCACCACATTAAAATACACACACACACTTTACACAAGTGGTAATAAAATGACACAAACCAAACTGTGATATCAGCAGCATATATAAGAGCTTTCATAACCTCCTAATTGGTCTTCTACCACCCAGTCTTTCCTCTGTCTAAACTATTCAATAATTACAAATGAAGTAAACTTTCTAAATTATAAATCTGATCTTCCCATTCATCTATTTAAAACCCTTCAATGGCCTTCTGCTGCTTTTAGGATGAAAACCAATCATTTTAGCTGGGCTTACAACGCCCTGCCTAATTCTACAACTTCTTCCACCATGCACCATCACTCTAATTATGTTTACTATCCTGAAAGAGACATGATATCTCCTCCTCCTGGACCAGTCTTGCTTTATCCCTTCATCTCATCCACTTCTGCTCTCCTCTGGCTAATTCCTTTTCAAATATCAGGTCTTAGTTTAGCTGACAGAAAGGCTGCATTGATTTCCAAAGTCTGGGGCACAGGCCCCTCTTCTGCTCTTTTACAATACTAGGTATTCATTGTTACCCATCTAATTACCTCACTAGATAACAGCAGGCATGGGGTCAGGGACTGTACTGCCTACTATTGATACCTAGTAGCACAATGCCTATCACTTCATAGGGACTCTTTCCTATTAATTGAATAGTTAAATCGCTCTCTGAAGACTTCCTTATTTTGGAGTGACAAAGGAAAAAAAAGACAATTTCCTAACTTGTCACAATATAAGCATGGAGGTGACATCTATATAATAAGATGCATGCTAAACGATAAAGTTAAAGTGAAGTGGTTAAGGTATCTCAAATACATCTTAATAACACCTTCCACTTCAGTGATCTTAGAACAAAATTTAAAAACCTTAGAATGACATATAAAGCAATGGCATGGAAGAATAATAAAAAAGATAAATGAAGCTTAGAAAGGGGGAGATTGTGCAACTTACAACTTTAACAGAAGTAGGTTACTAAAATCGTACATTAAAAGAGGAAGTATATCACCCTTCCTCTGCTGACTGAAGTTTTATTTAAATCATGAGTAATCTACAAATTGCATTCAAGCTCACCTTACTATCTTACCTATAAAAGAACACAACAAATCTAACAGAGAATTTTATTCTAATAAGGAAGTATATTACCTCTTGCATTGGATGGAAAAGTAATTCTTTTTAATGGAAAGATATTAAAATAAGTGTAATTTTCAAACAATATGAGGTTTTCTGTTCTTCTTTCCATACACCATAATTTTTTTTTCCCTAAGCAAATCACATATGTTGAAAGTTACCTTCATGGCCTGATGAAGCTTCTCAGCAAAGAAAATTGATTTGCTTGTGACACACTTCACTGCAAGAGAGGTATATTTTAGTTGACATATTTACCACCAAAAAAAGAAAGATGCATGTGACAGAAACAAGAATACAGGGTTTTGCAAGTAAGATTCTATTCTCCATCCCTGTTCCTTACCCCTCCTACCAATATGGGATATTTGGCTTATAAGAAGCTATTCTCTAGATGGTGACTTTGAATATTCTGTCCTCTGACAGCATCACTTTTTCCCTATTATCTTAAATCTACCCAATAGCAACTTCAGTATTTCATGCTATCTTGAGTATACTCTTCATGGAAACAGGGAAGCTAGTAGGTGTTAAAGGTCATGCTGGCATGGAAGAAATAGTTTTTCATGTTGTAATAAGAAAAAAATTTTAAGTGGAACAGGACAGTCTTAAAATATAAGGCAGCTGCCAAATATTATAAAATACTAACAGATGTGTCAATTAGTATGATTCTCTACCTTGATACTCAAAGTGTGGTCTATGGACCAAAAGAATTGGCATCAACTAAGAGCTTGTTAGAAATGCAGAATCCAGGCCCCACCCAAGACCTACTGAATTAGAATCTGCATTTTAACAAGATTCCCAAGGGATTCATGCGCACATTAATGTTTGAGAAGCACTGCTTTAAAATGCAGGTTTCCAAACCTTAACTGGTCATCTGAATAAAATGGGAAACCTTTAAAATCCTTTTCTTCTGAAGACCTTTTCAGAAGCCACCAGAGACCTACTGAATCAAATCCTTTGGACTTGCCCAAGATTACTCAATTAGCAAGTAACAGACCAGAATGTGGATCTGCATTTATTTAATTCCAAATCCTATGCTCTTAATGACCATTTTGACTTTCCTTTGTGCCATGCCCAGCCTGGTGTATTGCATGGTAGTATAAGTAGGTGCTCAGTAAGTATTGTCCACCTGCCCATCTTTTTAAAAAAGGAAATAATATCTGTTATTACTAACAAGGCCATGGTATAACTTTAGCTAAATATTTATTGCCGTTATCTTACATGTTGCCTCTATTTGAAATATAAATTACATCTGCGTTTTTGTTTTGTTTTGTTATATTTTGTTTTGTAAATTATGGGACAGCATTGACAATGCAATTTCAAGTTAGAAAACTCTTCCCCCTCCAGGACTACATACCAATAACTGTGAGGCATTTCTCGATGTCACCTTTCAACTCCAGGTCCAGAACTTTGTTCATGTCATGCTTGCTGTACTTGGAGTACTTCTGAAACACTGAATATTAAATTTAAACTAAGAGATGTACAAAACATCCTATTCTTTAGCAAACTTGAGCAAAATCAGGGCAACTGAGTCAAAGTATTCCTTAGGAGGACTGAACTTCAAAAAACACATTTTAAAGCTAATTATTCAACTGAGCATATTTTGGATACATCATTTTCTCTGAGGAATGTAACTTACATGGCTATTTTGGTGCTTCTGTATATTTTGGGGAAATTTTTGCAAATGTTGACATTTATTAGAAGTGGCATGTGATTGACAGCCATAACACTACATCAGAGATAAGTGTCATAACAAATGGATCTTTCCTTATATAAAGATCTGTGGAGTAGATTTCTCTTAATTTTAACATTAGAAATCGGAGTGCTGTTATAAAAATAATAAACTTTAGGTAATCATCATGACCTTCCCTTTGCCTCGACTTCCAGAAGTCAAGAGCTAAATCTTGTGATCAAAGGAAAGAACTCTTTTTTTGGTTTTTGTTTCTGCTGCATCTAGATACTCTTTTCTTCAATTAGCCATGAGGTTTTTTTTTTGTTTTTCTTCATTGCAATTTCATTTGTTCTGTTGTATGTGTATATGTTGTCAGACCTATTCCAAATATTTTAGGGAAAGGAAATAGTAAAAATAACAAACTAATGTTCTACATGCCAAAGTCATAAAATGTGTTTCAAATACTATAAAATGGTGGTGGTACAAAGCTGGACAAATGCACAAATAGCAAGAAGGGGTCAGGAACACTGCATCCATTTGGTATCAGAGTGACAATGATTAAGATTTCTCTCTTTCCTTTCTCTTACTTGTCCTAAAAAAAAACCCCTGCATCTTCTATAAACAATCCCAGGAAACATTTGTTTTCTTCTTACCTCTGCAAAGATGGGGATAGCTTCTGGTGGTAAGAATGGTGATGAACACATTAACATCTGTCCCTTTTCTTTTTTCTCCTGCTTCATATAAGGCCTGTCAAGAAACACAAAAACAAACACTTGACTATCTGCTGACTTGCTATCTGCACAAGAATGTTAGATCTCTTCAAAGATTTTGGAGGCAGCAGCTGCTTTGTGTCCAATACAATCAGAGTAGGCAATGCTAAGATTATAAGTTCCTTAAAGATGGGAACCCTATTTTGTCAAGTATTTTCCACAGTATCTCTCAAGGCACCTTGCGAACCCTAGAGACTGAATATATGTTTGCAGAATAAATGTTTGTTAAATTAAATTGCTTTAAGATTGCACTCTGTATCAAGGCAACTCCAAGGGACTGTCTAATTTTTAATTTTATTTTTAATTGTTCAAAGTAGTTTTCAGCAAATGGTACTGGTAAGTCAATAATTCAACCATTACCTAGATCTTGAATTTTGATGTTAGAATTTCTGGATTCAAATTCTGACTGTGCCACTTAATAGCTCTGTAATCTTAGATAAATAGTTTGACCTTATTAAACTACAGATTTTCCTCTTTTGCAAATGAAAAAGATAATCCCTGCCTTATTGTCACAAACATGCTCTATTAACTTTGAAATGTTAATTACCATCCTCTTCCTGGGTCACACTAATCCATGTAGCTGCCATAAATATACATCTAAGAGCCCTGATAGCCTTAAAATGGAAAGCAAATTCAGAAATATCAGAAGCAAATAAGAGTAATTTCTTACTATGGGCAACTATTCAAATGCTAACTTTGGTTCTTTAGT
This sequence comes from Balaenoptera physalus, assembly GCF_965194825.1. Lineage (NCBI taxonomy): Eukaryota > Metazoa > Chordata > Mammalia > Artiodactyla > Balaenopteridae > Balaenoptera > Balaenoptera physalus. The sequence continues at coordinate 46,594,953 of NC_138886.1, forward strand.
ATGATTGCACAATTTCTATTAAAATGGTCAAATTTCCAATGGTCGTAAGAAGTTATTCTGGACTTTCCAAGCAAACATCTGACATATATGCATTCATTCAACAAAAGTTAATAAATGCTTATTATGTGCAGGATAATGTACTGGTACAGTGAATGGAGGTGATCAAATAAGTTTCCATTCTTACTAACTCACTGTGATGAATTTGTAGAGAATACTATCCCATGAGGAAGGCATATGTAAATAATAGCTGTCTTTTTTTTTTTTAACAAAAATTCCAGGCCCTAAAATGACACAGTTTTTCTAATGTTGCCAATGGATTGATGTATAAATAACAAGCAACCTCGCTGACACTATATATAACAATATGCTTGAAAGTATATAAATGTTATAATTTTAATGTCATTACAATAATACTTTTACAATATAAACTTACACCTCTAAACAAATGTTCACTGTTAAAAGAATATTAGATGTGCTTATTCTTTCCACTTTACTTTCTTATATCTGGTAAAATAAAAATTCTGTTTTCTCAACAAAACAATTCTTGGGAATAACAAATCAAATTCTCATTGTTCTCTCTCATTCCTCTCCAGCTTCATGAATAGTGCAATCTACTGAAAACATAAAGACCACATTTCCTCTCTTTGACCGCTTGAATGCAGGAAGGTAGGCATCTTTCAGGGAATGGACATTAGGTACCATTGTCCTTTTGGAGGATCTCAGATCTGCTTTCACGTAGAGGCCCTCAAGTGGTACCTCACCTCAGGTAGGACCTATTTGAAGTAGGAAAGTGGATTCTAGGAGTATTTGTGAGTACTTGCTTACCCTGGCATCCGTATCAACCAAGTCGTCCTTTACGGCAAGCTCCTCACATCGGTCACCCTGAAAAATATCCCATTCTTTCGTTAAGTGGTTTTCTAGAATGTAATCACACGATTAACTTAATTCCCTTAAAATCAGATGAATAATATTCTTTGAGGGAAAAGGAATGAATTGCTCATTTCTAGAGAGACGAAATCTAAGATTTTACTTTTCATAAAAGAAGAGGCATTTCCTGAACTATTTGAGTTATACCTTAGCAAGAGAAAGCAAAGCCGTCTTATAATCTCCAGATGTGTCTGAGATGATGTCTTTAGCCAGATCTCTCTTCAGTTCTGAGAAATAAGAAAAGTATATTTTGTATTAAACTAGTGATAAGTAATGGTGATAATAATAATACCTGACATCTCTATATTGGCTCACAATTTGCAATGACAAGTGTTCAATGACTTATGGGACACATTTCAAATATCATCATTTTTTAATAAAAATAGAGGAATCAGAGCAAGCAGAATTTTTGATCATCAAATTTATTTCCTATAAGGCAATTAAAACAATTTAGATAATACTGTGAAAAGCTATAGCCCTAAAGCTTTTGCTAATGAGAATAAATTGCATAGGTGTACATTATTAAATAACTAATTCTGAAATAAAACATACCAGAATTTAAGCAATGAGATGAATAGAACAGTTATTTAAAAGAATAAACCAGAGGAACTTGCTTGAACACAGAGTATTTATTTACTTTAAAAATGATAAATATCTTATATGTAATATATTTTAGTTATGCATGTATATGTGTATGTATACCCGTCTACCTTAGATATAGATGTAAAACTTTTCTTTGTTAAACACCCATACTTAACTTGCAAAATAATGCCGTATTAGCAAAAAATTAACTGAATTTATAATTCACTAGAAGACAGAACAATTTAATAAGCTGTCATTGAACTATACGTTGGGAATAATTTATGGATATTTACCTTTGTAAACTATGTTTTATCAAAGAAAAAAACTAATAATAGTGCCCCTCTTGATGGTTATCACTGATAAATGGATTTAAGATAAATATTGATAATGAGGTATGAATTGCAGAAAATGAGGTTAAAAGCTTCCTTATTCTGGTTCCTTTATTAGACTGCTGTGAAAATAATACACAAGGGCTATTGTATTCTCTATGTTTGGTATTAAAATCAAGCAGAAATATCCTCTGTGGTGCTACATGTTAAGCTGGGAAAACAAAAAAGCTGGGGGCTTAGGAAACTAGAAAAGGAAAATAGTACAGACCCAGCACTGCCCAGGACCCACTTGCAGATACTCTTTATAGTGTTGAGCATACCACTGAAATGAGATGGTTCACTGAATAGATAACATGAGCCACTGCTGGTCTTTCATCCCCATGGATCTATCTGGACGTTGAGAGTAAGTGAATCATTTATGCTCATAATGGTAAAGTTAGTTTCCATCAGAGAATTATAAGCACCAAGCTCTGTACTTTTTCAAGGACAAATGTTTGGGGTGTTTTGTTGTTGTTGCTGTTACCTTTTCAAAATGGAAGACAATGGGACATTTTTATGAAATAAACCTCAGAAAGATATGAAATGTTTTTAGGAAATTCTTTAAATTCAGTGCTTTGAATTGAGTTTTCCACTGCAATAATATGTGGCCATTTGTCCCAAAGGGACACTTTTTATTAAAGTGCAAACTTGATGAGGGCTGAGACAATTGTGTCCCTTATCTGCACCCCAGCAGCTCTAATGTGTCTGGTAACAGTATGTGCGTGCGGTAGACATGTGATAAACAATGAAGAAATATGTTAATATGTAGTTTCCAAAGTCCCCATAATTAACATCCACACTCAATTTTTTTTTGAAGTATATCAGATTTCCTTTCCGACTAAGGCACTTGGGTTGTTGGATATTAAAACTTACCTTCTCTATAGACTCTGTTAATTTCTCTGATTTCTGTGTTAGTTCTTGATGCCAAAATTTCATTCAGAGTGTCTTCGTCAGTTCCAAGGCACTGAATTGAAAAAGAAGAATAAAAGAAATGTAGAAAAATCTTCATTCAAGAATATCAACTAGTTTTTGTGTCCCAAAATTTGTTCGAATCTGACATTTAGTAAATTTCTCACAGTATTTAGTAAATATCCACAATATTTAATAATTACAATAAGGTCTATCTATTATAGTGCTCTAAAAACAAAATGGGTTTAAAGCCAATATTTTGGGCAAATACGTAAAAAGAGAGATCTATGATATATAATAACATCATGAAGATAGTGGAAATAACATAGTTGTTAACACCAACATTTAGTTATTCATTTATTTATTCATTCACTTATTCATTTTATAACCACTGATTGACGGCCCTGTACTAGTTGTTGAGAATACAGTAAGAGGCGTAAGTGGATCAGACATTCTCTTGAGGAAAGGAGTTTTGCTTAAATTAGATGATTTACCTTCATGGCAGCATGGAGCTCATCAGCATCAAACCGGGCTGGAGTTTTCAACAGAGCCAAAGCAACTTCCTCAAGGTGACCTGTGAGGGCTTTCTTCAGAGCTTCCTCCAGGGGCTATAACAAGGAGATGTTATAACCTTCTAGTAAATAACATGCAGGGTGATACAGTAATGTGGTGTTACCTGATCTTTAGATAGTCTTACTGAGTCCTAAACCCAACCATTTTTTAGAACTCCTTCCCTTTACATAGAAAAGGGTACCTGATATTTAATACCTTAATCTTTTAGATCTAGAGTGATTAGAATGAAATTTACTGAATTCATTGATAATTTCTTAAAGGACAGGGTACTCAATCCTTTATACAGGGAAGAAATCACAAAGCTCAAAAGATAGGGGTTGTGTATTAACAGAAACAGTAGTAAGAATACTTTAAAAATAATGTATTAATAACTTTTCCAACCATTGGGATGTGCACTGTTCAAATAAGCACTATAATCAGACATCAAATAGTTTTCTAACTGTACCTCCTTAAACAAATTACCCATTTTTTTGTATAAAAATATAAAGCTTACTTTTAAAATAGAATTATATGTATAAACTTTACATTCAGACATTAAACAGTTCAGTTTAAGTTTTAGCAGAAGACACATTTCAATCAGAACATATTTCTTATTGCCAATAGTAATCTTGATGTCTGTTATGTTCAAGTTAAAGGCTTGTCTCCAGTACGGAACACCACATGACATGTGCAAAGAATCAAGATGACAAAACGATATATAAAACCAGGAAATTTGCTAGAATTGATTACATTGCAACCAAGAGGATAAATACAGTAATCTTAGTTGTAATGGAAGAACAGTGGTTAGAGACTGACAGAACTAGGCAACTGTGCTTCAAAATCTATATTTAAACATAAATATGACTGAAATTAATTATCTCAATTAACCACTCCAACCTACCTTTCCTTTTTCCTGGAGATAGGCTGCTTTGATCTGCTGACGCTGGGCATTGTTTCTCTTAGTTAGAATTTCAATGATGGTTGCTTCATCCACACCTGGAAATAAAGGGCCCCTAGACTTCTAAAATCAGTTTTCTTCATCATCAATAACCGACATAAAATGGTTCATTATCAAAATCCTTCAAAGGAAGTTCTTAACAAAACTAAGAAGTACAAATTTTACCAGACTGGGATATGGATGCGATACTGCATATCAAATGGAAGCACTTGGGTTGACATTCCATTCACTTGAACGAGAAAGGAGGAAGAAATTGTTCCTGGCCCTCAGTGGTGCAGTGTTTGTTTCCTAGTTCAAACCCTAAGTGTGAGCAGAGGTGTTGACTTCAGCATTGAGCCTGTTAGAAATGGGCTTTGTGAGCATATCTGTTGTAGAAGCAGATATTCTACCGATTGGACCAAAATTTCCCAAGTGCTGAGAAAGGAAATATATCTTCGTTGACAAGGAAATCTTTTTATCTTCAAAACAAAAGACTCTTTAAATTGCACATGTCTGTTTTTTAGTAGCCATTCTGAAATGTCTAGGAGGGGACTGTTTTGGGGAGACAGAATTACCTTTAGCTGTGATTGCTTTATGCAAGGCCTCGACATCTGAGCATGGATCAAAGCTAGGACAGGGGCTCACTGATGACCCAGGACCACCTTTGGATCCTTTCACAGCTTTCTGTGGATGAGAGAGAAATAAATTACTGTCCATTCACTTACATTAGTTTCTATTTTAATATTTAACTAAGTTATTTTATTGTCACTTGACTTACAATGTATTCCTGCTCTTCATTGTCAATAAACCAGGCCTGCTTGAGGAATTCAGTTACCATTGACATTTTTGAAGGATCTGAAAAGAAAACAGGTCGATGCGTTTACAAACCACAAACCCACCACACATACACACCACTCCACTCCCTTACATACACAAGACATAGAGCAGCCTTGCCTTTACTTTCCAGGATTACTCTTAGGATCATCCTAAAATGCTAGATTTGGGTCTTTTTAAAAGAGAGTCTACTGCCCTTGAACAGAAACCCATAGCCTCAGAAACGTAGCTCTTTCTCAGCATATTCAGTCCTCACCTTAGGGATCAGATGACTTCTATAAGTAAGCATATAGGCTGAAGAGAGGAGCTGGAGTTTCACTTCACTGCTCTAAATTTACAGACCACCCACTGTATGCCAAGCACTGAGGGCGCAAAAACATTGAAACATCCCTTGGCTCAAAGAACTTGAAGCCAGTGTGTGCTCTCCCTAAGAAAATTCAAAAGCTAAGAACAATTCTTAGAGGAAGTTCTTGGTGACCTGAGCCTCTCTTGCGAATAGTTGAGATTAGCAGAAAAGTTAAAGAGAACAAAACAGAGAGAAACTTGTCATATTTGGGAAGTTGAAAGAAGTTTACTAGAGCAAGAAATGTTAACAGAAGCCCCAATTTAAAAGTTTAAATATATTTCCAAAGGTTTGGATAACATTAATGGAGTTTTTAAAAAGAAAGTTATATTTCAGAAAGGTCATCCTGTATCATAGAGAATGGCTAGGAGATGAGCAAGAGGGAAGATTAGAGACCATTTAGTAAGTTGTGGGAGAATCTATGTAGGATTAATGAGGACTTGAACAAAAGTAATGGGTAGAGAAAGAGCATAATACTGACATTTATAAGGTAAAATAATCTATGACTAATCTGCGGGAGTGGATTCAGACTCAAAACTCTATAGAAAGATATTCAGGTGATATTTCTCCCCAAAATAATTCAGTTTTCTTTTCCATTCCGTGGTATAAAATTATTTCAGTACCTGGAGTAATCACTACATTCACATTTCTTCCTATTTGAGCTGTCTAAATACTAGTCCTACATGTGTTTTTTACCCAACATAAAAAAACCCAGAAAAGGATTATTTTATAGCAGGTGCCTTGCTCTAACAGGATTCATTAGAGTGAAATTGCACCATGCATGCCCTCTTTTGGAAAACTCTATCTTAAAGAAAATTGCCTGACTTGCTGTCGTGGTTCAGCAATATTTTTATTTAATAAAACTGTATATTTTTAAAACCTGAAGTATGTTAAAAATTAATGCATTCTCTGAGTTATCTACAAAAGAAGCCATCAATGATCCTTTTTGTCTAGGGATTTTTTTTTTTAGGCGCTCAAGCTCCAGGTCTACACTGATCTATCTCTCCATACCCTTTTGTTTATTTCTCTGGAGACAGCTCTGATGAGTACATCTGAAGGAGGTTGGAAGGATAATCTTGGCAGTTTTAAATTCTTGCTATGAAGCTAAATGACTCATGAGAACTAAAACCCATAACCTGATTCCTTAATGGCATGTTCAGGCAAAGTATTTCAGTCCACACCTGCTGAAAAATGGCTGTAGTTGCAAGTAATGAGATTAAATACATGAGAGAAATAATATCCAAAGCAGAAACTATCTCCACCTAATTATCATGGGGATTGCTCAAATTACTGTTGTGTCATCTGTGAGAAGAACCAATATATTGTGCACTCACTTAATCTCTTCCCCACAAGCAACTGATAAATTTAAAGTTATTTCCTGAGGTACAGTCATGGTGTACAATTTTGCACAAGGTTTTAGTTCCTATTATACTATAATCTGGTGCAATTGCTGTTGGCACATGGAGTGCCATTTTCCTCTTGCTTAATTGGCATATCCAAAACTTCTTGCAATCTCTGGCAAGGTTTCAGGTATTTAAAATGTCCATTTCTATCATCACATCCATGCCCTTTATGAAGCAGAATCCTCAAAATGAGTGATATGATCGGTCACTTAGCAAAGTACTTTCCCCTCAATTATAGAAATATGTGTTCCAATATTTCCACTCTTTTCAATTAGAAAAGAAAAACTTCAAAAGAGATCAAAGAAGAGATTAAGGATCTTGTCAAAGGTAATTTAAAAAATGAGCCTCACAACTTCAAAATAAATTTTATGGAAACTTTACTCCACAATTTTTTCACTTAAAAATGCTTACGTAATGCATCAATTTCTTAAAAAAAACTTGAGAAAGCCTAGAAAATGATATTGCTCTATTAATTACTTAATACAAAATAACAAAAACAAAGGGGTTGAATAATTTGTTTGACACAAGAGTATCCATAGAGGAGACAGCTTTGTGACATATCCTCTGTGTTCCTCGATTTTAGTCTGAAGCCATTTGGATGGCCTGAAGGTATGATCTGGAATATGGTCAAGCAACCTGAATAGAACCTACTCAGGAAAGCAATTAGAGGAAAATGGAATCTCAATTCAGCCAAATAAGATCCACTAGCTCTCAGCAAAGCTTAAAGACACAAGGATTGTGGCAGGATGTACAAATCCTCAAGGAAATAGTTTCGATCATGTACTGCTAGTTAAGTGCTCAAACGCAGCTGCATGTTTTAACAGAACCTTGAATAGTTGCAACACACCTTACAAATACCACAGCAAAAATATTCTGCTCAGATTGTATTGCTAAACCATTCTGTGTGTTCAATACCTAACCTCTGCATGAAAACCAGCATTTTGTACTTGATTAAACCCATTCAGTAATTTGAAGGTAAGATTTCTTACCTATAAATAAATCACAAACATGCAAACATGATTTATAGATTGCCACATGCTATACAAATATTTGTCATATATTTTTACTATTCAGAGAATGATCTAGTCTATGAAGTAGAATTGCAGAGTAAAAAAAAAAAATTTAATAACCCTCTGAGTTCACAACAGGTTTTACTTTTTCCATCTTTCTTTTTAGTTGCAATGTTTAGAACATGTACTAGGTACTTAAGAGCTTATTTTATTAATTTTCCTTGGCTCAATATATATTTAATCTGGCTACCAATGAGCTCTGAAACCAAGTTTATCTCAGTCCTTAACATCATCTAATTTGAAGATGAAATTGACCATTTATACATAGGCTGACCTATATGGAAATTAATAATATTCCAGAGTTCTTCTAATTAATCATCTGTGAACATGCACTGCCTACCAATCGCATTCATCTATGAAAAAATGGATAACTTTTTAGGGATTAACATTTTTTTTATGTGTCGTAAGAGAGCTCTCTTCCTCTCATTCAGCAAGAAATTAAAGAAGGTAAATATGCATAAGAAGATGTTAGACAGAGAGGGAGCCATGCTTACTAAATGTAAGAGAAAGGTATTCCAGAAATGGTACATTAGCAATTGTACCAACTGGACAGTTTGAGAAAACGAAGGCTTATTGTATGAAAGTTAATTTCCTGATTTTTTAAAACTGCACTATGGTTGAAGTATCTAGAGACATAGGGACATCATATCTGCAGTGTTCTTTCAAATGATACAGAAAAAAATAACTATATAGAGAGGGTGGAAGGGGGAAAGGGAAGAATTAATGATAAAGCAAATGTGGTGAAAGGTTAACACTTGGGGAACCTGGGTAATAAGTATATGGTGATTCTGCGCAGTATTCTTGCAACTCTTCTGAAGGTTTGAAATTATTACAGAAGAACAGTTTTTAATAACTTTAAAAACCACAATTTCTATCTCTGTCAGCTTCATGAAAGGCTACTTCCAGAATTTCTGACAGAGAAAACTGAGTTTTGTGGTCTATCATGCCTTCCTCGAGACAAGTGAGAAAGATCAGAGTTCTGCAAAGACAGCAGCAGAAATTTGATCCTCGCAGAGGACAACATCATTATTCCCATTTTCTACCTGGGTAAACAAAGTGTAATTTCTTCTGGCAGTTTTCTAGATACTAGTGGCAAGCATCAAGGCATACATAAATCCATGCCATCTGATTCCAAAATATTGTATACGCTTTTAAACTAGTGACCAAAAAGACGATGACAAGATCAATGTTATTTTTAATAGCTTACACTTAAGAATCAAATTCATTCACAGTTAACCCATGGAGACCGTGGCAGGTTTCACCCCGGCCCGAGGGAGTTTATTTTTCAATGCTTTGGCTTGTGCATAGTTTTTTCCCTCGAATATATATTTCACAAGTCTTTCCCACACCTACTCGTTTGAGAAAACGCAATTAGTCTGTACAACGGCATGACTTAATGAAAGGTAGTCTCATGAATGTTTTGCTTCTAGACTTTTGAGTAGGGTGTTCCCTTTGCCTGGAATTCTGTTTCAAACTCCATGTCCAATTCCCTTTGCCTAAGTGATGCTTCTTGGTGAGGACTCAGCCTACACATCACGACATCCTCCAAGAGGCCTTCCTTGGTCCAGCACTGAGGTGAGTGACCGACCTTCTGTGTGCTCCCAAAGCATCCTGCCTTTACTCCTACACTTGACCCTATTGTTCTGCATTATCACTTTCTATTTACTTATCTATATTTACAGCAGCATTCCATGGGGGCAGTGATAACCTACCATTCATTATGAACCTCTAATCCCTGGCAGAATGCTTTGTACTTAGTATGCTGATAAGCATTATTGAATGAACAAATATTGTATCAGTGCTAATTATTCAGGAAAAATATCTATACTAATTTAACAAATATTTTCTATCCACAACTATAGGATGTAAAAATAAGAACTGAGGAGTTCTGAGCCCTACTTTGACTCTCTTTAGCTGGCTGTTTGCCCTCAAGAAAACATTTAACTTCTCGGCAGTGGGGGAGAGGGTCTCCATTTATAAAAATAAGAGTGTTGAAATACACAGTAGCTAAGATTCATTATAGCTCTGAAGTGCCAGTCTTAAATTTCACCTCAAGCAGATGGAGGTGGAGAAAATTAGCATAATGAATGAAGGTATTATATAAATTGTATCTGTTCTGATCTTTCTGATAAAAATCTCTCCCATTTTAAGGAAAGAGGAAATCATTTACTGAAAAAACAGCTTTTGGTTTATCACTGAAAAATAATAGGTCCATGGTTTTAAATATGTCATCAATTAATGGGTCTAGAGAGGATTAAGAACCAGCTCAGCAAGCTAACATCAATAGAAACCAATCTTTGCAGATCTTTTGACTGAAAAAGTATTTATTAACCATGAAACTCTAGCTGGTTTCTTAATAATATTATTATTAACAGTTTTGTCAACATCCATCAAATGTCAGATATCTGCCAGATGTGGTTGAGCCTGGGGCTCTAGGGTGGTTAACATAACTTCTGGAGAAGAGGCCATTTGGAAATTATGAAACCAGCATTTTACCACATTTGAATCGTTTTGCAATGTGCCTACCAAAATACATTCCTGCAAGCAGGGGAGAATATTACTTTTTCAAGGTCTATACATAATTTTAGACACAAACAAGGCAAGAAAAAGCACACCTTTTTTCATTAACTAGCACTAAAAATCATATGTTACGTCATTTAACTTAACATTCGGAATGAGCTAAGAAAAAATTCTTGAAGGAACATTTGTAATAAACAATAGCCAAATATATGGTTAGGATTCAAAATCTCTCACTTTTGCACATATATCCAACACCAGTAAAAACTCTACTTTAGATATGCTTTTTGCTTTCCTAAGGAGTTTTATGGCCATTAGCTCACAGCAATCAAGATGCTACTAAGTGGAATATTTTTAGAGGGCCGTACAGGCATTCCCAAGAGATAACTTATCTGACACCACCCGGGAAATACTTCCTTTCCCCTTAGGTTTTCAAATCAGCACTTGAAAAGCCTGTCTATGACACAGAGACCACAGGAAAAAGAATGTGGCCACACCCTCTCTAAATGAAAGGATTAATAAGTGGATCCTCTTATTTATCTACACTGCATGAGTGAACATAACGTTAATTTCAAAATGTTGATTACAAAAGGCATAATTGTCACTATGAGGTCTGAATCTATTTTTTTTGTTTTGTTTTGTTTTGTTTTACAAAAGAAAAAATAAATTATGTAAGTCCTGCTATTTTGAGATAGATCCCTGAAACCTATGTCTGGGTTCTTCTGGCCGGGCTCCCCACAAACACCCACCACCCATCATGATTTCCATGTAAAGCATACACAGCTCTTGGAGACTCATAACTTGTAGGAAAAAACACATTCTTTCCTTCTTTTCCATGGTAACTCACCAACAGTACAATAAGCCAGTATTAAGCAAAGTTTCCTTGTTTTTAAAATTGTATTTCTTAACTAAGTAAAAATAAAATATTGCAATTTGTGATTCCTAAAACATAAATAGCCAGTGTAATTTTACAGAAAGATTTATCAAAGGTGTAAGTGCAGCTAGCCATAAATTACACAGAAGTAACATTAAACACTGTAATGGGAAAAGTTTTCAGAACAGCCAAAACTACCTAAAAGTAAAACCAAGACTTACCTTTTTTTTTCGCCTCTGTCCAAAGACCTAAAGAGAGATTCTTCTCTGAATGGCTCACGCTGGAAGTGGAAACTTGGGCTTCTGATTTTATAGAATTTGAAAGGAGGCCACACCTAGCAACCAGAAGTTAGTAACGGGCTGCCTTTTGTTTGAAATACTGGGTTCAGTCTTGCTCAAGACAAAGTGAAGCAAGCCTTGCAAAATTACTCACTAAACCAACTCAGAGCTGATGGCACAAAGGAAAAAAAACGGAAGTACAGATATTTTTCCCTCTTTAGTTTGCACTGTTTTTTTTACAGGGGAGTAGAATGCAAGAGGTTTTCAAGTATGCAGTACTATCCGCCTCAATCCTGATACCAATAATTGGCATACTTTTTTAGTCAAATGAATTGTGAAATGAAAAATCATAAATTTTAAAACAAAATAAAACCCCCTTTGGTTAAGTCCCAGCTTCATCACTAATTACTATGTGATCTTGGGGACATATTTAACTTCCCTGATTTTGTTTCAACTTTTGTGAAATAGGGATAATATTTTCTAGGCTGCCTACTTACTAGAATTCTTATGACAATAAGAAATAATAATTAAGAAATTAAGAAATAATAGGGACTTCCCTAGTGGTACAGTGGTTAAGAATCATCCTGCCAATGCAGGGACACGGGTTCGAGCCCTGGTCCGGGAAGATCCCACATGCCACGGAGCAACTAAGCTCCTGTGCCACAACTACTGAGCCTGCACTCTAGAGCCCGCGAGCCACAACTACTGAAGCCCACACGCCCTAGAGCCCATGCTCCGCAACAAGAGAAGCCACCGCAGTGAGAAGCCCGCGCACCGCAACGAAGAGTAGCCCCACTCGCTGCAACTAGAGAAAGCCTGCACGCTAGTATTTTGTTGAGGATTTTTGCATCTATATTCATCAGTGATATTGGTCTGCAATTTTCTTTTTTGTAGTATCTTTGCCTGGTTTTGGTATCAGGGTGATGGTGGCCTCATAGAATGAGTTTGAGAGTTTTCCTTCCTCTGCAATTTTTTGGAAGAGTTTGAGAAGGATGGGTGTTAGCTCTTCTCTAATTGTTTGATAGAATTCACCTGTGAAGCCATCTGGTCCTGGACTTTTGTTTGTTGGAAGACTTTTAATCACAGTTTCAATTTCATTACTTGTGATTGGTCTGTTCATAATTTCTGTTTCTTCCTGGTTCAGTCTTGGAAGGTTATACCTTTCTAAGAATTTGTCCATTTCTTCCAGGTTGTCCATTTTATTGGCATAGAGTTGCTTGTAGTAGTCTCTTAGGATGCTTTGTATTTCTGTGGTGTCTGTTGTTACTTCTCCTTTTTCATTTCTAGTTTTATTGATTTGAGTCCTCTCCCTCTTTTTCTTGATGAGTCTGGCTAACGGTATATCAATTTTGTTTATCTTCTCAAAGAACCTGCGTTTAGTTTTACTGATCTTTGCTATTGTTTTCTTTGTTTCTATTTTATTTATTTCTGCTCTGATCTTTATGGTTTCTTTCCTTCTGCTAACTTTGGGTTTTGTTTGTTCTTCTTTCTCTAATTGCTTTAGGTGTAAGGTTAGATTGTTTACTTGAGATTTTTCTTGTTTCTTGAGGTAGGCTTGTATAGCTATAAACTTCCCTCTTAGCACTGCTTTTGCTGCATCCCATAGATTTTGGATCGTCGTGTTTTCATTGTCATTTGTCTGTAGGTGTTTTTTGATTTCCTCTTTGATTTCTTCAGTGATCTCTTGGTTATTTAGTAACGTATTGTTTAGCCTCCATGTGTTTGTGTTTTTCACGTATTTTTCCCTGTAATTCATTTCTAATCTCATAGCATTGTGGTCAGAAACGATGCTTGATATGATTTCAATTTTCTTAAATTTACTGAGGCTTGATTTGTGACCCAAGATGTGATCTATCCTGGAGAATGTTCCGTGCGCACTTGAGAAGAACGTGTAATCTGTTGTTTTTGGATGGAATGTCCTATAAATATCAATTAAATCTATCTGGTCTATTGTGCCAATTAAAGCTTCTGTTTCCTTATTTATTCTCATTTTGGGTGATCTGTCCATTGGTGTAAGTGAGGTGTTAAAGTCCCCCACTATTATTGTGTTACTGTCAATTTCCTCTTTTATAGCTGTTAGCCCTTGCCTTATGTACTGAGGTGCTCCTATGTTGGGTGCATATATATTTATAATTGTTATATCTACTTCTTGGATTGATCCCTTGATCATTATGTAGTGTCCTTCCTTGTCTCTTGTAACATTCTTTATTTTAAAGTCTATTTTATCTGATATGAGTATAGCTACTCCAGCTTTCTTTTGATTTCCATTTGTGTGGAATATCTTTTTCCATCCCCTCACTTTCAGTCTGAATGTGTCCCTAGGTCTGAAGTGGGTCTCTTGTAGACAGCATATATATGGGTCTTGTTTTTGTATCCATTCAGCCAGCCTGTGTCTTTTGGTTGGCACATTTAATCCATTCACATTTAAGGTAATTATCGATATGTATGTTCCTGTTACCATTTTCTTAATTGTTTTGGGTTTGTTTTTGTAGGTCCTTTTCTTCTCTTGTGTTTCCCACTTAGAGAAGTTCCTTTAGCATTTGTTGTAGAGCTGGTTTGGTGGTGCTGAATTCTCTTAGCTTTTGCTTGTCTGTAAAGCTTTTGATTTCTCCATCGAATCTGAATGGGATCCTTAATCTTGCTTGTAGTTTCTTCCCTTTCATCACTTTAAGTATATCATGCCACTCCCTTCTGGCTTGTAGAGTTTCTGCTGAGAAATCAGCTGTTAACCTTATGGGAGTTCCCTTGTATGTTATTTTATGTTATTTTTCGTTTTTCCCTTGCTGCTTTTAATAATTTTTCTTTGTCTTTAATTTTTGCCAATTTTATTACTATGTGTCTCGGCATGTTTCTCCTTGGGTTTATCCTGTATGGGACTCTCTGTGCTTCCTGGACTTGGGTGGCTATTTCCTTTCCCATGTTAGGGAAGTTTTTGAGTACAGTCTCTTCAAATATTTTCTCGGGTCCTTTCTCTCTCTCTTCTCCTTCTGGGACCCCTATAATGCGAATGTTGTTGCATTTAATGTTGTCCCAGAGGTCTCTTAGGCTTTCTTCATTTCTTTTCATTCTTTTTTCTTTATTCTGTTCCGCAGCAGTGAATTCCATCATTCTGTCTTCAAGGTCACTTATCCATTCTTCTGCCTCAGTTATTCTGCTATTGATTCCTTCTACTGTAGTTTTCATTTCAGTTATTGTATTGTTCATCTTTGTTTGTTTGTTCTTTAATTCTTCTAGGTCTTTGTTAAACATTTCTTGCATCTTCTCAATCTTTGCCTCCATTCTTTTTCCAAGGTCCTGGATCATCTTCACTATCATTATTCTGAATTCTTTTTCTGGAAGGCTGCCTATCTCCACTTCAGTTAGTTGTTTTTCTGTCATTTTATCTTGTTCCTTCATCTGGTACATAGACCTCTGCCTTTTCATCTTGTCTATCTTTCTGTGAATGTGGTTTTCGTTCCACAGGCTGCAGGACTGTAGTTCTTCTTGCTTCTGCTGTCTGACCTCTGTTGGATGAGGCTATCTAAGAGGCTTGTGCAAGCTTCCTGATGGGAGGGACTGGTGGTGGGTAGAGCTGGGTGTCGCTCTGGTGGGCACAGCTCAGTAAAACTTTAATCCGCTTGACTGTTGATGGGTGGGGCTGGGTTCCCTTCCTGTTGGTTGTTTGGCCTGAGGCAACACTACACTGGAGCCTACCTGGGCTCTTTGGTGGGGCTAATGACAGACTCTGGGAGGACTCACGCCAAGGATTACTTCCCAAAACTTCTGCTGCCAGTGTCCTTGTCCCCAAGGTGAGCCACAGGCACACCCCTCCTCTGCAGGAGACCCTCCAACACTAGCAGGTAGGTCTGGTTCAGTCTCCCCTGGGGTCACTGCTCCTTCCCCTGGGTCCCAATGCACACACTACTTTGTGTGTGCCCTCCAAGAGTGGAGTCTCTGTTTCCCCCAGTCCTGTCGAAGTCCTGCAATCAATTCCCACTAGGCTTCAGAGTCTGATTCTCTAGGAATTCCTCTTCCAGTTGCCAGACCCCCAGCTTGGGATGCCTGACGTGGGGCTCAGAACCTTCACTCCAGTGGGTGGACTTCTATGGTATAAGTGTTCTCCATTCTGTGAGTCACCCACCCGGCAATTATGGGATTTGATTTTACTGTGATTGCGCCCCTCCTACCATCTCATTGTGGCTCTCCTTTGTCTTTGGATGTGGGGTATCTTTTTTGGTGAGTTCCAGTGTCTTCCTGTCGATGATTTTCCAGAAGCTAGTTGTGATTCTGGAGTTCTCGCAAGAGGGAGTGAGAGCACGTCCTTCTACTCCGCCATCTTGGTTCCTCCTCCCCATGGACTTTCGAAGGAAAATAATTCCCTTAGTTTCTCGTAAGGGTCAGGCCAAAGTAAGACAATTTTTTTTGTTTGTTTTGAAGGTCCAGACACATCTGGAGCAATATGTTTCAACTGTTAAATCAAAATCATTAGTGAATTAGGAAGTTTATTTACTATGTATTGACCAACAGTAAAAAAATAAAATAGAAAGGAGTAGAATAGAATGAAATGAACAATGAGGAAACTATCAGCATGTTTCACATATTATAAGGTAACTATTATTTTGTGAAACCTTGGCTTAGAGTGTTATGTGTGTGCATGTGTGTAGAGTGAATGGTGTAAAGATATAAATGTATTCCAACTGAATGTTGTATTTAAGGTCTCACAAAGACTGAAGGTGACTACTAAAGTGAATATACCCAAGCAAGGTAGCAAATATTGTGTGTACCTAATTATATAATGTAGAGAATGCAATTATATCATGAGTCATGTATACATATGAAAATCAAAGTATTGCTTGTATTATCAAAAAATTGAAAACTCAATTATCCATAATCAAGAAATGGATATGAAAGAGATATAATATGAATGAATTATATATATATATATATATATATATATATAGAGAGAGAGAGAGAGAGAGAGAGAGAGAGAGAGATGAAGACATGAATACATCCTAAAAACCTAATGTTGTCCAAAAAGAGCAGTGGCAAAGGATAAGTATGATATCACTTAAGAAAAATTTTTAAACATCAAAACAAAAGTATATGCTGTAGAAATGTTTACATATGAAATAAGATTATAACAGCATGATTGAGAAGGATACTTACTAATCCAGATAAAGGTTAACCCTGAGGAGAAAGAAATGTAAGTGACATAGGGTATGCATTTTTCACCATACTTATATCTTTTTATTTCTTTTTAAAAAAGCATTCTGAAGAAAGTAACGTTTGTTAAACTCGAGTGTTAGATACAAAGGTGTTTTTATAGCCTTCTCTGTAACTTTCCATATGTTTAAAAATTTCAAAATTGTATGTGATAATGGAATCCGACATTGCGTCTGACATTTTTAGTCAAACTTATATTTATTAGATTCATCAATATTATTGTGTACATTATTATTGTATGTATTATTGTCTTTTCACTATTCTCCTTGCTGTATGGCATTCCTTTGTAAAAATATATCACAATTTATTTATCCATTTTTCTCTAGTCAAATATTGGAATGTTTCTAATTTCTAGCTACTACAAACTGTGCTACTACAAACATTCTTATACATATCTTCTGGTACTTTTACTAGGTCATGGGGTTTGCATACATTCTACTTTAGTCACTACTGCCACACAGTTCTCCAAAGCTGTGGAAGTTACACTCCCAAACAGCAGTAAATGAAAAATCCAGTCTTTCTTTATCCTTGTCAATATTTGCTATTGCTTTTTTCATTGTAACAATTCTGGTGTTATGAGTGGTATTACCTTGGAGTTTTAATTTGCTTTTCTTCAGTGACTAATGAGGTTGAACACCCTGTAACATATATGTTGAACATTGGATATGTTCTTTCTTAGACTCCAGCTCAAGTTTTTGGTCCATTTTTCTAATGGGTCATCTGCCTATTTCTCACTGATTTGTAGGAATTATTTATATATTCAAGTTCTTTACACAATGTTCACAAACAGGCAAAACTTATCTATTTTAGTTTTTTAAAAAATATTTTAAATTGAAATAAATTTACTTATACACACACACACACACCACCACATGCACAAAGTAATTGGTCTGACCTAAAGAGGTGGTTGCAATTCTCAGTCCTGGGAGGAACACGAGAGCTTTGGGTCATCTAGACCATATAGTGTGCTTGAATCTGCTCAGATGCCTCCATGTTAGCGTAGTCACCGAAGGGCATGACTTTCAGGGGCTGACTGCATAGGACATGAAAGACGTCAGCACCAATTGCCATGGTCTTGTGGCCTTACTGCAGGTCCCCGCTATTGACCTGGTCATCAGCAATTGAGATCATTGGAATGAAGAACAATGTGGTGCCCATTCTCATTTCACTAGATTTCCCAAAACCTTGCATTCTGTTGTGACCCAAGGATAAGAGAGAAAGTGCTAAACATGCACTGATATTAAATTTACTGCTAGTCTCAGGGTGTAAATTTTGAGGTAAAAGTTAATCTAATTTATAACTTAAAGAAATATTATATTTCTCCTATCCTCATGTTGTAATTCCAATAGCTACCAAACAAAAAGAGCTAACATACTTGTACTAAGATCTTATATTTCTGCCTCTCTACATTTTCTTTTCTGGGTGAGAAATCATAGATAAAACAGAAACTCAAATTCAATGGTGGCTTAGTATCTATTACTGTTTGACTTAGGAAAATGAGTGAATAATTTGGTGGGTCAATTCTTACACTCCTACCAGCAGGATCATGCTAGGATTAGTAACTTAATGTTTCACAAGTCTTTTTTAATCCTTGAATATGGTATCCCCATTCCTCTCAATATTAGCCTAACAAAAGAGAATAAGATGGTCACATTGGCTATTGTAACTAATTTTACCCCAATAAATTTTCAAGAAATCTGGGGGGAGAAAAATTAAGATTTGTGTTAAGGTCAAGAGGTCAAAGTCTGCCTTCTAAGTTCAAGGAGAGCAAAGGAGCTATTTAAATCCAAAGTTGTGAAATTTCGGGTTTCCTAATGCCAGCTTAATTACAAAACATTTTGTACACAAATTCTTCTATAACCTCTAGTAATTTGTGCTATCATAATGATTTTTCTTTTATTCAATATGTCAACCCACTTGCAGCAAAACTTTCTGATGGAAAAGAAAAAATATATAAACTCATTGCATGACGATATTAGTTTGAGTAATAGATATTTATTCAAAAATCCAATTGGCAGGAACACTTATTCACTGCTGGTAGGAATACAAAATGGCACTGCCCTTTGGAAGATAGCCTGACAGTTTCTTACAAAATTAAACATAGTCTTAGGATACAATTCAGCAATCGCACTCCTAGATACTTACTCTAATGAGTTGAGAAAATTATTTTACCACAGAAATATGCACACAAATGATTGTAGCAGCTTTATTCATAATTGCCAAAAATTGATAGCAACCAAGATATCCTTTAAGAGCTGAGTGGATAAACTGACCATTATACAACCATACAATAGAATTTTACTCAAAAATAAAAAGAAATGTGTTCTCAAACCAGGAAATGACATGGAGGAATCTAAAATGTGTATTGCTAAATTAAATAAGGCAGTATGAAAAGGCAGTATACCGTATGATTTCAACTATATGACATTCTGTAAAGGCAAACTCTAGAGAGTGCAAAAACATCAGTGGTTGCCAGGAGTTTGGGGGAAGGGTAAGAGAATGAGTAGGTGGAGTGCAGGGGATTTTTAGGGCAGGGAAATTTGTCTGTACTATCATATGTTATATACAAGGTATTTTGCATTTGGCAAAATCCATAGAACTGTACAGCATGAAGAGTGAGCCCTAATGTAAACTCTGGCATTAGTTAATAATAATGTATCAATAGTGGTTCACCAGTTATAATAAATGTACCACACCAATGCAAGATATTAATAATAGAGGAAACTGAGGCCAGGGGAAGAGGGATTTTGTGGGAACTCTCTCTACTTTCTGCTCAATTTTTCAGTAAACCTTAAACTGCACTAAAAACTAAATTCTATTAATTAAAAAAAAACTCAGTTGACTATATAACAATAGAGTCACATCCTTAAATTGAGTAATGATGTTATTTTCAACTTCTATTTGAACTCAATAGATTAAACAAGTAATTTAAAACAATTCTTCAAATGGGAACAATTAGAAAAACTGGATCCCCATTTCATACCATATTAAAAAATAATGTCCAGAGGGGTCTAAGATTTAAATGGAAGTAAATATATAAATAACATACATAATCTTTGGGTTGGCAAACTGTTATCTATGCATGGAAATCTAATATGATTAACAGAGAGAGATTTTTAATACACACACATAAAAATGCACATGTGGAAAAATATAAACAAAATCAGTAGGTTCTCACTAAAAGTTCAAATTTTGTTTTCATGTATTAACAAAAGACTGATATCTATATTATACCAGGAGCTCTTATAAGTTGTTGAGGAAAAAAGACAAGCAACGTGAAAAACAACAAAAATTAAGGGAAAATATGAATATTCAGAGAAGCAAATCCAAATGGCCAAACAGGAAAAGTTGTTCAAATGCACAGTAGTGAAGGAAATTCTGTTTAAAAAAACGATGAATATCTATCTATCTATACATATCCATTAGACTGAAGATGGTTTAAAACTTTCTATAACATCTTAACTGGCGAGACTATTCGAAAAGGGGTACCCTCATACGTTGCTGGTGCTTATTTGTTTAGAGAGCAATTTGCCAATAACTATCAAAATAAAATAAATACAGAAGAGGATATGTCAGAGTAGCAGGAAGCAAATGAAGAGAAAGTAATCCGGAAGAAACAACAGCAAGAGGAGAAATTATCAGGAAGGAAGACGTGAGTAATATTGCCAAGGCTACAGAATGGTCATTTCGAAGGAGGATTAAAAATGGGCCTTAAATTTGGTAATTAAGAGAGATAATGGCCTTAAGGATAAGAGTTTCAGAAGCAGAGTAGAGAGAAAGTGGTCTGAAAAGAGCATAGAAGCTGAGAATGTGAAGTATAGGCAACTCTTAGACCTCACACTTTCATAAAATGGTGGGAAAATGGGGAGGAACCACGTACTCATTGTGAGGTAGGAGTGGAAAATAATCTGAATGTATTTTTAAGTGGAATAGTAAATTATTAAATTAAAGAAATTAAAGAGAGTTGAAGATTAATTATTAAAGAAAGAGAGTTGAAGATTAAAACCAAAACCAAAACCAAAAACAGGGTAGCTATTGTAATAAGCTTCCACAAGATTTGGGAGGACAGACGAACCGGAACAGCAAAAGAATTACTACCCTTAGGGATGAGGGGTAACCTTTCCACTGGGGATCTTTTCACATCGTCCTTTCTAGTTGAAGATTTCATGGGAGGAAAGAGAACACCTAGTCCTCGGGTGGGACAAATGTAGTAATTAGGAGGGGCAGAGATGGAAAAATCAGTGGCAAGAAACCTCACCGATGTTCAAAGGGAAGAAAATATGAATACAAAAAAAAGAATGCAGCCATCTACAAGCCAAGGAAAGCAGCCCGGAACAGGTTCTTCCCTGATGGCCCTTAGAAGGAACCATCCCTGCCAACACCTTGGTCTCGGGCTTCTAGTCTCCAGAAATGTGAGAAATTAAATAGCTGTTGTTTAAACCACCCAGTCTATTTAGTACTTTGTCACAGCAGTCCTAGCAAACTATTGCAGATTTATTATTTATCCAAGGACACCCTTGGTTAGATGGCCCACTAACAGTCCCCATATAAGTAATAGTTTTTCCTCGTAGAGAATTAAATGAATTAGCCAATTTTGAGTGTTGATTACTGTTTTGTTTTTTTATAGCTCCCACTAAATCTGTAGGCCCAGCTTCCAGAGATAATTTACACGTATATTATAATGGAGAGAAGATGTAATGTACGATGGATTTGTGTGCGAAATCTCTCTTTGTTCAAGAGGTATTCCATCTTTCCTCCTCTTTATTCCTCTCCATTGACCTGGTCTCGATGATGTAGCAGAACTGGGACTAGATGTTCCCGTGGTTGTAGGAGAGGCAGTGGCTGGGTCCCAATGCCTCCCCCCCACGGGTTGCCCTGTCATCCCTGCAGAACTGTGGCTAAAGAGTACCAACAAATCCCTTGGTGTGCACCCCGCAGAAAGTGCAGGTCCTGCACTGCTTGCACTTGAAAAGGAAATTTATCTCACCAGTGGAGAGTAAAAAATTTTCTTTGCACTGTTTTGGATAAGGAAGTGGTGGACATTAGAATAGCCTTTGACTGTTGTCTCTTAGTGTCCTGAAGTATTGATTATTATGAAGAATTTAAAAGCCATTTTGTCTAGAGTATATGGTTATCTGATTTCGACAAGGTCCTAAAGCAATTTTACTTTCCTCTTTCACTTTGCTATTGCAAGACACATGTTATCGTAGTTTAACAGTAGAGTTTTGCCACAACATACCACATTTTTTTCAACATGCATAACAGTGGCAGGGGATTTAAGACCAATTTTAATAACTGAAGGATTCAAAATGTCTTTCAATGCCATAATTGTACAAAAATATTGGATGTGACTCCTGTGTAGCTAGCTGGTATATAAAAATCATTCTTTTAATTTTTATATTAAAAGATATTTTAATTTTATAAAAGATATTTTATAGTTTTTATACATCCCTACTATGAAAGGTTGTGAAATTGCCATAAAATAAGTATCAAAATATACGATAAAAAAGAGAGGAAAAGCTGCACACTTTTTATAACCAAGATCATCTTTAAGCTCAAAGCCAAACATGCAAATTCTAACATTTTCCCTAAATCTGCTACATAACCAGGAGT
Organism: Balaenoptera physalus; assembly: GCF_965194825.1. NCBI lineage: Eukaryota > Metazoa > Chordata > Mammalia > Artiodactyla > Balaenopteridae > Balaenoptera > Balaenoptera physalus. Next base: position 46,617,362 of record NC_138886.1, read on the forward strand.
CTTTTGGAGAGACTAAAAATAAGCAAAATGTGAAAAAGAAACAATTCTAAATTCCATGCGTGATAGCCAGGTTCAGAAGAACCCCAAGAAATTTAAATTCAGCTAATGGGTTTATAGTGAGCAATCCAGAGAATTAAAGATCCTTAGGCAGCTCTTCTTTCCATTTGAAACTATATCCTGTTGCCTGGTTAAGGTTTTGCATTTTTAAGAGGCTGTGGCAGGTGCTTGCAATGTGCACATTTCAGTTTAATTTCCATCTGGGTGAACAAGAAGTCAGATGCCTGGAGCTGAGGCATATTTACCGTAGACACAGGTAAATTTGCTCAAACTGCTCTAAGTGTAAAGAGAATAAAGGCTTAGTTGAGTAAAGAGAGAGCACAAAAACTCACTGGGATTAGAAATGATGGGTTAGACAAATATTCTTTGTAGCATTTGATATTTGCAATATGGAAATGAAATGCAGATCAGAAGAACTGACTCTTGGACTTCTTAAAACGCAGTGTCTCCTAAAGTTCCTTTAAACGAAAACATCTAAGTTACATTTCTATGTAGCTTGAGTGTACTAAGTTTACTATCACTATAAGGTATTTTAAAAAACTCTATAGATGGGGTTTTGTGAAAACTAGTACCACACTGAAGAGAGCTATTGTATCGCGAATGTCACTACCATACAAGAGATTTGCTGAGAAGAATTAATGAAGAATCCATTTTGTGAACAAACCTGTTTTGCAGAAGGAGTCAGAGAAGTTGAGAATGTCTAACTGTGGTTTGGTGAATCATGACTTTAAAATTTTCCACAGGGTGAGGAAGAGGGGGAGGGAGATTTGCCGGGAATTGCATGATCCTGCCGAAACTTAAGAAAGGAAAAGAAAATGCCATTCCTTTCCTTGAATTACCTGTATCTTTCTTTACTAGGCAGTTCGAGTTTAACGTGACACATGCTTCAAACTGAAACATAAACTCTTAAAAATAAAAACAGAAGAAGCTTTTTTCAAGTTACTCATTTCACTTTAAGGAAAAATGGTAGAAAAGCCACATTTTTTTCCATGGGAGGGCACTCGGAAGTGCTTAAATACTTGTGTCTTGAAGAAGCTGCAATGCTTAACAAATTACAGTAAAGTTATTTCAGCTGCTGAAACATACTATTCTTTATTTCTGCTGGTCTCATGAAGGCTCAGAAAAGACTTTAAGGCTGATTTCTAGGTCAAGGCATTCTCTGCCTTTGAGCTTCTCTCTGTGGAAATTCTATTCATATTTTAAGACACAGCTCAAAAGCCAATCCTCTATAGCGTAACTTCAAATCTCTACAGAAAGGAGTGTTGCTTCTCAGAAAAGCAAACAGCACATTGGTTGGATCTTGAATACAGAATCATTTCACTTGAATGTTTAGTGTACCTATTTTTATGTTGTCGCTCTCCCCTACTAGATCAAGTTTCTGCAGGATGCATTCTTATTCGTTCTCAAATTGTCCACAGGGCTGTGCAAGTTGTAGGGGCACACACACTGAAAAGCAAACATTTATTCAATTATTTAGCAAAATAATTCAGCTCTACAGTCACTATGTGTGAGCTCTCCCACAAATGTTAGCAATCACATGTACTAGGTCCTCTTCCAAGCACTGGGGACTTGGTGAAAAACAAGAAAAAAATCTACCACCCTCACAGAACTTACATTTTAATGACACAAGTTGTATTATGTCAGAGAATCCACTCCAAAAAAAAAAAAAAAAAAAAAAAAAACTTACACTTTTTGTCTCTATGGACTTTTTAAATAATCTACTCATTATTGTGCAGACTTTGAAATTGCACTTTTGCCTTATGAGGTAATTGCAGCCAACAGATCATAAATGGAAGATTGTCTGATAGTTTAGGTCATTCTCTTATAAGCATAGCCAATATCTTTGATTAAAAGAAAAAAAAAAAAGAACTAGAGTAAGTTGATAACATAAGGCAGTAAAAATTTAACCTCTGAAAGCATCTAAATTCAATTCTCTGCCCCTTGTGGACATACTGTGAAGAAATCCCATCTATCCCTCCGTAATATGGATCAGAAAGGGTTGTGAGAAAAGAGAACCTTGAAAAAGCCAGGATTGGCATTGTGTCCAAAAGTGAAAGTCAAATTCAGGAAGAATAGCTTATCCCACATTGGCCAATAGAAGCAGGAGCACACAGAGGAGGATCAGAAGACAAATCTACTCCAATAAAAATTAATTAAAAAAACAAACAAACAAACAAATCTACTAAAGCTAACTGTAGTAGCTCTCAACAGTAGAGGGGCAAAAGGCCAGACTGTTCAAAGTCTATGTAAAGGGCCAGAACAGGTCAGATGGTATTAAGGAATTACTAATACTCACTGAGCTTTTGCAGTGGGCTAGGTAATGGCAAGTAGGCTTTACTAGGGAGGAGGGTAGAGGACTAGATTCAAGACACAGAGAGAAGATTTTGGCAAGTTAAGCATTGTGGGAGCCTCAGCAACTCACCAGGGGAAGATGGCATTAGAAGTAAGGGAAGCTTTTCAACTAGCTTGTCATCACTTTACAAGTAAATTAACCTCTTCTTAATGTAAATAGTATCTGTGGTATTGTTGATTTGTGCTGTTAAATGTAAGTTCCCTGGATTAGTCAGGATTGCTAGTGCAGAAACTGAACTCCAACAAGCTCAGTCAGAAAGGGGGAAATAGACGAGAACAGTACTAGAGGTCTCTTTTGTAACTCAAGTACAGATCTAGCCCTCAGACTCTTAGACCTAGGAATTTGCATGTTGTTTGACGTTTCTGTCTCTTTCTCTTATCTCTGCATTAATCAGACTAGTTTTTCTCCTAATGGTGGGAAACTTAACAGACAAAATTCTTGTCCTTCACACTTATCATCACTTCTCTATCAGAGAAGCACTGCTTCTTCCCCTGTCAGGGAAAAAAAAAAAATCCTGGAAGGGTTCCAATTGGCCTAGCTTGGCAGATACCTTACACCTTAAACCATGCACTGGGGACAGAGAGCTGATGTACTATGACTGGAGGACTTTACCAGAAATAGTTGGTTGGTTTTGCCCAAAAGAAGGTAGGGTTATTCTTAACATCAATAAGAATGTTTCTCAGAACAAGCAACAAATGTCCGCAACATAGGGAGGGAATCCACTGTCTTCCTTAGTATCTCCACTTTTATTGCCTGGAAAGGTTTAAAATCCTTAACTTTCAGCCTACAATGCATTGCCTTTATTTTCCCCTTGGTATAGCTGGAAAAAAGTCTTCTACAGTCTATACAGTGATTTATGGATAATAGGAAATTTTAAAAGGAAGGAGGGCTTCCCTGGTGGTGCAGTGGTTGAGAGTCTGCCTGCCAATGCAGGGGACGCGGGTTCGAGCCCTGGTCTAGGGGGATCCCACATGCCGCGGAGCAACTGGGCCCGTGAGCCACAACTACTGAGCCTGCGCGTCTGGAGCCTGTGCTCTGCAACAAGAGAGGCCGCGATAGTGAGAGGCCCGCGCACCGCGATGAAGAGTGGCCCCCGCTCGCCGCAACTGGAGAAAGCCCTCGCGCAGAAACGAAGACCCAGCACAGACATAAATAAATAAATAAATAAATTTTTTAAAGTAAGGAAAATTTTTGTACATTGCTTCCATCATGAACAACAGGCAAAGAATAAATTCTCCCTCTGGTACTGACTTAATGTGAAAAAACAATCAAATCCTACTTTCCGTATAAGTAGCATCAAAGTTAATCGGTTTAATTATTTATGCATTTGATGTTTTTGCAAATGTGTTATAAATTTGTAACCACTTGCCATGAACAGATAAGGCCTATTTTCTTTTTACAATTGTCATAGAACCTCATTTCATTTATTCTTTATCGTAGTGAAATATTGTGAAGGTGGGGAAAATATAGTCCATATCAATGTACAACCACTAACATGATCTTTTTGTTGTTCATTCATTTTTGCTACTCTGATCACAAGCCTTTAGTTTATACAGTACATCACTATTTGCAAAGTCCCGTTATTAATTCTCTCATTTTATCATGGTTGACTGCCATGTACTTTCTTGGCTCAGCTCATTCCAATGTAACATAAAATAGCCTTTGGGCTAGAGATTGACTGACTTTGAATAAGATGTGCATTGTCATTTAGGTATAGACAGAAATAAGATGAAGAGTAGAACTGAATTTTCATGACTTTTCATAAGATGTACATTCAACTGGATAGCCCTCAAAGGTAGCAAATTTGAGATAATGAGAGCTTATTAAAAGCATGTTTTTTGTTGGGAATTTCATGACTGGTTTGTAAGACCCCCAATCGCTGCCAGTTTACTGCTTAGCTTAGAGGTCCATTTGTAGTCAGGAGGACAAGAAGTATCCAATTAAGGTTTACAGTCTACCCCAAATTCTAGAAGATTCATTCTAAAGATAGAGACATAGAGTACTTAGGAATGGCCACCATTTTGCACTTAGGAAAAGCACAACTTTTCATGTGTAATGTGAGATTTAGGTTCAAATCAGTTCTTAGAATACACACTAAGTCAAGGGTGAATTTCCCAAAGGTACTAATTCAAATCATTTTGTAGTTATAACTCTAAATAATATATATGTCATGGATAGCTCCAGAAGAATGTTTGATTCAGGTTCTGGAGAATAGAAAGCAACTGCCCAAAGCCTTGGAAGATTGGTGTGCAACATAACATTTAAATTTCCTTTAAAAGAAAAAGTCTAAATCAAAAACATTTATTTTTATTAAAAAAGAAAGCAATATTTTTATAAAGATTGGCACCTTGCTTTTCTTTTTTTATATATATTATTGAGAACATTAACCAACATCTCTCATTTTTAATCTTCTTTTTTCCTAATGGTTGATATTTTCATGTTGCTTTTTTGATGCCTGAAGGTAATGATCTACTTTCATATACATTCATAGATTATAATTGCACTATTATAAAGGAAAATGATGATTTCAGGTAGAACTCTGTGGAAGAAAATAGATGTGTGTATGTGTGTGTATATATATAATATATATTCTGATATATGTATTCCATCAATTCTGATAATACATATAAAAATATGTGAAGTGAAATAATACAATAATTTATATTTCTAATTGACCAGTTTAAGCAACTGCCATATTCATTAAGAGCCTGTTGTTGCCCTGGTTCTGTACCTGTCCTTCAGATGAAATCTTATGTCACAGGCTCAGGGAGAAACTCTTTCCCTCAATATCATTTCTCGAGAAAAATGCAGAACATGTTTTTTAATGTAAAAATGTAAGAGTTTCATCTCTTGCTTTAATCTCTAAAAATACCTAAAAATGGGAAGATAATGCAATGGTTAAATATTATTTATGTTTGCTTTATTTTATTTTGTTTTTTACCTTCTCCTCTGCAGTCAAGAGCTAAACCCTGAAGGCTTGCCCCTTCCTCTCCCATTCTATGTCCTCAGCTTCACATGTACCCTCAACCAAACAAGACCAATTTCTCTACCATTTCCCAAATAATCTCTGTTCCCACTTGTGCACATTTGCTCATCCTGTTCCCAGTAAAGACACTCCCTTTTTTTTCCCATAAATCTTTGCATTCTTTAAAGTGCAGCTGCAACCTACAGTATGTACTCCTGAACTTTCCAATTCATTCCTTTGAGTAATCAAATTCTTGTTTATATTAGTACTTAATAGTTCCATAGTCTTAGAAACTTCTTTAGAGCACCCACTGAGTTTTTAATGCTTCTTTAATTTAAACCTTAAAAAGATCCTGTTAGAAATTGCTACCATCTCCATTTTTCTGTTGATTAAAATGAGGTGAGGTTCACAGAATTTCAGATATTTTTTTCTCCTAAAGGAAAAGTGAATTAAGTGACAATATTTGAACTCAGGTCAGTTTGTTTAGGACTACAGATGACATTCCTACCACATAGAGCAGAGCTCAAAATATAGTAGGTGTTTGGATTAATTGTTATTCACACATTCCCTTTCAGAATTAGAAGGAAAAAATTAGAGAAGTCTAATTATGACTTAAGAGGAACTGAACTCCTTTTCAATGAATTTGATGTGAATATATAGTTTCTTGTGTAGTTTTCTATGTAGTTATGTGTTTGATATCTATTTCCCCCAACAGACTATAAGTTCTTTGATTTATTTCTTATTAGTTCCATTCCCTAGCACAGTGCCTGAAACATAGTAGGCACTTAGTACTTGTTAAATGAATAATGAATGACGAGATATCTCTATATTAGAATGAGATCATTTGTCTGAGGAATTCTGTAATAATAAGGAATCAAATAGAACAATCTGGTTTACTTTCCATGACTGGGAAGCCGATAATATTCTTTTAAGCTCAAAGGAAATCTACTAGCAGTACTTGGACAGAATAAAGGTGAGCCAATACTGGCTGTTACATAATACAACACAGGTCCTGTGACTGAGCAACAAATATGGAAAATTTATATCTCTGAAATCAATTCTAGTTTCAGTTTCTGCATTATAACATTCTTTTTTCTCCCTTTCTTCATTTTAAAATGAAATTCTTTACAGTTAATTAATGATATGATGACAGTAATGAAGAATGGCTTTCTTGTTTAATAACCCATTGTGGACACATTATTAAGTAACAAAATTTGGAGTGACCAGAATGGGATTTAGAAGGATATCATTGTAAGGAAAAAAATAATATTTGGGTATAATTTTTAAAAACAGGACTGGGAGGTAGAGGAGAGTGGAGAGGAACATTTTAAGGGTGAAACTAACTGAGAGAAGGAAGGATAAAAGAAGCACTGTTAATACATGCCTGACTTGGATAAGTTCCCGAGTAAATAAATCCTTTAGGTGGAACCAGTGCAGAGTTATTTGAAACTGAGTAAGGAGGCAATTTAATCCATCATGGTAAACCTGAATTAAGACTCTTTGTTTCTTTAATGCTCTAGCTACTGCTGATATAAAGTACATCTCCAACCAATCAACAGGCTTTATCTACCCACGATTCTGAACTCTGAAACAAAAAGCTTTACAGGGCATTGTGCCTGGGTGAGCAGGTGGGAAGGTAATGATGCAATTGTTTATTTATGGTTAACTAGTTGATTCCTTGAGTTTTAAGACTGAAACTCAACAGATTCCACCCTGTAGGACACACTCAGGCACATATTTGAGATTCCTGAGACAAGCTTGAACTTTCCTCAAAAGAGCAAATGGAAACCAAGGAGCGTGGAGAGGGGTGTTGCAGCCCCAGTAGAAACGCTTTACCTCCTATAGCAATGCTTTATCATTTAAGTTATAAAACTGAATTGGTTCTGTTCTGCTGTAACACAAATGTGTGTGTGTGTGTGTGTGTGTGTCTGCCTGTGTGTGTAACATTTACTCAATGTCAAAGTTCCTGAATAGCAGTAACTTAAATTTTCTCAACATTTTTGGCCAGGTGATAATGGACAGCATTTCATTTGGAAAAGTTTAAACACACTAGGATAGTGGACTCTGCTATAGAATCTGACTCAAAGGAGACCACAGTCATCACGTTATATTCATCTTACTCTGATTCCTGCATAGACGCTTCATTGGCACTTTGCTGAACAACATTGCGTAGATTTTCCCAAGAATAATAAGGCAAATATTGATTCAGAAAGGTACGTTTACTCATGGTCATTTGTCAATTTAAGGCCATTTTATTTAGAAAAATACATTAGGACTGTACTTACTAAGACCAAAAACATTAATAATTCACTATATTTATAAAACATCTCAGATAGAGTGGTTCAGACCACTTTGTTGGTTTGAGTGGAATATTTAAAATACTTATAAATATGTATACTTTATATTATGTATACATTATATACTTATATATATAATGTTTGCTTATTTTTGAGTATAGATGATAAAGTTGTCTTCCTGCCAATAATCATGTTACTGTTTGAACAAAGTATATGATTGATCATCTGGAACTTTATCTTCTGACTGCCTGATTCTTGACAAAACCACCGTGCAGTCAGGGACATTAAAAAGTGCCTAGTGTTTTCTTCGCAAATATGTAACTACAAAGTCTTTAAAATAAGAGAGATAGAAGTGAAATCCTATCTGCTATATTCATGAGGGGTGAAACTTTCTATTGGTTTTACACTTTAGGGCTTACAAAACTTTTGTCACATGTATTTATTCCATCCTCACAATTATATTGTGGGAAAGGTCGGGCAGGTGATATTATCATTGTACATATTTCAAAACTGAAATGCACTGAAGTTGAGATTTAGTTCAAGTGAGTAATTAGTAAATAGGAGAGTGAGGAATCTAGACCTTATACTTTCTTTGAGTGCAGACCATGGTGCCCCCTTTAACTTAGACATTTGGAGGCATAAAATTATCTAAAGTTCTAAATTACAGATTGACATAAATTATAGAAAGAAAATTATTGCTTGGCAGTAAAATCAAAACATAAGACCAGAATGTGAGGTTTATAGTGACTACAAACCTACACATACACTTACCATTTAATACTGATAGAACCACAGGCATCCACTTTGTTTCCCCTCTTTAGGAGGGTGTGGGAACCTAAAAAGGACACCCATGTTTCTAACTACTACATCATTATTTAATTTCCTGTACGATTCTTGAAAAACCAGCTCTTCGGGAGTTAGCACTCACGGTGTATTCATACTGTTCAAAGTTTTCTTTCTTTTTGAAACTTTTGTTCTTCTCAGTAATTTTTCATGCTTGACACTTGAGACAAAGCTAGGTGATGAAATAATGAGATGGTTTGATTAATTCATTGTCTTTATAATGAAAGGAATGCAATGCAAAGGCATCATGCATGCCTAGTTTTTGTCCACTCAAAACCTTTTCTCTGGGTTGATTGCTCTTGAACTCTACTGTTTTTCATGATTTTCTTTGACTTAGTCTCTGAAGTTCTTTCGTCCTTGAATTGCCTCTTACCTTTCAGTTTTTATGTTGAAATCTTCTTTCATTATGTCTTTCCTTCTATTCCCTGAAATCGTTGAAATACTTAGGTTCCAATTTTCTTAGAGTTCTTTAGAAAATAAGTAAGTTGACTCTCCAGACAACTTTATTTGTATTTTTGATTTCAAATAACTTATAATCCCTATAAAATTGCCAAGAATAAGTTTTATTGATTACAGGAAATGTAATACAAAATATCATTATTCCATCTTCAAAACAAACCAACTAGAAAACTACCAAAGCATGAACTAAGTCAAATACATAGATATCATGGTTTACTTTGATCTCACGTGTTGAAGAATAATCCAATTAAATAAACTTCAAAATACTCTGCCACTCTGTATGTGTGATGTATTTAAATAATTGATGATACTATTGATTGGAATTCTTGTTTTAGTCACCTTTCTAGAAATTTAGAAAATTTTATGATGTAAAGTATTCTGCTTCCATCAATGACATGAATGATATAATTTGGGAGAAGTATTAAAAATTCCAACTTAAAAACCTTGCTAATTGTTGAAGAGCAAAAGATAAATTATTTGATTTTCATCATTCTCAAACTACCCATCTTAGATTTTTAAAAGATATTATCAAGATGATGACTTTCCCACCCCTGCCCCCCAAAAAACCTTACACTTTCTACAGATTCTGGGCTTAAAATATAGGAATGATTTTTAAGAAAAAATGTTTAGGAAACCTTGCATTTCTTCTTAAGGAAATAAATTTGGGAGAGAAAAAAATCAACCAGTCTACCATGAGTTCGTCACTTTCAAATGAGAGGAGATTTGGAAACTTTTGATGGGTCATCAGTAGATATTTTTCCCCTAACACTGTGGTCATTGGCTAATATTTCAGCACAATTTTGGGTAGAGGAGCAACACAATTAAGAAATATTCCAGGAAATATTCTGTGCTATTTCACATGATACATAGTTGATGCTAGGATGACATTACTTCTCTGAGAATATGACGAGACATATGGGAAAACAGGGAGTATCAATCTAAAAGTACCTCTTGAAGGTATTTGGATTATGGACGGTTACCTCAGGTGTCAGGAACACAGAAAGCTGCTTTGGTGAGCAAGAGACAGAATATATTCTACGTACAAATGCTGAGGCTTGCTACAACTGGTTCATCAGGGTGGGGCCATAAGAGTCAACCAAGGAAAAAACTACATCATGCACAAAATGCAAACATCAAGCCAGTTGTTGGCCAGAGTCCTGACAGAGCCCTTAGTAAGATTATTAAGAAATAAATATCTTGGCTCACCATGGAGTATACAATGTGAATCGCAAATGCTCATCAGGATAGCTAATTTTTATTGACACTTTGTGGGTCATTTATTACTGATAGAGTTCCAAGTGTAAAGGCTATTCTATTTTTTACTATTTTCTTTATGGGATTGGAAAAACTCACACATCCAGTAACTAACTTTACCTGAAATCCAGTGTGATGAAACATTGAGTTATGAAGGTCTTTTAATTAAACTATATTATTTAAGCTATAATTTAAAACATTAGAGAAAAACTAGAAATAGTAAGGAAAACAAAAAGAATCTTTCACAAAAATAAAAACCATAATCCAGTTTTACAGAATCAGTCATTACAAAGTAAATCTACAGGTTACAGAATAAAGCAGTGGCATTAGGTGAAGCTTTAAAGCTAGAATTAATTAAACTACTTCCGATCATACCCATTTATTTTTCACCCTGTATTTCCTATATGTCTTATATGTAGAATCTGAACATTTTCCACAGAGAAATCCTCTTTTCCATCCAAAATCAGCTTTCATCTTTTTTCTGCCTTCCAATTTTGCTTCAGCCCATCTTTTAAAGGCAAAAGATAATATTTATTGCACACATACACACTGTAGAGCATTACGCAAAAACTTTGTACCATGTATTACCGGAGATAATTCTTGTAACAGTCTGTGAACCAGATACCATTATTCTCCTTACCTTACAAGAGGCCTCACATTGGTTAGATAACTTGCCCCCAGTCTGTATGTGAGAGAACTTGAACTTAAACTGGGGGCAATTATTCTCTAAAGACCAGGCTCTGAAAAGCTATGCCACAAGCAATCCAAGTGCAAGCCTCTTTCTTATAGAACTTTAATTTGAATTTGAATACAGTTTAGTGTTACATGAACTTCAAAAGTTATGAGAAAATGAACTAAGCCAGAGGAGTAAAACTTCGTTTCACACGCACACACACACACATTTTTTTTTTTTTTTTACCATTCTTAAAGAAATTTTTTGAGGGAGTGACTTTATGTCATTTCTCTCATCTATAAAAGAGAGGTGGTGTCAATGTCATTTACTTTTTTGTATCCATGGATGTGATGTGAAAAAATGGTGATGTATAGTTAAGAATGGAGGCAAGAGTATACAGTGAAGAAAAGACAGTCTCTTCAATAAGTGGTGCTGGGAAAACTGGACAGCTACATGTAAAAGAATGAAACTAGAACACTCCCTAACTCCATACACAAAAATAAACTAAAAACGGATTAAAGACCTAAATGCAAGGCCAGACACTATAAAACTCTTAGAGGAAAACATAGGCAGAACACTCTATGACATACATCACAGCAAGATCCTTTTTGACCCACCTCCTAGAGAAATGGAAACAAAAACAAAAATAAACAAATGGGACCTAATGAAACTTAAAAGCTTTTGCACACCAAAGGAAACCATAAACAAGACAAAAAGACAACCCTCAGAATGGGAGAAAATATTTGCAAATGAAGTAACTGACAAAGGATTAATCTCCAAAATGTGCAAGCAGCTCACGCAGCTCAATATTAAAACAACAAACAACCCAATCCAAAAATGGGCAGAAGACCTAAATAGACATTTCTCCAAAGAAGATATACAGATTGACAACAGACACATGAAAGAATGCTCAACATCATTAATCATTAGAGAAATGCAAATCAAAACTACAATGAGATATCATCTCACACCAGTTAGAATGGCCATCATAAAAAAACCTACAAACAATAAATGCTGGGGAGGGTATGGAGAAAAGGGAACCCTCCTGCACTGTTGGTGAGAATGTAAATTGATACAGCCACTATGGAGAACAGTATAGATGTTCCTTAAAAAACTAAAAATAGAACTACCATATGACCCAGCAATCCCACTACTGGGCATATAACCTGAGAAAACCATAATTCAAAAAGAGTCATGTACCAAAATATTCATTGCAGCTCTATTTACAATAGCCAGGACATGGAAGCAACCTAAGTGTCCATCGACAGATGAATGGATAAAGAAGATGTGGCACATATATATAATGGAATATTACGCAGCCATAAAAAGGAACGAAACTGAGTTATTTGTAGTGAGGTGGATGGACCTAGAGACTGTCCTACAGAGTGAAGTAAGTCAGAAAGAGAAAAACAAATACCGTATGCTAACACATATATATGGAATCTGAAAAAAAAAAAAAAAAAGGTCATGAAGAACCTAGGGGCAAGACAGGAATAAAGATGCAGACCTACTAGAGAATGGACTTGTGGATACGGAGAGGGGGAAGGGTAAGCTGGGACAAAGTGAGAGAATGGCATGGACATATATACACTACCAAACGGAAAATAGATAGCTAGTGGGAAGCAGCCGCATAGCACAGGGAGATCAGCTCCGTGCTTTGTGACCACCTAGAGGGGTAGGATAAGGAGGGTGGGAGGGAGACACAGAAGAGAGGGGATATGGGGGTATGTGTATAAGTATAGCTGATTCACTTTGTTATACAGCAGAAACTAACAAACCATTGTAAAGCAATTACACTCCAATAAAGATGTTAAAAAAAGAAAAGAATGGTAAGATGATGAGAAACTTTGTAACATGAGAGCTAACAGCAGAGATTCTGGAATCTAATTAGAGCAGAACAAATTTGATTTGCTACTGACTAAGCTATATAACTTTTAACAAGTTTCTTAATCTTTCTGTGCCTCAATTTCCCATCTGTAAAATATACATAACAATTAGTATTCCATATAGTTGCTAGTTGATTATATGAGGAAAATCTGAGTAGAAATCTTAGCACAGTATCTGATACATAGACATTTCTCAGTAAAGATTTATTTTGTTCCTCACAACAAATAAACTAAAGACTAGACCATAAAAATAAGAACAAAGCTGGTCCCTAATTAGGGAAGATAATTTTCCAAGATAAAAGGGAGTTTTAAAATAAGACAAGTTTAGGTTTTCTTTTGGAAATAGTTGTTTTACCATTCTGCATTTTTTCGGGATAAAAGTGAAGTTATTTTGGAGAATGAATTCATTTTTTGTACTTTTTTGATGTTCTCTGAACTTCTATGTTTTTAAAGACACATGATCCAATTTTCCTAAGAGTTTATCCCTTAAGGAAAATAGATTAGAAGAGATCTTAAGAAGCTGAAAGAAAACAGGTGAATTATTGATGATTGCATTTCTCCTGATTGTGTTTATGAGCTTCCATTCAGAACAAGCAAAATGTTTATCATTTTATTATCAGAAGACTACATGTCATAAAACAGGAACGAGGGGAGTTTTATAAGCGATCTAATGAAAAGCTCTGAAGAAAAAGAAGCAGCATGTTAGAAAAAGTTGCCAATGATGCTGTAGGAGCAGAAATATTACTGATACTAGAAACCAAGGAGGAGAGAAAGACAAGGGCTTCTGAAGCTGTAATGTTTAATACTGGAAACTCAAGGAGATACAAAGCCCTATGGCCGAGTGCTAAGCCTGTCACAGCATGTTTTTCTTTTGAGTCTGTGGCTGTCAAGGCACTTCCTTAGCTGGTTGCTATAGAAATAATTATAGTACAGGACGTTGAGAATTCAAAGCAGATGGATGTTAAAGTAGAAACGCTGTCATCTTTGTGTGTTTGCTCTAATATCCTTAGGATTAAAAAAGGAGATAAAATTAAAAGCAAAAAGCATCATTGCTTGAATTGAAAATTAAGAAATATGGGTTTCATAGTTTAAAGAAGTGTTTCATTTCAGCACAAAACAGTTAAGTGAGAGCTACTGGATGAAGCCCTCAGAGTAATCAACAAATGCTAACAAAAAGGGGAACCAAGGGCTCCTGTCAAGTGGAAGAATATCTGATTTAATCAAAAAACTGAGGATAAGTATATCTTTTTTTTTTTTTAAACTTTGGGTTTATTTTATTTATTTATTTATTTATTTATGGCTGTGTTGGGTTTTCGTTTCTGTGTGAGGGCTTTCTCTAGTTGCGGCAAGCAGGGGCCACTCTTCATCGCGGTGCGCGGGCCTCTCACTGTCGCGGCCTCTTTTGTCGCGGAGCACAGGCTCCAGACGCGCAGGCTCAGTAGTTGTGGCTCACGGGCCTAGTTGCTCCGCGGCATGTGGGATCTTCCCAGACCAGGGCTCGAACCCGTGTCCCCTGCATTGGCAGGTAGATTCTCAACCACTGCGCCACCAGGGAAGCCCTAAATGGTCTCTTTTTTAAGTTTGTGGTTATATGCTGGGATGTGACTACCTTGAAAAAAAATACTCAAAAAATCAAAGCTATTTTTTTGCTATCACCATATTAACTTTGAATCTTTCTTTCTGTTTAAATTTTTTCTTGTGAGATTTATCATATATAAAGAAGATTTTATAAGCTATAAATGTGTGCATATGTGTATATTTGTGTGTGCTTGTATAAAGGTAGATAGATAGATAGATGATAGACAGATAGATAGATAGATAGGTATTATTTCTCTTCTGTTCTATCTGTCTTTTGGTCTTTCTCTTAACCAGTACCACAGTATCTTAATTTCTAAAATTGCATAACAAGTTTTGATATTGAATAGAGTGATCCCAGCATCTTCTTCAAGTCTCTCTGGGCGAAGACACTGATAATTTTCAGCATTTAGGAAACAGTCACATTTCCCATTTTGGCATGATAATTTATGGAAGGATACCATGATAGCAATTGTGGCTTTGTAGTCAATATGAAGTAATAGATGACAGAGTTACAAAAGGGCCTAAATTGTAAGACCACGTATCTGTTCTACAGTGGCTATTATTTCCTTTGACTCATCTGATGTTGAAAACATAATTCCAGCTTGAAAACAAAAACACAAAACCCTGAATTTAATCTACCTGAATACCCAGGTTAATCATTCCATATTAAATACTCCTATTTAAGTTTATCTCCAGGATTTCAAGTAATTCTGCCAATTAAGAATCTAAGATAAATGTATGGATGTAGTAATATTTGCATTCTTATAAGCAGTGATAAACAGGTCTATTTCTAGTTCAAAGAATGAAAGGGATTAAAATGCTAAATGGAAAATTCTAATTAAGATTTTGTTAAGCAAGAGAGCACTGTAATAAGTGCTGGCATATAAGATTGATCCTGTTTGCAAGGGTCTAAGAATCGAGTTGGAAAAATTGACTTTTCTTTCTTTTTTTCTTTTTGGTTGCGCCGCGCTGCTGGCGGGATCTTAGTTCCCTGACTAGGGATTGAATCCACGCTCTCGGCAGTGAAAGCACAGAATCCTAACCACTCGATCGCCAGGGAATTCCCAGGACTTTTCTGTACATATAAAAATTTCAACAACCAATCAAGGCTGAATATAGTAAATATTAAATGAACAGGATAGCTGTTTAGAGGAAGGGGAGACTACCAAGACGTGGAGGTCATTGAGAGAGGCTTTACTGAAGACTTAAAACAGGGTAGCACTCACATGGAGAAGGTGCAAAAGGGTATTCCGGACATGAGTGGCATCGTTAGCCAGTATAAAGAGACTAGAATGTGCATTGTGGACTTGCTGACTAATTTCAAATTAGAAGTGAATTATATGCAAAATATGACAAATTAAATTGCAGAAATCTCTACAGTATATACTTGTGGCATTGTAGGGCCCTTCTGTGGGTGTGAGGACTGGCTCGGTTTTCAAACTGGATGAGGAAGTTGTATTCCATGGGCACTGATGAAATCAGCCTTATGCCACCCAATTCTAATAATTTTTCATTATGTATATCAAGCCATGCTCTTGTCATCTGTCCATCTATTTTTCCTTTAGCAACATCTTGGCATATTAGCCATCACCATAGATCCCTAGTGGTTGAGTATTGCCACTTGACCTCTGCTATTCTGGAATCATATCATTCCCACTGACAGCAGGGAACCTGGCTCTCTAATAATATTGCCTATCATCAACCCTGGTGCAGTCACCACTGAGCTTGCCAGACATGCCAGTACCTCCATCACTAGCTTATTCTTCATAAGCTTAGTGATGAGAGCATTTTCTGGCCCTTCCAAAGAATGTAGCCTGCTGGTGGGTTCTCAACCGTTATACAATAGGGCCATTCTAACAAGTTGACTTCCCTGAGCCTTTCGATCTCTTCCTCAAAGCTCTGCCAGGGGAATTCTGTCGTTTGCCCTTAATTTAATATGAGCCTTTTGTCCCCGCAAGCCTCCAGTAATCATCCCAACAGTATTTTAGGACCATTTCCAAGTGTTCTTGCCAGGGAGTTTTCAGTCATGGGAGAATGCTCCCTTATTGGACAGTTCTCCTCTACGGAGCTTATCTTTCACCATCCCTAACCCCTACCCAAGTCCCATGCTATCAAGACCTACTTCCTGGAGTGCTCTCTCCCACCCCCACCCCTGATTTCTTTGGCTACAATTAATCGTGTCCTGAAGTTCCTTTGGTAAATAATTCCTTTTTGCCTCTAGCAGGGAAGTACTTCCCTAGTTGGCCCATGCTGAGACTTGTTAAAGAACTAGAACACAAGGAGAGGGAGTGGGGTCAGATCTTGAACAGAACAATTACTATCCTCCAAAGCATCCATCTCAGTCGAGGTTTTGGTACAGTCTTCAGGCAAGAGAAGGCTGCTCTTCTTCAGCAAAACAAAGTAGGCTATGCTTGCAGGCCCAGGGGTTCAGAGGAATCGGGGGTCCCATGTTCTGAACACATCTACCCATATGTCTCCATTCAATGTCTTAGAACCCCACTCCTTTCCTATCAGGGCTTTGATTTTAGCATAAAAAACTTGCCAAGGCTGTGGATTCAGTAATCATTATTACTCTACTATTTTTACAATAAAAAAGTGCTTATGAAATAATAGAAAATTTATATATTGTCTTCTGCCCCCAGTTCTTGGCACAGAGTTCCTGAAGCCTTGTAATTTCCTAAGTGAGAAGAGTACTAGGAGCGTCTTTTGTTCTAATATTTGGCTTTTGACCCTTGTTCCTGACATGGAACTCCTAAATCCCTTGGAATTTACTGGGTGATAGTAGTGTCCTTTGTTCTAATGAGGTGACTCTTGGCGGGCTCTTTGATGGGGACTGGTAACCAAAAAGAGCAAGCCATGATTAGAACCTTGGAATTTTTTAGCCCCACTACCCATTCTCCAGAGAGGGGAGAAGGGCTAGAAATGGAGTTTATGATCAATCGTGCCTATATGATGAAGCCTCCACAAAGATCCCTATAGTATGGGGTTTGGAGAGCTTCCCAGCGGTCGAACATGTGGAGTTGCTGGGAGAGTAACGTGATGTACCCAGAGAAGGCATGGAAGCTCCGCACTCCTTCCCATATACCTTGTCCTACATGTTTTTCATCTAGACATTCATCTGTATCTTTTATCATATTCTTTATTATATAATAAACTATTAAGTATAAGTGTTTCCCTATGTTCTGTGAACTGCATTGTGAGCAAATTATCAAATCCAAGGGGGAGGAGGCCATGGGAACCTCTGATTTATAGCCTAGTCAAATGGAAGTTGTGGGCAACTACTATATGTGATTGGCATCTGAAGTGGGGAGAAGTCTTGTGGGACTGAACACTTAACTTGTGGGATCTGATGCTATCTCCAGGTAAACAGTGTCAGAACTGAGATAAATTGTATCACATCCAGCTGGTGTCAGAGAGAATTTCTTGGTGTGGGAAAAAAACCCACACATCTGGTGTTGGAAGTGTTGTGACTATGGTAGTAGTGTGAGAACAAAAGAGACACAGAGGAGGAAGAGTGAGTTTTTTCCATATAGTTCATCATCCAATCTTCAGTTCCATCTGCTTTCTAGCGACAGAAATAGTGGATCTCTTTAAATGCTTCTATGGAGGCTTTCTAACTTTCTTTCACACAGTACGCCAGATTGGTAATTGACAAATCTGAGCCTGTCAATTTTCTTCTTCAAAACAACAGTGGTACTTAGCAACAACCAACACAGTCCCTATAATTACTGATCCCTCCATATTTCTCAAATGCTTAGTATTGTGCAAGTCAGTGCATCTCTTCTCACCTGTATCCCATCCCAACTCACCACTGGTGAAAATTATAGCAATTATAATGCTAGAGTGAGCAGGAGGTTTTTAACACAGTTTATCTCTTACAATGGGATCTCTATTGCTATACAGCTGGCAAGTGATCTAATTCCAAAATCACATCCAAGAGTATGCTATCTGGGACCACTTCTGAAATTACTTATTTTCAGTTGGGTTTTTGCATTGGTTTCCTAGGGCTACCATAACAAAGTCTCACAAAGTTTGTGGCATAAAACAACAGAAATTTGTTGTCTTACACTTCCAGAGTTTAGAAATCCAAAACCAAAGTGTTGGCGGGGTTGGTTCCTTCTAGGCACTCTGAGGGAGAATCTGTTCCATGCCTCTCTCTTGGCTTCTGGTGATTAATTAGAAATTTTGAGCATTCCTTGGTTTATAGATACATCACTCCAACCTCTACATCTGTCTTCACACGTGGTTCTCTCCTTTTATTTCTGTGGTCACATGACATTCTCCCTGTGTGTCTCTATCTCTCTGTTCAAGGTTCCCTCTTCTTATAAGGACAACAGTCATATTGGATTTAGGACTAATACTGGACAGTATGACATCATCTTGACTTAAGTACACCTACAAAGACCCTATTTCCAAATAAGATCACATTTACACATTAGGATTTCAACATATCTTTAGGGAAGTCACAATTCAACTCATAACAGTCCCAAAGACAAAGACAAATCCTGTGATGGGAATTTGTGTGTAAGTGATTTATTAGGATATATTCCCAAGAAAATACAGTAGGAGGGTAAGGAAATGGGAATGGTAAGGGAAGAAGACCAGTCAAGGATACATTAATTAAGCCGCATTCAACTGAGGATAACTTTTGCTCACTCCAGTCATGGAGTTCTGGGGATAGTGTAGGTCACAACTCTGAATTGGTCCTCAGAGGCAAAGAAGTTAGATTATTCTCACCTCTGTACCCATTGGTTCAGAGCAATGGCTGGAGGAACATTCCCAGGCATATTTCATTCCTGCTTGTATGGGGAAAATGATTGTGACAGACTGAAGATAGCTGTTATGGACTGAATTATGTCTCCCAAAACTCATATGTTGAAATCTTAACACCCAGTAGCTCAGAATGTGACTGTATTTGAAGATAGGGCCTTTAAGGAGGTAATTAAGGTAAAATGAGGTCATATTATATATGACTAATCCATTATGACCGATGTCCTTATAAGAAGAGATTAGTACACAGACAGCACACAGACAGAGGGACGACCATGTGAGGACACAGCAAGAAAGTGACCATCTACCAGGCAAGGAGAGAGGCCTCAGAAGAAGCCAAACCTGTCAACACCTTGGTCTTGGACTTCCAGCCTCCAGAACTGTGAGAAAATAAATTTCTGTTGTTTAAGTCACCCAGCCTGTGGTATTTTGTTATGGCAGCCTCAGAAAACTAATACAGTAGCCATTGACAAACATATAGGTGCTGGTTTGTGAAAGTTGAGGTCACACTGGGGGCACGTGAGCATGGAGTGGAAGAAGAATCTGAGGGGATGTGGGAAGAGCACTCATGGGGTCTGCTCTGACCTTAACCCTTGAAACTCCCAGTAAACCATTTCTAGAATGTGTGCGTCTTGCCTCCACGACTTCAATCTTTGCTCTATTAGACATTCTGGTTT
The DNA here is from genome assembly GCF_965194825.1 of Balaenoptera physalus. NCBI lineage: Eukaryota > Metazoa > Chordata > Mammalia > Artiodactyla > Balaenopteridae > Balaenoptera > Balaenoptera physalus. The sequence goes on from NC_138886.1 coordinate 46,637,174, forward strand.
CCAGAAAGGATGTAATAAGGGTTCTACTGAAACCTGAAACTCAAACCTTGTCAGTGTAGGCTCTGAAAAATTACCCAGGCTTGTTTTTATACAATGGAGACAGAAACAAGTATATATATGGACCTCAGGAGATTCCTTTAGATGCATTTTGATTTTTCTACACCTGGTGATAAAAATGAGCAGGTTAATGCAGCAACTGCAGTAGGATGAGCGCAAGGTACCAAGAGAGCATGGGCCATTCAAGGTTGAGGAAATGGGTCACTCCGCAAAGTGATCAACCTAGACCAGGTGCAATTTTAACCAAGCATGGGAACATCTTGAACAGTTAATGGAGGAGTGAGAAGAACCCTTAGTTGATTGGTTGGTATTGAAAACTCTGCTTAGTTCAGTATATCTAAATTCTATTTTCATATCTGCATACACAAGGGATTTACATCACAGTCCGAAAAAGTACAATTCATAGCCAAGTTTGAGGAATTGTTGTATGTGGTTGGGGAAATATAGTAAACAATCACACAAATGGCAGAACCTCTTTGCTTCTATAAAGGACTAGTTCTAAGATTCACGTTGTCATCCATTAGGTTAAATCTGTTTTTATATGCTTTTATGTTTCCAAATCTAATCAGTATAATGTCTCGTTGAAATGGCATTCTACAATATAATGCAATATTAAAGTTGATCTTACTTTAGTCATTCCTAATCATAACTGTATTGTTTGCATAATTTTTATCTTTAGTTGGAGTTATAATTTTATGTATTCATTTTCTACAGAAATAATTTACTGTGGATCTGTAACTCAAAAATTAGTATTTCAAATATTTTTCTTATTACATATTTAAAGAAAATATCACAATAATGATAATTCAACTCTCAAATATTTAAGAATAAAATGTAGAGATGCAGTTCTTATTTTAGAAAAAGGAGCAACATGATAAATGTGATATTACGAGTTTTTTCCCAATTAAGAATACTTTGTGTAATATATATATGTCAGGTTATTATAATTTTGATTCTGTCAAGCATAACAATGAATGTGAAATCACTTAGTAGAATTTTTAATAATGTAAATTCAAATTTTTGCATGTGACTCTAAGTGATATAAGAAAATTATAGGTTAACTGCAGGGATGAATCCATTTAGAGTCATTGTTTATAGTCATAGAATGGAAAATATTCCAAAAACAATTCAACCTATGATAGAATAATCTTCAACATTTTTCTCAGAGCTAAAATAAACATCTAAATAAATCTTGCATTATGTTCTGTATGAATAATTATATTGATATTAGTTTCACAAATGTTATTTTCACACCCAGTGTTAATTAACTTTTAAATCTACTAATTAAAACAGCAGAATCTCATGCTGTAATACAAATAAAGAGACAATTTTCTTCCCAGGGAACCAAGTTAAGTCAGAATTCAAACTTAGAAACAGAATATAGACAAAAATATTAACCTTCCATCTCAGCCAACCTCTAATTAACACATGCATGAAAAAGTAGATTAAACAAAATTCTTAAAACTGAATAATTCCATGCTTACAGATCATCAGCTTATAATGAAAAACAAAACAAAAATTGCTTAATTCTTGCATAATTGGACAAGTCAGGAACCAATGGTGGAAACATTTTATGAAAACACAAATCAGTACACATTCTAATATTATCTCAATTAAACCTGCACTTACTCATGTCTCTACCATCCTCCTTGTTTCCTCTAACCTGCAGAACCTCTTCCTTATTCACCATCCCTTGCCCAGTGACTGAGAACAGTTACTTGGAGGATATCCTACCTGCCTTCTCATCTCAACCAATATCAATCAAGCCAGGCAATATTTTAGGGACTGAAGATATAGGAGTGATCAGAAGTCCATACACCTGTCTTCATCAAGGTTATATTTTTACTCAAGTGATAGACATAAATAAATTAAAAATAAATAAATAATTATCTTAAATCCTGAATCTTACTGTGCAACCTTGAGTAAGTTATTTAACCAGTTATTTAACCTACTAAGACTCAGACGTTTTTTAACCTATAAAATGGGGATGATAATATTGCTTATCAATGGCTGTGTGTGTGTGTGTGTATGAACATATATACAAAAGAATATATATAAAAATATATATATATATATATATTTATCTGCCTTAAGATAAAATTAGCCTTCTTAAAAAGAGAATTATGGGCTTCCCTGGTGGCGCGGTGGTTGGGAGTCTGCCTGCTGGTGCGGGGGACACGGGTTCGAGCCCTGGTCTGGGAGGATCCCACATGCCGCGGAGCGGCTGGGCCCGTGAGCCACAATTGCTGAGCCTGCGCGTCTGGAGCCTGTGCTCCGCAACGGGGGAGGCCGCGATAGTGGGAGGCCCGCGCACCGCAGTGAAGAGTGGCCCCCGCTTGCCGCGGCTGGAGGGAGCCCTCGAGCAGGGGCGGGGACCCAACACAGCCATAAATAAATTAATTAATTAATTAAAAAAAAAAAAAAGAGAATTATAAATCCTATCAGACTGAGCAAGGATCCTTGTGTAGACAGAAATCAAGCTCATGGAAGTAAGCATATACTTTAATCAGATCTTGTGCTATAAATTGCCTTTGTTGACATGATGGAATATAAAGAAAGATATAAATTATGGATGATCCAGTGAGCAAAGAAGCTTGTTATTTGACTGCTTGAGCTGAGGCATAGAGCCCATTAAAGTGAGAAAGTTAAACATCAAATACAAATAATATTTTACTATAAGGCTGCTTTCTTAACCAGAGGGGTGCTGACTTAATTTGTGATATGATTTCTGCAGAACAAAAGAGATCACCCTGCCTCCAAATAACTTCCAGTGCCCAATATTCTACCAGTAGAAAGCCAATAGAAGTGATTTTCTTAGTTCTCTTAATGGTTTTAGGTCAGTTTAGGTTTCAAGATACACACAGTTACTAAATAAAAGTTGCTTTTTAGGTTACAGGACATGAAAGAGACAAGGAAGGGTCAAATGTCACTGAAGGTGGAGACGAACGGTACAGAAGATGTACTGCCTACACTGAACTTTTTAAATAGATGATCCTGTATTAGTATCTGGCAGTGATCTAATTTTTCAGTGGAATGTGTCATAACTTACCCAACATGAGGCAGACTACCGGCAAGTTCCAAGAACCTGCCAGGGAGGCAGTCAGAGGGTATAGCTGAATCTCTACATAATTTGAAGGAGTACAAAAGCAGGCAAGAGTCGATTTGAAGCTGGGAGTGGCAGGACCAGGAAATAGAAGATGGGACTCGAGCCATGCATGTTGCTTCACCCATGCAAATCAGAAGGTACTGCTGAGTCAAACTAGGCGTGAGCAGTCATATGGTACCCTGGGAAAATCCAGAAAAGCCAAGGAAACAATTATGTTAAGTTAGGAAGAGAGAGTCACTAAAGCAGGCTGGAATGGGAAACAACCCATGTCAAACCAGGAGAAATATTGATGGTTGCACAGTAGCAAAGAAAATGCATGAATAGGCTCCACATGATCTTGTGTTAGACACCGCATTGCTCCATCCCACTCATATTCTTGTTTATTCTATACATAAAGGTCTTTAGCATACCTTCTGGAATTTTTGTAATCATGACATATTATTCATGCTGCCCTGATATCTCAGAGTTCACTGACCTAAGTAAGACCACAGGGAAAAGAATTAAGTAGTTCTTTCTTTGTATTCCTAAATCATGATGGCAACAGTCCCCTCACTTGACTGGTAGAACGTAATGACCATGAAAGTGTAATGTCATTTAAGGTGTCTCACACGCTTCCCAAGTCAGTTTTCAGCTACCATCAGGATACAGGGTCTGTGGCCATTGCTATGCTGGAAGGGTGACCATGAGCTCACAAGAGCCAGCTGTGCACATTTCTCCCAAATCCATGTTTAGTGAATTTATGTTGATAGCTTTAAATTGGCTATGATGGAAAAGACTACAAACCAGGGCTTTTTAACCCTCCCTGGAGAGCTGGTTGTCAAATATTACCAGCACACCACCAGGTTTGCTCTGGTCTTTCTTTCCACCAGCTCTCATTTGTGGTTTAATTCCACTGCTCATGAAGCCATTTGGAAAAGCCCCATCATTGCCACTGCTTACCGTGAGTTCAAGAGTAATGTCAATAGTATTGTTTCCAGATGCATCAAAGGCTTCCAATCTTGGGATTGCCAGAACATTCCTGGATTCCATGCAAAGATGGGAAGAAGATTCTCCTACCTCAACTCTTCATTTTTGTCACCTAGGCTCTAAAAACTCCTAGTATTCCCATGGTTTCTTGGTCTATTTTATTGACTTCTCTGTGGTGTCTCAAAATGAATCCAACAGTGGGAGGGGCAAGATGGCGGAAGAGTAAGACGCGGAGATCACCTTCCTTCCCACAGATACAGTAGAAACACATCTACACGTGGAACTGCTCCTACAGAACACCTACTGAACGCTGGCAGAAGACGTCAGACCTCCCAAAAGGCAAGAAAATCCCCACGTACTAGGGTAGGGCAAAAGAAAAAAGAAATAACAGAGACAAAAGAATAGGGACGGGACCTGCGCCAGTGAGAGGGAGCCGTGAAGGAGGAAAGGTTTCCACACACTAGGAAGCCCCTTCGTGGGCAGAGACTGTGGGTGGCAGAGGGGGGAAGCTTCGGAGCCACGGAGGAGAGCGCAGCCACAGGGGTGCGGAGGGCAAAGCGGAGAGATTCCCGCACGGAGGATCGGGACCGACCAGCACTCACCAGTCCGAGAGGCTTGTCTGCTCAGCCGCCGGGGCGGGCGGGGCTGGGAGCTGAGGCTCTGGCTTCGGTGCTAGCCGGGAGGGAGTCCGGGAAAAAGCCTGGAGCTGCTGAAGAGGCAAGAGACTTTTTCTTGCCTCTTTGTTTCGTGGTGCGCAAGGAGAGGGGATTCAGAGCGCCGCCTTAACGAACTCCAGAGACAGGCGCGAGCCGCGGCTGTCAGCGCGGATCCCACAGCAACAGGGGCGCAGAGGGAAAAACGGAGAGATTCCCGCACAAAGGCTTGGCGCCGAGCAGCACTCACCAGCCCGAGAGGCTTGTCTGCTCACCCGCCGGGGCGGGCGGGGGCTGGGAGCCGAGGCTCGGGCTTCGGTCAGATCGCAGGGAGAGGACTGGGGCTGGTGGCGTGACACAGCCTGAGGGGGGCTAGTGCGCCACAGCTAGCCGGGAGGGAGCCCGAGAAAAAGACTGCAGCCGCCGAAGAGGCAAGAGACTTTTTCTTGCCTCTTTGTTTCGCGGTGCGCAAGGAGAGGGGATTCAGAGCGCCGCCTAGACGAACTCCAGAGACAGGCGCGAGCCGCCGTTATCAGCGCGGACCCCAGAGGTGGGCAGGAGACACTAGGGCTGCTGCTGCCGTCACCAAGAAGCCTGTGTGCGAGCGCAGGTCACTCTCCACACCGCCCCTCCCAGGAGACTGTGCAGCTCGCTGCTGCCGGGCTCCCGTGGTCCGGGGACAACTTCCCCGGGAGAACGCACGGCGCGCCTCAGGCTGCTGCAACGTCACGCCGGCCTCTGCCGCCTCAGGCTCGCCCCGCCTCCTCCGTACCCCTCCCTCCCCCCGGCCTGAGTGAGCCAGAGCCCCCTAAGCAGCTGCTCCTTTAACCCCGTTCTGTATGGGCGGGGAACGGACGCCCTCAGGCGACCAACATGCAGAGGTGGGTCCAAATCCAAAGCTGAACCCCGGGAGCTGTACGAACAAAGAAGAGAAAGGGAAATCTCTCCCAGCAGCCTCAGAAGCAGCGGATTAAAGCTCCACAAACAACTTGATGTGCCTGCATCTGTTGAATACCTGAATAGACAACGAATCATCCCAAATTCAAGAGGTGGACTTTGGGAGCAGGATATATTAATTTTTCCCCTTTTCCTTTTTTTGTGAGTGGATATGTGTATGCTTCTTGGTGAGATTTTGTCTGTATAGCTTTGCTTTCACCATTAGTCCTAGGGTTAGGTCTGGCCGTTTTTTGTTTTTTTTTTTACTTTAAAAAAATTTTTCTTTTCCTAATAAATGTTTCCGTAATAATTTTTTCCTTATTTTCTATTTTTAGAAATTAAAAAATTTTTAATAAGTTTCTTCATATTTTTTATTTTTAAAAAAATTAAAAAAATTTTTTTCTTAATAAATTTTTTTCTTATTTTTATTATAAAAATTAATAAATCTATCTTTAAAAATTAAAAAAAAATTTTCTGAATACATTTACTCTTAATAATTGTTTTCTTATTTTTTATTATAATAGCTTTATTTTATTTTATTTTATCCTCTTTCTTTCTTTCTTTCTATTTTTTTCTCCCTTATACTCTGAGCTGTGTGGATGAAAGGCTCTTGGTGCTCCAGCCAGGCATCAGGGCTGTGCCTCTGAGGTGGGAGAGCCAACTTCAGGACACTGGTCCACCAGAGACCTCCCAGCTCCATGTAATACCAAACGGTGAAAATCTCTCAGAGATCTCCATCTCAACATCAAGACCCAGCTTCACTCAACGACCAGCAAGCTACAGTGCTGGACACCCTATGCCAAACAACTAGCAAGACAGGAACATAGCCCCATCCATTAGCAGAGAGGCTGCCTAAAATCATAATAAGGCCACAGACACCCCAAAACACACCACCAGACATACACGTGCCCACCAGAAAGACAAGATCCAACCTCATCCAACAGAACACAGGCACTAGTCCCCTCCACCAGGAAGCCTACACAACCCGCTGAACCAACCTTAGCCACTGGGGACAGATACAAAAAAAACAACGGGAACTACGAACCTGCAGCCTGTGAAAAGGAGACCCCAAACACAGTAAGATAAGCAAAATGAGAAGACAAAAAAACACACAGCAGGTGAAGGAGCAGGGTCAAAACACACCAGACCTAACAAATGAAGAGGAAATAGGCAATCTACCTGAAAAAGAATTCAGAATAATGATAGTAAAAATGATCCAAAATCTTGGAAATAGAATAGACAAAATGCAAGAAACATTTAACAAGGATGTAGAAGAACTAAAGAGGAACCAAGCAACGATGAAAAACACAATAAATGAAATTAAAAATACTCTAGACGGGATCAATAGCAGAATAACTGAGGCAGAAGAACGGATAAGTGACCTGGAAGATAAAATAGTGGAAATAACTACTGCAGAGCAGAATAAAGAAAAAAGAATGAAAAGAACTGAGAACAGTCTCAGAGACCTCTGGGACAACATTAAATGCACCAACATTCGAATTATAGGGGTCCCAGAAGAAGAAGAGAAAAAGAAAGGGACTGAGAAAATATTTGAAGAGATTATAGTTGAAAACTTCCCTAATATGGGAAAGGAAATAGTTAATCAAGTCCTGGAAGCACAGAGAGTCCCATACAGGATAAATCCAAGGAGAAACACGCCAAGACACATATTAATCAAACTATCAAAAATTAAATATAAAGAAAACATATTAAAAGCAGCAAGGGAAAAACAACAAATAACACACAAGGGAATCCCCATAAGGTTAACAGCTGACCTTTCAGCAGAAACTCTGCAAGCCAGAAGGGAGTGGCAGGATATACTTAAAGTGATGAAGGAGAAAAACCTACAACCAAGGTTACTCTACCCAGCAAGGATCTCATTCAGATTTGATGGAGAAATTAAAACCTTTACAGACAAGCAAAAGCTGAGAGAGTTCAGCACCACCAAACCAGCTTTACAACAAATGCTAAGGGAACTTCTCTAGGCAAGAAACACAAGAGAAGGAAAACACCTACAACAACAAACCCAAAACATTTAAGAAAATGGGAATAGGAATATACATATCAATAATTACCTTAAATGTAAATGGATTAAATGCTCCCACCAAAAGACACAGACTGGCTGAATGGATACAAAAACAAGACCCATATATATGCTGTCTACAAGAGACCCACTTCAGACCTAGAGACACATACAGACTGAAAGTGAGGGGATGGGAAAAGATATTCCATGCAAATGGAAATCAAAAGAAAGCTGGAGTAGCAATTCTCATATCAGACAAAATAGACTTTAAAATAAAGACTATTACAAGAGACAAAGAAGGACACTATATAATGATCAAGGGATCGATCCAAGAGGAAGATATAACAATTGTAAATATTTATGCACCCAACATAGGAGCACCTCAATACATAAGGCAAATACTAACAGCCATAAAAGGGGAAATCGACAGTAACACAATCATAGTAGGGGACTTTAACACCCCACTTTCACCAATGGACAGATCATCCAAAATGAAAATAAATAAGGAAACACAAGCTTTAAATGATACATTAAACAAGATGGACTTAATTGATATTTATAGGACATTCCATCCAAAAACAACAGAATACACATTTTTCTCAAGTGCTCATGGAACATTCTCCAGGATAGATCATATCTTGGGTCACAAATCAAGCCTTGGTAAATTTAAGAAAATTGAAATCGTATCAAGTATCTTTTCCGACCACAACGCTATGAGACTAGATATCAATTACAGGAAAAGATCTGTAAAAAATACAAACACATGGAGGCTACATAATACACTACTTAATAACGAAGTGATCACTGAAGAAATCAAAGGGGATATCAAAAAATACCTAGAAACAAATGACAATGGAGACACGACGACCCAAAACCTATGGGATGCAGCAAAAGCAGTTCTAAGAGGGAAGTTTATAGCAATACAAGCCTACCTCAAGAAACAGGAAACATCTCGAATAAACAACCTAACCTTGCACCTAAAGCAATTAGAGAAAGAAGAGCAAAAAAACCCCAAAGCTAGCAGAAGGAAAGAAATCATAAAGATCAGATCAGAAATAAATGAAAAAGAAATGAAGGAAACAATAGCAAAAATCAATGAAACTAAAAGCTGGTTCTTCGAGAAGATAAACAAAATTGATAAACCATTAGCCAGACTCATCAAGAGAAAAAGGGAGAAGACTCAGATCAATAGAATTAGAAATGAAAAAGGAGAAGTAACCACTGACACTGCAGAAATACAAACGATCATGAGAGATTACTACAAGCAACTCTATGCCAATAAAATGGACAACTTGGAAGAAATGGACAGATTGTTAGAAATGCACAACCTGCCGAGACTGAACCAGGAAGAAATAGAAAATATGAACAGACCAATCACAAGCACTGAAATTGAGACTGTGATTAAAAATCTTCCAATAAACAAAAGCCCAGGACCAGATGGCTTCACTGGCAAATTCTATCAAACATTTAGAGAAGAGCTAACACCTATCCTTCTCAAACTCTTCCAAAATATTGCAGAGGGAGGAACACTCCCCAACTCATTCTACGAGGCCACCATCACCCTGATACCAAAACCAGACAAAGATGTCACAAAGAAAGAAAACTACAGGCCAATATCACTGATGAATATAGATGCAAAAATCCTCAACAAAATACTAGCTAACAGAATCCAACAGCACATTAAAAGGATTATACACCATGATCAAGTGGGGTTTATTCCAGGAATGCAAGGATTCTTCAATATACGCAAATCAATCAACGTGATACATCATATTAACAAACTGAAGGAGAAAAACCATATGATCATCTCAATAGATGCAGAGAAAACTTTCGACAAAATACAACACCCATTTATGATAAAAGCCCTGCAGAAAGTAGGCATAGAGGGAACTTTCCTCAACATAATAAAGGCCATATATGACAACCCACAGCCAACATTGTCCTCAATGGTGAAAAACTGAAACCATTTCCACTAAGATCAGGAACAAGACAAGGTTGCCCACTCTCACCACTATTATTCAACATAGTTTTGGAAGTGTTAGCCACAGCAATCAGAGAAGACAAAGAAATAAAAAGAATCCAAATCGGAAAAGAAGAAGTAAAGCTGTCACTGTTTGCAGATGACATGATACTATACATAGAGAATCCTAAAACTGCCACTAGAAAACTACTAGAGCTAATCAATGAATTTGGTAAAGTAGCAGGATACAAAATTAATGCACAGAAATCTCTTGCATTCCTATATACTAATGATGAAAAATCTGAAAGTGAAATTAAGAAAACACTCCCGTTTACCATTGCAACAAAAAGAATAAAATATCTAGGAATAAACCTACCTAAGGAGACAAAAGACCTGTATGCAGAAAATTATAGGACACTGATGAAAGAAATTAAAGATGATACAAATAGATGGAGAGATATACCATGTTCTTGGATTGGAAGAATCAACATTGTGAAAATGACTCTACTACCCAAAGCAATCTACAGATTCAATGCAATCCCTATCAAACTACCACAGGCATTTTTCACAGAACTAGAACAAAAAATTTCACAATTTGTATGGAAACACAAAAGACCCCGAATAGCCAAAGCAATCTTGAGAACGAAAAATGGAGCTGGAGGAATCAGGCTTCCTGACTTCAGACTATATTACAAAGCTACAGTAATCAAGACCGTTTGGTACTGGCACAAAAACAGAAACATAGATCAATGGAACAGGATAGAAAGCCCAGAGATAAACCCACGCACATATGGTCACCTTATCTTTGATAAAGGAGGCAAGCATATACAGTGGAGAAAAGACAGTCTCTTCAATAAGTGGTGCTGGGAAAATTGGACAGGTACATGTAAAAGTATGAAACTAGAACACTCCCTGACACCATATACAAAAATAAACTCAAAATGGATTAAAGACCTAAGTCTAAAGCCAGACACTATCAAACTCTTAGAGGAAAACTTAGGCAGAACACTCTATGACATAAATCACAGCAAGATCCTTTTTGACCCAGCTCCTAGAGAAATGGAAATAAAAACACAAATAAACAAATGGGACCTAATGAAACTTAAAAGCTTTTGCACAGCAAAGGAAACCATAAGCAAGGCCAAAAGACAACCCTCAGAATGGGAGAAAATATTTGCAAATGAAGCAAGTGACAAAGGATTAATCTCCAAGATTTACAAGCAGCTCATGCAGCTCAATAACAAAAAAACAAACAACCCAATCCAAAAATGGGCAGAAGACCTAAACAGACATTTCTCCAAAGAAGATATACAGATGGCCTACAGACACATGAAAGAATGCTCAACATCCTTAATCATTAGAGAAATGCAAATCAAAACTACAATGAGGTATCATCTCACACCGGTCAGAATGGCCATCATCAAAAAATCTAGAAACAATAAATGCTGGAGAGGGTGTGGAGAAAAGGGAACACTCTTGCACTGTTGGTGGGAATGTAAATTGATACAGCCACTATGGAGAACAGTATGGAAGTTCCTTAAAAAACTAAAAATAGAAGTACCATATGACCCAGCAATCCCGCTACTGGGCATATACCCTGAGAAAACCATAATTCAAAAAGAGTCATGTACCAAAATGTTCATTGCAGCTCTATTTACAACAGCCAGGACATGGAAGCAACCTAAGTGTCCATCATCGGATGAATGGATAAAGAAGATGTGGCACATATATACAATGGAATATTACTCAGCCATAAAAAGAAATGAAATGGAGGTATTTGTAATGAGGTGGATGGAGTTAGAGTCTGTCATACAGAGTGAAGTAAGTCAGAAAGAGAAAAACAAATACAGTATGCTAACACATATATATGGAATCTAAGAAAAAAAGAAAAAAAAGGACATGAAGAACCTAGTGGCAAGATGGGAATAAAGACACAGACCTACTAAAGAATGGACTTGAGGATATGGGGAGGGGGAGGGGTGAGATGTGACAGAGTGACAGAGTGTCATGGACATATATACACTACCAAATGTAAAATAGATAGCTAGTGGGAAGCAGCCGCATAGCACAGGGAGATCAGCTCAGTGCTTTGTGACCACGTAGAGGGGTGGGATAGGGAGGGTGGGAGGGAGGGAGATGCAAGAGGGAAGAGATATGGGAACATATGTATATGTATAACTGATTCACTTTGTTTTAAAGCAGAAACTAACACACCATTGTAAAGCAATTATACTTCAATAAAGATGTTAAAAAAAAAATGAATCCAACAAACAGTGTAGGAGATAGATGGTATTCCAACCCTTCTCTGATTTGTTTTACCCCTTAAGGGCCTCATGCCAACTACCAAATGTGGCTTTTCCTCCCCAAAGGCATATATATATATGAAACTATGGGAAAAGAGAGAGAAGTAATGTTGTCTGATGACAGGGGGGGCAGTTGGAGTCCAACTTAGCCAAAAAGTAAGCATGCCATTTAAAGTTATTTTTTAAAGTCATGCACCAATTGTGCTGTACATGTCTCTTTTGCTCCATTTCCCAGATTAACTCTTCATGCTTTTTCACTCTGCTCTTTGTTGTGGGAAATTAATACATAGGGGCTACCTCAATGGTTCCCTTTCCTCCTCACCTCCTGTTGAGTTTGACCAAAGGAAGACACTAGCAGGAGATCTGAAGGTTGGATGGTCTTTTCTATATAGCTGCTCTCCCTGGGTTCTCATAACTGTTCTTTCCTGTGTCCCTTGTTCTAGGGTTAGAAACAGCTCCCTGCTGTTGCTAGTGTCACGATACAGCACCATCCCTCACTGTTTTCCTAAAACCTCACGCTGTACCTTTTTAAAAAAAATCCTTTCTATTAAAATCTCATCAATTATCCAGTTTGAGTATGCCATTCCTTATTCTGCTGGGATCCTGGCTGCTATGCCAATTAAACTGTCATAGCCCATGGAGTTTAATGGTCTTCTGACTAAAAGTATTTCTATTTGGTATATTAATAAATCATATACTCATGTTGTTTCAACTATGGAAAAACAAGAAACCTAAGAATCATTCTGCCAAAAGTAGCAGTTTATTTGACCTTAATTATTGTACATCTACCTCACCTATAATTTTATGAAATCTTGTCAGAGTTTAGTAATTTTTTTCTGAAGGCATAATTTCACTTGACATACACAGGTATCAAAGAGAAAAATCAAGGATAATGGAGGAACATTGAGGACACTGTAATATATGTAAAAATATTTTTGATGCATATTGGTCTAAGAAGAATACAGCAATTTTATCAGGGTATTAAATATACAGTGATGAATTGAAACAAATAGGTTCCACTCCACGAACACTCTTTCTGGGTTCAGTTACATTACGGTGAATATCTGGTGACATAATTTTGGTTTAAAGTAGGGAGGTGTTATAAAATCTACTCTCATGTTAGCAGGATCTTGAGTTTCACATTATTTGACTGAAGAGTTTCTGGAAAAATATTTCCCTACTCACTTATTCTCAGAAAACCAACAACTGGAATAATTCCAATCAGGAATTAACCAGGAAACATTTCAGACTCTAACCCTCTATGCTCCAGACCATCCTGAGTCAGTCATCCAGCTACAGTGCTACTCCGAGGCTAACGCAGTCTCGAGAGTGAGAAAGAGGGCATCCTTGCCCAGACTTACAACCAGAGACTAGGAGAAAGGTCATGTGATATGCCTGATTTGTCGTGAAAATGTGGGAAGGAAATACTGGGTCATTTTATTGTTTCCCAATGACTGTATAGTTTGTACAACCTGTGTATTCAACGGGATAAGGGTGATGTTAACATTTCCTCTCCTTATGATATAATTTCTACTATCTTACCTAATGACTCTAAAAATGTGATCTTATAGCTCCATATTTAAATTTAGTTAAAAAATAATGTGATTAAAATGTGGAATAAACCCAAATAAGAACAAAAAAGATAAATTAAAATATATACATATATATATACTGTATATAAAATGGTAATATGTATACATGAAGGGAAAAAGACCTAAGTTATTACCTTACTCACTCCAACCGTCAAAGGGCTTAACATAATAATTTGGACATATTACGGCCTTGACACCTGTTTATTGAATTTAATGCAAATATTCGAAATAAAGTTAATATTGGATTGGCTATTTCTGAGAGAAGTTCCAAACTTAAGCATTTAGTTTTCTTTACACATAATGAAAAATTAATCTGCTTACAGAATCTTGGCAACTCCAAAAAATCCAATGACTCTCTCAAGGAACTGAAGATTACCTAAAATGGCTTGTTAGCAGAACCATGACACAAGTAATCGTTGTGCCTGATGCTCCCTTGCCCAGAATTCTTCCTGATGAAATACAAGCTACCTGCCTTGTGTGACTAAAGGTATTAAGAGTGATGAAGAACATGGACAGGGTAATAATTGCTTAGTGCTATGAAACTAATCCAAAATGTACATGAATTGTAATATTTAATGCTCATTATAAAAAAGATCTCTGATGTCTTAACACACCTTTAAAACCACTAATTCAAATATATTCTTTTACCTTCCTAAGAATTTCCACTCATGAGCTCTCAACTCAACAACAGCAATAATTCTAAAGAAAGTAAACAATCTACATTAATCAGGTATAAACTTTCCCAGGTTGTCATATATATTTAGCATGAACAGTTTTGATGAGAGTAGTTATGCTGCTGTTTCTTTAAAGTTGCCTTTAGGTTGACAGGTTAAAGTATTTTCTTGCTTCTCTTCAGCAAACAAGAAAACACGTGTCCTCAGACCTACTAGAGAATGGACTTGAGGATATGGGGAGGGGGAGGGGTAAGATGTGACATGGTGAGAGACTGGCATGGACATATATACACTACCAAAGGTAAAATAGATAGCTAGTGGGAAGCAGCCGCATAGCACAGGGAGATCAGCTCGGTGCTTTGTGACCACCTAGAGGGGTGGGATAGGGAGGGTGGGAGGGAGGGAGATGCAAGAGGGAAGAGATATGGGGACATATGTATATGTATAACTGATTCACTTTGTTATAAAGCAGAAACTAACACACCATTGTAAAGCAATTATACTCCAATAAAGATGTTTAAAAAAAAAAAAAAAGAAAACACGTGTCTTTTTTTGTTGTCTTTGTTTTTTTTTCACCGGGGGTGGTGGTAGGGGGGTGGGAACAGTTCATGTATAGATCAAACATCAGAGACCATTGAACCAAGAAGTGTTAGGGCAAAGCTGAGAATCAGTACAGAGCCAAGGTTGTAGCAATAGTTTCTGACAAAATCAAGGAGTGATTTGAAGACAGAAATGTTGGAATTTGTAGCAAAATTGGTGATCTGGATCAGCAAAGCAAGACAGAAGACATTTCCAATCCAATTGCATTATTTAGGATGGGATAGGCTATATCGTATTAACAAAATGACCCCTGAAACCTCACCGGCTTAATATATAAAAGTGTATGTCTTGTTTACCCAAAGTCAGCTATAGTTTGATAGTTCTCCAGAGCAGTGCCCTTCCCAGTAGTACCACAGATACCCAGGCTCTTTCTATCTTCTAAGGCCACCATCAGAAATTCTCGGTTTCCAGGGTGGCTATGTTGGGGGAAAAGAGAGCTGAGGATTGTCTAGACTCTCACTGCTGAGACTTAAAAGTCGCATGTGTTCTAAGGCACAGACCATAGAACTCATCAAATATTCCATGTGCTCTCTTACATCTTCCAGTCTCTATATAGTTAGTTCTGGACAATAAGACTACTTCCAGCCAATGGGCTGTGAGCGGAAAGGGCATGTCATCTCCGGAATGAGGCATTTAAGAGCCCGTGTGAGTTCTTCAAGCTTTCTCTCCCCATGCCATGTGACTGCAGTTCCAAATGGTAGAGCTACAAGATTTAAAAGGAAGAAAAAAAAAAGAACCTGATCCCTAAGTCACTGTTTAGAAGGGAGCTGCCCTAGAGAGCTACTGGACCTACAGATGGCTTTGTGTGGGCAAGAGCAGAGTAAAGTTGTACGTGCTAAGCCTTAAGATTTGGAATTTGTTTCCACAACATAACCCAGCCTATCTTTACTGATACCCCAGTGAAGATGAATGCTTCAGAACTCAGCCCTTCAGTGGAGAAAGTTACAATGAGCTCGGTTTCCTAGAATCCTACTACTGTTGAAAGATGAATATTACAACTCAAAGTTAACAGCATTGCATGAACAGGGATAAAGTTATGTGGCAAGAAATGTGTCTATCCAGTTTAGAAGCAGTGATATATTTTAAATATAACAGCTAGTTCTCCCAAGAACAGATTTTATCTTACCCCTAACCATTTTTTTTTTCACTTTCTTTTCAGAATCTAAAATAATCTAAGGGTTTTTTAACTGATGGCCAACAAATGTTTTCATAACAGACCTGAGTGACCATTTCCTCACAGTAAAGGATAATAAACTTTCAGGCATCCAGTTCTTTTATTAAAATAGGTCTTCCCAATTGCCTTTTCTCACATATCAAAAATAATTTCAAGTATTTTTTTAATTGAGCATGATATAGATTACAGCAACTGTAGACTCATAATCTCACTCCCTATATAAAAGATACTATTAACATTTTTAATATGTTGGCTTCAGATTTTTTTTTTTTATATTTGGAAGTAGAAAGGGCCTGACCCTCTCTAAAATTGGAAACAATTCATGTTAGATAGTCCTAGGAGAAACAAGGCTATAAAACTATTTTTACTAACTTTGCAGATTTTAGTTTAAATATAAGTTGTACATAGTTTGAAATTACTGAATGGGAAACAGACATCCTTGCCTCTTGGTTGGGCCAAACCTCATGACTGGGAAATGTACAGCCAGAGAAACCATGAAAGTACATTTTAAATTTTGCTTTGAGTTTTGAATCCTTTGGTTTCAGTCAAGGTATAGGAAGTCAGGTTTATGACTAAGAAAGCCACTTCTTCCCTCTCATGCAATGAATCGGAGGCAACAGGCAGTTAGCTAGAGCTCAGCATATCAGAGAGAGAATTGTTAAGCAGTCAAATACTCTCTTTTAAAGACCATAGCAGGAAACAAAATGTCCAAGTACTACTTTAAATTTATAGAACTATTACAAACCTAGGAATTTTTTTTAACATTCAAAACAACATAAAAAAGAAGTCTTAAAGATATCTCTTATAGAAGAAATGGAAAATCAGTCATGTTATGAAGTGATTGATTAGTAATAAAAAAATTTCTCCCCTTGTTTATAGTATTTCTTTAATAATTGATTTTATATATATTATTCTTTTAAACATGTCACCCTTTGTTATGGTACAGGAAAAAAATTACAGGTGAATATTCAGAATCTCTTGTATCTCTCACATATCAGGAGAATGTTTTTTCTTTGTTTCCATAATCTGGGGCTTTGTTGGGCAGCCTGGAATAGGGGGTGAAGGAGGAGACAGTAAGAACAGTAAACTGAAACCCATTTGATTGATCGTCACTGCTCAGGGCTGGGAGTTATTCTTTTGTAAAGAAAGAGTGAAAGGGCAGGGACAGGAGAGACAAGAGGTTGGGTTAAAGGAAAATTTTTAAAGATTTTAGAAATAGAGGGAGAAGATTGGGAATAAGTTGCCGTACTGTGATGAGTGGGTCTTTGGGTTGATTGAAAGATAAATGAAGAGGATTTTTATGTTGGGTTTTGTGTTATGAATGGAAATCTTCTCTTCCAGAGGATTCAGTAAAAATTAAAGAATCTCTCTCCCAATTAGAGATGATTTTTCTCAATAAAATGCTGAAATGGGCCAAAGAGTGACCAGCTTCATAGGTTGTTCTGACTTTTAACAAGATATTTTAATTATCTAGAAAAAAAAAATTTAACCAGACATCCTTTTGCTATACAAAGCCAATAGGAAAACAACAAATAATGATTGATCAATGTGGTCAATCACTTAAAGAAAATTCTCAAAATAACAGACTGGGATCAGAACATAGATTTCAGCGAGGAATGCTTTCACTTAGAAGTATCAGAAAGCATGTCTAACAGGTGGGATGCTTTTCTTACATCACAAGAAATCTGAAAATAAGCCTCTGTTGGCATTTATTCAGCAGCTCAATGATGGCAGACCTAGCATCCCTGTTACTTTCTTTACTTTTCATGATTGAAATGTGTCTGCCACTTAACAGTGGCAGGTCCTTGAGATGAAAGAAAAACTGGTTTGATCCTTCTAGCTCATGGCAAAGAAAGAGGATGACATAGGAAGTAGAGTGGCCCCGAAAAGGAGGCTTGGGGAAGACAGCAGAAAGGCTTTTGAGTAGTTCAGTGTTACCTACTTCAAGTTTGATTTCTAGGGGTGTCCCACAGAGAGCAATATTTTTGTTTTTTAATGATTCTCCTGTGACTATCCTCACTATTCAGATATTTCCAATTAGTCTGGTTAATACCAGGTTGAAACCAGAGTCAGGAAATAAGGATGTATCTGGGCTCTGAGGCATAACTTACTCCTTCTATCCACCGTCTTCCTGAAGTAAAAATCGTTTCACAAAACAGTATCGATATAAGCAATTTGGCATATATTTGTACCACTAAAAATCTCAGGTTCTTTAATTCTAAAAATGAGCTGCATTTTGGATAGTAACAGAGGGGAAAGTTGTATCATCAAGGACTCTATTGGCTATATGAAGTAGCTGGTATATTTTATCATCTTAAAATCTCTAACAACATAAAGAAAAAGAAGTTTTGTAGGGAAAGATTGAGTTTAATGTGGGTCATGGCTCAAAACTTTTATATTTCCACCTGGATGGAGATTTGAAAACTTGAGAGATTTCCATCAGAATAAAGTCAACATAACTTATGCCACCTACTTAAATGTGCCTTCAAGCATGTTTGAAATAATGCAATAGATTATAGCTTCCAGCATCCCTCATTTTGTGCAGCGCCACCTTTCTCTATGTGCTGTTTTGGTGGCTGGAGTGGCTCTAGTCAGCCCCTGGTCAATGAATATGAGTATCTCTGATCTGAGACATTACAACCCTGGGCCATAATGAGGAAGTATTCATTAGGAGTATTTTTATTTTCCTTACTGTGTGGGATTTATTACCGATCTCTCATTTACGGTTGGTCTGAGAGTAGACCTTGATCACTTCCAGGTACCTTCCCATGAACGTTTTTCACCTGAGTTTACTTGTCTCTTTCGAAGTTGAAGAGCTGGGAGTGCCCTGGATGGATAGATTTGGCATCAACAAAAAGCTGAGTTTTTTCAGGTGGCGCATTATAAGGAAAGAAAAGAATACAACTGTGGAAAAAGGTATTTTGTTACACAATATGCAAATATTTATATTACCTTGTAGAACAGGTTTGATAAAACACACCCCAAACCAAGAAGAATAACATACACGTAGCCTATCCTTCCTACTAATTCTAGCACCATAAAGAATGTGTTTCCATTTCTTTATCATTACAGAGAGTAAAAAAAAGGTTTTGGTGCTATACTGATAAAATTGAAAGATGACAAGAATTGCTATAATCTAAAAATGGTAAGAATAGGAATAAATCACATACAAAGAGGTGTTCTACTAATATATTAAGCCAACAAAATATAATGTTTTCCAAAAATGTATATATTCTTTTATTTATTATTGATAATGATGAGGATGAAAGTAATAATAATAGCTACTTTTTATTAAATGGCTTAATAAATATCTAATGACATGAATTTTATTTTTTAAAGCCACTTTATTTAGGTATGATCGTCATACAAAAAGCTGTAGATATTTAATGCATACAACTTGATGAGTTTGGGAATAAGTTTACACTTGTGAAAACATCACCACAATCTATGCCATAAACATATCCATCACTATCCAAAGTTTCCTCATATAAATTTCAATTTTACATTAGCCCATTTAATTCCCTCACCAACTTTAAGAGGTAGGCATTTCTTTTACTCTGAAAGGAGTGATCGTTTGCCTCAGGTCAAACTCATTGAATGTTGTAGAACTAGGAATGAAACTCAGGTTTTTAATACTTCAAAGCATAATTATTTAACACCTATTATTTTTTTTGTCTCTCAAACTTTAGAATGTATCCAAAGAAAATAATTTAAAAAAGAACAAATATGCATATATGCCTGCATTTATATGTATATATATGCAGGCATATTTCAGCATTATTCATAATAGAAAAAATTTTGAAGTCATTAAAATTAATGAAGAGTGTATCAATAAGTAAAAATGTTTATAGTAGGATGATGAATTTTAAAAGCTCATTGTACAAAAGATAGGTGATCCACAGCAATAAACAATAACTCTACTTCTGTGGATAGAGATGTAGAGATGTATAAATAAAAGAAAAACATTTATGAGGGTGAAGTATATACAAGACATTTTAAGATATCACACAGGGCTTTCACTGTTTTATGTGTGGACAATGGATCAAAAATAGATATAAAGGCTAATTGTCTTCTTCTTTTTAGATGGACTGATTTATTTTTATTTATTTATTTATTAAAATTTTATACAATTTTTAAAAGTTACTTTCCATTTACAGTTATTACAAAATATTGGCTACATTCTCTGTGTTGTACAATACATCCTGGAGCCTATCTTACACCCAGTAGTTTGTACTTCCTACTCCCCCACCCCTATATTGCCCCTCCTCCCTCCCCACTGATAACCACTAGTCTGTCTCTGTATCTGTGGGTCTGCTTCTTTTTCGTTATATTCACTAGTTTGTTGTATTTTTTTAGATTCTACATATAAGCAATATCATATAGTATTTATCTTTCTCTGACTTATTTCACTCAGCATAATGTCCTCCAAGTCCATCCATGTTGCTGCAAATGGCAAAATTTTCTTCTTTTTTATGGCTGAGTAGTATTCCATTGTGTGTGTGTGTGTGTGTGTGTGTGTGTGTGTGTGTGTGTGTGTGTGTACCACAGCTTTTTTATCCATTCATCTGTTGATGGACACCTAGGTTGCTTCCATGTCTTGGCAATTGTAAACAATGCTGCTATGAACATTGGGGTGCATATATCTTTTTGAATTAATGCTTTTGTTTTTTTTCAGCTATATATCCAGGAGTAGGATTGTTGGGTCATATGGTAGTTCCATTTTTAGTTTTTTGAGAAACCTCCATACTGTTTTTCACAGTGGCTGCACCAATTTACATTCCCACCAACACTGTATGACGGTGCCCTTTTCTCCACATCCTCGCCAGTATTTGCTATTTATGTTCTTTTTGACAATAGCCATTCTGACAGGTGTGAGGTGACATCTCATTGTGGTTGTGATTTGCATTTCCCTGATGATTAGCAATGTTGAGTATCTTTTCATGTGCCTGTTGGCCATCTGCACTTCCTGTTCGGAAAAATGTCTATTCAGTTCTTCTGCCCGTTTTTTAATCAGGTTGTTTGTTTTTTTGATGTTGAATTATAAATTAGATTTAAAATTTCCAAATTAGTTTAAATATTTTCATTTCTATATATTATGAGACTAATAAAAATATTATGACATATCTTATAAATTATCGTATTGAAGATCTCTGATTGTAGATAACAATGAATTCTTTGCTTTGTATTACATTGTGAGAGAATATATTAAACCAAGTTGATGATGTAATCATTAATACTAAAAATAGAAATACAATATTTTCTCAGTGCTAAGGTAGCTTTTCTCTTTCACATTTTAACTTTTTTGAAATTGGGATTCACCTTGTAATCTATGTAAATATTTAGTGCAGGTTATGAGACAATTTTTTATAACATATGAAATATTATATCAAATAAACCTTTGGTATATGTTAGACACTGTACTTGACTTAAAAATGGTATGAAGTGAGGCAAAGATCATCGGGTTTAGAGATGTAACAAATTTCTACAACTAGACACATTAGTAACTAAGACTAAAAAGCAAAACCTTGAACTAGCTAATAACTTTTTTCATAAACAGGAATTTTGGGGAGGCTATAATTATAGCACATTGGTATGAGTAAAAACTCAAGGCAGGAATCTTTGTCTGGTGCATGGATATAGTCCTCAAATCTAGTGTAGCAGCTGGCATGCAATTAGAGACTCAAAGTGTAAATGTTGAGTGAATATTTGAGCTGCTCAGAATTTTACAAAGTTCTAAATAAGTCAAATTAGATAACAACGGCAATTACAAATATATATCTTTTGTACCAGGCCAAGTTCTAGGTGCCCTTCTCATATGAACTCACTTATACTTGTCAACCTTATAAAGTAGGTGCTGTTTTTATTCCCATTTGATAGGTGAGGAACCAGAGGCTTTAAGCAACCTGCCCAAGGTCACACAGCTAGTAAATGTTGGAACTGGAATTTGAACTCAAGCCAGATATCTCTGAGTTCTGTGCTCTTCAACAGTGTACTACGCTGCCTCTGTAGGATTTTAAGGATTATCTAATCTATATTCAAACCTCACCTGAGGTCTCAAGCATTATTGACACAATTTGTTAGATTAGATCTTTATTCTTTCAATTCCCAGTCTCATATTTCTGCCTACTACGTCAAAGGCGAGGCTGACAATCCAAGCACAGGGATTGGTGGTGGTGGTGGTCTTTGTGATGAAAGGTTAGGTGTTTTGCAGTTTTAAACAAATAATAAATTACTATAATAGTATTTAACTATTTTTTTGCTGCGCTGTGAGGCTTGAGGGATCTTAGTTCCCCAACCAGGATCAAACCCGTATCCCCTGCAGTGGAAGTGCGGAGTCTTAACCACTGGACTGCCAGGGAAGTCCTTGTTTGACATGATATGGCTCAGGTTAAGCAAAAGTTGTTGAACAAAAATCAAAATAGTACTGATTTGGAGGTTACATGGTAAAATTAGGACAAGATCCCACCTATAATAAACAAAATCAAAGGGTAGGAGTTGCCAATAATATTAATAGTATCTTTAAGATAAGTTCATTATCATATAATGAGTTTTTAGCAAACAATTATATCAATACACATACAAAAAACTTATGAATAATGACTCCATTTAAACAGAGCTTATGCTTCTGTTACATGTTTCTTATTAAAATGAATTTTGCATGCAATTTTCAAGAATTAAATGAAATTATTCAATAACTCACCTTCCTTTTTGATAGCAGAGTGTTAGCAAATAAGACCCAACTTAGCTTTTAAACAACATATCCTGCTGGTTATCTTGATTAATAAAAGGTTTAGGTTTAAGGCATCTTTCTTTATACCTCAAAATGCAATTATAAGGCACTATAATTGTGTCAGACATTGTAGTAAATGCAGAATCAATATCATGAACAAAGCCACAGTGAGGATATGCGGACAGATTCTGTTTATTCTCTAGTCAGCTTCTTAATGATTCAACCTCTTAATCTCTGTGGGTTTCCTGATATTCTAGACAGGTGACAAGACCACTACCTAAGGTTCCCAGAACATTCTGCTGTAGGCCAGGCCCAACCAGGTCAGAGAAGAACGGCAGGCTCTTCTTAACATAAAAATAACAGATTCTTTGAATGACATCAGTGCCTTTAGCACAGGGTGAAATTGAGCAAGATTTTGTTCTCAAGCGCAGACCATGAAAATGAGGAAAAGGAAACTTACCTCTGAGAAGAGAATAATCCCATGTACTTGGCATGTAGCAGCGACTGGGCAAACAGCTGATTGGAGGAGTAGTTTAGGAGAAGAGAAAATTACATGGGAATTAGAGTCAAAAACTTGGGTTCAAATGTCAAATTAACCACCTTTTAGTAGTGTGAGCCTGAAGAAGTCTCCCATCTTCCCTAGGTAGTGATTCCTTCACCAGTAAAATTTGATTAATAAAACCAACTGTGAAGATAATTTTTGAGAATTAAATAAGAATATGTCTAAGTGTTTAATATAGGGCCTGTATGTAGTAGATGATAAAAATTTTTAGATGAATCCTGCAAACATCATGTTAAATTTTTAAAAGTTGGTTTATATGTCATATGGGCCTTTCTTCTCCTGCTTTTTAATTTTTCCATTTTTCTCTGAAATTTTGCAGATGACAAAGGACGTGCACCAAATGCAACATAAACACAAATAATCAAACAAATGGGGTTTATGAGAAAAGAAGAGAAGATGAAGGATATACACGTTTTCTATCATAGCTATGCTATAGTACATAAGTGCTAATAATCTACCATTGACCTAATTTATTTTCTTGCATTATAACCCATTTTCTGTTAAAAAATTATAATATGCACTATCACATGTCTTATGTTACTCTTTCTTAGGTCTTAATTTATCTGATTGACCTACTGACGTATTTAGCAATCAAAATCTATAGTTTTTATTTTGAGAAAAGATACCACTGATGTATAGGTCCTCACAGAAAATGAATTTGCTTTTGCACCCTCATGCTGCAGTGGCAGGTGACAGCTCCCCCTACTGACCAACAGTGTAGAGGAAAATATGCACATCTGGTCATATGTGCATACGCTAAAAGCTACTAGGAACTTAATTTATGGGTCTATAGGCGCGAAGACATCTAGACAAATACACGCACACATATGCATGCAAACACACACACAAAAACGCTATCTGCATGCATGCACACACAAAAAAGTTCACGTTTTCACTCCTGTCCCACATGCATAGGCTTGACAAATGCTGAGCATATGGAGAACCAGTTGATAGAATTGAATGGCATCTTCTTTTTGTGCATAGCAGGAGTACAATCCAGGTGGACTAATGTAGGTATTTAATAATAGCTACGTAAATCTGCATCCCAGGCACCAAGACATTATTTATTTATTTCTTTAGAAGTTATTTATGTTTAATGCTTAAGAGTCTGAATGCACAAACAATCTACAATTATAAAAGTACTGGTGGGCAATACAATGCATTAGAGCTATGTACAGTGCACAGTTTAGTATCAAAACCTTTCTACACTGTAGAGTTTTACAAAACTATTAATGACATCAAACACTAAGCACTTAAGAGACCATTTTTTTTCTGCTACTACATTAGGAACATCAATGGACAGTCCATTTCAACTTGCATCATCCATCCATTTCTAGTACGAAATTAATTTTCTGCTTATACAATAAAGTTTATCTACACAGTTCTCTCGATTTTGATCCATAG
Source organism: Balaenoptera physalus (assembly GCF_965194825.1). Taxonomy (NCBI): domain Eukaryota; kingdom Metazoa; phylum Chordata; class Mammalia; order Artiodactyla; family Balaenopteridae; genus Balaenoptera; species Balaenoptera physalus. Next base: position 46,661,914 of record NC_138886.1, read on the forward strand.
CAGCAAAGGCATAGTACATCAGCAGATCAGTACATCAGACAGTATTTTAATTTCATCCAGTTATGAGGTACTCAGGAATCAATGATGCCTGCATTAAGTTTAAGTGTAACTATTTGTTTCATATTCTTTTACTAGTTTCTAACTGTGTCAGACTCTTTTTAACTTATTGAACTATTCAATTAATGTTCATTAGACGTCTACCCTGGGCCAGGCAGTATGCTAAGTGCTGGGTATGCAGCAATGAGCCAACCAAACAAAATCTCTTCCTTCATGGAGATTACACTCTAGTGGGGAGAAATGAATGTCCCCACTAATTCACACTCAGTCTCTGTCTTCAATGTATAAAATGTTTCATATAAGTAACAGTGAGTATTCATCATTCCCTTAATGAAGTTTGGAAATGTGAGTTTTGATTGTCTTTTGATTGCCTAGACACTGTAGTCGACCTGTTCTTTAATAAACTTCTGGCTCTATTTCTAGTTTCTTGCTGATGTTTCTAATGGGCCCAAAAATGCTAATAGATAGACATCTTATGAAAATCAGATATCGTGAAATAAAAAATGTGAAATCAGTAGTGCTCACGATATGGAACTCAGTGGGAGATGTGCGTGCATAAAAGAACTTACTACTATTTCTTTAAGACCTTGATCTTTTTCCAGTGTCCCAAAATATAAGCCATCTCTATCACTAAATTTATCATTCTTCTCATTTACAGGGAGTTACAGAAACACTAAATAACGCATGATTTGCAAAATCCCCATAAGCTTTGAAAGAGGAGGAAAGATCATCAAAACAAAAATGCCTGTGTACAGACCTGAGTGGGGTTCACGTTTAAGGTTACCTTCTGTTAAAGCTACTCAGATTAGATTTTTGAAGCCAAAAGGTAACCTTTCAAGACTCATACGTTTATTAAGTCAAGAATTGGCCACAGAAGACAGTTGCGTTGCCTTTTAGCTCCAGGCTGGTGTTGATTATCACTGGGCTGAAAAGTGACTAGCTACCCATTCCCAAGTGCAGGGGAAGCATGTGATCCAGAGTTCCCAGCTACTCTTCTTGTTCCTAATACCAACACAGTGAGAGGTGGGTGGCCTTGACATTATTGTCTCTCTCTACAGTAAGGGGTTTGTTGAGGTTTTATCCTATAGAATGTGCCTGAGTAGTAAGGAGCAGAGATTACATTTAGTTAATGCACTTTTAAGGATTCTTTCTCATGTCTCTATAGAATGACCATGAGAGGAAAATAAAGATACCAAAGAAATATTTGAAGCAGATCATGACCAAGTAGCACAGAAGAACAAACACTGGTAAAGTCCAGTGAAGGTAATGTCGGAATGTAAACTGTTCCCTAGAAATGTAATTCTATATAAAATACTAAATAGACCCATAGAGATAATTCTAACTAGTATTGGAGAGCAAACAGCTCCTTTTTAATATTAAACATCTTTCCTGCTATTATCCACACATTTCTTCTCTTCTTCCTTCTGCTGTTTGTATTCTTGGTTGGTAGAAGGGAAATGGTTCAAAACTAGTTGCAGCCATCTTCTTTAAGTAAGGTAAAATGCAATGGATAAATGCAAGTTCTTTCTCAGCCTTCAAGAGTCTTATCTTAGCGCTAAAGAATAATGTTTAAAATGATTGGCCTGCAGTTACTCCACTTTTTTTTTGTTTGCAGAAAACTACTGCAATCATGTATTTAATCATGTATTTACATTTTTAAAAGTCTGAAATGGAGTTATAGATAATTTGTAGAATTCTATATCCTTTCAAGTGTCAACGTTGATATTTGGTCTCTTGGAAGAGGAAACAGAGCTTTCACAGCCCCAACTCACTTTGGAAACTTCTTCACACTCTGAGACTTAGGACTCACCACGAGAAACACGAGGGGAAAATTAGAATGTTGGACCTTGGGGAATCGGCTGACTAGTTCTTGGTTTTCTCACCTGAGTCAGTACAAGAAGTTTTTCTCCTTAACTGTAATCTTAATTTAAAATGTTTCTCATACAATTACAAAATTAACAGTGTACTTGACTAAAAAGCAAAGTTATTTTTCTCTTGAGTTGCTTTTCAAACTTCAGTTTTGGGGAGTGAAGACTGTATTCATTTGCTATTGTAGTTTTAACAAATAACCACAAATTTAGTGGCTTAAAAATACACAAATTTATTACCTTATTCTGTTGGTCACAGGTCCCAAACAGCTCTCACTGGGCTAAAATCGACGTGGGTAAGCTCTAGGGGAAAATTCATTTCCTGCTTTTTCTAGCTTCTAAAGCTGCCCGTATTCCTTGGTTTGTGCTTCTTCCTCCAACTTCTTTTTTCTTTTGTCACCAAGTGTAAGCCTTTTATTTTAAATTTAGTATATGACAGGGATTCATTTTCTCTCCAGAAATGTGATGCTAAATATTGACCATTTAAAACCTAATAAAATGCTGAGTGGAAAAGATTAATAATTCAAATGCATTAACGTTGCAAATGTCTCTGAATGTTGTAGGCTGCCATCATAGTATGTATTTTATTTGACTCCATGGTACCATTATGATAGCTGCTGCTCTAAATTCTTCCTCCATCTTTGAAGCCAGCAACATAGTATCTCTCTGACACTGCTTCTGTTGTCACATCTATCACATCTCTGTCTCTGACTCTCCTCTTCTGCCTCCTTCTTCCACTTTTAAAAACCCTTGTGATGGGACTTCCCTGGCGGTCCCGTGGTTGAGACTTCGCCTCCCAATACAGGGGTTGTGGGTTCAATCCCTGGTCAGGGAGCTAAGATCCCACATGGCTTGTGGCCAAAAAACCAAAACATTAAAAAAACAGAGGCAATATTGTGACAAATTCAATAATGACTTTAAAAATGGTCCACACACACAAAAAATATTAAAGGGACTTCCCTGGTGGCACAGTGGTTAAGAATCCCCCTGCATTGGCACGGGGTTTGATCCCTGGTCCGGGAAGATCAAACCACGGGTTTGATCCCTGGTCCGGAAAGATCCCACATGCCGCGGAGCAACTAAGCCCGTGCGCCACAACTACTGAGCCTGTGCTCTAGAGCCTGTATGCCACAACTACTGAGCCTGCGAGCCACAACTACTGAAGCCCACACTCCTACAGCCTGTGCTCCGCAATAAGAGAAGCCACCACAACGAGAAGCCTGCGCACCACAAGGAAGAGTAGCCCCTGCTCGCCGCAACTAGAGAAAGCCCGCGCAGCAACGAAGACCCAACACAGCCAAAAATAAATAAAATTAAAAATAAATAAATTTTTTAAAATGCTGTGAATTCAGAACACAATGATAAAGAAAAATTTATTTTAAAAAATCTTAAAAGAACAAACCCTTGTGATGGCATTAGACCCACCCAGATAGTCCAGGAAAATCTCCTTAATTTAAGCAGCTGATCAGCAACCTTAATTTTGTCTGCAACTTGAGTTCCCCTTTGCCATGTAACCTAACATATTCACAGGTCTGGGGGATTAGGACATCCAATGGGAGGACATCTTTCAGATGCCACTATTCTGCCTACCACAGAGACGGTAGGTGAGAAGCACTTAATTTCGTAATAAAAAGTCAGTTGATAAACCCATATAGTGAGACTTGAATTAAAACTTTCAACCTCACCTCCAGATTATGGGGTGATTTAATAGCTCATTTTGGTCACCTACTATCTGACCAAATACTACAGCTGAATGGATCACCTCTATGTTAATTCACTCAATTTATATTCTAGCATGCAGACATAATTTTAATAATATTCCCTAGAAATTCACTTTAAAATTTTTGAGACTATAACTGATTTTGAAGTATCTTTTTTTGGTCTCAGAAACAATCATATATAAAGATAACAATGTTTAAATAATGGAAAATCCATTGTTCTGCCCTTCTCCTTTTAGCTTCTTCCAACGTATATAGGCTCTGATGAAGAAAAATGACAAATTTATGGAAAGAAAGAACATTTCCTTCAGCAAGCAAAGAAAATGGAAAAATAGGAGAGAGAAAAGGTAGGTTGAACAAGTGTACTTTACCATTCATAGTTTGGGCCTGATGGAGTTTCAGTCCGAAGCTTTTATTGTATCCTTGCTCTGTCATGGCTCAAAGTTTCATTTGCAGTTTCTGTGAATAATAACCCGTCATTTTTTCAATCACAATTTATGAAGCAAAGTGCTAGATTCTAGGATTGTAAAGAGGAACGAGACAGGGTGAAGGCATAAAGACATATAATTTCAGTGCAGTAAGGGAAGTATGTTGAGAGAGATATTTGTGGATTATTAAGGGAGCACTAAGAAAGTGTATCTAACACATCCTGGAGAAGAAAAACAAAGACAGATTCAGGAATAACTTCCAAGCAGATAAATGCCTAAGCTGAGTACTAAAGCATACGGGGTAGAAGTGGAGCACACATTCCACGCTCAAGGAAAACCATGAAAAGAAATGTGAGGAAGCCCCTAGTGTACCAGGAACTCTAAGCGTCTCCTTGTCACCATGGTCAACTTCTTTCCACTCTTCAAGATACACTTCACAAACCATCCCCCCTGAGAAATCATCCCTAACCAGCCTTAGTAATCAAACTTCATTACCATAGCTCCCTATTTACTTCTTTATTGGTATTTATTACAGTCTTTAAGTATGTTAATGCATGTGTTTAGCATTTTGCTTCTTTTCTCCCTCACTAGAATGTATAATAAACTCTACCAGACACTCTCATCAGTGCATTTTTCTAAAGTTTTTCATTAATGAAATATCTGCAGTGATTTTTAATGATAATTTCTTGTAAGTTTCTTCCTTATTCTTCCTCTTTTTTCAGCTGCCCATGAATTGCAAGAAATCAGAGTGGAGCTGGGAAAAAGTCCAGAAAAATCTGAAACTTGCACATGACCATCCAAATGCAACGGTGTCCCCAGGGAAGATGATTTCCTGGGATCTGGATGTAGACACAGAACAAGAGAGTATAAACAAGCTTGGAAATGTAATCCTTTCTCACGGCTTTAGAATAACTAAAACAATTTTTAACAACATTAATTTGGTGGCCTTCAAGTAAATATCCTTCCGATATCTGAATTTGTAATGCAAGACAGTGTATAAAAAAATTGAAAACATCATGTTGCTTGACATACAGAAGGAATACATTTGAAGGCATTTATTTCATGGATACCCAAATGTATATATGCCATTTTCTTTTAGAGGTCTACTTTTTTTTTTCTCTCAAAAGACTTTTTAAAAAATCACAATATCATGTTGAGAGGTAGGTTCTGGCTTTTAGGTAAAGTGCATTATCTAGCTAAGTGACTAAATTCATACCGTACCACAGTTGAGAATCTTCAAAACTATATCTTTAAAAGCGAAGATCTATTCTTTCTGACTTTTGTAGGAAACAGCCAGACGTGTATCTTTTAATTTAGAGTTCTACCAAATCACTGGTTATCTACCAAATCACTGGTTATAACTAAGAGACACACACACACACACACACACACACACACACACACACACACACACACACACACACACTCATGTCTTCCTAGGCTGGAAATAAGGATTTAGTTGTCTAAGACTATAGTTTTCATTTTGCTTTCTCTCCAGCATCTGGTAGCTTAGAGTCAGACACACAGCAGTTACATACGGCAGACTCGATGAAGGCTCAGCCATAATGTCCCACTAGGCTCACAACCACAGCATCCAAATTATTTTTCAGGTAGAACAAAATGTTTCCTATACCTAAGTTCACATAAGAGATGTTTTCTTTTCACTTTTTTATTTAGAAAAAAATTGGTAAAATTTACATATAAGTAAGAAGCATATATCTCAAACAGACCTTCTTAGGATTAAAAGGAAAAGAAAAAAAAAACCCTTTTATCTTACTAAGATACTTCCGTTGAAAAACAGAACACTGCCTTAGGTCTAAGAAAGAAATAAAAATAAACACACAATATGTTTATTCCCGGTTGCACTGGACAAAATCAGAATGATAGAGCCAGCCAAGCCAGAGACAGTAATCTTCTTAATCAAGATTATTCTTTAAGACTACAGAAAAACTGAGAGGACATTTCATTTGCATTCTTTTCTGTTTTGTCCCCTCATTGACTGGTGTTAAAATTGATCTTCAATTACTAATGTAATTATTCATTTTCAGTGGTGAAATGTAATCATTAGTTGTCTCACAAATTGCCATTAGTTCCCTCGCTATATTTAAATTTTTAAATTCATTTCAATATAATGAATATTTATTTTATTCTTACTATCACAAACATTTCAGATTTACTTCCTTGTTTGCAATATTCCCATCTGTAAGCAACATCCTAGTTGTAACCTTAACTGTTAAGAATGTTTCCTGTCCTGGAACTGTACATACTTATCTCTGATACAAGAGAGAACATGAAAAGAACTTTAAAAGAGGTAGAAGTTTTATGAAAGTAATCACATTATAACTGAATAGTGTTTCCAAAAATATATATAGTATCCCGCAAACGCATCTTCAAATAAATTAAATATTTCTCTGCTTTTTAAAACTTTATAGCACCTGATAAATCACCGTGGATTCCATAGGAAATATTTCAAGATGACTTGAAAATTAATGAGTTAGTAAGCTAGGTTCAAAGCTCAAGAAACCCATGAAAATGTTATGAGGAACACTTAACTTTTGACTTTGCAAGCCTTGGAAGAGAATTAATTTTATGACAAAAATTAAACTAAAATAGTATGCAATTATAAACATGAGTTTTAATTTAACTTATTTTTATCACCTCAAACTCATACTCTCATTCCACACTTCTTTAAAGCACTGATGTTTCATACCATCATAGCAAATTAAACAAGAGGATAGTTGGCTGAGATCATTTGAACTTAATGGAAACAAAATATCAACTGTAAATATAAATTTTGACTTTCTGTGAAACATATTTACAAATAGCCTTTAAAAGTCTGGTATTGAGTTTTATAAGTTATTCTTAGAGCTGTTTTTCTCCCCTCAAATAAGCACTCAGTTACTTGAAAAGACTTAACTGCAACAGCAACAAACCCCTCAATTTATACAGTTTTAAACCATTTCCCACAAATTTCTGGAACATTAAAAAAATATTTTCAAAACACATATCTCAAAATTTAAAGTATATGTTATTTCATACAGGATTCTTTGCTTTTTATAAGTACATTTTATTGCTGCTTTTTAGCACATGATGACATAATACTCTTTGCTAATATATTCTATTTATTTGAAAGGATGCTCAGTAACGTGGTAAAAGGTAACATGGTGATATTTTAATATAGACTTTTTCTTGTGCTGTTTACCATCATCAAGACTGTAGTTTATGTCTGTAGAGCAGTTGATTAGAACATTGGGTTAATCATAGGTTTGATTTCTATGTGGGCTGCATGGTATAAGGCCCTCATTGACCTTTTTTTTTTTACTTTTTTACTCTTTATTTATTTAATTTTTTAACATCTTTTTTTAAAATTTAATTTTATTTATTTTTTTATACAGCAGGTTCTTATTAATCATCAATTTTATACACATCAGTGTATGCATGCCAATCCCAATCGCCCAATTCATCCCACCACCACCCCCCCCGTCGCTTTCCCCCCTTGCTGTCCATATGTGTGTTCTCTACATCTGTGTCTCAGTTTCTACCCTGCAAACTGGTTCATCTGTACCATTTTTCTAGGTTCCACAGATATGCATTAATATACGATATTTGTTTTTCTCTTTCTGACTTACTTCACTCTGTATGACAGTGTCTAGGTCCATCCACGTCCCTACAAATGACCCAATTTCGTTCCTTTTTATGGCTGAGTAATATTCCATTGTATATATGTACCACTTCTTCTTTATCCATTCGTCTGTCAATGGGCATTTAGGTTGATTCCATGACCTGGCTATTGTAAATAGTGCTGCAATGAACATTGGGGTGCGTGTGTCTTTTTGAATTATGGTTTTCTCTGGGTATATGCCCAGTAGTGGGATTGCTGGGTCATATGATAGTTTTTTTTTTAGTTTTTTAAGGAACATCTATATTGTTCTCCATAGTGGCTGTATCAATTTACATTCCCACCAACAGTGCAAGAGGGTTCCCTTTTCTCCACACCCTCTCCAGCATTTGTTGCTTGTAGATTTTCTGATGATGCCCATTCTAACTGGTGTGAGGTGATACCTCATTGTTGTTTTGATTTGCATTTCTCTAATAATTAGTGATGTTGAGCAGCGTTTCATGTGCTTCTTGGCCATCTGTATGTATTCTTTGGAGAAATGTCTATTTAGGTCTTCTGCCCATTTTTGGATTGGGTTGTTTGTTTCTTTAATATTGAGCTGCATGAGCTGTTTATATATTTTGAAGATTAATCCTCTGTCCGTTGATTCATTTGCAAATATTTTCTTCCATTTTGAGGGTTGTCTTTTCATCTTGTTTATGGTTTCCTTTGCTGTGCAAAAGCTTTGAAGTTTCATTAGGTCCCATTTGTTTATTTTCCTTTTTATTTCCATTACTCTAGGAGGTGGATCAAAAAATATCTTGCTGTGATTTATGTCAAAGAGTGTTCTTCTTATGTTTTCCTCTAAGAGTTTTATAGTGTCCAGTCTTACATTTAGGTCTCTAATCCATTTTGAGTTTATTTTTGTGTATGGTGTTAGGGAGTGTTCTAATTTCATTCTTTTACATGTAGATGTCCAGTTTTCCCAGCACCACTTATTGAAGAGACTATCTTTTCTCCATTGTATATCCTTGCCTCCTTTGTCATAGATTAGTTGACCAAAGGTGCGTGGGTTTATCTCTGGGCTTTCTATCTTGTTCCATTGATCTATGTTTCTGTTTTTGTGCCAGTACCATATTGTCTTGATGACTGTAGCTTTGTAGTATAGTCTGAAGTCAGGGAGTCGGATTCCTCCAGCTCTGTTTTTTTCCCTCAAGACTCCTTTGGCTATTCATGGTCTTTTGTGTCTCCATACAAATTTTAAGATTTTTTGATCGAGTTCTGTAAAAAATGCCATTGGTAATTTGATAGGCATTGCATTGAATCTGTAGATTGCTTTGGGTAGTATAGTCATTTTCACAATGTTGATTCTTCCAATCCAAGAACATGGTTTATCTCTCCATCTGTTGGTATCGTCTTTAATTTCTTTCATCAGTGTCTTATAGTTTTCTGCATACAGGTCTTTTGTCTCCTTAGGTAGATTTATTCCTAGGTATTTTATTCTTTTTTTTGCAATGGTAAATAGGAGTGTTTCCTTAATTTCTCTTTCATATTTTTCACCATTAGTGTATAGGAATGCAAGAAATTCCTATGCATTAATTTTGTATCCTGCAACTTTACCAAATTCATTGATTAGCTCTAGTAGTTTTCTGGTGGCATCTTTAGGATTCTCTATGTATAGTATCTTGTCATCTGCAAACAGTGACAGTTTTACTTCTTCTTTTCCAATTTGTATTCCTATTATTTCTTTTTCTTCCGTGGCTAGGACTTCCAAAACTATGTTGAATAATAGTGGTGACAGTGGACATCCTTGTCTTGTTCTTGATCTTACAGGAAATGCTTTCAACTTTTCACCATTGAGAATGATGTTTGCTGTGGGTTTGTCATATATGGCCTTTATTATGTTGAGGTAGGTTCCCTCTATGCCCACTTTCTGGAGAGTTTTTATATAAATGGGTGTTGCTTTTGTCAAAAGCTTTTTCTGCATCTATTGAGATGATCATATGGTTTTTATTCTTCAATTTGTTAATATGGTGTATCACATTGATTGATTTTTGTATATTGAAGAATCCTTGCATCCCTGGGATAAATGCCACTTGATCATGGTGTATGATCCTTTTAATGTGTTGTTGGATTCTGCTTGCTAGTATTTTGTTGAGGATTTTTGCATCTATATTCATCAGTGATATTGGTCTGTAATTTTCTTTTTTTGTAGTATTTTTGTCTGGTTTTGGTATCAGGGTGATGGTGGCCTCATAGAATGAGTTTGGGAGTGTTCCTTCCTCTGTAACTTTTTGGAAGAGTTTGAGAAGGATGGGTGTTAGCTCTTCTCTAATTGTTTGATAGAAGTCACCTGTGAAGCAATCTGGTCCTGGACTTTGGTTTGCTGGAAGATTTTAAATCAAAGTTTCAATTTCATTACTTGTGATTGGTCTGTTCCTATTTTTTATTTCTTCCTGGTTCTGTCTTGGGAGGTTATACCTTTCTAAGAATTTGTCCATTTCTTACAGGTTGTCTGTTTTATTGGCATAGAGTTGCTTGTAGTAGTCTCTTAGGACGCTTTGTATTTCTGCAGTGTCTGTTGTAACTTCTCCTTTTTCATTTCTAATTTTATTGATTTGAGTCCTCTCCCTCTTTTTCTTGATGAGTTTGGCTAATGGCTTATCAATTTTGTTTATCTTCTCAAAGAACCAGCTTTTAGTTTTATTAATCTTTGCTATTATTTTCTTTGTTTGTATTTCATTTATTTCTGCTTTGATCTTTATGATTTCTTTCATTCTACTAACTTTGGGTTTTGTTTGTTTTTCTTTCTCTAGTTCCTTTAGGTGTAAGGTTAGATGTTTTACTTGAGATTTTTCTTGTTTATTGAGATAGGCTTGTATTGCTGTAAGATTCCCTCTTAGAACAGCTTTTGCTGCATCCCATAGGTTTTGGATCGTCGTGTTTTCATTGTCATTTGTCTGTAGGTGTTTTCTGATTTCCTCTTTGATTTCTTCAGTGATCTCTTGGTTATTTAGTAACGTATTGTTTAGCCTCCATGTGTTTTTGTTTTTCATGATTTTTTCCCTGTAATTGATTTCTAATCTCATAGCGTTGTCGTCAGAAAGGATGCTTGATACAATTTCAATTTTCTTAAATTTACTGAGGCTTGATTTGTGGCCCAAGATGTGATCTATCCTGGGAAATGTTCCTTGTACACTTGAGAAGAAAGTATCATCTTCTGTTTTCGGATGGAATGTCCTATAAATATCAATTAAATCTATCTGGTCTATCGTGTCATTTAAAGCTTGTGTTTCCTTATTAATTTTCTGTTTGGATGATCTGCCCATTGGTGTAAGTGAGTTGTTAAAGTCCCTCACTATTATTGTGTTACTGTCGATTTCCTCTTTTTTAGCTGTTAGCAGTTGCCTTATGTATTGAGGTACTCCTGTGTTGGGTGCATATATATGTATAATTGTTATATCTTCCTCTTGGATTGATCCCTTGATCACTATGTAGTGTTTTTCCTTGTCTCTTGTAGCATTCTTTATTTTAAAGTCTATTTTATCTGATACGAGTATTGCTACTCCAGCTTTCTTTTGATTTCCGTCTGCATGGAATATCTTTTTCCATCCCCTCATTTTCCCTAGGTCTGAAGTGGGTATCTTGTAGACAGCATATATATGGGTCTTGTTTTTGTATCCATTCAGCAAGCCTGTGTCTTTTGGTTGGAGCATTTAATCCATTCATGTTTAAGGTAATTATTTATATGTATGTTCCTATTACCATATTCTTAATCGTTTTGAGTTTGTTTTTGTAGGTCCTTTTCTTCTCTTGTGTTTCCCACATAGAGAAGTTCCTTTAGCAGTTGTTGTAGAGCTGGTTTGGTGGTGCTGAATTCTCTTAGCTTTTGCTTGTCTGTAAAGCTTTTGATTTCTCCATCGAATCTAAATGGGATCCTTGCCAGGTAGAGTAATCTTGGTTGTAGGTTCTTCCCTTTCATCACTTTAAGTATATCATGCCACTCCCTTCTGGCTTGTAGAGTTTCTGCTGAGAAATCAGCTGTTAACCTTATGGGAGTTCCCTTGTATGTTGTCATTTTTCCCTTGCTGCTTTCAATAATTTTTCTTTGTCTTTAATTTGTGCCAATTTGATTACTATGTGTCTCGGCGTGTTTGTCCTTGGGTTTATCCTGTATGGGACTCTCTGTGCTTCCTGGACCTGGGTGGCTATTTCCTTTCCCATGTTAGGGGAGTTTCCAACTATAATCTCTTCAAATATTTTCTCGGGTCCTTTCTCTCTCTCTCTTCTCCTTCTGGGACCACTATAATGTGAATGGTGTTGTGTTTAATGTTGTCCCAGAGGTCTCTTAGGCTATCTTCATTTCTTTTCATTCTGTTTTCTTTATTCTCTTCTGCAGCAGTGAATTCCACCATTCTGTCTACCAGGTCACTTATCCGTTCTTCTGCCTCAGTTATTCTGCTATTGATTCCTTCTAGTGTATTTTTCATTTCAATTATTGTATTCTTCATCTCTGTTTGTTTGTTCTTTAATTCTTCTAGGTCTTTGTTAAACATTTCTTGCATATTCTTGATCTTTGCCTCCATTGTTTTTCCAAGGTCCTGAATCATCTTCACTATCATTATTCTGAATTCTTTTTCTGGAAGGTTGCCTGTCTCCACTTCATTTAGTTGTTTTTCTGGGGTTTTATCTTGTTCCTTCATCTGGTACATAGCCTTCTGCCTTTTCATCTTGTTTATCTTTCTATGAGTGTGGTTTTTGTTCCACAGGCTGCAGGATTGTAGTTCTTCTTGCTTCTGCTGTCTGCCTTCTGGTGGATGAGGCTATCCAAGAGGCTTGTGCAAGTTTCCTGATGGGAGGGACTCATAGTATCTTTATTGGAGTATAATTGCTTTACAATGGTGTGTTATTTTCTGCTTTATAACAAAGTGAATCAGTTTTACATGTACATATATCCCCATATCTCTTCCTTCTTGTCATTGACCTTTAATTGAAGCACCTAATTATCTTTCAAATGCTAAAGGCAAGAAAATGTTGATGGATTGGTATCTGAAACCTTGAAAGCCTAGTAAAAACAGATGCTGGAGTTATGATGGTCACTATCAACTTTATATATAAAGTATTTATAAAGTATCCTATTATTAATATGAATGTCTTAATAAACATTTAAATGTCACAATTCTGTTTTAAATTTTATGCCTGTTTTTGTTTTGTTTCCTTTTTTTCTTGTCAATAGTTAAAGCTGGACAGCTTAATGCCAGGTTAATGATCAAGTTTGTTCTCAGAGTTAGTATTTATAACTAATTATCTAAGTACAGGAGTGGTGAGGTCTAGAGCCTGAATAATTTAAATGGTCAAAGCTTAGAGAATATCCATAGACAAAATGACATTTAATGGAAAATCTCAACAATAGGGCATATCTTAATATAAAGCAATTGAATTATTTGTTAAAGGATAATACGTCTATTTGTAATTTCAAAAATTATCCACTGTCATTACAGAGAAAGCAGGCAGTTTTAGCACACAATATAAACTTTTACAGCCTTGAAAAAAGAAAACATAAAATTGGAGAAAAGGTTTTGAGTATTTACAAAATGTGAATAATATTTTGCTTAAAAAAGTCATGGAAATAAAAATTGTGTTACAACAGTGCAGAACTATATCGAAACAAAGCACAGCAGTTCCCTCAAGTTACACGGGGTGAGTTACAAAAAAGACTTGATGTTTCTGTAACACAGAGAGATGCAAAAACCAGGGTGTTGCACTAAACACACACAGTCCCAATTCACTTGTTTGAATTTTTGGGGAAAGAATAAAAATGCATCAGTAAAGTCATAGAATCATAGAATTTTGGAGCCATAATGAACTTCAAATGACATCTGATCCATTGGCCCTCCTGATTCTTGAATCCTTCTCATAACTTCCCAGCCTATTGCTCATTTAAACTTTTTTTTTTTTAATTTTTTTTTTTTTTTTAACTTTGGGTTTATTTATTTATTTATTTTTATGGCTGTGTTGGGTCTTCGTTTCTGTGTGAGGGCTTTCTCTAGTTGCGGCAAGTGGGGGCCATTCTTCATCACGGTGCGCGGGCCTCTCATTATCGTGGCCTCTCTTGTTGCGGAGCACAGGCTCCAGACGCGCAGGCTCAGTAATTGTGGCTCAAGGGCCCAGTTGCTCCGCGGCATGTGGGATCTTCCCAGACCAGGGCTCGAACCCGTATCCTCTGCGTTGGCAGGCAGATTCTCAACCACTGCGCCACCAGGGAAGTCCCCATTTAAACTTTGTCCACGTGTCTCTTATGGTGGAAGAGAATAGTTGAATAGTGCTAAAGAGAAAGTTTAAAGTCTCTGTCAAAAAATGATCATATCTATTTTTATCAGGTCGTTATATACTGTGATATCCTAGCTGCATAGCAAAGAATCCACTACCTGCTCACGTACACAAAAAATGATCCTTAGATGTTTGAGCACAAGAAAACAGATCATTGCATATGGGCGACGAACACCTGGTACCATAAAGCATTTTGGAAGGATGTACCAGAGGATCTCAAAAGGTACTTTGAGGTCTTATGAATTTATGAGACATATTCTTGGATTTTATTTTTTATATCAACTGTTAGTTAATAAAATCACTGCTTTCAATGTGGAGTCATAGCTTTTAACCAATCCTATCTTATTGGAGATTTGGATAAAGAATACAATCTCATGAAACACCTGAAAGCAAAGCAAGGAGAAGAAAAATAGTTTGAGACCTCAGTTATATTCCTCTGCCTTTTAATATGTATTGCCAAATTTCCTACAAAATATCTTACTATATCTATTTTGATTCTATGTGAATATTAATTTTCTCAATGTTGTGATTTTATTTTTTAAAATCTGGCAATTTAAACTCATGCCTAGTAAAAGAATCACCCTATCTTAATATGTCTAGAGACATGAAAGCATTGTATTATTTCCTAAGGAATAACGGGACCCCCAATTTTTAAAGCCATTTTACTTAACACAATATGTTACTGTTATTCAGACTGCATTAATTCCAGTGTCAAAATGTATTGTTATAATTCTCAACGTCTTTACGACTTTCTAAACTATGTAGTTGATCAATTTATGACAAATCTTTTCAGAAATCTTATGATGAACAAAACTCATGTGAATCCTCAAGACCTAAAGAAAGTAACACTGGATTGCTCTGAAATGGCAAACTCCTCAAATTATTTATTACAAATAACTCGCCATCGCAGACAGGTGAGATTAATAATTAGTGACATTCGTGCACTTTCAAAACCCATACTGTTATATATGTTTACACACCGGTCCATATGGGCTATTATGGAAAATAATTTTTTCCTAAATTTGCAAATTATTTAAAGAGTAAAATTGCCTTTAAGTAAAGTTTTATCCATTCACACATATGTATGGAATGTTTTACTATGACCAGATGCTATTTTCATTAATTGGCCTTATTGTGGTATAATTTCACTGAAATGAACTCTTCACTAAAATGAACTCAATAAGTGTATACTCAATGAGTTTTAACAAACGTATATACCTGTGTAACCAATACCATGATCAGGATATAAACATTTCATCACTCTAAAATGTTCCTTATCCCCACTTCCTCAAATCGGCAGCCTTTGATCTTTCTACCATACATCAGTCTTGCCTATTCTAGAATTTTATATAAGTGGAATTGTTCAGTACGTACTGTTTTATATCTGGCTTTTTCATTTTTACTCAGCATAATGTTTTTGAGAATCACCCATATTTCGTATTTCAGTAGTGCATTCCTTACTGTTGCTGAGTACTCCTACTGTATGGATGGGCCAGAATTTGTTTCCCTATTTACCTGTCGTTAGACTGTTTTGCCTGTTTCCAGTTTTAGGTTATTATGAACAAAGTGTTATGAATATTTATGAATATATCTTTATATGGACATATATTTTTATTTCTCTTGGGTAAATACATACAAGTAGAATTGCTAACTTGTGTTTAACTTCCAAATGCTGTTTTAAGCTCCAAAAATGCAGTCGTGGTGAAAAAAAATAGTCAAGATTTAATTCTCTCATCAAACTTATGTGCAGACTTAATTGGATTTACATAAAAATCATACAGCTTTGATATTTTAAAATTGAATTGAAATACAAGGTACATTAATTTTCTATTGCTTTATAACAAGTTACCACAAACTCAATTGATTAAAACAACATATAATATCTCAGTTTCTGTGACTCATGAGTCTAGATACAACTTAGCTTGGTCATCTGCTCAGGATCCCACAAAATTGTAATCAAGATGTTGGTCAGGCTGTGTTTCTTTCTGGAGCTTGGAGTCCTCTTCTAAGTTCATGTGACTGTTGGCAGAAATTAGTTCCTTGTGGTGTTAGGACTGAAGTCCCCATTTTCTTGCTGGCTGTTAGCCAGGAACTGAGCTCAACTATTAGAGGCTGCTTGCAGTTCCTTGCCATGTGGCCCTCTCTCAGACCTCTCATAATAAAAATAAATCCAAATATATTAGTAATGAAAATACTTGTATATAGACTAAAATGGTTATGGTCATTCCCACTGCATTTGAGAGAAGAGCAAAACTTGTGTGACTTTATATTACTGGTGGCATTGTTAAATGTGACACACTTTGGTAGAAGGAAATTTGGAAAATTGACAAAGCAATTTGACAACCACTCCGATAGTTTTTTAATAGAAAAATCAGAGAAAGCCATGATTGCAATGCATTATTTAAAATTCTAGAAAGGTGGGGAGGGAGGAAGTGAGGGAAGGAGGGAGGGAGGGAGAAGAGAAAAGAAGAAAGAAAGAAAGGCAAACAATTTAATGCTCAGAAATACAGGGGGATGTTAACGTAAATTATGATATGGTCATTTGCTAGAATACTTTGCAAGCATTTGATACCTAAGAGACTATGTAACACTATGGCAAAAATTACAATCAAATAACAGAACTGTTTTATGAACACTATGATTATAATATATACAATATATGCATAGGAAAAAAATTTTAAACTATGTAAATGATTGTTTGGAGCCATGTAAATATGGGTGACTTTATAGTATTCCTTCCAAACTGTCTACAATGTAATTTAAATTTAAATTTAAAGGGTTTCTTATTTCATAAATTGCCTCAGTGTAGTATACCTCAGAATCTTTCTGAAGATACATATCATAAATTAGATGGTCTCTGTGTTTTTAGATTTGCTCAGGTATACATTTCACAAGTGGCCATCTAAAAATATCACAACTACATTTTAGGCTAACTTATAAGCCTTTGCTCCCACACTGCATTTTCTTTTGTTCCTATCATGGAGAGGCTAAAGTATACAAAAGTCAGATCTGCCATTTCCACCAAATCTTCTGGAATAAACTCTTAATATTGCTTCATCTATTGTTATGATCTTGGGCAGAATACTTCGCTTTCTCTCTCTCTCTCTCTCTCTCTCTCTCTCTCTCTCTGTGTTTAATTAAATATGGGTAGAGGGTTGGCTATATGACCTCTGATCTCTTGGCTCTAATTAACTATAATTCCATCTCACTTGTCCCTTTCATTTTAGAATAGAGGCAAACAGAATGACAGCCAGTATAAATGCTGAATTATTCTATTTCAACCCTAATTTATAAGGTTGGCAGAATCTTAGCAAGGATAACAGAGCTGAAAGAAACTTTAGACACAGTATAGCCCACCCTTCTCTCAAGGAAACTAAGCTCTAGTGCTCAAATTTTACTTAGAAAGTTAATAATAAAACAGAGTAAAATTAAGATTCTGGACCCTCTGTCCAGGAAATAAAATAATATCTACAAGGTGATTAGCAGAGTGGCTGGCTCATAGCCATGGTAATAATGTGTTTTTTTCCTGCTATACTACGCACAGTAGCTATTCTGCTATGTATTCAGACAGGAAATAGTGATTAAGTGTTTTCAAATAGCTTTCTAAAGAAAAACATTAGAATTTCAAGGATGGGAACAGTATCACTATTTATTTGCAAATAATTTCATGTTTTCCAGATAGTTAATTCAAAAAGCATTTATTAAGTTTCTACCATGTATAACCCCCCTGCTATGCACTCTAAGCTGATAGAGATGAATGAAAATGACTCTGTCTTCAGAAAGGTAATAATAATGGAAAACATTTTTTGCACATTTGTCGCATGAGAAGGTGCCCTGTCAAAGGGTTTGTGTGCATACATATCATTCAGTTCTCACAGCATTGCTCTGAGTTATGTCTTATTAGCATTGCTTTTTTTTCCAAGTGAGAAAATAGAGATTTGGGGCGGTTGTGCAGCCTCACAGCTAGTTAGTGGAAAAGTCGGGATTCAAAGGAGTCTAGGCGTAGAAATGCTAAATATTAATATTTAATATATAAAATAATGCCTTTCTGAATCTAATTTGCCATTAGTTATCATTTTAAGACCTGGCAGGAACCTTTTCTTTCCTCATCTTCAATCTGTCCACATGTCATAAAAGTATTTGAGACAACTGCGTATGAGAATTATACTGAAAAAGAATATTTCTAATAGGTAGAAGGAAATAAAGAACATTGAATACAAAAGCAACAGGAAATAAAAAGATAGGGAGGAGAAAAAGCAAGAAAATAAATGAAAGTTTGGGGAAAGAATCAGATTTGGGGGTTTCGTTTTTTTGTAATTTGGGGCACTGCAAACTAATGCCCAGTAGGTGGTGCTAGAGTATATATAGTCTAACATCCAGAAAGGCTGGCTGGGTCCCTTGCCTCCCACGCACAAAACGAAAACAAAACAGAAAAGCACACAACCAATCAAACATTGGGAATTGAGACTTGACTATTTGTTAGTGACGCCAACTTTAAATAAAATTATATTTTCAGTCATATAATGAAACAGGAGACTATTTGAAATGTGGTGCTGTCACGAAGAAGTGCTGGCACACCAACACACATGGCCATCCTTTATTCAGCACTTTTCCTGTGAGGTTTCCTTCTGGTTTTCACAGATGTCTTCTGTGGCCCCTTCATAAGTACAAAGTCACTGGAACTTTAGAGAGTCCCAGTTCCACACAGTAAATATGATGTAAAAGGACATTTACAGATGCTTACTTCCCTGACCTATTTCTCACACTGAAATAGTGAGTGAGAAGAGTAAAATGTCAATATAATACAATTTTAGTTAAGAACACACTGACAGGTAAAAAAACAATCACAAAAATCTAACTTTTAAATTTCTCAATCAATTAACACATCCCCAAGAAACTAAAGCTAACAATCATTCATTCCTGGCCCAGGTCAGCCTCCTACAAACACATGTTCATTGAAGTGTCATCTGTCTGTGAGCCCTTATGCTCCAAGATAGCTTTCTAGTATGTTGAGGAATGATTACTCCTCATTTTCAGTGCAACAATATCTTTAATTTAATTATAAATGAATATTTGACAAGCCTTTTATAAAAAGGAAACATATCTCCATTGGTCTCTTACCAAAAGCAACATTCATCTATTATTCCTGGCAAAGTCTTTCCACCTCAGTCTCATCTGCCCATGGGCAGTCAAGAGATGATTCCATTTCTTTAATGTCCTGAAGGGTACAGCTAGTGTAAAGGGTTTAGATAAATTGCAAGAGAATATAATGCATTCGCATATGTAAAATGACATAACTTTTAAATAAATGAGTGGTGACATTTGTAATTTAAGTTTCCTTCCTCATTCTGGTTTCAGATCTCAGGAATAAAAAAATGGTGAGTGTAATCAGATTATAAAGGCTAGGCCACTGATGGAGGTTTAGGGCACTCCTTCAAACCCTCACAAATTGAATGGCATGTTAGTGATGGGCCTTGCCTTCTTTTATCAGGTATTTCAGGTTATGAGGGGAGGGTACTCCCGCAAAGGTTGTGAGACAGTATAATTGATGGAGATAGTAACTTGCGCTTTTTCCTTGATGCACTTTTTCCCACTCCCATCCACTCAGAGAAGGTAGTCCTTTCATGCTTTCTTGGTGTATAAGAGGTTTTGCTGTAGGAATCAAAGGATAATTGTCTTCCTAGTACTTGAAAGGATTATGCCCAGGAAGGGAAAGAGAGACAGGTATCTCCTGGAAAAGAGGAGGAAGAGGATGTGCCCTCCAGAAGCTGAGGATGCAAAGGGAGATCTGGAAGTTCTCAATTGGAATCTGCAGCTGGCTTCCTCCCAGTATCCCAGGAAGTGAGAAGAGTTTTTGGTTAGGTGGGAATGGGATGGCTGCATGGTATACTTGAGAGGCTGGAGTCTGGGCTCAGGTTCATAGCCTCTGCAAAATTTGCTGGGCTTCCAGATGGGACAGAAACACAAGGCTCTCAGATTTCAGTAGCCTATATGAGCTAAGACAAGTCATCTAGAGGTAACCAAATGGGCACGAGACCAAAGGACTTCCCCCAAATGCTTTGTTTTTCAACAGATGGATGTGAGTGAGAGAGCACCTACGTAGGTTCAAATTGAATTATTCTGGGAGTGGAGCTCAGAGAAAGGTCCAAGTTTATTTTAAAAATACATGCTCTTTCTGAGATTTTGGACTAAGACATTTACAATTTAGTTCAAGTTTAGTTTCTCATTCTGAGAATTTTTTTTTCCCTAGGAAATATCATTTTAACTAACTGTCCATCTCAGCCAAGGAAAATAGTGTTGGTTTCAAAGGAAATAAAAAATGTGAGGAGAGAGGAGGAAATTATTTGAGAACGACTTTTTTGTTTTTTAATGTTTCTGCCTGGGTAAATACATTAACTGGAGGATCAAATGACAAAATAAAAACTCAAGTAAATATCATTATTATGTAAGAAATCAATTCTTGTGATATGGGGATCAGAAGGGTGGAAATCTGTAGATTTTAATAGCCTGTTACCTGCATGTGTACACTGCAACAGAAGAATTGTGTTTGGGCTTTCATAATGTGAATCAAGAGACACCCTCATGGCTGAGTTATCTAATGAAATAGAGAAGTTATCGTTGGCAACATTAGGGTAACAAGGAGGTGACAGACATGAAACTAGACAAGAGTTCATTCCGTTCTCTTTAAACCTGCCTTTTTCCAGTTCCTCAAACAAACAAGGTGTGTGCTAGCTTGTGGTTAGAATTCGGATAATTTTTCTTCTTTTATCCTACCTCAACTAGAGCTAAGACCAAAGAAGGCAAATACTTTCACCATTTCCATGTAATGGAAAGCAGCTTTTTCCCTTGAGATTTTGCCCTTTGAAGAATCCCAGCTTAAGCCAGGGGTCCTACCTCCTCCTCAGCTCCGGTCCCAAGCTTCGTTTCCTGTCCCAAGGGCACATCTAGTACTCACTCACCGCCTCTTCATGGCTTTCTTTTCATTTCAGGTCTCTGCTTTCCCACCAAGCTTTTAAAAAGTGATAAATTGTATTGAAATTTTTCAATGTGCTTTACCAAAAAAGATTTTTCTGAATATCAAATCAGCTATCTTGACCCCGTTTTCTATTAAATACATTTGAGTCAATTTTTTGCCCACATCACTACACCAAAACTAATGTTAAAAGATAATTTTCAGAAAAAGGTAAAAATCATGATTTTAATATAGATGAAAAATGAACGTGTGTTAAAGAAATTCTTTTATTCTTATGAATAGAACCAGGCCCATGCTATAACCGGTTCAAAGGAAAACTCAAAAGAGTACAAATTCATATGGACTGAAGGAATATTGAAATGAATTGCAAATGGAGACAAAACTGTGGTTTTTCCAAGCCAATCCAGTCACCACCAAACTGGATAGAAAATGTTCATTAAATACTATCAGGCAAGTCAGAATTTACTATCAGTTACCCACATTTACAAAGAGTTGCAAAATAGCTCAAAGGCAATGAACTGGGCTGCAATCTGATAACCCAGAAGGGCTGTCAAACAAAGCACAGTTTCTATTGAAACACAAAATTTTTATCTACACTGATCTTGTCAAGGTCATTAATGACCTCTACGCTGAAAAATTTAACGTCATTTCTCAGTAATCATTTTGCTCTAGCTCTTAACAGCTTTTGACATAACTAATGACTCCTTCCTTTTTGAAAAAACTGTTTTTGCTGTCCCCTTTGTCTGTTCCTCTGGGTTATTTTCATAAACTCTTCTCCATCTGTACTCCTTGCCTAGGTGATTTCATCCAGTTCTGGGGGTTTAAATACCAACTATATACTTAAAATTCCTAATATTATATCTTCAATCTTAACTTCTTCTGGGAAGTCCGGACACACTTTTTAAAAATTCACATTTACTGTCACGTTGCCATCTTAAAACTGTGTTATACAAAATTCTACTTCCATTTCTTTCAATCTGTCTTTTTTTTAACACATACACACACACACACACACACACACATGCACACACACACACACTGATCCTCACGCAGTTCTAGTTACTCAAGCCAAGTGCATAGAGTCATCCTGGATATCTTCCATTTGTCTCTCCAGGTTCATTCTCCACCCTTCCACACCCTGATTCATGACACTGAAAGCTGACCTGTAGGAGCTAAATCAAGGTTCTCCCTTGTCCTTTGTTTTGCAATTGGTTTTAGTCAATGGGAACCTTTGCTCCTGTGGAGGGAGGGAAGGAAGTGAGGTCAAAGTACTGATTCCTTCATCTATATCCTCATAGGGCAGTTTTGAGTTGGGTGTTTTCCTTAAGGCAAGTCTGTTAAAATTCCACTTAACACAGGTTTTTATATTCATTCTTCAGGGCATTGCACTATTCCTTGTGTTCTTCTATACCCTGTTCACATCTTTCTAAATAATTCCTTTATTAAACACATCGCTAGTTATCTTAATTAAATGTGCCATATCTTTTCTGATAGAACATTGATACAAGCCCTCTGTTTCACATCCAGCAAATTCTCTTCATCTATTTTCAAAATGTATCAAGTTTGACCATGTCTCACTTAGCGTTCCCTGTCCAAGCACCGTCATCTCTCTTCTGTGTTACTGTAATAGCCGCTTCACTGAAAGCCCAGAAGAGGGTGCTATAGAAAACGTGTAACTTTTCTATGTAAGAAAAGTTATAAGAAAATGTATAATTTTGAAACATAAAATTTATTTTTTCTACACTAATCTTGTCAAGGTCATTAATGACCTCCACAGTGAAAAATTTAATGTCATTTCTTAGCAACCATCTTGCAGGTGTGTAGTAGCTCTTTACACTTGCCCTTCTACAGTCTATTCTCATACACAAACAGAGCAATCTTCTAGAACAAATATCATATCCCTTATGATCAAGCCCCCCTCCACGTGTTTTCTGTATCTCCTGGATCCTCATTCTACTCCAGCCATTTAGGTGTTCTTGCTACTTTTTAAATATGCTTAGCATACTCGTGTCTCAGAGTCTCTTAACTTGTCCGAAATGTGCTTGGCTTAGATATCCATTTAGTACTTATTCACTACAACTCTCTGCATAAAGGTCACCTTATCAAAGGGAACTTTCTACACTATCATATGAAAGGGCATCCTCACCCCTCTCCACCTGCATTCTCTGTCCTTACTCTACTTCACATTAGTTCACAGTACTTACCACCACTTGACATAATTTATATTTTGCTCATAGGTTTATTTGCTCTGTCCTTTTTGGAATCTAAGTTCCATGAGAGCAAGATCTTTGTTTTCCGGTGATGTTTATGCTGTGTCTAGAAAAGTGCCTGGATTATAGTCACACCCACTTAAACATATGTGGAGTGAAATGAAAGAATGAATAAGTGAATTATCAACTGATACAAAAATTACGTTTTGAAATCCTGAGTGATAAGTGGTCATTCCAAATCCTATTTGAGCCTCAACTATTTTTCAACAGGAAGCAAAGGAGTTCCCTAAATATAATCTCAGACATGATCAAATATTTGAAAGCTGTTGATTGGCCTCAGTATGACTGTAAAGCTGAAACACAAACAAAATCAGAGTTGTGCAACGGGTTGTAAGGAAGCCAATAATGAAGAAACCAGCTTGCTGGATAAACAGGTGGGCACAAAAGAAACTTCAGAACATCATAGCGGGTTCAAGCTCTATTTTCTTCGAGTAAAAGAACATAATTATGCTACTTACAATTAACGTTTGTTTTTTAATTAATAAAAATGCCTTGAATAAAATAATGATTGTCAAATGAAGTTCTAAACTATCCATTAGAAAGGAAATATTAATGTATCAAATTTATATTGTACAGGCAATAGAAGATAAGTGTCCTTCATCATCCTTTCACACAACTGATTTGCTTTATTTTTACAGTTTTGCGTTTGTAACCCCTCATACTTTTTGTTGTATCAGTATCTCTTAAAACTGGGCTCTAATGAAGCAATCTCAGTTTCATTCTACACATCTTTGCTAACATTTCAACACCTCTCTTAAGTTCAGCTCTACTACCATTAAATTATTTTTTTCCATGACAGTAGTAGAGTGTAACTTGGCAGTTTTCTGAAGATTCCCAGCAACAAAATCATCTGGAAGAGTCAAGTTCAAACGTCTATACATACCTTATTTGATAAGCAAAGAAAAATAAGACCTACTTAAACTTGCTTAAATCAAATTGAAATAGGGGAAGCTTATTGGCTTGAGTAATTGAAAAGGACAGATGATAATGGTTTCAGATACGGCTTGTTCCAGAAATTCAAATAATAGCTCTAGTACCTACTATGTCTCCACCTCTAGATTCTATTTTCCTTCATGTTGAGTTGTTTCCCAGGTTTCTCATGACACGATGTTTTTCATTTTGAGTATCTCCTTCTAGCAGCTCCTGAAAAAGTCCCAGGATTAACTCTGACTGGACACTTTATGAGACTCAATAACTTTTTCTCAGTCCTAACAATAATGTTTGAAACTAAAGTGAAAAATAATATACATGTATAATATGGACAAAACAATAAAATTCTTAGACCTAAGTATAGCAAGAATAGTTTAAGACATAAAAATTAAAATTTGAAATGCAAATGAAGGACATAAAACAACCAGAATAAGAACTGTCATAGAAATGTTGGTACTTCTAAAATTAATACATAAATTTTGCACAACTCAAAATATAATCTCAATGAGCTTTTCTACGGAACTATATAAAATAATTCTGGAATGTGTAATGCAAAAATAAATCTCTAAAAGTAGCCAAGAAATTTATGAATACTGAATAAGAACAATTAAGTCAAAGTGAGAGAATTTCAGTTACTAAGATAACTATAAAGTCACTGTAATCAAAAGCGTATAATATTGGCACATAAATATATAAATATATTAGTCAGATATGGTCGAGCGTCCACAGAAGGATAAGTCTATATGTGGTTTTTATCTAACTTAGTGAGAAAGAGTGGCTAATTTAATAAATGCTGCTGATATGATTGATAACCCAGAAGGAAACAGAACTGGATGCCTACCTTTTTTTGTTTTTTGTTTTTTTAAAATATTTATTTATTTATTTTTGGCTGTGTTGGGTCTTCGTTTCTGTGCGAGGGCTTTCTCTAGTTGCGGCAAGCGGGGGCCACTCTTCATCGCGGTGCGCGGGCCTCTCACTATCGCGGCCTCTCTTGTTGCGGAGCACAGGCTCCAGACGCACAGGCTCAGTAGTTGTGGCTCACGGGCCTAGTTGCTCCGCAGCATGTGGGATCTTCCCAGACCAGGGCTCGAACCCATGTGCCCTGCATTGGCAGGCGGATTCTCAACCACTGCGCCACCAGGGAAGCCCCCTTTTTTTTTTTAAAGAAAAATATTGGAAGGAATGGTAGGAGGCTATTTGTATAAATTTGGGGTGGAGAAGGCTTTCCTAAGTATGATAGGAATTTCAAAAACCATAAAGAAAAAACTAGATATATTTGGCTATTTAAAATCACTTATGTTTTCATGGCAAAAGTTACCATAAACAAAATGAAGAGGAAATTGAAAGTTAGGTCTGTAAATTAAGTATGGAAAAGGTTCTATTTTTCTTAGAAACTAGTTACTGAAGGATCATTGCATATAAAATCCATGTGGAATTCATAAGATCACCTAACTGTACATACAACAGAAAGAAATTTCAAACTTTCTCAAACTATTGACAGAATTTCACAGTCAAAACTTAAGTTTTATTGCCCAGAAATACCTTTCTAATCAAGGGAGACTTCTAGAAAAATATGAAAAATTACTCCAAGTCTTTATTTTAAAATAAGTAAATAATAGGCAGGATGGCATTAGTTGGATAATAGAGTGAAACAGAGCAAAACAAACACAAGGACAATGGAAAACAATACAATCTCAAAATGTTCTCTTAGGGATTTTCTTTTCTTGTCAGAGAGACAAAATTTGGAAGGGTCAACAGACTTACATTTCTGACCAAAAAGGAATTCTAGGAATGTGAGTTGATAGAACGTCCTGTTTTTTTAGTACCGACTCTTTCAGCGAAAAGTAGAATTCTGAAAAATATAAAAGGCATATGCTACAAAATAAACAGATATAAATAACCACTTCTAGATTACCCTGAAATTATAAACTAAACATAGCCATTATAATAACTGAGATACATTTTAAAGGCAGAAATTGTTTTGATTAACAGGGGAAATCCTGTAAAATCTCTTCCCAAAGAAATTGGAAAAAAGTCTTGGCAAAAACTGCTTTCTCAGGAGGCCCTGGTAACCGTGAGCTAAGATCATTTGTGTTTGAGGGAGGGGGGCAGTGGCAGGGGGTTGGATGATCATTCACTTTTGAAGGACTTCAGTGGATGAATGCACTCAATCTGTCCTAGATTCATTTCATTAAGAGAGAATGAACTAGCTAACATTGCCAAAATCAAGTTCACGTAAGGTAACAGGCCAGGGATTTATCTGACCATCTGTCTCTTAAATAAGGGTATGTTTGCCATCACTGTGGCTAAAACAAAAATACAGAAAATAAGACAGAAAATATCAACTGTTGAAAAGGATGTGGAACAACCAGAGAACTTTTTCATCTTGCTGGTGGGAGTATAAATTGGTACAACCATGCTGAAAAATTAGTTGGAATTTCTCAATTAAACAAACAAATGTTTTATGACTCAGCAATTCCAGTCCTATATTTATACGGGCCAACAAAAAAGTTTACATGTATTCACCAAAAACTGTGCACGGGAATGTTCATAGCAGCACTCTTCATAACGACCCATAATAGAAATTACCCAAGTGGCTTCTATCAATAAAATACATTCATAAATTGTGGTATAGTCACCTAATGGAACAATCTATAGCAATGAACAATGAGAATGAATGAAATACAACTACACACAACTTGATTAATCTTTCAAATAGAACATGGATGAATCTTGCAAGTACAATGTGGTACAAAAGAAGTCAAGCACAAAAGGGCACATTTGTTTCATTCCCTTAATGTACAGGTCAAAAACAGACAAACCGAACTAGGGCATTGGAAGTCAGGATAAGGGTTATCCTTGAGGCACAGAGATTGGAGGCTAAGGAGGAATGAAAGGCTGGGGGGCTGTGGAATGCTGGTGGTGTTCAGTTTGTAAAAATCCACCAAGCTTTAAACTTACATTTTGTGCACTTTTCTGTATGGATATCTTAATTAAAATTTCCTCATCAAACTTGCATTTGTTGTATAGAGCAAGAAGCAGTGGGGAGGAGAAGTGAGTAACGTAACTTTCTTTAAATGGGGGAAATTGTGTTTAAAAATCTTAACTAAAAAGCAAACAGCAGCTTTCCATATAGAGAGTAATTGCGTTCGAATCTATCTTGCCCAATAGTCTGGGGAAAACACCACCTTTGATTCTTATTTCAAAACCCAAAGCTATTATTGCTCCTGCTCCAAAGAACAGTTTTCACATACTTGGCTTCATTTCCCAATTTTCTGAAATATGTAGAGTAAGAATATTGTTAACCAAAGAGATACCATCTTGTAAATCACTTCACTGCCCATAGCAATTTTAACTTTGGAAAGCCTTTTCACACAATACTACTCCCTGGCCCACAGAGGCCCAATGAGGTGCATTGTCAATAAATACTTGAATGGGAGTGATTCCTCTGAATACATGTTGAAGGCCTTTATGTTCCAGACACTAAGCTAAGCAAGCACTGCTAAGATAGTAGGTGAAGTTCTGCCCTCCAGCTGTGTTAAACTCTCTTCCCAAGGTGCTGAATTTCTAAACTGCTCTGTTCTCACCTACTGTGTGATGGTAAAACCTGTTGGCAATTCTAAATAGAGAGATGAAAGTCAAAATGCCAGGCAGAATAGTGAGAGGCATGGTGAAACCCAGTGAGGACCAGTGAGTATGGAATGCTAGGAAATAGTATAAAATAGGCCAAGCTGGCACAAAGGAATCAAAGAATGAAGACTCCTTAGAAGAGTGACCAGCTGTGCAAAGAGGTAAGTTGGCAGAACCATACGAAGCTCCTTGATCAAAAAAGGGCATTCACCCTGTCAAGGACTCTTCACAAAAAGAGAAAGTTGCAAAGAAATTTTCAAACACACATCCCCATTGAATGCATGAAGAGGGAACGAGAAAGCTTGAATTTTTATGACCAGTCTTAGAAAGAACAATTAAAATATGTATATTTAACTATATCATTGTATATATATATATATATATATATAATATATATATATATACACACCTATATGCTATCTATGCACATACACACACACACACACACACTTATCATCATTCACTTCTATCTTAAAGAGCTTCTGAAGTTAGAGATCATATTTTAGTCATCTTTTATTATGCCTGGCATCTAAAGAGCCTGGCTTAAAGTAGGCACCTAAAAACACACACATTAAAAACTAAATAAAGTTAGTTTATTTAGTTATGTAGGTGTGTAGAGCTTCTTAATTGATCAATGAATGATCCCAGACTTTTGAGGTTTTATACTAACTGTGTGTCTCTTTCTTTATTCTCAGTTGCCAGCTTTTATTTTAATTTAATTAATGCAAAACTTCTATAACCTGGTGTTTTAATTCACAGTTCATGCATCTAGTCTGAAGATTCATCCCCCTCTCTAGACCAAACCCATGAATTTTGTGATAGGTACTTGCTACCCTGAAACCTTTCTTCACCCTTATGTGAATTCACAGAAGTAGAGGAAATTTATAATCTCAAATAAATGCAATACTATATTTAGAGCATAAGCTAAAATAGAAAAAAAATCATATTTTTGTTGGCATTCTATTTACATGTCACATCTTACACTTTCCGTGTGTATATATACACAAAATAATTAATAGTTACATGCAATATTTCACATTAGCTTTTTTAAATATATCATCTCTCCATGCCAATAAATAAAATTCCACAATAATTCAGTAGCTAGAAATATTAACTGTTTGCATGCATGTTTCACACATTATTTAGTTTTAAATTTTAGTTTGGAATCAGAAATGAACAGGTCCAGGAGGCAGAAAATCAGTAAAGACAGTTGAACTTAATTCCACCATCAATCAACTAAATAGTAAGGGACATCTTGTAGACTTCTTCATCCCACAACAGCAGAATGCACATTCTTCTCAAGCTTATATGGAATATTCACAAAGATAGACCACATTCTGGGTCGTATTAGAGGAAAATTTAGAACACTGAATGCATATATTAGAAAAGAAAAAAGGATCTAAAATCAATAAACTAAGTTTCCACCTTAGAAAACTAGAAAAATAGGAGCAAAGTAAATCCAAAGTAAGCCAAAGAAAAGAAATGTAAATTAGAGGAGAAATTAATGGAATTGAATACAAGAAATTACTAGAGAGAAAATAAATGACACCAAAAGTTGGTTCTTTGAAAAGATCAATAAAATTGATAAACCTCTAGCTAAGCTAACTAAAAAGAGAAAGAAAGAGAGAGAGAGAAAGAAAGCACAAAATACAAAGCCTATGGTAATCTGGGGGCTGGGAAGGTAGCAGATCAGGGAATTGCTCTTGTCCACAGGGAGCAAAGAGAGCAGGGAACTGGTGCAGGATGAGGTGCTAGGAACAATCTAGTCTTAGGCTTAAGCAGTAGGGCACAGGACATAATTTTGTGTGTATGTTTATGTCATTCCTTCCAATAGTCCCAAACCTCAAGTAAGCTTTCTTTAGAATTACTCCTGACTCTCAGTTACGCCATTGAAAAATAAGTAAACTCCAACACCCATCTTTGGGTGTAAACATTTCAGGGAGAAAGCAGTGACCCCTTCTCTCCATCAGAGTGTGCAGGAGAAGTGACAGATGCCATTAGACAACAAATGTGTCTGGTGAAGTTAGTGAATGGTCAGCTGCCTATCTATATGCATGTGTGTTGACAAGATGAAGATGTCGGAGCTGGAGAAACACTGACTTTCTGGAGCACATTTGAGATGTTACTTTTGGAAAGTTTCCTAAGTGCTAGGACACACTTTGACAGTGGTCCTGTGGGGATGGGGGGAGGCTAGTAATATCCAGCTGGGATCTGATGTCATAAAAATGTGAGTTAAAAAAAAAAAAAAAGAACTAAGGGTGTATTTGATGAGATCTGGACCTTATAGCTTAAACAGGTGTGAGAGCACTGAACAGATTTTTAGACTGAGGCAGCAGGTAGAAATTAAAATAGGAGCAGAGATGCCAGAAATACTATCCATACTAGAAAATCTCGGATACTTCCTTTTGCTCCTCTGTTAGATTCATTCATTTAATCATTAATTCATTCCCGCATTCACTGAACAACTATTTATCGATTGTCTGCTATGTGCCTGAAACAGTGCTGGATACTGGAGGTACAATGGAAGCCAAGCAGACTTGGCCCTGCATTTGTGGAGCTTGCAGGGAGTTGGGAAGATCAGTATGAAGGTAATGAATGAAGTCAGGTATTGAGGCAGGGATGGAGGATTGATCAGGAGTGCATCAAATGACTATAGCCCAGTGCAGTACCCTTAGAAATAAATGTCAATATAAAGTCTGGAAAAGATAAAACTATATTTAGTAAATGCATTTTAAGACATCAGAAAGACTTTAATTAAGATCCATTCAAATGAGCATTTTGGAACTTGGTTATCACACTTAGCTGGAAAATTCATTCATGCAACATGCTTCCATCCACAGGGGTAGAGATAAAGGCAACAGTATTGCCTGTATGTGTGTAGTTTATGGTTGATGGGGCTTGATAGTGATGTTGAATTAAGGTAAACTATTCTCTGTAAATAACTTGAAGGATAGAAAAGACCTATAAACTTTTATAATTTTTATTTATTTTGGCTCTCCTACTGCTAAAAATGTGTATCATAGGGAATCAGTTGCCTGCATCCTGCTTTTTATTCTTATCTGAAGGGGAAGCCAACGGTTCATTCCTCACAGGGCATTTGTTTTTTATAGCCTTGTAAGCTGTAAAACACCTCCCTTTAGCTATTTCTGATTTAAGGTGTACATAGTACGGTGACTTTTTTGTTGTTTAAAGTATGAATCTTGGATTTTGTGGGGACGTCCTGTGTGAATCTGAAACATCAAATCATGTATCCACACACTTGGAAGCCTGGAAGGATCTGTAGATTTTACAGCCTAATTAATAATTATTTGGAGAGTAAAATCCCCAAAGACCCCTTCTACCTCTCAAAAATGGTTCTGATTTCTTACCCTGTCATGTGGGTTGATAGCACATCTGAATTATAGGTTTAACTGGGAAGGAATTAGAGAATTTCAATGTGGGAATATATAAATGTCTTAATAAATTTTGGTGCAAGTTTTCTTCTTTGAAAAACACTTGGGACCAGACACATTCTGTGCTCACTTGCATCATGCAGGGGATAGTTTCTAGTCTGACCTTCATCTTCATGGTGTCACCAAAAGCCCCAAGGGGCTGTAGCTACAAGGAGGGCACAGTGTGGTAAGCATCTATATGTACCTTTGTATAGCAGGCTATCTAACATCTATTACGCTATCTTTTTACTTCATGTATAATGGCTTTAAGGACCTCACTCGTCTTGGATTACCACTGATGCATATATCCATATATTATCAATTGCTGTATCGTCATAATGAATTCTGTGTGTAGTCTCCAGATGATTATTTGGAGTGTTTATGTTAATATAAGTTATTTCAATGTAAAATGTTGGTACAGTGTTGCTTCTAATTATATTTCATAAAATAAATTATTTCCAGATAAGTAAATACATATAATTAAAAATAGCTTTTCTATTTTGCTTTTAAATGTTCTTTTCCCTGTCTTATTCTTATCCATGTTTCTAAAATTACATAAACTGCAAACTTATGAATTATACAAAAAGCCCAACAGTACACTAATTATGCCTTAGGAGCAGAGTTAAAGTGAAAATTAGCATTTTACAATACAATGTGTTAAAATAAATGTATAGAATCTTATTTGCTTACTGTTTTAAAAAAAAAAAAACAAGAGATTTAGAAAAACACAATTCCTTAAAGAAAATACCAGATAAACAGATAACAAGATTCCTATAGTGTTCCTGTCATCCCCATTATTAGTACATATACAGAAGATTTGATAGTTTTTTACAGAAAAAAATGTAAGGATAGTTTCAGTTTGACACACTGTCATGTGGATAATGCAAATAATTTCAAAAGCTTTTACAAAAAAGGACAGGCAATCCAATTTGTTTATTCCCAAGGATAATGCTGAATTTATTTGTACTTGGAAAGAAAGACGAAGTCCTGACTTTAATCCTCAATGTCTGCCAGTTGTTTAACTTCTTGGCTTCCATTGCAACATCCTGGTCAAGATGGTCATCATCCAGATGGTCTTAGGTCATTAGCCCTAAGTGCTCTCTCCATCTGAATTAGACTCCAGACATGCTCTCAACTCCCGCCTGGATTTCAAACCCTTTATAATGCAACTCCCCTTAAAGCTTCAATCTGAAAT
The DNA here is from genome assembly GCF_965194825.1 of Balaenoptera physalus. Lineage (NCBI taxonomy): Eukaryota > Metazoa > Chordata > Mammalia > Artiodactyla > Balaenopteridae > Balaenoptera > Balaenoptera physalus. Next base: position 46,694,342 of record NC_138886.1, read on the forward strand.
TCTTAGTTTTTCACTGTCCATTTTATGTCCCTTATATGCCTTAGCTCATTAACAAGTCCAATTAAAGAAGCACATACTTAGTGCTGGGTACGATACTGAAAAAATTTTTTAATTGCTGTCTTTTTTTTTCTCATAACATGTTATTATGGGCTGAATTGTATCTCCCCCACTCTAAACTCATATGTTGAAATCCCAAACCCCAGTACCTCAGAATGTAACTGTATTTGGAGATAAGGTCTTTAAAGAGGTATTGGGTTGGCCAAAAAGTTCATTTGGGTTTTCTAGTAACATCTTATGGAAAAACCCAAACGAACTTTTTGGCCAACCCAATAGTTAAGCTAAAATGAGGCTGTTAGGATGAGGCTTTAATCGAATATAACTGTTGTCCTTACAACAAAAAGGAGAGACACAGGGATGGGTGGCCATTGAGAAAAGGCCATGTGAGGACAGCCCACCTACAAACCCAGGAAAGAGCCTTCAGGAGGAACCAACCCTGCTGACACCTTGATCTTAGACTTCCAGCCTCCAGAACCATGAGAAAACAAATTTCTGTTGTTAAAGCCACTCAGGCTGTGGTATTTTGTTATGGCAGCCCTTGCAAACTAATACACATGTATATCTAGTAGGTATCAAAAGGAATTGGTAACATTGTAAAAAACACCAATTTGCTCTGAAGTTAAATTCATAATCCAGAAAACATAAGAGCAGATATAAAAATGGATTTTGAAGGAAACCACCCCCCCCTTCAAGTCCCTTTCCCTGCCTCTCTAAATCTAACTCAGTCCACCGAAGGAAACCACCCCCCCCTTCAAGTCCCTTTCCCTGCCTCTCTAAATCTAACTCAGTCCACCTATTATCACCATGAACGTTCTCTGCTGTTCTGGGTGACTCTAGCTCCCTCCTCTGGACCTCTTGAATACCTAGTTTCTAGTCCAGTGGAAAGAAATATATTTAAAATCAGAACCTTGTTCTTATTCTGAACCCAATATTTAAAACAAATATCAGTACACCTGTCTATTGTAGCTGGCGTTAAGGGAAGGAAGATAGCACTCCTTTGCCTGCTCACTCCATCCAGCAGTCCTCGTTCCCTTCTTCCATATTCACAGTGACACAGTGACACCTGGGACACCATCACATGAGACATGGGTTTAAAACCCCATACACTCAAAAATCAGCTCCTACATTAGGATGGCATACAATGAACTGAACAGCACAGCATAGGGATATGAATTTTAAATTTCTTGCTAAATGAATTTGAAGCCCATAATTTTTCTGAATTAAACAAGAAACCCTCCACCCAGTCTGCAAATCTATGAACAGGAGCTACCTGTGGAGCGGGGTTCTACTTGAAGTTGGTATGGTTTTGGCTTCATGACTAACCCATACGTGGGTGTCAGGTCAAGCTCGGCTCCTGGGCACTTCTCCAGCTTGAGCTGCTGCAGAACTGTGGTGATGAAAATGAATATCTCATTTCGTGCAACATCTTCTCCGAGACACTTTCGGATTCCCATTCCAAAAGTCAACACTTTCTCAACAAACTTCTATTCCGTTCCATGTTTTCACTTAGAAATCTCTCAGGTCTGAATAAATTGGGATTATCCCAAATAGTTCTGTATAAAATAGACAAAAATAAAAAATTTTAAAGGAATCATTTTATCACCTTTACCTTTGTTGCCAACTTCTCCATAACAATTTTGTTTTGCATAAAGTGTTTTGTTCAAGTTCAGAACATCCTTTATAAATTATATATATATGTATATAGTTATGGAGCTATGTAATTATATAATTATTACAGATATATATGTCATTCTTTCCTTTAATATGTTGACAGGTTTAGTTATCATAAAAATTTAATACAGTTATTTTTCACTAAAATGACTTCTGGTTCATTAAATAGTGAATAAAATACATGAAATGTATTTAATTTTTTTATTATCTTAAATGAATAATTCCACAAAATTCTCCTTAGAATATTCCAAAATTGTGGTATAAATAAAAGGTAATAAATATTCAGTCTCCTTTGCTTTAAGTAAAATAAGCAGGAATGATGACACTGAGACACACCTCTCACTCAGGTGCTCTCTCACTATGTTTAGGAAATAGCCTTCACACATCATCACAAGGAGGAGCCAGGTCTCCTGAAAGCAGCCCTGATTGGGGGGGTTGCCCACAGTTCCCAAACTGCTGTGCATTTGGTTCTCTCTTCTCCCTCCACCTTTTTTTTGTTACAGGCACCACATCTGGCTCGTCTATGACAACTAATGTTTGTGAGTTGTCTACATCTTAAGCCATACATCAGGGACTCACTTGACTTCATAAAGAACTGGGTCTCTTTGCCTATAGATGTCACCCTCTGTCTAGGAGAAAAATTTGTTTTCTCTCTGCACCAGAGGTCACGGACCTGGGGACTTACAAGTCATACTCAGTCCTCCAAGAAACTTCGTTTTGCTCTCATAATCTTTTAAAAATAGTTAATTGTTGCTAACATTTAAAAATCAGAAGATTCCACATGAAAATCTACATTTTCACTTTCTTTTTTTTATAACTGAAAGAGCTGATAACAGTGGGACAATGCCCTGCTCACCAACAGTTTACTGGGTTGAATTAGATGCAGCGGATGACCTCTTGCCACTGCTTCAACAAAGTACAATTCTTTCATTTTTGGTATTTTCCACTGCTCAGTGGGTGCTTGAGTTTGTGACCTTTCAGATTCAACATGAATAATTTTCCCATAATATCAAGTCTTGAATTACATACTCATTTACTTAAACAAGTGCCTCCATGCAAATAGTATTTCTTTACTAGCACCTGTGTTAACTCAGTTTGTTTGATCATTACTCAATATTCAATATAATCACAAGTTCTTAGGATACTAGAACACTTGGGATACTTGGGGTTGTACCAACTGAAAATAAATGCCATTCAATTTACACTGACTGTATTTCTTCTTATAATGGGTTTAAAAATGCTTAGGTTTATCCAATATGATCACTGGGTGGAGAATGGATCTATCAATCTCTCTGACAATAAGTGTTCCAGTGGGACGGTCTATGCAGTGTATTCTACCATTTTGCTAGTTACAGAGATTGTGAAGGTGCTGTTAGGTACACAGGATAATCACCTCCCTCCCTAAGAGCCTGGAGCCTAAGCCATCGGTCAGATGAGATGTTGGGTGAAGACGGAGAAGCTGTACAGAGTACTGTACGTACAACCGGCTGAGCGTATAAGAATGCCATCTTGGGAATTCCTTGGTGGTCCAGTGGTTAGGACTTGGCGCTTTCACTGCTGAGGCCCAGGTTTGATCCCTGGTTGGGAACTAAGATCCCGCAAGCCGCGCGGTAGCCAAAGCGGGGGAAAAGAAAAGATTGCAATCTTTACCAGTTTACTGGCGACATCAAGCCCTCACCACATGGAGCATATAATTTCCATTAAACAAGATTTACATATTAAACAGGATTTACACTGGATGTGAGTCCTGCTTCTCTTACCTGCTGAATATGTGATCTTAAGTAATTTGTTCAATCTGGCTGAAAGTTTCTTCATCAGTAAAATTGGGGTCATGCTAGCACCACTATATAGGATTACTGTTGAGGTCAGAGGAGATACATCTGAGCTTTTTGTGCCCAGCACGCAGTGGGAGTCTATAAAGATTAACTGTTCTCATCATTATGCCCACCAGTGCCATCACCACTCATCACCCTCACTTTTCACTGCCTGAGGTACCTTAGGTTCAGACTGCCCTTCTGTAGTTGATATGGGCAAGCCTCTAGTTGCATTTTATTCACAAATATTTACTGAGTGCCTACTATGTGCCAGGCACTGATCTAGGTACTGGGGTTGAGGAAAAAGCAAACAAACAAAAAGGGAGAGAAGAAAAATATCCCTGCTTGGTGGCTTACACTCCAGTGGGGGGTTTCAGGCTGCTTTTCAAGTATCGGCTGGTCATACACATGCAGAGGGTGAGCCCACGAAGTCCTTGGCTCACACCTCCCCCAGTGAGCCCACTTTTGAAATTCGATTTACCTTGAATGAATCTGTATTAAGATTTCCTCCTTCCTATTATCTGTGAGGAAAGAAAACTGAATTTCTTTCCAACTTCTTTCAAGAGAAACAGAGGGAATGAAGTTTGGTTAAGAAGAATGTAAATTTTTCCCAGATTAATAAATAGCAAACAAACAACCAAGCAAATGTTATCTCAGGAAATAATTTTGGTGGCTTACTCATCATGATTTACTTGATACATGTTAATAAAGGTGCAGTTTTTCCTGGGAATGAAATAACCATTCAGAGTAGTATCTGATGTAGTACCGTAGGAAAGAGAAAGGCAGCATTACAACGCATCCTGTAAATTCAAATAACCCATCCTTAAGCTGCCTCTCATGATGCATGGACTATTTTTTGTTAATGTTATTTTTTACTGCAATAATGATGTGACATCTTTATAAATCTCCCTTTGTTCATTAATTGATATATCTTCTACCTATTGTCAAATCACTAATTTATTCTTTTTCTTGTATTTGTTAAACATATTGAGCACCTAATATATTGAAGGCATTGCTATGAGCTAAAATCTCTAGAAAATTATCTCAATATTTCTATGACAGAGTTGGTCATAAGTAGACACATCCGATTATAACCGGAAACTATTAAGGACATTATAAAGCATTTTCTTTGTACCCCATGTGTTTTTGGCTTCTATTAGTAGATTAGAAAAACAAAACATAACATCATTTAGTACTTGATGGGAGGAACTAGGAATTGGAATGGAATTGGAACTAGGAAATCTGAACTCTAGATACTGTTCTCAGTGAGATGTTGGGCAAATCTCATATCTACTCTATGGTTTCATTTCCCAGCTGTGAAATGATATTGGTTGTATTGGATGGTCCCTAAGTTGCCTCTAGAACAAGTATTCTATTTTTCTAGTCCCATACTCAGACTTCATTATGTATACTGTACATCTTTCCCCTTTATACCTCTGTAATTATGCACAGTTTAGATGAAGTCATGTTATGTTTCCATATGGCACTCCCTAACCTCTGAGATGGCCCTCACACTCACTTCTCCCCAGAGAAGCAGTGACATTTCAATGTGATGAGTTTGAGAACAGTCACTGGACACGTTTGTCGTAGCCACTTCTGGGTTCTCTCTTCTGATTAGCCAACCTATAGAGAAGCTAATACATCTCAGCTATAGTTATTAATGGGCTGAGCTGAGGAGCAGGTGTCGTACTGCCAGAGGAGACTCTGCTGTTGTCCAACTTTGCCAGAGTCCGAGTGGAGAAGTATGTCTAATTCAGGTAAAAAGTATGCGTAAGCCTCCTTGGTCTAGCTCTAAGCCAAACTGTGCAAACTAGCTCTGAGCATTAAAAAAGTTAATATTTGAAACTCTCTCTGACCTACTTTCATCTTGCAGCTGGTACTGAACTTCGGCAAATAATATGGGTATTATTCATCGGGTGCCCTCAAAACCCAACAAAGGAGAAGGTCAAAAAAGGGATGGAGCCATTTGTTGGAAGGATTACCGGCTCCTAGGTATAGCCACTTGGCTTTCTCAGTACATTCCTGCCCACACTCCCTCTGTGGATTCAGCTGCTCAAATTCTACTCTGCATAAAAACCACATGATCCCACTCTATGGAAACCTAGCATGTAAAATTTGATTTCACTAATATTAAACTATGAGTGACTATATATTCTAAAGAAGGACTCAATATATAAATTCATTCATTGTAGGGTCTCTCTCTCTCTAAATATATACTTCTGAAACTGCATATATAAAAATGCCTTACCACGTAACTTTTAAAGAGCATACACGCGATAAATATTTATTAGGGTACTGTTTGGTCTTTTGTGTATGTGTGTACATACGTTATATATAATAGCAAAACTTTTGCCCCTTTTGCCTAAGATTCTTCCATTTATCTTTTAAAAATTCATTTCATTTTAACCCATTTTCTGCTCTTTAAGCCCTTGTCCTTTTAAAAGGAAAATGGTAAACATCCAAGTGGAGAACAGATTAATCCCAAACAACATATTAATATATAAGATGCCTTTTATGTTTGTGCCAAAATTCTTGGTTTATATCACACTACTCTCATTGGCCGATGCCTCTGATCTTTTTAGTTGATATATTAGTTTATTTCTTCACTTCTAATAATATAATGAATACCTATTTCCTAAAATATATTTCTCCCTATTAGTGAGGCTCTCAGATGTATTTTCAGGATCCCAAAGATTATGATCACTTTCATTTCATCCCAAATCATGCCTGTAACTTCGCAGGTCTCTCTGTTCCTGATTTCTTAGTAAAGCTTGTAGGTCGTACTCTTTTATGAAGCACTCAGTCACCCTACGGAAGCCTTTGGGACAGAAGAGCTGCATATTTAAATGTAGGATGCTTTTTATAAACTTAAGTTAAAGATGAAGTCTACTTCAACCAGAAAGGGGATCTGAAGGAAAGGGATCACAGTGAATAGATAGCATCATGTGTGAATATGGAGAGCAAACGAGAGAGGCAAAATACAGGGTACTGAGTGGCTCACTGTCTGGGCTTGACACTGCTCAGCTAGTGGTCTGGCCCTTGGAGATACCTGGGCTGAGGCACTGCATTCTGCTCTGCCGATTACCACATGGCGTGAGAGACATTCCCCCTCCTTCACTATATAAAGATGGGAAGAGAAAAAGCATGGATAATTTAATTTTTTATTTTAATTGTGTGGAATGGAAACAGTTCAAACTACCTGAACTTTGGTTGTTCACAAACATATTTAATAAAGCCTATCTACTTAGTCTGTACTTGCATGCATTTGGGATCTGGAGAGTCTGACATAAGGTTCAGTAAACTTTCAAATATCTATAAATGTAGACTCTGTTTAATCTGTTTGTGGCAACTAGCTTCCTCGGTCTACTGTTCAGCAAAATTCTTAGCTACTGAAAATGAAGCCATATCACATTAGCAGGCGGCTAACGCTACTCGTAAGGGGAAGTTAAGTGAGTTTGTACAACGCTTAATAGCCAAACATATATTATGGTTGGACTATCAATTGTTCCAAATTTCCATATCCTTCTCTCCCCTTAATTTTTAAATATAAGATGAAAGTTAATGGCATCATAGTTTAGTTATAAAAAATATTCACAAAATTTGCCTTGCTCTATGTTAAAATTTCATTAAAGGTTTCAAAAGAAAATAAAAGGATTTAAAATAATATTAAAATAACATTAACATACTATAGATTTTAAAGCACTTGAAGTATTCAGTCTAATGCCTGAGGTTCCTCACTCCTCCCCACACCACCTGCGGGATAGTTGTTGTCCCAAAGGAGCAGCATATCCTTACCAAAGAAGAATAGTAAAAGGAAGAAAGGAGGCACGTCTGAATATTTCATTTATGAAAGCTTCTGTGTAGGGTAAAATTTTTCCTGTCTTCAAACCTGGTTGATTTCATCCCAATGTTTCCATCTGGGTAAAAAAAGGTTTTTTAAAAAATTTAATTTAAAAATGAAAATATATTCTTATAAGAATTATACTTTTCATCTGAAAGCGTGTTACCAATTTCTTCTTGAATTTTGGCTTGAATTTCTGGAGAGCGTATCAAATAAAGAAAGCTCCAATATAGACATGTTGATATTGTTTCAAACTCTGAAAGAAAAAAGAGAGAAAAAGTGTCTTGGAAAAAAGTATTAGCAAAATTGGATCCTCAGTTTACTTTGTATTTGAATACTAAGAATCCAGGGAAAATAATCGAAATATGACTACCAATTAATAATACAATTATTATACATTAAGGTTTATTTCAAAGTATAGGCTTAACCTCTTACTCATTAGAGCAGCCACTACCAATAAGCAGAAAACAGCAAATGTTGATGAGAAGGTGGAAAAATTGGAACTCTAATGCATTGCTGGTAGAAATGTAAAATGGTGCAGTCACTATGGAAAACAATATAAAGGGTCCTCAAAATACTTAAAAAATAATTACCAAGTGATCCATTAATTCAAAAGAGCTGAAAGCATGGATTTAAAAAATATATGTACCACCATGTTCATGGTAGCATTATTCACAATAGCCAAGAGTTGGAAACAACCCACATGTACATCGATGGATGAATGGATAAACAAAATGTGGTGTATGCGTGCAATGGAATATTATGCAGCCTTAAAAAGAAGGAGATCCTGTCACTTCCTACAATATGGATGAACCTCAAGGACATTATGCTATATGAAACAAACCAGTCACAAAAGGGAAAATACTGTCTGATTTCATTCATATAAGGTATCTAAAGTAGTCAAAATCGTAAAAACATAAATTAGAAAGGTAGTTGTCTAGGGCTGGGAGTACAGAGGTGGGCAAATTGGGGTTCAATGGGCATAGAGTTATAGTTTTGCAAGATGAAAAAGTTCTAAAGATCTGTTATACAACAATGTGAATATACACAACACTACTGAATTGTACATGTGAAAATGTTTAATGTAGTAAATTTAATGTTATGTGTTTGCAACCACAAGAAAAAATAAAATAAAAAAGTTTTAAATATATAGGTATTATCTATAAGGCAAATGAAAACACTGGATATATTTCACTACAAAATAAACCATTGTTATAATAATAATGGCTATGATCTATGTATAATAATAATTAATATCATAAATCATACATAGCTATTGAATGCTTTTTCTGTTCTATGCTCATTTTATTGAAGAGAAAACTGTGTGTGCCTCAAGGACATTATGGACCTTGCTCAAGGTGACAACTCAGAAGAGACAGAGTCAGGACTTAAACGTGGACTTATCTGGCTTCAAGGCCATAAGTTTGTATAAGTGCATAATGGAAGGTTGAGTACATTCAATTTTTTTAAATACTGATTTTTAGTGTACTTGCTTTGTTTTAAAATTCATCCTTTAAACAAGGTATCTTCATTTTTGATATTATCTATACCTTGGTAAGATGTTTTTCATTATTGAAAATAAAAGCCAGAAACTCTATGTAAAACTTCATCTTTTTCTCAAGGATGACTTTACATCAAAGGATGTGATCAGTTCTTGAAAACCTAACACTCAGAAATACCACATTAAACAGATTTTTTAGGCTGTTTTAATTATAAATTCAACTCAGTGATGACCTAATGCCAAAATTAATAACGTTATTTGTGTTTTCTACTAAATCTTATAATCTAGTAGCAAAAATTAGTGTTTAAATCAATATATCTTATTTCTAGGTTTTCAAGATGATGATGAAAATGTCAACAATGATGACTACTCCAAATATTGATCACTTGATTGCATGGTTATTTGAAATGGGGGCTGTAATTAGTCTCGCTTTAGAGATGAGAAACATGCAGCACAGAGATGGTTAAATATTTTACCAGGACCACACAAGAGACAAAGCTAGTACCCTAATTCAAGTCTGTGGTTCCACAGCATTGGGACTTAAGGATTTGTTTGTTCTCTAAACAACTTGCATCACAACATGTGCAAGAAATGCACCCAAATGTAGCTTCAGAACAAAGTAAAATCCTTCCCAATCATCCCTTCTCAAGACTTGGTTTTACATTTTTTGAATAGGGCAATCTCTTACAGTGAGCCGGTAAATTCAACAGTTCTCATGCCACAAAATTTCTAACATGACTTCACAGTGCAAGGAATTATCCTAAAAGTGAGTTGTCCAAATGCAGTTGCCAACAATGGTGTTTGTAGTAATGTGCAGTACGGTGTGAGAATATGGACTTCTATTCAGAATATATTGACTCTATTCACTATCAAAAGAGAAACAAAACAAGCCATGAATGCTGCACGAAAGACACTGATTTTGCACATTGTAGAGCCATGGACAATATATCCAAGACCTAGGACTTTTATTAGGTGACCCAGAAATTCTGCTTCTTAACATAAGACTATAATGAAAAAGGAGGAAAAACTGATGCACAAAGATGGTAATTAGCATTGGCGAGATGTTCAATATCTGCATTACTGAGACAGCAGACTGGTAAAATGTAGGGGGTACTGGCCATGGAGTACTATGCAACCATTAGAAGCAGTAAATTAGGAATACACCTGACAACCGTGATTGAACCTTAAAAGTATAGGGCTTCATGAAAAAAGTTAGAAATAAGTTGAGATGTAAATAACAATGGTAATTTACATATATTAAAATTCATGATAATATTAGAATACATGCTAATACATGAAAATATAAAGCCCATTTTATAAGAATACATGAAACAAAAAAACAGCACTTAAACAGATTAAGAGTAAATGTCAATGGGTTGGGAAAGGGACTGAGAGAGGGATGTAGGGATCAAAGTCGTAAATGGCCGATATCAAAAGAGGGAAAGACTCTACAATGTAAACAGTAGAAAACAGAAAATTGCAATTAATCTTGATTCACCTTAAATATTGATAAATACTTTCATATACCAGCTCCAAAGAGGTCATTCACAGTGCTTATGATTTCATCGTCATTTAAGGTGGCTGTTTTGGTAGCAGCATATTTGTTGTGGCATGTATTAATCAGAGCATCAGTGATATCTTGGCTTTAGTCCTGAGGATATAAACCTTAACATGATTAGTCATCCCTACCTACATTCTACAGCATATATGACTCTCATGCAAGAAAAGCCATATTACCATGTACTTGAAATGAACCCAATTAACTTAGGAATATAAAGAATATAGGTAGATCATTTTAAACCTTGCAACCAGTTTTGCTTGTTAATGCTCAATCTTAAGGCAATGCTCAATCTTAAAAGAATGTAGACTAGAAAACCAAGGTACCAAACTCAAATTTCTTCTTGAAAGTTTTTTTTCAATCAATAAAGAGTATACCTATGTCTGGAAGCACACTTAGAAAAATCAGAGGTTAACTTATTACAGAGAAATTGCTAAGCAATAAATACAATAAGAGGTTTTCAAACCTACTGTAAGGATTTTACTATAATCACCATGAAGAGGAAGTGGGGCTAGAGTAGGTTAGGGAATAGGAAGATAAATTTATGAATTTCACAAACTCTTTTACTTATTGTATCTGATCTAGAATTCCCTGCTGGTACCCTGAAACACATTGTTTTCTGCCTCTTCCTTCTAATCGGAGGGGACTTAAGTCCTCACATCTCTTCATTTGCTCAATTACTCACATTTTCATGTTTTGTTTTTTTCCCCGATGCCCTCCTCTCAGCAAATTGGTCCCCAAGAACTAGGATTCTTTCTAGTACATACATACTTCAAGAGAGAAATTTACTCTTTTGTGGACCATCAAATTGGGCCAAAAACATATCAATGGCCTCATAAGAAGGTTCGCTTCTGTCACGTGGATAACATTTCTACATGTGTTATGATCTCAAAGTTCATTTCTTCATAGGAAAGAAACTCAAGTAGGATATGAGTGTAAATTGGAAGGTTCCTATAGAATATTCTTTATAATTATTCAAAACACTTTCTGAAAAAAATATGCTGATAATTTTAAGACCCGATAGTTTCAGATGAAAAATTAGAGAAGCAAAATTATTGGGTCATTTCTTCAGGAAGCTCACCTACATGTTAATCATCATTTATCAGCCAATTACAGATTCATAATTCAAGTATGTGCCTTATCAGCACACTAGGGAAATTTCTGAGGTCTCAAAAAATTCAAAGCTCTTCTTATGGTCCCTACATGAGAACTAAGTAATACTGCCCTATAATCGCTCTGATTGGACCTCACATTTACCAATAGTTTGGGTAAGGTTCATTATGGAAAAATTACAGTGAAAGAACCAAGGTAGTACATAAAGTTGTCTGAGTTCTTAATGCATCTCACCCTCTTTTTTTTTTTTTTTTCACTTCTCACCAAATCCTCAGTCCTGGCATGAATTTAAACCCTTACCTTATCATATGTTGTAAGATGATCTTGTACATGTAGAGCAATAAACTGATTCAGGGCCTGATAAAACTCCCGGGGAGAATTTATAATTCGCAGTGGAAGGTAGCAGAAACACAGTATGAAATTGGCAGGATTAGCAGCGCTGGAGGCCTTGAGTAAGTCATCATTCTCTTTAACTATTCTAAGAAACTCCTCATCACTGTGGTCACATCTCTTGCCAAAACAAAGGGCACAGACAATGTTGGCCACCGCACACGAAATAGCACCTCTGGGGTCAAAGCTGCCATTCTTGGAAGTCAACTCTGCAGAGACTTTTACCAGCTCAGAAACTTCCTCAGTGACATGTTTCTCAAGTAAGCAAGAGCAGGTGGAGGAGTTTGTTTCTGCTTTAGAAAATGTTGTAAAGCATTGGAAGCAGTTTTCTTATGAAGCTTCCAGCTCTCTCCATAATTGACCGAAAACGTAAGACTCTTTCCTTCTGCCAGGAAAGAAAATGTATGCATGTTAGGTCGGCCTGCAAAATGCTCTCCATCTTTGAGTAGTACTTGTTTCACCATTTCCATCCCATTCACCACAAGGACAGGCACCATGCCAAGTCTGATGAGAAAGACATTTCCGTATTTCTTCCTCATCTCCACGAATGTAAGGTAAGGATGGTCTCCAAGCTGAAGAAGATTTCCTATGATGGGGAAGGACCATGGGCCAGGAGGAGACACCCGCTTTCTCCCTTTGCTCCTTAGCGCTCTTACAAAAACAAAAACCATCCCCCAAATTATGAGAGAAGTGGTCACCTCTCCAGGGGTGATTGCCATGCCGAATATCATTTTCAGGAATAAAACACCTAAAATAGAAATATGTAACCCTTATTTCTGCCATTCTAAGCATAGACTAAGAGTAGTCTTTCTCCATGTAAACATTTAGAAGAAAAGTACAGACCCTTTGTATTTAGTTAACAGCTATTATTAAACAATGCACCAAGAGGGTAAAATTAAATTCTTGTAAAATGCACTGTACCTTTATCTCAATTCTATTATTTTCATGATTCTAACCACCAGACCAAATGCTTTCATGTCAGTTGTTGACACCATAGACAGAAGAAGAGGACAACTCAACGTAGAAAGCAGCCTGGGGGGTGGGAAAGGGATTGAGGCTATGGAAGCTGAGTTCACACTCATTAGCTGGGGGGTTCATCCTGTCACTTAATCTAAGTGCATGCCAGCTGTCTCATCTAAGTGTCCTACCTAACAGAATTAATCATACACTCTTTCAGCAAATATTTATTGAACACCCCAATGTTAGGCACTAAAAATACAAAACAAAATTTCATAGACTAATCAGGAAACTAGATAAACAAAAATAAGATTACAAAGTGAAAAGTGTATAGAGAACTGTGAATAGAGTGGTCTGTCATTGTTTGAGGATGAAATGAAATCATTATTAAAAAGTACTTGGTGAATTACAAGCCATTTAGTGGATATCTAGTTGGCTGACTGCCTAGTCTGTTCTTGAACTTCTCGGCCTGCTTGTAAAAGTGACTTTCTGAAGCAGTTCTACTGTTTTGAAACCTGCCCACATAGTCATGGATGATTGGTCCAAGGATAAGCCCTTGACCCAAGATGAACCTTCCTTAGGAATATGGAATTAGGGCTGTGAAAGTCCATCTTCTCATTGGGCAGCTAAATCTATAAGATATAAATCTGAAAATATGATTCGGGGACCTTTCACCTACCAGGAGGACCTAAGAAACTGTGAAAGCACGTCTGAAAAATAAATAAAGTAGAAAGGAAAAGAAACAGACAGAGAGAGACCTCATGACCTTGCATTCACTGTTTCTAGTACTTTCATGAGATCTTGTCCTCGGATTGAATTCTTTCCTGCCTAAACTAGCTAAAATTGGTTTCTGTTACTTGAAACCAAGAGAGTCCTACCCACCCCTGCAAAATAATGTTTAATACACATGAAGAATATTTTTGTTAGCTATTACATTTTATAGTAACTATAGAGAGAATACAAAACTTTTTCTCCCTTGAAAGAATACAACTAAATTTCACACTTCTTTAATTACTTCCTGAGACAAGTTAACATTGGTGGGCAGGATACTCATTTGCCAGTGTAAATATCCAGTTCTTTTTGAGTTTTTGAGTAGGCCAACACTTGATTTCATATATATATATATATACACATACATACTGGGAAGCATTCTTACAAGAAGCAATGAATTAATTTGTTTTCCAGTTCAGAAGAAAATGATAGGGTGGTAAAAAGCACTACACTTATGTTCTACTTTTAAAAAGCACCAAGGATCAAAGAAATGTGTATCTTATTGCCCCTACTCTGAATATGCAAGAAAACCCTTGTCACCTATTTTAGTTGATTGTTTCACCTTTCCAAGTTCACAGATAAAATGTGGCTAATTACACCAACTTGGTTGGCACTGTTTTCTAAGGAATTAACTTTGGAGTTAAAAGTGAAAGATCAACTTGTTTTTATAGGGGGAAAATTGTGCATTTAAACTAAAAAGAAAAACTGAGTCCCTAATCAATGCAACAGCTACAATTTTCAAAACTTCCCTTTTCTCTCACTTCAGGAAGAAAACAGTGAGAAAGTCATTGCACTGCGGCTTTGCATCATATTGATTTTGCGAAACCTCTCTTGCTTCTATGACAATTTATTGCTCTCTTACCAGGTGCCAGATCCAGAACTAAGCACTAAACCCACACTTTCAAAGCTCATACCTCTATGAGGTAATGTACCATCCTGTTACGGGGAGGCTTTGTGAGATAAAGTCATTTTCCTCATTTATTTCCCATGGTTTTTGAGCTTAATAATGAATCACCAATTACTTCTAGCACTTGCCTTTTCATAAAATTCCATTTCTCTTGGGCATTCACCAAACTTCCAATTTGACAAATGCACATTGACAATTATCAGAGGCGTTTCCAAAGCAGACAACTAAATAGATGAGGAGTGGGTGTGGCTAGAAGTAGGTGTGGTTTGACTCCCACAAAGATGACTGGGTTTCCCCGCCTACCTCTTTCCCTATTTAGTTGTGGGAACTCTATTAAATTATAGTGTCTTTTGGCCTCAGTTTTCTCATCTGTAAAATGGTCCCTCCAGACTAGTAGACTTTGAAGGCCAGCTCCAGCCTTCAGTAATCAAAGTTAGAAGGAAAAAGTGGGCAGAAGCCTGAGTGTGATGTCCAGGGTTAATTGCCTGGCTATATTGTGTTGCCAGAGTTTCCAGAGCAGTTAGCAGTTCCACAAATGTAAGTAACTGTGTGATCACCCTGGATTCTTTTTCAACTTGGACCCTTCTAGTCTGTAATTAAATTCTCTTTGGCAGTTTACCAGACCCAGGCACATTGCCAACTTTCCCAGCAACTTTCTTGGAAAGCTCTGAAGGCAAATTCTGTTCCTGTTGTTTTGGAGTGAACTAGGGCTGAAACAGGGCATACAGCTCCCTAAGGTGGGCTGCTGCGTCATCAGAAATTCAAGGTGAACCCTTAAGAGAAGAACCAGGTGAAAAAAGCACAAGTAGATTGAAGGCTTTTGTTTTGGTTCTCAAACCTAGACACACACATCAGACCTCCCTTGGAAGCTGTGAAACCATTGCAATACCCACGTCCCAAACGGACCAGTTATCCAAATCTCTAGGGGTGGATGCATGTTAAAAAGCTCCTCAATATGACTAAGGGCCATTCCAAGTTGAGGACCTTTTTGGGGAGAAAACAACCTGCTATGAGATCAACAAATCCATTCAGCCAAATTACAATGAAGCTTGGAAGGCTCACCCGTGCCCAGAAATCTTGCAGTCAGTGCGAGGAATCTGGCGGAGGGATCTAACGGCAGAGAAGGTTTTCTAGAAAGTTGCGTGCATCCTAGGAAACAGGAACAGTGTGGTCACAGCAGCAGCAGGCCTGGGGAAAGGCTGGGAGAGAACATTCTGGGAATAGAGAATGAGGGGTGGAATTTGGACCTGTGTGGGGAGGAGTTTGGAGCTGGATTAGGGTATTTGAGAGCTAGAAAGAGGAATGGAGAGGCCTCTGCAGCCAGAATTGGGCCCTGGAAGCTGGGAAATTCCAGCGTGAGTGGAGCGAGAGGGACCACATCTGGAGCTAGGCGTGCGAAGAAGACTGTAGGATGGAAATTGATCTTGGAAAAAAGCAGGGCAGGAAAGGGAGGATGCAAAGATTAATCCTTTTAAAATTGCTGGTGACAAGCAGAATTAGGGTCGAAAGATATGTAGCAAGGAAGCAAAGAGCAAGAAGGAAAAAGCCGATGGTGCAGAGAGTTATTGCTTTGCTGCGAATTTCAGGAAACCAGGGACATGCGCGCAGCCCTCTGGGCAGCCAAGCACAGCGGCGGGAAGATGGACGAAATAAAAAATCCAGGAAACTCAGGTTACCTTTGTCAGGGGGCTTTGGTAGCTTCTCGGGAGTCTTCATCAACTGGACAGATTTGTATTTCCACAACTAGAGCAGTTAACTTCTGAGTATGATATTCATAGCTTTGATTTGAGACAATATTCTTACCTGCGTCAAGGCACTTTTGTTTGACCTGTGTAAACACCAATTTTTCTACCTCTACAGCGTGTGAAGTCTAGTTTTCTACCTGTTATTAGGGAAATGACGGGTGGTTTGGTGACATCATCCTTTCAAGATGTCTAAGTTATTACATAATAAACTTTTCTTTAAAGCTTTGGAGTTTTTGGCTCCATAATTATTCTAGGTTTAAAGTCAGCTTTTAATGAGACTGTCCAAGAAGGATCACTGGTAGCTGGTACTTGGGAAGGAAAGGAAGCCCCCAAAGAGAGTGTTAAACCTCATATATTTCCTCAGGAGTAACCTTCAGGCCATGAACTACTGTGCCATATTCACAAAACATCGTGGATTTCTCAATATCAAAACTCTTGAAATCATATGGCAAAAAAAATCTGACTCCAAACCATAGGGAATTTCTGACCCAGGGGCAGAATTTTCCTAACCAGCATTTAGATATACCATACTTGGCTACCGAAAAAAAATTTTTTTTTTATTACTAATGTTTTTCTTTAAGTATTACCTTCTTAATACAACTAACTCCACATTGGATTAATGTATAGACATTACATAGCCATATCAAGTTCCTCGTGCATGTACCCGTGTTATAGACAATTGATGATAATTGCTTGGCAATGTGTTATTTAAAAGCTTTGTTAGGAGAAGATAATGAGAATTGCCTTGCATTCCCATTGGTTAAGAGGAAAATCCGTTCCAAAATATTAATTGTGACAGCTAATGTTTATCGTGTGCTTACAAGGAATAAGCATTTGAAAGTACTTTACATATTATTTCAGTTATTTCTTATATCCAACTTCTAAAAGAACTGCTATTTTTTGCCTGTTTATCCCTGATAAATTTTGAGGCACCGAGAAATTAGAAAAATTGCTCAGGCTAACAGAGTGTAAGTGGTGTAAAAAAAGGTTTGAATCCAAGTAATATAACTCTAGTACTGTGCCCATAGCCTCTGATTATAACACCTTCTACTGGAGAATTCTTCAGCTTAAACTTGAAGCTTCTACTGTAACAAGAGCAATCCTTACTGATGTGATTTCATAATACAGGAAATGTATTATGTTGTAAGATGTGGGTTCCACCCAGGTATTAAATGGCTGGGGATGGTATATTAGTTTCCAAGGGATGTTGTAACAAATCATCACAAACTTGGTGGGTTACAAAGGATTAATAGCTAGACGATACAAAGAACTCCTACAACTCAGCAACAGAAATATATTAGCTCACAATCTGGAGGCCAGAAGTCTGAAGTCAAGGTGTTAGGAGGACCCTTCTCTTTCTAAAAGCTGGAGGGGAATTTTACTTTGTCTCTTCCAGCTTCTGGTGGCTCCAGGTGTTCCTGGACTGTAGATGTGTCACTCAATCTCTGTCTCAGTCTTCACATGGCCTCTCCTCTTCTCCCAGTCTCTCCTCTGTGTGACTTTTATTAAGGTGCTGTCATTGGATTTAGGGCTCAATCAAGAGCCCTCTTGGAGACATGTGCCTAGGGTATTAGTCATTCAGATGTCCTCTAAAATGTATTCCAAGTTGGCTGTCTAAGTCTGGGATCAGGAGCTCAGGAGTCCATGAATCATTTCATTGGCCTGCCATCCTGTTGGTGAAATAGGTAATACTTGGTCTGTGGCATATTCTGCACTGTGCTAAATCTTTACACAGTCTCAATTTTTATAAAGCACAAGCATTTTCTTTCAAGTACTGTTTAATGGTTTTCATTCTGATAAATTTCACACATGGAACCTCAACAGACCCTAAATACCAAAAACAATCTTGAAAAATAAGAACAAGGTTGGAGGTCTCAAACTTTCTGATTTCAAAACTTACTATAAAGTTACAGTAATCAAAAGAGTGTGGTACTGGCATAAAGATAGACACATAGATCAATGGAATAGAATAGAGAGCCCAGAAATAAATCCTCACATATATGTGAACTCAAATGTTTTTCTACAAGAGTGCCAAGACCATTAATGGGGAAAGGACAGTCTTTTTAGCAAATTGTGTGAAAACCAGATATCCAAATGCAAAAGAATAAAGTTGGACCCTTAACTTTATACCATATACAAAATTAACTCAAAATAATAAATATATGACAGTAAAAATTAGCTTTACAGATAAAACTATAAAACTTTCAGAAGAAAACTTGGGAAAAAGGTTCATGACATTGGATTTTGCAATAATTTTCTGGATGTGTTACCAAAAGCTTAGGAAAAAACAACAAAATATATCATTTGTACTTCATCAAAATTAAAAACTTGTGCATCAAAAGACACTATCAACATAGTAAATAGTGAAAAGGCAACCTATAGAATGATAGAAAGTATTTGCAAATCATATAGCTGACAAAGGATTAATAGCTAGGCGATACAAAGAACTCCTACAACTCAGCAATAACAATCCAAGAGAAAAACATGGACAAAGGACTTGAATAGACATTTCTTCAAAGAAGATATACAATGGTCAAAAAACACATGAAAATGCTCAACAACACTAATCATCAGGGGAATGAAAATCAAATCCACCATGAGATATCACTTCCCACCCATTAGGATGACTATTATATTTTTAGAAACAAAATGAAATGAAACAAAAATTTCAAGAAGTAACAGGCGTGATCAAGTTTATGGAGAAATTGGAAATTTTGTGCATTCCTGGTGGGAACATAAAATGGTGCTAGCAGTTGTGGAAAACAGTATGGTGGTTCCCCCCCAAATTAACATTTAATTATCACATGATTGGAAAATATTCTATCTTTGATCAAGTTTTAATTAGGCTTCTTGGAGTCCTCTTTTTGACTAGGCCTTATCCTGGACCCTGTAGTCCAGTTGTAGCAAGAACCCTGCTAAGTCAGTTTAGAGGGAATCTCTCACCCTCGATATCTATTCAAGTTCTTCTTCCCCATATGTGATAACTGATCCCGCTGGTCATCCAGCCTTCAGCAACAATACCGTTAGATCAGTTTTGCATGAATGCCCCTACTCTTGATGTTTCCTCTTAGTTATTTTCCATCCACTGGTCCCCTCAATCTGCTCATTGGCTATAAATCCCTAGCTTTCCTTGCTTTATTCAGAGTTGAGCCCAATCTCTCCCCCCTATAGTAATGGTCTTGACAACTATCACAATAGTCCTGAATAAAGTCTCCCTTACTGGCTTAACAAGTGTCAGAATAATTTTTTCATTATCATGATCCAGAAATTCACATCTGGGTATATACCAGAAATAACCAGTGGGAACTCAAATAGATATTTGTACACTCATGTTCATAGCAACATTATTCACTATAACCTAAAGTTGGAAGTGCTCAATTGTCCACTGATGGATAAATGGACAAACCAAATATGGTATATACATACAATGAAACATTATTCAACCTTACAAAGAAAAAAATTCTAACACATGTTACAACATGGATGAACCTTGAAGACATTAGGCAAAGTGAAAGAAAACGGTCACAAAAGGATAAATATCATATGATTCCACTTATACAAGGTGCCAAGAGTAATCAAATTCATAGAGTCAAAAAGTCAGATTGGTGATTGCCAGGGGCTGGGAGAAGGAGGGAGTGGAGGAGGCATTGCTTAATGGGTACACAGTTCCAGTTGGGGAAGATGAAAATGTTCTGGAGAGGACTGGTGGTGATGGTTGCATAACAATGTAAATGTACTTAATACCACTGAACTGTATGTTTACAAATGGTTAAAATTTTATGTTATATATATATTTTTACCACAATTTAAAAAAAGAAAATGACAAATTCTTAAGTGAACAAACTATAATTCTCAATATACTGAGCTTCTTTTTCAGTTCATAGTATTATAATACAATTCCAAATTATGTGTTCCTCATTCAGCTGATGTCATTGTATAACTTAAAGAACATGTGGTCAAACTTTTCTTCCAAGCATCTCCTCCTGTTGCGTTTTAAATTTTAATTAATTAATTTTAATTTAATCAATTTAATTAATGTTTAATCCTTTATTCATGTATCATTACTAAACTTTTCAGAGCTGAGTAAGCTGGGACTCTTTTTTTTACCTTTATTTTAAAATTGTAGTGTTTGAATATTTGAAATTTTCTTAAATAAATATAAAAGCCACTCCTTCTTTATAAAAATAATTGTAAAGAGTACTTGACCCCCAGGAATAATGACTATGATTGCAATAATAGGTTTGACTTTGACTTGAGAGTACAGAGAATCCATTCAGAGGGCTGGAAACACACTCAAGAAGATAACCAGTTCATCAGTTCTAAGGACTCAGCCATTCCAGGAAGATGGCCCTTTATTATTTTATTCACTTTTCTATGGCCCTTATTAGAAAGAGTCTATTCTATTTCTTAATAATACTATTTCAGAATCAAATCATACTTATGCTCTTTATAAAATTCATTCCCTCTTATTCTTCCTACTTAGGAAAAAATAGTCTGTTCCTGTAATGCAAGTCTCTGTAAAAGAAATGTGCTCATATCAGTTAGGAAAACAGTGCTATTTTAAAGAGGAAGTCAGGTTACTTAATTTGTGATTTCCCCAGCATATTAATGTTTTAAACTATGCAGGGGAAGCTATCTCTCAGTTAAAGGGAATCATTATCAATATATGAAGACCTAAGGGGTGGGGGGGGGCTTAAATTCTGAAAAAGCCATCCTCAGTGGCTGCTTTTGTGGCTATGATTTCCACATATTTAGCTATCTGATGAAACTAAGAGTGCAGATGAAGAATCTCCAAAAACAGTTGCTCTGTAATTTAAAAACCAAAACGTGATTGATTGAGAAGTCTATATCCTAAGCAACCTAAATGTCCATCAACAGAGGAATGGATAAAGAAGATGTGGTACATATATACAATGGAATATTACTCAGCCATAGGAACAAAATTGTGCCATTTGCAGAGACGTGGATAGATGTAAAGACTGTCACACAGAGTGAAGTAAGTCAGAAAGAGAAAAACAAATAACGTATAACATTGCTTACATGTGGAATCTAGAAAAATGATACAGATGAACTTATTTGCAAAGCAGAAATAGAGACACAGGCATAGGGAACAAACTTGGTATTACCAAGGAGGGAAATGGGGGTGGGATGAATTGGGAAATTAGGATTGACATATATACACTACTATGTATAAAATAGATAACTAATGAGAACCTACTATATAGCACAGGGAACTCTATTCAGTGCTCTGGTGTGACTTAAATGGGAAGGAAATACAAAAAAGAGTGGATATATGTATACATATAGGTGATTCACTTTGCTGTACAGCACAAACTAACACAACATTGTAAAGCAACTATACTCCAATAAAAACTTTAAAAAAAGAAGTCTATATCCTAGGTCATTTTTTAAAAATTTTGATGAAACTGCTTTCTTTTAAAAATCAAGACCCTCACACCAGAGGGCAGACAGCGGAAGAAAGAAGAACTACAATACTGCACCCTGTGGAATGAAAACCACAATCACAGAAAGATAGACAAAATGAAAAGGCAGAGGACTATGTCCCAGATGAAGGAAAAGATAAAACCAAGAAAAACAACTAAATGAAGGGGAGATAGGCAATCTCCCAGAAAAGGAACTCAGAATAATGAGAGTGAAGATGATCAAGGACCTTGGGGAAAAAAAGGAGGCAAGGATCAAGAAGATGCAGGAAATGTTTAACAAAGACCTAGACGAATTAAAGAACAAACAAACAGAGATGAACAATACAATAACTGAAATGAAAAATACACTAGAAGGAATCAACAGCAGAATAAATGAGGCAGAAGAACAGATAAGTGACCTGGAAGACAGAATGGTGGAAATCACTGCCAAGGAACAGAATAAAGAAAAAAAGAATGAAAGGAAATGAAGACAGCCTAAGAGCCCTCTGGGACAACATTAAATGCACCAACGTTTGCATTATAGGGGTCCCAGAAGGAGAAGAGAGAAAGAAAGGACCCAAGAAAATATTTGAAGAGATTATAGTCGAAAACTTCTCTAACATGGGAAAGGCAATAGCCACCTAAGTCCAGGAAGCGCACAGCATCCCAAGCATGATAAACCCAAGGAGAAACACACCGAGACACATAGTAATCAAATTGACAAAAATTAAAGACAAAGAAAAATTACTAAAAGCAACAAGGGAAAAATGACAAATAACATACAAGGGAACTCCCATAAGGTTAACAGCTGATTTCTCAGCAGAAACTCTGCAAGCCAGAAGGGAGTGGCATGATATATTTAAAGTGATGAAAGGGAAGAACCTACAACCAAGGATACTCTACCCAGCAAGGATCTCATTCAGATTTGACAGAGAAATCAAAAGCTTTACAGACAAGCAAAAGCTAAGAGAATTCAGCACCACCAAATCAGCTCTAAAACAAATGCTAAAAGAACTTCTTTAAGTGGGAAACACAAGAGAAGAAAAGGACCTACAAAAACAAACCCAAAACAATTAAGAAAATGATAATAGGAACGTACATATTGATAATTACCTTAAAGGTGAATGGGTTAAATGCTCCAACCAAAAGACACAGACTGGCTGAATGGATACAAAAATAAGACCCATATATACGCTGTCTACAATGACCCACTTCAGACCTAGGGACACATACAGACTGAAAGTGAGGGGATGGAAAAAGATATTCCATGCAAATGGAAATCAAAAGAAAGCTGGAGTAGCAATACTGATATCAGATAAAATAGACTTTAAAATAAAAATGTTACAAGGGACAAGGGAGGACACTACATAATGTTCAAAGAATCAATCCAAGAAGAAGATATAACAATTATAAATATATATGCACCCAACATAGGAGCATCTCAATATGTAAGGCAAATGCTAACAGCTATAAAAGGGGAAGTCAACAGTAACACAATAATAATGGGGGGACTTTACCACCTCACTTACACAGATCATCCACACAGAAAATTAATAAGGAAACACAAGCTTTAAATGACACAATAGACCAGATAGATTTAATTGATATTTATAGGACATTCCATCTGAAAACAGCAGATTACACTTTCTTCTGAAGTGCACATGGAACATTCCCCAGGACAGATCATATCTTGGGTCACAAACCAAGCCTTGGTAAATTTAAGAAAATTGAAATCACATCAAGCACCTTTTCTGACCACAATGCTATGAGACTAGATATCAATTACAGGAAAAAAACTGTAAAAAATACAAACACATGGAGGTTAACCAATATGCTACTAAATAACCAAGAGATCACTGAAGAAAGCAAAGAGGAAATCAAAAAATACCTAGAGACAAATGACAATGAAAGCACGATGTCCCAAAACCTATGGGATGCAGCAAGAGCAGTTCTAAGAGGGAAGTTTATAGCAATACAATCCTACCTCAAGAAACAAGAAACATCTCAAATAAACAACCTAACCTCACACCTAAAGCAGTTAGAGAAAGAAGAACAAAAAGAACCCCAAAGTTAGCAGAAGGAAAGAAATCATAAAGATCAGATCAGAAATAAATGAAAAAGGACTGAAGGAAACAATAGCAAAGATCAATAAAACTAAAAGCTGGTTCTCTGAGAAGATAAACAAAATTGATAAACCATTAGCCAGACTCATCAAGAAAAAGAGGGAGAGGACTCAAATCAATAAAAGTAGAAATGAAAAAGGAGAAGTTACAACAGACACCGCAGAAATACAAAGTATCCTAAGAGACTACTACAAGCAACTCTATGCCAATAAAATGGACAATCTGGGCGAAATGGACAAATTCTTTGAAAAGCACAACCTTCCGAGACTGAACCAGGAAGAACTAGAAAATATAAACAGACCAATCACAAGCACTGAAATTGGAACTGTGATTAAAAATATTCCAGCAAACAAAAGCCCAGGACCAGATGGCTTCACAGGCAAATTCTATCAAACATTTAGAGAAGAGCTAACACCAATCTTTCACAAACTCTTCCAAAATATAGCAGAGGGAGGAACACTCCCAAACTCATTCTATGAGGACACCATCACGCTGATAGAAAAACCAAAGATGTCACAAAAAAAGAAAACTACAGGTCAATATCACTGATGAATATAGATGCAAAAATCTTCAACAAAATACTAGCAAACAGAATCCAACAGCACATTAAAAGGATCATACAGTATGATCAAGTGGGGTTTATCCCAGGACTGCAAGAATTCTTCAATATACGCAAATCAGTCAATGTGGTACACCATATTAACAAACTGAAGGATAAAAACCATATGATCAACTCAATAGATGCAGAAAAAGGTTTTGACAAAATTCAACATCCATTTGTCATAAAAACTCTTCAGAAAGTAGGCACAGAGGGAAGCTACCTCAACATAATAAAGGCCATATATGACAAACCCATAGCCGACATTGTTCTCAATGGTGAAAAACTGAAAGCATTTCCTCTAAGATCAGGAACAAGACAAGGTTGCCCACTCTAACCACTATTATACAACATAGTTCTGGAAGTTTTAGCCACAGCAATCAGAGAAGAAAAAGAAATAAAAGGAATCCAAATCAGAAAAGAAGAAGTAAAAGTGTCACTGTTTGCAGATGACATGATACTATACATAGAGAATCCTAAACATGTTACCAGAAAACTACTAGAGCTAATCAATGAATTTGGTAAAATAGCAGAATACAAAATTAATGCACAGAAATCTCTTGCATTCCTACACACTAATGATGAAAAATCTGAAAGAGAAATTAAGGAAACACTCCCATTTACCATTGCAAGAAAAAGAAAAAAATACCTAGGAATAAGCCTACCTAAGGAGACAAAAAACCTGTATGCAGAAAACTATAAGACACTGATGAAAGAAATTAAAGATGATACCAACAGATGGAGAGATAAACCATGTTCTTGGATTGGAAGAATCAACATTGTGAAAATGACTATACTACCCGAAGCAATCTACAGATTCAATGCAATGCCTATCAAATTACCAATGGCATTTTTTACGGAACTAGAACAAAAAATCTTAAAATTTGTATGGAGACACAAAAGACCCTGAATAGCCAAAGCAGTCTTGAGGGAAAAAAACAGAGCTGGAGGCATCAGACTCCCTGACTTCAGACTATACTACAAAGCTACAGTAATCGAGACAATATGGTACTGGCACAAAAGCAGAAATATAGATCAATGGAACAGGATGGAAAACCCAGAGATAAACCCACACACATATGGTCACCTTATCTTTGATAAAGTAGGCAGGAATATACAATGGAGAAAAGACAGCCTCTTCAATAAGTGGTGCTGGGAAAACCGGATAGCTACATGTAAAAGAATGAAATTAGAACACTCCCTAACACCATACACAAAAATCAACTCAAAATGGATTAAAGACCTAAATGTAAGGCCAGACACTATCAAACTCTTAGAGGAAAACATACGCAGAACACTCTATGACATAAATCACAGCAAGATCCTTTTTGACCCACCTCCTAGAGTAACGGAAATAAAAACAAAAATAAACAAATGGGACCTAAGGAAACTTAAAAGCTTTTGCATAGCAAGGGAAACTATAAACAAGACGAAAAGACAACCCTCAGAATGGGAGAAAATATTTGCAAATGAATCAACAGACAAAGGAATAATCTCCAAAATATACAAGCAGCTCATGTAGCTCAATATCAAAAAAACAAACAACGCAATCAAAAAATGGGCAGAACACCTAAGTAGACGTTACTCCAAAGAAGATACACAGACTGCCAACAAACACATGAAAGGATGCTCAACATCACTAATCATTAGAGAAATGTAAATCAAAACTACAATGAGGTATCGCCTCACACTGGTTAGAATGGGCATCATCAGAAAATCTACAAACCATAAACGCTGGAGAAGGTGTGGAGAATAGAGAACCCTCTTGCACTGTTGGTGGGAATGTAAATTGATACAGCCACTATGGAGAAGAGTATGGAGGTTCCTTAAGAAACTAAAAATAGAATTACCATAGGACCCAGCAATCCTACTATTTGGCATATACCCAGAGAAAACCATAATTCAAAAAGACACATGCACCCCGATGTTCATTGCAGCACTATTTACAATAACTAGGTCATGGAAGCAACCTAAATGTCCATCGACAGATGAATGGATAAAGAAGAAGTGGTATATATATACAATGGAATATTACTCAGCCATAAAAAGGAACAAAATTAGGTCATTTGTAGAGACACGGATGGTCCTAGAGACTGTCATACAGAGTGAAGTAAGTCAGAAAGAGAAAAACTAATACAGCATGCTCACACTTATATGGGGAATCTAGAAAAATGGTACAGATGAACTGGTTTGCAAGGCAGAAATAGAGACACAGATGTAGAGAACAAATGTATGTACACCAAGCAGGGAAAGCAGGGGGTGGGGGGTGGAATGAATTAGGAGATTGGGGTTGACATATATACACTAATATGTATAAAATAGATAATTAATAAGAACTTGCTGTATAGCACAGGGAACTCCACTTTGCTGCACAGTAGAAACTAACACAATATTGTAAAACAGTTATACCCCAATTTAAAAAACAAAAAAAACATTGATTTATTTATTTGCCTGTTTAGCTTCTAAAAGATATTTAGCAAAAAAAAAAAAAAAAAAAAAAAAAAAATCAAGACCCTCTTCAATTCACCTGCCTGAGGAGAAATCCTGAGCTGAGACTAAAGGCTACAAGGGGTGGAATTGCCAAAGGATATTTAACAGTGTTGAAATTTTATTAGCATTTTAATTATTTTTGTTTGTGCTCTGGTTACAAATAAGAATTTTGAGTGATCCACTTTAAACCCTGTTTTTCCAATAACCCCTGTTGGGGTACCTAAAAGCTTTTGCACAGCAAAGGAAACCATAAACAAGACAAAAAGACAATCCTCGGAATGGGAGAAAATAGTTGCAAACGAAGCAATGACAAAGGATTAATCTCCAAAATATACAAGTAGCTCATGCAGCTCAATATCAGAAAAACAAACAACCCAATCCAAAAATAGGCAGAAGACCTAAATAGACATTTCTCCAAAGAAGATACACAGACTGCCATCAAACACATGAAAGGATGCTCAACATCACTAATCATTAGAGAAATGCAAATCAAAACTACAATGAGGTATCACCTCACGCCAGTCAGAATGGCCATCATCAAAAAATCTACAAACAATAAATGCTGCAGAGGGTGTGGAGAAAAGGGAACCCTCTTGCACTGTTGGCGGGAATGTAAATTGATACAGCCACTATGGAGAAGAGTATGGAGGTTCCTCAAAAAACTAAAAATAGAACTACCGTACGACCCAGCAATCCCGCTACTGGGCATATACCCTGAGAAAACCATAATTCAAAAAGAGTCATGTACCACAATGTTCATTGCAGCTCTATTGATAATAGCCAGGACATGGAAGCAACCTAAGTGTCCATCGACAGATGAATGGATAAAGAAGATGTGGCACATATATACAATGGAATATTAGTCAGCCATTAAAAGAAATGAAATTGAGTTATTTGTAGTGAGGTGGATGGACCTAGAGAATGTCATACAGAGTGAAGTAAGTCAGAAAGAGAAAAACAAATACCGTATGCTAACACATATATATGGAATCTAAAAAAAAAAAAATGGTTCTGAAGAACCTAGGGGCAGGACAGGAATAAAGACGCAGACAAAAAGAATGGACTTGAGGACACAGGGAGGGGGAAGGGTAAGCTAGGATGAAGTGAGAGAGTGGCATGGACATATATACACTACCAAATGTAAAATATATAGCTAGTGGGAAGCAGCTGCATAGCACAGGGAGATCAGCTCGGTGCTTTGTGACCACCTAGAGGGGTGGGATAGGGAGGGTGTGAGGGAGATGCAAGAGGGAGGGGATATGGGGATATATGTATATGCATAGCTGATTCACTTTGTTATACAGCAGAAACTAACACACCATTGTAAAGCAATTATACTCCAATAAACATGTTAAAAAAAAAAAAGAAATCCTGGTATTTCTGGAACAGGTATATTGTGTTGTAGCAAAAACATCGAACACCTATCATTTTTTTGAGGATTATTTGGAGTTTTGCACAAATTGTCTCATTTAATCCTTAATAAGAGCTTTTTGAATTTGGTATAATTACGCCCATTTAACTGTGGTTCAGTGGTATTTTTTTCAAGGATAGTACAAAGAACTCCCATATAGTCTTCAAACAGTCTCCTGAAATAGTAACACTTATTACATTATCTATCATTCTCTTTTTCTCTTCAATAACTACAGTAAGGATAAAACCAGGAAATTAACATTAATACACTAATATTATCATATTCAAATTGCCTGATAATGTTCTTTATAGCAGAAGAAAATATATTGTCTGTAGTTGCCATGTTGTTATAAGCTCCTTCAACATAGAGTCATTCCACAGTTTTCCTTTCTCTTTCACGACTTTAACACTTTAGAAGAGTGCGGTCTAGTCTTTGCTAGAATGTTGTTAAATGTAACTTTGTCTGATGTTTCCTTATGACTATGTTCAAATTATGCATTTGTGCCTGAAAGGTCCAATGGTCACTTGTAGCGCAATTAAAGTTACACAGCTAATTAAATTTGAGGCCAGGATTTGAATTTGAGTGAGAATCCAAAAAAAATCCAAAAGCTACATTCTCAACCTCCATTCATAACATCATGAATAGTTACAGAATTTCTCATACAATCTCTTTAACAAAGGATAATGACCTCTATAAATATCACAAAGATTTACTCTTCCATCTGCCATATTATAAAATGTGAAGGCAGGAAAATCAAATGGTATCATGGTAGAGAACCTATTACAGGAAGTACATGTTTATTACCTACTACTTGGGGAATGCTATTCAAAAATTTGGATTAATATAAAACTTTACTGTATTCTGTATGTCTTGGATTATCAATTTTATGGTTCCTTTCTTTACTTGCTTATTTGGCTTCTGTCTTCTTTTCTTATCCTAAAAAATTGTTACATGATAGAAAATGTCAGTGTAATTCTATAGTACTTCAATATACACTAGTCATTTTCTAAAAAACATAGTATAAACATTATAAATAAACTGCACCACATTCCAGAAATTCAACTTCTAAAAGCTTTGTACACAGGTAATGATTTCTATATAATATCCTGCTCTTTTAATTATTTCAATATCCAACAAGTTAGAAAAGTCGATAAAAAAATAGTAGCATGAGTCAATATTAATAAATAAACTTCCATATTTCCAAAACGCTATACATCTTGGGCTAATTTTTCTAATGTCATTACTATGTTGTAAATTTAAGCAATACTCAATTATCACTAACATTTTGGTCATAAGTATCTTTAAAAGCAAACAAGTTCTACAAATAAAAATTTAAATTTCCTGGCTACCCTTTATTTTAAAATTTCAGTTTGTAGACTCTTTCAAAATCACGATTAACTTGATTTCTACTAGTAAAAGTAAAAAGTCCCTGAAAACAAACATAGTTTCTCAATATAAATTGGTATTACATCTAAAAAAACAAATAATTAAATGGTTTACTTCTATTAACTTAATAGTACTATGTCTCAGATATCACCATACACTTTCAGAACCAAAGTCCTAGAAAATCCATGGCCCATTGAGAAGTAATGACTGATACACAAGGACAAGTGTCTATTTTATTTAACCCAGTGTTTTCAAGGATGTGGGTTTAGCTTATTTGTAGGTCATGATCAGTGTTCTTAAAAAAACAAAATAAAACAATGGAGAATTTCTCAATATGTCATATGGTAAATGTAAATATTAATATGTGAAACTTTTGTTTTAGTATGTGTATATGTGTGCATCTTTTATAGTGTGTGGAAAGGAAAAATAGTTTCTTTACTGTGACACAACCAAAGAAAGCTTGGAAGCCACTGGTTTAATCAGAATTCAAATCAACTCATTTTTCACTGTTATTCCTATAGGTAACAAATGTGATGTATTTCATTCTTTATTAATTTTCTTTTCTCTTGCCTGTACTAGATATTTCTAGGGCCTTTTTCACAGCCCCTACCTACGCTCCCCCAGCAATTCACACAGATAAACACTTCACCTAGAAATGTTCCTCCCCTTCCACTCCAGCTTTCTCATAAAAATTAAAGCAGTTTCAGCCAGCACACCAGGTAGATACATACTGTAGATGTTAAGAGTTCTCTTCTTCCCGTTGGTAATAATCTTTAGTCTCTTAACTGATGAAATTTGCCTCAACAAAATGTCAATTTTTCTAATTTGCTCACCCTTATATACTGAGTTCCTACCCCATGGTATGGGCTCTGTAAGTATTTATTAAATAAATAACTGAATGAGTTATTTCTTAAATAAATAACTGAATGAGTTATTTCTTAAATAAATAACTGAATGAGTTATTTATTTAACTCATACAGACCTATGTGCGAGAGTGATCCTATCTACCAGTACCCAGTGGCCTTTCTAAAACACCCCTCCCTACCAGACTGTTTAATCTGATTCTCACAGGACCAAAGCATCCTCCCCGAGATTGCACAATTTAAGGGGTAAGGGAGATAGAGGACTCTCTTCTTTTTTTTTTGTCTTTATCCTTATTATTTTTCTTAACATCTTTATTGGAGTATAATTGCTTTACAATGGTGTGTTAGTTTCTGCTGTATAACAAAGTGAATCAGCTATACATATATATACATCCTCATATCTCCTGCCTCTTGCGTCTCCCTCCCACCCTCCCTATCCCACCCCTCTAGGTGGACGCAAAGCACAGAGCTGATCTCCCTGTGCTATGCGGCTGCTTCCCACTAGCTATCTATTTTACATTTGGTAGTATATATAAATCCATGCCACTCTCGCACTTCGTCCCAACTTACCCTTCCCCCACCCCGCGTCCTCAAGTCCATTCTCTACGTCTGCGGAGGACTCTCTTCTTGATTGAGATTATAATAGGGCTGGCTGCAGATTAAATCCAGCCAGTTTGGGAGTCTGGGATTAGCAGATGCAAACTATTATATATAGAATGGATAAACGACAAGGTTCTACTGTATAGCACAAGGAACTATATTCAATGTCCTGTGATAAACCATAATGGAAAAGAATATGAAAAAGAATATGTGTAACTGATCACTTTGCTGTACAGCAGAAATTAACATAACATTGTAAATCAACTATACTTTAATAAAATAAATTAAAAAATAAATCCAGTCAGCAAAAATGGTTTATTTGGCCCACACATTTTAATCAATGTCCTATATTTAGATGCTAGAAATTCTCACATAAAAACTCAGCCTGTCTTGAAAGATCATAAGATCTGACGACGCCAGGTCTACAGTCGGCTGGAGCTGGGGTAGCTGATTCATTTTGATGAGTCATGTGTATACATCTTTTCTTCAGGTTTGCCTCCCTTAACAAGACTGTGAGTTGCCCAGAATCCTCCTATCATGTTTTTTTTAGTCAGGGCTCAATATGTAGCATGAAGGCATAAACTAGGAGTGGGTCACAGTGCTTAAGGTCAGTTTTGAAGATGGCTTATATAACTATAAGGTTCAGTTCTCTCCTCTCCTCCTCATAGCATCTAGAGTTCGTCCCACAGAAATCTCATGGTTCAGCTCTCCTTTCTGCCATAAAGCTAAATCTGCAAGCCTGGCCTGCTTCTTGGATTCTAATCAGAAATCACTAACTGTCCCTCTCAGACTGTGTCACAAGCTTACTCTGTTATCCAGCCAAAAGATACTTTCCAACCGATGGCCCTGATTTGTTTTAACGCTACCATCATCCTCGCATGCACATAACCTTGAAGCCTCAGCAATTTTAACTTCTTTTTTCCTCCCTCGCCAGTCACATTCAGCGAGTTATCAAATCTAGTTTACTCAATCTTCAAAATATTGAATCTCTTTTTTTTCTCTTCTCTTTCTTCTGTTCAAGGTCAAGTTTCATCATCTTGATAAACACTTAATTGCTCTCCTTACCTCAAGCCTTTTGCCTTTCAATGTAGATTTATTTATAATATCAATGAATATTTAGCCAGTGTCCACTGCTGTCTGAGGAGTTAGGGATACAGCAGTAAACAAAAGTGACAGAGTTGCGGCTTTCATGGATTTGTAATCAGTGAGGGATACAGCAAACAAACAAACACGTATATAATCATATAATGTCAAATAGTAATACATTACAGGAAAAAATAGCTCATATGAGGATAGGGAATAATGGATTAGAGAGGTACAACTTTAAAAAAATAATTGTAATTCTTTTAATGTTTAAATTCATATGCAATTAAAGAACACTTATTGCATATAGTTTCCCATATTAAACTTCCTGAAACATGTCACATTATGCCACTTCTCTATGCAAATACATTTAACAGTTATTTATCTATAAAACAAGTGGGATATAGTCCAAAGTGGTTAGCTCAGAATTACTTAATCAGGCCCCAAGTATTCTTTCTTGCCTTTAGTGGATAAACACAAAACTTGGTTAACTTCCTGGCTTTATGCTTTGCTACTTGATTGGCTTATTACCATCCTAAGCCTCTCTGAAGCACCCCTACCCTTCAGGTCCCAGTGCAAAAAAGCCCCTCTCCCTTCTCCCTGCTCTAGGTCACCCAGTATGACAGCAATCCACCACTTCGTAATGAGCTGTCTCCTTGTGTTTATACTTTATATTCCCAGGTGGATGGCGTACTTTTGAAAGATGACTGTATTATATTACTTTACACTCTTCTTAGTACTTTACAAAGTGGTTGGCAAACAAACACATGTTTGTTAAGTAAGTGTCGACCAACCAAGTACACGAGTTGACCACAGTCAGCATCTGCGGCTCCAAGTGGGCACAGCCTCACATCATCTGCCCTTGGTGACATGAAGCCTACACCTGAGACAGAACCATCACTTGAAGTTTCCATTTGAATATGCCTTTTATTTTCCCCTTAAAAGCAGTATATCACTGTAATCCAAACAGATCTTACATCATTTTGTGTCTAGAATGAAAGGCCTTGCTTTATCAGGGTGTTAGCTCTCTACACTGGCCACAAGGGGGAGCAGCAGTTCTTTTCCAGGGACCAGAATGACTCCACACTTTTCATTCTTCTACAGTAGCAACCCCAATATTCTGCTTTTGCCCATACTTGGTCCCATACATTTTTCTCTTTTTGCTTTTTCTCCTGAAGGTATTTCTCACAACCGAAAGGAAACTTCTTCTTCACCTTAAGAAATTTTATTTTAGTTGGCTTGATTCCATTTCTCTAGCAATTAAGAGTTTAATCCCCATTTGGATTCTTAATTCCTTACTTTCATAGAACTTCTCAGCACTTCTGGAAAATAGTTACTGTTGGAAACAACAATTCAAGGGCAAATGAGAAATTATCTTTCAATCAATATCTGACATGGATGACAGGTAGCATGTATTTTTGTCCCTCAGCTTACCTAAAGTATCGAGTGCAAATAGGTGTTTAATATTGACAAATAGGAAAAGCTCTTAAAGCGTCTTAAAACTGGATGTTCCAATACTCGACACATACACAATTCTAGAGTTAGCAGGAATATTAGAAATAAACTGGATCCAAATCTCATTACAAATAAGGACTTTAAATCATAGAAAAATCAAATGTTGAGCTGAACTAGTTCAAGGGCTCATTCCATGAAGCTCCGTTGTCTCTCTTTTGATCATAATGTAAAACCTGGTCTATAGTTTAAACATAGAGATGAAATAGTTCTTTTACAAATCTGACAATATCATGCTAAGGATCATTACAAAAATGTTGCTTTGGGTTCTGAGTACTACAAAACACCTTACATCCACACATAGTCTAAGTGTTACCTTGCAGTTGTTAAAGTTACTCAAGTAGATCTGTTGGTACTGGTTTGAGGTTCCAGTTGAGTGAGGAAACCAAGATAAATAATAATAATAACAATAATAATATTATGTGGTGTGATTTCTATTTTTATAAAGAAAACTATATATGTAAATGCATGGATAAAATTCTGTAAGTGTATACAGTCAAAATTGTTAACCCTGATACTTACTCTAGGGAGAGAGAAGGGAGCAGGTAAATGCCTTTCAGGGAGGCTTTCATTTTACACTGCATTTATTTCCATAATATTAGAGTTTTTGCAACAAGCATGCATAACTTCTGAGTTTATGAGCATTTAAAAGGCAAAAATTAAAAATATAAAAGGAAACACTGCATTAACATTATTATGAGAAGAAAATTTTACTTTTATGAAAGGCCATTGAATTTGATTAAAAAACAAAGACATCCTTTATTTTCCCACTGAAAACATAGTCAGTGATTAACCAGCATAATAATAAGAGCTCAAAATTCAGTCCTAATGGCGGCTCCATACTGAGTTACGACTAACAAAGAATGGACTTGTTTTGCAGGACTGATTAAAAAATTCTTAGGAGCTACTTCCTAGTACATCAACTACATTAAATCTCCTATTCACCACAGTGAATGTCTTGAAGGGGTAAAAACATCTAGGCTTTATTAGTGCTCAAAGTTCAGGGTCAGAATTTTTTCACCCTCCACTAATACTTGACCAGTGAGAATGGCCAACCCCTGGAAAGCTACTTCCAGGCAGCCCTCTATAGACGTCTTACTAGTGTCTCCTTATGTCCACTAATCCCCTGTCCGCTTTGTTTACTAAAATACAATTATGTTAATGAGTTTCTTTTATTTAAATTTAGCTCCATAGTTTCTCCTTTCCTAAAATTAGAACATAACAACATAAATTTTGAACCTCTAATATGTCTCTTGTCCTCTATATGATTTTGGAATCTTTTATTAAAAGGAAACGTGTATCCATGCCCCTCCCCGAGTCCTCACATTGCCATAATGGAAATGGTTCTCAGTCTCAACTCTCTGACTTAGAAGAGTATTAGAACAAATACTTCTAGCTCCTCTCTCTATCTGGCCATTTCTCTTTTGGATGAAGAAGTAGCTTATCAGAGTGGTGACTTCAGTTAGAATGTGGCCTTCATCTGTGCCATGTTTCTCTACTGGCTGAGATAATTGGTGTTGAAGGCCTTGTCCATGAATGACCCCACCTCTTGTCTACTGTTCTTTTCCTCTTGTTGTGTTCTGTTCTCAAGTGGCACATACTTTCCTCCTCCAGCTCTTTTGTGTCCGTTTGGTACCTTCCTGTAGGGCATGTCCGCCATTCTCTAGATTGAGGAGATCAAATCCCAGTGAGAGGAAGCCCTACAATGCACTCAAGTTCAATATTTTCAGAATCTGATTCTGGACTTTGATCCCCACTTATCTCCTTGGGTTAGTTCCAAATTGTTTATAAACATAGGGGAAGATTTGTATGCAACTCGTACTCTTCCCTGAGCTCCAGAACTGTATATCCACCTGTCTAATGTGTATCTTCTCTTGGGCATCTCAGAGTGACCTCAAAATTGACACACCTAAACTTAACTCATAATCTTCTCACTTGTGTAAAAATAAATTAACAAAATGCTCGTTCTCTTTTGAGCATCCCCTAGCTCAGCAAATGCCATTATCTTCTCTCTAGTTGTACAAGCCAGAAGCCAGAAGTCTTCCCTGATTTCTCTTCTCCATTTCACATGTTTCACATATCCAATTC
Organism: Balaenoptera physalus; assembly: GCF_965194825.1. NCBI lineage: Eukaryota > Metazoa > Chordata > Mammalia > Artiodactyla > Balaenopteridae > Balaenoptera > Balaenoptera physalus. Next base: position 46,730,244 of record NC_138886.1, read on the forward strand.
ATCACATTTCCCTCCATCTCCACCACCTCCTCCCTATTCTTAAACAACCTCATCTCTCACCTGAACTACCACCATTGCCTCATAATTTGTCTACCCACATGTCCTCTGGGCTCTGTTCATTGAACTCACCATGTTACAGCCTGAGGCATTTCTTCCACGCCATTGATGGCATTCTATTTCTCTTCCAATAAAGACAAAACTCCTGGCAAAACCTGTAACAGGGGTCGGCAAACTTTTTCCTCTAAGGGACTATATAATAAATATCTTAGGTTTTCCTGGCCATACAGTCTCTGTTGCAACTTTTCAACACTGTTATTATAATGAAAAATGGCCACAAACAATAAACAAATAGGGGGCTGTGGTCCAATAAAACTTCACATATAATCAAGCAACAGGCTGGGTTTGACACACAGGCTCTAATTTGCCAGTCCTTGTCCTAAAATATTCTGCATATTGCACCCCTAATTACCTCTCTAATCTCTCATACAGAATATCCTACTGTTATTGCCATTCCAGTGCTTATTTCATGCTTTTATACTTAACATATTCTTTCCCACCACAAGGCTTTCACCGATGTCCTTCTCTCTGCCTGGGTTGTTCTCCCATCACCTCTTCACCTGGTTAGCTCTTACTCATTCTTCAGATCTTGGCCCAAAGAAGCCACCTGTGGCCTCCCCGTCGTAAAGTCTCTCAGAGCCTCCTAGATCCTTCCTCCAGAGCACTTGTCATGAGCAATTCTTATTTCTGCAATTACCTGAGTAATGTTTGTTATCTCAATGTCAGATAACTTCCACTCCCTACCACCAACTGTGAGATCCAGAAAGGCAGGGATAGTATTTTCCTCTTGTTTATCATTGCATCCCCAGGCCCCGGTGTCCAGCACATAGTTAGCGCTCAGTAAATTCTTGCTGGTGGACTAAATAAGTGAATGGAGGCATGGATGAATTATTTCCATTCTCACCACCACTAGCCTCCAACATCCCACGGTGACCTGTGTCTATTTTCTCAAGTCCTCTCTTCATAAATTGTCACTAGCAATGTCTCTCTCTCTCCCTCTTTCCATATCAATCTCCCTTTTTTCTGCACACTTGGAAGAATTTCTATTGCTGTTAATTTACCTCTCTGTCCTTTACATATATCTGTCTTTTCTGGTGAGTGTTCTTCTAGCTTTCCTTTGGCCCCCAAATGCTCATGCCACAGATTTGCCAAATTTCTCCAGCCAAAAATCTCCCAGAACACATTTGTAGTATAACAAAGTTGCTTTTATTCACTTGTTATAATGAGGAAGAACATGCCCTTTGAGAAACCTTGGGGGCATCTCAGTGAAAGGGTGTAAGAAACGACTTAGAGATTTGGACATACGTTTGGTGATCTTAGGAAGAGTTCAAGGAAGCAGGCCTTTTGCTCTGGATTGATTGCTGCTATCAAGAATTAAAGATAATTCTTTGGGCATCTTAAAAATTATTTTCTAGGCAGTAGAGAGGAATGGTGTACAGCTAAAACTGTAACTGGTCAAAAGGCAATAGTTACTCATAGTAGCCAGATTAGGGTAACATCTGGTATTTTTTATCACTTGGGTAATGTCCTTGTTTTTGTCTAAGACATAATTACAGGAGGTTCTTGTTTTTGCCTTGATCCAACAAAATCACAGTGTGGCCTTGTCTGGTTTTGGCATTCTCTGAAATTATTTCTATTCAATAAGAGAATACCATGGTTTAGCTGTGAGTGGCAGGCCAGCTCCTAGCAGCACAAGGCCTTCTTGTAGTGCCAGGGAGTTCCTGGCTTTCAGAAGCTGCTGATCTTTCTCGGAGTGAGTCCTCTGATGGAGGAGTGGGTATACATGAAGGGTGTCCACACATACCAGGGCTCTCTATGCCTCATTCTGTGCCTGGTCGTCTGTGCAGGCAGGCTGACCTCGGCTAGCATGGAGTAGAATTTCAAGACTGAATACTTCTGTTTATCATTTTTCATTGTGTCCTAGTTGAAGAGCCACATTAAGTTATGAAGTTAGACAAATAAAATTCCTCACTTAATGAAAAATGCATGGAATCCTTTGGCCTGTGCTCACTATGATAATCACAGATAAGAATTTGAAAGTACAACAGCTCTCAATTATCTCTCTCCAATACACCATTTTAAAAAAATCTCTTGAGTAATTTTGCAAAGATTGTCCATATGATACCAACTGAGAAGACAAACAACTGAATTTTGGAAAAGAGCCAACCCACTAGCATTAATTATTGACTACAGCCATTGGCCCTGGGTATGACATGTGAAAAGGATTTATGAAAAGAAGCCAAGTGTAAGGTGCAGCCTGAGGACTGTGATAAGGAAGGATCTGCATCCTGTATACAGAGTTTGAGGTTTCATATTAATATTAGATGGTTCAGTGAAACAACAGTTGCATAAGCTTGCATTGGCTGATAGGAGTAGAAAACCTGATTCACCCAAATCCCTCTGAGATCAGCGAAGCACAAATTATGAAAGTTTCTGGAAGTCTCTGTTCAGTACGTATTTCTGGGAGAAGAGTTTTGATCGTATCTGAGGTTATGCAAAGGCAGTTATCGAGGCTGAACAGAAGCAAAACACCAAGTCATTGGTTGGACATACAACTTCTTGGCTGGGGGAGGTGGTGTTGAATTTGAAATAACTTTGTAAATTTCAAGAACCACACACATATGATAAATTCATATTAGTATCATATTAATTATCATGCAATTATATTAAATAATCTACAGATATGTAAATATTGGCATGTGTGTGATTACCTGTAAAAGAGAACATTGAAAATGTGGGTCCTGATAGACTGCTTATGATCTATCAGCTAATTTCCTGATAGACCATAAGCAGTCATGTTCTTCAGGGGGGTTAGGCTAGAATAGAATAGAATAATAATATAATACAACATAATGCAATACAACACAGTACAAATCTGCAACACTCTTTTTTTCTTTTAAGCTATTGAACTCAAGGTCTTCACTTTTCAAGTCTTGTATAAATTTTCAAAATGGAAACTCAGTATTACGGTATTAGATTAATTTACACTTTAGTATCCAAGTTACTTTGTAAAAGACATTTGATGTTTAAGGAAACTTTTTAAGAATAAGCTTTTGTCAACACTATTTCTTTGAGGTAGAAAGTTGTATTTTGCCAAGAAAAACCAGAACTCAAATGTTGGCTTTATTCACATGACCTATAAAGCTGCCAAGCTGTGTTCTTCTGTCTTTAGAATTACACTTCTTTCAAGAAAATTTAAGTTAATGACTATGTTGTAACATCCTTTTCTGTCTACTAAAACCTTAATTAGCAAAGCAATTCGCCATAATTAAACACTACAGTATGTTCTATCTTTAGAAGAACTGATAAACCTAAAAATCATGCTCTAATATTTTTTAACCATTTTAAATTGCAAGTCAGGTATTTCATTGGCTTGTTAGATTTGAATGCATAATTTATCTTTATTCTAATACACTTGTGTTCTGTTTTGTGTTTTTAGTTTGGAAACCTTTACGCCATTTAAGAAACCAAAGCATTATTGAGCTCAACAACGAATGACGTTTACACTGAATATTTTGTGGCAGGCACACCTGAGAACATAGGATTCCTGATTTCCAGGCATGGGCAATTTCTACTGCTTTTCTGGCATTCCCCTCTCACTCACTGGCAACCCTGGTTGCTCTGGCCTCCCTCTCCTTGTTAACGTGAATTAGATAATGTGACATCCCAATCATGAATTTAGAAGCATTAATATTTTTAAAGTACAGTTGCCAAAATAAACTCCCCAAACAAGGAATGACTATTTATCAAAAATGATGATGATTCCTCCTCAGATATATAATTTTTTAAACCATATATATTTCTTTTATTTCTTCCAGGGTATTAATTCCATATTTCAGAAGAAAAGAAAATAAGGGTTGATTAACTGCAAATTTCAAGTGCAAAACTTGCAATTTTGCCCATATTCTTGACTACAACTCTATCATGAAATGAAAATAATAATTTCCAAAGAAAAAGAAACAAGTGTTTAAAAGTAATAACCACAATGACAAATTTTGTAGAACCACATATATACATGCAGCACTAAGAGATATCTTTAGATCCCTTTTTTAGATGATTCCATCTATAATGGGACAAAAATACATAATAGCTACAAGAATACATGCTTCATTGTTTAAGACTTATTAAATCATTACAAGCAGATCTATTAATAAGGTATTGGAATCAAATGAGGACATGAATCACTACATCTTTAAATTTAAAATAAGATGAGGTTCTTATCCAAAGAATTAAATATATATATAGTATTTCATATACAGGAGATATATATATTATATATGTATATATATTTGCATAGAAATATACTATATATGTGTGTGCATATATATATACACACACATATATGTACATATCCTACATGGAAATATATAGTTATCATAGAATATAGAACAGAGAGAATATCAAAAATTGTTACTAGAGACTAAGGAAGGACATTTTATCATGACAGAAAGGGTTAAAAAGAGTTAAGAACTGGAAGGAAATCAACCAATAATTTTTGAATGCTAAGAATGCAGAAAGATTTTTTCTTCTTAAGTGTTTCTTGTGTTTCCCTACTTTTTAGAATCAGCTGGGTATTACTTTTAAATCATTAAAAATTCTTCCAGAAAAAGAAACGAATAATTATTTGAGAGGATTAGCAATTTAAAATAGTAAATGTAACTCCTATATGATCTGAAAATTGCAACCCTTGTAATTTCAAGGTTAGTAGTCAGTTTAGCATTAAAATGGCATTAGTCAGTTCAGCATCTTAGTAACATAAATAATAATTTCGTAGAGACTGTAGTGAAACATTTCTATCAAATTAAAAAAATATATCAAATCATGTCTCAAATGACACAGGAACAAATCACTGGAGTATTGTATCATTTCCATAATTTGATGTAACAATAACAAATAGTAACATGTTAATAAAATTTACCTAACCTATGTAAACAATGCACACACCCATATTTATAATAACTAGACAAAATAACATAACTTCTTGACATAAACAATTACAGATATCTTAAGAATAATTAAAATTTGAGGGAGCTATCTTCTGAAAGACTAAAACCCCAAAGTATTTTCCACTTTAAAATTTTTGGTAGGTAACAGAGCTTCACTACTGGGTCTAAATCTAATAGCAAATTTTCAGGCCAAGAGTTAACAGGTTCCATCTTCACTCAAGAACAGCTAGAAAAGGTACATGCATTCTGGAGAAAAAAAAAAAAAGATTATAAATCAATGTCTAGATGTGAATATCATGTCATTACCCATGCTAAGCTTCTCATTCTTGCCTGAGTCTTACGTCAGAGAAGAAGACTTTCTTCTGGGTCATTTATTTCCATCAATCTTCCTTCTTAACCCTATAGGAAATCAAGGCTTAAATTTCATTGACTTTTAAATAAATGTAGGTCTTCATAGATGGGCAAGAAGCCCAACTAACAATTTTAAATCATTTTCTTAAAATTCCCCAAATTTCCATTTGTCCAGACTCATTAAATAGAAAGTGACAAATACTTGTCTTCAACAAACTCCATTTCAAAGCAGGATTTTGGGGGAAACCAACAAACAAACAACTACAGGTGGAAACAATGCTTGGGTGGGCAAAAAAAAAAAAAAAGAGAGATATCTGAATTTAGATGGAACATTTCCAGGAACAAGAATACAGGCATGCTTTTTCATCCTCTTCTTGATCTTCAGTCTGATATAGAGATCCAGATGGGACTTCTATTTCCCAGTTAAGTTGACTCTAGCAATGGGCTTCTGTCCTCTGAATAAGGTTATAGGCTCCTAGTGTCTGTATATTGAGGTGAGCCTCTCATTTCACTGGGAGTAACTTCATGGGATGGAACAGAATACATTTTATCTCCTTGACTATATCTGATTTGGGAACCAGTGAGTTGAGGTACCAGGATTTGCATTGCAGAAGAAAGGCAAAACGGCTTGAAGACAATTTTACCCTCATTGGGGACTTTTTTGGGCTCCCTGAAAACTCCTCCTGAAATAGCTGGGTGCTGACTCACTGGCTTTGGGGACACACTTATTGTAGCCAAAATTTTTATGGCACTTGACCGTGAGATCCTAGATTAGCTACATTGCTTGTTGACACATGAACGCTTTCACTTTGACTTACCTAAATTCAAATTTTAAACTTTCAGAAAGAGCACAGATGGCTTTAAGATTTAGCATTTTATATTTATAAGGAAAAAATATACTCTATTCTAATTTATTCTCCTACCACAAGAAAATCTAAGTTTTGTGCTAAGCAATTCCATTTATATCTACATGAAATGTCCCTGTCATTTCCTTCAGTCTCCACCCCAGCTGTTCTCATCACTACCCACACTCAAAAAATCTCTCTTATATACATTTTTAGTCATATTTTCTGCTCTAGAAAGGAATGTGCAGTAATTCAAATAATGCCTCAGCCTAGCATCATAGCGTAACTGGCAAAAGAGAGTGGGGAGCGGGGTAAGGAAGAAAGAAAGAGAGAGAAAGAAGAAGGAGGAGGAGGGAGAGGGGAGGAGAAGAAGAAGGAAAGAAAGAAAGGAGGAAAGAAGGAAAGAAACAGAGAGGGAGGGAGGAAAGGAGGGAAGGAAAAAGAAAGGGAATTTGCATCTGAATTGCCATTCGAGAAATTGCTTTTCTGATTGTGACAAATTATTTTCAAAGGGACTTACATACACAGTAATTATCACTAAGATTCAAACAATGTAATAAGAACAGAGTGAACATTTCTCCAAAATTTAGCTAACAACAAATGTTTGTAAAGAATCTAAAACAAAGATATTTATTGCAGCATAATTTATTAATACAAATTATTTAACATCCAAAAATGAGGGAATGATTTATGACATATTAGTATATCTATGCAGTACAGAGATATATTAATACCTTATGTGGACAATGACATTGTGATTGTGGATTATTTAATGACAAGTAAAGATGCTAACAGTATATTAGATTATCACGCATAAAAGTGGGTTTAAAAAATTGCCTGTAGAATATGACCCCAGTTTCTGCAAATATAAAGATGTGTGTGTGGACATAGAAAACAAACCTATGGTTACCAAAGGGGAGGAGGGATAAATTATGAATATGGGATCAACAGATACACACTACTATATATAAAATAGATAAACAACAAGGATTACCTGTGTATAGCACAGGTAACTATAGTCAATATCTTGAGAAGAATAGAAAAAAAATATATATGTATAACCAAATCACTCTGCTGTACACATGAAACTAACACAGTATTGTAAATCAACTATACTTCAATTTTAAAAAATGTGTGTGTGTGTGTAATAAGAGCAAAAGATACACCAATTCTTTTTAAATTGTAGGATTACAAGAGATTTTTATTGTTTTACTGTTTTACTCAATAAATATGTACTGCTTTTTAATATGGAAAGTAAGCCAGTTCAAGTTACTTTTATACATGTTGTGCAGTAGACTCAGTTGACGATCAGTTTCGTGCTGTGCTGGTTATTAACCTACTGTATATCATCTCCAAACCCATTCTTCTATGCTCTGCTCTGTCACGCTGAGGTTTCAACTTTGCAAATAATCTATTTTCTAGCAGGTTTCCTGTTAGACTCTCCCAATGGGGGCACTACTGGGAGACTGAGAGAAAAACACACGGAGAAGGGATATGCTCTTCCTATTTGCTTCTTTCTGTGGGTGTCATCCCAGCAATGGCCTGTCACAGCACAATTTGTTTCACTCGCGAGCTTATTTCAGCACTCCCAGAACAGCCCTCACCACACCCCCTTGGTAGTGCTAGCATAAAACGGGCTGTGTCCTCTCCCAACTACTAACCGCCCTTACTGAGTCACTTCTAAAACTAACACGTTTGAGTGGAAGCAAAACAAGAGAAGGCTCCCCTTCCCCATATCAACACCGAGCTCACACGTTTGGCTGTGCCCCGTGCAGTGCAGGCGGTGGGCACCCCCGACGGCGGGGCGGGCGGCAGAGGTATGGGGTGGATGGCACCACTCTCGAGATTCACAGATGTGGCAGGCCCACCGGATTGGCAGGGCAGTAAATCGTCCTGTACAGCTGTTCTCTTTAAAAACAGTTACGATACAGTAGAGTTCAAGTCCAGGAGTTGAAATGCACAGTAATTGAGGACAAAGGTTGGTGGCCTTGCCCAGGGCCTGCTGGGACAGACCCCATTTGAGCTCTGCCTGGATTCTGTCACCTGGGCAGCAGCCAGCTGGGGAGTCACAGGCCGGGGCTAGGAGTTCCACAACTGAGTACATGGGCTTTTTGTGTTGGCCAGGTAGGGAAAAAGCTCATGATGCCCCAGAGGGAATCACTAGTGTCCTATGCAATAGAACTGAAATCAGGGAGTAGTAAGAACGTTCACATTGCTCTGGCTACATTGACTGTGAACTATTCTCTTTTCATAAAGACCGTAACATTGAAGGGAAAGCTCAAGGCTTGTCAGTAATTAGCAAGTCTTGGAAGTTGTACAAGACCTGGCAGCTACTTTTAGACTTCTTGGGACACTTATCAGTGATGATTCAAATGCAGTACAATTAGCCAAGTCTTTAGGCATTGATTCTCAAATATAAAAAGTATGCCTCAGTATTAGAACCAGCTAAAATAAGCAAATGCTGTAGACTTACCCTAAATTTGCTGTAACAGTGGGGTAAGAGGCTGAGATTTTAAATTGACTAGTGTTTTTTTTCTTACATTTTACATGACTGATTACAGATGATGAAAAGAATGCTGTGGATTAAGTAAAATTTCAGATCCTGTAAAGTGCGGGGGAAGGGAAAACAAAGCAGAAATAAAAGTTTTGCACTGATGAACTGTGAAATTTTCCTGTATAATGTGGGTAGGTTTTTAAGAGTTTAGAAATAAATTAAGAATGAGCTGTGACCACCACCAACAACAACAAGAAACAGGGGTGATTGAAAAAAAAAAGCAAGAGAAGGCTCTGCTGCAAGTCCAGTGGTCCTGCCTCACCACTTGTAGACTCACAGTGGCAGATCCTAAGATCCTAAGAGTCTGGGTAAACAGGGGTGCTGCAAGGAGACTCTGGAAAGCCCCAAGAGGAGGACCACCGTGAAGACCTCTAGGGTTCGGGAGCAAATCTATGCTCTCTCCGATACATTCTTTTCTTCTTTTGAGAAATGGTTCTTGGAGTGCTTTTGACCCTTATAGAGACTGAACTCCTGACCATGGGACTGTCGACTGAAAAAAAAAAAATAATGCACAACCTAGAAGTTGAGAGTTATGTTTTATTTGGTGGACAAAACTGAGGACTTCAGTCAGGGACGCAGCCTCTCATATAGCTCTGAGGGATGGCTCGGAAGAGGTCAGGGAGGGGCCGGGATATAGAGGAGTTTTTGCAACAAAGACCAGGTAGTCAGAAATTCAAAAGATTACTGTTAATTAATTAGAAAAACAGACATCTCAAGTTAATGAATTTAGCGTTTTTCTATGTATGGGAAGATGCAAAAGGCTGGGCTCACTTAAATCATTCCTTTGATATGCACCTCAGCTATCTGGGGCCAGTATCCTGTGTTTTCCCATCCTGAGTCTCCTTAGGGTGCACCATCGGGGGTGGCTGCAGCGGCTGAGGGCTTGATGGCTGCAATGTCCTTTGTTCACTGATATGGCAGGTGACATTTTTTCACTCACAGGACACGAAAATGACCATCCAACCTGAACTGCCCCTCATGAACTAGATATTACATGGTCCACCAAACCAGGAGTTTGGGCAAGTAATTAATCATCGAGTGGACACTTGATGCACATGAGAAGGTGGCTTGAGGCCTTCTCTTGTATTTTGATGTACTTCTTTGATACCTACTCCTGCTTTAGTGTCTCTTCTGCTTTGATCCAAGAGATTTCCTTATGATGGAGGAAAACAGCTTGAGCTGTTTCCAGATGGTTAGATCCTGAGGAAGGTGGCTCTAACACAATTTAGACTCTAATGGACACCAGAAGTTTCATTAAACTGGAAGTTAAAACTATTGCCTGGTCACTTCGGGCTCCTTATGGCACTGAACTAACACTCAAAAAAGGAGGTAGCTGCACAGGCTGGGGAAGTTGGTGTCGATTATCAAAGGGACTCGAGTAGCTTCTAAACAGGGAGGGAAGTAGGGAGCACACTGACAGGATCCTCTGAGCACCTATTAATACTTTCATGTCTAATAATAGAAGTTAATGGAAAACTACAGCGACCATAAAAAGGCAGGTTCCTGAGGATTCAGATCCTTCAGAAATAAAAACTGAGATAAGCCCACTCGTAAAGAAACCCAGTCGTTCAAACGGAACGTGAAAAAAGAAAGTTACAAATATTAACCATCAACTCATGATTAGTTTTATAAATAAGGACTACAGAAGGTACGCACGCTTTCTTCCTCGCTTGTTATGTGTATTCATATTTGTATTATTATATACTCATTCATTTATTTTTATCTTTTCTCTTTCTCTTATTATTTTATGTAAGATTTATTGGGTGGTGGTTCTACTACAATTTAGACTGCAGATTAGTCTCCAGGTGAGACTGTTACAGAATTTGAGGAGTAATTAACATCACTCAGCGATGGATACCATGACTCTTTCCAGAGATGAACACCCCTGTTGGGATTTTGTGTCTCGCTTTTTCCAGAAAGAGGGGAGAGCAAAGGACTATCTTTCTAGGCAAAAGCATAGTTTTTGCTTTTTGGAAGTTCAAAAATGAGTATAATACAGAGTAGTCAACGAGTGAACTATGCCAGTTCATTAAGCTATTTCTTTTCACCCCCAGACTCTTCACTGTGTACTCAGCTGAGACTGCAATCTGCATCTCCCCTTAGCCAGATTGTGTCTTTCTAGATGACCAGTAGGAGGCACTAGAGGGAAAATGGAAGGCAGAATGAAGGAGGAAAGACAAGCTCATGCTATTTCCTTACTCTTCTTCAACATCTCCCTACCAATAGCCTTTTTCCCTGGCAGCAGCAGAAAGAGCCCCTTAAGAGCACAAGACAAGCCCAACTCTCTCCCCAGCCGGCTAGATCTCAGCTCTGTAGACCCTCCTCCCAGGGCTTGGATAACCCACACCAACACTTTCCTGTTTTCTCCCAGCCCTACAGGTGTAACTGCTTCCTGCAGTTAATTTCTCTGTTTGCTCAATGTTCCTCTTTTTACCTTTTTTAGTCACTCTCCATTTTCAAGTCTCTTTGTTAAAATAAATAGTGTGGTTTCTGATTTCCTGACTAGACTCTGTTAATGCAAATAATCATCAGGTACTGTGTCTCAGATCCATTGTTTTACCTAGTCTTCACAACAACCCTGTCCAGAATATACTAGAATCCAGGGTACTGGGGCTAAGGAAACTGAAGTTAAGCTTTGTTTCTCTTTCCATGGTCACAAAGGAAATGACTGTCAAAACCTGGATTTTAACCCAGAACAGGCTAACCCAAATGTCCACCAACTGATGAATGGATACATAAAATTTGGTATAACCTACAATGGAATATTATTGAGTAATAAAAAAGGAATGGAGTATTTATGCATGCTATAACATGAATGAACCTTGAAATCATTATGTGAAAGAAGCCAGACCAAAAAGGCAACATACTGTATGATCTTGCTAGCGTGAAATGTCCACAACCGGAAAATCTGTAGAGATAGGAAATAGAATAGTGTTTGCCAGGGCCTGGGGGGAGAAGGAATTAGGAGTGACTGCTAATGAGTATGGGCTTTCTTTTTGGAAGGATGAAAATCTTCTCATATTAGATAGTGGTGATGAATATACCAAAACCCACTGAATCATACACTTGAAAAGGATGGATGGATTTTATGGTATGTAAATTTTATCTCAAGAAAACTGTTTCAAAAATTGTATTTAAAACCAAATAATGAAACACGGGGATAAATAGCTTCATTAGTTTTACTCCAGGAAAATAATTATTTTATCTTTTTGTTAATCAGCCTGAAATGATTTCAGAGAATAGCATTTTGTGTGTAAACCACTATTTTGCATGTGTGTTTGTATGTGTTTTTTCCACGAAAGGCTTTCACACAGAGAGGGCTTTCATTTTTCATGGTGTTGCCATGTTGATCTCTGAGATTTTGCACAGTACTTTTGATCCTGGACTAAAAAAAGAGAGTAGGAGGGCATTTCACAAAAGAGGAAGTATGAATGGCTAATAATATAAAAAAGATGCTCTACTTCACTGAGAGAATGTAAATGAATTTAACAGTAAGCTATCACGTCACACCCTCAGACCGGCAAACACTGGAGTGGTAACAAGTGAGGAAGAGAACTCTCATACATTACTGGTGGAAGTATAAATAGTGACGGCCGTTTAGGAAAGCATTCTGGCACTATATATTAAAATTAATAATCCACATATCCTTTTATTCAGCAATCCCACTCCTTGTATTCTAGCCCATAGAAATAAAAGTACTAGTGCATAAGGAATAGTAACAAAGATATATTTTACAGCTTCAGAAACAATTGAGGACTAATTTAATATGTTGTGATAGTTTCATACAATATTATTTAGCCATTAAAAGGAATGAATTAGATCTATATATATTTCCCTAGAAATAGTTCATGATATACAGCTAAGGGACAAAAACAAAATTCAGAGAAATATATGCACCATTCCATTTATGTAAAACAAAATGGCAAAATGTGTTTTATATGTGCCCTATGTTTTTGCATATATGCATGTATGATTCCATATACATGGGGAAAGGTATAGAAAGGTATAGAAATCATCTACACCAGGTAGGTAATTTTTGACTATATAGTTGGTGAATAGGGGATGAGGTGGGGAGGGGAGAATGGAGTAGAGGGAGAGGAGATGTCAGTTCATAAAAACAACTGACCCAGCATGTATTATATTGTCCCATTTATGCCATTTTATATACAGAATAAATATCTGTGATTGCATGAAGATGAATAAATGAATTTAACCAAAATGCCACAAATGGATACATGAGGGCAGCAGGATTTCAGAGGATATTTTCATTTTTCCCTATAATTTATGGTATTCTTTAAAGTTTTACAAAGGTTATGCACTATTTACATAATCAGAAAAAGTGATAGGACTGTTTTCAATGGGGAAAATAGATAACATAAGCAATATTTTGTTATTGTTATTTTTAAAGGCATTTAACCTGGAATACCTTTGTTAATTTGTAGGTTCAGAAATTAAAATACTTTGGAAAATAGCTGGGATTGAATATTACCTTTGTTAGACTGGAAATAAAAGTTTTCAGCTAATTAATAGTGTAAATCCCATATGAGGAAGAGATGTGTGTAACTCACAGACAGTGGTTTTCAAAATCTCTAACCCTAGTTCTCCTGCTCAAGTCAAGGGTGTGGCATCATGAAAAAGGAACCACTGAGATCCAGTATGCGGGTCTTGCTCTAGCATTCATGTCTTATGTGGTCTCAGGGCCTTCTCATTTCTGGGCCTGGAGTTTCTGATCTGTTAAGTGACCCGGACTAGATTAGATGTTCTCCAATCTGATGGTCAACAGACTCCCACAGCGTGAGGTCCATACAAAGCATAATGAATCAGAATCTCTGGAGCTGGAGGTTAGAAGTCTATATTTTTAAAAATCCCTCAAGTCTGGAAGATTTGAGAACCGCATGGAACACCATGTCACATCCAGCCACGATTGTTTTAAATCTCTGCTGCATTTTTTTGCTGTTACTGCCACACCCTCTTAGTGTGGAAAGCAAGTCACCTCCAATGATCTGTTGCTGCTTCGGTGACTGATGCTCATGACTGACTTGATGCTCCTGATATGTACTAGTTGCAGTGGCTTCTCAAGGTCTGGGGGAGGGAGGAGAGATGGCTTTTCTTTCCGTGTTATGTGCAGCTAAGGTTGTTGAGATTGAGCAGGTACCACCTGGACACAAGTGAATCCTTTACTTGCTGTCGTCTCCTTATCTTTGTGGTGAAAACTATGTCTGTCCTTCAGAAGTGATGAATTGGATTTTCTGGGTATGTGCTGTATTAGTTGATCTAACTATTAATGAGATTTTTAATGTACAAATAAAATGTAGAAAACAAAAGGAGTGAGAAGTTACATTTGTTACATATATTACATTCTGGAACATTATAAGTCAAATTAAACCACTTCTATTAAAAGTCTAAAGGATCTAGAACGTTGTGTGTTTCAAAAAGGAAAAACATGTCCTCTTCTTACTGCTCCATATATTCTAAATACCAAATAAGACAAAAGTGCATTATGTATTTCAAATAGGGTGCTTTCTACTCTTCGATTTAGTGGAGAATGTTCACATAATAAATATCTTCTTTTGTTACTTTCTAATTCTCATAGAGTTGAAAATATAATGTGATCAGTTAAATACTCATTGGAACCCAGTGATGAACCCATTAGAAAATTTATCTTTTCATATATTTTATACTTCTATGACACATTTCAATGTGTGAAAAATGAGAGGTATATTGTATGCTAAAAAATTGCTATTCGCGGAGCAACTAGGCCCGTGAGCCACAACTACTGAGCCTGCGCGTCTGGAGCTTGTGCTCCGCAACAAGAGAGGCCACGATAGTGAGAGGCCCGTGCACCGCAATGAAGAGTAGCCCCCGCTTGCCGCAACTAGAGGAAGTCCTAGCACAGAAACGAAGACCCAACATAGCAATCAATCAATCAATCAATAAATCTTTAAAAAAAAAAAAAAGCAAGTTGAAACATTGCTAAAAAAAAAAAAAATTGCTATTATTTTAAAATTATATTCTTAAAACAGTGTGATATATGTGAGGTCTTAGTTCTTTCATTTTTTACTTATTAAATATCTTTAAGAACCTATTATGCTCCAAGCATTTTGCTAAGTGCTGAAAATTCAAGGATGAACAAAACATAGTTACCATTTCCCTAGATGCTGGACTTGGTTGGTACACTGTCATATAAACAAAGAACTGTGATAAAATGTAATGGAATGGCCACACATAAAGGCATACAAAAACTTTCACCTCATTTATAACTTCCCATTTTTCCCATTTCCCCTCAATATAATAAAGTACAATGATATATTTAAATGCTTTGTAATGTTTGTACACTTCTAGCCACCAAATAAAATGTATTTTAATATCACTGTTGATATTGTTTCCTATTTTAAGGAAAGGTAGCTTATAAAAATGGTATGAGTTGAATGTACTGCCTGCTAATTTTGAAATATTAGTGATTTTAAATGAAGAATAACATGTATAGAATCATATGTACATATTATATTTAATAATATGATCAAGGAATCATATATTATATTTAATAATATATTTAATAATATAATTATAAATGTCAAATTACATTTTTTTCTATTGGAAAGGCTTTTTAAAAAATGCTCTCTGTGGAATTTTCTCCTCTTTCCTCACTCTTCTTTTATTTCCTTCTCTCCTCAGTGTCAGTCATAGTGTTAAAGCAAATGAGGTGTTAAAAGAAATTTTTAAAAAAATAGAAATAATAACAACAATAACAAAAAAGGGAGAGAAAAGAAAGTCAGAAACACAACATTGAGAAAATGCATATTTAACCAAGTCTGGGAGATCAAGCCAGACAGCACTTGGTAAATACTCTTTGAAGACAGTAATGCTCAAAGGTTGTGTTTGCTGTTGTGCTTGAAGTTTGCTTTTCATGGGATCAAAGACACCAGATGACCAGTAATCTCACTTGCCCTTTCTTTTTCTACTCTCTGTGGGCTCTGTACACACCTCCTTTCCCCTGCAACCTTGCTTGCCCCTGGCCATCTCCCAGCTCACTTGTTCTTCTAAAGATGTCTGGGACGGTTAGGATACAGCAGGTCACACCTTAGCCTGTCAGGACCTGGCGCCTCCTATGCCTAGCATTAGTTCATCACTTTATTTCCCCTCCAAAGGGCCCAGTGACAAGTCTGCCTTGTTAGACATAAATCTCAGTGAGCCCAAGGCAGCCAGCAGTCTCCCGTTTGGTTACCTGTCATATCTCCTTATGTTTTGGCAGTTTGAGACACCCGTAGTTCTCAACCTCAGCCAGGGCCATGCCAAGGAGGGCGAATATAGGATAGACAACCCCACTCGAGGGCCTTTAGATTTAATCTGTACAAGGTCACCATTCACAAACTGCATAGCGTTAGACACAAATCCATGGTAAATTTTTTTAAAGCTTTAGTTTAGTTTAATTCAACTCCCCAATCATTTATTAAAGCTATGCAAGCTGAGGGAAACTGCACATGACACTTAAGTTTTAAAAGTTTAACTTATCACTCATTACCAGTTTTGATCTTTACAACAACCTTGCGAGATAGATGGGTAAATATTCTTCCATTGCATTGCATTCCATTCACTTATTCATCCATTCATTCACTTAACAAACTTTTTTTTTTTTTTTAATTTAAAGAATCTACTCTCTTTGGTACTGCTCTTAGATTAGAGCTAAAATAAAAAGACTGATGAAATGTTGTCCTTACTTTCCAGAGACTACCTGTCTTTCAGGAGAGGCACAGAATTAGGCAGATACTACATAGAGTAAATGCAATGACAGTGGTAAGCAAAGGAGAGTATATCCAATGAGGTGAGATAAGAGGGTATATACAAGGGCTGGATGCTCCAAGGAGGTGATGCCTGAGGTGAAGCATGAAGAGAAGTAAGAGTTTGCCAGGAAAACAAAAAACCCTGACATATTTTGCCCTTATTTTGTAATTTCATAAAACCCTTAGAGGTTCTTATTCATATTACTGCCTCTCTTCAGATGTTTCAATCCAGGTTTAATGTAGTTACGGGAACTAGGCAACATCACTTAGCAAATAATTGGCAGAAATGGGACAAATCAAACTCATTCTGATTCGCATTTAGTGCTCTTTTCATGAAGCAATGTTATTTCCTTAGGAGGAGTTAATTCCATTTTGAAGAAAATATTGATAGTGGAGAAGAAGTGAATTATAAGATGAGATCACTTTAATTATAAGCCAGAGAGCCAAAATAAGTTTAAGAATTTAGTCTGAAATACTCCAATTTTCCAACTTCTCTGTACAAAATAAGTGGACAAAAATTTCCATTTATATTTTAAATTAGGTTTATGTGGTAAATATTTTGTAATTTTTGTGAAGCACAGACTACCATTCGAACTTTGCTAAATAAGAACAGAGTTCAATTTACAGTTTAATTCCATATTGAAGAAGTTGGTGTTTTTGTTTTTTCTTTTCAAGAATCATCAGAGAACTTAAAAGCATACTCTTACCCAGCCAGAGAGAATGCTTAAAATCATTTTCCTGAATAATTAGAGAAAGTGAAATCAGGTAAAAGAATATAAATGCATTCCTCTTGTAGACTTTTCTGGAAAAACAGCAGGAGGAACATTACAAAAGATCACTAAGAAAAATTACACAATGGAAAACCACTAGACAAGAAATGCCAGCTCTGCCAAGATTTGCTGTGTGGTTCTGAGTACATCACTTTACCAAGGTGAGCCTTTCTGCTTTCTTTGGTGTAATGAAGACAATGGTCCTATTGTGTTCCAATTTACAAGGTTCCAGTGCATAAATTAAATGATATATGGGGAATAATTTGAAACATAAAACACTATGCATAAAGTACTGAAAAGAAGAATGTATTTATTATTACAAATTAAATATTTTGTGTGTATTAATAAAGAAAAAGGTTTGTATTAGCAGATCTTCAAGGGAAAGAGTTGATATAGACATCTTAGGAAAACCATGAGTCCTCTCCTGAGTAGATTGTAACGACTCTTGTTATGTTGCCTACAATTTATTTTAAACATCTCAGCATAGATAGTGTAATAAAGTGGGTATAATTTAACTATAATCTACATGCTAGAATGGATTATTAATGTTGAAAGTATTCTAGTTAGGATAATTAGATAGCATTTGAAAGACTCTAATCAGTGTTATGTGTCTTCCAATAACAATGACTTCTAATAATGACATCCCCAACTGCAATAGAACAGAAGAGATACTTGAGATACTTTTCCCCCATTGTAAAGGTGATTTGAGAACTTGGTGAGCCAGCGCGCACTATCCTTCAAAGCGTGCCCTAGTCCTAGGACTCCTGTTCTTTCCCAGGGCCCCAAAGCAAAATATAGGACTCACCTAATTTTAACCAGATGACTAGCTGATCCTCAAAACTACTGTCACATGGGCGTCCAAAGAACCTTTCATGAAAGGTCAATGACTGAAGGACAGAGAGCTAAAATTTCACCTAGTTTAAAGAACAGGTTGTTTGAATGTTTTTGTGCCTTCTTGGTAATAAATCTGTTCATGCCACCTGTGTCTGTGACTTGATTTTGTTGTAATGTACCACTTGGCATGTTGCAAACTTGTTAAGGAGATTATTACTTGGAGAGCCACAATGTGAGTTCCTATTTTAAAGACTTCAAAGAATTTTTGAAGAATTAATGTGATTCCATCTTTTAAAATGAGAGACTCATGGAGCCTACTTTATCTCCCTTTTTACTTTGGTTTGCAGAAAACTCTAAGTTAGGTTTGATATTTGATTGTATGTCCTCTGGGATGATCCAAACAGCCTTCATTTTTGTTTTCTTCCTTTACGTGGTTTTGATTTTTTAAATTTTAGGCAAATTGCTCTATATTTTATTATTCTAATGGATATTTATTTCATTTTTTTTGTTACTTAAGTCCTACATGTAAAAAGGATTAGAACTACAAACATACTTACAAATAAATTTATCATATAATATGAATTTATGATATTATAAATCCATAATTTATAACTATGGACTGCTGTAAGAAAATCTTGCAACAGTAAAAAAGATTACCTTTTCTCTACAAGCTTATTTTCACAGTAAAAACTTAGAGAAATTAGTGAACATTAGAAGCATCAGTATAAAAGTAAAATTTTTAATGAGTTGTAAATTATGGAAAAATAGAATGCTGTGCACATTTTAATAAGGAATTTTATTAATGCACATCTATAATAAATGGCTTTCTCAAACAATAAAATTAGAATAAAAGTTCTCATTATACATCTTTTAAAATGTCTTTAATACTATGTTATAATACTTAGTCTTTATAAATTTTCTAAACTTTGAAGAAACTTGCTAAGCAAGTTTTCAAATCAATAAATTATTTTTTAATTGATAAAATATTTTCCTATCCCAACCACTTCCACCCTTCTCAGCCCCAAGCTAATGATAAATGCAGAATCAAGTGCAAGAAGTGCAAGAAAAGACTTAATATCACTTTGAAACTTAGGCTATTCTCCTTTAGGTGCTGAAATTCTTTTTTGTAGAAATTCAGGAACTTGCATCCAAATGGGTTAAAGCCACTAACTGGTTAGCACTAACTTCCAATACCTGTGAAGTAGTTAGTGCCCAATTTGTTCCTTTAACATTTATTTCCTTTGTACCCAAAATCTTTGAGGTTTGAAATTAGGATTAATTTCTTAATCTTCATGTTGTAGTACTTATCATCTCTCTCATTAGTCTAATTTGAGTTAATTAGAATCTGTAGTTACTTCTCAATCTGTGTTATAGTAGAACAATTGAAAAGAGAGGCACAGACACAATTATGTTTTTTTTATTGTCTGGAGGAGACAGAAAGCCAGTGGGGCTTCCCTTATTAGGTTAATATCTACCTGACTTCAAAATGTTCCAATGATACAAATAGCAATGGGAGCCATTGCACTTTCCAAATTCCATCCCTCTTTCCCTTGCCCTACCCCTTACAATCCAATTAATTTAAAGGTGATGGAAGAAGAGAAATGTTCTACATGTCAAAATGACAATGTCCATTACATGATTTACAGAATGAGTAGTACGTGTGATAGTCTGGGGTGAATTCATGTTTTTACTTTTAAAATAAATTCCCTTTTTGTCATGTTTTATTAAATCCCCCTTCAAATCAGTATGGATGAAGCATGTGCCTAAATAATCTCTTTTGATGACAACAGTGGTTTGATAAAAATGAGATTGAAATAAATATAAAACGTTGTCAATCTATTACCTCCAATTCCTTGATAATCTGGCAGTTGTGGTGTGGTTTGATACCCCAAAATGAAACTTTGCTTTTGAGTATAGGTTATGAAGCCAACTTTTATTGTAAAGGTAAGACACTCCATTCTTCAAAATCTATGTGGTTTAGGCCTGGTCTGAACTTCAATGAACAAATGTGCTATTTATAAAAACATCAAAAGAAAGGCATACTATTTGATATAATTAAATATACATGCCAGTTACTGTAATCAAGTGAACTCTAAGGCTCCAATCCAATGACTGGAAATTAGTAACTGTTAAGAATATAATCAATATGAATGAGTCATTAATGTTTAACAAATAGAGGGGTTTTCTTAAAAAACACATAGGGACAAACAATATTCATTGTAAATGTAGAAAGATCTTAAATTTCACTCCTTAAGAAAATTCTAGTTGAAAATCACCAGGAGCCATTAGAACATGAATAAATGTAAAACAAATGAAAAACAGATTTTAAGGTACCAAGATCAGGTGGTAGGAAACAAAATAAATGTCAGCTACTTAAGAAATCTACATTGAATAAGAAACTACTAATACTCTTCCAAAAGGGATATTAAGGAATTATCTTAAAGATATTCTCCTCAGAGCCCTCTAGATTCATAAAAGCACTAGCTAAGTTGTTTTTTCCTTATGTTTAAATAAAATATATAGAGTGAAAACAGAGTTTATTATTAACTAAAAATAGATTTTAATTGACTCTAATGCAAAGTTGTTTCTCAAAGGTAGCTGTTATTTTCAGGAATATTTTCAAGGGAGAACTTTTTTCCATAGGCTCACTTAGATAAGTTGTGAGAACAAAAATTCTAATAAATAAATTAGATTTGGGGAACACTACATAGCCACTACTTTTTTTCACTCTTTTAAAACATATAAATTAAATAACAAAACATGATTAAATATTTTTATTAGAAACCAAAATTTTGATTGAATTTTAGAAGCCCAAAATATGGTTGAATTATTTCCTTTTATTATAATCTGTTTTTAGCCTATAAATGTTACATTAACTTTTAGTTGCAATGTGTATGTCTATGGGGCTGCCTCACAAATTATGAGTTGTAATTTTATTTGCAAAGGGAAAATGTGGTAATTCTGTGTTCTATTCCAATCCAAAGAGGAAATTCAATTCCATTTTCTCAGTTGTAAAATGAGGACAATACCTGCTTCACTTATCTCCTAGTATTACTATGAGAATACTGATAAAATATGTGTGAAAGCTGGGAGAATAATAAAACCTTTGGCAAATGAAAGGTGATACCAGAATTTTTACTGCGTATCATGTAGAAATATCAATGCACTCTATCTGGATGATTGGAGCAGAAAATAATGTTCTGAGAGTGCTTTTTATAATATTGCAATATTACATCTTGATGCAAACATGCAGAGTTGGCTAGCCCACATGCTGTTTTCGTGCCAACTAGGAAAAAAGAACCGCCTCCTCCAGGCAAATGAACGCCCTTGCCAGGACGATGACTTGGTGAGTAGGGTACAGGTTGGGTTTACTTAGGAACCCTTGTGTTGTAAACAACGTTTATAACTGTACACTGTGACTCAGCAAACATGCTTTAATTTAAAAACTCAGATTTTCACTAAAATATCAATCTAATATGGGCTGTGAACATTTACTAACAACTGAAACAGTGTCACAACCAAGGGGAAAGTTATGTCATATGTGGTTAAATTAGCTGTGGCTATACAGAATGAATACGCTCTAAAATACATGTAGTAACAATGGCCACAAATTTCCTAAAGTGCAAAATTTAAGTTTTAACTTCTATTTACAGTGTAGATCAGGGCTGTTCCACTGAAAATATATGCAAGCTATATCTGTCATTTAAAATTGTCTAGTAGCCACATTAAAAAATATTAAAACAAGTATATTTAAAAATTTTCAGTATTATATTTTGTATAACCCAATATATCCAAAATATTATTAATCCAACATGTAAAAAATAGAGAATTCATTACTTTATTTGTGTTTTTCTCCTTTATTTTTCATACTAAGTCTTTATGAATCATCAGATGTGCTTTGGAATTTTTTAAGGGATGGCACCAGAAAATGTAACAATTTTTTAAAAATGATGTTCAAATATAGAAGTAAATTATTAATCAAATTCCAAAAAGTAATATTTTAACAAAATACGTAGGTTTATATAAAAGATCTTGCAGAGTAATAAATGTCTACTTGGTTGAAATATTAATTTCCTATACTTGCTTATTAACTTACTCTGTGGATTGTCATCTTTTTTCATAAAATGACTTGTATATCTGTAATAGTCACATTCATAATTTTCTGTCTAAAAGTTAACTCAAATGTTGCCTCAATTAAAAAAAAAGCATCTCCTCCTATGCATCTTCTAACTTAATTGAACTTTGTACTGTTTACTTTCAAGGAAGGAAGGGGAAAACTCAATTTGTTTCTTACCCTTTCAGTACAGAAGAAGAATTTGGAGACTATGTTTGATGCTTTATATTACTATTTTTTTTAAGTTGCAACTTGGAAAATGAAATTATGAACAAAATTCTCAATATTCACACTCAACTACTCACATTCCTAGTCCCTGGGACAATGCAAGAATTGCAAAGAGCTACCAAGCATTTAAAAAATTAATGTTTATTGCAAAGTTTTATTGCACGATTTTTTTCTACTTTTACATCCTTCTTATATGTTCTGGAGAATGTCCACTTTTCAGAGATAAGTTTTATTATTTTGACGGGGAAAAGGTCCTTAAGGATGTGTTCTATTCTAATTATTTTGTACCACCTTAGTCACCATCAACTAATGAGATGAAACTCTTGAATATATGTTCTCTATAGGAAAGCAAATTTGAATGTAATAATCTTCCCCTCTCCAAGTAAATGGATAAATATCATTGAGATTTTGTATGTGTTTTTGCTTAACTGAGCTTGGAAGTTTTCATTAATTCCATTGTAAAAATATATGTTAAATCTGCACACCTAATAAACGTTTTAGAAATTAAATATTTCCATTTTTTATAATTCTATTTATTGAAAATATCTATACCTCAGTTTTCTAAAAGTATCCTGAAGTAACTTCCTTGTGTTTGACACTTTGATAAGATGAAAAAGACCGAAATTTTATAATAGACGATTGCATAAAATCATTTTCCTCAAAAGCGGTTATGGTGTTTTAAAATTACATACTGAAAAAAAAATCACACAGCAAGACTTCATTGTTCTATATGAATTTACTACCCAAAACCAGTCAGTGAGAAAGTGTCCAAAATACTGGGAGCAATTAACCATTAAAATTTTAAGTCTTCCTTTACTGAATCTTTTCATTTTGCAAAATCTATTCAGTTGTATAAACAGCTTTGTATCTGGACTTGACTTGTGATGAACTTGAATGACTTTTATGGGTACAAGACACAAACTGGTTCTACGTTCACAAATTGTTCTCCCTTCCGCTGAAAATTACACAGAGGGCTCATGTAATTTCCCTGAGAGAAAGCAAATGTCGTGTTATGTTCCTGTTCATGATGTCCTCTGAATAGAGAAGCATTGTAATATTTATTTCAGCAATGTAATTCATGTCACTATAAATATGCTGCACTGTCTAGTAACTCCGTGGAGAGGCAATGAACTGCAGTGATAAAGCAGTGTTCTATGCAGAGAATAATGTGCAAATAAGAAAAGCATGCAGCCTTATCTCTAAAGGAAAACAGCTTTTACAAGACAAATCCCACTGCAGATAGTTTGTTAATACACCTGACAATTTTTATACTAACATTTTATTGTCTGTAATGCTGCTTATAATAAGTAATACAGCAGTTAGGGTATAGAAAAACATACTGTTTCACATATTTTATTTTAACATCAGTAGTTAAATGGACTTTTTGTGTTCCGGCATATAAAAGGAAACTCCATCTTGATATTCTTTGCAAATCTGAGTTAACTAAATCTTTTTCCTATTTTGGTGTGCCTACTGGAAGATGTTTTTCATCAATGTATAATACCGTATTTAGCCATATAAATGTGAATATTTATTCATATGCATCACAAAGAATATGTCTACTTCTGTTTAGGTGTAAAAAATATTCTAGTTAAAGCATAATAATTCTTCATGATCTTTACTTAAAAAATACACCCAACCTTGTTCTTTTCTGAACATAAATCTGTTATGAGTTGCCACTTTGTATGTAAGGAAAGATCTACGTACTTCTACCAGCAGGATGACTGCTGGTCAGCTTTACCCCTTTACATTTATGTATCATTTTGGATTTTTGAGCCCCAGGATATAGTATGAGCAAGGGCAAAGATGGAGAGCTGGAGAATGTACTTGGAATTTTTGGGAACATTCTTTATTTTTCCCCTAAACTACTCTGGGTTCTTTGCTTGCAAATGCTAGGCTTGTCTCCTTGTTGATGAAATCGAGAGACTGAAAATATTGGGAACTGGGTACAAATGTGTGCTCCTTCCTCCCTCCTTTCCTGCCTCGATGCCCAGTAAAGCACACCACTCCTGCAGTGTCATGTAAAGACCATAACATGTTCTGCCATCCCGCATTTCACTGTTAACACGTGCTTCCCCCCTAAGTAAAGAGAAACAGATTAGACTGGGAGATATGTGGATTGCAGTGGTCCTCAAAGCCTGTCCCATGCCAGTAGCATAACAAATTCCTGGGGACTTGGTAGGAAATACAAATTCTTGGGTCTCACCCCAACCTACTAAGTTAGAAACTCCAACTTGTGTTTTAACAAATCCTCCAGGTGATTCTGAGTTTTGAGAACCTCTGGCATAGTGAAAGGCAATACACAATTGTCCAAAGTCACATAGCCAGAGGTAGAACCAAGAGCCAAGAAAGCATGTGCCCTGACTCCCAGCTCAGATCCACTTGCCCAAGACTCTGTGTATGTATATTATCAGGTTCCTCTTGCACTTGTCTTTAAGGATGATTTGGATAATTTTTGAAACAGAACTTTTCCAGGACTTTAATTGAAGGAATTAAAGACAGTGTGGATTTTTTATATTTTAATACCACAAAAACTAAATGAGAATATAATGAGTAATGTATACTTTTATTACATATTTCTTGACTTTGGTGATCCTATTGGAGATAATGGCTCTCTGATCAGACTTAACCATTTCTGTTTCTAGGAATGTTCTCCTACAATTGGGAAACTGAATATTTCAAAGTGCTCAACAAAATCTTTGTGAAGTTGGCTTCAGTGCTTCTGTTTGTGAAGTGAATCTTTTGTAGGACAACAGTGATGTATTAAACCACATTGATGTATTCAGATACCTTTCTTACTTTTCTTCATCTTGGTATCAGAAAATGCATCTAAAGTACACCAGTGAAATGGTATTCAGTTCTCTTGGCACTTTGAGACATTCT
Source organism: Balaenoptera physalus (assembly GCF_965194825.1). Classification (NCBI taxonomy): domain Eukaryota; kingdom Metazoa; phylum Chordata; class Mammalia; order Artiodactyla; family Balaenopteridae; genus Balaenoptera; species Balaenoptera physalus. The sequence continues at coordinate 46,755,607 of NC_138886.1, forward strand.
AATGCTTTAGTACTGTCTCATTTTATTAGTCTATAAACTTGTAAACACATAAATGAACTATGGGCACCATCATAATTGTTTTATTGTTTGCAGCTAAGATTTACTCTGCATCCCTCTAATCATAAAACAGATTCTTTCTCAATTTACTTCTGGTAATATCTATGTATTTTCATTTTATATATTGAAAAATGTTAACCTGGTGGTCTATCTTACCCTTCAAAATACTTAGGGATCTAACAAACTCCATTATTTGGGGGAAGAATGAATCATCTTTCCTCTCAAAGTTAATATCTCACAAATGATCATAGTTTGGTATAAGCATGACGTTTTCAAAGGGGGCTGCTACAGGAACTTTTTCATTACAATACAGCTTTAAAGACACTGTGTAATCTATTTCTAAAAAGTCACAAGTTGTGGAAAGAAGACAAGCTATCTGTAGTGATTATGCTTAACAGGTTTGGTTTCCCTATACCTCAGGTATTCCCACCCACCTCCTCGAGGGAGACTTTATGTTAAATACAATGAAATTATCATCACTCAGGGGCTTGCCCTGCCAAATATAATCCAGGTAAAACGCATTTGTACGATGCAGCCAAGTATATAACTTAGTGCGCTTATGATGGGATTCCTTTCGGTCTGTTAATTGATAGGCACAGCCAGAGGGATTATGTAAGTAATCAAGGGAATGAAATGCAATGCAGAGGGTGTAACTCTATCCCAGGCTGCAAAGCAAGAGGCAGCATGCACCTGACAGCGCGCTGGACTCAAGCGAGGTATCTAAAAATGGAAGCAGTTACTTTTTATAGTCCTGTTCCTCAAGGGGACCTACTCCACATAGTTATGTTAAGCAATCTCCCCACACTTCTGATGCTACCTGGGAGGTTCTAAATTGTTCCAAAGTTTGCTGCTCACAGCTCTCTTGGAGCAAACATTAGGCTTCTGAATTCAGTGTGCACTGTCTTCATAATAATTAAAAAAAAAAATCTGTTATGTGCCTAGTATACAAAAGGAATGGTTTCTTGCATCACTATCCCCCTTCCCCAGGATCATGATAAATGTTCATTCATGTAATTAATAATTATTCATTGGGGCTTCCCTGGTGGCGCAGTGGTTGAGAATCTGCCTGCCAATGCAGGGGACACGGGTTCGAGCCCTGGTCTGGGAGGATCCCACATGCCGCGGAGCGACTAAGCCCGTGAGCCACAATTGCTGAGCCTGCGCGTCTGGAGCCTGTGCTCCGCAACAAGAGAGGCCGCGATAGTGAGAAGCCCGCGCACCGCGATGAAGAGTGGCCCCCACTTGCCGCAACTAGAGAAAGCCCTCACACAGAAACGAAGACCCAACACAGCCATAAATAAATAAATAAAATTAAAAAAAAAAAAAAAATAATTATTCATTGAATACACCAACTTTAAGCCATGTGCTGTACTAGTGTCTGGGGACACAGTGCTACCAAAACACAGCTGTGTAATATCCAAGTGGATCTCACAGATTCATAGACACCCTAGTGTCTGGTAAGTTCTATGGTTAAAAGGCATTGGGTGCTTTAAGAGCCCAAATAGGGTTGGGGAAAGTTTCCCAGAATAAAGTCCTAGTATTACTAAGACCTGAAGTAGTAATTAATCAAGCAAAGAAAGAGAGCCGGAAGAGAGGAAATTATCATGGAAACATAACTTAGAGCACAATTTTATAATTATATGGCAACAAATCGCTAAGGTCATTAGGTCTAATAGCTGCCTTCAAAACAAACCAGTGTCTTAAAAGTCAAGAACATTTACCTAACCATTATTTCTCTAGTATTTTGCCAACTCCCTGAGTGGACCTTTTCCTGCATTTTCTTGCCCTTATAAATAACCCCACAGCATAGTGTCTGGAATATTGTAGGTGCTCAGTTAATATCTGATGAAGTATTATTTAAAATAATCTCCCCTTGTATAATATAGTCTAGTATGAATATAGGAAAACAATCAAATCTTTTTTCTAGAAAATTTCTGCACATATCTTTAGCTTCCTCTTAAGGGTAAAAAGCTTTCCTTAGAAAACTCAGTCACACAGGTAATATCCTACCACTAAGCATTCAACCCCAGGGTGCTGGGGTGTGGAGGAGGGAGTCTTTTAAACAGTAGCCTTTATCTTAACTATGAACGTTAGCATCAAACTAATTTAACCCCAGTCATCATATAATGACAAAGCACTTCGGACATGCCTTTCCCAGCATTATACAGGAGAAAGTGTTTCACCATTAAGCAACTATTCCTTGTTATCATATATCACCACATTTATGGAATCAGTCCTCCTCTTTACCTGCCTCAAAATGCAGTGTCATTAATGTGATGCCTAATTGCAAAAATATATATCTACAGATTTACTGCTTACATATCAAATATGTAAAAATCAAGAGGCTGTCTGGGACTTCCCTGGTGGCACAGTGGTTAAGAATCTGCCTGGCAATGCAAGAGACATGGGTTCGATCCATGGTCCGGGAAGATCCCACATGCCGCGGAACAACTAAGCCCGTGTGCCACATCTACTGAGCCTGTGCTCTACAGCCCGCGAGCCACAACTACTAAGCCTGCGTGCCACAACTACTGAAGCCCGCGCGCCTAGAGCCCGTGCTCTTCAACAAGAGAAGCCACCGCAACGCGAAGCCCGCGCACCGCAACAAAGAGTAGCCCCCGCTCACTGCAACTAGAGAAAGCCCGCGGGCAGCAACGAAGACCCAACGCAGCCAAAAAAAAGAGGCTGTCTGCATCTTGACTTTTAAACCAAGATTGCTTCAGGGGAAGTTGAAAGTTGCTTAATACCAACTGCTTTCAGCAATACAAGCTGATGATTAAGGATTTAATAATCTGCAACCTGGTAGAAGGATGGGGATCTATTGGTCTATTCACATTATATTTAACGGAGAAAACTTTAGTCAGTAATTCCTTAAACACTTGCATACAAAATTATTTTTAAGTAGGGAAAACTCATGTTAATGTTTCATTTGCTCTCTTTAGATATGTCACTTGAGTCAGATTGTTATCATCTATGGCAAATCAGTACCTTAATGAGCACCTTGGGAGTATAAAGTGCACATCGAATTGTGCATGATGAAGACTGAAAGGCAGGCCCATCTAGTCCAAAGCATTGTTTCCCAGCTGGAGACAGAGAGGACTTGAGAGCCCAAGAGCCTGCACCTGTTCAGGGTCCCACTGCTGATTTTTGGAGGGCTGGAATGGGGACCCTGGACTCCCACATCAAGTCAGGGCTCTCTTCCCTTGATCCAGCATCTCAATTTTTTGTTTAAGATTCTCCCAGTTGGGGCGATTACTAGATTGTGAACTGTATCTCAATTCTATGTTAGGATTTTCCAAATTGGAGTGATTAATACATTGTGAACTTCTGAAGAAAAATTAAAAAGCCATTTGCAAGGAATATCTTTACATTTTGATTACCTATTACAGTCATTGACCTCTGCGGAGGATAGTTTATTAACCTGTTTTTTTTTCCTACTGCCAGTAATTAGCTAAAATTTCACAAATGCATGTGAATTTGATATATAGTTTGTGTTCCCTAGTAGGTACATATACTCAAATTAACCCTTTTCTGGAAAGGTTTTGAGGCTAATTCTTAAAGTAATCATTGACTAACTTTTACAGATTGTTTGGTTAGTTGGTAATTCCTGTGATATATTAACCCAGGTTGTCTATTCTGTCACTTCCTGACCTATAGAAGGTATCTAAATTAGGGACGAATTATTTTTTCTCTCAAAGCCTTTTTCTCTTAATAGAATGACTTGGTTCAGAACAGGCTCAGGCAATATAATTTATGGTACACAGTCTCCTAAAGTATAGAGCAAAAAATAGGCCAATGGATCTTCTAACATCATCCAGGAGCCTGGGAAAAAGATACCTAACAGTAGATCCTCTACTACATCACTATGAAGTACACAGGCGCAAAGAATTGAAAAGGACTTGTGATTCTGAACTTGGGACTATTCCTAAGAAATCACAGTTATACTGAGAATCCTCCTTATTAAGCACTCTCACCTTAAGACTGATGGAGCCAAAGCATCATTATCCAACCACACCATTGACAGCCAGATTTGGAAAGATATCTGAGAAGAGCACTCTGCTGATGATAACAGAGCCCTGGCATTCCTCCTTAAAAGTTGTTCTTAGATTCCGTATATATGTGTTAGCATACTGTATTTGTTTTTCTCTTTCTGACTTACTTCACTCTGTATGACAGACTCTTACTCCATCCACCTCACTACAAATACCTCCATTTCATTTCTTTTTATGGCTGAGTAATATGCCATTGTATATATGTGCCACATCTTCTTTATCCATTCATCCGATGATGGACACTTAGGTTGCTTCCATGTCCCGGCTATTGTAAATAGACCTGCAATGAACATTTTGGTACATGACTCTTTTTGAATAAAGGTCATGAAGAACCTAGTGGCAAGACGGGAATAAAGACACAGACCTACTAGAGAATGGACTTGAGGATATGGGGAGGGGGAGGGGTAAGATGTGACAGGGTGAGAGAGTGGCATGGACATATATACACTACCAAATGTAAAATAGATAGCTAGTGGGAAGCAGCCGCATAGCACAGGGAGATCAGCTCAGTGCTTTGTGACCACCTAGAGGGGTGGGATAGGGAGGGTGGGAGGGAGGGAGACGCAAGAGGGAAGAGATATGGGAACATATGTATATGTATAACTGATTCACTTTGTTATAAAGCAGAAACTAACACACCACTGTAAAGCAATTATACTCCAATAAAGATGTTTAAAAAAAAAAATAAAACATACTTGGCCTTTTTATAGAGGCTCACATTTAAAAGTCTTGGACACCACAGTGGATTCTGGGTCCTGACCAAGAATCAGTTGCTTGACAACCAAATCCTGCAGCCTCAGCTAGTCTGAGGAGGTAGTCTTCTCCTCTTAGGGCTCTTAAATCTCTCTACAACTCTAGGAAGGCAACTCCAGAAAAATATGTGAAATCAATCAATCAATCAATCAATCCATGACATAACCACATTTGCAACTGGTATTAGCAAGTGTCATCAGTTTGGTAATTATCACTATACTTCTGTGCATGTTTTTTTTCTGCTCCTTAAGGTATTTGAAGCATTGGATGGGTGAAATCCGTGATTTTATTGAATGTTTAGAAGAGTATGATTAAATGTTTGCAATCAATGCTTAAGCATTTGGATAATTTAATTTGTTAAATGTGTAAGTTTTGATTTATTCATCTTAAGCAGCATGTAAATACTTAGAAGAATATCAATCATTTATGTTTAATGTTTGAAGGACGCTTAAATCATAATATTAATGAAATGGACATTAAATTAAAAAAAAAAGTTGTTCTTTGACTTAGTCATGCTGTTTCTTTTTCAAGAATCTACTATTATATGCCTAACGCCATGACAGTTATTTCTCAGAGATGATTTCTTTCAGTAACATTCATTTTTTTCCCAGAAAATACTTACTGAGCTAATGTATGATGTGATAGGATATTTTTCATATATCATATTTACTATAGTATATAATATATTTTATATCATATAGGGATAACTGAAAAAATTTCTTGAAATAATACTGACCTTTACTACATGCAGTACACTCTAATATATTATATCCTACTGAATTTTATTTTTAAAAATGTAACAGAGAAGTACAAATCTGACTCCATATTGGATCTATTCTTTTAGCTCTAACCTTTGTGCTCTGTTGCCTGTGCTTAGTTATAATGGCTTTGCACCTTTGTAAAAGAATGTTTGCCTGAAATAAACATGATAGCCCATCCTCAAGGCTCTGCCTCCCAGGCTTGACCTTTAGAGGTATAACACTTTTCATTCACACAGAGATTAAAAAAATTGCAGAACAGAGAATAGCGTTCGTCTTGTTAAGAGTTTACAGGAACACCATGACTAGACCTACGTGGACAGCTGCAAGAGCAAAGGATTATCACAATCCCTTGGGGGTCTGGCCAGCGCCAAGAAGTCTGCAACAGCCAGCCACACCCCCTCCCCTTTTAGTGTAAAAGAGGCATGAATTCTAACTCAGGTAAGATGGTTCTTTGGGACACTCGTCCATCATTTTCTCAGTCTGCTGGCTTTCTGAATAAAGTCTCCATTCCTTGTCCCTACACCTTGTTTCCTGACTTAGTGGCCTGTTGTGCGGCGAGCAGTACAAGCTTGGACTCGGTAATAAAAATGCTTATCTTAACCCACTAAACTGATATCATTTACATTTTAGTTGGACAATTAATTTGGCTTATTATTTGATTTGTCATTTGAAAAATACTGTTTCAAGCCATATTAAAATTTGAAAGCCATTTAAAAATGATTTGTAAGCCTTGAAAATGATTGGGGGATTTTGAAGCTGTTTAAGAGTTCTTAGCAAAGAAATGGAGTGATCCTTTGGTATCTTATTTTATTTTGTGCCCAATTAACATTTTAATTAAGGGTAACAAACAATAATTAAACAGATGACATTTAAATTAATTTTCTCACTATAAATAGTCTGATGGAAATTATTGTAAAATCTGATCTAAATATTTCTCATCACAAAAACAGTGACCTCAAACTACCTATGATCAGAAACATCCCCCCACTTTTTTCAGGCTTTATTAAAATATAATTAACATATAACATTGTGTAAGTTTAAGGTGTATGACATATTCATTTGATACATGAATATATTGCAAATGATCACCATTATAGTGTTAGCCAACACCTCCATCAAGTCATATAATTACCATTTCTTTTTTGTGTTGAGAGCATTTACGATCTACTCTTATCAGCTTTCAAGTATACAATACAATATTATTAACTATAGTCACTATGCTGTACATTAGGTCCCCAGAACTTATTCATCTTGTAACTGGAAGTTTGTACTCTTTGACCAACATCTCCCCTCACCTCCCCGCCGGCCCCTGGTAACTACCATTCTAGTCTCTATTTCTCCTTTTGGTATTTTAAAAGAAAATTCTGCCTGTGCCATGGAGCATGACTTGGAAGGAATGGAGACATCCCAGGTGTCAACCATCTGTACAAGAGCCTGCAACTTCACTGAGTAGCAGAGGGGCATCTGCCTCTCCTTGTCATGACTTGGCCCAGATGTCCTGGGAACAATTGGAAGGCTAGGGTTTTAAGATGGTGATTTCCACGTGAGCAGCAGTCAGACCAAGAAAATAAGGAACTGAAGCAAGGGGATTATGAAATCAGTCCAGTCTTTTGGAGCTGGAGTTTAGAAACTTCAGGCTATAGAATCTAGTTGCATGATAGCCATGTGTACTTTGTTATCCAAATTACTTAGTATTTTAGTCACTAATGTGTTCATTCATTTAAGATGTATAAAACAATTACTATCTGTCAAGACTGTGTTAAGTGTCAGGGATTTAAAAAAATAAGGCTAGTTCCCGGTCTTAAAAGAGATCCACACATCTTTCCCTGGAGGAAAACAAATCTTATGTTTTCTGTATTTATTTCTCTTTTGCTCTTTCTATGTACTTAATAAAAGTCTGAAAATCTAGCCTGGCTTTGTTGTAGTGAGAGGAACCTATAGTATCAGGAAAAACCAGAACCACTGGAAAGGGGAAACTTGACAGAACAAATCTGGAGCCACTTGGTTCAAAATGGACCTCTCTATGGAGACTTTGCTTCCGGTAAAAAAATCTTTTGAGGTTCTGGATTTTGTTTGAGAGAGTTGGCATTCCCTTAATCCTACATTATAATCTTAGTATAAGCCTTTTCAAGCATGTTAACTATTAGGAAAATCAGTTGTTTATCACAAAGAACTGAAAGATGAATGAATGACACTCTCCATTATTCATCAACACGTCTCTCTAAATGTGTTTAAGCTATCAGCGAGTAATGCTGGCAACAGCTGAAACAGGCTTACAGAATACTAAGGGACATAAGATAAAGATCTGAGCAGTAACATAGAACAGAGGTAGGGTTATTCAAAGCACACTTTCCTCCAAACTCCAGCACACACAATAACTCCCTCTGTGAGTAGCAGTCTTCCGTGAAAGATCAAAGAACTAACACTTGAGACTATATCAAGAAATCTAGTCGTTAAAGAGCCAAAAATGTAGATCAGAATCTTCTTTCAGATTAACTCAGGATATGAAGCAGAAGAAAATGGGCAAAGTATCTTTCTAGTGAAGTGAGGAAGGAAAACGTAAAAGAAAAGAAGCAGTAATCTATAGTTCAAAGTAGACCCCTAAAATATGGGACAATCAAATATTGTATGTATTTTGGGTCCCTGTAGACTGTCTCATCCCCCACCAAGTTGCTGATTATTTGTCCCACATTCCTGAAGATGATAAAAACACTATAGAAAATTTAAAGTGCTAACTGAAAAACAAGGAAGTTCTGAAAACTGTTCAATAATCCTGGTAATTATCACTGCAGGGAGACTGGATTCAATGGCAAACCATTCTTGGTCTCCCGTTTGGCCCAAATAATTGGGACTCAGTACTTTTACAGGTAGTTTATGATATCTAGTGAATAGTTCTTTACTACTTCTTTAACTTGCAAAATAAAATGGTAAAATGAAATGCTCACTATGGCACTTTCCAGCCTTAAGACCTTATATGTTCAAACCTTTTGAAAGGATACACCCACTTGATTATATATATATATATAATAAAAGGAAAGATTTTGTCGGTAGAGAACACATCCTAACTGTGACATTCCTGATAGATGGCACCACAAAATGGGTCTCATAGACTTCTGAATCTATCTTGATGGATAATTTAGTATGCTAAATAAAAGCCCCAACTGGGAATGTGACTTATACAACATCTGTTGACAAAGACCACTTCTTTAACCTGAGAAAAATGCAGTTTTCCCTGGATTTAATCTACGTGTAAGGTTTGACCTTTAATTTCTTGCACAGTGAGTCAGCATTATTTGGTGCTGCTAAGGAGTGTAAACTAATTTCCACACTTGCTGTTATGCAACCCATAGCTTTATCTTTTCCCTTTGCATTCTCATAACCTTGAATCTCATCACAATCCCAAAAGCACTTGTACATGGTCTTTTGTAAAAATGCATACACCCTGTGTGTACACCTGAGGTCTTGTTTATATTTGGTTACTGTGGTGGTAACCATAGAGCACTTTTGGGGTAGGTGTCGCTGTCTGCATAAAAACTCAAATTCAACCTTAACTTATATACCCCAGAACCTAGTAAACACAGTGAATTCCATGGTGCTACATTATTTTATATGTAAACAGTGCCTCCTAGAATTCTATGACTTTTGTGGCCTTAGTGGAGATAATCACCTCTTTCATAAAGATTTGAGGGAGCCAGTGGGGGGCTTGCTCTGAGAGAGAGGACACATTGTAAAAAATTTCTGAATGTGCTTGATAATAATAGTTCAAGCCTTGCTAAAATGGTTGTCTTCTGTTCTCTAACAATTATTTTGTGGATATTCATGAGAGGAAAACATGAAAGAAATCAGAATGTTATTTAAAGCATATTATTTCACGAACATATAATACCCTAGTTTATCTAAAATGTGTGAGTCTTAAAACAGCAGTTCCTCTATCAGCAGGTCGAAATATAGAGTATTGCATAGTAGCCAGGGGATCCAAGTCCAGAAGGAAATAGTTTTAATATACGGAATTATTCAAGCCTATAATCTCTTGGATTGTTATATAACATTTCACTCCACTATTTGGAAATGTTTCCAAACCACAGAATGTCTTCAGCATTGCAAATAAGTTACTATGCCAACATCTGCCACCCTGTTGAGCCGCATTATAAGATGAGTTCCCTTAGTACCAATTATTTTTTGAGGGACTAGATTCACTTGGTTGGAAACATCATGCTTTCAAAAACCTTTTAACACAGAAACCTGCGATCTCATTGCATGCATGCTTTCAGTCAATCAGCCTGTGTTTATTCGGACATTTCCTAGGAGGTACAGGACTGGGTATAGTAGAGAGAGTAAAGACAATTAAGAAACAGTTCCTGTCCTCCAGCTGCTCAAAGTCTAGGACAGAAAACAGATAGATAATCACAACCATAAAACAATATGATTAAGATAAGTGCAAGGTGCTCTAGTAATAGAAGGGTTAGCAACTGACTGGTGGAGCCTAGAAAGACTTGAAGAAGTAAAATTGAAGCTGGAAATTGAAGGTAATATTTAAGCCATTCAGAGAAGAGGAATTAAGACTTTCATGGTAGAGGGTGCAACATTATAGATTATAGAAACTTAAAAGATTAAAATATTAAGAATATTAAGGCAATGACAATTTATATGGCATGGATGGTTTACAACTTGAAATATGTTAGGGAATGTATGGAAGATGACAGGGAAGGTAGGATGAGTCTTTAGTCTGGTGTACCTATGTACCAGGCAAGAAGGCTGGACTTCATCTCGTGAGAAACTGGAAGCCTTTGAAGGTTTTTTGAGCAGGAAACTAGAGACATGATTATAACTTTATTTGAAAAAGATAATTCTGGTGGCCATATTTAATGAACATCTATTAGTTTTCAGTCAGTCCTACCACCCTTAGTTTGGAATACTGCCCCTTCCTTGCTCCTTGTGATTTTGGAAGTAGTAAGCAAGGGTAGTAAGCAAGGGTTTCCACCTCTCCACCACGGGGTTGGGCACATGGCACAAGCTGGCTAATCAAACTGGCCCAGGAGTGAACCCTGACCCATGATAGCTTAATAGAAATCTTTGGGGGTTGGGTGGGTGGATGACATACATGCTAGTGGTCATCATGCTTTTTCCTCTAGAATTTCTACCTAAAAGACTTAATCATGTGAGCCTGTGGCTCCTTGGCTATCTTTGTCACTACGTGGACAGAACCTGACCAAGGAGGCCAATGGTGAAAAAAGCAGAGCTGAGGGATGGAAACAGAGACAGAATTCTGATGGCATCATTTGAACACCTGTATCTAGCTATGCTTGAAACCAACTCTCTTCTTCAGTTTTTTTATTTAATAAATTATATTTTGTTGTTTATTTCATAAACATAATTTGAATTTGGTTTCTGTATTTGTAGTTGAAAATGTTCTCACTAATGTACAGGATAAAAGTCAGATGAAAGTGGAAGAAGAGAGATGTACTTATAGGAATTAAAGTAATCTACATGAGTGATGATAAGGGCCTGAACTAAGACAATGGCGCTAAAGAAGAGAGGCTATATCCAAATGTATGCATCCCGAATGGACACGCTTCAGTGACTTATTAGACGTGTGAGGGAGGAAGGGGAGAGGGAGAACGAAGACTGACAGATGTTATCTATGAAGCACTCTCCACCATTATTTCTAAGCAAGTGAAAGGTCCCATTCTTAACTAAAATGAATGATTGAAGAAGCAGGATGTGCTTTAGTTTTCCTTGGGGTTCAGTCCAAGGAAATTTGTATAGTTTATTGCACCCTGGTGAATAGCCAATGTGAAGAAACAGAGGCTGTGTGTGCATCTCCTCCTCAGTACTCTGGGAGTCAGGTTCCAAGCTTAGTGTATTGTAATTAGCTAACATAGCACTTGATGTTCCTTCATCTAAAAGCTGGGCGCTGTCAGCTGTGACCTGCCAGCTAAGCTGAGTGCTATGAAAGGATGAGGATGACTCACTGTGCTCTGCTTCTATGCCTGCCACTGCTTTGAATGAGATAGAAACTTAAACCCTCATCTTTGAAGCCAGTCTTTGCGGGTAACTCTTGAGCAGAGCCGTAATTCAATCTCTAGTTCCCAGAGGTATAAGTGATGTTGTTTCAGAGAGATGATGCCACTTCTGTGCCAAAATGCAGCTGGAAGAGGATCTTGTGTGATTTGTCCAGTATGATGGAATGAAAAAAAAAAAACAAGAAAAAAACAGACTAAGTAGGTGCTTAAAATAAATGTTACTTTAAAAAAGAAATCAAGTTATACAGTTATCTAGTCTAAATCTGTAACCTATAAAGAGCACATTCAAATTTTTATGTAAAGCACCAAGACTTCAATATAAAGAGAATGCGCAGGAGGCCCACTCATGAAGAGACATGCATAATACACAGACTCAAGGAAACTTATTTAGCCTCATGGGCAATCAAATAAATGCTTACTGAAACTTAACCAAAGTACCTTTGCATTACTAATAACTCGGAGGCAGGAAATTAAAATGTTAAAATGAAATCATGATTTTGGAATTGAGTATGGCAATATTTAACTTATGGTATTTAAAACCATAAAATATCATTCCTCTTACTCAATATTCCTACTCTTGGGATTATATCCTTAGGATATTATTCAGCAGAAGAAAAAGATATGTACATAAAATGTCCATTATAACATTCTCTGTAGTATCAATATATTGGAAAAAGTTTAACTGACCAATAATAGGGAATGGATAAGCAAAAATGCTGCAAAAAGGTATATAGGCACAATGTTATAAAACAATGTGGAAATATTGAAAATAAGATAACTTCTGAAATAAAGAAGCAGTATTTAAAATTGAATATACACTATGTGAATGAAAAATGTGTATTTGGACAAAGACTAAGTTGACTCAAAGAAAACAGAAACAAAGTAATGCATGTACTGAAACTTAATTTATGACTGAGATTAAAAGAAGGACAAAAAAGGAGCTACTCAATAAATAATGCTGTATGACACACAGACAAAATCAATTCCAGCTAGTTAAAAAACTTTAACGTGAAAGGTAAAATTTTCAACCTTTTAGAAGATAATCTAGGAGAATTTTTTTCTGGCTTCAGAACAAGGAATAACTCCTTAAATCATACATTAAAAGCACTTACCATAAAAGAAAAGTGATACAATTGACTTCATGAAAATAAGAAACTTCTGTTCATCCAAAGACACCCTCAAAAGAGTAAAAATACAAACCACAAATTGAGAGTAGATATATGTAACACAAATAACCCACAAAGCCCTAGTATACAGACTACAGGAAGATTTAAAAATTGGGTGAAAGTCATGAATATATATGCTTCACAAATGAAGAAGTATGACTAGCCATTAAACAAACTCGTTAATAATCAAGCAATTTTACATTACAGTCACACTGAGATATGCTTCATTCCAGCGTTGCTATATACAGCTGCACGGATCACCCACTGCTCCACTCCAGGGAGCACCATCCTTACGAACTCAAATATGAGTGTCGTCCCCTTGAAGCTGTGGAATGCACTGGCTCTGTTTCACAACCACTAAACTGGCAAAAAATCAAAAGTCTGCCATATCAGCAAGGATGTGAAACAATGAGAATCTCAGTTACTCCTTACTGACGTGTAAATTGGTTCAACCCCTTTGGAGAGCAGCTTGTCATTATCTAGGACAATTGATGGCAGGTTTAGAGTAGGAAGAGGAAAGAGTGTTGACTAGTGACAAACAGAGAAATGAGCAGATATTAAAAATAAAAATGTGAAATGGCTCTAATCAGGATACATTTTTTTCCAGATGTCTTTAGAAGCCTGGCAGCAGAAGTGAGGAAAGCAGATCAAGACAGGATAAAAAACCGTCAAGACAGATGGGGCTAAAGGTCAGGAGGGCACAGATAGGGTGAAGTTGAAATAATTATCCAGGCTATCCTTGTTAGTATATAGGCAAAGGCATAGGCCAACATACTATGACCTGTGGACCAAATCCAGCTTGACTACCTATTTTTGTAAATAAAGTTTTATTGAAACACAGTCACATCCTTTCATTTCTGTGTAATCTATAAGCTGCTTTTGCTCTACAACAGTGAAGGTGAATAGTTGTGCAGAAGCCTATGGCCTGTTAAGCCTAAAATATTTACTATCTCACCCTTACGGAAACATTTTGCTGACCCCTGGACCAAAACATTAGGAAAGTAAAAAAAAAAAAAAAAAATTAGAGTGCTTGGTAAAATTTTAAAAATACATTTTAATGAAACAATGAAAAGATTATTGATCTCTATCATGGAAGAGAATTACAGAATTCATGTACGTAAAGTTAAAGCTAAAATGCAAGATAACACAGTCCAGAGTGTGTTCATGCCAGTGGTTGCCAACCTGATATCAAGTTGTGATTAAGTTTAGCAGACTTTTTGATCTCTAGTAATCATAGTGGAAAATCTGGAACAGAAGGCCAAATACTCCCTATGAATTGACAAAATTCTACATCATGTGGATGTAGATATAACTGACTCAATTAAAAAGACCAAAAAATAAATGGTGAGAGATTGAGTTTTGCTACTAGAGTGTTTGGGTATTCAATTGCTTTTGATGACTCCTGTAGTTATGACAATAGTTTACAACAGGGGTATCCACTCACAGATGTATTTGTCAGGGCAAGACTAAACAATTATAAATGATTTCCAAAAATCCAGATAAAAACTGTCCTTGTCCCTCTCCCATAAATGTTCCTATGAGTTCACTTCAGGTTTGCAGGGGAGCCCAACTCCTTGAGGTCATTCATAAGCCAGATTCCTTTGAAGTCATTGTCATGCTACCCCTTAGGCACTATCACCAGTTGACACTGTCACTGTCACTTTCACTCTGGTCAGGACTGAATTCCCACCTCATCTAGCTTCCTGCTGGTAGAAAAGGAAAGAGGAGATAGAAGAGGTATACTCGATGCCTGAAGTCCTAGACCAAACACTGGCACACATAACTTCTGGAACTGTGCCATGCACTCACATGTCAGCCTCAAACCTATTATTATGGAAGATGAGAATAATGGATTTTGGAAGAGAAGTAGCAGCCTCTCTCTCTCTCTCTGTCGAGGAGTAGTAGCTTTCTGTCTAGTAGAAGAATGCCAGCCCAATCGATGCAGAGATGTAAATAATATGATTCCAAGTGTGGAGATGATAAGGTAACCTATTCATAATATTTGCTTGAAAAAGAAGTCCATAAAAATTCTTCAGGGTTTTCTACTTTTAAACTGCATTATGAGAGATATGCAGAGATCTTTTCTCTCTTTCGCTTGGGGATGAGAGGAGGAAATGTAATATTTTTCCAGTCACTGAAACTTCTATATATTTAGTTATTCAGAACATGAAAATAAAGTTGGCAGAATGACAATGTGGTCACAGAACAAATTAACCTCAACCTAAGATAACAAAAACTGGCAATGCAAAGCTGCCACAAATTAAGAATACTGGCCCGGTGACATGGTCATGGTCTCCTTGCCTCTCAAGGCAAATAAACAAAGTTTCATGGGAAGTATCCTCCTATATTAACCAAAGAGGAACACCAAGTCTCTTGTTTTATGAACTGGGTTAACCACAGTCTCATGAATGGAAACTATGGTGCTGATGACTTTCTGAAAATTCTTTGGACCAGGTGTGCTGGTTGGGGACCCTGGTTCTTAACTGTAATATGAATATTTTATCTGTGGCAACTCAAGTTGAACCATTGCTCAGGTAATCTGGAAGCAATAAAACATTAGCTGTTCAGAGGATGAATACTGGGTGGGCTACACCCAAATCAAAGTACTTCTCTAACATCAATATCAATAATTTACAAAACTTTAAAATGATTATGAAATATTTTATTATGTGCAAGGCACTTCCCTCTGAACCACATCTGATACAAAGCTGAGTGAGATGGGCCATTTCCTCAATTTATAAGCTGCTGGAAGAATGAGCAAGCGTATGTATGGGAGCTAAATTAAGAGATATATCAAGGTATTAACACATTTCTATAGGAGGTGGCAAGTCAAAGAAGGTAGGGACTAAATTGATTTGGAATGGTGAGTTGGGAAGGACGAGGAAGACAGTAGGACTCTGAGGATATTATTGACCTCACGAAACCTTGGTTTTTTCATCCATACAATGGGGAAAATAGTACTTTCAATCTAGATTTATAAAGCACTTAGAATAGAATTAGGTTCATAATCACTTCAGTTGTCATTGTTGCTGTTTTTGTTTTGGCTAATGTAATTTTCTGAAAGTTTGATTTTGAATAATGAACAGAATTCCAATAGTTTAAAATGCTGGAGTGTAGAATTCTAGGCAGATGAAATGGAATCATCAGCTACTGGATACTTCATTGGTATGAATCCAGACTGCAACAGGATTTAGTATGGATTTACTAAGCAAAATGCCTTTCTAAGCCAGCTGCCTAAAAGAGACTTTGAAACACCAAGGTTTCTGTGTCCTTGAGTCTACACTTACAAAGAAGGATTTAATTTACTCAGTTTTATGAATTTCCTATTTTACACTTTTGAGGGAGAATGCCACTAGTCTCTTTCTATATGTTGACTGGGGTAAAAGAACTTGTCCATGCACATATCAGTGATAGCCCAGATATGGAGGTACATAAAAAAATAGCTATAAGGTCAGTCCTCACTCAAATGGTAGTTGAAATAAAAAAGTTACATAATGTTAATTCTGATACCGTGTAATGGTACACTGGGGTCAAGTGGTAAGGAATGAATAACTTGCAATTCTATGGAACACAGTGGAATCTCTGTATGCTGGTACTTCTTAAAATCCAAAGAAAGAAACAATTTTTGGCATTAGCTGTGTGCTTCTTGAAATTTTGCAATTTGGGGACTGAATTGGAAACCTAACTTCATACTTGGGGGAAAAAAATCTCTTAGAAAATCAAATAGTTAATCCACAGTAAACTTCCCAGTGTTCTTCTAGGACTTTGAACTTTTGAAGTCCATTTTTTTTGGAGAAACAGTTTGCATCGCCCACAGGTAATGTTAGGAGATTATAAATGCTTAGGGAGTTCATGACTCTCTTATTTAAAAAATTAGTCTTCATACAGGAACATGAGGGAGAGAAGTGTGCCATTGCTTTTTTGCCTAGGAAAGTTGTATCCTGCAAGAAACAACCCCCAATGGTTTAGAGGGAAGCTTTGAAATCTGGGTTCAGGACAAATCATGACACTATTGCCTGAGGGAAACCATTTCCTATGTTCACACACCATTTGTTTTTAAAATGTTTAAACTCCACGTTCTAAATTGCTGTTCAGTGCTTTAAAGTCATAGTAGTCTGACTTCAGAGAGAAAAGAATTCCCGATTCCCAGATTGTTGTACAAACCCTTTCCAAAACTAATCAGGGCAACTTAGGAAAGATTTTGGATTAATACCGACTCTTGTTTTATTCTTTGAATGAGGGGGAACTTGAGGCAAATCATTCTTTATCCTTCAGAAACAACAAGAAAAATATACAAATTTATCCTTTTAGAATATTGAAGTGTTATCCAATACATGCTAATCATTATTTATGTTGTCACAATATCTAAGAAATGAAACTGAAACAATAGGACACGGGAGCAAAATATTTTAAATGGCATGAAACTCATATTTCCCCAGGGCAGCCATTCCTGGGTCAGTTTGAAAGTAATACAAACAGTTTCTCAGGCTTTTAGTATCCATGGTATTGCAAGGTCTACAGCCTCATCAAAGAATCATCCATTAACTGGTATATCCTTGGGTTGTCACATGTGGTCAGTAATAAGTTTCTATCTGCTTCCTCTGTATATTTTTAAAATAATTTATTGAGGTGAGATTTTGACAACATGAAATTAACCATTTTAAAGGGAACAGTTCAGTGACATTTAGTCCATTCACATGTGCTGCAGCCACGACCCTTATCTAGGTCCACAACGTTTCCATCACTCCAAAGTAAAACTCCTTCCCCATTAATCAGTTTCTCCCCAGGCCCTGGCAACCACCAGCTCACATTCTGTCTCATCTGTTTCCCGTTTCGTGATCTGTTCCTTTTAGTGAGGGTTCTTACCAGGCTTTTGCTGTCCATAAAGTCATCTGAGAGCACCCGGCTGCAGCCATTTACAGCTAAAGAAAAGCTGATCTTAGAGCCAAGGACACAATCTCTCTCTTGGTGGTCACTAAGCTGCCAGTAACAACCCTCTGCTGCCTGAATGCTCTCCTATCTCCATGGCTACCCTACCTCCTGGGCATTGCATGGGCTCTACATCTCTGCTGCCATGACTGACACGGTGGAGTCTTCAAAAATACCAGTGATAATGTATTTTCTGGGTTCATTCATGTACCAAAGCCACTGTGGGGAGAATCTTTCTCTCTCTCTTAACTCTTGCATTTCTCTCTATCATGTAACAGATAAATTAAATACCCCTGGAATTTCTTTGGGTCTGTGGGAGAATGACTTGTCATCAATTAACAGTTTTTTATTCATTAATTTCAGCCTACTCTCTCCTTACATTATGATGAAAACCCCTGTCTGGGAGAAGGGGTGCTGAGTTAGGAGCAAATCTCAATAGCAAATGGCAAGTTGTGATCAGATTCAACCCTCATCTCTGACAATCAAAGCATTACTATAGACCTCAGTTTGTTTCTCTGGTGCTATCCTCACTTAGAGGTATTCCCAGGAAGATCTTAGCCCTTCCTTTAAAAATGCTCCTGATGGGTCAATATGATCAGTATTCTGGACACATTCAAAATATCTCAACACTGGTAGATTTTAGCTTGAGTTTAGGTTCAACCTGGAACTCTAAGTACAAGTATTAAACTTAGTATTGGAGAGATAACAAACTAATATGATCTTGTATGATTTTGTAATTTTAATATAAATTGACTAAAATTTTCTATAAAAGGGAAAAACTGAAAAAAAAAAAGCTCCAAATCAGGAAAGAGGTTTCTATACACATACACCTTTATGCTTGTAGCTAATAATAAACAATATATACCATATATAAGAGGGTATGAATATTTTCTTATATTGATTGACATTTATTAAAAAAAGTTTCTCAAAAATATGTGCAAACAAAAAATGAGCAAGTGTAAAAATCTAGTAGTCTTATGAACGAACTAGTTTTTTTTAAAATGACTGTGCTCTTTTTAGAAAAATAATTTCCATTTCACTCGTTATAGCAGGCTAGATCATGGGGAAATTCTCCTTCTAAAACACAACTGAAAATGCAAGATAAAAATATAATAAGTAACTGTCGAATGCATACTTGGCTCAATAAGAAAGTAAAAGAAAAAAGTTCCAGAAGCCAAAAGAACAGAGGAAACTTAAAATTGAGAGGTAAACAAACTGTTCCTGCTCTTGAGAATGTGCTGCCTTGATAGCCAAAGGGTTTAATAGCCAAGTAAGGAGAGCAGTCAAGGTTGCAGGAAGAGGAGGTAGGAACTAAGACCCCACATGGCTGAATGGCTTACATTCACTAAAGAATGTAATAGAAAAATATGCCTTTTGAATCACTGGATGGGGAGGCAACAGCATGGTCAACAGCTCCTTAGTCTAGGCTGTGGGTGTAAAAAAAATTTCTTCCTTCTTTGAGATTTCATAAACAAAGGCGTTTACTCTTTGTCTGTGTTACATCACTTAGACTTGAAACTGCAGTCCCTCCCAAATGCTAATGAAAGGAATATCAGAAAGATAATAATAAAATGTTTCTTCTTCCCCTTACAATACAGAGGAGCAGATACAATGTCATGTCTTAAATTTAGTTCTGATAAAGTGGTAAATTGAGATCATTTAAAAAAACATCTCAATATGATTCTCTTTCCCAGTATGGAGGTTTGTATAAAAATAAATAATCCTGCTCTATTTCATAACACATTCTTGGAAGTGTTATTTATACAAATAAGCCTTTTAAGACATTCAGATTTTGGCGGTTGTTGCTGTGTTTTGTGAAATATAACCTCAACAAACTTCTACGTGCTTGCCCAAGAAATACTATTTGAATTGACAGATTATTTGAGGTTTTGTTGTTAGTCCAGAAGAACTTTAAACTTTCCTTTTTTACCATTTGTTTATAAAGACACAATATATCTGTGATTCTGTTGAATTCTTCAGTTAAATGAAGGTTTGAGAATATTCATCTTATTTAAATCAACACAAGATAATACCAAAAAAAAACCCATGATAATTTTAAAAAGAATCAAAACTCTAGAAAGAAAAAAGTCATTGAAATTAAAAACTCAATTGATGCTCTAAACAACAGATTAAAAATAGCTGAATAGAGAGTAAAATAGAGCATAGATTTGAGGAAATTATCTAGGATGCAGCACAGAGAAATCAAGATATGGGGATTATGAAACAGATTTTCAAGAACACAGAGGTTAGAATGAGAAGGTCCAATATATGTCTAATAGAAATAAAGGTCATAGCAAATATACATATTTTTAAGAAGAAGATAAGATCATCATAAATCTTCAATTATTTGAAAACAAATTTTTAAATCCAATGCCTAATACATAATGTCTAGCACAGTCAGAAGAAGAAAAGACAGCATGAACAAAAGCCAGAAGGATCAACAGACAAAATGCATTTCTCAATGCAGGGACTTAGGATATTGAAATTATCAGACACAAACTTTAAAATATCTATATTTAAAAGACAAGACTAATAATTTCAGAAGAGATCTAAAAACTAAAAAAAGAATAACAAAAAAATAATACTTGAACTAAAAATGGCCATTATCAAATGCCACCTAGATGAATTATTTAATAGCAACTGGACACAGTTGAAGGAAGAATTAGTAAACTAGTTAGGATAGAAGAAAATTTCCATAATGAAACCTAGACAGACAAAATATTAACGAAAAATAGAGAAGAGTGAGTAAATGACTAAATAATAGAGACATGATCTAATAAAACATAGCTGGAGTCCCTGAAGGAGAAGAAAGAAGATTCAATGCAATCCCAATTAAAATCCCAGAAGGCATTTTTGTGGAAATTGGCAAACTGATTCTAAAATTCACATGGAAATAGAAAGGATCTAGAATAAACCGAAAAACTTTGAAAAACACAACATTGGAGGACGAACATTACCTTATTTCAAGATTCATTATAAAGTAACAGCTATTATAACAGTGTGGTATTGATATAAAGACAGACAAAGAGATTAATGGAATAATATAGAGTCCAGAAATAAACCTACACATACATGAACAATTGACTTTCCACAGAGGCACAAAGGCAAGTTGGTAGAAAAAGAATAGTCTTTTCAACAAATGGTGTTGGAACAATTGGATAGGTTGACACATAGCTGTTGAAAGTGGGGTTTTTTTAAATTTTCATTTTAATTATTACATTATCTGCAAGCATGTCCCATTTTATCAAAATAGTTTTGTATCCTTTTTCTCTTTTATTGCTCAGTCTTTCAAAGGATGCTCCATCTTATATTTTTCAAGAAGTCAAGTTTTGGCTTTGTTGAATTTCTCTGTTTTGTCTTTTTAAAAAAACTTAATTCATGCCTTTTCTACTTTTATTAGTTCCCTCTTTCTACTTTCTTTAGGTATATACTGTTATGGATTTCCTACCTCCTTAAAATGAGCAGTTATTTCATTCATTTGAAGAATTTTTTCAATATAAGTTTCAGGAATAAAAATTTCCCTTGAAGTACTGTTTTTGCTGAGCCTAACAGATGTTAATATATGATAATTTTATTATCATACATTTTTAGATGTATTTATATTTTCACTCACAATGCAAGTAATTAAATGCAAATCCAATTTAGCTTTAGTTCTAGTATGCAAAGATTTTTTAATATTAGAAAAATCCATAAATGTAACTGACAACATACAGAATTAAAAAGAAAAAAAACATGAAAATCTAAGATAATAGAAAAAAATTATTTTATGAAATTCAACACATTCATAATAAAACAAAACCTCTAAGTAAAGTAGGAATAAAAAGAACCTTCTTTAAACTAATAAAGAGTTTCTAAATATAAACAAACAAACAAACCCACTATCAAAAATCAATCTAAATGGGAAAACATTTGAAATGCTACCTTTAAAATCAGGATATAGAGGAGGATGTCCACTAACATCACTTAAATTCTACAATGTGTTGGACGGCTTAGCCAGTGTAATACAAATTTGAAAATCAAGTACTCAAGAATAAATCTAACAAAATCGGTACAAATCTCAACAGGGAATTTTTAAACTTTATTAGGAAATATTAAGGATTTGCTAAATACACTGGGGAACTATACCATTTCATGGATAGAAATGTTTATACAATGAAGATGTCAATTCTTTCCAAATTCCAATCAATATCTCAACACATGGCTTTTCATGAAACATAAAGTAAAAAAGATTCTAAAATATATATGGAAGAGTATAAAGCCAAGAATAGCAGGTACTCTTCTAAAGAAAAAGAGCAGAAAGAATCATCTTTTTCTACTAAATTTAGTGCTTATTGCAAAGCTAGACATACTAATTAAGACAATGTGGTATTGGTAGTTGGATGGGCAAAATGACCAGAGAAATAAAACAAAGAACCCCTCCAAATCACACATATTCGTATGAAATGTTATTCTATGACAAGATAGCATGTCAAGTTATTGGAGAAAAGCAAGATGTTCAATAAAAGGAACTTGAAAAAATGCTTATCCACATAGAGAAGATTAATCAGTACTGCTACTCAATGCTGTGCTGGTAAACCAACTCTAAAAAAACAAAACAAAACAAAAAAGGCCCTGATTTGCACTGGTTTGTAGCACTTGACAGTTCCCATAATGCAAATACTCCACCCGTGATTGAGTTCGAGTAACCAGTGTAAAGTCACCTGACTCTCGAATTCCTGAAAGATTAACAGCCATGTTTCCTGAGCTAGTATGAGGCAGCTGCAACACCCCACTAACTTTACTTCACACCATACACAAAAATCATTCCCAAATAAGCTTCAAAGGGAAAAATACAATTTAAAGTTCTTAGTAGGAAAAGATGACAGTATATCTTTGGTCTGTGTTATTTGATTAGTTTTCTTTTAAAAAGCACAAAAGACAACATTGACTGTAAAAATAAAAGATTGATAAATTTAATTGTATTAAAATTAAGAATATTTTGATCATTAAAAAGATACTGTAGGTAAATTAAAATTTAGAGATTCAAAACTGAGAAAAGACATTAGTAATATGATTAAGGATTAGAATCAAGTATATATTTTTAAACATTACAAAATAATTTTAAAATACACAGACAATACAAGAAAACTGTGCAAAGCATGTGAATAGGCTTTTACAAAAACAAAACTAACCAATAAACATATGATGAGGTATTCAAGATACTTAGTGACAAAAGAAGAACAAATCAAGATTGCAGTGCAATACCACCTTGTATCTCTTTGATTATTAAAAATTAAAAAGCCTGATACTCAAATGCTGAAGAATATGGATCCACAGGGTCATTTTTCCATTGGAGATAGAAGTGCAAATTGATACAATCACTGTGACATTATATCCCAAAGTTTAACATTCCTCTTCCTTAAGAAATATCAAATTTGATTCTAGATATATAGCCAATAGAAATGTATACAAAAATGTTCATAGAAGCACTATTCATAATAGCAAAGCCCCGCAAAACCCATTATCAAAGACTGGATGAATAAACTATTATCAGAAAAGTATAGTACCCAGCAGTCAAAATAAAGAAACTACGTGACAAGCAACAATATGAATGAATCCTAGCTATAACATTTAAGGGAGTTCCCCGATGGTCTGGTGGTTAAGATTCGGTGCTTTCACCGCTGTGGCCTGGGTTCAATCCTACAAGCAGCATGGCCAAAAAACAAAACAAAACAAAAAACATTTAAATAAGAAAAAAATAAAGTTAGAACTGACTAAAATGTATACACATACACACACACAAACACATGCATACCATTTTCTGGAATACATAGAGATACAGTGGAAGTCAATCAGGAGAATAATAAACACAGGTTTCATAATTTTCTCATCCGGGTAGGAGAGAGGGGACAGAGCAATGGAATGAAGGACTGCAAGTATACATGTAGGTTATCTTCAAAGTACTTTGTTTTGTGTAGTGCTTTGCTAGTGCTTATTATGTTATTATACATAACTAATTATACAATTAAACAAAACAAAAAGATGTATCTGAAATTCTACAGGAATAATATCAGGGTCACAGCAAAAACAAAAGGCATACCTGGCTGGAGTTCTGTAAATGATATAATGAAGGAATTTTTTACAGAAGGGTAGACAATCCACAAGGGGTACTGGAGAACCTAGAGCTTGCACAGGTGAGAAGCAGTGACCACTCCTGAAAGTCTGAAGAGACAGGAGGTGGAAATGGTATTTTCAGAGCCCAGTGAATAAAGCCAACACTCTATAGTGAGGGACATTCAACAAGGTCCATAGTCATAGGAGGAAGAGTCAGCCCTGCCAGAACCCTGCCAGAATGCCAGCCAGCCATGAGAGAAGCAAGGGAGCATGTATCCTGGCCTTTCTCTCCTGCTACACTCCATTCTCCTGTCAGCACCTCCCTCCCTTTCCTATTGGTTGAACAAAACCAGAAGCCAGAGGGCAAGAGAGCCGTGCCATGAGGCAAAGAGATGAAATGGATCTGAAGTGGAAAACAGAATATCCAGTAATATTAACATGCACACACAAACATTTAAATAAACATCCACCAGCAATGACATGTATATGGGGAGAGATGTAAACAAGTTTAAAGTGTTCTAAGTATTTAGATTAGCCAAGGAAAAGAGTAAAGGTACAAATTAATTTTAGACTTTGATCTATTATTAAAATAATAAACCCAATATAAAATTCCCAAAATAATAGAGAGAATAAATAATTTTTAAATTAATTTAAATGAATGTACACTAAATGAAAAATTAACATAGTTTAGTTTAATTTTAAAACTAATATCTTAATTAATTTTAAAGCAATTTTTTAAAAAGGTAAGAAAAGAAAAATAGAGTAAATAAAACAAAAGTATTTAGTAAGATGATAGAATTTTTAAACATAAATTTATCAATACATTATATTACATGTCAATAAAATAAGTGATCAAATTAAAATAGAAAATCTGTAAAACTGCACAAATGAATAAAACCCAACAATGGGTCGTTTAAAGAGATGCGCAATACATATAGACACAGAGATTGTAAGTAAGAAGATGGAAGAATATATATTATGCAAATTCCAACCTAAAGAAAAGCTACTGTGGGTATAATTTATCAGACAAAGGAAACTTAAAGGCAAAATGCATAAAGATGAGCAGGGACATCTTACAGTGATAAAAAGTTCAATTCACAAGGAAGATAAAGCAATGCTAAATTTGTAAGCACATAAAAATATAGCCTTACTAATGTAAGCTGCAAAGACTTGGGGGCTGTTTATCGCCAACCAATAGAAAAATTAAGAAATGCACACCAAAATAAACCATGAGTCAAGGAAGATATCACAATGGAAATTAGAAAGTATTTTTAATTGCCTGAAAATGAAAATACTATTTCCAAACTTGTAAACGCTGCTAAAGACATGCTTAGAGTGAAATTTAGAGCTTTAAATGAGGGAAGTGCATTAAAATTTATAGGTTGACTGATAAAAATAGAAAGCATTTCTTCCAAACAAAAAAAGAGGTGGAAATGGAGGAATAGAGAAATTGCAATCAATACAAGAGAAGAGAGGTAAGAAGAAAAGGAGTATGCAGTTACCTCTACAATAGTTCTCTCTTCTTAATACTACAATTACTGATTTTGAACTATGAGCCTGGCTGCCCAGAAAAAGTGTACAGTCTTTATTTTTCCTTACAGCTAAGTGTGGATATGTGACTAAACTCTGATCACTGAGCTCTAAGCTTCAAGGGAAACCTCCTCAAAACGCAGTGGACCCTAGTCCTTTGTCATTTTTCCTCCCCTTTCTCCATTCTGAATCCTGGGATATGAATGCAATGGTTGGAATTCTGGCAGCCTTCTCTTACCAGGAAGCCAAGAGTCATAGTTCAGGGATGCTGGGGCAGTAAGCTGAAAGGAACCTCTGTATCTTTCAACTCTGCCACTATGCCTGCCCTGGACGAGCAATTTACGATGTCTGTTTATGTGAAAGAGAAATCCATTTCCATTTTGAGTATTTATTTTGGATTTTCCCTGATGCGCAACCAAACCTAATCCTAACTGATATAAGGACAAACAGAAAGCACAAAGTACATCAGTCATCACAATAAATAGAAATAGATAGAAATGGAATAAACGTACGTGTTAAAAGCAAAGACTCTGAGATTGGATTAAAAAATATGACAGCTATGTGTTCTTTAAAACCCAGACCTAAAATGCCAGGACACTGGAAAGTTGAAGGTAATAATTATTTCAATAAATAAAATTAATAGTTTTACAGGAAAAAGGCAAGGAATCACAGATGCCTGAATTTTCGTCGGTGTTGTTTTGTTATAAGCAGAAAGAGAAAATTTAAGAAACAGGTTTGATTTTGAAAAATGATAATGAGTTCAATCAGGGGTCTTAAAATATGAGCTAAGAGACTAGGTAGTTAACCTAATTGAGTAAAAATAGGCTGAACTAAATACTAGAGATAGGCTGGGTCTATGTCGCAGTGCAGTGGTCCTCAGACTTGACTTTGACTCAGAATCACCTTATGGGTTCCTTAAAGCACAGATTGCTGGGCCCTAGCTCCAAAGATTCTGATTCAGTTGTCCTGAGATGGAGCCTGAGAATTAGCATTTCTAAAATTTCCAGGTGACGCGGATGCCACTCTAACTTTGAGCACCAGGAGGAAGTAGAGCCAGAGCTGCTTCAGCGGTTCTGACAGCTGACCACACGTTAGAATTACCTGAGGAATTTCAAATGCATACCAATAGCTGGGCTCAAACCTCTGTTACTGAATCGGAATCTCTTTTGTTTTGTTTTGTTTTGAATTCCCTAGGTGAATTCCAATGGGCAGGCAGGCTAAAACACTCTTCCGGTCTTCTGATGGTCAAGTTAAAATCTGGTTTTTATGTAAATGTTTCTATTTTTTTTTAATCATACTGCATGGTCCACGTAAACTAATATGCAGGCTCTCAATTTTCAAACCCAGCTACCTGACTAGGTGTGACATGTAGCTCAGGTACCCAACAAGCAGCTGGAATGTAAGCCAGAGCCTGGAAGATAAGTTTGGATTGCAGTTATAGATCTGGGTACATATGTGTGTGGGAACGAATCCAAGCAAGCAAATGCAAACCAAGTTTGATATTGTCTAGCTAAAATGATCATTTTTAAAAATTAAAGGCTTTCACAAACATCATTTTCTATTGCATCTTACTTTTGCAATTGAATGAATATCCATTTATACTACAACGGAAACTGGAAGGATTTCAAGATGTCAGCACCTGAGAAGTTTTTATTCCAGGTACAGATGGGAGGGAGGCTTCCCTTTATTTGAACGTGAATATTTAGATTTTAACAATAAACTAGAAAAACATGCAGAGGGCATGACCAATGACAGCAGATACTATATGGCAACCCTGAACTCCTGCTTACATTGATTATTGTATTGGGTGCCCATGACTGACGTAACAAATTACCATAAACTTGGTGGTTTAACACAGCACACATTCATTCGCTTACAATTCTAGAGGTCATAGGGCTGAAATCAGTTTCACTGGTCAATATCAAAGGGGTGGGCAGAGCCAGCTCCCTCCAGAGGCTCAGGGGGAGAATCCATTTCCTTGTATTTTCCAGCTTCTAGAGCTGCATTCCTTGCATTCCTTGGCTCCTAGCCCCTTGGTTGTCAAAGCTAGCTGCTTCAGTGGTCAAACTGCCTTCTGTTTCTGTGGTCAAATCTCCTTTGCCTCCCTCTTACAAGGATACTTGTGACTACATTGAAGGCCCACCCTGATAATCCAAAATAATCAACCATCTCAAGATCCTTAACAAAATCATATCTGCAGACTTTCTTTTGCTATATAAGGTAACATTCACAGCTTCCAGAGATATCTTTAGGAGTCATTATTCAGCCTGGGAAATGTCTATAAAATATAACCAAAGAAATCACATGATTGTTTTTATCATGCATAAATTCAAAATGCCAGAAATGACACTGAAGTCAAAATTCAGCTATTTAGCTTTCCAAATGCTGAGGCCAAGGTCAAAGGCAAATTGCAGATTTCGGCCAAATACTAAGAGTGAAGCACAATTTCTTAGCATGCCTACAGAAGGCACACGGGTTTATAACCTGCTTTTTTTTTACTAATTTACAAAATATCACAAAAGTTCCTCAAGTATTTGTTTACTTTTTTCACTAACCTATGATTTATCTAACCATCTGGTATTTTTTTAATTTCATAAATGATATTCTTTTAAAGATACTTGTTCATAATTTACACATATTTATTTGTTTCCTTAAAAGAAATTTCTAGAATTAGAATAACCAGATCAAGGGTTAAATATTTTTAATATTTTAATACAATTTGCCAAGTGTTATTAAGCTCTGAGAAACGCTATAGGAAAAGGGTCATTTCTCTGCACCCTTACATGTGCCGGGATTGGGATAAAAAAAGTGCCCCTTGACTCTTAAAAATGCTAACTTGTTGCTGCGTATTTTGCACTTATAATTTATATTTATTGGAGGATATTTGGGTGGAGAGTACTCCCTGAGAAACTTTCTTTACCTACAACCACGATTTAACTCACTTGCCAGATTAACTTGCACCTCTGAATTTCCTTTGTAAAAATATTCTGACTGTATGATTTGCTTACAGGTTCAAAATCAGGGAAAAAAGAATGTGTGGCATTAGAAGTTAAGATACTGGTCATCTGGGGTGAGGAAGAAGGGGATAGTGACAGAGAGGATGTACAAAGTGGGCTATGGGGTTCTAATATTGTTCAATTCTTTGACCCCGGTGGTGGTTATTTTGTTTTGTTCCTTTCATGACTGTTTGTTGAGATGTTATGATTTTTGCAGTTTTCTATACATGGTGTATTTGACTTAAAAAATTTTTTTAATAAAAAATAAATTAGGGGCTGCCCTGGTGGCGCAGCGGTTAGGAGTCCGCCTGCCAGTGCAGGGGGCGCGGGTTCGAGCCCTGGTCCGGGAAGATCCCACATGCCAGGGAGCAACTAAGCCTGTGCACCACAACTACTGAGCCTGCGCTCTAAAGCCCACGAGCCACAACTACTGAGCCTGCATGCCACAACTACTGAAGCCTGTGCGCCTAGAGCCTGTGCTCCGCAACAAGAGAAGCCACCGCAGTGAGAAGCCCGCACACTGCAATGAAGAGTAGCCCCCGCTCTCCACAACTAGAGAAAGCCCATACGCAGCAATGAAGACCCAACGCAGCCAAAAAAAAAAAGAATAAATACAATAAATAAATTAAAAAAAAAACCACAGCTACATAACATAAAGAGAAGATTCAAAAAAGTTTTAAAAAAACTAATTAAAAAAATAAATGCATAAAACATAGCTGCATGACAACATTTTTAAAAATTAATTAATTAATTAATTAAAAGAGAAAAAAATTAGTACTGACACTCATGTCTACATACACTCAGTTTTGGGCACAATATTGTCTGCTTAGCAATAGTCAAATCTCTCTGCTCCAATATCTTATCATTCACATGAACCTAGTAGTTCAACCGCATGATTAAATTAAATGTTATTTAAGTTGTTGATTTATTAGGAGGAAAGGGAAAGTGATTTCTATGAAAACAAAACTGAGTGTTATGCAAACACTCAATCTTGTCAAATTATTAAACACACTGGCACAATAATAATAATCTGTGCATAAGACAATTGTAAAAAAAATTAAAAATGCATAAAAATCTCAAAGCACTCTACATTCAGATTGCTCACAGATGTCTTTAATGTCTTTAAAATTCTTTCTGCACTCTGAGGAAACAAAAACAATGTGAACATTATTTATGCAAGGTTATTTCAAACTCTAGCAGCAGACCCAGTTCTAAGAAATGGTTTTGGCCCATGAAGTTTAGCAAAACCTATCTAAAGTGAAATAATTGTCTTATAGAGGATTTAATCTACTATTTCTTTTAGTGACCCTACTGATTAGTTAGTGTCCTCATTGTATCAGGTAAGAGGGACATCTGCCATCCTAGTAACACAGGACAAAGAGAAAGCAATGATAGGACATGTGAGGAGCAGGGGAAATCAGAGGTAAAAGAATATCGCCAATTGGAAAAGATTGTCAGATGAACAGAAATTAGCCCACAAACACATATGTTCACATACTCGAATTCTCTTTCCACCTCCATTTTTAATAGCAACTTGCCAACTGAGCACATATTCTCTTATCACATACAAGATCCACTTTTTCCAAATTATTAAAACCCAAATAGGCACATAAGCCCATGTGGTGTCTGTTGAAATTGCAGTGATCAAAAGCAAAGGGATATATCCATTGCTGGGTTAACCGCCTGGCAGACTCACCCAGTCATGCTGAAGGTGACAATGAAGTGTCGGGGATGGCAGATGTCACTGAGCAAAAGAAGTTCAACAAATTGATCCTGGATTTTGAAATCAGAAAATGTGAAACTCAGCTATGTTTTATTTTACCATACAATTAAGTTTGTTAAATATAAATGGTCTTTATTTCAATTACTCATGTGGGTGGGAGAAGGTTAGGCTCCATTAGCTTTTCAGTGACTAAGGCTTGAATGGAGTTTTAGAGAGATTCCCTATAAAATGAGACAGCAGTTTCAGCAATGGTTGAAGACCTGGTCTATATATTTCTTGGTATAATGACAGCTTTCACAAAGGACTGGAAGAAGTCAGATTCAAAATAAAAATAAATTATGCTCCTCTCCCCATCCCCCGACTGCTGTGTGTGTGTGTGTGTGTGTGTGTGTGTGTGTGTGTGTGTGTGTGTGTGTGTGTGTAACTTAGCTTGTCCCTAAGAAAGAAAGGAAGATTAAACATCCTTCATCTATTGATCCCAAATTCAAGTTCCAGCCCCTCCTCTGCTGCATAATCCTGGCAAAATATACAAATATATATTGTATGTAAAAATATACACGCTTGGGTCCAGTCTTGAAGTGGGGCTTCTTGGGCCCTGTGTTCTCACCAAAGCCACTTTGTAAGGGAGGAAAGTGATCTCCTAGGCCTTTTACCCATGCAACCACTCCTAAGAATATACTATTCTACAAGACAAATTCTAAGGGCAGGATGATACTTACTTCAGAAATAGAGATCTCAGGCCCTGTGGTTTCTGGACAGAAGAGATCTGCCCTTCAGGTAAGATTAAGGTTGGAGAGTTCCTGATACTCTAATCGTAATGCTTTACTCATAGAAGATACTTGGTAAATATTTGTTAAAATTTAATGTGCAGGTGTGGTAACCTGTTTCCAAAGCTGTTCCTTTTACCTACATTCAGTAATATCTGGCATAAAGGGACCTGTTCTTATGTAATGATTCAATAGAATATGATTAAGGATGAGCATAAAATATTGAGATGACACACCAAGTGTGTTATGAAGCTTTGAGCTTTCACTGCCTGGACAAGTGTTTGACTCCACAAACACCTGCAAAGCTGAGAGAAGAAGAAAGTAGCAAGACACAGCTGTCTGGGCCTGGCCAGAGCAACACTCTGCAAGTTATGTAACAGCTATTGAGTAATAGTGCATTTAATTTGAAACACATTCTTAAGAGAGAAAACAATTAGATTTTCCAAAAAGAATGAAATTGAGAGTAAGAGAAAGAGAGGGAGAGAGAGACAAAAATGATGAAATAGCACAGAAGTTTCTGTCTGGTCTTCAAGAGTGAAGCACAGGGAAGGCCAGGACCTTGGGGATGGTTCTCTTAGAATCTAGGGGCCTGCCTATCAGTCAAATCTGGCCTGCCTCCTGTTTTTGTAAATAGAATTGTATTGCAAAACACCCTACACCCCTTAATGTATTGACTGCCTGTAGTTTGTTTCATGCAGGGTTGAGTAAATTACAACAGAAACTATCTGGCCTAGAAAGTGGAAAATATTATCTCTTTACAGAAAAAGTTTGCTGACCCCCATCTTAGGTGAATAAAAGGCTAAGCTTGAGTGCCTGTGAGGAGTGACTACTTACTTAGAGAACCAAAACAGCCGATTCTCAAGCCCATCTGGGAATTCTCTTATGGAGAGGAGGGCAAAGAGAATAAATTGGAATAAGAGCCAGGGTTTTAGTGTCCGACTGGCCTGAAATGAAATTCAGGCCAGTGAAATTCTTGTACCTATTAGATCTGTGTTCATAAGCAAGCTACTTACTCTACGTCAGTAAAATGGGAAACCCAGTGAGGAAGGAAAGAGAAAGTAAGGCTTCTGCACCTGATTTGGAGTAACTACTCAATAAGCCTTAGCTTCCCTACCTAAATCTCATATTTGGGGGAGCTGGCATCTTTCACTGGAAAAAATAATTGCTGTTCTTAATTCTTAGTAAACAGTTAAGAGCATCCAAAGTTTTCCATCCTGTTCTGACTGTAGCTTTTGCTAGAGTTTCAATAAAATAAACGATTGTACTTAAAATGGGAGTAGTACAGTTAAAAATTGTCCTTTTTGAATGTTCCCAACTTGAAACATTAATTTCATTTTAAGAACTTGTATTACTTGGGAGTCCTGTTTAAATTCACTCTTGGTACAATTGCCTGCATCAGTGATTGATAAATACCAGCCAACTTCCAAAACCAGAGGTTACTTTCATTTTAAACGAGTTTTAGCAGCCGGTATTGCCATATTGCTATTGTGGTGACTGTGTGACAGCACAGTCCGAGTTCTCTAAAAAAATCCTGCTAACTTTTCTGTTCCCATATATAAAAGATAATTTAGATAAAGGTAATTTAAATAAAGATAATGATAATTTAAATAAAGATAATTTAGAGCTCCAGAAATCCTAGTAGTTCTACTTACCAAGCACTGAAAATACATTTGATTGGTATGATTTTGTATAAGCTGACTTGGGGTAGGGTCTCTATAGAGGGCCTTTCTTCCACAAACAGCACCCTGCTTTTCTGGGACATGGACTGATTCTCTGACTGCACTGTCCGAAAGACACCTGGCCAGGGTCCTCGACTCACCAGCCTCTGCGGAGAACAAGTGCCCTTTGAGATTATTTTTCAATCCTTGAATTCTCTGATTCCAAGTCTGTCAGAGAACAGAAAGTTTCACAGCAGCATAAAAAGCATGAAAAGCCAAAAAAATAATAACTGGCCTTAGTGGCCAGAGCAGCTGTGCTTCGTACCCTTATCACAGGTTTCGGCTTTGTAAATTAATTCGTCTGCAAATAGTGCCCTCTCTCCAGATGCAGCTTCAATGCTGTAGCACTGGTTTCTTAAGGATTTAAGTTTAAAGTCAAGGGCTTCCTGCCCTAGGTGTTACAAATAAGTAGTGTCGTTTTCTTTTTGCTCCCAGTTTGTTCATCCAATCATATCCCAGTATGCAAATAAACCTTAGCCCATGCAGATAAAAAGGAACAAATAAAGCCAAGTGCTCTATCAGAACCAAATCGCTGAGCCTGTCACCTGTGTTCCAGGAGCTGAACCAGAAATGTCGTCCTCAGCCATGCCAGATGTACCTGTCCCACTCACCAATTTGAAGTTTCAATATACTAAGGTTAGTACAACTTCTATTTGCTGCTTTGCCTCAGTTTTATAAAAACTACGTTTATTTAAAGCATAAAAGGTCAATTTAAGTAAACTTGTGTAAAGAGCCCTTTGCAAATATAAAAATAAAAGGCTTGCAAAATGCCGGTCTGGGTGTAGTGTCTTGATCAAATAATGAATTCTAAATCGTATCAGGCAACTTTTCATAAATTTATTTCTTGAAATATTTCTGAGTGAAAGGAATTCTCTTCGTTGTAAAAGGTTCTTGTGCCAGGATTCAGGGGACTTTACTAAGCAGTTCTATTAACTTTCAGCAGAGCCTAGCATGTGTGATAAGAGAGGCAGATACTTACTAGAGAAACTTACTGGAGACAGACAAACAAATGGGAATGTTTTTTTAAAAAGGAAAAAAAGAGAGAGAGAGAGAGAGAAACAGAGCATAGTGAAGTAACATGATTTTTATATATGTCAAATGAGTGTCAAAATCGAAAGACCTCAGTCTGATAATTGGATGAAGAAAACTCCAGTTACAAAAAAATTCATGGGACTTGTATTATTTAGCATATTTGGGGAAAGAAAGCATTCTTATTTATTTCTTCAGCCAAATTCGCTGCCATTGGAGCCAGTATGTAATTGTTAGCTGATAAATATTTACAGAAACAAGAGAAGGAGCCAGACCCAGATTTAAAAATCCACAGCTAGGGAGAAGGAGGAAATGGATCCTATTTGAGTCGATCAAGACTATCTCTGAACTTTGCCTGTTTCACACTGTTACATTCCTGCTTTCTAGCCAGAGCCTAGAACTCCCAGAAAAACAAATAAAACAAACAAAACCGATCTAACCAAAATCATTTAAAAAGTGAGCTTTGTGGTGTGATGCAGAAAGGAAGGTAAGAAAGGAACTATTCCCACTCAGGGAGAGAGCCATTTTCCTGTCTGAATTAACCAATGAAAAACCAAGAGCATTATACGTTAATGATAAAGTCCTGCTATTATTAAATTGTTTCCTTACTTGCGACCATGGATGCTTTTGAAATCCTAAAGTCTGTTACATTTTCATTTTCATAAGCACAACAAATGAGGAAGTTGTTCAGCTGACTGCCTATTTTCCATAGGAAAGTGTCTGTAGAGATCAGATTGTGCCTTTAACATGGTTGACCAACAGCTACAAAGTGTGTTAAAGTATTATTTTCACAAGGTTTTATTAAAAGGGAAAATATTTTTTGTCGGTTTGATTTTATTCCAAATGGGAATATGAAAAATGCGATGAGACTATACCCTCCAAAAATTTTGCACTTGGCAAAGTTATGCCCAAAAGATAACAAGACTCCAGTTTTGCCAACTTTCTTACTCTGTCATTCACAAGAAATTTCAATCCAAAGTAAGTACATTTAAAAATGCATTCATTTCATAAAGATCAAAACCATTGGCAATGATTGAATTATACCCTTACTATCATAGGAGTCTTTTTTTTTTTTTTTTTTCTATACTACCTGGGAAGATATTTTGGTAGTCTGCATGTCACTTTTTTTGAAAATTTGGTTTGCAGAAGTTTGCAGTCTTCCTTATATGTGAGTCTCCAGGGACATCTAGTATGAAATATTCTTTCTACTGAATTAAGCTTCATTTAGTAGTTATTAATTAAACATGTGAGAAACAGTAGTAGACAAATGAGATGGTCCTTAAAATCTAACATACAAACACAGATCTAGTGATTCTTTAACACATAGAGATGATTTTGAGATTAAAGTCTCCTGTTCACTTTAAAGTCATTACACAAGAACACCCTCTAGGGAAACTAACTGACCTTCATGTTCAAAAGGAGGCAAGATTCCAAGAGCAGGAATTTACTCTTGCATATAAGAACTTTTCTGGGTAAAAATGCCCAGTGCAAGTCAGTGAATTTTGATTGCTCACACATCTTCTCTACAAATCTGTTCTGCTCAGATACCATTTTATTGTCTGATTTATTGGTTACAGCATTTTCACACTTGGGAGGACACCAGTTATGTATGTAATTAAATCTAAATGGGTGAGCTTTTTCAAATGCCTTTGCATTTTCTTTTTACTGTGCCTCACTGAAGAATTGTATTGGATTTGCACTTGCAAGAGGAGTTGGAAAATGATGGTTATTAACTAAGTTTCCTGGTTGCAAACCAAATAAGCAAGGATTTTATAGTGTCTGAGAAATTACCTTCTATAGCTAGCCCCTAAACTCTATTATTTTTCTCCCACTGTTTCAGTGTCCGTCTTTATTATCGCTAGAATATATTGGTCGTTGGGGCAAGGCGGAGGGAAGAGACAAGCAAAATTGAGTAACCAAAAACTATTACAACTCTGGTAGAAGAACTACACGCCCTTTCAAGCTTGAGACTGCCTCTCATCCAAACAAAAGACATCGTTGTCTCTTATGACTTATTTTCTGGTACAGTCGGTTTAATTTTTTAAGGTGCATAAAACAGAGATCAGAGTTTAAGAAATACTTTCTAAAATGATACCAAAGCTTTTAGACCTTAAAACCTCAATAACATCATTATAAATGCACATAAACTCAGATTTCATCTCTATTCTCATTTTCCCCCTTTCCAATTCTAAACAAACCTTACATCTGCCAACTCATCTGTTTTGCTGAGCTTTTCAATGATGAGGTTCTTCGGAAATTACGTGATCTTTGGGCAAACTACATTACCTCTCTCTGCCTTGGTTTCCTTACGTGGAAAATAGGAATTCCTAAGGTGGAAGAAAGCATTAAATGAGTTTAATGAATTTAAAGCACTTGAAATAGTGCTTGGCACATGGGAAGTGATCGATTAACATTAGCTATCCTAGTCCTATTTATATTTCTGAATTCCTTCCAATTTTCCAGAGCCTTCTTTTACTCAGCCTTTCCTAGACCTGTTTCCCACAAGTGTCCCTCTCATCTCATTCTCTTTTCTAAGGCTTTCTGTCACTCTTTCTTGCACAGTCATGCCCCACCTGACAGGACCGCATTGGAGCGAAGTTCCAGGGGTTGGTCTGGGATTTCAGGGATCAAGAACTTTCTCTTACAGGATTTGGTAAATTTGTTTTCCAGTCTCCCTTCACAACACTGTTTTCTACCTTAAAAGACAAATAGAAAATTCAAGAAGAAAGCTTTCTCAGACAGGATTCAAACCCCAAAATATTTAACTTGACTCTTAAATGTAACTCATTGAATAATGATTTATTCATGCTAGAAAAGATCTTCATCAGCTAATGACATTTCACCGCACACCCCCCAACACACAGGAAATATCATAGTTAAGTTTCATTGTGTTTACTCTGTGCCAATGACTGTTTAAGTCCTTTACAATGATTTTATTTACTCCTTACAATGACCCTACGAGGACGTTACTATTCCTGTTTTGTAGATGAGGACACTGAAGAACAGAGTGGCTAAGTAACTTGGCTTAAGTTACACAGCTAGTAAACGACAAAGCTAGACTTGGAATGCTGGCAGTCTCAG
This sequence comes from Balaenoptera physalus, assembly GCF_965194825.1. NCBI lineage: Eukaryota > Metazoa > Chordata > Mammalia > Artiodactyla > Balaenopteridae > Balaenoptera > Balaenoptera physalus. Next base: position 46,792,285 of record NC_138886.1, read on the forward strand.
CCCTCACACCAACAAGTGACTTGTCTAAGACCAATATCACTACTTTGGGACAATGGCGTTGCTGACATCCTATTTTATCTTTATTCTGTCTTTCATTTGTCTATTCCTGATTACTGGAGGGGACATGCCCATGAGCCTTTCCAGCTGTTACTCCGCTGTTCCCAGGCCAACAGGAGGAAGTTTGCCACCAACTTAGAAAAAGAGGAGAACAATAAGAAAGGCTGGAAATAAACAGACTCTCTGCTTTGATTGAAAAGGCGGCCTTTGGGCTGGGAGAGACCATGATGCAGAGGACTTTGACATAGGTGTGCAATTTCTACATGAACTGCATTTCTTCAACCCATAGGAAATAATACATTTTGGTTAGAGGAGGAGATATTTTCCTAGATTTCTGGTATTATTGTTTAACCCATGTGGGTTAAAGATATATTTTTGATAAAGAAGAGTTATGAATCATTGAATACTATGTGCTAGGCACAATTTAAAGTGTTTTTTTTTTTCCCCTACCATTATCTCCTTTTAAATTCTTACAACAAACAAATTCAGGCCACATGCAGTTCCAAATACTCCACTCTCTTCACTCATTTCTCCCTTTTTCCCTTCCTCTCTCCCATTTTACCTCTCTTTATTTAACAAATCATTGAATGACTGTTCTGTGCTAGGTCTTATGATATAAGAAAGCTAGTATGATTCTTGACTTATGGAGCTTATATTCCTGCAGGGTGTGGGGTGGGAAGGAAGGAAGCAAGTAAGTAAATACTTTAATCACAAATTGTGGTAAATGCTAAAAAGAAGAAAACAAAGCCGAGACAATATGAGGGGAAGAGGTTACTTTGGATGAGGTATCAGGGAAGGCCTCTTTAAGAAGGGGACAGTTAAGGGGAACCTGAGGGATGCAGAGCATAAGGTGGCCATGGGAAGTGGGGAAACAAAGATCCAGAGGTAATAACACGTGCAGGGACGTCTGCGGACAAGAGTTGGGTATATTCAAAGAACTATCAAAAGGCAAACATAGCCGGAATAAAGTGAGGAAGAGAGAGCATGAATGAGATAAGACTTGAGATGGAGGCTCCAGCCAGACTGCCTGATGGATTTCATTTGAGGGAAACCACTGAGGGGTGCTTAAAACAGGACAGGACTTATGTTGAAGACAAAGACGATTGTGCCATGGCACTGCTTTCATTTGGGAAATCTTTTTAAGTCCCCTCTGACTGAAGCAATATTTTGTTGGCTTTTGGCTTGGAAGCAGTTGAACAAATAGCTGGATGGCTGCAAGGTGCAGTGGCTTAACAAGATAAACCCGGCTTCAATTTCTAGCTCTTCTACTTATTTAATGATATGACCTTGGCCAAGCTTCTAATCTCCCTGAGTTTCAGTTCCCTTGTCTGTAAATTGGGAATAATAATGACTACCTTGGAAAGTGGCTGTGAGAATTAAGTGAGGTAATTTGTGGAAAGTGCCCAGCACTTATTAGCTCCTTGGTCCAGGCTCTCTTTAACCCTCTCCTTCCCAAGATGACTCCTAGAATTCTAAAAATTTTCAGTTGCCAATGTACGTGGAACAAATACTTGCACTGCTTGTCAAAGTTCAAAACTACTCTCATCTGCTGGTTTCATTTGAAGTTCATAATTAACCACCGGGAAGGAGCTGGGAAGATGTTACTTGTGACCCATTTTAGAGCTGAGGGATCTGAGCTCAGCTTAAGTGACTTGCCCAAGGTCACACAGCTTTTAAGAAGCAAACACAGAATGAACTGGATTCTGAATCTTATTTCAGATCTGATTCTTTTCCACATGATTTCATATTTTTCCTAAATACTAAAAATAGTATTTGAATCTCACTGGATCGTCTCTAACAAGTGTTTCTGCACCTGTTATTTAATTTGTATCGTGCATTCCTTACTCCAATAGAGAGAATGGAAATTTGGATGATAAGAGAAGAGAGATGATTTGGACACTAGATCCCTAAACACGTGGACTAATAGAAAGAAGATACTCTAGAGCAGTATATCTCAAATTTGATTGTGTAAGTGCCTCACTTAGAGACCACGTTGAAATGCAGATTCTGATGCTGTAGGTATGAGGTGAGGTATGGACTTCTGCATCTCTAACAGACTTGCAGGTTTTGCTGATGCTACTCAAAGCATGGTCCATTGACCAGCAGCAACTGTCTAAAAGTTTTGGGTCAGCCTTATAACTTACCTACAGTGATCACCATCTAATTACTTAGGGGCTTGACTTCCTATTTCTCCCAGAAACTCACTCACACCCAGCCAGGTCAGAAGCACTTACTTTCTCTTTTAGTGCCTGAGTCCAGCAGGAACTATGTCATGGCCACAAACCAGTGATGAAACCAACTATTGATTTTGATCCTGGGAGATAAACATTCTCTAAGAATGCAATATTTTAGCTCATCTCTGAAGACAGTGTCTTGGCAAATTGTTTTGTTCTCTGGCACCTGCCTGGCTTCAAGAAAACCTAATCAACAAAATCCTAAAGTAAACAGCACATACCCTAAAAGAGGGTGTTATTCCCATTTCATGAGGACTCTCAGGACTACAAGTGTTCACATGATTTCTTTAAACTGGACTTCACCTAATGGATTTGTCATTAACTACTTGTCAGACCAAGGGGGCGGGGTGAGAAAAACTCTTGAAGAGTATGAGAAACAACTCATTTGAAGAGCAACCCAAAGCTAGATTAGTGCCTCTGAAATGGCATGGGTAATCTATGGGATGATATAATCCAGATCAGCAAAAAAGAACCCTCATGGGAATACAGGCATTGATAAAATGGCCATAAACCTGTCTCAGAGTAGCAATTAGATGGCTTGCGGGGGGGTGGTGGTGGTGGTGGTGGTGGTTTGTATTTTCATAATGCTATTATAATTGTGGTCAAACGCATTACACATTTACCAGATTTAAGTGGCAACATAGAGCCATGTTCCAGAGAAGAGGAGCAATAATTGCTTCATAATTAAACATTTAATGAAGAGCCACTGCTAATCTACAAATCAGAAAAGTAAATATTTGTGTAAACTGGATTTCATCACACTGATTTATTTGGAGTACACACACGTGCATATGTATGTGTGCGTGTGTGTCTGTCAAAAGTTCCCACAAACACTGGCGTTGCTTGCAAGGTATGTAAAGTGTTGTTAATATTGGATTTCTGATGTTATAATATCTCTACCTGATGCCTTTATTGTAATGTTGGAATTGTTAATGTATATTTCTTGGCTGGGGGTCTGCACAAACAGCACAGTTCTTAAAATTTTGCCTGAACCGCTACCTGCCTCACCCAGATCCCATTAACTATTTCCACTGCTCTCCCAATACTTTTTCAGAAGTCAAAGGAATGCAAATATCAAACAACTGAATTATGCTCTCCATTTGGCACTTTCTTTAGACGGATGAAAGCTTATATGCGAGCAATTATCTTATTGGGTCTTGATAATTGTTAAATATTAAATACATACAGAACTTTCTAGTGCTTCTGCATCTTACCTCTTTGATATAGGGCATATATGATGTATGGAAATTATCGACGAGTGTTTTTGTCATTTATGGGACAAAATGAAGTTGTGGCTCACAACAGAAATGCTTTAGCATCTTTTCTTTTCCCCTAATTGAATTGAAAAGGCTGAAAGGTTTTTCAAAGAACAAGAAAGAATAGAGTATACATTCATGTTACTGAACTCAGACTATAATATAAAACAGAAATGAAAGGAAAATTTTATTTCTCCTACTTTTCTTTTGGTCACCCCCTCATTTTGTTTTCATTCTTTTGACTGCAGTTAAGTATTTTCTTGCCATCTGTTATTTCCTCCTTAATTTCCTTTTAGACTTTTTTACTTTGAGTCTCAACATTTTGCTTTGCAGCCTCAGGTTTGGGTTGAAAGCAGTTGCCAGAGATCTAGCTTTGATTCTTTTAAATGTTTAACACCTGACTTTTGTTCAGTCTCTCTTATTATTGAACCCCCATCTTGTTCTTTCTCCCTGCCCCCACTCCCCACCCTCAGGGTCTTTGGTGCTTTTTAGGTTCCTAATGCTGAGAAAAGTTTACACATTTACAGCATCCGTCACTTCCTATACGTTTACAACAGTACCCATCACTTCACATGCCCGAGACCCAGGCTCTCAGGTTTGGAATTTCACACAGGTGACATAAAATGGAGAATCTCATCAAACTTCCTCACTCTTGGCATGACTTAAAAGAAATTCTTTGTACGTTGAAAATGTGAAATCTGTTAAAATCTCTCTGCCACCAAGAAAGCACTGGCTTCTCTTACGGCATCTGGAGCCGCTGGCCAGGTTGCAGTCCTACAGAGATAATGTGAATTTAGGGCTCCCCGAGTGACTGTTGGAGGGAGCCAACAGGTTCCAAAAATCTCATATCAGCAGATAAGGCTAATAGGTTTTATTTGCCTATTAGTCAAACCTAACTTGATCTAAGCCAGACATATTTTGAAGAAAGTGCTTATTTATTTAGAATTGTAGCTTTATACTAAACACACTAAGATATAATAACTTTTCCTCAGGAAAGCCTTTTTTTCCTTCAAAATTATGATTTATTGTTGGACACTAAACTACATTCAGGAAGCAGCCGCTTTTTTTTTTTTTAATCAAAGGTTATGTAATGCATCTCTTACAATCTGACATATCTAAAATCGAAAGAGTAAAAATCAATTTTTAAGTTGCTTCAATATTTCCATTGATTGTTTCCCCAAATAAGAAGCACTTGAAGTTTAAGAGTATGAATAGGCATCTATAATTTCCCATCAATATTGTGGACTTTAAGTTGAGTCTACTGCACATATATATTATCCTGAGTCCAAAATTCATAATTAGAATATAGTTAACATAATGGTTAAATAGGATCCAATATTTTTTTTTTTTTACTTTTATAGCATGATCCTTTTCCCCCTAAACTTGCTAAAGGCAATCAGCAAATGGAAAATGAGGTTGTAACCATGATAGATCATTTCAACAGGCCTAAAACAGGTTTCATAATCATTATAATAAACATTCATTAACCTACACATCTCCATATAACCGTTTTATATAACTATAGGAAGGATGGTTATTCAAAAACATTCAGTCACACAGTTAGCTGGAAGGCAAATATAAACCCAATAAAATTAAAACAGAAAAAAAGATGATTAAGATAGTCCCTATCAATAACTTCTCCACAGCTCAGGGGAAAAAAAAGATGGTACAACGCTTGACTCTTTCATCTCATTATCTGTGCTGAGTTTTGTTTTTACGCTGCAAGGCCGCTGTTTGGGGGAGAATGTGTATCATTCATAATTTGCAGACTATACTGCTATGTCATTCTCCTCTAAAGCCTTAAGACGTCATGCCTGGAATGTTAAAGTGGTCTCCAGGCAAATCCCCTGGACTGTTTGTGCTCCTCAAATCCATTTTGGGTACATTAAAATCAATATTCCTAAAACATCCATTTGATCCTGTCCCTCCCTTATGACATCCAGAATAGAGTCACTCAGGTATCAAGATCCACCACACACTGGCTTCATTTTCACTGTTGGAACTTATCTAAGACTTGTTTGCACTGGAACCCTCTGCCTGGGGCTGATCTCTCTACTGTGTTCCAAATACCCCAAGAGGGTTCCCTCCTTCTGCCCCTTGTTTTCCTTTTTTTCTACCAACCCTATCTTCCAGATTGCATTCTTCCAGCCCATGCTCCTCTCTTCCATGAGTTTCACTCTGCAATTTACTGACTAAAGCACTGCTTTGGTCATTGTACTCTACAATCTTTAATTCTTTACTGGCTGACCTTGATATAAATATACTCTCCTCTTAGATCATAAACCACTTGGAAGCAGGGGCCATAGCTCACTCATCTTCCATGTTTCCATATGACCTTACAGAGTATTTCTCAGGTATCTACACATTATTTGACAAACACTTTTCTGATAAAAGAAAAGTGACCATTTGGGATTGTGTGAGTGTAAGCACAAATTCACACAAAAATTAAGTTCACTGTGTTTTCCTTTATTAAAGGTTAAAACTGAATAATGCAGAGTAGCTGCTGGTAATTTGGGATCATCTACAACTGATCTCTTCAGTTGCCTGGAGGTTGACAGATAAATTTGTGTTCTTACTCTAATGCTCATTTACAAAATATTCACTGACTTTAATCTGAAAGGGGAGTTTTATGTACAGTTTAAATGCAAGAGCCTGATAATGAAAATAGATGGCACATACATATTGTAATGGTTCTTTCACCAAAAGAGATTGTATGAAGGGATTAAAGTAAGTTATAATATATTGAGAGTGTATTATTGAAAAGTTGAAACCACAAATTATCAGGGTGAGAGGACTTAGGTGGGAGCTGGAAAGCTTCACCACAGGCCTATCAAAATATAATACATTCTGTCTCTTCTTTTTATGAGAGTTTTGGTGAAATTATACTGTGGAAGGGTGGAATGCTGGGCCTATCTCTGACAGGGTGAGACTTTGTGCTCTCTTAGTTTAGAGATATAAAGTTGGAGGAGGGGATACTATCTTTAGGGCAGAGAAGAGGCAGAATTAGACATCTGTGAGTGAATCTGAATCAAGTTTTGCAAGGCTGGCTCAAGAATCTAGAGCAAGTACCATGATGTCTTTAGTTTTCTGTTTATAATTTGATGAGCTGATATGTAGATAGCGAGCTTTAATTCAAAACAGAACATAATAAGTAATTTAATAGTAGGATATTAAAATGCTATGTTAGGAAAGAGAAAAAAAGAGGTTAAATCCAATTGGACAGACTAGTGAAATCTTCATGAGGAAATGACATTTTAAAAGAGTTTGAAGTATGAGGAGAAGAAAATATTGAAACTCCAGTCTGAGGAACAGCATGAATCAAGGTATGGAGGAGAAAAAAATCCATGGTATTTGAGACAGTAGAATGAGGCTGAAATAAAGGGTAAATTGAGGAAAGAGTGGGATAAAAGGTTAGAAAAGGACACTGGGGCCAAACCATAAGATACCTCAAATGCCATGCTCAGTAGTTTGAGAATGGAGAACCACCTAAGTGTTCTGAGGAGGGGACAAACTTTCAACTGGCCTGGCTTAGGAAGATTATGTTAACGGTAAAAATTAAATTTCAATTAGGCAGAGGTGGGGGGCAGGGAGAACAGGGAAAAGCTTTTTTATGATAGTATAAAACATAGTGATACAAAAGGATGAGTAGGGATTTTGTGTGCCATTAACAGAAGAGGGAAAGTGTGTGTGCATGTAAGAGAGAGAATGCAAGAGCAACTTTTAGAACCTTAGTTTGAGGTGAGAGCAGCATAAAGCTAGAGATGACAGTGAGCTGAACTTGGGACACTTAGATCGAGGTGCTTCCCAGCGATCCCACGTGGGGAAAAATAAGAGGTAAAGGCTAAAGACGCATGAAAGCGAATACTCTTTAAGAGTAATTACAAAAAAAAAAAAAAGAGTAATTACAGGATTCCATAAAATGTGTTTTTGATAGCTAGAATGCTGATTCACTCCAAGAGACGTTGAGCAAGTCAGTAGTTTTAATCTGAATTTATCTTCCTTCAAGTTGAACTAAGATGCCAATATTTTTTTTTTTTTTGGAGGCTAAGAGGAGTTTTATGCTCTTCGTCTGTATTCCATTACCCTATCAGAGAAACAAGGATTTTCTTGATACCTCTATCTTTCTCAAACCTCCATGTATGTGTCTTTGGACATCTAGTCTCTTTATCTGAACTGCTTTGCACCCCTCCCCCTTTATTTTTTCATGCCCACATCTTTTTCCTGTCAGTTCCAGGCTAGCACCACAATTCTTTTGAACGCCTCCAAATACATAGGTTATATTGGCAGGAACAGGCAAAGAAGGAGACTTATCCTTCCCCTTGTTTTTTACCAAATCAAAATATCAGAGTGTACTCACGTGCAGAATATTATAGATCTTACCCATATGTAGCTACTGGATTCTAGGTCCTTTGATTCAATTTTAAGTTATTTATTTAAGAGTTCTTTACTGAGGTTAAGGTCACTTGAGGACTGGGATTGTATCGCACACCTTGGACACTTCGGCTGGGAATTTTTTATTCTGAGGATAAACCAGAAAAACAGACAAACATAACTTTATTCATCACATAAGTAGTACTTCTTAATTTGGCCTCATCAAATGTTTTTATTCTATGAAAAGATGAATATCAAAACTCTGTTAACTTCCATAATGAAATGCAAACTCAGGGCTGCAAAAGTTGAAACTCAGACTTTTTAAATGATGACATACTAACACTTCTTAATATTCTTATTTTTTTATTGTGTACAAAAAACAAAATTCCATTATTTTCTAGATCCTTCTGTTTCTTTAGATGCAGGTCTCTTTCTCATAGATAGTACTAAGAAATCTAGTACCTGATTTCAAATGAGGACAAATAATTTATTAGATAATCTTTTAAAAAGGAGAATGAAACCCTTATGCCTTTAAAAAGTCGATGAAAAAATGTCACTAGCCAATTTTTTTCTAAGCAATCTTCTTTTAAAATCCTCCCTCAGGCTACTTTCAAGACAGTAAAATAAAGGATCAGAAAATAGTCACTTATGATACCAAATCACCAGTAGCCCAAAATGAACATGTTCAGAATCTGAAGTAGAAAATAGACAGTGATTCATAAAGATCAAGCCCACTCAAGCCTTCGCTCTTACCTCAAATTTATGGCTATTTCAGATAACAGCATCTTTTTCTAGATTGCCTTCTCCAGTCTGTATTTTCTATTCTTTAAATGACCTCGTATCTTAGTGAAATTTTAAAGTATTACCTTATTTTAGTGTGTGTATGTGTGCATGCGTGTGTGTGTATCTGTGAATGTATGTGTAAAATGTCTTAAACAGCTAAAATATTCTTGGAGGGGGCAGGTAGGTGAGGGAGGTGAGGTTGTAACATTGGCTTCACCTATGCATTCTGTAGTGCTTTAGTTTAAGTTTATAAAGAGCTTCCGAAATTTGCTGCATATTTAAATGCTTTTTTAAAAAATAGATCTTTATTGGAGTATAACTGCTTCATAATACCATGTTAGTTTCTATTGCACAAAAAAGCGAATCAGCCATATGCATACACATGTCCCCATATCCCCTCCCTCTTGAGCTTCCCTCTCATCCTCCCTATGCCACCCCTTTAGGTCATCGCAAAGCACTGAGCTGATCTCCCTGTGCTATGCTGCTGCTTCTCACCAGCCAACTATTTTACATTCGGTAGAGTATATATGTCGATGCTACTCTCACTTCACCCCAGCTTCACCCTCCCACCCCATGTCCTCAAGTCCATTCTCTATGCCTACCTCTTTATTCCTGCCCTGCAACTAAGTTCATCAGTACCATTTTTTTTGTTTTTTGTTTTAGATTCCATGTATATGTGTTAGCACATGGTATTTGTTTTTTTCTTTTTGACTAACTTCACTCTGCATGAGAGACTCTAGGTCCATCCACCTCACTACAAATAACTCAATTTTGTTTCTTGTTATGGCTGAGTAATATTCCATTGTATATATGTGCCACATCTTCTTTATCCGTTCATATGTTGATGGACATTTAGGTTGGTTCCATGTCCTGGCTATTGTAAATAGTGCTGCAATGAACATTGTGGTACATGACTCTTTTTAAATTATGGTTTTCTCAGGGTATATGCCCAGTAGTGGGATTGCTGGGTCATATGGTAATTCTATTTTTAGTTTTTTAAGGAACCTCCATACTCATCTCCATAGTGGTTGTATCAATTTACATTCCCACCAACAGTGTAGGAGGGTTCCCTTTTCACCACACCCTTTCCAGCATTTATTGTTTCTAGCTTTTTTGATAATGGCCATTCTGACTGGCATGAGGTGACACCTCATTGTAGTTTTGATTTGCATGTCTCTAATAATTAGTGATGTTGAGCATTTTATCATGTGCCTCTTGGCCATCTGTATCTTCCTTGGTCAAATGTCTGTTTAGGTCTTCCACCCATTTTTGGATTGGGTTGTTTGTCTTTTTGATATTGAGCTCCATGAGCTGTTTGTGTATTTTGGAGATTAATCCTTTGTCTGTTGATTCATTTGCAAATATTTTCTCCCATTCTGAGGGTTGTCTTTTTGTCTTGTTTATGGTTTCCTTTGCTGTGCAAAGGCTTTTAAGTTTAAGTCCCATTTGTTTATTTGTTTTTTTTATTTCTGTCACTCTAGGAGGTGGGTCAAAAAAGATCTTGCTGCGATTTATGTCAAAGAGTGTTTTTCCTATGTTTTCCTCTAAAAGTTTTATAGTGTCTGTTTTACATTTGAGTCTTTAATCCATTTGGAGTTTATTTTTGTGTATGGTGTTAGGGAGTGTTCTAATTTCATTCTTTTACATGTAGCTGTCCAGTTTTCCCAGCACCACTTATTGAAGAGGCTGTCTTTTCTCCACTGTATGTTCTTGCCTCCTTTGTCGTAAATTAGGTGCCCATATGTGCGTGGGTTTATCTCTGGGCATTCTATCCTGTACTATTGATCTATATTTCTGTTTCTGTGCCAGTACCATACTGTCCTGATTACTGTAGCTTTGTGGTATAGTTTGAAGTCAGGGAGCGTGATTCCTCCAACTCTGTTTTTCTTTCTCAAGATTGCTTTGGCTATTCGGGGTCTTTTGTGTTTCCATATGAACTGTCAGATTTTTTGTTCTAATTCTGTGGAGAATGCCATTGGTAGTTTGATAGGGATTGCATTGAATCTGTAGATTGCTTTGGGTAGTATAGACATTTTCACGATGTTGATTCTTCCAATCCAAGAACATGGTATATTTCTCCATCTGTTAATGTCATTCTTTGATTTCTTTCATCAGTGTTTTATAGTTTTCTGAGTACAAGTCTTTTGCCTCCTTAGGCAGGTTTATTCCTAGGTATTTTATTCTTTTTGTTGCAATGGTAAATGGGAGTGTTTACTTAATTTCTATTTCTGAGTTTTCGTTGTTGGTGTATAGGAAAGCCAGAGATTTCTGTGCATTAATTTTGTATCCTACAACCTTACCAAATTCATTCATTAGTTCTAGTAGTTTTCTGGTGGCATCTTTAGGATTTTCTATGTATAGAAAATCATGTCACCTGCAAACAGTGACAATTTTACTTTTTCTTTTCCAATTTGTATTCCTTTTATTTCTTTTTCTTCTCTGATTGCCATGGCTAGGACTTCCAAAACCTTGTTGAATAAGAGTGGTGAGAGTGGACATACTTGTCTTATTCCTGATCTTAGTGGAAATGCTTTTAGTTTTTCACCATTGAGTATGATGCTTGCTGTGGGTTTGTCATATATGGCCTTTATTATGTTGAGGTAGTTTCCCTCTATGCCCACTATCTGGAGAGTTTTTATCATAAATGGGTGTTGAATTTTGTCAAAAGCTTTTTCTGCATCTATTGAGATGATCATATGATTTTTATTCTGCAGTTTGTTAATATGGTGTATCACACTGATTGATTTGCATATATTGACAAATCCGTGCATCCCTGGGATAAATGCCACTTGATCATGGTGTATGATCCTTTTACTGTGTTGTTGGATTCTGTTTGCTAGTATTTTGTTGAGGATTTTTGCATCTATGTTCATCAGTGATATTGGCCTGTAGTTTTCTTTCTTTGTGACATCTTTGTCTGGTTTTGGTATCAGGGTGATGGTGGTTTCACAGAATGAATTTGGGAGTGTTTCTCCCTCTGCAGTTTTTTGGAAGAGTTTGAGAAGGATCAGTGTTAGCTTTTCTCTAAGTGTTTGATAGAATTCGCCTGTGAAGCCATCTGTTCCTGGACTTCTGTTTGTTGGAAGATTTTTAATTATGGTTTCAATTTCATTACTTGTGATAGGTTGTTTATATTTTCTAATTCTTCCTGGTTCTGTCTTGGAAAATTGTACCTTTCCAAGAATTTGTCCATTTCTTTGTGGTTCTCCATTTTATTGGCATATAATTGTATGTAGTAGTCTCTTATAGTCCTTTGTATTTCTGCAGTGCCAGTTGTGATTTCTCCTTTTTCATTTCTAATTTTAGTGATTTGCGTCCTCTCCCTTTTTTTCTTGATGAGTCTGGCTAAGGGTTTATCAATTTTGTTTATCTTCTCAAAGAACCAGCTTTTAGTGTTATTGATCTTTGCTATTGTTTTCTTTGTTTCTATTTCGTTTATTTCTGCTCTGATCTTTATGATTTCTTTCCTTCTACTGACTTTGGGTTCTCTTTGTTCTTCTTTCTCTAGTGATTAAGTGTAGCATTAGATTGTTTATTTGAGATTTTTCTTGCTTCTTGAGGTGAGATTGAATTGCTGTAAACTTCCCTCTTAGAACTGCCTTTGCTTCATCCCATAGGTTTTGGGTCTTCGTGTTTTTGTTGTCATTTGTTTCTATGTATTTCTTTGTTTCTTCTTTGATTTCTTCAGAGATCTCTTGATTATTTAGTAGCACACTGTTTAGCCTCCATGTATTTTTGTTTCTTACGGTTTTTTTCCCTGTAATTGATTTCCAATCTCATAGCATTGTGGTCAGAATAGATGCTTGATACAATTTCAATTTTCTTACATTTTCCGAGGCTTGATTTGTGACCCAAGATGTGATGTATACTGGAGAATGTTTGTGTGCACTTGAGAAGAAAGTGTATTCTGTCACTTTTCGGTGGAATGTTCTATAAATATCAGTTAGATCTATCTGGTCTTGTGTCATTTAAAGCTTGTGTTTCCTTATTTATTTTCTGTTTGGATGATCTGTCCATTGGTGTAATTGGGGTGTTAAAGTCCCCTACTATTATTGTGTTACTGTTGATTTCTCCTTTCATGGTTGTTAGCATTTTCTTTATGTATTGAATTTCTCCTATGTTGGGTGCATAAACATTTATAATTGTTATATCTTCTTCTTGGATTGATCCTTTGATCATTATGTAGTGTCCCTCCTTATCTCTTGTAACAGTCTTTATTTTAAAGTCTATTTTATCTGATACGAGTATTGCTACTCCAGCTTTCTTTTGATTTCCATTTGCATGGAATATCTTTTTCCATCCCCTCACTTTCAGTCTGAATGTGTCCCTAGGTCTGAAGTGGGTCTCTTGTAGACAGCATATAGATGGGTCTTGTTTTTGTATCCATTCAGCCAGCCTGTGTCTTTTGGTTGGAGCACTTAATCCATTTACAGTCAAGGTTATTATTGATATGTATGTTCCTATTACCATTTTCTTACTTGTTTTGGGTTTATTTTTGTGGGTCTTGTTCTTCTCTTGTGTTTACTGCTTAGAGAAGTTTCTTTAGCATTTGTTGTAAAGCTGGTTTGGTGGTGCTGAATTCTCTTAGCTTTTGCTTGTCTGAAAAGCTTTTAATTTCTCCATCGAATCTGAATGACATCCTTGCTGGGTAATCTTGGTTGTAGGTTTTTCGCTTTCATCACTTTAAGTATATCCTGCCACTCCCTTCTGGCCTGCAGAGTTTCCACTGAAAAATCAGCTGACAACCTTATGGGGATTCCTTTGTATGTTATTTTTTGTTTTTCCCTTGCTGCTTTTAATATTTTTTCTTTGAATTTAATTTTTGTTAGTTTGATTAATATGTGTCTTGGTGTGTTTTTCCTGGGTTTATCCTGTATGGGACTCTCTGTGCTTCCTGGACTTGGGTGACTATTTCCTTTCCCATGTTAGGGAAGTTTTCCACTATAGTCTCTTCAAATATTCTCTCAGACCCTTTTTTTTTCTCTTCTTCTTCTGGGACCCCTATAATTCAAATGTTGGTGCATTTAATGTTGTCCCAGAGGTCTCTGAGATTGTCTTCAATTCTTTTCATTCTTTTTTCTTTATTCTGCTCCTTGGCAGTTATTTCCACCATTTTGTCTTTCTGCTCACTTATTCATTCTTCTGCCTCAGTTATTCTGTTATTGATTCCTTCTAGTGTATTTTTCATTTCAGGTATTGTGTTGTTCATCTCTGTTTGTTTGTTCTTTAGTTCTTCTAGATCTTTGTTAAACATTTCTCATATTTTCTCAATCCATGCTTCCATTCTATTTCTGAGATTCTGGATCATCTTTACTATCATCACTCTGAATTGTTTTTCCGGTAGATTGCCTCTTTCCTCTTTATTTATTTGGTCTTGTAGGTTTTCACCTTGCTCCTTCATCTGTGACATTATTTTGCCATCTCATCTTTTTTTTTTTTTATGAGTGGGATTGTGTTCCTGTTTTACTGGTTGTTTGGCCTGAGGCTTCCAACACTGTAGTTTGTAGGCTATTGAGTAGAGCTGGGTCTTGGTGCTGAGATGAGGACCTCTGTGAGACTTCACTCTGATGAATATATTCCCTGGGGTCTGAGGTTCTCTGTTAGTCCAGTGGTTTGGACTCAGAGCTCCCACTGCAGGAGCTTCCACCCGACCCTGGGCTCTGTGAACCAAGATCCCTCAAGCCGTGTGGGGTTGCAAAAAAAAAAAAAACCAAAAAAACAATAACAAAGTAAAAAATAAAATTAGACTAGGAAACTAACAGATATGTTAGAAAGAATGTAAAGATAAAAATATAGATGAATCAACAACTGGAAGGTACATCAGTACCACAATAGTAAAAAAGAGGAGGAGGGAAAAGAAAAAAAAAGGGGGGGAAGGCCTTGGCTGTGGAGGGTGGGGCCTAAGCAAGGGTGAGGTTTGGATGGTGGGCGGGGCCAATGCTCAGGACCCACAGGGCTGGAAAAGGCCCTGGGGGCATGGGAGGGTGGGGCTTAGGCTCAAGAAACAGAAGGCGCACAGGCGTGCCCTCCCCGCCCCGGTCTCAGAGGCCAGGGGACCTCACCTGGGAGTCCAGCAGGCTTCCTGGGCTCGAGTGGGCGGCGCAAATGCCCTCCTCTCCTCTACTGCTCCTCTGGTCTGGGGTCCGGGAGGGCACCTCCCGCCTGCCTCTCCTGATCTCCCTGAGCCTATGCCCCCAAGGACACACACGGCCTGGAGGGGGCTTTGGAGGGCAGGGGATCAGCTTAGGAGCTCAGCAGGCTCCCCAGCCCGAGTGGGCCAGGCAATCGCCCTCCGCTCCTCTCCCGCTCTTCCCGGAGAGTCCCTCCCTCCTGCCTCTCCTGATCTCCCCCGTCTAAGGGGCACCGATCCTGTCTGGCCTCCACTTCTCCTCCCCTCTCAGTCCCCCTACATCCTACCGGTTCACTCTGGGGTTCCTCCCGTCTCCTTGGGCGTCAGAGTCCCCCACCAGCAGCTGGCAGTCACCCTAGTTGTGGGGAGATGCTAATTCCATGTCTTCCTACACCACCATCTTGACTCTGCCCTTAAATACCTTTTTATTTACCTTTTCTCCTCTTCTGCAGATCTTCATAAACAATGAATGGCATAGTTCAGTGAGTGGCAAGAAATTTCCGGTCTTTAATCCTGCAACTGAGGAGAAACTGTGTGAGGTAGAAGAAGGAGATAAGGTAAGTTTTATAACACTAGTTCCATTTTATGCCACCATTCTGAGCTCCCAACCTCGTTCCATGTTCAAATAGACATGTCACGAAACATGAAAGCATGGTTTCCAGGGCATCTGGGGAAATGTTCTTGGTACATAATGGGTGCTCACTAGTCATGCAATGATGATGAGCCTGTGCTTGAGCTTCTGGGTGTGGTGACTCTTTGCATATTATTTTCCTTGCTTTTCAGTTGAAATAGTGTCTGTATTTATTGCACAAATAGACTGCATATGAAGTGAGTGGTCATACATTTAAAAAGCAGAGACATCCTTTATTCATACAAAATTTTTTAAGTTGCAAAAGGAAACTAAAAAAATCTTAATATAGGACTTTTGTGATGATACATTGCCTAGTTATTTCATTAAAAATCATTGAATTTACATTGATCAGTACCTTAAAAATTGAATTTTAAAGTGATGTAAATTGAATCACAAATTAAGTGTTGTTGCTTGCTAGCTAATAATACTAACAACAAAAGTTAACTTTTATAATGATAATTTTTAATACAAATTAAAAAAAAATTTAATACACAAAGCAACCCTACCTACTGCTGTTAGCCACTTTTACAAATGATGATGAAACAGCAGAATGAAAAGGTTGAGTAATTTACTCAAGAAGATATTGCTAATAAATAATGAAATCAGCGTTCAGCTGCTGTGCTTCTGTCCCCGGAGCCTGTGTCTGGCAGGGCTACTGCCTTACCTTGTGATCATTATAAAAGAGAGGGTAATATTAAATAGGCCAGGGAGTGAAGAGAGTATAAAAGCCTTCAGAATATTTATCTGAACACATACCTTAAAAAGCATATGGTCTAATTTGAAATGATTTTTCTGGTCTTTAGCTGTCCAGATGTTATCAAGCTTTTAATTTCTGTCATGTAAGATATAAAGAGGTAAAATATTTTGCTGCATGAAAAGACTACTTATTGGAAGATGAAGTCAGCAAAATCCAAGGATAATACTACTTTCGACACTATGTTCAGTTCATGGTAGCAATCATGTGTTCCTGTTCTGTCTCCATTCTTTTGCTATCTTCTTCCCAATCAACTAATCTCAAGGTATTACCCCTTGCAAACCTATCTGAAAATAGTGATAGACCTGAGGGGCTCTTTGGGATTTAGGAAAGGCCCTGGATTCAGGTTGCAGTGTTATCAGAAGAAATAAGACCCATGCCTTGAGGGGCAAGGATGCAGAGTTTAGACAGAGAGGTCAACAGCTTGAGAAGTAGAAGCAACACAGAATGGAGACACATGTCACCCGCTTTCAGATTTCACTTTCTATATACCAGAGTTCACCCGTGCATAAATTCTTCAAGGGCTTCTCATTGCCTCTGGGGGGGAAAAAAAAACCCTTTGTTTCTGGCTTCCAGTTTTCCTCATCAATGTAAGAGTTCCAAGCTTACGGTGCCCAGTACCATGCCCCAAACATTGCATGTTGATCGCTGCCTCTGGGCCACAGCCACAGTGCAGTCCTTGGGACCTAGTTCAAGTCACCATCTGTGGTAAGGGCACAGAAGTTCCACATTTGCATTGACCATTTACCCTCTTTGAGCTCCTGTTCCTTTTTGTGCAGAACAGGGAGATAGGAAAAACTTGGGGGAGCTTAAATAAGAAAATACGTAGTGTTTTAACAGTGCCAGGCATATAATGTAGCCTCAATCATTATAGGTATTACACTTCTTTAAAGCCTTCTCTAACCTTCACAGGTAGAATTGCTCTCTTCTATGTCATTACAGAACATCACTTATACTTAGATTCTAACCCTTGTGTTTTACTGCTTATTGGTTAATTTGTCTGAGACAATATGCTTCTTGTAGAGATTGACATTACATCTCACCTTTATGCCCATGGCATCCAACACCCTATAGATAATGGATAAATGAAATCATTTTCTCCTTCATCAAGCTTTGTTTCCATATACCTCATACACCTTACCTTAGGAATCTAGTACTAAAATGACTACTGACTAAAAGCAGTGATTCTTGAAATTTTGGTGCTTTAGAACTTCTTGGAAGCCTTGTTAAACACAGATCCCTGGACCCCACCCACCCTGAGTTTGTTTCAATAATTCTAGAGTGAGACCTGAGCATTTGCGTTTCTGACAAATTCTTACCTGATGCCGATGCTGCCGTTTGGGGTGAGGGTAGGGGAACACACTTTGAGAACCACTGAACTAATGTATTAAACCGTAAGTTGTATCTCCTCTCAGGTGTTAGCATTTAATAGGAAGCATGGGTTTTGACAGGTAAGAAAGTTGATGGTTCGAAACTGTGCTATGATAATCACTCTGCATCTCTACGAAATGGCACAAGACCAAACTTAGGCAGAAAAATACTGATGATCCCTAGCAATGTGCTCTAGGAAATCCAGAACCCTGGGTCCTATTAGCCATTCCCAGAAATAAGAGAAAAATTGATTCTTCACATTCAATAAAGAAGAATAGCTTTTATCAGAGACTTCTAGAGGTCTACCCAGCATTACGTGACCTCAAATGTCCTTCTAGTTGCTTGAGTGGCTCTGACAATGCTGAAGAGGTGGGAAAAGCAATAAAGGACAAGATGAGGGCAGAGTTGAGCCCCTGACAGCTGCCTACGCTTTCTCTCCAGAGGTATAAATGCCACTCAGGAGGGAGACTGCAGAACTGTGTGCAGTTTGCATTAACGAAAGAAAAAAACAATTCTTGATGCTTTAGCTCTTGGGCCTTGGACATCTCGCTTTGCCACTAGCTTCTGAGATTAATTTCCTCAGTAAAACAAATCTGTGCCTGGAATTCCAGGTGAAATCTTGTCAGGCAATCTGAAGACTTTTCTTGGTATCATTGGTGAGATTTACACTCTTCCTAAAGTGTAGTGAGGGAAAGCTGATGATCACACCTGAAGCTTTAGAAATATTTGATATCTATTTGCTCTCTGCTTATTGACAATTATTCCTGCTCTTAGTAGGGCAGAACTGTCTGTGCAAATGTGGTTTAAAAACATTCATTAAAGTCCAGCAAAGCTTCAAATCAGGTCACCATGCTAATGGAGTTGGCTGGATACTTGATCTCTCAAGTTAGATTGTTTATGGTATAAACTGTCCATAGTAAGCAACTGTTTGCTTAAGATCCAGTGCTCTTGTCGTCATATTCTTTTTTGAAATGATCTACCAGCATTTGTTTTAAAATAATTATTGCTGTTCTCACAATTCTGCTGACAAATGTATAGTAACTTCCAACGTTGCTTAGTGAAAGGTACAAATCTAGTAAATTACATGGTCACAGTAAACCTAATATTCTGGAACTGACTCTTTAGATAATGAGCCAAGAGGTTTTAAGGATTTAATTGATGAGTAGAATGGAGCTAACAATGGGCTACATACCGCCTTTCAATGGTACTATAAAGAAAGGAGGAAGGGCAAGAACAAATGCAGGTTACAAAGAAAAGCACAGATGGGGGTGGGAACTGTTTTCTTTTCACTTCAGTGGCTCTTTTGGGCTATATTGACTAATCCTGAAAACTGCTTTTAATACTAAAGCATGACCTAACAAATAATTGGTGGGGATAAAAGTAAATGTCCATTAAAGTAAGTGCCTATGACAGGTGTAAAACTGGTCTGATAACTACTTTCTCCAAATCTGAACAAATTTAATATGGAAATGCACGGTCTGGGAGGGATGGAAGAGTTCAGTCCTTCCTTAATTTCATCTCTTCAACTTGTGGTCCCTTACTTCAAAAAAGGAACATTTTAAACACTATAAGGTAAAAGTATTACTGATGGTAGAAAATCTGAGTTAATGGTATCATATTGTTTTCTAGTTAGTTAAAAAATTATGTCCTTGGAAATGCTAGTCCTGGATTAAAAATCCAAGAAATAGTCGTCTTGGAATAAAAATAATCATAATAATAATTTACAAAAACCCCTTATGCCTAATAGTTTTGGTTAATGTAAAAGCTTTGTTATATAATGGAATCAATTAAGATATGAATTATTTTGTAAATATCAATATAAGAAAATTATTTATATAAGGAGCACCCTTATATGAAATCAATGTAACATAATGAGTTTATAAGATGCATAATAAACTTATTAAATATTTATAACCTGCCTATGGTAGACCCAAATAGTAAGAAGTATTATAGCTTATAATAGAGATAGCAGTGAGTATTCATTGCAAATGAGATCATTATCAGGATAGCCTTGAAGAGCTATACAACTGGATTTTGGAGTCAGATTTGGGACTAAATTTTCGTTCTACTATCTGCTAGATTTCATGTCCTATAAAACGAGGTCTGTGATGCTTAACTACAGCAGTAACTGTGGGGTTATAAAGGGTTTAGCATAGCGCCGGGAACTTAGTAAGCTCTTAACTAGTAGCTATTATCAAGCTGGATTAGTCTGGCAAGGGTTTAGGTAGGTTGTGATATTTGAGCTGGGTCTTAAAGAATATGTAGGATTTTGAAAGGAAAGGGGTGTGCTGGTAGAACATTCTAGGCGAGGAGAATTATAGGAGCAAAGGTGAGAAGTAGTTGGGCCAGACAGAGTAGAAAAAATGTGAGCACAAGTTTGAGTAGGTGAAGTGGGGCCCCAAAAATGCTAGGCTTTGAAAATCAGAAAGAGAAGTCTGACCTAAGGACCGTGGGCAAAGGGAGCATTTGCAAATATTGGAAAGGGAAAGTGATAAGGTCAAATTATTTGAGGAAGATTAGCCTGGTAGCAATAGGCAAGACAGTTTGGGGAGAGAAGAAAATGGACTTAGGAAGGCTAGCAACAATACGAGATAACGACAGCCTAAAATAATACAGGGCAGTGAAAACTGAAAGGAAGGATTAAAACACACTACAACTGCTGATAGTTATTTTAAGGTTGTTTTGACTGCTCTGATTCCAATAGCACTTACTACCATTTAATGAACACTTAACATAACGGCTGTCACAGAAAATGTATTTCAAGTGTCACCTTATTCAATCTTCAACACAACTCCATGAGGTCAATTATCCCTATTTTAAAGATAAGAAAACCAAAGGTGAGAGAAGTCATATCACAATATAGTTCACTTCAGAATATTTCTCATGGTTTATAATAATGATGTGATTATTTGGTTGTATGTTTCTCCCACACAATTGGAATTTTCAAAAGGCTAGTCTCTTTACTTCACTACTTTATCGTTAGCAGCCTGATGATAAGAATGCTACGGAATAGAGTGTTTAGCAAATCTTTAGATAGATGGATGAACGAATAGATGGATGCTTCAAAGCTTACATAGCTAATAGGTGAGGAACCAGAATTCAGATCAGGGTTGTTTTGTTCCAGACCTATATGTTAACTACCATTATTCTATTTCTGTGCCAGCAAGATAAAATATATGAGAAAAGGAGGAGTATGATCCAAAGGATATAACCACAAACACGTCTTTATTTATAGCAGCGTTCTCCAGGAACATACTTTCCATATGGCAGAGTTACTTGTCTTGAAGCCAATTATTCCATATCCCTTTGAGAGGCCAGGATGCCTATGATAAACCATATTTGGCTAAGGCTGATGATGGAACACTAAGCAGAAGCGTCCAAATGAAAGCTGTGTCACACAGACCTTTGCAAACACAGAGCAGCATGTATTTTATAAGCTGTGGTATCCACAGATCATGCTGGCAATTTCAGATTCTTGTGGTTTGCTTTTTAATTTTTTTCAACAGTGCTCTTCCAATATAATTTGGAAAAGGTGAGAACCTATGGCATAAAACAATGTCCAAATATAAGCAATCAGTGTGATTAACTGAATGCCCCAAATATGACTGAATATATATTTCTCAGGAAGGGAGAGTAAGAATACATGTATTTTATTGTATATAATCACTATTCTCTCAAAAGTTAGACAGTAAGATACACAAGTGACTAATAAGAACCTGCTGTATAAAAAAATAAATTAAATTAAAAATTTTTTTTAAAAAGGAAAAGATACACAAGTGTATGATGGTTACAGTGAAAGAATGTTTGCTTGTAGTCTGTATTGTGATAATATTATCACTTAATTAGACCAAATTATACTTGTAAAATATCCCTCTGGCCCAAGGTCATCTTAGTGTGGTGATAAATAATGTAAAACTAATTTACTTTTCTTGTATTTTAATATGCAGACTTGTAAGTTTGGGACGTCTTTTTTTTTTTGGTGGTGCTATGTGGGATCTTTGTTCTCCGACCAGGGATCAAACCCGTGTCCCTGCAGTGGAAGTGTGGAGTCCTAACCACTGGACCACCAGGGAATTCCTAGTTTGGGACTTCTTGACTGAATATAATCAAAGGCAGGGAATATTAATCTGAGATCCATGCCTCCCAAAGGGGAAGGTATCATCGTTGAATGGGTTCAGCTTAATTTGAGCAACTTAAAAAACTTTAGGACAATTTTCCCTTCAGATTCTTTAAGGAAACTATGGCTCCTGCACAAAAGACAACCCACTGGCCTAAGAGGTACCATGATTTGTGGAGCTTATATAGCTCCATGTAGTGACCAGACTGATAAGCAAAAGAAGATTGGGAAAATCTATGCCTTTAAAGTGTTTGCAACTGATTTGATGGAGGAAGGAAAAAAGACAAATAGAGTAGTAATGGAAGAGGTAGTGATTTTTGTAGTAGATGTATTCTATAGGCGCTCAAATGGGATCTGAACAAAGATCTATGGGAATGAGTGGCCAGGCAAAGTATTTAACTGAGGCAGACTAGGAAAGAACAGGAGGAATAAACCAGTTCAGAAAAAAGAGTGTGAGTGAGGACACATGAGTGAAGGCAAGAAGACTGAGTGTGAAATTACTCAATTATTTGACTTTTGCTTGAATTAATGTAATTTTAAGCAGTGCCTTAATAATAAGAAACTGACTTCTTTACCTAGTTAGGGATTGAAAGGAACTCTTTGTACCTAGTTGGGAAATGAGAGGTTGTAATATACCGCCCTTTCTCTATACCAGACCCGCTGCCTCTGTGCCTTTTTCCCTCTGAACAAGAGGAATGAGCACATGTTTATAATGTTTACTCTTCAACAGCAAAACATAGTTCTTATTCACCCTTCAGTAGGTTCTTCACGAGAATACACAGCCCATAAAGTCACCAGAGATCCAAGAAGATATTCACTATTTTAGATCTTGAGCTTTCCCTGGAACTTTTGACAAACCAATCACCAAAGCAGTAAAATGTAGTGGTGAAGAGCAAAGACTCTACAGTCAGCTGGGCTCCTTTTAAAACACAGTTCAGCCACTTTCAGCTATTGACCTTGGGCAAATCTTCCCTTTCTCTTTGCTTCAGTTTCTTCATCTGTAAAATGGGGAACGTATCTGTCTCATAAAATTATTGAGAATTAAATGAGTTAATAGGTGTAAAGCAATTAGAACATTATCTGATATATGGTAAGCACGCCAATGATAGGAACTATTAAAATATAATATTTCTCTTCTAGGAAGTCAAGCATGTGCTATGTGTGTGGTACTCATCATTCCAAAGAGTAGGCAGCAGGTATAATTCCAATATATGGTAGTTGAGTTTGTACAGTATGCTGGAATTGAGCTGATGAAGACACAGCTTATGAGGAGTTTTAGTGTATTTTATAGGGTTATTGCCACTGGATTTGCTAATACATTTAGCCCACGAATTGAATTCTTTGACTTGCAGGAGGATGTTGACAAAGCAGTAAAGGCCGCAAGACAGTCTTTTCAGATTGGCTCTCCATGGCGTACTATGGATGCTTCAGAGAGAGGACGGCTAATAAACAAGTTGGCTGATTTAATCGAAAGAGATCGTCTGCTCCTGGCAGTGAGTATTAACCAAACTGCGCAGAACTCAAAATCTCTAGAAAGCATTGGTTGTTTGGATTGGTGAGTTGTTTTGATTTTAGTGTTCACTATATACTCTCTACAAATAAAACAAAAAGACTTCTACCAGCTCTTGTATATGAATGGTACCATTGAGCTTATTCTCAGATAGTAAGTAATCTGCACTCTGGTTTTAGATTATGTTAATGTCTACTCCCAGAACAGAGTCTACAGTCTAAACACTGGGTTTTTTTGCTTTATTTTCTTATTTAGTTAGTTAGTTAGTTGCACTGGGTCTTAGTTGTGGCAGGCGGGCTCCTTAGTTGCGGCATGCATGTGGGATCTTAGTTCCCTGACCAGGGATCAAACGCAGGCCCCCTGCAATGGGAGCGTGGGGTCTTAACAACTGCGCCACCAGGGCAGACCCTGAGTTAAATCAAATTAAACAAGTTTCTTTCCTTTACTGTAGAATTTCTGAGCCTTTATAAAATAAGGTCACATGCAGCATGAAGATCCTAGAATAATATACCGGTTTTCTTGAACTTACTTGACCACTGAACTCCTTGAGTGAAAAAAATCTCATGGAGTTTGTTAAAGGTGCCCAGGATATTTCTTTAAAATAAACCTTATTTCTCCATAATCTAGCCCACCAAGACAGTTAATAAATGGCCACTTTTTCCTTTCCTGAAATGTACATGTTCACAATGGTCTTGAATAAATTATGTTCTTTTTATAGGTGAAAGAGCGAATAATAAAGAAAAATCCATTCATGTGTTTATAAAAATGTTATTTTTATGTATACTGCTTTTTAAAACATATTTCAGCAGTTATATGAATCAGCACATAAAATGGGTGGGGGAGGTGTTTCCTTGTTTTTTCCTCTCGAGAAGCCAATTTAACACAAAGCAACAGCAACATCAGATTTCAGAGTAAGTTTTTACTACCTTTAGAATCTTAACTGGCGGCGACAAAAAGGCTTATGTTTTTTAAAATCAACATTAGCAATTATAGTTAATCAAAGGGCCATTTATTATCCAATCAAAGATTCAGCATAATTCAAAGTATGTAAAAATACGGAATTAGAAGTTATACGCAATACAACAACAGTAACCAAAACATCCTGCAGGAAGAAAGCAGAATTTGTTAAAACTTGCCTTCCCTAATTTATCCGATCTGTGAATTACAGAATGTTGACTGCCTCTGTCAGCATAAGATCGTAAGGGGGGAAAAAAGAGTAAGCATACAAAAATCATGTTTGATTAAGTTTTGAGGTAGCATACAATATAATGCAGAGAGAGAAGACTGTACAATAGATAAGGAACTGATTTAAGAGTTTATCACCTGTACACTCCTGCCCCAGCAGAACATTACGCCCCAAAGTCTTTACAGTCCTGCTTAAGAAAAGGAGGAAAAGGAGAGATAGGTCATCCTAAAACCATTAGGGCACTAGACTAGAAAATGTTGAACTTCAGCCTGACCATTCAAACAATAATTTTGATATTAGTGGCAAAACTCAGAGTTTCACAATTTAAAATTTTGTTGAAGAAAACTCATGGATTAAAAAAAAATCCAGGGGTTACTTAAGTTTGTGTGAATATCCAGATGGGACGTAAAAATTAAAAATGATTATTGAGGCATTATTAACGGTCACTGACAGTAAATTGTCACCCACAGTTGTATCATATAATAAGTGAAATCTTGTTGGAACTCTGATCTAAGGAGACTAAGTGCCACTCTCACAAGCTGTGTGTATATCAAATTGTGACCAGTTCCTAGAAAGCTGGTTCACTGGGGGACGTTCAGAATGACATAGAAGGGCACTAGGGTTTAGAAACCAGAATCTCACTACCTTTTCTACCCAGATCTTGCTATGTCCTTAAGCAAGTATGATCTTAAGCAAGTCCTTTTAACTCTTTTTTTAGTCTCCTTTTTAAAAAGAGGAGGTTACAAAAGATTGCTTACAGGATTTCTTTTAGTGTTTTCAAAATTCTCTAGCACACGATTACTCAAAATATTGACTATTTTTTTAATCTAAAATTTCTGTGGAAGTTTAGATTTGGGGTGTGGTCTCTTTTTCAGACAATGGAGTCAATGAATGGTGGAAAACTATTTTCCAATGCATATCTGATGGATTTAGGAGGCTGTATAAAAACATTACGCTACTGTGCAGGCTGGGCTGACAAGATCCAGGGCCGCACGATACCCATTGGTAAGTAGCTTTGGGAAACCACCATGGGTGACGGTAGGGGTGAGGAGATTATTGTAGAGATGAAAAATTCCAAACTCTCCCTTTTAAAGATGTCAACCAAGTAGGGCAGAATTATTTTCTTCTTGACTTTGAGACAATGCAGTTCTGAACCTGGACGTTCTGCTAAGATTCATCACATGCGTTTTAAAATTGTTTCAACGTAATTATGCAGAAAATAACACTATAGATACTTTAGAAAATATTAAAGTAAGAACATTCATATGCCCACAATTACTGATTTAAGCAGTTGTCTCTCTAAGGACTCAAACTTTTCAGAGCTGGCCTCTGAAATTATTTATTTGGGTTTTATTCCAATGGTGACATTTATACCCTTTCTATAATGTAATTATTTAAGCCTCTTTGTATGTTCCAGTATGAGTCAGCTATGGTCATCTGTGCCTGGTCTAACTCAGTATAGTTAGAGCAGACTAATTAAACAAACTGATTCACATTGATTTGTTTCAAATAGTTTCAAAAAAAGAAGGGTCTGTGTTTATAGCTTAAGAATTTGTGTGAGTGAATGTGTATGCATTTTAGTATTTTAATAGAGTATGCACATAATGGGATAGGAATATGAAAAGGCATCGAGTTGGAAAACGTTACAAGTAGAGTTTAATTCATATAAACGTATTGACTATGGAAATACAACACCCTCCAGGACTGGCCCTGAAGTGCATTTCCAATCTAACTGGAGCATCCCGCTGGTCAGAAGTGAGAGCCAGAAAGTGGAAAGGGGAGAGTGAGACCATGATGGGACCAAGAACTGTGGCTCTTTCAGAAACTTTTACTTTACCCTTTGATAAAATGGGAGAAACCATTTAAAGTACAAATAGATCTTGATAAGTAGCCTTCTTGCTATGATAGCCAGGAAGCTTTTGTGGGAACTAGAACGAACACAAAGCACAGTGCAACCTCAGGATGACCACATCAAACTTTGAGGCATATGAATCAGTCAAATCCAGATGGAAATGTCCTTTACATCTGGCATTTTTTTCCATAGAGTAAGAGAGCTTGCTTTTGTTGTTTGGTAGGCAAAGAGAAGAGGACTTTTTAGAACAAGCCAGTAGGAAAGGCTTGTCACTCACAGGGAGATATTTTTTAATTCTACTATATTTTAATTTTACTATTTTTTAAATTATATTATGCACTTAAAAAATTACTGGTAGAACTCAGAGCTGTCAGAAACAGAACTCTAACAGTTTCTTTCTTAGTTACACACCTTTTATTTCCTTTATCATGAAAGAAAGGAAAGTGAGAGCAAGTATGATTTAGAAAGTAGCCCTCCTATAGGATCAGAGATAGAATAAATATTGTTCAGATCTTTTCCAATTGTGCATCTTTGCTTTGACCTAACTCAGTTTTATGGTTCCTCTCATTTCAAATTACTATTTGAGGGCTCAGTTTTTCATTTTGTAAATAGGCAGAGATATGTTCTCTCTTTCTTTTTTTTAAATTATTGTCTATACCTTCCTCTCACATCAGCCCCAAACCACCATTCTGTGAATATCAAGCACATTTGTCTATAAATGATTGTGTGTTTTATTTTTCAGATGGAAACTTTTTTACTTATACAAGAAATGAGCCTATTGGTGTGTGTGGCCAAATCATTCCTGTAAGTTGTTCTCATATAATTTTCAGTCAAAAAAAAGTGAGTTCTAATTCTATTTCATTTGTTAATGAAGATTTCTTGGGCACAGATGAATGCTTAGATATTTGCTAAATGTGGAGCAAATATAGTAATTGTTGAACTTGGGTCTCTCTGTGGCTGTACCCTTTGGATACGAACCAGTAGTCCAGAAACCTATCTATATTCTGGCATATCTCTTGAGTGTGTTTCCATATACAGCATCACCAAACCTTAACCTTTTACTCTATGGTTTGTTTTTAAAAAGATGTATTGTGCACTCTGTTTAAGACCCATGCTTTACATGTACATAGCAAAGTGGTCATCGTGCAAGACGCCAAGCATTTCAGTGAAGTGTAGTATGGCCGACCACTCTCCAACACTTTCTATCAATATTCCTCATTGGGACTTCTCAACATAGAGAAGAGGAGCAACCAGAGTGTTCAAATTGAATGAAATTTCTTAACTAAATGGAAGAAACTGTGCCAGAGGCATTTGGAGCACAGTATGGAATATATCCTACCTTCAGATAAGAGGCTTTGATACTCCACATTCCTCTTTGAGAAAGTACCATTTTAAGCAGATGAAGATTTCCTTTTATGTCCAACAAATAGGAGACTATCAATGATTTCACTTTGACTGACATATTCAGAAAGGCCAAAAAGGCCAAACAAAAAGATGATAAAGTGTCCTGATGTTCTTAGATGAGGAAGTGGCAATGACTTATCTTCTGCTCCAATGAGATTGAAATGTACACATATTAACATTTTGAATGAAATTGCTCATTAGTTCAAAAATCCCAATAAAACCCATAAAAACTACATAATCCTGAATACTAAGAATTGTTAATATTTACCGTATGCCTGTGATGAACAATTCACTGCATTAAACATTTGGCCCACTTTCTCTATGAATCCTCAGGACAACCTTCTGAAGTAGAGAGGACTGTTTTCAGCACTTATAGATGATGAAATCATACACAAAGTGCATATAACTTGTCTGAATTCACATGACTGCTCAGCGATTGAGCTGAGATGTGAACCAAGCTGTCAGCCTCCAGACCCTAGACTTCTTTGTCTTTAGCAAGATACTTGTCTTGGAATTAAATACTACTAAATATTATTATTGGGTAAATGGTTACATTTAAAGCCCTATAGGGAGGGAGGAATAATTACACTTTTTAAACCCTTACAGGTAACTTACAGTATATTTAATAGTAAGGCTTGATTTCTAAACCATGCAGTGATTTTTTTTCCTGGTAGAAAAAGAACTCAAAATAACAGCACTTGATAAAATTTTATGACTTTCTCCTGCTCTCTTCCTGTATCTAGTTTATTTGGAGGTTTTTCTTTTTTTTTTTTTTAGCATTTATGAGTTGCTTTGAGCAATGAACTTAATTAGAATATACCAGATGATTAAACAAAACTACTACAATTCTTGTTTAACATCTACAGGGAGTGTATAATGTGGAAGTTAGATTAGCAAATGTGGCTTTCAGCAATACAAAGAATCTATTGTTATATATTGCTTTCTAGTGGAATTTCCCATTGGTCATGCTCATTTGGAAGATAGGGCCTGCCCTCAGCTGCGGAAACACAGTGGTTGTGAAACCAGCAGAGCAAACCCCTCTGACTGCTCTTCACATGGCATCTTTAATAAAAGAGGTACGTTTCCTAAATCAAAATATGTTTAATCTTTGGATGCTGAAGGAGATGGATGGGCTTTGGAGTGAATGTGGTAGTTAAAAAAAAAAAACCTTTATTTTTTGGACCTGCATATTTAGCTGTTTTGGAACACAGTTGTTTCCTCCTTGAGTTTCAAATATAAGACTACTACAGTCACATGACGATATTGAGAGGTGGAATCTTGTTTGTTACTGCCATTCCCATTTCTTTTCATTTAGAATCAGAATAAAGTTGTATTTCAAATATCTTAAAAAAAAAAAAAAAGTATGTGCAAGAACTCAGGAGTCCTGATTTACAGTAGGAAGACTTCATTTGTTGCTACTGTAAACTACATTATCTGCCAATGGCTCCTGTCCAGTGGGGACGCATTAAGCATAGCTGCTGGCAGGGACTTTTGGCAGTCAACCCAAATGAACCTCTGCCCAAAGCAGGACAGGAAGCCAGACCAAAAGCTTCATGTCCAACTGCCACCTTATGATCACTTCTTTTATTTCTTTTGCCCAACACCCATGAATGCAAGTTCATGTTGAAATTGCTATGATTTTCTTTCAAATGTTGAACTGTAAGTTGGTATATAACTGCAACTAACAGCCTGGAAATTCTACAAATTTGTTTAAACTAGTCTATTTGAAGGTTGGAGGCTTCTGAGCTAATATGCTTGCTTGTGGCATTGGGCTACATTATTTCTAAGCTCATTCACCCATGAGGGAATACCTTTATATTCTCTTTTCTATTACGGTTTCCTCTGCATTTACCTTCCTGCTCAAAAACTGACAATAGAGCACATAAAATTTATTTTCATCAACTATCTAGATTGTTTTAATATATTTTTTCTTGCAAACAAGTTATTGTCCTTTATATCATACCAATATTTTAAAAATAAGCTTTAGTCCCTAGAAATTTAAAATTCAGGAAATCTGAATCCATATCTTAAAAACAGTCTTCACTTCAAGTTAAAAGTAGGCAAAAGAGATGTCAAAATGAGACATTTTGATGCAAATAACATGAAATTTCAATGTGTTGTTTCAGTTGCCACACTGCTCTATACTTGATAATTCTTTAATTGGGATTGGAATCAATCTGTGAGGCTTGATCATGAATGGGATGACCATTTTTAACCTAATATTTTTCTGATTAAATAATGCTGATAGGAATTTGCAACCTAGTTGGTATGCCCTGATCAATCAACAGGTAGAAACTAAAAATGTTAAGATCCCTTTAGCTTCTTATTTTTGCTGAATGGATAATAAACACATTGTTTTCCTTCTTTGTGAGTAATTTACCAACCACTTTTACACACACTATCTTTTTGAGTTACTATTATAAAATTTGAGACAGCCATCATTGGAGCAATGATCCATGAAAGTCAAAGATGGACTTTACTCTGAGGAGAAATAGTCCCTCAATAATGCAGCCCTTGAGGTTATTTTAAGTGGGCTAAACAATGAAATAAGAATAATAATAAATAATAAAACCACCTACATGAATCTTTCTTTGTAGAGAAACTCATAAGATTAGCATAAAGAGGCAGCTTTGATCCCATACTCTCCTTTTTCTGTAGAATTAAATGATCAGTTCTGTTCTAACTATTTTACTTGTTATCTTTCAGGCAGGGTTTCCTCCTGGAGTAGTGAATATTGTCCCTGGTTACGGGCCTACTGCAGGGGCGGCCATTTCTTCTCACATGGATGTAGACAAAGTGGCCTTCACAGGATCAACACAGGTAACATCATTTACTCAGGCCAGTAGTGAAGCAGTCGGAAGCATGTTTTATGTTACTGTTTTTAAGCTGACATTTCCCTAAAACAAAAGTTCTTTTAATGATTTGTTCCTTATTCTAGCCTTCACACATGTTTATAGAACATAAGCAGATGTCGTTGAGATGAAACGAAATACCTATTACAAAAGCAGAAGGACTGGAGTAAACTGTTTTTAGTATGTTATTACTTTCTCTGACGAGAAATACGGCTGATTAGACGTTGTCGTATGATTAGTAAGGTTTATGATAAAAAATATAAATTAGGCCACAGTGATTTGTATGAATGAATTGTAATTTTATCCTGTAGATTAGGGAAGTCAAAGAGCAGAGCCTCACCCTTAGCTCCTTATTTGGGGCTCTCTCTTCCCTGAACATTCTGAAAAGGAGTCAGCAGCTCAGCTTCCCGGATCCGACCTAACTTTTCTGCCTCAGTAGCTCCAGCTTGGCTATCCAGAAGATTAAAGAACAGGACCCCAGCCGTGGGCACTTCAGAGGAGAGGGATGGGGGAGAGGAGGGACGCTAAATGCTCTCCAAATGCTCTGGGTGTTGAAAATGGTTACTTTTTTAACTTTCTGGAGAGAGAAACAGGAAGAACATTCCAGATAGCATGGAAAGGCTAATTTGATTATTTTATACTCCTAATTAGCCACTCCAATATAAAGAAAAGTTTACATAGAGAACTAAAATGATAGAAAATCAAATTTTATTTTTCTTGATCTTTTTTAAACTAGATAAATCAACATGTAATTTTTTCTTGTTTTTTATAGACATAGAATAGAAAAAGTTTACATTCTACAAACTCCTAATTGAGGTAGGGGAAAACCAATTCTTCAATCAGGAGTCTGTGGACAAAACAATTGGTAATGGTCAAGACATAGCAATAAACTAAAAAATGATGAAGTCACAGGTTGAAATCACAGCAGAGGAGGTAAAGCAGGAAGGTACAAATTCCTCAGCCTAGCACTGTAGACCTTGCCCAACAGGGATGCCATGTACAGCTTCTGCTCTAGATCCCACACACTTCTCTAGTTTATCTGAGCCAGAGGCTACTGTTCCACGATGCCATCTCTGCATCACTGCCTGTTTATCTTGGCTCATCCCTGAACCCCTACAGCACTTTAGGGGTACTTTACCTGCCCCCTCCCACCAAAAACTTTGATATGAGAAGACTAGGAAACATCTAAGTTCAAATTCTAAGTCTACCCCTCCTAGCAGTATGTCTTCCAAAAGTTAAGTATCCTTACTAAACTTGAGTTTCTTCATATGTAAAATGGGAATAATATCTACTTTATTGAGTTGTACCGAATAAAACTGAATAAGCTAATGAGTAGTAAAACATTTAGCATCCTACAGAGTAGTCACTAAATGGCATGATTATTGTGTGTTCTAGAGTCATTTCCATTCTCTTGTTCCTTCCCTCACTCTTTAATTTCTCACACTAGTTCATAAGGTGTGAGGGAAGAGGTCCCTTCTCCACATAATATTTCTTCATCGCTGCCCCATCACTTCCTGATTACTCCATGCATCTTTTCATCCCCGCAGGCTTTTGCTCATGCGTGGCCACACCTACTATAATGCGGCTCCCATCACATGCCCTCTATGGCTTTCTCCGCAGTCCCAGGAGCATCCTGAATTTAAAAACTTTCCATCTGTGCCCCCATTGTCCTTGATATATAATTATGATAGCACGTGCTCCTTGCTTTGTTATGTATCTCTCTCCCTTTTGCTGACTATCCTCAAAGACTATCTTATTCATTCTCATCTCCAGAAACCAGTACAGTAACTACTTCTGATTGAGTATTAAAGAATTAAGTGTGACTAAGATGATTTTAGAAGCCACACAGAAAAATCAGTCTTTCTGGGTCCTCTTTTAGCTTCAAGTTCGTTGCTTTGCAGATAGTAGTGAACTTGCCAAATGCCATGAAAGAGGCAAACCATGGATTTTATGTTTTTGTGGTCCATTGTAGCAGTCATGCTCATTATAAAAATGTTTCTGGCAAGGTAAGAATTTTCATGTCCCATTAGATTCATTTAAAACAGAATCCAACCCACGTTGTGCAGGATGTGCTAAGTTAGAACATTTTTATGAGCATTTGCTACTTCTGCCCCACAAGGGCAACGCCATAATATCATGGAACATACTTTTTACCATAGTCTAAATAGTGCTTATCCTCTCTTCATTGTAGACCTTTTTGAGAAAAAAATGACATTTTACTTTTTTCCAAGTGAGGGAACAGAATCATGGGGCAAAAACTTATGTTTCCTTATTTTGACTTTAGCTAGACCTTTGGGAAAACTCAAACAAACCTTTTATTTGCCATCTGAAATTGCACAAAGTAAAAGTGTAACCTTTCTTTCTCACTCATACTTCTAACCATTCTTCATGCTAGTTCTTTTGACATTTGTAGCTTTTAGAAAAATGCCTCTGATCTTACTCCCTTCCCCAAGACAAAAATTATCTGCTTTAATAAAGTTTCTCCAGCAAATCTTTCTAAGCTAAAAACAAAAATAAAAAACAAAAAGAACCCTCCAAAAACCCTCAGAAAATAAAAGAAAGATGCAGAGAAAGAATTTGGAGAATTCAAAGGGAGAAAGGCAAAGATTATTGTCTAGAAAATACAAAATTCTTAATCACCTCAACTGAAAACTCAATTTGGGGCTTCCCTGGTGGTGCAGTGGTTGAGAATCTGCCTGCTAATGCAGGGGACACGGGTTCGAGCCCTGGTCTGGGAAGATCCCACATGTCGCGGAGCACCTAGGCCCGTGAGCCACAACTACTGAGCCTGCGCGTCTGGAGCCTGTGCTCCGCAACAAGAGGGGCCGCGATAGTGAGAGGCCCGCGCACCGCGATGAAGAGTGGCCCCCGCTTGCCGCAACTAGAGAAAGCCCTTGCACAGAAACGAAGACCCAACACAGCCAAAAATAAATAAATAATTTTTTTTTTTTTTAAACTGCCAACTTTAAAAAAAAAAAAAAAGAAAACTCAATTTTTGAAAGTGGTCATAAGAAATATGTTGTGGAACCAAAACGGGATATAAGAGAAATTTCAAACAGGTTTCTCCATTGCCAGTCTACTTTTAGTTTATTTTTATTAACCTACATTTAAGGGTTTGATTTAGTGCATGAAGATTTTAAATAAGATGAAAACATTAGCAGATTAATTAATGCTCTACTCTGTAATGCACAGTAGTAGTCGGTTCAACAGTCAAAATTTAAACACACATTCAGCAAGCGTCTACTTAACTTTTATTCAGTTTGAGATAGAAACTTTTTCTTAAAATCTGATGTGTTGAGGAAGAAAAGAAATCCAGAGAATAAAAGAAGCAAGATAAAATGAATCATCTTGTTAAAAGAAAAGATCCTTTTACTGTACTAAGACTTCAATAAAAAATAATAAGGAAGAAATAGTTATATTAAAGAAAGAAAGAAAGAAAGAAGAAATAATTATAAAACAGGCCAGATTTTAGAAATGAGAAAAATATAAAGAACTGCAGAAACTAATCTTCATAGGAAGTGATCCATAAAGAAAAAAAATGAAAACTCTTTCTCTGAAGAGAGGCCACTAGCATTTATAAGAAAAACAAAAAACAAAAAAAACAGTAGGATTCCAGCTAACTGAAGTAGCAGCACAGAACACAGACCCAATTTCTTTCTCCTAACTCCACTGTTCAAAGGTGTGGAGGACAGCGTGAGAAAGAGGGAAAGTGAGAGCGAGAGACATGGGGGAGAGGGGATATCAGTTAATCAATAGTTAAGTGAGCCCACTCTGACAGATAGTGCTGAGAAAAGGTATGCAATGATAGGACATTGTCACTGCTACCAGGGAGGCAACATCTGTTTGGGAAACTGATATTTACACAAATAATACAATCCAAGAGAAACTCTGAAACGAGTCCTCATGAGGGCACTTATTGGAGATCAGAGCAAGAAACGGTCACGTTCACCTTGAGTCATCATGGATGGCTTCAAAGAGGAGCTAAGATACAAGCTGGACCCTAAGGAAGGGTAGGATTGGAGGCAGCCCAAGTCGGGGTAAGACCTTTGGGTCTCATTATAAATGAGAAGCAGAGAGAGATTCGAGGCTGGTAAATACGCCACTTTGTCTGGATAGAGTTTTCTGGATTTCAACAGAGGGATGAAAAGTCAAAATAGATAAATTATGGTTGGATCATGATATGTCAGACTGATCAGAAGAAAGATGAAGTTCTGATTAAAATGAAAAATAACCTGTCTGGCCATGTACATCAAGATCATGTACATCAAGATCAGCTATCACGTTCAATATATCTGTTTTCATGATCCATCATATGTTTATGCTTGGATGGAGGAGTCTTTGGTATCTGAAAGTGCCAAATCTGGAAAAATGCCATTTCTCCCTAATGAAACGTAACTGTGGCACAAACATCATATAAATTTAAATTGCTAAAGAAACCTGCCTTCATGAGAACAGATTAAGCCTCCTCCTTTGTAATGCTCCATTTCAGGTTGGCAAAATGATCAAAGAAGCTGCTGGGAAAAGCAATCTGAAGAGGGTGACCCTGGAACTCGGAGGAAAAAGTCCCTGCATTGTGTTTGCTGATGCCGACCGTGAGTAAAAGCCACTCTGCTCGCTTCTCACTCTTCTCCTTTTTGGTGTCTGGTAGTGCCATACAGTGAAGGGTTTGCTTCTAACGTCAAAGTGTAAGGCATTAACCAGAGTCCAAAATTACTCTTAAAAATCTCTTAAATTGTCCTAAAGTTATAACGCCTAGATAAGTCCAACACAGACACAATTTCTTGGTTTGGAATAGATTGCTATTTTCTCAGCTGAACTCTAGAGAAACTAACTATTTTGCATTTAGGGGCCATAATGTATATTCTTAATTCCATACCTTTAAATATTAGCATCACCTTAAGCATGGTGAGATACCCTCAGATACGTTGGACTGAGACCAGCTGGAGAGACAGCAAGTTGCACATTTGTCGTCTCCCTTCTCTCTGGGTCACACGCTCATTGAATAAAATGGCCAGAGGAAAAGGATGCCTACTATTTAAGTAATTTCTCTCATTTTTTTCTAGCAGGTGTAGTTGAATTTATATATATTAAATCTCTAATTATGATGTGACTGCATTATACAATATCCTAGGTTCATCCTGATTATATTATCAAGTAGAATCCCACAATTATTTCCAGCAGAAAAAGAAGGTCAAACATTCATCTGTCTCTTTAAGAGCTGCATTATTGGTCTGAGGCAATTAACACAGATGATTTATGCTGTTATTGTGATCTTACCTGAAGCTTTTTAGAGCACACTATCTTATACATTCTACAGACATGACAAGATTTCTGATTTTACCAAATCTTCCTGTAAACTGCTTTCACTACAGCTAAGCGGATGTGATTAGTTCACAAAATAAAGATAACAATATCCAATTGCTACAATGTTAAATTAAATCTTCTGTATTTAGAAAATTAAAATGCAAAGAAAACTTTCTTCTGGTTGTTTAGGATCTACTAATGAAGCAAACTATTTCCTCTTTTTAAGACCCATGCAACCATCTCAAATAAACAGATAAGAAGAATTTATAGGCATATATGAAATAACATGGCACACTTTACATAAATTTGGAAAAATTTTTTCATAGAATAGGGTTGTAAGGTGGGTGGGCAATTCTGAATATTAGTTGTTTGGGGGTTTTGGGGGGTTTTATGGGTTTTTTTGTTTTCAGAAATATCACTTTTTCTATTGATTTGGGTATCTAAGAATGTTTTTAAATTCTTATTTAATGTAATGGATATTTTATATTTTCTTTGTCATTAGTTAAAACCTGAGGCCTGAAAGAAATATTCACAGTCGTCTAATTATAAATGGAGATATTTATAAAAATCACTTGCAGTGAGATTTGATCTTAGGATAGTTTCCACATTCTTGGAATTGCGCATATTAAAGTTGTATTAATAACCACTATTATTTCAGAGTCTACTATTTTTACTATCATTTTAGTAGCAAATAAAGGATCAGAAAGGTTAATGTGTCACCTGGCTGATGAGGTAGAATATACTGAATCTATGACTATATGACTCCTGATTTTTTTATACCACCATATCACCTCTGAGAAAGATGTATAAAAATATATAATCTTTAGAAAACATCTCTTCTTTAACATGAATGTCTTCTTTGCAGTGGACAGTGCTGTTGCATTTGCACACCACGGGGTATTCTACCACCAGGGCCAATGTTGTATAGCTGCATCCCGGCTCTTTGTAGAAGAATCCATTTATGATGAGTTTGTTCGAAAGAGTGTTGAGCAGGCTAGAAAGTATGTTCTTGGAAATCCTCTAACCCCAGGCGTCAATCAAGGCCCTCAGGTGAGTGTAAAATAGACGGAACAGCGTTCACCAGGCAAAAGAATAAAGTATCTTCTCTAGACCTGGTTTTACTTGAATA
This sequence comes from Balaenoptera physalus, assembly GCF_965194825.1. Lineage (NCBI taxonomy): Eukaryota > Metazoa > Chordata > Mammalia > Artiodactyla > Balaenopteridae > Balaenoptera > Balaenoptera physalus. The sequence goes on from NC_138886.1 coordinate 46,829,226, forward strand.
CGATTACTTCCCATTCACATATCTTCCCAGGTGACAATACTGTATCAGTTTGGTGATTAAAAAAATAATGAATCTAACTCCCAAAGGTAAAGAAAGTATCCTGGTTTTGTGTTGCCCGGTTATCACATCCAGAAACAGTTGAAGAGATACGTTGGAAATTAAAGATGTGACGAAACATAACGAATGCTGTAAATTTGTTTTCCTCAATCGGTACACCTCTGAATCCCTATTTACAGTTCCTATCCACTTGGAAGTTCTTATACAATCCTATCATTTATTCTTTCCTCAGCATCAATCCTTTTTCTCGGCTTCCATCCCCAGATACAGGCAGCTGGCACACCTCTATAAATTCTCTCCAAAGTCTTTAGTTACTCTGACCTTCTAAAGATAGCATGAGTGTCCTAAAAAGTCCCGAGTTCCTGGCTTTGTGGCAAACTTCCCATTTTAGTTGTTAAAGCTCAATTATCCCCTAGGGTTCCCATTTTCTTCTGTCTGCTTAGAACCATTGTCAACAAGAGTGTCTCTCTTATCCAAAGCTCACCCTTCCCTCTTCGTTACACAGTTCTCTGTTCATTGTCTGCTTTCAAGCTCCTGGACCTTTGGTTCTAAATTTACTCCTGCCCTTTGAGGTCTTGATCCAGAGCAGAGTTTCTACCTGATCTCATAGAGCTTACAGTCTAGAAAGTTAAAAGGCTGTCTTGGATTTTCCTGCTCATGCCAAGATACCCAAGTAGGAAAATTTTAGGACTTAGGCAATACCAAATATTGAAATCTAAAAGCCCTAAAATAACTTAACTGGTAAATGAAGTAATACGTTTTGTTAAGTCTAATCTTGTTATAATTTGTATTTATCTTTGTGTTTAGTAACTACATAGAAGTAGTTGCTAATTTTGATCATATTGGGTAACTTTCCAAATGGATGCCAAGACATGTATTAAATTCAATTTTGACTTGGTCTCCCATTCTAAAAAAGGATGAGATTCTAAGGTTTTAGCTGTGATTGTTTCTTTCTCTAAATATCAATCTGTCTATTTATCTATCTATGTAAAAGTAAACACGTTTCCCATTTGCGATACACATCTATCAAACAGACATAAGATAGATGATAGATAGATAGATAGCTTGATAGATAGATAGATAAAAAGAAATATATATGTGAAGAGGAAAGAAAAGAAGAAGAGAGAGGAAGGGAAGAGAAGATACTTAATATTAAACATTGTTGGGCAATATTTTCCCCCATCAGGGGATCTGCACAATTCAACCGGAGGCTCAAAAATTGAGCTAGAACACTTCATTTTAAGAAAATTTCCATTCATAGGGTTCTTAAGTAAATAATCCAGTAATCTAACTACTTAACATAATAATTTAAACTTTATAAGTGAAAACATTTTTGTCACAAATTGCACTGAATAAGTAGAAAAAATAGATACGTTGGGACTTTGAGGAGTAAAAGACCGAAAAGCCCCTGAAGCTTCTTTACCCTTTGAAATACTCATTTGTTGTTATAAGAAAGAGCTTATGGAAAGAGACACTCATTTACTAAGCTTTAATATATATTCTAATTTATAATATAAAATTATATATATATGTGGATATCATAACTTCTTTTTCAAATGAAAATACTGATTATTTCCAACTTTTTAAGGAAATGTATATTTTGGTCTTTGAAATCAGATTGGAAAAGGACTTTACCAAGGAAGAATTTGTTATATGTGTAAATAGTATTTAATCTAATTGGATATGGAGCTGGATTGTGTGCAGTGAGAACTTTGAAAACTTTTCCTGGGATTTAGAAGATAGGGGAGATTGCAGAGTCAAAGAGGACGATAAAGAACAACAGTTTTTAAGTAGTCAGAAGAGTCAAGGCAAATTGACAAGAGGCTCACACCTTAACTCCAGGATCTCCAATGTTTTTCCTTTAAAACCTAACCCTAGCCACATCTGAGACAAGGCAGTCTTCACCAGTGGTTTGGAGTCCAAGAATCACCCAATCCTTCAACCCCTCCAAATAGGGACTGAGGCAACAGGTAGTCCCAATTCCAGTGCATGGAGGAGAGGTATGGACTCCTGATGTTCCCAGCTAGAACTCTGTAGTCATTCTTTTCCTTGTAAAAATAAACCATTTAAGTTCTGTAGTTCTTGTAATATATTTAGATGTGGTCCATTTAACAAAGGTTGGCAACAATCAGGACAGGTCAGAAATTAGAACCAGACCTACTCACTGCCCCAGGGGGACCTAAACTGGGTGGGATAACCAGGCTGTGGTCAGCATGGACCCTGCCACAAGGGTATGGTCAGGATGAAGAGAAGCAGAGGTCGAGGAATCTTCCTAAAGTCACAAAGCATCTGCTTTCCAACTGCCATGTCTAATTAACCCAGTATCAAAGTTTTCTTTTTCTTCTTTCACCTTTTAATTTCATTTAGGATTACAGTTTCCAGGTAAGTGTGGTTGATGATTAACAGACATTTCTTCCTGTAAATAAATGACAGGTGTGTGAAAAGGTTTACACATGTTTGCAGTGCCAATACACTTCTCTTACATGGCTGTGAAACAAACACTAAATACAAATATTTATCTTCAAGGTTTCTTTCCAGAAAAGTCTTGAGATAAAATATACCCAACAATAAATCTGAGCCTCTGTCAGCTGTTTTGGTTGAATATTTAACTTAATGACAATAGCCTAGCATTTTGAAACCTTTATTTACAGGCGGGGCAAAGTATTATCTTTACGAGTTGCTATTTTTTTTCCTTTTCATGTGATATTTTTCAAATAGATTGATAAGGAACAATATGAAAAAATACTTGACCTCATTGAAAGTGGGAAGAAGGAAGGGGCCAAACTGGAGTGTGGCGGAGGTCCATGGGGGAATAAAGGCTACTTTATCCAGCCCACGGTTTTCTCTAATGTTACTGATGAGATGCGCATTGCCAAAGAGGAGGTAAATGGTTTCATTCTGTTCTGTTCCCTTTGTTGCCATATTTTGTCTGCGTGGATGTACACAAAGTATTCCTGTAACATTCTCAGCTCTTTGAACACCTTTTCCAATAAATGTTACTTTTCATTTCTAATACTGATAAAGGATTAATTTATTTTTGATTAAGACTAAAAATAGTCAGGAATTCATTGGGCAGGCCAAGAACTTCCAGTCGACTGCAGATCAGGATGCTTAACAGTTTCTAGGTGCTTCCTTCACAGATTTAAAGTAATAGAAAATACAATTCCATGTTCATTGTTGCTTTTTCTCCTTTGGAAATAATATATTCGAAAATAATTGGAAAAGAATAAAGCGATATGCCGTTTTTTAAAATTAAACTCCTTATTTTGAGATAATTGTAGATTCAGTTGCCATTGTGAGAATATAGAAAGATCCCATGTACTCTTTATCCAGTTTCCATCATTGGTAACATCTTACAAAACTATAATATAATATCACAGCAAGTATGTTAATACTGAAACAGTCAAGACACAGAACATTTCATCACCACATGAATCTCTCATGTTTCCCTTTAATAGCCAAATCTATTATCCTTCCTACACCATCCCATCCTCAACCCTTGGCTTTCTCTTAACCACTAATCTCTTCTTTATTTCTGTAATTTTGTCATTTCAAGAATGTTACATAAGTGGATTCATACTTCATGCAGTCTTTTGGGATTAGCTTTTTTTCACTCAGCGTAATTCTCTATAGATTCATCTAGGTTGTTGCATGTAAGCATAGTTTGTTCCTGTTTATTAATGAGTAGTATTTCATAGCATGGGTGCACCATAGTTTGTTTAACCATTCACCCTTTGAAGAACTTTGGGTTGTTTCCAGTTTGGGGCTACTTTTAATAATGCTGTTATAAACATCAGTATACAGGTTTTTTGTGTGAACGTAAGTCTTCATGTCTCTGGGATAAGTGCCCAGGAGTATAATGCTAGGTCATATGGTAGATGCAACTTTTTAAGAAATTGCCACTGTTTTCCAGAGTGGCTGAACGATTTCACATTCCCCTTAGCAATGTATGAATGATCCTAATTTCTTTGCATCCTTGCTAACATTTGTTGTGACTATTTTTTATTTTAGCCATTCTGATAGGTGTGATAGCTCACTGAGGTTTAAATTTTCATTTCCTTAGTGGCTAGTGATATTGAACATCTTTAATGAGCTTATTTGCCATCTGATAACTTCCTTGATGAAATGTCTCTTCATTTCTTTTGCTCATGTTCTAATTGGATTGTGTGCTTTTTACTGTTGAGTTTCGAGAGCCCCTTATACATTCTTGATACTGATATTTTTTTGGATGTGTGGTTCGCAAATATTTTCTCCCAGGCTGTAGCTTGTCTTTTCATCTTCTTTACCAGGGTCTTTCTCAGAACAGAAGTTTTTAATTTTAAGGAAGTCCAATTTATCCATCTTTCTTTTTATGGATAGTATTTTTGGTGTCAACTCTATGAATTACTCTTTGTTTACTCCTAAATCCAAAAAAACTTTTTTCTGTGTAATTTTTTAAGTCTTTCTGAAAGCTTTATAGTCTATGTTTTACATTTAAGTCTATGATCCATTTTAGGTTAATTTTTATACAAAGTGTGAGATTTAAGTCAAGGTTGTTTGTTCGTTTGTTTTTGCCTGTATGTTCAATTGCTTCAGCATCATTTGTTGAAAAGGTGTTTTGCTTCCATTCCATTACTTTTGCGACTGTGAAAGTTCAGTTGTGCATATTTGTGTGTGTATCAATTTCTGGGTTCTCTACTCTTCAATTGATCTATGTGTCTATTTCTCTACCTATACTCTCTTTTTTAATTTATTTACTTTTATTGAAGTATAGTTGATTTACAATGTTGTGTTAGCTTCAGGTGTACAGCAAAGTGATTCATATATATATGAATATATATATATATATATTCTTTTTCAGATTCTTTTCCCTTATAGGTTATTACAAAATAATGAGTATACTCTTTTGATTTTGGTAGCTGTATGATAAGTCTTGAAATCGGAAAGACTGAGTCCTCTCACTTTATTCTTCTTTTTCCAAATTGTTTTATCTAAGCTAATTCCTTTGCTCTTCCATATAAATTTTAGAATAACCTTGTCCATATATACTAAAAAATCTTGCTGGAATTTTGAGAGGAGTTGTGTTAAAATTGTGTATATATCAATTTGGGGAGAATTAATGTTTTTATTGTGTTAAATCTTCCAGTTATTGAATATAGTAGATCTCTCCATTTATTTATATTTTCCTTTATTTCTTTCATTAGCATTTTGTAATTTCTGGTAACAAGTCCTATATGTGTTTGACTGGATTTATACCTAAGTATTTTTTGAGTGATTGTAAATGGTATTTCTGATTTCAGTATGGACATGTTCATTGCTAGTATATACAAGTATATTTGATTTTTGTATATTTTCTTGCATCCTGTGACATCACTGAACTCAGGTACTCTAGAAGATTTTTGGATATTCTTTGGGAATTTATATGTAGAAAACAATGTCATCTACAAATAGGGACAATTTTATTCCTTCATTTCTAATCTATATGCCTTTTATTTCCTTTTCTTGACTTTTTCACTTGCTAGAAATCCAGCACTATGTTGAATAAGAATAGTAAAAGTGGGCATCTTGCTTTGCTCGCTATCTTAGGGGAAAAGCATTCAGTATCATATCATTGAGTATGATGTTAACTGTAAGAGTTTTCATAACTGCCTTTGATCAGGTTCAGAATGCCTTTCTATTTTTAATCTGTTGAGGAGGAAAGGAGGTTGGATTTTTGTCAAATGCTTTTTCTGCATCAATTGAGGTGATTATGTGATATCCTTCATTTTCCTTCATTCTATTAATATGATGTATTATATTGATTGATTTTTGAATACTGAACCAGCCTCGCATCTCTAGAATGAACCTCACTTGGTGATGGTGTACAATTCTTTCTAGGTATTGCTGAACACTACTTGCTAATATTTTTTAGGAATATTTGCTGTAGTTGATATTGGTCTGTGGTTTAAGGGATATTGGTCTGCAGTTTTGATAGTTTTGATTGATAATAAAAAAACATTTAGTGATTGCTCACTGTGTGCCAAGTACCTTATAGTCAATATAAAGCATAAGTATATTTACATGAAATATAATAAATATAAATATTTTATTTATATATTAGATAGATTTATATTTATAACTATAATACAAAATAAATATTTAGTTGTAACCTATTACTTTGATTTATTTCATTCATTTCTTGTGGTATAGATATTTGGACCAGTGCAGCAAATCATGAAGTTTAAATCTTTAGATGATGTAATCAAGAGAGCAAACAATACTTTCTATGGCTTATCAGCAGGAATTTTTACCAAAGACATTGATAAAGCCATCACAGTCTCCTCTGCTCTGCAGGCCGGGACAGTGTGGTAAGTCAAACCTATGTAATATCACCTTTTCAATGTTAACCACATTAACAGGCTACTTTGAATTTTTTCTGACTGTGATTTTTTGTTTGGAATCACATGGCCTGCTGCTTGAAAATAAAACAAACAAACAAACAAAAATCCTGCTGTATTGGAAGAACTTTAGAAGAGCATAGAAGATAGATAGATAGATAGATATAGCATATATATATATATATATATACACACACACATATATATATTTAACTCTATCCAGCCTTTTGAAATTACTTGCCCAAAATATTCTATTGATGTTTGGCTAATACAATAAGTATTATTATTATAAATAATTTCTAGGCACTTGGCACTATGCTACACACAAGGGAGATAAAAGTTCTGTTTAATCAAGATAATCAGATAGTAAGACAGTATTTATTCAGTGCCCTTATGTATACAAGCATTTAGTTCTTACATCAGCTTTTTACTCTGGGATTATTAGAGATGTCTGAAGGTCTTAAATTGTAAGAACATATTGCCTTTTGAGGAGCATGTCTGTTTTATTTTTGACCCGGTTTATATCTCTGATGTTTACACTTTAATTTAGAGTATATAAGTGCCAAGGCTATGTCTCTCAAACTGTCACATCCCCTGCCCAGCCCCCATCTCTGGACCGCCTTGTTAGTAATTTTTGTTCCATCAGACCTCACTTTGTCCCCTCAGTCCCAGCAACAGCCCAAGATTATTTTCTTCCCGATAATGTCACAACCAAATACACTGGACGTTGAAAAGTATTCATCCTTGAGAGACAGCCAAGAAATCCTTGCCCCTCTTGATAGCTCTAGAATCTTTTTTCTTAAGCAAAGGGACATTCATGATTTAGTCAGTATGCACTCTACGCTAAGCACCACATGGCAGTCTTCACATTCATTATCTCATGTTACCTTACTACAACTGTCAATTGGTATGGCAAATTTATTGACAGAAAAACAGAAGCTTAGTGAGGCTGCATAATTGATCGAGATCATGCAATAAATGACAGCTGAGATTCAGACCTACTTCAGACTCTAAAGCAGTGATTCTCAACCCTGGCTGTACAGTAGAGTTGTCTGGGGAGCTTTAAAAATATCTACACTGATTTGGGTGGAGGCGGGTGTACATCAAACCCACCAATTATATCAGTTTCTGTGACTGAGTCTGGATGTAGGTCTTTTAATTTTTTAAAATTCTAATTATTCATGTTTTTATAATTATATGTTCATAAAAGCATTTTGAAACATTTTTTAAAATATGGCAAGGGATAAGCAAATTAATAATGAAATCGAACTCCTGTCAAGGCCTCTGTTTAAGCAATTTTTGAATTAATTAATGAAAAAAGTGAACTAAGTAATATGAGACATATTACAATTATAAAAGAAAATTAATTCTAGCCTGTTAAGTACACAACCCACAACAGAACTACAAAGCTTCCTGAGTATAGGCAGTAAAGAACACCCATCCAACAAATTCGTCTCTCACAGACCATATCCTTCCTCTTATGGTACGTTGGGTATTCTATCTTTTATAAGTCAAGCTATAACTTCTCAGGGACATGATGTACTGCCAAAATGGCTGTCCACACATGGAGTTGGACCATTTTTTTAAAATTCCTAGGCAGTATATATACATATACTTATACTCCTGCATTCTAATTTATGGTGCTACTTTTGTTCAAAAATGACTATGTAATATTAAAATTAATGGAGTTGTTAAAGAACTCTCTGAATTTCAAAAATTCCAAATTTAGGAGTTATTTCATAGGTTAAGTATGACCTATAACGTACTTATTTTCTTTTCAGGGTTAACTGCTATAGTGTGGTATCTGCCCAGTGCCCCTTTGGTGGATTCAAGATGTCTGGAAATGGTCGAGAACTGTAAGAATAACTTTCATTAAGATAAACACTTATCTTGATAAAAATGGTTCTCACTCTCAAGGAATTAATCCTTAGTTACTGCTCAGATTAAAACCTGCCTCTGTTCTTTCCTGGAGATTAATACTGTCAAACAGCTTTTTAAATGCTGGATTTACCCCCAAAAGTGCAAAAAGGTGATGGCAGAGGGAAATACAATTTATTAAACTCTTACAATTCACAAGGGATCATACTAAGCACTTTACATTGGTTACTGAAATATTGCCTACTTTTAGAATTGTTTGCTGTATACATGAATGTAATATATTTGGGAAACATTTCCAGAAAGGAGGTGGAAACTACAAATTGGTGATTGTAAGAAGTGTGCAAATATAAAAACAGTTTAGCTATTTGAATATGCCTCTTACATAAGTAAATTAGGTGTCTTTATGTCAAAAAACTTTTCAGTGTAGGAGTAATAATTCTCATTTGTTGTAATATTTTTGATGTAGACTCTAAAATAACGTGAATGAGTTATTTTTGGTACTAAAATCTAAACTGAAAGAAAAATTTAACTAAGGAAAACATGTTTTATAGTTATGACTAGATTGAGGACATATCTATTATACAAATGCATTTATGAGCCTTCAGTTGCTTTTCAAACCAGGAAATACTGACTTTTTAAAAATGTGCACATACATATTTACACACAGAAAGTAGTGGCAATGTGTTTGGTCAATTTTGTTCAAGCACTTTTAACCATTTTATTTCTTAAAATTTTCTCATATTTATCAATAAATTTAAAAAATCATCAGGAAAAGACACATTATAGTCAAACCTTATGGAATCAAACATAGTAAAGCTGCTCATTTTGTAAACAGCAAGTAAAAGTGAGTCTCAGCTTCTAAAGGTCATGAGTGCCTTAAAGAGCCAGGTACTTGTCATTTAAATAAATCAGCAAAATCACAATGAAACAACTACCACTGGGGAGTCAGTGAAAAGAGGGCATGTTAAAATGATCCATCCTCCTTCTCAATATACTTTCATTAAGTAGTTACTATGTATATGAGGTCCTAGGAGCCCCAGAAACACGGTACCACATCCCACCTTCCATATAATCGTGGTGGCAGGAGGAACATGTAAAAATATAGAGAGAGCAAAATAACCAACACACCCTATGAAATAAATAGTAACAGACTGGGAGTCCGTGCCTCGTGAAGGTAGAGAAGCAGTTAAAATGCAGAGCGCAGTATCGGAGGACGGAAAATCTGGGCACCACCAGACTATAACATTCATGTCACCTCGCTAACTCTCACTGTTTCCATCTGTCAGACAAGCTCAGCATTTGTGGTGGGGATAGGAGTGGGAGAAGAAAGTAAAAGGTCTATGAGCTCCTTTCCATGCTTGAGGTTCTGTGGTTCTAACCCCGGTGAAAATGCAATGGGTAAAAACTTAAAGACCGTTGATAGAACAAGAGAAGACCTAACAGAAAAGGTAGGACTTGATCTAGGGCATGTAACAAGTGTAGGATGTTAGGAAGCAGAGAAGAGGGCATTCTTGAAGGAATGTTCCATGTGGCATGTTGAGGGGTTAGTGAATTTGCCTCACAGTGGGGGATTTATGGGGGTGAGAAGTGTGATTTCAGAGTTAAATAGGATACAGATTAAGAGGTCTTGAATTCAAGAAAATCGGCTTACATATATTAGTGGAGCAGGGAAAGCGATGGATAGCTTTAGAATGTTGCTGGAGAGGTGGAGTGGGCAAAAGATCAATTTGTCAAAGGTGCACAGGGCATAGTAAACATAACTGGAGACTAACCAGCCGCCTGTGAACTCTGACTCCACCACTTGCTAGCCACACAGTCTAGTTCAAGTTGCCTAACTTCTGAGCGTCTGTTTTCTCCTATTTAAAAGGGAAATGTTAACATTCCTCTTAAGATGGTTGTGAGAGTTAGGAAACATACTACGCCTTCATTCCCTAGCACCGTATCTGTCACAAAGCGGGGACTCAACAAATGGTTTCATCCTTCCCTAGCTCCTTGTCTTTATAACATCCATTATTGGGGAGTCCCTTGGCAGCACTAATTGCTTTGTACAAAGAGCTATAACAAAAGTTAGATTATTTTGAAGATCAGATTACTGCTGGCCCAGCTATCTAATACACTTCCCTAGGAATGTCAAAGATCAAATAATCAGAAGGGATGAAATAATTAAAGTAGACGAAACATATCAATTTTGCTAAATACAATTTAGTCAATCAAGCTTTATGTTCGAGACATATGGAAAGCAAATAAGAGGGGGATGAAAACAAGAATCAACCATCAGTAATTTCTTAAAAATCTGGACTGTGGGTGTAGATAATTTGCTTCTTTGAAACACAAAGGAAAAAGTTATACTGTAATTTTTACTTCAAAACTTCCCGCTGAGGATGCCAGTGTTGATGTCTATGTGAAACCAAATTTGGCAAATTTAATAAATAAGTCATTTGCTGCAAGATGTTTAAAGAGAATGACTGAAGCAATAACCTCAAATGACTCCCAAGAGTTCAATTACAGTTTATCTTCAAAGATAGAAAGGTAGAATTGATCGGTTGGGAAGAGTTCTCAAAGAGCTAAAAATAGTAGTATGCACAGCCCAGTGTGGTGGTGGTGCTGAGTGCCCGAACCAGGATTTGCACCCCAGGTCACGGTGCTGGCCCTGCAATGAGTTAAATGGTAGAAATCCCTCTCTCCGTGTCATTGCACTGATTTTTACTTAGACTAACATAGGTCACTTGAGACTTTACTAGTATGCCGTTTCAAACTTAATTGGCTCTCAACACCTCACAAGATATTTCTTTCTTCCTGTCCCCTTCAGAAATGGGGAGAAATAAAGTGGTGTAAACTGGTGGGCTAACGTGAGTAGTTTTTGCTTGATTATATTTGCCAAACCAGTTCAGCAAACATTTCCTGTGCCTACTTAATTAGTGCCAGGCTCATTTCTGGATACAGGGTGAAAAACAGGCGTAACTTGTTACTAGCATCTTATTACTCCAGTGTGGACCCTGGATGAGAAGCATGGGTATCACGTAAAAGTATGTTGGAAACGCAGAGTCTCAGGCCTATCCCCAGACCTGCTGAAATAGAATCAGCATTTGCATCAGGTCCCAGGTGACTGGTACATTGACAATTTTAGAAGCACAGAACCAATAACTCATAGGCTAGTGATATAAAGATAAATATAAAGATGTTTTTGTGTTATATCATAGACATAGGAATTTGTATACATCGGAACAGTAAGAAGCAGGGCTTATTTCAGCTTGAGTAAGACAATTATCACACTTTGTACTCTCCTGAGAGTTTCAAGTGTCCGTGTAACCCAAAATACCATGGAAAGCCTATTGGCAAAAATCATGGGTTAATATATCTAACTTTGTGAGATAAAATACTTACTAAAATATTATCCTTTAATGGGTTTCAGACAACTGAGGCTAAACCCTTTAATTACTTTGAAGAACATGCTCATTGAAGCTTTTAGAAGGTATTTTCAGAAGCTTAATGGCCCAAGAAAATAATCAGTGTAAGAGGATTAGGTTACCCAGGAGAAAAAGATGTCTTCTACATACCTGTCTACCTCACCAAAGGAGAGGGGTAGAAAAAGATCGAGATCTTTTTCCTCTGTAAGCCTACATGTGCATGAGTGTTATGATTTTAAGAGTACTCTTATGTACATGTAATTTAATCCTTTCATCAAAACAATATAGAGAATAATTTAGCCTAATCTTTTTAGTTATCTCTTTAATGAAGGGTAAATCACAGTCAGTTTCCAAAACTGGTAGGAGGTCTCAATAAACCTGTAACAAGATACCAGGATTTTAACTGATTGACTCAAGTTAATTCCTGACCATTTGGGTTGGATTTAAGAGTTATATAAGCAAATGACAGGGGTTGCATAAATAGAAAAATCCAACAACCACAAAAAGCCCAAAAGCCCTGAATTTTAGGCCAATGAACCCTCTCCCCCTCTTAAAACAAAACAAAACAACCCCACCCCCAAATAAAAAGTTGTAACAGTTAAGGTCAGATTTTTGTTTTTTTGGTTTTGGGGGGTTTTTGTTTTTGTTTTTGCCAAGAATCAAGAACAAAAGATATTAAAACTACAGCTAGAAAATATTTTGTTTTAAGCCATATTAGGGCCAGTTAGAGTGAAAATAGAAGCCTGGTCATTTTCAGCCCCTTCCTCATTTCTGGACCAACTGGACATGGTAAATACACTAAACTGAGCAATACTTGAATTTATAGTTGTTCTATACTACTCAAGTGATTATAAATTACTACTTTTCCTCTGGTAATATAGCCATCTTATTTATTTGAACCTAAGCTAGATATGATAAAATTCTTGTTGGGCCGATGTGTGTGTGTGTGTGTGTGTGTGTGTGTGTGTGTGTGTGTGTGTGTGTGTGTGTGTTGAGCCCTTTCATAGTCAAGCAGAAAAAATGTCAAAAATGAACAATTTCTTTGAAAGTCTACTGAGGGTACATGATCATTTAAAAATGCAAAAAAATTATTTTAAAAATTTTCCCACAAGGGGATTTATATAAGACCAGATATCTTATGGTTGGCTAGCTACTATTTGAAATGCTTCTTTACACAGAAAATATTTTCCATTGTCCCTAGCCAGATAAGCAGGAACAAACTTCGACTATCATTGACCATAGTATATTTGTACTGCTCTGCTAAATTCTGTTCATTTTTCCCCCTCTCTCTAGCGGAGAATATGGTCTCCATGAATACACAGAGGTCAAGACGGTCACAATCAAAATTTCTCAGAAGAACTCATAAACTACAAGAGTGCAGAGACGACTCCTCAATGGCTAAGCACCTCCTTCAGTGGCTAATATATCATAGTGGGTTTAAAATGCAAAATTGTTCTTTCTTTCATTTTTTAAACATGAGCTAATCATATTAGCATTAATACTACACATAGAAAACTTGATATGTAGCTTATTCTGAAGGAATCATCTGCCTTCTGATATGTGACACCCAAGTCCTACCCGTAATGAAAATGATGGATTTGGATGCAAGATCTCTCTAGCTCTGTAACAGTCATGTGCTTTTCTTTGTAGCTACTTGTCTAGGACAAACATTTTATGAAAGAGGACCAGTTATCATTTAGCTTCTTTCCCTTGACCACCCCTTGAAGTACTTACCATACCTGTTAACTGCAGACTAGATGTGCTCTGTTCCCCGTAGTTGTGAAGCCCTTGGAGTTTGTTGAAATGTTTCCTAGAATGTCATGTCTGCTTGTCAAATGAAGTAATGCCTGAAATACTTAGATGTAATCTAAACATAAAGCTTAATAAAAACAACCTTGCATGATTCTTGTTCAGTGTGAATTTTTTAAGTAGAGTCTTGGTTATGGTGATTTACTCTCCCTGTCACTCAAAAGCAGTGTTAAATTGAGCATAAAGATATATTTAAAAATAAAAGTCTAATCTACTTATTCTCAAATAGGTAAAGAAACAAATTTTATTTTCTGGAGGAATTCTTACGATCAATAGCAAACATTTGAGATAGATGGCTTCAGTCCTTCAGCAAGCATTTATTGAGTTCCTACAAAGTTCTGGGCACTATGGTAGGTGTTGTAGAAAATAGATGAATAGTGGATGGTCCATTATCCAAAATGCTTTAATATGTGGAGAACAAAGACACTGTCTGAAAAAAAAATGATGGCGCATATGATGGAAATGAGAATTCCAAGAACCATAAGATTATAGTAATATGCCAAAGGGTAGTGATACTAGTAACTGACAGACTTGAGAATGGCCTCATGAAGGAAATTTGACTGGATATGAACCTTAATGATGAGCAGATTTGCAGTGAATAAAGAGGAAAGAAGTCCTACAAAATATTCCCTCTGGACATGTTCCATCAAAAAAAATTCTATATTATATTTTCCCCTGTTGGAGTTGCAGATTGCACACTGGCATAGTCTAAGTTCTGAGAAGTCCTACAAACTGTTTAGTTTTGTTTAATAGTTTTTTTTCCCAAAATTTATTTAACCAGAGGCCTTGCCTTCCCCTCACCCTCATTTAATACCAGTTAACATTAAGAAACCCACATTGGAAGATGCTGTTCTATGCAACGAGGTAGCGCTGAGTGTTCTGAGCAGAGATCTGGGGATCAAAGGGAAGCAGCTGGAAAATGTCATCTGTAAAACTAACTGGACCATATTTACATATTTGTGCCCTAGACAAAGAGCCTCTTCTTGTTGTGCTTCCATGTGGGAAGTGACTTAAGCCCAAGTATAATGTTTTTTATATATTACTATACATATTCTAAAACTGTTAGTTCAGCAGCTGAAAACTTAAGCCTAGTAATCTTTAGGATAACATTATTTTTCAGATTCAGATTTTATATAAATGATTAAGTTTGTCATTTTACATTAACAGATTCGTTAGTGACACTGTTACTAGGACATTCTAATGGCTGTCATAGTCAAGTGCAACAATGTGTGAACGAATGAAATTTATTAGCTTCTTAGACCTGAAATAATTTCACCCCCAATTGCAAGAGCTTCTCTAACTTGTATGGGCCTATAAAATTTGCCATCTGGACTATCTTATGCAATTTGGGACATAATGACCATTTTGAAAACAGGAAGAATTAAAGTCTAGGGAGAACTGAAAGATGTTAGGACACTGAGAAGGGAAAAAAGCCAAATACAGAGGAAGGTTGTGTTTTCCAAAAACCAGACATTGTCTACATTATGAAAAGATGTGTTTAAAACCATGCATAAATAAATAGGTAGACAAGTTAATATTGTAATGGCAACCCACCAGAACATTTTAAAATGTAGAACAAAGAGGGATGAACGCAGAACAAGACAAAAGCCAGAAGCAAGTTTAAATATTTGAAAATTAAATCTTCCTGGTATAAATAAGACATTACAGGATTAAACAACAAAAAAAAATCTGTTTAATATTGGCTCATCCTGACCCTCTAGACATTATCTGTGTTCCTTCTCTCCGCTTTCTAAAGCCATATTGGCAATAATTCTTAAAACCTTGAAAAGTTAAAGAGTATCTTATTAGCCCACGACTACAGGAAGTACTATACGGAATTTTATCATAAAGAATTCAGTTCTGCAGTTGTAAATGTGATCTCATCGTCCTCAAACCACCTGGCAGAAGTATTTTCCTCTCTAGGAACACCAAAGTTGGAGGTAACTGTTTAGGCAGAGGCAATAATATTAGAGGTCAGATATGGATTCTCAAATGTCTAGCATCTTTTTTTTTTTTCATTTTTTAGGATACATGTTTCTGGGTTTACTTTGAAATAACCAATGAGAAATAGGGAGAAAATATTTTTCTTAAATTCTTGTGGCCAACTAAAAATAGAGTTAACTCAAAGTAGGAAAGTTTAGTCATTTCTTCACATAATTCAGGAGGGAATAATGGACCCCAAAGACACCTTTCCCCGGGCAATGCATGTAATTTTTTGAGTATCTAATTTCACTTGGACTTTTAGAAGTGTGCAAGTACCATTAACGAAACTCTTATCTTTTGGTGACTTTTGCAGGGTATATCAAACAACTAGGTTACATTTTCACATGAAGCGTAAGTTCCCAATTAGACTTTCATTTGCTGATTCACCTTGGGTTTTTTTTTTAATGCTCTCTGGAAATGGATTTGAGGCTTCCCTTTTTTTATATTGAGAGAATATACAGGAAGGAGAATTAGAGAAGATAGCTAAATTCCCTGGATACCAAAATTCAGTGACTACCAGGAGGGCATGCAAGCTCACTCTTGTAACATGCTGGGACTGTGGTAGTCTGGAAGATATCATCCTGAGTCAAGATACAAATGAGAGGGAAATAGCTCAGTTATCCCTTTGACATTCTGTAGGGGAGAAGAGATGGCATCTCTCTCCAAAGGCAAGACCACAAAATTACCAGGAGTGATTGAGATTGCTCTAGACCATGTCTTTAAATCAGTCTTTAGATTCTGGGTGGTGGTTTTATTCCAGGGGAGAAGAGTCACATCCATTAACATCTATAAACACTTAGGATAATTCCAAAATCCCTAGAAAGTCAACTATATTGCCTAGTAGAATATCTATGGCAAAGGTATTGCAATGTTTTTTTTGCACATTTACTTTAGTGTCATGTGCCAACTAGTCTCACGAGCATTTAGTTTAGTTTTCTTTTGTTTAGTTTAGTTGTGTTTTAATGGACATCTCTGAGTTTTATAGAAAAGTTCATAGGAGGCTGACATGGCACTATCCTGAAATGATTCCACTAGAGTTTCAGGATTTTAGATTTTTTTATTTTTTGTCGAGTCACTTAAAGATTCATCAGGCCTTGAAAAATATATTTTACAAATCTGATTAGGCTGCCAACTATTTCTTTTTAACTTTTTATTTTAAAATAATTTCAAACTTTTGGAGGAGCTGCTACAGCAACACAAAGAACTCTCATGTATCTTTTATTCACTAATTTAAAAACAAATTTTTTTACAGTAGGTCCTTATTGGTTATCTATTTTAAATATAGCCATGTGTACGTGTCAATCCCAAACTCTCAATGTATCCCTCCCCCCAACCATTCCCCCCTGGTAACCATAAGTTTGTTCTCTAAGTCTGTGAGTCTGTTTCTGTTTTGTAAATAAGTTCATTTGTATTTTTTTTTTTATATTCCACATATAAGTGATATTATATGATATTTGTCTTTCTCTGTCTGACTTACTTCACTCAGTATGATAATCTCCAGGTCCATCGATGTTGCTAAAAATGGCATTATTTCATTCTTTTTAATGGCTGAGTAATAATTTTTAATATTTTCCCACATTGACTTTTTCATTCTAATTCTCTATATAGATTCATTTTTTTCTTGAGACAAACTTTTAAGAATAACTCTTAGCCATCATGTCCCTTTACCACAAAATATTTCAGTATCTTTTTCTAGAAATAATGTAATTCTTTCACAAAGCCACAATATAATTATCTAATTCAGAAATTTAACATTGACAAGATACTAGTATCTAATATACAGTCCACATATAATTTTCTCTAACTGTCCCACTAATGTCCTTTATGGCGTTTTCCCCCCATGATCCAAAACTTAATTCAGGATCATGCATTGCATTTACTTACCATAGCTTCCTTTTGTTTTGCTATTCCTTGACAATGGCTTTATACTTCATACACACACCTAATATTCAGTCAGGTTGTGTTGTTGGCCTGGAGAGAATCCTAAAGGACACACAAAACTCAAAGTTACTGAGTTAACAAGAATCAGAGAAAAGCAGGTTGAATAGTGTTAAAGAATAAATACTTCAAGATTTGATTATTAATTACCATCCTCCATGATAAACTGACAAGGATATTTATAAACTGGAAAATATACCTTCTTTCTTGGACAATTTTGAAGAAAAGCTATATGTTCCCTTGAGGATATTAGTGACTGTCCCTTGCCTGTACTATTGCAATATTGCCCTTTTTCATTTTATTTCCTAGCTTACTTATTTGAATATTTTTTTGTAATAACAGATTGCCTACATTCTGATGACATCTGGGGAGGTACTTCAGTTTGAACTAGTTACAAATCCCTAACCACATAGAAGCATATTAAATGACTTTCCTTTCAAAGTACAATGGGATATAAAGATCTTGACCTTTGGAGTCAAAAAGATTTTAAATTCTGGTTCCATTGCTCACTAGTGGTATTATCCTAGGTCAATTGCTAAACCTTTCTCATTTAGCAATCATTCAAGAGATAGTGGTGGCTATTGATATTTGGGAAGAAATATAATGTTCTACATAATCACATGGCCCTTGGACCTCAGCAATCTGGTTTCAAATCCCTGTTCTGCACTCACTGGCCTTAAGATTTGGGACAAGATACTCAACCTCTCTAAACTGCAGTTTCTTTATCTGTAAGAAGGATCAATAACAGTACTTACCTACTTGCTTTATTCTATTAAATGAAATAATGTTTGTAAAATGTTTGCAGGGTTCCTAGGATGTAACAAGTGCCGAACACATTACTAATCTACTGATAGCTTAGATTAATAATAACGATGTCAACAAAAATAATAGTGTCTTTAGACAGCAAAGAAAGTATCTTTCTCTTGATCTTGACTTTGTATTTTCCCTACGCTCTTTTTCTCAGTCTTCCAGTGACCTAACTGCTAAACTAATCTCAGTTAGGACCCCATAATTGTGATTTGCCAATGCCTTCCATCATTAAAAAAAAAATCATTCCCGGGACTTCCCAGGCGGCGCAGTGGTTAAGATTCTGTGCTCCCAATGCAGGGGGCCTGAGTTTGATCCCTGGTCAAGGAACTAGATCCCACATACCTGCCACAGCTAACAGTTTGCATGCCACAACCAAGGAACCAGTGAGCCGCAACTAAGGAGCCTGCCTGCTGCAACTAAGACCCAGCGCATCCAAATTAAAAAAAAAAAAAAATCATTCCCTTCATATAAAGGTTAAAATTTACCATCAAAGTCAGAAGAGGATGGAGAAGAATGTGAACAAAAACTTGGCTCTAAAGCTGAGGTTGGAAATTTGAATATATTTAATTTCAAAGTGGAGTTAGTTCTAATTAAATGAACTCAACTGCCTTTCATCCCTGAGTTGCCAGTCATCATGATTAATCTTTAAGCTAATAGTCAGGGACAGTGGGACTAAGCAAAGACAAACAGAAGAGACTGGTTTCAGACTGACACACAGGAGCCCACAATGACACTGGTTACCCAGTGATTGATTCAGAGACTCAGCCCCTATGAATTCAATGAGAAAGATTAGTGGACTTAAAAGCACATGACTTAGCATTTGTGTTCAATGTTCAGTCATCGCAAATTCATGTAACCACAGAATGTCAGAGCTAGAAAAGAACCTAGTGTTCTTCTAGCCCAATAACTTCATTTCACAGAGGCATGGAAAAATCGAGACACTTGAAAGGTCGCTAAATTACCATTGGCAGAGTCTGGCTAATGCCCTCTGTATTCTAACTCGTAGTTCTGTGCTACTGCCTGGGTCCCATGTGGCACTGCAGATGTTTAATTGATACTTGATTAAATATGTAGCATCCATCATTTTATTTTATTTTTTATATTTTATTCCTTGTGTCTAAAAAATGAAGCTATATAACACCCATTGTTACATTTTGTTTGCATGTATTTTATTTATTGGAATTTATTCCTTTTGTCTATAAAAGGAAAAACTCTAAATGATAGCTTTTTAATGAGTCTTCAAATAATGCAAGTTAGTTTCAATCACTTACACAGCAAAGTGCCTTGATTTAGTTACAAAAACAAAAATTTGGCACATTTATTGATTTAACAGTTATTGGACATCTATTGTGCACAAAATAACTAAGGACTGCAAAAGAAATAATGGGTATTAAGTACTTGTTCTGTGACAAAACAATTCTAGTGACTCAAGAGGTTATTTTTTCATATAAAAGTGAAAGATACTACTCACTCAATGCTTACATCTGATAGAGGAAATGAGAAATATACACAAAATCATGGAAATAAAAGAATGTACAAAATATACTAAGATTGATAGCAAAAAATCTGCAGTTGTTTAGAGGTAGGAAAATGGTCTCTCCCTGGAGTGACTTTTGTGGAATAGACAGCATCTGACCCAGCCTGAAAGAGAGGAGGACCTGAACAAGTGCAGATGAAGCAGGAAAGTGAAGTCCTGCTTGGTTGGGAGATAAAGCTAGACAGGCAGTTTGGGGCAAGATCATGGAAACCTTGAATTCCAACTTAAGTCATAAAAATGTAACAAAGAGAAACCTTAAAATGAATGGTAAATTCATTGAGATTTTTTCAATTAAACTTTTAATTTTTAAATAATTGTAGATTCACATGTAGTTGTAAGAAATAGTAGAAAGAGATCACATGTACTTTTCCCCAATGGTAACATCTTGCACAATTCTAATACAATATCACAACCAGAACATTGATGCCATTACAGCCAAGATAAGGAACATTTTCGTCATCTTGTGGATCCCTTATGTTGTTTTTTATTGTCACACCCATGTCTCTCCCACCTTCACCTCTCCCTTAACCCCTAGCAATCTGTCTTCCATTTCTATAATTTGTCATTTCAAGAATCATACAGTATGCAATCTTTGGGGATTGGCTTTTTTTTTTCAGCCAGCATAACTCTTCGGAGATTCATCCAAGTTATTGTGTGTATTGAATGATAATCGTGTAAAATATATGATTGAATTTTACCACTTCTAATGGGAATTATCTTGGCAAGTTTTAAGATACTTGTCTCTACAAAGAGAGAGAGTGGCATGGACATATATACACTACCAAATGTAAAATAGCTAGTGGGAAGCAACCGCATAGCACAGGGAGATCAGCTCTGTGCTTTGTGACCACCTAGAGGGGTGGGATAGGGAGGGTGGGAGGGAGGGAGATGCAACAGGGAAGAGATATGGGAACATATGTATATGTATAACTGATTCACTTTGTTATAAAGCAGAAACTAACACACCATTGTAAAGCAATTATACTCCAATAAAGATGTTAAAAAAAAAAAAAGAAATTATACAGAAAGTTAATTATCTTTTTTTAGAGAAAGAGATAAAGAGAGCTTATGTTCCAAGTAGTGAACTAAAGATGTAAGATCTATTAATTTATTTAATTCTCATAAAATAGTCTTTGATAAACATGATCAGCAAATGAGGGTTTAATGTATTTAGTAATGTATCTCAGGTCACAGAGCTAGCAGGATGCTCAGATTTAAACCAAGGCAGTGAGTTCTTAGGTCTTAGGGATGGCTCTCCATTAGTATAATCATCAATACTGGGGAAAGGCCAGGCAAGGGTCCTTGACTTGTGCTCCGAGAAACACATTTCATCTCAGTACAGCTGACCAAAAACTGTTTCTTACATTAAATAAAATTAACTATAATGTTTTGTCAAAAAAAAAAAAGATACATGTCTCTAAAGGGGGGGTTATTATTTTTTTTCTGTAATAACTTCTGAGTACAGTTGAAGTGTCTTATTGTGCCCCATCCAAGTATGAATATAGAATGACAATGAAAAGGCAGGAGAACAGGAGGAGGATCTGTTGGCAGAAACATAGAATATTCCATTTTTCTACTTCTAGAGATGTAGTTGAATCTCCTCTGAAGTTCTGAGTTAGATATGAAAAAGCAGAAGGGACAAATCTTCCCATACCCATGTTAGAAATGAAACAAAGCCTTGAAGAATACAGAGCAGGACCCCCATATGAGAGCATGTGACTTCGGTTCTTAGGCAAGCACAACAGATCAGGAGATTGTCAATCTCCTGTGTCTTCTTCACACATCTCCACTCATGATTCATCCCCAGAAAGGCTACGGTAGAAAACATGGGGCATCTACCTCAGGACTTTTGATGTGCTGGTCCTCACATTGCCCAAAAGACTGGTCCACTCCAGCTGCTCCCCCACCCAGAAGAAGGTGGGTTGTCTCCACTTGAGCCTTTCTCTTTCTCCCCACAGCT
Organism: Balaenoptera physalus; assembly: GCF_965194825.1. Classification (NCBI taxonomy): domain Eukaryota; kingdom Metazoa; phylum Chordata; class Mammalia; order Artiodactyla; family Balaenopteridae; genus Balaenoptera; species Balaenoptera physalus. The sequence continues at coordinate 46,850,961 of NC_138886.1, forward strand.
GCTGAATTAGGCTAAGACAACCACAGCACTCAGCAGCTCTCCAGACCGACCCTGCAGAGTGAAAACAGCAGCTGCCACGGAACACCACAGGACACCATGGAACATCACAGAACACCCCAGAAGACCACACCACAGGACACTACAGAAAACCACAGAACACCGCAGATCACACACCACCACAGAACAACACAGAACACCACAGACATCACAGAATATCACAGAACACCACAGAAGACCACACCACAGGACACTACAGAAAACCACAGAACACCACAGATCACACGACACCACTGAACAACACAGAACACCACAGACATCACAGAATATCACAGAACACCACAGGACCACTGAACACCACAGAACACCACAGAAGACCACTGAACAACACAGAACACCAGGAACACCACAGAATACCATGGAACACCACAGAACACCAAGACACCACAGAATATCACAGAACACCACAGAACACCAGGAACACCACAGAATACCATGGAATACCACAGAACATGACTGGACATCACAGAAAACCATGGAACATCAGAGAATACCAAGACACCACAGAACATCACAGAATACCACGGATCACATGACACCACAGAACAACACAGAACACCGCAGACTAGTGGTGTTCCACGACTACCACAGAATATCACAGAACACCACAGCATACCACAGGACCACTGAATACCACAGAATACCACTGAACACCATAGAACATGACGGGACACCACAGAATACCATGGAATACCACAGAACATGACAGGACACCACAGAACACCATGGAACACCACAGAACATCACAGGACACCACAGAACGTCACAGAATACCACAGAAGAAGACAGAATACCATAGACACCACAGAACACCTCAGAACCTCACACACACCACAGGACAACACAGAACACCAGGACACCACAGAATGTCACAGAACATCACAGCACACACAGGACCACTGAACACCACAGAACACCACAGAATACCACTGAACAACACAGAACACCAGGAACACCACCGAATACCATGGAATACCACAGAACATGACTGGACATCACAGAAAACCATGGAACATCAGAGAACACCACGGAACATCATGGAACACCACAGAACACCACGACATCACAGAACATCACAAGACACCTGAGAATACCACAGACACCACAGAACACCAAGACACTACAGGATACCACAGAACACTGAGACACCACAGAATATCACAGAATGCCACAGAGCACCAGACACCACAAAACACACTGGATACCACAGAACACCACGGGACACCATGGAACACCAAGGAACATCACGGAACATCACAGAATACAGCACCCCTCACAGAACACTTTGTTCACACCAGCCACTGTTCTAAGCGCCCTCAGAAAATTATCTCATTTCCTCCTCTCAACAGTCATATGAGACCAGTATTACTTTCCTCATTTTGTAGTTGAGAAAACTGAAACTCAGAAAATTTAACTAACTTGAAAAAAGTAGACACCTAGTAAGTAGTAGCATGATGATTCAAAGCCAGGCAGTCTAACTACTTAATCCCCCTCATTCTGAACCAATATACCATAATAACTAGGCATTAGGCCCAGTCAAGCAATCACAAATTACGGAATATTATTAGCACATTAGGGAAGTTGTCATCTCTCTCATTCATTGGCGCTACCAGCCAAAAATTTACCCCAATATTTCTTTGCCCAGTGATGGTCAGTCAAAGCAATGGTCTGGCATTCAAGGTCTTCTTAGGCCAAGTGAAGTGATTATGGTACGTCTATAACATTTCAAGACTTTTAAGCTACTCTCAGCTGATTTTTAAAGATAAAAGAATTTTATTAGGACTCATCTACTCCAACAACAAAGGATGTGTCAGTTTTAAGGCAAATCAAGTCTCAAGGAAAAAGGATGGAAGAAGAAATCTTTAGATTTAAGGTTTTTAATAGTTAAATTATGGCTAAAGGAAAATATCAATGGCAGATTTGGAGAAATAAGAAATGAAAGTCCAGGGAGATTGTAGGCACAGACACTGAAGAGGGAGGAATAACTGTATTATATTATAATGATAACTTGGGTGATTGTTTAAGACTTAAGTCAGTGGTCACCTCAATCCAGAAGTCTTCCCTCCCACACACTTTTCTCAACCACTTTCCTAGTTAGTTGGCTCTCCTATCTGCCCTGTAGTTAATCAGTCAGTGAATCTCTCACCTAGAATGCATTGTTCTCAACTGTAACCCTCTGTTTACTTGCTTGCTTCACACCCTGGACTGAGAAATGATAGCCAGAGATTTGACATTGTGCTTTTATTTTACATTCCTCCATCCAGTACGGTGCTTAGCACCCTGGTCTTTTACAAGCTCTGGTTACACTTCAAAAAATGGTTTTTACATGTAAAACATATATGTTGGATTTACCACAACTGGACTTTGCCATTTGCTCTATCCTGTCCTAAATCTGGGGATAATGGAAAGATATGAACACCGGTGATCAGAGGATGGAGGCCAAAAGAGAACCAGAGCCACTGCTCATTGCACAGGCTGCAGGTGGAGAAGAATCACCAAAGCAGATCAGAAATGCACCCTCCCTACCACAGGCAGGCATGCTAATCCTTGTAAGAAATACCACAGAAATTCTGCACAAGAAAGCTGACTTCAGCATCACGCAGACTTGCTTCAAAGAGCCAGCTCTTAAACCTGATGTGAGTAATTGTGCTACTTTGAGTAAAATAACCACTCTAGGTTTCACTTTCTTCATCTCATGAGTGAAATGGGGACATAATAGTGAAAACTTCAGAGGGTTGTGAGAATGAATCCATGTAAGTAATGAACAGCCCATAGTCCATGATTCATAAAAGTTGGCCATGAGACCATTAGTGGTACAATCCTTCATGACAGCTAACATTTTTGTTTCATTTTACATGGCACATTATTGTATTTGATTCTTGTAACCTCTCCTGAGGTGAGCTGGGAAGGAACTGTCATCCCACTGGATATATAAGAAATCTTAACTTTTAAGAGATTTACTGACTGCTCAAGTTCAGACAGGTAAGGTGTGATGGTGCAAAGATTATGCTGAAATCTTCTCATTTTATTACTCCAGGCTCCTAGACAGCACTCTCACATCCTTAATCGTTCTTGATCTCACTGTACTTTTCAAGTCAGAGGTGCAAGTGAAGCAGCAATGGCAAAGAACAGTAGTTCACTGCTGGGGAAAGGGTGGAAAGGAGGAAGGAAGGTGGTGCTTATGCACAGAGGCCCGGGGACATTGCTCCTTCATATTGGCCAGGAATGTCAAAGGAGAGCTGCATGGAGTTAGTTCTGCATGGGGAAGGAGTGCAGGTAAGGGATACAGGGCTCAATGCCACTGGAATGACAACCCCATACCATCACCCCCAAAGGGATGCTTGTTTTCCCTTCAGAAGGCTGACCTCCTAATTCTTCTTTGTTCTCTTAGTGTTTCTAACACTAAGCAGAGCAGAGAGCAGGGTAGGTGGGGACAGTGTAAGAACGGAAGGAGCAGGTTGGAGAGCGCCATCTCTCCATCCCACAGAGTGCCCTCTCAGGGCCTGAGAATCTGATCACAAATCCCTTCATACCTAAAAGGTGGACAGAAGCTTCAAAAGAAATTCTGAATGGTGATGGAGGCGGGACACTATGGAAATTTCTAGATCTTTCAACCAAAAAAAAATAATAATTGGAAGCAAAGTGGTCACTATTAAAGAGCCAAACAGTCTCCTCCAAACAAGATTTATAGCATACAGCATTCTGAAAGGTAAAATCTCCAAAACTTGCAAATTCCAGGCCAGTTAATATAATTGAAACTGAGAGGTCTGTCATAGTCTCTCTCGGGCAGAAAGGGCTGGGGTAGATGAAAATGTTTAGCTACAACCTCAACCTGCTGTTGGATAATTGCATGTTCTGAACAACATCAAACATAAGGTAGTCTAGACTTTATTAACATTAAGTGCTATTAGGTTGTCAAGAATCCTGTGACCTCAAACTGCAAGAATAGGCAGAAAATGACTATGCAGAGGATATTAAAGGATTGTAGGATATTCTCTCCATTGTTGTGGTATCATTTTATTTTCTCCAATCATTTTGAGTTGCATTCTGGAGGAGGAAAACTGGGTAGGATTTCATAAGGTAGACGGTGCAATTTAAAGAAAGAGAGTGGTTTTGCTGGGCTTATAAAAGTCCCATCTGATGTTCTCCTGGTTTATAAGGTGTTTTAGAAGCATAGAAATGTAGGCAGCTATGACATGATTATACCTAGTGGGTAAAAGGGAAGCAATGAAATTACATTTCTGTAAGTCATCCACATTTCAATTAACTTTCCAGGGTTTTTTAGGTTGTAACAGATTGTTTGCCATAGATAAGAGGAAGAAGTCAGAATAAAATGACTGCAGGGACTTCCCTGGTGGTGCAGTGGTTAAGAATCCACCTACCAATGCAGGGGACATGGGTTTGATCCCTGGTCTGGGAGGATCCCACATGCCGCAGAGCAACTAAGCCCGTGCGCCACAACTACCGAGCCCGCGTGATGCAACTACTGAAGCCCGCGTGCTTAGAGCCCATGCTCCGCAACAAGAGAAGCCACCACAATGAGAAGCCCGCGCACTGCAGCAAAGAGTTACCCCCACTCGCTGCAACTAGAGAAAGCCCGTGCGCAGCAACGAAGACCCAGTGCAGCCAAGAAGAAAAAAAAAGACTGCAAAGTCAAGCTCCTCCCTCTAGAAATAAAGTCCTTCTATACCTCCATAGATGGGGTTATAAGTGAAAAGGATCTAGCCCCCACCTATCATTATGTAGCTGAAGATACTGAGGCTCAGAGAGGTTAAGTGGGATGGCTGCTATCACACAGCTAGTTGCTGGCAGCATCACGACTAAAATCCAGGATTGCTAATTTGTGCACTGGTACATTTCCCAGTATCATTCTACCTGTCATGTTTCTAAACATAAAATATTTGCATCTTCAGGTTGGAACTGACTTGAAAGTTTCTGGTCACGTGTTATTGGTCATTGTTTCATTTTTCCAGCTTAGCATGTGTTTGAGGAACCAGCTTTTCTCCACTCTCACTCCATATGGTTTGGGAAAATGGGAACCCATGCACTTCCTCTAACTTTAGGGATGGGCATTAATCCAAGTCTGGTCAGAGTTTTTATCTTCCTGGGCTTGGGGATTGGTGTCCAGTTATGCACATGGTCCCAGCTAAGCGAGTCAGAACACTACCTGAGACAATTGCTGGAAATACAGAGACTGATTACTAAGACACCTGGCATATAGAATAAATGAGATTTAAGGAATCTAAATGGTACACGGCATTTTTGTTTTATCTCCCACTGTCCTCTTAAAATATATTTAGTAGGAGAATTTCTCCTAATCCTACATGAGAACTTCAATAGACTGATGAATTTCTCTCACTCTCGGAGAATAAAAAGTTCTTTATATTTTTAAGAAGTAATTCAGCATTTAGAATGTCAAGGCCTGCTTGTTAGTCAAAGGCCTACCTTTTCTCAAAGTCATCATTACTTCTCCTCCCCTAACCAGAGCTTGTGGTTGATGAAAACTTACAGACTGGAAAGGAGTGAGGACATGGTCTTTTTTTCTTATTTCTTTTTTTTCCCAGTTTATACCTTTATCTCCTTCTTCCCCAACTTGCTAAGCAGCTTTCTTACTCTTTAGGGTCAAATCTGAGATGGAGGTAGGGAGGGATGAAGGGGAGGAAGCAGCATGGCGGCAGGAAAGGTTTTACGTGCCTGGTACTGTGGTGTCCTGGCTTTTTGCTCTCTGCTTCTGACTTTCTCCAGTGGGCATTTTCATGGGTTCTTGGAAAACTCCAGTGCTGGAGTTCTCATATCATCCGTGCCCTCATCCAGGTTAACCACAGCCATAAAATGTCTGCAAGTCAAGCTTCTTTCTGACAGAATCTGATAGCTACCCTGACAACCCTCTCCTATGAATAGCCCCGACATGTTCTGTGATGGGCTAAATTGTGCCTCCCAACTCCGTATTCATAGGTGGAAGTCCTAACCCCCAGTACCTCAGAATGTGACTGTATTTGAAGAAAGGGACTTTAAAGAGACAGTTAAAGTTAAGATGAGGCCATTAGGGTGAGCCAATATGACTGGTCTCCTTATAGTGAGAGATTAGCACACGGACACACAGAGGAAAGACCTTGTGAGGACACAGCAAGAAGGTGGCCATCTGCAAGCCAAGGAGAGAGGCCTCGGAAGAAACCAAACCTTCCAACACCTTGATCGTGGATTTCAGCCTCCAGAACTCTGAGAAAATGAATTTCCATTGTTTAAGCTTCCCAGTCTTTAGCATTTTGTTAGGGCAGCCCTAGCAAACTAACACACAGTCCAAGGGAGACACTTCTGCATCACTCTTGCTGTCAAACTTTGGAAGTGCAAGCTGAACATAGCAGCAATTCTCCTTCATTTTACTTCTAGAGAAGCTAGTCAACTTTTCTCTCATCCTCTAGATTCCTCAGGAGAGAGTCAGATAGTAGTGAATTGAAGGGGAAACTGATTGTAGATGGCACATAGCAAGCTCTCAGAGTATATTTTTAAAGCTCCCCACTGATACCTTCTCACAAACAGTTTTCTCCAAAGAAATCTTTCTCCTAATTCCTCCTTAATATTGCATAAGCCAACCCTTTTGTTAAAGGTGATTTATTTTTAGCATTGTATATTTCATCTTTGGTTAACTCTGCAAGTTCCATATATGGTTTAGCACTTCCTTTGTAAGGCAATAGACATTGAACCTCAGTGATTCAGCTGAAACTTTTATTTAACTAGATATAAAATCACACCGTCTATGGCAGGAACCTAGATAGTAATGAAGTCAACTCACAAAGAAAAGTAAAACCAGTAGATGGACAGAGTCCTGACATTATCATTTGCACTCTTGAATTTAGCCATACCTGAATAGATACTACCTTTGGACATTTCAGTTAAGTGACCTAACTACAGAGCTCATTCTCTGAAGCATTCTCATTGCTTGCTTCCTCATTTCCAAAGTTTCAACTGAAATAAAACAAATAAAATAAATGATTAGGGTCTTATCTTCAAGTATTTTCTTATCAGTTGGTTCAGTCCCATCATCCTAATCATGCTATCATAAAACTGCCAGTAGGGTCACGGTAGCTGTGGAGCTGGGTATGGTGGTGTGAGTCTAGAGTTTTCATTACTCAGAGGGCTGGGTGGAAATACTCCTTAGAGCTCCCGGAGTCCCTCTGGGCGTGGAGGTTTGACTAAGGAGGGATGAATGGAGATTGAAGCAGTCTCAAGTGAGGCAAATTGACCAGATCCAAGTCGCGAGCTTTTACCATGGCAGACTCCAAGATGATTAAGTCTTTCAAATCCTTGAGCTTCACAATAATCTAATCAGTCTTCATTTCCTGTCAATATTTTCACTGCAATATCTTTTATATCTAAACTTAGTTCTCTGTTCCTATAGTCTGTTACGCCAAGTGAGGCTCTCAATAAAACTCTCACTTGGGATTCATTATATTTAGATAAAAGTACATTTACTTACACACACAATTTTGCATACAATTTCATGGGGTTTATTTACCTTCTGAAATCCATCTCTAGGTCTTATAATGTAAGAACCTCTCTTTTGGCGCTTTGCCTGAACTGGCTTTCATAATATTGACTGACATCCTGCATAAGGCAGGATGAGTTTTTGTATTATTTTATATTTTCAAATCTCAGATGTTTTCAAACATTTTTAAAGTGCTTATTATGTGCCAGGAACTATGCAAAACACTGTAATTTTGCATGAATTACCTCATTTATTCTTACAACAACATTCTGAAGTACGTACTATTTTTATTCCCACTTCATGGATGAGAAAAAAGGTTTAGTGGTGTTATGTAAAGTCACAGGCTGTGACGGACGCTGGACTCAAACTCAGGTCAGTCTCTGCATGACTTTATTCTGACTTTCTTTTTGCACTTCCTTTTCTTTTCCCATGGCTTTGTCTCATGAGCATTTCCCTCACTGCCCTGAGTTAGTCAGGATAGGCCATAATGTGCTGCAATAAGAGATAAACCTCCAAATCGCAAAGGCTTTGCACAGTGAAGACTCTCATAAATTCTCATGTGAGTACTGCAGCCTTCCTGCATCTTTCAGCTCTGCCATCTGGAACATAGGACCTTCAAGGTAGCCACTTTAAGGGAAGAGGTAGATGGAAAAGGCACACTAGCTTTCAACTGCCTCAGCCCAGAAGTGATGCATTACACATATAATCTGGTTTATAGAACTTTAAGAAATTGTATTAGCATTATAATCCTTGCCACCATCACAGGAAAATGCATTATACTGCAAAGCCACCTCAAAGGAGTACATTTTCCTAAATATTAAATAAGCTCAGCCATTTTTCTGTATATTTCCCAATCCTCCCCTCACTATAGCAATGCACACCCCATAACAGAGAGTTATTATCAAAAGGTCTAGAAGAGGAAAACTTTTGATGATTCTCATTTAGAGTTCATCAGGTATTCATTTCTTCTTCTTGTGGATACCTGGTTTCCATGTATGGAAGCTGCACTTAAGCCCAGAGACATCTGTGGGCTTCCACCACCTCACTGCCAAACAAAACATCTAAATCTGTGAACAACCACTGCAACCTCCAGCATCCATATGTCAGAAAAACAAGATTCTCTAAATCCTCTAAATCAGTTTAGGAAAAAGTGAAGAATCTATAACTATCTAACTAGACATTAATCGAAACAAGGCACTGTGAAAAGCCCAAGGGTAAAAGAAGTACAGAAGCTATCAAATGGCCCCATCCCTCAGTAGGAAAATACAGGATGTTGGGAAACTGTCTTTCTAGAACATAAGCGGAAGAGGAAGACAAGCTGCTACTCAGAAAATCATTTGCCTATATTAATCATGTTAATCAGGGCAATTCTATTGGGATATATCCCCCCTCCCAGTTTTTGTTTTTGTTTTTTGCCTTCTCAACCATAATAAATGACAGCTATATTTATTGAGCTATAGGAATGGCACTAGGCTGTGTGTGTGTGTGTGTGTGTGTGTGTGTGTGTGTAGGTGTATATGTAGATGTGTATTCTATACAATTTCTCATCATCCTGATGATGTTACAAGGGAATTAAGAATCTTCATTATATAATGAAAAAAACTGAAGCACAAAGAGGATAAGTTATTTCTTCCAGGTCCTAAGCCCAGGAGCTTGTGAAGCTGGCATTCAAACTCTGATTGGGATGAGTTCAAAGGGAGTTGCCCTCACCAGATTAATAAAGGCTACACAAGACCTTCTCCAGAGCTTCTTAAAGTGTTCCAAATAGACATGTCTGACCCTGAACCATCTAGAACAGCCAGCCTGTGGTAGAAGTGAGCAAAGAGAATGGGGGTGCAGGCAGGTGGGGAGGCTCAAAGAACCAGAGAGTAGGATAGCAGTTTCCAGGGCCAGGGGTGGGAAAATGGGAAGATGGTCAAAGGGTACAAACTTCCAGTTATAAGATGAATAAGTTCTGGAGATCTAATGTACAGCATGGGGAATATAGTTAATAATACTATATTGTATACTTGAAATTTGCTAACAGAGTAGATCTTAAATGTTCTCACCACCCCCCACCCCAAAAAAGATAACTATGTGAGGTAATGGATGTGTTAATTAACTTGAATGTGGTCTTTTCACAATGTGTACATATATCAAATCATCACATTGTACACCTTAAATATATACAATTTTTATTTGTCAGTTATACCTCAATAAAACTGAAAAATAAATAATGAGGGGACAGGAGGCTTGAGGCTTTTCTCTTCTGTCATCAGAGCCCCGAGTAAGTAACCAGCCAGATTACTAAGAATAAAACAGCGCTCTCCCTCTGTCCTTACATGATTTCACTCCACCAATTAATTCCGTCATTTCTTCATTCATGGGTTTGTTTACTCATTCATTTGTTAATTTAACTTTTTTTTTCCTCTTATTGTTTGCCTTATTTCTGAATGCTCTTCTGTTTACCAGCTCCTTAGTCAAACCTCCACACCCAGAGGGACTCCTGAGCTCGAAAGAATCTTCCGGCCCAGCCCTCTGAGTCATGAGGACCCCAGACCACACCCAGGCCCCCAGTTACTGGGACCACTGCTTGTTTTACGGCAAGACAGTGGCACAAAACCAACTGGAAATGAAACACTTGAAAAGAATCTCCTCATCAAGAAAGTGGTTTTAATTCGACTGGAACTTTGCAGAGAAGAACGTAAGATTAAAAGCTGAAGGCTCTAAACCCAGGCAGCCCTGATTTCAAATCCTCATTCCACCTGTTCTTACTGCGAGCCCTTGATCAAGTTAAGTTTAAAGTTGTCACTTGGAATGTGGGGATAAAGATGGTACCTAGCCCATTGTTTGAGAAAGTTAAACAGGATCATGGGAAACACTTAGAACACATGGCAAGACATATGCTGGTCAAGGTTCCAAATGGGGGGCGACACAGCAAAGAACACTGAGAAATTCCATGCTCTTACTCAGCATATGCTCTAATGAGGGAGGGAGATAATAAAGAAATAAACAAATAAATATAAAATATTCTGGCTGGTTATAAGTGCTAAGAAGAAACATAAGGCAGGATAAATGTCTAGGAGTGACTGTGGAGCAACTGGGTCACCCTTGAGGGGATACAGGGTGAGGGACAGAGTGATGCTGACACACCTGTTCCCAGTGAGTGCCGCTCTGAACAGGTCCCCCCACGTGGACCCCAAAACTGACAGACCCGTCGTGGAGAAGAGGAGAGAAATTCATCATCTCTATCATAAAGTCATAGTTTGTATCAATTCTTCCTCGCTCTCTTTTTTCCGGTATGAAGAAGACTTACCAAAATCTCTGAATATATCTGACTGAGCAATTTTGTTTAATGAATTGCTGACCAAACCCATTCTTTCATATAAATCTGTTAGCCTGCAGATCCCAGAACACTTTCATGAGGGAAGGGGCTTGAAGTCTTGCAGGCTTTATAGTCATACACCTTATTCCATTCTTAGAAGTCAGAAGTGGGAACAACCTGAGCTGGGAGGACTGGAGGACCAGCCTTTTAAGCCACTGGAGGAGGTAACAGGTAACATTCCCAGGTTTGTCATCGTGGGCCATGAAATCCAACTTGGACGGCTGCCCTAAAGTGATCTGCTCTTTCTGGGAAGGCAAGAAACCTTTAGAACATCGTGTCCAGAGTAAAAAGGGTATTTGGCAGCAGTTCCCAAGGGTTTCTCATGCCCCTCCCATCCTTCTTCTTGTCTTCTTGTGAGGCTTCCTATACAAAGAAAATGCTTCTTAATCTCCCCCATCACCTCCATCTTCTGTCTGGGGCACCTGTCAGGGGTGTTAGCCTTCAAGGACCCTTTAGTGAGTCAGGGGTGTTCAGCCTTCAAGGGCCTTTTAGTGAGTCCCTTCAAGGCCCCAGGAACTGCTAACACTTCCCCACACTGTCTGCCTGGCTCTTATTTCCCCACGGCCTGAATGAGGCCATCCTGTGCCCATACAGTTGCTTACTGCATGCTCCTGGCTCCTCACCCCCTTTCCCATTGCTGTGGTCCCCACACCAAAAACCTGCTTAATTTTGGTCCAGTTGAAGGTGACAGCTCACCCTGTGTGCAACCAGTCTTGCTCTTTTAGTATAATGCCTCTTACAGCTCAATTTTGATGTGCTGGCTTCTAAGGGATTCTCATTCTTTGGCTCAATAGGATAGAGGCTTGTTTTAAAGTGACAACCCCCTTTTTAGTGCCTTGGTTCTGGTTTCTGCAAACTGCCTCACAGGCCCTCTTGATGGAGCAGGGCAGGGGCTGTTTGTGAGGCAAGGCAAGGCAAGAATGGGCCAGCTCCAGAGCTTTGGAGAGGCCCTCCTGCCCCCTCCAGCTCCAACCAGAGCATCTCCTTCTGCATCTGTTCACATAGTGTGTAACAGGTTTTTAGTTGAAAAAGGATTAGAAAAAAGGTTGAATACTACTGGACTGGATCGATCCCCTGCCCCCGCTTTAAACAGGCCGGACAGTTCAGGGTGGTGTGACTCAGCACTCTACAGGATCCCTTGCATCCCAACCCCACATCTCAGATTGGAGCCATGACTTCGGCTTCACCCCATCTTCCTTCATTCAACATATAATTATCAAGAAAATATTCTGTGCAGGTGAATCTGAGAAGGACTGGACGTCTTCTCCAAGCAAAACAGAGTAATATAGATAGGCCCTCTTTTGTGTTAATGTCTTAATATTGGTTTCTAGGGACTGGATTCTAGGGCCCCAAAGTCTCTTAAAAAAAGTTTCTCTCAGGAAGCTCTGTGGCTGTCATGCCTGCCTGGGCAGCCAGGGTCCCTGAGGGATGCTCCATGTGTTAGCCTCTGAAAAACCCTCAGGGTCACCAAGAGCAAATTGGTGGCATCATTGAGAAAGTGTAACACTAAGCAGGTGTTTCTCACATGCACTGCCATGGAATAGAATAAAGAAAAAAGAATGAAAAGAAATGAAGACAGCCTAAGAGACCTCTGGGACAACATTAAATGCACCAACATTTGCATTAGAGAGGTCCCAGAAGCAGAAGAGAGAGAGAAAGGACCCGAGAAAATATTTGAAGAGATTATAGTCGAAAACTTCCCTAACATGGGAAAGAAAATAGCCACCCAAGTCCAGGAAGCACAGAGAGGCCCAGACAGGATAAACCCAAGGAAAAACATGCCGAGACACATAGTAATCAAATGGACAAAAATTAAAGACAAAGAAAAATTATTAAAAGCAACAAAGGAAAAACAACAAATAACATACATGGGAACTCCCTTAAGGTTAACAGCTGATTTCCCAGCAGAAATTCTACAAACCAGAAGGGAGTGGCACAATATATTTAAAGAGATGAAAGGGAAGAAGCTACAACCAAAATTACTCTACCCAGCAGGATCTCATTCAGATTTGATGAGAAATCAAAAGCTTTACAGACAAGCAAAAGCTAAGAGAATTCAGCACCACCAAACCAGCTCTACAACAAATGCTAAAGGAACTTCTCTAAGTGGAAACACAAGAGGAGAAAAGGAACTACAAAAACAAACCCAAAACAATTAAGAAAATGGTACGAGGAACATACATATCAATAATTACCTTACATGTGAATGGATTCTCCAACCAAAAGACACAGGCTCGCTGAATGGATACAAAAACAAGACCCATATATATGCTGTCTACAAGAGACCCACTTCAGACCTAGGGACACATACAGACTGAAAGTGAGGGGATGGAAAAAGATATTCCATGCAAATGGAAATCCAAAGAAAGCTGGAGCAGCAATACTCATATCAGATAAAATAGACTTTAAAATTAAGAATGTTACAAGAGACAAGGAAGGACACTACATAATGATCAAGGGATCAATCCAAGAAGAAGATATAACAATTATAAATAGATATGCATCCAACATAGCAGCACCTCAATACATAAGGCAAATACTAAGAGCTATGAAAGAGGAAATCGACAGTAGCACAATAATAGTGGGGGACTTTAACTCCTCACTTACACCAATGGACAGATAATCCAGACAGAAAATTAATAAGGAAACACAAGCTTTAAATGACACAGTAGACCAGATAGATTTAATTGATATTTATAGGACATTCCATCCGAAAACAGAAGATGATACTTTCTTCTCAAGTGTACAAGGAACATTTCCCAGGATAGATCACATCTTGGGCCACAAATCAAGCCTCAGTAAATTTAAGAAAATTGAAATTGTATCAAGCATCCTTTCTGACGACAACGCTATGAGATTAGAAATCAATTACAGGGAAAAAAATGTAGAAAACACAAACACATGGAGTCTAAATGACACGTTACTAAATAACCAAGAGATCACTGAAGAAATCAAAGAGGATATCAAAAAATACCTAGACACAAATGACAACGAAAACACAATGATCCAAAATCTATGGGATGCAGCAAAAGCAGTTCTAAGAGACAAGTTTATAGCCAAACAATCCTACCTTGAGAAACAAGAAAAATCTCAAATAAACAATCTAACCTTACACCTAAAAGAACTAGAGAAAGAAAGACAAACAAAACCCAAAGTTAGTAGAAGGAAAGAAATCATAAAGATCAGAGCAGAAATAAATGAAACAGAAACAAAGAAAACAATAGCAAAGATCAATAAGACAAAAAGATGGTTCTTTGAGAAGATAAACAAATTGATAAACCTTTAGCCAGACTCATCAAGAAAAAGAGGGAGAGGACTCAAATCAATAAAATTAGAAATGAAAAAGGAGAAGTTACAATGGACACTGCAAAAATACAAAGCATCCTAAGAGACTACTACGAGCAACTCTATGCCAATAAAATGGACAACCTGGAAGAAATGGACAAATTCTTAGAAAGATATAACCTTCCAAGGCTGAACCAGGAAGAAATAGAAAATATGAACAGACCAATCACAAGTAATAAAATTGGAACTGTGATTAAAAATCTTCCAACAAACAAAACGTGACCAGATGGCTTCACAGTTGAATTCTATCAAACATTTAGAGAAGAACAAACACCCATCCTATTCAAACTCTTCCAAAACACTGCAGAGGAAGGAACACTGCCAAACTCATTCTACGAGACCACCATCACCCTGATACCAAAACCAGACAAAGATACTACAAAAAAGAAAATGACAGACCAATATCACTGATGAATATAGATGCAAAAATCCTCAACAAAATACTAGCAAACAGAATCCAACAACACATTAAAAGGATCATACATCATGATCAAGTGGCATTTATCCCAGGGATGCAAGGATTCGTCAATATATGCAAATCCATCAATGTGATACACCATATTAACAAACTGAAGAAGAAAAACCATATGATCATTTCAATAGATGCAGAAAAAGCTTTTGACAAAATTCAACACCCATTTATGATAAAAATTCTCCAGAAAGTGGGCATAGAGGGAAACAACCTAAACATAATAAAGGCCATATACGATAAACCCACAGCAAACATCATTCTCAATGGTGAAAACCTGAAAGCATTTCCTCTCAGATCAGGAAAACGACAAGGATGTCCACTCTCACCACTATTATTCACCATAGTTTTGGAAGTCCTAGCCACAGCAATCAGAGAAGAAAAAGAAACAAAAAGAATACACAATGGAAAAGAAGAAGTAAAACTGTCACTGTTTGCAGATGACATGATACTATACATAGACAATCCTAAAGATGCCACTAGAAAACTACTAGAGCTAATCAGTGAATTTGGTAAATTTGCAGGATACAAAATTAATGCATGGAAATCTCTTACATTCCTATACACTAACAACAAAAGATCAGAAAGAGAAATTAAGGAAATAATCCCATTCATCACTGCAACAAAAAGAATAAAATACCTAGGAATAAACCTACCAAAGGGGGTAAAAGACCTGTACTCAGAAAACTATAAGACACTGATGAAAGAAATCAAAGGTGACACAAACAGATGGAGAGATATACAATATTCTTGGATTGGAAGACTCAATATTGTGAAAATGACTATACCACCCAAAGCAATCTACAGATTCAATGCAATCCCTATCAAATTACCAATGGCATTTTTTACGGAACTAGAACAAAAAATCTTAAAATTTTTATTGAGACACAAAATACCACAAATAGCCAAAGCAATCTTGAGGGAAAAAAACGGAGCTGGAGGAATCAGGCTCCCTGACTTCAGACTATATTACAAAGCTACAGTAATCAAGACAATACGGTACTGGCACAAAAACAGAAATATAGATCAATGGAACAGGATAGAAAGACCAGAGATAAACCCATGCACCTATGGTCAACTAATCTATGACAAAGGAGGCAAGGATATACAATGGAGAAAAGACAGTCTCTTCAATAAGTGGTGCTGGGAAAACTGGATAGCTACATGTAAAAGAATGAAATTAGAACACTCCCTAACACCATACACAAAAATAAACTCAAAATGGATTAAAGACCTAAATGTAAGACTGGACACTATAAAACTCCTAGAGGAAAACATAGGAAGAACATTCTGACAAAAATCACAGCAGGATCTTTTTTGACCCACCTGCTACAGTAATGAAAATAGAAACAAAAATAAACAAATGGGACCTAATGAAACTTAAAAGCTTTTGCACAGCAAAGGAAACTATAAACATTACGAAAAGACAACCCTCAGAATGGGAGAAAATATTTGCAAATGAATCAATGGACAAAGGATTAATCTCCAAAATATACGAGCAGCCCATGCAGCTCAATATCAAAAAAACAAACAACCTAATCCTAAAATGGGCTGAAGACCTAAATAGACATTTCTCCAAACAAGACATACAGATGGCCAAGAGGCACATGAAAAGCTGCTCAGCATCACTAATTATTAGAGAAATGCAAATCAAAACTACAATGAGGTATCACCTCATACCAGTTAGAATGGGCATCATCAGAAAATCTACAAGCAACAAATGCTGGAGAGGGTGTGGAGAAAAGGGAACCCTCTTGCACTGTTGGTGGGAACGTAGATTGATAGAGCCACTATGGAGAAGAGTATGGAGGTTCCTTAAAAAACTAAAAATAGAATTACCATATGACCCAGCAATCCCACTACTGGGCATATACCCAGAAAAAAAACATAACTCAAAAAGACACATGCACCCCAATGTTCATTGCAGCACTATTTACAATAACCAGGTCATGGAAGCAACCTAAATGCCCATTGACAGACGAATGGATAAAGAAGTTGTGGTACATATATACAATGGAATATTACTCAGCCATAAAAAGGAACGAAATTGGGTCATTTGTAGAGACGTGGATGGACCTAGAGACTGTCGTACAGAGTGAAGTAAGTCAGAAAGAGAAAAACAAATACAGTATGATAATGCATGTATGGGGAATCTAGAAAAATGGTACAGATGAACCGGTTTGCAAGGCAGAAATAGAGACACAGATGTAGAGAACAAATCTATGGACACCAAGGGGGGAAAGAAGTGGTGGGGGTGGTGGTGGTGTGATGAATTGGGCGATTGGGATTGACATGTATACACTGATGTGTATAAAACAGAAAACTAGTAAAAACCTGCTGTATAAAACAAATAAAATTAAATTTAAAGAAATAGTAATTGACCCAAATCTGCACAATAGTGAGTGGTAGTGCTGGAATTTGAATCCTGGCCTATCATCTTAATCAATGCACCAAGATGAACAGAATTTTTTAAGTCTTACTAGGCTCACTCATTTTCTTTACACACCCAAAGACTAAATTTAAAACTACTGACATAAGAGAATGAATATTTATAAGCTTACATGAAGTGTAATCTTTTTGCAGATAATCTATCTTATCCATCCTGGAACTAATTAATCTAGTTTATTTTGGATGATTCAGTTGGGAGTCATGCCCATATATCTAGGGAAAATAATTTTTAATTCTGAAGAATAGAATGTTTCATATCTTGGTTTATCTTTTTGGCAGTCCAACCTTTAACTGTGTGGAGACCAAAAAAAGTCCCTAAGGATAATAAAATACTATTGACTGAGACGAAATACATCCAGTTATTTTTATTGGAATGACTTAACAACAGGCAAAAAAGCAAACCTGGAAGTCTCCTCTTCTTTAAATAAATACCTGTGAGAGATCTTCATTCAGGGTTACTAGAAAGTTTTCATTTACATTGTCAATTCTATCATTCAAACAATGCAAGTAAATTTACATTAGTTATATTTTCTAGGTATTTCTCAGAAAATTCTAAGTGGAATAGTTCCTTTATAGGAAGGGTTTTTAAATAGTCCATTTGCTAGGCTTAGATAGCTAGGAGACAATAGTGATAATTTTATATTCATTCTTTTACTCCAGTAGACATTTAGGATCTGCTCCTTGTTACTCAATTTTTTTCTTTTTATCTACAGTCACTATCCCAAATCTTAGTAAGTAGATGTTCCCAGGAACATTAACATAGGAATCAGAATTGTCACTGAAGCTGTATTAAATCAGTGGATTTAAATGAGACTGTTGTCTGTGAAATCAGGACCTGGGGGGAAAAAGCCACCAGTAACATTCTGACTCGGGGTGGCCAACCCACTAATTCATAATTAGCCTGCTACATGTGAGGGGTCAGAGAGGCCAAGGACTGTATGTCAGACCTCTGACAGCCGAGTCCACACCAGTGGACACAGCGATAACAGATGCATGTCAGGTAGTGTCTTGGGGCTCTCAACGACTTGATTTAAAAGAAAAATCATCAGTAGGTAGGACATTGTTTATGTGCCTGGCTCAATTTTGCCTTTGTGCCATTTCAGTGGAGAGATAAAGAACCAGATCTGCTAGCTAATGTAATAAAACTCCCCCAAGAAGCAGGGAGTTTGGCCAACTTAAAATGCAAGGCAAGTTATTTTCATGCACTTTTAAATTACATTAGCAGCACATGTTGGGAAACATTGTACTGATAACAAATTTATGATCTCTACCTTCAATTTCTACATAAAGCAAATATAAAATGAAGAACCCATCTGAATGGAAGAGAACTATGTATATTTCACAGATTTCTACAACTGTTTTCCCGAATTCTGAGAGGACTTCATTCACCACAAATATGTTTACCCATATTAAAATAATAATCTATTTAAAGAATAAGCCCAGTGCCCCTGTATAAATAGGAAATGGTTAAATTTTTCCTGAAACACTTTATAGCTGAGCAAACTTCCTGTTCCACTCTAATTGTGCTGACCTTTAGTCGTCTTTTTAGGTCTATACTTAAATGCCACTTAAACTTTTTTCCCCCTAACCTCCTAATTGTAATTAAGTTCCCATGTTACACTCTATTTTAAAGCTGCCTATTTTATTCATAACATTTATAGCAATTTGTAATTGTATGCATGTGCATTTATTTGTTTAATGACTCTCTTCCCATTTAATGCCTCATGCACCTCTGTATCTCAAGTCCCCAGCACCAGAGTGGAGACTCGGTGCATATTCAAAGAATGAATAATGAATAAATGAGAAGCAGACATAAGAGTGACAGTGTGTTCCCTAAGAGAAGCAAAGAGCAGCCCCTGCTCCTGGTAGGCCTTGGCTGTGTTTTGTTTCTCTTCCAAAAATGTCTGTGATATTCCTTCTTGTGTATTTATAATAGGATTCTTTTTTCTTGAGCCAGCTGGAATTAGCCTCTATTCCTTGCAGCAGGAGTATCCTAAGTCACAGCCAGAGAATGGGGCACATTGACATAACAGTCAAAGCGAATATGATAATAACAAGGTAACATTCTAAAAGGGAACATCAGAGGGAAGAAGTAGTGCCCTTGGTATCGTTTATCTTTGTTTTATCCTATCTGAAACTGAAACCCTCAACCAAATTTACTTCCTAAATTTAACCCTTTAATAAACTAGCCTCTAACTCCACCTGGTGGAGATATAGAAACCTGTGGGAAAAAACCAATCCAAAGGAGGATAAAAAGGTCCCACATCTATCTGAGTTCTCAAAAAGAAAAGACATATACTCAAAAAGCCAAATAGATGACCTCCTGGGATGTGTTTTAGCCACTCAAAGTCGCTGAGAACAAATAGGTTGTAACGATCATTTGCTTATTGCCCTTGGCTCCCGTTTCTGCCCTTCTACATTCTGCTATGTAGTTTAAGAGTCCAGGGACCTGCGTATCCCATTTTCCCAATTACTTGCCAGCAAGCTTCTGGTTAGTTTCTACCAATGGGAAGTACTGACAGAAGTTTGAAAGGCAGGAATGGGGAAAGGGGATTTGCTTCCTGTTCTAGATTCTGTTGGCATTTTCCAGCAGCAAGAGAGCCAGCACTCCATCCTCATCTTTCAGCACTTCCGGCACCTGCAGCAAAGAGTCTCCTCACATGCTGCATAGCAGCCTCTCAGCAGTCCCAGCACCTGTCTTAGGTGGTGCTTCATTTGTAGTTTCAACAGTGGCTCAGGCAGGCCCCTTCTCCATGATCTTGGGTCTGGTGAAACCATTGCCTTCATTTACTTCTTCAGAGGGGTTGCTGCGGCTCCCAGCAGCTACTTAGCATAGAGTTACCTGAGTATAACCAGTTCAAAGAGGCTAAATTAATGTTTTCCTATGTCCACCACCCAGATGTATCCAGAATCCAATTTTTGGTCTTTAATACTATTATGGATTGAAGAGGAACAAGGTCCCTTGGAGAGTAGGTCTTTCCAAGCCATAGAGAGGGAAGACAAAAGTCTATGTAAATCTGCTTTTGCCAAAAAAAAAAATCTCATAATGACAGGACAGTGAATTAGTATTATTGTTCATTTTAAAATGTACATTATTCCTAGAATTTCAAAAACACAAAATTTCATAAAATTCATGGACTGAAGTTCTCATAACCAAACAAGGGAGATTCATTATTAGAAAGGGCTCATCCCAAGTAAGTGGCTCAGTTTTGCGTCACTTTGGACTGCTTGGGTTCTGCAACTCTACTGAGAATCAACTTATCAAGAATGTAAACCCTAGACCTTGACAAGTCTGAGTATTCTTTTACTTTGGTGTTTGGACAGAATATTTCCCACTTTAAGGAGGTATAAAAATCAGCATCTGGTAAAATTACTGTGATCTTGGGACAGTAAAACAGAAGATTAAAAACAAGAATATAAATATAAAATGAAATCATTAATAATGTAGTTATATGTTTTCATCATTATCTTTACAACTATTTTAATTTTACTGTAATATTTGTAATTGGTATGATATTTTATGTGTGGGTTTTCCACTCTTCAAATTGTTTAAAGCCTTTAAGAGAATTTCATATTTCATGTTTTGATTTCAACTAAATATTTAGAAGAGTAAAATTAAATATATTCATAATCATTTAAATATTTGTGATATTTTTAACTGAACTCTGTAAGTATTGATGGATTAGCCTTGTAAGTAGTATAAAATATTTAGAGAGATTGTGAGTGTTCAGTGTTTAAGTGAATGTTTATAACAAAATGGTTTTAAATTTAATGAATTAAGCATTAAACAAAATAAAAGGAAAAGGTTGCATTTTCCGTTGAGGAGCTAAAGGACCTATTAACACCTTTGACTCTCTCTGTAAAACGTCACGCACTGATAGGAGGATGTATTATTCATTGGGGTTGGGGGAAGGATTTGGCAACACATTAGTTTCCCCCAGCACCAACACCATAGATACTTAATTATCAAAGACCAGGAGCCTAGTAGGCTCGTGACTTCAGCTGTATTTGGCTTTTAATCTAGCCATGCCTTTTAAATTTTATATTTTTACATTTTACCTATCGTTGTTATATATGTGAAGCAGATGGGGCATTGCCATCATGATTATCTAGTGCCATCTTGACTGAAAATCTCTCTTATTGGACTTTTTAAATTGAACTGGAAATATATACTTTTAAAATATCCATCTCTCCTACTTAATCACAAACTCCTTTAGGCATCGTTCTTCTTTTTATTTACAGACTCTGGCACATAGTAAAGTGTTCAATAAATATTTTTGAATAAATTATTGAGAGGGTAACATTTTGTGAATACTGGAAATGCTGGAAAGGGAAGACAGAAACTATTGCTCATGTATTATTGATGGGAAAGTAAATTGATGCAACTCTTTGGAACTGAAGTTAGCAATGTCTTATGAACATGTTCATAAGCTTTGACTGCCCTTATAGGAATCTGGCCTCAAGTAATAATGAAAAAGAAGCAAAATAACAACAACAAAATTGGAAACAACCTGCATGTCCACTTATGTGGAATTGGTTAAATAAATTATAGTTTATTCATTAGATACAAAATTAACCCTCTATTAAAAATATTTTAAAATATGATAGAGTAATTTGAAAAGAAGATTTATGGCATCAGCTTATTTTAAAGGCAGCATTTGGAACGATTATGACAACATTATAAAACACATGGAATAAAAACTGGAGGAAAATAACACCAAAATTGTAGCAGTGTTAATTCCATCCCCTTTCCATTTCTCAAATTATGTAAAATATGTTTCTGTAAATTGCCCTTAAATTTACATTAGAATTTATTGCATTTTTTTAAAATGTTATTTCCTCTAACTATATATTCAATTACAGGAATCAAACAGAATATACATTTTGAAAAATGTGATGTTTAATCTGGAAACAAACTCTACTTTCAGTTTTTAGCCCACAGCAAGCATGAATTTCAAGGATCCTATTACTTTTGATATATCATATTTTTACAAGTTTTGTACATATGGTTAAATGTAAGTCGATGTTACAACAGCCTTTGGGAAAACAAAAAAGAAAGGGAAAAGAAATACTGAGTAGAAATCACAGTGAAATAAGGCTCAGAGAGACTTGAAAACATTATGAAGCATCCCAGCCAGTGACAACCACCAACCAACACGAGAGTGAGGCCATCTTGGACCTTCCAGCCTAGCCCAGCTACCACTTTCAAATCCTGACTACATTTGCAGTCACGCAGCAGTTTCCCTCTGGAGGAGAGTCCTTGCAGTACTTCACAATGTTAAACGTTCTTTTATGACCTTGACGGTAGAGATCATTTGACACAGCCTTAACAGTACTGGCAACTGAGATTCTTAACACAAACTCAACAGTCCAAGCAATTTCATGCTCCAAGGCCACCTCTCCTTGGGATGGGGGGCAGTGGAGATCACATCTTTTCCAGGGACCTAATTTTATCCATCATCCTGTTAGTCTAAATAGACAGGAGTAATTGAATGTTTCTGGGCACAAATACACCTAGAGAGGTTGTTAAAAGTATAGATTTTACGGCTCCACTCAGCAGAGATTAAGATTGAAAAAATTAAAAGGTAGAGGTCAGAAATTTGTATATTTAATGAGCATTTTAATGACCATTCCCATCCCTGCCAGTGGATCCGATGAAGATGATGAGGCCCGTTTATCGTGAGTGGGCCTCATCCAATCAGTGGAAGGTCTGAGTACAAGAAAAGGGCTGACCCTCCTGCAAGTAATGGAAACTACACCTACCTGACTGCCTTGAGCTTGGACATCAGTTTTTCCTGCCTTCAGACTAGAACTGAAACATTGGCTCTTCCCGGGTCTCAAGCCTGCCAGCTATTAGACAGGAACTACACCATTGGCCCTCCTAGATCTCCAGCTTGCCGGCTAGAGATTTTGGGGACTGGTCAGCCTCCATAATCACGTAAGCCAATTCCTTACAATAAGTGAATAAATACATATGTGTATATAGATACAGATACACACACACACACACACACACACACACACCTTATTAGTTCTGTTCTGTTTCTCCGGAGAACACAGATTAATACATCAGGACACTTGGATACCAGACACCCAAAAGTGACAAACGTCCACTACAATAAAACTTTTCACCATTTTGAACATATTCTTACCCATCTCAATTACACACTTCATTGAAGAGCTATGAATAGATTAGGATTTACCATTTAAGTATCTTTAAAGAACTCCATTTTTATCTCAATTGTAATGTTACTTGTTCCCTTTCAATTTTCTAATTTGTAATTTTTAATAAAATAAGATTAAAATACCATAGCTTTTACTTGTTTCATCCTCATGGTGCCTGTATCGTCTGGGTCAAGTTAAAATGCTGGGTTGCAGGCAGCACGACAAACGGATGGCTTGCAATGCTCATTTTTCAAACTTATGAAATTCCACTATGAACATACTAAAGTCAAGGACTCCTGATGCCCCATGTCCTCTTTCATGAGGGAGTTAGTTAATTCCTCCTTCTCCGGCTGCAAGCTGAGGCTGATAGAAACTGTTATGGAGGGGAGGGGGCAGGGGCATGGAGGGAAACTCTTTTCTCTCTCTCCCTAACTCTGCTCTTTTACCTGTAAGGCCTTCATTGCACAAATAAAAACATTATAACAAAGAAATGGGCATCATAAAGATCATTAGGATCAAAGCCAAAGTTGAATATTCTCACAATCATATGTTAATTGGAGAAGTCCAGGCCATGAGGAAGGCAGGTGTGAGCAGTTAACATACCTGAAGCAAGATTTGCTCATTAGAGGAAACCTCTCTAATCACAGAGCCTGTCATTTCAATAGCACAATATAATAGAATATAGCATTTATCAGAAAGCACTGACTAATATATTAAAGCAATTATTGCAATGAGAATGGTTCATTTTAATAAAGATTAAAAAATAAGAACCAAATCACTGCTGATCAAATTACTTACTTCCCAGCACAGGCTACAGGAACTTAATATAGCTCAGTACAGCACAATTTCTCTCTCAAGCAAGTGGGAATCCTGACTCTTCTTCATTTCCAACACTGCATTTACAAAAGGGATCTACTTACCACTACCGTGATGAAGTTCGGAAATGCAAATGCTAAACTTTCACTTCAGGATGGTATAAAAGACATACTCTTTCCCTCTCACGCCAAACCCCTAGAAGTAAAAAAACATATTTTAAAGGATATTCAGACACGCTGAAAAACAAAAAGAAGAAATATAATAGATAGGAAATTGTGACAAATCCTGGAAATACAAAAGACCAACAGGTTGGATTTAAGAGGAAACTGATAACATAAGAGATGTGTGGGAAAGTTCTAGCAGAAATGGTGGGAATAGAACCCAGGGTATTCTGCACTGGTGTTTCAGTGCGGAAATTTCCCATATGTCTCAGAAATTTTATGTTTTTCAGAATCTCAAAAAAAAAAAAAATCAGTTGAGCAATCAAGGAAAAGAGAAAAACTAATTCTTCTGTGAGGCTAACAATCAACATGGAGGCATTACTGGTTCCAAGGAGTTCACTGATATCTCCTTGAAAGCAAGACATTTGTGACCTGAAGGTTAAGACAAGCGTTTCTGGGAACCTGGAGGAGAGAGGCAGGAATGATCTGATCAGTTGTCATGTTGTAAAATGGGTGTGCATGGCCCCGTCTGCTGCTAACAGCGACTTATTCTTGCAAATAATATAAACGTCAATGATTTTATCCTCATAGTACACATGCTTTAAACTAATTCTCTAAATGGTATGCTGAGAACTAACACATTTGGAAAGCAAAGTAAGTCCTTAAATTAGCAACTTCAACTGCTGATTCTATGCAATACTGTGACCCTTGCTAGCAGATTCTAATGTTATGTTACTCAATATTTTCTAGCATTTTCCAGAGTCTGAATATTTGCTGTAGGCCACAGTTCCTTGTAAATACCTTAAAAGAGAAAATACAAGGAGTAGAAGATGTGAATATTATTGAGAATATACCCTTAGGAAATCAGAAACTCATCTAAAATCTGAATGAGCAAAAGCAACAAAAAACTCAAAATTGTTTAAAAAGGAAGTAAGCTTACGGAAAGCAATATATATTCTAACACCCAGCTTGAAGATGGTTTTGGACAAGTGAACAAATGTCAATGCAGAATGAAAGCAATTTTTGTCATGAAACAAAGATCAAGACTATTGGATAATGTTTTGAGTCTTAAAATTCAAGAATCTTAACTTTTAAACATTAAATGTATATGGTATAATCCTTACATTTGAACATAATTTTTATTTGACATTTGTTTTGTTTTTATGTTCTCTTACTTCAGTGTATTCTATTATAAAATGTCAAATCAGGTAGAGATCATTCTAATATACTATTAAAATATATAATTTTGTTCCAATATATTGTTTCATAATAATAAAGAAAACCTCTGAACTTTTAGTAAAACCCTGTGAGAAAAAAACAACTTTTGTTCATTATTATGGTCACTCACTACTAATTAAAAATATGCAAATAAAGAATTTTTTAGAAGTACATAATCACGTCATTTCAAGAATGCCTGAGAATTCTGATTCTTCATTCCCAAATCACAAGGATATTAATTTGTAAACACTATAATAATCTAAACTCAGATATGGTGAAAGCCAGGAGGCAGATAGGACACAGGAGAAGAGGTGGACAGGTCACTCATGGCCCCACCCTCCCCATGCAGCAGTGCCTGAGGAGAAGACAGGCCGCCACCAGGTGGCAGCAGTGAGTACAAGCACTTTGCTCTGAGATGGGACCTGGCCAAAGAGAACTTGAGAGGACCCACACTCAGAAGCCTTTTAGACTTAGTTGCCTTGTAAACTATTAAGATATCGAAACTGTCAACTACCTTAATTTACTTATTCTGATTATCTTTTCACTTGATTTTGATTGTTTAGTAAGAAAATATAACTATGGTGGTCTCTTTTGTTTTCAAAGTAGGAAGCATGCCTTAACTAGAACAGTGTGTGGCACATAACTGGCACTCAATAAACAGATGTTAAAAAAATTAATGAGTGACATTAATTAATGAGAGGAACAGAGAATGCTTTTATTTAGGATTGGCCATTTTTCCATAAGTCAAAATTATGCAAAACCAATCAAATTTCCTGTAAAGAAAATGTTGTAATTGAAGATTACATTCTCTGCCATAACCCTAATATAAAATAACTACACACAATTTTTATCTTTTTGAACTTCAACCAATTGGAGAGTAAAGAATCGGCTTTAATAGGAAACTTTAAGTTTCTTCAGGGATATTATAAGGATTATCTTAACAGAAGTTAATAGGAGATTGGTTCAAGATGGCGGAGTAGAAGGACGTGCACTCACTCCCTCTTGCAAGAGCACCAGAATCACAACTAACTGCTGAACAATCATCGACAGGAAGACACTGGAACTCACAAAAAAAGATACCCCACATCCAAAGACAAAGGAGAAGCCACAATGAGATGGTAGGAGGGGCGCAATCACAATAATATCAAATCCCATACCTGCTGGGTGGGTGACTCACAAACTGGAGAACAATTATTCCACAGAAGTCCACCCACTGGAGTGAAGGTTCTGAGCCCCATGTCAGGCTTCCCAGCCTGGGGGTCTGGCAACGGGAGAAGGAATTCCCAGAGAATCAGACTTTGAAGGCTAGCAGGATTTGATTGCAGGACTTCAACAGGACTGGGGGAAACAGACTCTACTCTTGGAGGGCACACACAAAGTAGTGTGTGCATCAGGACCCAGGGGGAAGGAGCAGTGACCCCACAGGAGACTGAATCAGACCTACCTGCTAGCGTTGGAGGGTCTCCTGCAGAGGCGGGGGTGGCTGTGTCTCACCACGGGGACAAGGACACTGGCAGTGGAAGTTCTGGGAAGTACTCCTTGCTATGAGCTCTCCCAGAGTCCCTCATTAGCCCCACCAAAGAGCCTGTAGCCTCCAGTACTGGGTCCCCTCAGGCCAAACAACCAACAGGGAGGGAACTCAGCCCCACCCATCAGCAGACAAGTGGATTAAAGTTTTACTGAGCTCTACCTAACAAAGCAACACTCAGCTCTACCCACCACCAATCCCTCCCATCAGGAAGCTTGAAAAACACTCTTAGACAGCCTTATCCACCAGAGGGCAGACAGCAGAAGCAAGAAAAACTACAATCTTGCAGTCTGTGGAACGAAAACCACATTCACAGAAAGAAAGACAAAATGAAAAGGCAGAGGACTATGTACTAGATGAAGGAACAAGATAAAAGGCCAGAAAAACAACTAAATAAAGTGGAGATAGGCAACCTCCAGAAAAAGAATTCAGAATACTGATAGTGAAAATGATCCAGGACCTCAAAAAGAATGGAGGCAAAGATTGAGAAGATGCAAGAAATGTTTAACAAAGACCTAGGAGAATTAAAAAACAAACAAACAGAGATGAGCAATACAATAACTGAAATGAAAAATACACTAGAAGGAATAAATAGCAGAATAACTGAGGCAGAAGAATGGATAAGTGACCTGGAAGACAGAATGGTGGAATTCACTGCTGCAGAAGAGAATAAAGAAAAAAGAATTAAAAGAAATGAAGACAGCCTAAGAGACTTCTGGGACAACATTAAATGCAGCAACATTCACATTATAGGGTCCCAGAAGGAGAAGAGAGAGAGAAAGGACCAGAGAAAATATTTGAAGAGATTATAGTCGAAAACTTCCCTAACACTGGAAAAGAAATAGCCACCCAAGTCCAGGAAGCCCAGAGAGTCCCATACAGAAGAAGGAGAAACATGCCGAGACACACAGTAATCGAATTGGAAAATATTAAAGACTAAGAAAAATTACTGAAAGCAGCAAGGGAAAAACAACAAATAACATACAAGGGAACTCCCATAAGGTTAACAGCTGATTTCTCAGCAGAAACTCTACAAGCCAGAAGGGAGTGGCATGATATATTTAAAGTGATGAAAGGGAAGAACCTACAACCAAGGATACTCTAACCAGTAAGGATCTCATTCAAATTTGAAAGAGAAATCAAAAGCTTTACAGACAAGCAAAAGCTAAGAGAATTCAGCACCACCAAACCAGCTCTACAACAAATGCTAAAGGAACTTCTCTAAGTAGGAAATACAAGAGAAGAAAAGGACCTACAAAAACAACCCAAAACAATTAAGAAAATGGTAACAGAAACATACATATCAATAATTACCTTAAATGTGAATGAATTAAATGCTCCAACCAAAAGAAACAGGCTTGCTGAATGCATACAAAAACAAGACCCATATACATGCTGTCTACAAGAGACCCACTTCAGACCTAGGGACACATACAGACTGAAAGTGAGGGGATAGAAAAAGATATTCCATGCAAATGGAAATTAAAAGAAAGTTGGAGTAGCAATATTCATATCAGATAAAATAGACTTTAAAATAAAGAATGCTACAAGAGACAAGGAAGGACACTACATAATGATCAAGGGATCAATCCAAGAAGAAGATATAACAATTATAAATATATATGCACCCAACATAGGAGCACCGCAATACATAAGGCAACGGCTAACAGCTATAAAACAGGATATCGACAGTAACACAATAATAGTGGGGGACTTTAACACCTCACTTACACCAATGGACAGATCATCCAAACAGAAAATTAATAAGGAAACACAAGCTTTAAATGACACAATAGACCAGATAGATTTAATTGATATTTATAGGACATTCCATCCAAAAACAGCAGATTACACTTTCTTCTCAAGGGCACACAGAACATACTCCAGGATAGATCACATCTTGGGTCACAAATCAAGCCTCAGTAAATTTAAGGAAATTGAAATCATATCAAGCATATTTTCTGACCACAATGCTATGAGATTAGAAATCAATTACAGGGAAAGAAACATAAACAACACAAACACATGGAGGCTAAACGAGATGTTACTAAATAACAAGGGATCGCTGAAGAAAGCAAAGAGGAAATCAAAAAATACCTAGAGACAAATTACACTGAAAACACAACGATCCAAAACCTATGCGATGCAGCAAAAGCAGTTCTAAGAGGGAAGTTTATAGCAATACAATCCTACCTCAAGAAACAACAAACATCTCAAATAAACCATCTAACCTTACACCTAAAAGAACCAGAGAAAGAAGAACAAACAAAACCCAAACTTAGTAGAAGGAAAGAAATCATAAAGATCAAAGCAGAAATAAATGAAATAGAAACAAAGAAAACAATAGCAAAGATCAATAAAACTAAAAGCTGCTTCTTTGAGAAGATAAACAAAATTGATAAACCATTAGCCAGACTCATCAAGAAAAAGAGGGAGAGGACTCAAATCAATAAAACTAGAAATGAAAAAGAAGTTACAACAGACACTGCAGAAATACAAAGCATCCTAAGAGACTACTACAAGCAACTCTCTGCCAATAAAATGGACAACCTGGAAGAAATGGACAAATTCTTAGAAAGGTATAACCTTCCAAGACTGAACCAGGAAGAAACAGAAAATATGAACAGACCAGTAACAAGTAATGAAATTGAAACTGTGATTAAAATCTTCCAACAAACAAAAGTCCAGGACCAGGGCTTCCCTGGTGGCACAGTGGTTGAGAATCTGCCTGCCAATGCAGGGGACGTGGGTTCGAGCCCTGGTCTGGGAAGATCCCACATGCCGCGGAGCAGCTGGGCACGTGAGCCACAATTACTGAGCCTGCGCGTCTGGAGCCTGTGCTCCGCAACAAGAGAGGCCGCGATAGTGAGAGGCCCGCGCACCACGATGAAGAGTGGCCCCCACTTGCCACAACTAGAGAAAGCCCTCACACAGAAATGAAGACCTAACACAGCCATAAATAAATAAATAAAAATTTTAAAAAAAGAAGAAACAGCTTTACTGAGGTATAATAGACATACTATAACTTGCATTTAAAAAAAAAAAAAAAAAGTCCAGGACCAGATGGCTTCACAGGTAAATTCTATCAAACATTTAGAGAAGAGCTAACACCTATCCTTCTCAAACTCTTCCAAAAAATTGCAGAGGAAGAAATACTCCCAAACTCATTCTATGAGGCCACCATCACCCTGATACCAAAACCAAAGATACTACAAAAAAGAAAATTACAGACCAATATCACTCATGAATATAGATGCAAAAATCCCCAACATAATACTAGCAAACAGAATCCAACAACACATTAAAAGGATCATACACCATGATCAAGTGGCATTTATCCCAGGGATGCAAGGATTCTTCAATATATGCAAATCCATCAATGTGATACACCATATTAACAAACTGCAGAATAAAAACCATATGATCATCTCAATAGATGCAGAAAAGGCTTTTGACAAAATTCAACACCCATTTATGATAAAAACTCTCCAGAAAGTGGGCATAGACGGCATCTACCTCAACGTAATAAACACCATATATGACAAACCCACAGCAAACATCATTCTCAATGGTGAAAAACTGAAAGCATTTCCTCTCAGATCAGGAAAAAGACAAGGATGTCCACTCTCGTCACTATTATTCAACATAGTTTTGGAAGTCCTAGCCACGGCAATCAGAGAAGAAAAAGAAATAAAAGGAATACAAATTGGAAAAGAAAAAGTAAAACTGTCACTGTTTGCAGACGACATGATACTATACATAGAGAATCCTAAAGATGTCACCAGAAAACTACTAGAGCTAATCAATGAATTTGGTAAAGTTGCAGGATACAAAATTAATGCACAGAATCTCTTGCATTCCTATACACTAATGATGAAAAATCTGAAAGGGAAATTATGGAAACACTTCCATTTACCATTGCAACAAAAAGAATAAAATACCTAGGAATAAACCTACCTAGGGAGACAAAAGACCTGTATGCAGAAAACTATAAGACACTGAAGAAAGAAATTATAGATGAGACAAACAGATGGAGACATATACCATGTTCTTGGATTGGAAGAAGCAATATTGTGAAAATGACTATAATACCCAAAGCAACCTACAGATTCAGTGCAATCCCTATCAAATTACCAATGGCATTTTTTACAGAACTAGAACAAAAAATCTTAAAATTTGTATGGAGAAACAAAAGACCCCGAATAGCCAAAGCAGTCTTGAGGGAAAAAAATGGAGCTGGAGGAATCAGACTCCCTGACTTCAGACTATACTACAAAGTTATAGTAATCTAGACAATATGGTACTGGCACAAAAACAGAAATATAGATCAATGGAACAGGATAGAAAGCCCAGAGATAAACCCATGCACCTATGGTCAACTATCTATGACAAAGGAGGCAAGGATATACAATGGAGAAAAGACAGTCTCTTCAATAAGTGGTGCTGGGAGAACTGGATAGCTACCTGTAAAAGAATGAAATTAGAACACTCCCTAACCCTATACATAAAAATAAACTCAAAATGGATTAAAGACTTAAATGTAAGACCAGACACTATAAAACTCTTAGAGGAAAACATAGGAAGAACACTCTTTGACATAAATCACAGCAAGATATTTTTTGATCCACCTCCTAGAGTAATGGAAATAAAAAGAAAAATAACAAACGGGACCTAATGAAACTTAAAAGCTTTTACACAGCAAAGGAAACCATAAACAAGACGAAAAGACAACCCTCAAAATGGAAGAAAATATTTGCAAACGAATCAACGGACAGAGGATTAATCTCCAAAATATACAAACAGCTCATGAAGTTCAATATTAAAGAAACAAACAACCCAATCCAAAAATGGGCAGAAGACCTAAATAGACATTTCTCCAAAGAAGACATACAGATGGCCAAGAAGCACATGTAACGCTGCTCAACATCACTAATTATTAGAGAAATGCAAATCAGAACTACAATGAGGTTATCACCTCACACCAGTTAGAATGGGCATCATCAGAAAATCTACAAGCAACAAATGCTGGAGAGGGTGTGGAGAAAAGGGAACCCTCTTGCACTGTTGGTGGGAATGTAAATTGATACAGCCACTATGGAGAACAGTATGGAGGTTCCTTAAAAAACTGAAAATAGAATTACCATATGACCCAGCAATCCCACTACTGGGCATATACCCAGAGAAAGCCATAATTCAAAAAGACACATGCACCCCAATGTTCATTGCAGCACTATTCACAATAGCCAGGTCATGGAAGCAACCTAAATGCCCATTGACAGACGAATGGATAAAGAAGTTGTGGTACATATATACAATGGAATATTACTCAGCCATAAAAAGGAACGAAATTGGGTCATTTGTAGAGACGTGGATGGATCTAGAGACTGTCATACAGAGTGAAGTAAGTCAGAAAGAGAAAAACAAATATCGTATATTAACGCATATACGTGGAACCTAGAAAAATGGTACATATGAACCGGTTTGCAGGGCAGAAATTGAGACACAGATGCAGAGAACAAATGTATGGACACCAAGGGGAAAAAGTGGTGGAGAGGGTGGTGGTGTGATGAATTGGGAGATTGGGATTGACATGTATACACTAATATGTATAAAATGGATAACTAATAATAACCTGCTGTGTAAATAAATAAATAAAATTAAATTAAAAAAAAAATTCGTCTGTTATTGCCAGGCTAATTTCCTTTAGGGGATGGCAGGGGTCTATCAGACAGATGACTTAACTAGTGCTGATCAGGAGATCCCTAGTTGACTAGTTTAAGATTCCATTTCTTGAAGACCCAAAACTATAATTAAGTCTCGGTTGGGGAAGTGGGTCTTAGCATCAGTGACTCCATTCTGGGTCTATTGTCCTGTTTTTTAACATATGAAGTAAAAGATGCAACCTCAAAAAAAAAAAAAAAAGAAGTTAATAGGAGACACAGAGGTATTCTTTAAATACAAGAAAAACAGATCAAAGTAAATAGTCTTGTTTTCTCATTGTAAATTTACCTGCTCATCTGCACATAAAATTGGATATGGACTATACTGCATATACTGCACAAAAAAATGGAATCCAGTTATTCAAAACCTGTGTATTTTTGTGTGCTACTCATCAGAATATTTACCAGGATTAGAAGTGTATATCAAAGTCAAGGCCATTGCTAGTTACCAACTAATTCTTAAACTTTCTTTATGTAAAGATAATGCAGAGTAAAATATTAACAATTTATCTAGATATTTTAAAAAAACAAAAGCTTAAAAAGCTGTCTTGAAAACTGTGAGCTCTGTCACAGTTTGAATCCTAGGAATGTCACTTCAATAAGATGCACTCATATCAAGTGTCTGCTATAATCATTCCTAGCACACATGGAGTTCCACGTGTCAGACCCTGCATGGAGCACTTCACAGACTTTAACTCAAGAACCGCTCGCTAAGCCTCATGGGGGAAGTACTATTATTCTCCAGGCTTTACTGGGGAGGATACGGTAGAAGCAACCAAGAAATGAAACAACAAACAAACAAAACACATCTCCATTCAGGGCTTGGTGTGTGGGCTGATGTATTAGAAGAGAGGTTCATGGAGACTTCAAGGGAAACAGAGGAAGTAAAGCTGGAAACCTATGAAAAGACTAGGTTCTAAGCCAGAGAGGCGTCTTTGGATACCTCAGCCCATTAGGACTAACCATTGGTTTTCCTTTACCAAAATGAAAACATATTTCTTGTCTCAGAGAATCTTGGGGTTTTTTTTCTATTTTAAATTTAAATTTGAATTGTAAGCTATAGGACCCCAGTGGTTCCAAACTCTGTATTCTTTTCGTTTCTTTACCTCTGCCTTGAGCATATATCATGGTTAAAAAAAATAAACTGAATATATAAAATAAAAGCAATAAAATATAAAATAAAATTAAAATTAGACTGATACGCTTTATGCTGAGTTTCAGGGGAGTTTGTTGTCTGTTTTTACAGTTAGTGAAAGAGTTCTTAACAAAATCAAGCCAGTGTTTGATGTTGTTCGTGTAAAACTTTAAAAAAAGTTTGAGCTCCCCCTTGTGGTAGTACGTCAGAGCTGAACTCAAATCCCAGGTTCTTGGTGCAGGAAAAGCACAGATAATGTCTTCATGAGCCAGGAGAGAAACTGCATTTTTTTCAAAGAAGAAAAAGACCAGGAAAACCCTGATAAATGGTTTGAGAATGTACAAAAGAGGACTGTTTATTTGAAGGACTTCTAATATCAGAAATATCAGAGTGCACCCTGCTGGCCGTTGGACAGCATCCTGCCAACAGATGGAGTGTGTGTGTTTGTCTGTGTATTAATTTACACTAATTACTAATGTTTAAAATAGTATGTGCATAAAAGTCCAGGTTTCCAGCTTCTCTTTAAAAATCAGAAGATCTGGGAGCCTGGGGTCTGCAATAGTTAGCTACAACTGAGTAGTTCACGTTCCCTAACTATAGGACAGGTCTCTTCATTTCACCACGGTCCCACTAGATAACTTCACTTACCGTGTTGCTCTCTGGGCCGCTGTTGGCCTCTGGGTTTGCAATCCCTGTTAAAGCAGGAAGCGTATAGCAAAAATGCTCCAACGTCATTGAAAGAGTATAAACCACGGAATAAAAGACTCTTCTGCTTCCCAGCTTTGTCATATCCTGGATGAATCACCTTGGGAAAAAGCAGTCTGTATCTTTTAGCCTCTACGTTTTCATCGTTTCTTATACTCTTTCAATCATTCTGGGCTTTTATTTTTACTAAACAGAGTGGTTTGTAGAGCAGGTATGGGTTACACTCTACAACACTATTTTTTCAGTGATGTTTATTTCTCTAAAACAGGCAAATTATTGTCAAGCCCCCACCTATCTAATTCATGGTAATTTAAACACTTTTTATAGCCCTCCTCACTCCACAAGGGATCTTAAGTAATAAAAAAATTTCAAAGAAGCACCTCTGTTTGTCCCTTTTTCATCAGTTATGTCTCAATTCCAATGTCACCTCCTCAGACAAGCTTCCCTGATCACCTTGCTAAAGCAGCCCTCCCAGCCACTCTATCACATTTACCTTATTTTACATTTTTCTTAGCCATTATCAGCAGTGGAAGCTGTTGTTGAAGCCATGGGTAATGAGTCAAATCCTTTTCACTTACCTTCACTAACGAAGGTCATTTGAAGACTTGCACGTCCTCTAAGCGGCACATAACCTAACGATAAGACATTTGCTCGCATTTTCCAGAAACTGGGAGTCAGCTGTGTCTAGTTAGAGCTGAGCTGGTTAAGACCGGATAGGACCACCCACACTTCAACTGGGCATGCGCCTTTCACCTTTTGACCTCAGAAGGTGGGAAAACTTCCGCCTGGGAGGGGCAGAGCCCTGTAGCCTAGTTACACCTGGCGCAGAACGTGGATTCCCCGCGCCTTTTTCCATTCACGTTTCCCCGTGCTTCCCGGCTCAGACCGCCCTGCTTCTTTATTCTTCCTTTTATAAATATACCTGAGCTCCTTGCCTTCTGGGAGGTGGATTTGAGACTTGTTCACCCATCTCCTCACTTGGCTGCCTGGCAAATAAACCCTCTCTTTGCTGCAAACCTTGGGGTCCCAGCATTTTGGCTTGCTGCACATCAGGCAAAACGAACCTGGTTCGGTAACTTTGTTATTGTTGTTTTAATTTACTCGTTCACTTACTTGGTTCATTCGTTTGTTTTTGTAATGGTTTCTTGTGTGTTTCCTCCATAAGGAAAGGGATCTGCTGTGTTCAGTGCTGTGTTCCTCAACCTAGTACAGTGCCTGATACTAACTGCTCACAAATGCATCTGTGTCTTAGGGCTTAGTGTTTCCCAAACGATGCTGAAGACTGGTTGGTTCTACATAGTCTCACGTGTTGTCTCCAGGGAGATAAGAGGAGGAACAACGAGTGAGAAAGTTGGAAGTCCAGCTGATGTTCTCAAGGAAGGCAAAGAGCTGCTGTCACTCACAGTCAAGGAGGTTAGGATTCACCTTGCTGGGCTGTGCACCAGCAGGTGGGGATAACATCTCAGCAGTCTGACCCTGAACCTGACTTCAAGATCGCTCCTGAAAGGGCTTATTGGATTCACTAAGGAATACTCGGTATTGCTTGTGATTCACTGAGTTGTAACATTTCTTTTTCATAATATTTTGGATCCAGTTCTAAACTTTAAAATGAATTTAAGAATTAACTAACTTGAAAAATCGGGAAGAGAGCTAGTGCCTTCATCCCTAGGGCCAAATCTCTTTTATTACTCTTTTACAGTCTATCACAGATCAGCAGGCATAGCAACAACAGTAAGAAGCCAATCAAAAGCCATGTGACCAATGTGTTTTAAGAAAAATTAACCACAGGTGCTTGTCACAAAGTGATCATTTTTTTTTTATTTATAGGCTCAGGAAATGGTATGACTTAGCATTCAACCTTGTCATTGACTCAAGAATATTATCCCTTTGGCCCAGAAAAAGGAAACTCCGTGATCCCCATTTATACTCCACTGGTTATAAAGCACTAGAAAAGACAACACAAAAATGACAGTGTACGTTTGTCAACTCTTCCTTCCAGCCTTCTCCCTGCCCCACCACACGCCCAGACAACCTAGACAAGATACCATGAGCATGCTGCCTTCTCTTTGACCTGGCATATCGTTGCTTTTAAGAAACTTTGATTTTTAAAAGTTTGTTATTCCTGCTTAGCTGAAAAACTTCCCTAGACTTTACCAGCCTTAGGTCCAAAGGAGGTATTTATTAACATTAAGATCCCAAGTGTTGTTGCACCCACGTTTGGGGAGATAAACATTAATACTCTGTAAAGGGACACCTGTTTGGCAGTTGGTCTGTAGTCCGTGGACTGATCCATGAGGCTCGTTCACTGTGAAGCTTGCTCTGCACTCTTCTTTTGCTCCCCCAGTTCTTCAAGCCAATGCCTGAGACGTGCCTGTCATGGATGTCCGCCTTGAGGACACCAGAATCCTTTCAAGTGGGCCATCTGCCCATGCTCCCAAGCTGCCAGTTGATGGTGGTGCCACAGCGGTGTCACGCCCCATGCACAGACAGCAGAATGTCTCTCTTCCCTTCTCTGTGTTAGGTGTGCTCCCCGACCACCAACAGAGCGTCTCCTGTACCCCACTGTCCCAGAATCCTCCCTCCACCAACTGGCCGCATCTGATTCTGTCTGCAGACTCTGTCTCCGCTGGACTCTAATTTATTCCCATTCCTTTCCCCAGCTTCTTCAAAGGTGGCATCCCTCTCCCCACCACCTGCACAGTGCAAATGAACTGCTACAATCAAATAAGTGGAAGGCACCAGCTCTATCAGCTTATCAGAAATGTCCTAGTAGCTCTGAAACCCAACTCTGTGTACAGTTGAAACCTTCACTAAAATTTATTCCGTAAACTCAGTTTTTAGAGCAGCACTGTCCAATAGGAACAGAACACAACCGCAAGTGCAAGCTACCTGTCATTTAAAATTTGGTAGCCACATTAAAGAAAAGAAAAAGAAACAAGTAATTTTAGTAACTTAATTTATTTAACCAAATACATGCAAAATAATCTCTCCAATAATCAAAATGAAAAATTATTAATGAAATATTTTACGTTAGCTTTTTCATACAGAGTCTTCAAAATCAGCATGTATTTTATATTTACAGCACAACTCAATTTCATGCTGCAAGTCCTCAATAGTCACTTGTGGCTAGTGGCTACCATATTGGGCCACTCGTTTAGAGCACAGGAAAGGATTCTGGAAATCATGCTGTGTGATTTCCTTATCTTGCAAGTGAGGCTTTAAAAGGTGACACGATTAACAAGTCACACAGCTAACCAGTAGCAGAGACAGTGCTAGAACACTGAGGTCCTGATGTTCAATCACATGCATTTTTATTCATTTAATGCTGCTTATCTTAAATTTAAGCCACTCTGCTGCTAAAACATACCCATCTAAAAAATAACCAAGAATGTGCTGAAGTAATCTGAACAGCTGTTTTTATTGGTCTATAAGAGATTTGGTTTTCTCCAATTGAGTAAAATCTTCCTTGCAATTGGTTTTTTGATAATTCCCTGAATTAGATCAATTAAAATCATTCTAATTTTTAAACTGAAACATGACTAAGGGGCTTCCCTGGTGGCGCAGTGGTTGAGAATCTGCCTGCCAATGCGGGGGACACGGGTTCGGGCCCTGATCTGGGAGGATCCCACATGCCGCGGAGCGGCTGGGCCCGTGAGCCACAGCTGCTGAGCCTGCGCGTCTGGAGCCCGTGCTCCGCAACGAGAGGCCGCGATGGTGAGAGGCCCGCGCACCGCGATGAAGAGTGGCCCCCGCTCGCCGCGGCTAGAGAGAGCCCTCGCACAGAAACGAAGACCCAACACAGCCAAAAATAAATAAATTAATTAATTAATTAATAAAAAAAAAATGACAATTTTTCAAATAAAAATTTTGGCAAAAAAGGAGAATGAGGGGTAACATATATCCAGCCCTTAACTGGGTGCTAAGCTATGTGCTATGTGCTAAACAGTGCTCAGCGATTTTCAGCATCATCTCATGTAATCCGTGCAGCAATTCGCATGGAGACAATTATCTATTTTAAAGATGAGGTAATTGAAGCCTAGTGAGAGTAAGTAATTAGCCTGGGTCAAAAAGCTAATTAATGACAACCAAAAAATCATATGGCCAGTGAGTAACCCTCTCAGTCAGTCAGGAACAAAACTTAAACCTTGGCCCTGGCTCCCAAGCCTGTTGCTCTTTTACACCACCACTCAGCCCCCATGATTATTTAGCTGCCTGTGGACTTGAGATACATGGAACATTTTCTGTGATGCAGATCCAAAGGCTGAGTGTTTCCACTGGGTCTTATCTACTGTTTCACTAGGGACAAACATTTCCCATGGAATCAACTCATTCCATGTTCCACTGAGATCAGTTGTAATTCCAGCTCTTGGCCTATTTTGCGGTAGGCTACTTTTCACCTGCTGTTGGGTTATTCCATCGTATTCCACTACGAATGTATTTATTAATTCTGAGGTCAATGACCTAAGCACCTTACCCTTCAGACATGTTCATCTATCGTCTTTTTCAGGGTTATCCTCACATCATGCATCACAGTATGACATTCACATAAAATGTCTCTTAATTAATGTCATTCAGTTTGACCTGCCTTAACACATAGAATCATTTCTAAAAATTTATAAATGAATCCATTTCTCCCATTTACTTCCATTATCAAGTCATATGGGAAAATATTGGATCCCAAAAGAAAAAAAGCACTTTAGGATTTTAATATTCACTTCAGTCATACTCTCTGCTCCTGTTGACTCACGGTCCTGTCCTTATGTATTTAGCCCATTTATATTATTCCTGCAAAATACTAGCCATGCCTATAGGGTCTTACCCTCTAATTTATAAGCACATCAGCATTACAGATTGCTAATTCCATGCCTGGATTACTTGACAGAGCAAGTAAGCACGTATTAGAGAAAAAATAAAGCAGGATTTTTTTTTTTTCCAGAAAGAAGCATCTTCTAAATGACTTTCAGGAGTCAGAAAGCATGACTTCAGCATGTATGAAAGTTTAGTGTTTTAAGAGTAATATTGTTTTTACTTAAAATTAGATAGATCACCATGATATTTTCAGTGTTCCATTTGTAAAAATGATAAGGCCCTGACAAATTCTCATTTCAATGGTGTTCTCAATTTCTTCCCAGAGTTTAGATGTATGGTCAAGCAGAAAAAATAATTAAACCACAGCTACAAATATTTGGAACGCCATAGGAACAAGGGTGACAACCATGGCTGTTATCGAGCACTAACTATGTGCCAGGTTTGGTGCTATGATCTCTGCAGGATCTATCTCTTTTAATCCCAAGTAGAAAGTTTATGGAGTAGGACTCTTTTATTATCCCCGTTTTTTAGAGATGAGAAGCACAAGGTTTTGAGAGGTTGAATCATTTCCATAAAGTCACATGGCAAATATTAATTTTTGCCTGTTTTAAATGAGCATGAACATTACCATATTTGGGAATGTTTGACTGATAAACAAAGAATCAAGACATAACTGCTGAATAAAAGAACAAATGATTAACAAAATGAATAACATTTTGGTGCCTCCTAACCTACAGTATTGAGGAGAAGCAAAAGGTACCTTGGTGT
This sequence comes from Balaenoptera physalus, assembly GCF_965194825.1. Lineage (NCBI taxonomy): Eukaryota > Metazoa > Chordata > Mammalia > Artiodactyla > Balaenopteridae > Balaenoptera > Balaenoptera physalus. Next base: position 46,891,155 of record NC_138886.1, read on the forward strand.
GGCTCCATTCGGACACATTCTCGCTGTTATCGCAGGCCAGCACTGAGCCCTGAGCCCAGCTGGGCCAATCAGATACATAGGAATGAAACCAGTGCTAAGTGAGAAGAAGCCGGCTATGATTACACAGCATCTAGATGCAGAAGATTCAAAGATTTTCCAAAGATCTCAGCAGTTGTATTAGCCAATTTTCTGTTTTAGTTGCAAATATTGTATTCCTGTTTTCAGTAAAAAAAACACTACAGCACAGAGAGTAAAGCTGGGGAGTTCTTTCTTTTGATCCAGGGCTCTGTTGAACACAGCCTCAAGCTCCTCCCCAGGACCTGAGCTGAAAGTAACTCACAGATGCTCCAAATTCTGATCCACAGTGTTTCCACTACTGCAATGGGCAGATCACCTAATTTGCGCCTGCCTCCTTTTCTTTCTGTATAAAAGGAGCACAGTTATACACTATGGCAACGGAGACCATAAAGTTAGAAATTTGCTTTCCCTTTGAAGATCAAGGCATACAAAATAGTTATTAATAACTATCTGGCAAATTGGTGAATGTGTTTTCCTGTCTGAAGCACTAAATGATCTCTTAATTACTCTTTACAGTTCATCCTCGTCACGCACTTCAGTATAATGTGTTGGCTGGTGAGGAATATTTTTGTTTACAAATGAAGGCTAACACAGAAGAGGGACTGTAATGATGGGGTCTTGTACTGTCCAGACCTTTTAAATTCACTTTTATCCACAGGTAAGAGCCTGCTCTTAATAATGGCTTTGGTGTTGAGGAAGTAATCAATGAACCTAATCAGTTATTCTCTGGTGGTTGATGGAGAGTTACAATTTTAGAGTTTTACAAGGAGCATGGGTATTCTAATCCACTTTTAAGATGGTATTTGCCCCTTAAAACTCTTGCTGAAGTCTTCAGATGGTCAGCTGGGGATTTCAGAACCTATATCACCTTCTGAATTTAACCTGGATACATTTGGATGTCATGATACACTTGACATGATCAATTACTAATTTGCTATGTTATGGAATATTCTATGACATCATTTGATTTAGGGAGTTTCTGTTAGTTTACATATGATGGACAATGAGTGATCCAGAAAGAATCTGGTTGGTATCCCACCAGCAATGAGTAAGATGCCAAGGTTATGCATCCAGGCTTTTCTTTTGATGGTAACCTGAGAAATATGAACCTCATCAACAGCAGCAACACAGAAATTAAACTTCCAGTAAAATACCAAGGACTCTGATATTCGTTGAATTGATAAATAATTTTGAGTCTGTTGCTTTTAATAACAAATAAAAACATAAATACAATAACTTTGACCAAAGTTTTAGTAAATCAAATAAAATAGGAAAAAAACATTAATTTCCCAGGTGGCAACTTGTATTGGGTATCATATGTGGATGATCCTTAATTTGATTCAGCATGTGAAATTTGACTTCCAAAAACAAGATTAAAAAAAATGAGATGGTTCCTAAAAAGTTTTTATATAGCCATAAGCAAAACAGTATCAAGAGAAAATTTAGTGACATTTAAGGCTAATTGCTCTGAATCAGGAAAGTAATAGAAAGTAATATAATTGTATCAGCAAATTGACCAAAACTGTCTTCAAATGTATATGTGTTGAGTTAAAAGTCCATACAAACTAATGCTTTTGCATAAATATGTGTTCTGAAAGGACCCAAATTTAAAGTTAATATTTAATCTTTAATCAACCTAAATGTACAACAGTAGAATAAACTAATTATGCTGTATTAATATAAAAAAATATTTTGTAGCCATTAAAAAATGTCCTGAAGTAATCTTTATGACGTGGGAAAAAGTTAAATAAGAAATGTTAAATAAGAAGGATAAAGACTAAATATATCTTATGATCCAAAATATTTTATTGAGTCTGTATGTGTGTGTGAATCTGAGAAAAAAATATACCAAAATGTTAACAGAAGTTATTCTGGGTGGTGGAATTATAGGTTCTTTTGCTTTTTTAATTCTATTAAAAATTTCTAAATTTGCTGTAATGAACATGTACCACTGTTATAAATTTTTAAATGACCAAGGATTTGTATGAAAACTTCTTGGTGTGTATGAAAAAGATGTGTGTTATATAATACCTAAGTTCCCAGAAGAGGTCAAGTATTTCATGTATACATTGTTCCATTGTTCATAATTACTAAGTCGCCAAGACCCCTTCTGGTAAAGGCAGCTGGACCATCCAAGGCAATCCATTACAAGAGAACTTTGAGAAAAAGAAACCTCATATAGGGCCTTGAGAAATCTTGTCACCATCATATAATGCTGTTTCCTTCTTGCAGGAAGTAGATGTGAACAAAGGCTATGACTACAGTTTATTTTTAAAAATATTCTTAGGTCTCAATGTGTCTTCTGAAAAATCAAGTGTGTATCTGAGTTGAGAGCTGAGAACATCTGCCCATTCCATTCTTAAGTCTCTTATTTTTGAAGCCTGCTTACTTACTCTTTTAATATGTATTTCTTTACAAATGAATTGTGGAAACACTTTTTTACTTTTGTGAACCAAACAAGGCAAAAGAAAGTTGTAACTGGATATTATCCAGGTCCATATTTTTGACTCAAGGGAGGCAGTAAAGTCATCAGACTCCCATCTTACCCACATTGCATTGGATTCCCTCTGCTAAAACACTCCCTTGTTTTTTTCCACAGGAACTTGGTATTCCATTGTAGGCTAAACTCCTTTGTTTGCATCCCATCTACTAAGCATATGATGCCAACTCTGAGGTCTAGGGTTATTTGTCCATCAAGATGTCCTAACTTTGGAAGAGAGCTGAAAGAGGTAGAATAATAACTGGATTTTGTTAGACATTGCACTTAATAGAGAATAAGAGAAAGCAAATCTTTTTTCTGAATACTGATAGTGTACTATAATATCTGTGTCATTGTGAAGAAAGGGACAGTCTTGCCCTCAGTGGGAAGGTATCATTAATTTTGTTCAATCCTAAAACAGCTTTGCAAGTTCTAGTATCTAGTATTCTGGAAGATGATAGCAACTAAGGATATAGCAGGTAGGGCAGAAAGTGGTAGAGAAAATCTAGAGAGCAGGTGATACTTAAGATATATAATGTTTGATAAATGTTTGACACAATAATGTTTGATAAATATTTAGTAAACAGATTAAGAGGTACTGGCCTCATTGTAGTTCCTGGTGGTCATGCACTCAGTGTGGTCCCAGTGTTTATTACAAACTCACTCCCCCACAATTTGCACATACGCTCCTGGGAAGGGTCTAGTAAAGCACTGAAATAGTCCAAGTTCCAATCAAGTTGACTGAATTAAAGTCCAGTCCAGAGAAGACGCTGGAGTATTAGGCAGGGAAACTGACACAAAATCTCTTCCTACTGACCCATCCACTGAGGAATGAAGATAGCAAAGGCTAAACCCCAAAGTCAACTAGGGAACCATACCTCACCGTATATAGTAAGATGTGGGTCACCAGTACATTCCCATACCTGATGGACTCTGGCTCTGGTACTTGTAGGGACCCATCAGGATGAGAAAACACAGTTCAGGTCAAAGTTTGCTAATATAAACCTCTTAATATGGTTTAAACTATGTGTACCTCTCAGAAGCCCGAAGAGATAACCCATGAGATTTTTCTTCTAAAAAGCCCATTCCTTTTCATACTGAATCCAGCAGCAAATAAAAAGGTTTTGGGTGTATATTTGTGGGGACCATGGATGGGGAGACAGAATGAAAAGGGAAAGCAAGATGTTAATTTCCCAAAAAAAAAAAAAAGAGTTAACGAATGATTGCAATGAATACTTTATAAAGATATTTCTGAACTTAGAAGAAAAAAGAGGGTGAAATATTCCTGTTTCCAGGCTAAGAAAACTAAGCCAGAAGATATGTATAAAATGAAAGTCCGTATGAGTAAAAGGTTTTTAAATTAACCCAACGAGTAAGCCAGTAATCCATACTTCTCCATCACACACAATTTTAAACTCAATTTGTTAAAGAAAATGTGAGGGGACTGGCTCAGGGGAGAAAGTGGTGGTGCAGGAACAAATCCCTAATTTGGAATAAGGTAGAGATCCTTCTTTTTTTTTACTAGGACTGGTGATGCCTTGATTGACCAGCGTGACCTTGATAATCCACCTGGTTTAGAACAGAGAAGTAGCAACTCTCCATGTTTGTTCTCTGGGCCTTCACATAAGTCACTGCTTTTGAACAGTATGGTGAGGAATACTTCTGGGCCTCCAGAATATCCATGAAAATTACTGGCCTCCAGCAGCTGCAGCTGTTCAAAATAAATAAATAAAGAGACAGAGAAAGAAGATAAAGAAGAGGTAAATGAAAATTTCAGTGTGCTTAATGGTTCTGAATGAGGTGGCCTGAAATCTATACCTTCAAATGTGTTCCATGTTGCTATAATATTTGTTGCCAAATATTTCTATATTTTACAAAATCCTCACAAATTCTAAAGACAGGAGAATAAAAGTTCTGCTCTTTTTGAAATGTTTATTCATTCATTACTGCTTATGTAATTAGTATAGAAATTTGTTCATTTCAAATTTTTCCAGTAAAAGAATTCCTCATTGTCCAGTAGATAATTAGTAGGTATTTACTGAGTGACTGATATATAAAGTCCTATATTAAGTCCTGAGGAAACAACGATAAATAAGATATAGTCTTTGCCTTCACAAAGGTTATACATATTTTTAACAAATTATGGGAAAATATCAGATAAGTTAGCATGCAATAACATTATATTATTTAAAACAAAGATAATAATATGCCTTAACTAGAATTCAGATCTTAGAAGTCAGAATATTTCATTCACTATTCTAAATACTAATTTGATAATATTAAGTTATAGTCCCAATCTAGAGCAAATACAAAAGCACTGCAGATATGTGTGACATACATGCTTCCAACTATGTGATGTCCACAAGAGACTCACTTCAGCTTTAAGGACATACATAGACTGAAAGTGAAGGGATGGAAAAAGATATTTTATGCAGATGGAAACCAAAAGCATGGATAGCTCTACTTATATCACACAAAACAGATTTTAAACCAAAAACTGTAACAAGAGACAAAGAAGGTCATTATATAATGATTGAAGAAGACACAAACAAATTTCTTTAATAAATGATTGAAGAAGACACAAATGAATAGAAAGATACTCTGTGTTAATGATTGGAAGAATTAATATTGTGAAAATGCCCATACTGCCCAAAGCAATCTGCAAACTCAATGCAATCCCTATCAAAATTCCAATCGCATTTTTCTCAGTAATAGGAAAAAAATCCTAAAATTCATACAGAACCACAAAAGTCCCCAAATAACCAAAGCAATTTTGAGAAAGAACAAAGCTAGAGGCATCACACTTCCTCATTTCAAATTATATTACAAAGCTGTAGTAATCCAAACTATATGGTATTTGCATAAAAACAGACACAAAGATCAATGGAACAGAATAGAGAGCCCAAAATAAACACATGCATATATGGTCAATTAATTTTTGACAAAACACCAAGAATATTCAATGGAAAATGGATAATCTCAATGATGGTGGAAAAACTAGACATCCACATGGAAAAGAATTAAACTTATACCATACACAAAAATCAAGTCAAAATGATTCAAGACATGAATATAAGACCTTAAAGCATAAAACTCCTAGAAGAAAACTTAGAGGAAAAGCTCTTGACATTTATCCTGGCAATGATTTTTTGGATTTGACACCAATAGCAAAGGCAGCAAAAGCAAAAAGAAACAAATGGGAGTACATTAAACCAAAAAACTTATGTACAGCAAAGGAAACCATAAATAAAATGAACAGGCAACCTAGAGAATGGAAGAAAATATTTGTAAACCACATATCCGATAAGGGGTTAATATCCAAAATATATTAGGAACTTATATAACTCAATAGCAAAATAATAATAATAATAACCTAATTTAAAAATGGGCAAAGGATCTGAATAGACATTTTTCCAAAGAAGACATGCAAATGGCCAATAGGTACATGAAAAGGTGCTTAACATCACTAGTCATCAAGAAAACACAAATCAAAACCACAATGAGGTATCACCTTACACATGTTAAAATGTCTATTATCAAAAAGGCAAGAGATGGCAAATGCTGATGAGGATGGGAAGAAAGGGTACGCTGTGCACTGTTGGTGGGAATATAAATTGGTGCAGTCACAATGGAAAACAGTATGGAGGTTCTGCAAGAAACTGAAAACAGAACTACCATGTGATCCAGCAATCCCACTTCTGGATTGATATGCAAAGGAAATGAAATCATTCATTTGTATTCCTATGTTCATTGCATCATTATTCACAACAGCCAAGGTATGAAAACAACCTAAGTGTCCATCTATGGACGAATGGATAAAGAAGATGTGGTGTGTGTGTATACACACACACACACTATAGAATATTATTCAGCCTTATAAAAGAAAGAAGTATCACCATTTGTGACAATATGGACAAACCTGGAGGGCATTATGTTAAGTGAAGTAAGCCAGACAGAGAAAGACAAACATGTCATGGTATCACTTATATGTGGAAGCTTTAACAATAGAGTGGAACTCATAGAAACAGAGTAAAATGATGGTTGCCAGAGATACGAGGTTGGGGAAATTGGGAGAGGTTAGTAAAAGGGTACAAAACTTTCAGCTATAAGATGAATATCATCTGAGGATCTAATGTACAACATAGCGACTATAGTTGGTCACACTGTCTTGTATAATTGAAATGTGCTAAAAGAGTAGAATTTATGCGTTCTCACCAAAAAAAAAAGGTAAATATGTGAGGTGATGGATGTGTTAATTAACTGGAGGTGGGAATCCTTTCATAATGTATGTGTATATCAAATGATCACATTGTACACTTCAAATGTGTTACAATTTTATTTGTCAATTATATCTCAATCGAGCTGAAAAAAAATTAATGCAGTTAAGAAACAAGTAGCTTAATGACAAAAAAAAAAAAAAAACTAAGACAAATATAATCCAAGGACACAACATTAGAAGTTGCTGCATCCACTTTTGCTGCCGTAAAGGTCAGCCAACATAAAAGGAGTGTAGTGCTGAAAGAACCACAGAGAAATGGGGTTCAATCCTGATTGCTTCTAAACTTGGGGTAAAATGTGACCAGAAGATTTACATACCACTCTTCTGTTCATTTGTGTGAACCAATAAATTTTTCTACTTAAACTAATTTGGGTTGAGTTTTTCAAATTATTATTATTATTATTACTTACAGGGGGAAAAAAGGCCGCACTAATATAAAGAGTTGTAGAGTTGGGAATGAGGGAAGAGTTGGAAAAGATTTTTATTGAACTTCTTAGGCATCACTTTTCCATGTACAAGGCAAAACATATCAGTAATTTTGGCAAATGAGAGTATGCCTTATTCTAATAGTTTAAAAACTAAAGAGGTTAAAAAGTAAGAGAGGTTAATGAATTAGAGAAGGCTCTGGAAAAGCAACAGTGGTGAGCCTAGAGGATACTATTAGCATCTTCCCAGGGTATCCATCTATGTATAAAAATGGTCAAAATGGGCAGGAGAGATTATGCATCTGTATCTGCTATTTGTATGACTATGTACATGGATGTTTTCTTCATCGTCCGTCAATTTGCAAGATCCCTTTTCTATCACTACTGCTACTTTTATATTCCTGAATTTTTCTTTCTCTTTTCTTTCTCCCACTGGAAAACAACCAAACCCCCTGGATATGATGCCTGAAAAGGGCTAAAAAGGCGGACAGTAAAGAGTATGGGGTGACTTGCTGGGGCAGTAATGCTCCTCTGCATCAAATGCCCCATTTTGAGAGGAAAAAGAGGAAGAGGATACTGTTTGTAGGGGAGAAAGAATGCAAATGTAACATAGCTCAAACCTGCTCGTGCAGCTGCCATTTTCTTGTTTCGCAGTTTGTTCTCCAAAGCTTGCTACATAATAAAAAATAGTAGAGAGGAAGAACATGAGATTTCCTGGTGTTTTCTACTACTTGACATTAATAAAGACAAATATTTCTCTGAAATAAATTGTATCCTACCTGTTTCATCTTCTTTTTTAGATCCAGATTTGCTGCCTTCTGGCCCTTTGCAGTAGCATTGAGATAATAGATAGTCAAACTAAATTTAAAAAAAATAAAATAAAATTTATGGTATTTTTCAGTTCCTCAAGATTCTTCTTAAATTTACATTAACTAAATCATATAATATCGGCACTGGAGTGACTTTCAGATATTTTCTACTCTGAACCTCTTTTGTAGATAAAAGCCTGAAGTACAGAGAGATGAAGAAGTACATTCAGAATTACACAGCGACTGGGGTAGACCTGGGAAGTTGGACCCCCAAGGCTCCTCCTCCACAGCCCAGGGCTCTGTCTGATGTTCCTTACTGCCTAATTTTAGGTTCTTCTTGGAAATGTATTAACATCACTTTAAATTATAATTGAAAACACCATTTCAAATCGATACCAATGGCATCCAAGAGAACAGAAAATCTCTTGACGCTTAGGGAATGTGTAGAGTAAAAAGGAAACTGACTTTCCACTTTAAATTCCTTCCTTTGGCTTTTACAACTAAGACTATCATCCTCATAGTCATAGGTAATTAACATGGCTTTTTTTCATCCACAGAATGTATTGTTTGCGTTTCTCTCTCCTTCAAAAGAAACTATTTCATAAAAGAATAGTCCTGGCATTTAAGTGACATTTACATTTCTAAAAAGAGCAAATTCCAGCCGAACATTTTTGCAAAAATAAACATGTTCATCTTCACTTAAAGCAAAACAAAGAAAAAATGCGGTTAAAAAAAAAACGTAACTGGCATTGATTGCCCTTTATTGCAAATAACTGGTTACTGAACACATTTCCCCTACTCACCAACATACCAGATCATAACCTTTATGAGCCATCTGCTGCTAGCAACAAGATTATTAATATCATTTCCACTGGGTTTATTTCTTATACAAGTGATAGGATTTTGAATGAAATTACATACATGAAAGCATCTGGTGTAATATCTGGCATGAATTAGGTGTTCAATAAATATGGTGTGTCTGTGTATTGTAAGGGTTTTCTTACAAAAGTGCCTGGATTTGGAGGAAGAACTCAAAGACCTCAGAAGTCATTTGCAATTCTGTAATTCTCTATTTATCCATCACTTGTTTTCTACCTTGAGATGCACCTTCAATGAGTATTCTTCACAGATCATTTTTTAGTCTCCAAAGGAATGAAAGCGCCTGCAGGGAACTAGCTCAAACTCTACTCAGTTACCCAAAAACCAACCAAGCTGATTTAATATGATTCATTGGGGAAATTCAAAATGCTTGTAAACATTCTCTAATTAAAGGTAATAAAAAGCCAAGCCAACTGTATGGGTACCATAAAGTGTTGAAGATGAGACCTCAGTATTTGAAAATCATATCAGTAATAAGCTGAATTTCGGGTTTTAAATCAGAACATCAGAACTAAAATCATCCTTGTGGGACATCTATTTGACCTTATATCATGCCAGTTTCCCTCTAGACAGTCTATATCAGGAGTTGTCAAACTATGGTCTCTGGGGCAAACCTGACTCTCAGCCTGTTGTGTATGGCCCATGAACTAAGATTGGTTTTTACATGTTAAAATAGTTACATAAGTACTTACATAATATCCTCAATTTTGTCTCTTGGACCACAAAGCCTGAAGTAACTACTATATGGCCCTTTAAGGAAAAAGTGTGCCAGCCCTGGATGTAGACCATCTCTGACAAGTGGCTTCCAATTCTTCTGAGCATTTCCACTCAGCCTGAACTCAGTGTTTGGTGCTGTAAATGAGTAGGTGGGAAATAAGTGGTGGGGAATAAAAAGACATGGGTTTGAATTTACCTATTAGCTATTTGATTTGGGGCAGATCTTCCATGTGCTTTCAATAATATGATTAATGAGGCCAACTTCTTAAGGTTATTGTGGAAATTAAATGAGTTAATATATGGATCGTGCCTGGAACAAAAGCAGTGTTCATTCCTCTTCCATACCCCTGGGGCAGCTTATTAAATCTTTAATTAGTGGCATTAGAACAATGTTGCTCCTTTGCTTAAAAATAAATCTTTCTCAATAAGTTAAGAATATAGTCATAAAATCTGACATTGTTTTGAGTGTGTGTGTTTTAAAACAAGACCTCCTTTTTACCACGAAAAGGCCTTGACTCCTAAAAGCCATGCTCTCAAAAGCCACTATATCGTAAAAACACTAAGAAGGAAAATCACTTCCAGGGCCATCTGGTGAAACAGGCTGCATCCAGCAAGTCATTTTCTAACACATCTGCACCAGAGATTTACTATCAGATTCTTAATGGCACCCCATGATCAAGGTTCTGTACTACATAAAATAATCTGTTTTACTATTTAATTATCCCTACAGGCTTTTAGCTCTCCCTCAAAGAAGGCAACATGGTGTAAAGGGGTGAGTGTTGGATTTACTGTCAAAGCCCTATTATTGTCATTTTTGATGTATTCTCACTGAGGGAAAAATCCCTTCCCTCCTCCAAGTCATTTTCTTAATTTATAAACTTGAAGATGACACCTGCCCTCGCTGATGTGGCTTGTGACCACGACCATCACAGAGACGATCCTAACAACTTGGCCCAGAACCCAGTTCATTTACTTAAACCACTGGGATTTCTCTCCCAATCTCTCCCTGAGATTTCCTAGTTTTACCTTTATTTAAACAAATCCAACCCTTTGTGTCAGCTTTGTTCCACTAAAGTGTCCACGAGGGTGACTTCATACTTGCCCTCCTTGACTGAGATCAGTGGCAGTTCTAGACTTTTTATTTAGGAGGGCCTTGAGGTTTGGAAGGAAGGACTGGGGCACTTTTTGTAGCTCTTCCATAGGAAGCATATATATATATTTTTTGCTTAGAATGTAAGTTTACCTGTGGTGGCCAAGACTCAGAAACCAATGAAAGTAATATGGGAACAAAAGCCCCCTCTCAAGTTCCCCTTTGGATATCATCTCTGACTTTGAAAGGATAGACTAAGTGACCTTTCCAAGACCCTTCTGGTCCTCTGATTCTATCATCGTGGGCAGACATAGTTATTAATGGCCTTCTAGGAACAAGGACAGGGTAATTTTTAAGACCCCTTAAGCCTTTAGCCCTGAAATATAGCCTATAGGGCCCTCAAGGGGAATATTAACTTAGAGGCTCATCATTCCTGTGTATTCACAGCCATATGCTTTATGGAAAAAAGGCGGAGGTCAGGGGGGTGGGGAGGAAGCTTGATGTGCTGATTAGATTTAGTGTTTATGTTTCCCTTGCTGTAGCTGTTTACTGATAATTATTTTGGTTACTTGGGAACAAATCTTATAATCCTAGGCAGGCAAAGACAGATGCAGATGGCTGTAAATTACATGCAATAGGATCAGAATATGGCTCATGAATTTTAGCCTCTCACCACCATGTAATCAGTGCTGAATTGGTTAGGTTACAGCACAACCCCTGGGGAGAAAGAGAATTGAAAATGCTGAAACTTAAAAGGCGCAGGAAGAACATTACAAAGGCTCTTTCTATGAGGAGGGAAAGCACATACACCATAACCAAAACAACAGCAATAACTAATCCAGGATTAGAAAGCTGTCTCAAGATCTTTGCCATCCAGCTTGGAAAATCATGTTCCAGTGTTTCTCCAATGACTTCAAACATCCTATTTTTGCCACTGAAAAAAAAAAAGGAGAGAAGTTCATTTAAAACAGATGTAAAAATCATGTTTATAGCAAGATGTAAAAACTATATTTATAGCAAGAAAACTAGAAATTTTTCTCAAACACTGCTTAAGTACTCTTTCAGGTTAGAAATCTGATGTTTAGCTACAACTCCTGATACTTCGACCTCATATTGTCAACATATGGATAAGATATGAGAAATGTTATGCCAACAAAAACACATAGTCAAAGCAGTTAGGAAATTAACCACAGCATTAGGAGAAGATTAAAAAAAAATTTTTTTTTGGAGTATAGTTGATTTACAGTGTTGTGTTAGCTTCAGGTGTACTGCAAAGTGAATCGGTTATACATATACATATATCCACTCTTTTTAAGATTCCTTTCCCATAGAGGTCATTATGGAATATTGAGTAGAATTCCCTGTGCTATATAGTAAGTCCTTATTAGTTATCTATTTTATATATAGCAGTGTATATGTCAATCCCAATCTCCCAATTTATCCCTCCCCTCCAGGAGAAGATTTTTTAAAGCTATATTTCTAAGATTTGGGTTACTTGAGAACAAATATATTATATAAAATATAAATATACCTTATATATGTATGAAAATATATTTTATAAATAGCTTGTAAGTCTACTCCTCAGCAGCTGTTCTTATATGAGAATACTTTCTTTGGGCTGAACAAATAGTGTGCTCAATTTTTTTAATTAGCCTTGGAAATGAGCATAAGGAATAGCTTAATGGAATAAAATCCACAAATAATCTAATATCTCTTTCCATGTTATAGCTTCTATCTCATTTTCCACCAGACCTCTTTCATCTGAGCTATTAATAGGTAACTGCACTGAATGCTGAACCCTTTCTCTCTCAGTATTTCTTCTGGACGGGCCCTAATGAGTACCAGCTAAGAACAGAAAATGGGAAGAGAAAGAAAACAAGTCTAAAAAGCAAAGGTCCTTAGTGAGTTTGTTCTCAGACCCTATAAACTAGAGAAATGAGAGCAGGATGTCTGTCTTAACTTAGTATATAATACTCAGCATTATCAGGTAACACCCATCATGCCAAATTATTTTTTTCTGTATATACATATTGATTCTACTATGAAATGATGTAATTTTCAGAAAAGATATTACATTATTTATCAGCAATTTGTATGTATCATGAGAATAAAAGTTGGCATAACACTGAGTAAAATATTTTGGCTTCACTTTTGTTTTTTGACCTTTATACATGCTTAACTACTAATTGAACATGACCCACAAGTTCCAGATCAGATTTTTTTCTCTCCAGTATCTTTTAATAGACTGAGAGTGACTTCAAGTATCTTGTCAGCAGTCACTGGACTACAGAGGTATAAATTTTGCTTCACAAATTATAGATCTACACACTAATTAGCAAGACCTATGATACATAAGGGCGAATGAAGCTTACTGACAATTTAAGATTATATCAACCTATTGCACTAAGGTTTCTTATTCCTCATCCATTCTAGCTGACCATGCTTCACCTTGACATATGGAATACAGCCAGAATGAGGAGACAGGCAAGGAGGATGAGAAAAAATGAGACAATCCACCCCCCCCCTTCTCCAGCCTCTAGGGCTGTGTTTGATGAATGTCAGAATGAGGGAACTGGAATTTTACAAAATCATCCCTACCCACAAAGGTCTTCTTTGCATCCAGTGTATGAGAAATGTGAAGTTATTAGTATCTCTGAGGATTCCTGGGTGCCTTTTCCAGGACAGGTCTCTTACCAGGAGTCCAGATCTTTTATTATACACAAACTATAGAAGCATCTACAAATCCTGGCACTCCCTTTTTCTGACAGGTGAACCAAAGTATGCCACTTCATCATATTCCCAGAAGTCCTTTCCAGTCTGTTGCGAGTATACAGCCAAGTGAAATGCTACTGAACTTAATCTATAGCTCTCTTGGGCATAGCTCCATCCACCCTAATTAGAATAGTCTATGTCTATCTTTTCAGCCAGACCGAAAGGTCCACCTGGCCAGAATCAATGCCCAATGTACACCTACATCTCCTCTAGTGCTTAGTGCACAACAAACAGTCATTCTTCATTCATTAACTCAAATTACTGGCCAACACTCTACTGTGTTTTGACTCACAGAGATGAAAATATTCTGTCCCTAACCTCTAGAAGTCAGCTACACTATTAAGAAAAATCAACACATCAAGTGAGTAATGTAATAGCAGTGTCATGATATAATATAAACCTATACATATTTTATGATCTCAGTTATTTTTAAAATCTGTATAAGAAGAAAACCAGAATACAAAATGCCAAAAAAAATGTTGAGAGTTGTTATTTCAGGTCTTTGGTTAGTGTTTATTTTCATGCGATAATTTCTGGTTTTTCTAGGATAAATACATATTACCTTTGCAGTTAGATGAAAATACATGAAGCTATAATTACCATAATGTTAGCAGGGAGGTGTGTGAGAACCTAGAGAACTAGAAATTGTTCAGAATTATTAGTGAGGGAGCTGGGGGAGAAACATCAAGTGTCAGGAAATGTGGTAGAGCAATTAGAAGAATTTTCTTCATCTGGACACCAAAGAAATAGTTTTTTAATTGTCAAAGTGTTAAGGTAAATCCACTTAATAGCCTACTGGAATAATTTTCTGGAAAATTCACCCTCCCTAGCCAGTTCTTATGAAACCAGAACAAGCTAGACTATCTCATCAAATTGCTTTGCAGAATGGGTCTTCTAAGGTATTGTAGCCACCTTACCTGAAAACATACATGCACCTGGGAGAGCCTGGCCATTACTGTGCTGTCCCCATTAACCTACCTCAAATGCATGTTTACCAATTTGCTGCCCACCCAGGTGCCAAGTAGGGTCAGATACACTTCACTAGGCAGGCTGGTCAAACCACCTCAAACTCAGGGTCCAAAAGGATGGTAAGTCATGAGTCTCCTACTAATATATCCTTTCTCACCTCACTACCAAGGCAGAACAATGCTTTAAACCTTAAAATCTAGGGAATAAACCAAGTATATATTCTTCTGCTCCAGGAACAACAGACTATCTAAATAGGACAGAGATGCCCCTTTCCCAATACTCTACTGAAAATATTTAAATTTCCTTGATCTCAAAATAGTGATATACATGCTGCTCATCTGCCAAAGTTTGCCAATTAGGAAACCGTTGGTCAAAGTCAGATACTATGCATTAGATACAGACTAAGTTTTAGTCATTAAAATCATAGTAACTCAGTGTGATTTAAAGAGAGGCAAAGGAGTTAGGATCCAAAAAGCTAAAATTGTGCAGTCATTGTATGTGACTAGCTCAATGATATTTTTAATATTAATGGACCTTTGTTACCACCACCCAGCTCTGTGTTGACCTTGTGGGGTTTCCCTGGCAGACAACTAAGTTCCTTTGGTATGTTTTTCTGAGAAGGACCCACTTCCAATTAAAAAGTTAAAAGCACATCTAAAACTTATCCTGGATATTTAGTTGTGTGGGTAATTTGCAATTAACTAAAGTCTTTAGATGACTTGCCTCTTGAACTTCATACTCTGAGCTTTATTAAGACCAATTGCTCTTTCAAAACTGTAGTTTCATATTTAGCCTCCAGATGTCACTGTCTGCATTATTTACTTCCCCCCACCTGGGTGGGGCGGGGGAACAGGACTTGTCAACTTCAGCTTCCTGAATACGTATGACAGAACTCCAGCTGTTTTTGCTCAATCAGTAGGCTTAACATTTTCTTTCTTTGTGTCCAGTAAAGCAGTTATACAGATTATTATTAGAATGAAAATGCTTCTTTTATACTTAAGTCTGTGGGCAAAGAATACTTTGACTTTAATTTAATAACTTGGTTCTGACAGCATGAAGGAGAAATTATACATGCCCACTATTGCATCATGCTTGTCATTCACACGGCTTTTTGTATTCACATTTTCTCACTGAAAAGCAGAAATAACTCAAATGCATGCTGATCAGTGACTCAACATGTAGAGATTCTTGAGGGGACTTGTGGTAGAATGAAATCTCCATCCTCCAGATCTGGAAACTTTGCTTTCTTGGTAAGTGTCACAGGGAACGCTGTCATAGAGAACTGTAGAAAAGTATATTTCTAAGTTGGATCAAAGAGCCTTCTTGACTCTTTATTACTGACTTGAGTGAGTTATTCTTGTTATTTGAGGAGAATATACATGAGGAACATCCTTAATTTTTTTCCTAGCATGTAGATTTGGATTATAAATGATGTGACCCTCTTTATATTCATTATTATCTAATAATGACCCCATTTCCTAGGTAGCTTGTGGAATAATCTTTCTTTTTTCCTTCCTCCCTCCCTCCCTTCCTTCCCTTTATTTTTTCAATTAGGTGGTTCATGTGAAAAATAACAATAGCTTCCAATGTCTGAATGAGATGACCTAGCACCAGGAAAATTTTCACATCCAGACTAGTGTAATCAAACCTTGCTCTTTGCTTTCTCCTTATATAGAAAGAGCTCAGATTCAGTGTACATATTCTACACGGACAGAGCCTGGAGCAGTTATTTTCCCTTTTATGATTGCCAAGTGAGAAAATATCAATAGATGGATCTTGCTTAAGAATTTCCATGTCACATAATGAGCCTGAATATCCAAAAGAGCTCCTTCCTACAGACCAAAATGTAACTGTTTGGGGGAAAAAAAATAGCTTATACAACGAGTGACCATTCCCATCTCCACCCTTGAAAGAAAACTTTGCCCAAAAGAAATTGCAAAGGCAAGAACCTGAAGGGGCCACAATCGAAAGATGGCGGGAGGGACACGATCATGTACAGGACGGGCATGGTGGACAAGAAGAGGATGAGCAAGAGCATTCCCAGGTAGAAGTTATTCGATCTGGAAGCTTTGAACACCCTGGCCTCGGGAACGTTGCAGCACATCACAGCCCAGCACTGGAAGTACATGGACGTGTGGAGCCGAAGGATATTGATGCCCGGGAGGCTGGGAGCGAAGAAGGAGCCCATCCTGGAAAGAGAAACAGAGCTCTGCTCACCATGGAGCTTCACTCCACAGCAAAGTCACACACTGCCTACTTATTTTACATCACGCTTATTTGCCAAAGGCAGAAAATGTGTTGCCACTTTCAATCACATAAACCCTTCATGTTAATAAACTTAACTACTTCTATTTCCATCTCCTGTACACATTTTACCAGCTTCCCCATTATTGCAGATACTGTGTACTTAAGTCTTTCACAGAAACTCTGCTGGTCGCTAACTATATCCACTTAGCATTAGTAAATTTAAACTACAACAGACCAAACAGTGTATTACATTTGTTCTACTTCTCTCTTCTACTTCTCAAAAAAATTTACTTTCCCCTAATATTCATATCATTGATTAATATATCTAAAAATTTAGCTTTAAAAAAAACTTGCCCAAAAAATTTTAAAAATTAAGAAATAAAAATTTAGCTTTTTTTATAATTAACCCTTAAAACCACCCATTATATTCAAATAAACTGCATATGTGCATTAATTATTTTGTCATAGCTAATTAATTTTTACTTAATGAAAGAGAAAATGTTAAAGTAAGTTTTTCTGATGTTATTTTCTATTTGGGGCTGTTACGGTATTTTAGAGCCAATGGGAATTATGTATTTGTGCCTAATAAGATACTATGTTTTGTTGATATTCAATTGCAAGCTTTATGTGTTTTTGAAATGAAAATTTGACACATCCATTTAATTTAGTTTATCTGTTTACTTTCTTATTTTAGCTTGTCCAGGAAATCCACTGATCTGTACATGAGATTTTTAAAAAGTATTTTAAAATGCCACTTTTAAACAGGAACCATTTGGGTGAGGTCACTCTTACTTGATGGCTTCAGTGGTTATTTCAACAAAATAAATTTCAATTTTCTTTGATGAGAAAATCCATCAGCACCATAAAGCACCATAATGGCAATTTATTAATCCGAAACTCAAAAAAGGATACATGTACACTTATTTCAGAAGTATAAGCAGAATCCTATCTTTTAAACTGTCCCAAATATAATAAAACCTTCAGCAATTCTAGTTAGGGTTTACATGTTATATTTCCTGGTTATGTAGAATAATTTTTTAAATCAATCCAATGTAAATTTGGTGTATTATGGAGGGCGGGGGGGTTGAGTTAGATGAAGAAGTTAGTTTCGGCTATAATTGAACTTGTGCAATCTAACATTAAACCATTTCACTGAAAAGTGCTAACCTGCTACAGTTTGTGTTGTGTTGTTGATAGGTTTCCATATAACAGATCTGAAAAACATTTTAACATACTGAATTGACCATAGACTTTGTAGAAAGTTAAACTATTAAAAAAATGGTATGTACTTTGGGGGATGATGATTTGTCCATGTAGGTTCATCAGTTACAACAAAGGTACAGCGTGGTGGAAGATGTCAACAGTGGGAAAGGCTGTGCATGGGTGGGAGCAGGGGGTATATGGGAACTCTGTACTTTCCACTCAGTTTTGCTGTGAACCTATAACTTCTCCAAGATATAAAGTTCATTAGTTTTTTTTTAAGTGAGGGTAAACTTTGGAACAATACTGTGTATCTTGGTTACAGGATAGCAAGAGAGAATCTGGAACCCCAGAAACATGAGCAAGTAAGTGAGTGACAGTCCCAGCTGAGGGGTCAGAATTACAAAGCACTAGATTATATTCCCAAATGCCAATGTTTGTAATGTAATATGCTTGCAGATGATTGTGCTTGCCCCCTTCTAAAAGTCAGGCTTGGCCATGTGATTTGTTTTGGCCAGTAAAATAGAGATAAAAATGAAGTGTCTCACTACGGGATGGAAACTTTACGAGCGCTGGAGGGTGTTTTGTTCTCTTCTCTCTCTGCTCTGACCAGTGCTGTTCCAGATGGATCCTATTCTATCACAGTCTATGACTCCACAGCGAAAGTAACTAACAGGAGCACACTCCTTTACCAACTCACATTGGACATACGGTGTAAATAAGAAATAAACTTTCCTTTTCTAAGCCACTAAGATTTGGGGGGTTGTATTTAATTGCTGCACAACCTAGTCTATCCTAAGATACAGTTTTGCCTAAAGCCACATATATGTGTGCCTATACATAGGCATGCATTGTTTATCTGTATGCACACATATGTACACTCATATATGTAAGTGCATCTATAGATAAATAAATTTCAGAATTTCAAAATAAATATCACATAGGCATTTTGAACAAATGACTCAAGAACATTATCCTAGAAAAAGAGATCCCGGCACAGTGATATCTGAATCTTAAAGCTCATTCTGTCTTTGCCTGTGACTCACTAATCAGCTCAGCTCACTAAGTCCCTTACCCAGACCTGATCCCGTCATCTGTCAGTTGAAGATCATTGTAATACCTTAGGCTTATAAAATGCTTTTCTTCCAAGAAGATCAAAGCAAATGAAAGCTTCTTTTATTTAGCTCTCCTTATTGCTCCAGTGACACGGTATGTGTCAGGTAAATTATTCACATTTGATCAAGTGAGAAAATGAGGTAGCAGAAAGTGACAAGACTGGCAGGGAGATACAGGAGACAGCATTGGAACAACGTCTAAACCCATCTTCTTTCGCACTGTGTGTGCTCTGCCTCAGCTACATCCTGCTCTGATAGAGTAGAGATATGATATGCTTTCATCATTTAAAAATATGATTACAAAACCTACGCTATTTTAAAAATACGTGTGTAATATAGTTTTACTGATCATATCAGCCAATTCATAACAAAATGGATGTTACCTATAATTGTTTGACTTTAATAACATCGGTGTAAATAACCTTCATTATTCAGAAACTCCTAAAGCAGTTATTGAATGTCTCCAGTCACAAACCAATAAAATTGAACACAAAATCTCCATCCTCTTTTGATCATTTCTGTAGCAAATGGCCATACTTAGGCATCAGATCCTTATGCCTCATAAAATAGTGGATTACATGTGTGAGTACAAGGGAGCCTTCTAAACCTAGACTACACAGTCCCCACACCGCATCCCTACGCTGTCACCAACTTCCTGGCAGTTAGGAAAACACCATTTGTACAAAGGGTTGACCTGAAGGGGAATAATAGTTATTCAATATTTTGCTTCTAGAACTCTGGGAAGTGTGTGAATATCTTAGTACACTCAAAAAACACAATCACTTTCTAAAGTCCTCTTTAACTAACCAGAAGCAATATTTGACCAATATCTGAAGGTTGAATACATAGAAAGTGATAGTATAATGATACTGCAAAGATTTTGATGATGGGTCTGCCCATGAGAAAACTGGAGAAGATTGTTTAGATATTTAAGAATTTCAATATGAACAACAGTGGACTAAATAGGTGCAAGATTACAAGTGAAACAAATCAGGACACAATTATAGGAGCTTTGCTGACAATGAAAACAAATTTCTAGGCCAATCTTTTGTCTTCACTATGAAAGAACAAGAAATAGACATGCAGCATATGTCTGCACAAATGGCGCCACGCCAGGCCTGAGGGATTTATGACACTCTGCATAAGAGCCAGGGAGTTTTAAAACTGATATAAGGCAGTGGTTTCTCATTACTCCAATAGCACTGTTAGCCATTTTCTGCCATGACAGCAGAATCCCCTACAGGAAATGAAAGATCTGGAAGCTGAGCCCTTTGCTATCTCTGGTGATAGTCACATGTTGAGCCACCTTGACTTTCCTCCCTGCTTGGAGAAGAAAGGATGCATTTCACTCCTTAATGACTCTCTGGACATATAAGCCATAACCTGTAAAATTTAGAAAGCAAGGGAACAGGAATCACGTTTTTAAACATACCTGACAATGGAGAGGAGGATCTTTGTATAGTCTTCTCTTCATATTGATTGACCTAGTGAGGCACAGGAATCTGACAGGCCCCAAGGCAGGAATGATGAGGCCCTTGACTGTGGTCTTTATATAACTGAAGCAAGATCATTTTAACTTTTGCAGAGAGGTTTGCTCTCACAAAGGTTTAACAATTCAGACTAGCTATGGTTGAAGGAGTTGGGTAAATATGAAGCTTGCACAAAAACTGACCCCAGTAACTAGTACTTGTACCTAGGACAATGGTGTGATTGGCACAATATTAGATCTGTGTCAATGGGATAAAGAAGCTCAGTTGTAACTGCTTGTGGGTTGGGGTGTTCTTAGTTAAGAGTGACAGATTTTCAAGATACACGGTCCACAGATGAATCTCCTGCTATGCTTCAATTTTTAAAGTCAAAAATGGTTTCTACTGTATCAACTCATCTTAACCTGTCAAGGTTTACAGTGAAAATGCTTTCATTTAATAAAAGATATAACAATCCTTTGTACATTAAAAGAAATAATTCTGATGTGCAAATGGCCCCATGAAACAAATTACTAAATAAAGATCATATTTCTAACTAAACTTCCTAAAACATGCATTTCATCTCTATAAACTATTGGATTTGGTAAGCTAATATTTTTTAAAGTAGCTATAAATTCCATTTAAAACATATTCAATAGTGACTGCAAATAAAATAAGTTTCTTGGAAAGACCTTACACTAATTTCTTTCATTCTTAACATGCGGTAATGGGATCATTAATGTTTCACTGTTAGATCCTAGTATCACAGGATACGAAACTATAAAAAGCCTTCAAATAATCTAGAAGCCAGAACCTAGACTCCCAGTATTTGATGAAGGAGTGCTCTGCAAAACAGGCAGACGCCTTTTAGAATTAAGATTTAAAATATGGGGAAAAAAAGTAAACTCTTCATAGTCATTCACTTTGCAAAAAGACAAATGTTGAGTTAGATACAGACTGTGGACTTCTCTAACACCAGGCTACACTGCTTCATGTAAAAATGATCTTGGAGGCTTTCTTCAAGCGATAAACTGTCCACATCTGGCTTACCAGATCATTCCTTGATTGAAGATCAGAGCCAGGACATTGCCACTGATGTCAAATTCGGTGTATGAAGGCTAGAGGAGACATTCACTGTATTAGCATCTCAAATGGCAAAAACTGAAAGGCAAGTGTTTCATATTTCTATATAGGTATGGCTAGACTTGCAACTACTTTCTTGCAGCAGCAATAGCAGAATAATCAATACAATAAATAATTAGTGATAAAATAATAAGGCATCCTTTTTAACACAGTAAGACATTTTTAAATTCTGTCATTCGATGCTGTGGAAGTGTGATGAGACATACGTTCTCATATACTGCTGGTGAAAGTAAAACTTGGAGTAAACTTTTAGAAAACGATTTGACAATACATATGAAAAGTTTTTAAAACTTCCTCCTCTTTGACCCTGTAAATTTACTTCTAGAAATTTGTTTTAACAAAATAATCCTAAATGCTAACAAATTTTAAGAAGTAGAGATGAAACCATCTAAATGTCCATCACTGGTTAAGTAAATACAGTTTAACTATGCTATGATATATATTGCAGCTAATTACAATCACTGTTGGAAGGATATTTATATACCCAAGAGAAAACTATGCTCTAATGTTAAACAAAAAATATGTAAACTTATACATTATTTTTTCTACTCAATATGAAACTATGCATAAAGAAAAAAACTTAAAAGTGATCAGCAAAATTAATAGTTGTTATATGTGCGTGATGGATTATGCCTTTATCTTCTTCTTTAAGTTTTGCATATTTAAAATACTTTTTAAAAAAAATGTGAATTTCTTTTACAATAAAAAATATAGAGAGCAATACAATGAAAGTTTAAGAAGTTATTCATCTCATTGTCCAGTGTTCACTCCTAGATGATACCATCCTACTCAGGGCAGCAGCACCAGGCTGTTCTTTGTACACAGGGGACACCAATCGGAACTGAGGTGGGCATCTGTCCTAGGAGGACCCGTCCAGAGGCTTCCTGGTGACACATTAGGCATCTTAGAAAGAAAGCTCTGTCAATGGAGTAATGCTAATTAGCAAAGACAATAAAGCTGGCTCCTATTTAATTTGAGATAGAGAATAATCAATCAGGAAATTGACTAATTGGTAACAAGAGAAAAAGCAAACAGCAAAAAATATAAAGTGAGAGGACCATGAAGAGAGAGTAATAGAGTGGCAGGACCTGATTACTGCCCCAGATCCTGACATCTGCAGGTGTGGCTTCAGACCACGTGTATCCTCATAATAACTCCCTCCCTAGCACACATACGTACACACAGCACAACGCTCATGTGCGCACACACACATACAAAATCAAACAACCTGAGAGTGCCTCAGTTTTTCTTAAACCCAAGCACCCAAAAAATATATTTGTAAGAAGATAGAATAGGTCTCTGATTTGGAGCCCCAACAAATCTTTCACTATTTTTGAACACTCTGCCTCAAGAATTCTTGAATCCAGGCATCAAATTCATTTCCCAAAAGGCAACAGTACTCTCCTAGTTAACTGAAAGGTATGGGCGATGTGCCTTGTAACAGATTCAGGGAGTAGATGCCAAGTCTGACATAACAAGAATGGTTAAATAGCAAGATATAATAATAATAATATGATACATAATGAAAAAATAAATAACCCTATCTAAGGAGGACAAAGATGACAGATGATTTCAACAAAAATTCACTCAAGATACTACTAAAGAATATACAAAGTGTTTCACTTAGTTTGCAGATCATCAAGAAGCTTAATGTTCATAAGATGCAAAGAGGTTAGGCTGACAGTTTTTGTTCTAAAATCAACAATGAAAAAAGTGTGGTTTTCATGGAAAATGAGGAAAATGAATTGCTTCTAATCTGGAGAAACGTTAGCTCTGAGTCTTTCTCTTTCCCCAGGAGCACTTTGCTCTGGATCAACTCCCCTTTTCTCCTGGAGCCCTGCGAGATCACAGAACACATGTGACAAATGCTCAGTCGGTGGTCTGCACCATCTGTGGCCTTGGAACACCTCTTCTCTGTGTCCGTTTAAGAATCAAACCTTCAACCTTGGCCTCTTTAGAAGAGTGTCAGATTTAGCCCACCAAACTAAGGAAAATGAAAAAAATTCAAACTTTTAGAAGTACATTTCTTTTATTCTCACAAGCATACAAACCTCTTAAAGGCCATTTGAGATGAGATATTTTTATAACCAGGTGACCAGAAAAGCACAAAGGACACACTAGGAACCCTTGGTTTCATACTGTGTGTGCAGCAGGGGCAGCTGGAGGAATAAAATCTTTGATGCATAAATTGATTGACCGGATGCAGAGAAAGGGTACCTCCACACTCCCTACTGTGACAAGCGGTTTTGTGATACAGACACTCATCTGGGATTCAGACTCAAGTATGAGACTTTGCCCTGCCATTTCCTCGCGGAGTGAGCTGAGCCAGTCACTAATCAATTCAGGCCTCAGTTTCCTCACAGATAAACTAATGAAATGAACTAGATCAGGGGTTGGTGCATTATGACCCATGAGCCAAATCTGGACCACCATCAATTTTTGTAAATAAAGTTTTTTTAGAATATAGCTACATTCATTCATTTATGTATTGTCTATTGCTGTCTGGGATGAAAACAGGAATGTCATAGTTACAACAGAGACCATATGGCCTGATGCAAGGGAAATCACTTGTTTTCCTCTATGACTACACTCTACTCATGATACTTCTGACACAGATGTATAGGTTCTTCCCCCAAACCAAGCATTTCCCCAACTTTCTGTGGACACCATCTCGATGTCCTACAATTTAACTCAATTCTGACACTAACTGTCCAGAGTTGGTACAGATCCCACAGGTTAAGGTCTTGGTGCCACAAGACTGCCCCACACTTTAGACGAAAGCCTCACACTTTAATCGAAAGCTCAGGTTGTCACCTATGCTGACGGATTGGCTGTAAACTGGAGATTCTCACGACTCCCTCCTCAGCTTTGATCATTTGCTAGAGTAGCTCACAGATCTCAGGAAAACAGTTTGTTTACTAGATTACTGGTTTATTATAAAACGATACAACTCAGGAATAGCCAGATGGAAGAGGTGCATAGGGCAAGGTACGAGGGAAAGGGTACAGAGTTTCCTTGCCTTCTCCAGGTGCACCCTCTTTCTGGCACCTCAATGTGTTCAACAACATGGAAGTTCTCCAAACCCCAGGGTTCAGAGATTCTTATGGAGACTTCATCACAGGGACAAAATCAATCGTTAACTCAGTCTCCAGCCTCTCTCCCCTCCCTGGAGGATGGGGGGATGAGGCTGAAATTTCCAAGCTTCTAATTATGGCCAGGTCTTTCTGCTGACCAGCCCCCAAACTGAAGCTATCCAGGAGCCCACCAAGAGCTGCCTCATTGGAACAAATAATGCTCCTATCACCCACAATATTCCAAGGACTTTAGGAACTCTGCATCAAGAGCCAGGGTTAAAGACCAAATATAAGAACAAAAGATGTTCCTAGCACCACCATTGCTTAGTAAATTACAAAAATTTTAAGCGCTCCAGCCGGGAATTGGAATGAAGACCAAAATATATATTTCTCACTACACCACAATAACATACCTGCAGAAGTGAAAATACTTATTGTGCAATCTTTTACAGAGAAAGTTTGCCTACTTCTGAACTAGATAATTTCTAAGATCCCTTTCTAATCTAAAATCTGTAATTGGCTGACTCAGTTATTAAAGAATTGCTTCTTGGGACTTCCCTGGTGGTGCAGTGGTTAAGACTCCACGCTCCCAACGCAGGGGGCCCGGATTTAACCCTGGTCAGGGAACTAGATCCCACATGCATGCTGCCGCTAAGAGTTTGCATGCCACAACTAAGGAGCCCTCGAGCTGCAACTAAGCAGCCCACGTTCTGCAACTAAGGAGCTGGCGAGCCACAACTAAGGAGCCCGTGAGTCGTAACTAAGGAGCCCGCCTGCCACAACTAAGACCCAGTGCAACTAAATAAATAAATGTTAAAAAAAAAAAAATTGCTTCTCTCTAAACACCTTAAAAATGGAATTTATACTCCATTCATTAAACTCAGAAACTCCCACTCTAAAAACGAAACAAATGTAAGAAAGCAAACACACGCACACACACAGGGTATGAAATTCAAGGCTCATTCTTTTAGAGGTGGATTTTTTAAAATATGAGATCATACTATAGTTTCATTTTTTTTTAAAGCCAATACACTAATAATATGAGTGTAAATCAATTTGCAAAGTGTTGCCTCTAAAATATAAAAAGCTTAAAGGTAAATGATGCTTGAGAAAAAACAGGTTTTCTTGTAACCCGAGTTAACAAAATGATTCAAATGGAGTAAGTGTAATAAAGTCCCTAAGGGCTGCTCATACGTAATAAGAGTTTTAGGGGCCAGCAACAGAGGAGCCAATTTGGATTTGGGTTGGGGTCCGTAATAGTCAAGGAACTAGAAATTTTCTTGCTTTATTTTTAGACCTTTGTTTGTGGTGGGCTAGAGTGAGTTATCTACCCAGAAGGAAGACATACGGTGCTCATTGGACTAAAAAGCCTGAGAAAACCCATCCTCTCTCTGCAAGTTTAATTATTTGGGGCAAACCATCAACCTCTGGATATTGTGAAATGCAATTCAGGATCTCAGAGATAATTCTGTCATTGCAATGACCTGCCTGACTTTCGTCACACAAATCTCATTTCCCACAGCTGGAATCACACTGCTTAGAGCTGCAGGCTGGCCTGGCCTGTGGCACTGGGGCAATGGCACTCAAGGGTGGTCCCCAGACCAGAAGCAGCATCAACACTTGGGAACTTTTTAGTAAAGTAAATTCTCAGGCCCTGCCCCAGATCTACTGAGTCAGAAACCCTGTGTTTTCATGTGCCTTCAGAGCATTCTGATGTATGCTCAAATTAGAGAACTACTAACCTACAACAAATCCAACCCTCATCTACTAGGTTGATTCAGCACCTCAGGGCTTTGCACTATAACCCTAGCTGCCTGCAGATAGACTCCGTCCAGTCCAACCTATTCTGTCCCTTTGCCCATGTTCTCACACCTTCACTGGATACCCATGACTTCTTACTGATTCCTTATCATGCCATCTTCCTGGACTGCTAAATAGTATCTCATTCCCAGAAAGGGAATATCAGTTTATTTCCTAATTCTATATCCCAGCCCCTCCTGCTAATTCCATTCTACAGCAAGAAACCTGTCTAAGCATTTGACTTACAAATGCTATGGATTGGCTCATGAATCAGTCATGCTTTGGCAGGGTCCTTGAAATTTCTAGGGGTAAGCATTACAGTGAAAATTCAATATGATGGAAATCTGGTTGACGGCTTTGAAGTCAATCAGATGTGGATTTCAGTCCTACCTCTGTCTTTGAGCAAATTATTAAAAATCTCTAAACTTCAGTTTACTGTAAAGTAGAAAAATATTATCTACCTCATAGCGTTGCTGGTATGGTTACACAGAATAATATATGTAAAGTATTTTGCAGATGTTCTAACACATGGTAAGCTCTACATAAAAATATAATACAGTGTAATATGATTAGTAATATACTCTGATGGTCTGTGAATCATATGCCTCTTATTTATGGGTAATCTTGCACTCCATCAGATCTCAGGAAAATCTCCCATATTTTCCATTCACATAAATTCAACAAGGAGCACCTTAAAATGTAACTTTAAACAAGGTTTAAACAAGCTGAGGTTTTAATTTGATTGAACATACTCTTACCCCATGCCATGTATTCAATCCATTTCTTCCTGGATACTATTTACCTACTTCATTGACAAATGGCAAGGATGGTGTCAGCATAAAGTGAGAGTTAAAGGCATTCTGTGTTGAACTATTGCAGAAAACCCAGAGTTTACAAGAGGACTGAGGGTGGTTTTGCTGAATCAGGGTGGTTAAAATCCTTTCTGGGAGCAAACCATTCCACTCCCATGAGTCAGTGAACTCTTTAGAAACATTGAGAACTATCTGCTATGCTCAGAGAAGTCTTAGGAAAGATTAACTTACATTACATGGTCTAACAGTCTGCTCCTAGCCAGTAATTTTCCCACCTCAATTCATCTTCATAGGTTTGTTGTGGTAATACTTTGGCCATGAATTTATAACTGGAAAATATACAGAGTCACTTTTAACCCAATTTACTCAGATATAACCAGTGTATAATTCAGTATATTTAACATAATGGCTTTTCCAGAAGGATACTTCATTGTCCTTATTTATTCACTGGCTATATAAACTTAGGCAACTCCAATTCAGA
Organism: Balaenoptera physalus; assembly: GCF_965194825.1. NCBI lineage: Eukaryota > Metazoa > Chordata > Mammalia > Artiodactyla > Balaenopteridae > Balaenoptera > Balaenoptera physalus. The sequence goes on from NC_138886.1 coordinate 46,918,990, forward strand.
CTCTTAATTTTTTATATGTAAAATAAAAGCATTATGACTGATTTTGTCAAAACTCCACCTAACCTTAACATTCAGTGAATCTCTGAATCTAATGCTGGAGTCTGCAGAGTTTAGACTTTATAGAGGTTAGTTATTGTTATAAAAGTGAATGAACTTTTTCAAAAATATCTTCTCTATAACTGAGCAATTCAACCTAGAGAAATTTCTCATAAGGAAATAAGTTTTGCATAAGATTATGATTTATCTATGGAGATATTTATCTACATGGCTATAAATAAATACAATCACAATGTATAATATAATAACAAAACATTAGGTACAGTCAACTAACAACAAATAAAAAATAACTAATTATTGTACATTCATATGTAGAATATCACACAGCCATTTAAAAATTATAAAAGACCAGTTAATAACATAGAGAAAAGGTCACTGTTAGGTGAAAAAAAGCAAGTAACTAGTCAATAGGATACATGCCAATATATTTTTATAAGAATCCATAGTACTATATATAAATCTATAGTACTTGTTTATCTACATATAAATAAATACTAATACTCTACAATTCAATTAACTAAGTAATGTCATGAGTGGTGGGATTACCTGTGATTTTTATTTCCATATTAAGCTTATATTGCCTTTTCCAGATTTTTAAACAATGAACTGGTATTATTTTTAAAGTTCAGAAAAAAATAATTTTTTTTTTTTGGTGGCAGAAATGGACACATTTTTCTCTTTCATTCCTGAAAGGATTCTTAAAAGTATCTCCTCTGCCCATCTCAGGTTCTCCTTTGCTTCATGACAGGTACTTTCTGGACTCATACTGGCAATTAGTAAGTCCAGAATATCAAAGAAACATTCTCATCAGCCTCTTAGCCTCTAAAACAGATCCATTTTAGATTTCTGCATCTCTGCCTGCACCACCCATACTTTCCAGCTGCTGGGCCCTGCCTTCCATCAGTCCGTCCCCTGAGAATTCTTTCTTCCGTCTCAGTCTTTTGAAATTCTGATCCTCCTTCAAGACTTGGCTCAAATGTCTCTTACTCCATCCTGTCTTTGTATTCCTATTGATCTCTCCCACAGTGGTTTCTCCAATGTGCAATTACATTTCCTGCTCTGCGTTGACAACGGGAGCTTGCAGGATTAAAGGGTAGCAAAGGGTGTGAGGAGTCGGTGAATGAATGTTCCACCAGAAGAGGGCAGTAATTCCTCAGCTCCAGCCAATTTCTCCAGAGTGGGAATATGGGTCTAATGTTGTCAGGCCTTTCAATACGTCAAGAAAAACAAGAAATCCATACATATAAATTTTTTTTTGGCTGTGTCGGGTCTTAGTTGCAGCATACGGGATCTTTCGTTGTAGCACGTGGTCTCTTCGTTGCTGCACGCGGGCTTCTCTCTAGTTGTGGCGTGCGGGTTTTCTCTCTCTAGTTGTGGCGCACAGCCTCCAGAGCGCGTGGGCTCTGTAGTGTGCGGCACGCGGGCTCTCTTGTTGAGGCGTGTGAGCTCAGCAGTTGTGACACGTAGGCTTAGTTGCCCCGCGGCATGGGGGATCTTAGTTGCCTGACCAGGGATCGGACCCGCGTTCCCCGCATTGGAAGGCAGATTCTTTACCACTGGACCACCAGGGAAGTCCCAAGAAATCCATATTTTTTAAATGTAAAACTGCAAGCTTTAAAATATTAGCTCATAAAAACAAAAAAACAAACGAACAAAAAAACACTGCAGACGAGAGAAAAAAATATCTGTCAGCTGAATCTGGGCTGCAGGCCCACGTTTGCAACCGCTCCTTAGGCTTACAGCTTTTACATCTGTGTATCCTCTTATCAGCAGGCACAGAGGTTTGCTCATAATGGTTTGTACCTAGCAGGCACTCAGCTGTGTAAGCTATCCACCTGGTGGGTCAGTGATAATAAGATCCATATCAAAGATCCATCATCCAACCTTAATGTTTTAAAACTTGTTTTGCTGCTGAGCTTCTCTCTGATGAGCCTTCCAAAGGTAACATGGAAGCAAATTCACTGTCTGACCTAAAACAGGAACTTGTCTTTTTTCCTGTACTTTGTTCTAACCCAAGAGCACTGCCAGCACTCAATAAATAATAAATTACGGTCATATAATTACAGCTTTTATGCATCCAGGTCATGTTATATTGACTTCATATTTGAAGCAAAATTTTCTAGCACTTAAGAAGAAAGCAGTTAGGGATAAAAGGCAAACATAAGCCAAGTGATGGTCTAAGAAAGAAATGGCAATTTTTATGTCTGCTTCAGAAGAGCTGAATCAGGCAAGGAAAATAGAAATGAAACCAAGCCAGCTGAATACCTCATAGCAGGGAATGGGAAAGCAACACAAGGGCATTCTGGATCTATAGCATTACCTCACTGTCGTCCACCAAACAGTATGACCTAACTGCTTCTGGCTCCTCCAAGAAACACTTTCAGTGAGAGAGACAGATGACCTAATAAAAGGTACAATCTCAAAGTCAGGTAGCCAGGTAGAGGATCTAGCCTGGAGTCTTGAAAACAGCTCTGAATGTAGGACTTGTCCAGAAACTAGAGGGCATGAGACAGGAGGAAGCCCAGCAGGGAAGGATATCCCTTCACTGGTGAGAAGAGAAACATCATTAGCTCAAGAATACTAGGGCAGAATTGATTCCAGGGCACATCCCTGGAAGCAGGCAGAGTTCTGTCAGTAGACGGCGTTGCCTTGATGGTGCTAGGATGCGGAGGTTCAACACAGAGTCAGCCAGTGCAGCCAGCCAACATAACACCTGCCATGTGACAAGCACAGCCCTAAGCATGAGGTCAAGGCCTCTGTTTTCAGAGAGCTTTCATTGCGACAGAGGGAGACAGATAATAAGCACGTTCGAAAAAGGAGATGTCAAATAGTTATACATCGTATAAAGAAAATAAAACTGTGCTGAAAGAGAGAGTGCCTGATGGGCCACCTTAGATTGCAAGGTCAGAGAAAAGCTCAAAGGAGGTGACATATTAGGTGAGTCCTTAATGACAAGAATCAGCCCTGGAAAATTCTAGGAACCTGCACCCCTAGAGGGAAGAACAATTGGGGCAGATGCAAGGAGCATCTTGTGTTTGAGCATAAGAAAGACTCCCAGTGTTTGTGGACTTTACAAAGCAAGAGCGAAAGTGGTAGGAGATGAGCTCAGAGAGAAAAAAAGAAGCAGATCACACAGGGTACTGATGGCCTTGGACGGGGATTTGGAATTCATTCTAAATACTTCGAAGCCACTGGAAATACTTGAGCAAATAAGTATCAATACCATCAACTCCTCAGGTCCTATTTCCCAAGATGACAGTTTCATTTGCAAAAGGTGGACAGAGAGATGTGTGCTTTGCTGCCACTCTCAAACTTTGTGGGGGGATCTGGGGTTGAGCATAGTTGGGGGCTGGTGATGGAATCAACACCAGTGGGGCTCAGAGAAACCTGTGCTGTTGTTGTGGGGAAGGAAATCAACTTGCCGGAACTCTACTCCACCAGTTGCCAGAGCCCTATCAGTACCCTGGGCCTTTCAGAGCCCCCTGCTTGCGTCTCTGCTGAGCTCTCATTAGACTGTGCGCTTTATGAAGCAAGCAGTGTATTCATTGACTCCTTTGTCCCCCCAGCGTACTGCACAGTGATGCACTTGATAAGTGTCCCGCAGTTGCTTAGAATTCAAAGCAAACAGAAAATGTGCAGTTGATACTACTCATCTTGCCCTGCTTCTAGAAATGCCAGCAAGCTTCATGGGGAGGGAGCTGACTATGGGCCCAAGATTTACTGAGTTCACCATTTTAACAGATAGGTTGAAGTCCGCTGCTTTAGCCATCTGTAATTTTACTAGAATCTATTTTTGCTAGACTATTGCAAGCCATGAGACTCAAGTCTGACCCCCTTCTGAATTAAAACTATACTCATTGGTCTTCGTTTATTGACATCTAAAAGACAATCCCACCTCCTAAATTCTTCTTCTTGCATGGTATATGTAAATGACTAAGCACAAAGGAATAATCTGACAAGAGAAAAATGAATATCACACTTACATATCCGTATTCCAAATCCCAGCACCAGCAGTAATTGCAAAACCTCACAAAACATGCTCGGAGAAAATCCCCAATGAGAATTGTGACATAGGTGGTCAGAACATCAGAAACGGTCAGCCGCACAAATTCCTGTTGAGATATTATCTGTATTAAAAGGAGCATTTCTCCCTTCAAATGGTCCTAATGTTAACATCGAATTTGTCATGCTTTCTAAATAGTATTAACTTGAAAACTGCAACTAATGGTAAAGAAACTAGTTAGGCATATCTAGCAAGTAAAAAATGTTTCACCCCTATTTTATTAGTCTAAAAATAATTATTTCCTGCGCCAAAACCACTGTATCAGAAGTCTTCCTACTGAGAAACTTTTATAAGCATGACACGAGAACACAAAACAGGAAAATAATGACAACACAGAAGTTGAAAACTTGAATCTGGCAAACAGCAGATAATAAAATAAATAAAATAAATTTATTTATAAAATAAATTTTTTATTTATAAAATTAAAAGACAAGCTTGGAAAAAGTACTTGTGGCTTATATGATGAAGAACTAGTTCTTCTAACACATAAAAAACTTTTACAAATCAGTACAATAGATGGGCAATTCAATAAGGAAAAAAATGGCAAATAGCACAAATAAGAAAGAAGAAAATATACAGTTAATTAAAACATTCAAAAATACTTAAATCCCACATTATAAAAATACAATTAAAACAATGAGTTGTTGCTCCACAGAGTGATAAATATTTTAAAATCCATGCTTTTCCATATTGGTGAGAGTGTGGTGAAATAGGCACTGTTGTAAACTGACAGAAGGGAAAGTTAGACTGGTGCAACATTTGTGGGGGGGGGGGAACGTTTGTGAAGATCCATCACATTTTAAAGTGTGTGGAATTTGATTAGGAAAATCCACTTCTAGAAATGTATCCTATGGCGGTATTAGCACAAATGTCCAAATCTATACATATAATTATGAAAGCATTGTTTCTCCTAGATCAAAATTGGAAGCAATTCAAATATACTCAAGAGGAAATTAATTAAATAAAAATGGGTGTCCACACCACAGAATATTGTGAGCTCTTAAACAAAGTGCTATTGTGATTACGGCTGCACAACAATGTGAACATATACCAAAAACCACTGAATTGTGTACTTTAAATGGGTGATATGTTTGGTATGTGAACTATATCTCAATAAACTTGCTTAAAAAGTCCTCAGATGCTATGCTCTGATAAGAAATGGATTGTTAAAAATTTACAAAATAGGATACGTAGCATGAACCCACTTGTTAACAAATCCTACGCATATATACATGCATGTATATATGTATATGCATAACATGTATATGTATAGAAAAGGTCTGGAAAATTACAAACTTTTTACCTCAGTGGTGTGGACTTGAAGTTACGTGCAAAATGTGTATGTTGTGGGTTAGAGGGGAAGTTCACTATTTCCTCATGGAACTTATAACAATAGGCAATAAATATAAGAGTAGACATATAATTATAAATTTTCATTATGATCGTTCTCTTCTGCTCTTTCCTTTCTGCTCCTTCCCAATAATTCGTGCCCTAAGATTGAAGACACGGAATATCTAATAAGACATATTTTTCCAGAAATACAGTGTTCTTCTATAATAAAAGAAGTCTTCTGGTTTTTATTTCCAGCTACCTATATAATCTCACCTCTAAAATAACTAGTGAGAAAGAATTACATCATAGGGCAAGGCCCATTTGACTAGCAGTTATCTGGTTAATTTCCAGTCCCATAATTCAGAGCAGTGCTTCCTAAACTCCAAGGAGTCGTGTACCACCTTCACGATTCTTGCCATGTCCAAGTACCATCTGAAATATTATTTACCTAATATTTCTTTTAACTTTAATATACTTTATTTTTAAAAAATAACTCCTGCTATTGTAAATAGGTGTATAACATCCACCATAAACAGTAGTTAACTATAATATAAGTATATTAAAAGCTAAAAAATATATACTGAAAACTTTAAACTATAAATGTAAAAAAATTATCTTGGCATTAGTTCCCATCAAAAGTAGTGCCTGTGAGCCAGTAGTATATTTTGGGAAGTGCTATCAAAGAACAGGAGTGGAGATGGAAAAGAATGAAACAGGAAAGGAGAGAAAGAAAACCTTTACCCAGGAGAGTGTTAAAAGCTGTCCCTACTGGGGCAACTGGGTCTTGATTCTTCTGGGGACCCGCTGAGTAGCCATATAGAATAAGTCTCAGATCTGTCCACCCAAGAGACAGAAGAGGGGAGTATTGATCCACCAGCTCCCATTCCCATCAGTCAGGGATGGCCCCATGTGGTATTAACGTCTCACTTGGTGACAGCAGGGAAGCAGGATAAAGGTGAGAATCTGTATACAACTCAGTTGAGATACTGTCTTGTAACAGCTGCATGCAGTCGTTTGCTGCAGCAACAGCTGGAGTACAAAGGTGAGTGTGAGGCATAATCCATATGTCTGTATAATCTGATTCCTGTCTAGCTCTCCATATTTTTCCTTGTCTTCTCTACTCCAGTCCCACTGGCTTTCTTTCATACCCTCAAACTGCATACTTCTTTAGGCCACAGGGTCTTTACATGTGGTCTTCATGCTACTCAATCTTACTTCACCTCTTGACTCAGTTTACACCAACTATTACGCATCACTACAGCATCACTAACTTAGGGAAGTCCCTCACCTCGATGACTAGGGGCAAGCTTCTCTGACTGCATGCATTGCATTCTTGTAGTGCTTTGTTGCCATTGTAAATTTGCAAATGTTGTATAATTATTTAATTAATGGCTTTGTTCCCAAGAGATTGTAATTGTCACAAGGGCAGAGACCAGGTCCACCTTTGTTCCGCATTGCACCTCCAGTATCTAGCACAACACCTGACACTTAGCCTGCACTCAATAAATACGGAGTGAGCGACTGAGTGATAGTAAATTCCTGCGGTTATCTCTGAACATAACTTTCCTCTTCCCTACTCTTATTCTCCTTTTCATTCCCCAGGCAATTTGAGTTCAGATTCTAATAACTAGCATGAATTAGAAGTAGGCTGTGAGGGATATTTTTAGGTTTCCACCACCAGGTTGGGAAGACTTCCTCAGTGAGAAAATATTTCAGAGTGGTTTTGAAGTCCTCCACATCCTCCTAAGCACCCTCATCCCAATGGTTGAAATACAATATTTTTCCTAAGCAATGTCCTAACTTTCACATAAAATAGCAGAAGAGGATTCAAACATTATATTAAAATGTAAAAATATTTATTAACATACCACAGAAGGGATACACTGCTTTATAAGAAAGGAAATTCCAAAACTGGTGGTCCAGCCCACCAAGGGAACGTCATCCAATTCCAGTTCCTAGCGTGCTAGTCAGGATGGGAGCAAGGCCTCCACACAGGCCTTCTGCAGAGCACTGCACTCCACACCTCACACTTCACTCTCCTGACATGTATTTGACCAGCAAACCTAAGAGGCTCATTAGCAAGTCAAGGGAAAATAATAGAGACGGGGCATCACAAAGGGCCACAGACAGCAGATATTCCATGGCAGGAGTCTGGGAGTATGTGTTGATGCTAATTACGTTTCTGGAGGACGGTTCAGCACTATGCAGAAGGACACAAACTCTAATCAGACTTTGTAGGTAAAATCTGGGCTCCTGTCATTGACTTTCTTGAAGGTCTCGAGCAAATTATTTTACCTTTCTAAGTCACAGTCTCCTCATCTATAAAATGGGGATAATGATATAACTTATCTCAGAGGGTAATTTAAAAATTCAAGGAGGTAATGCTTGGCACACAAGAAGCATTCGATAAATGTGAGCTATTACTGTCACTGTTGTCTGCTTTCTCTCCTTTGCCAAAATGCAGACCTAAGTATATAGCTTCAAAGAGCGGTCTCCCAAGAATGGCTCTGCTGCCTACCTATCAAATGTCACTGGAGATGAGACTAAGTGACTACATCTTGAGATTCCCTGGAGAGATAAAGGAGCCACCAAATTCCTATATTCAAATTCAAAGAGAGATTAAGTCCCACAGTATCCTTGAGGAAAAACAGAGCAGAGGGCATCCATGGAGAAGAAGAGAAAATATCTGGAATGTTCTCATAGAACAATGAACAAGTCTTTGGGGGTATATCTCCAACATTCCATGCAAAGCAGCTGCCTTTTACTATTTCTTCTGGAATCACTTTGTTTTAAAAGTGGGTAAAATAAATGTTTCAGAACCACAGCCCTTCCCTCCTGCCGCTCCTGCAGACTTTCCCACAAGCGCTGAATGTTCATTTAGAGAAGGGAAGGCGAAAGAGAAAAGGGAAACCCAACTACAAATGGCAGTAAGAAAAGATGATGAAGCAAGGAAAACCACTAGAGACAGGATTTAAAAAAAAAAAAAAAAAGGACAAGATAAGCAGCATGGTACAAGGGCTCCCAAGAAGAAGAATTAAATAATTTTTTCTTTATTTTAATTCAGTGTGTGTGGGAGCATCCCAGAAGCTTCTGCATAATCAGAAAATAAGTATTCTAGATTGCATGACGTTCATGTCTAATTAATTGCTGCCTCTGCCTCAGAAGTGAGCAGCTTCCACCTTATTCTTTACAGATAGTTCTATTAATCTTTTTTTTTTTATTTTTATTAGTGAAATATTACTCAACACAATTTAATCTGCTGTAATTTTATTTTATTTGTTTATTTATTTTTGGCTGTGTTGGGTCTTTGTTGCTGTGTGTGGGCTTTCTCTAGTTGCAGGGAGCAGGGGCTTCTCTTGTTGCAGAGCACAGGCTCTAGGTGCACGGGCGTCAGTAGTTGCAGCATGTGGGCTCAGTAGTTGCGGCACATGGGCCCTAGAGTATGCGGGCTTCAGTAGTTATGGCACGCAGGTTCAGTAGTTGTGGTGCAGGCTCTAGAGCACAGGCTCAGCAGCTGTGGCACACGGGCCCAGTTGCTCCGCAGCATGTGGGATCCTCCCGGACCAGGGATCGAACCCGTGTACCCGGCATTGGCAGGAGGATTCTTAACCACTGCACCACCAGGGAAGCCCCAGTTCTATTAATCTTGTTTAACAGGTGTTTGCCTGGTAAAGGGTAGGTTGCTTAGCCCTCATGCCGGTCTGCATTCTGGGATGTACATAAGAGAATATCTCAAACTCTTTGAGTTTGTGAAAACTACACTTTATATTTTTTCACTTCTCTCAACTCTTGCTGAAGATTTAGGGAGCAGCCTAGATGTGATAAAACAGACTTGTGTTAAGTGCCGTGACCAGATTTTGCTTCAAGGAGTTTTAAAACATGGAAACCCATATACTCCTGTGTATTCACTTCCTATTGCTGCTGTAAGAAATTACCACAAAATTAGTGCCTTAAAACAACATAAACATAAACCGTTCTGGAGTTCAGAAGCCTAAAATCAAGGTGCAGGCATCAGGGCGAAATCTGTGTCCTTGCCTTTTCCAGCTTTCAGAGGCCACCTGCATTCCTTGGCTCATGGACCCCTTCCTCCACCTTTAAAGCGCATCTCTCCAACCTCTGGTTCCACTGTCACAGCCAGTTTTTCTGACTGACTCGTCTCCCATTTATAAGTATGTGTGATTTTGTTAGGCTCACCCACATAATCCAAGATATTTTTCCTATCCCCAGATCTTTAACTTAATCACATTGGTAAAGTCCATTTTACTATGTAAGGTAACATATTCACAGTTTCCAGGGATTAGAACATGGACGTTTTTGAGGGGTTATTATTCTGTCTACCACACTGTGTATCACAAGCATCTCTCTACCAAGTGCAGGCAGGTTTCATTTCATTTATTATTGCATACATAGTATGTTCCTGTAACCGTGTATGAAATGTGCGTGTCTGAAAATCAAGTATTTAATAACATGTAACTGGAAAGGGAAGGGTTTATGTGGTCCCTAAAAGCCTAAAAAATAAAATAGAATCCTTACTTATATCATACATTTTGGACTTGGTCTTCAGTGATGTCTGTCTAGCATTATATACATTTTCCTTACTTTTTCCCACAATTGAAATCACAGATGAGTGGCTTAAGTCAGATGAGTATCTGAAGCTGAGGACATCTAATGATATCTGTATTTGTTTAAATTAGTTTCATAAGACTAATGCTAACTTTCAATTTTCCATCTATCTTACAAAAAAATAAGTACACAGTAAAAAATTATTTCAAATAATTTCCCAAAGACCACATTACTGCTGAAACTGAACTGTTGTCTGACAGACAGAAGTACTATGACATATTTTAAAATGTCTGTCCATCAAGGATGAACCAAAGTCCAAAATCAGTTTATGAAGTGCACGTGAGGAATGTCAATTCTAATGAGATAAAATTAAAGGCTTTTCAAAATATAAATTGGATTTGTATTGAAATAAGAGACCTGAAGTAGGTTTTTTGTTTTTTTTGGTTTGGTTTCCCTTTATTGAACAGAAAGCCATATGAAACATTATCTCTTTTATCTGCTAAAATACCACTAGTCTTGGACTGGGGTCATTTATACAGTCATCTGAAAACAACAAACCTAAAATAGTATTTCCTTTCATGTTTAAGGGGCAATTATTTGACAAAAATTAACATTATTGAAATGAGTATTAGTGCATGCTCCCAAAAGAATCTTTTCTTTTTTTATGGAAAAAAGGTAACACTAACTAGAGTTCCACTTAAATATTTACTTGGGTTGTATCTAAACCTGGGTGTTTTATTATAACACAGATAGATAGTAAACGTTTCCTCAAACCATTTTAAAATATCCTTCCTTTACATGCAACTGTAAAAGGGGTGTAAATGTACTACTTACCTGAATGAATGCATGTGAGGACTACAAGAGATAATATATATGAAATTCACAGCCAGCATATGGTGAACAGTCAATAAGCCTCAGCTATTTTCATTAATAAGCAATAAAAAACAGGCCACGCTATGGAAGAAATAGTGACCCTGCTCTTTTTTAATCCATTAACTGTTATGTACTTCTGTTTGTGATATTACCTGCCCCACCATTGTTTCCCAGCAGGGTCCTCGAGGTACATCTGCAGGGTGCACAAAAAAGGGTGGCCCAGTGGTATTTCCAGTGAGTGATGCATTGTAGGCCTTGATCATGTTGGCTTCCCATAGGGTAATATTGGCCTTTACTAGCTTCTCCTCTTCAATCTAGAAAGCAGAGTAATGGAAACAAAAGTGAAGACAACAGAGATTTCAAAGGCATTTCTGGCAATCTTGAGACTGGGAATCTAACAACATGCTGATGGCAAGGACAATCCAGACACAAGATTTACCTTGTTGTTAATCTCATCCATCAAGGCAAGAATAAATACATACAAGTTGCCTAAAAGAAGAGCAAAAATGCGTCCCAGGAGCCATTTCAGAGCGATGAGGGGATGGTAGTCTTCCAATTCAGCAAATAAGTCAAACAATGTTGGACAGAACATCCCCAGGAGGGACATGACCATGTTCATCTACAAGAAGACACAAGGGGTGAACCAAGTTAATGGTGTTTAAAAATTATTATTGCTTTCCTCCAAATTTGCAAGATGCTAGCTAGATTCCTTTGATATTTTATAAGACTAAAATTATTTCATGCATTTTTAAAATTTGATCTTATTAAAACAAAAGACAATATTCAACTCATATTTTCAAGATGTACATGTGCGTGAGCTTGTGGACGTGCCAGTAATAATAGTGTTTCCTAGTATAATGAGGGATGCGATTTACATTACTTTCTATGCAGAGAACACTTACTGTTATACATGGTAACTGATTCTGCACTTCACAACAAGATTTCCAAAGGAAATGGAAAATGATCTGCTTGAGGAATGAGGTCCAAACTGGAAATACTAATTTGGCAATCATCAGCACATGGGCTAGTTTAATCAGTTAGAATGGATGAATTCCTTGAGATGGGCCCAGGACTAAATACTGAGTTTGCAGGAATGCAAACTATAAGGGGCAAAAAAAAAAAAAGAAAGAAAGAAAGAAAATGGAATCGACTTTATCAAAGAAAACAGAAAGAACGTTCAGAAAAAACAAAAGGAGAATACATGGCATAATGTCATCAAAGCCAAGGCAGAAAAGTTTCAAAAATGAAGAACTGGCTCATAATGCCAAAGGTAAGAGAATTATGAAAGAGAGAAAGAGAGAGAGAATGAAAATATGACAAGCTGGAAATTTGTGGCCCTTATCTCCAGATTGATTGGTGCACTTATGATTATATTATTAGGCTAAATTAAGTCAAGGAAAAGAATACAGAGCATGTACTACTTTTATAACGGGGGAAAAAAAACCTTTAAATAAAGTTTTAAAAAAGGTTCCAGGTGACTCTGGCAATGTCTTTGCCTGAATACTTGGCTCAAACTGTCACTGTTGAACATTTCCCATTTCCCCCCGGTAGACTCCATGTTTTGAATGATTAGAACTACCAAACTATATTTAGAAAATAATTGTCAATATGTTTTTCCCTTTTGACTAAGAACATTGTATAAGTATGACCAGCAGGAGCTAAAAGTCAGCATGACATAATATAAAATCAGCATGATATAATTTCAGCCTAAAGTAAAAACTTGGCAGAGCTATGCAATCTTATATAAGGTAAATTTAAATTCTGTTTCATCAAGTTTGTAAAGTTTCTCATGAATCCCCATTATTACCTTTGTTGGCCCCTAGGAATCAGGGGTCCCCTAAGATGGATATTAAACATGTACTTACAAAGAGTGACCCTTTTGATGATAATCAATTATCCCTCCTTTTCTGTGGTTTATTAATACAAAAATATGATCAGTACAAACCACGGACCAAAGTGGCATGATAATTTTGCCTATAAATGCTATCATAACTGCAAGGATAATTTTGAAAGCAAACTTAGTAATGCTTTGAGGTTCCCCTTTGTTTTCAATAAATAAAATAACTCCACCTAATGACTCTCTGTTTTACAGGTTTTCATGAAATGTCTATGTCATCATAGTATCTTAAATGTATGGTCTCCCATCTTCAGTGTTACTGCTTCTGAGATACGTAGAAAGTTTTTGTTTGGAGCCTTTTGTTGTAAGTAGGTTATACCATTTTCTGTGCAAGATTTTTCTAGGAAATTCTATGCATATGAAGACTTCATAATCTGTTTGGTCTACAAGACTCTGCAGAAGTTTCAGTGTGGGAAATCTACACATCCCACCGCCTAAATCTCCACACACTGAAAATGCCCAAGTTCAAAATGATGCCACATTGTATTCTAGAACATTTTATGAAAGGGAACAGACCCAAGAAACAACACATGACCAGTGATTTCCTGATTCTAAATATCTACCTCTGACCTCTTTTCTTGGACCTGCTAAATGACAGATACCCTGAAGACAAATTGCAATCATAATATTTAATTCCTGTCAAAGAGCTGGCCTTCCTCATTTGAATAGCATTTGGAGGGGGAGGTAATAGGGTAAGGAGAGGAGGTGGAGCAGTTAGGCTGCTAGTGAAAAACAGACAGAGGCCCAGTCTTGCCCAAAGTGGGGGAGGCAATCTGAATGTTTCCAGTGAAATAAACATAAGAACCCAGGGCTTTATCATTGCTGCTTCAAAGAATTCAGGGGACAATTGGATCTTTCAAAGATAGATGCAGGATCTACAGAGAAAGCAACATAGGGTCATGGAAAGAGTGTTGAGCTTGAAATCAAGATTCCTAAATTTTAACTCTCATTGTTCTCCATGGTTCTGAGACCATGAACACATCACCTAATCTGAGATTCATTATCTCTGTCTATAAAACGTACTGGTTGGAATATGTGCTCTAATCTCTCTTCCAACTCTACCTTTCCCTAATGTCACAAAGTGAAAAAGAGACAGTAGACAGATTTGGAAGTAAGGCTGGAATAGGGACATGTGTGCCGAGGTTGGTTCACTCTCAGGTCAGGATGACAGAGATAGGTAGAGTGGCCGTATTTCATGTCCCAACACTGAAGCACAACCCACAAAATCTCAAATGTCAGATTCTAAGCACATAAAAAGCATGCAGAGACGAACTTCATTTTTTTCCCACCACCCAAGGGTGTCAGGATCTTGCTGCGCAAATTCCTGGGATCGCTTCACAGCCCAAAAGATGAGGTATCCACTCCCGCCAAGTGTTAGAAACACGAAGAAGTTAGCAAGAAACCTCAGGAATCTGATCAAGTGGACGTTTTCTTCTACTTGGGCTGCTCTTTCTTCTATTATAGCTTCCTGTACCCAGGCAAAACAGAAAAAAAAAAGAAATATTTGAGCTACAAAAAGTATCATGAACTCAGGAATTATTTCTGCCAACATCAGAAAGTGAGGAATGAAAATGTAAACTGAATCTGGGATTCCACAAACCAGGTGAATACTGCCAGCAAGTGAGAAAAAGTAAGAGAAAGAAGGAAGAATTCTTACAAACAAACTCTGGTTGACCTAATATTTACTAAGATAGTCTTCATTCTAAAGTCTCTTCTAGTACGGTTTTTTAAAACAACTACAAAATAATACTTTAGAGTCATTTAAAATATTGGGCTAAAGTATTCCTGTAAATAATTAGCGAGCATTGTTCTATTATTTGAAATATCTGATTCTGATTACTAATGGTTGGCTGTTTCAAGCCAATGGCATTGTTTTATTACCAAATTTAGAGAGAAGTAGTGCTGTCATGGGTCATCAATCATTTTCCAGTCATAATCAGAACCCTGCCCAGATCCTGGCAGGAAGAAATGATGAGTTAATCTTTCTTTTAATTGTCAAGATACTTTGCTACCTAGACCATTTGGAACAGCTCCAATTTTACTCTTAGAAATACCAAGAAAAGGCTCTTGAAGTTGGTGTCTTTACCTTAAAGTTCATCGTGATAGAATTGAACTTGTTGTCTGCTGTTTCAGGATTGCCAATCAGGTAGTCCCAGCTGGTGAACACCTTCCAGCTGAAGTTGAAAGTGTTGTCGTCACCACCTCCGTCATCACCAATATTTTTGGTCATCCTATACAAACAGGAAGTTTAATCCAGCAGCCAGAATACAAGCAGAAAGGGAGAGGTTAGAGAATAGCAAAACATCATAATTATAGGGAAATTGGAGAAGCAATATCTAAAAGACATATACTTTCAAACAAGTTTGTTCTAATAACCAGAAAATAAAAGTTTATTCAAAAAATTTTTTTTGTTTTAATTTTTTAAGCTGTTCATTTTCCAGGCCTTCAAGATTAAGACTACTAACCATTGATGATTTTAACAATTAAACAGGTTATATAAAATTACGTATTTTTTATTCGTTTTCCTAAACTGTTTTCCTAGGGTCATATACTAGGCTCTGAAACTTTTGTGGGATAAGGATCTCTTTAGAAATCTGATGAAAACCACCAGGACCCTCATCAGGAAAAACATATGCATAGACTCTTAAACTGTTGTACACAATTTTAGTTGGTTTCCAGACCCCGTGAAGCCTAGGGATGGATTAACCCAGGTCAGAAAAGGAAACTCCTTCACAGATTTCAATTCCCCTTAGAATCTCCTTCCAAAGAGTGATTACACTGAATGCATGGAATTTTTCCATACTCGACAACTCTTGACCAAAAATCAAGATTTTTATACAACTTTAATAGCAAGTGGTTACATATATTCTAATCAGTGATGTTTTAATTTTTTTTTTTTTTTTTTTTTGCTTGGGCAGTTTAAAGTACATTTACTTACTTCAGTGGTTAAAGATCTATATTCCACTTACTCCATTTCCTTTTTTTCCCCTACTACTATAAAGAGCAAAATTAAAATTTTATATGATATATATTATAAAATGGTCCCATAAGGTTTTAGTTTTTTAAATATTACAGTGATATGGAACTGAAAAAAGAAAGGAGTACAATGACATAAAGCTGACAATGCAGTCTGGCAGGTATCTCTAAGGTCATCTAAATTCCCCCACTGTTTAGTCCTATTCCTTACAGAGGTTTATATATTTCAGATGGGCTAACGTGTTTGAAAAACAACCAAAAATAATTACTCCTTACATCAATCTACCACTTTACCCTTTGCAAATGGTATTGATGTGTATTATCATATTTGTCCTTCTCAAAAACTTAACAAGAGGTCGCAGTAGTTAATATTATTCTCTTTTTACAGTTGGGGAAGCTGAAGGATAAAATTATGAAGTGATTTGCTGGCCATTATACAGAAGTAAACCACAGGGGTGGGTCAAGGGCTTAGGTTTTCTGACTTCACTCTGGTACCCAAGCAAGGACACCATGAGATATGTTGAACCATACAAAGTACCTTTTTGTAGGTCAAAAAGGGTTGAAATCAAACATTTCCAATGGTTTAACCTAGGGAGAAAATGATTTTTTTGATTAAGATGCCATCACCCATTTTTGCACTGTCACTGAGCAAAGGGCAGGGCCTCAAGTAAAACTGACCACTTGACAGATAAGTCTTGAATGGAGCTTTATCACAGGCAAGATTCTGTAGCTGTAGACAGCCTTCCAGAGAAGGGAGCTCTAGCCAGACAAGCAAACAGGGAACATCTAGCATGTGGGAATTGACAAGAAAGGGAGTGAAATACTAAAAGGAGTAAGGAAGGATATTGAAGACAACCTCTGCTAACAACACATTTTTACTAAGAGATGGCCCTGATAGCTATAAAATATTTCATGTACAGCTCCATTCCTTGTCTGTAGAGAAAAAAAGTGTACATACTTAAAAAAAAATTCCTCCTTTTTCAAGGGGGTTATATTTTTGAACAACTATATCTTTGAGAAACTACCTCAACATATAATTTGCAAGGAATGAAGGAAGGAAAGAGTGGAGGAAGGAAGGGTGACCAATGGTCTTGCTTTGCCAGGGACTCAGTAGGTTTCCAGGGCACAAGACTTTCAATGCTAAAGCCAGGAGATTCCTGGGTCAACAAAGTTAGTCAACCTAACTTAAAACCTCAAAGTTCTTTCTTGGATATCTATCTAATTTTCCTTCCAATTTCCCTATTAATTAATCAAATATAGATATTTGCTTCCCTTTTATGGATGAGGATGCTGAAGACAAAGAACATGGGCAAGAGGACAAAGTCCACCAGTTGCCTAGTTGATTTCAGCATTCAATTTTAGTTTCCCTTGATTTGAGTCATGTATCCCATAAAGCCACTCATGTTTATTCCAAGAATGTATCTGTTTGGGGCGAGTGGTGGGGGAAAGAGATGATACAGGATTCTGAACAATCATTTATATCTCATCAGTTGTTCTTCTACCAAGCCTTGCCCCCAGGGCTAGGAGTTGGGTAGGAGTCATAAATCGCTTTGGAATTGTCTTCCCATATAGGCCAGTGAGCTTAAACTACTTGCCAATCTGGTAATGAACAACCAAAGGTCCCCTGCCAGAGGGAGGGACCAAAATCAGGCTGGTTTGGGTGGCATAACATGGATGACTTTGAGGGGGAAAATGTAGAATTTGTGCCCTACAGCTATCCTAAATGGCATCTTTGAGCTAATAGGAAAAGCTGCCATTTCCTGTAGAGCTGCACTAGCTAATAAGTTTGCCACCAGCAATATGTGGTTACTGAGCACTTGAAATGCAACTAGTGTGAAATATACATAAGATTTCAAAGACTTAGTACCAAAAAAAGACAGATAATATCTCAATAATAATTTTAGATTGATTATATGTTGAAGGAATACTTTTGATATATTGAGTTAAATAAAATATATTATTAAAATATATTCCACCTATGTATTTGTTTAATATAGTTACTGGAATATTTTAAATTATATGTACCTTGTCTTACAGCTCTTTGCATAATGCTGTTCTAGATGCTTTACACTCATCTGCCAGAAAATTATTATAATAAATGTGCAAATCTATTAATGTATAACTACATAACCCTATGTGACTACCCTACTGCTGGGGCTATCATATGACCTCAATTCCTACCATGTTGGCTTTGTTTGGTTTTTCAATAAGCCTATGAATTACAATCCTAATAAAACAGTCAACATTTGTCAATCACCTTATGCCAGCCATGTTCTAAGTGTTTGTATGTACTGACTCATTTTGTGCTCATAGCCATCCTAACATCAAGGTGTTATTACACCTCTATTAGAAACAGGAAAATAGAGCAGTTGAACAATTTGTCAAAGTTCTTTTAGAACGGGCTAGAGCTGGTATTTGATTCCATGAAGAATGGCTCAAGAGCCCACTAGGGTATGTAGCCTCTGCACAGTCACTAAAAGAAGCTGAGGATTTGGACATCCATAGACATGCTTCCTCAGTGACTATGGAGACTAAAGGACCAACATGGAAACGATACTCACAAGGCCTCTGTAATGTAACTGTACCCTTGACTTTAGTCTTGCCAAATCAAAATGGCCAAAAGACTAGAAATATCTTAGATTTTTTGGACTGTGGTAGTACTTTATCAGGTAGACAGATACTTTACATACTTAGGGTCTCTGATTACACTTGGACAAGTAGATAAAGATTTTGGATATGGGATCTCCATTAAGGCCTTTTTCAAGTCCTGAAAGGGCTTAAAAACTAAGCGTAATAGTTTTCTCTGGAGGAACCAATAAGTTTGGCAGGGGACAGGACACAAAGCATGCCATAGACTGTTCCAGAAAGCTCCTGCTCAAGAGGACTTGGACCCTCAGGTAGAGGTCCCTCCCTGCAATGAAGCAAAAGGCCAATTCACCTTGTGCATAGTTAAATAGAAGGGTGGAGACTTTAATTGAGATGTTTCAACACCTGCTAAACTGGTTCAGAAAAGTAGCTAAAGGATGGATTATTCATATTATTTATAGTCCTAAATGACTGTGCTAGGTTTCTGCAGTGTCTTCAAGTGAGGTTTTAAAAATATATTTCAGACAGGGAGAAAAAATGAGCTGCACTTTCATCAGTTCCCCAATGAAATTCTTTACCATGCTCTAATAAATCTTCTTCAAAAATAAAACATGACTATATAGTTGATCATGATGGTCTCGTTGAGGGCTATTTGTTTTTGCTATATTACACAGCTGAAATTTTTTGGATGAGTGATTATTCTGGGTTTGTTTGTTTGTTTTAATGAACAGAGAACAACAGATTCTATCTATTGAGCTGATTCTGCAAGTCACAAACCTTTCTGTATGCAAAAAGAGGGGTCAGCAGCTGTTTCCCTGTCTTGTTTGAAACATTGATTCACACCTTAAAGTACAAAAAAGCACAATTTTAAAATATGCTCAACCACAGGGTAGGCATGCAACCATCACTGTGACCCAGTGAGATGATCAAAGTCCTGCACTTGTGTTCAACCCTTTTGTTTGGGAGATGTAATAGTCTAACATTAGTGTAGGTATTAAAACCACATTTTATCTCTTAAATACTCTGCATTCTCTAGACATGAAACAGAAAAAAAGAAAATCCAGTTTTCAAATTAATTTTTCCATTTGATTCCAGAAATCATTGTTTGCTTCCCAAGAGACCAATGAAACTTACGCTTTAAGGACAACCAGAAAGCTGTATCCAATGCACATGATCCCCACCAGAAAATAGGATAGTGGCAGTCTGAAATTCATCCATCCAATTGTTCGTTTATTGTCGTAATAGCCATAAAAGAGGACAGAATATTGAGCCAATCCCTAAAATCCAACAACAAAGCGACTTAACAGATGCTGTGAAGAGCAACTCAAAGAAAAAAGATCGACTTCTAAGAAGAATAACAAAATGACATTAATTTTCAAACTTGGGAGATGGCTCTGCCATGAGCCCTATTGTTTTGCTTCATGGAGTGACTGTTTCAGCTGCCACATTGATTGACAGCCTCTTGGTTTACTTGAAATTCAGGGACTTCTAAATAGGCCAAAATTTTAACCAATTATAGGCTTGCTCAGCTGTGGAGCCATTACCGTGAAATGCCCACTGATTGAAACATCAAAACACACTTCATGGTGTCATTAAATTTATAATTTTAAGAGCCTGCTTAATATTGGATCTGAAACGTGCTTCCTCAAAGTGTCATGGCAGGTTTCCACTTCCAGTCACCGGAGCCATAGTTAGATTGGTTCTCCATAAGCCACAGAGGCCACATTTCAGCTCACACTTAACAAAAACAAGGAGCAGGTGAGATGACATTGGAACCAATATGCACAACCTTCCATTCATCAAGACTATTATCCCCTAACAAGCATGTTTATTCATGAAATTACCTGCTGTTTCCCAAAAATTACCTGCCAGGGTTGTTATCACCGTCTTCCAAAGCCACCTGAGTAACTGCTCTCTATACACAGAACATGGCATATTTTGATGTTGCTTCCCTTATAATAGTCTTCATCTTTCTCTCATTCTCTCATTCACTGTGTTCTTCACTCTCAGCTTGGCAGCATTGTTTCTGTATTACTATATATCTACTTCCCCAGCTTCTCTCTGACTTCATCTCTCTGACAATAACTTAAAACTACTATGCTTTGTGAAGTGAGAAGATAATTGCAGTAATAATATCAATCAATAAATTTTTTTGAGCAGGTAGCATGTGCTGAACACCTTACTTCTTCTTACAGAATCCTCACAAGAACCCTTTTGAAGTGGCTACCGTTGGGGGCAATCGTTTTCCTCTACACTTGTTACTTGCCATGTAGAGAAGAACCATAACTGTAAAACTCCCAGCCCCTCTCCACTGCCTCATACTAACCCCAGGGAGGAGAAACTCATCTGATAGTACAGCATGGATGAGGAATGGGGATGATGTGGGGCACCACTCTTCCTCCTCCTTTGAGATCCCATGCTGTGCTCTGCCCCTGTGAGGGGCATCCTGTCCTGGTCTAGGACTGCTGGGTAGGAAGGTCTGCCTCTGAAGCCCACTTGCCCATAAAAAGATGCCATATTCTTTAATATCAGCTTTAACGATAATAAAGATGGCATGTTGACCTCCATCTGTCTAATCTTTTGTCTTATTTCTGGTTAGCTCACAACCTGGGTCGACAAGGTAGGGGGTGTTATTTACCATCACTTCCCCACCTGAAAAAGACTCAATAGCTCTACACCTATTTTACAGATGAAGAAACTGAGCTTTAAAGAAGTTAAGTAACTTGTCCATGTTCACATAGCTAGTACGTGACAGAGTCTGAACCTGAACGGGGTCTGCCTAATTCAAATCCATATGCTTAACCACTGTGCTATACTGCTTCTCCTATGCTTTCTTTGCCTACCAGGACTTGTATCATACTAATGCCATATCTACCCAGCAAAACAAAGAAACAAGAAGTCCCTGGACCCCAGGATTGGTTCAGAGTGGGTGCCAGGACCTCGTGGAAAGGATCTAGACACCCCTTTTGAAAAGATTTCAAAGGGCCTCATCTTCACATACATAAACATTACAACCTGATTTCTTTTTCTAATTCATAATGACAGTATGGGGATTAAAAGCCACCTCCAAAATAACATGAAAGGAGAAAGTAGATATGTAACAAACATCTAGTGAGCTTGTTAGGTTAGCACAGTAGCTTCTGGGGCAGCTAACTCACCTGGTGTATGTGTCATTCAGCATATGTTCAATGGCTGCACTTAATAAATATTAGATCACAACCAGTGGGGGTAAGAGCTCTTTTTTTGGAATCCTGAATACTTCACAAAGGTTTCTTCAGTTGGTCTATTTCTACATATGCAGTGAAGCATGTAAACAAAAGAGGAGGTACTGTTGAAGTGCACAATTTTTAAAAGCCTTATCCAATCCATCTCAGTAACATAGTGAGGGGTGGTTTTAAATACACTGAAAGGCTTAAAAGAGGTCTTCCCCTCCCCTTCCACCCTGTGGCCCACCACACGCCACACATCTTTCCCTTTCCCTTAAAACTCCAATAGCAGACATCTGGAAGTGACTAAAATAGCAACGACTCCTAGCCTAGCCAAGGTTCCATTCGGTTTCCATGTCAGCGCACATGGCTTTCCCTGCGGGAGCACTCTCCCATCCCAAAATCTGTGACAGAGAAACCACAGTCAGAGCCAAGTTTCAAATGAGCACAGAAAATTCCTGTCCAACTCTAGGTTCCATGCTTGCACATTGTCTACCAAGACTCTAATTTCTGTTTGAATGCTGCAGCTGGTCTAGTCCACAGAAACCGACACACATCTATGAGAATGCTTTCATGATGCAGTTGCTAGGAATCAACTCATGTATTTATTTATCTAACTAACTTTTATCGAGAACTTATTTGCCAAATACTGTACATAGACGGAGTGGGAGACTGGATTACAGAGGCCCCTAGAAAAAGTTCTGCATGCAATGTCCCCTTTGTAAGTATGTGTCACCTGAAATTATATTAGAGTTCCATCCCTTTGGTGTTTCTCACTACAAATAAATACTCACTGTGAAAGACAACATTCTATCCCCACGATGGTAAATGAGTTTCATCATCCTTAGTAAGCCTTTTTAGTTTGTAGTAACTGTCAGACCATTATTTTGAAAAAAAAATCGTGAAGTCAGAACTAATAGGAAAGGAAGCTATAACTTGTGAACTGTGCCTGCTGAGGGTATGTGAAGGGGAAGTAGTACCACACTAGTAGGAGTATATTTCTACTTTTCTCTGAGCTGTTATCAGTCATTTATACCTTAGTGTTAAAGAAAGCTTCAAGTGTGGATGAAAGATAGGGAATGACATCATTTAAATTCTGATACGCTCGGGACATGGGAGAGAAGCAAGGAGTGAGATGGCTAACAACACCCAAAACAAACCTCGACCAACTTTATAAGAATAGCAGCCAGCCTGGCACTTATGTGGTACATGCTGAGATCCAGCCCCCGGCCACCCTCCTTCTCTCCAACCAGACTTGCCAAGTTCCATCTAATGCTTTGCTCGCCTCCGAGTTTCTTTTCCTTTTGCTCCAACCCAGATCTAGAGTTATAAAACTGATGTTACACGGTTCTAAGCTAGGAAGCATGTAGATTACAATGAAGCTGGGCTGAGCCTTCACAGAGCCTCTCATTTTCAGTAGAGGGAATGAACTTCTACCTGTCTATGGGACCCTAGGCAGTGAACTCTGGCCCTCAAAATGCTGTGAAGTAGACAGGTTTTTTTGGTGCCCATCCATGCATAAAAGGCTCAGAGTGGTTGTCTAATATCACACAGGTAGTATGTGGTAGGATTCAAATCCAAGTCTGTCTAAATCCCATGACTCAGTTCTTTTCATTATGCCACACTGCCTTTTTAGCCATGCTGGCTTCTGTAAAGGAAACTTCTGTTTGCCTTTTGTGCCATGATCCGCAACTGACACTAATGGTGGGAATTCTAGATCGTATGCCCAATACCCATTACACATCTCACTCCACTTGGATGTTCCACAAGAACCTTGAACTCAGTATATTTTAAAAGTTCTCCAAGAGAAGCAAGAAGAACTACAATCCTGCAGCCTGTGGAACAAAAACCACATTCACAGAAAGATAGACAAGATGAAAAGGCAGAGGGCTATGTACCAGATGAAGGAACACGACAAAACCCCAGAAAAACAACTAAATGAAATGGAGATAGGCAATCTTCCAGAAAAAGAATTCAGAATAATGATAGTGAAGATGATCCAGGACCTCGGAAAAACAATGGAGGCAAAGATCGAGAAGATGCAAGAAATGTTAACAAAGACCTGGAAGAATTAAAGAACAAACAAACAGAGATGAGCAATACAATAACTGAAATGAAAAATACACTAGAAGGAATCAATAGCAGAATAACTGAGGCAGAAGAATGGATAAGTGACCTGGAAGACAGAATGGTGGAATTCACCGCTGTGGAACAGAATAAAGAAAAAAGAATGAAAAGAAATGAAGACAGCTTAAGAGACCTCTGGGACAACATTAAACACAACAAGATTCGCATTATAGGGGTCCCAGAAGGAGAAGAGAGAGAGAAAGGACCCGAGAAAATATCTGAAGATATTTTATCTTCAGATATCTGAAGATAGTCAAAAACTTCCCTAACATGAGAAAGGAAATAGCCACCCAAGTCCAGGAAGCGCAGAGAGTCCCATACAGGATAAACCCAAGGAGAAACATACCGAGACACATAGTAATCAAATTGGCAAAAATTAAAGACAAAGAAAAATTATTGAAAGCACCAAGGGAAAAATGACAAATAACATACAAGGGAACTCCCATAAGGTTAACAGCTGATTTCTCAGCAGAAACTCTACAAGCCAGAAGGGAGTGGCATGATATACTTAAAGTGATGAAATGGAAGAAACTACAACCAAGATTACTCTACCTGGCAAGGATCTCATTCAGATTTGATGGAGAAATCAAAACCTTTACAGACAGGCAAAAGCTAAGAGAATTCAGCACCACCAAATCAGCTCTACAACAAATGCTAAAGGAACTTCTCTAAGAGGGAAACACAAGAGAAGAAAAGGACCTACAAAAACAAACCCGTAACAATTAAGAAAATGGTAATAGGAACATACATATCGATAATTACCTTAAACGTGAATGGATTAAATGCTCCAACCAAAAGACACAGACTGGCTGAATGTAAACAAAAACAAGACCCATATATAGGCTGTCTACAAGAGACCCACTTCAGACCTAGGGACACAGACAGACTGAAAGTGAGGGGATGGAAAAAGATATTCCATGCAAATGGAAATCAAAAGAAAGCTGGAGTAGCAATACTCATATCAGATAAAATAGACTTTAAAATAAAGAATGTTACAAGAGACAAGGAAGGACACTACATAATGATCAAGGGATCAATCCAAGAAGAAGATATAACAATTATAAATATATATGCGCCCAACATAGGAGCACCTCAATACATAAGGCAACTGCTAACAGCTCTAAAAGAGGAAATTGACAGTAACACAATAATAGTGGGGGACTTTAATAACACCTCACTTACACCAATGGACAGATCATCCAAACAGAAAATTAATAAGGAAACACAAGCTTTAAATGACACAATAGACCAGATAGATTTAATTGATATTTATAGGACATTCCATCCAAAAACAGCAGATTACACTTTCTTCTCAAGTGCACATGGAACATTCTCCAGGATAGATCATATATTGGGTCACAAATCAAGCCTCAGTAAATTTAAGAAAATTGAAATCATATCAAGCATCTTTTCTGACCACAACACTATGAGACTAGATATCACTTACAGGACAAAAACTGTAAAAAACACAAACACATGGAGGCTAAACGAGACGTTACTAAATAACCAGGAGATCACAGAAGAAATCAAAGAGGAAATCAAAAAATACCTAGAGACAAAGGACAATGAAAACACGACAATCCAAAACCTATGGGATGCAGCAAAAGCAGTTCTAAGAGGAAGTTTATAGCTATACAAGCCTACCTCAAGAAACAAGAAAACTCTCAAGTAAACAATCTAACCTTACACGTAAAGGAACTAGAGAAAAAAGAACAAACAAAACCCAAAATTAGCAGAAGGAAAGAAATCATAAAGGTCAGAGCAGAAATAAATGAAATAGAAACAAAGAAAACAATAGCAAAGATCAATAAAACTAAAAGCTGGTTCTTTGAGAAGATAAACAAAATTGATAAACCATTAGCCAGACTCATCAAGAAAAAGAGGAAGAGGACTCAAATCAATAAAATTAAAAATGAAAAAGGAGAAGTTACAACAGGCACCGCAGAAATACAAAGCATCCTAAGAGACGACTATAAGCAACTCTATGCCAATAAAATGGACAACCTGGAAGAAATGGACAAATTCTTAGAAAGGTATAACCTTCCAAGACTGAACCAGGAAAAAACAGAAAATATGAACAGATCAATCACAAGTAATGAAATTGAAACTGTGATTAAAAATCTTCCAACAAACAAAAGTCCAGGACCAGATGGCTTCACAAGTGAATTCTATCAAACATTTAGAGAAGAGCTAACACCCATCCTTTTCAAACTCTTCCAAAAAAATTGCAGAGGAAGGAAAACTCTCAAACTCATTCTATGAGGCCACCATCACCCTGATACCAAAAAAAGACAAAGATACTACAAAAAAAGAAAATTACAGACCAATATCACTGATGAATATAGATGCAAAAATCCTCAGCAAAATACTAGCAAACAGAATCCAACAACACATTAAAAGAATCATACACCATGATCAAGTGGCATTTATCCCGGGGATGCAAGGATTCTTCAATATACGCAAATCAATCAATGTGATACACCATATTAACAAACTGAAGAAGAAAAACCATATGATCATCTCAATAGATGCAGAAAAAGCTTTTGACAAAATTCAACACCCATTTATGATAAAAAGCTCTCCAGAAAGTGGGAACCTACCCACTTAGAGGGAACCTACCTCAACATAATAAAGGCTATATACGACAAACCCACAGCAAACATCATTCTCAATGGTGAAAACCTGAAAGCATTTCCTCTCAGATCAGGAACGAGACAAGGATGTCCACTCTCACCACTATTATTCAACATAGTTTTGGAAGTCCTAGCCACAGCAATCAGAGAAGAAAAAGAAATAAAAGGAATACAAATGGGAAAAGAAGAAGTAAAACTGTCACTGTTTGCAGATGACATGATACTATACATAGAGAATCCTAAAGATGCCACCAGAAAACTACTAGAGCTAATCAATGAATTTGGTAAAGTTGCAGGATACAAAATTAACGTGCAGAAATCTCTTGCATTCCCATATACTAATGATGAAAAATCTGAAAGAGAAATTAAGGAAACACTCCCATTTACCATTGCAACAAAAAGAATAACATACTTAGGAATAAACCTACCTAGGGAGACAAAAGACCTGTATGCAGAAAACTATAAGACACTGATGAAAGAAATTAAAGATGATACCAACAGATGGAGAGATATACCATGTTCCTGGATTGGAAGAATCAATATTGTGAAAATGACTATACTACCCAAAGCAATCTACAGATTCAATGCAATCCCTATCAAATTACCAATAGCATTTTTTACAGAACTAGAACAAAGAATCTTAAAATTTGTATGGAAACACAAAAGACCCCGAATAGCCAAAGCAGTCTTGAGGGAAAAAAACGGAGCTGGAGAAATCAGACTCCCTGACTTCAGACTATACTACAAAGCTACAGTAATCAAGACAATATGGTACTGCACAAAAACAGAAATATAGATCAATGGAACAGGATAGAAAGCCCAGAGATAAACCCATGCACCTATGGTCAACTAATCTATGACAAAGGAGGCAAGGATATACAATGGAGAAAAGACAATCTCTTCAATAAGTGGCGCTGGGAAAACTGGACAGCTACATGTAAAAGAATGAAATTAGAACACTCCCTAACACCATACACAAAAATAAACTCAAAATGGATTAGAGACCTAAATGTAAGACCAGACACGATAAAACTCTTAGAGGAAAACATAGGAAGAACACTCTTTGATATAAATCACAGCAAGATAGTTTTTGATCCCCCTCCTAGAGTAATGGAAATAAAAACAAAAATAAACAAATGGGACCTAATCAAACTTAAAAGCTTTTGCACAGCAAAGGAAACCATAAACAAGATGAAAAGACAACCCTCAGAATGGGAGAAAATATTTGCAAATGAATCATCAGACAAAGGATTAATCTCCAAAATATATAAACAGCTCATGCAGCTCAATATTAAACAGACAAACAACCCAATCGAAAAATGGGCAGAAGACCTAAATAGACATTTCTCCAAACAAGACATACAGATGGCCAAGAGGCACATGAAAAGCTGCTCACCATCACTAATTATTAGAGAAATGCAAATCAGAACTACAATGACGTATCACCTCACGCCAGTTAGAATGGGCATCATCAGAAAATCTACAAACAGCAAATGCTGGAGAGGGTGTGGAGAAAAGGGAACTGTCTTGCACTGTTGGTGGGAATGTAAATTGATACAGCCACTGTGGAGAACAGTATGGAGGTTCCTTAAAGAACTAAAAATAGAATTACCATATGACCCAGCAATCCCACTACTGGGCATATACCCAGAGACAACCATAATTCAAAAAGACACATGCACTCCAATGTTCATGGCAGCACTATTTACAATAGCCAGGTCATGGAAGCAACCTAAATGCCCATTGACAGACAAATGGATAAAGAAGATGTGGTACATATATACAATGGAATATTACTCAGCCATGAAAAGGAATGAAATTGGGTCATTTGTAGTGATGTGGATGAATCTAGAGACTGTCATACAGAGTGAAGTAAGTCAGAAAGAGAAAAACCAATATCGTATATTAATGCATATATGTGGAACCTAGAAAATGGTACAGAGGAACCAGTTTGCAGAGCAGAAATTGAGACACAGATGTAGAGAACAAACGTATGGACACCAAGGGGGGAAAGTGGCAGGGGGGTGAGGGGGTGGTGTGATGAATTGGGAGATTGGGATTGACATGTATATACTGATGTGTATTAAATGGATGACTAATTAGAAAATAAATAAATAAATAAATAAATAAATAAACATTAAAAAAAAAAAGTTCTTCCAAACCTGTTTGTTCCTCCTATCTCAGGGAATGATCCACCAAGCTACCCAGTTACCCCAGCCAGAAACTTGGATATTTTCATTATCTTCCCATTTTCACCCGTAAGACACATGAGGCCACTCACTACAGTAACAGATGCTAACTAGACTTATTGTGATGACCATTTTGCAATATATACAAATATCAAATCATTACGTTGTACACCTGAAATGAATATAATGTTGTAAGTCAATTTTACCTCAGTTTTAAAAAGGGGAGCTCCCTGAAAACAAGGACGTATTTGAACTACTGAAATATTCCTAAAGAAAAGATGTATCATTCCATATGTGAATCACAAAAATATCTCTTCTAAATGTGGCCGGTACAATAAGAGATGAAGGAACTTAGAGAACTGAGACTACCTGAGAGAGGATGCTCTCGCTTTAGAATATCGCTACTTAAAAGAACCATTGATGCCAATAAAATAAGGAACTGAACAGCTGTTTGTTAACCTTTAGACTGTGACAGTCTCCTCTAGGACAGACCTCAAGAATGAGATGTGGCAAAAGTGGGCAGAAGGAATAGGCTTGGGGTGATATGTTAGAGAACAACAAACAATTTTTCATTGGAGTCAGCCACCTTTTAGTTTGAATTTCAATGCCTCCTTTCATTATCTGTGCTGTCTTTGGGAAACTAACCTCTCTGAGTCCCAATCCCCTCAACTCTAAAAAGATTACTGATCTTCGTCTTAAAGGGTTGTCATGAAGATAAAATTTAATGTATGTGCCTGCTTAACACAGAATGCGTGTTAACTCTCCTCTCCTGCCCTTTCTAGGGCTTCCCCCCACCTCCCATATCTATGATGACCAGGGGAAAAGGGGAAGCAAAGTTTGACTCACCATTTATCTCAATATGCAATGTACAAAATGCTCTCAAGCTGGAAAGCTAAATGCATTTCCCTTTATTCACAACTCAAATCTTTACCCATATGATCTCACTGTCTGATATCAGCTCAAGCTCATTCCAAATTCCTCCTCAGTTCCTCCCTCTCTCCCTTACGAGAACACCAAAGCTCTACAGTCTCTTCCTCTTTATCATTCCTGCATCATTCTCTTGTCTCCAAATAGCTTGCCAACAAAGACATTCTCTTCTTTTTTTTTAATACATCTTTATTGGAGTATAATTGCTTCACAGTGCTGTGTTAGTTTCTGTTGTACAACAAAGCGAATCAGCCATATGAATACACATGTCCCCATATCCCCTCCCTCTTGAGCCTCCCTCCCACCCTCCCTATCCTACCTCTCTAGGTTATCGCAAAGCACCGAGCTGATCTCCCTGTGCTATGCAGCTGCTTCCCACTAGCTAACTATTTTACGTTCGGTAGTGTATACATGTCGATGCTACTCTCACTTTGCCCCAGCTTTCCTCTCCCCACCCCACGTCCTCAAGTCCATTCTCTATGTCTACATCTTTATTACTGCACCACCACTAGGTTCATCAGTAGCATGTTTTTTTTTTTTTAGATTCCACATATATGCATTAGCATACGGTATTTGTTTTTCTCTTTCTGACTTACTTCACTTTGTATGACAGACTCTAGGTCCATCTACCTCACTACAAATAACTCAATTTTGTTTCTTTTTATGGCTGAGTAATATTCCATTGTATATATGTGCCACATCTTCTTTA
This sequence comes from Balaenoptera physalus, assembly GCF_965194825.1. Lineage (NCBI taxonomy): Eukaryota > Metazoa > Chordata > Mammalia > Artiodactyla > Balaenopteridae > Balaenoptera > Balaenoptera physalus. The sequence continues at coordinate 46,949,128 of NC_138886.1, forward strand.
TCCATTCATCTGAAAGGCATCCTCTTCTTACTGACTTAAACTCGTTCTAATTCTACTGCTTCAAATAATACTGCTTCTGCCAATTTGATTCATAACATGCACATTAGACAATCTCCCTATTTCTTACTATTTTAATAAAACGTACTTTCCTCCTGTTCAGTAAGACCCATCCCTAGGTATTCAATTAAAAATAAATAAATAAAAAATATGGTGCTTTGTAAATGGTGACCTTGAGAGGCCATAAGACTGGCTGACCTTGCATATATCACATGGTACTTGTGTGCTATTAATTAAAGGGAATTTGGATGAATTATGATACATGCTTACAGGTGGCAGAGCACTGAGCTCCAAGGGGATACTTCCAGGGGAGGGGGTCCAGAGAGAAGTTCCAAGGTTCCAATATGAACTCAACAGAGAAGCAGCTCCCCCTGCACAACCTCGCCACCTCCAGCCCAAAGGTTTTCAAATCCTTCCCAACCTATAGGCTCTTCTACCACAAGAGGTCATGCTTGCATCTATTTTACAGTGTCCTATAAATTGATTCTGCTTCTCTTCACCTGCATCTATATGGCATTGCTTAGCTAAGCTGGTACATTAATCTTCTTAGATGCAAAAAAACAGCTCATGTTCCAGTTAGATCATTTAGGCCCCAGTCATCTCTACCCTGGGCCTGAAACATGTCTTTTTCTCCTGGTATCTCTGGGCTCTTTGGAAGTGCAGAATTCTGAGTTTCCAGGGATCTCAAGGACATCTGGACAATGGTTTCCTCCATGGTGCTATGACAGATGAAATACTGGGCTGTCCACTTAGATCATCTTATAATACAGAGTGGGCATCTCTATGAGGTAATTGTTCTAAGGAGCAAGTAAAGAATTCAGGCAAGGGTAAATATTGAACCTTTCTATTTGAGAAGCTAATTTAGGAATTGCATGTTTATTATGAAAGGTGGAAATGGGATCCAACTGCTTCAACCCCTTCTCCCCTTGTGAGATACAGCATTAAATGGAGTCAGTCTGTGTTCCAGAAACTGTCAGTGAGAAGGATGTTGGAAATTATGACAGAAAAACTACTGATGTGATACAAGACATAGAACGAACACTAGATTAGGAGGCTTTTATTAGCCATAAGACCCTAAAAATGATTCTGAGACTCAAAGTTTCCCTAACTTTATAATGTGGGACATGGGATAGAAGATCTAAGGGCACTCTCTTAAAACTCTTATCTTGTGATATGTCAAATAATCGAGTGATCACAGTACACAGAAAAATTAAGAAAGAAATAAGTGAATAATATCACTTTAATGACTCTTTCTTGACCTTTTAATAATCTCTCATTGTCTTAGAATAATTTCTAGGCTGGCCTAGAGTTATAAAGGAAAGTGAGTAACATAGGATACTCCTATTTCCATCTTCTTCTATCCACTGTAAATAGTATTTCACCAAACTGGACATGAGAGCTGTCGAGGGCAATAATAAAATCTTGGTGAGCACACTCACTGCCCAAACCTTTCCCCTAGTTTCCTCCTGTATTCACCTCCTAGACTCTCTGGTACACCCCGTAGCAGCTCTCTTAGTGCCACCTTCCTCTTTGTCTTCCTCAAGTTATTAATACCTTTAAAATCTCAAATGGACATTGTTTGCAAAACTTTTTATTTCAGTTACTTGACAAATTTATAAGTGTAGAAACTTCAAAAATATATGCTTAAAAGCCAAAAGGCCTTTTGTTCATATTTTTAGTTCTTCCTTTCTTTGACATGACTAAAACAACAGAAGATGCCAATAATATTATTAGTTCTTGTTCTTATTAACCAGACTGGAAGCTTATTATTTAACTAATCAGAGGAAGAGAATGAGAAATAAAAATAGTTTGGGGGGTACATAGTAATAAATTATTTGAAATGTAAATGGGGGGAAGGAGAGAGAGATAAAGATAGAGAGATGGAAGAAGATGAAGTGATAGAAAGAAGAAATAAAAGAAGTAAAATCTAACTCAGAGGCTATCTCCTCTCTGAAATCCAGACACCCTAGCAAAATTGACAACCGCTTCCTCAGGGCTCCCCAGTATTTTTTTTTTTTCCATTGTTTTACTAAGTGTGGAACACACTGTATACTAGTTGCCTATGTATCTTTCTTCTACTGTCATGACTACCTTGAGGTCAAGAGCCATGTCACATTCATCTTTGTAAAACCAGTGCCTGTTTATATTCCATAAATAAATGTTGACTGGAAATGAAAATTCCAGCTGACGGGTGTGATTTAAGATTCCAAAGGCCACAAAGTTGGGGCTGCCGCTCTGCCTTATGCTTATTCTATAGCTGCCTTGTTTACTCAGAGACTGAGAACCTTTCCTAAAGTTTACATTTGCTGGTACTGCTCACATAAATTTCTTTGGTTCTTATCTCAATGCTCTACAAATCCTCCCCCTTGCTCAGGATTCCCAGTCAACAAGATTCATTAAGCCTCTATTGGTTGAGTATTATGTTAAGGGCTTCAAAGAAGATGCAGCAGATATAAGCCCCTCTTTAGGAAGCTCACGATTTAGAGAGGTTGAGGGTAGAATTCAAAGCATCTGTGAAATATGCATATTAATTCTATAAACATGAAGACTTTATTGTCTCTCTCCTTCCTTCATTCCCCGGTCTACATAAAATTTTATTCTCATTTTCTACTCTTTAAAAATTCCTGAATTACTAATTCCCCAATCTCCACTGTGCTACTTTCTCATCCTATACATTTCCAAACATCTCTAACCTGGCCACTATTTTAAAAAGAATGTGTGGAATTGAATTGTTATCACAGAATTGAATCACACTCCAAAATGATTTTTCAATGGGCAGAAATGAGTCCCTGCCATGAGAATAATCCCCATCTAGGGGAGCTCGAAGTGTAATACTCATTCTAGTGCTACAATGGAATGACGCTCATTTGGGTACCACGATCAAGTGATGCTCATTTTCATATTATACAGAAGTTAGAATTTAGTATTGTTTAGTACTTACTATTTAGCTTTATTTAGTATTGACTATTCAGTAATGCTAAACAGATTTGTTTAGGAAGTGAAGAAGTTAATATGAAATATCAAAGCCCGAAGAATCCAACACAATTTTCCAAAAAGCACATTTGCAAACTCTTCATCCTTTTTCAAAGTCAGAGATAATAATATTCACGTGAAGTCTTTGAACTCTGAGCTCACCTTCATTCAATAGTCTATATTCCCATTTAATCATATTATCACATTCCCAAACCCTATTTACTTTTTCTTTCTTTTTTTCTTTTTTCTTTCTTTCTTTCTTTTTTTTTAAAGCAGGCAGAGACATCTCTCTTAAGACCTTCATCTGGCCTCAGAAGAGGAGGCCATGGAGTTTCAGAATATGGAAAAAAAATCTGTCCTCTTATGAACACAGCTGTGTGGAATCACTTACATTGAAGTCATACAACACACCAAAGTTGGCTGCCGATGCCTCTTCAGCTCTGGGAACCGTTTTCCTAGGTAAACTGCCATATGGCAAACCCCAGAGGTACTACATGGAGAAACAAAGAAAGCAGTTAACAATTGGAAACAAAGTCTGAGCCACACATGTGATCACAAACGGTTTTGTTTAAAAGCACTTTTGAAACTTTTTCATGGGGACTCTGTGGGTCTCCATGTGGGGTCCCATTTTCTGGGAATTGACTACTAAATCCAGAGTTAAGAACGAAGGGAATGCTAAGGACCCTGCATTCTGACTTCCGCAGACCACCAGCAGTCGAGCCAACCACGTTGCTCAGGGCTTGCTGGAGCCCAACTACCCACCACCACCTCTAAACTGGTCTCATTTAGGAGGTCTGGAAAGGAGAGAGGTGGCCTTTTGGGGATTATAGTGTTGAAGAAAACCGTACTAAGCACTTTTTCATATGGGAATACCCCTCGGGGTGGGGTGGAGGGAGAGTCTCTCCTTCATGTCAAGGAAGAGAGGAGTAGAGAGAATCACTCATACCATTAGAGGGTGTCAACTAGGCGGGAAGACTATACCCTGACTGTCATATCTGCTTCACCACTGATTCAGGTTTACCTTGTGCTACCAGATTAAAGAGATATGATTAAGGGCAGGGCCAGCCAGAGATGGGGCAAGAGTAGGGTCATACTAGGAGCACTGGTGAAAACTGGAAAAAAAAACCCACCCCTCTAGCCCCAGGGCAGACACACGGTTGGCCAAGCAGATGCTGCTTCTTGTGAGACATGAAAACATCGCTTCCCCGGCGCTGGGGCCAAGGGAGGAGGATGAATGTGGATGGAAATTTGGGTGCAGAACTTGACTAGGCAAGGGCTGCAAATCAGCCCCTGCCCCTTCTCTCCACACAAACTGCATGGCTTCCACAGCAGCCCCTCTGGCTTCCTGAGACTGAACAGAACAGAGGGTGGGTTCTACTCAGACTATCTTTCCCCAGAGTTGGAGGCCACAGAAAACGGAGAAGACCAGGGTCTCCAGTTTGTGCAGTGACACAGGAACTTTGGGCAAAAGGGCAAATGCATCAGAGGAATGCTGAGTGAGGCTGCTGGGTGGGGGCCCCTGAAAAATGTAGCATTGTTGGCAGGAGATGACCAGTCCTGCCTTCTGTTGGGTCTATAAAGTTAGCATGCAGGGAGCCCAACCTCTTTTGTTCATTTGCTGGAGTCGTAATCAATGCCCAGAAAACAGGATACCCCTCAACACCTAACACAACCTGTAAAAAGCATCCAAAACCAATACACTTCCTAGTTCTAGGAATACACCTAATCGAACGCATATTAGCTCCCTCCACTACACATTAGGCATCTGCAATTTCCTAAAGTTAGAATGAATTCACAACAACCTTTCATTTCCTCCACATGGAAGCAGCATGCTGTGGCAGGGAAAGAGTAAATGCAGCTGATAAAACTCCCTGTATACCCTGCATCTGACACTGGGGAGCATCAAAGTAGCTGGTGATGGAGTTTCAGATTTCCTTAGAGAGATGAGCAAAAACAAAGCGGGGGTTAACTTGAAATAGATGAATACATACATTGGGCTGCATTGCCTGAAAGTTTCTGCTTCGGAGATGAACTATACTTATGACCTTAGGAGTCTGAGGACTTCTGATCTATGTCCGCTGTCTTCTACGAGCCAGATAGCAATAGAACCCCCAGAATTAGCTCAAAGATTATAAAACGAGCAAAATAAGGTGCAAAATCTTGTTACAAAAGAAGAATCATGGGTCCTCGTCCTGGATCAGCTTAAAAAAAACCTCACCCTGTGGTATTAACTAAATCCAATAAGCATTATGTAATTCAGTTTCCATGTTTTTTAAATGGTGAAAGAAAAACTCTTCTATAGTCTACCTTATAAATTTGTTGTGAAGCTCAGTAAGTAAAAGAAGTGTAAGCGCTTTGCACTGTTAAAAGCTGAAACTCATTATGCATGGAAGGCACTAGTAGTATTAGTATTATGCTTGTGGGGAGGCTTGATATAAAAGCTGGCCTTGATTTTAAAAGATGGGGATAAAAAGTCACTCAAAACAATTAGTTTTGGCTGTTGCCAATGCTGTATTAAATACATTGGCTTTGAAATACTGGTACCTGGAAAGACCCTTTGTAGGTTAAATAAAGCCTCCCAACTTCTGTATGATAAGCATCCAAAGAAGTCAGAGTCATTTAACTTCTTATGGGTAAGTCCACAACCTCAGTCTTGCTTCTTGGTCTTAGTTAATTGAATCTCCCCCCTCCCCCGACCCCAGCTCAGGGCTTTGTCTTCTTCTGCAATCTGGACCCACTATCAGTTTTACTCTCCTCACTGACCTTGGTCTTAAGAGACCCATGGAATGGGGCAGGGAGGGGGGGTATCTTATTTTATACCTGGAAAAATTTGCTCACCTTGTGTTTCTTCAGATAGAAAAGCTGGATGCCTTGAGTTGCATTAAGTAATGTCTCTTTCAAAGAAAACTTGGCAAAATAAATGAACTCACAAGATGTCAAAGTCTTCCTCTTGAGCAATTAATATTTGTGCACAGGGACCACCTTGGGAATCTGATAGAATCTATGAATCTTTCCACAGAGAAATATGCATTTCAACATACACAATACAGACATTTTATATATGATTTCAGGAGGCTCACGTACCCTTTGGAGAAGGATTAGGACCTGCGGCTCATGGGCACCATTTTGAAGATTAACCTTGTTACAAATACTATGACTCTAAGAGCGTAGGTAGCTAGATAGTCTTACTATCTTACTCTTAAAGAAAAGAGCTTTTTTTTAGTAGAGTGATTGCCGAAGAAGCTTGTTTCAGCATGCTTTGTAAACTGGAAGTCAGAATCTTACCTCTGGCAACATGATAAGGCTGAATGTCAGGATAAAGAGAACCATATTTACTCCATACATCCATCTCAAGAAGAGGAAGTATGAGGCCACCGATGAGCCAAACTGACCTATTCAAAAGAAAATAAAAGTTTGGAAGAAAGGTCAAAACAAGACAAAAGCCATGTCTTGGTGCTTTCCAAAATAAGTCTTCTCATTGCAACACACGGGTTCTTTTCTTTACAGGCTCTAGCATTTTCTTTTTCTATCCAGAAGGAGAAAATGTTAACACGATGGAAGTAGATGTAGCTGTGTAGAATGACTACAGTGGCATTCTACACAATGACTACATCTTTAGAGTCCATCCAAGAGAAAGCTGCCTTTTGCTTGGCAGCTAGGATTGCTATTTGAAGAGCCCATCTTATTCTTTGAGTTAACACAGTTAAGTGAGCAAAGGTATATAAAGTGGTTATGTTACTGAGTCCAAGCTCCTATTGCTCACTGCAGGACAGGCCAATAAATCGAGCGATGAGGTGTTGGGGCGAGGAATAACGACTTTATTCGGAAAGCCAGCAGACCGAGAAGATGGTGAAGTCATGCCCCAAAGAACCATCTTGCCTGAGTTAGAATTCAGGCTTCTTTTATACGACAAGGGGAGGGAGTAAAGCCAAACATTTCCTGGTTCCGTCCAGCCTCCGAAGAGGATGTGTTCATTTCTCCCTTCCTGCAGTCATTCACAGGTGGGCCTGGTCAGGATGTTTCCCACGAGCTAAACAAAGGTACTTTAGCTTAGTGCTCATTACCTGGAAGGCAGGGTTCCCAAAAATGGGCCATTATGAATAATTTAAGCTTATAGGTAACATCCCTTTAGTGATTAATGTAATAGAATACCAAGGTTCTTCCCTATTACAGTTACTACAATGCCTGGCCAGTAGTTAGCAGCATTCTAATTATTTTGATAGTTACTGAACTTCTTCCTCCTTTTTCTCAAGCAACAATGTTCCTCTCAAAAAAGTTTACCACATCTCTATGGACGGTTATCCTATACACCATCCTGTGCTGTCCTCCTGTGTAAATGGCATTTCACACGTAGTATAGACGCTGAAGGCCATTTACTCTTCACATATTTATCTTCTGTCAGGAATTATCTTAGATGTGAAACACAATATCAGAGACAGGGCTGCTGCCCTAATGCAGCTTACATTTTAGTGAGATGTGGGAACAACAAATATGCAATAATTTTAAAAGAAATAAAGAAATATACATTTATCATAATACATATTATATCACATTATATGTATGTTTGATATATGTAATATTATATATCATCTATTACATGTATATATTATGTGTATTACATAGTATATATGTATGTTATGTATGATATATATCATATAGGTATGTATTATATATGTATATGACATATGTATTATATATTATACATAATATATATATTACATATAATCATATTATTATAAAAGTATATATAATAATTTAGCCAGATCAGTCCTAGAGGGAAGAAGGTAAAATTATGAGAGGGGTTGCTTTAGGAAGGCTTGTCAAGGAAGGTATATCAGAGAGGTAACATTTGAGCACAGATCTGAAGTTGAAGGAACAGGCAGCAAAGCCCAGAGCTGGTGAAGAGCAGCTCAAGCAGAGGAAAGAGCAGGGACAAATATCGTGAGGGAAGCAAGAGCTCAGGACAACTGAGGAACAAACCTAAGGGCTGTCCGGTTGGAGCACAATAAACAAAGGAAAGTGGTGATGCATACGGATGAAGAAAGAAACCAAACCACAGTGTGTGGAGCCTCTTAGGGAAAGGTAAAAAGTGAGAATTTTATGTTAAATGTGATGAAGTCATTGACAGGTGTTAAGCAGTGGGGGTGGGGCGGGGGAACTTGATCTTTAAACAGTCACTTCGGGTCTGGGGAATGAATTTGGAGGGCATAGGCAAGAATGTGCTGTCAGCTCGCACTCACCCCAGGGAAAGTGAAATGATCTGTGCAATTTTTATTGGCTGAGTCAAAAAACAAAAACATTCTCTTAAATCAGAGAATGGAAGAGGAAGAAAAAACCGGAATTTGAGTCTCAGGTTGAGATCCCATAGATTAACAAAAGCCAAATTTCTTTGAAAATCACTTAAGATTCAACATCAAGTTGCTAGTTTTCCCAGTCTTCCCAGTTTTCATTTTCAGTTGCCCAAGAAGAATCAGTGAACATTCTCAGCTACCCACTGCATCAGGCCCTTTGTCCTGACTCATTTAGCAAAACACCTCCTGGGGACCATTGGTTTTCTTGAGGCCTCTAGCTTTTGAAGCATTACCGATGGAGGAGCATTATTACAGGAGGAGGGAGGTTCATGTGGAGCAAATTTCAGCCTCTGCTTACTAAAATGAGGCCAAGCTCACATGAGAGTCAGACCTCTATTTCCAGAACTTAGCCCACTCTTTAGGTACCACTTACTTATTCTCATAACACTGTGGTAGTTTTTTGTTTTTGTTTTTGTTTTTAAAGAAGTGAAACTTTCTTTATTCATAGATGACTTCATTGTCTATGTAGAAAATCCTAAAGAATTTTTAATAAGCTATTGAAACTAACCAGTGAGTTTAGCAAGGTTATGGGATACAATGTTAAATTTTGAAAATAAACAACATTTCTGTACACTAGCGATGAATAATCAAAAATGGAAATTAAAAGACAACACAACTTACAATATCATCAAAAATATCAAATAGGGATAAAGTTGATAAAATATGCATAAAATTTGTACACTGGAAACTGTAAAACATTGTTGAGAGACATTTTAAAAGACCTAAATAAATGGAGAGATATACTGTGTTCACAGAACAAAAGACTCAATATTGTTAAGATGGCAATCCTTTCCAAATTTACCTATAGATTCAAGGCAATTCCAATCAAAATTTCAGAAGGCAGTTTCTATAAAATGATAAACTGATCATAAAATTTGTAAGAAAATGCCAAGAATAGCCAGAAACACCTTGAAAAACAAGCAAAATTGGAGGATTTATACTACCTGATTTCAAAACTTACCACAAAGCTAAAGTAATCAGAGTATGATATTGACATAAAGAGAAACATAGATCAATGGAACAGAATAGGGATTCAAAAATGGCCCTACACATATATAATCAGTTGATTTCTTTTTACAAAAGTGCCAAAGCAATTCAATGGTGAAAATAATCTTTTCAACAATGATGCTGGAACAATTAAATACCCATATGTAAAATAAAATAAAACAAAAATAAATGAAAACTCTCCACTCTTACCTCATACCATTTACAAAAATTAACTCAAAATGGGTCATAGACTTAAGTATTTAAGAGTTAAAACTATAAAACTCTAGGAGAAAACACAGCATAACATCTTGGTCACCTTGGGTTTGGCAAAGGTTTTTTAAAAATAGGACCCAAAAAGTACATGCTATTAAATTTTAAAAATCCTTAAATTGCACCTTATCATAATTAATATCTTTCACTTTTCCAAAGATTCTGATAAATAAAAAGGTAAGTCACAGCATGGGAGAAAAGATATGTGAACATATATCTGACAAAGTATTTGGGTCTATAATATACAAAAAAAATCTTACAACTCAATAAGAAGACTAACATTCTAATAAACAATGTGCAAAAATTTTGAAAAAACACTTCACCTAAGAAGTTCTATGAATGGAAAATAAGCACCTGAAAAGATGCACAATGTCATTAGTCACCAGGGAAATGAAAATCAACTACACACCTACTAGAACGGCTGAAATAAAGACTGATCATACCATATGTTGCTGAGGATGTGAAGCAGCTAGAACTCTCTTTTTCACTATTGATGGAAATGGAAATTAGGACAACCACTTGGGAAAACAGTTTGGCAGTGTCTTAAAATGTTAAACATAACACATACCATAGTAGTAGACCAGCTATTCTACTTCTAGTTATTTACGCAAGAGAAATAAAAACATGTCTTAACCCAAGACTTGTACACAAATATTCATAGCAGCTTTGTTTGTAATAGCCCAAAGCTAAACTGGAAACAACTCACAAGTCCATAATGGATAAGCAAATTGTGGCATATACATACAATAGAATACTACTAATAAAAACAAACTAATGATATATGCAAAAGCGTGGATAAGTCTCAAAATAATTACAAATGAAACAGCCAGGCAAAAAATGCATGCTCCATAATAATATCTGTACAAAATTCTAGAAAATGCAATCTACAGTGACAGAAAGCAGATTGCTGGTTGATTGGGGATGGTGGTGGTCATGGAGGGATATGTTACAAAGGGGCACAAGCAAACTTTTGTGAGAGAAGTGTGTGTCCTGTTTCCTGATTGTACGGTTTCATGTGTGTATACATATGCCCCTAGTTATCAAACTGTATACATAAATATGTGCAATTTGTTTTATGTTGATTATACCTCAATGCAACTATAAAAATAAAAAATAAAAACACAAAGAAGATAAAATAGAAGGCTTCTTCCCTCTCATGTTTCAGATTGAGTGTAACTATGACACGGCTGATATGGTAGCTCTATGGTATCTGGGACTCAGCCTCCTACAGTCTTCTTGCTGTGAAATTCTCTGCATGCAGCTTTCATCTTGTGATTTAAAATAGCTGTTCCAGCTCATTCCATTATATTCATATGATAGCCAGTGGGAAAGAGGGGAAAGCAGTGGAAGGCATATCCTTTCTTTTAAAGGCATAAACTGGACTTTGAACACATCACTTCTGCTAACATCCCACTGAACTGTGTTACATGACCACAACTTACCAAGGGAGGCCAGGAGATATAGTCTTTAAACTGTGCTATTATGTACCTAGCTAAAACTCAGCTACCATTACTAAGAGGTAAGAGTTAGAAATCTCTACCCACCCCCACCCACCCCGTACTGGGGTAGTTTTTACAGAAACCTAAAGGGAATTCAATGTCTAATTGGACATTTTGAAAGAAATCAGTTACTTTTAAGTCTGAGTATTTGGATTCATTTCACTTTGTAGAGGGGTTCAGAGTTCTACAAGATTTCTAAAAGTGTGTGATATTGAAAAACACGCCCCCCACATGTTGTAACCAGATGCCCTGGTCTGTCTGCAGAAATGCTGAAGCAGATCGTCCCCTCCTAGGACATCTGATCATCCACCTGGCTCCCAGTGATTTCATATCATTTCATGGCCCTTATCTATGTTCTCTGGTATCAACTACCAGAGGGCTGCCTCAGCCAGGTTCACTCGTCATGTTTTATTGAAGGCAGTGGACTTCCAGCTTGTTAGTCATTCCAGTTGTTCATTAACAACATTCATCTTTAGGTATCCAGGGCAAGCTTTTCCCTGGAAACACACGTGAAACCCTCTGGTACACAGTTCCGAGCACAGGATACTGACCCACCCTTCCCTCCCTCCCTCCCTCCTTCCTTCTTTCCTTCCTTCCTTACTGGCTTTTTACACTTTTGCTCTTCTAACTAGCACCATGGCCCACCCTTTCCCAGTCCCCCATACACAACCCCTGGCAAATGAGGGTAGAGTATAAATATACCTAAAAGCAAAAAAGAGAAGCAAATTAAAATGTTTCAGCTATACGTATACATATATCCCCTCTTTTTTGGATTTCCTTCCCATTTAGGTCACCACAGAGCATTGAGTAGAGTTCCCTGTGCTATACAGTATGTTCTCATTAGTTATCTATTTTATACATAGTAGTGTATATATGTCAGTCCCAATATCCCAATTCATCCCACCCTCTTTCCCCCCCTTGGTGTCCATATGTTTGTTCTCTACGTCTGTGTCCCTATTTCTGCTTTGCAAATAGGTTCATCTGTATCATTTTTCTAGATTCCACATATATGCAGTAATATACAATATTTGTTTTTCTCTTTCTGACTTACTTCACTCTGTAGAAATCCAAAAAGGAGGGGATATATGTATACGTACAGCTGATTCACTTTGCTGTACAGCAGAAACTAACACAACATTGTAAAGCAACTATACTCCACTAAAAAAAAAAAATGTTTCAGAAAGTACCCCCTACCCTATGTATAATCCATATTCATAATGGGTAAAAAAGTTTAGACTCAAAGCTTCCAAACTCCAGTTTTTAGACTTAACAGTGGCTTCACAACAATTTTATTCGGAAGTAGAGAAGTGACAGCTAAGGCTTTTCTTTACAAAATCCTAGGTATAAGGAAAATGAATTGCAAGAAAACAGATTTCATTAAAACCAGAGTGATTGTAGGAAAGACCTAGACACAGGTCAAAGAGACCAAAGTATCCAGAAGACAATGTTCCTTCTGCATGACACCTACCAGTGGCAGAAGGGGAAAGAACAGTAACAAAACAAACAAAGATCAAAGATCATAAAGGAGAGAAAACAAATCAACTAGTTGACATCAAAGCTCCATATGCCCTTTCCCTTTCTCAACACAAAAATGAAAAAGAAGACATTTTCCCTCTTCATGTGCATTTATCCTAGCAGCTCCATCCTCCTAGAGTTTGTTGACTGGAAAAGGCATTTCCTAAAAAAGGAAACTTTTCTATAGTGTACCTAAAGAGCATAATTAAAAAGAACAGTGCTTAGTCTCTCAAATAAAACTGATTTATTCTTGTAAAGAACAATAATGAGGAATAATAATAATAGTAGCTAACATATTTTGATCGTCAATTACATATACTAAGAACATTACCAGCATCAACTCGTTTTACTACCTCGACAACCTGATAAGGTTAAGAATTATTAGTTCTACTGTGTGGATGGGGAATCAAAAGCTTAAACACAGCAGTTGACTGATCCAAGACTTGATTAATAATAATAATAGCTAAAATTTAATGAATCTTTGATCCAGATACCTATTTGATCTCTGCATATTAATTAATTCATTTAATCATCATCAAATCCCTGCCAGGGGAATCTATTGTACTCCTATTTTACAAGAGACTAAATTCCATAGGTTACATACCTGGTAAATGATGGAGCCAGGGTTACATATGTATTGATAGTTACGTAGATAGTAAATGATGGAGCCAGAGTTCTAAATCAGATAGTTTTGATCTATAGGTGTCTGACTCCAAATCTCGATTTCTCTTATCCACAGTGCTCTATTGCTCCTCAAGTATAATCATAGTTCAATTCATTTTTAAAAAAAAAAACTATGCTATATAGAATAAATAGGCAATGAATGTGTGTGTGAAAGAATAGATACAGATAATATCCCTCAATCAGCTAAGGCTGGTCAAATTCACAAATTTGGATTGTGCCCATAAATGACCAATTCCTTTTCTCTTTAATCTAACTAATAAATGCTATTTCCTTAGTAAATTATTAATATATGAAAACAGTCTTCGGTATTTATTAAAGTGAGGCCTAAAGCTTATGCAATATTCTTATTCCTGAATTTTCTGTGTTTCCTTTAAATTAATGTTAAAGTTTCATCTCTCCCTCTGGTTATTTATTATTAAGGCAGAGTAATTTGTAGTCTGTCATCATGTATAATTTCCTCTTGAACAGATGGGTAATAAGACAAGCAGATAAATATGAACATTTCTAAATGGGAAAAGACCAGTTAAATCACCTGCTGTAAAGTACAATATAAATACCATCTTGTTAGGCTAGGATTCAAAGCACAGTTTCTTTCAAACTGGTCTAGGGATAGGGAATTAAATGTGGCAAATTTAATTTATATTTTCTGGTGCCTTTAGGCCAGCAGGGAAACATGCAGTTTAAACTCTATGCTTAAGGTTGTCTGTCTAAAGCTACTTCTGGTCTAGAAAAAGAAGAGGTCTATCACACCTTTGATGCTATAGTTTACTATTAGGAAGAAGCAGATTTTGATTCTTAGAAAGACTTGTAATCTCCAGCTTGAAAGACATTTAATGATTTAATCCATGGTTTTAACAGTAATGTTGGAGTCACAGTAGGTATATATTATACTTGTACTCCAGGGAGCACAAATGCACAGCTTCTTTAGCAAAATATGCAGTGCGACGTGGTTAATAAGGTGCATCCCTGCAGGTAACCATGTGGTTTCAGGCAGGGCCCTTTTACACGGCTGGCATGATAGTAAAACCCCACAGCATCATCATGTGATGTAGAACTTCACAGAATTCCTCCATGACGAGAATTATCAAAGCTATTTTTTATATGAAAAAAAGTTGGGAGTCATCAGGTGAGTACCTGGTCCACACTAGTATAGGGATCCAGGTCCTACTGGAATCATAACGGAAACAGCATGAGTTTTAGACTTGACTTGAGTTCCTCTTGTGATTCTGCCAAGTATGGGACAGAGCTTTGTGGAAACTTAATGAAGGCTGGTAATTTGGGACTCCTTCAAAACCAAATTTAGAAAATATTTGGTTAGTATTTATTTAGAGATGGAGCAGTGAGTGAGAGCATGGCGGATTAGAAAGACTTTTGGGAGGGGAGCACGAAGAGAGTGCTTCTCTTTGCCACTTACCACAGTCCATAATCATCTTCATTATTTATTTGCTTGTGTTTTATGAATTGTCTCTCCACTCATGCACGCACATATCAACACATTTGAATGTAAGATCCACCCTTGCCTGTCTTTGTCAGTATTGCATCCCCAGTGCCGAGAAACATGCCTAATAAATGGTAAGCACTCAGTAAGTGAGTATTTGCTCAATCAATTAATCAATCGCATCAAGCTTATTCAGAAGATTAAATGAGATATTACGTTAGATGATTCTGACCTTTAAAAAGAATATAATAACATTTCTGAAACTTTTATAAGATTAAATGGCCATTTCTTTAAGAGAAAAGCATTTATATTAGTTTTATAATATAAAGTATAGATATTATAAATAGGGTACATGCTTAATCTACTTTTTTCTGAAAAAAAATTTGCAGAGAAGGTAAATTATTCAGTCCTCTCTTAGTATAAGTCTATTTTCCATTTAACTGTTTCAATAACTTATAACTCAAGAGTATAAAGCAAAGAACTTCACACGCTTACATGGACATCTCAAACTGATTGTAACTAAATTTTGCGGAAAAGCCAAATGTGGAAATAGAGAGCCCTAAATATAAAAGGATTGCCCAAACTATAGAGCCAGAAAGGGGCAAGAAGACCTCAGCCTTTCATAAACTGATTGCATGTCCCATTTCTTTCCACCTTTCATTCAGTTCAGCTTGAAAGACCACCACAGACACACGCTTTCCCTATCTGTGGTAAGGTACTTTCTATGAGATGGTTAGTCCAACCCAAAGACTCTGCTAATCTACTCTTAGATAGGTTTCATACTTTTCACTAATGCAATATCCAAAAGTATACAGTGCACTTATGATTATCATTAAGAGCTTAATACATTACATATTTTATAGACTATGAAATATATAATTAAATAAATAACTCATTAAAAAATAAATACATGAGAAAGTGGGAAATAGTTCCCCAAATAGGATAACTATCAAGGAAATCTGAAATTACTTATCATGCCATTGTCCTGGTCTAATCTTCTCTAGGACCCAGTGCAAATGAAAACGTTTATAAAATCTACTTCAGAGTAAAAATCAGTACACTACACTGAGAAAATGGCAAGCTTTGGGCCCAGACAGACTTCACCTTTTATCTTGGCTCCTCTACTAACTTATTCTGGGACAGTTATTGACCACAACTCTAAAACAGAAAGCTAATATGCACAATGCCGGCATGTTAAAGATTAAATGAAATAATGTTTGTAGGTTTTCTGAGTGGCACTCAATAAATGGTTGTTATGGTGATTGTTGATAGAATGGAAAATAAGTGTCAATTCTCCACAGTGAGGCAAAAAGTAACGCGAAAAGTGAAAAAAATCAGGACAACCTAATCAAAAAATAAATGTGGAAAATAATCCACATTTGCTTGAACTGTCCAGGTTGATTGCTCCAAATTTCTGAGGGAAGAGGGGAGGAGGGAAGATAACTGAAAGTATTATTGAGTAGCTCTCAATATGTTTCTCCCACTGTGACACACATGATAAATTATGGTCATATGTGTAACTCATTCCTATGTGCAATTTCTGGCAATAAAAATAATTCCATTTGTTTCTATCCCACTCAAGATAGGCTACTGCAACACAAGTTAGCATGACATTGCTATTGAGATAGACTGGAACCTGCTCTAGTGTCCTTTAAAAATAAATGATTTGCAAATTGTATATATTTTAGCTATCATTAATTACAAATTTCTTGGGATACATCTCATAACTGATCAAGATTCATCCTTATCATTTCATAAATGAGTAGACTGAGGCTCAGAGGGATTAAATGGCTGGCTCAGAGTCAAACAGCAAATCTGTAGCAAAGCAAGAAAAAAATCCAGAGTTCTTTCAATACACATTGTATCAGGATCTTAATGCTCTAAAGGGCCTTCTGTTTCACAATGCCTCTCAAGGTACCATATTTTAGCTGCACAGTTAAAACGTAAGAATTTCCTGATGACTGTTCTTTTTTTGATGTGTCTAAATTTCTTTTTTCCATTTCCTAGAATGGTAGACGTTTGGAAAATGTCTTCTGTTTAATTTTATTCAACACATATTCATTAGGGCCAAGCAAGTTCTAGGTCTAGGGATCCGGGAAAGAGCAAAACAAAATCTCTGCCTTCATGTCTATTGGAAGAAATGAACACAAAATGAAATGAAATTACTGTATTTTTAATTTATTTTATTTATTATTTATTTAGTAATTTATTTTTAAATTTAGTTTAATTGAGATATAGTAATATAGTATTTTAGATAGTGATAAGTGTTGAGGAGGAAAATAAGGCAAGAAAGGGATGGCACAGGAATATGTGTGAGGAAGTTCAATTAATGAGCTGATGTATTTTAATTCATTGCCATTTGATAATGAGAGACAGAGGACTGAGGGATAGTCACTCCTAAAACGTGCCCAATCTTGTCAGTGAAATATCCATCAACTGTGTTATCTCCCTATGGAGCCTCCATTTTAATTAGGCAACGCAACATTTAGCCAGCAGGAAAATCTGCCCTGCTATCTGGAGGTGCATGGAGGAAAATCAGATCCTAGTCAAAACTATTACAAACCAGAATATGGCAAGATTATGCTCAAAATTATTTTAAATGTTATCCCCTTTTCCTTATACTCTTTATTATTTTAGAAATGACATACTATCATTATTTACAATATTTAAAAATTTTTATTTGCCTTATTCTAAGCCTAGAGGACTAT
The DNA here is from genome assembly GCF_965194825.1 of Balaenoptera physalus. Taxonomy (NCBI): domain Eukaryota; kingdom Metazoa; phylum Chordata; class Mammalia; order Artiodactyla; family Balaenopteridae; genus Balaenoptera; species Balaenoptera physalus. Next base: position 46,966,610 of record NC_138886.1, read on the forward strand.
ACTAAATGGGTTTTTGATTGAGTATATTCTCCTGCCTTCTCTGTACACTATGAATATTGTACAAAATGAAGGCACAATATGATATTCATATAGCGAGTTCCTGGATGATTATTGCTTATTCTACTTCAGAGGTTTGGAAATGATACTTTAAGATTTCTTCACTGTTTCTAGACATTGTTCATTTCGATTACTGTCTAACACCCAAGTGAATATATATTTTCTGTTTTTTTGATATTTGTATATGAGTTTTTTAATTGAAATATAGTTAATTTATAATATTTAAAGTGAGTATCTATTTTCAATGTCATGTTCATTGCCGAAATAAAATCTCTGCCTTCCCAATGATGATTCGGTGTCATTGTGCACTATACTGACTTCCATGTGTAGAAGAAAAAACAAGGTCAAAATGAAAATATTTTGGTCTAATGCAGGAAGGGAGAATGGGGTCTCCAGTGCTGTGATTGGTAAGTGCTAGCAAATCTTCACAGTGAGCAAAGAGGACATGAAAATGTCTTTGTTTGTTTTCTTGTTTTTAATCTTTCCAATAATTCAGAAACTGAGAAAGGCATCTGATTAGTTTATGAGACATTTATCTAGGACACCATTCCCCATCTAATGAGATCGAATGAGCACTTACTTTCAATTGCCTTGATTTTATTTTCCCAGGGGACACAAGCAGCTTTGAAGTTCTCAAAATCACGAAGAAATTTTGCCCATTTCTGAAAAGAAAGCCAAGTACAACAGTAAAACCCAACTGCTTGTTTGTTAAGATGTTTATCTCCCACACTCATCCCAAAATATCTCATGACAATGAGCTTGGAAAGATCTCTCTGGCATCACATATTGCTTTTTGTAAAAAGGGAAGATGCTAGTTTCACTTGCCTCCCTGTTCCCCACCTACCGCTGGACCAATCTAATTAAAAAATGTTTACTGACTCTCTGTTTTACAGAAAATATGCTGACCACTGAGAAATATCTGTTTATTCTACCACACAATAAGAGAGCAGGGACTGAGTTAGCACCTAATAAGGTGATCAGCAAATGGTGTGTGTTTAATTAAATATTCACTGCATGAAGAAATTAAAGAAATATAAATAAGACATAGTTCCTGCCTTGAAGGGCTTCTGGATCAAGTACACTGTACATAAACAGGTAATTTCTATACAGGATGGTAAGTGCTATGACTTTTCATTCTGGTAGAGGTAGAACAGTCAGCTAAATGGAAAGGCCTGGTGTTATAGGGAAAGGAAGAAGAAAAAGAATCATAAATTAGTTTTTATAAAAGATCTTCCTTCCATTTTACCCAACAATGTTGGGTTACCCATGATCAAGAGGACCACCAAGAAGAAGAATGAGAATGGGGCGGATAACTTTGCACATGTACAGATTATGCTGGGATAATGGGTCAGCTAGACAGACATGGGGAGCCTAAATAAGACTTGAGACAAGTCTGGAGTTTGAAAGATTACCTAGACCAGAAACAACCCAAATATTCATCTATAACAGAATGGATAAATAAATGACAGCATCTTCATATGATGGGATACAACACATAAATAAAAATGAACTATAACTCCCATGACATGAACATATCTCATGAAAATAACATTGCATCAAAGAAGCCAGAAACAAAAGCATAAATGCTATATGATTCCATTTATTTAAATTGTAAAAACAGACAAAACTAATCTATGATATATATGACGTATAAATATATATTACAGATCTATCTATATATTTCATATTTAAGATATATGAACTTTAGTCACAAAACTCCCATCTTTATGGGAATATATTTAGCCTCAGGTTGTAGAACGTTTGTAAAGAGGAGATAATAATACCTACATACCTACTTTGCTGTGAGAATTAAATATGGAAAGATTTTTATATAAAGATTCGATTTTTATAGAAGGATTTAATTCAGTGCTTGGCACATAGTAAGTGCTAAATAAATGTTAGTTTCTTTTCTATCTTTTCCAAAGATCTATATTTATATTGGCATATCATTTGTTTTTTCTTATTTTCTATCCAATCTTCAGTTGATGTTCACGGTAGAGAAGAGCTATATGGCCGTGTAACTTGTAGACATTTTGAGAAAGAAACCTTGACCCAGAACCCCTTAACTCCCAGGGAATGAAAATGAAAGGGGCTCAACCTTTTACATTTGGAAGTGATAAAAGCACACAAGTCAGTCTTTTGCCATAAATCAATGTTTATCGACTTATTTTCATTTTAACTCCTTTAAAGAGCCTTTTAGGACAATTTTTTTTTCTGAATCATCCCTTTCTCCTAATTTCAGTAACGCAGAATACTCTTTATCTACTGTATATGTACCTATGTATAGACATAACGTATAACATTTTTTTCACTCAGAACAGAACCAATTTTACCACCCCTCGGGGGCAACACGGCTTCCACTGAGCATAAATGGCATCAACCAAACTGAGCTAAGAAAATACTTACCTTGGCCATCATCATCTTAAATGCAAACCACCGTTTTCCTTTTCCTTTCCCAAGAGCCCCTTCATTTTCATTCACAAATTTTTTTGCTTCCCTGAGGAAATAAAACAAAATAAGGGGTGGGTGGCGGTGGGTTGAGATTAATACAGTATAAAGGTAGTGGATATTTAATTTTATTAGGTCTACTGTCTTATTTCTTCTAGACCCTTTCAAACCCTTAACAAGTGAATGTAAGCTGAATTTCATAACCTTGGGACTTGTAATGGATGTTTAAGTTTTTTAATTCTGGTCAGAAAGAATGAGATATTTCAGTCTCACTTATTAATCAGCTGGAGTCATCAAAAAGCAAGGAATTTATGCTAAGTGTCAAAATAGAGAACCCTAGTTCTTCTCATTTCTACCACATATAAAATTGAATCTGAAGTTTACTTCAGATTCTGGCGGTCAGAATGTTTATTTTAAAATACTTGCTTTCCTTCTTTTTTAAGGATTGCTTTTTTTAAAAAAATAGGGCAGGGAGTTTAGGACAAACTGACATAGAACACACTTATTGAACTGGTATTTAATCTCATAAAAGCAATTATGACTTAAAACAGAAAAATCATATGCTGTAAAGCAAATGGGGTTGAGGGAAGAGAGAAAAGGAAAGGAATACTTTTTGGCCTCACATTCCAAAAGGGCTTCAAATTTAAACTTTAACGTTATTCCCAAATATTTGCACATTTACAGTAGTCACATTAGTGTCTTTGTGTATGTGGTAAAAAGCATTAATTCATCAAAACGGATAAAGTGAACATGTTAAATATACTACAACTTTTGTAACCTTTTTAGTCATTTTCGCTATTGTTGTTTGTGTGAGATATGAAAAGAATATTTAAAATAGAGGCAGTCCAGGTTTGCCTTGACCTCTCTGGGGCCGTAAAAGGCATAACCCAAGAGAACCAAGGGATAATCCAAACCTGGACATTGGTTCTACAGGTACAACGCTGTCGTCAGTTGTGAGGCCCCTGGAATATGTGGTTTTACAGACAAGCCCCTTCAACACATGACTATAAATAAACAACACACAAAGTACTCTTTAAAAAGTGAAAATGAAACTTCATCCTTAAGTTGGTGAAGGATTTTCTGTGTTCCTTAGTATCAGTGCTAAACTCATGATTTTACAATACCCAGTGATGAAAACAGCACATGTCTGCTAACTTAGCTGATAACTAGAAAATTGTGCCCCATTACTCACCTGTGCATGTGCACCCACCCATGACCTGCCATAAAAACACAAGCACAACAGAGAAGATTCTCTTCAGTCATCAAACAGACTTCCCACATCATTTCCTTAATGGCAGGGACAATATCTTGTCTTTTTGTATCTCTCACAGCACTGTTCACTACTTTGACCATAGGAGGTGTTTAGTAAACTGAAACCTTCTTGAAATAGACCTAAATGGCATAATTTGGATAGATAGAGACAAGGGAGTATCTAATAATTGTATTTTCCACGTCAATTAATGCTTAAAGGAAAAATCATTCCTAGACTTTGGGATTGCACCCTTCTCTTTAGTCTTCTCAGAAACTTAGTAGGACAGCTTTCTAGAAATGAAGAAGATTTATTAGGCTGGCCTTGTCAAACACCCTGACATTTGACATGACTTCTGGGCTGTGAAGATTAATTGAAAAACAGTTTCTAGGACATTCTACACATTTTAAAATGTTCAGTAAAGCGCCATCAACAAGTATAAACTGAGCTCTCATGGCTGGGTTTTTAGATCCATGCAATCAAAAAACCATATCACAGTTAAGCTTTAACTATGTGTTATAGAGATAAGACAGGAATGAGTGTGGTACTTAGCAGACACTTTATAAAATGTTGAACTGATCTAAGCTGAAAATCAAGTAACCTGAGTCCTAACCCAGCCTCTGTGATTTGTCTCTGTAACTTTGCCCATGTTTTTGTCACTCTCTGTACTCACGTTGAGGAGCAATCCCGCTTCTCAGAGGAAAGCCTACTTGCTCGGGACTCGCACACACCTGAGCAAGCTCTGGTACAGTTTCCTTCAGTTACTGTGTAGCTTTTAACAGGTCAGGATTCTCGAACAAACAAACAAAAATTGGGCAATTGCTTCCCTGCTTGCTGGGGTGGTGGCGAGAATAAGATGAGACTATAGATGTGAATGTGTTGAAGGAATTATTACACTGTCAATTCCACTGTAACACTTGTTTTGAAACCAAGAATCTGTTCTAACATGATTGTTATATTACGGAACAATCTGAACATAACACAGATTTTGTGTTTGCTTACATGTGATTTTATCTACAAGAAACACTGGGTGAATACAAGAAAAAAACACATCCATCTAAATCTAGCAGTATATATACAAAATGCACACACCTCATCAACCAGCTACTTCATGGCACCCCATGTTAGAAAAGTCACATCCATTCAGAGCTGGTGTTACAATGACCCTCCTTCCACACTTCACAATAATTTACAAACTGCAATCTTGTCATTTCCACAAGCAAACTTCAGGTCTTTTTTAAGGTAAACTGCCATATTTATTGCAGTGTTTATGTATTTCTCAGCCATTAAACATGTGTAAAATGTTGCTGCCGTTTTCTTAAATTTCTATCTTTTTTTAATGTGTCACTGATGATGTTTCTGAATATTGTGCCCCATCCCCATTTTTCCTGTAAGCCCTGTAGTTTTCATTACCCAATTTTTCATAGTGTAGAAATTTTTAGGAACCTATACATCATGTTATAGCAATTATTTGGCATCAAGAATTTTGAAATTCATAAAACCAAGTATATACAGGAATTATCACATCATTCTCTATTATAATAAACATATATAAATGGAGGACCAAAAATTCTTCTTAGTAGTAAAATCAAAATTTGTTTTTCAAATGTAATAAGGTGACTATTTTATGGGGATATCCACTGCTCCTGATGTTTAGCAGATAATTAAAGAACATCAGTTTGGCCTATTAGAATTAGATCACTTTCTAGCTGAGTGGCCAATTAGAAAACATGACTGCTCTAAGCAGACAGGAGTGTAAAGAAATAGCTATTCTACTCCATATTTCTGACAAGATTTTAAATTTTAGGAGCTGATAATTATGTTACAGGAACATTAAACTAGCAAGATTTAAGAGAGAGAGGGAAGTCAGGATTATAACCAAATTTAAGTCACCACAAAATTAATTATAAATTCATTTAACAAATACAGAAACTTATTTTCATGGCATTTATAAGGTTTCTTATCAGTCATTATAGATATATTTTCCTTTGGACAATCTAAACAAGTTTTTATTTTTTGTCTCTTAAATTGCCAATTTATCCCTGATACTAAGCATAGTTTCATACTTCTCTTCCAATTACTACCCTACCCCACCCTCAACATACATATCCTGACAGTTTTCAAACGAAAGTCTGGACTTCACTCTACTCCACATAATCACAAGTGTCCTAATGCCCTAACCCCTCCTCCATTCTTCAAGAGATCTTCCCCAAGTTTCATACTTAAGGGTTCCCTGACCAGCCATTCTAGCGCCTCCTGCTCCCCACTTCCCACCCTGGCCAAAATAACTACTAGACTCAACTCATCAGAAATCTGGGGGATGACTTTAAAACAAAGCCAGGGGTATGGGGTGGGCAAAGAATTGTTAAACAAGAACAGATTCTTGATCCCCCTAATCTGATGCTCTTGGGATGTAAGAAAGCACTCTTGCACCTTTCCGGCCTAGAAGAGGGGATATTGGGGTGGAAGAGCTCAGTGAAAGAACACACCTTAACACTATTTTCAGGGCTGACCTTTACAATGAGATGGCATGATTTCAGGATGGAAGAAAACTAGTATCACCCAATCCCATCCTCCCTGATAACAGATTTCTTAACCAGAAGACAACATCTTTCACTGTGCTGTTAGAAACAAGATACAAAAAGAAACTAGCCAGTATGGAGATAAACACTGACTGATACTTATCACACTAAAGTACCCATGACAGATGTCAGAATGCAAAAAAACAAAGAGCAGAGTCTTTGAAAACTAAAAAGCAAAAAATTTTCTTTATATTTTTCCTGTAGTGAATCCGTTTTCCTACCCATTTGTATTGATCTGGATAATTTAAATGTATTTATCTACATGGCTAAAATGAAATAGGCTCTTGTGGATAAACTTTGAATATCTATTGGCCTCAAACCATCGAAATATCTGACTGAAGAATGTGTGTCGTCCCCTTGAATTGCATTCAACAAAAGCTGCCTGCCAAGACTGTAATCCAGTCTCCAGGTCTCAGAGCTCAAAGCCCTGGTACAATATGCACAGCTCTCTGAGCTGTAACCCCAGACCCAGGGATAAATAATTGAGCAAGGTCTACTTAATGACAATAATACCTGGTCTCATAATTTATTTATCAACGCCTTGTGTTGGTAATTAGAATAATAAGGTTTCATGGGCTTTCAAGAATGCTTTCACAGTTAGTTGAAGGAGCACGCTTTGCCTTAACTTACAAAATAGATAATTTACCCAGAACACATGATACAACCCTGATGACACAAGGGATTTAGGACATGCTATGCTGCCTTTGACACATTCTCATCCCAGGAAACGTGTTCTCGTTTGGGTTAGGTTAAGTTGACTTTTCTTTCCTCTTGTTCTCAGTTTGATAGTATCATTGAGTAACCAACTTATTGCTCAAGTAAACGAAAGACTTTTCAAAACTGGTCTTTAAGGCAACTGTAATCAAAACTTGTGCTCATGAACATTACTTCCCAGTAAAGGGATCAGAAGGATGAAAGGTCCTTTCCTAATAAACAATGCCATTTAAAAAAAAAAGTTGACCAATTTAAATTGACTAAAAGTCAGAACTCTGACTTTTCCTAAAATATTACTGAGTAATTGAAAGAAAGTTGAGGAGGTAAGAAGACAGTCTAATATACAGGGATTGAAAATAAGGATTATAGGCCTTTCTAGATAATATAACTCCATAATTAGACTGGCAGAATTATTTTAAGTCATCCTAATACTGGAACTGAGGATTCAAAACATGTGCTTTTATAACGGGGATGCTGGTGGCAGCAGTTATAATGGTTAAGATGCTCAGTTGTTTCATCTATAAAACAGAGACAGTAATAGCTATTCCATAGGGTTGTTGTATGCATTATAGGAAATAATGTATGTGAGGTGTTTAGTAACAATGTATGTAGTGCATCCATGGCAAACAGGAAGAGCACTATAAATAGTAACTATTATTAATAGCAATAGTACTAACAGGGCTGACTTTAATTTTTACGCTGACTCTCCAAATTAAAAAGTTGAGAAAGGACTAGATACTTCCAGGCAAAACCCTACAGAAAGCCAGTCCATTTCCCTTTAGATTGTGACCCTAGTGAGATGTGAGAATAGTGGGAATCGGTCTTGTTACCAGAAGAGCAGGAGAGAATTCAGCCTTACATTTGAGACCTGATGAGAGTGCCCAGGTGTCCGGCTGCAGAAGCCCCAGCTATGGTGCTGCCGGGGAGGAGGTGTTGGTGGTGCCAGCCCGAGTCCTGCTCCAGCCACGCTGTGCTGTTGCAGAGAGCTCAGGATGCTTGGACAGCTGGGGAGTCTGCGGTAAGAGACAAAAAGAGAGCTCTCTCCCTTGACTAGGACCACATTCTATTCAGTTCTGCAATCTGTATGTTACAACTGAGACACAGATCTGAGTTCTGGCTCTGTCACATACTAGCTGTGTGCTCTTGGGGAGATGTTGTTGATCCCAAGCTTTCTCGCCTATAAAATGTGACCAGCAACAGTAACAGCAATGACAGCTAACATACTGAATGTTTGCCATAAGCCAGGCATTATTTATGTCCATCATCTCCTCTAATCCCCACCAAATCCTGCAAGGTGGGAACTATTATTATCCCCATTTCAGAGATGAGGAAACTGAGGATTAGATCAGTAAAAGAAGTGTCCAAATTTACCCAAAGAGTAAGTGGCATAGCTCAGCTTAGGAATTGAGCTCGTATGTCGTTTTCCCAGAATAGCATCATTATTTACCTCATGGAATTGGTATAAGGACATGTAAAAGTTGAGACAACATAAACAAAGCAATTCTTGGTATACCAGGGGTAAATGGTACTTTTGATTATTATTCAAAGACATTTATTATTTTTCTGGGCAATGTATATGATACATTGAGTAAAACTTCAGAATAAAGAACGATTTGTACACTATCTTTACAACTATGTAAAAATCGTGTCTGTCAATGGCCAAAGACTGGGCAATTATGCAAATAATTAGTTCCTCTATTTTCTAAACTTATAATACTATCATACAGTTTTGTTTACAGTAATAAAATATAGATTTTTATTTGTTTCAAGGCACTGTGCCATATGAAGAAAAAAAAAAGAATGTGGTTCTATGGTTTTGTGTAAGCCATTTCTAATTCCATCAAAAAGCTAAGACATAGATAAATATTTAGGGCATCATCTAATTACTACCAAATGAATAAACAGTAAAATTAAGTGCTGAAAGATTCAGATGAGAGAGTGGGGTGGTTAGAAAGAACCTTGAACAAAAGGAGGATTCAGCTACATGGTCAACATTGCAGCAAGGACATGACAGCGCAGGGAAATGGTGTGAGCAATGGTGAAGAGATGGAAGTGCACCTGGGGTCTTCAGGTGGGTGATGAAGAAAACAGTCTAAGTGCTTTAGAGGAGGAGTTGGCATGCCCTGATGCCAAGTTAAGCAGTACAGAATTCACTCTGATCTCTATAAGGATCCATGAGCATTTTGTTAGCAGGAAACTGATAAGTGCAGTACGGTGTGCTACATGAAAAATGTTGCAACAATGATGTGCAAGATGAATTAGAGGAAAACAAAATGAGAGGCTGGACGTAGCTTGATTTCTAATGCCTTTATACCAGCTATTTCCTCTTTCTGGAATGCCCTTCCCGTCTTCTCCACCTGTTCTCTTCCTTTCCATTTTCAGTTCAACAGCCAGGCCAACACTACAGCTCCTCCATAAGGGCTTTCCTGATTTTCCTTTCTTACACTCGCCTCCAGCCCCAGGTCAGGGTGACTTAACCTCTGACCTTCATGCAGTAATTACCTCATGTATTGTAGTTAACCCATGGTCCATTTGCACCACTGCACTGGGATTTCCTGAAAGCAAGGTCCATGTCTTTTGTTCTAATTTCCCAATATTTACTATAGCACCTGGCACAGAAGTGAGTTTCAACAAATGCTATTGTAATGAATGAACACCTACAAGAAGACTAGATGATAGTCTGGCTGTGGTTCGTAAACTACCTACACCTCAGAATCACCTGTGGGATCTTTTAAAAATTTCAAAGGCCAGGTGTCCCCATTCCCAGACCACTTAAGTCACAATCTCTAGGGGTGGGACATAGGCATCAGTACTTTTTAACATCCCTGAATGGTTCCAACGTGCAACTAGTTGAGGACCAAATTCGGAACTAAACCAAATATTATTTGTTGAGAGTAGTAAATTTAAGAGATTTTTACGTGGCCAAGCAAGTTGTTGGAGGTTTGGGTTAAAAAGCTACTATATCAAATATGATTAAATATGATTATTTTGGTGTCCCCTTACATTGGTAATACTCTACATATTTTGAAGCTTGATAAATTTATTTTGGTGAATAACTTTATTTTTCAAGTCCCTAGCTCACTCTTTATCTTATATCCCTAAAGAGTAACTAACTAAAAACGTCTGAAACAATCTGAAAACAAGCAACAAAGAACAAGCAAAAATGTTGGCTGTATATCCACATAACCTCTTACCCTATATATGTGGCTTATTTTTGTGTGCTTCCTTTTAATAGCACCACTTCACAGATTTCACAGTTTAAAATATATATGTATGGAGAGAGAGACAGAGAGAGATCACCAAGACTTCTAAACATTTCATAAGCAATAAACATAACAATGATCTGTGCACAAAGAGTTCTTAAGACAATTTTTTCATCAGCTCTGATGACATTCATGGAGATGTGTCAAAGCCAGCTGCTGATGTTGGTAAATAACCAAAGCAAAGCTTGGGTAGGTCAAATCTGTATTAAGTTCAAAGTTACTAGCCATAGACATTCTCCAGACCTAGGATAACTTCTTTGTTCCCTGGACTATGAAACAATGCTAATTTTCATGGCTGGCTTAAATGTCAAATAAAAACTCAAACATATTTTAGTTGTACCCTAGAGGTCACTAAAGCATCTCAGAGTAATTTTAGATGAATCAAGGGAGAAACAACATAGCTGGGTTTTAGTAGTTTAATAAAGAAAGAAAGCACACTAGATCCTCTTTCTACTTGCTGATTAAATCTTTTCCTAATTCTGCTCTACCTGGTTAATTTAAAAATCAATTTATGGTTAATAATTTTCCTTTGTATTATAGGAGAGGGGAAAGAAGACAATATAGATTTCCCCAGGAGTTAATAGTTTGTGCTGAGTTTTAGATATTGGTCACAGCATAAACTGGTTTTCTGCCATACAAGGACACCAAAAAATTCTAAGATTTGTAACGTTATCAGCAGAGACAATGTGCAACTAAGTTGCTGTAAAGAATTCTTTCTCCATCTAAAACAATCTGTAATAGTAACTTTATTAATATCTCTCCAGACCTTCTTATTAAGCTCTATATCAAGGATTTTTTATTTTATTTTGATTTTTGTCTTTTGTTTTAAGGCATCAATGAGCATGCAATTAACAACACATACCTAAAACAATACCCCTGAAAGTAGGGGTGGCATTACGTGGGCTGCAGAGTTCTAGGCCATATCCCTAAGACATCGAGGTATATCCCAGTCTATTGTTATTGCTTTGGCTTTTGAGCAGAAATGAGATTTAGGGAGAATGTGTCCTTAAAGCCACAAATGAATCTTAAGATCAAGAGCTGAAGAGTAACAAGCAAAGTTAAATCTAAAATCTTACCTCAACTATTCTCAACACCAAAGATTTGCAAAACGTCAGTGTATCCTCTCCCTCCTTCACTGTGGGAAAATTATACTCAGAAGAAGGTAGAAATAGCACTGAAAATACAGATTGCTATACATAGATGTAAGAAGGACCTATCAAATTCTGATCAATAAGTAAATTTATTTTATTTCTATAATTTTTTAATTCTCCTTTTTACTTAGCCATTTTTTCTGAGTATTTATTGAGTGTGTTTTATGTTTTTAGCAGTGAGTTAAGTGTTTTGAAAAAACTGAAAGAAACATGTAGATTCCTTTCTGAAGCTTTAACTCCATTAAGAAAAAAGAGATATAGGCCCATAAAATTGTTACACAACAGTGCTAGGCAGCCTTGAAGTGAAAAGGGAGAGGGCCCTGGAGGCTTGAGAGCTTGTTGAAGACATTGTAGATGAGATAAGAATTAAACTGGACATTAAAAGACTGATAAAATTGAGTAGGCAGAGAAAGGCATTCCAGGCATCGGTTTGCAGAAATTTCCTTGAGAAAGGAGATATTTCCACCATGAACCTCAAGTACAATCTCATATTCTTAGATATACTAACATTCAGGGATTGGTAGACATACTGTGCTAATTTTGCTTGGTTCATGTGCATTCTAATCAAACATGTTTAATGAATTCTGAATACTGTGAAACAGAAGGATTCACAGGGCACTGCCTCAGAGTGAGAGGAGCCATTCTGTTTTGAAAGGTTTGGTAAAATCTTTCTGCACAACACCTGTGTGTTCATATTTAGCCCCTGGTCAACATTTCTAAGTATTGTGAAATATTTTTTTCAAAATTTTGTGTGGTGATATTTAGGAATACTAGAAAGCCTTAGTTTTCTGTTAGAACAGTGTGTTCTGCCTTTTGATCCAAGAGTGGGCAAGAAATTTTAAATGATGGCAGTTCAGTGAGCTCTGCGGATAACTACCTGGTAAATTTAATCTCTTGCCACAAGATAAACTTAGATCTGGAGTCTCTCCTGAGCATTTGGCAACACAACTTAGGTGAGGTCACCCACAGAGCATATTATACTCCTATGTGAACTAGTCTTTCTGCTGAGTTGACTTGGAGTCTTACTATTTCACAGTTTCCTTCCATAGCCTCCCTTTTAAGCTTTCCCGATCACTGTGACCAACCACTGGTCAAGAAACACTATAATAGTGAGTGCATAAAATATAAAACTTAATTCAGCCAAACAATCATGTATCTTTTATAGATATTTGAGTGTAAATATGTATGTATATGTATAATAGTATATACATATATATGTGTATATATATATTACAAAAGCATAATTAATATGACTCTTTGAAAGAAGTGATTTATATTTAACTTAAAAGTTTCTAATTTTCAGGACAGAGGGAATCTTAGACACATTATATTGAATACGTAAAACTATTCCCCTTTCTTCAGCTCATCTAATTTTTTATGATATTCTAATATAATGTTCTCCAAACATTACTTTCAGTATATGCATTTTAATAAGGCGTAACCATTTTTATTCTATAGCAACAAGCTTAAGTCCCCCGAAGCAGTGTTCTACTTGCCATTTCTTGGTTACATACATAAAAACGTCTTCAAAAATACCTTGCTTATTCTCTTATTATAAACATGATAAAGTTAAGGGTTATCTTCATAATTAGTACCTTATCTGAGATCTGTATGATACTTTCCCAAAACAACAAGGACAAACTTCTCAAATTAAGCTTATTTTGTGCTTATCATGTGCATATTTGCTTTCTTTTTACTGTTAATGTAGTATGTCAAATATATTTAAAAGCATTCCTAAATAATTTTAAGTCATAATTAATGAATTTCTTCTTTTAATCAGTTTTCAAAGATCATATATTTATGGATAGTCTAATAACAAGTTTTGAAAAATAGCTATCACTGACAGCTAAAATTCTAAATAGTGCAAGTTAGGTAAGCTGCTGTTTATCAAAAATTTTTGGAGGCTAGGATACTTTGGCAAGCTGGGGAAACTAATTCAGTGTGTCTTACCATATGTGATACATTGACTGATAATACTTGAGAAAGTAGTGCATAATGAAATGCAATTAAGAAGAAGATGATATATAAGAAGATGTAGAAAATGATTACTATGTGACAGGCATCATTCTAAGTGCTTTAGGTCTATTAAATGATTTAATCCTCTCAGGAACTTTATGAAGTACTACTACTTTTATCCCCATTTATAGAGGATAAACTCAAGGATGCAGAGGTTAAGAAACTTGTCTAAGGTCACAGCATAATGCTTGATACCTAGAGGATTCTTATTAAATAGTAGAAAAATTGGATGTCAATGTTACATTTGGATCAACAAAATTCAGCTGTACTAATTGCCTACAGACTCTCCATTCTTTGGATGAGAAAATCAATGTACCCAAGATAACTGTAACGTACAAGAACTAAAGGCCTCTGCTTTGGTTGAGTTTTTGGTGAATACACACTTCAAATGATTGAAGTGTGTATTAGTGGATGAGTACACACGCTTAAAAGTCCTCTTGTGTGGAACCCGTCATTCCTTCACAATGGCAGATGAAGTTAAGGCCTTTGTGAGCTAAAGTTGAAATCACAATTCTTGCCTATGAATTATATTAGTTTCCCCAACCAAAAAAAAAAAAGAAAAGAAGCTGAACATCTGGATTTTTAAAATCTGAAATCTCCCACTTTTTAAAATTTAACAACAAAGAAAAAACATTTTAATAAAAATATACACCCCCAGATGATTAAAATGGTAAATTTTATGTTACGTATATTTAATCACAGTTTTTAAAAAACAATAAAAGAAAAAGAAACAAAAAGCATGTGGGCCAAATAAAAACCACCTGTAGTCTAGATTCAGCTGCAGACTCCCCATTTTCAACCTCTACCCTAGTAATAGGGCGTGGTATTGCCCTTCCTTCCATCCCAATCCTTATCTCTCCCCACCTCTAAAAATGGCTTTATCCCTGGACTCTAGCCTAAGGCCCCAGGACCTGGAATCTGCCAGACGATTACCCTGTGGGTACGTTTTGGAAGATCTAAAAGCGGCTGACCGTGGATTCTGCCAAACTGTCAAGATACCCTCTTTTCTTTGTTGGAGCATCAAAATCAGCTGTCCATCCAGACTGCTATACCAATGTGCCACCATCCCCCAAGGCTCCTGGGGTTGCCTATGGCTAAGTCTGCTCCCACCTAGTCCTGCCAGGTCCTGTAACCTTCCCATCTCTCCTGTCACACTGCAGGGAATCAGACAACACTGAGTCTGTCCTGAGATGAAATAATAATTACAACTTGTGTTTCCCAGCTTTGTGCTATGTTCTGGCACCCTGCTAAGTGTTTCATATGAAATAACTCACGTTATGATTCCAATAGCCCTGGAAATTAGTAAAATTTCATAAGAAACCCAAGGTCAGAGGGCTACACAATTCATTCAAATTTGCACAGGTATTAAACGGAAGATCTGAGATTCAAACTCAGGACTGAAACCCATCCCTTCTTCACTGCCCTATATGGAAGATGCAGGCAAAGAAGAGTGAGGGGTATTTCTACACCTCCACGCAGGTGGAAAGGGAGGATATATTTCTTGGCATTTTTATGCAGTTTTACACCACACTTTGACAGTTCACAATGTTATCACTTTCCAATTTTACAACTTTCTATATACAGTTACCTGTGGTTCCCAGTTTTGGGAATTTCATGGTCAGCAATATTTCAAAACATATTGGGTAGGCCAAAAAGTTCATTCGGTTTTTTCCGTAAGATGGCTCTAGCAGCACTTAGCTGTCTTTAACTTCATTTGAAACAATTTTGTTAGATTGTATGTAACAGCTGTCACATCAGCATGCATTAAAAAAAAAAATCAAAATTGGTAAATTTTTGTGTAGCCATTTTAATACTGAAGATGGAAGAAAAAAAGCAACATTTTCGGCATATCAGGCTTTATTATTTCAAGAAAGGTAAAAATGCAACCGAAACACACAAAAAGATTTGTGCAGTGTATGGAGAAGGTGCTGTGACTGATCGAATGTGTCAAAAGTGGTTTGCGAAGTTTCGTGCTGGAGATTTCTCGCTGGACAATGCTCCATGGTCAGATAAACCAGTTGAAGTCGATAGCGATCAAATAGAAACAATAATTGAGAACAATCAACTTTATACCATGCAGGAGATAGCCGACATACTCAAAATATCCAAATCAAGTGCTGAAAATCATTTGCACCAGCTTGGTTATGTTGATCACTTTGACGTTTGGGTTCCAAGTAAGTTAAGCGAAAAAAACCTTCTTGACCATATTTCCACATGCAATTCTCTACTGAAACATAATGAAAACGTTCCATTTTTAAAACCAATTGTGACAGAAGATGAAGAGTGGATACTGTACAACAATGTGGAACGGAAGAGATCGTGGGGCAAGTGAAATGAACCACCACCAACCACACGAAAGGCCGGTCTTCATCCAAAGAAGGTGATGTTGTGTATATGGTGGGATTGGAAGGGAGTCCTCTGTTATGAGCTCCTTCTGGAAAACCAAACGATTAATTCCAACAAGTACTGCCCCCAATTAGACCAACTAAAAGCGGCACTCCACGAAAAGTATCCAGAATTAGTCAACAGAAAACGCATAATCTTCCATAAGGATAATGCAAGGCCGCATGTTTCTTTGATGACCAGGCGAAAACTGTTACAGCTTGGCTGGCAAGTTCTGATTCATCTGCCACATTCACCAGACATTGCACCTTCGGATTTCCATTTATTTTGGTCTTTACAAAATTCTCTTAATGGAAAAAATTTCAGTTCCCTGGAAGACTGTAAAAGGTACCTGGAACAGTTCTTTGCTCAAAAAGATAAGTTTTGGGAAGATGGAATTATGAAGTTGTCTGAAAAATGGCAGAAGGTAGTGGAACAAAAGGGTGAATACGTTGTTCAATAAAGTTCTTGGTGAAAATGAAAAATGTGTCTTTTATTTTTACTTAAAATACCGAGGGCAATTTTTGGCCCACCCAATATTTTGGGAACCAATATAAGGTCACCAAACTTCTATTTTGCCAAGTAAGGATATTTCTTAAACCTATCATTTAGCATCATTATCACTTCATTAAATGAAAACTACTTTGACACACACACACACGTGCATATGCACATACATTAATAGCTTCATGGAACCAGAAACGTTACTTGTCTTTGCCTTCATTTATGGCTGGTGTACAAGCACATGCATAAGTAGTTCCCAGCCTATAGTTGTGTGGTGTTCCAAAAGCTTTCTGGGAAGACCACTGTTTGGAACTTGGAAAACCTTATTCCACGAAACAAAGCAATAACGTTAGAAAGGATGCCTAGGTTCCCACCTCACAGGGTAAACCTGGAATATCTTGTTTTATTTTGGATATGAGGTAACTGAGGCCCCAGAAGTTTAAGCCATTTCCTTAAATAACACACAAGCTCTTGCAGAGCCAGGATTAGTAGTGAATTATCCTGATAGCTGCTTCAGTTCTTTTTTCATCACCAGAGACAAAAACACTTTAATTTTAACATTATTATAGATACACTATAACGTTTAACGTTATTAGTTAAATAGGCTTGTGGAGGGATAGCTTTGGAAATTTACCACTGTTTATAAAAATTGTTCTGTGTAAAAAATGCAATCTGTATCACATCTGTGAGACGCAAATATGGCTGTTATCACAGACATGGTCCCTTTTATTCATGCCCCACTTCCCCGAACCACCATGAAAAGAAATATAGTGTGATCCTCAGAGGCGAATCTGCTTCCGATCCCAGGAAAGGGATGAACATTTGACTTTTCTTATCAGGAGTTTGTAAATCTATGTGTCTCTGAGTGTGTCAAGACTCAACAAAAGAGTGAAACTGGGTCGCTTACATGTTACCAGGGAATAGCTATTAGCGGAATCCTTAATTGGAATCCCGTTTACTCTTCTGTTGGCTTAGCACCCTCCCTGTGCTTTAATAAGAGCTGTCACATGAATATATCATTTGAGGTTGGAACCCTGCAGAGAAACTAGAGTGTGCAGTCCAACAAACTTGTAAAATTCAAATATATTATCTCTTTCAGAGAGATACTAATGAATGTATTAAACTAAGGAAATTCTCAGTTCAAGGAACAAATGATTAAAAGTGATCTGAGGTTGTAAGACTCCAAATAATGAATTTAATCATGATTGTTTTCTTTTATAATCATTAGCCCAGACTCTCCAGTGATATGATATAGAATATGTATATGTAGATATATGATATATGATATGTTAACTATATGATAGGTAACATATATGTTATATATGTATATATGATGATGAAAATTATATATAATGAGTATTATATATATGATGTATCACATATAGTATTATCTATAATATATAGGTAATACTCAGAGAATTTGGGAGATCAGTAGCAGGGAAAATGTTTCTAATTTTGAAAAGTGGCATCATACTTGAGAACTTCAATTTTCTTCTCCATTTTCCAAGGCTTGCATTTGACAGCAGCAATCATTTGTCTATTCTCATCTAACTCTGCCTTCAATCTTTCCAATTCCTCTTCATCAATTTCTTCTTCTTCTTCCCTTAAGAAAAAAAAACAAAACAAAACCTCCTTTAGTAAAGTTAAGTTTTGCTTGACTTCCAAACTTAAAGAATACTATCAGATACTCAGATGATCAATGTATAGCAACTTGGCTATATATGGTGTGTGCTGAGATCCACAAGCCTTAGTGCTTGTATCTGAACACTGATGCAGGATTTCTGGAAATACTATAACTTTAAACAACAGTGTTTACATTCTGAAGTACTGAAACCATTTTATGTCCATAGTCTCAAATTCTCAGAACTAGAAAATGTGTGGAGACAGTTACAGATCTATCAATATATTTTCTTCTCTTCTTTGTTCCCCTGTACACCTTCCCCCACCAATTCTACATTTCATTTAAAAACTTTATTTTTCAACAAGGTAGTCAATTATGGTGAGCATGTCTTTGAAGTGCCCTTAAAAAATTTGTTAGCCCTGTCTCGAGAGAAAGAGAAAAACTGAAATAGGAAAAAATTTTAAAATCTATTCCTCAAAGGTAACTTAATCTGTTAATTAAACTCAAAACTTCAATTGATAAAATTCAACTTGAAGTATATTTGGTAGAAGTGAATCCTTTGAAGAGGCCTTCAAAGGAATTTAGTTTCTTACTGAGCAAATGAGATGTATCTTTTCTCTTCTGTGTTCCTAGTATTGCAAAAATATCAAAGGGTCCAAAACTCAAAGAAAACAAAATCTAAACATGAACAACATGATTTTTAAATTGAGGAATGGAATGCCCTATTGCAGAGATCATTTTTTTTTTTTTTTTTTTGGTAATAGATTGTTTCAGTTATGAGCTGTTGTTACTTAACTTCAAATTTACCCTTCTATACTTAATATTGTGATGCTGTGGCTGTGACTCTGTAGGGTATATTTCTGGTTTGTCAGTTGGCTCATTTTTCGGCTGCCCATAGAAGACACTAAGAAGGGACTTGGTCTTTCCTTTGGTTTCCTGTTTGCTTCCTGTGGTGATGTCTACTCTTTAGTGATGCTTCTTCACCCCAAGAGCTGCAGGGCCTTCCCATAGCTGCAGGTGAAACTAGTTTGCCGACTTTTCCAACACTAGCAGAACCGGCTTCATCATTCTCCCCGTAGACACCAGCACCACTTGAGCATCGCCCCCCTCTGCAATAGTTTCAGCTCCGTGGGTCTCTCCTCTACGCTTTTAAGTTTTAATTCCAACCTCTTTCCGTTGTTCCTCCAGCCCCTAGTATGCTATTTGCTTCCTATAGTTGCTGTCACCATGATACTTCGTGTTCTCTCTCACCTTTCCAGTAACCTAGTTAGCAATTATTTATATCTACTAAACAGTCCTCTTATTAAATACTCTCTCTTCAATTAACTGTTGGAGTTTCTTTCTCCTAACTAGACCCTGACTGACAAAAAAAGTGTAATCTGACTCAGTGTTAGTCAGAAACATATTTTGTTGTTCACTAAACTCATGACCACACACAGTAGGGCTATGGCAAAAGATGTTTTTGGAAGTTTCAGCTGAATAATAGGAGGACATACCCATAATTTTACAGCCCACCTTATAAAATGACTTCGCAATCTCCTTTCTTTCCTACCAATCCAGAGTTTTTAATCAGGTCATGATTACTGAAACAAAAATTTAAATTAACCCTCTAAAATACACTTGTCATTGATAGTTTGGGTTTTTTTGACCGATGCAGACATTTTGCTTAGAATAGTAATCCTGGTTCGAGAGAACTATGGAAATACCCTCCACTAAGATACAACTCTGATTGCCATTAGGTTGTTTCTATTTTAATTATTTGATGTTTATTATATAAAATCCTATGGTGCTGTACAACCATAATAAAATACTCACAAAGAATGAAAGAATGATCTATTTGATGTTTGGATTTACCATGTAACTAAAGCTTATTTCTCTACATTTCTCTACATTCCTAAGATTAATTATGTAGTTTCCATCTATCTTAAACCCAGTACTTTGTATGTTTAACATATTCAAATTCTATGATTCCTTCAAAAATGATATGAAATGTCTTCAATACCCTTTTCTGATTATCCCTATGAGAATACTTTTCTCTAAGACTCTAAATCACTTTGTACTTCTCTGGTACATTTATACTGTCTTATTTCATAATAATTTGTGTCTAAGTGGCCTCTCCCTTACTATATTATGAATTTCTAGAGAATGCAGGCAATTGCATATTCATATCCATATCTTCCAAAGAAATTAGCAAATTATCTTCCACAGAAGTGGAACTGGATAAATATTTATTGAATAAATGTTTATGTACAGAGTTTTTCTGGATGACAGGATTACCATCAAATATACTAAAATATAACAATGTCTTCCAAGATTAGAATGTTATGGAAAGACATTTATTCCTACACTAAATGATCTTAGACTGGTATATTTTTAAAGTCTTTGTTGTTAATTGTTGATTGCTCCAGGAAGATCATGCTGTGCTACAAGGTATAGTTGTTGCCGGCTAAGTTACCTTCAAATATGCAGGTAATTAAAATATTACATTTTTTGCAAAATTAAAATATAATAATGTATAATTAAAACACGGTATTACAGGGAAACTGCTTTTCTAGGAACCACTCAAAGAAAGTGCTAATCATATTAAAAGGGCATAGCACTGACATGCTTTATCTTCTAAAATTTAGGGCTAATCTGTGTAAGAATGGCTTTCTATCTTAGGTTTGATTTATTTAAACAACAGTTGTTAGGAAAAAGGAGGTATAACGTGCTGAATTTCTCAGTGCTATGAACATATTACTTATTCACTTAAAACTGGGTCAAGAAAAGCCTGTAATATTATTAGAAATACTCCAAAATGCCAAACGAGGCAGTGTTTTTTAACCATCTCCAAAGACAGTTAACATTACAACCTTGGATTTAGTTGGTTTCAAATGTTTTGTCAGTGCAAGGGAAATTTCCTAAGGTGTTTCAATTGAACATTTAAATAAAAGAAGATCAGGAATTAATTAACCTAAATAAATGTGCCCTGATTTGCCTTCTAATCTTTCTCAAAATATATTTGCTAATACATTTCCTTTAAAAAAAAAAAAAAAAAAAGGTGCTTATCTTCAAAATGAACAATAGAAAGTGGATCCTGAAATAGAGATCAGAACTGTCAATCCTCACAAATAATTTATGGCACTATTTAGAATAGTTGTACAAATTGTGGCAGTAATAATATAATTTGCAAAACCTATGGAGACAAAATTCATTTTAGTCAAGTTTGGCTCTGTGGAGAAGTGGGGAGGGAGGGAGCCAGGGGTGCTTCTGGCTTCTCAGAATCAGGATGAGAGTAGGATCAGCTAAGGACAGACACTTTCACAGGGACAAGATTGCCCCAAGTAACAGGGGCCAAGACCCAGTTGATTCATATGGTCCTATTTCTAGAGGCTGAGCACTGACATGAGGGCCTTGAACAGACCAGGAGAGCAGAGGAATTCCCACCCAAGTCATGTTTTGAAAAGGACATCTCTGAGGCACAAGTGGAGAGGAACACAACCTATATCATGCATATGTCTATTGGTGATGTTTTCTCAATGAAATACCACTGTCAGAAAGCACAAGCTTTGCTAGTAGGAACTATTACTACATAATAATAGCAATAACAATCACAATAAGACAGGGAACTTAAAAGGGTGTTTTGTTGGGCTTCCCTGGTGGCGCAGTGGTTGAGAATCTGCCTGCCAATGCAGGGGACACGGGTTCGAGCCCTGGTCTGGGAAGATCCCACATGCCAAGGAGCGACTGGGCCCGTGAGCCACAATTACTGAGCCTGCGCGTCTGGAGCCTGTGCTCCGCAACAAGAGAGGCCGCGATGGTGAGAGGCCCGCGCACCGCGATGAAGAGTGGTCCCCACTTGCCGCAACTAGAGAAAGCCCTCACACAGAAACGAAGACTCAACACAGTCATAAATAAATAAATAAAGAATGTGAATTTCTTAAAAAAAAAAAAAAAAGCAAACTGGGCTATTCATTTAAAAAAAAAAAAAAAAAAGGGTGTTTTGTTTTTGGAAAGAACAAAGCATAAAAATACTTGAAAAGACGATAGACATAAAAAATGCCAGAGTCAAAACGTAAAGCAGGTGATGTCTTAGTATTCAAAGAGAAGAAAGAGGAGGAACTTGGGGAGGAGAAAGAGAAAAAGGAAGAAGAGAAAGACAGGAAGAGAGAGATTTAAAAACTCAAATCAACAAAAATATAATGAAGAAATGGGTAGGGTTACTCTTATTTTAAAAGGAACCATTGTCTATTAATGCTAAGCTTCTCTACCTGACAAAATGTTCACATAGTTGTATTTAATTACAATTACTTATGAAGAGGAAAATAATAGCTTGTTATTGAATACTGCAATGTGTCATCTTGGGAGGCTATCTTGGAAAGTTCCTCACCATTTAAAGTCCTAGGACTGTCTCAGAGGAGATCCCATCACCTCATGGTGATTCCCATGCCCCACCTGGGGTGGCAGAGGAGCTATTCTCTTAAATCCTTTCCAAGGGGTCTAGGTTTTCTATTAGTAAATGTGTTTTACACGCACACTTTTCCTGCCTGCCTGCCATCTGCAATTTTCCAGAAAGCAAAGACCAGAAAATTATTTTCTTGAATTTTTCCTAAACAGCATTTAATATATTTTTCTACACAAAGACAGCACTCAGGAAAACGTTGGCCTGGTAGAACTGAAAGACACAGGGTTATATTAAAAAGGAAATGACAATCTCAATCCTCTGTAAAGGGACAGACAGTTAATATTTTAGACTTTGGAAGCTATATACAGCTCTGTCCCATATTCCTCTTTGGTTTTTTCTAAATTACAGTTTTATTAAAACTGTAAGAACCATTCTTAGCCCTTGGGTTGGAATTAACCATAGTTGGCCAACCCCTGCTCTGTAAGATAAGTGATTTGGGTTCATTGTTTAGGAGTTTTTCACTTAACTTCAGTAACGATGCACTTAACTAATGTGATAACTTTAAAATATTTAAATTAACTAAATATGTTAATGACCTATGACAATTTAGATCTCTCATAAGGGAATTTCTCGTAAGTCCATTCTTAATATATATTCATTTTAAAATTCTATTTTAATATCAAAATACATTTAACTAAGTGGAGTAAAATGGCAGATTAAGCCTGTTTTTCTGAAAGTAGTTTTAATTACCAATTTTAAGGCCAGGGAGTGCCTAAAGGGAGTGGTCTTCTTTCAGCATCAGTCACTTCTGAATGAGAAACAATTTCAGATAAGAACTAACTTACGCTCCTCTCCTCAGCCTCCTCCTTCTCTCTTTTTCTCTGGCCTTCCTCGTTTCTTCATCCTCTGGTTCAGGTTCTGGGTCATCTTCATTGATAACATCTCTGGTCCGTTTCCTCTTTGGTCTCATGCTCTCTCTTCGAGGTAGTTTGTCTTCCTCCTCCTCTTCCTCTTCACCTAAACACAGCAGTTAATGCTTCAGTGAGCAGTATCAGAAAAGTGCTCTCCCGCTACCAAATGTATTCTTACTTTTTAATTATCATTGTCACACATCTGAGACCATAATCCAGCAATTCTCCATATCAAGATAAGATGCACCATGCCATATATATTTCATAGCCTGCCATTTAATTACATTTATCTAGGGACTTCCCTGGTGGCGCAGTGGTTGAGAGTCCGCCTGTCAATGCAGGGGACACAGGTTCGAGCCCTGGTCTGGGAAGACCCTACATACCACAGAGCAACTAAGCCCTTGCACCACAACTACTGAGCCTGTGCTCTAGAGCCCGCGAGCCACAACAACTGAGCCCGCATGCCACAACTACTGAAGCCCAGATGCCTAGAGCCCATGCTCTGCAACAAAGAGAAGCTACCGCAACGAGAAGCCTGCGCACCTCAGCGAAGAGTAGCCCCCACTCGCCGTAACTGGAGAAAGCCCGTAACGAAGACCCAACACAGCCAATAAATAAATAAATAAATTTAAAATAAATAAATACAGTTATCTAAATTCTCATTTCTTG
Organism: Balaenoptera physalus; assembly: GCF_965194825.1. Classification (NCBI taxonomy): domain Eukaryota; kingdom Metazoa; phylum Chordata; class Mammalia; order Artiodactyla; family Balaenopteridae; genus Balaenoptera; species Balaenoptera physalus. The sequence goes on from NC_138886.1 coordinate 46,990,561, forward strand.
TGGTTTATCTACTCATATGTCAGTGTCGATCCCCAAATTCTAATAATGCTTATAATTCCAGCCTTCATTTACTTGGGTAACTAGATGAGTTGGAGTTTAATATCACACCATGATCTCTCAGACCAAGTTTGTAGGTTACCAATTCAACACATAAGGGTTGAATGTTTAACCACTATGTGCTAATGCTACTTCTATCTCAGAACAAAGAATAAGAATGACAAGGAAATGCTACAAACCAGAATAATTTTGAAGAAATTAATGTATGCCTTGACATTCCTCCTAATCCAAATTATTCTCATTCTTTTTTTTTTTTTTTTTTACTTTTTTAAAAAAATTGAAATATAGTTGATTTACAATACTGTGTTAGTTTCAGGTATACAGCAAGTAATTCAATTATACATACATATATATATTTTTCAGATTATTTCCCTTTACAGGTTTTTACAAGATCTTGAATACAGTTCCCTGTGTTACACAGTAAATCCTTGTTGCTTACCTATTTTATGTAAAATTATTCTCATTCTTGACTTCAAATATTTCTTCTTTTGCCTAAATATTTCTTCCTCTTTCTTAAATGAAATTGATAGTAAATACCTTTGATCATTTTATCTTTTTGATTAGAAATAGATATAAATAACTTGTAAATTTAATACAAAACTGAGAGAAATGACATTATTTTATTTTATTCATCAACTAACAATTAATGCCTCATATGTCCATAACTTCTTCGGAAGCTTCCAGGTAAAGAGTAGAGGGAGAATTCAGTTCCTTCCTTCACCATTTATGACATACATCCTACTTCACTTTCACTTTTGTTTTTTAACTTCTGATATTTAGAGTCAACTTCTGATGTTTATTACAAAAAAACAAATATTACTCATAATTATCACTATCTTCTTAAATAGAAGCTACTTAGGGAAAAATTTGTGCTTTAATGGAAAACTATGAATTGTCTGCACCATACCCTTCTGTGTTACCTGATTCTGATTCTATGGAAGCTATTTTGTAACTTTGTAAGTTATGGATAACTAGATAGCAATGCAAAATAGTTCTTGTCTATAGACAAGCAAGTGAACTCTGTTCAACGCAGAGACAACCTTCCACCACCGAAAAAGAAAAGAAAAAATCCCCAAAACAGTCATGCCTTATGTGCACAATCATTTCAGTATTCCTGATCTATAAATATATCTGTTGTTTGAATTTTCCTTTTACTGGTAACTGCTATAAATGCCTCACCAGATTCCTCATTTATTAGTTAAATGTTTTCATTTTTACATATGTGTGTGTCATTATTTTATCTTTTAAAATCTTTTTGTTTTTTTTGTTATCTTTTTAACATTACTTATCAAAATTTTTTTATTGGTATTTCAAATCTAAGATCTAAATATTACCATTATTACTAAAGTTTGACTAACAGGAGAGTAACTTTTCTAACCGGGTTTGGAAAACTATATTTTGTCATCAAAACCAAGAATGAATTTCCATTTGTTAAATACTGTGGCAAATGTTGTATGTTATTTGAACCCCACTCTGGCATTCTGAAAATTTACCCAGCCTTTATTATTCATTTTAGTCACTAATTATAGAAAGAACAGAGCCTCATAGGAACTGAGAAACAATTTCACCAGCAAATAGCTCGAAAACTCTAGCAGCCCCTTACTACCCTGCATTTTAGTATATTTCATATTAAGGCTAAACTATTAAGCTTGCAGAGTTTGACCATGGTTGAAAAGTGTATTATTATATTTATATTTTAGCACTTAGGACAAAAAGGCTATATTTAGTGCTTTAACTAGCTTCCAAATACTCAAATTCTTAAAAAAAGGAATGTGTTACAGTTGCCTACTAAATGTGGATTTCCATACATTACCTTTTGGAATGGGCTTGGTTCAGTTTTGAAGGGTAGCAAAATATACCACGTCAAAAAGGCATTCTGGGGCTTCCCTGGGGGAGCAGTGGTTGAGAATCTGCCTGCCAATGCAGGGGACACGGGTTCGAGCCCTGGTCTGGGAAGATCCCACATGCCACGGAGCGACTAGGCCCGTGAGCCACAATTGCTGAGCCTGCGCGTCTGGAGTCTGTGCTCCGCAACAAGAGAGGCCGCGACAGTGAGCGGCCCGCGCACCGCCATCAAGAGTGGCCCCTACTTGCCGCAACTAGAGAAAGCCCTCGCACAGAAACGAAGACCCAACGCAGCCATAAATAAATAAATAAATAAATAAAATTAAAAAAAAAAAAAAGCTAATGTTCCTTGTGATAAACATTAAAAAAAAAAAAAAAAAAAAAGGCATTCTGAATACACCACCCCAAAATATACCACTTTGGTGTATTGACTATTTTGAGCTGTAGCACTTGAAAAACAGCAAATGCAGGAAGAGACTTTCTCTGAACTTCTCTTATCTGCTTAAAGACAGAGTCTCCAAAAGGAGCTCAACTGGTATATATCCCCTCCCCAGGAGTTTCATCCCCAAGGAAGATTGACTATTATCACACGAGAGGAGACTATAGGTCAACACCACATGCAGACACACTTTATCATAAACTATCCTACTTCCCATCTATTCTCCTAAAACTTATTTATTCTCTCCCAAGAGACCTACATGCCCCTCCCTCTTCCCTCTTTAGATGGTGTTCAAATCTAAATTTTAAGCCACCTCACAGTTACTCATTTTTCCTGGATATCTCCCATGTATACATGAGGTGTATGTGTTAATAAACTTCTGGTTTGTTTTGGTTTTTTTCTTGTTAAACTGTCTTATATTATAGGGGTATCAGCTAAGAACTCAGGAGGGTAGAGAAAAAATTACTTTTCCTCCCCGACAGTAGTCAAGTCATAGCATCTAGGATCTATGTGAGACTCTGGGCTGTTTTCATGTAAAATGGACCAAATTAATGAAAACAACTGTCATCATGAATATTCACTGGCTGTCATGTTGGGCTCAGGTTTTTAATTGACAGTGTTGATGTATTCTCTAATTGAACTCTTCTTGAGATGCTGCTCTTTCAGTTTTGGTAAACTCAAAACTTTTGCTCATATAATGATCTTTCTCTGTTCCAGTCCACGAGGGGTCTGCATGCCTGGAAAGGGGTCACAGCGCTTGAGCTGAACCTACTCAAAGTAAAAACAACAGAGCAATTCCAACAAAATACCCATGAATTCAGTACAAAAGAACAGGTTTTTTCATTTTTATTGAACCACCTGATCAGTTCAGTCAAAAAGGTCAATCTGTTATATTGTAATAGATTCAGCCTTAGAGAAAAGCTTTTAGGACAAAGATTTTCATGGGGGAAAATAGTAAAGAAATAAAAAAGCAAATTTCTTCTGAACTACCATCTACTTAATCATGAGTAAATTATAAATTGGGTGGAATGTGTGTGTGCCAACTGAATGGAATCTCGAGTAGAGATTCTGTTTGATGGAGTTGATCTCTTTTGTGAGACCATCGAAAGTCATCCACACATGCTCCTCTGCTTGCATATGGTAGCATATTCCCACAAGATAAGAGGATGAATCCCCTGAATTCGCTGCTATTCCACAGGAAACATATCCCAAGTGGGGATATGTCCATCCCCACTTACTTGAACTTTCCTCAGTATCATCTTCTTTTTCCTCCACTTGGATTTGCACTGTCGAAGAAAGAAAAAATATAGCAATTCTTTAAATGATGGTACAATTGTTAATAACTGGTTTTTACTGTTATTATTTTCATTGTAAAGTTTTTTGTGCAGTTAATAAATTTTTTCAATAAACTTCTCAAAATAAGCATTGTTTATTAAAGATATACAGCTACAATATCTTATACAGTGCTGTGCAAGGACTTCTCTGCTTCATCGTCTTCAACAATTTGCAAAACATATCAATCATAAACCTGTCAACTCAATTCAAAATAACTTCAACCAAAATAAATTCTGTACTGCAATAAGCAGACTTAGGGTGTGTTGGGTCATTTCATTCTATGGTAAAAGGAATTGCTGGCAAAGCTATATCCACATGCACAAACCACTTGGTTATTATAAATAAATAAAGTTATTAAAATAGACAATATTTCATTATGACCAGGTACCCAGTGTCAAAGAATCTTTCAAAAATGCTTAAAACCTGATATTTCCTATTTCAATTATTTCTATAGGTATTATATGCATACAGCTTAAATTTTCCCATATATGATTTACCTTGACTATGTGGAGACAGGTGATTCTACAGTTCTTTCCAAGACAAAGAACACTTCTTCTGTCTGTTCCTCACCTCATCCTCAGCATCTTGTTTTTAGATTTGCTCCATTTTTATAAAGGCATATAAAGGTTTTATAAAATTTTAATGGTACAGTAAAATATAGGAAAATATATTAATTGGCAGATTTTTTCCCCTTGTCAACTACTGTCCATTCATCACAGGTTGAGTCAGCCAGAGACAAAGATCTGCAAATTGCCATGGTAAAAATTACAGTAGCCTATTTCTTTAAACCATGAGTCTAGTAACTCATTTAAAATATTAATTTACATATTTTTATTTAAGGTGGATGGGCATAAGTCCAAAAAAGCAAAGATAACAAACGATGTTGCTGTGAACAGAGGAAACAACCTCTGGTTTTGTTTCTGCTCAGCACTGTCAAAGGTTATTATTCAGAACTTGACAGGCATATTGAAAAGGCAGCACATTCAGAGTTTAAATTCCATTCACAAAGAAGATTATTGTAAAAGCACTTTTTGCCTTTAAACAGCATCTGCGTAAAAATTTTTAGGATATGCAAAAATGTTACCACTCAACATCAGCCATAGAATATGAAAATAAGTGTTCTTTTGTTCGGAGTGGACATATGCCTTCTGTCACCGGTTGTAAGTGGATCTGCACAGGACAAAGGTCTTTATGTCACTACTGAGAGTTCGCAATAGTGAAGGCAGACACTTCTAGGAAGATATTTTACATTCAACAATAGGCCATGGTCTTTATTTGCAATTAATGCTGCCACCAAGTTTCTTCAGCCAAAGAAGAATTCACTTAGGAAGACATCTTAATGATATAAGATTAGCCTTAGAGCAAGGTCTGATCAGCGTGCATAATATAGAAACAGCTGAGGACAAATAGCAAAGTCTGACACACAGCCTCTTTTGCACCATGCATAGCCAAAGCAAAAATTCACATAAATTGCTATAATGATTTGTAATAATCAACTCACTAGACATGATTAAATAAAGTTAAATAATGAAATGGAGGAAAATACTAAACAAACAGAAATACAAGCAAATCTTTAGGAAGGATCATATATTAAACAAAAGCAGCAGAATGAAATGTCCCAAGCCAAGGAGATGAGCAAGAAATCAATTTCCTCTGACAACCAGGGGAGAGAAAAAGCAGGGCTGGAGTCATAGGTCATCTTTTCAGGCACAGGAAGGATAGTTATAATGGCCATTAAATAAAACCTAAAAATCCATAAGGGGAGATAGCCCTGTGGTTGCAAGTAAAGAAGAAAAAAGAGCTTTGGTTTCCGAGTGATGTAATGGAGAGTATTGCAGAAATAGCCCCTTCACTCCTCTTCAGGTGACCTTCCAACAGTGATACTCATCTGTGCATTATCATCTGCACATTTTCAGTAGGTGCCTTCTTTATTCAACAGCGTTCCTTTTGTCTGGCAGCTGAGTCAGGGGCCATGGAACAGTTGTTTTTACAGTTACTGTGATCATAATTGGTTTATTATTGATTCAAACCCTCAGCAAAGGCATCATCAGCATCAAGAACTAAACAGCAGCACCCTGACCAGGAGACTGAAGACTCCATCAAGAGCCTCAGACCAAGCTTAATTTTAATGGAACACTATTTGGTCTGAAAAGCAACTGTCAGTGCTGATCTGCATCTCCTGCAACTCAAAGCGATGCTGAAGAACCAAGCTAAGAAGCCCCTCCCAGACAAAAGCCTGTGCAAAAGAATAACTCAGAACACTTAAACGGGAGTTACAGACTGTCTTTCCCTTCTCAGACAATTTTCGGCACGGCCTATTGCCATCCCTTCTCTCAGCAGTCCTTAGTAGCTTGCTCCCAGTCATATGACCCCCTCATGTTCTGGATGCTTCCCAAAGCCTATTGATTATGTACTTTAAAAATAACCTCTCTCCTGGGGAGTGATGGGAGGACAGTGAAGCGGGGGGAGTGGTTTCCTGTCTAAATGTTGAAGGCAACAAGCAAAACTGCACTGAAGTACGCTTATTTAAGACAGGAATATGCAATAGGAGCAGATGAACTCCTAGGCAACCCAGATCCTCATTTCATGCAAATAGACACAGTAATTAAAAACAGTAAAAGGAAACAACAGCAAAATGTCACATTTCAGAGGCATTGGAATCGTTCAGAAAAGTGGATGTTGTTCCAGGCTTTCTTTTTCAATCTATAGTACTGAAAGTATTTTATGGTTCTTCCGTATCAGAGTGGCCCAGTGGCAGGAAGAGTTTAATGATATTGCCTGTTCCTCTAGTTTTTGAAGGGATTATTGTAGCACCAGGTCATTACTTTGGAAACTGAAAATTCATTTATTCAATTAGCATTTATTGTGCATTTACAAGGGTCTACAGAGCAAAGTGCTCTGGAGTAGGAGTTTGTAAACTGTAGAAGGAAATAACCGTCCTTAAGGAGTCTCGCTATTTGATGCAAAAGAATGACTTTGTAACTCATACCTAAACTCAAGTTTACTTGGGTTATACCAGCAATGTACTAATTATGTTTATTAGCAATGTACTAGTGTGTTTCTTTTTAGGGTTCCTTTGTGTGTGAGGAAATGTCAACATCATCTCCTCGCATATAAAATGGGGTACATTTCCAGGGAATGTAGCCAATATTTTATAATAACTATAAATGGAGTATAACCTTTTAAAAAATGGAAAAATGATGTGAAAATTTATATACAATAAGGGGAAGTAAACTAACTTTGATATTTTAAAAAAGGCACTGCCATTATCAAAACTGTGAAATGGTAGAAACTGCTCATTAATTAAATTTGAATTGTATTACCTAACAAAAAATAAATAAAAAATAAATGAGGTACCTTTCACCTCAGAATAAACTGCCCTGAGACAGATATTAATCTATGCCATAACAAGCACATTTCCAAATCTTAGCTGAAGAACCCATGTCATCAGTATGTGGTATAATGTGGAATATGGGAGGAAGAGAAGAATCAAGGACAATCCCAAGGTTTTTGGCCTGGGCAGCAGCGGGTGGGGTTTCAAGAAAAGGAGATAGGAGGCTCTAGGGAGAATAGCTTAGGTAGGAACAGTTGAAGTCCAGGAGTTTAATTTGAATAGATGGAGTCACCAAACCATATTGAAGTATCATTTCCCCTGTAGAGAATGGCACAGCACTGGGCTTACATTCATTTATGAAAACACTATTATTGGTGGGTGTTAAGTAAGGAACACAAGCCACTCTCTGTGAAAGTGAACAAAAATGATGGAATGTGATTCTTCTTCCTCTCAAATATCTACCCAGGACATAAAATCTGATTCAGTTTAAATCAGCAGCTCCTTTTATTTTTGCTACTTTTAGGTCAGATAAGAAGATATTCATGACATTTGTTTATAACAATCCCAAATCCTTCAAATGATGGAATTGAGCATGATATTTTGGAAGCCAATGAGTAAAAAGAATAATTATTTAGCTCTTATATCAATCAAATACCTTAATGAACCTGTAAACTATAAGACATTTAAAAAATCCTCAGGAGTGGAAATAACAGAATGAGATCATTACACTTAAATATAAACAAGGTATCTGGGGGAAAGGTTTAATGTGACAGACCTAGGCTGATATTCTTTCTGCAGGTGCCAGCACCTTTCCTTAATACCATTAAAAACCTTAAAACCATAAGGTCTTCCTTAAGACCATTAAAAAAAACCATGGGACACATATGTTCAAGAACACTCTGATGGAAACTTGTACAAAAAAATGCCAAAAGGCTGGTCATATTTTCAAACATTATGATACTTTGGAGATACTAAATAGTTATTTTAAATCACTGTGGTTATAAAATTACAAAAAAGAATAATAATTTTTGTTTTTGGTAAGACTCACCAAAGAAGGAGACAGGGCAGGCAAAAAAAAAAAAAAAATAGCAGCTGTCATTCTCTAATGTTTTTCCTTTTAGATAATATTTATTTTTGAGGTTCTTTGGTCCTTAAGAAGCAGAGAATAAATAGCTGCTGATGCCTGCTTTATTAAAAACACAATATAACATATTGTAGTTGCATTGAGGAATACAGGAAGAGAATGAAGTCTGTGGAGAAACACGTTTTACTACGAGGTTCCAGAGAGACTAACAAAAAGAAAAATAGAAAATTCACTCAAAATAAAGATTCCCCTTCTATCCTTTCACAATGAAAATAAGTTTTTTTTATACACATAAGAAGAGGGGAAGGGGATGCACACTGAATAGTGTGGCACTTTTTCCTTCTATTTTTATGGTACATGAAATTAAAATTAAACAGGCTGAATGAAATGGGTAGCTGGTATGTTTCCAAATTCTACCACCCCTGAGCCACAAGAGCAAATATGAAATGATGAAGCATAGTCCTTCAAATGGTAAATTATATACAGGAGTATTTGTGAGAAACTGCAATTAGATATTTCTTGACACCACTGGTCTACAGAAAGAACAAAAACAACTCTTATTCTATGTGGTTTGGAGGGTTGACTTTTTTTAAACTACACATATTCAGTAAATAAATAGCTATTTACAAGGGCATTTAGAGCTCTCTGTGGTTACAAAAAAGTAAGTGGTGAGTCTTTCTTTGCATTCAGATTATTTTGGGGGAAAGGACATTTCTTATTTAACCCTGTTGTCTTAATATATATTCAGAGTGTGTGCTCTCACATTGCAATTACCGCCATAAAGGGCAACCACTGTAAATAAGTGTGCTGAAATGAAAATACGTTCCCTTGTGTGAGTTTTTGTGGCTACTAACCAGATGAAAATAGTGTGCTATAAACCCTTGGCGGCTATGCTTATATATCCTTGGATTGCTTAGAACCAAAAGGAATCTTTCTGTCCTCCGCAGCATTTCTGTAATATTCCCAATCATGAAGAAGAAGGGTTGTCAGGATTCACGGGTAAACAAACTAAACAAAACAAACAAAAAACACAAGAACTGTGAAACAACTGAAAGCAGACAATTGTCCTCAGAGCATAAAGAAGCTTGAAGCAAGGCTGGCCGAACTCTGTACAGTCTTTACACATCCTTCTTAACACCAGCTTTTGTTCGCAGAGAAGATGCTAATTACTTCTCATTAGCATAAATTAGCAAATGTTAATGAGTGTCTTCTAAAGAACAAAAGGCAGTGGGGGCAGAGTCAGGATGAAGGCTGATTGGTGAGAGAAGTGCTGCAACAGAAGACAGAGGCAGAAAAAAAATGAGAGCAGCTTAGAACTTGGATTTGTTTTCTGAAATTTAGAACTCGTCTCTCTGACAAAATATTTATAGGAGTAAAGATGAAATAATTTAATTTTTTCTAAAAAAAAAAGAAAAAGCAAGTCATTGACTAGAAAGAATCATTCTTTTTTCTGTTCTTTAGCTGCTTAGGAACAATGACACTTTATAGGATTTGCTACTGACTAGGGATATTAGCTAACATTGTCTTCAGTTAATGAAAAGGAATTCTGAATTCTAGACGTCCTCGGGAGTTTATAAGCACTGTGACCACCTATCCACCCATGCCAATTTTTTCCTCACAGGCTCAATTTATAATATTCAATAAGACAAAACCCTTAAGTAGTTTGTATGTACTCTGTCATTTTATTGAAATAGCTCACATAAAATGTGGTATATGTGTTGATTTATATCCTATGGGCAGCTGGTTAACATCTGAGTACTCTAGTTAGTAATCCACAATGGTAGGATGGAGATTTAACATCTGAAAGACTAGTCAGAAGGACTTCAGCTATCTCTATCTCATATTAACACTAGATGGTTTGTTAATTGGAGTAATGCTTTTTACAAGTGAATCTCATGAAATTAAATGTGAGTGTGAGAGAGAGCGAACCTATTGGTTTGTTTCTCTGAAGAATCCTAATACAAAGAGTATCTGCCTTCAGGATCATCTTGATGAAAGTAGACAAATACTAGAAACAATAACACAAGATATAGTGGCAAGTTCCATCACAGAAATACAAGCAAAAGATCTATTAGAGTTCATAAGAGAATGAGATTATGCTCATTAGGGAATTTTGGGATATTCGCTTTTTGTCACATTCCTTCAAATATTTCTGGAAATAGGCAGGAGACTAATCAATATAAATAAACATGTTTCACTACTTGATTCCATTTGGATTAATTCCAATTCCTTCAAGATCATGGTCATAAAGAACAAAGTTTAGGGAATTCCCTGGTGGTCCAGTGGTTAAGACTTGGACTTTCACTGCTGTGGACCCGGGTTCAATCCCTGGTTGGAGAACTAAGACCTCACAAGCTGCGCAGTGTGGCCCAAAAAAAAGAACAAAGTTTATTTCCATGACTGGCCTAGTACTGAAAAAATATGGCCTAGTCCTAAAAAAGGACTTTTGTTCATTTGGGTTCCTAAGACTATTGCATTCATATCCTAGAACTAGAAAAGACAACTCAGAACTTTCAAGTTGGCAGCTGGCTCTAGCAGGAAGAGCCTGAGTTTTTAACTCAGACAAAATCATATTTGAGTTTTGGCTCTGCCACAATTTTATGCCATAACTTTGGATAATTTATTTAAATTCTCTATGCCTTAGAGAAAGGAAGGAATAATAACCATTATACAAGGAGAACTAAATGTAATAACAAATGCATGCATTGTACATAATATAGTGCCTGGCACATAGCAAAGGTTTTAATAATCGACAAGGATTGTTCAAATGCTTTAACACATACTTTAACACAAAATTTTGACATCTTTCACCTAAAATTCTAGTAAGACAGAAAGACACATCTACTTTGACTGTTACCTTGATATTTTGCAGTCTGCAAGTAGGAAAATTGCCACAGTATTCAGTCTGAGATTATGTTAAAGACTAATCACCAAAAGATAAAGACAAGGAATAAAATATTACCCTAAACTCTGTTTCTTGATACTCTTAGCTACCCCTCACCATGCCTGTTTATGATGCCAACCAGCGTTGAAAGTCATGCTGCCTAAGCCAATGGGCAACCTCACTAGGCAACTTTTGATTGCAGCGATTGAAGAAGCACTTGTAACACAGGTTTAAGTTGAACAAAAAGCAACTGGCATCCAGAAGACAAATTATTATGACTGTGTGGCAACAGAAAAATAGAGGTGTAGGGTGGGGAGTACTTAAGACAGTACCTGACAGTCTGCCAAGTCCACTAAAAGTTGGGATCTTGTCCCTGCTAATATATCAGTATCCTGATTATAAGTGATTTTTTGTTTTCAGTTAAAGGTAATCAATTTTATCTTGATTAAATGCCAGAAGGTTGGGAGGACAATTGTAACCATTATGTCCCACAGGGAAGGGCAATAGTTAAACGTTAAGATCTAAACCTAGTTCTATGACAGCCAGGTGGGAGGTAGGAAAGAAAGTTGATGCTGATGAAGAGGAGACCCCTTTAAAAGAGCAACAAATAAATTCAGGTGCTCATTACATTTTTAACTCCCCATTATCCCTTCCTTTTCTTTCCGTGAGATGGACTTACTTTGGTTATTGAGACAAGCTACATCCTAAATCCAGAAAGCAGGACCTGACTACATGAGGCTCAGTTTCCTAATCCAATATAGTACATTCTTCAGGCAGTTGAAGGTAGGACTAAAGCTCTAGTGGTAACGTCAGAAGCTATTTGGCCTACGTAACGTAATCAAGTATTCCCCAAGAAACTAGTTCCTAGGTCTTACTGAGCCAGAATAGACTTTCAGCTCTTGGCTCTTGAAGGTGATCTTATCACTCAGACATTCATCAGAACTGTTCAGTTCCACATCCTGTCTCATGTGTCATGAGATGTCACTGTGAATGCATGTGTGTGTATGTGTTTTTGTGTGTGTGGAAGAGAGGGAGAGAGAGAGAGACAGAGAGAAAGAGAATTTTAAAAGACTTAAGGAAAATTTCAGAATCCTGGATTTCTCTTCATAGCCTCTGCATTATTCTCAACCATCTACTTACAGTAAGTTAGTTCCAAGCAACAAATTGTGCCAACTGCCTGTGCTTGGTAAACTTGATTGCCCACCTTGAAGCCCAATTATCTTCAATAGCCTGATGGCTAGAAATGAGATTAGCTTATTTTTTATTCATCAGCTCAGCCTGGCAGCATTGAGAGTATGTTTTAATGAATTCCATGGTCAAAGGCCATCAGTTTTCTTCTTCACTCTGTGACACTGAGTTATGCCACTGTCTCCAAACCTCTTCTCCTGTCTCCCAATTCCTGGAGGATTTGTAGCAGGGAGAGGCCTAGGCAGTGCTTTCTAAAACTTTAGTGTGCATCAGAAATCACCTGGAGAGCTTATGAAAACACAGGTTCCTGGGCCTCATCCACAAAGATTCTGATTCAGTAGGTGGCCCCAATAATTGGCTTTTCTAAAAAGCTTCCAGGTGATGTTAATCATATTGCTAGTTTTCAAACCATGCTTTGGGAACCACTACTTTGAGGCATCCTGAGGGAATGGGGAAAGTTAATACGCGCCTGCCATCTTCTTTTAGGAACCATAACTCTCATGACCTAGAAACTTTCTTTTTTTGATTGTCCACCATTATGCCAATACACTGTCTTAATTACTATAGCTTCATAATGAACCATGAGGGCAAATATGTCTTCCAAGTTTCTTCTTCTTTTACAAAGATGTTTAGCCTCTTCTAGGTTCTTTGCATTTCTATATACATTTTAGAATCAGCTTGTCTATTTATGCAAAAAAATTGTAAAAGCCAACTAAGATATTGATTGGAATTGTGTTGAATCTACAGATCAGTTTGGGGAGAATTGATAACAATATTGAATCTTCAATCCACAAATGAGTATATCCATTTATTTAGATCCTCTTTAATTCCTTTCAGCAATGTTTTGTAATTTTCAGTGTTCAGTTCTTGCACCACTTTGATCAGATTTGTTTCTAAGCACTTTGTAATTTTTTTCTGATTGTAAATGATATTTGTAAAATTTCAGTTTCTGATTGTTGTTTTTATACATTGGTCTGTGGTTTTCTTAGAATGTCTGTCTGATTCCTTGAATATTTGAAAGAATTCTCCAGGGAAGCAATTAGAACTTGATATATTCTTGTGGGGCAGTTTTAAACAATAAATTCAATTTCTATTCAGGTTATCTATTTCTTCTTGAGTGAGCTTTAGTAGGCTATCATACAAGTAATTTGTACAATTTACTTAAGCTGTCAAATTTATTGTCATGCGTTGTTCATAATATTGCCTTATTATTCTTCATTATCTATAGAATTTGTAGTGATATCTCCTCCCTCATTTCTGTCTTCTGTTACTAGGTGAATAACTGTTTAATTAAAATTATTTCCTCTTGATAAATTCCTGATTAGTCTGGCCAGTGGTTTATCAATTTTATTGATCTTCTCAAAGAACAAGTTTTTGGTGTCATTTTCTCTATTGTTTTTGTTTTCTACCGATTTCAGCTTTAGCCCTTATTACCTACTTTCTTCTGCTTATTTTATTTACTCTTCTCTTCTTTTTGGTTTCTTAAAGTAGAAACTAGGATTACTGATTTGAGACCTTTCCTTTTTTCTAATCTAGGTGTATAATACTACAAATTTTCTTTTAAATACTGTTTTAGCTGCTTCTCAAAAATTTTGAAATGCTATGTGTTTATTTTAATTCAGTTCAAAACACTTTCTAATTTCTCTTCTGATTTATTATTTGACCCAAGGATTATTTAGAAGTGTGATATTTACTTTCCAAATTTGGGGGGATTTTCCAGGTATCTTTTGCTATTGATTTCTAATTTAATTTCACTATAGTCAGAGAATATACTCTGTATAATCTGAATCTCTTCAAACATATTGAGATTTATTTTATGACCTAGAATATGGCATATCTTGCTAGATGTTTTATACGCCTTTGAAAAGAGTGTGTATTCTGTTTTTCTTAGGTGGAGTTATATAAATTTCAATTAGTTCAACATGGTTGATAGTGTTGTGGAGGTCTTCTATATGCTTATTAATTTTTTTGCTTGTTCTATCAATTATTACAAAAAAGGGTGCTGAAATCTGACTATAATAATGAATTTGCCTATTTTTCCTTGCAGTTCTATCAGTATTTGCTTTATGTATTTTGAAGTTCTGTTATTAGGTATATAAATGTTTAAATTTGTCATTTCCTCTTGATAAATTTACCCCTATCTGTATGAAATGGCATTCTTTATTCCTGGTAATATTCTTTGTTCTGAAATAGAACTCAACCAATATTAACATGGTCACTCCAGCTTTCTTTTGATTAGTTTCATATGACTTTTTTTTTTCCATCCTTTTTATTGTTAACCTATTTGTATCTTTATACTGAAAGTGAGTTTCTCATAGACAACATATAGTTGAATCTTGATTTTTGAATCTAATCTGACAGTTTCTAACTGGTAATTTGGGTATTTAGACCATTTACATTTAATGTGCACATCTACATAATTGGGCTTAAATCTATCCTCTTGCTATTTAATTTTTGTTTGTCCCATCTCTTTGTTTTTGCTTTCCTCTTTTCAGCCTTCTTTTGGATGAACTGACTTTCCCAATGATTCTACTTTACTGTCTCTTTGGCTTACTATCTATACTCTTTCTGATGCTATATTAAGTGGTTGATTTAGGGTAAAGTGGTACTTAATAATAGTCTATCTTCAAGTGATATACCATGTCATGTATAGTGTAAAACCTTACACCAGTATGTTTCCATTTCTTCCCTTCCAGACTTTGTGCTACTATTGTCATACATATTTTCAAGTTCACTAATCTTTTCTTTTGCAATATCTAATCTGATGTTAATCCCACGCAGCATATGCTTCATCTCAGACACTGTAGTTTTTTTATCTGTAGAAGTTTAATTTTATCTTTTTAATTTCATCTATGCTGCTACTTAATTTTCCCATTAGCCTCTTGAATGTGTGTAACATAGTTATAATAACTGTTTGTCTACTAATTATATCATCTGTGTCATTTATGGAGCAATTATGTTTATTTTTCTTATAATTATGTGTATTTTTATGCTTCTTTGTATTCATGATAATATTTGATTACATAATAGATATTATAAAATTTTCCTTATTGGGGTGTTAAATATTTTTATATTCCTATACATATTCTTCAGTTTTGTTCTGGTATGCATTTAAGTTATTTCAAAACAGTTTTATCCTTTAGAGTCTCACTTTTAAGCTGTTAGGTGGGACTAGAACAACATTTGGTCTAGGGCTAATTTTTCCCTATTGCTGAGGAAAAACGTTTCTGAGTACTCTACCTGGTATCGCATGAATTCTGAGGTTTTAATATTCTTGCTGGTGGAAAGAGGAACTATTCCCAGACCTGTGCAGGCTCTAGTGATTGCTCCCTCTAATCCTTTTGGGGGTTCTTTCCCCAACCACTTGCATGCATGGATCATTATTCAGTTGAAGAGTCAGTAGGAACAGTGCAGATCTCCAGAACTCTCTCTCTCTTTCTGTCCAGATTTCTCTTCTCTGGGAGTCTTCCCTGTGAATTTTAGCTGCCTTAGTCTCCCTGGGCTCTAAGCTGTATCTCCTCAACTCAGAGAGCTCATTAGTCTCTGTTTATATTCCCACCTCCCTGCACCGTGGCCAGGAGACTCTCTCTAAACAGTCAGCTGGGGCAATCATGAGTTCACCTCATTTGTTTTCCACCTCTTAGAGGTCTCTATCCTTTGTTGTCTGAGGTGAAATGTCTTGAAAACTGTTGTTTCATATATTTTGTCCATTTTTTGTTTCAGAAAGGAGAGTAAATTCAGTATCTGTACTCCATCTTGACCAAATGAGAAATCTATTCATGCTAAATGTTCTAGAATTCTGTAAGTTGATTTCTTTTCTTCCAGTCACATGGGGGGAAAAAAACAAAAAAACGAAAAAGCAAAAACAGAAAAACATGAGTCAAGAGCCTTGGCTGCCTCCCATGTCTTTCTTTTTTGTTTCATATTCAATCACCTCAAGTTGATTCCATATGGAATTACCAGTTTTGAATGGTCACATAAATTAACTATGCATCTGTTAACTAGAAATAATATTTATAAGTATTTTAATGACATTCAGAAATGTTTATGACATATCATGTAAAAAGATTATAAAAATTCAGTATATTACAGAACATAAGTGATCTGAAATAAATGCCTTATGCAAAAAGGGGGTGGAGGCTGAGATGAAATATGCCAAAATGTTAGCAGCCATATCTGGATGATGAGATTGTGAGAAGTCAGTTTCTTCTTCTTTAGACATTTTCTGTATTTCCAAATTATTAAGGTAAATGAATACTTACCATATTTACTTTTAAAAATACTTTAAAAAGCAAAGCTGTGTTCTGTTTTTTATTTTTTTTTATTTTAAGACTGAGATTTAGGGAGACAAAAAAATGGGGGAAATTTTTGGGAAAAAAAAGCTACATAAAGTAAGAGGTTACTGCTTCACTATGTCTCCTAGACTCTCATGCACACTCTTACTTGCTTGACCCTTGCAGTTATAAAACATACCCCTGTGTCCCTGTAAAGAAGGCCTAGATTATAAAACATCATGAAAAAACAGGAATAAAGCAGCCAGAACTTAGCCAGCAACGTTAGGAGGAAAGAGTCAACTCATAAAATGTTTAGTGCTTTCTTCAGTAGTGGCTAAAATGTTCCACCTTGCAATGGAGCTCAGAAAAATGTCTCTGAGACATTCTGGAAGTTTAAGGAGAAGTAATGAGAGAGAGTTTCAGTTAATTAACTCTACTTTCCTTTGGTTACCAAATTAAGAGACCTCAGCTGACTATTTCACTCTTAAGTCAGGTACCTGCCATCATCCTCACTTTACAGAGAAGAGAACAGTAGTGAAATGTCCATATAATTCATCCATTAATTCACTCAATGAACAAGAATACAACAACTGTCTATGGAGACAGAGTACTAGGAAGGACTTTGTAGCTTAGCTGAAGGAACTGTCTCATTCTTAGAATCAGGCAGACCCGAGTTCAAAACCTAGCTCTGCCACTTCAAAAAGCATGACCACAGGCCACATCAGCTTTCATTTCAACAAACTGTAAAAACAAATAATTTCATAGTAGTGTTGTGATAATTAAATAAGTAAAATGTATGTGGCAGTGTCTGGTATACAGAAGACACTCAACTCTATATTAATCTAATGAAATCTGGGGAACCATAAAGTAAATAAGATATTTTTCTTTCATTTCAGGAAGTGCAGTCTAGCTAGAAGACAGGCTATGCACAAATAAAATAGTTGGTGTAAGGTGGAATGTAAGTAAGTACCCTGATACTTAATGTCAAAAATAGGAGCTAAGAAAGAGGAAACATCCCAGGGAACTGAAATGGTCAGAGCAAGGTACATAAAAGAGGTAGACTCACACTGAGTCTCCAGATGTAAAGAGATGGGAAATCACTCCCATCCTAACAAGAAAAAGCTTAACAAACTGAAAATCAACAACTCTTCTAAGATCTGTCAGAGAATCGAGGTCACAGGGCAAACTGTTGTTCCCCCCAAATTAGAGACAGAGACAGGCAAATACAGAGAACTGCAACTTACCAGAGCAAAACCCTACAAGCAGAAACCCCTGTGGGAACTGTTAACTGGGTAGAAAATTCTACACGTAATTGACAAATTGGTGAAGGCTCCCTGTGAACAATTCTGAGAGTTAAACTGAATCTCTAAAAAAGAATTAGAATTGGTAGAGAGGAAGTTACAGCCCCGGTGAAGTAAACAGAGGATGGGGGATGGAATTTATAACAATAGGTGCTGTTACCTGTAAAAAATGAATAAATAGAAACCTCAGTTAAATAGAGTTGGGAGACCAGAAGGGGGAGCTCTCACACCCTGTGACCAAAACAGAGCACAACAGGAAGAAGACAGATTCCTTTCCTAGCACAGACTCAGCCAGTGAAAAGCCATGGACTCTTGGCTTACTAAAGCCCTTTCAATTTCCTTTCCTATTTTGTTTTTAATAATTTTTATTGGAGCATAGTTGATGTATAATGTTGTGTTAGTTTCAGGTACACAGCAAAGTGAATCAGTTATACATATACATATATCCACTCTTTTTTAGATTCTTTTCCCATATAGGTCATTACAGAGTATTGCGTAGAGTTCCCTGTGCTATACAGTAGATCCTTATTAGTTATCTATTATATATACAGTAGTGTACATATCTCAATCCCAATCTCCCAGTTTATCCCTCCCTCCTCTCCTCTCTAAAAAAGCATTATCCTTCCCTTCCATGCAGGGACTTGTACATGGCTCACCATGGTTGCATACCCCTAATTGCAATTCTCTGCTGATCCCCAATAAACCCATCTTTCCTGGAGAAATATCTGGCAGTCTGTTTCAACTCAACATACCTGACTATATTACTGCTAAGCAATTGAAAAATCACAGGGATTAAAAATGTCCAGAGTCCACAGAGAAACCCAGTGGTGGTTGTGTTATTGTCCCAATTTTTAAACAGATTAAGTGGGTAAGTCCATTTATATATAGTGGGTTGTATATATGCTTGCCTTTATTCCCAGGACCTAACTACACATGGTAGTGAAGAAATTTTAAAAGGTACTAACCCACAAGACAAAGGGAAAGAAAGAATATCAGCAGATGAGCGATCTCTACAACATTTCGAAAATGAGAAAACAGAGAAGTCTGGTGTATCCACGCAAAGGAGTGCAGTGCATGTGCATTTTTATAGTGAATGTGCAGCAACTAACAGGAAGAAAGCTGACTTACACTGCAGAATCCAAGGGATTAGACCTCAGAGGCTGGAGGAAGAACATAGCGTAGAAAAGTGCCCTAACTTGAAAGTCAACATGGGAAATTTTCTTTGCCGTGCCACCTCACTGAGGTTGCAAGAGCAACTAGACAGATGGATAAATCAAAAACTGCCAGGTATCACTAGTTCTCCTACCCTGCTTTAGTTTTCTTCATAGCACTGTAGCACCTGACATTATGTTATCTAGCTATTTGCTAACTGAGCCACTGTTCATTTTCTCCACAAGCAGTAAGCTCCAGGAAGGCAGGACCAACCTTTGTTGGTCTTCTTCAACTCTTTCTCCTTGGTGCCTGGCAAATTGTAGCACTCAGTAAATATTTGTAGCATGAACGAGTGAGTGAATAAATGAATGAATGAACCAATCCACCAATGAACAATAGGGATATAACACAGTAACTTCCTTCCAGTCTCAGACTTACCACATTTCCCCCTGAGTCTTGTTTGGGGCCTTTCCTATACCCTTCCAAGAGGAAGAAAGATCATGAGCCAAGTCTCAGGAAGGAGGAGACACTGGCCATGGAGGGAAGAGAGAAGAGCTCTGCCCAAATAGATCAGGACTGCTTCTTTAGGGCTCTTCCCTAACTTCCTTAGAAAAGATCCTGTGTTTTCCTTAACTCTATCTCTCGTGCCTCTCAATATCAAAGCACTTTTTAAAGTAGCTATTGTAAATTTTTCCTCTCGAAATTTTTGATATTTTAATTTCCTGTCTTCTCACTACAGCATTTGTGCAGTCCAGCAGCTCTGCTCCTCATATAACCCCAGCCTCTGCCATGCAAGGGAAATGTAACTTCAGGGGGATGGAGAGGAACCACGGCAGGGAACTGCAGGCTGTGTTCCCACTTCTGCACACCATTATACAGACCATTCCATTCCTCTTCACAGAGAAAGCAAATGTCTCTTTCTCATGAGTGGGACAATTTTCTCTCCTAGTGGTCAGTGCTGATAGCTCACAAACATCTAACACCCTCACCTACAGCTACACATAGACAAGGAGAAGTTTAGAGGTGAACAGATTTTTTTAGATGAACCAAATGATTGAAAGTCTATTAGATTAATCTCAAAGTCTATAAACTAAGGTGGCATCATGGTGCCAAAGGTAACATTCAGGTATCCTGACCCACAGCCTGAGTCACCAGCTTCCAGACTCGTGGATTCCAAAGAGGAGCTTGCAGTGGTTTATTTCAGTTCGCAGGTGCTTCCACCCAACCCCTCCCAGGTCATTGAATGCAGCGTTAAAGCGCCCTGGATATGATATTCTATGTGTGAATATCTTTGCACCACCTTCTATAACAACCTATCTAAATAAGTCACCAGTAGGTCTAAAAATAGACCTACTACCTTAAGTTCTGCCTTTGATGCCATATAACCTACCAAGGAAAATAGTATCGGAGGCCAACCTCCTTTTCTAACACCCCCTGCAAGCAGGAGCTAAGAACAAGGAGTGGGGTCCTAGACTACACTCATGTCTTCTTACACCTACCTGAAAGTGGGTCTCAGGAGGTGTCTTATAAAGCGTAGGATCACTCTACTTACTATCCATGTACCTGTTCATAGTACAGCCAACCGATCACTCAATTAATATTTACTAAGTCTTACTATTCTTGTGGCAGTAGAAGATACATGGTATTAAAAGTCAGCCATGCCCCTGCTTTCCCATATCTTCCAGTGTAATCAGTGATATGATACATTCTGAAATTTCTGGAAGAGTCCTGATTACAAATATTTTGCTAGCCATGATATATTGTTGCAGAATTTTCTATATTTCTTTATTTTAAAAAAGTAACACATTTTTTAATATATAGCCTATTAAATGAGCACACTTTCATATTATTAGAACAAAAGAAAACAAAACCTTTGAGTGTTATTAAACATCAAAACATAAAAGATGAGATCTGACACATGCATAATGGCTCCCAGGGCATAATAAGTAGCCAAAGTAATGTTATCGATGCACTTGAAAAACAAAAGCGGTCGGAAGAGAGGAACTGGTCAGAAAAAGAGGCACAGAAAGTGGGAAGCCAAAAAGGAAGTGACGTTAGTGCTTATTAAGCATTATCAAGTGGGAAGAGATCCATATTCTGGAGAAGACAAGCCATTCTAATGTTTATGTTCTTTGTTTTTGTTTTGTTGTCCTGCCGGCAAAACTGGAATGTTCCATCAGACCTGGCTGAAATATCCCTCAAGTGTTTCAACCTATCCTGGCGCTGAGCATGGGCTCTCCAAGCAACATTTGCATTATAATCTGGTTCCCCATGTAGATTTTCTTTAGGGTAATAATGGCTGGCCAGCAAACATTAACCGTCAGTGAGTTTAGCAGCAAGCCAATTGACTCACCTTGTCCTTGAACTTTTTCAACCTAAAAAAATAAAATTAATTTCATAAGTTTGTAAAATATATATATATATATAATATATATATAAAGTGCACAAACTGGAAAAAAATGATCTGGCTAGTGTGTCAATATTTGGTCTGGAAAAAGTGGTAACTATCCATATTAGGAACATAAATACCATCTTCACTCCAAAGCACTTGAAGAAGAGTGACATGTTAATGATGCATACTTAATGCCACAGGAAGTATGAAGAGGAAGAAATTATGTTTTACTGAAGAAATCCAGGAAAGCATCACAGAGGAGGTGGGAATCACCTGAGCCTTGAAGATGGGCAGGGTGATGATAGGAAAAGATTGAGAGGGGCTAAGGTGATTACTTCAATAAATTAACATATAGAAGTTGGAAAATGTGCTGGGCATGCAGGGAATGGAGAGTGGGTCAAATGGACTAAATACAAACTTAAAGTAAGAGTAAGTTCAAATAGCAGGAGACCCTGACATACTGGTTTGGGAAATCTAAACGTCACATGGAAACAATGCAAAACCATCTAAGCTTTCTGATGAAGGATGAGACAGAATGGAATGATACTCCAGGAATTAGGCAAGGTCTGAAAAAAGATGAGCCATGGCAGAAAACTAAAAAGCACTCCTTTACCTACCAATAATTTACATTCTTGTGTAAAAATAATGTATTGATATTTTCCATCCAGATACCCAAATAAAAATCAAATGAAAGCAAGCTAAAAAGAAAAGTGGAGGACAGAGTTTAGGGTACTGGATCCTAGATCACAATGGTATTATTATAATATGGGGAAGCCACAGGAGGGCACAAATCTTTGGCCACTTCATAATTTTGACTGGAACTTGCAAGTATCTCTTGCCATTATTTTCTAAGTATTCTGTGGGAGGTTAGCATTACCAATATGTATCTATATTGAAATCTTTTATGTGGAGTCAGAGAAACTCTGGAACTATGAAAACCTGTTTGTGTATCTGGGGAGTTGAACAGAAATAGAAAGGCAGGAAAACTTCTTTTTCTTTGAATCAAAAATATTTTTTAAAGGCAGAGAGTATTGGGGGAGGAGATGCTATTGTATTAGTCACTGCCTCTCAAAAAACAGATATTTAAGAACTGAATTATTAACTTGAATGTAGTTCAGTAAGTTCAATGAAAAGGAAGTATATTTGAAGTTAGAGAATTCCATTTCACAAAATCACCATATTTTAAGGCTTGGGCTAGTTGCAAGTTTAACTTTCACATAATATTAGCCGTGGAATGAAAAAAACAAAACAAAACGAACTACTCTTGCTGGGAAGACTGTTTAAATATTCATTACCCAGGAAATGTCACGGTGGTGCAAAAATGAGGGACCCATTTTCAGTTTAGACATTAAGCAGAAAGAAGATAGCATCAACATCCAGAGGGTAGGAAGGCCTCTTCAATTTACACAGTGTGTAGATAATCCCTCCCCTTCAAGGAGAAAGGACAGACATGAGGAATAGGACAGATAAACCATTAGCCTCAGGTGCAGAAAAAGACATATAGCATCATGAAGTCATTCTCAGAGTTAAAAAGCAAAGATTGTGAACTCTCTGTCACAGATAATTAAGATTTCGCAATTAGAGATGCCAGGCAAGATCAGACCGGGAGCAGAATGGAGCACAGAAGGGTAGATGAGCCATACCACCCTGAAAGAAATTCCTTAGCTGTCTTGATTAAAGCTTCTAACTGGTTCCCTTAAGAAAAAAGAACTGGATATTTGTATCAAAATCTACTGTGTGCCCTGCTAACTATAACTATAGCTCACTTCAGTAAGCATAGATTATTTAATTAAAAAGTAAATAAATGCTACCTTTAATCAGGTTCCATCAGATTTCACTTTCCAGCCCTGGCTTTCAGGTAGATCCTGTAGCTCTCTGGTAATTTACAGTTATAAAAATCACCTCACTTTGATAAGCCATACTCATTTTCTGGTATCAAGGTATTAAAATACACAGTCCAGTCTAAGACTTGGTTAATGCACTCTCCTGAGGGCCTTTTGCAACACTCCCATAGGTATGACCCCAATACTTCACTCCACGGGCAGCCTCTGTATCTGTACAATCCTCATTCCAACAAGCCACCTTCTTGGATGAAGACTCATCAAAATCACTCAACCGCTGTTACTTTCCACTGTATCTATTTGGCCAAGGAGGAATATATGAATTCTTGCCTTGATAAATGATGGAAATGTAAGCTGTTTTCTATAATTCTGTGTTTGTGTGTAGAGTATAATTGCTTTACAATGTTGTGTTAGCTTCTGCCGCACAACAAAGTGAATCAGCCACACAACATGTTCCTGTTTGTGGGTACGACATATTATATACTATTAGCAGAAAATTGTCTAGGATAGAGAGTGAAAACTGGTTAGAAAGGAAGCAAGGGACAAGAGAGTTAATATTTATGGAAGACCTCCTATATATAAGTAAGCTGGACTAAAAGAGATGAAATGATTAGTTATAGTAAACAACCACCATTTCATTAGCCCAGTTACTCTGCTTTTATGGGAACTTTCCTACTACCTCCCCAACATTTTCTGTGAATTGTATCCTGACATAAACATACACACATTTATTCACCCACATGGCTGAGAAAATGGAAGCTTTAGGCACTCTTAGCCTCAGTCTTACCTGTCACGTCTACTACAAAAGAGAGAAAACCATATGCAACCGGAAAGAATGAAGCAGATTTGCAGAGGTAAAAGACAAAGAGAATTTCCTGGGTTTGCTATAGGGCTTCAGTCTCTGGTTCTAGCTGAGCCTGAGACTCAACTTCATTCTTCCTTTGGGCTCTGGGAATCCCCCCCACCAACCCCCCACTATATTTTAGCTTAGGCTAGCTAAGCTGGAATATGTTGTCTTTAACTAAATTGCCCTTAACTAACACATCCACTCAAGTTCTAAATCCTATAAGAAGTGAAGCAAGGATTCAAACCCAGGTCTGCATGATTCCAACATTTGTTCCACTCTCCACACTGCCAAGAGTTAATGATATGGTGTGGTGATAAGAGCAAGTACAGTTCTGCATAAACAGAACCGTAGCAGTCAGAACTTTAAAGTAATCATCCAGACATACCCAGAACTGATCAGACTTGTATCTACGGAATGTTTCGGCTCCACAGCTAAGGGCTGATCTGGATAAACTGAAGAATGTTCACTAGAGAGCCATAGAAGAAGATTAAATAATTGGAAATGAGAAAACGTGCATAGTATATATATTGCCTCCACAATTCAATTGGTACTTCATATCCTGCACCCAAACATCTTTCTCGTAATGGTCTTACACTGCTTTTTAATATTTTCTATGTCTTTGTCTCATCTCCTCAAATAGGTTTTGAGCTTCTTCAAGTCAAGGATTATCTATTATACTTTTTGTTGTATTGTGTTAAATGAATTAAAATTAAAGAAGACAGCTTGTTCAAACACAAGAGAATAGAGGATAATTTAATAATAGTACTGGTAAACATGAATCTCTACATTGATGGGAACCGACTTTTTCCCATACCACAACCAGAAGAGGAGAAAGAATTCTCACATACTAATATGAGATATTTAAATTAGTGTTAGGGATAAATTTCCAAATTGAAGCAATTGTTGTAGCATGTGTCCAAGAGGAAAAGCCTTAGAGATTCAGTTTCTATATAGGGGTACTTTTTTTGCCTAGGACAGTTTTGGTTTGGATCCTTTGTACTGTCTCACTAAATAATGATTTATGGACTTCATGCCCCTTCTTCAAGCCTTTCCAAGACCTATGAAGACATCAGACAAGAGTGGAATTTTACCTTTTTTTCCCCATTAAAATACACTACGTGAATATACTTAGTATTTCTGAATATTGGCATATGGAACTCAAATACTAAAAATCTGTATCTTTAGTAAAAAAACAGATCTGTGAGTACTACCCCAAAGTAGAAAAATATGTTTTGAAAGTATTTACCTTATATCATTTAAAAGTTATGGTAACTGAAGGAAATCCTCTAATACTCAAGCCAAAGCATACTATAAATGCAGTATTGGAATTTCTGCTTCCAGCCACAATGAAGTAATTAGGAATGCATTAACCCTCTTACCTTAAGCAACTAAACATCCAGACCAAATATATGAAACATCTCTTTTCAGACACTGCTCAACAGAAAGCTCAAAACAGTGATTCCTCAAAGAAGGAAAGCAAATGAGATGCACCCTGACATTGCCTGATCATTTTGCCTGAGGAGAGTTTCTAGGCTGCAACACAGGGAGGGGGAACCCAAACAGAGGCTTGTGGTCTCACTGAGTTAAGGAGACACGGTTCTGATTTCACAAACACACACACAGACACACACAGAGGCGGGGGGGGATGGCGAGCTCTAGATCTGCAGACAAATCTTTTCTAACGTTGGCTGAGTACTGATGTGTGCATACATGTGTGGTAACTACCAAGGCCAGGGGAAGAACACTAGAAAGGACGGGCAGAATAGTTTCTGAAGTTCACAAGAGTCAGGAAAAGTTCGGATTTTCCAGCAGTCAGAGAGGAGAGACCTTGTAATTCAAGAAGCATTGGTTAGAGTCCTCAGAAAGTTATTGCCCAGACCAAATTAGCCCTGCTCTGAAAACACCCTAACACAGCTTAAAACCAAGTCTCAGAAGCATCCAGCTAATTTAAAGTTAATTGCATCCCAGAAAATAATCCAACAATATTTAAAGGAATACAGAAAAATCCAGGACCCAAAAACGTAAACTTTAACATTTCCAACAGTGAATTAAAAAATCACCAGGTAAGCAAAGAAGCTGGGAAAATAATGCCTCCCATCCCGAAGAACAATCAAATCAACTGATAGAAACAGATCCAGTAAAGACCAGCATGATAGAATTAGCAGACAACAATAGTAAAACAGCTATTATAAATACACTCCACATGTTTAAGAGCATAATGAAAAAAATAAAAAATATTTTAAAAATACAAATCAAACTCTCTATAGATGAATAATACAGTATCTGAAATGTGAAATACATGGGATGGGATAAACAGTGGACTAGATGTTGATGAAGAAAAGAACACCAAACTTGAAGACATCAATTTTATTCAAAATGAAACATAGAAGGAAAATAAGATTAAAAAATGAAAAGAGGGCTTCCCTGGTGGCGCAGTGGTTGGGGGTCTGCCTGCCGGTGCAGGGGACACGGGTTTGAGCCCTGGTCCGGGAGGATCCCACATGCCGCGGAGCAATTGAGCCCGTGCTCCACAGCTGCTGAGCCTGCGCTCTAGAGCCCGTGAGCCGCAACTGCTGAGCCCACATGCCACAACTGCTGAAGCCCACGTGCCTAGAGCCCGTGCTCCACAACAGGAGAAGCCACCGCAACGAGAAGCCCACGCACCACAAGGAGGAGTAGCCCCGCTCGCCACAACTAGAGAAAAGCCCGCGAGCAGCAACGAAGACCCAATGCAGCCAAAAATAAATAAATAAAATAAATAAATTTATTAAAAAACAAAATGAAAAGAACATTTGTGACTATGAGATGATGGTAAACAGTCTAAAATATATGTAATTGGAGGGAGAGTCAGAAAAAAGTGAGGAAATAATGACCAAATTGTTTTAAATTTGATGGCAACTATAAACCAAATATCCAAAAATGTCAGCAAATTCCAAACAGAAAGAGAGATTAATAAAACTATACAAGGGCAGAGCATAAACAAATTGCTAAAATGAACACCAGTAAGGGGAACATCTTAAAAGGAGACAAAGAAAAATGACATAAAGATAAGAATGATCACAGACTTCTCATCAGAAACTAAGAAAGACAGAAACCTTTAAACAGTAAAAGGAAAAATACCTAACAAACTAGAATTCTATTTCCATTGAAAATACCCTTCAAAAACTAAGGTAAAGACTCTTTCAAACAAAAGTTGAGAGAATTCATTGCCAATAGGCCTGTTTTACAAAAAAATATTAAAGGAAGTTATTCATGCAAAAGGAAAATGATAGCAGATAGAAATTTGGATCCGAAATATGGAAGAAAAATCACTGGAAATGGTAAATATATTGATAAATATGAAAATTTTTTTCTTATTTTTCAAAATTTCTTTTAAAGATAACTGAGTGTTTAAAGCAAAAATAATAATGATAGATTGTGGAGTTTATAATATATGTGGAAGTAAAATATACAAAAACAATAACACGAAGTATAGGAGAGGGGAATAAAATTATACTGTAGTAATGTTCTTAAAATATATGTGAAGTGGAATACCATTATTTGAAGGTAGAATGTGATAAGTTAAAGCTGTATACTGTAAACCCAGTAAAATAGAATAACAACAAAAAAAGAGCTAACATACCAATAAAAGAGGAGATAAAATGAAATAAAAAAACACTCCAAAAGAAGTTAAAAGAATAAAGAACAAAGATACATGGGTTAAAAGAAATAAAATAGCATAAAACACATTAAACATCATTAGCCATTAGGGAAATGCAAATCAAAACCACAATAAGGTACTACTACACACTTTCCCCAAAGGCTAAAATTAAAGAGATTCACTTGCAATATCAACTTTTGGTAAGGATGTAGATCACTAGCACTGTCATGTGTTGTTGGTGAAAGCACAAAATTATACAGCCACTTTGGAAAGTAATTTGGCAGATTCTTATGAAGTTAATCAAACACCTGCCATACAACCCAGCAATTCCAACTCATACGTTCACACAAAGACACATACTCAAATGTTCATAGCAATTTTATTTATAATAGCCCCAAATTAGAAACAACTCAAATGTTCATCAACAGGTGAGTGGATAAACAAACTGTGGTACACCATACAACGGAATACTACCCAGCAATAAAAGGAACACTACTGAAATATAAATGAATCTAGAAAGTATTATGCTAAATATAAGAAGCCAGACACAAAAGAGTAGATACTGCATGTTTCCATTTACATGAAATTCTAGAAAACGCAAGCTAATCCACAGTGACAAAAAGCAGATTAGGGGTTGCTTAGGTCTAGGGGTAGACTATATGGGAGGTGGGAGTAGAATGTGTGGATTTATGCCAAAGGGGCATACGGAACATTTGGGGGAAGTAGAAATCTTGATTGTGGTGGTCATTATGGCATGTATACATTTGTCAAAACTTGCCAAAGTGTATATTTTAAATGTGTACAGTTTATTGTGCACAAATTATACCTCAATAACACTGTTTTTAAAAGTGGAATGAAAGAAATGGAAATAAAACAGTGCCAACATTTTATCAGTCATAGGAATACTGTCCTTAGTCATCACTAATGGGCACTTCAGACCCAGGAAGTGCTGTCAACTTCAGAGAAATCCTGAAAGCACAGGCCAAGCTGGAAACAAATACCTCAATGTTCCTAATTTTTAAAGGCCTAAAAGAACTTGCAAAGCAATGTTTCTGGCTCTGGTTTTGTTTTGATAATTATTCAGTACTGCCCCAAACACATTAATCTACAAATTCTTTGAGAAGAACTCTGTCACATCACGTTCTTCCCAGAGCACATAAAAAGAATCAAATGAATTGTTTGTTGAATGCCAATAAGTGACCAAATGAATAAACGAATGAATGAATAAAATAAATTTTTATGGAAATTAATATCCCAACACAGCTGTATATTATTTATCTCTTGTAGAAAATGCTACCTATCCATCTTTAAATATGAAAAAAAGATCACTTATTTGAGCATCACAAATCTAGAATTTTGAAGAATCTGTATGAGCAGGGCTGAGTTTTATTTTTGCATTGTTGAAAAAAAATCATATGGTCAAACAATAGTATAGAAACATGGCGATGACTGCCACCTTTATTTTGTATGTTATATCAGAGTTTACAAATGGCTTTCACAAACATTAACTCATCTAAGCCATTTAGGACCACTATTTTACCAACAGGCAGTTTCTGTCTGTAAATCACAGAATCTATTGATGCACTGAAGGAAAATTTCTGAGGGCTTTTCTAGTTAATCTGTTAATCTGTTTCAAACAATGATGAAAGAGAGAGGGTGGGGAAAGATCTCAACATGTTACATTTTAAATTACAATTCAGGATTAGCATCATTTTTACAAATGGTTAAGATAGCCTGAGCAGCCTTATTGCAAGTTTTTGTAAAAATTGTTGGAGTTCTAAAGAGAGCCTGCCAATACCTTCACTACCAAAATAGCCTGAGGAGTTTGAGGACCCCAGGTTGGAACACCCTAAAGGTGCTGAAGTTGAACATATTATATAAAATTTGAACCCTACACTTATTAATGGAAAACCAACCCCACCTATTAAAAGCTAATATACAACTATGAGCTATTTCTAATAGCCTCTTTGGAAAAGTGTGTTGAGCCTCAAAAGAAGTGGTTGGTTTTGTTTTTGTTTTTGTTTTCTAAAAGCAATGACCTGTTTTGATAAAAATATTCCTAAGACTGCCCAGATGTTTGAAGTCCGTAAGATAACTGAGCATATTAAATAGGATACTGCTCAGATTCTCAAGACACAGGCCTGGATGACTTTAATAGATTATCTCTACATGAGATCTCTGTCTCCACTTTCCGTTCTAAGATTAAATAAGTCAGCTAAAGGAACGACGGAGACCAAGGCCATTTGGATTAGAAGTTCTAGGCTGAAAAGCAAATATGCATTTCCAGGTTTTCCATATTTAAAATTTTACCAGTTTGTCTTCTGGGGACTGAAATGAGGATGACAACAGATCTAAATGTAAGCTGCATTAGCATCACAAAATGACAGCTGAACATGCCACCTACTATCTCCATAGTACTGAAAATGCACCTCTGTGACAAGTCACAGGTACCAAGAATGTTTCATCACATTGCTTCCCTTCACATAAATACCCCCCCCATAGGGTTTTATGTCTCTCTTCTTAGCTTTCTCTGCCTTAATCCTCTTTCCTCTACTCTTCAGCTTTACTTAATTCAGAACTGTATCTAATTCACAAATTGAAGCAGGACAGGTCTCCCTCACAAACCTGGCCCACACACCAATCTGACAAGAGGTCACTGCTATGGACTAAACCCCAAGCAGGAGTTGCTGCACTGGAATATCAGTGTTATTTTGCTTTCCCCCATTACCTTCTTAAATGAAAGAAAGGTAAGTTCAAGCACTTACTAGTTGGTGAAATCACACATCCATTAAAGAAAAGAAGTTGAAGAAATATTGAACCCTTCCCAATTTCTCAAGAAACAAAGGGACTCTCCCCACAGAAAAAATAGAAAAGGGAATGCCCCAAAGAGGAAACAAAAATTGTGAAACTAACTTTTCAAAGTGCCCAATCTCTAAGAAAGGTAGAGGATCCTACAACCAGGTCTTTATTTTGAAATACCTTTCTTGGGCGGCATCCTGGTGGTGTCCTGTCAGAACGTCTCGGCTGCCGGTTAACTTGAAGAAGGATGACAGGTTGAAGGGACAAATGTTTCAGGTCTGGTCCGGCACATGCACACAGTTCTGCCTGTTGCTGAAAGTGCTCCCTGGTGCCATTTCACAGTCTGAAACATAAGAAGGTACTAATTTCCTCACCATTAAATTTTCATGAATGTTTAGTTTGCCATTTAGGGATGGAGTACTCAGGTCAAAAGGGTTGTATGTGGGGCTCATGTCTGAAATAAAACTAAGCTGATCGTGCAAGTGGTATTCAAAGCAAATCTGGCTTCATCCCATTCTGTATGTGCTTGCCTGCCTCGTTTTAAATACCTTCCATTCTAGGGCTTTACCCTAAATACATGCACAGAGGGCAGTGTAAAGGAAAGCACTTTTAGAAGAGTGAGAAATACTGACCGCTAAGCAGACTTTGTAAATTAAATGAGTAAATAAAGAAGATACTCCTACGTGTGGAGTTCAGGTTTAAGCAGCAAAGCCACGGCGCATTCAGTTTAGCTGTCAATCTCAATGTGGGGAAACTTGGAGATGTTGTGTTCATTTTCTCAAATTCTCTGAAAATAAAACTTGCTATAAGAGGAAACTTATTTTCTGGGAAGTTTAAAAAAAATTTTTTTTTCTATCACACTTCTCAAAGGAAGGTAGTAATCCTTGCTTTAAAATGGTAAACAAAAAAGATTTCCATCACTGAAAAGAAAGGGACAAAAAGTGCTGAAATTTAATGTTGCCAAAGAGGCTGCCTTTTGAGAGGGAGAACACGGGCATTCTCTGGTTACTTTGGTGATAGCCGCTGACCTTGGCAAGAGGAAACACTGTTTTGAAATGGATCCTGGTGGCACATTACACCAAGGCAGCTTTTGGCTTCACAGATGGATTTGTGCACAGATCTGACCCTTCTAGAATATGAAGCCTACTACATAGATTTTAGCTAAAGTAGTGTGTAGCACACCTGGAATTATGGTTTAAAACAAAACTCTGTAAAGTGATGCTCACTTAGTTTTTTCCTATTCTGGACATTAGATCTCAACTGTAATAGTAAGATAGGATATAGCTGATACAAGTACTTACATTTAAAGATTTACAATGAAAGTTAAAGTGGTTCTTTAACTTGGGAATTTATAAGGAAATTGAGAAGTTTTGTTGCAAATTGTTGGACCTATAATCTAGAGTGAGAACAGTACGTAATTTAATTTATATTAACTTTAAAAATATGTAAAATAACTCTAAATGCTATTCTAACAAAAACCATAATAAACTTATAAATAAATTAACAAAAGATGTTCTTCAAGCCTTGTGTCCAGAAAATTATAAAAACAATACTAAACAAAAGATTAAACACAGAAACCAACAAAGAAAAATAGATTAATTCACGCATGTTAAAATTTAAAATTTCTATTCATCAAAAGACGTTTCAAAGAAATTAAAGTAGAAAATACTTACAACTCACACAACACTTCATAAGAGTATAAAAAACAAAGAACTTCTACTTATCAACAAGAAGAAAATCAGCACCCCCAAAAGGGAAATAAGTGGCAAAAGATTTTAACAAATATTACACATAGGAAGATATAAAACCTAATAAAAATGAACAAAACATCAGCAGTAATTTCACAGAAGAGGGAACACAGAGCCAACAGACATATGAAGAAAGTTCCAATGTCATCTAGAGAAATGCAAATCGAGACCACAAGCGGTAGGGGCATGCTGGTTTAAACCTCAGAAGTTCCCCGGGTGAAATTTGAAACTGGCTCCACGCATGGAGGGCAAGCAGAGACCAAAGTAAGAGGCAGGCCACTCCAGATTCATAGCTGGTGGCTTTAATAAACAAGGGAACTCACATTTGAGGTTTGTCTCTGGTGGTCGCAAGACGAGTAGATCTCGGCACTGCCCTGCAGAATGTTAAGGGTTTATATAGAGGCTTTAACTGGGTTAGGTTTTGTATTCAGTCCAGATGGTCTCAAAAACACATTGCTCTTGCAGGACTGTGTCTTTGAGACGGCTCTGGTGCAGGGAAGGCAGGCAGAATGCACCTTCCAAGGACAGGGGAGGGGATAAGGAGCCTCCAATTGCCCGGGTCCAGCTTGAGGGTCAACAACAGTCACATCCTCTCGATGACCTCCTCCAGCTCTCCACCCCTCCTGCTGGCTCTTAAAATTTTACATGCAACCCTTTTTCCACAATGTGCCCTGAGTGGTCAACAAAAAATTTCATTAGCATGGCTCATTTGCGGCTATCTGGCTACGTTAGAGGCAAATACCACAGCAACAATATGGGTACGTGCCAAGAGAAAACACAAATTAAGGTAACAATTCACAAAGTAAGAAACAATTTTTTCCATTAAAAGCCCCATGATCCAAACCACTGATTTATTAAGCTCCCTAGGTGGGGGTTGGATTACTCAGGGTGTTCACTTGTATCCCCGTGTGCTTTAGTAAAAATGCTGCACGGTGTGAACACACACATTCTACTTGGGTAATGGCACAGGTGCCTCCTTGGGAGGCAGTAATATTGTCCAAGACCACCCTATTTCAGAGGACAGCTTTCCTCGTTAGAGACATTTTAGTGTTCAGCAAGGACAGGTTCTGTCGGCTATCATAAGGCTTGCTGGGTGAATTTAATAAGGGCTTTTATGTGAGCTATACCATCCTCCAGGCCAATGAAAGGAACAAAGATGGCAGCCAGATGATCGTACCAATGGAAAACAGAATGCACCCTTCTGGCCTTGAGGAGAAGGAGGTTGGCAACTTTTGTTGCCGTGGGATAGATTTTCTCCTGTGCCCAGGGAAAACCCAGGGTACAGTGGCCGAACCACCTAGATGGAAGCCATGGCCAAAGATTCATGCCACAGAACCACTGGGTTTCATTTGGGTCTCCCCAATAAATACCTGTATGGTGTGAAATAGAATGACTGCACAGTTCTGGTGATATCTCTCTTACATCCCTGGTACAGTTAGCCTGGTTCTGTTTAAAAGGCTTTTAAAATGCTTTTTCTGGTCCCAATGTAGGGGTGCATGGGTTCTCAAAGGTCCAAAAGCCGAGGTGAATCCATCCCAAATCTAAGTGTAGCCACCCATGGCTCTGATGATGGTATTCATAGGACCCTTCTGGTCAGCAATTTGATGGGCTGCCTGTGTAGTTTGATTGACATAAAAAGAATACCCATTGATAGTGTGTGCCACTGGCCAGGTTTTTGGATCAATATTGCTAATGTCAGATGAATTAAGAGTACTAATTCTAGTTTGTTCTTCCTTTATGTACTGCTTTAGTGCTTTCCAATTCCCTCCCTGCAGTGGTGACACCAGCCATGTCAGTCCCAAGAAGGTAGAGGAGGGCAGTTGCCCACAGTCCAACTTTCAGTGCAAAGGGAAATGGCCAGGGCTCATGAGTGATCACCAGCCAAAATGTTCTGAGTTCAGCCCATTGGCTGCTGTGGTTTGTTCCTGTTTCCATCCAGATGGTGTCAGTGTTGGGCTGAATAGCAAGTGCAGTCCATGTGGGTGGGTTGCCCCTACTAGACCCCTCTGTGTACTGGGCATCAGCAGCAATTTCCACTATTCCCTCTCTACAGCCTACAGGGGCTGCCACAGGACTAGGGACAGAGGCATTTGGAAAACCTTCATGTTCTACAGGGCCTAGTTGTACCCGCATTTCTAGAGACAGTGGGCTGGAGGACAGGTTAGTCCTCTTCTTCAAATAGGCATGCCTGTTAGTCAAAGTGGGAGTTTGAGCTATGGCAGAGGTAGGTTGGTGGAACATATTCTCAATCCAACCTTGATAGGAACAGATGTTCTTACCATGATACACTGTTCTTTCATGAGAGGCTCTACTGGAAGAGTGCTGTGTACACTGCTAGGAGCCACGGCTCTATGGGCTATACCAGGTTTCTGCCCCCTTCCAGAGTTGGGACCAAAATCCTAGGGCTACTCTCTCCTTCTGTTGTCTCTGCTACAGTTCCCAACCCATACCTCTGGAGTCACAGACACGTCTAACTCAAATGGTAGCCCTGCTTGGGAGATGCCTAGAGCTTTAATCTCCTTAGTATGTTTGCCCTCTCAAAGGTGGCTCGTTGTTCTGATCTCCAGTCTCACACATGTCCTTTCTTTACCAGGCAATATAAGGAATGGAAACACTGTGCCAGGTAGAGAATAAAAGTCCTCCAAACCCCCAAAATTCCTATAAAAGCTTGCACCTCTTTCATGTCCTTAGAGATTAGCTAGGCTTGCACCTTGTCCATAATAGCTCTGGGACAATTCACGTCTTACCTGATCACATGACTCCCGGAGACTTTACATTGGTGACTGCACCTTCAGTTTTCTGTGTGTTCACCTCCCATACACTTGCTCACAGGTATTCCAGCAAAATCTGCAGTGTGAAGTCAGCAGAGGCAAGGCTTCATATGTTGACATTACATCATCAAAGCAATGGGCCCATTTTACACATGTGGGGAAGAATAACAGGGACAGATCTCCAGGTACCATCCCATGACATTTTGTGGGGCTGTACAGGTAGCCTCACGGAAGAATTTGAAAAGTCCATTATCGTGCCTTCCATGTGAAAGCAAACTGAACTTGTGACTCAGCAGCCAAGGTATTCTGTAAAAAAGCATTTGCTAAGTCCAGAACAGCATGGTCCACTCCTAGGACTGTGGCCAAAGTATCTAAGATGGTGTCAATTTTGGGCACAGCTGCATGAAAGGGGGGCATAACTTTGACCAATTCTCAGTAATCCGCCATCATCTGCCATGAGCTATCTGCCTTTTTTTACCAACCATAATGGGCTGTTGAAAGTGCTATGGACATGGTGTAGAATACCCACTCAGTGCAGTTCTTGAGTAGTTTCTCCTATTTCCTTGACAATTACCACTCTTCGTTAGGGGGAAGGGTAGGCTTACTGATTCCCAGTTGGCATTTCCCCTCAGCAGTACTGGTTTGATTACTCTAACATGGAGGCAGAATTCACCGATAGAGGTTTGCGGAGTTTGGCCTTGCAGGATGTCAGTGCCCAATATGTTCTCTGGTACTGGAGAGATAAAATCCTCATATTCTTGTGGGGGAGAACACCCAATATGCAGTGTCAAAGGGACCTTCCTGACCATAACCAACTGCCCTTGGAAACCATCGATGGCGCTGAAAGGCCCAGAAAATTCCTCAAGTTTACCAGGTATTAGAGTATATTCAGCTCAAGTATCAATCAGAGCTGTCACCTTTTGTTTATTTCTGGGGTACCAGCGAATAGTGAGCTCAACATGTGGCTTCCAATTGCCCCCAACGGCCCTCACTTGGAGGCCATCTTGGCTTATATCCTACACCTGGGGAGTGGGAGGCACCCACCCCGAACAGGACTGTATCCCTGAGGCCTCTGCAGTAGCAGTAGGTACATCAGGGATGGTAGGGCAGGTGGGGCAGGTCTGAGCTCTTGTTCAGCTTTCAAGGCTTTCCACAGGCCAGCTAACACAGTGTTAGGTTGCCCGTCTATCTTTTCAGGTGTGATCCTTGCAGCAATGAGGTCAAACCACATTTGCTTCTGGGTTACTCGTACCAGACCGTTTACAGCCAACTGGGTTAGCCTGTTGTCTTCTTGAGCTCCCTGTCTGTCTTAGGTCTTTCCCACAGCCTGTACCTATCCTGGGATTTGTCAGTATCCCCCAGATCAGCAGTGGCCTGCCCAACATCAAAAACGTCTCCTCTTATGACTGGGCTCAGCATGGTTATCAGTGCCCCATACCAGGTACCGGAGGCATACTGGAGTATCATGGCTTTCATTCCCGCAGTGAATGTAGCCCAGTCAGGGCCTTCCAAGACAGGGGCGTAGATGGCCTACCTCATTTCCCACTCCCTAAGAATTTGTTTTACCTCCTCTAAATATATCCAGGGCCTCATATGTCCAGAGAGACCCCCTTATTGGGTCAAGCTTCCCTGTAGGATAGAATAATCCAATCTGTAAGGGAGTGAGTGCCTTGACCTCCCCCTTGCCCCTCACCCCTGAGCACCCCTGAGCTGGAGAGAAGGCTGTGTGGTGATATTGCTCTTTTTCTTGCCTCCTGCCCAGTCAGAGAAATGCCATTGCCCCCCTTCCCCTGCCCCTCAATCCTGTAACCGTACTAACCATTCCTGGATATTTTCCTGGCCTTTTGTTGGAACTTGATAATTATATCAATAAGCTCAGTGAGCATATATTCTCTCATCAGGTACGTTTCCTGAATTGGGGGCTGCCTTACTGGCTGGGGTTGTTGTTGCTGTGTTTTTGCTTTCCTTTGAATTACGGGTCCAATGGCATGGGGTGTGTCATCAGTTTCACTGTCAATCACCATAAAATCCTCCTTTGTTTTCCTCACTTTCCCAGGGAGTCCACCACTTAAGTGTCCCAATCAGGCTTTGTCACAGGTGCTCAGACCTTAATCCATGGCAGCTTGAGACCTCCTGGCCTTGCAAAACAGCATGCTAAAGTCTGCAACTTAATCATCCTGCTCTCCCACCTTGTCTGCCAGCCCTGAAGCGAGCAGGGCAGTGGACAGTGCACATCCTTCTCTAACCTCAGTTCTTCTTCCAACTTTCTAACTCAAGCTTCAGCCTCTGGTTGGTCATCAGTGTCAAGTCGTACTGCCCACCCTAGAGGCCAGCCCACTGCGCGGTGGTTCATTTCTCTTCTTTGCAGCAGTGTGTTATGCTCAGTTCCTCAAACAAGTGCATTAAACCAGTGGGCATTTTCGGGGCATCACCATACTCATGTGGTGGTCCACAAGCATGTAACATGAGCAACCCCTCTTGACATGAAGGATGATGGCCAACCCTGGGTTTCCCCTATGGATGCCTCTTTTCCAAGATCCATTTCTTCAGTCTCCTGCCCAGTTCAACAACAGTTGGTTTTGCACCTACTTGGTAGGTGGCGATTTTAATAAGCAAGGGAACTTACAGGAGAACTTGTCTTGGGCATCACAAGACAAGTAGATCTCTGCACCCACCTGCCAGCATCTTAGGAGTTTATACAGAGGCCTTAACTGGGTTCAGTCACATATTCACTCCAGATGGTCTCAACACCTTACTCTCTCTCAAGGCCATGTCCTCAAAACAGCTCCGGCTACGGGAATTATAGGCAGAACATACATTCCAAGGGCAGGGGAGGGGGTGAGAAGCCTCCAGTTGCCCAAGTCCAAGTCCAGCGCATGGGTCAATCAGCGATCATATCCTCTTCATGACCTCCTCCAACAGGTATCAATTTTCACCCATTTGGCAAGATTATTAAGCCTGAAAATACCAAATGTTGGACAATTAGGATAAATAGGATCTCTTATATGTGTCTTATAAGAGTATAAATTAGCTCAACCACTTTGGAAAACAATCCAGTTAAATCCTGTGAAGATAAATTTTCGCTTAACTTATGACCTGGCAAATTTACTACTAAGAATATGCAGAAGAAACTCTTGTACATATTCATGAGGATTCAAATACTATGCATTTTATCAGCACTGTTTTTGATAGGAAACTCTTAGCAAAACTTTGAAAAATATATAAATTATGGAATATAAAAATTATGGAATATTTACAAAACAGAATGTTATATAGCAATAAAAGTGAATAAATCAACAAGCTAAAACCAAAAATTTATATGTAAATGCAAATAACTTAGAACTGGAAAAACAACTTTGAAAAAGAAGAAAATAGCTGGAGGACACACACTACCTAACTTCAAGACTTACTAGAAAGCTACAGTAATCAAGACAATGTGATACTGGTATCCAGAGAGACAAAATGGATCACTGGAACAGAAAAGAGAGACCAGAAATAGACCCACACATACATGGTCAAAGGATTTTTAACAAAGGTACAAAGACAATTTAGTGGAGAAATAATAGTCTTTTCAATAAATTATGTCAAAACAATTGGATGTCCACACATTAAAAAAATGAACTTCAAAAGTCAGAGAGAGAAAGACAAATACCACATGATATCACTTATATGTGACACAAATGAACTTATTTACAAAACAGAAATAGACTCACAGACACAGAAATCAAACTTATGGCTACCGTAGGGGAAAGAGGGTGGGGGAGGGGTAAAGTAGGGGTTTGGGATTAGCAGATACAAACTACTATATATAAAATAGATAAACAACAAGGTCCTACTGTATAGCATAGGAAACTATATTCAATATCCTGTCATAAACCATAATGGAAAAGAATATGTATAATTGAATTACTTTGCTATACACTAGAAACTAACACAACATTGTAAATCAACTGTACTTCAACTTAAAAAAATGAACTTCAATCTGCATCTCACCACATACAAAAATTAACTCAAAATGGACCGTAAACCCAGTGTAAAATCTAAAAATGTAAAAATTGTAGAAGAAAACACAGAAGACTATGGGTTAGGCAGAGACATTTTTTTTTAGATATAATACCAAATGTTCAATCCATAAAAGAAAAAACTGATAAATTGGACTTTATTAAACTTCAGAATGTCTGCTCTTCAAAAGATACTTTAAGACAATGAAAACATAATCACAGACAAGGAGAAAATATTTGCAAATCATGCATCTGCAAAAGGACTCAAAATCAGAATATGTAATAGAATATATATAACAACTCTCAAAATAAGAAAACAAACAATTCAATAAAATATGTGCAAAAAATTTAAACAGATATTTCAACAAAGAAGATAGTGATGGCAAATAAGCACAAGAAAAGATACTCAACATCACTAGTAATTAGAGAAATGCAATTAAAACCACAGTAGATACCAC
The DNA here is from genome assembly GCF_965194825.1 of Balaenoptera physalus. Lineage (NCBI taxonomy): Eukaryota > Metazoa > Chordata > Mammalia > Artiodactyla > Balaenopteridae > Balaenoptera > Balaenoptera physalus. The sequence continues at coordinate 47,029,951 of NC_138886.1, forward strand.
TACAGATTTATTGAAATGGCTAATATTAAAAAGACTGGCTATACCAAGTGTTGGAGAAAAGATGAAAAAGACTGGCTAATCCTAACTAGAACTCTCATACACTGCTGGTAGGAATGTAAAATGGTACATACTATACTTTGGAAAACAGTTTAACAACTTCTTGAAAAGTTAAACGTACATTTACCATATGACCTAGCTATTTCACTCTAAGATATTTATTTAACCAAAAGAAAGGAAAGCACATGTCCCTATAGAGATTTTTACATGAATGCTTATAGTAACCAAAACTGAAAACAATCCAAATCTCCATCAACAAGTTAATAGACAAATTGTGATACAGCCATACAATGGAATGCTACTTGATAATACTAAGGAATGAACTATTTATACATACAACAACATACATGAATCTCAAAATAATCATGCTGAGTGAAAGAAGCTAGATAGAAAAAAGTACATGCTGTATTATTTAATTTACAAAATTTTCTAGAAAATACAGTGACAGTGATAGTGACAGTTTTTATCTATCTAGGTTTTCAGGTTGTATACTTGAGTATGTCCAGTTTATTGTATATCAATTTTTTCTCAATAAAACTATTAAAATAAAAGCTATGCATGGGCCAATAATAAGAGTGTGTTATGAAACAAATACCAAGATTAATTTACTTTTGTACAATTGATACCCAAAAGGAGAGAGAGAAAGTAAGAAGGAAAGAGAAAAGGAAGAATAGAAGATGGGAAGAAGGGAGGGAAGGAAGGTAGGAAAAATACCTTTGAAAATTAGGTAGAAACAACCCAAATACAACATGGATAAATCTCAAATGTTTATGCTAAGTGAAAGACGTCTGTCTCCAAAGGGTTCATACTGTAGGATTCCGTTTATATGACATTCTGGAAAAGGCAAAACTACAGAGACAAAAAAACATACCAGTGGTTCTCAGGAGCTGGAGGAATTGACTACAAAGAGGCACAAGGGGATTTTGGGGGATGGTGAAACTATTCTATATCTTGCCTGTGGTGGTTGTTACACAAATGTAGGTGTTCGTCAAAACTCATAGAACTACGCACTTAAAAGAGTGAACTGATTACATATGAATTATATTCCGGTAAATCTGACTGAAAAGAAAAATTGGAAACTGACAACTCTTAGGTTAACTTTGGGCTGAAGTTATTTTTTTCTGCCTATATTGAGTCTTTTTTAAAATGAAATTGACAACAGAAAAAGAACATTACATATTATCTGCCCAACCCCTGGAGACATCTGAGTTTAAACCCCTGCTTTAAACCCATTTCAACTAACACCTTAATAGCATGATCTATTACCTAGCCATGAATAAATCTGTCTGTAGGAATAGAACAGGCAATGTGTGGGATGGTTAGAGATCCAGGGAGACAGGGACTGCTGGGATCCTATAGTTAGTACATAGATCATAAGAACCTGGAGGAGAGGAACTGCAACTTAGGACTGATAAATAGGAAATTACAGCTGAGTGTTTGATCTGAAGGAGACAAAAATATAGCCACAATTTGTGTGCTATTTTATCTATCTGATGAGGGTCTTAATCATCAAAATCTAAAAGCAGGAATATTAGAATCTAAAAATTAGTTTATTTTTATTTTAAATAACAAGCATAGTGCCTCATACATAATAAGGGGTCCATAATTGTCAGTTAGAAGGAAAATGAAGGAGACTAAAAGATGAAAGCGCTAACTGCATGGTACAATATCTATGCAGTTGCACGGGATCTCACAAATAGAAGGGCCCCATTCTTGACTTAATGTTCTGCTGTTGCCACCTTGAAATTCTTAATAATTTTTTAACATGAGGCTCTACATTTTCAATTTGCACTAAGCCTCATGAATTGTGTAGCCAGAACTAAATCCAGGAGATTCTGGAGCCATCACTGAACTTTCTCTAATAGAGGACAGTGAAGAAGACTGTTTTTGATATGGTACATCCATTTGCCATTGTCATAAAGACGTAAGACACATAGTAAAGCACAATTTCAAGTTATAAGACCTATTGAGGTGCATCGACAAACCACAGAGGCAACACATAGATCAAACTGGAGGGTGGCAATCAGACTACATGTATATGACTACATAGCTATTTTTAAGTTGACAGATTGGATAACCCCTGAAGGAAAAAAAAAAAAAAAATCAAGAATGGAAGTAGTGCCTACAACCTCAAAATAAATCACAAGTAGCTGGTATGGGAAAGACTGCCACTCAAGTGTCACTGGTTTGTGCCACATCCACAAACATGATTATGACCACCCCAATTCCAGTCCATCTTGTCTGCCAAATGAAAAGATGGGCATGTCTAAGAAATTTATTTAAATTTTCATCCAAAACCAAATCCCAACTAAAAACAACTCTGCCAGGAAGGGTGAGGTGAGGTAAAGGCTTGTGGTCTCAGTTTCTTAAATGTTGTCTGATTCTTCATCTACAAAACATAAGAGGAGACAGGCACTGGAATGAGTTTATTAATGTTAAATATACTTTCCCACGTTTGGAAAGTGTCTTGTCATTGAGGCCAGTCACCCTCTCACTAGACCTGAATACAGTTAAGCCCAAATCAAGAGATGAGTGATGACTGTACTGGGGCCTTCTCATCACGGTTACTTTTGTACTATACATCAGTGACCATGCGATTGATCATCCAAATCAGGACACTTTTGGGAGTGCTAAAATGTTAAGCTGTAAAGGACACTGGGACAATGGACACAAACCATGGTTCTCCCAGGCCAGTTATGACACATAGTCACCCTAACTGTAATATTATCATGCATAATACAGGCATCCCATTAACCTTTAGTAGTACCAATACACATCATCAATAAAAATGACAGTTACAAAGACACTGACATACATGTATCAAGTGCTTTTTCTGTGCTGGGCATTATGCTAAGCACTTAAGTTTTTAAAATTTTATTAATTTATATTTTATTATTTTTAATGCACTTTATCAGAAATGCATTTTTTGATTGTATATGTAGGTGCATAATACTTTTGCAAATTGGCCTATGGAACTGGTTCTTTGGTCTATTTTAAATTATTTTGATGCAAAATGCAATTAATTTTGGTTGCTGGAGTTGGGGAAGGGGTGGATAGTGCCTAAAGAACTAAGAAAGATGAACAATGAAAAAAAATAGCTAGTTTAAACTGTAGATAATGGAAAATTAAATTATATTTGAGGGCAGCTTGAGTATGATATGTATGATATGAGTATGATATGTATTTTAAAGTAAATACAATCCTTGTTTAATTAAGAAAAGATAACTTTAGTGTTAAAATTCCTTTAATTTATTCCTCTACATATTAGATAAGACTGCTTATTTTAATACAAATATTATAGTAGTTAAATTTCAAGCATATACTTTACATGAGTAACTCTGCCAACATATGTGGAGACCAGAGAAGAAGCTTATAAATTACTTCAAGGCTTTATACATACACCCAAAAACAACTTCTGCAGAGAAAATCCTTGGGAAAATGTCAAATATTTTTTATATATTAATGTGGCTTCTAAAACTATATATAGATACATAGGTAGAGTTATGCTATTGCTATCATTACCTAATAAAAAGTCTACAAAATTTATTTTCCCTTTCTCAAAGGATTTTTCTAAGAAATAATTAGGTTTCTAAGACTGTGAACATTTTGCAGCCTTAAAGTCAGTTGCTATAAAAATTCAAGGGATTAGAAGTAGTATGCTAAGCTATATTTATTAATTGTGTGGACCACATTTAAAATTATGAATCCTACTTTCTTAAACTTATGGTTAGCATTCTTTAAAATATCTTTCTGTGCATTATGTAAATTCATATCCCAGAAATTGCAAACAAACCCACAAAACATTAGAATAAATTACATTAAAATATCACCAGGGCTTCCCTGGTGGCGCAGTGGTTGAGAGTCTGCCTGCCAGTGCAGGGGACACGGGTTCGAGCCCTGGCCTGGGAGGATCCCACATGCCGCGTGGCAACTGGGCCCGTGAGCCGCAATTACTGAGCCTGCGCGTCTGGAGCCTGTGCTCCACAATAAGAGAGGCCGCGATGGTGAGAGGCCTGCGCACCGCGATGAGGAGTGGCCCCCACTTGCCACAACTAGAGAAGGCCCTCGCACAGAAGCGAAGACCCAACGCAGCCATAAATAAATAAATAAATAAGCAAATACTTTAAAAAAAAAAAAAAATCACCAGCAGTTATTTCCCATGAATGAAATTCTTAACACATTGATATAACTCTATATTTCCTGACTATAAAAATAAATGCATACTTATGGCAAAAAATAACAATGAAGAAGAAAAACATAAAGATGAAAGTAAAAATTACATGCTCAGAGGGATTATGAATTGCTTCTTAACTCCTTTATGTTCTTCAGTAATTTAATGATTTTTACAGAAAGTGGGTATCAATTTTCCAATCAAGATGAACAATGATTGTGCAGTAAAGTGAAATAAAATGCAACTAATTCATTAAGAGTAAAAAGGAATGAGGAGATATGACTGTGTTTTCTATAAAGAAACCCTTGACCATTCTTAGAAAAATTGGGTTTTAGTCCCAAACCTGACATGTAGCAGCTCTGCCACCTTAACCAAGTGTCGCTAGCCCTCTCTGTAAGATGAGACAAGGAGATTTTCTGTCAATTCATTCTCTCGGCTCATTTATTTCTGTCTGTGCCTTCATTCAGCCAATACTATTGAGAACCCTCATATAACAGGGCCTGGAATAGTATAATGGCATAGTGAACAATACAATCAGTATTTTTATTAACTCCTTCCGGCTCCTTTGTGCAGATAGGTTAGAGATGGGGGTGCAGTAAAGTGGGACAACAGACAGGAGACTGCTATAGTGCAGTGAGCGTCGATGGGGGCCTTGGACTACAATGACAGCAGTGAACGCTGGGAGAGTCAGATGACTTCAAGACATATTTGGACTTAGAATAGTCAAGACTAGCTGATGAATTGAAAGAATTGTAGGAAAAAGCAAGGAAAAGGAAGATTCAAAAATAACTCCCAGGCTTCCAGGCTTTAATTACTCATGAGATGAAAGCAGATATTATAGTGTACAAGGAATGACAGATGATTAGTGTACGAGAAAATAAGATCCTTTTAGATAGAAAATTAGAGTAATAGGATAGATAAATATTGGTCGTGTATAGGCAGGTGATGGGGTGTGGGGCTTAAGGCATATGTTTTAAATAGGAGACCAGGAAGGGACTGTCTGAGAAGTTGCATTTAAATTGGGACCACAGTGAGTTCTCTAGAATGGGGGACATGATCATCATCTACACTACTTCAGGAGAAAACTCTGAAAATTATAGCAATTCAAAAAATTTCCCTCAGATTTCCCTTCAAAATTTACTAGATAGTCAAATGCTCTACCCCCGAGCTATACAGAATGAAGTAGGTGAGAAAGAGATAAACAAATACCATATGCTAACACATATATATGGAATCTAAAAAAAAAAAAAAAATGGTTCTGATGAACCTAGGGGCAGGACAGTAATAAAGACACAGACATAGAGAATAGACTTGAGGACACAGGGAGTGGGAAGGGTAAGCTGGGATGAAGTGAGAGAGTGGCATGGACTTATATACACTACCAAATGTAAAATAGATAGCTAGTGGGAAGCAGCCTCATAGCACAGGGAGAACAGGGAGATCAGCTCGGTGCTTTGCGACCACCTAGAGGGGTGGGATAAGGAGGGTGGGAGGGAGATGCAAGAGGGAGGGGATATGGGGATATACGTATGAATATAGCTGATTCATATTGTTATACAGCAGAAACTAACTGTAAAGCAATTATACTCCAATAAAGATGTTAAGAAAAAATTACTAAGTAGTCATTTCTGTGCTAGACTATATTTTTAAAAAATCAGGAATTCCTTATTAATGGAATACTCATTCTCTTATACTTTTCCAGTTATGAAGATGTTTATGCAGAATCCCCTGTATCCAAGAATGTGGCCTGAACAACTTAGAATAGAAGGGATTTTTCCACTGACTTTCTAGGATTCGTTAATAGAACTATATGTCAACATGTTTGTCAGGCAAATTTTCAAGATATATCTGATCCTATCAGATGCTAGGTATGACACAGTGGGATATCCATGAGGTTTCCTTGGTGATCTTGATTAGTCTTCTAATACTGTAATAATTTAGACTTCTATTCTGACACTAGAAGAATAATTCAGAGTTGAATGGTTACGGCTAACCAGAGAGATTAATGTAAAAAATTAAACAGTTCAGAGGAATAAGGTGTTCTAATTATGAAACTGATAGGAGGTACTATGTCCAAAGTACACTGAAGAGTTTGTAGAAGACCTGCCAACTAGGGATAGAGACAGGGCAGAACCATGGGTAGGATTTATACTTCTTGAATTTTCAGGTCAAAGGATGTATTGACTAGGAAAATCTTGAGTAAGTGAAAATAGATCCAGCACTCAGAACAATAAGATCTCTATGCCAGATGTGTCAATACTAGGCCATTAAAATAGGCTTGTAAAAAGAGAAAATAATAGGCAGTTTAATAATATGTCCCTGTGAAATCTCTGAACTTTAGAAAATAAACAAATTGGTCGTCATTGGTAAACAGCAAACATCTGAAATGCTCCAGACCTGAGGAACTCTGAACACCACGGAGGGCTGCTGACATTTTTGCTTGTCTCCCCCATATTTCTTCTCATTAGTTGGTTGAAAAAAAGAACATTCAACAGAAGTTCTAGGCTTCCTTTTTTAGGGCAGGGTTTCTCAATATTGGCCCTATTGACATATTTGACAAAATAATTCTCTTTGTGGGGGGATCATCCTCTAAATTGTAGGATATTTAGCAACATCCCTGGCCTCTGCCCACTAGATGCCAATCGCACAAGCCCCCAAGTTATGACAACCAAAACTCTCCAGACATTGACAAATGTCCGCAGGAGACAAAAACCATCCCTGGTTGAGAACCACTGCTCTAGGCTGACAGTTACTATATACCATAGATTCAAAGATCCACACATTGCTGTATTCTTTATTATTGAAAGAATTAAAAGCACTGGAAAGATCTGGGACAGAAACATACAAGGCACCAACCTCCAAACTGTGCCATTTTATTTATTCCATACCACATTGCTAATTATATATTGAAATCTTAGAAAATGAGCCTTTTGAATGACCTCATTTTTCATAATTATTCTTAAAAATTGTACAAGTCCAAACAAGTTAGGTATGTTACTAATTGAAATGTACACAAATTTCTTGACCAAATGTACTTAGTAAGGCTCCTTTAAGCTGGCCCATCCTCTGCCCATCCTCAGATCAGGGCAGGCCTTACCTGCTATGGGTAGAAGCTTGGTCTTTATTCTGTTGCTTGGCAGAGACAGAAGGCAGACTAGACATCACAGGAAGAATGGAAGATCACTTCAACCTTATTCTGGATCCCAGATTCCCTTTTCTTACCTTTAACTCTGGCAGATTTCCCTGTATAATGAGAGTGTCTTAGTCTGTTCAGGCCACTATAACAAAGTACCACAGACTGGGTGGCTTATAAACAACAGAAATTTATTTCTCACAGTTCTGGAGGCTAAATTTATTTCTCACAGTTCTGCTAGGGTGCCAGCATGGTTGGGTTCTGATGAGAGCCCTCTCCTAGTTGCATACGGCAGTCTTCCCATTTTATTCTCACCTGGCAGAAAGAGGATTTGAGACCTCTCTGTAGTCTCTTTTATAAAGGCAGTAATCCCATTCATGAGGTTCTATCCTGATGATCTAATCACCATCCAAAGGCCCTCCCACCCACCTCCTAATATCATCACATTATGAGGATTTCAGCATATGAATTTTCTGGGAATACAAACATTCAGTCCATAACAGGGAGCTACCCTATTTAGTGAAGCTGAAAGGTCCAGCAGTCATAGAAGAGAGAAACTGTCTCTAAGGGGTGAATGTATATGTGCTAAAAACAACTGTTGTAGGGCATGCATTCAGTGAGGTGATATAACTCTGTCTGGGTTTATATCAGATTTGCCTAAAGACACAATCTGCTTAATCATAGTTTCCCCTATCTCCAAACTCCAGATTGCCATCACCCCTGGCAACTCTATCTCATAGCTCCTCTCTATGAGTGATTTAAACTCTTATTCCCATTGCTAGCTGCCTGATTCTGATTTTCCCAAATCAAATTCAAAAGAGGAGAGAGAATTTGATTGACTTACCCTATCTTTTCAAATAATAATAATAATAATAACTATAACATGCAACAGGATTAGGTATCATGTACCAAACAGCATATGGATTAACTCTAAATCCTTACTTCAAACAAATCAAATAGGAATAATCATTAAGCTCATTTTATGAAAGAAGAAAATGAAGATCAAAGTCAAGTGGCAAACCTTGGATTTGGACCTAGACAGTCTGACTCAGCTCCCATTCTTTTAATCACCTATAATTTGATGGTCATGGGTCAGGTGCCCACCATGGTCCAATTTTGGCCGCACCCGAGTAGGACAAAGCATGTGGTCCCCACAGTAGGAGCTGAGGGCAGTGCCACATCATTTAAAAGTGGCCTAGGCATGTGGCAGGAAACTACCTTTGACCTAACACAATAGCTATCCAAAAGGGCAACAAAGGCCACTTTAAACATGAAGTGAATAACTGGTTAGCAAAAATATATTTCCTGTACCGTGAAAAGAGCAAAAACAGAAAAGGTAAGGCCAAGCTTTCCCTTAAGCAACAAAATATATCAAGTTATTATAGATCCACAGATTTGCTGAGCAAATTGGATAAGGAAAAATTCTACACATCTTTTAAATGCTAACATTCTTGTTATTAAATTATGTTTTTGAATCATCTCTCAGTGATTAATGTACACTGTCAAGCCCATTTTATTTTATTTATATTTTATCTTATATTTTGCAGAAAAGTATATAGGGGTAGAGAGCTTCTACTTCTAAAAGTACATCTTTCTACCACCTTTGTCAATGAAAGTGTGCTTACCTAATTTTGAATATCTACTTCAAAAAAATTTTTTTTGGCTGCATTGAGTCTTCGTTGCGGCATGCGGGCTTTCTCTGGTTGCAGCAAGCGTCGGCTACTCTTCGTTGTGGTGCGTGGGCTTCTCATTGCGGTGGCTTTTCTTGTTGCAGAGCATGGGCTCTAGGCACGTGGGCCTCAGCAGCTGTGGCTTGTGGGCTCCAAAGCGCAGGCTCAGTAGTTGTGGCACATGGGCTTAGTTGCTCCGCGGCATGTGGGATCCTCCTGGACCAGGGATCGAACCCGTGTCCCATGCACTGGCAGGCGGATTCTTACCCACTGTGCCACCAGGGAAGTCCCGAATATCCACATTTTAATCCAGCCTCTTGCAAAGCTTGCAGATATGTCTCCAAGTTCTTCTGGAATTTAGAGTTACATAAGAGTTTAATTTTAGTTCCTTTTATTGGCAAACTTTTTTCTACTTCCTGAGCACTTATTTTTTTAAATCCTAATAATTAATGTATTTGTAAGAATGGACTTTGCAGTATTTCTTTTGTGTGTGGGGGGGTTGTTTGTTCTGAATGCTTTTTACTAGAATCTGTGAGCCTTTTCAATCTACATACTTTGACTTCTTTCAACACAGTCATTTTATTCCATTACATTTTTAATATTTATTCTGTTTATATTATCTTTGTTGTTTCCTTAGGAGTACTTAAAGTTCTTAGCTTTAGCTTAAACTCCATTCTTTGCCCTCTATATCCATGAACTTTTCCTTTCCATCTTCTTGTCCTTTTACTCTATGTTCTGCAAAAATTTCTCAAGTTTGTTTTCCATGTGAGTATATGCATCATTGACTGTGCTCTTTCCTCCCTCGGCATGAATGTTTTATTCTTTTTGCATTGCTTTAGTTCCTTGTCACTCTTTACTATCTCTCCCATATTTCTTTCAGTCTCACTTGGTATCTTCTCATCCCGGCTTGTTCTTTCCTCGTAGCTTTGTGCTATTTCCTAATGGTCGTGTTTTCTTACACCCTGCTCTTATCTTTATGGGCTTCATTAATGTCTTTTGTGATTGTTCATCCTTGACAAGGAAACACTTGTTCAGATTCACTATTCTCAAAGAGGTAGAGTATGTGGATGGCTGTTTTCAGAGCCACCTGCTCTCCCTAACAACTTACTTTCTAAAGAGATAGGAGCTTTGAGAAAACGACTGTTCAGGAAGGTTGCATTTGATGTGAGACTAGCTATGGGGCATTGTAGCCTGGGAGATATAGTTCTCAAAATAAAATGTCATACTGTTTTTTTGGGGGGTTTTTTTGGTTTTTTTAAGAGGAACATCTTCAGGAAGATTTTTTTTTTTAATTTATTTATTTATGGTTGTGTTGGGTCTTCGTTTCTGTGCGAGGGCTTTCTCTAGTTGTGGCAAGCGGGGGCCCCTCTTCATCGCGGTGCGCGGGCCTCTCACTATCGCGGCCTCTCTTGTTGCGGAGCACAGGCTCCAGACGCGCAGGCTCAGTAATTGTGGCTCACGGGCCTAGTTGCTCCGCGGCATGTGGGATCTTCCCAGACCAGGGCTTGAACCCGTGTCCCCTACATTGGCAGGCAGATTCTCAACCACTGCGCCACCAGGGAAGCCCTATCAATACTGTTTAGTAGACCTTGTAGTACATAGCAATTTGTAGACTGTAGATTGTAATTTTTCATGAATTCCATCTTTCCAGAAAAACAGAAGGGCGAGTAGCTTGGGGAGAAAAGATATCATTTGAGTTCAGCAGAGCTATTCCAAGAGAAAGTTTGCCAATACTGGGAATTTTTTAAAAGAATTATCCCCTTGCTGGCCAGGTCTATCTGAGAAATAGTTTACCAGACAACAGGAAACAAAAAAATAAAACTGAACTCTACAAGCATCTTTTCCTATTCATTAACAAAATATTTAGTACTATCTCTGACAGTTAAACAATCATTAAAGAATATATGGAAAATGCATAAAAGTAAGAAGAAAAAATTCCCCATAGTCCTATCACTAAAACCCAACTACCACCATTAACATTCTGTGGATTTATTTCCAGTTTCTTTTTTAATGTATACTTTTATTGGGTGTTAGGGGAGTGGAAGACAGGGGATACAAATGTGTGTGTGTGTGTGTGTGTGTGTGTGTGTGTGTGTGTGTGTGTGTATATATATATATATATATATATACACACACACACACACAAAATGCATAGTTTTATATGGTGTAGGGTAGTGGGAGAAGGGATATATACGTGTGTGTGTGTATATGTATGTATATATACAATTTCAGTATCCTACTTTTGTAGCTAGAATTGTGTTAAATGCATTTTATATGTTATTCATAAACATAATTTTTAATGGTACTTTAAGTTGCATCAAAGTGATGTACTATGGTGACTTAGGCTGATTCTAATGATTCGCCATTAAAGAAACTTGCAATAAATATTTATAATAACTCTCTTATTACAGAGTTCCAAAACTAGTGCCATTGATTCAAAGGGCATAAACATTTAAAATATCTTAATATATATTTAACTTTACAAAAGTGTTGGACCAGTTTATAGAACAATCAGCAAAATACAAATATGCCTAGCTCATCTTATCCTTATCAATACTGGATATTTTTACTAGTTTCATTCTTTGGTTGGGTTAACTTTTTTTCTTTACTTTGATTACCAATAAGACTATTTTTCCCATATACTTGTGTGCTAATTGCATTTCCTCTTTGGGAAAATACTATGATAGTAAAGTGTGTCTTCAAAAGATAGGAAGGAAAATATTTATCTTATCAAGACAATTTTGAAAGTTTATGGTCATTACAAAAAGGAAAATTCCTGATTTCACCATTCTCAAAGCCTTTTCTTTTGGCCATGCAGCACGTGGGATCTTAGTTCCCCTACCAGGGATCAAACCTGTGCCCCCCTGCAGTGGAAAGGCAAAGTCTTAACCACTGGTCCGCCAGGGAAGTCCCTCTCAAAGCCTTTTATTCTCATTTCCCATCACTCTGCTACCCATTACCACTATGTTCCAGGTAAACCAAACAATTTGCAGTTTCTCATATAAGCCATATGTTCTCCATCACTTGACTTTGCACATGCTGTTCCGTTTGAATGTCCTTTATCTTACCTCAGTCAAACACACCACACACACCACACATGCACACAGAGCCTGTGGCCTTTCCCAGGCTCTAGTAGTAGCTTACTGTTACATTTCTCATAATGTCTAACATCCTGCACCATAATCATTAATATTCTTTCTAGACTTTCCCACTAACCTGCGGGTTCTGTGAAGGCAGGGACATCTTATCTTTGATCTCTAGATTCCACATCATTTATCATCATGTCTAGAAGAAAGTAGAAGTTCAGTAAATGGTTCTTTGAATATGAACAGTATTGACAAATAAACACAGTTGCTTTCCTAGTGATAGAACTGAGTGTCATTCCCAGTAATTGACATGACTTTAAGGGGCAGCATGTTTGAGTGGAAAGAATATAAACTTCAGAGTTGGCCAAACTTAGGTTCAAACTCCCAGCTTTGCTATTCAGAGTCCTTGGAGTAATTACCTAATATTTTTGAGACACAACTGAAACAAATGGTGATCATAAAACATACCTTAATAGGATTATTTGAATATAAATTAGGTAATGAGTATATGAAAGAATGTAGTATATAGTAGTTGCTCAATAAATAACAGACATTTTTCTAGTTACTGCTGTATGTTTCCAATATAGCTTCATTTCATGTATATTTCCATTCCATGTATATTTCCATTATAATAAATATTGACAAATTCAAAGGATTTGACTCTTATGTATGTATTTTTCTTTGAATCATCAAGACTAAGAGACAAGGTCAATTGTACTGTCCATATTCTTGTTGCACAGGCAAGAATATTCCTTTTAAATAAATCTTAGAAAAAAATTATATCAGGAAGAAATAGAAAATATAAACAGACCAATCACACGCATTGAAACTGAGACAGTGATTAAAAATCTTCCAAAAAACAAAAACCTAGGAGCAGATGGCTTCACAGGCGAATTCTATCAAATATTTAGAGAAGAGCTAACACCCATCCTTCTCAAACTCTTCCAAAATATAGCAGAGGGAGGAACACTCCCAAACTCATTCTATGAGGCCACCACCACCTTGACACCAAAACCAGACAAAGATGTCATAAAGAAAGAAAATTACAGGCCAATATCACTTATGAACATAAATGCAAAAATCCTCAACAAAATACTAACAAACAGAATCCAACAGCACATTAAAAGGATCATACATTATGATTAAGTGGGGTTTATCCCAGGAATGCAAGGATTCTTCAATATACGCAAATCAATCAATGTGATACACCATATTAACAAACTGAAGGATAAAAACCGTATGATCATCTCAATAGATGCAGAAAAAGCTTTTGACAAAATTCAACACCCATTTATGATAAAAACCCTCCAGAAAGTAGGCATAGAGGGAACTTACCTCAACATAATAAAGGCCATATATGACAAATCCACAGGCAACATCATTCTCAATGGTGAAAAACTGAAACCATGTCCACTAAGATCTGGAACAAGAGAAGGTTGCCCACTCTCACCACTATTATTCAACATAGTTTTAGAAGTTTTAGCCACAACAATCAGAGACAAAAAAGAAATAAAAAGAATCCAAATCGGAAAAGAAGAAGTAAAACTGTCACTGTTTGCAGACGACATGATACTATACATAGAGAATCCAAAAGACTCTACCAGAAAACTACTAGAGCTAATCAATGAATTTGGTAAAGTAGCAGGATACAAAATTAATGCACAGAAATCTCTTGCATTCCTATGTACTAATGATGAAACATCTGAAAGAGAAATTAAGGAAACACTCCCATTTACCATTGAACAAAAAGAATAAAATACCTAGGAAAAAACCTACCTAAGGAGACGAAAGACCTGTATGCAGAAAACTATAAGACACTGATGAAAGAAATGAAAGATGATACAAACAGATGGAGAGATATACCATGTTCTTGGATTGGAAGAATCAACATTGTGAAAATGACTATACTACCCAAAGCAATCTACAGATTCAATGCAATCCCTATCAAACTACCAATGGCATTTTTCACAGAACTAGAACAAAAAATTTCACAATTTGTATGGAAACACAAAAGACCCCAAATAGCCAAAGCAATCTTGAGAAAGAAAAATGGAGCTGGAGGATTAAGGCTCCCTGACTTCAGACTATACTACAAAGCTACAGTAATCAAGACAGCATGGTACAGGCACAAAAACAGAAATACAGATCAATGGAACAGGATAGAAAGCCCAGAGATAAACCCACGCATATATGGTTACCTTATTTTTGATAAAGGAGGCAAGAGTATACAATGGAGAAAAGACGGCCTCTTCAATAAGTGGTGCTGGGAAAACTGGACAGCTACATGTAAAAGAAGGAAATTAGAAAGCTCCCTAACATCATACACAAAAATGAACTCAAAATGGATTAAAGACCTAAAGGTAAGGCCAGACACTATAAAACTCTTAGAGGAAAACATAGGCAGAACATTCTATGACATAAATCACAGCAAGATCCTTTTTGACCCACCTCCTAGAGAAATGGAAATAAAAACAAAGTAAACAAATGGGACCTAATGAAACTTAAAAGCTTTTGCACAGCAAAGGAAAACATAAACAAGATGAAAAGACAACCCTCAGAATGGGAGAAAATATTTACAAATGAAGCAACTGACAAAGGATTAATCTCTAAAATATACAAGCAGCTCATGCAGCTCCATATGAAAAAAACAAATAACCCAATCCAAAAATGGGCAGAAGACCTACATAGACATTTCTCCAAAGAAGATATACAGATTGACAACAAACACATGAAAGGATGCTCAACATCACAATCATTAGAGAAATGCAAATCAAAACTACAATGAGATATCACCTCACACCAGTCAGAATGGCCATCATCAAAAAATCTACACACAATAAATGCTGAGAAAAGGGAACCCTCTTGCACTGTTGGTGGGAATGTAAATTGATACAGCCACTATGGAGAACAGTATGGAGATTCCTTAAAAAATTAAAAATAGAACTACCATACGACCCAGCAATCCCACTACTGGGCATATACCCTGAGAAAACCATAATTCAAAAAGAGTCATGTACCACAATGTTCATTGCAGCTCTATGTACAATAGCCAGGACATGGAAGCAACCTAAGTGTCCATCGACAGATGAATGGATAAATATGTGGCACATATATACAATGGAATATTACTCTGCCATAAAAAGAAACAAAACTGAGTTATTTGTAGTGAGGTGGATGGACCTAGAGTCTGTCATACAGAGTGAAGTAAGTCAGAAAGAGAAAAGCAAATACCGTATGCTAACACATATATATGGAAT
Source organism: Balaenoptera physalus (assembly GCF_965194825.1). Lineage (NCBI taxonomy): Eukaryota > Metazoa > Chordata > Mammalia > Artiodactyla > Balaenopteridae > Balaenoptera > Balaenoptera physalus. The sequence goes on from NC_138886.1 coordinate 47,045,325, forward strand.
CTAAAGAAAAAAAAAAAAAGGTTACAAAGAACCTAGGGGCAGGACAGGAATAAAGATGCAGACGTAGAGAATGGACTTGAGGACATGGGGAGAGGGAAGGGTAAGCTGGGATGAAGTGAGAGAGTGGCATGGACTTATATACACTACCAAATGTAAAATGGATAGCTAGTGGGAAGCAGCCACACAGCACAGGGAGATCAGCTCGGGGGGAGAGGGAGGGTGGGAGGGAGATGCAAGAGGGAGGAGATATGGGGATATATGTATATGTATAGCTGATTCACTTTCTTATAAAGCGGAAACTAACACACCATTGTAAAGCAATGATACTCCAATAAAGATGTTTAAAAAAAAAGAATTAGCTATAACCACAGTTGAGAAAAGAAAGCCTGTGTTTTCCAAAGGCAAGAGAATAAAGTACTCTGTAAAATATCACATGATCTAATCATCTGCTGCTTAATTTTTTTTGTTGTTTGCTCCACTAATACTGCTGAAGGTATTTGGGGACCTGAAATTACTATAAATAAAAGTACTGCTATCCCTGATGGCAAAAGAAAAGAACTTTTGGAACATGCTCTACTTTTCATTGCCAAAATTATATTCTCTTGGGCCACACTAAAGAAGTACATGAAATCTTCCCAGTTGAAAATCAGATTTAAACCAGTGGTACGTTCAGCCCCAGCGCGGGCACACATGCTCGCGTGCACACAAACACGCACACACACCAGAAGTTCTCTGAAGCTCAGCTTCTGCTTATCGCACAGCCAAGAATCGTACGTGCCTTCTGTGTGCCTTCCTTGAGGCTAAAAGGCATTTACATCCATCTGCCAACCAGATGAACCCAGGGAAAAAGTCACAAAGTCTACACAAATGAGGATGACACAAGTATTTGTGCAGAATAAATTTGCCAAGATTTTTTTCCCTCTACCCTTATCCCATACCCCATGCAAGCTGTTTTTAAGTCCCACATACTGCAGTTTCCCTTCTGCTGACAGCTCAAATCATCTCCTCCAGGACTTTGTGTTCTCAGGCCTCATTCCAGGCAATTCTCCATGATTAAATGTAGAATGTGTAGCCCCTAGTATGGTGCTAAGCACAACAAAACGTGCTCAATGCACAAGCGTTCGTTTCTAACTTTTCAAACCCCTCTGAGCACTCACAGAATTATCCTCCACACATTTCCACACAGGGTCAAAGTTATTGCCCCAGGCAGGGCTTCTCAAATGTTGAGAAATGCCCACAGAATTTCCATTTTAGAGGCTTCTAATATCTTAAAATATGAAAAAATGCCAAAACCAGATGTTTAAAGATAATAGTACCTTTTAAACTTTTACACCTAACAAAAGAATGTTTTTAAATATAATATACTCGATGGTGATATTTACAAGGTAACTATAGAATCTATAAAAAAATGTTACAGCCAGTATAGCCCAGGAATGCAACAGGAGTCAAACATGCATGCTATTCCTCACCTTCCAAGTCTGTTCATCGTGTTTTGTTTATGTGTAAAGGCTCATTGGGAAGTGACATTTGAAATATAAATTTCAAGTCCTTTGAAACGTAAACTCTTCATTCAAAAAGCCTTACTCCCATCCTCATCATAGTGCTTACCTCCACGCATCTTTGGCAAGGAAACCACAAGCAAATAATGAAAGAGTTAGGGATAAGATTTGCCCTGAAAAGAAGGGGGAAAGAGAGACTTAGAGGAGCCAAATGCAGCCATTATGTCCAGATCTACTTACAGGTTGAATTGAAAAGAATTTCTTTCCACAACCCCCTGGCAACTCATTCCCTGTTGCCAAGGAGGCCTTGACCTCCCCCTTGGATAAGCAGAGGCCCACACCAGCCTCCCAAGAGAGTGAACTGTCATGGGAGCTCTGACAATCAGGCCAATGAATTATCAGGCTATGACTAGAATAATTTTCCCTAGACTTTTCTGGTGAAAGTAAGCTATTCCTCCTGCAGAGATGCTTCAGGAGTTTATAACTTGTAAACTGAGATTGTTTTTCTGAAGTAATTACAAGGCACCAATGAACACTGAACACTGAGTACTATTTTAAATGATGAGCTATTTTACTTTCAAGAGAAATAAACAATGAGAGATTTAAAGTGATTATAATGACAGACAAACACACAGAGTAATGCATTTATAACTGGAAACTGCAGGTTAAAGTATGACACTAAATATATACCAGGACATGATATACCCATGCTTTTGTGGAATTGTAAGGTTCATGACATGATGTGATTGTTTTATGGGTTACTGAATTGTAGAAAAAATTATATACAGACGAACAGTATGCAGAAAGTCAGCATGATTCAGTAAAACAGCATGGGATTTGGTGTCCTTCTCATCTTCTCCTCTCTCCTTATCTCTGCAATCTGGCGTCTGCCCCCATCATTGCCTAGCCCCTACTTTCCCTGAAACTACTTTTACCAACAAGGTAAACTCACTGTTGTTGCTCAATCCAAAGAACACTTTTCAGTCTTTGTCTTACTTGATCTCCCTCTACAGTATTTGACTCTGTGGAAAATGCCCTCTTTCTTCATACTCTCATTCTTGACTTCCTTAACATTCAGCTCTCTTGGATGTCATCTGATAACTCCTTCTCAGTCTCCTTGCAAATTCTTCTTTCGTCTTGATCGCTTCAGTGCTATTGCTAAAGGTGCCACTGCGGGTTCTTTTTTTTCTTCTCAATGTACATTATCTCCCTGATGACTTCATCTATGACTTCAAGTGCTTTCTCCTTGCTAAAGGACTTCCTGATCTGTACCACCATGTCTGATCTCTCTCCTGAGCTCCAGAACTATAGAGCTAACTGCTTATCAGACATTATATCAGTTATCTATTACTGTAAAACAAACCACCCCCAAATAGTAACTCAAATCAATGGTAATTATTTATTTTACTCACAAGTCTGGAGGTCAGCTTGGCTCAGCTGGTAGTTCTGACTGCAGGCAGGTCCCTCACGTAGTTGTGGTCAGACAATGGTTGGGGCTGACAGCATCTCAAAGTCTTCTTCATTCAATTGTCTGTTACCCAGGATGGAAGCCTTCAATAGCTGGAGACTTGAACTCTGGGCCATCTCTCTCTATATGTAAGTATGTGGTCACTCCATGTGGTGGCCCCAGGGTAGGCAGACTTCTTACATGATAGCTGAAAGCTCTGAAAAAGAACCCATGTTCAGAACCGATCTAACATTCAGAGCAAGGCCATGTTAGTCTCCTATTGGACACAAACAATCTCACAGAATACCAACCTTAGACAAGGTTACTCTGGGATCATGACAGGATGAAATAAATAAAGGCCTCTTCATAACTTTGTGTAAGTACAGACAAAAGACACATCACTATGGCAACTGCAAAATGTCCAACCATAGAATTACCCCCACATTCTGACAACACACAATCTAGACCAAATTTCTTTCTTAAACCTTCCCCCAAATCACCCAACCAAATCCCAAATCCTATAATGAGTTCTTTCTAACACATTCCTACTGAAACATCCTGTGGTTTCCCGTGATATGCATTCTCCCTTTCTACAAAGTAACAAATGCAACTTGTTTAGCTACAACTGTGTTCCTGGTGGGCTTTGACTGAAGGGCACTGACAGCTCCCAATATTATTCCATTTTATGGATGTATCCTCGTTTATTTAACTAATCCTTTATTGTTGAGCTTTTAACTTCTATGTCAGTCAAGGTCCAGTTGGGAGACAGAAACCACAACAGTTAGTTGAACAGGGAAAAATTAATACCCCAAAAAAAACCTACTAAAAGAGGTAAGACTGGCCTCTAAGGGGGCTCTAACTTTAAATTACCTGCTCTTTTAATTTGTGATAGTTGGACCTCTTAAAGCCCACTTTTACCTCTTTTAGTAGTTATTTTGGGGGGGTATTAATTTTTCCTTGTTCAAATAACTGTTGTGGTGTCTGTCTCCCAACTGGACCTTGACTGACATAGAACTTAAAAGCTCAACAATAAAGGATTAGTGAAATAAACGAGGATACATCCATAAAATGGAATAATATTGGGAGCTGTCAGTGCCCTTCAATCAAAGCCCACCAGGAACAAAATAAAGAAAAATAATAAAATAAACAAAATAAAAACAAAAATAAAGAAATGTGACATAATTAAACTCAAAAGCTTTTGCAGAGCAAAGGAAACCATAAACAAAACAAAAAGACAACCCACAGAATGGGAGAAAATATTTGCAAACGTCGTAACCTACAAGGATTAGTCTTCAAAATTTACAAACAGCTCATGCAGCTCAATATCAAAAAAAAAAAAAAACCCAATCAAAAAATGGGCAGAAGACATTAAATAGACATTTCTCCAGAGAAGACATACAGATGGCCAAGAGGCACATGAAAAGATGTTCAACATTGCTAATTATTAGAGAAATGCAAATCAAAACTATAGTGAGATATCACCTCATACCAGTCAGAATGGCCATCATTAAAAAAATCTACAAACAATAAATGCTGGAGAGGGCGTGAAGAAAAGGGAACCCTCCTACACTGTTGGTGGGAATGTAAATTGGTACAGTCACTATGGAGAACAGTATGGAGGCTCCTTAAGCAACTAAAAATAGAGCGACCATATGATCTAGCAATCCCACTCCTGGGCATATATCCAGAAAAAAACATGGTTCAAAAGGATACATGCACCCCAATGTTCATTGCAGCACTGTTTACAATAGCCAAGACATGGAAACAACCTAAGTGTCCATTGACAGATGAATGGATAAAGAAGATGTGGTACATATATGCAAAGGAATATCACTCAGCCATTAAAAAGAATGAAATAGTGCCATTTGCAGCAACATGGATAGACCTGGAGATTATCATACTAAGTGAAGTAAGTCAGAGAAAAACAAATATCATATGATATCACTTATATGCAGAATCTAAAAAAAAGATACAAATGAACTTATTTATAAAACAGAAACAGACTCACAGACTTAGAGAACAACTTACGGTTACCAGGGGGGAAGGGTTGAAGGGAGGGATAGATTGGGAGTTTGGGATTGACAAGTACACACTGCTATATTTAAAACAGATTACCAACAGGACCTACTGTATAGCACAGGGAACGCTCTTAATATCCTGTAATAACCTAAATGGGAAAAGAATTTGAAAAAGAATAGATACATGTATATGTATAACTGAATCACTTTGCTGTACACCTGAAACTAACACGACATTGTTAATCAACTATGCTCCAATTAAAAAAAAAAAGCAGGTACTACCTCTAGCCTGAGGAATAGGGACAATAAAGGACTAGGAGAAGCCCTCTGGGCCCCAAGGCTGAGATTCAAACCTCTTCAAAGAGGGAGTCGCTACCACAGGTAGCTTGCAGTGGCAAAAAAAAGAAAAACTTGGCTGAGGGCACAGGCTGGCACTGATCTGTAAAAACAGTTCATCACTGCTGCTGGGTGTGGATAGGCAGGAGCTGGTAGGCAGGAGCTGGTCTGCAGGAGTGACCTGCCTTTGCTGGTTGGTGTGGGCGGGCCAGAGTGTGTCTGTTGAAGTGGCCAGCATTGCTTGTGGGTGCAGACAGCTGAAGCTGCTCTCAAGTGGCTGCAGATAGGCAGAGATGGCCTGAGGGTGCAGCTCAAGCTCCTGCTTATGGCTGTGGGGCTCAGAATGTATACGGAGGGCTGGAACCTGGAAGAGAAGTGTTTTCTTGCAACTACTGCACCTAGTGCCCTCTACTGATGAAATGAATATCCCACCAGCTGGCAAAAGAAATGTTTATAGGACTTAGCTAGAGTAACACAAAGGAAGACAAAGAAGGGTGAATTTGGAGCTCAGAGACAATAAACTGATAACTGGCACCTTGTAAGTTTTCACTCTTATAACTATTATCAACATTCACATAAATCTTTATGGATATCTTATTATTTTCCTTAGGATAAATTACTGAGTCCAAAGACTCAAACATTTAAACAACTTTGGATATATAATAATAATAATAATAAAACTTTTCCATAAAGCTGTGCAAATTTATGTTCATTCCAGCAGAATATGAATATATGAAGAACAAGCACACTCTGGGCAGTTCTAGGAGGTTGATGTGTTGGAACAAATCCTTACACAGTGAGTGATCTTAGCTGACTGCCCAGCTTAGCCAGCTCCTGTTCTCCACTCATTTTTTTGTGGAGTGTTTCTCTAAGGTGATTTTGTGGGTTTTTTGTTTGTTTGTTAAAATAGCTAGCAAAGCAGAGATAAAACTAAGATTCTAAAGTTGGAAAAAAAATTTTAATGAAACATGAGACTATCCACAAATGACATCTGATTCTTGAAAAAAATGTGATTCAGGAAAGCCAAGGTCCATGTCCACATTTTGAAATTGAGGGCTTGGGACATATTTAGGACGTCTCCTCACTAATGTCAAGGTTCTCATACACTAACTTGCAGGTTTGTTATGAGGATCAGTAATGACATATATAAAACACCCAGGAGGAGTCAATACATAGTAGCTTTATTTCCCGAGAGCACTGCTGTTAAACTGCTAAGAATCCAAGTGTATATATTTTCCATATATATATATATATATATGCCAAAGTTGTTTTCATTAACGATGTAAGTACAACTCCTCATTCCCGAGCTATAAATGTGCTACAATAAAGTTATGCCCTGATGACTATTAATTACAGATTTGATGGTATTTCTTTCCAGCTTCTTAACAAATACCATTTGTCTTTAACTGCATTCATTGCAATAAAATCTCAATGCAATGATCGAAAGTGGAAGGGAATCAGATATTACATGTTCTTTGCATTTGTCTTTGTTCCCAGTGCACTTAATTTTTATTACCATTTGGGCACTTATCCTGCCTATGCTGTGACAGGCGGGGATACTCACCACTATACTAATGAGGAAAATGACTATCTTGCCTACGTTGTAATAAACCATTTACATGTGTCTTCATTTTAAGAAGACTCCGTGAAGCAAAAGCCCATTTGGAGTAATTATCAGTATTTCTAGCATTGTGCTTTATATGTGTAAGTTCCTTAAATATCAGGGGTGCAAACACAAATGCTTTCATGGACCAGGTATGTTATCATAAATAAATGAAACTGGAATAATTTAAAATAGTAGGGATCCATGGGGGACATACAAAATTGGAGAAAGCTTACCCCATCTAAAGACATTTATACAAAATAAAATAAATTAAATTAAATGATAAAATAAAACAAAAGATACTAGGGAAAAAAATCTACAACCTGCATTAGACTGTTAGCCCACTTATGACTTCTGTATGAATCTTGGGTAAACTGAATTAGATGCTGAAGTAGTGCTAAGAAAGAACTAAAACTGGGTTCACCAAAGAAAATCAGGACTCATTTCTGAGCCAGAAGTCCCACTGATTCTAGCTCAGTCCCTGGAGCTCCTCACTCTCTAACTCCCTTTGGCTTCCATGATGCCAGCACCTCCCCATTCTTCCCCATATCATTCCCCACCCCGTGCACTGCATTTGAGGCGTTAATTTTTTTTTTTTACTGTAAAACTCACTAACATAAAATACACTGTTTTAACCATTAAAAAGTGTAAAATTTATGGCATTTAGTACATTCAAATGCTTTGCAACCATCACCACTATCTAGTTTCAAAACATTTTCATCATCCCAAAAAGAGACCCTACCATTAAACAGTCACTCCCCATGTCACTCTCCCCCAGTGCCTGGCAACCACTGGTTTCTTTCTGTGAGAACTTTGTTTTTTATTGCATCCTCAGTTCAGCCAACATCCAAAGGAAATCAGATCAGAACTCAAGTCTGATAAGATGAGAAAACAGAGCACTGAGTTGGGGCACAAAAAAAGCTCTCCAGTTGTGCTTTCTGGATTCAAAATTAGGATAGGAGGGAACACTAGTGATAAGCCCCTTTGCTCTCCTCAGTCTGGCTAAAGAGTCCATCAACTCACTCCAGAATAAAAAGATATGACAGGTCTCCTATTCTTTCAGTTTTTAACTGCAGTTTCACTTTCTTCTATCTAGTTTTTAAATTCTTTTTAACACAAATATGTTCTAACTTGCAACTTATTGAAATACAATTAATTTGAAGATTGAAGTTTGAGGTAATTTCCCTACTGAAGTTTTTTTCCTCTTCTCCCTTGGTCATTTCTCTTCTTTTTCCCTAAATTGTGGCTGATTATATATTCTGTTGCCCCTCTAAATGCTATTGCTTTATGCTTTGAGTCAGCTGAAAATGAGTTTACTATGCCTGGTATAAACACTCGCACAATCTCTCTTGTATCAAAGTGCTTTCCTTGGCTGAATCGGGATTGTCGATTGATGGTGTCAGTCTCCTTGGAACCATGTGAGGCACTCTGGATTGGGAGGAGTCCCCTCCGAGGCTGAATCTCTCTAAATGGTGAATTGCCAGCTAGTTATACCAATACATCGAAATACCTCTTGAGGTGCAACGTAATCACTATAAATCTACACTGACCAGATCTTGGGATTCTTGGAGGTCAATCTTTTAGTCACTTATTCATCAGTCCATGATAAATTCACTTGTACCAAATTTGGCCATTTTTCTTTCTTTTTTCTTTTTAACATCTTTATTGGAGTATAATTGCTTTACAATGATGTGTTAGTTTCTGCTTTATAATGAAGTGAATCAGCTATACATATACATATATCCCCATATCTCCTCCCTCTTACGTCTCCCTCCCATCCTCCCTATCCACCCCTCTAAGTGGTCACAGAGCACTGCACTGATCTCCCTGTGCTATATGGCTGCTTCCCACTAGCTATCTATTTTACATTTGGTAGTGTATATATGTCCATGCCACTCTCTCACTTCATCCCAGCTTACCCTTCCCCCTCCCCGTGTTCTCAAGTCCATTCTCTACGTCTGCATCTTTATTCCTGTCCTGCCCCTAGGTTCTTCATAACCTTTTTTTTTTTTTTTTAGATTCCATATATATGTGTTAGCACATGGTATTTGTTTTTCTATTTCTGACTTACTTCACTCTGTATGACAGACTCTAGGTCCATCCACCTCACTACAAATAACTCAATTTCGTTTCTTTATATGGCTGAGTAATATTCCATTGTATATATGTGCCACATCTTCTTTATCCATTCATCTGTCAATGGACACTTAGGTTGCTTCCATGTCCTGGCTATTGTAAACAGAGCTGCAATGAACTTTGTGGTAGATCACTCTTTTTGAATTATGGCTTTCTAAGGGCATATGCCCAGTAGTGGGATTGCTGGGTCGTATGGTAGTTCTATTTTTAGTTTTTTAAGGAACCTCCATACTGTTCAACATAGTGGCTGTATCAATTTACATTCCCACCAACAGTGCAAGAGGGTTCCCTTTTCTCCACACCCTCTCCAGCATTTATTGTTTGTAGATTTTTGGATGATGGTCATTCTGACTGGTGCAAGGTGTTACCTCATTGTAGTTTTGATTTGCATTTCTCTAATGATTAGTGATGTTGAGCATCCTTTCATGTGTTTGTTGGCAATCTGTATATCTTCTTTGGAGACATGTCTATTTAGGTCTTCTGCCCATTTTTGGATTGGGTTGTTTGTTTTTGTGAGATGGAGCTGCATGAGCTGCTTGTAAATTTTGGAGATTAATCCTTTGTCAGTTGCTTTGTTTGCAAATATTTTCTCCCATTCTGAGGGTTGTCTTTTCGTCTTGTTTATGGTTTCCTTTGCTGTGCAAAAGCTTTTAAGTTTCATTAGGTCCCATTTGTTTATTTTTGTTTTTATTTCCATTTCTCTAGGAGGTGGGTCAAAAAGGATCTTGCTGTGATTTATGTCATAGAATGTTCTGCCTATGTTTTCCTCTAAGAGTTTTATAGTGTTTGGTCTTACATTTAGGTCTTTAATCCATTTTGAGTTTATTTTTGTGTATGGTGTTAGGGAGCGTTCTACTTTCAATCTTTTACATGCAGCTGTCCAGTTTTCCCAGCACCACTTACTGAAGAGGTCGTCTTTTCTCCATTGTATACGCTTGCCTCCTTTATCAAAAATAAGGTGACCATATATGCGTGGGTTTATCACTGGGCTTTCTATCCTGTTCCATTGATCTATATTTCTGTTTTTGTGTCCGTACCGTACTGTCTTGATTACTGTAGCTTTGTAGTATAGTCTGAAGTCAGGGAGCCTTAATCCTCCAGCTCCGTTTTTCTTTCTCAAGATTGCTTTGGCTATTCGGGTTCTCTTGTGTTTCCATACAATTTGTGAAATTTTTTGTTCTAGTTCTGTGAAAAATGCCAGTGGTAGTTTGATAGGGATTGCATTGAATCTGTAGATTGCTTTCGGTAGTATATTCATTTTCACAATGTTGATTCTTCCAATCCAAGAACATGGTATATCTCTCCATCTGTTTGTATCATCTTTAATTTCTTTCATCAGTGTCTTATAGTTTTCTGCATACAGGTCTTTCGTCTCTTTAGGTAGGTTTTTTCCTAGGTATTTTATTCTGTTTGTTCAGTGGTAAATGGGAGTGTTTCCTTAATTTCTCTTTCAGATGTTTCATCATTAGTGCATAGGAATACAAGAGATTTCTGTGCATTAATTTTGCATCCTGCTACTTTACCAAATTCATTGATTAGCCATAATAGTTTTCTGGTAGCATCTTTAGAATTCTCTATGTGTAGTATCATGTCATCTGCAAACAGTGACAGCTTTACTTCTTTTCCAATTTGGATTCCTTTTATTTCTTTGTCTTCTCTGATTGCTGTGGCTAAAACTTCCAAACTATGTTGAATAATAGAGGTGAGAGTGGGCAACCTTGTCTTGTTCCTGATCTTAGTGGAAATTATTTCAGGCTTTCACCATTGAGCACGATGTTGGCTGTGGGTTTGTCATATATGGCCTTTATTACGTTGAGGTAATTTCCCTCTATGCCTACGTTCTGGAGGGTTTTTATCATAAATGGGTGTTGAATTTTGTCAAAAGCTTTTTCTGCATCTACTGAGATGATCATATGGTTTTTCTCCTTCAATTTGTTAATTTGGTGTTATCACATTGATTGATTTGAGTATATTGAAGAATGCTTGCATTCCTGGGATAAACCCCACTTGATCATGGTGCATGATCCTTTTAATGTGCTGTTGGATTCCGTTTGCTAGTATTTTGTTGAGAATTTTTGCATTTATGTTCATCAGTGATATTGGCCTGTAGTTTTCTTTCTTTCTGACACCTTTGTCTGGTTTTGGTATCAGGGTGATGGTGGCCTCACAGAATGAGTTTGGGAGTGTTCCTCCCTCTGCTATATTTTGGAAGAGTTTGAGAAGGATAGGTGTTAGCTATTCTCGAAATGTTTGACAGAATTTGCCTGTGAAGCCATCTGGTCCTGGGCTTTTGTTTGTTGGAAGATTTTTAATCACAGTTTCAATTTCAGTGCTTGTGATTGGTCTGTTTATATTTTCTACTTCTTCCTGGTTCAGTCTTGGAAGGTTGTGCTTTTCCAAGAATTTGTCCTTTTCTTTCAGGTTGTCCATTTTATTGGCATATAGTTGCTTGTAGTAGTCGCTCATGATCCATTGTATTTCTGCAGTGTCATTTGTTACTTCTGCTTTTTCATTTCTAATTCTGTTGATTTGAGTCTTCTCCCTTTTTTTCTTGATGAGTCTGGCTAATGGTTTATCAAGTTTGTTTATCTTCTCAAAGAACCAGCTTTTAGTTTTATTAATCTTTGCCATTGTTTCCTTCATTTCTTTTTCATTTATTTCTGATCTGATCTTTATGATTTCTTTCCTTCTGCTAACTTTAGGGTTTTTTCATCCTTCTTTCTCTAATTGCTTTAGGTGTAATGTGAGGTTGTTTATTTGAGATGTTTCTTGTTTCTTGAGGTAGGATTGTATTGCTATAAACTTCCCTCTTAGAACCGCTTTTGCTGCATCCCATAGGTTTTTGGTCATCGTGTTTTCATTGTCATTTGTTTCTAGGTATTTTTTGATTTCCTCTTTGATTTCTTCAGTGATCTCTTGGTTACTTAGTAGTGTATTAGCCTCCATGTGTGTGTATATTTTACAGATTTTTTTTCCTGTAATTGATATCTAGTCTCATAGGATTGCAGTCGGAAAAGATACTTGATACAATTTCAATTTTCTTAAATTTACCAAGGCTTGATTTGTGACCCAAGATATGATCTATCTTGAAGAATGTTCCATGAGCACTTGAGAAGAAAGTATAATCTGTTGTTTTTGGATGGAATGTCCTAAAAATATCAATTAAGTCCATCTTGTGTAATGTATCATTTAAAGCTTGTGTTTCCTTATTTATTTTCATTTTGGATGATCTGTCCATTGGTGAAAGTGGGGTGTTAAAGTCCCCTACTATGATTGTGTTACTGTCGATTTCCCCTTTTATGGCTGTTAGCATTTGCCTTATGTATTGAGGTGCTCCTATGTTGGGTGCATAAATATTTACAATTGTTATATCTTCTTCTTGGATTGATCCCTTGATCATTATGTAGTGTCCTTCTTTGCTTCTTGTAAATAGTCTTTATTTTAAAGTCTATCTTGTCTGATGTGAGAATTGCTACTCCAGCTTTCTTTTGATTTCCATTTGCATGGAATATCTTTTTCCATCCCCTCACTTTCAGTCTGTATGTGTTCCTAGGTCTGAAATGGGTCTCTTGTAGACAGCATATATACGGGTCTTGTTTTTGTATCCATTCAGCCAGTCTATGTCTTCTGGTTGGAGCATTTAATCCATTTACATTTAAGGTAATTATCGATACATATGTTCCTATTACAATTTTCTTAATTGTTTTGGGTTTGTTATTGTAGGTCTTTTCCTTCTCTTGTGTTTCCTGCCTAGAGAAGTTCCTTTAGGATTTGTTGTTATGCTGGTTTGGTGGTGCTGAATTCCCTTAACTTTTGCTTGTTTGTATAGGTTTTAATTTCTCTGTCAAATCTGAATAAGATCCTTGCTGGGTAGAGTAATCTTGGTTGTAGGTTTTCCCTTTCATCACTTTAAATATGTCCTGCCACTCCCTTCTGGCTTATAGAGTTTCTGCTGAAAGATCAGCTGTTAACCTTATGGAGATTCCCTTGTGTGTTATTTGTTGTTTTTCCCTTGCTGCTTTTAATATTTTTTCCTTGTATTTAATTTTTGACCGTTTGATTAGTATGTGTCTTGGCATGTTTCTCCTTGGATTTATCCTGTATAGGACTCTCTGCGCTTCCTGGACTTCATTGACTATTTCCTTTCTCATATTAGGGAAGTTTTCACCTATAATCTCTTCAAATATTTTCTCAGTCCCTTTCTTTTTCTCTTCTTCTTCTGGGACCCCCTATAATTTGAATGTTGGTGTGTTTAATGTTGTCCCAGAGGTCTCTGAGACTGTCTTCAATTCTTTTCATTCTTTTTTTTTTTTTTTGTAATTACGAACACTTTTTTAATGACAACAGATGGTAAATTTATACAAGTTACAGGTTAGAATATAATGAATACAAAATCCATCCAGATAACAGTTAGAAAAACATCACTCACAAAAGTAAATCTGATTCAAGTGGGTAAAGAACTCAAGCCCCCCATTTTGATAGTTACACGCAGCTTTCAAGGTAGCGCATCTAAAATCTGCCCCTTGTCAGGGCGCTATTCAAGACTACAGCATATTCAGTGACTCTAGCGACTTCAAAGATTCTAACACTTTTAGCATCAAGGTCAAGAGAAATCTTGTAACAGGTTCACTATGCAAAAAAAAACAAGAAAATGTGAACATTTTCTGCAAACTGTAAGGTGCTGTGCAGATGTTAGCTATTGCTATTATTACTGTTCAGTGAGATTTCACTGAACTTGAGAAAAAGGAAGACTAGTCTGTAACTGACAAATATGACCTATAGAACATCTTCAAAGGAACACAGATATTACTTTCAAGCACACGTAGCAACAAAACAGGCAAGGAAAGTGTGGCCAGGAGTGATAGTAAGTTGAGGAATTCCAGAGTACTTTAATGAATATATAAAGGCTTAATCTGTTCACAGGTTACGTGTAATATTTATCGTTAGGTTCCCAAAGTCCCTGAAAATAATTTATTTTCTCAGGTGACCCTTCCCCCTACAAAAAGGAAAAAGAAATCTTGTCAAGTTGTGAGTGTGCTGCTTCAGGCCAGCTCTTGCAAACACTATCTTAAATGGAAGAGCAGAGGCTGCGTGAATCAACTTGTACCATAGGCAAACCATTTATAAAATGGCCTACCAACAATCTACAACTTCACTTGAGCATAAATAAAACAATAAACATGAACTTGTCTGGAGACAAGAAATATACACTAGATACATTTAAAACAGGATATAAATTCTTTGTCTCACGTACCTCCAGCTTTCATCTTTCCTTGGGTACACCCTATCTGTTTAACTGTTTTTACTGGTCTCCTTGGGTACTCTAGCTGTATATATAAAATTTATACGAAAACAGAAAATAAACACCAAACAAGTTAAGCAGTTGCTTTTTGGGCAAAGCTGATGAGATCTTTATGATGAAAATAATCTTATAGTATATTTCTGTTAGATTCCCATGAAACGCAGGTTGGTTTTTTTTTTCCTTTTTTATGGAGGGTTTAAATTTCTTCAGCAATTCAAAACTGAATTCTGCTGTCACATGTAAAATGGTATCCACTTGAAGAGCTAATGACATCAGATGCATTCTACAGCAGACTTTTCATTTTTTAGCACAATGAGAATAAAGATTATATTCTGGGGGGCAAAATGGGAGGTGAGGTGAAGAAGGTCATGTGTTAAATCAGTAGCCCGTACTGACACTTCAAGTTACACTCCCTAATTGAGGTTATTCTTACAATCAGTTTTCAAACAATAGTGAACATATTCCTACCTTATAACATTTATATAAGGGCTCAGTTGTAGCTTTCCTTTCTATACATCCTGAAGTATATACATTGTACAAGAGGAAATCACTGAGACATCTTGAAAAATAAATCTATTTGTCAAATACCATGTTATTTCAACAGCAGCAAACTACTCAGTTAACAGTTAAAACCCTAAGAAAATATTAACTGGTGTGAAAACAAGTCTATATTGTAATAACCCCAAACATCAACCTTAGCATCCGATTCTAACTTTCAAATGCTGGGTACCTTTTCCAAGAGGAAATTACATCTGCTTTTGCATGAATCCCCGATTTAAATACTTGCAGAAACACACCCATGTTATCTACTCAGCAAATGTCTGAAATCAAAGAAAACAATCCAACACTGGACATTAACGTTTTACAAATAGCATAAGATCCCAAAAGTACAAGAAAAACCTTGACATTATAGAAAAAGAAATTAGGTGGACAAATTCTAAGTACAAGGCATCTAAAGAGGGGACCATCTAGAAATCTATCATACAGTACACTAGACTCAATCTGGAGTATCCTACAATTTCATATTAAATTTGTACAATTTTATACCAAAACTGTAGTCTTTTTAAGAAAACATTTTACATTTAGAATAACTACTTAAGACATTTAAACTGTAGATAACATTTAACTATAAGCAAGAATAAAAAACAGTCCTACAATAATCATCTTTTATTTCTTCTCAATAATTAAATAAACACAAATGCCTTCTCTGCTTTTATGCCTAACTACCTCTCTACTCCTTTAGTCTCATTCCACAACATCAAAAGTAGGGGTGAACAAACAAAATCAGTAATGGCAAACACTCACAGCAAGGGCCATTGTATTAGGGATTATCAATGACAGGAAATTTGTACAATGAGATATCTAGTTAAAAGAGTAACCTACTAGAGAATGGACCCGAGGATACGGGGAGGGGGAAGGGCAAGCTGGGACAAAGCGAGACAGTGGCATGGACACACACACACTACCAAACGCAAAATAGCTAGCGGGAAGCAGCCACACAGCACAGGGAGATCAGCTCGGTGCCCTATGACCACCCAGAGGGGTGGGTCATTCTTTTTTCTTTATTCCGCTCTGTGGTAGTTATTTCCAATATTTTATCTTCCAGGTCACTTATCCGTTCTTTTGCCTCAGTTATTCTGCTATGATTCCTTCTAGAGAATTTTTAATTTCATTTATTGTGTTGTTCATCATTGTTTGCTCTTTAGTTCTTCTAGGTCCCTGTCAAACATTTCTTGTATTTTCTCCATTCTATTTCCAAGATTTTGGGTCATCTTTACTGTCATTACTCTGAATGTTTTTTCTGGTAGACTGCCTATTTCCTCTTCATTCGTTTGGTCTGGTGGGTTTTTACCTTGCTTCTTCATCTGCTGTGTGTTTCTCTGTCTTCTCATTTTGCTTAACTTACTGTGTTTGGGGCCTCCTTTTCACAGGTTGCAGGTTTGTAGTTCCCGTTGGTTTTGGTGTCTGCCCCCCAGTAGCTAAGGTTGGTTCAGTGGGTTGTGTAGGCTTCCTGGTAGAGGGGACTGGTGCCTGTGTTCTAGTGGATGAGACTGGATCTTGTCTTTCTGGTGAGCAGGACTGCGTCCGGTGGTGTGTTTTGGGGTGTCTGTGACCTTATTATGATTTTAGGCATCCTGTCTGCTAATGGGTGGGGTTGTGTTCCTGTCTTGCTAGTTGTTTGGCATAGGGTGTCCAGCACTGTAGCTTGCTGGTCGTCGAGTGGAGCTTGGTCTTAGTGTTGAGATGGAGATCTCTGGGAGACCTTTCACCATTTGATATTATGTGAGCCGGGAGGTCTCTGGTGGACCAATGTCCTGAACTCGGCTCTCCCACCTCAGAGGCACAGGCCTGACACTCGGCCAGAACACCAAGACCCTGTCAGCCACACAGCTCTTCTTTAGGGCTTAGTCTAGTTTTGTTTGCCTGTAGTGGGCTGTGTGCAGAAGCCTCGCACCTAACACATGGGATTAGTGTTCCCAGCGAAGAACCGCTGCAAGCAACACGAAGCGCTGCCCAGGACACCTCAATTCCTACCTTTGTTTTTAATCTCACTAGAGATGTGCACTCAAATAACCATGATTTAAAATCACTTGAGGGGCTTCCCTGGTGGCGCAGTGGTTGAGAATCTGCCTGCCAATGCAGGGGACACAGGTTCGAGCCCTGGTCTGGGAAGATCCCACATGCCACGGAGCAACTAGGCCCGTGAGCCACAACTACTGAGCCTGCACATCTGGAGCCTGTGCTCCACAACAAGAGAGGCCGCGACAGTGAGAGGCACGCTCGCCGCAACTAGAGAAAGCCCTCGCATGGAAACAAAGACCCAACACAGCCAAAAATAAATAAATAAATAAATATTTTTTAAAAATCACTTGAAATCATTTACTTGTGTAGTTTTGCCACCAACTCGATTCACCGTTAATATGTTTATTTTTACTTTGTTTTAAGAAATTGTTCCTTTTTATTTTGCCTTTTTTCTAATTATAGAAAATATTAACTTGGTTCTAAAGTCATATCTACTAGCAAGCTATACCCAGAGGAGTCTCACTTGTTCTATCCCCATCCTTTTCATCTCCATTCAGATATATGTATAACATGAGAGAGAGAGAGAGAGAGAGAGAGAGATTTTAAGGAATTGGCTCACAAAATTGTGGAGAGTGACAAGTCTAAACTTTGTAGGGAAAGTCACCAAGCTGGAAATTCAGGTTAAGAGTTGATTTTGCAGCCTTGAGGTCAAATTCCTTCTTCTTTGGGAACTCTCAGTCTTTGCTTTTAAAGCCTTCAACTGATGGAATGAGGTCCACCCACATTAGAAGGGTAATCTACCTTACTCAAAGTCTATTGACTTAAATGTTACTCACACATAAAATATACCTCCATAGCAACATTTAGACCAGTTTGACCAAACAACTGGGCACCATAGCCTAGCCAAGATGACACAAAATTAACCATCACCTTACACATATATATTTATATTCATATGTATATGTACAAACACATACCCATACTCACATACTCTTCTTGGATAAATGGTAGTTTACGAGTCATGTTTCCTCTATCTTGCTTTTTCACTTAACAGTTTATCCTCAAGATTACCCCTGGCTGTGTATAGAAATAGTCCTCATGCCCTCTCTCAGCTGCATAATATTTCATTATATGGATATAACATCACGAGTTCACAGTCTCTATTGGTGGTCATTTGAGTTGTTTCCACTCTTGCTCTTACAAGTCATGCTGCAGTGGATAGCCTTTTCATGTGCTGTCATTTTGTAAAATGCATGTAAATGCCTGTGTAATGAATGAAATTATTTTGGAAGCTTTGAAATTCACAGTGGTCTTTTAACATTTGGTATTGTCTCAGTTAACATATTTGAATCATGCAGCCGCTATCATGTGAGGGTCTAAGAAAATCTCTAACACTTAAAAAGAGTCCTCATACTGGACTATTAAGCATTTTCATGCCTAGAAGAAAATGTATGAATAGTTCTTGAAAAAAATTCTCTATCTCTCTAATTTTTTAATTTAATTTTGCTTAATTTAAATGTGTAATACAAAATGAGATATAAACTACTTATAATGATAGTTCTTATATAATAACAAGACTTCACAAACTCAAACCAAACAGACTTACAACATTAATACACTATATTCAACAACTATCCTTTGGGGATGCAGGGTGGTATCCAGGAACCAATCCTCCAAAGATAACAAGGGATGACTTTATATAAACCCTGGACGTTATATATGCATATATATATATATATATATATACATACACATACATATTTTCATTTTAACTTTCCCCAACGTTTCACATCTAGTATGCAATAAAGCTGAGATTCAAACCCAGATCTCTCTGTTCCACTAAACAACCCAGACTAAAACAGGCCAGTGGTTTTCTATGACTTGGGGAAATTAAGATAGAAGTGGTTGTGATTCACTGAAAGAGACATGGGATCTGAATCCAGGTAATTGTAGCCCAGCTGTACTATGAAGTAGCTTTGTGAATTTGGACATGTCCCTGAACCTCTCTGGATTTCAGCTTCCTCATTTGCAATGTAAGAGGGCCAGATTAGGTCATGGCTTTACAGATCTAAAATTCTGTGAATTTCCTATACTGGCAAAACATCTCTTTTATGACAGAGTAAAGACTTAAGCAATATTCTTCCTTTTTTGGCTGTGGAGTTTCTTATTACATCTAAGCATCAACCAATGGGGTCAAAGAGAGACTGGGAAATTTTTCTGCAAACTTGGAAAGCGTCTATTCCAAATATTTTAATGCTAAAGGATGACCATTTGATTGAAGGATATGGTTAAAAAATATTATACACTATCTTGGAAATACCATGTTGGAGTAGAAAAGCCATTTTGGAAATCACTCAGTATTACCCCCTCACTTTACTGATGCAAGTTATGTGATTTCCCCAAGACCACAAAGCTTACTTGTATTATAGACAGCTTTATTACCTGGGTTATTAAGATCAAGCATACCATAATGCCTTCAAAATTATCTTATCATATTCACCACAAAAATACAGAAAAGGAAAGCAGTGTAAGAGAGTGGTTAAGTGTAGGCTGTGAAATTAAATTGCCTGGGTGAAAATTCCAACAGTGTTACTTTGTGATTTTGAACCAATTATGTAATCTCTTCATGCCTCAGTTCTCTTCATCTGGTAAATGAGGGTGACAATAATTGCACATATCTCTAGTTTACCAGGAGAATTAAAATAGTAAATCCAGGAAAACTGTTTAGTATATTGTCTGGCACATAGGAAATAATCAATACTAGCGAGGATTAAGATTATATTGTGTATTTGATACATTGGCTAAATTTGGTTTCATGTTTCAATTGTATTTCTTTCCCTGGTACTCAGGGTCAGAATTATTCTAAAATGATCTTTTAAGGATTGTCAATCTATAAGTTAGACTATGATAAAAGCATCCAATAGAAAAAAATGAACTCTAAAATTAATTTTAAAAAGAATGGACCCAGGTATAGAGCTGTTTTCCACTGTAGTACACTAGAGTCAAGTTATTTCCTTGAAAACCCTGTAAAAATGACTCAGAAGTCATATATAAGTAACATCTCATCCACTGTTCTTCTCCAAATTTTTGTCCTCCATTAAGCAGTCAATGATCTGATTTTTGCCAGTGTATGGACATTGCTAAAACATCACCATATTTAAATGACAGTGATTAAATCCATTTAACACACTGTGTATGAATTTCAAAAGGTCTATATGACTGTTTATCTCATCTTTATGGACCTTTAAACTTAATAGCTTTGGTTGCAATAAAGAAGTGATTTCCAAAAGTTAAGCATCTCTTCAAAGCTACTGCCAGACTGTTTAGTTGATCAAAATTATGATGTCATCCAGACACAGATCTCTGTGTGTCCTTGCTCTTCAACTTGTCCACTAATTAATGATATAGTGGTGGGGTGTGTGGGGAGTGAGATATGGTCCCCTGTCTGTTAATGAAGACATTAGTCAAAAGAAATATCAGTTCAGTTCAGGGAATAAAAATGTCGCCGTTTTGCTCTGGTTCAATAGTTTTAGGATGATATATAGGTTCATTTAAAACTCATAGTACAATAACCCATGTTGGATTTATCAATTCCTCTCCTTCCCCATCTGAAATGTTAAGGTAGCCAGTCTTAAACACAGAGCCCCAGAAGATTATAATCAAAAGAACTACCTCACTGCACATTCCCCAAGCATACCCCTCCTACAGTTGTGCTAATCAAAAATGTCTACAGACATTGCCAAACATCCCCTAAGGGGTAAAATCTTCCCAGATTGAGAATCAGTCTCATGCATCCAACAGAAGACTGCTTGTCCTAGATCAGGGATTAGTAAATTACAGCCCATAGGCCAAAAATAAAACCCACTGCCTATCTTTGTAAATAAAGTTTTATTGAAACACATGTATATTCATTCACTTACTTATTGTCTATGCTGCTTTCTCACTAAAAGAGCAGAATTGAGGAATGGTGACAGGTATTGTATAACCCATAAAACCAAAAATATTTACTATCTGGCTCTTTAGGAAAAATTTTGCCAACTCCTGTACTAGTCTACTGATTTCAAACATTTTTTTAGTGATGACAACTTTTTTTATAATGAAATCTTACATAAGAATTGTGTCAGACAGGGTCCAGATGGAACTTTCAACTTGGGTAATTTGAGAAAGTAAAGCATATGTAGAATAATTTATATAGGCAATTTCAAACGTGTCAGAGTATAGAGAAATCACGAAGGGCTAAGAAAGCTGGGCATTATTTCCGTCTCTAGGCCTGAAGGGGAGAGGACCAAAACGACCTTATAGGAAGGGAGCCAGAAGAATGAATACCTCCCTCACATTCTCCCTTTCTCCAGTCTCAGACCAGTGTTCTCCAATGGCTAAATCCAAACAGAAGCAGGAGAGCAAGATAACCCACTGATATGGTCCTTATTCATCAGCCTACCAGGTCACAGAGCAGAATGTAGAGGGTGGAAAGTAGATCTGGGGGGCAAACAGAAAAGAAACCCGGCATAGAGCCCTAATAACCGAAACTGATCAAAGTTTCTGTCATGTTTAGTGGGGGAAGGTATTGAGATCAGCACAGGTTGGCCTTATCTCGAACCCACTGGTCCAAGTTGAAATAGAGAACACAGTTTGAAAAGTCTCCTAAATCCCCTTCTGGCCTTCTGACTTCATTTGTCTCCTTTCTGAAGCAAAATCCCATAGTCAGATATTTCAATGCTGTCTTTTCTAACAAACTTCAATCCTTAAACCCATTTCCGCCATTCAAACCTTAAATCCCAAGTACCAGACATGCCCCCATTCCTCTCCTGCCTGCTACCTTCTCTGGTCATGTCCTCAAGCTACTAAACATTGGTAGAAAAAATTTAAATACCCTGATTACTGAATCTCTACAATGTCATAATATCAGATAACAGGGGCCTAACTGCTTGCTCAGCTTCCCATGACTTTCAGCCCTTAACTAAAACTGCCTGAATATCCTAATCACCAAATCTGATAGCCTTTTCCTAAAACTTCATCAACCTTAACTTCTTCGCATCAAAAGATCTTGCCATTATTCCTTCCATCTTGGTTTACTTCTTCTGGCTTCCAAAGCACCATATATTCTTTTTTTTTTTTAATTGAAGTATACTGATTTACAATGTTGTGTTAGTTTCAGGTGTACAGCAAAGTGATTCAGTTATACATATATGTATATCTATTCTTTTTCATATTATTTTCCCATATAGGTTATTACAAAATATTGAGTATAGTTCCCTGTGCTATACAGTAGGTCCTTGTTGGTTATCTATTTTATATATAGTAGTGTATATATGTTAATCCCAAACTCCTAATTTATCTCTCCCCCACACCCTTTCCCCTTTGGTAACCATAAGTTTGTTTTCTATGTCTGTGAGTCTATTTCTATTTTGTAAATAAGTTCATTTGTATCATTCTTTTAGATTCCACATATAAGCAATATCATATGATATTTATCTTTCTCTGTCTGGCTTACTTCACTTAGTATGATAATCTCTAGGTCCATCCATGTTGCTGCATTATTTCATTCTTTTTTATGGCTGAGTAATATTCCATTGTATATATGTACACATCTTTATCCATTCATCAGTCGATGGACATTTAGGTTGCATCCATGTCTTGGCTATTGTAAATTGTGCTGCAATGAACACTGGGGTGCACGTATCTTTTCAAATTAAAGTTTTCTCTGGATATATGCCCAGGATTGGGATCCCTGGATCATATGGTAACTCTATTTTTATTTTTTTAAGGAGCCTCCATACTGTTCTCCATAGTGTCTGTACCAATTTACATTTCCACCAATAGTGTAGGAGGGTTCTTTTCTCTCCACACCCTCTCCAGCATTTATTTTTGATGATGGCCATTTTGACCAGTGTGAGGTGATACCTCATTGTAGTTTTGATTTGCATTCCTCTAATAATTAGCAATGCTGGCCATCTGTATGTCTTCTTTGGAGAAATGTCTACTTAGATCTTCTGCCCATTTTTTGTCTGGGTTGTTTGTTTTTTTTGATATTGAGCTGCATGAGCTGTTTGTATATTTTGGAAATTAATCCCTTGTCAGTTGCATCACTGCAAACATTTTCTCCCATTCTGTAGGTTGTCTTTTTGTTTTGTTTATGGTTTCCTTTGCTATGCAAAAGCTTTTAAGCTTAAACGACCATATACCATGATCAAGTGGGATGTATCCCAGGGGTGCAAGGTTTTTCAGTATCTGCAAAGCAGTGTGATACACCACATTAACAAATTGAAGAATAAAAACTATATGATCACCTCAACAGATGCAGAAAGCTTTTGACAAAATTCAACAACCATTTATGATAAAAAGTCTCCAGAAAGTTGGCATAGAGGGAACATACCTCAACATAATAAGCACCATATATGACAAACCTACAGCTAACATCATACTCAACAGTGAAAAGCTGAAAGCATTTCCTCTAAGATCAGGAACAAGACAAGGATGCCCACTCTCACCACTTTTATTCAACATAGTTTTGGAAGTCCTAGCCACAGCAACCAGAGAAGAAAAAGAAATAAAAGGAATCCAAATTGGAAAAGAAAAAGTAAAACTGTCACTGTTTGCAGACAACAGGATACTATACATAGATAATCCTAAAGATGCCAACAGAAAACTACTAGAGCTCATCAATGAATCTGGTAAAGTTGCAATATACAAAATTAATGCACAGAAATCTCTTGCATTTCTATACACTAACAACAAAAGATCAGAAAGAGAAATTAAGGAAGCAATCCCATTTACCATTGCATCAAAAAGAATAAAATACCTAGGAATAAACCTACCTAAGGAGGCAAAAGACCTGTACTCTGAAAACTGTAAGACACTGGTGAAAGAAACTGAAGATGACTCAAATGGAAAAATACATCATGTTCTTGGATTGGAAGAATCAATATTGCTAAAATGACTGTACTACCCAAGGCAATCTACAGATTCAATGCAATCCCTATCAAATTACCAATGGCATTTTTCACAGAACTAAAACAAAAAAATTTTAAAGTTGTATGGAAACACAAAAGACCCTGAATAGCCAAAGCAACCTGGAGAAAGAAAAACGGAGCTGGAGGAATCAGGCTCCCTGACTTCAGAGTATACTACAAAGCTACAGTAATTAAAACAGCATGGTACTGGCACACACAAAAAATATAGATCAATGGAACAGGACAGAAATCCCAGAAATAAACCCATGTACCTATGGTCAATTAATCTATGACAAAGGAGGCAAAAATATACAATGGAGAAAAGACAGCCTCTTCAATAAGTGGTGCTGGGAAAACTGGACAGCTACATGTAAAAGAATGAAGTTAGAACATTCTCTAACACCGTATACAAAAATAAACTCAAAATGGATTAAAAACCTAAATGTAAGACCAGACACTATAAAACTCCTAGAGGAAAACATAGGCAGAACACTCTTTGACATAAATCACAGCAATATCTTTTTGCATCCATTTCCTAGAGTAATGGAAACAACAAAAATAAACAAATGAGAGATGTATCTTGGTGATATTATTTGAACCTTGAATCAAGCCAAGCCTGAAGCCTTCCTCTCATTTTACTTTTCACAATTGCACCAGATTAATCTTCCTAAATCATCATTTTGATTGCTTAAAACCTCCTTAAGTGGGGCTTCCCTGGTGGCTCAGTGGTTGAGAGTCTGCCTGCCAATGCAGGGGACATGGGTTCGAGCCCTGGTCTGGGAGGATCCCACATGCCGCGGAGCAACTGGTCCCGTGAGCCACACCTGCTGAGCCTGCACGTCTGGAGCCCGTTCTCCGCAATGGGAGAGGCCGCGACAGTGAGAGGCCCGCGCACCACGATGAAGAGTGGCCCCCGCTCGCGGCAACTGGAGAAAGCCCTCGCACAGAAACGAAGACCCAACACAGCCAAAAATAAATTAAATAAATAAAAATTTTTTAAAAAACGAAAACAAAACAAAAAAACCTCCTTAAGTGACCACACAATGAAATCCCAAAGCAGTGGTCTGATGTTAAAGTTATTTCATTACCTGACACCAACCCAACCCATCCATGCTTGCTCTCTATGACTCCCCTTCCCACACCTCATGCTGTAGCTCCATTGTGTGTTTGTGTGTTTATAGTCACAATGCTGTGCATTAGATCCCCAGAATTTATTCATCTTCAAACTGTAAGTTTGTACCCTTTGACCAACACCCTCAGCCCCTGGTAACCATCATTCTACTCTCTGTTTCTATGAGTTCAGCTTTTTTAGATTCTACATACAGTGATATCATACAGTATTTATCTTTCTCTGTCTGACTTATTAGATATTTGACAGAGCACATGTAAACACATATCCTATTTTCCTCTCAAAAGGAAGGTCTCTGAGATGGAAGAAATATCTCTATCCCATAACATAACTAAATAGAGGTTCTTTAAACTTTTTCAGTTCTGATGATGAATAGTAAACCAACACAGTTAATCTATTCACTGATTTGTTTATTATCCATTCACTCAACAAGTGCTTATTTAACTCACCAAGTTCTTATGTAATGCCTAGTGTGTGTCAGGCACTGTTACAGGCTTTGAGGATATAGTAGTAAACAAAACAGATGAAAATCCCTGCTCATAGAGCTGTGGAAGGAGACAGCAAAAAAGAAGAAAAATAAGTAAAATTTATAATATTTTGCTGAATATGTGATAAATGCAGGAATAAATAAATAATAAATAAATGCAGGATAAATGTGGGGGTAAATTGCAACCCCGCACTTAGAAATGTTTCTAGCCATGATCAACTCCCCTTAGATGGTGGGTAGAAATGTGACGATATTGAGCTAGTGAATAGAGGAGGCTCTTGTAAACCATTCCATATTAAAAATATTTAGTAAATCTTGTAAACTTTCAGGAGCATGGGGGTATACTCTTGCTTCAGCTTGGCTCATTTCTAAGGTAATTTTCATGGTGAATTTCAGTATATAGCTCCTTTTTTTCAGTTATGTTCAGGATTACAATGAGAGCTTATCGGCAGAAGAATTGTATATATTTGAAATGTATTCAATTCTGACATACTGGCATTAAAATTAAAAGCATATTGGACATCAATGTTTTCTCCTTCATAATTACAGGAAACTTTATCACCAAGTGATGATGGCCCTTTCTCCCATTATATTCCAACAAAATAACAGCCTTAAAACTGAACTTGGCATTGCTGTGGTCAGAGGAAATGTTTTATACTTAGCTTCAGAACATAGAAATTTTTCTGACCCAACATATCCATGAAAAATGATGTGTTAATGTATGTGTGTGTTTGTGAGAGAGAAAAAGAGAGAAAGAGAGTGTTTGTTGGACATTATACATACGTGGTTATGGATAGAGAGAGGAAAACAGGCAAAGAGCCAGTAAAATAAGCAATAAAAAATCCTTGGTTTGTGGTCAGGCATGAAGCTGTAGCTTGGGCCTTCAGTGGCTCCAGCAATGAGTTAATAAGCCAATAAAATATGTGTCCATTTTAGATGTTCAGAGGTCAAAGCACTTGAAACAAAGTGAGTTACATGACCAAGTTCCCCTGAGTCAGGATCATATTCTTGTTCGCCAAGATGCCTTAAATATTTAGCAGAGCCATCTGTACTACTGAAAAAATAATCTCCATAAAGCTCTCAAGACCACCTCTATATACAGTACTGTAAATGACATTGAATAAAATAAAAATGAAATGATCTATAGTGGTGGCAATCTAGTCTTACTCCTACCACCTCCCAAAACTAAAAGCCATAAGCTAAATAGCAGATGCTCTTTATTTTTGTTGTGAGTTAACAAGTTTGGCAATTTCTCTCTAGTCAGAAATGCTCACTGGGGAGGAAGTAAGTTTCTACCTAAAAATTTGAGTATTTTTACAAAGAACAACGTTCATCTCAGAAAAAGGAAATATTAGTCACAAAACACAACAACAAAATGTTCTCAGGGTTCCAAAGTTTCTGGATGCGTGGCATACTTGGGATATAGGAATTCACCAACAGGAAAATCAATACTATTCACTAGCATGTATAATTCTGGATTTAGTCCTCACCCATTGCTTATTGGCTGAGTGAACTTGAGTTACTTTACTTTCTCAAGTCTCAGTTTCATTTGTTATGATGTTGTAGAGGAGGAAAAATAATTTTCCCTCTACTCTTCTGAGTTCTAGCTGAGACTCCTGTAATACAAAAACAGATTAATAAGAGAAAAACAAACAAGTTTATTAACACGTATACCTCATGTACAAATGGTAGATACACAGGGGAAAATGAGTAACTCTCCAGGGTGGCTTAGAATTCTGACTCAAATACCATCTTCACCTAAAGACCAAAGAAGGAAAGGTGAGAAAAGGTCAGTCACAGGAGGTTATTAGCACAGTAAACAAGGAAAAGTTTGTTACGCAGATTTAAGTTGGTACCTTCTCCATTGGTAAGATTCTCTTGTGATTTAGAATCAAACTTCTCTTTCTGATACAGAAAGGGAGATGTCCTCGACCAATGGAGAGTCTTAAGGTTGTCATGAGGATTCAATGAGCTAAGGTAAATAAGGTATTCATAACACAGTTGGAACACAGAAAGTGCCAAATAAAAGTTAACCATTATTGGGCTTCCCTGGTGGCGCAGTGGTTGAGAGTCTGCCTGCCAATGCAGGGGACACGGGTTCGAGCCCTGGTCTGGGAGGATCCCACATGCCGCGGAGCAACTGGGCCTGTGAGCCACAACTACTGAGCCTGCGCGTCTGGAGCCTGTGCTCCGCAACAAGAGAGGCCGCCGTAGTGAGAGGCCCATGCACCGCGATGAAGAGTGGCCCCCGCTTGCTGCAACTAGAGAAAGCCCTCGTACAGAAACGAAGACCCAACACAGCCAAAAATAAAATAAATAAATAAATTAAATTAAAAAAAAAAAAGTTAACCATTATTATTTCAGATCGATGTTTCTTCAAGTGTGGTCCCTGGACTAGCGGCAGCAACATTACGGGGGACCTCAGACATACAGATGCTCAGGCCTCATCCCAGACCTACTGAATCAGAAACTCCGGAGGCAGGACCCAGTTCTCTGTTTTAACAAGCCCTGAAGGTGATTCTGGTAACCACTGAAATGAGAACCATGCTTATAGAATATAGGGTTATACAAAAAAGAAGTAAGTTCTAATATAATTCATCCCTAAGAACTTCTGTTTTTTTTGTGACTATTTAAATGCAGAAGAATGCTTGGTTTTATTTCTTTCCAAACAACTAAAAAAGAAATCCAGCAGTAGCTTGAGAACAGTAGGATTTCTGTAGAATAACTCTTACCATCTTATTTTTGACTTTGCTTAGACAGACTCCTTTATGCCACACAACCATGTTCCAAGAGATCTATTATTAAATTGTGTTAATGTATTTTGTAAAGCCAAAGATACAATGGAAAAACTCAAAAGAGAGAGCCTACAGTATTGGTGAGAATTACGAAATTATACATTTGAACACAGCCTATTACTCATTAGTCTTAACCAATTCCATAAACAAAATCATATGACTATAAGATGGGAGCATAGGCATATGCTGAATCAGTGACAAACCTAGGTGCACGAGTGTAATGCAGGGTTTCTAAGTCTGTGCATTTTGTGGCTTGAGTATAGTCAATAAGGTGTATGCACAGTTAAAGGTAAAATTGCCGTTTAGAACAAAGAAAGCCACAGTGTGTATTTTTGTCACTTCATCCTCCACACTGCTGCCATAGAGATTTTTCTAAAGAACACATTTAATCGTGTCACCATACAACTTAAGAGACTTAAATGGCTCCCTTAAGCCTGGCATGAGAGTCTTTGTAATCTGGCACCTGCTGACATATTTCACGGACCCCAGTCCTATAATTATAGCTCCTCTATGGAGCCTTGCTTGACAGCCCACTCCTCATCACTAGGGAGCTGGTCCTTCCTAACTCAGAGCTTCTGGAGCACCGTGTGCAGACCTCTAGAAATCATTTTTACATTACATTATAATTGTTTGAACGTCTGTCTCTAAACAAGACATTTACTTAACTTTTACTGACGGCAAGAAGCACATTTTCATTTTTGTGTCCCCAGCAGTTGGCATAAAGCCCAGTACAAAAGAGACACTTAGTAAATAAAGACATTCTGTGGGTCTAAAATGTAAGATCTATACAGGAACCAGAGATCAGCCCAGAAAAAATACAGCCATCACCTGGAGCCTCTTTCTACCCATATTACAACCAAAATCTTTGAATTTTGAGAAAAAGTTCTGCCACTTTCAAGGTTCCAGTGTCACCCTCATTGTAGCAGACACAGTCTCCAAGATAGAATGTTCTGTTCCCACTATCTTCTGAGAGCCACTAAAACTCATTTCATTTAAGACATTCTGACCCCCAAAGTTACTATGTCAGTTGATATTGATTGAAACCCCCGATTTTTATCCCAGGCTGCATGTCACGAGCTTTACAGTTTCAAGACTTAAGTCAAAACTGCAAAATAAGCTGGGTGTAGCAGGTTTAAGGCAACCGACCCCACATTTGTTAGCTTAGTGAGTAATCCTCCTGGCTCCAGAATCATGGTAATTATTTGCTGATCCACAACTCATCACTCTCCATTTTACTTCCCTCACAGCCCTGCTACCATTTCACAACCTGTCAGATTAGCATTTTAGAATGCTTTCCCTTCTCCACTTGGCTCTGCTCTGTGCCCTGGTATTTTATTCTTGATAATCATTCAGCCCTGAAGCATTTGGCCCAGGGTTGCTGGAACACCTAGCAAGCTATTTAAGCCAATTCCTTCACTGGAGCACTGGATGCTTGAGTCACAACACCTTGAATTAATCGCAAATTGTTTGAGAATATCCTATTTGTTTGGTTGCTCGTTATCATCTCCCTGTCTACTGTCATATCCCTTAAGCCAAAGGACACATTTTCAGTTTTTAAGTGAATTGGAGCAATGGATGGGTCTGGATAGAATGACAATAACTCTCCCTGTAAGTACCCAGCTCCTCACTGTCTGCCTGGAGAAATCTAGTGACAGTTCCCTGTTGCTGATTCTGAGATATCCGAGGCTCCTCCTTGCCTGGAAACTTCTGATGCTCTTTTGCAATGACCAACAGAAGCTTCAGTTTTCTCATCCTTACAGGGCTTCTGTAAATTGTAATAATTTGTAAATAAATTGTAAATAATTGTCAATAATCAACAAATGGTAGCCAATCTAGCCATTGCAACTGTAATTTGAAGGCTGTATTAGTTTCCTAGAGCTGCCATAACAAGTACCAAAAACTGGCTTAGAACAACAGAAATTTATTGTCTCACAGTTCTGGAGGCTAAAAGACCAAAATTAAAGAGTTGACAGGACCATGCTTTCTCTGATGGCTCTAGCGGGGGAGCCTTCTTTGTCTCTTCTAGCATCTGGTAGTTGCCAGCAATCCTCAGTTCCTTGGCTTGTAGATGCATCATTCTAAGTCATATGGCCATCTTCTCCCTGTGTGTCTTCATATCATCTCCCCTCTGTGCTAATCTGTCTCTGTGTCCAAATGTCTCCTTTTTATAATGACACCAGTCATATTGGATTAGGGCCTAATGACCTCATTTTACCTTTATTACCTCTATAAAGATCACATTTCCAAATAAGGTCATATTCTGAGGTATTGGGGGTTAGGACTTCAACATGTCTTTTGGGGAGAACACAATTCAATCCATAACAGAGGTGAAAGGTAGCAGAATATGTCACCTTAAAATATGACTGTAGGAGTTCAGGACATGCCACTCCAAAATATGCCACTTTGGTATATTGACTACTTTGAGCTGAAGGCACTTGAAAAACAGCAAACGCAGGTAGAGACTTTCTCTGAACTTCCCTTATGTGTCTAAACACAGATCCTCCAAAAGGAACTCACTTGTCATAAATCCCTTCCCTGGGAGTTTCATTAGGCAAAGAAGATTGACTTACTACAGGACAGAAGGGTAGAGGTCAACACCACGCCTAAACGAACTTTGCCACAAACTATCATGTCTCGCGTATACATTCTTCTAAGGACCCATTCAACTTTCCTAAAAATCATTCACTCTGCCCTGAGAGGCCTAAATGCTTTTTCCGCTTTCCCTACTAAGATAGCATTTAAGTCTGAATTCTAAGCCACCTTGGGCTTACTCATTTTCTTCTGAGTATCTCCCATGTATACATGAGGTATACATATTAATAAACTTGTTTGTTTTTCTCTTGTTAATCTATTATTACAGAAGTCTCACCGAGAACTCAGAAAAGTAGAGGGAAGTTATTTTCCCTCCCCTGCAGAAGCAGAGTAGCCAATTGTGGTAAGAATACAGTATAGAATGGTATTTTGTTTTTCTAATAACTGACCCAATTTTGTTTTGTTGACCTCGCTTTTCTTGCTGAGGAACAGGATTCCCTGGTTATAATTCAATTTAATTTCTCTTTTGTTCTTAAAATAATCAGACAAGTTACCCCCTCAGGTTCTCACTGTCCCTGGACAGCACCTGTCTGGGGTGGGGAGAAGGTAGTGGCACACTGGTAGACCAACTCTTTAGGGGAGAAAAAAATCCAAAGTGCCCTATTTGTAGCAGTGACTGATTTCCACTGTGTATTAATGCTATATAGAGTAGTCCAACCAGGGCTGATTCAAACTACCAATGAACAACTGGCAAAATTCCTGAAAATTTAAACTTAGTCTCTTGAGCAGGTATGAACTATTTCCAGCACCCCCACTGAAGGCATGGTCTGCTTTCTCATGACTGCCTTCTCCCTTTCTCCTCCCTGATTCTCCAACCTGCATTTACCCACAAAACTTCAGGCAACTGATGTGGGAGCGGGTAACACTGACTTACTTGAGATGCAGCAAGCTGCTCTCAGCAACTCTGATATCCCTTTCTGGAGGTTGTTGCTGTCTCTTATCCATCAACATGACAGGGCCTCCTCTGCATGGCAGGTGTCCAGGGACTGGATGTGCATTTGTTGGTTCATTGCAGGGTCCTGAGGGGTCTTCCTCTGCATACTGCTTGATATGGAAAATCCAGCTTCAACTTGGCCTCTACTGCCCAGCCCTTTCCTTGTGAAATTTAACCTACAGACTTTTTTTTTTTTTTTTTGATCCACTCTTCCACAGTCCTTTTGGGAGATATTTGCAAGAAGGCTTTTGCCCCATCCATCTTCTTTGGCATCCACCTAACGGAGGGAAATCTAAATATCTTTGCAAAAACAATGGTGGGAAAGGCAGGTGCCCTCTGGCTAAGCCATGTCTCTCCTACCACTTTCTCCTTGCCTAATTAGCATCAAACACTCTGCTGGTCCAATAGGAAGCAACTTTAAGACAAGAGAACATTGTCAGCACCTAACCAAGTGGAGAGGAGGAAACAGATGTACATCCCCAAATGTACAGGAAAAGGAGAGGAACAAGTCCAAAGTCCTTCTTTGAGTAGGAAAGAATAGTTTCCACAATACAAATTCTGCATTCTCCCAAAAGTCATCATCTTCCTCTCTTCCAGTCCCTCTTTTTTTTTTTCTTCTTTTAAAAATTTATTTATTTATTTTTGGCTGCATTGGGTCTTTGTTGCTGCGCACGGGCTTTCTCTAGCTGCGGCGAGCGGGGACTACCCTTCATTGCAGTTTGTGGGCTTCTGTTGCGGTGGCTTCTGTAGTTGTGCCTCGTGGGCTCTAGAGCGCAGGCTCAGTAGTTGTGGCGCACAGGCTTAGTTGCTCCACGGCATGTGGAATCTTCCCGGACCAGGGCTCGAACCCGTGTCCCCTGCATTGGCAGGCAGATTCTTAACCACTGCACCACCAGGGAAGTCCCTGGTCCCTCTTAAATGTGACTCACTGATAAAGACAGGGAAACCAGTTCAGCCTTCCTAGCAGTAGGAGCAAGGATTAGGAAACGCATGACTGAAAACCAGGTCCTCGGCCTTGGAGAATTCAGTAATTTTATTATCAGAGCTCTGACTCCACTTTTTTATTATCTTTAATAATGTAGTGTTTGCTACATTATTCAGCCACCTTTGGGAGAAGAAAAAGATATTAGTAATAATAGATAACATTATGAAAATAGAATAATCATACCTCACAATGCTCCCTTACATTATTATTCCAGTAGTGGAGAAAAAATAAAAAGCTTGTTTTTAATCAAAACTAACCATAATTAAATCTGCCTTCCAAGTTGGAAGAATAGGGGGAGGAATTAATTTATGTCACTGGGAAAATAAATCTCTCTGCTGCCCCCTTTCAGTTGCAGAGACTGGTGGGCGAGAAGGATTGAGACGCAGAGTAGATGATTTAGCAGAGCAAGAGCACATTCATTCTTCTTTGGATACACAAGAAGATCCCCAGAGCAGAGACTGAGGATAGTAGGGTCTACTCCCACCTCTGAGGGGGAGGCAACAGAAGTAAAGGAGGGAGCAAAAAGATAATAGGAATGCAACACTGTGGTAGCTGAGGATTGTTTTGTTTCATTTTTTTCTATTTTCCATTTAAGATATTTACTCTGCTAGGATATAAACCCCCTTCTGTGTTCTCAAACGTGCAGTAAAGACTATTACACATAAGTGCCCCATGAGGGTATTTTTTTTTCATGTAATTCAAAGAAAAGGGGATGAGTACAGTGTTTGTGCAGCGTGGGGTGGAGAGAAGGGAACCTGTATGGGAGATGAGAGGCTAGGAATGTGGAATAAGTTCTCCCAGGAGCAGGAAGTAGGAGCCAGCCCTGAACCAACATTAAGCCCTGGAAAGGTGTAAAAATCTTGAAGAAGACCGGAGAACAGAGGGTCTGCGCTGACATCTGGGTTTTATTATTAATACGGTTGCTATTGTTATTATTCTCCACTAGGGAGCTAAACAGAACACACACAACACAGCTCCCAAGGCACAATGGCCCCTACATCTGGGTCAGGGACTTGTGAGAGGTATATTACCAACTCTTTATACACCCCTAATAAGCACTGACTTTTATTCATTCTCAGGGCCATGTGGTGAGAAAGTTGGAAAATGTAGCCGTTTCCTGGAGCTGACATGTGGGTATCCAGGATGACCTCATGCCAGTTGCTACACACGGCTACTATTGTTCTTCAGTCTTCATCTAATAGAGGGTGAACAGCAGGTGCCCTCAAGGTAGCCCTTCCTTTTCCAGAAACTGAAATCTGTCACAGAGCACTGAGAGTCCAGAGAGTTGAGTAAATATGAGCCAATCTGCACTATTGTGAGGCATGCAGTCCTGCTGACCCGCTTGGCAAGAGCACTTTCCCTGCCCAACATGAACAGCACTGTGTCATCCTTTCTTCTCTGTGCAGGAAGAAAAGTCAACAGCTAGAACTTTGGTCCATTACAAACGTAAAACATGCTTCTCTAAAGAGACAGCATTAGAAAGTCTTTTCTAATAAACTTTTCTCATTAGGAATTCCACATCTCGTTATCTGAGAAGTCTCTCATGTGGCAGTTTTGTGATAGATGCCACAGCTTTGTAACAGTAGCAGCAAAGCCCTCAGCTGATGGTATTTCACTTTATGAAATTCAAATCCACAAATATATGCCAGGGATGTTAGTGGCCAATGTGCCTTCCACCCTGTCACAACATGAAGTAGGGATATAAGATTTTATGGCACCTATAAGCCACTGACAGTCAAGTGTCTCACACACTTCTTTTTTAGAGACCCTAGTGGATTTTTCTTTGCTCTTTTTTCTTCCTTTTTAAACTTGCATTTCTTTAGTTAGTTGTGTATTTTCTTCAAGGTGGAGTGAAAGCCTTTAATATTTGAATTCCATGAAGAAGACCTACTGATATACAACTCAACTACTTTAAGCTGCCGAAAGCAACTATGTTAAATACACAGTATACTGAGTTTCCAGAGGGGACAGTGTATACAATTCCTTATCAGGTGTGCTTTGGTGTAGATTTACACTATGTGCCTTTGACTATCTTTCTTCTTGGAAGAGTCCCTGCTGCTTGTCAGAAGGTGTGCTACTGGGTACTTCCAGTAAAGACAGCCTTTATTATTAGGGTCAGTTATTGTGTAAACTTAGAAAAGTAACAAGGTCTTGTATTTTAGTTTTATCTTTGACAAATTAGGTTGTTGTATGATCTGCTATCTAACCAACTCCCTCATGAATCACCGTGGCATACAAACAAGAATAATTTAGTGAACCTTACTTCTAATACCGATCTTCAGTACACCCAGCATAATATGAAAGCAAAATAATTGAAAAATGGAAGAGAGAAGAGAAAGGAATGAAATGAGGAAGAAGTAAAGGAAGAAAAGGTAATAGGATTAATTAGACATTAAGGAAGCTCTGGGGTCCAATTGTATTTTCCATTCACATCTTTCCCTGGCTAGAAAAATCTGCTCTAAAAATAGAAACCCCATATTTGGGGGGTATACTCTTAGGCTGAGGATACATGAATAGTCTTTATACTTGTCAGCAACTAGTTCCTTTTGTCTACCTTGGTAACCCCAGTATCTTGCACATTAACAGTACTCAGTAGAGGCTCTGATAAATATTTGCAGAATAAATGTTTAAAGTTAATGTGGAAATCATTAGATGAAAGGTTGATAAGGAAAGGGAGAGATCAGGCTGTGAATACTTGAATTCAAGAATCAATATTAATATCACTAAAATGAAACAGCCAGATCCAATGTGCCTCCTGCAGTGACGTGATGTGATGTGAAATATATAACATCGTATTCTCGCAAAAACCTGAACCTGCGTTGGATGAAGGCTTTAGAGCTGAATTCCAGTCAAAAAAGAAAATGGCAGCTGGAGGAACAAGTTAAACACCACCTAAAGGAAACAGACGTTCTACAGGTCAACTCATAGTATCTTTAACAAGTCAATGACAAGGAGAAAAAGAGAGAGAGAACTACCATGGACCTTGACGGAATCTCAATTTGTCCAAATAAATTATACAAAGACAGTTAGGGAGATTGTAATGTGTACTGTGTGTTGAATGATTCCACATCATTTAACACACAGTACAATAAAGCTATGGCAATGTAAGAAAATACCCACGTTTTTGGAAATGTATATCAAAATAGAATGATGTGATAATTGAGGTGTGCTTAAAATAGTTAACACACATGCATAAAGAGAAGGGGAATAGATAAATATTGTACGGCAAAATCTTTATAAACACTGGATCTGGGTAATAAGTATAAGGATGATATATGTATGGGGGTACATTTTGTTGTTTTCCATGCTTTTATGTTTGAAACATTTATAATAC
The DNA here is from genome assembly GCF_965194825.1 of Balaenoptera physalus. Classification (NCBI taxonomy): domain Eukaryota; kingdom Metazoa; phylum Chordata; class Mammalia; order Artiodactyla; family Balaenopteridae; genus Balaenoptera; species Balaenoptera physalus. Next base: position 47,081,398 of record NC_138886.1, read on the forward strand.
ATTTTTTTTCAAAAGTAAATACCTTGGGGGATGTTCTGACCAGGAAGGGGCATAGGGAACTTTTTGAGATGCTAGAAATGCTCTCTGTATGATCAGGATGGTCGTTAAATAAATGTGTACATATGCAAAACTCATCAAACTGCACACTTAAAGTTATGCTCGTTATTGCATTTAAGTTATATCGCATTAAAATAAACAAACTAGTCTCCATCTTTAGTAGGCAATTAAATTAAAAACACCTGCATGAGTAACTAAATGTAGCACATATCTGCTCCCCTGGTGCCTCCACTTAAGAGATTTCTGAGAATTCCGGCATCCACTCTTTACCTAGTCTTCTACGTGCCAAAAAGCAATGACACTCAGTCACTGAGAATGCTATCTCCATGTTTTAGAGGCTGGAAAAACTATCACCCAGTTTCTGAGACGATGTGGCTTGAAAAAAGAGGTAAGTACGAGCATTGGCCTTGAGTCATCAGCATCACAGAGCCCTGGAAAGAAGAAGTGGAGGAAAAACTATGTGTCCTAAGGCAAAGAGATTCAAGGAGAGGGAGCTGGGGGAGGGTCAGAAGTGACAGCATCAGTAGAGGGACAGCGGTTCCATGGAATTGAACCCCTAGGTCTGTGGCTCAAAAAAGTATGTGGCGCCAGACAGTCCCACCCTCACCAGAAGATCCTGGGGGTAGCCTCGAGGAAAAGCTGTTGATGCTGCTCCTAGCTGGAGGAAAAGAAAGGAAGAGAAGAATAGTGGAGTGAGCAGCTATCAAAGGTCTTTTCCATGGAGACCATAGAATGAAGTATGGTGGCGGTGGAGCACCAACACCGTAGCGTCATTAGTTTATTGTAATGACTGAATCTTATCCTTTTCATTTTCACAAGAGAGGGAACATAATGCATGACAGGAAACGAGTAGAATCAAGGAGGCAGGCAGCTCTGATGACCTCTGAATCACCTTTGGGGTTGTTCTTCCCTTGTCTTGAAGAACAGCACACCTTCACAGCTGAATAGCACTGTGGTCCAGTCCTGTGGGATCTAAGAAGTCCTACAGCCATCTCCTTCAGTTCAAACTGGCAGAGTTTCTGCTGAGGTGGCTGATTCGGTCCATGGTTCTTACCAATGTCCTATCAAACGGCTGTTCCACCACACTCTTTGTGCTCTCTGCACACACTGACAATTTTCGAAATCTTTAAATTCTGGTTCCTTTTTGCATAATAATTCCTTCTACAATTCATTTATCTCTCCTTGTGTTTTACTATAAGCAGTCAGGGAGAACCAAGCTACTCTTTCAACACCTTGCTTAGAAAGCTCCTCGGTTAAATACCCAGTTTATCACTCACAGGTTCTACCTTCCACAAAACACTGGAATGTGAACAAAGTTCAGTCAAGTTCTTTGCCACTTTATAACAAGGACTGCCTTTTCTCCATTGTCCAATAACATGTTTCTCATTTCTGTCTGAGACATCATCAGAATGGCCTTTACCATCCATATTTCTATCATTCTATTCATGATTAATTATTATGCTTTATGAAGATAGAAGCTTTCTTTACGGAGTTCCTCTTTTCTTTCTGAGTTCTCACCAGAATTACCTTTAACAGACCTTTCATGGTAATCTTGGCTTTTCTAGCATGCATTTCAAAACTCTTCCATTTTCTACCCAGTACCCAGTACCAAAGCCATTTCCACAGCACCCCACTTCATGGTACCAATTTCTGTATTAGCCAGCTCTGGCTTCCAGAGCAAAATACATAGACTAGGTAATTTAAACACAAATATTTATTTTCTCACAGTTCTGGGGCTTGGAAATCCAAGATTAAGGTACTGACAGATTCGGTGTCTGGTGAGAACCCTCTTCCAGGCTTGCAGATGACTGCCTTCTCACTGTGTCTTCTCATGACAGAGAAAGGAAACTCTGATGTCTCTTCCTCTTCTTATAAGGGCACATCCCATCATGGGGCTCTACTCACTAGCTACCTTCCAAAGGCCCTACCTCCTAATACTACCCCATTGGGGATTAGGGATTCAACATATGGATTGAGAGTACACAAACATTCAGTCCATAACGTTACTATAGCATAATCCAGTTGATCCTGACTGATACAAAACCTATGACAATAAAGGAAGACAACCTTAAGATGAAGCCAACACTGTAGATAGCAAAGTGGAAAAATAGACAGGGTTTTTGACATCACTGAACCACTGGATCATCCCTCATAGAAAGGCCATTTTATTGCTAGACTTACCAGTTATATAAGAAATAAATTCCCTTATAATTTAAGCTATTTGAATCAAAACCACTTAACTGGTACAGTGATTATATCCTGTATTATATGACCCCCAACAATGCCGTATCTGAATGGAATAAGGGAGGGCACCAGACCTCTGAGCAAACGATGTGCAGGCTGGACAATGGTCTGTGAAGTAGATGGATACAAAAGCTCTGTCCAATAGGGACATCATACCCAGGGAAGTGACTGACCAACATCAATCCACTTGGCTTCAAGTCCTTCACTAAGTCTACTAATAGCAACAAGAATAGTTGAATTAGAAGCAGAGAGCTGCACGTTGTGAAATCAATTTCATAAATTGTGGGCTATAGTCACAGTTTTCATTTCCTATCACAGAATTAAAAAGCCATATATCTTCCCCATTCTGAGAAAAATTTAGAAACAAAGAAAAATTATGAGTCCACTTTCATACCTTCAAGCCACCATACTGTGAAGCCCCTGACGTCACCATTTTAGTAACACCGTGTCTCTGCAGGAGGAAGGCCCACAGTCGTGGAGCAAGAGCGGAGAAAGTAACTGAGACCTGCATCTGCCACCGAGGGGACTACAAGACAACCAGATAGCAATATCCGCATTGACCTGTCAATTCCAAAATGCAAATCAGTCTGAGAAGCACAGCTATATGCCTGTTCCCGCTTTTCTGTAATGCTGGCTTTGGGTGGAGATCTCTAACTTCCTTATTTCCTTCCATATGTGTCCTTTGAATAAAGCCCTCTGAATTACAGTGTCATTCTTTTTTGAAAACTAAACGCTGTTTTCAATATCCAATTATTCCAACTGTCTATCTCAAAAAGAGAGTCCATCTTCCCTCTAATAAATTTTACTCATATTTTTTAAGTATAAAAAAGTCTTTTCTCCCAGAGCAACATTTGTTTAAAAAACCCTGGGCCTGGACTGCCAGGTGGTAGTTGTTGCATCACTTATTTCCACCAGATGGCGCTGTTGCTGATTCACACATTGGGAGTCCTACCAAATTTAATCTCATCACTGAAAAAACACCAGCGACTGCTTCTCCCCATTCCTGAGAAATTACCACTTTTAACAACTACCACCTCTGTAACTAACCTGCTGGACACTTAACAACTGTCTCAGAGGGTTTCCTTAAGTGCAATTAGATATTGAGCTAAGCCCTCAGGATGCAGTGGTGTTCTCTTAGAATCTAGTAAGAGAGATGACCATTTAGCAAATTATCACACAAATAAACACATAATCACCAACTTTGATTTATGCTACAAATCAGAGAAACAAAGGTTCCTGGTTGCTAATGACCAAGCCTGAGGGGTGGAATCCAAAGGGAGCAAAAGGAGCTAAATTTGAAGAGGGAGAGTAAACATTCTTCCAAGCAGAAGGAATAGTCTTTAAGAAGGCACTGAGGCTGGAAGGGTTATGACACTTTGGACAGGCTAAGAAAAAGAGAAGCCAGAGCTTTGAAACTAAGGATAAGAGCAAAAGAAAGTTGGAAAATTGAGTGGTCCCACTGATAGATAAGTCCTTGGTTTCAGTGACAATCTATACAATGATTCTCAAATTTACATCTCTAATCACCTTCTCTTCCAAGTTCTATATATGTCCCTACTTAATATATCCACTTAGTTGTTTCAAAGACATCCTCAAATACATGCACAGCACTGAACTCATGATCCTTTCTGGTCTGATTGGCTGTTCCCCGAATGTCAATAAATGGCACAACCCATACATTCAGAAAACTAAAGAGTCCTTGCAGTCTCCCTCACCCTTAGGTGCATAGGCCATCTATCACCAAATTCTGTTCATTTTATCTACCAAATCTGACAGCTTTTCTCTAGATCAGTGATTCTCCACATGTGGTCTCCAAACCAGCAACATTAATATCTCCAGGGAACTGGTCAGAAATGCACATTCTCAGGCCCCAACCCAGGCCTAATCAAGGGGACCCAGATATCTGCATTTTTTTTAAATTAATTAATTAATTAATTAATTTTTGGCTGTGTTGGGCCTTCGTTTCTGTGCAAGGGCTTCCTCTAGTTGTGGCGAGCGGGGGCCACTCTTCATCGCGGTGTGCGGGCCTCTCACTGTCGCGGCCTCTCTTGCTGCGGAGCACAGGCTCCAGACGCACAGGCTCAGTAGTTGTGGCTCACAGGCCTAGTTGCTCCGTGGTATGTGGGATCTTCCCAGACCAGAGCTCAAACCCGTGTCCCCTGCATTGGCAGGCAGATTCTCAACCACTGCGCCACCAGGGAAGCCCAGATATCTGCATTTTAACAAGTCCTCCAGGAACTGGAAGTCCAGTACAGTTTGAGAATCACTGCTCTATAGCTACAGGGTCCCTGCTACTGCCATAAACCTATCTCATCATTACTTATCTGGGCTACAGGAGTAGCTTTGCAGTTGTTCTTCCCCACATCCATTAAAGCTGCTTTCTACATTAAATCTCAGCCCTGGCATCCATTATCATCTACAGGAATCTACTCTAAACCAACTAAATCCAAATCACTGGGGGTGGGGCCCAGGCTTCGGTATTGTGTAAAAGCTTCACTTTGAAAGCCAAGACTGAGAACCACTACTGAACTCAATTGTACTCTGAAGCCAGACTGATTTTTTTAAACTACAAATCTAGTCTTGCAATTCCCCTGCTTAAAACCAGCCAGGATCAAGCCCACATTCCCAACACCTATGAGACAGGCAAGTGCTCTGGCCCCTACATTTGCCACACACTCCTCTAGTCTTCTACCATTCCGGTGTTCAATCCATTGTAGGCTCCATGCTTCCCCTTGCTTTAGAGTTTTGCATATGCCGCTTGCTCTCTTGGCCTAGATGTTCCTGTCTTACCCCTTTTGCCTAGTAATCCTCACTCTTCCTGGAGATCTCAGTTCCATCTCCCCTTCCCCAGGGAAGTCTTTCCCAACCCTCTTTGTCATGGGAAGGGTAGGAGGGGGAGGATCCATATACCCCAGTTGCCCAGGAAGTCCCGATTTATGGACTCATGGCTTGTGGATTTACTAATTTATAATTTTATATTTATTTGTGATCATTTGATTCATGTCCATCTTCCTCACTGGATCATAAACCGTAAGAGACTGACACACAGGATGCACTAACAAATATTAGTGTTCCCAATTATATAAGGGGAAACTGAGTCTGCAGAGCTTAATCATCTTGCCCAGATCACACAGCAGGTAAATGGCGTGGCTGGAATTTGAACCGAGGTCAGGGATTTTCCAGCATCATAACAATGAAACTGTGTTTTCAGAGAGATTGCCACAGCCTGATTCAGTGCCTGAGTATCCACAGTGGCCCCGGATTGAGCTTTGCTTGATTCTTATTAGAATTGAGCTCAGCTTGAAAGCTACACAGTTATTTCCTTTCCATTGAAATTGTAATCTGCTCCAAGGAAATGAAGCTTATGGGTCTCAGGGTATAAAGGGCAAATATGTGGGAGAAGCCAGAGATCAAACAGTCAAGTACACTTGTTATAGAATTTTTCATGAGTTGAATTCAAATGCCATCAGTGGAGCAACTCCCCCTTGGATTTAAAAGAACAAGAACAAAGGATGAGGGGAAAGGCAGCTGTCAGTGCATAAACAGAAGGCAGATGGAATGGTCCAGGCCTAGGAATGTGGAATAGATGCAGCCAAGGGCTGGGACAAGGGTCACAAGAAAAGCCAATGCAGTAGAAGCTAAGAAGCTGCTTCTTCCTCAGTGAAAAATACAGGGGGGAACATTCGATTCCCTGTAGTTCATCAGTGGGTCCCCTCCAACTGTCCTTCATGTACCAACATGGGGCCCCTCCACCATGTACCAACTGTCCTTCCTCTTTCTGTAATAGTGAGTTGTAACTCTAAGAGGTCACCTTGCTTCATTGATTCTCACTTTTCTCATATGCAAAATGAGGAAACTCAACTTAGATGACCTTGAAAGATGCTCTCTGCTCTACAATTCTGCGGTTCTATGACCCACAGCCAACGCTGTTAGGATTTACTCTGAAAAGACAGGAAAACACATGGATATTGGTAATAATCCCCTTCTCAAAATCAGAAAAAGGATGGTCCATGTATGCTATTCCTCAACCCCTATTGCATCTGATTCCTGAAGAAAGTGTTTCAGGTCAAGTCCAGCCTGCTTTAAAGTCAAAATTGAACCATGAAGTTCATAGCAAAATGAATCCAAAGCAGAATGAGTACCACTAGTCTACTAAATCCCAAAATTGAGGTAAACTAAACTATTATTATGAACTAAACTATTATTATTATTAAAGAAAAACAAACATTTAACAGAAAAATTAGGTGATGCTTTTATAAAATTTCATTTGTTTGCATTAGAATGAATCAGGTATAATTTTAGACAATTAAATCAGAATAAACCCAGATTGCACTTCACATTAGTGAAACAGTGCACTTGATATATATTTTATAATTGGATCAAAACATTTTTATAAGGCTTATGTCAGCACTAGGAGTGAGTAGCTAGGAGGCAGGACCACCTACAAAACTGAGAATAATTCAGATATGATGTGCTTTTGTCCAGAATGCTCATTCCCCAAACTCCATCTAAAGAAATCTTGCCATTTCTTCAACCCTGTCACTGACCTGAGAAACAGTTTTAAAACATAGCCCCCAGATTCTCTGACCTTCCTCCTACTGAAACATGAGGTCTATGTCCCCTCCCCTTAAATTTGGGCTCTGTAACTCCTCAATAAAGAGAATACGGTAGAAGTGATGCTGTGCCAGTTTCCAGACGCAGGCTTTAAGAAACTGGCAGCATTTACTTTCTGCCTTGGAACCCAGCCACCAGGTTGTGAGGAAGCCAAACAGCCACATGTAGAGGCCATGTGTAGGTGGTCCAGCTGACAGTCACAGCTGAGGTCTCAGTCTAGCCGGTATCAACTGCCAGACATATAAGCGATCAAGCTTTCAGATGATTCTGGCTCCCAGTTTTCGAGCTGCCCCAGCTGATGCCACATGGTGTAGAGATGGGCTGTTCCCTTCCAGACCTAACCAAATTTCAGCTTCATGAGCTAATTAAATGCCTGTTGTTGTCCTCGGCCCCTAAGTTTGGGGTGGTTTGTTATGCAGCAGAAGACTTGCCTAAATCCCCGCACCACTGCCACAACCGCTACTACCATCAGTACAAAAGTCATGAGGGCAGTTCAAAACAATTCCCATTCTTTCCTCTTTCTGGGTACAAGACAAAAATGCACTTCCCACCTGCTGTGAATTTAGGCTTGGTCATATGATAGATAACGGCCAATGGAACGCGATTGGAAAGGACACGTGCCAATTCTGAGCAGAAGTTTAAAACTCTCCTGTGCCATCCACTAAGTTCCTTTCTCCTGTCACAGTGATGGTGGAAGCCCACACAGACTCCATCAGCCAGACTCCCTGGTGGAACTACAATGAGCAGGGCTGCAATCCAACCCAGACTGGACATACAGCATGAGGGAGATACCATTATTTGCCGAGTTAAGCCACTGAGGTTTTGTAAAGTTATTTGTTACCACAGCATATGACCAGGTTTCTCAATGGCAGCACTACTAATATTTTGGGCTAGATAATCCTTTGTCCTGTGCATTGTAGGATGTTCAGCAGCATCCCTGGCCTTCATCCACTAGACGCCAGTAGCACCACAACTCCCAGTTGAGACAACCAAAAATGTCTCCAAACTTTACCAAAGATCCCTTAGAGGGCCCCAGGTGAGAAACACTGACTTAGACGGCTCCACCTGATGCAACTGCCACCATGCAGAATGGCTTCCTCTTCACTCTTTGAAAGCCCTTCATAGATTCTCTTCCATAGCACTCATATCATTTGCCACATCAACTTATAATTACTTCCTTGGACTCTGCCACCCTGAAGACTGTGAGAGCAGGTGGAAAAGTAGGGCAGGTACAATGATCTACCTAGAGCTTGAGTTTTCTGTTAGTGATATACCAAGTGAGGTGTCTGGAACTCATAGTCTCTCCCAGCAAGGTTACCCAGTTCAGGGACCACCACAAAAGGTTGTGCCGTGTGCAGACTGCACAACAGTACCTAACCTCAGAGATAAGCCATGGATGAGATCCATCCCACTCTGCTTGCTATGCTATCTCCATACAGAAGGAAGAAATCTTTCTCATTCATCTGTCTGAAGAAGAACCTTTTACAAAACTTCATACTAAGGCCACAGAAGATCTGACCCAGGTTGTGGAGGAATCTGGGATACATCCACATAGAACAGGACTAGAAAGTCAAAGCTTTCCTGCCTGATGTTGATACAGTGATTCCCTTTGTCCTGAATCTTGGAAAGAGATGGAAAGCTAGTTGAGGCCACTGGACAAGAGTAAGCAAAGAAAAACTCAAGTTAAGACTGACTAGTTTGAAAAGAAACAATGAAAAGTTAAGTCTCCTTCCTACTCTTGACCCTTAATATTTCCTTCTAGGCCAGCCACTGTCAATTAGTCTCTGTCATTAGTGGCATTCCAGAGGAACACTAGGCATACACATGTGATACATATATACAGGACTCCATCTCTTTTTAAAACACATATGTTAGCATACTTTATACATTGTTCTGCATCTTCCTTTTTAACTTAAATATGTATCTTAGTGTGCTATCATTACATGCCTCATTATTTTAAATGCACATATTTAATTTTATGGATAGACATACTTTAATCAGTTCCTGGTTGATGGGCATTTAAGTTGTCTCCAAGCTTTTACTATTACAATCATTGACTAAATAAATAACTTGGTACAAAAAAATAAATTAAAATAAAATAAGACAGTCTAGTTTGTATCAGGCAAACTTTAGCAGGATTCCCTAAAATTGGTTATTTATCTGAATCAAATTGGCATCTCCATTAAATGACCCAAAATCCCCAAGCATTAATGTGTGGGCCTGTGGAACTCTCTAATCTATGTAAATTAAGCACCAATTAGAATGGTTTATTACAGTTTCCATATAAAACACTAGCTAAACTGTATACATTAGTGCATGTGGAAATCGGCCCTTGTGTAAATTGTTTCCGAAAGCACCCAGCCAGTAGGAATCACTGCAATTGCTGTTTATGAAATTTCCCTCTGATTCTGCTTAGGCAACTCTTCTTGATGTTATAAATTAGCTACCAAAGTCAAACAGTTCAGGTGGTGACATGGTCAGTGGAATCTAACATCAATATATGGGCAAGACCCAGGATACACGATTTCTCCTACCCGCCCACCTGGGCCCCAACCCACCTCCCCATCCCTGCACAACACACATCATAAGCTTGATGGCTTAATTGTACCAAACTGTGTTCCTGTCAAATTGCCACCATGTTCTACTTTGACAGAAGAACAATCTGACCCAATAACTTTTCCACTGACATTTTTCCCAAGGAGAAGTTTCCATATGTCATAGTCTCTTCACCCTTCTCTATTTTGGTCAGTTCCAATCCAGAGAAACTCTTTATCTTGAGGACTTCCATGTGCTCTTTATTCTCATGTGCTCTCTCCAACTTAGGAAAATACAGTTAATCCCTGTCATCATTTTTTCCTTCCCTTTTCTTCTTGTATTGTCCTCTCCTTTCCTCTTTTGCTTCCTCTCTTCATTATGACTGTCAACTCAGAAATAGCCCCAGTTATGATTGATAGGCATTAGAGAGGTCCTAATGATATTCCTCTATCAAGAAAAAGGAGAAACACAATTTTTAAACTGAACTGCATATGATAAGGACTAGTGTAGTGAAATTCCCAGAAGTTCTCTTTAAAAAACTCTACCCACCTCTACATAAACCCGTTTTCCTCAAGAAGCAGTATTAATGATAATCTGTTGCTCATTAATAATGTTCTGTAACAACATTGTTTTGTCATTTCTCCCTACTATTTAGCGACATTATGCATTCTTCATACAGCCTCCTTGGCTTGAAATGACCTCAGTTTTTTGCCTTTGAAAAAACCTCTATCTTTTAAGCCCTTGAAGAATAAATTGTTCCTTTCCCTGTACCCTTATATCAAAAAAGTTTATTGCTATTCAACACCTATTTTATTTAGTCTTGCATAATTTGTATTTGTCTCTCCTTCTAGAGCCTCCAAAGGCCCTTGAGAGACTGAACTCTGTTAATACTTAGAAACCTCCCTGCCAGGAGCACATCTGTCCGGCACATGGTAAATGCACATGAAATGTATACTGAAAATGATATGGGCTTCTGAGGGTTGAACTGTGAATCTAAAGATCATTCATAAAGTCATCTCCCTGCAAAAACTGAATTATTTTTAAACAACTGACTGGTTTATTTATAGCCTACTTTATAATAATTTCAGATAGCCTATAGATACTTTTATAATTTTTTTATAATGGCATGTTTTGTCAACCAGAGTCAAGACTGAAAATCAATATCAAGAGCCCCGCTATGTGGGCCATAGGACCTTACATAGCCATAAAATTTGGGCTGCAAGTTTGGCTCTGCGCTTCTCGGCAGCCAAAGCACAAAGGAAAATATGTTCAATTACATGGGTCTCACTGTCTAGAAGGAGAAAACATGCCATTACTTGAGGAGAGCAAAATTTTCCTGGCACTTAGTTCTGAAACAAAAGCTCTTGTATAAGATTTCTCATAGGGGATATTGAGTAGGCAAACAATTGACTCTTAATTGGAATTTTGATGCATAATTTGTTCTTAGGACTGCTAATGAAGAGTCATGTGGCAAGAGGCAGAGCCAAAGGGGTTAAAGTAGTGAAGTTAATTCATCTGCTCTTAAATAACAAAGATTATTGGAACATATCTAATAAATAAAACTCATTCAATACCTAATATAGAATCCTAGAAGTGTAAAAATTATTTTGTTGTTGTTATTGGTTTTGTTTGTCTGTCATTAACAATGAAGACATTTATGTTTCTGCTTTGTGGAAATTTTGAACAGGGAATTAGAGATTATTGACTCAATATTTCTGAGGTTTAGCATGAGGTTTAACAAGTAAAACATTGAAAAAGCATATTGAACAATTTACATTTAATCATTACTCCATGGAGACTGTTAAAACAGAAATAAATTTAAATAATTTCTCCTCAAAAAATCAAATATGAAAAATTCAAGATTTTCAAAATCAAGGATTTTATTAAATTTTCTTTTCCCCCATACATCAAGGTAGCAATTCTAGAAAATCAAGATTCTATGTAGCAAATTAGCACACAACTAAAGAAGGCAGAGGCCAAAAAGAAGGGGAGAAAGAGGGATTTAAAAAGGTTAATCAACCTCTATGGAAACTTCCAAGGGGGCTATTTGGGTCTTACTGTCAGAAGCAGATCAGCTCTTGGATATTAACTAAATCCCCAGTTAATATACAGTCTGCCTATCCAAGCCAAGCTCAATTGTGCTTTAAATTTCATTTTAAACATTTAAAAAAGAAAAAAAAGTAAATAAGCTATATAGCCAGGACATTTAATCATAGCACAATTTTCTAAATGTATTATTCTTGCAGTTTGCCAACTTTTACAAATCCTTACATGTTTATTGTTAAGTATAAGATGCCATCATTCCCTCTAAAGTTATTCAACATGAAAATTGATAGCATTGTTAATTCTATTTTCTGCCAATTATCTTCAAAATATTCTCTTGAACCCAAGGAAAAAAAAGTCAGACTTATTTACAGTGCTGTGGAGCATAAGAATGTGAAATGTGGAGTGCTTACCCCCAAAATAGTTTACTAGTAAAAAAACCCAAACTTTTGAGTCACTCCCCATTATTGAGTTTTATAGAGTTCTATGATCAGGAAAAACAGTGGCAATGAGAAGGCAAATAAACTGCTAAGCAAAATATATCAAAAATATATTGAAATGTGAGCAGAATTTGAAATTGAGCACTGGTGCTTCTTGCAAGGTCACTGTACAGTAAAACTATAATTCTTCTTTTAGTAATTAAGCTGATCCAAGATTACTCATGGCTAGGAGCTCTAACCCAGTGAGGAAACATTTAGAAAGAAAAAAGAAAGATATAAATGCATACAATGACTCTTGATATACCAACTGCAATTCCAATTAGGATACAATCCCACAAGCAAGCCATTGAACACAATAACATGACCATTACAGATGGCCAGGGATATAACCTAATATTTATTCATGGAATATTCTTGTGAAAGGTGGCATTGAAGAAACAATCTGGAAGCTAAATGCAACTAAAGAAAAATAACTAAATAATTTAGCGTAGGGTTAAACTAAACTAAGTTTCCCCTGTCAACTTTCTATTTCCTCTTATTCTACGTAATGATGAGGCATCACAGATATAACTAGTGGTTACCAGTGGGAAGAGAGAAGGGGGGACGGGCAAGATAGGGGTATGGGATTAAGAGGTACAAACTACTATGTATAAAATAGATAAGCAGCAAGGATATATTGTAGAGCACAGGGAAATACAGCCATTGTTTTGTAATAACTTTAAATGGAGTCTAATCTATAAAAATACTGAATCACTATATTGTACACATGAAACTAATATAATATTAGCTCACTTACAATCAACTATGCTTCAATATAAATAAATAAATAACAATGATGTATCAACCATCCAAAGAAACTATGTATTTTGAACTCCAAAATGCTAATCTTTCACTAATCATTATATATTATTTATGAGGCTAAAGATATTAGAATAAATTCCTTTTTCAAATATATTCCAAATAGCATAAAAATTCTTTTGAAGTTAGGATCAAACTGTTTGTCTAGAGCAATCAGACTTTTGCCAAGCAACTTGGACTTTCTGCACGTGTAGACAGAGGCAGAGTCACCAAGAGGTGTTTCCCACCCTGAAACCTCTGACTAAGGGCAGAGTAGCATGGAAGCACTTCTGGTTTGATTTGGACATCATCCAACCCTGAATGAGATTATAGTTTTGAGGAGGTGCCATGTTATCAGCAGATCCATGTTCAAAACTCTCCCCACCACTGCTTCACTTGGAAGAGACACAGTTCAATGCTAAATGAAACTTTCCAAGGCCACTGGATATTTGCAATTCTTTGTCTGGGAACCCGAACTTGAAGTAGACCACGAGTAGGGATTTCCCAGCTGCAGTGTATAGACATTAATAAGGCACCTAGCTGGTATGATCAAACTTAATTCTTTGTGCATGGCATGTGCCCATGGGTACATGTGCACCCCCAAGTTTAGAAAAGAGAGTTGGAAGTCAGTGTCTTCAATGTCTTAAAATGTTCAAGGGAAGATACTGAGAGACTGAGGCAAGAGAGGGCAAAACCTGAAGCCAGGTTGGAGCCCCGTGTTTGCTCAGTCAGATACCACAAATGTTGTAAAGGAAATGAGAAGGGTGTGCATAATAAAACTGCTGGTTGAGAAAGATATGAGTGAGGCTGCGCAGTAAGCTGATAGTGGTGTTACTGGGAAAGAAATAAGGCAATTCTTCTGAGGCAACAAATGAAGAAAAAGAGACAAGATAAAAGAGTGGGGAAATACATGGTACTCTAGATTGGTCTTTCTTAAATTTAGGGTACATCAAAATCACTTGAGGGGCTTGATAAAATACAGATTTCTGGTCCCCACATCCAAAGAAACTGATTCAGTAGGTCTGAGATGGCACCCAGGTTATTTGCATTTCTAGCAAGATCCCAAGGCATGCTGATTCTGCTGGTCCAGGGACCACTCTCTTTAAGTGGTAAGGCTGTAGATGCTGACAGATCAGAGTCTGAACCCCTGCCCTGCCATTTCCTAATTGTGCACCTTTGGGAAAATTACCCAGACTCTCTGAATCTTGGTTTCCTCATCCTTAAAATAAAGATGATGATATATACTCGATAAGAGTATTGTGAAATATGAAACAACATATTTAAAGCACCTGGGACATAGGAGAAACTTTACAAATACTTCCATCATTATCCCTTCTGAGGGCAGAGGAAGGGGAAATGGAATCATGACCCAGGAGGGGCTCCAGGAAAAAAAAGACAGGGGGCTATGTGCCCAGAACCTAGAGTAGTGTTCCTCAATCCTGTGTGGGCATCAGAATCCACTGGGGTGTCTTTTAGAAGTGGAGATTCTGGGGCTTCATCCTTGAGACAAAAGATTGAGCGTTGTCGGCAGAACTGGCGTGGAGACTGGGGGATTCTGAGGCCAGCCAGAGTTGAGCGCAGGGACATATAGAAATGTGAGTCTGAGATTTCCAAGGCAGAGTCCTGGACAGCAGAGACCAAGCAGGTGACACAGGGAACTGGGAAGACAAAGTTGTAAATTTGAGAGCAGTAATGCGTTAGTAGAAACCAGAGAAAGCAACTTGCAGAGAAGAAAGGGGAGTGGTAAAAGGATCAGTATAAGTATGTGCTTAGGTTACCAGAATTTGACTTGAACTTTAAAGAAGGCAAATGAACAGATGATAAATAAGGTCTAAATATATGCGTGGTTAAAATCCCTCACTCTGGAGAAAGGTTCAGCTCTGTAATCAAATGGATTATGTTGATTTTTCAAAGTGAACATGATAGAGCAAAGTATAAAGGAACAGGGAGAATTCCAGAAGCCCTGGATCCTCAAACAGGAGTCCCCAGTTCGGTCTACTCTCCTCAGATCAATTTCATTGGTGGAAAGTGGAAAATTGTCCACCAACCAACAGGAACTATGAGGTTAGTTTTCTATTCTGGGATGCCTCACTCATTCCATTCCTTCCCTAGGCCCTCGGGCACCACTAAAGTGTTTCTCAGAATGCTAGGCTTAGAGAAAGACTGCGGGTGATGTGGTTTCAATGATAAATATGAAAACTGACATGTATTATAACCCATCCTTGACTATGCCCAAGGCACAGTAGTATATTTAATACTTCAAGAAAGTTCCCTCATTGGACATCCTTATTTCAATAAATTGATTAGTAGCATCCCTCCTGTCAGTAACTCCAGGGAACACAGGGTAGGAAACACTGCCCTGTGGCAAAGTCTGTACTTGCCACACCCTCTGCTTGCCCCACTGCCAAGATCTGGAACTGAAAGCTGCACTGTCTAAATGCAAAGTTGTTCAGACTCCAAAACACTTCCTGTTTGAAAGAAAACTTCTCTTGGCTTTCAGATTCACCGCTGTGAAGGAGGGATAAGAGCATCGCTTGTTTGTCCGTTGCCTTTTGTCATTGGACAGATTAATAAGCAGGTATACATTTAATAACATGAACACACCTGCATGGGATTCTCCACCCCCCAGTAGAAAGATACACACACATATAACACACACGCACATTCACAATGGGAGCAGGGTAGAGAGAAATTATTAGTGTTAAAGAAAAAATGACATAGTCAAAGTCCTTGAGAAAGAAAACAAAATTGCAAGAAGTGAAGATGAAAACACAGCATGCTGGCTGGGTGTAGGCCCATAATGCAGTTGGCTTGTTTTCCAGCAAGCTAATACTCCTCTCCCTTGAATCTCCAGCTTGTAAATATATTTATAGCTACTCAGACATAATATGCCAGATACTGAAAAAATCCACTTAGTCATTGTTCCTGGTGAACCAGTTTTGCAAGAGTTAACCTAATCTCTTGCATAAAGCTGAAAAGAGTTTGTCCAAAGCTTTAGCAAGAGTCATGCTCCTTGCCTAAAGGTTAGCTGATCTCAATCAGGCTGCAACAGAAACTAAGCCATTATTTACTTACAGAGTGAACTGTTTTTATCTGACTGGAAATGGAGGCATTATGGGGTGTTCTGGCCAGAACCTGTGTTAATTGATGCTTCTCCCTGTTATGCAGTCAGAGTGAGTACCCCGAGAACTGGCTTCCTGTTCCTCTGTTTCACCCATCCTTGGAGCCCAAGCACAACAGTCTGCTAAATTGGGCATTTCTAAATCAGTTGTGCCAGCTAGTCTTGTCAATTATCGGAGTGATTAAAGAATTTTAAAGCAATTAATCTAAATGTTGCTCCCTTAGGTGGTGAGCCGCCTGAGGGCAGGAGCAATAGCAGCTCCAGAATTTCTAAGAGGAGGAGAAAGCGGCAGAGATGTTACTAGAAAAGGAGCAGTTGGAGGCTGTACCCACGGGACTTGACCTGAAACAATGATTGCACAGTAAACACATTATTTAACCTTAGATTATAATTTTGATAAGTTGCCCATATAACAGTGGAGAGTGTTCCAGGAAATAGAAGTTGGGGATGCAGGAAGGGGCTAGGCAAAGCCCATCAAATCATCCCTTGGTGCTGGGGAGGAAACAGAACTGATTCACTCTGACACCCCAGCTCTTAGCGTGGTAATTGGCAAAAGCACAAGTT
Organism: Balaenoptera physalus; assembly: GCF_965194825.1. Taxonomy (NCBI): domain Eukaryota; kingdom Metazoa; phylum Chordata; class Mammalia; order Artiodactyla; family Balaenopteridae; genus Balaenoptera; species Balaenoptera physalus. The sequence continues at coordinate 47,097,853 of NC_138886.1, forward strand.
TGGTACACACTTGTTGATGCAAAGGGGCACTGATCATTTGAAGGACAGGAGGAAGGAATGATCAGAGAAGATAGAGGAGGGAAGGGAAAGAACAGAAGGAAGAGGGTCTAGAGAAAGAGGTCATAAAGGAAAGAGAAAGGGAAGGGAGAGGAGGAGCAAGAGGAGAAAAGGAAATGAGAAGAGAGAAAGGAAAGAAAAGACCATGACACATTTGGCACAGAAGCTGAGATTATCCAAGATACCTATTGGCCTCCTCAGAAGTCAAGTGTATTTTTCCCCTCTCGGCCAACTATATTACAGTTGTCAGAGCTTACCATATCACAGTTCTTGCTCTAGGAAGTTGGATTTTTTCATCTGAGCTGCTTTCTAGAAGTAATTTCATACAGTTTACTTTGACGTCTTAATGGAGATTCTGCCACAGGGCTCCTGCCCAAGTAGTGCCATCTCTTTAGGCACAAAGGAAGCCTGCTTTCCACTGACTTTACCACCGAAAACATTCTCCTGGGTATCTTCACCTAACAAGTTCTTCCTATACTTCTGAACACTTGTTTGGCTGTTGGGAAGATACATGTGAGCCCAGTTTTAATCACCCCAGCCCCCTTACCTGACTCAGAGATACCAATCAGAAACTAATTCTTGACAGCTCTGTCATTTCCAGTCCAGAGAAGAAAAATGTCACAAGTCCCGGATTGTGAAGTACCAAGATGAGCAATATAGAGCAGAGCAGAGAGAGAGAGACCAGAGCAAGGATCCACAGCCACCCTGAAGGCTGTGACCCCACACCCTTCTGGTATAAGCCTCCCTTGTTTCAGTTAGTGTTGCCTTCTGGGCAAAATGGGCCAATAAAAGGCAAACCATCTGTGCATGTACTTCTCTCAGATGTCCACTTCTCTCAGATGTTTCAGTTAGTGTTACCTTCTGGGAAGCTCAGAATATTGTCATTGTTCCCAATTCTTGTTCCAGACATTTGCAAATTTAAGAACATGGTATTCAGTTTTCAAACCTCATCTACTACTGTGGAATAATAATACAAATGAGACAATACATGTAAACCTACTGTATAAATGTAGTATTATTTATCTCCTTTTAAGCAGAGTGATGGAGGTAAAAGGGAGGTCAGGGTGGGGCCTGGGAGGGAAAGCCTGGCCAAAAGAAGTATAAGAGCCTCATGACAGTTGGCAGCTGAGTCCCCACACCCAACCCTAGCCACTAAAATCATCCCACAGGTACATGGGGGCATGGTGCTAGGTCTGGGAAATCAGACAGACGGCACTGGCCCTGCCTTTCTAGGAGTCTAAGCTTGATGATGGAGACAGGTAAGTGAACAGTTACAATGAGTAAGTAACTCCAACAGTGGGAGCGAATACAGTGTGATGGTTAATTTTATATGTCAACTTGACTGGACTAAGAGACGCCAAGACAGCTGGTAAGGCATTATTTCTGGGTGTTCTGTAAGGGTGTTTCCAGATCAGATTAGCATTTCAATCAGTAGACTGAGTAAAGGACTGCCTTTACTAATACAGGTGGGCATCATCCAGCCTGTTGACAGCCTCAGTAGAACAAAAAAATGGAAGGGTGAAATTGCTCTCTTTGCTTGAGCTGCGACATCCGTCTTCTGCCCTCACACGCTGGCTCCCCTGGTTCTCAGGCCTTCAGACTCTGACTGAATTACACCACTGGCTTCCCTGATTCTTCACCTTGCAAAGAGCAGATCAGGACTTCTTGGCCTCCTTAATTGTGTGAGCCAATTCTTATAATAACTCTCTTCTTATATATATTTCTACATGCCCTATTGTTTCTGTTTCTCTGGAAAACCCTGACTAACACACAGGGAGATGTGAGAGCACTTGGGGACTCCAGAAAGAGTGCGCAGAGAATACTTCTTGGAGGAGTTGACTTATAAAGTTTCACCTTTGGCATGCATCATACTTCTTATAACCCCTATTGCAGAGCAAGGACAGGTATAGGAAATGACAAGGAAATAACCATTAACCACCTTAAATTAACTTGGCACCCTATATCGGTCTGGGCTTCCTCTGGTTAGCAGGTGGCCTTTTACAACCTCCCTGTGGATGGATAAGGTTTCCAGTCGAGTTTCAAAACTGATTCCATATTATTGGAGAAAAGAGTGATATGAAATGCGTTTTGTAAAAGGAAACATTCTTTGAAATCGGATCATCAACTCAATCTGGCTTGACTGGGACTGTGGCAAAGGAAAATTTTCGGCTGGAGAAGTGTACAGTCTCTGTAAAGGGAGCAGTCTCTGCAGCATACTCACATCTTTGTTTTGCATCCCTGGTATCATTATAGCAGTTCTTGAATCATGGGGTCAGTCAGGATGGCCACCCACGCTGGAGCACCCAGTGGTTTGGACACCCCATTAAACAAAGGTCACTCAGCACACTCCCCTATCTATGTTCCTTAACCATCTGTACTGGAGGAGATTCTGCTCACAGATCTTCCTGTTTTCTTTTACTAGTCCCAATCCTGCCATCTCAAAAATGCTTTGTTTCCAAGGAACACCCATGTGGAGCACAGAGCATGGTTACAGCCTGATCAAAACAGAAAAAAAAAGACAGAAAAAGGGAGACATTCTGAAAAGTAAACATTTGACATAAATACCACCAAAATGTTGCAGAAACAGAAATCTTAATTAAAGAGTATGGAGTGAGTGAGATTTTTTTTCTGAGAGTGATTTAGGATCATTATAAACCATACAAAGGAGAACAAGCCCTGCCACTTTGAGAAACTATTACCTGCTTCCTTAATGGCTTAAAGTGAGGTATATTCTCTTCCAAGGCCCACACGCAGGACTGAATCACTGTGGTGGGTAGGAAATGCTAGCACAGCATGCCAGTGTCATCATGTTCTCTGAGACCATTCATGAGTGGTGGATTTTGAGGCTGCACATTCATTCTACCTTCTCTTCTTCTAAAGCTCCTATTTACAGAAGGACACACTGCTCATCTGCCTACATCACCGTTCTTTATTCTGAATTAGCCTTCATTTTCTTCAATTTACAGTCAAACAGATATGAAATTTAAAATTCTGGGTGTAGGGGGTGAAGATGGAAAGGATGTCCCTAAAGTGAAATATCTGAGGGAGAGAACAGTTGGATGGGCTGTGACTAGACACATATAAAGTGGGCAAAGTATATGAATACAAAATTCATCAGGGAGAAATTTCAAATGGCTAATAAACACGTGGGGAGAAAATGTTCAACCTTAATAGTTATTATGGAAAATGTCTATTTAAACGATGATGAGATACTGTATTAGTCTGGGTTCTCTAGAGAAACAGAACCGATAAGAGATGATAGATAGATAGATAGACAGACAGATATAGATATATTATAAAGAATTGGCTCATGCAATTATGGAGGCCAAAAAGTCCCAAGCTCTACAGTCAGCAACCTGGAGACCCAGGAGAACTGATGGTATGGTTTCAGTCTACGTCAGAGGCCCGAGAACCAGGAGAGTCAATGGTATAAGTTCTAGTCCAGGTCCTACTGTGAAGGCAAGAGAGGATCCTGGTCCCCACTCAAATATAGGCAGGAAGAGAGAAGTCTCCCTTCTTCTTCTTTTTTGTTCTATTCAGGCTTTCAGTGAGTTGGATGAGACCCATCCCCACTGGGGGAGGCAATTTACTCACTTTACCAATTCAAATGTTAATCTCATCCAGAAACACCTTCACAGACACAGGTAATATTTAAACAAATATCTGGGCACCCTAGAGCCCAGTCAAGTTGACACATAAAATTAACCATCACAGAATACCTTTTTGTAATCAACGTGATTGACAAAAATTTTAAGTCTAAAAACAACAAGCATTGGCAAGGAATGAAAGGAATCAAGAAAGTGCACAAAGGGCTGGTGGGAATGTAAACTGGTATCGCCCCTTTGGAAAGCCATCTGTCAATCTTTAGTAAAGCTGAGTATGGGCACCTCCCATAGTCAGACTTCTGTGAAAGTCTTTCATATTTATACAAGGAGAGATGTTCAAGGATACACTTTACAGCACTGATGATAATATGGTGTTATTCTCACTATATTATCAGAAAAGTGGAATTCTGTAACATAGACTAGATTTTAAAAAGTAAAATTAATCTACATGAAGCTACATGCTAAATCTCAAAAATATAATGTTGCATTTAAAGAAAGCAAATTGAAAAAGGATACACACAGTATGATACCATAAGTATAAACATTTAATGTAAATTATAATAAGAGAGAAAGAAAGAGGGGGGTGGAGGGAGGGAGGAAGGGAGAAGTGATAGCAATTGGGTGGTTTGGCTATATCTGAAATTCTACTTACAGAAAAGGTTTGGAAATGTGTTGATTTCTCTTAAATCTAAGTGCAGGGTATATAAGTATTATTTTGTTTCATTTACTTTTCTGTATATTTGAAATATTTCAAATTAAAAATGGAAGAAATGAATTAAAAGGCAGTATGATAGTAAGAGTCCACAAAATATAATGCATGATCAAATAAAAGAATATATGCTAAAAAAAAATCCAGAAGACTGTAGACCAAACTGTCAGTGTTAGTTTTCTGTGGGAGATTATTTCAGGGGTTTTATTCTGTACTTTCTACATTTTTCGTTTTGTTTGAACTTTTGCCACGATCATGGATTACCTCTGTAATGAAAACAACCAGCCAAAATGTTGAGAAGGGGTAGAGCAGGTAAAGACAAATGTAAAGAAACTTACATTTAGGTCTTTATTCAAAAAAAACACCCTTTGAGGGAAAAACCTACAACCAAGATTACTCTACCCAGCAAGGATCTCATTAAGATTCAACAGAGAAATTAAAACCTATACAGACAAGCAAAAGTTAAGAGAATTCAGCACCACAAAACCAGCTTTACAACAAATGCTAAAGGAACTTCTCTCGGCAGGAAAGACAAGAAGAGGAAAAGACCTACAATAACAAACCCAAAACAATTAAGAAAATGGTAATAGGAACATACATATCAATAATTACCTTAAATGTAAATGGATTAAATGCTCCAAACAAAAGACACAGACTGGCTGAATGGATACAAAAACAAGACCCGTATATATGCTGTCTACAAGAGACCTACTTCAGACCTAGGGACACATAGGTGTGTAAAAAATACAAACACATGGAGGCTAATACACTACTAAATAACCAAGAGATCACTGAAGAAATCAAACAGGAAATCAAAAAATACCTAGAAACAAATGACAATGAAAACACAACCACCAAAAATGTATGGCATGCAGCAAAAGCGGTTCTAAGAGGGAAGTTTATAGGAATACAATCCTACCTCAAGAAACAAGAAACATCTCAAATAAACAACCTCACCTTACACCTAAAGCAATCAGAGAAACAAGAACAACAACAAAAAAAACCCCAAAGTTAGCAGAAGGAAAGAAATCATAAAGATCAGATCAGAAATAAATGAAAAAGAAATGAAGGAAACAATGGCAAAGATCAATAAAACTAAAAGCTGGTTCTTTGAGAAGCTAAACAAAATTGATAAACCATTAGCCAGACTCATCAAGAAAAAGAGGGAGAAGACTCAAATCAATAGAATTAGAAATGAAAAAGGAGAAGTAACTGACACTTCAGAAATACAAAGGATCATAAGAGACTACTACATGCAACTATATGCCAATAAAATGGACAACCTGAAAGAAATGGACAAATTCTTGGAAAAGCACAACCTTCCAAGACTGCCAGGAAGAAATAGAAAATATAAACAGACCAATCACAAGCACTGAAATTGAAACTGTGATTAAAAATCTTCCAACAAACAAAAGCCCAGGACCAGATGGCTTCACAGGTGCATTCTATCGAACATTTAGAGAAGAGCTAACACCCATCCTTCTCAAACTCTTCCAAAATATAGCAGAGGGAGGAATGCTCCCAAACTCATTCTACGAGGTCACCATCACCCTGGTACCAAAACCAGACAAAGATGTCACAAAAAAAGAAAACTACAGGCCAATATCACTGATGAACATAGATGTAAAAATTCTCAACAAAAGCTAGCAAACAGAATCCCATAGCACATTAAAAGGGTCATACACCATGATCCAGTGGGGTTTATCCCAGGAACGCAAGGATTCTTCAATATATACAAATCAATCAAGGTGATACACCATATTAACAAACTGAAGGACAAAAACCATATGATCATCTCCATAGATACAGAAAAAGCTTCTGACAAAACTCAACACCCATTTATGATAAAAACTCTCCAGAAAGTGGGCATAGAGGGAACTTACCTCAACATAATAAAGGCCATATATGACAAACCCACAGCCAACATCATTCTCAATGGTGAAAAACTGAAACAATTTCCTCTAAGATCACGAACAAGAAAAGGGTGCCCACTCTCACCACTATTACAAAACATAGTTTTGGAAGTTTTAGCCACAACAATCAGAGAAGAAAAAGAAATAAAAGGAATCCAAATTAGAAAAGAAGAAGTAAAACTGTCACTGTTTGCAGTTGACATGATAACTGTACATACAGAATCCTAAAGATGCTACCAGAAAACTACTAGAGCTAATCAATGAATTTGGTAAAGTAACAGGATACAAAATTAATGCACAGAAATCTCTTGCATTCCTATACACTAACAATGAAACATCTGAAAGAGAAATTAAGGAAACACTCCCATTTACCATTGCAATAAAAGAATAAAATACCTAGGAATAAACTTACCTAAGGAGACAAAAGACCTGTGTGCAGAAAACTATAAGACACTGATGAAAGAAATCAAAGATGATACAAACAGTTGGAGAGGTATACCATGTTCTTGGATTGGAAGAATCAACATTGTGAAAATGACTATACTACCCAAAGCAATCTACAGATTCAATGCAATCCCTATCAAACTACCAATGGCATTTTTCACAGAACTAGAACAAAAAATTTCACAATTTGTATGGAAACACAAAAGACCCCAAATAGCCAAAGCAATCTTGAGAAAGAAAAACGGAGCTGGAGGATTAAGGCTCCCTGACTTCAGACTATACTATAAAGCTACAGTAATCAAGACAGCATGGTACTGGCACAAAAGCAGAAATATAGATCAATGGAACAGGATAGAAAGCCCAGAGATAAACACATGCACATATAGTTACCTTATCTTTGACAAAGGAGGCAAGAATATACAATGGAGAAAAGACAGCCTCTTCAATAAGTGGTGCTGGGAAAACTGGACAGCTACATGTAAAAGAATGAAATTAGAACACTCCCTAATACTATACTCAAAAATAAACTCAAAATGGATTAAAGACCTAAATGTAAGGCCAGACACTATAAAACTCTTAGAGGAAAACATAGGCAGAATACTCTATGACATCAATCACAGCAAGATCCTTTTTGACCCACCTCCTAGAGAAATGGAAATAAAAACAAAAATAAAAAAATGGGACCTAATGAAACTTAAAAGCTTTTGCACAGCAAAGGAAACCATAAACAAGACAAAAAGACAACCCTCAGAATGGGAGAAAATATTTGCAAACAAAGCAACTGACAACAGATTAATCTCTAAAATATACAAGGAGCTCATACAGCTCAATATCATAAAAAAAACAACCCAATCCAATAATGGGCAGAAGACCTAAATAGACATTTCTCCAAAGAAGATATACAGATTGCCAACAAACACATGAAAGGATGCTCAACATCACTAGTCAGTAGAGAAATGCAAATCAAAACCACAGTGAGGGGCTTCCCTGGTGGCGCAGTGATTAAGAATCCGCCTGCTGATGCAGGGGACATGGGTTTGAGCCCTGGTCCAGGAAGATCCCACATGCCGCGGAGCAACTAAGCCCGTGCACCACAACTACTGAGCCTGCGCTCTAGAGCCCGTGTGCCACAACTACTGAAGCCTGCATGCCTAGAGCCCGTGCTCTGCAACAAGAGAAGCTACCACAAGGAGAAGCCCACGCACTGCAACAAAGAGTAGCCTCCACTCCCCGCAAGTAGAGAAAGTGCACGCGCAGCAACAAAGACCCAACACAGACCAAAAATAAAATTTCTTTAATTAATTAATTAATTATTTATAAAAACCCACAATCACCTCACACTGGTCAGAATGGCCATCATTAAAAAATCTACAAACAATAAATGCTGGAGAGGGTGTGGAGAAAAGGGAACCCTCTTGCACTGTTGGTGGGAATGTATATTGATACAGCCACTATGGAGAACAGTATGGAGGTTCCCTAGAAAACTAAAAATAGAACTACCATACGACCCAGCAATCCCACTACTGGGCACATACCCTGAGAAAACCATAATTCAAAAAGAGACATGTACCACAATGTTCATTGCAGCACTATTTACAGGAGCCAGGACATGGAAGCAACCTCAGTGCCTATCGACAGATGAATGAATAAAGATGGTGTGGCACATATATACAATGGAATATTACTCAGCCATAAAAAGAAACTAAATTGAGTTATTTGTAGTGAGTTGGATGGACCTAGAGTTTGTCATACAGCGTGAAGTAAGTCAGAAAGAGAAAAACAAATACCCTATTCTAACACATATATATGGAATCTAAAAAAAAAAAAAAAGGTTCTGATGAACCTAGGGGTAGGACAGGAATAAAGATGCAGATGTAGATAATGGACTTGAGGACACGGGGTGGGGGAAGGTTAAGCTGGGACAAAGTGAGAGAGTGGCACGGACATATATACACTACCAATTGTAAAATAGATAGCTAGTGGGAAGCAGCTGCACAGCACAGGGAGATCAGCTTGGTGATTTGTGACCACCTAGAGGGGTGGGATAAGGAAGGTGGGAGGGAGGCACAAGAGGGAGGGGATATGAGGATATACGTATACATATAGCTGATTCACTTTGTTATACGGCAGAGACTAACACAGCATTGTAAAGCAATTATACTCCAATAAAGATGTAAAAAAAAAAGAAAAAGAAATTCTTAGCTTGAAAAAACAAAAAAAAAACCCTTTGAGCCCCACCCCTTGGTGTCATTTTTCAAAGAGTAGGCCAGAGGAAAAAAGGAATGCATTTATGTTCTTAGAAGCCAATAACTAGCTAAGCCCCAATTTTGCAATTATGCAACACCAGCTGCCATTTCTGAACATTCACAAAGAGCTAAAAAAAGGACTCATTATGTTCCTCTGAAATCTGCTCCTCATCCTGTATTCTCTGTCTAGATGAATGTTGCCACTAGTCTCACTAAGTCCTGTCCCAATGCCACCACCTTAGTTCAAGCTCTCTCATTGATTGGTTCTTTTTCCTGCTTCAGGCCTTAGCCTTTGCAATCCATCTAACAAACAGCACTCAGGGCAATCAACCTGAAGCATATTTGATCATATAAATCCCTTCCTCAATTCAATATCTCCACAAAGGTGTTCGTTTCTCATTACTGAGAAGATAAAATGCCAACTATTTAGCATGGCTTCAAAAGTCTGGAGCCCTTTATGAGCTAGCCCCTGTTTATCTCAGCAGACTGACCTCTTTCTATGCACATATCAGCCCTATAATCTCTCTGCAGTTACCTGTAGTTTCCTAGACTTCACTCTGTTTTACGTTGCTTCCTCTGCCCAAAATGCCCTGCCCCTATCCACCTGAAGAACAGTACATCTACTTTTTCAATAAGCTCAGCCCAGCACTTCCTTTATGAAGATTTTCCTGGTTCTTACCCATATATATTCAAACACACATACACATACACACACACACACATCCACTGACACTTTTTTCACTGCACTGTGCTCTTACTTTATGAATTTAATGATTTCCCAGTTCTCTCTGATATATTAAACAGAAGCTATTGGCTTCAATCATTTATTTTTTAGTTCATGTCTGTATTCTCAAATTACTTACTTTTTCTACAAGGGTCAATTTGGTGTGCGGGGGTGGGGATTGCCTTGTTCATGCAGTTGGTTTTCCACACGTGTCTGATTCTACTATTCAAATGACCTCTCATTTTCTAAAATTTTTTAAACTCTCCTATCTGCTGCTAAGGTCTCTTTCCTTTGCTTTATAGGTTTATTTCATTTTGTACATCTATACTTTTATTTCAGGGAGGTGTGGGGAAGCACAATTAGTAAATACAAATGTTTAGTCTGCCACCTTGGATCAGAAGGCTAGCCAACCATTTTAGAATCCACTGAGCTAACAGATACTGCATAATAATGACAAATGAACAAACAAATTTCTAAAGACCCAAAATATTTAAGAATGCAGGTTAAGAATATTGTACTTAAGCAATAATTATTTATAATAATTGCATTTTACAGTGTAAGCTTCTATGCCTGAAGCAATCCTCTTGCTTTATTTTGTTCTGATCATATCCATACTAGAATATGGCTCTAATCTACTTTCCATTTTAATTGGAAAGGGGAGAATTTAGACAGAGACAGAAGTATAAGAAACATGGTACTGTTTCTTGGAGTAGGAGTTCCTACCTCTGTTGTGTCAAGGAATATATTTTCTCCACAGATAAAGCTATGTGACTGAGTGTGGGTCAGAGGGGAACATGTTGAAGAGGGAAGTTCAGCTTGGGGGTTTGAGAAGAAGTGGAGGAGGATGCAGTAAATTTGAGAAAAGGAGCTGACCACAAAATCTAAACCATTTTTATCTGGGAGATCCTGAGCATTTCTCAGGATCCACAGAAAAATTCCCAAAGAAATAATGATCAGTATGAGCCCCATACCCTCTTATTCCCCCACCATCACCACCACTGCCAACTACTTACAGGTTTTCAATCCCAAATTCAATTTTCACAGGCCACAGATATGGAAATTTGGCCCAAGGGTAAATTTAATCTATGGAATAAAGCAGAATTTAGGACTGGGATGTCCCAGGAGAAAACAGTCAGTTTTTAGAGCTCCAAGATAAAGTCTTGATGAATGAAAGATTCAAGAGGCAGAATTATTTGTTTGAGGCAAAATAAGACTACACGAGTTCCTCAGCTGTCTTTAGCTGGAGAGCTATTTTATGGATAATGCTAAATAGCCGTTTATTTCCTCCACAGAAAGGAAAGAAGGATAAACTTCTTTTGAGTGTCAAATATCTGAAGCTGTTCTGGGGAAAAGGAGTTACAATGATGAACAAAGAAGACTCTATACTTGAGAAGTTTAAAGCCTAGTGGAGAATACAGACAGGAAAACAGGCTATCACAAGAAAGTGTGATAAATCCTATGATGAGGTGATCACAGGTGCTATGGGAACTTAAAGAGGAACATGTTTGCAGTGAGGAGTCAGGGAAATGTTCCCAGGGCAAGTGACATCTTCTCTGAAACCTAAAGGATTATCACATATTATTCAGGGAAAAGTTTACAGGGACTCCTCATGGGAAAGGGGAAGAGAATCTCATAGCAGAGAGAACAGCCTTGAGGATAGAGAAGAAAGTGCAACAAAGTCCTACTAGGAACTCATTGTGGCTGTGACACCTTCTGTGAGGTAGAGGGTGGTGAGGCCTGAGGCAGGAGAAATAAGCAGAAAAATCAGAAAGGGACTTATTCCCCCACACTCGATAGCTTGAACTGGACCATGAGGGAAAAGTGGAGGGCAATGAAAGGGTTTGAGACTGGGATGCCACAAGATCTGATCTGCATTTTAGATCTCTCTGGCTGTATTATGTGGAATGTAACAAGAGATGAAAATGGCTGAGTACCTGATGCTGGGAGCTCAGGTAGGATGCTGTGGCAGTAATCTCAGGAAAGAGGAGAGTGGTCCTAGACTAATAAAATAGTGGCATTAGATTAGAGGGAAGTAGATGGAATCAATTTGAAAGATATGTATGTGGCAGAATCATCATGGGTAGGGAGAAGAACCTAAAGCTAAATAAGCTTTTGCACCCAAGTCTAAGGACTCCAGAAGAGTCAGCTATTCACAGTGGGGCCTCCTTATGGGCTCCTCTTGTTTCTTGCCTGTTTCTCTTTCCTTCCCATTCTATCATTGTCAAGTGTTACCTTTCCATAAAGGGACTGTTCTTTTAGTATCAGTGGGCCACTCTCTATCCCCTCTCCAACCCAGAGCATTGGTCTCTCCTCTGCCCTTCCCACCTGCCCCCATCCTATACCCATCACAAAGCCTAAGCCATTCCTTATAGGATGGACTCCTGAGGACTTCCAAAGAAAAGATAGTGACAGCGCTTGACTCCTCAGGGCCTTCAGAAGAGTTGAGGGCAGATGAGGGAGTAGAGAAAGGATTTCTAAGCAACTGGTCTCTTTTCAGATCTCACCTCCAGTATGAGTCAGTCCCTTCTCTTGATTTATTCTACAGATGGTCCATCAGTCACTATCAAAATAAGTACATGTGTGTATATGCACACACACAAAATGCTTGAACACATACCCACCCCTCCAAAGGAAAAACATTAATTCTCAAAGATATAAAGTCCATAAAATGACAAGGCAGAAGCTAAACATTTTTTCTAACTCATAATTTGCAAGGCACCTCTCTTAGACAATGGATTCAGTGTTTTATTTTCTCCTCAGCTTTAAAATTGTGCATCTTCAGTTTTGGCAGGAATAAGAAAGATCCTGTTGCCGAGTTATGATACCTCTTCATGGTCACTTTCTAGAAACCCAAGCAGCCAGTCAAAGCTTTGAGATTACTTGTCCTGAAGACTTCATTAAATTCTTAGTCAAAGTTGCTCATCATCCTCTGTTTCTGCCTGAGATAAGGAAAAGTAGGTAGTTTTATTGTTTCAGATGCATCTAACTGTTGTGTTCTTCTAGCCAAATAATAGAAATTGCTTAGCAGCAGTGCAATATTATGGAAAGGACACTGGTTAAAGGAAGACCTTGCCTCAAAAGTGCTCACTAACAGCCTGATCCTGAGTAAATCTCTTAAATTCTCTGAGCCTTCGTTTTCTCATTAGTAAACAATGGGTAACGTGGCTTTGGGTTTTTTTCATTGTCAATTTATATTGCGTGCAAAAATATATGTGAAAGTAGCTGGTGTTCAAAAAAATATTGTATTTATTTTGGGTTAAAGTCAGAAATAATACCATTAACCTTTGCAAATGAAGATGTTGAAGCACAGAGCGTGGTAAGATTTGCCCATCCTACAAGGTGGCAGAGTCAGAAATAGATGCCAAGTCTCCTGATTTTTCAATGTTCTTTCCATTACACTTTTTGGAGTGAGCCTGGAGTGTATGTTTAAAGAGATGGAAGCCTTTCACTATAGAATCTATGCCCCAAGGACATGTTTCCCCTCCCCCAAATGTCTAGGTTAATACCAGTTCTTTTCAATGTCCATGAGGTTTCGGCTTGGATGGAAAAGTTTTTTTCCAGCACCACCTATCCTATTATCTTGTTTTGAAAGGGTAATCTGTCAGGCACATCAAACATTAAAACAGGAGGAACATTCTGAGGTTTGTAGTGTGTATATTTTTCTCACCGATTAAATCTTCACTTCTCAGCTATCAGACAAAAGGGAGGAAAAACTGTTCCTCTCCTCCCCTAAAAGGAGAAAAGCTTTTAAAACAGTTGGCAGAATCCACTATTCAAAATGGAAAAATAAAATTTTCAAGCAACATCAGATGAGAAAGGCAAAAGAACACGTGTTCGGGATAAAGTTTGTTTTCTCTTGGGCTAAAATATAGCTGCTTCATGATTCTAAGCTATTATCATTAGAGGCAGATTGTAGCTAACAATTCTATCAACACAATTTAATGCTTTCCCTAGGTTACTGTAATTAGGAAAATATTAAGCCAATCTCGTCAAATAACAAAAAACTAGCATTTGTAAAAATACAAAATGGCAGAGTAAAGGATTGGTATGCAAGACTCAAAGTTCCTTCTTTATCTACAGCTGATAAGTGTGACTGGAGTTATTACCAGGAGTTTGATCACCTAGGAAGTGACAATCAAAGAGGGCCTAGGCTCTTGGATGTTCCACTAGCATCTCAAGCTCAATACATTAAAATTAGAATTCTGTGCATATCTTTCTCTCTTCCCCCAATTTATTCTCCCTCCAGTATCACCGATTGTAGCAAAAGCACTATCAATCACTAAAGACATTAACTCCTTCTTTTCCCTCATTTTTCTCTCTTCCTCCCGTCCTCACTGGTATCTTGGGTCCATTTTCTGAGACTCTGAAATGCCTTTGGAATCCACGGCCACTGTGTTAATTCTGACTTTTATTGTCTCTTGAACTATTGGCACTCAAGTTTGATGAATTGGTCCCTTGGAATCTGCTCCTATCAACTTCTAATCCAAGTTTCTTATGGAAAACCCAATTACTATTATAAAATATAAAGCTAATGATGATTTAAAACTTTCTATGGTTCCCTGTTGCTTAAATGAGGCCAAAGTTTTCATCTGGTCTGGAAGACTTTTCTCAATCCAGTCTCAATCCACTTTCCAACCTCCCCTCATTGCAACCCACTACTCTGACCATGCAGTGGAAGCTTCAACCATACCCACCCCCAAATCCTGTTATGCCTCTATGCCTCTGTTTATGCTGTACTCTCTGCTTATAAGTCCTACATTTGAATCCTCATTGTCTACTTGGTAACTTTCTCCTTAATCTGAAAGACAGCTCAAGTGCCATGTCTCAGTTTCATTTTCTTTAATAATTCCTCAAAACTTAGTTGGGTCTTTTATTTCTATTCCACAGTTAACAAAATGTTATTATACCAATTATCCCACTATGATTATATTTTTACTAGGGAAGTCTTTGATAGATTAGGTTGTATATTCCTTGTATCCCAATTCCTAACACAATGTAGACACAATAAGTATTCAAGTGTTTGTGAATCAAACTAATTATCTATCTCTCCCCTAGTAATAATAAATGTGAGCGATTTTCATGTACAATCTCAAGCTTACAGCTACCAGAAAAATCGATTGATTCTCAAACAATATAGTATGATACAAATGTGTACTGTAATATACATAAAATGTAAATTACATTAAATATGTCAATTATATAAGAGCACTCTTTCTATGATATGTCAGAGAGCAAAAGTTGAGTGGCTCACATAACACAGCATAGAATGGAGTAAATTTGGTGCACACAAGAGCTTAAAAAGAATTATGTAATGTGAAACCAGTGACCAAAAATAAAGTGCTTTTTTATTAGAAACTGCAAGACCTTTGCCTTGGAGTATATAAGAGGATTGTCAGGGCAGGAGGCAGTTCAACTTAAACAATGAATCAATGTTCAAGGGCAACCAAATGGATAGAACCGTAACTACGGGTGTTTTACAGCACTGTGAGATATTGTTAGACAGTAATAATGATCATGTTGTAATTATCACTGACTTGTTTGTGATCTTTTAACATCTCTAACTCTGTGACCAAACCTTCCAGTATTTAAAAGTATGCCTGAAAGGCAGAGAAGTAGAGGGAGAATTATGGAATAGCAGTTTGAAATTGACAACCTGGATTTAAACCCCAACTCTGAACTCACTACCTCTGTTGACCTGTGGCAAGTCACTGTAACCTTGCTGATCCAGGGATGGCTCTGCTCTCAAATGGGACAGGACCTACTTCACAAGACTGTGAAAATTAAACAAGCTAAACATAATGCAGGCTTGGAGTAAGCCCTAATTAAATGTTACCTGCTGTTATTTGTTGACATAGTTGTTCCATTTATTACTACGGCCCATAGTGAGACGAATACACTACTTTCATTTTATCAGCCTTTCTTTCCACTGCTGTGATCTCTTAAAATTAATAGTTTAACTTGCTCAGTTCTGGTTCCCCCACTTCCACAAAAACCCACTATATGGTTCAGAGAAAAAGAGCAGAAACCTAAACACAGCTGTTAACTTTTCCTCTCTCTAGAAGTCCAAAAACATAGTCCTGCTGTTGTCATTGTCGTGTATCTGATTGGAAATACTCATTTACTGGGAAAATCAAATCCAAGCATCTCTGGCTAATCAGTGTCCTCACAGGGCCCAATGCAATCAGAAAAGTAAAACAATAATCATCAAGTTTCCATGGTAGGTAAAGTGAAGTTTAATTGAAGAGATCTGGTGAAAGTTGCAAAATACCACCTGTGGAAGCAGACAGGCCCAGAGGAAGAAAATGACAACAGCTTTGTCAAAGATACAAATTGAGAGCACATTAGGGCAAAGTTCAGGCGCATGAGGCTGACTCAGGATATATAAGGACATAGGAGAGCATTAACTTTTATCTCACCAAGTTAAATAAAGATCACTGGCCGGAAATGTTTATACACACATGTGCAATTCTGTGGTACGTTCGTGCATTGCTTCCGTGATCAGATAGATACCTGTGCAATTTGACTCTGGAGAAGTAAGTAGTGGTAATTTATGACTCATGACAGAACTGCTTTCATCAAATCATCAGACTTTGAAAGGTGTATATAGCAGGTATTAATACCTGCCTCCTGGGGATATTGCAATAATTAGTGTTTTCAACAATGTTTTCAGCTGTAGAAAGCCACAAACAAGTGTGGGGTGATGGGTCATGGTTATCAGACATAACTATTATTTATTTTTCTTTCAATCAAGGACACATCAGGCCCAGAGGCTCCTTCTCACATACCTATTTAAGAATGAATTATTAATGAGGAATATTATTCCTCAGTCAAATAAAATCTTTCAAACAATGGGATTCTCCCCTAAATTCAACCTGAAATCAGTATGTTTCAAAATAGCTAATGCCTCCTAAATACACTGAGGTCTGGGTTTTGCACCCAGCATCCGTGACCTCCTTGTTGCTAAATCTATCTGGATACTTCTTAATCCTCACAGCACTCAACATGGTTGACTGACAAGTACCCTCTTTTTTTTAGCCATTCTTTTCCTTTTTATGTATGTTTTCTTTTTTAGATAGCAGAATTATAGATGGATGATTTTTCTTCATCTCAATTTTCCAAAATTTAACCATTCTCTTTTTGTGGTCGCTATGATACCATATTTTTCTGGGTTTGGTGTCTGCTTTGCAGGTTCTTCTCTGTCTGCCCATTTCAGAGTTTGTTTCTTTTCTAGGTCCTGTTCTTTGCCTTTTGGATTCTCTGCTCCTGAGTATTATCCACTACTGTGGCTCCTTATGAGAAACACTGAATGGTGTAGGAGCTCAGAATGGAACCTGGTCATTACAGAGGGTATCATGAAATAGGTGGTATGTGAGTTTATTCCTTAAGTCTGCGGGAAAAGGGGGCCAGATAAAGTTTCTAGTATAAAACTTGAAGTTGTTTCTGTAAAATTATATCTCTCATTCTACTGACTATTCCAGTTTACTCTTTATAAAAGAAATGTTTTCCTCTAAAGGAAACGTTTTCACTCTAGTGTCTCAAATCTAAATGAAGTCCACTTTAAAGAGTTACAGAAGAAAAAGATGCTCACCTCATTCCTTACATCAAACTATGTTCATTTGAATTCAGTATGGTATCCAACTGAAAAGTTATGTGACTTCCTTAGTCACAGTTTTACAGTTTTTCAAACAAGAAAAAATTCAGTTTTTTCTGAAACTGAAATTTTGAAAAAAATTTCAAACAACTGAAAAAATTCAGTTTTTCAAACAAGAATTATGATTGCTGAGTAGACGCTTCCATTTAGAGAGAAAAATACACTTTCGTTTACATTTTTTATGCAAATAAGAAATGCAAGAGAATTGTTTAAAAGGGAAATTACACAACTTTTCGGGATAAAACGTTTAACTTATAAACACAGTTTTCAAGATATTAATATTTTAACAGAATTCTTTTGCGTGACAAACACATATACACATGCAATAAACATTCTAAAAGGAGATCTAAATACCTTTCAACAAAAGAGAGAATAGGAGATTAGGACTAGAAAAGTCAGCCTGGGAGGGGTGTGGATTTTGATGGATTCCCCAAAGGAGACAGGTGGTACAGCATCTAGATGACGCTGCAATTTCATTGAACATTTTTATATTTGCAAAGTGCTTTAAAATAACTCCTCCTGACAAACATGTAAGCCAGATAACCATTATCATCCCAATTTTTCAAAAGATGAAATAGAAATAGAGATCAACGAAGCAAACTGCCCTCTTCCAATAGAAAATGGCAAGTAGTAACAGATTAGAAATCACCGAGCCTGAAATTCTATTTTGCTGTGTGAGCCAGACTCCAGGTTTACCTGTTGGATGAGTGCTGGTCAGCATTTGCCAAATTTGAACAGACAAAGCAGTGCACAATTGTGACAGTTCATCCAGATTACTCAGGTCAGAATTTCCCTGTGACCCTGAAATCTCAAAAACAACGTAACCTGAATTATTTAACAAACTCATAACTTTATGTTTAGCTTTACTGAGTGGGACACGGAGACATTACTGTTCCACAGGAGAGGGAAGAGATTTAACTCTCATTTGGTTGGGCTCAGGTAAAGTAATGAAAGTGACTGGGAATTTTGCTGAGAGAGAGAGTGAGAATGAGACATTCACTAAACATGTAGGCAAGTGAGAAATGTTTCCTAGGTCTTCAGTTCGGACAATTCTCCTCACTGAAGAAGTATTTTTTATTTTATTCCTGGCTACCCTTATGGTGCTAGGGGGGCATATCTACTCTCTCTGAATATAACCTGAAATCCTATTTAATGTTTAATATTTAAATACTTTAATATTAAAATTTAATATTAAATTTAATATTAAAATAATGAACTCCTAGAGACTCTTCTGGGTTCTGACAAGAAGGGGCACCAGCCAGAGTTCTAGATATTGCTCAATGACAGTGTCAATTAAAGAGAAACAGAACAGCTTGTTTTTCCTCTTCAGCCTCTCTAGAACCAAAACACAAGAGGATCTGAGCGAGCAGAGCAAAGCCACAGGCAAACGGTTCACTGGAAATCTTGAATGTTTGCTAGGTAAGATATTCTGCGGCCTCTCAGATCAAAGAGCCCTGGACGCTCTTCCGCTGCCAGCCCTGACTCACTTTGGAGAGGACTTAAGGCACATTGCCTCTGATGTCTGCTATCAGGAAGACTCATGACCCAGGTCTGGGAGACATTGTTTGGTGGTGGTATTGTTTGCTTTTCAGTTGTCAAGTTTTTGTGTGTGTTTGTCCATTTGTTTAATGCTTGTAAAGTAAATGTTCAATATTAAATGTTTGGAAAAGACAGAACTTTTTTTTTTCAACAACAAGAGAAAAATCACCCATAATCCCATCCAGAAGCAACCTGTTAACATTTCTGTCATTTCGTTTAGACCAGGGTTTCTCAACCTCAACACTGTTAACATTTCGGACAGTTTAATTCATTGTTGTTTGTATGTGTGGGGGCCGTCCTGTGCATTGTGGGAGGTTTAGAAGCATCCCTGGCCTCTACCTACTAGATGCCAGTAGCAATCCACCCTCAACCTCCAATTGTGACAACCAAACATGTCTCCAGACATTATCAAATGTCACCTGGGGGGCAATATTGCCCCAATGGAGAACAACTGCTTTAGAGAGTATATTTTTGGAAAGCAAGAGGGTTGATTTGAGATTTATGTATGAGATAGTTTTAAAAAATTCCTTAGGGAGAACTCAGTCCAAGCCGTCATCTCACAATGAGAAGGCTCACAGAGACATGACTTGTGCAAAGTCACCCAGTGGATTAGTGGTCAGATCTACTGAGCTTCTGATCTACAGATCTTTCCACTCTTTTCCTTGTGTTATTCTTCTATTCTTACTCGATAGTCACTATCACATACTCGATAGTCACATATTCTTACTCGATATCACATAGTCAAAACTGTCTTTGTCTGTGGCTCTTGAATTTCAAGCCATTTATCATTCCTAGTATGAGGTGTGATTCTTCCCTGCTCTTCACACTTCTCCCTGGCCAATAGCGACCAGTTGCATGGGTGAAGATAGATTCTATTGTACTAAAAGGAAATCTGGCTTTCTTAATTTATAGTCCTTCTACTAAGGGGCACTCAAGAAACTCCCAGACGTTCTTGTGTTTCAGAACTTAGTGCCCCTCTTTTTTTCTGCTCCTTGTTAGTTTTCATTCTTCATAGGGCAATAATTCAGTGAACCAGGGTCCATTTTCTTCCCTCTTTGTTCTGATCCGTTAATCTAAATATCAGCCCTAAATTTCTCTCCTGGAAAGCCCCTGCTTCTATTCAAATTCAAACCCCCATCATCTTCCATCTGGACTAAGGGAGCAGTCTCCTTGCTTCTACTCTCACTCCTCTGTAAGCCATAGTCCATTCTTCACAGAGCTCTTTTTAAAACATAAATCAGACCATGCCACTCCTCTGCTTAAAATCCTCCCATGGCTTTCCATTACACTTAAAATACAAATTCCTGGCCCTGGCCTACAAGGCCTTATGTCTTGCCAACCCCCCACCCCACCCCCTCTGCTCTAGTCATTCTGGCTTTGTGGTTTGTTCTCAGACATTCCAAACTCTGCCCACCTCAGGGTCTTTGCACTTGCCCTTTCCTCTGTCTGGAATGCTCTTCTTCCACACTCCTGTGACTGGCTCCTTCTTACCATTTAGGATTCATCTCCAAAGTCCGTTCTTCAGGGGAGGGTTCTACCTTGTTAACAGAACCACCCCTGCCTGCACCTCAGTCACTCTGGATCATAATACTCACAGTATTTATTGTTAGATCTTAATCTAAATAATCATATTTATTAGTTTACTTTTTATTTGTATAGTTTCTTTCCCCTATCCCCTATCAGAATGTATCTGGTTTCTTTACTGCTGTATCCCTATTTCCCACAATACCCAGCAGATAGTAGTACATAGGTGCTCAACAAATATTTTTGAATGAATGAATTAATGAATGAATGACAAACTTACAGAATACTTATGTAAATAGAATTAATATCCTTGATAGCCTTCTTTAATAACTGCCGCCCCTCCTATTCAAATCCACTCTCCACTTCCTGCCCCATCTTCATTGTTTACAGAGTCACACCCAAAGCATTGAAGGGTTCATTTGGTGACATTGATTTAATAATCCATGCCCTATCTGACTCTGAATGAATCACTTAGATTTCATAAAATTTCTCAATTATATAAGATGTCACTAATAGTCTTGCCTTTTTTCTTTTAACCTTATTCATGAATTCATTTACCTGAGTAAAATCATCTAATAGGCCCAAAGCCAAAAGGATCCAAAGAAACAGAGTTACTAAGAGGACTCCACTTATTTGCATGGGATTACTACTACCGACTACTTCATCCGGATGTTGTAAGAACAAATGAGATAATATCTGTGGAACATTTTAATCTCAATAAGAAACATTCATACACATGAAAAATGAAGCTATTGATTTTCTGACATTCCAATGTATCATTTATATGCTTTTACTAATAATTATATTAAGGAAGGTCAACTTTTGTGCATTTCTCATAAGTCAAGGGAAATCTAGTTGCTAATGGCATTTACTCAAGAGATTCCAACTCAGAATTTGGGAATGTTTAGGAATATATAAGCTAGGTAAATTTCAAAAACGTTTTTATCTCCGTCATTCTCTGGAGACTTTGTTGTCATGGGTTATGAAGACAGCATATGTCAGAGAGCAAGAAAGCCCCTTAGAAATCACCTGATCCAACACCCTTATTTTATAGATGACAAAGCAATACTCACAAAGTCACACACCAAAGTCCTTCAAGCTTCTTAGTGGTCGATGCCAGCCTAACTCCATCTTTCACTACCTTCGCTCTAGGGATTGTTTTTGTCATGTCCCTTCCCATGTGCCATTATTCTATCTCTCTCCTCTAACTTCTAAAGGTCCGGCTGCAAACCAGGAAGGGAGAGTAAAATGCTAAGATCAAGATCTCACCAAGAAAAAAACATAATCTTGTCCCGATATTTCCAGATTTGGGGCTTTTGATGAGAAATAACTACTTTTGTTGAAAGTATGCAAATAAGCATCTGGAAAGAATTCAGGTCAATATGGTCAACATTTTAAAACCTTGGCTAACTTGGACGCCATCCCTCTGGAATGCTCAGCAAGCTGGAACAACACTGAATCCAGAAGTAAGTAGCCTGAAGCAAAAATTTAGGGGAAATATGTATTTTTGATAGGAAAAAGCAGTTCTTAAGTATTCAATAACAAATGAGCGCAGCTGAGAAAAGCCAAAGACCAAAAGGCAAGAACCAATACAATGGTATCAGTCAGTTTTTTGCATGGAAAAAAAAAAAAAGAATAGGAACTAATGCTTATAAAATATCAAGACTTTGAAGAATCAAAAGTCAAGAGTGTGTGTGCTATGAATCACAAAGGAATATTAAGTGTTTTCTGCTCTTTTTGAGAATGTGGAGCAATTATAAATGAATTTTTTTAAAGGACTTCCATTTGTTAGTTAAAAGGAATACTCAGGCATAAAATTCAGTTAACTTAACTGAATTTGTCTTCAGATAGCTATAGGGATACCCAGTACTTAGACACACACCAAAAAATGCATTGAAGGGATAAATTGTTATGGCTCCATATAGAACTGATTTCTAATCATGATTTCTAATCATTATATGTCTAGGATCCCAGAAATCCTATTACCTTTAAGAGAAAATACCAGATGAAAGTGGCCATAGTAGTTTCTATACATTGAATTGGCCACTTCTCACCTGTTAATACAGGAGAGATAAATTTAAAATAAGCCTTTAAAACGTCGAGCTGTGGGAAAAATGTATCAGCAGAAGTATAGGCAAGCTCTGATAAAATATGAGTACACTATTGTGGTGTAAATTCTACTCTCTCTTCTATTTCATGCTTCATTTTATTTCTTGTTTGTCCTTCTAAAACCTAGCAACAGAGAAGATTAGAGAATTCATAACTAAGTTATTTCACAAATAAATGGATTTCTTTTGGAATAGAGTAGAAATTAAGTGAGATGTTTAAATCTGCATACAGTTTTCTTCATTCTAGGGTGATTAAAATGGGGGAAAAAATAGCACAGCAACTGATACGTGAATATGCTTTGTATATTGGAACATTATACTTATATTTTAAAATATACAGAATTGAACCCTAAAAGGACATTATATGCAATATTGAGAGTTACTGTATACAGTATAACCCTGAACAACACAGGAAGTTAGGGGCACCAACCTTCCCTACAGTCGAAAATCCGAGTATAATTTATCTATATAGCCAGTCCCTCTGCATTCACGGTTCCGCACCTGAAGATTCTACCAACGCCAGACTGTATAGTACTGTAGTATTTAGTATTGAAAAAAATCCACGTATAAGTGGACCAGTACAGTTCAAACCCATGTTGTTCAAGGGTCAACTGTATGTGTGTCTGTGTGTGTCTGTGTGTGTGTGTGTGTACATTTACAAATACATATGTAATATTTAAATTTTTTGTCACATCTTTATTGGAGTATAATTGCTTCCCAATGTTGTATTAGTTTCTGCTGTACAACAAAGTGAATCAGCTATATGTATACACATATCCCCATATTCCCTCCCTCTTGAGCTTCCCTCCCACACTCCCTATCCCATCCCTCTAGGTCTCACAAAGCACCGAGCTGATCTCCCCGTGCTATGCAGCAGCTTCCCATTAGCCATCCATTTTACATTTGGTAGTGTATATATGTCAGTGCTACTCTCTCACTAAGTTTTAAAACATATCTTCATCAAATGGAAAAAGATAAAGAGTACTGAGATTTTCTGATCCTGATCCCTTTTTTTATATGATAAATAGAAGCAACCAGATAAATCTGAAAAGAAAATGCTAAAATCTAGCTATTATCTTGGGACACATACCTTGGGACACATATCACGAGTGGTTAATTGTTTGGTTTTACAAATAGCAAGTAATTCAGTGTACCTATCATTTTTTGCTTGTGAAGTATTCTCTGATTCTTTCATTTGAAAGTTAGCTAATTCTACCTAATCTGATTTATGCAGACTAGTTTCCAGATTTCCTGTGTTCCATGTTGACAAAGTTGTACCATAACCAGAGTATCCTGCCACAACTCAAGATGCAAATGAAGATCCATGGTACATCCCCCAAATACAGTACTTGCACCCTACCCCCAACATTCAAGCAATAACCAGAAGTTCAGAGATCCAGTTAGTCTCCTCCAGCTCTAACCTTCTCCCTGTTAGTTTTCCAGGGGCCCCTTGTGCTTACAAATCTCCTTGAGGGAACTCCTTCTCAGCTTGGACCTTTCTCAGTGCACAGACTGCTGTGGGGAGAGGCAAGTGCAAATCTGTCCAAAGCACAGAATCTCTGCAGCAGTTAATCTTCAGGAGTTTATTTGTTCTGTGGAAGGGCTCCTAAGTAAACAGGCCAAAATCTTTGGGACCTTTCAATCCCTTCTCCCCTTTCAGATTTGGGCTAAGATGGGCCAAGACTACTGCTTACCAGGGTGATCAAGTTCCCCTGGCAGAAGACACATTGTATGAATTTGCTGCTAGGGCTGCTGTAACAAATTATCACAAACTGGGTGGCTTAAAACAAGAGAAATTTATTCTCTCATAGTTCTATAGGCTGGAAGTCTGGAATCAAAGTGTGGGAAGGGCCATCCTCTCTCTCTGAAGGTTCTAGGAGAGAATCTATGCCATCCCTTTCTCTTAGCTTCTGGTGTTGCTGGCAATCCTTGGCATTCTTTGATTGATAGATGCATCATTCCAATCTCTGCCTCCACCATAACATGGCCTTATCCCTATTGTTTGTGTCTCTCCTCCTCTTATAAGGACAGCAGTCAAATTGGACTGGGGCTTACCATAATCCAATATGACCTCATTCTAATTTGATTACATCTGCAAAGATCCTATCTCTAAGTAAGATTACATTCACTGGCACTGGGGCTAGGACTTCAATCTATCTTTCGGGGGACACAATTCAACCCTTAATAGCCATTTATGGTTGAAATGCCTCAAAACCACAGCTAGAAGGGCCACAGACCTTGGTTCACCCCAGTCAAGCTCTCTCTAAAGTTTGGTCAAGACAGCAGGGCAGAGGCTGCTTCTCATTATCACCATGCCCTGGCAATTCTAAACAATGTCAGTGATAGACACACAAGAAAAGTGTAATCAAATTTGTGTTTTTACAAGATAATTCTGGCTGCAGTGCTGAGAAAAGATTGGAGGGGAGTAACCGTGAATATGTGGAGAACAATAAGGAGATTGTTTCAATAATCTAAATGAAAAGTTGTGACTTGGCTTAAGTTGATGGTAGAAGAGACAGAAGGAAGTGGATAGGCCTGAGATCTAGAAGATATATTTGGGATTTACATTTGGAGCAAAACTGATAGGATTCATTCATGGAGTAGATGGGAGGAGTAAACAAGAGGAGGAATCAAGACGTCCCAGGTTTCTTGCTTAACCAAAGAGTGATTGGTGGTGTCATTGCTTGTGATGGGGGAGAAACTGGTTTAGTGAGGAAAATCCTTATTTCAAGGCTCAAAGGCAATCTCACAAGAAAAAGTATAAAAATAAATGTAAAGTAACACCCTAGTTTGAAAAAAAAAAAAACACCATCATACAGAGAAAACCAAGACAAGATCTAGTCCAGATTTTCGTTTTACACATTAGGAAGCTCAGGCACAAAGGGGAAAGATGACCTGCTCAATGAGTTAGAGCCTGGAAAAGAAGTCACCTCCTAGGTCAGACTCTTTGGGTCTAGCACTCCAAATACTTCACCTGGTTTGTTTTTATCATAATCCTTTTTCTTTATACCCTTTTTCATTTTGGTGGCTATGTCTGCTACAGAGCCTATAAACTCACTTGTTCCTAAAGGCACAGACAGTGATAACAGGAAGGTTCTTCCTATCTTCAGAAATTTCAGACCAACCATACCTCATTCTTGAGAAGCATATGGGACACTGGCAATCAGGCAATTTTCATCTATTAAGCACTGTTTTCTAAAGCCAATACGTCCAAAACCATTCTGGAAGTCTTCTACGCTCTTTAAGAAAGGTGTAGTTATTCAAACAATTTAGTCAGACAAACATTTATTCAGTATTACTGTTCTGTAGGCTGTGAATGATTCAAAAAGATGACCTTTGATCCTTCGCATCTACAAGTTTTAAATTTGGTTGGAGAGATTAAGATGTAGAGGTAACAACTGGTTAAGTGACAGTGGTGGTAAGTACCAGATTTGGCATCAAAATAGGTAGCTAGCACAATGAGGGCCATGACATTTCAGAAAAGTTGGCCATCCATGTGGGTGAGAGAAATCAAAGATTATAGGGCTAGAGATAAAAATCAAAGAACAGTTTGACTTTGAAAGGGAGAAAAGGAAAACAGATGTAAACTTTAACTGAGAAAAACTAATCCAGCTCAGGGTCTGGCCAAGCCCAAAAATGGGTCAGGAGTTTTAATGAAGAGCAATAGTGTTGGTGATTAGATTCAATGGAGGCAGACCAACTAATCTGAGAAGAATAACTAATCACTATACTTGTAAGTATAATAACAACCTTATGAGGAGGTACTATTCTATCTCTATTTTGCAGATAAGAAAACTGAGGCATGGAGTGGTTATGTAACTTATCTCAGTCACACAGCCAGCACATTGCAGTGCTGGGTTTCAAGCCCATAAAGTTTGGTTATAGCGCCTGTGCTCTTAACCACTATAGCATGTGGCCTCTCACATGAGTGCTAGTGGTTTGTAACAGTCTAAGGGAGGGGCATGAAAATGGACATGATGAAGTCTGGAAATAATGACTAGGGACAAAAATAAATGACTACCAACAAGTCACTGCAGAGACAGGGTCAGACTGCAAAGACAGAAAGGGGCTTAAGGGCCAGCTTCTAAACAGTAAGGATAAGAATAAACATTAAGAACAAGTTCTGGGAAAATTTAGCTACTGGCTACGAAAGGGGGTGGGATTAAAGGAAAAAAAAAAATCGTAGGGCAAGCACAGCCAAAGATAAGCCTCCCTGAGGCAGATGCCTGGCTGAAAGATGGTCTGGCTGCTCCTGATTTCACTACTCATCATGAGGCTACCTTTGTCCTTACATTGTAAGGAACAGTCATGTCAGCCTCTGAAAGGAAAATAAATGGAATACAATTTGATAGTGGAGACTAAGCATCAAATGCTTACAGCACACCCTGAACCACATCTTCCTATTTCCTTCATGAGGTAAAGGACAAGTATTAAAAAGTATGAAGTAACAAGGCCAACTAGATATGTCAGATGGTAAAACACTGAAATTCAGGGGGAGTGGCTGAAATTTAACCTTAGAGGTAATATGGAGCCCCTAAAGGATCTCTAGGTGGGAAGTAAGAGAACACAATTGGCATATCAAGTACCCTCACTAGAGTATGGTTCAGAGGTTGGATTAGAGGGGAAAAAGAAAGGCAATAAGTGGAAAAGTTTAAATGCAGCCTAGGCAAGAAGACATGTAACTTCCTATCAAGAGGATTCAAAAAGGCAGTTAAAACTATGATGGAAATATGAGCTTCCAGGAGAAAGCCAAACTTTCAGAGATGACTTCTAGCAACTCTTGGAGAGCTTCTTTCTGCAATGCTAACTGTTTAGAAGAGTTTTTTTGTAGCACATTCAACAACATACTGAAAAGATAAGTTCCTCTGAACAGAGGTGAACCATGTAATTTTAGGTAGACTCATAGTTTCCCTTGAAAATATTCTTTTACCCATGATAAATATAGCTTTAAACAGTATCCCATATGATTCATGTGGTCGTAACACACCCAACTAGCTTTTCTTTCTAAGAGACCCATGAATCAACTGCTTTTGTCTAAGAATTGGGGCAATTTGTATGGATCAGCTTAACAGATAATAGATATACACCTTAAGCAAGAACAGTGATACTGAAAACAAACCATTTCTACACTGGTATAAAAAAATAATCTTTTTCTTTCATCATATCTTTGAATACTCTAAATCTTTATAACAGGCTGTCAGCTATAATATTGGTCTTCGGTCTTTTTAATTTCTTAACCACTATTTTCAGGGATTCTTTTTAAGCATTTAGAATGAAAACCTAAAAGTACCTTTTAGAAAGCTTTATAATCTTATGACTCAAGTTGTCAGTTTATTCATCAGTAAAGTGAGGAAGTTGAACTACACATTCTCACAGGACATAAGTATATATGGTTCCATTAGTGTTTTCATAAATATTTTTCTAGTGATGGTCTTCAAAATAACTGGATTTTTTTTCTATATTTGCCAAAATAATATATAGACTCTACATTAAACATAAATTTAAGAAATTATATAATCCATGTCTACATTAGTCATTAAACAATTGAACATAGTTTCTTAATGGATGCAATCTTTTAATTAATTGTTTACCAGTTCTTGGTTGTATGAGTGAAGAATTTTTTCAGAATGTTCATAAACATAACAAATTGGATCATATCAAAGAGCTTCATTTGGTGGAGCTCTTTTATAATGTCTACTCAGCACCTTCCTCCACATTCCCTCTACCTTTCCTGTGAACTGCTTTTGGTCCATATGATCAAAGGATGGATCCTAATGTCATATTTCTGTTTCATGGCCCTACCGCAGGGAAGGCATCTGACTCTGGGATTGAGAATTGGAAAAGAGAGGAAAAGAGAGACAGCAGTCACTTTCCAGGTAGCTGGAGGTGGAACATATAATGTTTGTAAGTTTCAGCAATTGGATTTTTCCATTTGTGCATGGAAAAGTAAATAAAGCTAGTCCACAGAGAGAGAGAGAGAGAGAGAAACCTGAAATCAGACACATAGGAGAGCAGAAGTGTCTGAGTCTCTGGTCCGGTTTCTTTCTGAGGCCTAGATGTTTCTTTCAGATTTTGTAAGTGTCCTGTATCCTTACCATAAATTCCTATTGTTTGCGTAATCTCCCTCAAACGAGTCTCTGCTCTGAGTTTGTCTCTCCAGAACAAGAACTCTCCCATGACAAGAAGTGTAAGGCTGTGTGGCTGGTATCTCCTCAAACTCATCTGATTGCTTACATATACTCAACCACAGCTCTGGTGGTCCCTGGGAGACACCTCTGGTAGAGTATGTTCAAGAGAAAATAAGGAGGGGAAGCAGCAGTCTTTGCTTAAAGCAGAAGCTCACACCAATGGATTGCCAGGCCATCTGCTCTTCCTCTTTCAATTTATCCCTCAATCTCTGGAGCAAGGTTATCTCTGGGGAAAAGGAAATCATTCTGGATGTCTAAAGGTCCTTCTAGAGCCAGGGATCTCTCTTGGGTTCCTCAAGATCTTTTCAGCCTGTTCCAAGTTATACATTATGAGCTGTGTGAGTTCTCTTCATGCATATCCTTCACAACAAGGTACTCAGGTTCTGACAGGTAAAGCAGGGGCACTTGATCTGGTCCTAGCAGCTATCTCATAAGCATCTCCCCTCCAAGACAAGGGAAGAATCAGGCCTTACAATAGAATATAGCTTCCTCCTAAAAAACACCACACCCCTTTCCCACCCCACCCCCACCCCCACTCCAGCATGTATGTAGATTAAAGGATGAGCCAGTTTGTCACAATAATAGGATCCTCTATGCCAAGTAGCCCAAGCCCAGACTAGTAGACTGACTCTCACTTAGCAATTCAGATCCATAAGGTCCTTAAAAATAGCTTTCTTTACCTTTTCCTTCTTAGGTATTCCTCAGACACTGAGAAAATTTAGTCTCATCAGCAAGCTCTAACAAGATTACATTTGCATTTTGTCGTTCTGAAGATTAATCTGAATCTGTCCAAGGAAATTAAAATACACTACAGTACTCTTTTTCAAGTCTCATCCTAGTCTATATTCCAAAATCAGCAAGGCTCTTGAGTGTCTGCCTCATCCCACCTCACCAATTCCTTTCACAGAGTCATGGCCATAGCCTCAGGATGACGTGATTTTAACTCTGGTAAAGCAGAAGCAAAATTTCTGCTTCTGATAGAAGACAAGGTAATGTAAGCCAGTCCTCTCACAAAAGATGACTAAGAAAGCTGGATGAAATTTTAAGAGACAAAAATCTTGGTAGCATCAAAGGGCCAACAGGATACTGATGAATTACCAATCCCAAATACAGAGGGATGGGAATCCAGATAAGTAAGCTTGGTACTATGACCACTCTTGAATTGGAGGTATTTGCCAGTTGGAGAGATGTGGTCAAGAGGCTGAACTATACTTTTGGTATCTTCACGGAACTGGGAAGATAAAAATTGGTGTCCAGAGGCAGGGAAAGAAGGAATTCCATAAACTATCCCTCACTTTAGGCTGGTAGCCCACAGAGCTGTACCCTAGAAGTAAGCATAAGCTGAAGTAAACTATTTCTTTTATGAACTAAAGATATGCGGGATGGCCTCAAAAATATCAAATCTGGAACTTGGATTAAGTTAATTCTGAATTATTAGTGTCCCCAGGCACTTGGCTAGATCAGTTAAATACCTTCTTTGGTGGACAAAACATCATTCCAGGCTTCAAATTATTTGTGCACTTTGTGTTCAGAAAATTATTTGCCAAAAAACCCCACCAATGTCTAGCATACAATCAAAGTATCCAGGCACATGTGTAGAGTAGATACTATGAATGTAAATCACAGGCAACAAAAATAGACTCTAGAGGCTCTAGATGTTATAATTTTTAAATAAAGATATAAACAACTGTGTTTACTATGTTCAAGGAGATAAAAGCCAAGCTTAAAAACTCTGGCAGAAAACAGGAAACAAGTGGCAAATTAGATATCCTAGACCTGAAAATTTCAATAATTAAAATCAAGAATTCAATAAACAGACTTAACAGTATACTAGACACAGCTGAAAAAAGAATTAGTGAACTGGAAGATAGGTCACAAGAAATTATCCAGAATGAAACACAAAGACATAAAGATGAGAAATACAAGAAAGGAAGTAAAAGACATAGAAAATACATTAAGAAGCTCTTACAAACACTTCATTAGACTCTCAGAAGAGAGACAGATAATGGGACAGAGGCTTTATCTGAAGAAACAATAGCTGAAATTATTCTGGAACTGATGAAATACAGTATTTATCATCAGACTGTGCTGCAGAAACACACACTTCAAGATGATCTGTAAAAATCAAGGAAGAAACATCAGATGTGGGCAATCATATATGTTGGCTGCATCCACTTATGCATTCTCATTTTCAGTTGGTCTTCAGTTGTTCCTCCACACAGAGTCAACTGCCCTGCTGTATGCTTTATTTTCTACTGCAAGATCATTTAGCTCTGAAGCTCTCTTCCATGACTATGTAGCTCCCAGCCACATAAAACATGCTACTGCTCTCCTACCCCTCTGGTCCTTAAAGAAACTCCATGAGGCTGCCTCACACCCACCAGTCCAGATACATACTTCAGTTATATTTTCTTTATTCCCAATTCATGGTAGTCATGTAGAAATTCTGAGTTCTGCCTTGCTCCCTAGACTCTATATTATGGACCTCTCTGAACTTCACTCCCAAAACCTACTGTGGGGGGGATAGGGGATGGGAGAGTGTCTCTTATCCTCTACCCTCAGAACCTGGGCACAGCCCTTATCAGGGATCCAAGTCTTCACTCTCTCATTATTCTCTCCTTTCTTGTGGAAATTTTTATCTAGTTGCAGGTGGAGAAAACTGGTTTAATCTGATAGCTTATTTTAAATTTTCTCTCTTATGCCCAGACCAGTGGATCTATTACCCAAAGGGCAAACTTTTGATTCTCTGTTAGGTGTTTTGCTGGGTCACTTCTTCCCAGAAGCAATGAATGCCATTGAATAAAGCAGAGTAAAGGCAAAGAGAGAAGAAAATCAACCTAGGAACAAATTTAAATGAATATCTCAAAATATTATTTTATAACATATGAAGCCATAAGTTTTGACAAATGCAGTTATATTATATTAATATATATACACAATACATAGACATTATTATATGTGCACAGGTTTACCACAGCAGCATTTATTATTCACCAAGTCATTTTTGTTTAATACCTAAATGTCTTCTAATTAACTTTTTGATGTTCTGGGCCCATATTTTAGCATACTTTAAAATAAATATATAATTTTTGGCCTTGCCCAGTCTTCATGCTCCTCACCAGTCTTTTACAAGTTCACAAAAATAGAAGGGAGTCATTTTGCAATTATTTATCTAATCCTGTAAGAAATCTATCACATAAATGTGGCAAAGGTCATACTGAAGCTCAGTTTGTAGGCCTACCTACCTCATGAATCCAGGAAATTTAGGAAATAACATGGACTCCCTGAAAGAAGAGAGGAGAAGGGTGTTAGGACTGAAAGTCAAGTCTTGGGTACTCAGATTCAGAACCTTTGGGAGGACAGAAGTACTTCTCTAAGTTCTAGGGAGAAGTACCCCAAGAAAAGAGGAAATAGGGACCCATGCTAAAGGATATGGGTCCCTTTTCAGGTGTTAGAGAACAGGTACAAGAATTATATGGAGGGCTAGGAACCATGAGGCCATATTTGGAAGTGCCAAAGTACAATTGTCACTTAGTGACTGAGCTTCTAAGTCCAGCTGATAGAAGAACACATAGCAGAGAAGCCCCTTCTTTGTGCAACAGAAACAACCTAGTGATTGCAGCTTGATAGCAGTGGCAACAGGCACAATAACGTATTCTCCTACAATAATCAAGGGACAGAACAAACAACAGCCGTGGTGACAGAAGGAAAACAGAACCTGTGCTAACATATAGGGAGCAGGCTATGTCCGCACAAGGCACAGCAATGGTGCTGGCAACCACAACAAAGAAAGGCCAGCGACATGAGGAGTGTGAGTCACTCCAGGTCTGGGGGAGGGCAGTGTGAGGAGGAGAGCAGAGGAAAGAGGCCTCTCTCCTGATGGTCAACATCCCCCCAGATGAGCAAAGCCAAACCAGGAAACACCAGAGTATCCACCTCTGGCTGCACAGGCAGATTCCTAGGCCCTACTTCAGAGCTGCTACATCAAAATATCTGGGAGCAGAACACAGGAAACTGAATGTTAAACAAGTTCTTAGTGTGATTTTTAAACAGTACTGCTCATAGGTCTGAGCAACTGGGAATCCTGCCTTGGACCCTGCCTTTTTTTTTTTTTTTTTTTTTTTTAAATGTTCTTCTTTTATTTTTATTTTTTTTTATTTTTTAATTAATTAATTTATTTATTTATGGCTGT
Source organism: Balaenoptera physalus (assembly GCF_965194825.1). Taxonomy (NCBI): domain Eukaryota; kingdom Metazoa; phylum Chordata; class Mammalia; order Artiodactyla; family Balaenopteridae; genus Balaenoptera; species Balaenoptera physalus. Next base: position 47,130,753 of record NC_138886.1, read on the forward strand.
GTTGGGTTTTCGTTTCTGTGCAAGGGCTTTCTCTAGTTGTGGCAAGCGGGGGCCACTCTTCATCGCGGTGCGCGGGCCTCTCACTATCGCGGCCTCTCTTGTTGCGGAGCACAGGCTCCAGACGCGCAGGCTCAGTAGTTGTGGCTCACGGGCCCAGTTGCTCCGTGGCATGTGGGATCCTCCCAGACCAGGGCTCGAACCCGTGTCCCCTGCATTGGCAGGCAGATTCTCAACCACTGCGCCACCAGGGAAGCCCCTGGACCCTGCCTTTTAAAGAACTGTCTTCCAGCCATGCTCTTCACAGGGCAAGGTGTCCTAGGGGTCAAGATAACAAGTTCAACAGCACCCAATGCTCACCTAGTACACAACTACCCCCCATCAGACCATGATCCTGGTTCCCAAGACCCTGGATTCTCTGCCTAAATGACACTGAGACCAATTCAAAGGCCTGAATGGACCTCTTCCCCCAGTCTGTTCTCCCATGGTTGGACCACACTACATGGTGTGCACAATTCTAGAACCAAGTATTTGCCAAGGGGCAGCTGCTTGGTGGGCCTGGAGCTTTGACTTTCGTGCTGGGCTGATCACCTGTGCTCTCCAAGCCTCTCACACAGGGGTAAGAGAAAGGCTTTCCCTTTCTCTCCCTCCATCTGCAATTGTGCCCTGGGCCCACATATTGTTAGGGACAGCTACTGGTCTAGACTAGAGACTTACTCATTATTTTTGGCTCTTTTGTTGAAGTCAGAGGGGTTTTGTTTTATTTAGTTTTGTTTTTGTCTTGTCTTGCTTTACTTTGTTTTTAAGAATCAGAGAGGAAAAGAAAGCTCTTAGGGTCAAAATGCCAATTATAAAATGAATAAATGCTAGAGTTTAATCCCACTGTGACTTTACAAGGTCTTGACTTTTCCCTTGGTAGGTAAAGTCTTAAAGAACAAAGCTTGCATGATTAAGTGGCATCTTAAAACTTTGAATTCATAGAGTTAATTTAGTTTAAGTAGTATCTGTTAAGCATTTATTCTGTCTGTCCCAGACAGTGAAAAGATCAATAAGATATGATGAACATCCTTAAAGCAAGGCCATTGGATAAGTCAAGCTGTATACATGGAATTCAAAAATAACAGCTGTGCAAGGGAGTATGTTATTTTAAGTGATAAAGTGAGTGCCCCAGACAAACTAACTGCAATAGGAATTTAATGTATCTTCAACAAGATCCTTGCCTTTTATTCTCAGGGTTGCCACCTTCTAGAGGAGGACACACACACTCACACACCTACCTAAACAAGAACCTACTGCTTTCAAGTTTTAGCAACAGGCAAGACTAGTGAAGCATTCTTGGTGCATCAACACTTATTTGGTCTTTGGTTTTAAAGATTGCTTTGTTTTGTGCTTTGTGTGTGTGTGTGTGTGTGTGTGTGTGTGTGTGTGTGCATGTGTGTGTGTGTGTGAGAGAGAGAGAGAGAGAGAGAGCAAGGACACAGCCACAACAGCTCAAAGTGTTTTTCTCTCTTGCAGCGATGATCCATCCATGATGATCATCTGCATCACCTGCAACAAGTTCTGCATGTGTTAATCACAGATGGCCTTTGATAGGCTGAGTGTGGTCGGGGTTCCTTTCTGGGTGGAATATTGAGCAATAAAGCTTGGGAAGAGATTCAATTATTCACACTGTTGTTAAAGTCAGACGTTCATTTTACCATAACACAAGCCCAAGGCATATGAGTCAGTAGAGGCAACTACCCCGGGTCGTATCTGTTTTACTTTTTTGCCAGTGAAGTTGTGCCATGTGCCATGAAGGATAAAGAGCAGCAGAGACAGGAAGCAGTGAGCAAAGAGTCAGCTGGGAAATTCCAGCTGCCCTCCTGCCCTACTTATAAGGAGATGACTCATTGTTAAGAAGCAAACAGATGTTGACTTGGCTAACAGAACCCTATGCAAAATTTAACCTCTCCAGGCCCTTGCATCCTGTTCTAGGAAAGATAAAAACAGACAGGTTATTATATTTGGGCACCTGGATAGCATTGTTTAATACTGGTATGAAAGAATAGGCATGTGTGTGTGTTTTTGAACATGCTGTTTCTTATGTCCTTGAAGCCCACTTTCTTCTGGAACATATCCTTTTATAGAGGCCACACTGTACAGAGAAACCTCCACAATCCGGGCTTCTGCTGTGCAGATGTGTGGTGGTCTGCTACTTACAGAGACATGGAATTTTCAGGTAAACACACCTATTAGTAAGTTCTTATGTGCCCACTCAAGCACAGGGCTCCAGAGACCCAGGTTATAATCCTGGCTCTACACTAAGTAGCTATGTAGCCTCAGTTTCACCTGTGAAATCCAAAGATTTGACTGTTAAGGCTCCTTCCTCCTTTATTGTTTTATGATTCTAGGACTTTAAAAAGTTGAAAATTTGTACCTATAATGCCTACCCTCTCTGTTATCCGTCGATAAGAACAAGCACTTATACAATACAGAAAATGTTTCTGTTAACAGTTTTCTTTCAGTGTAGAGTAGGAAAGTATGGCTTGGACAATATTGGGTCCAGGATAAGATACAACTTGTAATGGAATTAAAAACAATTCCTTATTTACCTCACTGGGTTGTTGTAGTTATCAAACGAGATCACATCGTTGGGAAGTTTATCCTGTATTGTGCTCTACAGAAATGTGTTATAGACTGAATGTTTGAGTCCCCTCAAAATTCATACATTGAAACCTAATCCCTAATATGATAGTATTAGGAAATGGGGTCTTCGAGAGGTGCTTAAGTCATGAGAGCAGAACCCTCAGGAGTGGGAGTAGTGCCTTAGAAAAGAGACCCCTGAGACCCTCTGCCCCTTCTGCCATGTGAAGTTACGGTGAAAAGATGGACATCTATGAAGCAGAAATTGGGATATCGCCAGACATCCAAGCTGCTGGCACCTTGATCTTGGACTTCTTGGCCTCCAGAACTGTGAAAAATAAATTTCTATTGTTTGTAAACCATTCAGTCTATGGCATTTTGATATAGTATATAGTATATACAGCCAGAGAAGCCTAAATCTTATTATTATTTAAAATAAATGTAAATATATTTATTCAATAAACATTGGTTTATTGAGCACCTTCTGTATATCAGACATCGTGATAAACATTAAAAAGACACTGATCCTGTTTTCCAAAGGCTCCCAAAATCAAAAGAGCTCAAATAAAATGATAACGATATTTATCCTTAAAATTATTTTTTACCTTTATAAAATGTTTCAGGCTGAATAAAGGAACAAACTGTCAAAGCTATTTTCTTCTCTACTTTCAAGTATTATGAATCTTTTTAAATGCTTCTGTCCCAAATCTGAAGAAAAACACACCTGAGACTCTGCAAAATCTCAACTGATTTTAGCACTAGGTGAAGAAATAAAGGATGCTACAGTCTATTAACTGTTGGGACCAAGTATAGGGCAAGTATTTAATGGGCTCCCCAGCAGTGATGAGAGAAAAATGGATGATGATAACCTCACTGAAAACGGTAATGGAAGAGTGACCTTGGGCTATGAAAAATGTGTTCTGTAGCCTCGTGGCTGCAAAGTCCCCTTTCCTCCCTCCGCACTTCACGCTTCAATAACACTGCACTTACTGGTTTCTAGGTTCTTTAATATAATATGCTGGTTCAGGCCTTTGTGCATTTTCTCATTCCCCGTCCTCAGCCTGGACTAAGTAATTCCCCATCACTCTTCACTCTTCTTCCTTCCTCCTTTCCCTCCTCCTCCTCATTCTCCTTCACATCTCCCACAGGCTGCTGCTCAGTTTTCAAGATTCCAGGCCATTTCACCTGCCCTAAGTCTTTCCTAATTTCCCTCCGTACCCACAGTCTTTGTGAGGTGCCCCTTCACTGCACTCCTATCAACCCTACAGCATCATGGCACTTATCACCATGTGTGAGAAAATTCTATATTTTGTCTGTTTCTTCCACTAGACCAGTGGTTCTCAACTGGAGGAGATCTTGTCCCTCAGTGGGGGGGGGGGGGGGATTCGGCAATTTCTGGAGACATTTTTGATTGTCAGGATTGGGGAGGGGGTGTTACTGGCATCTAGTGGCTAAAGCCCAGGGACGCTGCCAAACATCCTACAATGCACAGGACAGCCCCACAGTAAAGGAATTATCCGGACTCAAACACCAATACTGCGAAGGCTGAGAACCTGCACTGGACTGAGTTCCTTTTCTGTTCTACCAGCTCCAAGCACAGTGCCCAGCGCTCAGTAGGAGTCCAAAAAAATTTTTAAGTAATTTTTCGTTGAAAATTTAGTTGAAAAAAATCTTATTACAGCTCTATGAAATAGCTAATAACTAATTTGAGCAGGTACTGCAAGTCAAAGGAAAATCAATACTCGGGGATAAAGTTAGGGTAAAGCCCTCAGTCTTTTCCTGACACTTCCTCCTGTCTAGCTCTCTCCATACCTCTTCTCTTCCCTTTTCTCCTTTTTACCTTATTAGTATATGCTCTGTTCCCCCATTTACTGTCATGTTTGAATTCCTTCCACTCTAAAATAAGAATTGGAACATAGTGAAATAAGTTGCCCCACATTTGTTTATCTTAGGCATTCATTCAATTTAATTTTAATTTTTAAACATATCAATTACAGGGTGACATGCTGGGCACTGCAAGGAAAACAAAGATGAATTAGAAACCGGGCCTATCCTCACTGGGGAGATTTCTGTAGCAGTAGAATAGAGGAAATACAGTTTCATTTTCATTAATGTGATCAGGGAACATTTTCATAAAGGAGAGGCCTTTGATTTAGGTCTTCATAGGTGTTTCATAAAGTGTTTTAAATATGCCACACATATGTCATCATGTTCTTTCCTTATCTGACACCTAGTCAGTAACTGTGACCCTGTAAGACACTGATTCTTAAGATTTGTCTGGGTCCCACCCTCAGAGTTTCTGATTCAGTAGGACCCGGTTGGAACCAGAGAATTTGCATTCCTAACTAGTTCTCAGGTGACGCTGCTGCTGCTACTGGTCTTCTGACCATACTTTGAGAACCGCTGCTTCAGGATAATCAGCCAGGTAACTCCTTGACCGAAAATGGACACCCTTCACTTGACTAAAACAATAAATTTTCAGTGTTCACAAAGAAAACAACTCATGGGTTTCTGCAAGCAGAGGAGGAGAAACATTCCAATCTATTCCTATAACTAAGGAAGGGCTCAGTTTTCAAAAGTAAATTAATTGTCAGACCCAGTACCCTTGGGTACTAACATTATTTATTGGAAATATATCATAACTAACATAACATTCTTGAAGATCTTTATAATTAAAAATAAAATATTTTATTTGTTGATGCATTATACTCAGGGCCCTAATATCTATTACACTTCTTATAGGCATAATACATATTTGAAATGCAAACTTCTACTTTGATTATAGCTTTTGGTTACTTGATGCTTTGGTTTAATAATTCCCATATTGTTTGCTTCCGCCCCCCGCCACTGCCTTTTTCAATCAATTTTCTCTTGTTCCTATGTTCTTTGTTCTGGTTTTGTATCCTAGGCTATTCGTTCTCTCCTCCAGTCTCTCACTGGCATGTCTTCAATCATTTCCCAGAGTTCTTACAGAACGTTAACCATTTTTTTGTGCATCCTAAAGCTTTTAACCTCTCATCTAAAACTAACTAAATGCTAAAAAATTATAATGCTTATGAATATATTATGCACAATATTAAGTTCAAAATAGTTGACATACTTCATGCTATATGTTATAGATATAATAAGCTTAATTTCAAGCAGATGAAATAAACATTGAAGTGCATGTATTTTTTTGTACACAGCCTCTTTCTACCTGCTGTTTGTAAACATCAGGCATAAGAAGCTTATAGGTGTGGCTTTTAAGTGATTACTGGACATATGTATATGTTCATTTGTGTGGCCACTCACGCCTACTGAGTATTTGGGAAATGTACTGAAATACACATAATAATACCTCCTACAAAAAGCAGAGCCGTGTCCTCTTCCACATCCAAGGACAAGAATTAATTTCTTCAAGCTTCCTTCATAAAAGAATGTAGTAATAGAGGTGGAAATTGAGACCTTATTGAAGAAATCTATCTGTTGGGAACATGAGCTAGTGGATAACTCTGAGAAAGCGCTCACAGACTTTTTTTAACCATTACTAAAATAAAGACAGCACATGAAATAAATGCCATTTGGCATCTTAAGTTAATAAGATTGGCTACTATACAACTAATTTCATTTTTTCATACCTCACTTACTATGAACTTTTCAGAAGAGCACTTTCTCTAAGTTTCATATGAAAATTATAAACTATAATTTAAAATTTGAATTTATAAACTATAAATTATAATATTATTAGCTTTATCGCAAAGAGCATGCATGCTAATAAGTGGCATTGTTTAAAAGTGTCTGGTCCTTTCTGATTTTTACAATTTAGAGCTCTAACGCCTATCATCTCAGTTTACACTATAATTTCAGGGACATAGAGATTTAAAAGTGGATGTTCAAAAGGCTCTCCATACACTAGCCTATTTTGCACAACTGAGGAGCAATTTTTTCAAGCCTTTTTTCTAATATACATGTTAATATATTATGGGCTATTTCCAGAAGTTATTCTGGCTAAAGGATCTTCTGAAACATATCTGAGTTCTCACCATTTTAATAAAGAAAAGAATGTGGTATGAAGGCAGAGGTTGCTGCCTCAGCTTTCTTTACCTCTTCCCCAGTTTTGCTGGAAAAACTTCCTCCTATATTCATATCTACATAGCAATGGCTAACATCTTTTGGGTGATAATAATGTGCTAAGTTTTGTATGCATTATTTCATTCAACACTTAAAACCACCTTATGAGATAGATATTAATATTAGCCTCATTTTATGGATAAGGAAATAAAGATTTCTAGACGTCTAGTACTTCATCCAAGGTCACACACTAGTGTGTGTTAAGGGGAGAATCTGAACCCAAGTCTGACACCCAAGCCAGACCTCTTAGCCACTAAGCTGAACCACCATTTAACTTTTCTCATTTCCCTTTTCCTAACCCTCAGTTACTTCTGATTTCTAAGTGTTCTCAATAAAAGTGACTTGCAATTTGTTGATAAGAAATTGGAATTAAGTATACAAGAATTTGTTAAAAGATGGTGCAGGGGAAAAGAGAAGGAAGAGGATGAGAAAAAAATGAGCTCTGCTCCCAGATAATGGAAGACTCTGGACTCACATATTAAGCAACTGGAACCTATACATACAGAATGATAAAACCAGTGCTGACTAATGTGTTCTTTGCATATGTCTCAGTGCCATGTATGAAGTAGGGGCTGGATAAATGTTTGTTAAACTAAAGGTGGAACCAAATGTGTTCTAGAAGCATTAAGGGAATCCGATTAGAGACATGAACAGCGTTGGATGGGAAAAGAGTCTGCTGAGAAAATATGGATTATCTTCTTTACAATAGTGAAGAGTAACTGCCGATACTACTTTCCCATTATCAGAAAGTTCCAAAGGTCGTGTAAAAATTGTGAATATGAAATAAAAACAACCAGCTTAAGAAAGCGATTTATTACAATGAGAACTGCTATGATGCAACTAAATATTTATCGAATGCCCATTAAATGCAGGCACTGCACAACAGATATTTTGAAGCCTTAATTTGTTCACAATACTGGCAAAAATTGCTACATCACTATTCAAACTGTGGTCAGTATAAAAATGGTAATCAATGTAACCACAATTTATAAGCTTACTTCTCTCTAAATCAGAACCATTCTCAATTAGAATAGGAATTTATGATTCTAGGCCAATTTACTTCAAGTACCCATTTATTTTTGCTGTATGGTGTTTTAAATATAAAGCAAGCTACATCTTCAAAAACATAGTCTTTAACATTGTTTCCTGAATTTAGCATGTTTAAAAATATACTAAAACTAAAATGGGCTCTGGATTCCCACATGTCACAGTAAACTCACCAAGATCTAGAATCTTCCTCCTATAATGGAAAGCTCTAAAACCCTTCCCCTTTCAAATAGTCTTCACCATATTTGAAAAACCAAGAGACCACATTTATTGCCACAAATACTGAGACACTTGATTCTACCAAGAAGTCACGTTTCCACTGTTTCAAAAATGATCTTAGAAAAAAAAAAAAATGATCTTAGAAATGATAATCTATGCATAACTTCTCAACTTCAAAATATCTTTACCTTGGCAAAAATCATTATAACAATATAATAAAAGAATGGACTCATGAACTAAAATCTATTTTTCAACAATTAATATCTACATTATGAAAGGGCTAAGATGATCACAAATTTGAGAAGAGATGATCATGCACCATGCAAATGAGCATATGAAAAAGGGTTTCACAAAGAAGTGGGGCCCAGGCAGGGAAGGGTGTCTGGTAGTGCTATTTCTTATTTTTTATTTCATGAAACTGAATACGTCACTCTTTACTTAAACATTTCAATGGTTTCCCATTGCTTGAAATATAAAATCCATTACCATACCTTACCATAGCTCTCATTGACTTAATTAAAGCTCACTTCTCTATCTTTATCCCCAGCACTCTCCAAAATGCTCCCTAAATTCTCATCATACTAGCTTTCCTGTGGCTCTTTGAATAATAGCCCATGGGAAAAACTGCAAGACTTCCTTCCAATGATTAAAAATCTGTTTTATGCAACCTTGCTTTTACACAGTTTCCTCTAACTGAAATGGCCTTCCTTACCTGACTCATCTTCCAAACCCAGGCTAAGAGAGCCTTTCTTTGAGAAGCTGTCCCAAATCACTTATTCAAAAGCAGTTACTCACTTTTTCTTCTGTGTCACACAGTATTGTTATTATTTATTGCAGTTATTTTTCCCTTTTATGTTGGGAAATCCTTAATGTCAGAGTCTCTGTCTTAATTGTCTTTGTGTATCTCATGCCCTGGCAGTTTCAGACACATAGTAGATGACTGATAAATGTTAAGTGTTGTACTGATGTTACTGAATCCTAAGAAGACACATGGTATATATTTGAAAAATTATCCCTATATTTTAAAATCTATGATTTTTATTAAAATGATCTTCCTAGAACATCTATGTGTATTTTCCCTCCATTGTGCCTTGTTTCACATCAAAACTCTTTGCTTTTCTACTGGGTATAGTCTATCTCTTATTTTATAAGTATTCAACTGTCATTGTACAACACCATGATGGCTAGGAAAAGGACACAATCCATGAAAACATGTCATCTCACTTCTTAAGAAGAAAGCTGTCCAAAGTTATAAATCAGGAAATGTGTGTGTGTGTGTTTGCATGTGTGCACACAATTGCTATTACATAATTTGGAATGGAGGAGGCATGAGTTGAGGTTATATTTGAGTCATGTCTTAGTTATCAAGACCTGTCCTACAAAGATTATCATAAAACTACTAATAAAATGATAATAAATAATATTCACCCAAATGTCTCTTGACTTTTTTAGTTTGTGGGTACAAATAATGTCACAGTGTCACTTATACTCAGATATGCTCTTGAAAGAATTCCAGACCCTTTCAGAGTGTTCCTTTATCCCCACATTGCCCAATATGTCAGAATAGCTCAAGAAGGTCTTAGAAATCATTCCTGGGCTTCGCACACCGATCCCAACACTGGTGGCACTGTTGGCCATGCCAGAACTCTACAGACTATGCTCCTACCACTGTTTTTTGTCACCCCAAGATTGTTCCCAGCCAGTAATGCTCATAGAGAGTGGCAAGTGGAATAATACACCCTGTTTGTGAGGCCCTTTTGGGGCAGTCTCAGAAATATTGGGCAGCAGGACTTCCCTGGTGGTGCAGTGGTTAAGAATCCGCCTGCCAATGCAGGGGACACAGGTTCGAGCCCTGGTCTGGGAAGATCCCACATGCCGCGGAGCAACTAAGCCCGTGCACCTGTGCCCGTGCACCGAGCCTGCGCTCTGGAGCCCGCAAGCCACAACTACTGAGCCCGCGAGCTACAACTACTGAGGGCCGTGCGCCTAGAGCCCGTGCTCCGCAACAAGAGAAGACACCGCAATGAGAAGCCTGCACACCGCAATGAGGAGTAGCCCCCGCTCGCCACAACTAGAGAAAGCCCACGCGCAGCAACAAAGACCTAACGCAGCCAAAAATAAACAAATTTTTTAAAAAAGAAAAGATTCTATTTCCCTTATTAAAAAAAAAAATGAAAGAAATAAATAGTGGGTGGAGGTGAAAAGCAGCAGGGTCCTGGGGCTCAGGGTTGCAAAGATAGTGAGACGACGTTTTTGTTTTTTTGTTTTTTTGTTTTCTTTCTCCTTGGACTGACACACAGAATGGTTTCACTAGGACTGATTTCTAGTATCAGCTGCCACATTCTAACACCTCTTTCACTCTCATGGACCTTCTGACATTTGGCCTGTACTTGAGCCTGACTTGTTCGGCTGAACATTTTCCTTATGGTGAATTCTTTACCAGGACTCCACCTGGCTTCATAAAATTATCAACTTGTGCCCCCACCTCTAACACATGCACACTCCAACCTCAAATCCACCAGACATACCTGTGAACATCTGAACTGTGAACCACACTTAAGTTGTTTATTTATTTATTTATTTTCATAAAGTTTCTTAACACTCTTTTGGGATCAGTAATTACAAAGATATACTTCTAGGGGAAAAGAGTATCATCCAACTCCATGTCACCTAGGCATCCAAAATCAGCCTTGAATCAGGGATAACTCCCTCCAAGACAGCAACTATCATTATTAGAAATATTTTAATTATTGGCATTTACAGCTTCGGGGAAATCCAGGATCACTCAGTTCAAACAGCTAGAGTGAGTACTGCTGAAAATGATGCCCATAAATATAGCGAAAATTTGAATTAGACATTCACTGAAAAATTAAATGATAAGAAAGTCATAAAACCAAATGTATTTTTTTTTCCCTATCTGGTGAAACACAATTCTCGTCTTCTACTTGGTATATCTTATTAACATAATATAGTTATTACAGGAATCTCCCTTTTCCTGATGGATGGCTTTGGTTTGAGCAATGTCCTTCTGCAACTGTGCCGCATGTAAATATTGACTGTGACGCAACATACTCCATAAACTAAGATTTTAAATTCAAGAACTGATTTCATTGTTGGTACATAATGAGATTTCATTGAAGATAAAAGTAGTTTTCTGAATATTTATAACTCAGTAGATCAGAAACAGTACAGTGGGTGCAATTCCCAAACTAGGGAGAGGCTATGTACCACTCTGCTTCGAATTCTCTGGTCATGTAATGTAACAGTGGCTCCTCTTTGAACAAAGTATAGGACAAAGGTCAGATATTTCAGATGACTGAATGTGGAAAAAGCACTAAAACAATTTCCTAGCGAATGTATCTAAAATATTATTTATTATATAGTATGGGTACCTACAGTAATTGAACTTACTAAATCATTTATTTTGTATGGTTACACTTTGACATTATAGGCCAGATCAAAATGACACACAAGAGCAGTAGAAGGCCAGTTGCTCTAAGTGCCTATGTATTTATCTTTCTACTCTAAATGCTTCCAGATATTACAATTGTGTGGGGTAGAGCTGAAGTTTTTTGTTTGTTTGTTTGATCTTCTTTGAGCTGTAAAGAGTCACTTAAGTGACCCTCCCAGGTAAAAAACAATATAGAACAAGTATCTACCCATTGTTCTGGTAGAAGAATATAAGGCCTTTGGTTTTGTTCCAGTAGCTAAATAAATCTGCCCACATCCTGATAAGCAGAAGTTTTCCTTGGGATGAAGGTGGCCCAAACTGCATAAGGATTCCAGTCCCTGAACCCTAACCAGTATGTAAAGTGAAAAATTTTAATCATGGAAAATAAAGTAAAAAATTGGGGGTGTCTGTGGGGACTGGTGATGCAGCGTTAACACTAGTGCCTAAATGTTGATGAGGGAGGGCTGGTTTGTGCAGTATGACAAATGCTGGAAGTTCCTCCAACCTAGGCAGCTAAGCACAGCAGTTGTACTTTGGAGAATAGTCACTGAGCATGAAAGTGTGAACTAAAACGTGTTATTCACTGGGGACCCAACATGAGGCCTGGTCAATGACCCGGATTCACTAGACCATTCCAGCAGCAGTATAACATCTATCAGACTGTGAAGGACCAATATTCATCCTTGATATTAAGTTGCAGCAAGAAGAAACAGCAGTAGAGTCAGAACTCACACCACCATAGCCATCACTGTAGCCATCTTTGAACCAGGATTCTTAGACTATTTGGGAGAGGGGACTCACAAGAAGAAATATTAGAATTTTTACTAATCAGCTTTATGGGGGTTATGCATAGGAAAGTTTAAGTGTTTCATACATAAGGTCAAGTACTCCAGATGACCATGTGGTAAAAGAGCCACATTTACATTATAATTCAGAATATAAGTATTTGCTCTGATAGCTTTTAATTAAACTTTTGTAATGTTTGCCTTTTCCTTGCCATGTAAATAAAATCCAGTCGCTAACCAATCAAGCAGAAAACTTGGGATTTGGGACAGGACAAAAAACAAAAATAACTTGTTTTTTAGCTTCACCTCTTTTAAGGCCAGAAAATAGTAAAGTGGGTGACTGGCTAAGGTTGAAATGTTTTAAGAGTGGAAATCACCAAACACATAGCCTCAGCCCATATCAGAATACACACACACACTCATACACACATACACATTCCTTAAAAACATCAGTCATTAAAGCCTAGAGTTTTTTTTTTTATACACCATGTTTAAGAATTGACTCCACAGAAAATGACAAGTCTTAAATTCTAACTAGTGGCTAGGGCCTCTATTTTATGACTCAGACTTTCTGTTCTTGTTAGGAGATGGAAGGAGAGCAGTACATCTTGGTTTATTTAGTTTTTCTCCAATCAGCTAAGGTTACTACGAAGGCTGAAGTTATGGGATGGTTCAATTCTATTTTAAGCAATGGAAGATACACTGTGATTGCCTGTTTTATATTAATTTTCTTCCCAGGGGCCAGCAATTGAAGCATTTTTTATTTTTTCAGAGGTAATTGTTTAAAGCCACCTGTATCACTCAGTGTTTTCACTTGCCTCAGGGATAATTAGAGGAAATCTATTGCAAACATGTCATGGGATGGGATAAAAAAAATGTAGTGAGTACCTTCAAAGTCTTAGTGCATTTTACTGTGTGTTGTAAATTTCACATATTCAACTTGACTCTCTCCTCTAGCTCCTCTGTCCCACCTCACTCCCACACCCATCTGAAAGATAAAAATATGTGAATGCTATCTACTCAGACTTTTAGAGAGTAGTAGCAGCAGCTTTGAAATCTTTCAGCACAGTTCCTCTAACCTGTGACATCATTTAACCATAGTGACTCACATTTGTGTAGGTATTCAGGACTACAATATTTCTGCATTGAGCCTTACACAACCCAGTGAGATAGATAAAAGAAGAATTGTTACTATTCCTGTGACACAATAGAGAAAACTGAGCCTCTCAAAGGCCAAGTGATAACTTAAGCCAGTTAGCTAAGGAAACTGGCTTGCCTGACTCCTAGGTCAGCATTGTTTTTACTACACTATTTTGTCTCTTTCCAACTCTTATGTGACTTCCCATGTGACTTACCATGTTTGCAGCATATTCAGCATGTATATTTTTCTCATGGAAAGTAAATCAGATAGCAGTAAGCAGAACAGAGGAGGGAATTTAGAGAATTCTCCGGGTAGGTTGCTCTGGATAGAAGTACCCATTTAAATCCCTATGAAGATTGTACATAGCCCTTACAGGATATACCATATATATCTTGCAACCAAAACTCAAGTATAATTTAATGTTTAGAACAGGAAAAATTAGTAGCCCAAGAAATTTTCCTTAGACTCTATCATGAAGGTCTGTCAATTTCAAAAGTTCTTACCTTTGTTTGATGGTATTAGTGCCCAAGAGTAATTGAAAATATGCTTGTAATTCCACAAATATGATTAGATTTCACATTTTTGCATTTCATGAGCTCCTTCAAGCCTGAGCCCAGGTTTTATTTGCCTTTATATTATTGCAGATAAGCACAGTGCCTTGAGAGTAATAAGCATTTGGTAAATATTTGGTTTTGTTGTTAAGCATTTGACAGATACCTATATGCCACCATACGTTCTGATTTAGTATGACTAGTCATTATGTCTCTCAACAAACTTCTAAACAATACATCATTGTTGTTCTTGTTACACACATAGACACAGGTTGTTCTTTAGTAGATTCACTGAGAAAGTTATGTTTGCAATCCTCTTTCCAACCTAGCACTTGTTGATTAAACCGAGTCTTTAATTTATCAATCATTATAACTTGGCAACAAACATCCGTGTGTCTGTGTGTGTGTCTGTGTGTGTGTGTGTGTGTGTGTGTGTGTGTGTGTGTGTGTATGAAGGGGTGAAAAAGACTAACAATAGGCTTGGATTTTACAAACACTTGGGCCTTTCTGCACTACTCTCTAGCATGGTTTCCCATTGCTTCATCTTACTATAAACAGCACTTCTCAGCCAAATATGTTTAATTTAAGATTAAAAAAAAAGAAATACATGTTATATATTTTTAAATATATTTATAATATATTATACACAATATATAATACAAAGTATATACTTAATATATAGTTTATATATTGTTATAACATATTTTTATAATTATATATACATGTATATATTCATATGTATATGTGTGTATTCTTTTTCTCTTTTCCAAAAGAAATTTTTAAAAGGGCCTGTTTAATGAATCTACTTATTATTGTTTCCTCTTATCTTAGGATATGTACAGATATTAGTGCAATTTGTATAAATCCTGAAAGAACAAGTATTATCCCTAAGAAAACATTTTATCAATTAGGATATTTCAATGTATGATGACAGACATTAACTAGATTTATTGTGGTAATAATTTCACAATATATACAAATACTGAATCATTATGTTGTACACCTGAAACTAATGTAATGCTGTATGTCAATTATACCTCAATAAAAGAAATAGAATTTTTCAATCAAAAGCATCAGAAATCAACCCAAGTTCAGCAAAAGGAAGTTGTTACATCAGATAGAACACAAAATCTACAGGAAGGCTGGAGAAAAACTCAGAACCAGGTCAGGATGGGAACCAAGACCACTGGAATTGCTTGACCTTCTTTTCAGGCTACTGCTACTGCTGAAATTAATAAATGCATGCCAATCATTACTGTTATTTTGTACTCAAGTTACTTCATTCAGTGTTCAGAGTCCTGAGAAAGAGAACTCACTTGGCTTAGCTGTAGCCATATGTTCACACTTAACTTCAGGATTGGGGAAATTATGCAGCATCAACCATATGACTTGAGGTGGCGGGGTAGGTGGAGTCCTAAATGAAAGTGAGGACAACTCCTGGAACTGGGTTGAATGCTCCTGAGTGACCACAACAACCTCATGTAACTTCCATGGTTCATCTCCTTTTGCTGTCCCCACACTGTTCTCTCCATGCATGGACCTTCTTCTAAAATGTCCCCAAATAACATAATGTAGCTCCTTTGCTGAATACACACTCACCGCTTCTCCAAATGAAGATAATTTAAATTCTCACTACCTCCTGCACTTGTTTCCAAGTCTAGGATCTCTTGTTAGGCATCCATTTCTCCTCCAGTTTCAACATGATTCTATTTCAATGTGCAGTAAGTTATGGATTAAACAAGTATATTTAATCACCACCTGTTATGGGTTGAATTATGTCTTCCCAAAATCTACACATTGAAGTCCCAATCCCCAGTATTTCAGAATGTGGTCTTATCTGGAGACAGGGTCTTTACAGAGATAATCAAATTAAAATGAGGTCACTAGCAGGGTGGGGGAGGGAGGGCTAATTCAATATGATTTGCATCCTTATAAAAAGAAGAAATTTGGACTCAGAGACAAGGAGTCCAAATTTATTTTAAGGAATTGGGTCATGTGATTAGGGAAGCTTGGCACGTCTGAAATCTCATGGGGGAAGGCCTGAAGGCTGGAGACTCAGGAAAAGAGTTACAATTTGAGTCTAAAGGCAGTCTACTGACAAACTAGGAAGAGCTGATGTTATAGATAAAATCTAGAGGAAGTCTGCTGCCAAAATTCTCTCTAGCTTGGGGGAACATCAGCCTTTTATTCTACTCCGGCCTTCAACTGATTAGATGAGGCCCATCCACATTATGGAGAGCAATATACTTTACTCAAAGACTGAAATGTAAATCTCATCCAAAAACACTCTCAAAGAAAGATTCAGAATAATTTTGACCAAATATCTGGGCACCTTGTGGTCTAGCCAGGTCAGTACATAAAATTAACCATCACACATGGTCTTTCTGCTATGTGTACATCCTAGTACTTCTCTGTGTATCCAAACCTCTTCTTTTTATCAGACCAGGCAGATTGGATTGGGACTCACTCTGCCAACCTCATTTTAACTTAATCACTTCTTTAAAGGTCTTATCTCCAAATACAGTCACATTCTGAGGTACTGGGGGTTAGGGACTCAACATATGATTTCGGGGGTGGAAGGAGGGACACCATTCAGCCCATAACACTATGATTACTGCTATACTTTACTAGCACTACAATCCGACTCTGACTACCACTGCACTAGTCCTCCTCCTTGTCCTCTTCCTATTACTAACACTTCCAGAAAGTCCCTTCCAGTTTCAATTTTCCATTTTTCTATAAAATAGACTGTACACAGAAGATACCATGAAGCTCAAGGTTTCCACCAAGATTGCAACAAGTTCAGCCAGAGTTCACGGAACACAGCTTACATAGCTATTGAAGAATATTTCAAGACACAGGAATTTTGATCAAGGAGGAAATGCCAAACTATAAAGAAGTTATAAAGGCCAGGAAGACTGGCAAAACCGAGACCACCCTCCCAGGGGGAGTTTGATTCTGTTAGTGGTTACCAACAGCAAAGTTTTCCAGCTCAGGGAGCTGAAACATTCTGGGACTAAAGACTCACCAGCAGTCGTTAGATGTCACAGGGTTCATCACTTGAATGGCTGGTCTGGTTTCCTCAGTAGTAAGAGTCTAAGGAATGTTTACCCTTCATTCCTCTTTCAAACATTAAGTATATAATTGTGTTTACCAATATTATGGTAATCCCTAGAAAATAATTGAGAAATATTGCCAATTAAGGAAAGTGGTGAATCCACATGGAAGATACTCCAAATACACACATGCATTCATACCTTACAGATATTTTAACAGGCCAGGAAATAATGAGCTTTCTCTGTTTCATCTTATGTTCCATATAAGTGAAACTGTATGCACAAAGACATTAAGATACCCAGAGATGAACACTGAGACATTCTTAAGTTTGTGTTTCCCATGGTACCTCATTCAGTGCCTTTTACATCATCTTCGTTCAGGAAATATTTGCTGAGTTTAGTACAGAGAAGACTCTCCAAATTCTGATGATGCTAGCTTTACTGCTGCTCTATCTCTCGTTCAAAAATACGTGCCATGCGCAGCTCCCCTGCTAGTCACTGAACAAACAAGGTCACACCATGGATTTATCCTGAAGTTTGAGAGTCTATAAATAGTTCCAGTCAGCCCAACAGTCATTTATTCAGCCTGTGTTATGTGAAGACGCCATAGAGCTTATCATCCATTAAGGCAGACTGTGGGTACATGAATATCCATAATTCAAGGCAATTTGCTCTATTAATAGAGATATAAATAATGTATTCGGCATGGGGAACATGGCTAGGACAAGGCAGGAAACCAGAACCAGTGCCAGATTGTGGAGCGGTCTGAAGGCTGAGCACCACTCTAATTACCACTGATAAATTCTTCTGTTGCCATTGATAAAGGCTGAAAGCATTTGGAGACACAAAGCCTAGACAGCCTGATTGCCCTAATAGGCACAGAATGGAGTAGTACGATAGTACTGACACCGCTTCAGAGAATAACACCATTTTAGTGATAAAAAGCCCAATCTCATCCTCTCCAAAACATTCAGTTATGAACCAAATATACCAATGTCTTTGTATTTTAATCCATATTATTGAAGCAAGCCAGATTTAAAGCTCTTTAATGCCATATGCCGTAAGATAAAAATCATTAAAGGGAAAATAGTTACATAATCCCCCCAAGGCCACCATTCGGTAATTACAAGACCAGTTCACCCTTCCTTATTCCCCTCCATCTCTCAGACTGACATAAAAGGAGGAGGGAACAAATCAGGGAAAGAGGTGAAGGTGACTCACAAATAAAGAGCTGTGAGAGAGGGAGGAGGGAAGATAGAGAGTAAAAATCATATAGACTGGGGAGAGAGTTTAGGTAGGGAGTGGATGGAAATGGGGAAGGGATCGTTAGTTGTGAATAAGAAAATGTAAAGAATGGGGAGAAGGGAAAAAAAGGATATGATGATTCTGATTTGGATCCCTGTAATATCCTTTGAGAGGTACAAGAACAGATTTCCTTTTTAATGAGGAGGAAGAGACAAGATTGCCTACTGAACAGTTTTTCTGAAATGCTACACTCTTCAGAGACTGAAACCTTGGGGTCCCCAATTTATTAGGATTGCAATAGAACCTAAAATATTTTGGTTGAAGTGAAATGCAATACATGTACATCAGACACTTCCAAACTAGCAATTAAATTCTGATTTACCCTAGAAAACTATTTTCTTAACCTAGTGACACAATTTCAAAACAATGGATATGAAAATAAAACATTTTAGGGATTCTGAAAACCTATTAGGACATGGGTTTTTGTTGTTGTTGTTGTCTAACTACCTATTATTTTTCCCAGAAGCAAGCCACTTGAAGTATCTAGGTCAGAAATGAAAATCTCTCCACACCAACTGAATCGTAAATGCAAGCATTTAATGAAAGCTTCATTTCTTTACAATCTATGGAATACATTAGCTAGTTAATGTTGATCTTTTAAAGTGCCATGTCTTTTATTTATGATAAAAATATGTATATGCATGTGTGTATTCATGCCACATAAGGGGTATACACTGATACATTTATCAAATTAATTTAAGCATGTAATAACCACAATGCCACAAAAAAGCCAGGCTTATAATTTGTTTATTGTTAATATCTGACATCAAAAGTTCCTGGAGTCTCAAAGCTGTAACCTTAATAATTAAAAAACAAAGAAACAATTTATCGCTCAGTGCTCCAGAGTATCTAAACCTTCCACAAAGCGGGCTAAATGATTAAGCATAGGTTATAATACTTAAAGGTACTGAATATTTGCATTCAGACCCTAGATAGCTCTAAAACAAGCAACTGGGTGAGTGGGAGAATCACGCAACCTGAAGCAGATAAATACATATCCAGAGCCCCTGATGTCCACAAGATGAGTGTGGAAATAGGAATCTAAAGTAGAGGGAGAATGACTCTTAAAGAAATACCTGTGTTATAAACTGCTTATCATCATGGCTTGTAACAAGCCATCATTTAACGGCCATTAACATGACAACCAGCTAGCAATTACTCAGAAAGTGAATACTTTTCAAATTTATGTGAACAATAATAATGTATGGATATGTACATAAGACACATGTTAAGGGACTTCCCTGGTGGTCCAGTGGCTAAGACTCTGCGCTCCCAGTGCAGAGGGCCCAGGTTTGATCCCTGGTCGGGGAACTAGATCCCACATGCATTCTGCAACTAAGAGTTCGCATGCCGCAACTAAAGATCCCGCATGCTGCAACTAAAGATTCCACACTCAGCAATGAAGATCCCGCATGCTGCAACTAAGAGCCGGCTCAGCTTAAATAAATAAATTTTTTTTTTTTAAAAAAAGATAGATATTAAGACTGTCGTGGGAAGCCCCTTGCAGTCCTGCTTAAAGGAAGGAATTCATCCTTGAATTGAACAAAAGCTGAAGGTAGTTCTAAACATAAGTTCTCCTATTCTCTGAGAGTAATGAAATGGGGCACAGCTCTCCTTTTGATAAAGACCCATGGAAGGGAATAAGGCTGAGCAGCAGTCCTTACTTCAGCTCCTAATCTCGAGTCCATTTTAGTCCCAAGCCATGTCCCAAGAAAAGAGAAGGTAGGAGTGGAATGAGGAGAAAGAAAATGGCTCCAGAATCAATCTAGGGCAGAGGCTAATCCTGCTAACCCACTGATATGTTGTCTGGCCAGCACTGTGTTTTCAAATGGAGAAAATTTACATTTAAAATAAATCCAGATTTCTAGCATTTCGGAAAAATTAGAAATCTCTGAGTTGCTATGCTCACTTCAGCCAGAGTTGAGTAGTTCTTGTTACCTTTAGATAGGGCAGGTGTTCTCTGGTTTACCACACTCCTCACCTCTCCCTATTGTGTTCCACCTAATCCACTTTATTCATGTGTGCTACTTGCCCAACCCTATAGGCATGAAGGTTTACCACTCTGGGATTAATGTACCTTCTAAAAGCTCCAGGCAAAACTGTCAAGAAGTTCACGCATTTACAAAAGATTCTATAATTTCCAGAGTTTTCCTGAGTTTCCAGTCTGCTCCAGGGTGAGCTGCAAGACATGGAATCTTGCCTATTTATAGTTGGTTCTCTCATAATCCATACAGTACCTCAGTAAATGTTGCTTGTTACAAGCTAAGTGTAGAATGGACCAGAATAACCCTCAAAGAGCTCTGAACATCTTTAGTTTACTCAAATCCAAACCTTTGGATCCTCGGTTGGCCTTAAACCTAAATAGTCCTGGATTGTTAGGGGATAACTGGTTGTGCTGACATAGAAGTCACAAATCAGACACCCTGCATGGGGGCAAGTTGATGTACAGTGGAAAAAGAACTTGACTAGTGCAAAGGAGGAAAAACTTCCCTCGACTATCCTAGGTTCTGTGGTTGGCCTAAGAATTAAACTGACATAAGACAGATTAACAAGAGAAAAACATGCAAATTTAGTTTAGTATTTTTATGTGCACATGGGAGGGAGTCATCAAAAGGAAAATGAAGACTCAAAGAAGCCATAAGCCTGAAAGCTTATGTATCTTTTTAAACAAAGAACAATAAATTGTGGGGAGGTGACAAGACAAATGGTCTTAGGCCACAGATAGTAAATTGTGGAACGGTGACTAGGAAATATATGGGGAAACTAATGGGAGATAAGGGTTATTTTAGTAGGTTTCTTTGTACAGAACCATTTCACTGTTGAATCCCAGTCTCTGGTGATAAGAATGTTCTTCTCAGTACAAGGAGGGCACCTTTTACATAGGACATAGTGTGACCTGCTTTTAGGTACAAAGGGGGACGTCAGAGAGCCCTTCCTGCAAGTGCTGTTTCTCAAGCACCTTCAGCTAAAAATAAATGCCAAAGTGGCGTATTTTGGGGTGGCATGTTCTGAACCCCTTCACTAGGCATTAGAAGTCCCAGATGTATTGATTCTATAAATAAATGATTATATATTGGGACTTCCCTGGCGGTCCAGTGGTTAAGACTCTGCATTTCCACTGCAAGGGGTGCGCGTCTGATACCTGGTTGGGCAACTAAAATCCCACACACCTTGTGGTACAGCCAAAAAAAACAAAAAAAACAAAAACCAAATAAATGCTTATTTATTGTTTACTATGCACTAAGTACTGAGGATACAAACATGAATACAAGATCCTTTAAAGAGTTCAGCCCAGGGAGGATTCAAATAAATAGATAGTTTCAGTGAAAGCAATATGAACTTGAGCCCGTCATTTAACCTTTCTAAACTCTGTTTTTCACCAGCAAAAAGGGGTTGACATGTTTGTTTCTTGGGGGCTTATTTCTTGCTACAGTGAGAAACAGCTGAAATAATAAGACTGCACACTTTGCAAGCCATGAAACACAGGCAGCAAGATGACAGAATTGGATTCTTCCTGCCTTTGTTTCTTAGGACAGCAATATAATACATTGCAGTCAAAAAAGTAAGCATGAGACACACCGCACTCCAAACAGAGTTTTACAAAGAAATGGCCCCGAAGAACCTGCTGCATGCCAATCAGACTCTGCAAGTAGATGGAAGACACAAAGAAGAATCTGAGCATGGTTCAAAATACATTTCCTATAGTTGGGAGTAACAGAAGACTCTTGCCTGACTCACGCTAGAGGCATCTAAGGCAGAGTGTGGATGGTCCTGGGGAAATCTAGATGGTAAGAGAGGGCTTAACTAACTTAATTGTTTTGGTGGGGGATCGAAGAGGGAGCTGCCATGTTGGTACTGCATTACCCACTCTGAGCTTCCCTAAGCAAGAGATACGGGATGTTTCCTGTTGACCGAAGTGAGTTATTCAGGACAGAGTGACCTCTGTTATTCTTGGGTCCTACAGAGTTGGGCCACATAGACGTATGAGGTGACCTTAGTAGAAGCTGGATGCACACCCAATGATATCTGAGGACTGAGCAAGGAGTTGCTTGTTAACACCTGTTAACAGATGCATCCATGCAGGTAAAATGACCTACAGGCGAGAGAAACCCAGCAAGTGAAGAGTCCATGAGACTGCAACAAAGGAGCAAGAGTCCATTTTTGTTCCAAGTCCCTGCCTTCCAGGATTTCCAACAGAGGCTGGCATTAACCATCTGCCAAGTCAAAGAGCCAAAGCCAGATAGCCAAGAGTCAACAGTCTTATCCTTTTATCTCTCCCCTCTCCCATGCTACATTTGACTCTAGGAAGGAGGCAAGCAGGGAACAGGAAAGAGGAAGAGGAGACAAACTTGCTTCCTCTCCTACCGTAGGCTTCAGGCCAAAACAGGAGAGATTTCAGATTTCAGGAAAGAGAGATTAGATGTTATATTTGCAGTTTTAACTTTACATGGCCCCGGACATTGTCAAGACTGAATTAAAGTTGTGTTTATGACTTAAACACATACGACAGTTGTTTACCTTACAAACAGAAAAGACATGGGAGTAGCCTAGATCTGCACTTAGGGTCAGATGATTATCCTCCGCTAATAAAGAATAAAGGGAAAGTAGGGAACATAAACAACGATGCATTTGATCAAAATGCACATGTCATTCACCATATGTATGTACTATATAAACAGGAATAATTCTGAGAAACAGCAGTGTTTTTTCCTCTTCTTGAAAAGCAGCTTTTAACAATGAACTATTGCCAAAATTGCCAAAATTGGCTATTTTATGTCCTTATTCTTAAGACAAAATGTGGTTAAAGCCTATTGACAGAATAATAATGGCTATAGGTCATGGTACAGATTTGAATTTGGAGCTCAACTGAAGAGCCTTGACAAAAATTGTATTAGGGGACTGTGAACCTCCCCAAGTAATGTTGATTTGAGTTGCCCCCATCCCTTGAAATTTAGGCTTTCTTCAAATTTTGGAAACATGAGCAGTCGTATCATGCCTCATGCCTCAGTGCTCAAGTTTCTGTGATCTGTCAGTCAAGTGGAATCCTTAGAAGCACCAACTGGCCCCACTTGGCAATGAAATTGAGTGTAGATAGAATAATTATGCTATGCACCTGTGCCTCTATGCCACCCTAATAAAACTTCCAAAATAGTGTCCCCATCTTCCCCATCATCCTACTCAAGAAATTTAAATTTCTTATAAAGGAAATTAAAAAGAAAAGCTCTGTGATTCAAATAAGGGTTATACTCAAGATTCTGCATTTGGAATATTCCTTTAAAAATTCAACTCTGCCCATTAAGTCATCCTGTGATTAACACATGGTTTAAATTGAAATCTGTCAAAGAAATTAGGTTTACTCCTTTACTTTAGCCTTGAAAAAAATATACCTCCAGGGAGTCTTAGATATAAGTTGTATATACAAAGCAGGCACTTTCTTTTTTTTTAATTGAGAATTATAAGGGTGGAAAAGGGAGAGAAAATGTCCTCCTGCTCTCCAAAGATACTCTTCTAGACTTACAACCCTGATTCCTTCTCTCAGGTCCCTCCTTCCCACTCCTACATCTCCAAATTTTATCTAGAACAGTTTCAAGATTGATGAAACACCTTTCGTAGTTTCTGCTGTGTCGTCTTAAAGCTGCAATGCTTATCTTTTAGAGAGTTACTGCTGCCTCCTTCGCCCCAACCAATTGTCACTGACAGCTATGTTTTAAAATCTTTAGTGTCATAAAGATCACTGCTAATTAAACTCAACCAGAGTATTCGCTCAGTGTCTGGTGTCTGTCCTTCACTGTGCATTTTCCAAAGATCTTCTTATCCCAAAGTTAATTATGCCAAAAGACAGCAGATTGTCTGAACCTCAGGGGGGATTTTTCCCGATTGCCTTTTTGCTATTATTCTTAGAGGATTATCCTCGATCATTAGTTGAAAAAACTATCTTGAAAAGAAGATGGAATTTACAATAGAAGTTTTAAATTTTGAGAAGGTTCATATTTAATTAACATTATTCAATGGTATTAAAGCAAATATCTACACAGAAATATATCTTATCGCATTTCACCATAGAGGCATACCAACAGGCTTAGAAGAAATTGGGACTATAAAGAGAAACACATATTTCATCAATCCATTTGAGCAGCTCCTCATATAATATTATATACTTAAAAGAAATATAAGGCATGGGCCATGCTCTCAGAGATCATACAGTCTAGCTGAATGGGTCTGAATCTTTTGAATTTCATAGACCAATAACTTGGAGAATAAAAAATGGAAGGGACAGACACGATAGAGACATCAACTTTTTCTTCTGCCTAGCTAAACAATAAAAATGACTAACATTTACAGAGTGCACACTGTGTGCCAGACATGGATATGAGGGCTTTATTTATTTCACTTAGAATTTACAGCAACTGTTCTGACATTTTATAAATATATAAAACATTAATTATATATATTTTATTATTGATATATATAACTATATGTAGCATTGTGTGTGTGTGTGTGTGTGTGTGTGTGTGTGTGTGTGTATACTGTTATCATCCCCATTTTTCAGGAAATTGAAGTCCGCAAAAGTCAATGATCTCAGCCTCATCAGGATTTGAATACAACCAGTCTGGCTCCCAGAACCCTTAACCACCATACTTTCTCGTATCAGTTAATTTCATTGTTTCATGAAAGAGCTTTACCTTAATACTAAGAGAGTAAACAAGTCAACTAACTACAAAATAAAGATCTGTTAGATACAATGTATTTAGCTTTAGGACAAAAGCTACATTGCCCTTATTTTTGTCATTTTGTATGGATCTATAAAGACTGGCATTTGGGAGCCAAGGAACAACGTTAAAGAGACAAAACCTATACATAGAAAGTGTAATTAAAATATGAGCCGATTTGTGATTCAGGTGAGCAATAAAATCACTAAAGAAGTGGAGCCCACAGTGGGTTGAAAGACTGAATGGTAAAAAGGTGTGGGGAGATAATTCCAGACAGGTAGAGGATATAGGCAGAAGCCCAAGAAAGGAAATAACGCAGGAGTATGAACAGTGAAAATACCAGTTTGGCTCAATCAGAAATTTGACCCAGGATGAATGGCACAAACTGTAGGCCCATGAACTCTACCAGACTTACAATTATGTTTGTTTGGCTTGCATAGTATTTTTTTAAGTAATCTATTTTTTAATATAACATACTTTCAGAAAAATGCACATATTATATATGTGCAGCTCAATGAATTTTCACAAATTTTGAACACACTCATGTAACTCCTCACATATCAAGAAACAGAACACCTACCAGCACCCTATAAATCTCTCTCATGCCCCTTTTCCAGACACTACCCCCCAAAAGTAATTACTATCCTGACTTCTATCACCACGGATTGGTTTTGTCTGTTTTTGAACCTTATATAAATAGAATCATACAGTGCATATAATTTTGTCTCTAAATTTTTGTGTGTTAGTGAGATTCACCCATGTTTTTTCATGCAGCAATCATACATTCCTGCTCACTGATGTATAGTATTTCATTTATAAATACACTACATTTATTTATATACTCTATTGTAGATGGACAGTTGTGTTGGGGGTATTATAAATGAAGTTTCTTCGAACATTTTGGTACATAACTTTTGGTTCACACGTGTGTACATTTCTGATGGAAATGGAATTGCTGGATCATAGTGTAGGTATACGGGCCTACACTATGGACACTATCAGCTTTAATGGACACTACCAAGCAACTTTCCAAGGTGGTGGCTCCTGTTTATACTCCCACCAACTGTATCTCACTGTAGTTTTAATGTGCATCTCCGTAATGATTACTGAGATGGCAACTTTCTTCAGAGGTTTACTCACCATTTAGACATCTTCTTTTATAAACTTAAAGTCTTTAACCTATTTTTCTATTGGGTTGTATCTCTTTCATATTGCTATGTAGATATTCTATATTCTGCATATCAGTCATTTGTGAAATATGTACTTTACATAGCAACCCTTCTCATGCTCTTATTGGTGTCTTTTAACAAACAGAAGTTGTTACTTTTTTTTTTTTAGATTTTTTTTTTTTGATGTGGACCATTCTTAAAGTCTTTATTGAATGTGTTACAATATTGCTTCTGTTTTATGTTTTGGTATTTTGGTTGTGAGACATGTGGGATCTTAGCTCTCTGACCAGGGATCAAACCTGCACCCCCTAAATTGGAAGTTAAAGTCTTAACCACTGGACCTCGAGGGAAGCCCCCAGAAGATTTTACTTCTAACTTATGGCTAGTATCGTTGCATCCTTTTAAACAAATCTTTGCTTCCCCAAAATCATGAAGATATTCTTCTATGTTCTCTTCCTTATTATTGTTTTACTTTTCATATTACATACACAATCCATTTGGAAGTGATTTTTATATATTGTGTAAGGTAGAGATCAAGATTTATTTTTTTCGGGGAGACCTTCAAGATGGCGGAGGAGTGAGATGTGGAGATCGCCTTCCTCCCCACAAATACATCAGAAATACATCTACATGTGGAACAACTCCTACAGAACACCTACTGAACGCTGGCAGAAGACCTTAGACTTCCCAAAAGGAAAGAAACTCCCCACATACCTCGGTAGGGCAAAAGAAAAAAGAAAAAGCAGAGACAAAAGAATAGGGACACGACCTGCACCAGTGGGAGGGAGTTGTGAAGGAGGAAAGGTTTCCACACACTAGGAAGCCCCTTCACTGGTGGAGACGGGGGGTGGGCCAGAGGAAAGCTTTGGAGCCACGGAGGAGAGCGCAGCAACGGGGGTGCAGAGGACAAAGTGGAGAGACTCCTGCACAGAGGATCAGTGCCGACCAGCACTCACCAGCGCGAGAGGCTTGTCTGCTCACCCGCCGGGGCGGACGGGGGCTGGGAGCTGAGGCTCGGGCTTCGGAGGTCAGACCCCAGGGAGAGGACTGGGGTTGGCTGCGTGAACACAGCCTGAAGGGGGCTAGTGCACCACAGCTACCCGGGAGGAAGTCCGGGAAAAACTCTGGACCTGCCTAAGAGGCAAGAGACCATTGTTTCAGGGTGCGCGAGGAGAGGGGATTCAGAGCACCGCCTAAAGGAGCTCCAGAGACGGGTGCAAGCCACGTCTATCAGCATCAGCATGGACCCCAGAGACAGGCATGAGACATTAAGGCTGCTGCTGCCGCCACCAAGAAGCCTGTGTGCAAGCACACGTCACTCTCCACACCTCCCCTCCCGGGAGCCTGTGCAGCCCGCCACTGCCAGGGTCCCGTGATCCAGGGACAACTTCCCCAGGAGAATGCACGGCACGCCTCACGCTGTTGCAACGTCACGCTGCCCTCTGCTGCCGCAGGCTCACCTCGCATTCTGTACCCCTCCCTCCCCTCGGCCTCAGTGAGCCAGAGCCCCCGAAGCAGCTGCTCCTTTAACTCCGTCCTGTCTGAGCAAAGAACAGACGCCCTTAGGCGACCTACAGGCAGAGGCGGGCCCAAATCCAAAGCTGAACCCCAGGAGCTGTGCGAACAAAGAAGAGAAAGGGAAATCTCTCCCAGCAGCCTCAGGAGCAGCAGATTAAATCTCCAAAATCAACTTGATGTACCCTGCATCTCTGGAATACCTGAAAAGAAAATGAATCATCCCAAAATTGAAGCAGTGGACTTTGGGAACAACGATATGTATATATTTTTCCTTTCTCTCTTTTTGTGAGTGAGTATGTGTATGTTTCTTTGTGTGATTTTGTCTGTATACCTTTGCTTTTACAATTTGTCCTAGGGTTCTGTCTGTCCGGTTTTATTGTTTTATTTTTTTCTCAGTATAGTTTTCAGCACTTGTTACCATTGGTGGATTTGTTTTCTGGTTTGGATGCTCTCTTCTTTCTTTCTTTTTTTTTTATTTCTAATAATTTATTTTATTTTATTTATTTTTTTCTTTCTTTCTTTTTTTCTCCCTTTTCTTCTGAGCCATGTAGCTGACACAGCCTTGGTGCTCTGGCCAGGTGTCAGGCCTGTGCCTCTGAGGTGGGAGAGCCGAGTTCAGGACATTGGTCCACCAGCAACCTCCCGGCTCCACGTAATATTAAATGGTGAAAGCTCTCCTAGAGAGCTCCATCTCAACACTAAGACCCAGCTCCACTCAACGACCAGCAAGCTACAGTCCTGGACACCCCATGCCAAACAACTAGCAAGACAGGAACACAACCCCACCCATTAGCAGACAGGCTGCCTAAAATCATAATAAGGTCACAGACACCCCAGAACACACCACCGGACACAGTCCTGCCCACCAGAAAGACAAGATCCAGTCTCCTCCACGAGAAAACCGGCACCAGTCCCCTCTACCAGGAAGCCTACACAACCCACTGAACCAACCTTAGCCACTGGGGGCAGACACCAAAAACAACGGGAACTACGAACCTGCAGCCTGCGAAAAGGAGACCCCAAACACAGTAAGTTAAGCAAAATGAGTAGACAGAGAAACACACAACAGATGAATGAGCAAGGTAAAAACCCACCAGACCAAACAAATGAAGAGGAAATAGGCCGTCTACCTGAAGAAGAATTCAGAATAATGATAGTAAAGATATCCAAAATCTTGGAAATAGAATGGAGAAAATACAAGAAAAGTTTAACAAGGACCTAGAAGAACTAAAGAGCAAACAAACAATGATGAACAACACAGTAAATGAAATTAAAAATTCTCTAGAAGGAATAAATAGCAGAATAACTGAGGCAGAAGAACGGATAAGTGACCTGGGAGATAAAATAGTGGAAATAACTACTGCAGAGCAGAATAAGGAAAAAAGAATGAAAAGAATTGAGGATAGTCTCAGAGACCTCTGGGAAAACACGAAACACACCAATATTCAAATTATAGGGGTCCCAGAAGAAGAAGAGAAAAAGAAAGGGACTGAGAAAATATTTGAAGAGATTATAGTTGAAAACTTCTCTAATATGGGAAAGGAAATAGTTAATCAAGTCCAGAAAATGCAGAGAGTCCCATACAGGATAAATCTAAGGAGAAACACGCCAAGACACATATTAATCAAACTGTCAAAAATTAAATACAAAGAAAAAATATTAAAAGGAGCAAGGGAAAAGCAACAAATAACACACAAGGGAATCCCCATAAGGTTAACAGCTGATCTTTCAGCAGAAACTCTGTAAGCCAGAAGGGAGTGGCAGCACATATTTAAAGTGATGAAAGGGGAAAACCAACAACCAAGATTACTCTACCCAGCAAGGATCTCATTCAGATTTGATGGAGAAATTAAAACCTTTACAGACAAGCAGAAGCTAAGAGAATTCAGCACCACCAAACCAGCTTTACAACAAATGCAAAAGGAACTTCTCTAGGCAGGAAACACAAGAGAAGGAAAAGACCTACAATAACAAACCCAAAACAATTAAGAAAATGGTAACAGGAACATACATATCAATAATTACCTTAAATGTAAATGGATTAAATGCTCCAACCAAAGACATAGACTGGCTGAATGGATACAAAAACAAGACCTGTATACATGCTGTCTACAAGAGACCCACTTCAGACCTAGGGACACATACAGACTGAAAGTGAGGAGATGGAAAAAGTTATTCCATGCAAATGGAAATCAAAAGAAAGCTGGAGTAGCAATTCTCATATCAGACAAAATAGACTTTAAAATAAAGACTATTAAAAGAGACATAGAAGGACACTACATAATGATCAAGGGATCAATCCAAGAAGAAGATATAAGAATTGTAAAAATTTATGCACCCAACATAGGAGCACCTCAGTACATAAGGCAAATGCTAACAGCGATAAAAGGGGAAATCGACAGTAACACAATCATAGTAGGGGACTGTAACACCCCACATTCACCAATGTCCAAATCATCCAAAATGAAAATAAATAAGGAAACATAAGGTTTAAATGACACATTAAACAAGATGGATTTAAGTGATATTTATAGGACATTCCATCCAAAAACAACAGAATACACATTCTTCTCAAGTGCTCATGGAACATTCTCTAGGATAGATCATATGTTGGGTCACGAAGCAAGCCTCGGTAAATTTAAGAAAACTGAAATCATATCAAGTATCTTTTCCGACCACAATGCTATAAGACTAGATATCAATTACAGGAAAAAAACTGTACAAAACACAAATACATGGAGGCTAAACAGTATACTACTAAATAACCAAGAGATCACTAAAGAAATCAAAGAGGAAATCAAAAAATACCTAGAAAAAAATGACAATGAAAACATGACAACCCAAAACCTATGGGATGCAGCAAAAGCAGTTCTAAGAGGGAAGTTTATAGCAATACAATCCTACCTCAAGAAACAAGAAAAATCTCAAATAAACAACCTAACCTTACACCTAAAGCAATTAGAGAAACAAGAACAAAAGAAAACCCAAAGTTAGCAGAAGGAAAGAAATCATGAAGATCAGATCAGAAATAAATGAAAAAGAAATGAAGGAAATGATAGCAAAGATTAATAAAACTAAAAGTTGGTTCTTTGAGAAGATAAACAAAATTGATAAACCATTAGCCAGACTCATCAAGAAAAAAAGGGAGAAGACTCAAATCAACAGAATTAGAAATAAAAAAGGAGAAGTAACAACTGACACTGCAGAAATACAAAGGATCATGAGAATTACTGCAACCAACTATATGCCTTAAAATGGACAACCTGGAAGAAATAAGCAAATTCTTAGAAAAGCAGAACCTTCCGAGACTGAACCAGGAAGAAAACTAGAAAATAAAAAGAGACCAATCACAAGCACTGAAATTGAGACTGTGATTAAAAATCTTCCAACAAACAAAAGCCCAGGACCAGATGGCTTCACAGGCAAATTCTATCAAATATTTAGAGAAGAGCTTACACCTATCCTTCTCAAATGCTTCCAAAATATAGCAGAGGGAGGAACACTCCCAAACTCATTCTACAAGGCCACCATCACACTGATACCAAAACCAGACAAAGATATCACAAAAAAAGAAAACTAAAGGCCAATAACACTGATGAACGTAGATGCAAAAATTCTCAACAAAATACTAGCAAACAGAATCCAACAACACATTAAAGGATCATACACCATGATCAAGTGGGGTTTCTCCCAGGAATGCAAGGATTCTTCAATATATGCAAATCAATCAATGTGAGACACCATATTAACAAACTGAAGGAGAAAAACCATATGATCATCTCAATAGATGCAGAAAAAGCTTTCAACAAAATTCAACACCCATTTATGATAAAAATCCCCCAGAAAGTAGGCATAAGGGAACTTACCTCAACATAATAAAGGTCATATATGACAAACCCACAGCCAACATGGTTCTCAATGGTGAAAAACTGAAACCATTTCCACTAAGATCAGGAACAAGACAAGGTTGCACACTCTCACCACTATTATTCTACATAGTTTTGGAAGTTTTAGTCACAGCAATCAGAGAAGAAAAAGAAATAAAAGGAATCCAAATCGGAAAAGAAGAAGTAAAGCTGTCACTGTTTGCAGATGACATGATACCATACATAGAGAATCCTAAAGATGCTACCAGAAAACTACTAGAGCTAATCAATGAATTTGATAAAGTAGCAGTATACAAAATTAATGCACAGAAATCTCTTGCATTCCTATACACTAATGATGAAACATCTGAAAGAGAAGTTAAGGAAACACTCCCATTTACCTTGCAACAAAAAGAATAAAATAACTAGGAAAAAACCTACCTAAGGAGACAAAAGACCTGTATGCAGAAAACTATAAGACACTGATGAAAGAAATGAAAGATGATAGAAACAGATGGAGAGATATACCATGTTCTTGGATTGGAAGAATCAACATTGTGAAAATGAATATACTACCCAAATCAATCTACAGATTCAATGTAATCCTTATCAAACTACCAACGGCATTTTTCACAGAACTAGAACAAAAAATTTCACAATTTGTATGGAAACACAAAAGACCCCAAATAGCCAAAGCAATCTTGAGAAAGAAAAACAGAGCTGGAGGAATAAGGCTCCCTGACTTCAGACTACACTACAACGCTACAGTAATCAAGACAGTATGGTACTGGTACAAAAACAGAAATACAGATCAATGGAACAGGATAGAAAGCCCAGTGATAAACCCATGCACATATGGTCACCTTATTTTTGATAAAGGAGGCAAGAATATACAATGGAGAATAGACAGCCTCTTCAATCAGTGGTGCTGGGGAAACTGGACAGCTACATGTAAAAGAATGAAATTAGAACACTCCCTAACACCATACACAAAAATGAACTCAAAATGGATTAAAGACCTAAATGTAAGACCAGACACTATAAAACTCTTAGAGGAAAACATAGGTAGAACACTCTATGACATAAATCACAGCAAGATCCTTTTTGACCCACCGCCTAGAGAAATGGAAATAAAAACAAAAGTAAACAAATGGGACCTAATGAAACTTAAAAGCTTTTGCACAGCAAAGGAAAACATAAATAAGACAAAAAGACAACCCTCAGAATGGGAGAAAATATTTGCAAACGAAGCAACTGACAAAGGATTAACCTCCAAAATTTACAAGCAGTTCATGCAGCTCAATATCAAAAAAACAAACAACCCAATCCAGAAATGGGCAGAAGACCTAAATAGACATTTCTCCAAAGAAGATATACAGATAGCCAACACACACATGAAAGGATGCTCAACATTACTAATCATTAGAGAAATGCAAATCAAATCTACAATGAGGTATCACCTCACACCAGGTAGAATGGCCATCATCCAAAAATCTACAAACAATAAATGCTGGAGAGGGTGTGGAGAAAAGGGAACCCTCTTGCACTGTTGGTGGGAATGTAAATTGATACATCCACTATGTTGAACAGTTTGGAGGTTCCTTAAAAAACTAAAAATAGAACTACCACATGACCCAGCAATCCCACTACTGGGCATATGCCCTTAGAAAACCATAATTCAAAAGGAGTCATGTACCACAAAGTTCATTGCAGCTCTGTTTATAATAGCCAGGACATGGAATCAACCTAAGTGTCCATCGACAGATGAATGGATAAAGAAGATGTGGCACATATATACAATGGAATATTACTCTGCCATAAAAAGAAACGAAATTGAGTTATTTGTAGTGAGGTGGATGGACCTCGAGTCTGTTATACAGAGTGAAGTCAGTCAGAAAGAGAAAAGCAAATACCGTATGCTAACACATATACATGGAATCCAAGAAAAAAAAATGGTTATGAAGAACCTAGGGGCAGGACACGAATAAAGATGCAGACGTAGAGAATGGACTTGAGGACATGGGGAGGGGGAAGGGTAAGCTGGGACGAAGTGAGAGAGTGGCATGGACTTATATATACTACCAAATGTAAAATGGATAGCTAGTGGGAAGCAGCCACATAGCAGAGGGAGATCAGCTCGGGGGGAGAGGGAGGGTGGGAGGGAGACGCAAGAGGGCAGGGATGTGGGGATATATGTGTACGTAATTGACTCATTAATTCTCATATATAGAAAGAAAATGGAATTTTATTGAATTTACAGGTCAGTTTGTGGAAAATTTGCACCTTTATAATATTGAGTCTTCTAACCTATGAACATAGTATATGTCCCTGTTTATTTAGGGTTACTATAGTTTCTTAAATATTGCACAGAATACTTTTAAAAACTGAAGATTTCATGTACAAATAAGGATTTTCAACTTCTCTTGAAAATAAAAATGTCTGGCTGGCAGAACCAGTTTAATACTCCTGTGTGGCAACAATAGGCAGGAGCTGCCCACTGTAACTGGGACGTGTTCTCCAACTCATCACAGTTCCTACCACAAACCCAATGCATGAATCTGGACTCACGACTGACTTCACTCATTTATTGTACCTGCTGGGCCACTAGCTATGGCTAAAAAATAAAAAATGAAAAAATAAGGAAGGAAAATAGTGAAAAATAAGGTTCATTTACTCATTCTTTCAATATTTATTGAATGCTAATTATGTGTCAAGCACTATGCTACATGTCGGGATATACCAATGAACAAAAACGACAACAAAACAGTTATTTTTGTGTTTTAACCCAAAGGCCTTTAATACCATCATTTTAATCAGAATTATAACAATGTTGAAAATTTTTAACAAGAAAATATTTTACATGGCAACCTTCATTCAGCCAATTAAAGGGAGTGTGGCTGATAGAAGAGTGAGCACACAGAATGAAGACACAGGAAAAACCCCAGAAGAACATGGAAAAAGAGCCTGTAGCTGTTCTGTCATATTAACCAATAAGTTCTCAAATACACCAGGACATCAGCCCACTCTGGGTTCACGACATTCTCAAAATAACAGACACAAAATGCCCTGCTAAAATGAACAATGTGGACAAAGTCTTCGCTCCTAGGAAGCTTCCTTTCTACTGGCAGCATACTTAGGTTGGAAACAGACCAAGAAGTTCATTGAATTTCAATTTCAGGAATTTTGACATTATTCTCCTGCTAATGGGCAATCAGTGGAGTTTTGCTACCTGTTATTCTAGGTTTCTTAGAATACTCACAGAAACCTGTTTCTTCACTGGATCCTAGGTTTGAAATAAATCAACCATGATCCTTAGCTCAGTGAGTAATTGGGTTTCTGTGAATAGGGAGAGAAAAGACGGGAAAAAAAATTTCACCATCCAATGAACTTTTAGAATACAAAGGGACAGTCCAGGGTGAGGTGTATTTATTTCTTTCACCAAGAACTCAAAGCACCTTTCCACTCAGCTCAGTTTGACTTTCCATTCTAGTCAGTAGCATAATATCAGGACGTGTGTGTGCACGTGTGTGTGTGTGTGTGTGAGATTGGGCAGGGAAAGAGACAGTGAAAGGGAAGTACAATCCAGTTGTTACTAATAGATTGCTAAATTTTCCCTCATGTAAATATATTTTAGCCTCTCTTTCTCCTGTGTCTTATGTCATGTCTTGGCATCCAATCAGCTCTACCAGAGGCAAGCCCATTAACTCTTTCAGCTCTCTAGTGTACCATTCAGACTTTTCAGTGCATTTCTGGTGCTCTCCTCTCTAAGTGGACCATACAAGGATTCTATTTAGTTCAATACACTAGTGATTCATAAAACAATTCCCTGAAGGTTTGAAAGAGTTAACCTGTAACCCTCTCTAAACATTTGGCTTAGTGCAAGGTATTGACTGAGAAAATGAGGAGAATAGAGACCAATATGTCATTAACTAGCACAAAATTCAGTGACATAAGCAAAAAACAGACAATATCATTTAGTATACAAAAGGAAAAACTAAGAACTCCAAGAAGTTTTTGTCCACAGTCACACAATAAGCTGACCTCAGAGCCAAAACTGTTTCCAGGTCTCCAAATGTTCCATCTGGAGCTCTGCCTATGGTTTCCTCCGAATCCAAACTCATGTAGGGAAGTGGTGGATGGAAGTGAGTGATGGGGCAGAGGTTAACACAAGAATCCTTGCGAGCCCTTCCAGGTCCAAAATTCTGTCTTTTTTTTTTTTTCATTTCTCTGAAAAGCAAATGCTGGTCTGTTCCACTGTAAAGCCCCCTTGAGATGAAACAGAATTTTAAGTAGAATCTGTAAAACAATCCCTTCCAAATTTCCTTCCTGGCCAGTAGTTACAGTCACCTCTGACCACACCAAACCCAGCATCCTTTCCACGTTTTACCTCAGTTCCCATCAGCATGTTTGCAACTTCCCATAGTTTATTTTCGTCTCTCTCCAGCAAACAAGGCCTCTTGTGAAATGAGAGAAGACAGCGTCAGCACACACACACTCGCCTGTTAGCTCGGCAGAAAACACCGCACAGAGCCAGGGAAGCCTGCGTGGAGGCTGCCAGGAGGCCACACAGCTAATTTCCATGCTGGTACTGCAGTTGGATTTCTTATGCGACAGAAGTCTCAAGTTTAAATCACTCTGGTTGGAAAGGAAGTTGAGAATAAAGAGGGTGGGGGAACTACCATGACTTTGTAATCCAACTGTGACCAACATCTTCATGCTGAGGTCCAGAATAATAAATTTTGGAGCTGGAAATGGTCCACCTCACATCTTATCAATGAGAAGACTGAGGCAAACAGGGAAGTGACCTATCCCAGGCCACATGACTCATGAGCTGCACAGTCAGTGGGTGAGGGCATTTCAAGTATAAAGAACAGAAAGAGAGAGGCTCACGTTACCTCAGAAAACAAGGATTTGTTTTAAGGATGCACAGGGCAGGGAACTTCCGTTGTAGCACAGACACACTTCATTGAGCACTAAACACTACAGGTATGTAAGAGCAGCTCTAGTAAATATATCCCAGTCTGCTAGTTTCACAATGGCAAACACGCCTTAGACGTTGGCATCTGTCTGCCTGCTCCAGTCCTTTGCTATTGTGGGCACTAACTACTCTCTTCTCTGCCTTTGCTTTTACTGCTTTTGTTCATATGAAAACATAACTCTTTATTCTCCTGCCTGCTTCTTAATTCCTTCTTCCCAGGGCTTCTGCTTCCTGTGCAGCCTTTCTGACTTATTTTCTATGTGTCTCCTGATTTCTGCCTACTGACACACAGCTGACTACCCTTGGATAGACTTACATTCAAGTTCTGGGAGGGAGGATCTGATGGGTTCACTTAGTAACTCTCCAGTAGGTCTACAGAGTTCTGTCACCAGACTTCAGGGTTATTACAGATGATGGCCACAGGAAGATGTCCTTCCCTGGTCAATCAGGATAGACTAGAGAGACAAAGCTGAGTAGTCATCTTTCCTCAGAATGGGGTTTTGGGCATGGAAAACATTTGGAGCATAACAGAGTTCTCCTCAAATTAGTGCTTTGGACTAGATGCCATGTCTCTCTCAGTTATGTAGCATACGAAGTAAATAAGAGAATATTTCTGGAGCCAGGCTGCCTGGTTTTAATCCAATCACCATTACTTTCTGGCAAGCTATGCTTTAGGAAAGTTATACAAGCTCAGATTCTTTACAATAGAGATTATAATATTGTCTGTTTTATAGGGCTGTGAGAAGACTGGGGTAATTTACACAGAATGTTTAGAAGAGTATCTAGCGCATAAGTGCTCAATAATGTTAGATATTATTGTTATTATTATTATTATACTGTTTCTTTTTCCACAGCACCTGTAATGGGTTTTTTGTTTGTTCGTTTTGGCTGCACCACGCAGCTTGTGGGATTTCAGTTCCCCAACCAGGGCTCGAACCCACACCCCTTGCAGTGGAAGCACAAGTCTTAACCACTGGACCGTCAGGGAAATCCCACCTGTAATGGTTTTAAAATAGATCTGTAAATTCTTTGACACTTTTTCCACACAAAAAAATGGAGTCTAATTCTTCTTCTTTGAATATGGTCCGTTTTAGTGACTTTCTAATGTGCAGAATGCAATAAAAGTGATGCTGCATGATTTCCAAGGCTAGATCAGGGAAGGCAATATAGTTTCTGCCTTGTTGGAATTCTTGCTATTTGAATTCAGCCATCTTGTTGTGAGGAATGCCATGACCCATGGAGAGGCCACGTCGAGGTGTTCCAGCTCTCAGCCTGGGCTAAGGTCTCAGTCAACAACCAGCATCAGCCACCAGATATGTTAGTGAATGAACCTCAGCTAACCTCAGCCTTCAGCTTTCAAGTCTTCTACCAAAGGTCTCAGACTTCATGGTGCAGAGTAAGTGATCCACTACAAGCTTTGTTTGAATTCCTGACCCAAAGAATCTGTGAGCATCATTAACGGTTGATATACAGCACTTAGTCTGGAGGTAATTTAGGCAGTCATAGTAAGTGGAACAGCCCCTTTATTTCTTTACTTCTATGACAGCACTGTTCATGGCGACATTTACAGGAATCAGGTGACATTAAACTATCTCTAAAGCTAGGCCTCTATACTGCAGTTCTTCTTAACCAGAGGGGAGATTATAATGGTCTAGGAGTTTTATTAAAAATACATAAC
Organism: Balaenoptera physalus; assembly: GCF_965194825.1. Taxonomy (NCBI): domain Eukaryota; kingdom Metazoa; phylum Chordata; class Mammalia; order Artiodactyla; family Balaenopteridae; genus Balaenoptera; species Balaenoptera physalus. Next base: position 47,168,956 of record NC_138886.1, read on the forward strand.
CCAGGTCCCATACCCAGACAGGCTGAACAGCAGATATGGGATAAAGACATGTGTAATTCGAAAATGTTCCTCATTTAACTCCAACAAATCTCCACAAGGGGAGACCACTGACATACCTAGTCCCCACAATGAGTCTGACCTCACCCACACTCAATAGGAGTTTATTGAAAATCTCTACGTGTCTGGCTCTGCTGCCTGGGGCCCTAACAGGAAGACCACACTCCATTCTGGAAATGAATTAGAAGTAAATTTGGTATTTTTGGTGTGTAAGCTTCTCTTGATGCAATCCAGGTCAGGAATGGAAGATACCAAACTACAGCTTTTAACTGTGAATTTCTAATATATTAGCATCAATCCATCAATTCTTTCCTTCAAAATCTGGAGAGCTAGGAACAAGACAAAGATGTCCACTCTCACCACTTCTATTTTACATTGTACTAGAGATTCTCTCCAGGGCAGTCAGGCAAGAAAAAGAAATAAAAGGCATCCAGATTAGAAAGGAAGAAGTAAAACCATCTCTATTTGAAGGTGACCTGATTTTACATACAAAATCTGAAGAGTTTAACAGCGAGCCTTTCTGGGCTTTGAAGACCAAAAGGAGCTTCTCTCTAGCTCCCTCTCCCACTCCTCAGACTAGTGATTCTCAAATTTTAGTGTGCAATAGTGAGTTGTTAAATAGGAATTCTTAAGCCCAACTCCCAGAGATTCTGATATACTAGCCTAGGAAACTTTAAAAAATCACCCCAGGAAGTCTAATGCAGGTGAATTTTAGACCAGACTTTGTAAAACACAGACTTTGTAAATCTTTGAGAGGTCATTTAGTACAGTGATTAAGAGTGCAGTGTCTAGAACTCAGTTGCCTGGGTTCAATTCCTGGCTCTTCTACTTTTTGTGTGAACTTGCACATGACACTTAACCTCACTGTGCCTCAGTTTCTTCGACTGTAGAATAGGATTAATGATAGTGCCTACCTTACAGGCTTGATGCAAGCATTAAATGCATTAACATATATGGAGCATCAGAATAAAAAGTGCACTTATTGTCAATTATTTGCAGTAGGGGACTTACCTAGCTGTCCCTGGAAGCTAGACCTTGCCTATAGACAACTACAACAAGATTCTTACAGTGACACCAGTAAATATGGGAAGAAGTACATTAGGTGCTGGTTCTCTGTCCATCTTCTTTTCTCTTCTCACTTTCCCCTGCCCCTCAGAAAAGCTGTGGCCGACAGACACATTTTATTAGAAATCAAATTAAAGGGACGTCCCTGGTGGCGCAGTGGTTAAGAATCCGCCTGCCAATGCAGGGAACACGGGTTTGAGCCCTGGTCCAGGAAGATCCCACATGCCGCGAAGCAGCTAAGTCCATGAGCCACAACTACTAAGCCTGCGCTCTAGAGCCCGCGAGCCACAACAACTGAAGCCCACATGCCTAAAGCCCGTGCTCCGCAACAAAGAGAAGCCACCGCAGTGAGAAGCCCGCGCACCGCAATGAAGAGTAGCCCCCACTCACCGCAGCTAGAGAAAGCCCACCCGCAGCAAAGAAGACCCAACGCAGCCAAAAATAAATTAATTAATTAAAAAAAAAAAAAAGGAAAGCAATCAAATTAAGGCATGAGCCAGTCAATCCTGCTAGAGTTTAAGTCCTTCTATGTCTTCAGGACCATTTCTAATCTCCCATTTGATCATCATAATTGGCAGGTTACCAGGGTTTGAGACTTTTCCAGCATTATTTTGATGTATGCTGTTGGTGAATTTGGGTTTCCTTTTTTTTTTTACAGTGCATTTCACCAAGAGTTCATTTCCAAATGCAAACAAGAGAACTAATGTTCCTAAAACTTTATGACTCATAAAATGTACTTCTCTCCCTTCCCCCTCATTCATTAGCATGATAGCAAATCTTTAACAGATTGCCTTGCACCTAGGGAGGCGGCCCCCAGTGCTCACATAAATAATTTATACTGATCAACACTTGCTCAAATTAATGGAAATGATAATGCTGTAAAGAAAGCATTTTACTGTGTTTCAAGTCTATTCAGCAGAGGAACATTATTAGTATTCCTAGATATGCAGGGAACCTGATAGTTGAAAGTTCAAAAAAATCACAGTTTATTATTTTTTTTAACTTCTTGATAGTCAGCAAAGAACAGCATTTTCTTATAGTGCAAGGTCTATTATATACTAGGTACTCTTAATATCTCATTGGCAGAAATAGCTCTCTCGTATTATGGCGCTGCTGTAATTTTTCTATCAGCCAACAACTGTGGTTTCCTGAAGTAGCAGAACCTGAAAAAAATGCAGCAGCTCAGACAGAAGGAATCAGAGTGGGCTGGTGATTCATGTATCCTCAGGAAGAGGGTTGGACATGACCTCTGAGACACCTGTCAACCCTGTTTTCTGTTTTTCTACCATTCTACTCAAACGCTAATTTATAGTCAAATATCAGTCGTACCTCAAAAACAAACAAGATGTTTTCACTCCCTCTCCCCACTTCTCAATGTTTTGGCTTTAAACTTTCCCCCAGAAAGTTGATCATACATGTATACAAGTTAAATTTAAGTTACTTTATTCATGCAATTCTTTGAGGCCCATAACAGTTCTAGAATGTGTTTGGGTAGCATTAAAGAAAAACTCCAAACTAAATATAGCTCTGGAATTGAAGTCTGTATTTCACCTAGAGTGTAAGACAACACTATTTGCTCCTTGGGAGGGAGAAGAAAGGATGTATTATTGACCTTAAGTGACCTATTTTTGATCCTTTGTAAGCATGAAAAGTTGGCAGCTGGGTATTTGTGTGCTAAACTCCACCCCCTTGTCCACATACCATATTTGGAGGAACTAGGAGGCACTTCCTATTTGGCGTTATGACCCAAGGCCAGAAACTGCAATTTAGGCAGAATTAGAGCAACAATATCTGCAGGTAGGATTGGCACCTCCTAAAAGCCATCATCCCCTGCTGCCTAGAAACTTAGAACCCAAAATTAGGCAGAGGGCAGTAGGGAAGCTGAGGCGTTTCATTAAAGAGACACAGCCCTTCTGTGTACCATGTATTGCTGTTTGAGCTCACCTTCAAAATTGCTGATGTATCCATGCCTGGCTTCCCTTCTCTCTCACACACACACTCTCCTGTGGGTGAGAGGAGTGGCTCAGACTCAGAATTAGAGTTCTTCAAAGTGGTGACATCATTACAAATCTAAGGAATTCTGTGAGCTGAACTTTCTAAAATTAATCCATCTAAAAGCTTAAACAGGGAATACCTATTTCATCTTGAAGGAGACTTTTCCCACTTTGCAAAATTACCTGGTTAATTAATTCAGGCCTGGTAGTAATAGAACTAATTTAAAACCAAAATATCCATCATGGAACAGAACTAGATCTGCTGTTTTTATCAAGGTAATTACCAGGATAATTGCCAAACTTTCCCTTGTTTTGTTTTATTCCACATAAACCAAGCCTGCTGGTTTATATGCACTATATATACATATATCCTTGTATTAATAAACAAATGTGTTGAGAACAAATTTATAGTCAGAAATTTCCCTCCCAGAAGTAAGGATAAGAAAGAAAACAAGAGCTGTGTTCCCAACCCAGGCTGCTGGCTTTATGTAAATTAATGAAAACTTTATTTAAAAACCTATGTCCTGGGACTTCCATGGTGGCACAGTGGTTAAGAATCCGCCTGCCAATGCAGGGGACAAGGTTCAATCCCTGGTCCGGGAAGATTCCACATGCCATGGAGCAACAAAGCTCATGTGCCACAACTACTGAGCCTGTGCACCTAGAGCCTGTGCTCCACAACAAGAGAAGCCACCGCAATGAGAAGCCCATGCACCACAATGAAGAGTAGCCCCCGCTTGCTGCAACTAGAGAAAGCCCGTGCACAGCAATGAAGACCCATTGCAGCCAAAAATAAAAATAAATAAATAAATTTTTTTAAAAAAACCCTATGTCCTTATTGTACCTATATTCAGAGGGTTTCTATATATTGTAATAAAACCTTTTTATGGCAAATATCGACAAAATAATAAATTGATAAATGAGTGAAAGTTAGGATGATTATACAATTTCAAGCCACTTCCAAGGGTGACTGAAGTTTGACAAATTCCCTCCTTCCCATCTATGAAAGGATTTGGGAAGGTGTTCTTCCCCTTCCAGTATGGCTCTTCATCCTGTGAGTCCCAAGGAGCTGGGCTATTGGAGTTCCTGAACAGGTATCCTTCAGTTACACCTGGCTGTTGAGCTGGCCTGAGACTCCTGCAATACTTCTTAACTCTGAGTCACCATCCACAAACTCAACGACTAATACACCATGCTAAAAGGAAGTCTTAGCGAATTTTCTTCAAAGCGAGGGCCTCAAACTCAAAATACCCACAGGAACCAGGGAGGTAATGTACAGCAATGAGGGAGGAGGGGACAATTTGGAAAGTATGAGCCCCAGTTATTTCTGTAGTCTCTCCCTAACTCCATCCAATTTTTGCCATGAGAGACTATAGGCTCGATATTGCTATGTTTCCTCATTTTTAAGAGACCTCAGAAATCTGCTTTTATTGATATTTGCTGATTCATAAATATTTACAACGAATTTGGGATTTTGTAAAACATTGTGCTGGGAAATCAAAACACACCTGTGATAATAATCACCAGTTTATGATCTGTGGTTTATAGTGTCATCCTCTGCACACGTAGACACACATGGGCACACACATGTGTGCATACCCACCCACCTATAAACAGCGATAGATCCTGGGAGTTGAACTGGTCAAATTTCAATCATCCTTGGAAACAGCTTGAAATTGTATAACAGTCCTAAACTTTCATTCATTTATCAATTTATAATTTTGTAGATATTTGCCAGCAAAAGATTTTATTATAATTTATAGAAAAACACTGAACATAGATACAATGAAGACATAGATTTTTTTTTAATTTTAATTGAAGTATAGTTGATTTACAGTATTGTGTTAGTTTCAGGTGTACAGCAAAGTGATTTGGTTATACATATATTCTTTCTTTTTTTATTCTTTTCCACTATAGGTTATTAAAAGATATTGAACATAGTTCCCTGTACTATACAGTAAATCCTTGTTGTCTATCTATTTTATATAAGATAGTATGTATCTGTCAATCCCATACTCCTAATTTTTCCCTCCCCCCCTCTCCTTTGGTAACCATAAGTTTGTTTTCTATGAGACATAGATTTTTAAATGAGGCTTCCATTCATTTACTAAACTATGAACTCCAATAAGAAAATCCTATTTAAAGATGGAATAATTTTATTTATACAGTTTATGTGTATAAATAAAATTATACATGTACAACCAAAAAAATTGCATCTATTCACCAAAAAGTAAAGAATGTTCTCTCATCCAAAATTTTGTTTATTCTCTGTAATTACTAGAATCAGAGTTTGAGCCAGAGAGCCTGAAATAACACGGAGAGCAGTCAGTGTCGTCACCTGTGTGAGGTAAGCAGTTAGTCACAGCAGACAATTGCCAGGGTGTGTCCACGATGACAAGCTTATGGATGTGTATTATTCCACAATGATTTTTTTTCAGGTATGAGCTGACTTCTGATTACATATCATATTAAAACTTCCATATTATATATCTTATTAAAACTGTCAAGCTAAAAGAAGTCTTCAGTAATCAATAAAGCCCTTACTGAACTGGAAGATAAAGAAGGGATTCTTAAGCAAAACAACTTCCTAGGACAGACAAGTAAGTTCTGTCCTGATTTTTAGTTCGACACAAATACCTGTTCTTTGGGGGAAAAAAAGATGAATTTAATGTTCAAATACATATTCATTGTGGATTGAGAGTGTAATATAGACGCAAGAGACATTCCATAGAGTGTTTATTATAGCCTTGAATAGTCAGTATGCAATGCTGGTATCTTTTTCCTCCCCTCACAAACAGCAGACTTCATTCTCCTATAGAGATTGTTGAAAGGGTTTTCAGTGTTCTGAGAATTGGGAGTCATTATGGGATGTCTGTTGAAAATAGTTGCTTACTCAGAATAAGCTGAAAGCAAACAGTTATTATTTCCAGTCTAAATCATTCTAATGGGACTGGGTCAGTCAGTCTCTTTCCTTGATCTTTATACTGAAAATGTTTTCCTTTTTCTCTCACTGAAAACTTCTGTTGCTTAAAAGCATTTGCAAACTCCTGGCGAACCTGTGTGAGCACCAAGATTACAAACTCAAGGCTAGACGTCAATGCTATATATCATGAAATAGCTGCTTAAAATCAGAGATGCTGCTTGGACTGAATTAGAAGAAGGAAGTTTTGTTTCCAAATTCACCATTGTCGTTCTTCTTCCTTCATGGATATTCATAAACCAGTTTGTCTCTTCAACTGTGAGGCAATCACTACTAGCTCTTTCTAAAGGATTTGGAAAATATCTCTACTACATTGAGGTGGGCTTTGTAATCTGAAAGATTTGGAATCATGTCCTGCTTCTGCCTCTTAGCAAGCTGAATGCTCTTGGGCAAAACGCTGAACCCCTCTGAGGCTTTGTTTCCCTATCTGGTAGATATGATATCAATATCTACTTTTCAGGCTTGTTGTGAGATTGAAAAAAGAAAATGCTTGTAAAGAGTTAAACACAACAGAAAACATTTTAAATAAATATTTTAGGACAAAAGCAGTTTCAGTTTGTTAGAATGTGGGCGACAGAAACAACTTTCCAAGAGCGGTCAATAAAGACAACCTTCAGAGGAAATTCTTGAGTTCTTAAAGTTGGTTATTTCCATTCACTTGTAAATAATTCTCATTCGTGCTTACTATGTTCAAGGAGACTCTGAGCAGGGAGTGAGAAAAGAGGGAAAGGAGAGATGTCTAGATAGCTGAATCAGTTCCATAAAGAATTTAAACTCTAGTAGTAAACTAGGAGATAAGACTTGCCAGCAAATGACTATAAATCAGAACAGAAAGTCATCCAGGCCGTAATAGAGGCAGAGCTAAAGAGCAATGACAGTTGGGTGGAGGAGGAGATTATTTTGCCTCTGAATTGTTTCCTTTTACAGTCGTGATTCTGAAACCTATAGCAAAGCCCACCCTCTAAAATCATTTTTTTCTATCAGATGATTCCAGAGAATTTTAGAATTCAACTATATTTTTAACAGTTTGTGGTTAGAACACCTTCATTTTACAGATGAAAAAACATGGGCCCCTGAAGATGAATTAAGTAACCAAGTTAGGGTAGGGTCAAAACAAGAAGTATTGTGTTTCTCCTGCTTCAAACAACCCATAAGTTCTCTTTGTCTGAGTCAGCTGGAAATACCCTTTGAACAATTCATGCCTCTTCTATCAGAGGAAGAGAAAGTTCAAGTTGCAAATAAGAAATTCTACAATACTTTGAACTTTAGGCTTTTCCATATCTTTAGTCCATCTGCCCTTCTCCACTCTTTTTCCTCCAGAGATTTTCATTTCTGCCTAGAACACAGGACTTTCCTTCGATAATTTATTGTCCGACAGGCAAACCCAGATATCCCTGGGCTAATGGCTTCCTCCTTCCTTCCTCTGTCCTTCCTTCCTTTTCCTTTCTTCTTTCCATGTCTTTCTATGACACTGGACTTTGATCCAGTGTTCTTAGATTGACCAAAGATCCTTGGAGTCCAAATGTGGCAAAAGGTCTGAGGGAGTCTTGGGCAAGGTGGATTCTCAGCAGTATTCAGGATAGACAGAGACCAGTGAGTAGCAAGACTTTCCTAAAGCCTTCATGAAAGACTCTGAACTCTTGGCCCAAAACTGAAGGAGGTGGGGAACCCAAGAATCATTGAGATTGAATTTCCTACCCAGTCCACACCAGAGTCAAAATTAAATAGAAAGAAAGGAAAAAGGAAAAAACAAAGAGTGGTAGGAAAGAAAAAGGAAGAAAGGCAGTATTTCTTGCATACTTAAGATGTAGGCTGACATTCATTGATAATTATACTTTATTCACACAGTGATGTAGTGATGATATTATCTTTATAACTCATAAAGAAGGTAGTTTTCATTCAATACCTACAGAGCAATTGACCTTAGCCAGAATAAAGGTTCAATAGCTACCATGATTGAGCATCTACCAGGATCTTTATCTGCATTATTTAATTCTATCTAATTATCAGAACAGCTCTATAATATTGGTGTTATTATCCCTATTTTAGAGATGAATACAACAAGGCTCAAGAAGTTCAAGTAATTTACCCAAGATCACACAGATAGTAAGTGGGGGCACTGGGATTAGGATCCATGTCTGTCAGGAGCTATAGCTTATACGCTTTCCCCTGAACTGTTCTGCTGCCTGAGACTGTGTACTAGTCAAGGTACAGTGACTAGAGCTCTTAATGGAAGTTGGGATACTTAAGATTTACTCCAATTTATATTCCTTATTGTTCTTCAGTCTTTTCCAAAGACTTTGACTCTCATGTCTCCTTTTGTTCATATGTGTTTCTTCTATTGTGCTAATTCACTATCTGATCTTGACCACAATCCCATCTCAACTCATGGCCTCCCATCAACACTTTCCTATCATCTGACCCCAGGCCCATCCTGGGTTTGTTTTTGTTATTCTTGTCTGGTGCTGACAGCTCACACTCCACTGTGTAGCCCAGAAGAGATAGTGAGTGTCAAGGCAGGCTTTCAGAGAAGACTGAGATGACCACAGGCTGCAGTGATCAGGGAATGCTCCTGTTTGAGGGATGTTTGATGGGAAGAGATCGTTAAGTGGAAAAGAGGGAGAAGACCATTGTATTTAGGAAGGAAGAGAGTAAAACACATGAAAATTAGAATGTGAACATTAAGTAGAGCACACTTAATGTAGAAGTAGAGAATTAATCTTGATAATAGTCAGAGATTACTTTGGGTAGGTGGGTTAGGATTAACTGTGAATTGTCTGAATGTTTTAAGATTTAAATTTACCTGTCATTGTTGTACAGTATGTTTAGAAATAGAAAAGAATGAAGGCAGAAAAAACAATGATTGTTACTGAGAAATAGGTAGGATCCAAAATAACTCCACAGATATAAGCCATGATAACTAGGAGGATGACTGGGACCAAAGGAAGAACCAAGGAATTCAAGAGGCAGACATTATTTGCAAAGAATATGAATTTTTATTTACCCATGATGAGTCTGGGATAATTTGGTGATGTTCTAGTGAAAACACCATCAAGAAGTTAGAACTGCAGGATCAGAATTTGTGAAGTTGGTCTAGGTAAGGTTATCCACACAAAAGTGAGATTTAACTCCATGACAACAGATGAACTAACCAAAAGAATAGCAGAGGCAAAATCAGAATTGATTAGCACAATCTGGAATGCATTTATACCCACAACAATTAATTAATGACTACAGTATTTCAGGACCAGAATAGATAAAACCAATTTGGGGGGTGTTAGAATAGACAAGCATATCTGGTTAAAAAATATTTAAACTTTTTAAGTTTTTAACTGTGGTAAAATATACATAATGTAAAATTTTACCATGTTAACCATGTCCTTGAGGTTCACATGTGTTGTAGCCTATTTCAGAATTTCCTTCCTTTTTAAGGCTGAATAATATTCCATTGTATGTATAGACCACATTTTGTTTATCCATTCATCTGTTGATGGACACTTGGTTACTTCCACCTTTTGGCTATTGTGAATAGTATGGCTATGAACATGATTGTACAAATATCTCTTCAAGACCCAACTTTTGATTCTTTTGGGTATATACTCAGAAGTGGAATTACTGAATCATATGATAATTCTATTTTTAATTTTCTGAGGAACCTCCATACTGGTTTCCAAAGCAGCTGCACATTTTACATTCCCATCAACAATGCACAAATGTTCCAATCTCTTCACATCCTTGCCAACACTTGTTATTTCCTATTTTTTTGATAGTGGTCATTCTAATGTGTATAAGGAGGTATCTTGTTATGGTTTTGATTTGTATTTCCCTGATGATTAGTAATGTTGAGCATCTTTTCATGTGTGTATTGGCCATATGTATATCTTCTTTGGAGAAATGCATAGTCAAGACCTTTGCTCATTTTTTAATCAGGTTGTTAGTTTTGTTGTTGAGCTTTAAGAGTTCTTTATAATATTCTGGATATTAACCCCTGATTATCATATCAGATATATGATTCTAAAATATTTTCTCCCATTATGTGGGCTGCCTTTTCATTCTGTTGACTGTGTCCTTTGATACACAGACGCTTTTAATTTTAATGTAGTCCAGTTTATCCATTTTTTCTTTCGTTGCTTATGCTTTTGGTGTCATATCCAAGAAATCATTGCCAAATCCAATATCATGAAGCTGTACCTTGTTAATTTTCTTAAAAACTTTATGAGGTATAATTTATACATCATAAAATCTGCTCATCACAAGTATACAGTTCAATGATCTTCATTAAATTTATACAGTTGTGTAACTATCACCCCAATCCAGTTTTAGAACATTTTCATCACCCCCAAAAGATCCTTTATGCCAGATTATAGTCAATCCCAGATCCCATCTCCAGCCCTAGGCAACCACTGATCTATTTTCTGTCTCTATAAGTTTGCCTGCACCTGACTAAATTTTAAAAGTTATTTTCAAGTAAAATTGAAAGAAAGAAAAGAAAGAAAAAAAGAAAGAAAGAAAGGAAGGAAGGAAGGAAGGAAGAAAGAAAGAAAGAAAACCTAGCATTTCACAGAATTTGGTGGCGGGGGGAGTATCTCACATAATCCCCCATCATGCTTTTACACATTTCTTTTCACTCTTCACCATTTTGCTATCAGGTTTTATTTTTATTTTAATCTTTGTTAAAAGCAAATTTGAAAATCAATGTTGTTGGTAAGTGGCACACTTAAAATGTTATTAGAAGGCTATTTAGTCCCTAGAGTGTATCTCCTATCACTGAATCTAATTTCCTTCTAAAATAAGGCATGACATTTCCACTAAGGCACCCAGGTGAGTTATATGCCTGTCCTAATCAACAGCCACCTGTCATGATCTAAACAGGTTTCTGGGTTGTTTATATTCCTTCTTCCTCCCTCCCATCTCAAGCCTGAGCCTTTTACTCTTCAGTACCAATCACATGTACTCTTCACACACTACAGCCTGTACTGGGTGGAATTCAGAAGCCTCAGTTGAAAATTAAACATGCTGAAAGTGAATTCCTTGAGGCCTTGGTATGTGGAGGCCCACACCCATGTTATCTTTCACGTTGAATTTCTTCCAAAACAAGTTTTTTTCTAAACGTTAAGGAAGAAGGAAAAGGAATTTTTTTTTTAAATAGGAAGGTATTTTGGTTCATTTTGGTGAGCAAATAATGTCTCTGATACCCAAGTCAAATTCAGAAAAGCCTGATTTTTTTTTTTTAAAAAGCACATGTAACACTGTAGAGACAGATTTTAAATTTAATTTCCTGAGGTGATAAGGTCAAATTCTGAGCTATGGGTTTTCTAAAAAGGTCAACTTCAGATTAAGAGCTTTGTGAAGCTAGTCCATGTGACATGTTGATGTTTTAGTGAGTTTCAATTGAGGATGATGTCTTTAATAGAGAGAAACCACTTCATTTTAGTGTCAGGGGAACAGGATTAGAACTTGAATTATATCATGTCAAAGCAAGATAATAGTGTGGGAGGGTATTATTACAGAGCAGGTTATGTTTGTGGCTTGACAAGTTACCCCACATCCATATCATCTTTGTATGCTCAACTCAAAGAAAACTAAGTAGGGAATAAATGCCTTTGGCTACAGGCCAGAGAGTCTCCAGGAAAAGAAAATACTTAAAACCCAAACCCTGATGAGTTTCACCATTATTTAAGGATCCTAACTGAGATCAATGAGTAGGTAAACCCTCCAGGGATGTTCTCCCAAAGGAGGAACTTACCTTAAGAGAGGGCGACAATGGGCCGGTGGTCTGGTCTCAACAGCATTACCTGAATAATTCTCGGGGGCATTCTTGACACAGTGTATAACTGAGATAAACAACCTCTCCTGGCCTAGGTCCTCCAGTACTACGGAAATGCTTTTATGAGCAGTTATGCCTCTTAATATAATGGTAAGCAGTTTCATTGAATTACCAGGCATAAAATGAGATAGAGTGATCATAGCCAAGTAGAGCAGTGCAGGGGTACTTCTCTACCTCCCTCCCCTGCACACTGGTCCTGAGAAGTTACTGCCAAACCATTGCCATGAGGATATCAGGGGACTGTAAAAGGCTGCTTGTTTTCAACAGAGCCCCGTGAGATTGGCTTCTTCAGTTCTCTCTCTGGCAGCAAGCTTGGCAATGTTTCCTCTCTGGACTGTATACCAAAACACTTGTTTTTGCAATAAATAAAAAATAAATTATACAAGTTAAAACATTATGACATAGATTTTTATGTTTAGGTCATAACTAAAGAGGAACTCCTTTCACCATGCAAGAGATGAATTAACAAAAGCATGCACTCTTGTTCTAAGCATCTTTGATATAGCAGAGTGACCTCCAGGTGATAATTTAACCTGTATTAGAATTTTTACTCTATATTAAAAAGTCTCCTATCCACGGAGTGGACAATTTATCAAGAAGGAGTAAAAGACATTGTATCTCCATTCCCAAGAAAGGGAAATGGACAGATTCTTACGTTTCTGAAGCCCAAGTCCTTCTTAATGGTCCTTTAAACTTCACTGTGGAAGAAGGTACCATTTATTTTAGAAAGATGAAGAAGGAAAGATGCCCTCACCCTAAGAAGATTCTAGAATTCAAAAAAGGGAGAGTGGTTGTCATCTCAGAAACAAGGAGATGCATAGACATTCTTTGGTTGGGTGAAAGACCTTGTGGGAGCATGGATGTGCAGGTTCCTGAAAAGGTGAGTCTTAGTTAGTAGCCTTGGGACCTAAGCAAAGGGTTCTGATAGATGACAAAGCAAACTGTGTAAACCTTTGGTGCCACCTTTTTTTCAAAGTCCCATGCTGCTCAGCAGGAAACTGTATAAGCTGATGCATTGCTAATACCTGAAACAGCTGGGCCAGAGGTACAATGGAAAACTGATGACTCCAGCAAAGCCTAGACAGGGAAGGCACAGTGAACAGAGATTCACCAGGGCCCCTGGTCACTGGAGAGCGGAATTCTGGCAGACTATGATTTGTTGCTTAAGCCCCTAGGGATTGTGGATGATCCAAGAGAAGGAGGGAGGAAGTGTCTTTGTCTGTTCGGGCTGCTGTAACAAAAATACCATAAACTGAGTGACTGATAAACAACAGAAATTTATTTCTCACAGTTCTGGAGGCTGGGAAGTCCAAGATAAAGGCATCAGCATATTCAGTGTCTAGTGAGGACACACTTCCTGATTCATAGAAGGCCATGCTTTCACTGTGTTCTCACATGTTGGAAGGGGTAAAGGAGCTCTCTGGAGTCCTTTTATAAAGGCACTAATCCCATTCATGAGGGCTCCACCCTCATGACCTAAGCACTGCCTAAAGGCCCCACCTACTAATACCATCACACTGGAGATTTGGTTTCAACATATGAATTGGGTTGGGTACACAAACATTCAATCTAGCAGGAAGGCAGAAGTATGATACTGGATCTCCCTTAATTCTGGCAGATGGGGCCTAGAGCCAGTTCCATTTTAATCTGAAAAGTAAGGAAATGTGGCATGATACTCATCATAGGTCATGAAGCATTTCATACCTTTTATATAAACCATAATGTTCAGACTTGGAGTTTCACAAACATGTTGCAATTTATTTCATCAATTATTTCTTCAATCAGCATCTAATGAGGGGAAACAAAGATAAATGCAAAGACTCTCTGTGCTCTCAGGAGCTACTGGAGTTGACTGCCTTACAATAGGTGCTTACTATAATAATGAGGTAAATTCTGCCATGAGACATTAACAGGGAGCTGCGGGAACACAGCATAGCAAGGTTCTAACTTGGCCGGGGGCGGGGGGCGGGGGGGGTTGGCGTCTTTCCAAAAAAGGTGGCATTTGATTTGAGTCTTGTTGCATGGGAAGGTATTTGCTCTTTCTCCCACTGCCAGTCCTTTAATGGAGACACAAGCCAACACAAGTTCCCACCAGGAGCATGTCTGTGAAATTCTATTTCCCTCAATCGGACAAGCATCTCGCTCTCATCTTTTCTAGTTCTCCAGCCTCCATTTGACCCATTTACTTCAAGTAGCCCTTTAAGGTAAGAGATTTAGCTGGGACTAGAATGTCCCACTTAGGCAGCTGCCCAATAGTCACCTTTAGTCTTATCCCTTCCCGCCTCCACATCCCCCACCCCCTATGGAATTGACCAGCCAGGTTCACTCTGCTGGGCCTCTTAATCAGAACAGAGGGATCAGACATTGTTAGGCAGAGGAAGTGAACTGGTAGGAAATATTAGTGCATCTATCACATTCCTGGAATCCATTCGTTCAACACTTTCTTATTATGACCTCTGAATCAAACATAATTCAGTTCAACTCACAGTCATTGAATATTCTTAGTAGATACTTCAGGTAGTATCTTAGACAGCTTCAGCCGCTATTTTAAAAAATATCATAGACTGAGTGGTTCAAACAACAAACATTTCCTTCTCTCAGTTCTGGAGGCTGGAAGTCTGAGATCAAGGCCCTAGTAGACAGTCCACTTCCTGGTTGCAGGCTGCTGACTTCTTGATGTGTCTTCATATGGTGGGAGCTCTCTGGGGTCCTTTTTATAAGAACATTAATCCCATTCTTGAGGATTTCACCCTCATGACCTAATCACTTCCCAAAGGCCCCCACCTCCTAATAGTATCACCTTGGGGAGAGAGGGGGTGGTAAGATTTCAACATATGAATTTTGGAAGGACAGAAACATTCAGGCCGTAACAAGCAGTGAAAGATCAAAAAGATGGACGCTATTTGACTATAGTGGCTTAGAACACAAGCTCAAAGCCAGGTTTAGGTTCAAATTCTATTTTCTCCAACAAATTCTCATGTTTCCCCCAACTTGCTTCCTCCAAACCAAGGAGAATGGGTCATTATACCACTTTTTAGGAGCTATTTCTAATGAGAATGTGGCATATCCCACAAATGTGTAAGGGTAAAATATATAATTAAGAACCACTAAAATGATTATGGAAGGGTCTAATACATGCCTGGCACCTTGTAAGAATAAATAAAAGGCTGGTTTAAGGACATGAAATATAAAATTTAAATGTGTGATTTTGGTAGCTGATCTTTCCTGCCTGGGATTTACTGGCTAGCATAATGAATGCTATACATGTGTTAGATTTGATTCAGATCTTCTCTATCCCTATACAAAAACACTTTGCTAAAAATACCAATTAATGATTTTTCATTTCTCAAACTGTTCCAAATCTAATACATTTCAAAAAATTTTACTTTTCCTCTATTTTTTATTCTAAACTCCTCCAAGCTATCAATTTTCAATATGGGCCTGCCATGATTAGCCATTTGCTTAGAGAAGAAATAAACTTCTTTTGTCATGAGACTAGAGCTCAGTTCACATCAGAGGTAGTTATTGTGAATTCCTCCCTAAAATATTCAAACTGAGCATATATGGAATTAAAATTGCTTTCACTCAGAAGTGAAATCCTTATATGAGAGTAGACTATAAACATGAGAAATACACCCCTGTTATTTTATGCCTCCCCCACAAATTGTTTCCATCCATGACTCAAGTGCCAGTTTGTTTTCATGAATTTCAATTATAACTGGCAACACAGAGCTGCTGGGAATAAGAGTTAGGCTGGGATGGAAGGGGGGCATTTTGACATCTGCAGAACCCCACAAAAGGTGTGAGATTTGCATTTCAGACTGGCTTCCGGAACACAGGAAGAAGCTAATGAGAAACCAGACTTTCTGGCCAGTCTAGTAGCAGATATCAAGTTCTGAGGTTTCCTCTTTGGATAAATATAAAAGGCAGAACTTCTGTAGTCAGGCTAAAATTGACAGAGGAAAAAGAGAACTACTGGAGTCAAATACTAACTTGATTAATAGAATACTGTGTTCTAATGAAGAAGAAATAAAAAGGGTTTTACTGCAAATGTAGCGACTGACAAGGGATTAATCTCCAAAACATACAAACAGCTCATGCAGCTCTGTATCAAAAAGAAACAACCCAATCAAAAAATTGGCAGATCTAAATAGACATTTCTCCAAAGAAGACATACGGAAGGCCAAACAACACATGAAAAGATGCTCAACATCGCCAATTATTAGAGAAGTGCAAATCAAAACTGCAATGAGGTATCAGTTCACACCAGTCAGAATGGCCATCGTCGAAAAGTCTACAAACAATAAATGCTGGAGAGGGTGTGGAGAAAAGGGAACCCTCCTACAGAGTTGGTGGGAATGTAAGTTGGTACAACCACTACAGAGAACAGTATGGAGGTTCCTTAAAAGACTAAAAATAGAACTACCATATAATCCAGCAATACCACTGCTGAGCATATTCCTGGAGAAAACCATAATTCAAAAAGATACACGCTCCCCAATGTTCATTGCAGCACTATTTAAATACAATAGCCAAGACATGAAAGCAACCTAAATGTCCATCGACAGATGAATGAATAAAGATGTGGTACATATATACAATTGAATATTACTCAGCCATCAAAAAAGAATGAAATAATGCCATTTGCAGCAACATGGATAGACCTAGAGATTATCATACTAAGTGAAGTAAGTCAAAGACAAATATCATATGATATCACTTATATGTGGAATCTTTAAAAAAATGATACAAATGAACTTATTTACAAAACAGAAACAGACTCACAGTCTTCGAAAACAAGTTTATGGTTACAAAAGGGGAAACGTGCAGGGGAGGGATAAATTAGGAGTTTGGGATTAACATATACACACTACTATATATAAAATAATCAATAAGGACCTACTGTGTAGCACAGGGAACTACTCAATATTCTGTAATAACCTATATGAGAAAAGAATCTGAAAAAGAATGGATATATGTATATGTATAACTGAATCATTTTGCTGTACATCTAAAACTAACACAACATTGTAAATCAACCATACTCCAATATAAAATAAAAAATTAAATTTAGAAAAGAAAGGGGTTGGGGGTTAATGTCAGTGGTACTGTTTTGGAGACAATAGTTGTCCCCAGATGGGAAAATCTTTAAATGGACATAACCATTGAGACATGAAATTATAGATTTGCTTTAGCCAGAAAAGACACAGAGGAGATATCTCATTTAGAACAATTTTTGGTATGAAAGTGGGTTCTCGACAAATACCAAATAAATTTAAATGACTGAGGCAAAATTTTTCCTAAGGATTTATTGTTTTGACATAAAGTGAGCAAGGTCAATATCATCGAAACCTGCTTAACCCCAGAAAAACTGTGCCATCTCCAAACATACCCAATGTCTACAAAGTGCACCCATTATTTATATAAAAATCAATAAGATTCAATGAAATCTGTAATCATACAATAATTTCTCCAGGAACAAAAGCAAACAGCATCAGGGGTGTCAATTAGCTTACTGTCTGTGGAAGGTACTACAAAAAGAAAATTTAGACATTAATATCCTTAGTACTTTAAGTAGCCAGAACTAATGGAAGACAACACTAATGTGGACAAATGTAAAATACGCAAGCAAGTATGTAACAATATGGAATAAATATTTATACAAAGGTACATACAGAGGAGTTATTGCAATTTGTTTCACTTTACCAAGCCTTCAGCAGGTTGAGAGAAGTTTGGTCAGAGGAGAGGTCAGGCAGAGATAAAACCCAAGACACTCAGTAAGAAGGCTGAACTCATACATCATTGTCTAAATCAGTGGCTTCTAAACTTTTTAATCCCATGCACCTATGAATAAAACATTTAAGTATATACCTTTGATGTGTTTGTGTATGTGTGTGTGTATATATATACCAAAGGTATATGCTTAAATATACAAATATATAAAAATTACATGCATATACTATTATACTAACATATTATATACATAGTAAAATGTACACAAAATAGAAACTATAAAAGGATGAGATAAAGATAACATAAATAATAATTTATTTTATTTTTATTAATCTATAAGAAAATATGTTCCCACTTTAAAAAATCATTATTATTAAAAATTGTTTAAATAATGTGATTTAATATACTTAATTATTTTTGAAAATCTTGGCTTAACATTTGTGATTCAGTCCAACATTATGTTCATTATTTCTGTACTTGATTTTAATGACTGTCATGGCTGAAAAGTTATTTCCTAATGATAGAAGTATGTGAAAAGAAAAAGGACCTCATTATCTTGCTTACTAAATCATGGTACTTATTTTTTAATCCAATCCACCAACTATGCAAAAGTTTTGTCTAAATTTGACACAGTATTCAACTAGGGTGAGGTCTATAATGATAGAGGAAGTAAATCCATATTTCATTTATTCTCTTGATCATTTTCAAAATTCATCAGAATTTATGAATTTATCTTTTACTTCTTTGACTGCCAAAGAACTGTTTGCACAGGATTAAGAGAAATGTCAACTTTGCCATTTTTTTCCCCACTTTAAGCAGTACATGAGTTATTATTTTCAATCTTAGATATCTCAGAAATATTTTTATCCATTTGTCCATTTTGTGCAGTAGATAATGAAATCCCTAAATCCACTTAACCAGGTACATATAAACTTCATTGTGTGTCAATACACTGAAATCAAGCAACAGAGAACCCTACCAGTCCTTTGGGATTGGGTAAGTGCTACTCTTCCCTTAAGAGACCCAAATGCCTTTCTGACAGTACATATGTGCAAGGACTAGTGCCAATCTGTATGAAATATCAGTAAAGCTAAACTTCTTTTCTCTATATATTAATGTGAAGCCATAAATTATAATATCTTTTTCCATACACCAATGAATGGTCTTGTTCACACACTGATAAGCATGTCCTCCACTTTGAAATGAATGTCTCTCCATAAAAACTTGTCTCCTCTCTCCCTTTAGAGTAGGTAAATGAGTGCTTTATGGCAAATGGCGTAATTCTAGGGGTGGGGTTACAGGTTAACAATTACCAACACTTCTAGTGACTTCAGGTTCCTGAGTTAAATTCTTTTTTTGTGGAGAGTCCAACTGAAAAATATCATCGTTCATTTCATAGATATTTATTGAGATTCTATTATCTTACCACTTTCAAATTCCATATAAAAATTTTGAATAATTTAGAACCAAAGTGAATAATCTCTAAATAATCTATACCAGAGACCAGAAACTTTTTCTGTAAAGGACTAGATAGTAAATATTTTTGGCTTTGTTGTCCATACCAGTAGTTGTTGCTCCAATTTATTCAATTCTGCCAATGTAGAATGAAAGCAGCCATAGACAATATGTAAAAGAAGGTGCATGGCTGTGATCCAACAAAATTTCATTTATGAAAATAGATAGCAGAAAGAATCTGGCTTGTGGACCATAGTTTGCCAACCCTCCATCTAGACAACTGCTTCACTTTCCCTATCTGACTTGACTACAGTGATATGAGTCGACACAATTTTACATATCTGACTCTTGAGTCATGCTATTTTCTTTTACGTGAATAAGTAAGAAAATTAGAGAAAGCTAGTCGTTTTCTTGATGCATATTCAGATACTTGTCTTTACTTTTTCAGATATCCTCTTTAGTCTTTGTTCCTAGGTGGACTGACCAAATGAGTTGGTCCCTTATTCCTTACAAAATAGAAATAATTTAACATAGAGTCGAAAGGCACAATCTGGCCTATGAAAGAACAACAGTTGAACAATATCTGTTGGCTAGAAACTTCAAGATGGCTCTTGTTGGTTTTCGTTTGTGTGACAATATATATGTCAAATGCCACAGAAGCAGGAAAAGCAAAGTATGACTTGCCAGGAAGAGGGTTAACCTCCATTACAATAATTTAAAAACTGCGTAGTGATGACTATATGTACTACTGCCAACTTAGAGTCCACTTCTCAGTGTACTCCAAGGTCTGTTCTACCTCAATACACACCCAATGGTGCTCAAACTTGAGTGTTCAAAAGTTTCACCTTGGAAGTTGGTGAAAATCCTAATTGTAGGTCTTCTGGAGTGGGATCCAGATATCTGTGACCTTGGGTTTCTGGTGATTCTAATGGGGCCAGTCAAAAGAAAACATAAAGGCTAAGAAGCACAGAGTAAATTTGCTGAGTTCAAAAATCCCCCCTGCAAGGCTGGTGTGAAGATTAGTGAAAATATATCTGAAGCTCCTAAATCAGAACTTGGCAGATAGTACATGCTCCATAGAGCTAAATAATTGTATAATTATTATTACAGGATAATTATTATTATGATAAACTTATTATTTTATACACAAAGAGAGCTATGGAAACTGGAAGCATTTAAACTGTGATTAGGTAAAAAGGGAAGAAAGGGAATTTATAAATCCTCAATACCAAAAATGGATGCAGTATGAGAGGGTCAGAAACTGCAATAGTTAACAAGAAAGGTCATAAGTGCTGAATCATTAGGTAATCATTAAGCCAAACTAGAGACAAGTAATGAAGCAAAAAGGGGGAAAAGGCCTTAATGTCTATTTGCCCATCTGTCACAAAATTGAAGCAAAGACATGTTTATTATCTGGATCATCTGGGTCCTAGCTACAGTTCTCTGATTCTCTTTGCCTGAGTAAACCTGAATTTAAGGCAATAAAATCGAGAAAGCAGTGGGAGTTAGGAAAAAGGGCGATTTGCAAACTGTAGCTGATGTCAGAGAGCCATTCCAGTCTTAAAAGATCTTCGCTTTCCTCGATAAATCCCCAGAGACTGATAGTTTTGCCATTTGCTTTGCCCTTGGCAAAGAATACCTTAGACTGTACTCAGGGCAGTCCTGGTTCTTCCACTCAGTTTTTCATTCATTCATTGAACCAATATTTAAGAGCTCAGACCATGAGCCAAGGACCATTCTAGGCACTTGGGATACATAAGTAAACAAAACTATAGATAAAGATCCTTCCCCTCATAGAACTTACATTCTAGCAGAGAAACGAAATCAAAAATAAACGTAATGACTAAGCAAGTTATATATTGATAATATAAAAAGCAAAGTAAGCAGGGAAAAGGAGAGCGTGGGGAGGTGAGAGGTGGTCAGGGTCGGTCTCACTGGGAAAGTAAGACTTGAGCAGAGACCTAAAGGAAGTGAGGGACTGGGGCCAGCAGCTAGGGGTGATAAAGCATTCCCAGTGGAGAGAACAACAAAAGTCATAGGACAGGAGAGTGCCAGACTTTTTTTAAAGAATAACAGGAAGGCTAGTGTAGCTGGAGAAGAGTGAATGAGAGGAATAATCAGAAATGAGAGCAGTGAAATAACTGAGGGCTCAGATCATTGTAGAGCCTTATAGACCATTTGCTGTAAGAACTTTGGCTTTTACTCCGAGTGAGATGAGCAGCCTTTGTGTGGTTTTGAGCACAGGAGTGACATGATCTCATCTAGGCTTTAAAAGGTTCAGTCTAGCTGCTGTGTTGAGAGTAAGAGGAGAGCAAGCATAGCTCATACCTGCAGTAATCCTGGCACATAGCTCATCACCTCCAGCAAAAGTGCTTTACACAGAGGGAACACTTCACTTGGAAGCATCTGCCACAAATACTGATGTCTGCTTATGCTTGGTCACTGACCCCTAACTGAAGGCTCTGACTTGCTAATCAGTTTTGACCTCTGGCCACCAGGCAATCAAATTACGTGGTCCCAGCCACCCTATTGTTCTCTGAACTTTGCCTTAGCTCCCACAAAAAGGTGCATAAAGTTCAATCTTTTTTATTCAATAACTTTCAGAGTCCCTTATTACATTAAAAATCAATTGGTAATTAGAAGCACTTGAACCTACTCTAAGGGATAATAAATATCATATTTTTAGTTTCTACTGTATGCCAGGTGCCGTGTTTTATGTATATGAACAGAGTTGATCTTCTTAACCCAGTGAGTTAGTATATTATTGTAATGTCTCAGTGGTAGAAACCATGCCTTGAAGACATTAAGTAATTAGTAAGAACACGAGGCAGGACCGAAACCCAGAAAATACTACTCCTACCCTATAACATGTAATAATTAGCTTTGAAATAAATATTTATACCTCAAAAGCCTAAAAAAAAAGTACTCTTCAGGATCTTATTCACACTATCTATTCGTATAGTATATCCTGTTAATGTTGAGAGAACAAAAGAAAGTTAGAAACTTTAGCCTGGCTCTGACTTCAGTATGACAAATTAGCGTAAATACCCTCTAACGGACACGGTCAGGATTGGTAATTGTTGGTTTAATTAAAAAAGGAGTTAAAGCGAGGAAAGATAGGAAATTATACATGCATACTTAAATAATTTACTTTTCTTTCAACCATTTCTTTCTGTATTCATTCATCAATCCTTTGTTGTAGAACATTTTCTTACAGTCATTGGTGTTCTGTTTCTTTTTTGCATAAAGCATCATCTTTGATCTCCAATTTCTGTTTCTTTACAGTGGAATTAAAAAATAAGTTCAGCTGTGAAGAAACATAAAAATCAACTTTTCTAGATATTTATGAGTATTTTTTAATATTTTACAATGTTTTCTTATATTACACAGCTCCCCACACCTCCTCCCCCACAGATGCTCTCCAAAGCCTTTAGTTTAGTTCTCGTGGAAACAACTCTCTTCCTTTTCACATTCATATTTCTTTGGCTTTCATACTACTTAATAAATTGTGTAGTATCAATAACGAACACAACTGGCATAAACAGATTTGGGAACAAACGTTAGCTGACTCTTGGTAAACATAAAACTCAACTGATGGGGGCAGAAATGCATGAATGTACTAGAATAGTCTTCTGGCTACCAGTACTCCTCTGCAATGGGCATCGTCCAGCATGTTTTATTGAAGGAATAGAGTGTGATTACTCTAGGGAGTCAGTTAAATGGACATTGATTAACTGAGCATCTATGGTATAGACTATTGATGTCAATAATGAAATCTTATTGGGAATTGCAGAACATAGGAACTCGAAGGAAAAAATAACAAAAAAAAACTAGCATAATCCAATCATTTAAGAGATGAGAAAATCCAGAACTTGAGAATTAGGTATCTTCCCAAAATCACTTCATCATTAGGAAGAGGAACAGATTTGACGTTTCTGTTCAGTGTCTCTTTCCACACTAAAGTGCTCCATTTTGTCACTACTTGGTAAAGTTACTGAAAATGACTGAATTTCCTCTTTTCTCTAGTCCTTCTGTTTTTCAAATAAAGTGCAAAGAAGTAATTCTCTCACCTGAGACTAACATATTACCTAAAAAATTAGAGATTTTTTTTTTTTAATTTTTATTTATTTATTTATTTATTTATGGCTGTGTTGGGTCTTCGTTTCTGTGCGAGGGCTTTCTCCAGTTGTGGCAAGCGGGGGCCACTCTTCATCGCGGTGCGCGGGCCTCTCGCTATCGCAGGCTCTCCTGTTGCGGAGCACAGGCTGCAGACGCGCAGGCTCAGCAATTGTGGCTCACGGGCCCAGCCGCTCCGCGGCATGTGGGATCTTCCCAGACCAGGGCTCGAACCCGTGTCCCCTGCATTGGCAGGCAGATTCTCAACCACTGCGCCACCAGGGAAGCCCAGAGATGTTTAATCTTGAGGTTTTCAATTAAAAATACACTAGTTTTTTTTTTAATATGAGATTTCAATGTCAATTACATAAAATTAGTTTGTCCCTTCCAAAACATGGAAACTCAGAACCAGATTTTTCCTATAACCCATTGAATTCACAAGGACTCACATTTGGGCATTGGTCAGGGACTAGAAAATAGCTTAGGGGGGAAAAAAAGCAACTGAAATACTAGAAAGACTGAATAAATAAACAAGAAACCAGCCTTGCAGCTGACTTTTCCAGATACTTTGCCAAGATGACTAAGGTCACTGGTAAATACTCAGTTCTCCTGTAATACTATCAAAAATGGCTACCATAGAAAAAGATAAGAAATTATAATATTTATTTTGCAAAAAGTATAAGGCTTATGTGATGTGTACTCATGTATATTTATAAAAATGGGTTAAAATATAATGTAATAAAAGTCTAAAAAAGGAACTGGGAAATTAGAACCAGATTCCATATTCTGTTTATTTTTTCTTATTTTTTTTCTGCTAGAAAAACACCTACAAGAAAATTGATTTGGCATAATTAAATGTGTACACCTACTAACTCCACCTGCAACTCAAGTCCCAGCCTTCTGGCAATAATGAACTACTTTTAAGCTCTAAGTCTCATGATTACTCTCCCCAAAGATAAATGGGGGTATGCTTAAAGTCACCTGTTCGGGAGCATTGCTGCTCCCCTCTTGCTGGAAATCCTCACCCCCACCTCTCCCTCCCAAGGATCAGATTGGCACTGTCTTGGCAGTCACCTGAGTAATTGCTCTAGGTGAACTCTTAAATATTTACTCCAAAGCTTCCATGATACTGCACTCCACTCCCATGATACTGATCTCTGATTTTCGGTTTCCTCATAGATATTTTTCCTTCATTTTATCATTAAATATGGAATTCCCCAGGGTTCTAGATATAACCCATTGTTCTTCCTAGTCATCTTCTTTCCTAATTTATTTCATTCCCTCTCAGAGTCTTAACTATCACATGTCAGGGACCTTCAACTCTATGGATCCAGCACAGTCCCCTCACTAGCAAATAAGAGCCATGTCAAACTCCCACTGAATAGCTCTATCTGATGACCCTTGAACACTTCAAATTCATCTTATAAAAAACTGAACATCTGATCGCCTTTCCTCCCCACATGGCTCATGTGTCTCATGTGTTCTTTCTCTCACCTAGAAGAACCAATTGCCCAATCTAGAAACTTCTGACAAAATCCTCAGCAATAATTCTTCAATTGGATTTTTGCCATTAAATTTGGATGTTTACTATGTGTGTAATCACAGGGTCTTAAGATAATGCTAGTCTTATTTAAATTAATAAATTTCTGTACTTCACAATGGTACAACCCAAAGTACGCTAATGAATTAGTCCACTAACAGCTTTTCCTAGGCACTACACAACCACCATCACTACCATCACCCCTGACTCTATCATGCCTGTTTTTCCTCCCGATTAAGGCTCTTTGAAGACTTATGGTTAAATTATGCACTGGAAATTCCTAATTTGGGTAATCTCATCAATATACAGCTATATAGATCAGCCAGCACCACAGACTGCATGTGTTTTATTTAAGAATACAAAAAACAACACAGATCCAATAGATCTTTTGAGTATCTAGGTACATATTCTCACTTCCTTTCATGTGTGTATATTTACATTTTTATTCTCCAGACTAAGAAATAAGGAAAGAGGGGAAAAATGCAAAAACATTTCCCTGAGAAAAAGTTCAAAAAAAAAAAAAGGTAGGGAGGGGAAAGAGATGAAAAAATACTGATACATTTTCCACTTATGCTAATTAAATCTAATCAAAGCTCACAACTAACTATTGTGTTGTGGGTTTATAATGTCAGCCTAAAGGCTTTGATCCTGATTAAATCAAGTACAAGCAGTACTGAAGGCACTAATGATAAAGCAAGCCCCATTAGACTGTTAAAATATAACAGGGGTCCTCTTTCACAAATCAATGTATTTCTATTTAGCCAGAGCCTGCCACTCTGAAAATCAGTCAGTAATCATTCTTCTCTCTTTCTTGATCTTTTGCTACTTTCTCCAGGGCCTGCAGTCAACTGTGGAGGTGGAACAATGAAGTCTTTCATGTAGAAGAAAAAAAAGAAAACCCTCTGAGTGCAATGCTCTCTCTCCTTCTCTGTATCACTGTGAACATACCAAAAGAAACAAAAGGAAAAGATCAACCCTTTTTCCAGTGCTCAAAAAGTATTTTAGAAATAAAGGAAAAGGGTTTCCCTGGTGGCTCAGTGGTTAAGAATCTGCCTGCCAATGCAGGGGACATGGGTTCGAGCCCTGGTCTGGGAAGATTCCACATGCCGCGGAGCAAATAAGCCTGTGCGCCACAACTACTGAGCCTGCGCTCTAGAGACTGCAAGCCTCAACTACTGAGCCCGCATGCCACAACTACTGAAGCCTGCACACCTAAAGCCCATGCACCGCAACAAAGAGAAGCCACTGCAATGAGAAGCCCGGGCACCGCAGCAAAGAGCAGCCCCCACTCGCTGCAACTAGAGAAAGCCCGTGCGCAGCAAGGAAGACCCAACGCAGCCAAAAATAAATAAATAAAATAAATAGATTTAAAACAAAACAAAACAATGTAAAAAAAAAAAAAAAGAAATAAAGGAAGAAATCCTTGAGAATGGCTTTGTGTCTGTCTTCCAATTGATTATCACTGATAGTTTGTGTTAAACCTTTTCAATGTCAGGAATCCAAGTCCAGAGAAGGCATCTAAAGCACAAACTCCTGAAAAGCAATGAATGACATTTGGCTAAGACAACCAAGAGCCCTTGATGTTACAGACAATTCTATAAGAAAAAACGTTGGCACCACTGAGCATTTTGAGTGCTTAGACAGACAAATGTAGACAAACCTCCTAAACTTGATCTTACTTATTGTTGACAAAACAATTTCAAAAGATAAGCAGTGAGATCTTGGAATTTACATTTAACTTCAGGGTCACGAGAGAAGCCAAGTAAAATACAGGGAGCTTTGAAAGATTAGAGCCTACATTAGGTCAAGATCACAGCCATTCTCTGTTCTTCAGTTGAGAGTAAAAGCAAAGCCAGACTATTAAGAAAGAGAACTGGTGTGTGCAAAAGATCTAATCAGTGTGTTGCTTCTAATCTACAAACTACTCAAGAAGCAAGGGACTCAGGAGTCCTTGTTTCTGCATTTTTTTAAAAGTACATTGTTCTCACTAAATCTTTTAGTCCAATAGATCTTTCTTTAACATAGTGTTTAAAGCTTTTAAATAACATTCCTTTATATTTGTGTAATACTTTATAAACAAAAGGGGTCTAGCAGAATTTATTCATCACTAACCCACTTCAACACAGGTAGGTATTATCCCAATTATTAATCAGCCAGGATGAGTGATATCAACTCAGCTTTGTAAATGGGGAGTCAGAGCATTATGGGAACTGAGAAGATTAGGCAAGCGTCTTATACTTTAGAATTAGCAGAGCCAGGACTAAGACCCAGTTCTTTGATGATTCAGCATTATGTTACCACATAAACAAATTATATTTAAATAACAAAGGAAGCTACATTTTATAAGAGGCAAGTAGGCAGTTTCAATTCAATTTAACTCATCATATACCAAAGCAAAAGCATTTGTCCAAGAATTTCAGCCACATAACCAATATTCAGCTAAATATGTTTGGAATGGAGGACCAATGCTACATGAATGACTACCCATTGATAAAGTTAATTGTTAACATCTTCATGCATTTTTAACTCAGGATCATACTGGGAAAGCAGGGACCCCCACTGAACCCCACTCTCCCAACACTTCAAGTGACAACAGCTAATATGGTTTTTTGGGTTTTTTTTTAACATCTTTATTGGAGTATAATTGCTTTACAATGGTGTGTTAGTTTCTGCTTTATAACAAAAGTGAATCAGCTATACATATACATATATCCCCATATGTCCTCCCTCTTCCATCCCCCTCCCACCCTCCCTATCCCACCCCTCTAATAAATTTGTTTGGCTGCTCTACCCTGGAGGCTTATTTAGATGTGAAAACAAAGGAACTAGTCATTAAGATTTACTCTGTTCTGAATTTAGTTGAGAAAGCAGAAAGACACTAAAAAGACAGTTACATTTGGGGCATGAAGTGTATCTTTGGTATACTCTTAGTGTACCAATCAACTTTAAAGCACAATGCAATGAAGATTTTCTAGGTTCTATATGTTTTAATGTAACTAATATTCACTGAGCAGTTAGTATCCATAATGCATTATATCAAGTGAATAAAAAGTTATAAACTGGATTTGGGAAAAGATGGACAATGAATTGAACACACGAATCTAACTTTCCTCCCTCTAGAAACCCCTATAAAAACCACAATAAAGGGATGGATGGGTGAATAGATAAAGTTTTTAAAGGTATATATCCAAGAGTAAATGGAGATAATACAACAGCACAAACTTTAGGAAGGCAGGAAAGCAGACAGATGAATGTTAACCAAGGGGCCTTGTAGACCTAAGGAGGCCAAATCTAACCAGCACTGAGGAAACCTGAAAACTGACCTAATCTTCACTTCAAATTCCTCAAGTCTTAGAAATGGACAGCATCAGACATGTCCAGAAATGGGAATTAAGGGAGATGGGGGGCAAAAAATAAGGAAGATTGGTTTGAAGCTTTAATAAAAAGCAATTGGATCTATTTCCCCACATTCTTCTGGCTATTCCACTGAGTTACTTCCCTTACCCCTCAATAGTAGATCAGAAATGTTAAAACACAGTCTATTCTCTGGAAGAAGCCATGCACAGTTGAGGGTATGAGTACTAGTCTGAAAATGTGTGGATCAAATGAATAATTACTTGACTACCAGACTGCTAGCAGACAGGCCTTACACTTCAGGCCACAGATTAGAAGTTACTTCTTTAAGGAATCAGCCCAAGTGGAAAGATATGAATATCAGGGGTGCCTCCAACATTAGCCCAGCCAAATTACCCTACAGGGAAACTCAGCATTAACAAACCCACCCATGCCGTCAAGAGATTACAGACATTCTACTCAGGAAATCACATTCTCCCAGTCTGAATCATGAGCAGTCAAGCAAAGGTTACCAGAAATCAGAGGAAAATGTCTCATATGGAACACAGTGATGAGAATAAGCTGAATGAAACACTTGGAGAAAACAGGCTAAACAGAGAGAAGAAAACTTTAAAAAAATTCTCATTAATATCCCCAGAGAGTGGATTTTCATAGATGCAGATTGCTAACAGCTAACTAGCAACTATGAAAAAAGAATAAGATGGTATTTTAAAAATTCAGAGAGTAAAAAGAACTCTTGGAAAATAAAATTTGACAGCGGGGAGGTGGGGGAATGTCAACAGAAGTTTTGTAAAGAACCATTAAGGAAATCTTCAAGAAAATTAAAAGGTTGAGAGATCCCAGAATGAATGCAGAATATGACAAAACAATCTAACTGTATTATAAGTGTATAAAAAACCTCACTGAAGGGGACTGAAGGGAAAAGGTGCTCACCTTAGCAACACTGGAAATGAATAAAGTTTGTGAAACTAAAGGCAAAAAAATATATATATATAAACACTGAACTCTAGGTGATAAAGTTGTTTCCTATGAGAGTACCAGTTAATAATCTTGATACTGTGATACATATACTGGAATTGAACAATCAAGTAAGTGGATGGGGGATTGCAGGAGCCAGATTTCTCTCTGTTAGACTAGGATTTTATAGACAAGTAAGGAAAGACAGCTAGAATGATACGTATGGTAATGGATTAGAGCTGGAGACATCAGTATGGACTTATATTTAGCTTAATATAGATACAGATGTTAAATATAGAAATATTTATAGATATATGTATACACCCAAGTTGGTATACACACATATGCTTTTGCTCTGTCAGCTGGGAGGGCCTAGATGCAACAATACTCCAGTAGCAACTAGCACACAGATTTTGGCTTTTAATACCATTCTCCAGTAGAAGGAATCAGATCTCCTTGGAGAAATGTCAGTCTAGGATTTAGGTAGGAAATATTCAAGATAAGCCTGCAGCATCTTACAGTGACAGAAAATAAGGAAATGTTAAAAAATAAATAAGTAAACACACAACTTTGGAGGTATGTCAAAGGGACAAAGGAGCCAACCAAAACCTCCCAATGGCCAAAGCTGGAAGAGTTTGAGCAACAAAATAAATAAAGTAGTATTTGATTGTAACCCAGAGTATAAAATAAATATTCATTAGTCCATACTGCCATAAATAAGTAACTGAATAAATAAATAAATGAGGGAGAAGAGAAAACTCTCCCATGCAGGAGAATTCCAAATAATTTATGTAGATACTCTGCCCTCTAGGAAGTGGAGCATAACTCCCCATCTAAGTATGAGCTACTCATAGTGACATTTATCCAAAGAATACAGTATGGAAAGGGAATAAAATAGTAATGTTACACTGCAAAAACCTGAGAAACACTACCTCAGCTAGGTGATGAGAAAGACATCAGAAAAATCCCAATTGAGGGACATTATACAAAATACCTGCCCTGTACTATTCAAAATGGTCAGGGTCATGAAAAACAAGAAAAGTCTGAGAAACTATCACAGCTAAGAGGATCCTAAAGAGATGATTACTAAATGCAATGTGATATCTAGATGTGATCCTAAAACAGAAAAAAAAAAAAAAAATTTAGGTAAAAACTAAAAAAATCTGAAAAAATATGGACTTTCATTAACAAGAATGTATCAGTATTGGTTTATTAATTGTGACAAATATACCACACTAATGTAAGATGTTAATAAGAGAAACTAGGTGTGGAACACATGGGTAGTCTTTATACTATCTTTGCAATTTTTCTATAAATCTAAAATTATTTTTAAATTAAAAGTCTATTAAAATATATTTTAAATTGGAAGAGTAAGGTAATAAAATATTTGAAAAAATAGAAAAAATAACAAAGATAGAAAATATGAGAGAAAAATAGTAGCAAAAACCATAGAAGGTCTAGACAAAATGTACAGTGTTCAACCAAAGGTATTCAGAAGGAGAGAAGAGAAAATAGAAAGGAAACAATTATCAAACTAAAAATAGAATTTTCTAGTACCAATGAGACTTCAAACTGAAAAGGCCTATTGGGTATGTAACACAATGTATGGAGGGAAATAAAACTTACATTCACTCACATAATTTTAAGATATCAGAACTTAAAAGGTAAGATTCTAAAAGCTTCCACAAAGAGATAGATAAATAAAATAGGTCACTTCTAATGGAAAGACAGTTGGATTGCTTCAGCTTCACTGAATACTAGAAGACAAATCCTCAAGTAAAAATTTTTAGTTCTAGAATTTTTTTTTTAATTTTATTTATTTATTTTTGGCTGCGTTGGGTCTTCGTTGCTGCACGCGGTCTTTCTCTAGTTGAGGCAAGTGGGGGCTACTCTTCGTTGTGGTGCGTGGGCTTCTCATTGCAGTGGCTTCTCTTGTTGCGGAGCACGGGCTCTAGGCGCGCGGGCTTCAGTAGTTGTGGCGTGCAGGCTCAGTAGTTGTGGCTCATGGGTTAGTAGCTCCACAGTATGTGGGATCTTCCCGGACCAGGGCTCGAACCTGTGTCCCCTGCATTGGCAGGCGGATTCTTACCACTGCACCACCAGGGAAGTCCCAATTCTAGAATTTTTAACCAAACCAAACTACTAATCAAGATAAGGGCATATACTTTTAGACATGCAAGGACTTAGAAAGTTTACCTCACATGTACTCTTTCTCAGATATTAACTTTTGGACTTTTTTCTGTAAAATGAATTAACCAAAAAGGAGGACAACAGTGGGTCTTGGACAGTGTAGATGCATCTCAAAAGAGTAATGAATGAAAGTCCCCGGACAACAAGTTTGTAGCCATTCTAGAGAGCAACTAGCCCATGTTGAAACAGGAGGAGTCCAGGAAGGAGGTATTCAAGAAAAGAGAGAAATCCATTTTTGTGATCCCTGAGACATTGGAAGAGTTAAAGATATGATAAAAGCAGACAATGAAAGAAAAAAAGGGCAATTACAAACCCTAGGAAAAGCAAAAATCTAAACAAGAAAGTAAATATGTTTGACTAGGCTGTGAACAATATTAACCATAATAATGGAAGCACTATTTACTATCCTTAGAACCTATCTATCAACACACAGAAGACTTAATTACAGTTCCATAAGAAAAAGTAAATATTATCAACCTTAACCATATAAAAGTATAAAGAAGTTAGAAAGTAAAAGGGGTGAGGAAAACTGACAAGAACAGTAGGTGTGATAATGTCCCAGTCTTACGGTGTAGAGAATCAAGAGATGCTACATATAATGGAAAGGAAAAAAGTAAAATATTTGTTTATTATTTAAAATTATAAAGTACACCAATAGAGGAATTAAAAAGAGACAATTATTTGGGAAGCAGAGGTGGGATGGTAGTGTAAATAAGCTAAATCTTTTTCTGTTAAATAAGAACACAAAGAATCCTTAAAACTTATTCAACAAAACTAAGTCAGGAAATAATGGTAAAAATAGACTTTTAGACAAACTGAGATGACACCAGAATAGTTAAAATCCCCACCTGTTAAGAACTAGAGGGCTTCCCTGGTGGCGCAGTGGTTGAGAATCTGCCTGCCAATGCAGGGGACACGGGTTCGAGCCCTGGTCTGGGAAGATCCCACATGCCGCGGAGCAACTAGGCCCATGAGCCACAATTACTGAGCCTGTGCGTCTGGAGCCTGTACTCCGCAACAAGGCCGCGATAATGAGAGGCCTGCGCACCGCGATGAAGAATGGCCCCCACTTGCCGCAACTAGAGAAAGCCCTCGCACAGAAACGAAGACCCAACACAGCCATAAATAAATAAATAAACCCAAAGTTTAAAAAAAAAAAAAGAAAAGAAAAGAACTAGATATGTTTTCCTCTGGCGAGTAAGATTTGGGGTGGGGAAGGATGAGGCAGTTTCTCCTTTGTATTATTTGAAAATTTTAGCTAGCAAGTACATGTATTACTTTAATAAAGATAAAAATAAGTTACTTTTTTAATGACAAAGATGTCATTCCTGCCCTGAGGAGTCTTACAATCTAGTACAGAAAACTGGTAACTAAAATGTGAGGAACGGAGAAGGAAAGGAGGCAAAGAGGGAGGAAGGGAGAAAGGAAAGGAGGGAAAGGAGGTAACAAAATATTTGAGTGTCTACCTTGTGCTGTGCATTTTGCTGGATGATTTACAGACACCATCTCATTTCAACTTTCTGCCTTTCCAGTGATTCCCCCCATTTTACTCTGAACAATGGAGGCTTGAAAAGGCAGACTATTTATTCAAGATCACACAGCTCCTATATACCAGAGCTAGAAGTCAAACCCAGGTCTAACAAAGTTTAAATTCATGTACTTTCTCTTATAGAAGGCAATTACCTAAGCACAAAAATTATTTGGATATCAGTAAGATTTCTAAGATAGAAGCTGCCTTCCTGCTAGAGGAAGTTACACTCAAGGGCAGACCAGTTATCATACAGATCTAGGACACAGCAGGACAAGGCAGGCTGTAGCCCCTTGGTGAGGTCTTCTCCAGAGGGCAGACTGCTGAGGGCCCGTTTTTGATGTTCATGTCTTATCTAATGCATTCAAAACTTTTGACAGCTGGAGAGATGAATGATTCATCTGAACTCATCCCAGGAGTCCTGAAACCTTTCTCTTTATTGCAATGAGACATAAGAATAACCAGGAAGAGAGATGGCTTCCTGAAAATCCCTGCCACAACTAACCCTCCCATCTCCTTGTTCTACTTCCCTGTCACTGACCTATGAGATTTGGGGCTAGACTAATTTGGTCATACTGTTCCTCAGCTGGCCCTCCCTCAGAAATTTTTTAAGGTATTTTTGGCCACCAACTTATTCCTTTCCTTGGAATAATTTTGTTAAATTTCCACCACCTCCTTAAACTCTCAAGTCCCCTTCCTTTTTTTCTCTCCTCCCCCTCCTCCTCCTCCACTTTCTCCTCCATCCTCCTCTTCTTCTTCATCTCTCTCCCTGTCTCTCTCTGTTTCTCTCTCTCTGTCTGTCTGTCTGTCTCTGTGTCTCTCTCAGATCATAACTATGCCTACCATTTCTCTAGGAAACAGAGACCATCAGTCTTACAACTTATAAAACCAATCAACCTCTATCCTCATCCATTCTTCTTTTCTCCTGTGTCAGAAGAAGTAAAGCCCTTCTCCCAGGCAAAGTTAGCTCCTCTACTTTCATTTTTTTCTCCAGTTTGCTCTTACTTCTCCTGGAATTGACACCATCACTTATCACTTCTCTGTGCTTTCTACTCCTCCTTCTCCGTGGCACCTTTCCCTTACCCTAAAACACAGCTAAGCTTCTCCCACTGAGCAACATCCTTTCTTTCTTCTCAATTACACTCTTTCTTCCACAGATGTTTGTGAGCACCTGTTAAGTGCCCAACACTGCACTGAATGATGAGAATGCTTTGGGAAATGAAGCAGGCCTGCCCCCATGGAACTTACAGTCTAATGGAGGAACAGACGATAAGTAAATAATAAATATAAAATTTAAATTTTCCACAAATCCTAGGAAGGAAACAAACAGGGCACAGTGATAAAAAATAAAAGTGGGGCCGGGGGTGGGGGGCGGTGATCCACTAAGTTAGGGTAGGCAGGAAAGGGCCCTTATTTTTCCATCATTTCCATTACTGGAGTTTAGGCTATCATTTTTCACCTGGGTTCCAATGAACTCTTAAACAAGTTCCCTGCTTACCAATTCCACCTTTTGGTCCTTCTCACATATTGCTACCATAGTTGAGTTTCTAAAGCAGATCAAACTTTCTCATTCTCCTGCTTCAGCCTCCAGTCATTTCTCAAGCTCTGATCCTTGAGCCCAGCGTTTTTAAATGCCTAGGTGATTAAGAAGTGACTTTGAGATCACCATATAAACAGCGACCAGTGCTGTGAGGAATGCTTTGTGCTGACTCGAATCTCCAGAACTCTCTTGGGCTTGTTATTTTTGCCAGTCAATCTCTGTCTTAATTTGTTCTGTTTAAGCAGCCATCCAATGGACAAGCTAGTGCAGCAGCATTCTCCTCTATGACCACTAAGAAGTTTTAAGAGGAAGGTTGGGCTTTGGAGTCTGCAAAGTGGAGAAGGAAGTGACTGAGACTCTGAAGAAAGAAAGGGCCATCGAGATCAGAGAAAGCGGCTCTATAAGATGAGAAGCAGGAAGGAGATGTTGATGTGGGCTCCTAGACAAACATTTAATACAACTTCCTCTCTTTTGGCCCCTTTCCTCCAGCTGTTGCAAGAGACCAAATTTAGCATTTATCCGTAAAATGCTATTGGGAAAACTAGTCAATCAAAACAAAATAGAAATAAATTTGGTGAATTTCTCACTTGGTGAAATGAATTTCTATGAACTGGTCGTTGAGTGAATTTCCTTCAGAAGTCTAGGGGAATTTGATATTCTGCTTATTTGACCAGTTTTACCAGGGGGAAGTGAGTTATGTGCATCAAGGTTAGTGCCATGGGTAGAGAAGCTTCTGCCCTGCTTCCTGTTTAGTATATGGGAGGGTACTGTGTCATTGGTTGCTTTTGCATCAACTTGTGGACAGCAGAGGGTTGGCCTAAATTTAGCTCTCTCAAGCTGCCCCTGAAAGGGAACACTGAACTTACCTGAGGATATGAATGGAGCTTATCAGAAGCTGGACCAGAGCTGGCTAACCAGCTCAGAGAACTCACTGCTAAATTGTCAGAAATTTTGCAAGCCAGTTGTTTAACATGGCAATTCTTAAAAGTTAAATTACTTAAATTTGAAATTCAATAAATTATATTAAAAATAAAGATAATTAAATATGCAAAATTACCACTCCATAGTTATTTTATTACATTTTACTATTATCTGTGTTCTTGGGATTATTTATTTCTTTTGGATCTGTACAGTGCATCTCTTCCCAACTCTGTATTTGGTGATAACATATTGGTAGTTTGAAATGCCTAGGTGGGACTATTTACACCACAGAAGTCTGCAAATACTGCAAATCAGGGCTTCTCCTGCCCAGAACTAACTGCTAAGTATTTTGCAGCACGCCACTGCCTATCTTCCATGCAGCAGGCTGAAACCTAGGGGACTTAACCCTGCCTCTGCAGTGCCCACAAGGCAGAGCTGAGTCAGCAAAGTTGGGAATGGTCTGTGAATTATACCAGCTTCAGACACCAGCAAAGCACCCCAGGATGACACCAGTTCCCATCAGTGGTCACCAGTCCAGGGAGAAGCCCAGACCAGCCATGACACAGCAGAGACCAGAAAGGATCCAAAGAACACCAAGAACCCCCTACCTTCCTCTACCACCATTAGATCACTTAAATCTCACATTCAGATCCCATCTTGGAAAGAAACAGAGGGAGGTAGCAGAAATCTGAAAAACTGAGCTCTTTATCCGACAGAGATAAGAATTTACCTTAGGAAATGATTTTCTTCATAGAATTGAACAAAATTCATCTGGTGGGACCGAAACTGACCCTATCCCTCAAGCTTAGCCACCTGGGTCAAAGGAAGTTGAGTGAGGGGGTTCTTTCATGAAGACAGACCAATTACAGAGGAAAGGAGCCATCCTTTGTTGTTGCACATTTAAGAGCAGTGTATGTAAGTTTACACCCCTGCTGCAATGGTGATATTGAGCTTTTATTAAGTGGTAAATACTGTCAATATCTTCTATATGCAGATGAAGAAATGAAGACTCAGAAAGTTTATGTAACTTGTACAAGGTCACACAACTAGGAAGTAGAAGGAGGCAGGTTGGTATGTCTGCAGGGATTGAGCCCTTTTGTTCTACTGCCTGTCATCAACCCTCCTCAGGCCCTCCTTGGGTCCTTTTGGCTGTTAGGCACTGCAGAATGATTGGGACAAACCAGGAGGGAACCACCTCATAGGAAAGTATCTGGAATGGACAACCTGAAAGCCAAGTCATGTCGGGAAAGCTATTACTTGAGAGGATGACCATATCTATTTCAGGACCTAGGAAAAAACTAAAATGTTACTGGAAAGGAAACTGAGATCAGAAGCTAAACACACAAATAATGAAGAAGGTAAATGAGCAATAGAGTTGGCAGCTAATAGAGCTGAGAGACTGAAGCAGTGACAGAGGTTGGCCTGTGTAGAACCAAACCCAGGAATAGTGAGCAATCATTCCTTTTATGCACTGCCCAGCTCATCTTGCCAGAGTAGCAGTAGCATCATAAAACAGCCAAACCAGGCATGAAACCAGCCTTTCTCCAAAGCGTGATTATTACTCATGCATTCCCTCCCACTGCCCTGCATGCCCCAAGACTATCTCCATCCTACTCTTATTTGTTTTGAAAAATAAGTATTTTTAATAGGTTATCAAAGTAACTCATACAGATAATTTTAGAAATTCATATAATACAGAAGGGCTTATAAGAAAAAGCAGCAATCACCTGCACCGCCCCACCTCCTTTCCAAATCCAATTATCCACGCTTTGCACGCAACTTCTGTAAATTTCCAAATGCCCCATGTACTCCCACAGCTCTCACAGAACAAAACAAGCTGGAACCTGTCCCATTATTTCTCCCCTGGTTTTATTATCCCAGAAAGAGTGGGAGGAGCTGACCAAAAAGATCCCAACATATAGAGCCTTGGTGAATACAAATAGCCTGAGATCCAGAGTAAGCACAGGAGAGAGGGGAGGGTGTCTACAGCCCCCCTTTGTTTTACTGATTTCCATGGACAGATGGATGGTTTGCCCCCCAGAGTCTGCTGTGTATTGTATACTTTGCCAGCTCAAGGGAATGAGTCAGCATCTCCCTCCTCCTTTGCTTTCCATCCACTTTTATTGTAGCTCTACAACCTTGTTGACTCCCTTTAAGGCTGAGAAGACCTTCAAACACAATTTGAATTCAAAGGCACATTTTTCCATCTCGGTAGCAGAAGTTTGTTCTGGGGTCTGGTGCTGCCTTATACTGGCCTTTTCATCTGACTTTCTCTTTAGGCCATTCTCAAGATGAGGGCATAGACTGCACATTAAACTGTGTCCACTGTACTGAGCGCATGCCTGGCACAGAGTGGATACACAGCAAATATTTGTTGAATGAATGAATATAGGAATGATGTCCTTTAGTACAGTAGACAAAGGAATTCATAAAATGAAAAGGCCACCATCTCTATACCTAAATATCCATAGACTAAATAAGAACCCTGCTCCAGCAGCCAGCCCTCTCCTGGTTCTCTGAGTCTGCTTGGTTCAGCTTTGCTGCTTCCAGAGGCCCAGTTCCAATATTTGTCATTCAAATGCTTCCTTCCGGAGCACTCCAAGGCCCTGAAAGAAGAAGCAAAGTGCTTCTCAAAGCTACATTCCTACTGTTTCGAGAAACTATATGAAGGACAAAAGAAGCAGGACTGGAAGACACATGGAAATCCTCTGGAATTCCAGCCCGTCTCTCCCCCTGAAATTCCACTTTGGTACTTCATCCCTTTATCTAAGCACTTTGGTAACTATTAAGCGGATATTCATCCCAGAAAAATAATATTTGGGGTAAATAAGTTCCAAATTTTTAATTTTGATGTAAAAAACATAACACTGAAGGATAGAAAAGTGGAAACAATTGAGCAGAGAAAACCATCAGAGGGGAAAAGAGGCAGGGGAAAGAGGAGATAATAAAGGCAACAGGAGAAGGAGTGACTGAGCTAAAGAGAAGAGAAGGGATCTGGACAAGTGAGCACAGAAACGAAATGCCAAAACTAGAATCATTTAAATGGACAATTTTATGGGAAATGTATGTTAAAATATGTACTGAAAAGGAGCAAAGAAGACAAGAAGACAAGATAGTAAAGGATAGATGACACCATACTTGGTCCATAGAGAATCATTTTGGCTTTGGTTGATAAGACCAGCCAAAGACCAGGCAAATGTACCATTCCTCCCTGCTGTCTTCATTGTACAATTTCTTCCAGCTAACGCACAGCATCAGCACAGCTGCTCCAGCAGAGAACACACTTGTAACTATGCCAGGAATCACCTTTCCTAACTTGTTACATAGAGGGCAGATGAGTTCTGCTTGTTTTCACAACTAAAATTAAGTTTCTTCTAGCCTGCTTTTGTGAATTCCTTCTGAAGTTACTCCTCCACCTTCCCTGCCTCATATTCTTAGGGGAAACAAACAATCAATTGTACAAAGAGTCCAATTATTCTCCATGTGTAGGAGAAAGGGACCACAGTAACTCTGAGAAATCATTTTCAGAATTAATTCATGGCATGAAAAATTCTACACATACACACACTCATACACACTACCTCTGGGATCCTTCATTTTGAAAGCAGTATTTCACTAACAATCCACTTAAAAGAGAAATCCAATATTAGCCTAGATGAGGACACTTTTCAACTGTCTGTTGGGTACACATTTAGGGTCTTTCTCTGTGTATTTCATCAATATAGAGCCCAACACGGAATTGTAGCTTAGTATTTTAGAGATCAACCCACTGGTGAGGAAAAGGTCTATTCAAATTGTTCACCCAGCATTGAGAAGTTTATCTTTCCAATTCAGAAAAAAAAATCAGAGGGGGAATTTTCTACTCATGTGTATCTCCTAACAAAAACAGAGAAGAAAATATTACTGTGCCTAGGAGTTTAGAATAAAGCTGATGACAACACACTCCGGAATTTTCTGAAGCACCACTGGGGACTACTTACAGACTTTATTGTAAGTAGTAAATTTGGAAAACCATGTTACCCTGAAACCATTATTTATTTTTCTTCATTAGCTTTGGAAAGTATTGATTTGGAAATATGGATTTATTTGTCCACTGAGTCTTTTCAAAAACATATTCTGGTTCTCTTTATGATCTCAGCCTGTCTTCCTAGCTTTATAAGGAAGTTAATTTCTTTGAGCATTACACCCATTTCTTCACCTAATGCATATGTAAGGTTCAACTACATCTCTCTAGAGTTTTGCAAATACTCATACTGAGGCTTTCTGGAGAAGGATGAACTTTAACCCCATGTGGGAAAGGCTGGTTAATTAGAAGGATTGTTGGTCCCTTTAGCAAGAAATAAGGGGTTTTCCTTGAAGCAAGAGGGAGCTAGCTAAGCAAAAGCATGTTCAGGTATGCATTGAAGAGGAATTTTTTTGGCAGATACAATGCCTAACAAATTCTGAAACTGACTATCAAGGAATACTTATTATAGATGTTTAAAAGAATTAACCATGGATTTCTTTTGAATTATTTAAGTAGTATGAGGTTTACAAATGATGCAAGTCCTAAACTACACTAGGAAGAAAAGCCACACTCAGAAATCATCTCTATTATAGAGCTTTACTGCAAAATATGTAAGCACGCAGGCTCCAGCAAGAAATCACTCATTAGCCACGTGACCACCCTAGGTACCAGCTCTTCTGATTGTAGGGATCTAGCAGGCTTCAGAAGCTTAAAAGTAACTCAACATGTGAGACTGCACACCAAGCTTGAAAGACCCATCTTCTTCTGTTCAATTAACATTTTTACTTCCCAAAAAGAAATTTGGGCGAATTTTCTGTCACTTGATATGAAATAGAGAATAGGCAAAGATGTCTCAGTATAGCAAACCACCTTCCTCCATATATAGACTTCCTAGTTAAATTGACTATGGCTAGGACAGTAAGGTTTGTTTGATTAAGAAACAATAATACATCAATTATTGTATCAGATTCTGCTGGAAAGAACCAGTTGGGGTCATTTTTCTTAAAAGGTTACTTTTCCACAATGATTGAAAAAGAAAAAATAATATAAAAGATACATGCAACACATGTGGCGAAGTATTAATACCCCTAACGTAAAAACTGCTCTAATAAAGAAGAAAAAATTGCGATTGAATAAATGAAGAAACGGCATTTGTCTTTTGGAAGGAGCTACCCAGCAACTGAATGTCCATCTAACACAGATATGTATTGGTGGAGAATAAGCCCCTACTTTTTACTACAGAAGCCAAAGGGTCCAAAGAATACCGTTCTTACACCACTGATTACTATAGTTCAGGCATGTGACCTAGGTCAATCAGGTGCTCCCACCTGGGTCTCTGAATCTTGAGAATGATGCAAAGACAAAGGGGAAATTGAGAATTTACTCACAGTAATGTTGAGAGTCTCAAGATAATGAAAGTGGGTTGTGTAGAAGATGCCAGCAACAGAATATTAACTGTCCTGTTTTATGACAGTTAAATTTTTAGATTTATTGCATTCCCCACTGCCCAGCCCTCCTTTACCAAGCCTATTTCTCCAACCACCTCACTGATTCTGTACGCTAACCCATATCCTTCTAGCAAGATCCTTTTCTATCTAGATTAACCAGAGCTGGCTACTGTTGCTTGTAACTAAGAGCCCTGATTGATAGAAGAAATGAATAGACAGTTTACAAATGAAGCAACATATGTGGAAAATAAACATAGAGAAAGATGTTCAACTTCACTAAGAATCAGGGAAGAGTAAATAAAGAGAATAAAATATGTCTTTTCATTAGATTAGCAACTATAAAAGAATTGTTAGGATCCAGTTTTGGCAAATGTGTAGAGAAACAAGCAATTTAATAAACCATTAATGTTAGTGGGAATATAAATTGATGCAACTTTTCCAGAAGGCAGACTGGAAATGTATATCAGTATTTTAAATGTGTATACTCTTTGATCAGTAATTTCACCACTAACAATTTATCTTAAAGAGATAATCAGTTAGTCAAGACCTAGCATTAATATTTGTATGACAGCAATGTTTATAATAAGGAAATAACCTAAACATCTACCACTAGAGAAATTGTTAAATTATGATAAATCCTTTAAAAAGAATATGATTTAGCTATTTAAAAGGCCAGGTTATATCTAAATTTACTGAGAAATATCTTCACAGCTTTCATGGAAGAGAAGAAAAGTTTGCAGAAAAATAAATATTGTGTAATTTCATATAAAAACAGAGTGTTTTTCTACCTAAGATGGTAGGCAGAATTCTAAGATGTCACCTAAGGTTTCTGTTCCTACTGTTATACCCATGATTATGTTACATTACATAGAAAAAGGGATTTCGCTGACATAATTAAGATTACTAACCAGCTGACTTTGAGTTAATCAAAAGGGAGTTTATCTAGTTGGGCCTGACCTAATCTCATGAACCCTTTAATAGCAGCTCTGGTGGCAGGAGGGGAACTCAGAAACTCAAAGCCCAAGGAGGACTCAGTATATCCTTACTAGCTTGAAGATGGAGGGGGCCACATGGAAAGGATCTGATGTAGCCTCCAAGAGCTGCGAATGACCCCACAGGCAATAGCCAACAAGAAAACAAAGACCTTAGTCTTATAACTGCAAGGAAATAAATTACAACAATAACATAAAAGAGCTTGTAAGTGGATTTTTCCCTGGAACCTCCAGATAACAGCCCAGCCTGGCTTACACCTTGACTTCAGCCTTGTGAGACCCTGAGCAAAGAACCTAGTTGAGACCACCAGACTTTTGATAATTGATTATACAGTAATAGAAAACTGATATAATAAACAAATACTAAAACTAATACATAAACTATATATATGTATATATAGACACATTTATATAAGACACATATATATGTTTAACTAGTTAACTAGATAACTATCACACCCATGTATCACAGCAGGATGAGAACCTGAACACTAGGCTCTCATAATGTAATATATACGTTATTGTTGCCTCTGGGCAATGAGATTTTTGAGGGATAATGCTTAGTTTATTTTTTACACTAAA
Organism: Balaenoptera physalus; assembly: GCF_965194825.1. NCBI lineage: Eukaryota > Metazoa > Chordata > Mammalia > Artiodactyla > Balaenopteridae > Balaenoptera > Balaenoptera physalus. The sequence goes on from NC_138886.1 coordinate 47,211,241, forward strand.
GCAATACTTTTTTTAAAGTATTGCTTACTTTTTCTTCACAAATATAATCAGAAATAAATATTTTAATATATAGACAAAATGGAAACCATGTAATATACCTGGAAGTCATTTAAATCTCTATGGATCTCTTTCGAAGCTTACAAAGAAGAGAAGCCTTCCCATTCCAATATCAGAGACCAGGAAAGTGAGGTTTTAGGTCCATTGCTTTTTTTTTTTTTCTAACCCAAAATTACGAAAAATTTCAAGCATAGAAAAGAGACTACTTAGAATCAAGAAAGCTGGGTTCAAATACAATGTTGACAATCATCAGTTTTTCTAGACTTGTCTCCTTATTTGGGAAATGGAGACATAATAGTACCTAATGTAAAGTTGTTGCAAAGAGTAACCACAATAACATTTGTGAAAACATATAGTGCAGTGCCAAATGGATAATAATGGCCAACATTTATTGAGTATTTACAATTTGCCAGGAATTGTAAAGCACAATTGCTATGTGCTTTACATCCTTGCTACTGATAATGTGGTATAGCACAGGGATCACCAAGGAGCTTGTTAGGCATGTGGATTCTCAGACCCAGCCCACACTTACTGAATCAGAATCTGCATTTTTTTTTTTAAGAGTATTTTATCATTTTTCTTTTTTTTTTTTTTTTTTGGCTGCGCCGGGTCTTCGTTGCTGCGTTCGGGCTTTCTCTGGTTGCGGTGAACGGGGGCTACTCTTCATTGCAGTGCGTGGGCTTCTCACTGCGGTGGCTTCTCTTGTTGCGGAGCACAGGTTCTAAGTGCATGGGCTTCAGTAGTTGCAGCGCATGGGCTCAGTAGTTGTGGCCCATGGGCTCTAGAGTGCAGGCTCGGTAGTTGTGGCACACGGGCTTAGTTGCTCCGCGGCATAGGAGATCTTCCCAGACCAGGGTTCGAACCCATGTCCCCTGCATTGGCAGGCAGATTCCTAACCACTGTGCCACCAGGGAAATCCAGAATCTGCATTTTAACAGGATCCCCAGGTGATTCATGAGCATATTAAAGTTCGAAAGGTACAGCTCCATCTGTTATTTAATATTTATATTTATCCTAGGAAGAAGATGCTAAATCATTCCCATTTTACAGGTAAAGAAATTGAGTCTCAGGGTAATTTGCCCAAGGCTAGTAAGACACAATCTGCTTCCAGACAGTCTATGTCCAGAGTCCACAGGCTTAACCACTTTGTTTTACTGTCTCTCCTAGCAGGTGTCTGACCAAAAACAGTTGAATTCAAATATAATTCCACAGCCCTTACTGTCCAACTCAACACTGCGAGTGTAGGAATGGCCTGGACTTCATCTCCCAATTGCAAAGAAGAAAATGGGAAAAAATAACATTGTAAAGTCCTTTGGGTACTGAGACAAAACAGATTTAGAACAAGTCTTTGTAATATTTTATTCTTTGTTTTTCTCTTACCTTTTATTATTACCAAATGTGGTTTCCTATGTTAGTATTATTCTAAATATCTATATGCACTGTTCTTTCCTTCTTACTAAAAGGTCCTGCCCAGAGGGAGACACTTATGTTGATAGGAACCCCCATGCTCGGTGAAGTATATTTGGTACATTCAATCTATAAGTAAGATCAAAGGTATATAAGAAATATTTGATTTAAACAGCAAGTTTAAGGTAGTGGTTTTTAAATCTTTGATTGCTAATAATAACTAACACTTGTATATCACCTTACATATTGGTTTTGGTACATATTATGTACCATAATCCTAACAATAACCCTGCAAGTAGTATATTATTCCAGTCGTATAGATAGGAAAATGAGGCTTGGCTAGTAAGTGATAGAACTTGGGCTTGAACCTATGCTTGGAACACATCAACATCTATCATGTATATTACTATAAAACAGTGCATATTACTATAAAACAGCATTCCCCAATGATTATCTGTTAAAGTCCAATCCCAATAATTACAACCAACTGGGGGAAGACAAGTCTGAAATGCTGAATTCTGAATTTTAATTACATTTAAAGAAACATGGATTTTTCAAAGGTAATATGAGAATAATCTGCCCCCTGGTAGAGATATAAATATTGTCCCTCCATTTCTTTTTATATTATTAATATGCATAGCTAATTCTTTCTTCATACATTTTGCAGAAAAAAATGTCATTTGTGAAAGCAGCTGGCACATGGGAGAAATTGAGTAAACTTTATTTAAAATAGAAAACAAAAACTTCAATCCAGCACTTGTCCAACCCATCACAAATTCTATTTCTGAAACTAAATACAATGAAATCCTTTTTGACATTACTTCAGAGGAAAAAAACTACCGTGTATTAAGTGGACTAAGAGTATTCAGATACACTTTAGCTACCGATAACTATATCTCTTTTGTGTCAGTATATGATACACAGTATAGGTGCAAATCAATGACATTAATAATGATGATCTACTATATTCTTCATTCCTTTTGTTAATGCCAATATCTTATCAAATCTATACAGGAAAAAAAAAAAGAATTCTTTGCCCCCAAATGGTAACTTCTATTATTTTGAAAGGCACACCATGCTTCTGCAAGATTGCCAGGGCGGTACCCCTCTTTTGTCAATTGGGCATAAATGAAAATAGCCATTTCTGAAAGACTTCTCCAGGATAATGGATCTCTGAATAATTATCTGGATAGGATAATGGCCTATATGGACAGTGGGATGAGCGTACCCTTCTTTTCCTAGTTAAGGGAGAGTAGGTGGCAGAAGAGAAAATCCATCTGATCTGTGAAGAGTACTGCCAATGACAGTTACTCTTCTCTGCTCGCTAATTCCAAAGGTTACTAATGCTCACTTAGGGAGAGGTCCTAATTTATTGATCTCAGTAAGTTAAGCAAAGAACAAATGGGGAGAAAGAACACTGACAAGTCCAGAGAAGAATCATAAGAACAAATACCTACCGAGGATTTACTATGGGCCAGGCTTTATAAATGCCAATAATAATAATAAAAACCACTAGCATCTACTAAGCACTTATTGTGTGCTAGTCACTATTATGTATGCTTTACATGTATTAACTTATTTAATTCTCACAACAATTTTACAAAGTAGGAACTGTGATTATCCTCATTTAATTATTCAGGAACCAGAAGCACAGAGAGGTTAAGAAACTTCCCCATGACTACACTGCCAATAGGTAGCTGGGGTAGGACTTGAATCCAGGCAGGTGGCTACAGAACCCGTGCTCATAACCTCTCTACCACTGTCTCACGTAATCCTCACAACATGCCCCATGATTTTTATAATTCCATTATTATTCCCATTTAAAAAAAAAAAACAGACTATGTCTTAGAGAGGTAAAGTGCTCTTTAAGATCACTCAACTGGTAAATGAGATAAACTGGGGCTTAATCTCAGTCCCAACTGGCACCAAGCATCAGTACATTAACCCCTTGACAATTCTATCACTACATTGAGAAATTAAAATCTTATAATCTATTCCCACATTAAGTGATCTGTGCATAGTGGTTAAAGGCAGAATATAATAAGGGAGAAAAAAAATATGAAATTCATTGCTGGTAATTAGAAAAGACTAGTGATTACAGCCTGTGATCTTCTAAGCCAAAGCTTTAGCATTGGGCTTCTTCAGAGATCTGATAAAGTAAATGTGTAACCAAAGGAAATGCTTCTCACTTAGAACCAATGTCTGGCATCCCTAAAGACTAGTATTTACTCCAGAATCTAATATTCTCAGCCTTCAACAGAAATCTCTGTGGGAGTGGACAGATGCCACAGCGGGGAGATGGGGCATAGAAACAACATACCTGAAACAAAACCAGGTATTATAAACATATATTACATCTGGGTTTTTGTAGAAAGGCCGAGAGAGTTAGTAGTAACCTCCAAAAAGCTTGCTTGAGATAAAGGAGAACTAGAAGAGGTTAAAAAAAAAAAAATGAGAAGAAAATTCACCATGAATAGTTAAATTATAGGTGATTTTCTCCCTCTACTTTCTAATATTTTTCTGAATTTTCTGGGTTTTTTATAATAAGCATAATTATTTTTAAAATAAAAAATAAATTTGTAAACTTAAAAAAATTATCTGGTTGTAACTTTAAGATGAAAAAAAAAAAAGCACAGTTATGTAATGGAATTCTTTTACTTATCAACATGGTGCCCTAAAGAGAGTTGCTCATAGGTGCTTAAATTGCTCTTAAAGTAAATAAATGCCCAATTGGTTATAAGTTTCTAAGTAGGCCATGCTTAGGGCCACAGTGGAAGTTTTGCCGAGAACAAATGAGATGAAGATGCTACTGGAAAGTAAGATCAGAAAACAGAGAGGGTGGATATTTCACTATCTTTCAAATGAAAACAGTAAGGTGAGTCTCTACATTAGGCCACCTTATATGGACTTTTCCCAAAGAGCCTCTCCTAGATGACATTTAAGTAAATATCATCAAGTGATTTTGGTTTAATCCTATCCTTAGAGATAGAATGTATGACTAGTTATGGTGCTCTACATTATGCTTCATTCCAAATAGTTTTCTTCACTTAATTATCTAATCATTTCACTTAATTATCTGATATTTTAAAAAATTCACCTCTTCAAACTTTGTATCTGTATTCCATTTCAGATGAAAATCTGTGGCACACTGTTTGCTTTAGATGTTTCCAAATACCAACTTAAATTTTAAAATCTGCTTGAATAAATATTTTGCTTTTTGAGAAAAATATGTAAATTAAAAATTTAACTTTCCAAGTTCTCTTATTGGTTACGTCCTACATTTCTCAGGGGAGCGAATCCCACTTAAGGTGAATAATAATACACTGGAAATTATGGGACTGGAAAGTAGGCCAAATCTTAACCTGATGAAATCTTTCTTATCAGTAAGAAATAGGTACTCACATCCCCCCAAAAAGACACACACACACACACACACACACACACACACACACACACACACGCACCATCAAAAATGAGTATCTAATGCATTAGTTTGCTAGGACTGCCATAACAAAATAACATAGACTGGGTAGCTTATACAACAGAAATTTACTTTTCTCACAGTTCTATAGGCTAGAATTCTAAGATTAAGATGTTGGCAGGTTTGGTTTCTTCCTAGGCCTCCCTCCTTAGCTTGTAGGTGGCCGTCTTCCTGTGTGTCCTCACATAGTCTTTATTCTCTATGTGCACATCACTGATGTCTCTCTGTGTGTTTTAATCTCCTCTTTTTTTAAGGACACCAGTCAGATTGGATTAGAGTCAACCCTAAAGGCCTATTTTAATTTAATTACTTCTTTAAAGGCCCTATCTCCAAATAGTCATGTTCTGAGGAACTGGAGGTTAGAGCTTCAACATATGAATTTGAGGGGAAGGGGGATAGGACACTATTCAGCCCATAACATGTGAGAAACAGCAAACCAAACTTAATCTATCCCACTGTTGAGTCAGTGAGAAATATAACCTATGCAAATAGTGTTTCCATAATAAACTAATAGTGTGATTACTTGAAACTATGGTTTCTCGACTTTGGCACTATTGATATTTTAGGCTGGATAGTTCTTTGCTGTGGGGGGCTGTCCTGTGTGTCCTAGGATGCTTAGCATCATCACTGGCCTCTATTCAGTTGAAGTTAGTATCACCATTCCACGCACCCCCGAGTTGTGGCAACCAAAATTTTCTTCAGACATTGACAAGTGTCCCCTGGGGAGAAAAACCACCTCCCGTTGAAAACCACTGCTTTAAAATGACTCAGTTATTCAGGCAGTGGTAATAAGAGAAAAGAAGGAGAAAACAAATGTTGATCACCCTCCTTCTATTGGCCAAGAACTGTGCCAAGGTGATTTCTCATGAACAATTTCAATAAATCTCCATAACAACCATGAGAAATCGATGCTAGCGTCCCCATTTTCTAGAGTAGGAAATGAACCTGAAAGGATGAATGACTGGTCGAACTGATGATGTAGCTGGTAAGGTGTGGAGTAAAGATGTAAATCTAAATGGTTATCCCATCTACTAACAGGATCAAAAGAACACTGTCATGCACATACACAAAGATCACACAAAACACTCACAAAGAGAACAAGAACCCTGTCTTTGGGTTAAACAAAGTTCAACAGGCTACTTTACAGCAAAACTTCTCAGAGCCTCTAACTGCACTGGGGATTCTCCAAGGACTAGAGTTTGAGGACCATGCTCTGGGAATAACCCAATGGTGTTGTTGTCATTTTGGAGTCATGGGAGGCTGGATAGTTTAGGGGTTAATAGTTGAAAAAATTGGTGAAATCCCAACTCAGTTGCCAACCAGCTATAAATTGGACAAGTAGCTTGAAATCTTTCTGCTTCCTCATCTATAATAATGTGTACATCACGGGGGTGTTGTAAGGATTGAATGTGATAATATATATTAACTGCTTAGCAGAATGCCTGGAACATAGTAGGGGCTCAATATAATGGTTAGTTATTATCACTTATGTGTCAAGGCAAACAATTCCACTAAATGCAATTGCTATGACTTTCTAACTAACCAAGTAACTAGTGTATTAGTTTCCTAGGCTGCCGTAACTGTATGATAAATTGGGTGGCTTAAAACAGCACAAATTTATTCTCTCACAGTTCTAGAGGCCAGAAGTCCAAAATCAACACGTCAGCAGGGCCATATTCCCTCTGAGAGTCTGGATAGAATCCTTTTTTGCCTCTTCTTAGCCTCTGGTGTCAGCTATCAATCCTTGATGTTCCTTAGCTTACAACTCCATCATTCCAGTCTCTGCCTATGTCTTCACATGGTGTTCTCTTCTGTGTGTCTGTGTCCAAATTTCCCTCATCTAATAAGGACACAATCCATATTGGATCCGGACCCATCCTAATCCAGTATGGCATCATCTTAACTAATTACACCTGCAATAACTCTATTTACAAATAAAGTCACATTCTGAAGTACTGCAACTTAGCACTTCAACATATCCTTTTGGGAGACATAATTCAACTCATATAACACTGGAGATATATAACATATAACAAACCTTCACTGAATATATTGAGTATTTATTAATGCCCACCCTGTGCCTGTCATGGTTCTAAGTACCTAATTTATATCCATAAACAAACAGGCAAAGACCATTGACCTTTTGGAGACCAAATATTTCCATTATGGTCCAATTACCTATAAATATATAAAATTGCCATTTATTGCCATTTATTGGGCAATTATTCTATGTCAGGCACTGTTCTAAATGTTCTGCATGTATTACTTTTTTAAATCATCAGAATAGTCTATAAAATAGATATTAATGAGATCTCTATTTTACCAAGGCAAGGGGAGTTAAGTAAGTTGACCAAAGTCACACAGCTAGTAAGACGAGCAAAACTAGAAAACAAACCAAGCAGGCTGACTCAGAACCCAGGCTCATAACTACTGTACCACACTACATCCTTTATGGATAAAGACATTGACAGAGTGGGAGGCACATACTGAAAGTTCTCCATTCTTATTCTTGTAACATTAAATATTCTTTAAATGTTGTCATTTTCCATAGTACCTTTCAACTTCAAAAGTCTAAACATTTATCAGCAAGTATGTATATATGATAGATATTCTTGAGATGTTAGGTGTAAATCAAATGTCAATAAATTGAATCATATATCATGCTAGACATGTATATTTTCAGAGATCATTTCTCTTCATTTTCACATAATCTTTTGTTGACGATGGCTCCTAATTCTTAAATTTACTTGTTGACAGATAATTGACAAATAAATAAGGGATAAATAATTATGAATAATTCCTCCATAGCACCTCTCTCTCTCTCTCTCCCTGAGCAAAGGCTTTAAACCCATTAAGAGAGATTGCTATTTAAAAGAACCACAAAGAGAGTGTTTTTGAAATAAGGGTGAATGGACTTTAAATTAGATATTATCTGGTATCAGGTTCTCATATGCAACACTGGCATAGAGTGAGAGCTATCAGCATTTATAGTGGCGTAATTTAAAAGGAAATTCAGATCCAGTAAAGTTAATTTCCTTGGGTCCCACACCAAGGTCATGCTTGAGAGTGAAAACAAAAACATAGGTATTTTCTAAACACTTTTATGGAAAAATTGACTGTGTCTGGAGGGCAATTCCCACCCCAATCCCTGGGAATCCACAAACCTGGCAACTCTCTTCCAACTGTAATTAATTTTATACACTACTTAGAATGATTCAGTTCCCCACTTAGGAGAGGAATGAGAGTCAAAAGATTAGAAAATCTTTCCCATTGTTTTTCTTTGCAAAATTTAGGGAAAGAACTTCATTGGCAAAACTGTTCACATGTGACGGATTTCTTCTCTCAACCTCTCACAACACAATGGCTGGGAGCTTGGAAAACCCTGGTTTTGGAGAAGCTGGAAAGAGAAGACAAGGGAATCTTGTTTTGGTCATAGTTGCATAATAATATTGAGACTCCTCATAAGAATAAGGACACGGCTTCCCTGGTGGTGCAGTGGTTAGGAATCCGCCTGCCAGTGCAGGGGACAAGGGTTCAAGCCCTGGTCCGGGAAGTTCCCACATGCCGCAGAGCAGCGAAGCCCGTGCGCCACAACTACTAAGCCTGTGCTCTAGAGCCCGCGAGCCACAACTACTGAAGCCCGCGTGCCTAGAGCCCATGCTCCGCAACAGGAAAAGCCACCACAATGAGAAGCCCACGCACCACGACAAGGAGTAGCCCTGGCTTGCCGCAACTAGAGAAAGCACGCACGCAGCAAGGAAGACCCAACGCAGCCAAAACTAAATAAATAAAATAAATACATAAATTAAAAAAAAAAAAAAGAATAAGGTCAAAAGATCACCCACATAGGAATTAATAGGAAATCTTCTCTACTTCTTGTCTGTATGCCCAATTTCCCAATCTTGATAGGAAGATCCTAAGGGTTCAAAACCTTGCTTTGTTTCTTTTACATCCTCAATTAGTGTCTACTCAGGGAGTAAATGGAACACTACTAATATCTTCAGGTCAAATTACTAAAATAGCTACATACATGAATAATATAAATCATGTAGCATAACATAACATATAAAAATTATATAAAATACTATGCAGATGCATTAAGTTTATAAGTATTACAGGGAAGCAGTTATCATAGAGTGGAAAGACTATTAGCCTAGGCAAGTGCTTGAATCTCAGTCTGCAGTTCACCAGTTGTAGGATCCTTAGCAAATCCACTAACCTTTGAGCTAGAATGTCTTCATCATCATGTTATGGGATACATAATGGGGATATATAAAAATTTGAAACCGAAAACTTTGTCCTCTAAGTAGCTTCTGATCTAAGCACAGAAGAGACTTATAGATGTGAAGGGAAGATTAATTGCAAGATACATCTAAACAAGAGCATGATGTTTGATATACGGGTATAATAGTAACTATACTCACAGTATTATTTTGAGAAATTAATGCAATAATGTATGTGAGAGTACTTAATAGATAGTAAAACAAGTTTTGAAGATTCCATGCTATAAACTCATTTCCACTAGGCCAGGTTTTATTTTTATTGTTGTTGCATCATTTGACTAAAACATTTGCTATGTCATTCCAGTAACAGGTAGTGTTGGAATAGTCACACTCAAAATGTATGAATCCCAAAATGATTCGGGTAAGTATTCCTGTGCCCCCTGAGGAGGATTAAGTGACTCTCTCCACTCCTGCCTTCTACTTGTAATATCCAAGGATGTAGCATCATACTTGGGAGACTTTTACCACCAATACCTTCAGAGTAGAAATCTCTTCCTTATTACCAAAGAAAACACAAACTCAAATTTGGAAATTGGGATTGACATATACACACTACTATATATAAAATAGATAAGTAATAAGAACCTGCTGTATAGCACAGGGAATTCTACTCAATACTCTGTAATGGCCTACATGGGAAAAGAATCTTAAAAAAAAGGAGTGAATATATATATATATATATATATATATATATATATATATATGTATAACTGATTCACTTTGCTGAACACCTGAAACTAACACAACACTGTAAATCAACTATATTCCAATAAAAATTTTTTTAAAAACCAAACTCAAAATCTATGCTTGACTGAAATACCTTTTCCTTGATTAATTTCATCATAAAGTCCCTTTCATCCCCAATTATTTTTTGTCACCTCTACCATAAAGAACTTGTAGAATAAATGCTCTGAGCTTGGAAATCTTGTGGAATATTAACAAGGGAAAGTTATCAGATAACATAATACATGCAGTGAAACTCAGGTCTTCTAAAAGAACTATGCATGACCACAGCATGGGTTTTCTTTCTTCCAGTTATATGGGATTGTTTTAAATTTTATTCACCTTCCCTAAGCAAGCATAAGGATGTATTGGATACACAGTGTGAATCTATCAAATTCCAAAGGACCTAGTTGCAGTTGGGCAGAAAAGTGAGTATGATGGATCTAATGGGCATCTCAGCTCACAGCTTTCGAGGATATAAACAGGGGATCACTTTGTTTGATTTTAAAATGGAAGAGCAGGCGAAAGCCTAATTGTGGAGGGTAAGTGCTGTGCCTTAAATAACCATAAAATAACAATCTGTGTCAGTTCATGGCAGGCAGAAAACAGATTAATTTTGGAACAAAGCACGGTAGAAAAGAATCCATTAATTCTCAAGACTTTTAAGCCCCCAAAGACTGCTGACGCCACTTTTCCGGTGCTGCAATTCTTCCCCCACTGTTGGGCAGCGGTATACAAATGCCAGCCATTTAAATGTTGCAGATGAAGTTTGCGGCTGAGAACTAGGAAGTCAGTAGTGGGAGCAAAGGGATCCACAGTTCTTCAATGGCTCTGACTCCTAGTGTGCATTTAAATACAAGTTCCGCATGCAGGTAGCTAACCAGAATAATAAGAGTCATTTCAGCTTTGAGGTTTCGGGTTCCACTCATAAGTATCATAAATAGGTTGAATGACAAAACTGTCTTTAATTACTGGCATCTCTGTGAAACAAAAATCCAAACTAAACTAAAAAATTAGCCATTAAAGGGCATAAAGGCCTTGATTAAAACATATACAAATAAAACATCAAATATAAGTAAAAGAATATAAACATTTAATAAGATTTAAAATTAATGAGTGCATGAATTCCACCAAAAACAAATATTTAGGTCAGGTCGCACATTGAGTATGCCTTACTTTCATGATTAATTAACCCTGTAAAATAAACAACTATAAAATATCAGCAGCAAAAAATATAAAGCATCTATTTTTCACTCATGCACCTGCTGGGATTCAACTGATGTAGACTGGGCTCTAAGACCAACTGATGTAGGTCTTGTCTGTGTCTAGGTTCAGTTTCTCTCATCCTTCTTGGACCAGTACTCAAGACAGGCACAAGTATGTTTCAAGCCTTTGCTTATGACACATCTGCTAATATCCTGTTGGTCAAAGCAAGTCACATGACCAAACCTAAAGCCAAGGGGCAGAGAAACACACTTCGTCCACCCTAAGGCCCTGGTAAGGGTATGAATGTATAATGCCACCATATCAGGAGAATAAAGAACTGCAACCAATAATTCAATCTACAACACCATGGATGTCACAAGGAGAAATGAACTATTTATGTCCATACTAGGCCTTTATATACCAGGAAAACTGTACACCGAAATAAGAAAGAAGAACTTAATAATCCTCAGAGCTGTGAAGAATCTTAGTCTCACAGTCTCACTTCACAGTTGAGGAAATTGAGATCTCAAGAGGAAGAGTCTTCCCCATAGTCATGTGACTGTTTAGTGGCCTACTCAGTTTGGGCCAATTCACCTTCCAATACACAAAAGCATGACACACCAGAGGAAGGGGAGAATCCTTCTTCCCATGTAAAAGGGAGTCAGTTCCAGTAACAAAGCTTTCCCCTAAAGATGAAATTTTTTAATAAAATTGAAGTGTTTCACTAAAACACAGAAGTCTCAGGCCTCCTGGAAATGTCTATCAAGAATGCAATATTATATAAACAACTGTCAAACTCACAACTTCCATAACCAGCTATTATGCCTAATTTAACAAAAATAATGTCATCTGTATATAGTCTATAATCTTTATCCTTCCTCAGGTGGAACCAGAAATACCATAAATCATTACTAAAATTGTTCTGGTTTGTTATCCTCCTTGATGGTGCTACCCAATTTGTCCTTACAAGTCTCTAATGTTTCCACTCAGTTGATCCACACCAAGAGGCTCAACACCTCTTCCAAGGTCCTCTCTCATGACACCCGAAACTACCTCATGTTCTTTTTTTCTCTACATCTTACCCTCAGTCTTCACAAAAGTATTTTTTCACTATCACGTGTTCCTCTTCTTATTTTTAAGTTTTGGAGAGATAAATGATTTGTCCTTACAATTGAACACCAGGGCCTAGCCCGGGTCAAGCACAAAGCTGGTGTACTGAATGAATGAAACTGAATGATAAAATATTAAGACTGTGCAGAGGTGTGCTGACTGTCCCAAACAAATAAACCCTAAAACAAAGCATAATCATATCCTTCTGGGTTAACAGGGACAAATAAGCTCTCATATAAATGAACGCAAAGCCTGTTACATTTAGAAAATAAAATCTTGCATTTCTGCTGCAAATAGAAAAAGGAGGCTGGGGTATAGTAAGAGACTGTTCCAAAATCCTTCAGTTCTTCAGATATTTAAAGGTATGTCCATCAGAAGAAGGAAAAGTTGTGTTTGGTAGAGTTCCAGAAAACAGAACTAGGACAAGTAGGTGAAGTTAGGGAGAGAAATTATTTATGCTCAAAATATGGAATAACTGGGTAACAATTAGAGCTATCTAAAAATGGACTAAGCTGCCTCATGTGGCACCAAGTTCCAGGTCACCAGCAGCGTCTGAGAAGAAGCAAAGTGACAACTTATCAGGGATGACATTCAGGGGATTCTTTCTGGAGAGGCGGGGATAAGAGACGATGATGCTATGAGATGATCTTGACTCTGTGATGCCGATTCCCACCCTTTCACCCCCTCCTAGCTTCAATAAGGCCTCCTGGAAGGAAATAATAGTGAGGTGGTTAAGAAGGAGAGCCAGGGCAAGAAAACCTGGGTTCAAATACCACCCCTACCACTTATTAGCTGAGTGACCTTGAGTGAATCACTTAATATTTTTGAGTCTCCACTTCCTCACCTGTAAAATAGAGTTTTCTACTACTACTTGTTATGAGGAATAAATGAGGTATTACACGTGAAGTGCTTCAAACAGTGCCTGGCAAAGACTAAGTGCTCAACAAATATTAGTTGTTACAATGATTATTATGACTCAAAGTAGGAGAAAATTAGAGGAGACAGAGTCATATTGGAAAGGACGCCATGATGATATAACTACCAACTCTGGCTATGCAGGGTAAACGCACAGTGGTGGGATTGGTATAGACAGACAAAAGGCAAAGGGCCCACTCTGGTAGCCCCACTAGCATGCAAGGTTGCATGGCCAATGTCATGAACAATCATGGGATTTGGATACCTTTGCCTTTTTCATAGCACTCACTGACTCACTGCCAACCCCAGCATATACTGTGACTCTCCCCCCTTCACTATGGTCTCTTCTATCGGACTGACCAAATCTCCCTGGAAATATATATCCAGCTGCCCAGTCTCACCCATAGTCTTTAAAACAGACATGGAGAAAAGTGTGTTCACTGGAGCAGGTTGGAAAGAGAAACGTCTAAGGACTATTTGCAAATAACAAGGAATAAAGGAAATTATATCCAGTAGACTCTTTTTGAGCTGCTTCTTGGAATGTGGGCACACTTGACTCATCTCTGTGCGCCCTTTTGCCCCACATTTTCTATTTCATCCCACTGAGATATCTGGAGCACACTCTTCCTTCTGTCTTCCCAGCCTCAACTCATCCCAGCTTTGAACGGTTCATTTCCTACATCCTCAGCCCACAGCCCTAGCCTGACCTCTCCCATCATATCAGTCAATTATGCACTCCACTGCTATACTGTGTCGACTTGTTCAACAATGTTTAGGTCTGAGCTCCTTGGGGAAAGGACCTTGTCATTTCTACTTTCACTTTGCAAGGTACCACGGGTATTCCCGGCACTGTCTAAATAATAAGATCAGGTTAAAGGTGAATTTTCTATGTGTTCAAGTTGCTAAATGAAAAATGCCACCTTCTGTTCCTGATTTTAATGCCCTCACCTACTAACACTCATTTTATTTTCATATTTGGTGAAGAAAAGAAATATCTTATTTTAATTTAAATCTACTCTAGTGATCTTTTGAAATGAGTGAGGGCTGCCCTTGAGTTTAAATTTAAACACAAGGTCATCATGCAAAAATTTCAAAAGCCTATTTCTCCCAACAGTAACAATGTATTTTAATTATACAGTGTTATCTTTACCAACATTTGATAAATGTTTATTGAATGAATAAACGAATGAGACTCAATGAACCTTATGACAAGACTAGGAGATAAGCTGGGTTGGTGATGGTTTTCCCATCTTACTACCAAGGAATTAGAAGTTTTAAAACTGGTAAGTATCACAATCAGGATTTGAATCCAGGTTTCCTGACTCTAAGTCCTAGCCAGATTTATTTGATGATCATTTCTCTACATTAGCATTTCTCAAACTATAGTAATTTGCATATCACCTTCAAGATTTTGCCATATCTACATACCATTTACACTATTGTTTGCTTTACATTTGTCTTTAAATTACTTCATTTTGATGTGTATTCCACTAGACAACTATATTTTTTGATGTTCATCCATGCATACCTTATATCAGCATACAAATGTTGACACAAGCCCCTGCCTAGCTCAGAACTTCCAGTACCTCACCCTACCTCACAAACACCACCTCCTTGAACACATTGAAAACCTTCAGATTTAAAAGCAACTAATATAAGAAACAATTCTCTTTCATGCTTCTATCACTTTCCAGACCTTCTATTTGACATCCTCCCCTTTTGGCCGGGGGGGGCGTTGGAAAGGCTAAAACAAGCACTGACTTCAGGCTCTCCTCATTCACTGAGATAAGGAAAACTACAGCATTTGAGGTTCTGGCTGCTGGGACTACCTGGGAGCCAGCAGTGGGAAGCTCTTTCCTCTGCCAGGATAGCTGGCAGTGGGCATTTGAATAAGCCTCTTAAAGACAGTCCACAACCTCCTTTTCTCCAACCCATTTCTTTCTTTCCATTTTTACTGCACCCTACTTAATTAAGACCTTTATCCACTCATGCCTGGGTCCTTGTAAGAGAATCCTAACTGGTGTCCCAGTTTCTTGCCTTTCTGACCCTGTCCACATACCCCAGTCTTCTGCAAGCTACTTTGAGATCACTCTCCTGCTTACAACTTCTCAATCACCATTTCTCCCAGCCCTCACCCCACCTACCACCCCACTGTCCTGAAGAAAACAATTAAGACCTTAGTAAATCGAGGAAAGAGAGTCCCCACACTCTTCCTGCTTCTACTCTGAGTGTAACACACAGCTGGGAATCCCTTACCCATCCTAACTGATTGAGTTCAACCTTGGCAATAATTCCAAGAAAGTAAGACCAGGCTTAATGCACTCAGAATGGGTGGTTTAATTCCTCATATGTGTCTAAGATAAGACATTCAGCTGCTGTGTCCCAGAATGGCCATATTTGTTATCAAAATGTTGAAATACTTTTCTACCAGCTAGCAAATTGCCACTACTACTAGTCCTCCAGGTGTCCTTCCACTGCTCCAGTGGACCTGGTCCCGCTATCTCTAAACTAAAGCATAGCAGAGGGCTGCTGCAGTACCTGGCCCAACAGGTTCTTAAGTATTTTGAACATCACTATTATGAGCTAAACTGTGTAGCCCCAAAATTTATATGTTGAAGTCCTAATCCCCAGTACCCCAGACTGTTACTATTTGGGAAGATATTAAATTACTTAATTATAGTGCAAAAAGTAATTAAGGTAAAACGAGATCATATAAGTGGGCTCTAATCCAAAATGATTGGTATCTTTGTAAGAAGACGAGATTAGGACACACACACACACATACATATACATATACACACACACACAGAGGGAAGACCATGTGAAGATACAGGGAGAAGATGGCCAACTACAAGCCAAGGAAAGAGGTCTCAGAAGAAAGCAATCCTGCTGACAGCTGGATCTCAGACTTCTAGCCTCTAGGACTGTGAAAAAATTAATGTCTTTTGTGTAAGCCACCCAGTCTGTGGTACTTTGTTGTTGTTATTGTTTTTGAATTTTATTTCTTTTTTATACAGCAGGTCCTTATTAGTTATCTATTTTATACATATTAGTGCATATATGTCAATCCCAATCTCCCAATTCATCCCACCACCACCACCCCACCCCCCATCCCAGTCCATGGTACTTTGTTATGGCAGTCCTAGCAAACTAAAATACTCACCCTTGATCACAATCACAATTGATGAGGTAAGAACTGAAACTTAGAAGGTGGATGAGAAGTTGAGAGAGGCACTACTGACTTCCCAGGATGATTACTATGCATACTCCAATACAAGTTAGTGATTGTACAGAGTATTTAGAAAGAGCAAGCCTTTGAAGCCATGGCTGACTACAATTGATCTAATCATCTAGGAATTCTTTGAAGTTCCTATTCATATACCTCTCACAATAGGAAGAACAATTATGGAGCCCCTCAATTCTAATTTTATGAGACGGCTTTTTCTCCTGTATTCCTTTGTCCATATTCTTCTGATAATGGTTCAAGAACCATCATCATATTGCTACCCTTCCAATTTTTTTTTTTAATATTCTCTTTGTTGGAGCAGTTTCAGATGACGTAGAAAAGATTCACTTTTTGATAATACTTAAAAATGGTACTTGCCTCAATTATGATTTTATTAAACTTTTCAAATATATCAATTATTCTTACAAACAAAAAGGAAGATATTTAAGCAGGAGCCTTGGCATCAGGTAGACTTAGGTTCAGCGACTGGCTTTGCCACTGGTCATCTGTTTGAGCTCAGATGTAATACCTAACCTCTCCAGGTCTTCTGTAAAAAATATTTATTTATTCAATACATATGTACTAAGCAAATCATATGTTCAAGCTTTTACCTGGGACTAGGGATGCAGTGGTGAACAAGACTTATAACCTTTCAAGGGAATAAACATCAAATAAATAATTACACACATGAGAATTTAATTGAAATTGAAACAAATGCCATGAAAGACAAAGTAACAAACAGAAGTTGAGTATAGATGACATGGCAACTGATCTAGTTGAATGGAGGATGGTAGGGAAGACAGAATTCTTCCTAGAAGAAGTGACTTTTAAGGTGAGATTTAAAGGCTGAAAAGTTGTCAGGAGAGGAAGGAAAAGAAAGAGAGGTTGTTAGCATAAGTAAAGATTTGGCATGGAAAGAACCTTAGTAGTATACATGAAATACTGAAAGAAGACCAACATGATAGAGAAAGAGAGGTTTCAGAGGAGACTGAAGACATAGGCAAGACTTATGTGAAGGCTTTGTTAAGAACTTTAGACTTCATCTAAGAGCAATGAGAAGCCATTGGTGGGTTTTAATCAGGGTCAAGTCAAGAAGAAATTTAAATTTAGGAATCTCATATGCCTCTGTGAGTATTTGTAAAGTGTTTTGCTATTAATTACATAAGAAATTCCAAGTTCTTTATTAGCATTGTCATTTATAACTGAAGAGTGATTTAGTCACCAACTCTATAGATGGAGTTTCTTCTGATCTGGAAGGAAGGAAGGAAGAAAGGAAAGAGAGAAAGAGAGAGAGGAAGAAAGAAAAGAAAAGAAAAGAAAAGAAAAGAAAAGAAAAGAAAAGAAAAGAAAAGAAAAGAAAAGAAAAAAAGAAAGAAAGAAAGAAAGAAAGAAAGAAAGAAAGAAAGAAAGAAAGAAAGAAAGAAAGAAAGAAAGAAAGAAAGAAAGCGAGGGAGGGAGAGGGAGGGAGGGAGGGACGGAGGAAGGAAGGAAGGGAGGGAGAAAGAGAGAGAGAGGGAGGGAGGGAGAGAGAGAGAGAAAGAAGGAAAGAAAGAAAGAAAGAAAGAAAGAAAGAAAGAAAGAAAGAAAGAAAGAAAGAAAGAAAGAAAGAAAGAAAGAAAGAAAGACGGAGGGAGGGAGAAAGAAAGAAGAAAGAAAGAAAAAGAGAGAGAGAGAGGGAGGGAGGGGAGAGAGAGAGAAAGAAAGAAAGAGAAAAAGATGGAGGGAGAGAGAGAGAGAAGGAAAGGAAGAAAGAAAGAAAGAAGGGAGGGAGGGAGAGGGAGAGAGAGAGAGGGAGGGAGGGAGGAAGGAAGGAAGGAAGGGAGAAAGAAAGGAAAAGAGAAAGGAAGGAAGGAAGGAAGGAGGGAAGGAGGGAAGGAAGAGAAAGAGAGAGAGAAAGGAGAACAAAAAAGGGAAGGGGAAAAAAACTGCTCTAGACAGCCAAAACCAGTATTTTTGTTCCTCATTTTAAAGATAAAAGAAATTAAGAGGTCACAGAGATTAAGAAATTTGCCCTAGGCTACAAAATTAGGAAGTGGCAGCGTTGGGTCTAGAATGCAAGGGAATAGTTAAAAGATTGTGAAGGAGGGAGAGAAAAAGGAAAAGAAACAATTTTCCTAACAATACTGAGTATCTACTCTGTGCCAAATGCTTTAAATATATTATGTTATTTAATCCTCAAAAAAAAAAATCCATAAAAGTAGGTGTAAGTATGCCCATTTTCTAGGCGAGAAAACTGAGAGTGAAGAGATTAAATCTTATGCCCCAAATCTTCTGGCTCCCATTTTAGTGAACTTGCCATTACACTGGCACTGCTCCTTTCAGGGTAATACAAAGGTCCATTGGTCAATAACCAAACTCCAAAAACTGATTTCTTCATCCCGGATGGCAGGAAGAGGGGAGATAGGTGATAAAAGCATACGTTAAACCAGTGAATAAATCCCTTTTTCTTAAGGTTCCTCTGGGAAAAGGCAAGAGAGATTATAGAAGGATTGTTCACTTCCTTTATGCTTTCTAATCCCAGCCTGTTTGATTGCGGAATCTTCTTCTCCAACTCAGACCAAAAAAGACTGATCAACAGATAGACATGTAGATAGATAATTTTAGAATCTTGCTGAGGACTGCCTGCTACCTCTTTTAAAATTCTGTTTATCTTTTTACTTTACTGGATGTTAAGTCTACAATTAAGAACATAATTTCATTATAGTATATGTAGCAGTGTGTAAAATGGCTTAAAACACAGTGTCAGGATTCAGACTGCCTAGGTTCAGATAGCCACCTTCACCATTTGGATACTGTGCCTCACTTCCTTTACCTGTAAAATGGACAGAACCCCTATTTCACAAAGTGATTAGAAAAATTAAATAAAATAATATGTCTTAAAAAAATATGTCCTTAGCATAAAGTAAGCATGGCTATTACAATTTATCAAATACTGAATTTATACAATTATTTTTTTCTTTCTGTTTTTAGGAGCTATGGCTAAGATAGGACTTTTAAAAAGTTAATTATATCAAGATCACAGCAGTCAATTTACTGTTCTGATTGAGTGTAGAAATTAGCTGCAAATAAAATCTTGATTTCATCCTTACAAATTATTCAATAATACTAAAATACAAGCACCAATGAGATTCTCTTAATAATATTTTAAATACATGCCCTGAATCGATACAAACAACAGAACAACATCACTAGAGTCTTTGATGCTTTGTACATGTGCCAGCAAAATTTTTAAAGCATCTTTATCTCTAGTTTTAATAACTGTAGCCTGAACTTTGACATATTTAAATTTGTTGAAATATTAAGTGTTCAGCCCTGCCCATCTGATTCTTAGTATCTATATTAGTTTTCTATTGATGCTGTATAAAATTACTACAAAGTTTATGGCCATACCACTCTGAATGCGCCCAATCTCATTGAATAACTATAGACTTCATGGCTTAAAACAACACAAATGTAGTAGTTTACAAATGTCTAGATCAGAAGTCTGAAATGGGCCTCACAGGGCTAAAGTCAAGGTGTCATCAGGGCTCAGTTCCTTTCTCAAGGATATGGAGAGAATTTGTTTCCTTGCCTTTTCCATTTTCTAGAGGCCACCTGATTTCCTTGGCTCATAGTCCCCTTCCTTTGTCTTCAAAGCCAGCAACGTTGGGCCAAGTCCTTCTCACATCCCATCTAGTTAGCTCGGGTTGCCACAACAAAATACTATAGGCCGGGTGGCTTAAACAACACACGTTTATTTTCCCACAGTTCTGGAGAATAGAAATTCCAAGATCAGGGTGTCAGCATGGATGGATGAAAGCTCTTTTCTTGACTTGCAGATGGCCACCTTCTCACTGTGTTCTCACATGGTAGAGAGAGCAAGCTCTCTGGTGTCTCTAATAAGAGATAAGGGCACTAATTCCATCAGGAGGGGCCTACCCTCATGACCTCATCTAAACCTAATTACTTTCCAAAGGCCCTATCACCAAATGCCATCACATTGGGGGTTAGGACTTCAACATATGAATTTTTGAAGTATGTGAGTCCATCCATAGTACATCTTATCACTCTGACCTCCTCTTCTGTCTCTCTCTTCCACATTTAAGGACCCTATGATTATAGGAGACACACTTGGATAGTCCCAGATAATCTCCTTATTTTAAGGTCAGTTGATAGGCAACCTTAATTCCATCTGCAACCTTAATTCCCCCTTTTCATGTAAGGTAACATATTCATAGGTTTCAGGATTAGGATGTGGACATCTTTGGGGGCCACTATTGTACCTACCACACTATCATATCAATCAGAAATTCAAAGAATCTGGACAAGCCACATAAACTCAAATTGGAAGCAAGCATAAGGAGTCAAATTCAGTATCCCAATAGTTCCTTAAATTCCTGTGATTTCCAAGTCATACTGCCTTTAAATTTAAAAATGAAACTGGCAGAATTAAGCAAAGAGAAAGGCATTACATATCATACATACTTTTATTTATATACATATCTATATCTATACCTGTCTGTAAATATTTGCATTTATACATCTATAGAGGTGTGATGGCCAATTTTATCTGTTAACTTGGCTAAGCTATGGTTGTTTGATCAAACACCAGTCTAGATGTTGCTTGTAAAGGTATTTTTTAGATGGGATTAATATCTAAATCGGTAGACTTTGAGTAAAGTGGATTTCTCTCCATAATGCGGGGGAGCGTCATCCAATTAGTTAAGGCCTTAAGACCAAAGACTGAGGTCCCCCAAGGAAGAGTGAATTCTACCACCACACTGACTTCAGATTCAAGACTACAACACTGACTCCTGCTAGAATTTCTAGTCTACTGACAAGCCCTGCACATTTCACTCTTGCTAGCCCCCACAATCGCATAAGCCAGCTAGACAGATAAGAGCAGTTTGTTGTTCCTGTTTCTCTGGAGAATTATCCATGTTAAAGTTGAGGGAAGCCTGAAATTATCATTACAATGAGTGAGATAAAATCAGGGATAGAGGATATGTGCCTATAAGAACATCTCTCTCTCTCTCTCTCTCATAATCAGAATTTAATCTTGTTCAAGGGTAACAGTAAATGGACTTTCCTGGTGGCGCAGTGGTTAAGAATCCGCCTGCCAATGCAGGAGACACGGGTTCGAGCCCTGGTCCAGGAAGATCCCACATGCCACAGAGCAACTAAGCTCATGTGCCACAACTACTGAAGCCCACGCGCCTAGAGCCCATGCTCCGCAACAAAGAGAAGCCAACGCAATGAGAAGCCCGCGCACCACAACGAAGAGCAGCCCCCGCTCACCGCAACTAGAGAAAGCCCACGCGCAGCCCGCACGCAGCAACGAAGACCCAACGCAGCCAAAAATAAATAAATAAATAATAAATAAATTTACAAAGAGCTTCTAACATGAATGACAATGAAACTTCATATTCAAATGAGATGAGAAGCCAGTACATGTGCATCGGGGATGGTTTAATTAGAAATAACTATAATAGTTTCAGCTGAGGAAAGGAACTTTACCTTCTCATCTCTAATAGTATGAAATTAATTTTTAGATATAGTGATGAAGTACAAGTTTCCACTCTTCAGGAAAATAATGGTCACAACGCACTAATCTTTTGTAAATCAAGAACTGGGCATTGCCGTGACAATCTGATTATCAAAGTGTATTCACTGACTGCCTCTTAATTATCTAAGAAAACACTCTGAGTGGTTTTGAATATGTTTGTAAGCTTAGGTGTGACTTGACATTTATCATCTATAATAGTAATAAATTAGAAATAGCTTAAATGTCCATTGGGAAAGGAATATATATTATGGTACAGCCATACAGTGGAATGTGGCCATTACAAAAGATTATTCTAAATCAATAGTCCTTGTTGAAAAAATAAAGAGATTTTTAAAAAGTAGTTTATAAAACAGCATTTATAGTTTGATCTCATTTACATAACATCACATACATTAGGATACTAACCAAAACTTTTTAAATGACTATTTCTGGACGACCACAGTTTGGGTCATTTGATTTTTACTGTCTTCTTTTCATTTTCTCTATTGTTTGAATTTTTTTTACAGTGGGAATGTATTGGGTATTTGTTTAATCCTTAATAAATAAATATAGATTTTGGTAATCTATAAAGTTAAAAATGAGCAAAATTTTTATGATTAACAAATCATATGATTTATGATATATAAGTGATCATTTCAGTAGCAAAATTAGTAACAAGTACACAGAACTTGTCAGGGGTAGCAAGCTTTTACTCACACAGTGTGGATTTATCACAGCTATTGAAATTTACCCATAACATGAACTTTCTGAGAATGCCAATCCATTCCCACTATCCTTTCAGCAATACTCTTTCATTTGAAAACTTAGAAGAATACTGTGAGCCTTGCCTTCCTCTCCATGCCTATTGCTTTCTAGAAGCTCAGTATCCCAGCACTGGGAAGTTTAGAGATGAAGTCCAGCTCACTCATCCTACAAATAAATGAAGGAACTGAGACAGGGAGGTGACATGACCTGCCCAATGCCCCACAGCTAAAGCTTGTCAACACAATCTCTCTATCCCATCAATCACAGAAAGTTGTATACATTAAATATGTACGGCTTTTTAAAATGTGTAATTACACCTCAACAAAGTGGTTAAAAAATAAACAAATAGTCATCTTGACACCATCATCAAACTTCCTTGGTCTCCTGGAACTCCCACATGAACCCAAACTAAGCTTGAGCTGGGATTTGTGTCTTGCATGTATTCACAGAGCTCTGGAGTGTGCAAGGCGGGAAGGACAGGCAGTCGGAAGACCCAAGCATGCGTCTATGATGCTGATCTGGCAAAAGTGGAGAGGTGTGTAGACATGAGGGCTCTTAGAGGCAGGAATTTTAGGGGAAAGAAGCATTTACGTGTTATCCAGATAACCAGGCCTAGAAAACCTTGGATGCTTACACTGTGCAGTCAAAGAAGGATTCAGACATGGCATTTGCAGCCTCCTATCACCACAGAGGTGATGTTTGAAAGTAAAGGAGTAAATAGAATTCCACAATGTATGAAGAGGAGGGAACATAAACTTATGGATTAGGTGAAAGAAAATATTCAGTAAAAAGTAATTTAAGAAACACTAATACCTATAATCTATTGAGAACCTACTATGTACTTTACATAAACTATCACCCCAAATTTTCATTACAACCCACAAACCTTGGCTCTTCAATTGATGCTACACTGCCTCCCTGACAAGATGGGTCAGAGCAGTAAGATGAGGGCTTTGGACATCACATCACAGAAGGTGATGGAGAAGACAATAATAAAGGGAAGGCTGTTCCTGTCAAGTGGTGCTCTGGAGTTTAGAAGGATGAAGACTGTGAAAAGCCATTGGGTATGGTGTTTAAGACATTTTCAAAATCCTTTCAGAGTTTTATCTCCCTCCTGTCATATTACTGTGAAATCTGACCCTACTTGGCTGACTGAATTTAATTACTAGGACTAAACTGAGTCTACAGTAAGTGTACTACTTTCTGGAAGTAAATTGATTCATCTGTATGAGGTAAAGGAAATTTTCCAGGAAGGTGAGCTGCTATATAGCAAATGCCTTCAGCTTATCAGAGCAGTGGTAGTCATTTATTGACACACATTAACTCACTCCTGCAGTGAGCCCAATCTATAAAGTCTATAAATATGCTTCATAAGCCATTCCTCGTTCCTTCCTCCTCTCCCATCCCTACCTTCTTGCCTAAAGCTATTACAGGTAGTCTGCAGAAAGCTGCAGTTAAAATAATCAGCCACTGCAAATGGGATGTGATTCCAGCATGTTTCCCTGAAGTAAGACTAGCTCTGAACTGCTTTTTGTCATGAGGAAGTTTGTATTCATGTACTTGTAAACCTGTTATCATTATTTATCTTCCAGTGTTTTAGTCATTCCCATTTTCCTGCTTTTCTCTTGTCTACAAAATATCTGAGTTTCTGATGATACTCATTCTATTAGATGATTCTTAAAATTGTAACATCTTCCACATCTGTATATAAGTTAATGAATGCACTTTTTCTAAAAGTGTGATTCACTGACATTGTGTCCTAGATCAGCACTGTCCAATAGAAATAGAATGCAGACCATATATGTAATTTAAAATTTTCTAGTTACCACATTAAAAAAATTAAAAAGGAAAAGGTAAAATAAACTTTCATAATATATTCTATTTAACCCAATATATCTAAAATACTATCACTTCAACATTGAATCAACAGTTTAAAATTGTTAAGGGGATGTTTTACATTTCTTTGTACTAAGTTTTCAAAATCCAGTGTGTATTTTACACTTACAGCACATTTCAATTCAGACTAGTCACATTTCGTGTGCTCAGTAGCCACACGTGGCTAGGAGCCGCCACATTGGGCAGCACGGGTCTAGATCCTGAATGAAGATATTAAATGAGATCAGACTTTTAGCTGAGTCCTCTGTTAAAGTCCTCTCCCTCCTTATCTCCTCACCACCACCACCACCCAATTTAGAAATATAGTTCTTTCTCAGGCCAATCTTCCCAACTAATTAGGAGCTATGTCTTAGACATTTCTGCCATCTCTCTCCCACCTTCCACTCTCCCTTATTGGTAAACCCTTCATGGGAAATGGTACCCAGGGAGGCTGGCAATTGACTGGAGGTCAAATAGTGGGTAGGATCTAAATTCAGTCTTACTAATGACCAGACCAGAGCTCTTCTGACTTCCTTAAGCATCCAACCTCTTCCCTTCCCCTTATTTCTGCTTTAGAGCTCAGTCACTCTTCTTTTTAGACTCACCAAGAAAAGAATTCATCTTACTTACCCTTCTTCTCAGACATTACATTTAGAGGCCAAAGCTAAACTGATCCTCCAAGCACGACAGATGGATTCAGAGATTGTCCACTGGTAGCTGAGACCTGGCAACTTCTCTTTTTGGTTCTTTAAACATGAAGCTAATAAACCCTCCACCTAGGAAGGGAGGAGTGGTTATTCACTAGCTGATATTCTAAGCATTCTGCTACATGCATTCATTTATACTCAGAAGACTGGAAGATTAGATTCCAAAATGTTATTATGGTAATCTCTCCGGATGCCACTAGCAATTTGTTATTGCTGTTTATTTGTAGTTTGGGATTTTTCTGCAATGAATACATGTATTATTTTTGTGCAAACAAATAATATATGATAATAACAAATAAATGTCCCTACTGCCTTTTATAAAGAAAAGGTCTGATCATCCAGTCCTGGTTTAATTTCCCCAGATGTACAAATAGAAGCTTTTTTTTTCAGATAATCATCTAAATATTTTCCAGGGGTAGAAATGGAGACAGAATGCAGACTGAGGCCCCACTGTATAAAAATCACTCATCAGCATAAAATGACTTAACGGTAATTCAGGTTGAGCACCCAGAGTACTCCACTTAAATGTCTATCAGTGCAGAACATGACAACACTTGATCCCTTCAGCAGTGCTCAGGGTAAACATTTGCTGACCTCTCCTTTTCTCAACCACCAAAAAAAAAAAAAAAAGAAGCAAAACAAGATAGGCTACAGTCAGCTCCTAATATTATACAGCCAAAGAAACTGAGAAAGAGTACATTTTATGCATTTAAAAAATATATATTCTTTTGTCTTAGGTAAATTTAAATAAAGACTTTTATTGATCATTTTCAACAGACAAAAAAGTAAGATTCCCACACATATCGATCTATCTTGAATGGTTCGTACTTTAGCTTTCAACATACAATGTGAAGATGGGGAAAGGAGAAAACCTTGTATTTTCCTAAGATTTTCATGTTCACATTCCATGCTATAAGAAAATGAAGGCTGCATGTCTACAGGCAGATAGTACTTATAATTTGTAATTTTTTTCGAAAAGATGCACTATTTGATCCAAATCTGGTACAAAATGCACAACTACATTAAAACAGCGATGTTGGAGACCTTCAAGATGGCGGAGGAGTAAGACGTGGAGATCACCTTCCTCCCCACAAATACATCAAAAATACATCTACATGTGGAACAACTCCTACAGAACACCTACTGAACGCTGGCAGAAGACCTCAGACCTCCCAAAAGGCAAGAAACTCCCCACGTACCTGGGTAGGGCAAAAGAAAAAAGAAAAAACAGGGACAAAACAAGAGGGATGGGACTTGCACCTCTGAGAGGGAGCTGTGAAGGAGGAAAGGTTTCCACACACTAGGAAGTCCCTTGCCAGGCAGAGACAGGGGTGGCGGGGGGTAAGCTTCAGAGCCATGGAGGAGAGCGCAGCAACAGGGGTGCAAAGGGCAAAGTGGAGAGATTCCCACACAGAGGATCGGTGCCGACCAGCACTCAGCAGCCCGAGAGGCTTGTCTGCTCACCCGCCGGGGCGGGCGGGACTGGGAGCTGAGGCTTGGGCTTCGGAGGTCAGACCCCAGGGAGAGGACTGGGGTTGGCTGCGTGAACGCAGCCTGAAGGGGGCTAGTGCGCCACAGCTAGCCGGGAGGGAGTCCGGGAAAAAGTCTGGAGCTGCCTAAGAGGCAAGAGACCATTGTTTCGGGGTGTGCGAGGAGAGGGGATTCAGAGCACCACCTAAACGAGTTCCAGAGACAGGCGCAAGCCGCAGATATCAGCGCAGACACCAGAGACGGGCATGGGACGCTAAGGCTGCTACTGCCGCCACCAAGAAGCCTGTGTGCAAGCACAGGTCACTCTCCACACCTCCCCTCCCGGGAGCCCGTGCAGCCCGCCACTGCCAGGGTCCAGTGATCCAGGGACGACTTCCCCCGGAGAACACACGGCACGCCTCAGGCTGCTGCAATGTCACAGTGGCCTCTGCCTCTGCAGGCTCGCCCCGCATCCGTACCCCTCCCTCCCCCCCGCCTGAGTGAGCCAGAGCCCCCGAAGCAGCTGCTCCTTTAACCCCGTCCTGTCTGAGGGAAGAACAGACACCCTCAGGCGACCTACATGCAGAGGCGGGTCCAAATCCAAAGCTGAACCCCGGGAGCTGTGTGAACAAAGAAGAGAAATGGAAATATCTCCCAGCAGCCTCAGGAGAAGCAGATTTTATCTCCACAATCAACCTGCTGTACCCTGCAACTCTGGAATACCTGAATAGACAACGAATCATCCCAAAATTGAGGCAGTGGACTTTGTGTGATTTTGTCTGCATAGCATTGCTTTTACCATTTATCCTAGGGTTCTGTCGGTCCATTTATTTTTTTACTTTTTATTTTTTAGTATAGTTATTTAGCATTTCTTATCATTGGTGGATTTGTTTCTTGGTTTGGTTGCTCTCTTCTTTCTTTCTTTCTTTTTTTTTTAATTACTTTTCAATTTTTTTAATTTTTAATAATGTTTAATTTTTTATTTTAATAACTTTATTTTATTTTTCTCCTTCTTTCTTTCATTTTTTTCTCCCTTTTCTTCTGAGTCATGTGGCTTCTGAGTCAGGGTCTTGGTGCTCGGACCGGGTGTCAGGCCTGTGCCTCTGAGGTGGGAGAGCCAAGTTCAGGACATTGGTCCCCCAGAGATCTCCCGGCTCCACATAATATCAAACAGCGAAAGCTCTCTCAGAGATCTCCATCTCAACGCTAAGACGCAGATCCACTCAATGACCAGCAAACTGTAGTGTTGGACACCCTACGCCAAACAATTAGCAAGACACGAACACAACCCAACCCTTTAGCAGAGAGGCTGCCTAAAATTATTATAAGGTCACAGACACCCCAAAACACACCACAGGACACGGTCCTGCCCACCAGAAAGAGAAGATCCAACCTCATCCACCAGAACACAGGCACCAGTCCCCTGCACCAGGAAGCCTACACAACCCACTGAACCAACCTTAGCCACTGCGGGCAGGCACCAAAAACAACGGGAACTACAAACCTGCAGCCTGCATAAAGGAGGCCCAAAACACAGTAAGTTAAGCAAAATGAGAAGACAGAGAAACACACAGCAGATGAATGAGCAAGGTAAAAACCCACCAGACCAAACAAATGAAGAGGAAATAGGCAATCTACCAGAAAAAGAATTCAAAGTAATGATACTAAAGATGATCCAAAATCTTAGAAATAGAATAGAGAAAATACAAGAAATGTTTAACAAGGACCTAGAGGAACTAAAGAGCAAACAAACAATGATGAACAACACAATAAATAAAATTAAAAATTCTATAGAAGGAATCAATGGCAGAATAACTGAGGCAGAAGAACGGATAACTGACCTGGAAAATAAAATAGTGGAAATAACTACTGCAGAGCAGAATAAAGAAAAAAGAATGAAAAGAATTGAGGACAGTCTCAGAGACATCTGGGACAACATTAAATGCACCAACATTTGAATTATAGGGGTCCCAGAAGAAAAAGAGAAAAAGAAAGGGACTGAGGAAATATTTGAGGAGATTATAGTTGAAGACTTCTCTAATATGGGAAAGGAAATAGTCAAGTCCAAGAAGCGCAGAGAGTCCCATACTGGATAAATGCAAGGAAAAACATGCCAAGACACATATTAATCAAACAGTCATAAATTAAATACAAAGAAAAAATATTAAAAGCATCAAGGGAAAAACAACAACTAACATACAAGGGAGTCCCCATAAGGTAAACTGCTGATCTTTCAGCAGAAACTCTGCAAGCCAGAAGGGAGTGGCAGTACATATTTAAAGTGATGAAAGGGAAAAACCAACAACCAAGATTACTCTACCCAGCAAGGATCTCATTCAGATTTGACGGAGAAATTACAACCTTTACAGACAAGCAAAAGCTAAGAGAATTCAGCACCACCAAACCAGCTTTACAACAAATGCTAAAGGAACTTCTCTAGGCAGGAAACACAAGAGAAGGAAAAGACCTACAAAAACAAACCCAAAACGATTAAGAAAGTGGTAATAGGAACATACATATCGATAATTACCTTAACTGTAAATGGATTAAATGCTCCAACCAAAAGACACAGACTGGCTGAATGGATACATAAAACAAGAACCATACATATGCTGTCAATAAGAGACCCACTTCAGACCTAGGAACACATACAGACTGAAAGTGAGGGGATGGAAAAAGATATTCCATGCAAATGGAAATCAAAAGAAAGCTGAAGTAGCAATTCTCATATCAGACAAAATAGACTTTAAAATAAAGACTATTACAAGAGACAAATAAGCACACTACATAATGATCAAGGGATCAACCCAAGAAGACGATATAACAATTGTAAATATTTATGCACCCAACATAGAAGCACCTCAATACATAAGGCAAATGTTAACAGCCATAAAAAGGGAAATTGACAGTAACACAATCATAGTAGGGGACTTTAACACCCCACTTTCACCAATAAACAGATCATCCAAAATGAAAATAAATAGGGAAACACAAGCTTTAAATGATACAATAAACAAGATGGAGTTAATTGCTATTTATAGACATTCCATCCAAAAACAACAGAATACTCTTTCTTCTCAAGTGCTCATGGAACATTCTCCAGGATAGATCATATCTTGGGTCGCAAATCAAGCCACAGTAAATTTAAGAAAATTGAAACTGTATCAGGTATCTTTTCCGACCACAATGCTATAAGACTAGATATCAGTTACAGGAAAAAATCTGTAAAAAATACAAACACATGGAGGCTAAACAATACACTACTAAATATCCAAGAAATCACTGAAGAAATCAAAGAGGAAATCAAAAAATACCTAGAAACAAACCACAATGAAAACACGACAACCCAAATCCTATGGCATGAAGCAAAAGCAGTGCTAAGAGGGAAGTTTACAGCAATACAGTCCTAACTCAAGAAACAACAAACATCTCAAATAAACAACCTAACCTTACACCTAAAGCAAATAGAGAAAGAAGAACAAAAAAAACCCAAAGTTAGCAGAAGAAATCATAAAGATCAGATCAGAAATAAATGAAAAAGAAATGAAGGAAACAATAGCAAAGATCAATAAAACTAACACTGGTTCTTTGAGAAGATATACAAAATTGATAAATCATTAGCCAGACTCATCAAGAAAAAAAGGGAGAAGACTCAAATCAACAGGATCAGAAATAAAAAAGCAGAAGTAACAACTGACACTGCAGAAATACAAAGGATCATGAGACATTACTACAAACAACTATATGCCAATAAAATGGAAAACCTGGAAGAAATGGACACATTCTTAGAAAAGCACAACCTTCCAAGACTGAATGAGGAAGAAATAGAAAATATAAACAGACCAATCACAAGCACTGAAATTGGAACTGTGATTAAAAATCTTCCAGCAAACAAAAGCCCAGGACCAGATGGTTTCACAGGCAAATTCTATCAAACATTTAGAGAAGAGCTAACACCAATCCTTCTCAAACTCTTCCAAAATATGGCAGAGGGAGGAATACTCCCAAACTCATTCTACGAGGCCACCATCACCCTGATACCAAAACCAGACAAAGACGTCACAAAGAAAGAAAACTACAGGCCAATATCACTGATGAACATTGATGCAAAAATCCTCAACAAAATACTAGCAAACAGAATGCAACAGCACGTTAAAAGGATCATACACCATGATCAAGTGGGGTTTATCCCAGGAACGCAAGGATTCTTCAATATACGCAAATCAATCAAGGTGATACACCATATTAACAAACTGAAGGAGAAAAACCATATGATCATCTCAATGGATGCAGAAAAAGCTTTCAACAAAATTCAACATCCATTTATGATAAAAACTCTCCAGAAAGTGGGCATAGAGGGAATTTACCTCAACATAATAAAGGCCACATATGACAAACCCACAGCCAACATCGTTCACAGTGGTGAAAAACTGAAGCCATTTCCTCTAAGATCAGGAACAACACAATGTTGTCCACTCTCACCACTATTATTCAACATAGTTTTGGAAGTTTTAGACACAGCAATCAGAGAAGAAAAAGAATAAAAGGAATCCAAATAGGAAAAGAAGAAGTAAAATTGTCACTGCTTGCAGATGACATGATAGTATACATAGAGAATGCTAAAGATGCTACCAGAAAACTACTAGAGCTAATCAATGAATTTGGTAAAGTAGCAGGATACAAAATTAATGCACAGAAATCTCTTGCATTCCTATACACTAATGATGAAAAATCTAAGAGAAATTAAGGAAACACTCCCATTTACCATTGCAACCAAAAGAATAAAATACCTAGGAATAAACCTACCTAAGGAGACAAAAGACCTGTATGCAGAAAACTATAAGACACTGATGAAAAAAATTAAAGATGATACAAACAGATGGAGAGATATATCATGTTCTTGGATTGGAAGAATCAACACTGTGAAAATGACTATACTACGCAAAACAATCTACAGATTCAATGCAATCCCTATCAAACTATCAATGGCATTTTTCACAAAACTAGAACAAAAAATTTCACAATTTGTATGGAAACACAGAAGACCCCGAATAGCCAAAGCAATCTTGAGAAAGAAAAATGGACCTGGAGGAATCAGGCTCCCAGACTTCAGACTATACTACAAAGTTATACTAATTAAGACAGTATGGTACTGGCACAAAAACAGAAATATAGATCAATGCAACAGGATAAAAACCCCAGAGATAAACCCACGCACATATGGTCACCTTATTTTTGATAAAGGAGGCAAGAATATACAATGGAGATAAGACAGCCTCTTCAATAAGTGGTGCTGGGAAAAGTGGACAGCTACATGAATGAAATAAAAATAAATACAAAATATTTTTTTAAATAATTTAAAAAAATAAAAATAGCAGAATGAAATTAGAACACTCCCTAACACCATATACAAAAATAAACTCAAAACGGATTAACGACCTCAATGTAAGGCCAGACACTATAAAACTCTTAGAGGAAAACATAGGCAGAACACTCTATGACATAAATCACAGCAAGATCCTTTCTGACCCACCTCCTAGAGAAATGGAAATAAAAACAAAAAGAAACAAATGGGACCTAATGAAACTTAAAAGCTTTTGCACAGGAAAGGAAACCATAAACAAGACGAAAAGACAACTCTCAGAATGGGAGAAAATATTTGCAAACGAAGCAACTGACAAAGGATTAATCTTCAAAATTTACAAGCAGCTCATGCAGCTCAATATCAAAGAAACAAACAACCCAATCCAAAAATGGGCAGAAGACTAAATAGATATATCTCCAACGAAGATATACAGATAGCCAACAAACACATGAAAGGATGCTCAACATCACTAATCATTAGAGAAATGCAAATCAAAACTACAATGAGGTATCACCTCACACCAGTCAGAATGGCCATCATCAAAAAATCTACAAACAATAAATGCTGGAGAGGGTGTGGAGAAAAGGGAACCCTCTTGCACTGTTAGTGGGAATGTAAATTGATACAGCCACTATGGAGAACAGTATGGAGGTTCCTTAAAAAACTAAAAATAGAACTACCATATGACCCAGCAATCCCACTACTGGGCATGTATCCTGAGAAAACCATAATTCAAAAAGAGTCCTGTACCACAATGTTCATTGCAGCACTATTTACAATAGCCAGGACATGGTAGCAACCTAAGTGTCTATCCACAGATGAATACATAAAGAAGATGTGGCACATATATACAATGGAATATTACTCAGCCATAGAAAGAAACGAAATTGAGTTATTTGTGGTGAGGTGGATGGACCTAGAGACTGTCATACAGAGTGAAGTAAGTCAGAAGGAGAAAAACAAATACCGTATGCTAACACATATATATGGAATCTAAAAAAAAAAAAATTGGTTCTGAAGAACCTAAGGGCAGGACAGGAATAAAGACGCAGATGTAGAAAATGGACTTGAGGACACAGGGAGGGGAAAGGGTAAGCTGGGATGAAGTCAGAGAGTGGCATGGACATATATACACTACCAAATGTAAAATATATAGCTAGTGGGAAGCAGCCACATAGCACAGGGAGATCAGCTCGGTGCTCTGTGACCACCCAGAGGGGTGGGATAGGGAGGGTGGGAGGGAGACGCAAGAGGAAGGAGATATGGGGATATATGTATATATATAGCTGATTCACTTTGTTATAAAGCAGAAACTAACACATAATTATAAAGCAATTATACTCCAATAAAAATGTTTAAAAAAGTGGGAAAAAATAGCTATGTTACTGTTTCAGTTAAATTAAATTCCATAATATTTTAGGTTCACTAGTAGACTTTACAATATAAAGGATTAAAGGAGTAAATGTTTTTGCAATTCAAGTTTAAAAAACCAGGTTTTTATAGTTTTATGTATTTAGATGTACTTTTTTAAAATTTATTTCATTTATTTATTTTTGGCTGCGTTGGGTCTTCATTGCTGCGTGCAGGCTTTCTCTAGTTCCAGTGAGTAGGGGCTACTCTTCATTGCAGTTCACAGTCATCTCATTGTGGTGGCTTCTCTCGTTGCGGAGCACAGGCTCTAGGCCCGCAGGCTTCAGTAGTTGCAGCACACTGGCTCAGTAGTTGTGGCATGCGGGCTCAGTAGTTGTGGCTCACGGACTCTAGAGCACAGGCTCAGTAGTTGTGGCACACGGGCTTAGTTGCTCCGCAGCATGTGGGGTCTTCCCGGACCAGGGCTCGAACCCATGTCCCCTGCATTGGCAGGCAGATTCTTAACCACTGCGCCACCAGGGAAGCCCTAGATGTGCATTTTATTTCTCCTAAAATAGGGACAGACCTGTCGTTTAGAAGATGCCAAAAAGATACCGAAAAAAATCCTTACTAGCGATGGAATCAATCCCATTTCTCAGTAAACTGGTGTTTACAGATACAGATTTTGCTCTTTCTGTTGGGGAGTGGGCTGTGTGGCGGGGGAGCAGTGGAACTGAAGGATTTGCAAATAAACGTAGAACTAAGTGTTTTTGAAAAGAAACCTCGAGGATCACCCAGTCCAATGAAGTTTTTCTTCATTTGAGAGGTGACAGTAAGCATTTCAATTTCAGAGCAGAGTTCTTGCTATACCATACAGTATTCTCTAGTTTGCTAAGAGGTGGAACCCCCTAGAAGTCAATGTTTTTTGTGGAAACCTATTAAAATGCTGATATATTTATGTCTGCCCTGGGAACCAAAACTTTTACTTGTAAAAAATATGATTCTATTATATTCATATGTTATATTTAACCTCAACATATCCAGGGGGGGAAATGTTGTTAAACTAAACACAATGACTTATTTCAGAGGTTTTGTATGAACATTTGTATGCTACCTACACATGTGGTTTCCTGAGCTCATCAGCCAATAAGCAGTATAAGATGGCAAAGATTTAAGAAAAATTTAGGGTGTGAACTTAAATGTAGAAATTCCAAGTTTACTATATTTTTTTCTAAAACTAAGATGAGACCATACAAATATCTAGTCACTACATTGTATACCTGAAACTAATATAACATGTCAATTATAACTCAAGTTTAAAAAAAAAAAGATGAGACCAACGTTACTTCATGCCAGCCTTGGTGAATCTGCACCCCCTTGAAGCCTAGTTCAGTTTTTTGAAATTCTAAGTTGGTTCTCATTTGGTATAGTAGAGATAAAACATTTGAATGACTATTTTTGTTTTGTTTTCAATCCACTGTGCTAAAATCATGTGGTTACTGCGTGTACCTTATGTTCTTTAAAAGATGGTTTTAAATGAAAATGTTTTGAGACTATAAGTCGTCTTAATGCTTTTGGGCAATTACCACAATAAAACTGATTTTGAAAAGTACTCGATTAAAAGACAATTGAGGGACTTCCCTCGTGGTGCAGTGGTTAAGAATCCACTTGCCAATGCAGGGGACACGGGTTAGAGCCCTGGTCCAGGAAGATCCCACATGCCACGGAGCAACTAAGCCCGTGCGCCACAACTACAGAGCCTGCACTCTAGAGCCGTCAAGCCACAACTACTGAAGCCCGCGCGCCTAGAGCCCGTGCTCCGCAGCGGGAGAGGCCACCTCAATGAGAAGCCCGCACACCGCAACAAAGACCTAACACAGCCATAAATAAATAATTAATTAATTTTTTAAATAAATAAATTTATTTTAAAAAAATAAATAAAAGACAATTGAATGTGGGAAGTGACTGTTAAAAGGATATTTGAGTGGACATATTGACTCTTCTTGATTTCAAAAGTATTCTGTACGTATGAGAATTGTCTATGATATAATTCCGAGTAGAAAAATAATGCTGCAGATTTCATTTCACATGTGAACTTTTTTAAAAAAGAAAGAGAGCACTGGAACAAAATAAAATTTTTAAAACAACTTACTCCAGGTGGTAAGGGAAGAACTTTCAGTTTTTATTTTATAAACTTCCATATTATTTAACCATTTTGTGTGCCATATAAAGTGCCACATAAAACACTGTTTACAAATAAAAAATTATATCAACTCGGTAGAGTGAATCTTTAAAAAGCTGTTGTTTGGTATTCTACTCTTGGATTACTTTCCCTTCATAATCAAACCTTTGCTTCTCACATGGTGGGTCCTCAATAAATACTTTTGAGATTGAACACTGGGTTGTTTTTTTTTTTTTTTTTGCCTATAAAAATAGCAATTTTAGATATGCAACCTAATTGTAGCTGCTCAGTGAATAAACGACAATGTTGAAAAGAACGACTGAAAATGTAGGCCCCAGATTAGTGATGGCTCTGAATCCTAAAGGCAGTGCCTAAAATATCAAATGTCTCAACTAAAAGTAAGGACAAATTTGGGAACAAGCTAGAGAGCCTCTTAAAATTCCAGAGTATAAATTCCCAACTTATCTCCCTAGTTTTCAAATTTATAAATGAGTATATTTTCAAAGTCTCTACAAGCTGAAGGATTCTAAATCTAGGCCAAATAACTGATTACAACAAAAAGAGTGTTGGTTAAATATGTTTTCTTTCCTTTTCTACTGAGGAACAAATAAGAGGACCTAAGCTAAATTTGTAACATTACAATTTTTTCAGAATGTGAGCCAAATAATAAGTTCTTAAAGAACAGATAGATTTTCAAGGCAAGTTGTGAATTCTCTTTCTTGCATCCCTTCAGAAGTAAGACAGAAGTGACTTTGTGTGGCTACATGACTTGGGGCCAGTTCTGCTTAGAAGCTGGTGGGAGAGATAACTGGTACTCTGAGGCTATAGTTGCTTAATGTGATGAGAAAGTTCTAGTGCATCTAATGCATCCATGCTGATTTTTCCCTCTACAAACCAGCATTTTAAGTCAGAGAGCGTCATTTTCACAAGCTTGAGCCAGCCTACATTTCCATTATTATGAATGCTCATAATTAAAACTGGAAAGAACATTTCAGTAAAAATTTTTAAAAATAAATTTAAAAAAATAAAATTGGGCTCATAATTTAAAAAACTGGAAAGAACAGTGGAAATGTAACATCTCAGAAGCATTATGCAATTGGGTAGAGTAAAAGGTAAGGAGGGTTCCTCGGGAAACTAAAAAGTGCTGGATTTTCTACCATTTC
This sequence comes from Balaenoptera physalus, assembly GCF_965194825.1. Lineage (NCBI taxonomy): Eukaryota > Metazoa > Chordata > Mammalia > Artiodactyla > Balaenopteridae > Balaenoptera > Balaenoptera physalus. The sequence continues at coordinate 47,248,050 of NC_138886.1, forward strand.
TGATATATAAATATAGTACTAGGAAGAAGAAGTATGAACACATAAGATACTCTAGGCCTGGTTTATTGATATAACATTAGGTTGACCTCTACAAAAATACTTATTAGGAATGTCATAATAATAATCATGGATATAATAACTGTTTACAGTTACAATTACAGGTTGGACCAATGCAACCTCCAGGCAAACAAAGATTTTGGAGCAGCATGATCCTCTCCACAAGCTGATATCATAGCATTTGTATGTGTTCAATGTTCAAATGGTTTGGGAACTTCATTTTCAAAAGGCAATTTCAAGACCTAAAATTGTTTTCCTCTATTTAAAAAAAAAATATGTTTGAGAGAACCAATTAGAGAGTTACCAACTAATTCATGTAGCAGGTATTTCTTTAAGTATTTACTTAAATACCAGTGCCTGGTACCATGATGAGCACTGGGACACAGAAATGGAAAAACAAACATGGTTTGATGATTATGCCAGCTCATATATAAAACATGTTCATTAATATGACACATTACCTATGGGGGGAAATAACATACTTTCAAAAGCGATTTTCTGCCTCTGGTTTAGCAGAAGGTGCTAAACCACAAAAATTCACAATTCTGTGCACACACAAAAATTCACAACTTCTTCAGTATGAGTGTGGAAATGTACATATATTTTGGCCTTTGAAAGAGAATTGTTATTAAAATTTTAATGATAATAACTACTGTTTATTGAGTACCATTATTGGGCCTGTATTTAATATTAACTCTTTTAAACAACCCTGAAAGTAGGTATTATTTCCATTTTATGGATGATTTATGTTGAGAAGCCCCTCCCAGAATAAGCCCATGATATTCTGAACAATTTGCAGTTCCAGAGCAGCAGCTGCAGCTCATTTTAAAAGATGAAACAATAGTGACCATTTACTGAACATTTACTCTGTCCTTGCACTGTTCTAGGTCCTTTACATTTATTGTTTCATTGCATTCTCACGACAACCCTACACGATACATAATAATGTATAGATGTAGCAACCGAGGCTCAGAGAGGCTAAGCAATGTGCCCTAAATCAAACAGCCAGTGAATGACCATCTAGCAGAGTTACCAACCTGGGGCTCTCTGACCCTCAAACACTTACTCTCTCCTCTCTAAAATATTCCCCCACTCCACTGACATCCACTTCTCCAACCTCCTTTCATGCTCTGTCCTCTGCCTGAAATGGTCTCCTCTGCTTAACTCCCTCTCAGTCTTCAAGGTTAAATGCAGATATTCCCTTTTCAGTCCCAACCACCCCAGGCAAAATTTGTAATCATAGCACATGTTTTTGCTACTAGTCTAGCACTTATCACATATTATTGTAATTATTTGTATGTATTTCTCTCCCAGGGAGGTTAAGAAGACCTTGAGTGCAAAAAATTGTTTATTATTCATTTTTGAGTTCCCAACACATAGTAAACAGCTTGGCACATAGACTGACACCCTAAGTTATTAGGTGGCAGACCTAATAACTCACACAAGCCTGCTGTAAATTAAAAGAACCTCTAAAAAAGTGACAAAAACAACCCTCCTGCCTTTATCTGTGAACCATATTTTTTTTTGTATGTTTTTATTTGTCTGTTTAAAAGACCCTCAGAAAAGTAAATGTCACCACCTCTCCACCCTCTCTATTTGTCATTCTCCTAACAGGTCGTTCTAGCCTGTTCCTGCATGTTTCTGCCCTCTGAGAAAATTGTGCCTTCTCCTAGTTCAGAAAACACAAAATAGAATTTTCACAAAATCTGTCTTAATTTTGCCTGTTTCCTGGTTAACTAAGCTATACATGGCACAGACCTCCTCTCTGGATTCTCATCACAGCGACAGGCCTTTTTCTTGCCAGTGAGAAATGTGATGACCACAAGGGAGTCTACTAGTGCCAGAAGGAAGGAGCACACTGAAAAATGGTGCATGGCTTAGCCCTTCAAACAGAGCAAATGCATTTTTGTTTACCAACGTTTTATTTTCCTGTAAGGAGATAAGTAAATGTTTTGATTCCTGATTAACAGATTGGAAAGCAAAGATATAGAAAGAGTAAATTATTTGGCCTGAATCCTATTGTCCTAGAGTTTGGAATTTAATCCAAAAGTTTTTACCTTCCAGCCTGCACTCAAACTCAAGGCCAAATTTTCAGAAAATGGATTGTAGCTCTCTTATTTTCTTTATCAAGACAATCAGGTCATCCCTTTAAATAACTCCTTTCTGCTTTAGAAGTGATATTAATAGACAATTATCCTAAAAACTTTTATGCAAAACAGGCTAATAAAAAGATCTGGCTTTTTTAAAAGTTTATACTGAATAGAAATATAGATAATTGGCAGCGCTGTCTGGACAAAGAGTTATAGCTTTGTGGTATAAACACATAGACTGCATGTCCAAATTAGCTCAAGAAATCTCCCATTTCTTAGAGGGCGGGCTGGCTGCCAGCTCTCTAAGAGAGAAAAACACACCCTCTTAGAACATGAATCATTACATAGCACATAAAGCAAGTGTGTGAACACACACACAAACACATACACACACAGAGGCATTTTAAATAATTGCGTGAGACTTTACAAAATATCCCTTCACCACATAAAAGGTACACATTTTATCAACCAAGATCAGGTTGTCCTTTTCTCATCCATGCTGTCATAAAGGGTAGGCTATTTACCAATAGCATTGCTACATAAGAAGGCTCAAGATGTGCTGTAAACAGGGGTGCCAAACACACAGAGCAGATGACTCAGAACTGATTTTAGAGTACACACTTGTAGGCTGAACTTAGTGCCTGCAGCTGGTTATTTGTCAACCCTGTTTTAAAAACAGGTTGGTTGACCTTTATGCCTAGAACTAGTTATCTTCTAAATCCCATACCTGAAGTGCACCCTTCTTAGAGAAAGAAGACCTAATCAATGCTTTTAGCATAGGTGCACTAAGATGACCATTCTTTGGAAATGTGGATTGAAATTTTAAACAAGGACAGAGGTGAGCTCCCCAAGCTGAAACACAACGGAAAACCAGAGGCAAGGTGACCAGAAACGACAGTGGGCATTTGGATGGCTCCCATCCATGTCATAAATGAGTGCAGTGAGTGTCCTTATTCTTTTTATTGTAAATATTCAAAAGTACTGACACATTACGATCAGATGGATAGCTTACAATTGAAACAAGGCCAAAATAGTTCCAAAATCCAAAGGCAAAGGAAGCCAGATATCTCAACATGCGTGCCTAAAAAGCAAGTGTAGAGCACACAATAAAATATAAAAAGAAAACTTACAAGAATAATAAATGTGCTTTTTAACTGCCTTGAGACAACAGATTCCTCACAACAATCAGTTCTACGTTAGCTAGCAAAAAGAGCTACTGCGTTGGACCAAAGATTTTTTTTCCCCTTTATAAAAATTTCTGATTTCATCATAAATGCTATGGTATCACTGTCCAAGGGTCTTGGAGTTTAATGCATATTTTTAGAAGTTAATTTAATGGAGTAAAACCACAACTTGCAAATTTCTTTTCTTTTAATATTGGAAGTATACTTGTCTATTTTATACTACTTTTTGAAAAGCTTTTTTTAATAAGGCATTTTTGGAAAGAATATTTTACATACTTTTTTCAGACTAACTCTACTTCTTTTTAATAAAAACTAATCCAAAAAAAGTAAATACAAACAAAGAATTAAAAAATAAATACGTTCCCTATATTAAAAGCAACTTTTTTCTGGCGTGGTTTATCAGTAAACTCAAAATACACTTAAGCTGATAATTAAAATGATCTATAATTGTCTTGTCTTCACTGTTAAAAAGTCCTAGGATAAAATAATGAGAACGTTTGATATTAAAAGCTGTGCTTCCACCCAAATACACTGCAACACCCCTGAAATGATAGGTAATGAGGACATTGTTTCCTTAGGTTGCTTCTTAGAAGCATCCATAATGCTGGGTTTTTGTAGAGGGGTAGACATTTTCTTTGTGTTTTTGGTTGGTGATGGTGGTGATAGCTGTTTATGAAAGCCATCAGATATGGTTATTTATTAATACAGAAGCCTTTAAAATGCAATGAAGTCAGGAAAGATAAAAAGTCATCTTACAAATACAAACTTAACTCTTCTATCACAGTCCTAAATAACTGTACAAAAAGTGACATTTGGCTATGGAAACAAAAAATCCTTGTCTCATTATTTCTATCCTTCTCCACGTTCCCACAAGTTATATGAAAAGTTACACGGAGAAAAGAAAGGATTTTTGACAATATTTTACTGAATACATAAAATAATTTTAATCAATATATATGGTAATATAAAATAACTCACTCAAAAATTAAAATTCCTCAAATTAAGTTAACTCAGTCAATAAATGTATTTGTTTGTAATCTGGGTGTCCAGTCATATAGATGTTTTTAAAATATAAGAATGTAAATATAATGTGATGGATTTTGTTGGTTATAAAATTAATAAGCATAAGCATAAAATAATCCATTATTTTTAAATGGAAAATACAGAATGGAAAACAATACTTTTACAGTTTGTTTTGGTTCTTATTTCTAAATAATATGTTTATCAATTTGGAGATTTTCTTATTAACTTCCTGTAACTGCAGAGAACTGAGCTCCTTACAAGACTCCACACCTCTCAATTTTCAGGATTATATCACTATTTTTAGTTTCACTATTCATTATCTTAAAATTTAAATAATTTCCTTATACCATGAATTTGTTTTTATTTAAATCTTTTTTTTTTCTTTTTGGTTTGGTGTGTAAAATATGTCACACATTCAGAAAGTCATAAAGCATAGGTGTATTCTGAAGCAAACATCCATTGGCTGCTCAGATCAAGAAGAGCAATACCAGCCCCAAGAAGCTCCCTCCGTACTTTCTATATCACAGCTCACTCCCTTTTCCTTAAATGTAACTCTCTCCTGATTTTTTTGGTGTTCACTTCCTTGTTTTGGTGCTTTACATTTTTGCTATCTAAGAATACATCACTCAACATAACAGTCTAGCTTGTTTTTGAGTTTTAAATAAATGGAATTATGCATTATATATTCTTTTACATTAGCCTTTTCTAGCTCAATATAATGTTTATAAGATTAATTTATATTGTAGCATTCAGTTGTAGTTCATTTTCATTGCTATATAGTATTTCATTGTATAATTATACCACAATTTATTAATACATTCTCCTGTCAATGGACATTTAGCTTGTTCCTATGTTGAAGCATATGAGTAAAGCTGTTATAAACTTTCTTATACATGTCTCCTGGTACACATGGGCATAGATTTCAGTTGGATATACACCTAAGAGAGGAATTGCTAGGTCACAAGTACAGTATGTTTAGTTTTAGTAAATAAAGTCAAACTACTTTCTAAATTGGTTAAACTAGTTTCCATTCCCACCAGCAGTTGTATGAGAGTTCCAGGTGCTCTACTTCCTTGGCAATCCTCACTATTTTGTCTTTTTAATTTCAGCCATTCTGATGCAGATGTAGGAGCATCTCTTTGCATTTTTAATTTGCATTTCTCTGATGACTAATGAGATTGGGCACCTTATCATACGTTTCTTTACCTATTAGATATTTCCTGTTTTAAAGTGGCTGTTGAGTCATTTGCCCATTTTTCTATTGAATTGTATTTTCTTACTGTGTTGTATGAGTTCTTCATATATTCTGGATATAGGCACTTTGTTAATTATGTGTGTTCCAGATATCTCCTAATCTGCAGCTTGCCTTTTTACTATTTTAATTATTTTTAATAGTCTTAATTTTACTGTAATCAAATTAATCAATCCTTACCTTTAAGGTTGGTGCTTCTTAATGTCCAATATGCTTAAAAATCATTCCCTCACGTTGAGATCATGAACCTATTCTTCTATATTATCTTCTTAAGCTTTATTGTTTTGCCTTTCATAGTTAAAGGATCTACAATTTACCTAGAATTGATATTTTTGTGTACAGTGTGAGTGGCTTAAGTTGGGTTTTTTTTCCCAGATAGAGCATCCTCTTTTCCAATGCTCAGCAATGTCATTTTTGTCATCAATGTTTAATTTTTTTCGTTAATTTTCAACAGATTCTCTCGACTCCTTACTGTGTAAAATGAGGGTGTTCATACCCTTACAGTTGCTTCCCCTTCCCCTGCCTACCTTTCATCTCCCAACATCTGTCAGCTAGAGCTTTACTTTAACATCATCAAAGCCGAGTGTTTATGTTCTGTTCTTAATCAAAATTAACTCCTCCATGCTCTGTGCATAAGTTTATTTTAAAAGCTGATAACCAATAAACAAATTTTTTTTTACTGCAAAGAAAATTTTATTTTATATATTACTAGTCACGAATTTGCCATTAATTATTACATAAATGCTGCCTAGTGCCATTAACCAAATGGCATGACCATTTTATGTCTACAATTCACTTCTGTATTTACAAACATAATTTTCATGACTCAATAAACAAATTTTATATTATTACAACTATTCATTACATTATTCATCATAGAGCTAGAAAGTGCTAAAAACTACATTCTCTTGCCTATGTTGCTGATGTCACAATCCTTGTGCCACTCAAAGGAAAATACACTAGTGCCAAGATTAGAGTCTCCTCTCTTACATTTTACCAATTGCTGAAAAAATAATCTTGTGTTAAATTGTTTTATATTTGGAACATGATGTTCTGGTAAAGTGTTTTGATCTACTTAGAGTTTCTGGTTATTCTTTTTTACTTTCTTAAGATTCATAGGCTTTTCCCACCATATCCTAATATCCTGCAACTTCTCATTAGCAGCAGCTATTATTTGAAAGTGATTCTTTTCTTTTCCTTGAAAACATTTTTCTGTAGGCCTGCCAATCTCTGTCCTAAAGTAGACCAGTTTTCTTCCTTGGCCTAGTACATAACTGTCATCCTTGGATATTGTTTCATTATTCTCCTGAACAAGTTTTTTTGTATAATATATGCCTGAGAAGAGGTAGACCAACTGTAAGGTTAGAGGACGCACAACCCACACAGGACCACCCTCACGTGTGACATCGGTTGCAAGTTTGAGGGGTTCTCCAAATCATGCTCGGTTTTGATAATTCACTAGAAGGACTCACAGAACTCACTGAAAGCTATTATATTCATGGTTAAGAGTTATTGCAGAGAAAGAATACAGATTAAAGTCAGCCAAGGGAGGAAATACAGAGAGTAGAGTCTGGGGAAATACCCAGTGCAGAGCTTCCACTGTCCTTTCCCCATAGAGTCAAGACACATTACTTCTCCAGTATTGATTTTTGACAATAAGCACAGACGCTTGCCAACCAGGGAAGTTCATTAGAGCCTCAGCATTTAGTTTTTACTGAGGCTCCATTACATAGGCATGATTGACTGCCCTCAAGGTCAATTTTAATCTCCAGTCTCCAGGCCCTCAAGGTGTGACTCAAAGTCCAACCTTGAACCACATCCATTACAGTTTGGCTGCGCCAAAGCCCCCAGGAAGACAATAACACCCTATCAGGCATGACATTCCAGGAGTTTAGAGATTACCTCCCTAAAGGTGGTGGCAAAGGCCAGACCTCTAGTGGGGTAAGGTTAAATTATTTATTAAACAATCCCACATCTTCCCCTTTCTTGGTTTTCACCCTTTTTTTTACTGGAGTACACCCTCAAGTAAAGGTTCATAGATGTAAATTCCCACTTTAAATCTTTAGTGTTCTGAGATTTCACAATGATATGTCTAAATACGGGCCTTTTTAAAACTTATCTGACTTGGCTTTTATGGACTGTTTGAATTTTAAAATCTCCCTTTAGCTCTGGAGATGTTATTTCTTTAACAATTCCTTCCCTCTACCATGAGTGCTTTGTCTTTCTAGAATACCTACTAGTTGGCTATTAGAAATCTTGAACTGATTTCCAGTTCTGAGTCCAAAGCTTCTCCAGGGTTCTTCACGGCAACTTAGTGACTTCTATCCTTGCAGTCCACTTATCTCATATTGTAGGGTGTTGTTTTCTCCTCTTCTTCCTCTCTGCTCCACTATAAACTTGATAAAGCATGTTTACCTTCTTCTCATCTACTCATGACCACTTACAATTCTCCCCATCTTTGTGGACTACAAATCTTTTTTATTCTCCTAATATTATTTTAAATTATTTCTGTGAGAGATGAATAAATAAATGTGCTCACCTTGACATCGTGAACTAGAAACTGCCCTTATGAATTTAAAAAATATTTTAAAGACAGGTGGCTTTTATCTTCACAGTATGTTTCCTGTGACTATATCAGTGGCATGACACCCAGCAATGAATGCATTCCCTGAGCCTCGATTACACAATTCCAGGACAAGAGCGTCTTAGGAGAGGTATACACATAGAGCCTTATATGACACTTCTTCCTTTATCATATTACATACACAAGATATCACATTATAAATATTAAAAGGAAAAAAAAATGACCTCAGTGACTTTATTTTTAAAATTTATTTTCAAAGCTGTTCCTATCTAAAGAAAAACAACAGAAAAAAAGTATAAAACGCTTACCAAGTTCCAGATGGCAGCTGTGGTGTACAAGAAAGAATGCTGGCTTTGGCATCAGAAGACCTGGGTTTGAGGCCTGGCTCTGCTTCTGTTGTCTCAGTAACTTTGATCCAGTTACTAAACTTTTCTGAGTCACAAATTTCTCTTCCATAAACAGACATGTGTCTGTCTCACCACTGTTGTGAGGCTGAAAACAAACAACAGACATGAAGGAACTTTATAAATTTCAATGTAAACAGAAAATAAAATACACTTTCCAAATGACTATATTCTCCAAGGGAGGTTTTGTGCAGAACTCAACAGAATCTTTTAGGGGAAAAAAAGGTCTACATCTCTGTGACCATCTTTTCTCAGACAAGGAAAAAAAAAAAATCACTCAAAAATCACCTGAATTTTCCATGGGTTCCACCACATAGATAAACACGCCCACTGGAGATGATTGTAAACATAATTATAGACTCTAAAAATGGTATATAAAAACAAGTTCCTAATTCGGAGATTATTCACTTACCCTGTCCTTCAACAAACATACAATGAATGCCAACAATATTCCAAGCCCTTGAAACATTTTTTTAAAACATCAATTAAACCCACTACTTTCACTCACTCAGAAAGCTTCCTGTTTGTAGGGGAGATCATGTATGTACCCTTATACCCATAGTACAGTATTGGGTATAACAAGTTACATATGCCTGCTGCAACCTAATAAGAAATGATACTTCAGCCTTAAAAAATTAGTGGGTGATATTTCCCACCTATGAGAGTCACAAAATTCCAAAAGTGTGACAATATACGCTACTGGAAACAATGTCGAGAAACAGGGTCTCCCAAACATTGCTGTTGAGAATGTAAGATGGTACAAACCTTATAGCAAAGAACTTGGCACTATTTAACAAAATTAGACATAACTTTATCTTGTATTGCTTAGACTCAGCAATCCCACCTCTTGGAATGTATCCAAGATTCACTAGCAAAAAATGAAAAGACACATGCACAAGTCTATTCACTGCAGCCCTATGCATAATATCAAAAACTGGAAAAAACCCAAATGTCCATCAATAGGAAACTTGTTGAATAAAACATGGTCCAAAAAAATGGAATATCACACCACCAATTAAAATAAAGGGGGTGAGAGTGAAGGTCTCTAGTACATGACCTCCAGAATATGTTGTTAAATGACAAAAGCTAGGTGAAGATACGCATTAGTATACTACCACTTGGGAAAGGGGAATGTATAAATAAATACATATATTTGCTTATTTTAAAATGGAGCAGGAGAAAGAATAGTCTTTTCAATAAATGCTGCTAGGAAAACTGTATACGTACATCCCAAAGAATAGAGTTGACCCTTATTATACCATATACAAAAATTAAAATGGTTCAAAGACATAAATATAAGACCTAAAACTACATATCTCTTAGAAGAAAACATAGGATAAAAGCTTCATGAAAAGAGAAAAAAAAATTTTTTTTAAAGAAAAAAAAAAAAGTAGGCTTTCAATTGGCTAAAATAAGTAGAGGAACATCCCAAAAAAAGGGAACTAAGTTCACAAAGGTAACAGATATAGCAAAGTAACGCTTTGTTCTGGGAACTGCGAAAAGCTTGGATTGCCTGAAGAATGGGTTCTGTATAGAAGATATGAAGAATAGGCCATAAAGGAGAGGGCCTCTTATAACAGGTTAATGCATATGGACTTTATTCCATAGGCAATAAGTAACCTTGGAAGGTTTTCATTATCAAGGGGATATGTAATAAAATAGAGCTTAATACCAATAATATTTTACTTTTGTATTGATCTTTATTCTTTTTTTTTTTAGACCATGCCGCACAGCATGCAGGATCTTATTTCCCCGACCAGGGGTCAAACCCGAACCTCCTGCAGTGGAAGCGTGGAGTCTTAACCACTGGACCACGAGGGAAGTCCCTTGATCTTCATTCTTTACAAATTGCCTTTACATGCATGATCTCATTTGATCCCCGCCATAATTCTATAGTGGAGGTGTTATTACTACTTGTCAGTAGAATAATCTTTAAACAAGACATAGGCCCAGGTCTTATATGATTTCAAATTCAATCTGCTTCAAATCTACTTCCATTGTAGGAAGACTGATGTTTTGAAGTTGTGTGCAAAATACACTAAAGCGAGAGGATACTGAAGGCAGTAGGGCAGCTCCTGAAGAACAAAGGAACTGCTGAGACAGAGCTGGCTTTTAGGAGCCAGCGTTTAGCCAAGTAATCGAAAACCAATGAGCAGGCTTCTTCTCTTCTAGAAAGTTCGACTCTGCCACGAAGGCAGCGGGAACAGGATTATGGAGATGATCTCAAATTTCTTTAAAATTCCCCCATGGTACTGAGCACTGTCCTAGGCACAGAGCGCTGCCAAATAGGTGCCTGGGGCATTCATTCCTCTCCGTGGGCACTAACACTACATGCCAAGGACCGGGAGAACCTTAGTCCCTACACTGTTCTGAACTGTACTACCTGCTTCCAATTGCCTACTGCAGACCCAGATCACATCACTCCAACAGAATGAAATCAGATGCCTCTTCCAACCTGACAAAGATATGTTTGTTTAAATGACAACTGTAGGATTCCGCCAAGGACATGTGGGCCATGTGAAAACTGGAAGCACAGAGCTCACAGCTGTTCATTTCAACAGTCAAGAGTGGACAACTGGTAAGAATCCAAACAATTTTTTATTGTTTAAGTCTTAGGTGCTCTTGCTTTTCTAATAGCTTCCCTGCTACCGATGCAAATTTGATCTCTCAAAATAAGGATTTTTCAGGAAAACGTCTTGCATATGTTAACAAAGACGCGTTTGATTCGACTTCTCTAACACTGAAATATAAAGTGATTAAGATGAAAATTTCCTAACATCATATTACCTTTAAAGGTTATTCTAAAATAGTTAAAACATTAAACTCCAGCTTTGTTTCAAGGCCCCCTCCAGGTTCTGTCTTGGCGTAAGCTGAGCCTTCACAAGACTCCAGCGCTGACTCACTCACCTAGTTCAGACCTTTCTTCAGGGTCCCTGAGTAATGCTGATAGAAGTGTTAAAGCAAAGGATTAACATCCCTCATCCCAATTCCCTCAAACAGTAGTTTTCTTTTTTCTGCTTTTTGTTTGCTTATTGTTATTTTAGCTCAAGAAATCCTATCTTTACAAGAAATCTTTTGTTTAAGTTCACTATATAAAACTGCTAAAAGCAGAGTTGTAGTTGAAGGAGACAGGAAAAGAGGTGAAACCTGATTATTTATCCTCCCTTGGGCCCAAAGCCTTTTGCTGGACACACAGTAAAACAGCTGACCTTAAAGATTTCTGAGGTTAACTTAGAATTTGATCTTCAAGATTTAGGAGCATAAAAACACTGAGTTAGACCAACCTCCTGGGTGTGAATAATAGAGCAGTCTACTTGATCGCTTCACTCATTCATTCTTCCCACAATTATTCACTGAATATTTATGAGGTGCCAGGCACTGCTCTTAGCGCAAGGGATATAGCAGGAAACAAAAGAGACTAATTTTGTGCCCTCATGGAGCTTACAAGATAGTTGGGGGAAGACACTTAATAAAGACATAAATAAAAGTATATATGTTTGATGTGATAGAAAATGGATATGAAGAAAAGTAAAATAGGATGAGGGATAGAAAAAGGGTATACACGTGTGAGTGTGCGTGTGTGTGTGTGTGTGTGTGTGTGTGTGTGTGTGTGTGCTCCTTTATGTGGTGAGTTGGGAAAGGCCTCCCTTGTGAGGCTGACCTTTAATCAGGGAGTCAATAAAGTGAAATATCTGGAACAAGAGCTATTCAGGTGGAAGAAAAAGTAAGTAGAAAAGCGCTGAAGCAAGCGAGTGCTTGGCATGTTTGAGGAAGACCGAGGAAGCCAGAGTGACAGGAGCAAAGCAATGAAGAGTGACAGCAGTAGAAGATGAGGTCAGGAGGATATCAGCTCCTCGGGGGAAGAGGCCAGATCACCCTCAATGTCGCTCTGCAGGGGCCAGCTGCAAGTTATGGAGTGGGTGGTCAAAAACACGTGTTGGAGAGAATCAGAAAGTCCATTGTTCTAATAAAAAGAACAAATTAAAGAGTATATATAATTTCTTAGTTCTTCCATGAGAAAGTCTGAGGTGGAAATTTTGTAATGTATTTGTCTGATTAGAGTCCAGAACATCTCCTCCCTCCCTAGTGACCCCTGCCTTGGAGACAAAGTGCCTTCAGTGTTTTCAGGGCCACATCTCCCACCAAAGTCAGTTTCTGATGTTCTTAGTGCTCGGATTACATAGGATGGAATGTTCCAAGGAAAATGATGACTAGTGAAGGATGAACAACATTAATAGATTAGATCCCCTGGCACATAGAAATCACTTTTAGATCAGAAAAGAAACAAATTGTTGCAAAATCAATGGCCTTGCACTGTAGCTCTGAGCTTCACAGAACTTCTGTCAAGTGTAGTTTTGGTCAACGATGTCACTCCCTCAGCCACTTAGAGCTGCATTAAGCACAATTCCAGAGCTAAACTGATATTATGAGGTAAAAATTGGTTGACTCTTTTACTTGTATTTCTGGGAGCAGGCCACTTTTAGCATAATTTCTTAAGAGGAGCAATTTTCAAATAAGGTTTTATGGCAGGCTTTGTCTTGTGTTTCTTTTTGTAAGGATAGCCATAGTCTCATCATTCCCTCTCTTGGGACCCACCATCCGCCAAGAAACATGACTGATTTCCTGGTTTTCTAATCCCCTTTGCAATTTGTGAGTGAGTTAATAACAGCAAAAAAGTCATTCTATTTGCAACTCTAAATATATCAAGATTGCCAGACTGTTCAAGAAAAAAAATGCAATCTTTGCTTTTAGATTTTTTCTTAAAGGGATATTTCATCTTTGTTGTAATGAAGTTAATTCCAGACCACACACCAAAAAAAGCCATAAATCTGTGCAACAAAGATAATGAAGTAACTTAGACTGTTGACTGCAGGTGAAACAAGGAAGAGTAGAATATTTTGTAGGCCTATTATGAGTAGAAGCAGGACATTACATTTAAACTGCATGACATTAAAAGTCAAAAAGGATAGGAACTTTTGCTGTTAGAGAGTTTGTTTGGTTTGGTTCCTCATCAGCACCCTTTGTGCCCTGATATATTAGAATGCAAGCCAAGTGGTAGGCCTCTTATCCTTTTTACCTTTTCCTGTCTCACAGGGAAAGGTACTGACCCTGTGGATAGGGTAAGTCAGCAGCTCTGACCTTACCATTTATACAGCTGGGTTTATGAAAAGATATTCACTGCCAGTAGTTCACAATGAAGGTCCTGCCAAACTCCTTGACGACCATGAGGCAGGTCATCCACTCACCTGCTCCAGGTATGATCTCCCTCACCTTTCCTCAAAATAAATAGTACTTGGACTAGGGGGACCAACCATCTAGGATTGCCCACAACTGAGGGATTGACTGGGACCTGGGACTTCTAGTGCTAAAACTGGGAAAGTCCCAGGCGAAGCAGAGGAGGTGCTCACCCTAAGTTGGATCCCCACAAAGTATGAAGCAGCTCTTGACTGGGAGCTGTGGACAGTGGGCCTTGGTGGAGTTGCACGGCTCCCTTTTACCACAACCAGGGTAAGGCCTCACTGTCCAGGCCTGTGAGGAACACCATGTAGAAGTCCTCTCATTTGTCCAGTACCACGGTGACCTCTGACAATTTCCACGTTAGCAAAATGGGGACAATAATTGTGCCTACTTCCTAATTCTTCTATGAGAATTAATTAAGTTAATATTAATATGTATAAAGTGCTTACAGCAAAGCTTGGCACTTAATCAGTGCCTAACAAATGTTACCTACTGTCATCATGGTCATTAGTTTCTGGATGGGAGAGAAATGATGCAGGACTTCACACTGTAGTTGATTCTCTCCTAGTGAATCTTAACCAGCTTATGCATATTATCTTTTCAAAAGTGAAAAAAGAAAGAGAGAGGAAGGAAGGAAGAAAGAAAGGAAAGAAGGAAGGGAAGGTGGAAGGGAAGAAAGGAGGGAGGGAGGGAGGGAGGAAGGAGGGAAGGAAGGAAAGAAGGAGAGATTACTGTTAGTAAAGTCAGTTAAGATTTATCTGCTTTCTTAAAAAGTAATTCTACCCACAAGGACTGACATTTGAACAAGGTCAAAGTCCATATGAAAAATATTTTTAAAAATGGAAACAATTGGTATTAATACATGGCATTTTCAGAATAAGTTACTGCTCTTATCAACACTGTTTATCATAGTTTAGAAATGCAAACAATCTGACCATCCACCAGTAGGATAATGATTAACATAAATTATGTTACATCCGTACTCAAATTCTGTTAATTGAATTTGTTAAAATAAATAAGGTCAATATTTATGCACTGATATGGAAAAGATCCCCAAAGCATACTGTTGCAGAACAATATATACAGCACAATTCCATGTATGTAAACAAATCACAAAGATGTCTGTCTCTCTCTATATATAAATGTAAGTACATGAATGCATAAAATAAGGTTTGAAAGTATAGACACATAAGTACCTAAGGATTATCTTTGGGAAGAGGAGAATGGGTTGGGAGTTGCTTGAACAGGAGACTCATTTTTATGTTAAAATCGTGTGCTGCTTGAAATTTATTCTCCGAAGAGAATATATTCATATATTATTAATACTTTGTAATTTTTTTAAATAGCATAATAAAACAGATGTAGAATAGAATTCCACCCCAAAATTCTTTTGTTATTTTCTCCTTCTTCTTTTTCCTTCATCCTCAATATACCTCCAAAATAGGAAAACAAATTTGCTGTAAATGGCAAAGCATCCAAGTTACTGCAGATGAGGTGTATGGCATATAATTCACTAACTGATAATGAGAGTTGACAATAGTAAAGAGCCCACAAAATTATACCCAAGTACAAACTGAAAGAAATAGCCACCCTGTTGAATATGTTTAGCAATAAGTTCTAAAAAATTGATGGCTGTTTTTAACCAATGGCATCTTAATAGTCATAGAATACAAAAATCGAAGACTAAAGTTACGTTTTTCTGAGGTCTTTGCAAACTAGATAATGGTTAATAATCTGGATTAAATCTTGTATCACGATTTTAGGGAGGCTGGGATGGGTTACTGTGTGAGCACATCCTTTTGTAGCATTAGCGGTATCAGCGCATAACCTGAATCCTGAAGATGCTGTCTAGAAGACTTCTGTGCTGGGTGGACAGCTGAAGAGGACCCTCTAAAAGTCTGTAACTATGACTAGTTTAGGAAAGGTATTACTGCATTGGAAAGGACTTGAGCCTCAAAGACTGACCTGGGTTTGACTTCACTCTTCAATAACAACTATATAATTTGAGATACATTACTTATCTCCTTGTACCTCTCCCCTACCTCTGTCAAAAAGCATAATCATCACTACTTCAAAGGATTATTGTAAAAATTAGAAATAAGGTATATAAAAGCACAAAGTAAGCACAAAATAAATACTAAATATATTTGCCTGAAACTTATATAGTTCCTTTAATCCTTATGCAGTTACACTGTTGTACTGGTTTTCATTTTTAAAAATAATTTATTATGAATTTCTGGCTTTTTACCCTTTTTAAAAATTCTACCTTAACTATAAGGTCAAGTGATTACAAAAGAATAAAGCTTTTAAAAACATTTAATGAACAGAAATTTACTCATTCAAATATGCACTCAAAGAAATCATGGGGTCTTATAATTGCCAGGGGCTGAAGAAGTCATCTGGTTGAATCTAACTCCTATTGCATGAAACCTTTATTTCATACTCTACTCCTGAAGGCTACTCAAAAAGAAGCATGCTTCTTAACCTCTAAGCCAGAAAAAAACGAGGGGAGAGAAGTCTTTTTGAAAGGAAGAGCTGGACTAGAAGAGAAGCCACAAGTGTACCTGGAGTATCAGCAACTACCTCTTTCTAGCAGAACCACTGCACCAGGTGATAGCATTTACATCTATGGAAGTGAGTGAAATCGCTCTGAGAGTAGGTGTAGTAGAGAAACAAAGAGTGCTTGGGTGCTAGACTTAAGGAACGCCACATTTAGAAGTTGGATAGAGAGGTTAGAACCGGCAAACGAGACTTAGGAGTTGCCTGTTAGGTTGGAAGAAACTATCTAATCAGAGTTTCTATTGAGGTCACAGTTTTAGGTGAGATGAGTGATATACAAGATATACAAGGGTGGTTCACATTAGAACGGGAAAGATAATTATGACGTAAATTAAAAGAGGAAATGCTCCTGGAGAGGCAGCAGAACATTGAACCAAGGGACAGAAGGCTAGAGTTAAATTCCCAGCTCTGACTCTTACTAGATGTATTGGACAGGACACATGAGTTTGCCCTGAGCCTCAGTCAACTCCTCTGCAAAAGGAGAGATGATAATACCTATCTCAATGGGCTGCTGTAGGAGTTCACTGAAATAATGTATTCGAATATACACTGTAAATGAAAAAATGTTACACAAACTCTCTGCCTAGAACTTACATTCTTCCAGGACGAGGGCCCACCCTACCCATTTCTCTCTTACCAGTCTTCTGATTGAATCCTGACCTCCCTGATGGTAACTACCTGCTTTCTGTGATCTTTTTCTGTTGCCTGACAGCTAGGGCCTTAGTGCCAATTGCCACTGCCCGAGCTCTGTACCATTCTAGTTGCCGTGGGGCACTTGCCAAATCACTGACCCCATTCCTGACTGTCTTTCTGGCCCACCTACCACCTATGAGCCCAAGTTATGACATGCTCCAAAGTGTTGTTTCAGAGCCAACCCCACATATAACTACTGAGATTCAAATCACATACTTAACATCTATATCTAGATTGTTTGCTCAGTCACAAAGATTTCTTAAAGTTCTTGAGACCAAAGTACCTTGTGTCTTACAAAGGTGATATCCACAGCAATACATATATATATACACACACACACATAGATATTCATCGATTTCCTTCACCTTAAGTTAATTTGCATAAATAATAAAGGCTTTTTTGTTCATTTAAATAGTCATAAAAATTGTTTATGGTTATGATGAAAATATCTGGATTGTGTCTAAAAGTCTTCTCTAATTAGGTAAGCCATCCATGCCATTTATTTGAAGATTCTTTGATCAAGTTGTTTTCATTGAAAATAAGTATGGCTTTCACATTATCAAAAGGTCTACACAGTAATTAAATTGCTACTTGTTTTATCACTTCCCTGGGGAAAAATACTCAGCCAGTCACTTGTTGAGCTAGGTCTAAAACCAATCCATTATTGGACTCACTGATATTTTAATTACTATTTAATTACTAATTATTAGAGGAAATTTTTTAAATTAAATAATGGTATGTTCTACTCAATTTTTTAATTAGTTGATTTGCTCTAAATACAATATTATATACTTTCAGCCAATCATTTTGAAAATAATAAAAATACAGTTGAATCTTGTTACCTTGATCTTTGAGATCTGGGAAGGGGATAAAGAAGGAGAGAGAAGAAGGGTACTATGTGAACATCAAATGACACCTAATGGTTTTTAAAACCCCAGCAAAGACTTTGTGCTTCACCAAGCTCTACTCAAGCACAGAGAAAAAATGTAATACCCATGACAGGGTGTTACAATCATGCCATACATAGAAGCAATTCTTATTCCATAATGGAAAGCTACATGTCAAACTAAAATAACTCCAGGTCTTTTATATTTTACAGTGGACTAATAACCTTTATTGCTATTTTTAAAAGATGTTAGTTTCTACTTTCTAAGAAATTGAATTAATTTGCTCTTCTCCAATTATCAATCCCCTTTTTGGCTCATCCCTAGATTACAAAGAAAAATGTAAGTGAACCTGTAATGACTTTACCTGAATTCTTAAGCAGAATACAAACTGTTCCAACTTTCTCATATGACACGCCAGTTTGCTATAGTTAACTAATTTAAGGAAATAAGCCTAGTTCCACTGGTGATGGAGATGACTGGCAATGGAACTCAGATTTGGGTGAGTTTTCAGCATCCATTGTCATTGGTTATATGCTCCCATAGCATTCTGTCTTTCTTTCAAAATATTTACCAGCTCATTACATATTTGCATGATAATATTGTTAACGTCCTTCTCCCTAATATGACAGTAAGATCCATGAGAACAAGGGTAAGATCAATTTTTTCCCACCAATGTACATTCCAGCACCCAGTTTAGTGGGTACCTAGAATGTAGCAAGTGTGCAAAACATTTTTATGGAAAAAAATGAATAAAAAAAAATTGAGTTAGTATTATTTTCAAGGAGTATTTAGGAATGGATCAGTACCAGTCACTTGGTATGTCCCATGTAATGAAATTCTACAAAAGGCATTTTTTGAACAATCAATAACATCACATTTCGAGCACACACCACTTTCTCTGGTACTTTTTGCAGAGGCTGGTTTTAACCTTCTCTGATGACCATGGTGACAGCCCTTTTGCATACTATATTGAGCATTCTGCTATATATTTTTGTGTTCTATAGTTTGTCTTTACAGACCAACTGAAAATTTAGAACACCAAAACAAAAACAAAAACACTCCTTAGAAGCATATCCCCTAATCTGTTACACCAGAAATATGAGGAAAAAATTTCTTTTTAACTTTTTCCCTTCACATGGTGTGAACATCTGATTGAGAGATGTCTTACAGCATGGTGGGGTAAATCAATGGTTCTCAAACTTGAGCGTGCATCAGAATCACACGGAGAACCTGTTAAAACACAGATCACTGGACAAACCCTCAGAGTTTGTGATTCCACAGGTCTGGTGTGGGGGCCTGAGAATTTGTATTTCTAACAAGTGCCCAGGTGATGCTGATGCTGCTGGTCTGGGGACCACACTTTGAGAACGACTAGTGT
This sequence comes from Balaenoptera physalus, assembly GCF_965194825.1. Classification (NCBI taxonomy): domain Eukaryota; kingdom Metazoa; phylum Chordata; class Mammalia; order Artiodactyla; family Balaenopteridae; genus Balaenoptera; species Balaenoptera physalus. Next base: position 47,267,399 of record NC_138886.1, read on the forward strand.
AGGTGCTGGAAGGGTAACCTGCTAAAACTAGGTTCAATGCCAGGTATATTCCTGGTTGAAATAGTCTCATAGAGAAAATTATAAACGGTTGGTAGAGAAGACAAATTATCAGAAGGTGCTACATATTATGCAATACATTATTAAATAACCAGCTTGCCTCATTACTTAGCTGGGTTTTTTTTTTCTTTCAATTACACTTCTTCAGGAATTATCTTGTTTCACTTTTTAATAACTAAAATGGGAGGAGGGTGAAATCTCTAAGTTATTTTTGTCCTCAGTAAGAACCACCTCCATTCATTCCCTGTCCTTCAGTGCCTCAAGGGAGTCACTTAATCCTCTTCAGTCATTATTCACTTATCTGTAAAAAATGGATATATAGTACCTATCTCAGTGCTGTGAGGATTAAATGAAACCTTAAATGAAAAATACTTAGCCTCCAAAATGGTCTGTAAATCGTAGCTGCTATGTTTTTACTAATTTGTCTACTCACTCAAGAAAGTAAATTTCAATGGTCCTGGGACCAGTGTCTGAAACTATCAATACTTATATTTCTAACACTTTAATTGCCTACAGCAGTAACTCTAAACTGTAAAGGAAAATGTTCAGTTATGTTCTAGGGATTCCACTTACTGTGGCAGAGAACTGTTTGATTTGGAAATTTTGGCACAGGGCACCAGGACAGCATTCTCCCAAATACACAAAATTATAAAGAAGAATCACCTGGAGCACTACTTAAATATTCATCAAGTTCCTGAGCTCCACCGCAGACTCCCAAAACTATCTCCAGGGGAAAGGCCTAGGTGATTATTTAAAAGCAGACAATTAACTCCAGGTGATTTTTCTTATCACCAAGTTTGGGAAACAACGAAGGGACCTCTCACTCCAGTCTAATGGTGGCTATTAGAAGCCCTAAACATCGTTTCTATTTATTCATTAGGCCATTGTTTACTAGAAAATTTCGTAAGTCCTTTTTGTCTTACTACTTTTGTTTTTTGAGTTGAATTAAAGTCACCTGGAGAAGCCAGCTGCAAGTGGGTTTTTTGCTGGTGCTTTGAAAAGCTTCTCAGTGTTTTTAGTTAACTCACCCTTTCAAACTAGTCGGGGCCTGTGCCTCATTTTTGAATTGCCCCCTTTTGAACTTCCTCCTGCAACGTCTCCTTTTTGATCTCTCCCTCGGGTCTAGCTTGTTTGTCCCTTAACTTCATCTTGGGTAGAACATTTGGTGCTTTACCAGTTCACGAGGCTCTGCTGGAAGAGTCGATTTCCAGGGATTTTACAGGCTGGCCAAAACAGTTCAGAACGGTGTCGCCGGGGCCGAAGACTGGCAGCAAGTCGGCGGAGCACTTCCTGACTCTGCGCAACCACCCGTGACCTTGCGCGAGCGAGCGGGCCGGCGGGCGAGTGAGCGGGCGAGCGCCGCCCGCCCCGCTCCTTCCCGGGAGCATCAGAGCAATGCTCAGGCAGGACTTTAGAACCGAAGGGGAGTGTGAGGGAACCGGACGGGGGAAACTTCATAAACAGGCGAGAAGACCTAGAAGCTAAACAGCAGTTCATTTTCTCTTCTCGAGCCGAATCCTTCTAACACGTTCTTGTTGGGTGGGGAGTAAGGAGGAAAGGGAAATGTCTGCCAAAGGCTTTAGACAAAGCGTGAGAACTCAGATGGCGAAAAGTCGGCTTGACTGAGAAAATCGGAAGGAGAGAGGCTGAGGGCGGACAATCGGGTTAAAAATAGAAACGCAACCTCCACAGGACTACTTCTTTCCAACTCCACCCTGGGGCCGGCAGCCGAGCCAGTGACTCGGCTCCGCGCAAAGGCAGCGCGCTCAGGCTCGGCCCCGCCTCCCCGGCCGGGTGACTGGAGGCGGAGGCGCGGCGTCGAGCACGTGACGTCAACGCGCTCCCCGCCGCCGCCGTCGGGGTTTTCGCTGACGCACAGATCCCGCCCCCCCTCCCCTTTCCCTCACTGCTTGAGCGCCGGGTGGAGAGGACGCGTCAGTCGCCTGGAGCGCAGGCCTACGTGCATCTCCGTTTGGGATTCGTCGTTCCCTGGAGCCGCACACCTTCTCCGGCAGTAGCAAAGAGACAGAGAGCGCCATCCGCGGGCCCTTGTGGCGCCCAGGCCTAGCTGCGCGCGCCCCCCTCGCCCTCGGAGTCGGCCAAACCCGCCGCCGGTGGAGGCGTGAGGCGACGACGGGCCGGCGCCGCGAGCAGCGTTAGCCGCCGCGGCCTTCGGCCCTCCCTCCGCCTCCTTCTCCGCCCCCCCTCGCTTCCCTCCTCCCACTTCCCGAGCTCCGGCGTGTCCCGGCCACGCTCGGTGTTGCTGCGGGAACAAAGGAAGACCCCGCGGCGGCGGCGCCACCTCAGCCTGCGGCTCTGACCCGCTCCCGGCCCGCGGCGGCGGCGTCGGCGGCGGAGAATTCAGGGCTTCCGGCTCCCCCCTCCCTGAGGGCTCGGCCCGGTCCCACCGCGCCGGCGTCGCGCGCCAGCCCGGTTGCTGCCGCCGAAGGGTGAGTAGTACGGGGCTTGGGGAGGGCGCCCGGCTGCTCGTGCCCGGCCAGGGGTGGGAGTGAGGGATTCGGGCGCCGCGGGCCTCCGACGAAGGCCGAGCGGCCCGCGTATGGCGGCGTCTGGGAGAGGAGAGCCCGCCCGCCAGCTCAGGAAGCACAAAGACGGAGGCGGCATTCTGCCGTCGAGGCCGGAGGCCTGGTTCCCTGTGCCCCGGGCTCACTCGCACGCTCACGGTCGGGGAAACAATGCTCGGCGTGCGGTCTCCGGGGGTTCGAGCTCTGGGCCTGCTTCGAGTCGGTCGCGGCCGCCTTCCGCGGTGGCGCTCGGCGTGGGCGGCCAAACCCGGAAAGACAAAGAGGCGGTCGCGGCGGCCGCACCCCCAGCCCCTTGCCCATCGCGCTCCCTATCTCCGCCTCTTCGGAGGGGCCGTCCAGGGTCGGGGGTCGGCGCGGGACCGGCAGTGTTAGGGGCCGGCTTGGCCTGCGGAGCTGCTGTTCTGCATGACTCAGTGGTTTTTGGAAAAGGCCTTGCAGTGCTTTCCTGAACGAGGCCTTTGCTTGAAAGGGCATGGCGGTAGGGATGGGGGACCAGTGGGACCCGAACTTGTTTTAAAATCCGCTGGAGTCTGTGGTGAGAGGGGTCTTCTCTGTCGTGTTTTAGTTTTACCGATGTCGCTGCGTTTCTCGCCCGAGATGCCTTTCATGAAGGAAATGGAGCACCTTCCCCTTTGTTTCGTGCATTTAGGCTGAGGAACGTGAAATTCTTTGCTCGCTTTCCACGCACACCGTGGAGCTGTGTTTTGGGAAAAGGTCCGGGTTGTCTTTATTGACTGAATGCCTTCTAATAATCTAGTCTAAGGACACATTAGGGTAAAGTAGTATATAGGTCATAGAGCGACTGTTCTTCAGCTTGGCTATTCAGGTAATTTACAGACTTTAAAAAAAATCTAAATGAATTTTATTTTACTCCTTATTTTTAAAAGTAGGGTTTCAGAACTGAATTGGTGAAAATACTGCAATTTCATTTTTCAAGGTTTTTTTCTAAAAATGTCCCCCTCAAAAAGATGTTTAATTCTTCCCTATTTTCTATCTCTCAGGCCCGGTATTAAGCCTGAAAAGGAGCCTTTAAAATCACACTAATCTCCATTTAGCGAGAGGGAACTGAGATCTGGAGAGTAAGGGCTTGCCCAAGGTCACTGGCTTAGAGGTAGATTAGAAACTAGAACTCTGGTCTCAACTTCAGGTGGGCAGGCATTCTTAAATGTCTTTTAACATTTTGTGCACCTGAGAGAAGTAAATTCCATAGGCATAAAAGCCTTTTTTATTCGTATTTGAGGCTGGAGAATTTTTCAGTTACATGCTCCTAACTTTTTGGTTTTGGTTTTGATTTTCCTATGAAGTATAGGAAGCCACAAACTGTAAAAAATACACATTTCAGCTATAGAAACTATAAAAATAAACATTCTAGCTATATCTGATAGAGCTGACATGATGAATGCTCCAGTTTGTAGCAACTTTAAAGGTAGTAAATAATAATGGTATTGTATTTTTCTAAAATACAAGTGGGGAAACACAGTACCTAATGGCACTTATCCCCACACCCACCTCAAAAAAAATTGCCACTAATCATGAGGATTCTTTCTGCCTTGATGCTCTTCGCTGTGCTTGGTTTTTATAAACACCCCTGACCATTTGGCTTCCTGAGTGATTAATGATGCTTGCATTTTCTAGATTTAATGTGAGATCATTCCCTGTGTTAGAAAAAAACTGTAGCAATCTTAATGGCATCTTTTTGTTTTGTTTTCTTGTTATATTAGATATGTGAGCGCTGCATCCTTAATTCTTGGGGTTGTGTAGGAGTTGGCAGGCTCTGAGATAAAAATAGAAGCTGATTTCAGAGGCTTCTGTTGACTAGGCTTTATGTGAGAGCCTCCATCCCGCTCACCCTGTCACATTGCAGCCTTGTGACAGGCTGAAGCGCCCGCCCATGTGATCTAAGCTTCTGAGAAATATTAAGGCAAGCTGTGCTCTTGTGATGGCATTTAAAAGCTGGCTTTCTAGGGGGGAAAAAATCTACAAGATGAGATGCCATGTAGAAGACTGATGTCCCGGTGTCTCTTGTGTTTCACAGTTTGGAGGCTATTTATCGTGACTTGAAGGTAGATGTGTTTTCTGAAGAAAGGTGGAAGGAATACTTTGCATGTGAAATCATTGGGTGAAATCCCCACCCCCATTTATATAAACAAAAGATTTTAAGAATCAGATTAATATTAACGTGGGTTGACTTTTAGGCTAATTTACTTTTAAAGCCACTGTCAGATGACACTAGAAGTTAGTATAGCAAGTGAGCTAGTGTAATTCTTAAGCTGGCTTCAAGGGATGACCCTGCTTTTTGCGTAGGGCAAAGATTCACATACTTTGCATGGTAGGCATGCAAATAAATGCACTGTTAATTTGAAGCATTTTTTGCACATGTTATACTCAAAATTTTAAAAACCCAGCTGAAAGTGTTTATTAATAAACTTCCTAAGTGATGTTGAAATGTTTACACTACCCTGATCCAAAATGAGTCAGCTAAATTCCACTTACTATTTAAAGAGATAGTGTCAACTAAATTAGTACTATTATCTGAAGTAAGTTGCAAGTATTGGTCACTTTCCATACAAGTTTGATTGGGTTGAGGTATTTTCAAGCTTGAAATATGATGGCTTTTTGCTAACAAAAGGAAAGATTACTGTCATTTAAATTGTTGGAATAATTGTCAGGATTCGGGCCAGGTCAAGTTTGGTTAGTCCTCTTCCCCCCTTTTTATAATTTTGGTAAAAAGTGTTAATACTTGTTAAAACATTGCTTTTAATAACTCACTAAAGAGTGTATCCTAGTATGTGGTGGTTGGAAAAAGCAGTATGAAATTTAAGGAAGTAACAAGCTCTAGCTGAAAGTACTTTCCTGCACTTACTTGAAAAGTTCATAACTTATAAGTCACCTTCATAGTCAACGTTAAGGTACAGTTAAAGGACAATGACCAGAATTATTGCACATAATCTCCCCTTGATAAAATGCTCTGAAATACGCTTTTGGTACATTCATACATACTTTAAGGTGACATGGAAACCTTCCAGGTTTTTAAAATTTTTTTCTTAAATATTTATATTCTGTTAACTCAGGAAATTTTACTAAATTTAGCAAAACATTACTGTGTTTGTGCTAATTTTAAGAAGGCTTCTGGAAAAGCAAGGGTATGCTTTCTATATAAAGCTCTTTCTGGTAACCTAGCATTAAATATTAACCATTACTAAAGGTTGTGTATATTGCTTTATTTTGCCATATTGAAATTGAGCTTGGAAAGGTTTCATTATTTTCTGTCATGAGGCAGACAAGCGCTTGTTAAAAGTGTTAATAGAGCCGTTGGCTGAGAAATCTGTGGCTGATAATTTGTACATTATAGGTTTCTAGGCATTGACTTTAAAGTATACTCAGACCCAGATTTCTCATGTCAAATGTAGAACAAAAGGAATTTCCTAAGCAGCTTTACCCTAAATTCTTAAAGAACTTCACCTTTTGGTGCCAAGGTAACAGGAAAAGCTAGATGATCTACCAGCTCTCTTTTCAGTCTTCTGTAAAGGTGTTGCAGCATTTAAAAAGTACAGATGCTCTGCCCCATGGCAGAACTGAATTACTACAGGGCCCACGTATGTTCAGATGTTAGTTTTAAGAAAACTCTAGAGCTACATCCAATATACAGGTAGTTTAAAGAACCACTAGTTGATATGAAGAGTCAGTAGTTAATTGTGATTATTTGAAATGATCTGCCTGTAGTGTAGGAGAGCAGAAAGTGATTTAAAGATACCAATTGCCAAAATTGATTTAAACATAATTCTGGTATTGGGAAGGGTGACCTTTTCACGAATTACAGAAACAGTGACAGGTAAAATAATACATTTTAATGTTTAATGATAGAATTTTTTTGTCCTAAAATGTGAAGTCATAATAGTTCATTGTTTATCAAGCTAAAACAGTTCCATTCATGTCCCTTGTTTTATAAAGGCAACAAAATATTCATAATTTAGCCTACTCTATTTTAAAGATTAACACAATTTGGGGCTTTGTTAGAAACAGACTCAGTGTTTAGAAATGACAAAGGTACAATGATGACTATCATACTAATTTAGTGATTTTTTTTTTTTTGACTACATGTTATTATCTAAAATTTTGGTTTTGTTTTGTTTACAGCAGAAAAATGGCTCAGGAGACTAACCAGACCCCAGGGCCCATGCTGTGTAGTACAGGATGTGGCTTTTATGGGAATCCTAGGACAAATGGAATGTGTTCTGTTTGCTACAAAGAACATCTTCAGAGGCAGCAGAATAGTGGCAGAATGAGCCCAATGGGTAAGTTGGTTCCAAGAAATAACCCATTTGAAGACCTGGTGGACAGAAAATATAGAACCAAGAGTTGGGGCCTAAGACTGAGAATCAATCCTGAAAGTCCAAGGAGAGAAGACTCGAGAAAAGCTTGAAATTTAAAGCAATAATAGCCCAAGTACTTGGAATGACTACATGAGGAATGAGTGACTGTCTACAAGCATCTTCTAGCTTTTTCATTTTCGTTTTTGAGTACATGTACTCACTGGATATGACTTTTTAATATATTTTTTTTGTTGTTTGGATATCACTTAAGTGTAAGATTCTGCAGCACAGTGAAAGTACTTAAGTCACTAACCTAATTAAATGCAAGTATTTGTTACTTATTAATAGTTTTGGTAATGAGTGTTTGTAGTGTTGCTTTGTTTCTTACCAATCCTTTTTTCTAAATAGGGACAGCTAGTGGTTCCAACAGTCCTACCTCAGATTCTGCATCTGTACAAAGAACAGACGCTAGTTTAAACAACTGTGAAGGTGCTGCTGGCAGCACATCTGAAAAATCAAGGTAAGATTAAACATTTCTGGGTTTTTATAATAATACAGGGAGGAAATAAAGATAAATGATATAATTATGAATGTTAATAAATAATGATGTATTACATCATACGTATTACATTATAATAAGGATGTTAATACATTAGATGCCCTTGGCTTTACATGTGTTGCACAATTGGTGATTATTCCAGTGTCTTTTAATATATGATCTTGTAGGTCATTGAGTAAAGATGTGTATTAACAACGCACTCCTGAACAACATCAAGGATACTGTGTTGAGAATGCTGTGCTTTTATTTCCTTGTAATTGAGGTGTAAGAATTGTAGAGAATGAGGCTCTGCAGATTATATTGTAATGCCACATAAGGCATTTTGGCAAAGCTACCCCTTTTGCCCTTAAACAAATTACAGGCACAGCTAAGAATTTCTAGTTGGCTATAATAGAACATCATAACCTATATAAATATGCAGGCTTGAATTGATGAGCCATTCATCAAATTGCTTCCTTATTCTCAACCATTTGTGCTGGGCATCTTGTTTAGATTATTTAGCTCCATTTGATCACACTGGAAATAATATATGTTGAACTGACAACTTATTATCTTTCCAAGAAGTACCCTTAACATCTTTAAAAATGTTTGCTTGAACTCAAATAGAAATGTGCCTGTGGCTGCCTTGCCTGTAACTCAGCAAATGACAGAAATGAGCATTTCAAGAGAGGACAAAATAACTACCCCGAAAACAGAGGTGTCAGAGCCAGGTATGCTTTTTTTTAATACTAGTTCAGTTCTGGATTTGGTAGTACAAGAAAGAGTTGGTGGAGGGATTCTTTCCTTCCCATTGAAGGACCAAAGAGGAGAGAGAACTATAAAATATAGGCTAAGCAAACCACTATCTTTAAAGTACCTTGAAGTATAAAATGGTCACTCTTTAATCTCTTCTTCTCTGCCCATCCCCCCTTGCCCCTGCACCCACAAATCAGCAAAGTTTATAATATGAAGACTGAAAATGTCAGAATTTAATGAACTTAAAAGGTAGTTTACCAATATATTTTAAAAGTATCTGAATCATTAAAGAAGGTATTGTTCACAAACGGAAGAAATTATACGGACTAAATTCCAAAGCTGTGGAGAAAAATTTAATAATCAAAAGCATTAACTATTCAGTCTTGATATTGTCAATACTGTAGAAAATACTCAAGCAAAAGAACATATTATACACTAAAAGAAGCTTGAAGAAGTGTGGGATCCCTATGGGAGTTTAAAAATTCAGTGTGGAAAGGCATTTTGGTTTTCATTAGATAGTGACTGAGTCTATGCTGAACTTAAATAGCACAACCAGAAGTGCTTTAATGTTGCCAGAAGATTGACTTGTTTGATTTACCTGTGCTAGACCCTGGAACAATGATCTGTATACTCTATGGTGCACATAGTTCGTTTGATCAATTCATGATTTCCTGGTATAGTGTTGACAACACAATATAAAACTTTATTGTGAGAAAATAGTGTCAGTGGACATGTAATCTGCTTTGGAGGCTTGCTTTTGTACATAGCCGAGCTTATGTGAACCATATCACTCTTAATTGATACAGTTAAGATGAAAATTCTTAACTTGGGCAGGTGAATCCATATTTGGTTATTTTTAAGTAAGTTCCATCCTTATGAAAAACTGACCAAATTAGTATTTGTGAGGCTTTTGTTCTGTTTCGTTTGTTATTGTTTTTTTAAAACACAAAATGACACTGACCTTGGAACAGTACTCTTTTGGATTAGTTCTGTAGCTATTCTGTGCATTTATTATTTCTTAGTAGCCTTTCTGTAGTTCGCTGCTCTGCCTTTTCTGTATCATTTTTCTCTTCTTGACTGACCCCCGCCCCTCTTCCCTGTATGTTTTAGGAACCACTGTCCAATTTTCAGGTGTGGCCAAGGAAATATGGCAGTCACCTCCCCAGAACTATTCCACAGATTGTTCTTTACTGTTATACCATCAGGAAAAATTACATTAACATTGCCATAGTAGATTATTAGGAATAAGTAGTAGCTAGAATATTACTGTTGGTCTAATATTAACTGGTAATCTCACTGGATAGATTACTAATGCAAATGAGTTATAAATTTGGAGGTAATTTTACAGTACTTATTAAACCAATTGGTTTGGATTTATGCTGATAGCATTAGTGTTGGCCTATTGTTAGGCAATAATTTTAGTATTGTATACATTAATTTGCTATTGGGGTTTGGATTAATATTAAAGCTCAACTTACAGTGCTTCTGGTGTCGCTGAGTTTTGTAAAAGTAGAACTAAATTTTGTTTTCAATAACCTGGTGGTAATGTGAACTTTAAAACAGTAATCTGCAATTTTATCTTTATATTGACAAATTCCATTGATGTCATGAGTGAACTTAAAACTTAGATCTTTTAGGTGGAGAAACAGGGACTTTTAAAAGTAGGTTATATCTCTTACTGTCCAAATTTCATACCCATTTTAGATAAGTATCACAAAGTAAATTAAAGATGTGCTCTAAAAATTCTTGTTTTGCCTCTGGAATCCTTAATAGTCTAAAATCAAAGCTTCACAAGTACTTACGCTGTCCTAAAGACAACGTTGCTGATCTTACAAGTTTTTTGTTTTTTTTTTAATCCTGCAGGTTTTCTATGTAAGACAATATAAAGCACTTATTAAAATGGCACAATAATTATTGTGAAATTTTGGAATCTAAAGTTAATTAGGGGATTAATGACTTGGGTTTTACTTGTCAAAATTTACTGGGTTTATTTACACAATTTTTCTTTTTTCTATCAGTATAAAAGCAGAATGACTTTATAGCTAATTACCTCAGAAGTTGGCAACCTTATTTCCTGAGTAGTAATGAATTTGAACTGCCCTAATTTAGAAGTTTGCATTTAGGCAATTGGAATATGGAAAAACTGAGCAGACCACATCTCTCAGGTCTTTAAAATTTAGAATTAGGATTTTGTTTCCCAGGACTAGAGTGAGTTTAAAGGAATTTGAGTGGAGTGATAATTTAATAAAATTTACAGGAGCAAGTGGTATTATGTTAATTGGCAAGAAGTTCTCAGATTTGAAAGAAGTTCTGATATTAAAGTAGAAGATTGTATTTAAAGTACATGTTTTCAAGAAAGCCTTCTTAGACATTTTCAGGAAGAATCTTACTGTTTCTCTTGTTTTGTTTTGGTCTGGTCTTAGATAATTATCAGCCAAACAATTGACAGACTTCTAATTTTTACCCTTGTTTTTCAGTTGTCACTCAGCCCAGTCCATCAGTTTCTCAGCCCAGTACTTCTCAAAGTGAAGAAAAAGCCCCTGAGTTGCCCAAACCAAAGAAGAACAGATGTTTCATGTGCAGAAAGAAAGTTGGCCTTACAGGTATTCAGGGAGCTCCTAGTTACTCCCTAAGGGACTGGTCAGTCTTACACATAAAACAAAATGCCCGACTTTCAAGAATAGAAAGTTTCCAGAGTAGACTGGAAAGAGGACAGTGAAGAGAAGTTGAGTTTGATTTCCATTGGTTTGTCTAATCATATGAAACCCTTTCCTAACTTCAGGCCTTCTGAATTACTTTCCTTTATCGGATTGATAAAAATTAATCCCTTTTGATTCTTTCCTTTGTTCTCCTGGGGAAAAGATAGCTGAATTAAACAGTAAGCACCTACTTTGAACCAGGCACAAAATGTTCTAGATACTTTTTAATTGTTTCCTTTAAATCTCAGAACTGTATGTGGTTGTCTTTTCCTAGCGTTCACTTGAGGAAACATTACCCAGTTAACATACGGTAGGACTAGAATTTAAATTCAAATCAGCCTGACTCCAGAGCCTGTGTAATTTCTACCCTGTTTGGTACCTACAGGAGTTTATGGAAGAATAGTTACTTGAATTTCTCACCATGTCAGCGGAGGTTAAGAGCACTTTCACAGTTTAAAGTGACAGACTCTTTAATGTTGCAAAGAGTCATGAAAATCTGCTTCCTTTTCTATATTGACTAATGCTTTTGTTTCTTTTAATTGCTACAATTTCCCAAGTGACTCTGCTTCCTCTTGTATGTACAGGGTTTGACTGCCGGTGTGGAAATTTGTTTTGTGGACTTCACCGTTACTCTGACAAGCACAACTGTCCATATGATTACAAAGCAGAAGCTGCAGCAAAAATCAGAAAAGAGAATCCAGTTGTTGTGGCTGAAAAAATCCAGAGAATATAAATTACTACTTGTGAAGAGACTGATAACTTTGTTCTTATTTTAATATATCGTAGGAAAACATTAAAGAGCAGATGCATGGCCATTTTCCTTTGATGTTCTCCAGAGTTTTACTTTACACTTGTCTGTCTTATAATTGATATTTTAGGATGTGTGGGTGTTTGTTACAGGCAGAATTGGATAGATACAGCCCTACAAAATGTATATGCCCTCCCCTGAATAAAATTGGATGAAAATCTGCACAGCAAGTTGAAAACACAGATAATAGGGACAAAATTTAGTTCCCTTGTGCCAAACAAAGTACGTGAAATATCTGCATGTTTGCAGCATATCTGCCTTTGAGAATGTAATCAAGGTATAATCTCTGGCTAGTGTTATGTGCCTGTATTTTTTTTTTTTTTTTAAATGGTACACCAGAAAAGGACTGGCAGTCTACTTCTACCATAAACTTCACCCTGTTAATTTCCACATTTTCCTTGGAAGCGGGAAGAAAGCTATAAAGAAAGCTATCAGACCTTTCCGTGAAACCAGTGTTTTGGTGCCATATATAAGCCTGGCTAATTGGTCTTCTAAAAGCTGTCAAATAAGACATTCTTTGGAAGGTACACATCGTAACTGGTTATAAAGAGTAAAACAGATCAGCCAGCAGGGTCTTGAGCTATCTTTGAAGCTTATCGTGCTGGCCTGCACCAGAAGATGTCTGCATTACTCTCATTGCTAACAATATTGTGTAGCACAGAACTGCACTAAGATTAATTTGTCTACAAGAAGAAATTAAAACTCTACGTTTGGTTTTCACATACAACAGCTCTATTGAGTAACATGCATCTGAATTTTAATTTGCAAGGGTATCTGAATAATTTTTCATGTGCATATTTTGTTGAATTGTTTTGGTTCAAGAAAGAATGTTTAAAGCTCTTTTAAAGACTTCAGTTCTTAATGTAACTGTACCCTTCTGCATGGAAAATTATAACCAACATGGCTGCGGTAGACTTCTTAGTGGTATCCAGCACCACTTGCAGAGGGCTGCTTTATCATATTAATTGTACTTGGGTGTAGGACTCTAGTGTTCTTGGGTGTATTGCATGGGCTGCATTATCTACAGCATTGTACAATAACAACTAGAAGAGGCAGTATACTTCACTGATGCTTGTCTGGTAATATCACTTCTGTGTTATAATGGAAGGTTTTTTGTGATGTATGAAACTTGTGTTTTTTATATATAAATGAGTATAGTTAGGTTAGTGTCGTGGTAATGCCTGTTTTCATCTGTAAATAGTTAAGTATGTACACGAGGCACTACTTCTGATTTATTGCAGTGTTCAGTCTTAGTTTTTACTTTTAAAGCATTCAGTTTTGCTTTCAATTTTATGTACCTTAGTTCTGAGTTAGATCTGCAGATGTGTACAGATAGTTCATATTTATGTATTGCACATAATCATGCTATTCAGCATTGATGCTGTATTGTATTATGTAAATAATAAAAGCCATGTACAGAGGGAAACTTCCACTTGTTCATTGGGTTTTTAAGCCATAGTTAGAAATTCTAAAGGGGGATAATTAGAAAATGTTTCATATTGAACTTTTTAGTTGCATTTGTAGACTTCGCATGGCTATATTGTAAATTTTTTTCCATTGGCATCCCTGAACATGATATATTCAAGTGAGAACCATGAGATGAGTGTTGTAAAACATCTTAAGTGTGGTACATAATAGGCAATTTAATTTTGAAGAAACGAATAGGCACTTTTAGGGTTAAAACAGTCATAGAACTTATGCCATAATTTTTCAATCCTATCTCCCTTTTCCATTTTTTTTGCTTTATAAATGACACTTTAGGCATGACAGTATGTTTACAACAACAGGCATAGTCTTGTTTGAAGTTTGGTTCTAATGTTGAGATGGACCCGTGGGCTTGGTCTTTGCAGGTGTCATATGAGATAATAAAGAACAAGGGATAACAATGACATGCTGACTTCCAAAAAGCAGAACCATGACTTCTCAATGATGGGAGTTTGAAATGGAAATACCCAGATGATTCACTACCACCTGTCACAGTTTTTTGAGTGCTGCTACTTTTGCTTCAGGTGAGGGGAAATGTATACTATATGAAATATGATGAGGATAGTGTCTCCTGAAATATGAAGGATATTGAAGAATCAAAATTGAGTTGAAAATTATGGTATTTAGAAGGCAAACTTAATTTTTATTCAAAGTTTAAGACTTATTTTCCCTCAATGCTACCACTGTCAGACATTTGCTTGATAAATTTTTAAATCTTAAGGTTTTGAAATCCAAGAGGTACGTTGGGGATAAAGAAGACTTACACGGTAAGATGATGGACCTTTCGACTTCATTCTGTAATGGTCTTTGAAATAAGTAGCATGAGATTGTGGTAATGTTTCCATAATCGTTTCTTATGAGGAACACTAATTTAGAACATATTTGGAGTTAAGGATTGGATTTGTCTGGAACATTGGGGAGAAGAGATCAAAGTGTGTAAGGCAGCTAGGAAGATTCAGTTCTACCTAGACACCTGTATTCAAACCTGAATGTTTCTCAGGCAAGACTATAAGTGGGTTTTATCTTTGGAATGTACACTGAGATATAAAGCATATCAAGAATGTATAACGTTTCACTTTGCACATGCCCACTCCAGAAATGCTTTGAGAGGACAGACACTGATGACATGAATCAGCTACATGGCCTAGAACTAGTCTTTTTATTAAATCTGTTCTTCAGTGGGCTTTCTCTGCAAAACTAGGGCCTCTGGTTTGAGGGGAAGTGTTTCCCACAGCACGAATTTGCAAAGGAAAAAACTTGAATGGAATGGCATATTGGTTAAGAAGATAGTGGACCCTAGGACCAAGCTTCATCTGTAAATAAGGATGGTAAAAATGCATGGCACATAGCGTTCGCTATTAAATTTTTTAAGGACTTAATTTTAGGTTCACAGCAAAACAGGTAAATACAGAGATTTCCCATGCACTCTCTTCCGCTACACATACATAGCTCCTCTATTACCAACATTTACCACTAGAATGGTACATATGTTAAAATTTGATGAACCTATATTGACACCATAATCACCCAAAGTCCATAGTTTATAGTTCACCGTTGGTGTTTTCTATGGGTTTGGACAAATCTATAGTGACAAATCCATCATAGTATCATACAGAATATTTTCACTGCCCTAAAAATCTGCTCTGCCTATTCTAACACCCCAATCCCTGACAACTACTGATCTTTTTACTGCCTCCACAATTTTGCCTTTTCCAAAATGTCATACAGTATGTATGTAATCTTTTCAGATTGGCTTCTTAATATTCACTTAAGTTTTCTCCATGCATTTTCATGGCTTGACACCTCATTTCTTTTTAGTGTTGAATAATCCCGTTTTCTGGATGTGTCACAGTTCATATCCATATACGTACTGAGGGATATCTTGGTTGCTTCCAAGTTAGGGCAATTATGAATAAAGTTGTTAAAAACATTGGTGAGCAGGATTTGTGTAGAATAAAGTTTTCAACTCCTTTGGGTAGATAGTATGGTAAGAATATATTTGGTTTTGTAGGAAACCACCAAACTGCCTTCCAAAATGGCTGTACCATTTTGCACTCCCACCAGCAATGAATGAGTTTCTGTTGCTCCACATCTTCACCAGCATTTGGTGTTGTCAGTGTTCTGGATTTTGTCTATTCTAATAGGTGTGCAGTTAAATCTCGTCACAGTAACATGATGTGGAGCATCTTTAGTATTCTTAATTTGCCATCTATCTGTATATCTTCTTTGGTGAGGTGTCTGGTAAGGTCTTTGGCCTATTTTTAATCAGGTTTGTTTTCTTACTGAGCTTTAAGAGTTCTTTCTGTATTTTGGATAACAGTTCTTTATCAGATGTGTCTTTTGCAAATATTTTCTTGCAGTCTAATCTGTTCTCTTGGGCTATTATTAATTTTAATGTCCTAGAGTAATGATTTCTAGAACTTGAAAGAGAATTGTTTGATAACAGGGTTGGTTACATTAAGTTGTATAATGAAAAGGTAAAGATCTGTAACTTAAAAACTTTCAGTTTAAAGTGATTAGAATCATTCTTTTCAGTTGCATTAAATGAAGTTCTTTGCCAGTAACAAAATGGGCAAACATCTACTAAGTAATATAATAGCAGCATATTAAGCATACTACTGTTATGATTGTATTTTTGAATTGGTAACACATTCACAGGGTTCAAAAGTGAATTTATTGATATACATTGAGAAACAAAGCCTTTCTCATCCTGTTGCATATGCCCCATTCCAAAGATACATTTTAGGTAACTGTCATAACTTTGAAAGTTTATCTCCTCCACATCATGTAAACATTTGTGTACAGAGACTTAATTTGACTCTCATTTGCTTAATTATTTGAATGCAAAGTTCTTATAGTGATATTTGTTCATAAATTTAGCTTATAATTTTGGAGAGAATGATGGGTGTGGTTTCTGATTGATTAGCAGTAAGATGATATAGCCTTAAACTACATAGATGGGTTTCCATGGGTGAAATAGCATGTTAATGAAAAGTAATCTGAAATTTGATAAAGCAGTTTCTTATGTTTGTACAGTCTGCTTTAAAGCAAATGTACGACAATACAAAAGTGTCATTTAATGCTTATTACTATTTTCACATGCAAGCTCTGGTTTTTAATTCATATAAAAGCAAAGAGCATTGTTTTGTG
This sequence comes from Balaenoptera physalus, assembly GCF_965194825.1. Lineage (NCBI taxonomy): Eukaryota > Metazoa > Chordata > Mammalia > Artiodactyla > Balaenopteridae > Balaenoptera > Balaenoptera physalus. The sequence goes on from NC_138886.1 coordinate 47,283,751, forward strand.
TTTTCCCCTAGAGTGCATTTCTGTTCTAGTCCTAGAAGTAAAAGTTAAACCATTTTGTGGCATAAATGTAAGACTCCATTTTGTCTAAAACTAAGTGCTACTTTCCTTTTTAGTATACGTACTGACCTGCTATTGTACTTCACATGTGATGCTTAAGTGAACAGCAAGATGACAGAAGTTATATGTTATTTTCTAGTTGGTTAACAATCTGTTTTGAATATATTCTTTCCTGATGGTTTTGACTGAAATGATCACCACAGAACCTCAGATTGTATATATGTGAAATCATCGATAACACGAAGGCTATTCAGGAATTAGGGTAATCTATTAGTCTACTAAAAAATTAATAAATCTTTCTAACACATTTATTAAATTTTAGTTGAATGCAAGAACTGTTCACAAAACAGCAGTTACTTAAGCCCTTATTCTTTTAGAGCTTACAAATCAGCCAGAAAAAAATATAACCAAACTAGCCTAGATGAGCTCAAACACTAGTGTCTGAGTAATTTCTCAGATTGATTTTGTGTGTATAATCCATGGCAAATTAAAAAATGGTAGCAAATTCTTCCTATGTTATATGTTTCTGTTCTCTCTTGCCTCCCCATTACTAAAAATGCATTCAAACATGAAAATTAGAATACCATGCAAATAAATATGGTTTAGAATTTTTTAAAGCATTTCTTTTAAAACTTATGCACCCTGGTGTTCTCGTTCCATGTCCACCCCTATGAGAAAAGTACTTCCTTACTAGGGTGATGTTTGTTAAGGAACCCCTCCCCTAGACATAACCCCATGTACTCAGAAATATCACCCACATACTAAAAATATTTGGCTTCTAATGTTGTCTTGCACTAATTACTACTGTAAAAGTAATTCTTTAAAAATTATACTACTTAAATATGAATAGTTAATATGCCACCCCACCCATTACCCTTTAGCATCTGTGTTATATTTAAATGCCTGCTTAAATTATCCATGTTTGCACATTTTTCATTTTTAGCTATTCTGTGGCTTATTGGGTTGGAATGAAAATTAGATTGAATATCTAGGACAGCATAACCAGTTTTTTCAGTGGCAAGATTGTATATCAGGTGACAAAAACATGAGACTTTAGAGATTTAACAAAGTAATAATACCTGTTAGAAAAAAAGTGCAGCCAACAGGCATCAAAATATCATGCATTCATATCCAGACATGGCCCTTTAGCATTCAAGTGTTAGGTATGTTAATTTGGGTCTTTGATTAAAAGAAAGTGAGGCTTTTAAAGTAGATTAAGGGCAGCACTTTTTACTTGGTTAATGGGGGACCAAGAATTCTCTAGACTCTTAAGAAAGGTGTCTTTAAGGACCCAAGACAAATTGTCACAGCTAACCAATGATCAAATCTGCCCAGTGATGTATGGCCCTTACACAGAAGGCCCCAGATTGTATTGAACATAATACTTAGTACTGAATCACAGCATTTCAAACTTTGTAGTAAAGTTAATTGTTCAGTGTCATGTATTTGTAAGGCTTAAGGACCAATGGCTGCTTTTTACAATGGGCTGGATGTATGACATGTGGTAGAAACCAAATGAAACAGGTCCATTAAAGTTATTGCAAGAGGGTTGCATGGAAGACTATGTCATCCTCTACTGAGAACTGAGAGGAGCCCACAGCTTATATTTGACACTGAACTTCTGCCTATGGCTGAGGCATGCTGTGTGAACAGGAAAAGTGAGGCATACATGGTCTCAGTTTTCAAGGAGCTTATGATCTAGTACAATAGATGATGATCTGAATTACTGTATTGGCCATGTTGATTCTACAGCTGAGAAAGTAAGTTTGAGTTTTAGGAGGATGGGTGATCAGAATTAATGTTGGATATCATCAGGTATACATCATGACTCAAAGCCTCTTCTCCCAGAAACAATACCCCTTTCAAAATTCGTCACTGTTGGAAGTGGAGAGTAAATTTTTCATTCCAAGGTGGGAAAACAGTTGAGTAGATGGTGGTTAGACAATAGCTTTAAAGTCAGTTCAGGTTTGTGACTCAAAAACTGTGACTCTGGAAAAGTTACTTAATCTTGAGTAACTGATGAGTGTCTTCTCCTGTGCAAACTTTAAAGATTAAAATGATGTTGACTGTAACACACTTAGTAATGTCAAGCACATTGTAAGCGCTTGATACAGACTCAGTGTTTCAACATTACTTAACACAGCTAATAACCCCTGAAGAAGTCTGTATTCACAGATGTTTAAGAGGCCAGATTCTGTGCAGTGTAACAGTCATTTTGCAATCAACTAAAATACATTTGGTGGAATGGAAACAAAATCAAACTGCTAGTTTTCTCTCTGCAAGTCTGACAGTTCTTAAGCTGTGATATACGTGTCCCTGAAATTGCGTGCAAAGTCTGTTGTCTGTGTTTCTTGGTAGGATTTTCAAATTGATCCATGACTCAAAGACAACTCAGGATCTAAATGGCCTTCCTGGGAAGATCCTTGAGTATTTTAAGAGGGAGCTAGCTATTATACAAGCCAGAAATACCAAATCTACCTTGTTCTGCCTCTCAGACAATATTAAAAGAAAAACAGTACCTTTTCTCTTGTTAGAAGCAGTAGCAAAGGCTCCATGGGCTGAAGGAGGAAATGAATTTGTGGGTTACAAACATAGTCCTCCAGTCTTTTAAAAAATAATCTTGCCTTGCCATTTTAGTTTGATTTTCCTGATACCCCTCTCCTACTCTTCTCAAAACCAGACCAGGGTCTATGATATCATGCTTTGCATGATACACACTCTTGCAAGCCAAGAAATGGGAGTTTCAAACATGTTATCTTACACAGTGATTGTTTTAACCTTGTAAGTCCAAATGTCCTCTCACAGCATTGGCTGAATTGTCAGGGTATTGTTATGTGTGTTGGAGAGAAACTAAAGCATCTCTATACTATTATTTTCCAGGCTAAAATAGTAGAGAAGTTGAAAGTAACTCTGAGTTCAGGACAACAGCACTTTATTACTGAGTGATCCCTCTTCTGGTGCATATTATGTCCCTGAACCCATATCCCAGCCTGTTATTGCTAGAAGAAATATCTTAGAATCAATCTTTGAAACTCTTCCAATGCATATTTCCCAATCCATTGATCCAGACACAGAAAATGGATGAGAGTTGCCTAAATCATGCCTAAGAGTAGCAAGGTAGCCTAAATCTTTTAGCAGTTATTCCCAAACCTGTGGATCACCAAAATCAACTAGTGAGCTAAAAACAACAACAGCAGCAGCAATAACAGATACTTGGGTCTCAATTCATTTTCACTAAATCAGAATATCTGGGAGAACCTGTATATATATATATATTTTTTGAGAACCTGTATTTTTGACAGCTCTCCCCTACATGATTTTGTTAATCAGATTTGGAAAACACTGTTCAGAATGTATGTCTCCTCCCACAAAGTAGGCCCATGCAGTATAAAGAGGGGTGAGCTTGGACAGTTTAGTGTCTCACTCACTTGAACTATTGCAAATGGAGCTTTCTGTTTCTTTGTATTATCCCCACTTTAAAGCACTGGTATGTGTTGTCTCTTGTTAGAACTCTTGTATTTTCTATCCATGATTTCTAATACATTATTTTGCAAAATGCTAAGGTAGAAGCAGATCCATTTTGGTTGTAATCACATGGTTCCTTAACATATAGCTCAGACATTTCACCTGGAAAATCCTTCCCCAAAGTAACCACTTAATCGCATTGTTCTTTGGAGTTCAGTGAAACTCAACAATTAAACTCAATAAATGCTGTTGCTTTAAAGACTTTGGAGCCCATCTACCAATCTCACTTTAAAATTCATTGGTGGTACTTGCTCGCTTTTCTACAACTTCTCTGCCTGGGTACTCCACCCATTTTACCTACTTGTTCATTGATAACCTTTTATTTACCAACCAGCCTTGAAGAAAGGCTATTTAAAGCTGTAGTAGAAAAAAAAAAAAGTTGTAGTTGCATTTCCCCAGCTCTGGAGAAGAGTAAAGGAACAGCAGTGGGGATAAATATTTCATTAGTATCACTTTTCCTCTTCATTGTGTGAATTGTCGAGAAAAGGTTTAGCAAGACTCCAAGACAAGGAAATCAGACAGCTCCCAGCATACCTAGCCAGTGCTCCCTGGCACAACTTCAGAATCTTGTTCAAAAGCATTTTCAGAACAGTAGGCACCCATTTATGTTAATGTAAGTACAGTAATCAAAAGATAGGTATGAGTATGAAGTTATTACCAAGGTCTTGGCTTCATCTCTCTAAATGCAATCCAGGGTCACATGAGCATATGCTAAGGGAATACAGAATGACTTTTTGGTCCCGAGAGATGGGACAGAGTCATTTAGAGAAGTATGCCTTGTGATCTTCCCAGGAACAGAGGAAGGGCCTCAGGGCTGGAGTGAGGTAGAGGTGACCTTAACTGAAGAGGCTGGGCATCCTTAAATAATCGTGTCTCAAAAAGGAACGTAGTAGAAAAAAATCAAGGACTTTGAAATTAGACTCAAGTCTTTGCTTCAGTTCTTAATAGCAATGTAGTTTGGGGCAAGTTATTTAACCCCTATTTCTTCAGTGGGAAAGTGGGCCTAACAAGACAATTTTACAGGATTCTTGTCCCAGTTAAATGAAACAAAATCAAAAGAGGTGAGCACAGCATTTAGCACAGAACTGATGCTGATGCCTAAAAATATTTGCACAGTTTCTTTGCCATCTCACCTTCACTCTGCCCCCCACCATCAACCCAAACTATCTCAGCCAAGTTAAGAAAGACCAGAGCTGGAAAGGAGTGGAGGAGATATCAATGCCAAGCTCTCAGTGATTATTATAAAAGCAGAATGGTTTATCTCCCCCCTGTGGACGAGAAAGAGCTATAACCGTTGAGATGAACTCTGATAGTGAAGCCCCTCAGATTAATACTTGTCTAAGCCAGATTACCTATGTTGCAACAACAGGTCATCAGCTGTAGCCCAAGATGGGCGGAGTTATGGGAGTCTAGGGAAGATACAGACCTCCGCAAGGTATTTAGAAGCATCCGTGAGGCCCCTCTTGCAAAGAGCAGCAGACTTCAAGAAGTGGTTCACATAGTGGCAAGTGTAGACAGAGTAGGCGGAATGACCATATATGAGGCAATAAAGTTCTCTCTGAGATGTAATGACTTTGGGGACCTTCTGAGAGAAGGTAGGGATGAGCTACTGGGCAGTTTTCTCTTCTTGGTATCCTTTGACCTGAGTATCTGCTATGTGCTGGGCCATCTTGTAATTTAGGTTTATAGCACCTCCTTGATGACCTGTGACTACAAATGAACTTCCGTGATACCTGTTGTTGTAAATTGTCTTTAGCTGACTCTCTATACTCCCATGAATGGAGTTGAACTAGATTTGACTTTATGTGCCAAACCAGAACCAACTTGTTAAAAAATTCCTCTTTATTTTTTCTCGCTTAGGGAACTGTATGACAGCACATAAATATTTGAACATGACGAATTTAATGTGGCATTTTCTACCTGTACTACCAAAATTGAGCCAATGAGATTCATTGAGGTCATTTTATTTAGTCCGTTAGAGAATCCTAGGACTTGAAAACAGCAGTTAATCATTTCTATAGCAAAGTTAGGTCAATAATGAAAACTTAAAAAGCCATGAGTTACACAGTCATGGAGTCTGGACCCCATTATAGTATCACAGTGGTTCTTCAGTAATGAACTGACAATGATTTGGTCTCACATTTAGCAGGTGTAACACAAAGGATAATTCCAAAAGCAGTCAGACGATCATCAGCATCATTATTTTTATGAGTGTACTTCCCAGCATGTACTCAGGGGTTTACTGACACTTGCTGTTCCTCATAAAATGATTTCTAGTTGGTGGTATTCCAAGTTGGACGTTCCATATCAAACACAAAACAACTGTTTTGTTTGGCATCAGAAACCAACCTGCTTCATGAAGAACTGGTTTTCACTTGCCCTTGTTTTTCTGATATGAAATGATTTCCAAGAATTATGGACTGCTGTATACTTTTTAGCTTGTAGCAAAACTCTAAAACATAAGTCTTAACAAATACCAAAACATCAAATAATCGTTTCCTTACAACTTCAGGATAAACAAATGGGATACCATAGCATTGTACAATATCAGTAATACACTTCATGTCTTAGAAGAGCACCATTAAACCCAGACATCTGTTGAAATGAACTGGATGTTTTGACTATTGGAGGAGGAATAAGAAGGACAATGTAAAACATAATTTTTGATATTGTTAGCTTTTTTTAGTTGAAGATTCTAAAAGACAAAAATGTTTTCCCACAGTTGAATTCAAATATGTTTATTTGCATGTTTTTCACCTCCACTAATTTGCAAGCTCCTTATACCCACCTTTGTATCACCAATGTCTAACAGTACCTTGTACACAGTAGGAGCCTAAAGATGGTACCTCTCTCCTAAAGACCAGGTTCTTTGTAAATCAAGAGTACAAGTTTCCTAGGGCTACCATAACAAATTACCACAAACTTGGTGCCTTCAAACAATAGAAATTTATTCTCTCACAGTTCTTGAGGCTAGAAGTCTGAAACTGAGGTGTCAGCAAGACTGGTTCCTTCTGGAGGCTCTGATGGAGAATCCATTCCATGCCTCTCTCCTGGCTTCTGGTAGTTGTTGGCAATCCTTGACATTCCCTGTCTTGTAGCTGCATCACTCCAATCTCTGCCTCTGACTTCACATGGCCTGCCTTCTTCCTTTGTGTCTGTGTCTCTGTGTCCAAATTTCTCTCTCCTTTCTCTTATAAAAACAACAGTCATTGGATGGAGAGCCAATCCTAATCCAGAATTTCCTCGCCTTAACTTGATTATACCACAAAGACCCTATTTCCGAATAATTCACAGGTACCAGGGATTAGGACTTAAACGTGTCTTTTGGGGAGACACAATTCAACCCACTCCATAAAAAGTTTAGATTAGAATATGTTTCCAAGGAGTCTTGCTTTAACTATTACAATATGATGCAGAAAAAGCAATTATGTTGACTGTGATCCAGATATGTTTTTACATGAATATTAGTTATTGACTTTATTAACAATCTTCCCACAGATAAAAATTATATTAATGTATACTGTTTCCTTGACATGACAGATTCATAAAGAAACCAATAGCTCTCTTTGAGAAGTATCATGATGATCCTAAAAAACCTTCATTTCCTTCTTGTTGTGAGAAATATTGGCATTTATTTTCAATGTTGATACCTATTTTGAAGGATTCCAAAGAAAACGATCTCTGGCTACATGGCAGAAACAGTGCTCTAAGTGCTCACCACCCCAGTTCCTCTTCCCCAGCACATGGGAAGACAGTTATTCCCAAGGTTCCTTGCAGTTAGCCATGTGTCACAATCTGACCAACAAACTGGGCAGAACCGAAGTAAGCCGCTTCTCAATTTAGCCCTTGAAAGCATTCTGCTTAAGCCTCCTTCCTCCCCTTTCCCTGTTAGGGTGACTGGGACCACATTTTCCAGTGGCATAGTTACCAGATGAAGGAGGGCTACCTGGACATATCACAGTGGGACAAGAGTAATGAATGAAGTTGTGCTACTACCTCATGGCCCAGCTTGCTAATGCAACCTCTAGCTCATGCAGGGGGTTTTTTTGTTTGTTTCGTTTTGTTTGTTTTTGTTTTGTTTTGTTTCATGCAGGTATATAACATCATCTAACTAAAAGAAAACAGAGTTTAGTGCCTTTAAAGCCCTTGGCATACAAAGACTGACTGTGATGAATTCATCTTTGTATTTCCAGCATTTTTCACAGAACCTGGTTCATCGTGATGTTTGTTTTTCTTTACATCAGGAATCGATCTCCTTCAAGAGCCAGTATGCGTATTTTTTCACCCTTCATGATGCTTCTAATGAAAACTCATTATTTGGCATCCTATAATTTTTAACTACTTAAAAGGAAGAGAAAGATAAGCAGCAACAACAAATGCAAAAACACAGTGAGTAGCTCCCGTGTCACCTCTCTCTCGTTAAATAGGTAGAACATATTTACTTTAGAGGACAATATAGTGACAGTGCACACTAGGTTTTGGAAACTAGCTAATAAAGTTCCCAAAACATCCTGCAATATCCACCAGGGAGTTATTAGTTATTTTATTAATGAAAAGGTTATCAATATATAGAAAATAAATTATCTAGAAGAAACTTCAACGATTCATAAAATATTCTTAAAAGAATGAAAATTCGCCCCACTCTAGGCTGATCCAGCGCAGAAGCTGTTTTATGACTAACCAGATCCAGAATGAAGTAGGAGAATTTACAACTGGAAATCTTAGCAAATACCAAATCCAGTTGTGACAATTGGGACAACTGGCGGGGGAGAGGTTTGGTGTGCTGTGCAGGCAAGAATTTTAACCAAAATGAGTAGAGAAGTAAGCAGGACAATTATAACTGACAGATCTGAGCAGCCTGCTCAGATAAGCTAAAAATGAGTCAGACCTTCAGTCTGATGACAACTTGGACAAGAATTTTGGAAGTGACAACAAATGGAAAGCTTTATGCATCTAGATCAACACAACTGTTAATTAGAGCCCCCAAGGGTTTGATGCGTTTGGCAAATGATTGTTTTATGTACATTTTAACTTTCAAATGCTTCAATAAGTTGCTGATAAAAATAAAACCTCATTTTCATATTCTTGAAATGGAAGACACTTCTTTAGAGCTGGGTAAATCATTCCAAGTGTGAGTCTGGAGTTGGTGGAGGTGAGAATGGTTTGTGTCTGCTAAGTGGGGCAATAGTGCAGCAAAGGTTTCAAAGACTGTGTTCCATCTGCAAACAAATTTTGCAAATTCCTTTGGAAAAATAAAAAATAACTCCTATGCTGATTACAGTTCCTTCTTATCCAGCCCCCCATCTAATTTTTTTTAATCTATAAACTTGTTTGTTGCTAGTATGTTAGCTTAATTTTTTTCAAAATAATCGATAATTCAGTCGCCTTTTTTCTCTTTAGACAGATTGGTGAGGTTTTTAAATTATAGTTTTAGTAATATTCTGCTAATGTGTACAGGAATTTAAAAAATTAATTTGCATGTCCTTAGCATTCAAAAGTAATATTATTAGACTTGGGAAATTTCATAGGATAACTGAGGGTGGGGATAAGAATAATGTGAATCATGGGGATGGATGGGATCAGGAGCAGACCCTCTGAGAGTTTATGTGGCATCTAGCCATCCTCTAGAAATAAGACAGGATTTTATTAAAAAGAAAGAAACCTTTTAGTCAACAATCAAGATATAGTTTTGATAGAAATCTTAAATTCTTCGTTTTTAGTTAAGGATTTTAGTCCTCTTCCCCCACCCCTTGTAATTGTAAGAACAGAGAATGGAGAATCCATATTCCCCCCCACCCCCCGTATGATGATTAGAAAATAAATGGTTCCCCAGACCAGTGTTAGAGGAAAAAAAATTTTCATGACACTTGTTAAAGAATGGCAAGGCAGACTTTATTCAGGACCATCATGATAGGTGTAGGGACCACTGCAATGGACTCAACTCAAAGTACAACAAGGAAAAGTGGGAATTTGTAGTCCAGCAGCAGAGTTGGGGGCGGAGGAGTGGTCAGTGAATAGAAATCACTAAGGGTAAGGGAAGATTCTGGCTAAACCAACCTAACAGGATTCTTGCTGAAAGGTAGGCCAGGGCGATCAGACAGAGTGTGAGATTTGGTTAAAATGATTTAGGATTCCTTACTAAAACTGGACAATGCAGAGACAATCACAGAAGCCCAAAAGTCAAGGCCTATTTCAGAAGTGAGTTCAGAGAAGCCTGAATAGAGTTTGGTCAAGGAGAGAATCTCTATCACTGGACTGTAGTGAACTGGGTCTCGGGAAAATCACAGGGTGCTTCTGGGTCTGTTGTGAAGCAGCTCCATGACCACAGACAGGTCATTTTATCTCTGGGCACCTGTAAAATGAAAGGTGTGTATTCACCTTCTTCCCAGCTTTAACATTTGGGGATTCCAGAAGGGGAGAAGAACGCTCATTCAGGCCTCATTTCCTCTTAAATAGAAGGATGGAGTTAGAGTTTGCAGGAAGTTAGAGGTTCAGCCACTAACTCTCTTCACTGACACTCTCCCCTCTTTGAACATCTGCTGGTCTTAAGGGTCACCATGAGGCATTCTTCCTGGCCACAGACATCTCTGTTTAGACTTTCCTGCACTATCCACCAGCAAAAAGAGTCTTTCATTTTGCTTCAAGCTTAACTGTAGGTCAGTTCAAATTCAAGTATATAATCTGACAATGCCTACACCTTTGTTTCTGGAACGAATCAGTAAACTTCGAGGGAGGAGGGTGAGAAGGGGAGCAAGTGGTAAATGCATGTGAGTGGGATCAATAGCTTCATTGACCTCATAAGTAGTCTATGAACTGAAAAGACAAAAATCTCCGCAGTCCCATTTCTCGATTGAAATTCTGTGGAAGGGCCTGGATTCATAGAGGCTAGAAAAATAGATGAGTGAAATGAACTTCTGATAAATGATTCTGACAGAACCAAAGGAATCATGTCTTGAATGCCCTCTTTCTTCACAAAGGCCATGACTTCCTCACACAGGTTGTTTCACTGACAAACATTCGCTCTACTCAGACACAGCTGAACCCCTCACATGTGAGAAGCCTCTTGCAATTGACTTTCTCAAGAGCACCACTTGGCTACCACACTTTTCTCTGAAGGGCAGGCAGCCTGCCTTTCCCTGGATGGACACAGCATGCTGCCTCTAAGAGGAGGTGGAATCCATTGTTCTCCTTCCCCCAGAGAGGTTTCTTGGGCTTTTAGCTTAATCAGTCTCCATTTCAAGAACTCAAGTTCTCTCTCCTCCTCATTTTCCCATCAATCCCCACAGCAAAACACATTCCTTTTCCAAATATCTCCAGCCTTTGATCACTGATCTTCCCATCAGCTGTCAGTGAGAGATCTATTAAATGTTTCAGTCTTGAAATCCTTCTGATGAAGAAAAATGAGAAATAAACTTGTGAAATAGCTCCTAGAACATTGATGTCTCTCAATTTTTTTTACTTTCTCCCTGCTCTGAGGCTTAGATATAGAATGGAGACTGGGTTTCAGTGACAGATGGCAGAGGATAATCTTTCATTTTGTCATAAGGTTAACCCTCAGAGGGGCTTGAAAAAGACCTTTCTGTTGGAAAATCAGTGGCTTCATATTTCCTTGCTTTTAATGGGGGTAGAAAAAGCATCTCCTTTCTGATTTTCAAGCTAGAGAACATGCCTTTCCTTTTAAGCTAACCCACCTCGAAAAATACTAAGTTGAGGCTTCCTTCTCCACTCTGTTTTATTTATGCTTTCTGTTAGTGCCTTGCGCATTTTAATTAATGATGATTTGACTGTGCTTGAGCCCTAACAATAAATAAGAAAATGGGACTATTAAAGATAATCCAATAAACAAACAGAAGAAAAGCTGTCTTCCAGTGTTATTTGTTGATATTTTTACAGAGGACAGAAGACTAAATGAAATACAACACTGAAATTAACTTTTAAGTTTGATAAAGACGATACATGTGATTTTAAAAATGTCTTTTAAATCTTATACTGGCTAAGAAATAACAGGTTTATATGCAGATGAAACATTTGTTTTATTCTCTGAACAAGTTCAGCCAAAGGGGGTTATGATTTAATCAGTGAACAATACTTGTACTAGGTGTTAGAACAAAGCAGAGAGAATATCACTGAGACCAGTAGCTTCTGATCTTAATTGGTAGAAGACAAAGAAGCCAAAGGCAAATTATCAACTGGGCAAGATCCTGGGTATTTCATGATTACCTAACAAAAAGGAGAGCTAAGATGGTTCCAAATATGAAAGGAAGCAGATGGTTAGTTTAGTTTGAAGGGAATGTTGAAGGAAGACAATCTTAACCTGGGCTGACGGCTGGACCAAGTCACAACATGCTCAGGTAAAAGTCCTCACATTTGGGCTTTGGGGAAAAGTTGTAAAAGGGCACAAGAACACATAAAGGAGTATGGGCCTTTATATGGCTTTGAATAATAGTGATGCCTGTTTTCCTTCATGTGGCTTTGCATAATGGTAATGATTGGAAAACATATATATGCTATATGTAGGAAAACCTGGATTCCATTATAATCCAGAACAGGGCCAAACCATTTTTGCACAATCTCTCCCAAACTGCCTTCCTACATCGAAAGTCTGACTCCAGAGAGGCTGAAGAGCAAGAACCCTGTCAACTAAAAAAAACTGCATAACCTAAAAGTTGAGAATTATGTTTTATTCGGGAACCTTACAAGGACTGTAGCCTGGAGAATCAGCTTCTCAGCTCTGACAGTCTGTTCCAAAGAGGTAAGGGAAGAGCCAGGATATATAGGTGTTTTTGCTGAGAAAAAAATGTAGTCAAACATCAAAAGATTACTGCTAATCACAAAAAAACAGACATCTCAGGTTAGTGATTTTAGTACTTTCCTGTGTATGGAAAGATGCAAGAGTCTGGATTTATTGAAATCATTCCCTTGATATGCATCTTAACTATCGAGGGCCATTATCCTGTTTTTCTCCATCCTGAATTCCCCTCAGGGTGCACCGTCAGGCGTGGCTACAAGGGCTGATGGCCCTATGGCCACAGCATCCCTTGTTTACTGAAATGGCAGGCAGCATTTTTTTGTCCACATCCCTTTGTAAGGAATGAGGGGGTGGAGAAGCTGGAAGGAGAGAAGACCAATGTTAAAACCTGGTTCTCTCACATCCCAAGCCAGTCCTATGACGAAGTAATTGCTTCTTCTACTCTGAAGGAACAGATACTTATCCCAGGCCCGGGGAATATTGGAATCATTATTTAAAAAGACAGGCAATCGAGGTAGCAACGAATAAGAAGGAAGAATTGGGGGGAAAGAAAAGCGCTTTAAAACCTGCAGCATGGGGTTTTCTCTAACAGACTGAGCATCACATCCCTGAAAGCTTTCTTTCTCTGAGCAGTGACCCAAGACTGGGGACACTCAACCTCCCATCTAAGTTTCATTACATAGTTGCCCGTTAAGAAAGGAGCTCACTCTTGGAACACAAGGACTTTTTTTTTTTTTTTTTTGCTTCTAGACAGAAATGCAATGAAGGACAACATCTTACCATGTAAAAATAAACTCTACATACTCATCCACACATCCTTCAAATCTTTGAAAATGATGAGTTTTCACAGAGAAACTGTTAGGAATAGTGGTTGGGATCTATAACATCATGGATCAATTTTGCTACGGGTGAAATTCTCTTTTGAGTGCTATCATAAGGACCTGGCTACCATTTCCCACATTCCCCCCCCCCCCCCACAAAATTAAAAAAAAAAAAATCTCCAAATAACTGGTTTACAAATTTTGGAACCCACCAAAGTGGAAACTATCTGTACTCATATTTAACAACGTTATAGGTACGGGTGACAGAAGTGAAGCAGACAGCAGCTCAGACTAACTCAGGAACAGAACATGACCCAAACCCATTTCCTCAAAAATAAATTAGAGGAAGATGATTCTTGAAAGACAAAGAGGCTGACCCTTGAGTTACTCAAGTAAAGTATTTAACATGATGTCTGTCCCATAGGAAGTGCTCAAGCAATCTTCATTAACAAAAAGGAGTCTTAGGACGCACCATCCCAGGGTGTGTCAGGAGAGTCGAGGATGGCCCCAAAAAAGGAGTAAAGAATTTTGAGGAGGTGACCATGCCCAGTCATCTCAGGTGATACAGAATCAATTAAGATGAGGATTGAGAAAGGGTCTCTATATCTGGCAAGGAGTTCATTAGTGACCTTGAAGATAACAATGAGTTATTGAGGTTGGAATCAGATTCCAGTGGGCTAAGAGAAAGAATGAAGGCATGAAGGGAAATTTTGCAGGAAGGGGAAATCAAGACAGATCAAGGTAAAGTTCTTTAGGATGGGGCAGAATTAAGCTAAGGAAACAGAGTTACTATGGTAACAATATAAAGAAACAATGGGGGACTTCCCTGGTGGCGTAGTGGTTAAGAATCCACCTGCCAATGCAGGGGACACGGGTTCGATCCCTGGTCCGGAAAGATCCCACATGCCGCGGAGCAACTAAGCCCGTGTGCCACAACTACTGAGCCCTCGTGCCACAACTACTGAAGCCCGTGCGCTTAGAGCCTGTGCTCCACAACAAGAGAAGCCACCGCAATGAGAAGCCTGTGCACCACAACGAAGAGTAGCCCCCGCTCACTGCAACTAGAGAAAGCCCGCGCACAGCAACGAAGACCCAACGCAGCCAAAAAAAAAAAAAAGACACAATGGTATTAAAAGTTGGTTGGAAGGGCTAATGCATTTAGTTCTACCATCATCTCAAGAATATATAAGCTTGGGACTTCCAAGGAATCAAAATCTGCAGTCTGGGTTTATGGTTCTGTAATGAATTTGCTATGCCAGCCTAGACAACTAATTCACTTTCCCTGGGTCTCAGTCCATCAGCAAATAATACCAAACATAAAGAGTGTATAATACTGTAGTCCATAACCATTACCATAAAAGTATGTGTATAGTAATGCATACATATATAATCTATATCAAGAAGATATAAAATGCTTTGAAAGTAAGAGTAGTAGACGGTGGTAAGGAAGTGCTAAGTGTTATTAGCAAAATGAGTGTTACAATGACTGCTACTATGTGCTACTCTCTACTGATGATATCATACATTCTGGTTTTTCAAATTTCAAATGCTGGGGCTATGGGACCTCGTTTATACAGGTCTAGGGAAAAATTGGTATTCTTACCAGTGTGTCATCTTTGAAGCAAAGGAGTGATTTTAGGAATAAAAAGTTCACAGTAGAAGCAGCAGAATAATAATGCCTCAATAATCAGTGAAATTATCTTGAGGTAATGAATGCTTCTAGGAGGCAGCAGGAGTGGGAGATGAGAGGAATTAAGTGATGAAAATGGCCTTAACTAGATTTTCCTATAATGGAGTTATGAAATAATCTGTATTATTTGGGTTAGTATACAGGGTAAAGATTTTAATTTTGGCCATGTAAAAATCTCTCTTCTCTGAAAGCATCTTTTATTTTGTAATTATCTTTTAAAAGAGCATTTGTGTCAGCTCTGGACATTCTTATTTTTATTCTTTTCAACTTATTTTTAACCTTCAGATAGTTACGCAAAAGCTAATGAAGTAGCAGAGTCACACCTAGTAAAGGAGAAATTGAGAACCAGTGGTGGAGGATGGTGAAAGGAAAGGCAGTGAGTCAAAATACCCTTCACTCCTTCCAAGGCTTCAATATAAACAATTTAATCACCAGCACTCTGATAGTACTGGGTGCTTTCATGTGCCAGCTTCTTACATGACCATTACCTATGAAATAGGTACTATCATCGTCCCACTTCTCAGATGAAAAAACTAAGACTTGAGCTCAGTTGGCCCAGGTCACACAGCTGGTGTGTGACGATACCAAGACACTCAAATCTAGACTCAACTGCACTCATGCTTTTAAACACTGTGCTGTCTGGCTTCCCTAGTGGATCCTAACTGTGGGTCACTGTGTATCGCTGGCATTGATGCACAGAGCCTTTTCCTACGGCCGGTCTCGGTGGCAGCTGGGCACTTTGCTCCCCCTGACTCACCCAGCAACAGCCTAATGTTTCCATTGCTGGCATCTTCCCAGTGCTGCCTGGAGTTGTGTTTCCTCGTATTTATTTTCCTTAATGGAAACTAGAAGCTAAGATTGTTAAATGCATTCAAATAGGGCTGTTTAGGGAAACAGACTTTTGAAGGCCTGTGAAGGCCATACCTTTTAAAAAGCGATCAGAAACCATTGTTTTCCCTCTGAAAATCAGAGAGAGGAGGGGGGAAGGAAGGAAAGAGAGAGAGAGAGAGAGCTGAGCAGCATACTATCGTATCCTTGTTCATCAAGAATGAGCTGCTGGGGGTCTTCCCTGGTGGCGCAGTGGTTGAGAATGGTTCGAGCCCTGGTCTGGGAAGATCCCACATGCCGCGGAGCAACTAGGCCCGTGAGCCACAACTACTGAGCCTGCGCGTCTGGAGCCCGTGCTCCGCAAGAAGAGAGGCCACGATAGTGAGAGGCCCGCGCTCCGCGATGAAGAGTGGCCCCCGCTTGCCGCAACTAGAGAAAGCCCTAGCACAGAAACGAAGACCCAACATAGCAATCAATCAATCGATCAATCTTTAAAAAAAAAAAAAAGAGCTGCTGGGCTTATTGCAAATACTAAAAATTTTTCTTGAAATTTGGGGGATAAATGTACATTTATTTTTATATAATCTTTAGCAAGATAAAAATTCTATGTAAAAATTTTAAAATATATTTTTTATTTTAGTGGAATTATCTGGTGTTTCTTATCACAGGTGAGATAATACAAAATTATTTAATGCAAAACAAGAAAAAAATTACATGTAAAAATTTTTAAATATGTTTTATTTTATTGAAATTATCTGGTGTTTCTTATCACAGGTGAGATAATACAAAATTATTTAATGCCAAGAAAAAAAACAAAAGAAAAAAGAATGGGTTCCTGGTATAGTAGAAATCAAGTTTGAGGAATTTCATCCCCCAAAGAAGGAAACCATTAACCAATATTTCCCCCATCTTTTTTAGGATATGTGAAATATCAGAAGAATAATTAGGAAGACTCTCACAGATGATACAGTGATTAAGAGGAGGGGACTCTGAAGTCAGATCAGCTGGGTTCAATTCTGGTTCCATCACTTACTAGCTGAGTGCCTCTTTATGTAGGTTACTTGACTTCTCTGAATGTTAGTTTTCTCATCTGTACAAGGGATAAGGATAATGCCAAATTCAACAGATAGCTGTGAATATTTAATATAATAATCTGTGTAAAGCTGCACGTAATAAATGCTAAATAAATAATAGCTATTTCTATATTAACTCAACTTGGAGAAGGAAGTTGTTATAGCTTCTGAGCTTTGTCATAGCAATTAGAACAAACTGGGTGGCTTAAAACAATAGAAGTGTATTTTCTCACAGTTCTGGAGCCAAAAGACCAAAACTGAGGTGTCAGCAGGGCTGTACTCCCTCTGGGGGCTCAAAGGGCGACTCCTTCCTTGCCTCTTCAAGCTTCTGGTGGCAATGGCGATCTTTGTGTCTACCTCACTCCAATCTCTGCCTCGTCCTCAATGGCCCTCTCTTCTGTGTGTCTTCTTCTCTCTCTTATAAGGACATTTGTCATTGGACTTAAGACCCATTTGGGTAATCCAGGATAATCTCATCTCAAGATCCTTAATTTAATTGCATCTGCAAAGATCCTTTTCCAAATAAGGTCACATTCACAGGATCCAGGTATTAGAAGGTGGACATATCGTTTTAGGGGCCACCATTCAACCCTCTACAAGTGTTAAGCACACCTTTCACTTCTCTTTCAACTTTATTTTTATTCCACTCTTATATTGTTTCCTAAATGCTAATGGTGCTGCCTTTTTTTTTAGGCCGTGCCATGTGGCTTTCCAGATCTTAGTTCCCTGACCAGGGATCGAACCCGTGCCCCCTGCAGTAGAAGCGCAGAGTCCTAACCACTGGACTGCCAGGGAATTCCCTAATGGTGCTGCCTTGACTCAAGAAACATTTATGAGCGTTAACTCTATGTTAAGTTCAGTGCCATGGAGGATAAAAAAATAAAGCATCTTGGACCACGAAGTAATGCAGATCAGAAATGATTGAGGCTATCAGAGAGGTACAGACAAAGGCACTGAAGAGTATGAGCAGTTACTTTGGAAGGGAGAGAGTAATTGAACCAGGTTATGAGTACAATATGGAAGCGTAGGGACAGGAAAATAACATTCTAAGTAGAAGAAACAGCAGGAGCAGTGGAATAGCATAGGATACGTATTTACAATAGCAAATGGTTTTTGCTTAGAAAGAGTCTACAAACTATGACCCGACCAGCCTGCCGTCTGTTTTCGTATGGCCCCCGATCTAAGGATGGTTTTTATATTTTTAAATGGCTGTGGGAAAAAACCCCAAAGATTGAAGAAGAGTTTTCAGCATGTACAAATTATATAAAGTTCAAATTTCTGGGTCCATAACTAAAGTTCTATTGAAATAACAGCTACACATTCATTTACATATTGTCTATGGCTTCTTTTGTACTATAATGGCAGATTTGAGTAGTTGTGACAGAGACCATAATGGCTAAAGAGCTTAAATATTTACTATCTGACTCTTTACAGAAAAAGCTTGTAGACGCCTGCTTTAGCAGAAGCATAAGGAGCCTAAAGGCGAATAGTGGAAGAAGAAAACCTGCTGGTTCGGGTTGCCCACTCAGCCCTTTGTAATAGCCCATATTCTTGACTTTGCCTCGTCTTTTTCTACCCATTTAGATATACTGTTCTAAATCTTACTCTCTCGAGGCTTTATGTGGTTATTTGCAAAACTGCCTGATAGCTAAGTTTGCAATTCTCTTTAAGCTGTGGTTGAAATAAAAGTTTAATGTATAACTTATTATACCTTGTAAGTAACATGTTTGCAATTTAGGAGAACCCAAGCCACAGAATTGCCCCCCTGGCATACTGGTGGGACACAGATACTGGCAAATATGAGCCTTTCTTCAACCTTCATGATGCACCATATAGGCAGCCAATTCTTCTACCAGCCAAAACCAAATTTATTTGGTTGTTAGTTTTATTTTCTGTTCAATTGGTTAAATTAGTAGTGGGACATTTTCTGCTAAACTGCCCCTTGGGGGAGGGAAAAATGGCAAGAATTACCTTGCAATAATCACCAACAATTGAGAGTTGAGTCTCTGTGCCCCCTTTAGTTAATAAGGCAGCCCTGGGTAGCAATCATTAAAATGGAGATTTTTCCATGAAGGAGAAAACAGCTCCCTGTTGAATTGGAATCTGTGGGTCTTCAATGGAACTCAAGACTATGCAGTAAAGATTTAAAGAGGGGGGAAAACAAAGGATCCAAACTGCACTCTGCAAAGAAATTTTTATATTTGTTCTTTACTTTCCCCACGAATTCCTAAATTGTTATGCTTACATGTATGTTCTTACATATAGCAAGAATAAAATAGGAAGGGGCATCATTTTGAAAAATTTTCCTATTCTCTCATTCTGCTTAACTAATCTTATTTATTTATTTAAATATAAATTGGTTCCTAGTCTAATTAAAAAATAACTTGACTCAGAGAAGGGCTGGGTCTTTGAAGGCAGAATGGAATAATGGAATATTATTCTGCCTTAAAAAGGGCAATTCTGCCATCTGTGACAGCAGAGATGAACCTTAAGAACATTATGCTAAATGAAATAAGCCAGTCACAGAATGAGGCAATGAACTCTCTCCTTGATAAAATAGTTGCATGCTCTCCCAGCCATGGTATTCTACTTTAGATTCAAATTGCACAGGAAGAGCTGTTTATTCTAACTTGGTCACATGCTCTCCCTAGGCTACAACTGATGGCCAGGGTGTTCTATTGTCACTTTATTAAACAGACTTTGAAGATAGGGTTCATGTCTATTTCATCCTGGAATTCTCTGAAGTACTTGCTCTAGTGCCTTGCACATAGCACATATGCAAATATTGGTTGAATGAATAACACAATGAAACACCAGCTCTTCGGGACTTATCTTGACCTTTATCTCTGTGCCTTATTTTGTAATTATAGCCTGTGGTTGTGTTGTTTCTGTGGCAGATTTAACCTAAGCATTATGTGGCAAAACCTTTTTTAAAAAGTTAAAGTTCAGGTTCAGAAATATGTATTATTAAACTAATTTTCAGACCTTCCCTCTTTATAATAAAAAATGAACAGAGAGTGTTCAGAAGGAACAAGACTATGATTTAAACCCAGATATACATAGTGTATTAAATAAATCAACAAAAGAAATTAATACAATTCATAGTTTATCATTCTGGGCTCGCTACATACTTTCATTCAACCTAGTAAATATTCTCAGTTTTCTTGAATTATAGCAAACCACAGCCCATAGATTAAAGCTGGTCCACTGCTTTTTTCATTGGAACATGACGATGCTCTTTTCCTTACTGTTTTGTCTGTGGCTGCTTTGGTACTACAATGGCAGAGTTGAGTACTCACAATAGCAATCCTGTGGCCGGCAACATTAAAATGTTTACTATCTGGATTTTGACAGAAATGTTTGCTGATTCCTGATTTAGACTCTACAACTCTCTTTACTGGCAATGTACTCTCAACAAAAAGCTCAAGAAACTACTCTCACCCTCTTTTCTCACTCCAATAGGAGAGGATTGTGATCTGAATCAAAGACAGGTGAAGGGCACACAGAGATTACAGTGGAGCTTTTGTTGGGAGGAGAAAGGAGCCAGACTCTTTTCCTATTCATGATTTATGCTGTACTGTATCCTGCTGTCTTTGGAGATAGATTGCAGAAACAAAGTGGGACCATGATGGGTACTGGGAAAGAGTCATGCAGTTGCTGAGGGCAGATTTAGGTTTAAGTTTCCAGAGAGAAAGGTCCAAGCAGCGTGTATGCAGTTTTCATGTGGCCCAGCCCAGCTGACCCAGGCCGGCACTGGGGCAGGGCTGGGAATAAAGAGTGAGCCTAAAATCAGCATAATCACCATGTCATTTTCTAGCTCTGTTCCATTATGGGAGACGTTAAAATATTACAAAGTTTCCTTCTCTCAGTGAACAGAAATTCTCTTCATTGGTATTGTTTCGTTCTTCTAGAGCCTTCTTTGTGATGTGGGCTGAATTGTGTGTCCTCCCCCCCGCCCCACCGCCCGGCAAATTCATATGTTGAAGTACTAATCTTCAGTACCTCAGAACATGGTATCTTCCTTGAAACTAGGGTCTTTAAAGAGGTAATTAAATTAAAATGAGGTTTTTAGAGTGACCCTAATCCAATCTGTCTGACGTCCTTGTAAGAAGAGGAAACTAGGACACAGACATACACAGAGGAAAGGCCACGTGAAGATACAAGAAGAAGACCATCCATAAGTCAAGGAGAGGACCCTCAGTGAGCCCTGCTAACTCCTTGATCTTGGATTTCTAGCCTCTAAAATTGTGAGAAAATAAATTTCTATTGTTTAAGCCACCTAGTCTGTGGTACTAGCAGACTAATACATTGAATACCACGTATCAACCTTCACATATGAGTAGACAACTATCATCTCTTCTGTTCACCTGTTAAATATCTCCTCTCCTCTCACACAGTTTGGTTTACTAACTGGGTACCATCTCTGGTATATTTAATTTTTTAAATATGTATAGGTTTTCCGAATGTTTCTATTTATTGGTTCAGCAATTCTACCTCCAGGAATTTTCTGTATTAAGGAAATCATTCTACAGAAGCACAGTGCTTTATGCACAAAGATTTGCATCCCAGTGATGCATTTTATTTTCTTCAGCTTAGAAAAATGGTCTATATATATACTACTTTACTTAATTTTTTTTTTTAAGGATTTTTTAAAAATTTATTTATTTATTCATTTATGGCTGTGTTGGGTCTTCGTTTCTGTGCGAGGGCTTCCTCTAGTTGTGACAAGCGGGGGCCACTCTTCATCGCTGTGCGCGGGCCTCTCACTATCGCGGCCTCTCGTTGCGGAGCACAGGCTCCAGACGCGCAGGCTCAGCAATTGTGGCTCACGGGCCCAGTTGCTCCGCGGCATGTGGGATCTTCCCGGACCAGGGCTCGAACCCGCGTCTCTTGCATTGGCAGGCAGATTCTCAACAACTGCGCCACCAGAGAAGCCCCTACTTTACTTATTTTACAAAAAAAGATTTTAACCCAAAGTACACGTCTGGCGAAATTTTCAAAAAATACGAAAATTTGTAAGTAAAAAGTAAAAATCTCCCCTTACGTTTCCCACAAACGCACTCTCCAGAGATAACTATGGGAGTGTATCAACTTCACTTATGATTATAAACATATACTCACACATATCTTTAAACAGAAATGGGAAAACTATTGTACATAATATTAGAATTTTTTCACTTATGATAGCATGGAGAGCTTCGTATGGTAATTCAATTCCTCATCCTTCCTTTGCTCACTGCCTTCATAACTCCTGTCCAGCTTTAAAGAGTCTGGTTTTTGTCTTCCTCTTCTTCCCTAGTGCTCTAAGTGTCCTTTCTTTAGGCGCTTATAGTGCCCTGAGCACAGTTAATTACCTTGCCCAACATATATGACCATAGTTAAGAATAATGGCTCTAGAAGTCAAACTGTCAGGGTTTGAATCCTAGTGTTTTCATTTCCTATGGCTGCTATAACAAGTTATCACAAACTTGTTCTGGGGATTAGGAGGTGGACATCTTCAAGGAGCTATTATTCTACCTAGAAATACCATCTTGTTAGCGAGATGTGCCTCAGTCTTTGACAGCTATTGAAAGAGTAGAGAGATTGTCCCTACTCATAAGGTTGCTAAGAGAATTCAATGAGTTCATTCATGTGAATAGTGCCTGGAACACAGTCTATGTTCAGTAGTGTTAGCTATTATAACCATACAGTTATCTATGTGCCTTATTTTCCCTATACTAGACTGCTAGTTCCTTGAAGAAAAGAACAGTATTATATATTATGTGCTCAATAAATGTTTGTTAAACTGAATTGCTCCACCTAAAAGACTATTATTTAGCCAGTAAAAATGACAGAGAATTTGAAATGTTATGAAAAACATCATCATATTTTGTTGTCATATTAAGTGACAAATGCAAAATAAAATATGCATAGACAATCACAGCTGTTTTAAATGTGCAGAACTAAAAATTATACATAAAAATACACTGGGAGGAAATATGCCCAAATGTTAACAGTTGGTGGTCTTGGAATGGTGGAATGATGGGTAATTTTTTTATTCCTATTTTTACTTTCAGACTTTATTGAGATTTATTTATTTATTTTTTTTTTGAGATTTATTTTTAAGATGTAAAAATAATTTACATCTGATTTACACACACATGCACACGCACGCTCACACACGCACACGCACGCTCACACACACTTCTTGCTTGTTAAACATTAGAGGTGACATTATACAGAGTCAGGACTCAGGTTTTGAGTTACTACCTGGGTTACAGTTCTGGTCCATCATTTAAGAGCCCTGAGTGCATGGAGGCAAGCTGCTGTTGTGAATGTTGTTATTGCTGTAGTTGTGTTTCTGCTTCACTGCCCTCACCTGAGAGCCAAGGAGAGTGATCCTCCACCCAGAGGGCTGCAGTGGTTCCAGTGAGATAATGCATGAAAACTCCCAGCACGTCACGTGACACAACAGACCCTGAATAAATGTTAGCTACTCTTCCCAGGGTTATGATTCCTGAGAGGATGATGCTGATCCGATCACACATTTAAAGAGTAATAAAGAGACATTTGTTCAGAGGAGGGAAGCAGAGAAAACTGAGAACAAAACCAGCTTGCTGGATCTCAGGATCTATAAGACTTATTTCATTTAAACCCCTCTTGTGTAAGGATGTACCAAATCTGATACTACAAGAATGTTTTTCAAACATTCTGTTTTTAGCAACAGAAATCCCCCCACCCCCCAAATCTCATGCAGGTCCCCCAGATTTAAAACAGATCAAAACCACTGCTCTGGTAAAATGGGGGTCAGGTCATGTGTTCTGAGCTCTACGTTGCTCTTACAGAGCTGAGGCTTCTCAGAGAATAATGTGGAAAATGCTCTTCCAGCATAAACCTAACTGATTCACAAATGGTACCTTGCCAGCTTCTTCTGGGAGAGGGGACATGGTGTCCCGGGTACTCTTGTGGTGTGAGGGGTAGCAGGAGGCAGAGGGTGCATTAGGAACAGCTGCACCCAGGCTCCTGAACTAGTTGGCGGGGCATTTATGCATGTCTCAAGCCTGTTCCTTAGGAGCTGTGCCCTTATTTGAGCCAGAACTACACAAAGGCATTGTCTTCAAACACTGGGGCTCCTCTTTCTTGACGGGCCCTTGTTTACCCATTCATCAGCAGGTGGTGGCTGGAACATTCCCCTTTGATTTTGTGGCTCAGGAGCAGCGGGCTAAAACCTAAGCTGAATAAACATCATATCATTTGGCACTGGCAGCATTCCTGGTAGCCCGGGTCAGGCGAGGTTTAAGGAGGATTAGGTTTAGATTAGAAAAGGGGCTGAGTTATTTTTTTCCCCTGTGGTCTCTCTTAAGTGCCTTAGGGTTTTGTAAGAGGAAAGTGGGCTGAGAGCCTGGGCTCATTTGCTCCAGAAATAAAAGTGGTGAGCTCGGTGTTCTTTTCTGGAAGACAGGGGTATGTTCTTCTCCCGAATATGGTTTCTCCCATGAGGGTCAAGAGCTCTCCGAATTTGCTCAGAGCTCTAGACCTTTTCTCTAGAAACCTGTGGGCCTTTGTGCGCGCGCGCCCACGTGGACGCACACACGGGCACGCCCACACCGGTGCGTGGACGCACACACGGGCACGCTCACACCGGTGCGCGCACGCGCGCGCACACACAATTTGACTTCTTCCCGGGGATTCCTGAAACACTCAGGCTAGAGGAATTTTAAGAGCCTACACAACTCACTGATGGGAGAGACCTCACTCTTCTCCAAGGTGAGCCTTGAGGGGTGGGGTGTTGTCCCGCCTGGTTGTCCTCCCCAGAGTGGCTCCTCGGTGACCACTGGCCGTGCGGCATGGCGAGCCCTTGCTGTCACAACGCCAGGTTTCCTTGGCAGTCCGGCCTTGGAGAGGCCGGCCAGGGGCTCTGGCACTTGCTCTTGTTTATAGCACAGAGGCTTGCTCCACTCCCTGGCGACGGCTTGCAAACCCACACTAGTGACACACAGGTTAGTGGGTAGTGGGGGAGGGGAGCAGTACCGCGGCGAACACCTTTTGAAGGCACACCTTCTCCTTAGGTCCCCGGGAAGATTGTCCTTTCACCCCGGCGTCTGCCAGCTCCGGCTTTGCTTCTGGGGCAATTGTGGTTGGCTCTGCCCTCCAGGGAAAGAAACTGCAGACTGAATTTTTCCTCTTTGTTCTTCTCTTTCTCAGTGGCGTCCTCCCCACCACCAGCATTTTTTTTTTTTAAGGGTGAGACTAACATGTTTTTTTCTCAAATAAATGGATGCCCCACTTACAGTTAAACACCAGAGTGCCCAGGCTGCCGTTTACTTGTTGTGTAACAGGAAGCAAGTCTCTTAACCTCTCTGAGCCTCAGTTTTAACCAGGGATTAAAACAATACCTGCGGTATGGGGCAGTCATGAAAAATCAACATGGGACAAGTTATTAGCAATTCTCTCACTCTAAGTGAATATTTGGGAATGGCTTTCCCTTAATGTTATAAGCAGATTCTTATCCTCCAATGGAACATGATTTTCTCTCTAGAAACAACCTTCTAGAGCCTGAAACGCAAGCCTAGGTTTTCTCTAATTTCGCACAGGGAATTTCCATTTGCCACTTCTAGGATGAGCAACTACTCAGGTGGCATCATTTTAGGGGCTGCTGAAGATTCGAATCCCAAATAGTACTCTTAGCGTGAAGGTAAGGGAACTTAGTGGTCCAACCTAGTCTACTGTGTAATAAATATATTTTAAAACATTCAAACTCTGCTTTTCATTTTTACACCACTGTCATGTAAGTGGAGAAGACCATTCTGGTTTCTATAAGAGTTAACATTTGAGCACTTTCCATGTCCTAGTAGATGTCCTAAGCACTTTAACTAGTTTAATCCTTGCCATAACACTCCAAATAGGTCCTATTATTATCATTTTATAAATGGAAACAGAGGCTCAGAGAGGTTAAGTAAATGGTCCAGGGTCACAGAGCTTGTAAGTATCAGAACTGGTGGTAAATCTTCAGCCTCCTGCTGCTTTGATCTCTCCAAATTTTTATGAGAATGTGTTGCCTCGCCTTACACTCCCTAAAATAATAATTTTCAGTTGAGAAGTTCATCCTTGCTCTCTTTGATAGGCCTGACAGTCTCCGCCTAGCAAAAATCTCAGATGGCTTAACGCTGACCAGAGCTTCAGATTTATTAACGCAGCCTTCACATTGTTTGTAAAGCTGCTGGATAATTTATTTTTTAACCTCCATGCTGAAGAAAATTATGTAAGTGCACACATGCTTCAGTGCTTATCAGTAAGGGGGGAAGAAGTAATAGTGTTTGTTTATATCATCCAAAATGTTTGCTACTAAACATAAGAAATAGTTGTGAAAGCCATACACAGACTCAGGTGGTGGAGCTTATAGAATTTACAGCATGATCGCCAGCTTATCCTCTCATTTTTCTTGAGCAAGTTTTGGATATGAACTAAACTTCTTTATGTGATTTTTTTTCTGATTATAAAAGTGATATATGTCCCTTGTAGGAAATTCAGAAAATATGGAAGAGTATAAAGAAGCCAGTAAAATAGGGCTAAATTTCTTAGTGTGTGATCTGGGCCCAGAACCAAAGCTCTTTTGGGTTTAGTGAATACCTGTGCAGTTATTTTTGTGAAGAACTACAGAGAAAAGCCCTTTGATTCTAGGGCAATTTTAAGGTATTTTACCATAAGTCATTTTAAAGCAATCAAGTGAGAAAAAAGAAAATTTTCTCTGCTTCTCATTGTTACAGATGAGTCTGTAGAGAATTGTTGAATGGGGGGAAAAGTAAGCTTATCACATCCCCAAATGCTGTGTATAATATGGCAGACTGGATTTTTGCTTTCTTTAAACATCCAAAATGATCTGGAATCTTGAGTTTCCAAAGCTGTGAGTTAAAAATATTTAACTAGAAATGTGATTTCCTGCTCTCCATTTCTCCCCATTTTCCTTCCTATTTATAAAAGATTAAAACACTATACTTTAAAAAAGAAAATTCACGAAAATCAAGTTTTCCATATTTGCAGTACTTAATGTTTACATCTCACCTGAATATGAGTCAAAGAATGAGTTACCCCCACATATATTTCTCTCTCACTATACTGGCCGTCAAATATTTTAAAATATTTAAAAGTTATTTTTATGCACTGCCTGCACGTAAACACATAATAGAAAAAGATCAGGCCATTTACTTATCCATGTTCTCAGATCAACTATCCTGAACTGATACTGTGTGTTCAGAATGTCTCCAGTGGTATATAAAAAATTAGGTAGATTGGAACCTTATTTTCTTCTTTGGTAGAGAGGAGTTGATTTCATTCTAAACAGCATCGCTTCCCATGTTGTCTATAGGCCTGGGTCCTGTAAAGCAATTAGTGTTTTCAAATTTACAGTACACAATTTCAGAGGCATTACTTGCTTGTGTAATCGCTTACTTATGTAATATTTATTTACTTATCACTTCACTTCATCTGAGAGCCTCAATGTGATTTGTAAATATTAACATATTGTAATTATGTTTCATCACAAGGAAAATATGATGTACAGTCATTAGTAGTTTTATACCATTATTAGCTTTGTAGTTGACCTAGAAAGCTGACATTTAGATTTGTGGTTGTGGCTTCTCTCTAACTTATAGTAAATCGTTCTTCTCTTTGTGTCAGTGATTTGCTACCATGTATTGAAAGAAGTCGGGATGATGCCACATTCCCAAGGGATACCAGAAGAACTCAATGTAAGTTTACTCTTTCTACTATAAGATTTTCAGTGTTTTGCCCTTAAGATGTTAGGAACATCTTTAACTAAGCACATGAGATTTAGGGTCTTCTAAATAACTGATATCACACTTCCTAGAGTGACCTTTGAAAACCAGCCAAACAAACAACCAAAAAGCTTAGTATTATCAGCACCGCATTCACCAGGATGAAAAACAATAAACGAGCAAACCAACGTTACTATGACACCTAGTTAGTCTGTCTGGGCTTGTGACCCTTCCCCTTTGCCTTTCCCTCTGAACCCTCTGAACGTTTTGCCCTTTTTCTTCCGAACTTCTTAGGATGGTGGAGCCCCATGTTGTGAATTATGATTTATAATCTCTTGTCTTGCGTTTATGACATTCTGCTTCTTTCCAACATGATTTATTGCTGACCTTGTTTTTAACATTTGGACATAATGCTTTTATATTTCAAAGCTGAACATTGATCTTTGTGTGTTATGTTTGGTTAATCTTGAGCAATGGATCTGGAGAACCACAGATGAGAAGCAGTAACAAAAAAAAAAAAAGGTCCCAGAAATGCAGTAGTAGCTGCTATGGTTCAACAGCAGGGATGTGAAAGCTGCAATGCACACAGCCACTCAGAGTAGGAACTTGTTTGGACTGTAAATCTGAGTAACTCCCTGACCCAGTAATACTTTCCAGGGCCTCTGAGTCTAGGATAAGGATCATCTTTGACTTTATAGTGACTAACAATGTCTGCTTTTCCAAAAGAATGACGAAGGATGGAAGGGGAAGGCACTATTATCTACTTTTAATTATACATTTTTCCTAGCAATATGCTAATTTAATAAACAAATACCTGAATATAGCTCAACATGTCAATAATATTAGTCATGTGCATGTTAGCATGTTTAAATGTTGATAACTGTATCATTCTAGCCATTTGGGTTTGCAAACTTATAATACAGATGTGCCCCCATGAGGACATACTGAGATGGTCTTCTCAAATTTTTCAATTTTACACTTAAATTAATATTAAAAGAAGTAATTACATTATAAAATTAGTTTCCCAAAAGTCTTCTGAGTCCAGGTTCTTACTGTCCTGGAAGGTGGCAATTATTGGTCTTGGATCTTAGACACTGTAATTTTCATTAAGGCTAATTCTTTTAATTGCTTGGTGATCCATCCTTACACTGAATAACCCACTTTCTAGGATACCTTCTTTATAAGTAATGGAAGTTCCTATTGAAGCAATCTAAGACTGGCATTTTATAAATTATTATTATTCTTGGGCAGTCCTCAGTAGAAGTAAAGTGACCGTTTTTCTTCCTTTGTTCCTTCCTTCCTGATTTACACTCTAGTTAAAAGGAAATATTTGAATCCTGTACAGAAACCATGTGGCTAGCAAGTCAGTATTCTGTTACCAAAGCTTATGTCTTATCTTTACCTGGTTGGAGATCCACCAAACTCTACCAGATAAGGGCCTCTGAAGAATATCTTTTGGAAAAAGCACAAGCATTAGATTTAGATGCATCCCTATCAAAATATGTCTCTGCCATGTAACTTACCATGTGACCTTGGACAAGTTAACACATGTGTAAAAGGAAGAAAACAATAGCAAACTCGTAGAAGGATTAAATTAGATAAAAGTATAAGTTAAGTACCTAAAATTATGCTTTCTACTTGCTAGACATAGACCTGAGGTAGTGAACTAATCTGTAAAATGTTCTTAAAACTCTCATTAAATCTCCTTTCTCATAATTCTCTGCAGAAGCTTATGAAAAACAGTAAGCTTTTCCTTATGTAAGAATAATCCCACCTTTCAAAAAGAAAATTGCCACTTTCTCTGTACCAACAGTTATTCCTTATTCATCTTACTTGTACAATCAGAGAAGTATACAATGATTGAAACAGATGAAGAGAAATCAAGAGCTGTCCTTACTCAGGTTGGCCACAGTTGACAATGAAATTTCAAAGAGGAATAATATTGTAAGCAGAATGAATTAGAAGATTGAACTGCAAAAGATCTAGAAAGATAAGAAGCCATATAGATACAGCATCTGAAAAATGTAAGATGAAATTCAAGCAAGGTGTTCTAATGTATTGGAAAATGGAAGGGGTTGCTGGACCAACCCCTTGAATCACTTAACCTTAGAAGTAATTATGAAGGAAAAATCCATTCGAAGAAGATAAGTTCAAAAGAGGCACTGAAAAAAATGTGATTAATCCTATCAAAAACAGTTGGTAGGGGGGATCAGAATAATAATAAGACTTAACCATTTCACGAAGACCTTTTGTGCATGCCATCTCTGTTTCTCAGAGCAGCCTTGGAAGAGGGGAACCTCACTTATTATTTTACAGATGTGGAACTGAAGCTCAGGCACAAGCAAGTGACTTGCCCAAAGTCATATAGGTAGTACAGGATTCAAAGTCCACTATAATCTGCTCTGAGGGAAAATCTGATGTGTTTGTTTCACTAAGGACTAATGATTTGATTAACTCTATTTCTGATAGAAGACAAACTATTTTTCTGCCTTGAATATGTTAACCTGAATAATTTAGGAAAATAGTTAGAAGCCTTAATTATAGACATTATCTTTCAGGTTCTCTTCATCCTCTAAATGTTTATGTAAATATACTAAGTTATATATATATATATATATATATCCCGAAAGAGACTTCAGACAAACACAACTGTATTAATACAAACTAAGACTTAAGCCCAAACCCATATTGGATTTCCTATCCTGGTGACCTCAGCTAAGCTATGTCTTCACCTCTGGGTGAATAAGGCTTAGTATAAAGGCAGACCGAAGATAAGAGGCTTGATTGCACTCCAAATCACACTGGACATTTGTTGGTCATCTTGCAGAAAATTAAAAAATAAAATTAACTGAAGTGTAATAACACGTATATGGTAAAATACACAAACCTTAAGTGTACTTCTTGAAGTTTTACATTTGTATACACCCATGTAAATTACTACCATCAAGACATGGAACATTTCTGGCGCCTGCAGGCCTTTTTAGAGTATCTGTAAAAATGAACTCTCCTTCTCTAAACTATCAATGGGTAGAAAGATGGCCTTTGTCTACAGACTTAATTGAGCAGGTAATTATTTTAAAACTGCAGGGAGTCCTCAGATATTCAGAGGGATGCCTAAGCTGACTGTGGGGGTGCATCAGGCGTTTACTGGATCTTGATGTTTCCGGCTGTTGCTCTGTGATGTTTCACCTTTCCGTGTCTCTCGTAACTGGTTTCCTTCTGAGGAGCCAGTCACTCCTTCCATGTGGTTTGGACATTTCTTTCCTTTTTTTTGGCCGAGCTGTGGGGCTTGTGGGATCTTAGTTCCCCCAATCAGGGATCGAAGCCGGACCCTCAGCAGTGAAAGTAGTCCTAACCATTGGACCGCCAGGGAATTCCCTTTCCACGTGGTTTGAATCAGACTAATCCTACCCCTGGAGCTCCCGGGTTGGATGAGGGGAAGTAGGCTTAAGCCAATGAGTACACTGCATTCCCCTACCCACAGTGATAGGCTGAGGGATCGGCACGTGATTCACTCGCGCCAGTGCAATGCAGTGAGACTGCTGAGACTTCTGGGGTTGAGGCAGGCTCACCCTTTCAGTTGGTGTTGAATGCTGAAACATGTGAAAAGTTAGTACAGTAATCTTGCAACAATGAGCAAAAGATACATGAGAGAGAGTCAGTACTAGGGAGAATGGAGCCGACGGACTTAAAGAAGGAAAGCTGATCTGCAAGCAGGGCAGAGTTCCCATATCCAACCATACCAGAAATAAGTTCTAGTCCTGGGCTTTTATTATAAGACTCAACAGATTCTCTTGCATAAACCAGTTTGAATTGGGTTTTCTGTCACTTGCAGTCAAAATGACCTAATACGTGTCTGTTAGGGCTGAATTATTCTCTATAAGAGAATGAGGGGATTTTTTTTCTTCTTTTAAATGAGAGTGTGCACACAGGGAGGGAGGAATGAAGAGAGGGAGGTGGAGTGCCAATTGTTGCAGAAAAGGATGGAAGACGTTTTTAAAAAGCAAGGATGACGAATATCATATGCATGTTTTTGCAATCTTCGTAAAGTAACTTTCATCTTTTCAAAACTCTAGTAAAGTTGGCTACATACAAGAATGCCTTGTGTGGACTGTATGTGTGTGAGAGAGAGGGAGGGAGGAAGGAAGAAAGACTGGGTTCTACATTGTATCGACATGGTACGAAATAAGGAAAACAGGAGGTGATGAAAAGATCAATTCCAAACTCGACAAATTCAACAGAATAGGAACTTGGAGTCAGAGCTGACACTGAGAACATAAGCCCTCCAGAAATTCGTAGAATTGTTGAGGAATGTCTTGGACTTTCCACATGGGATAAAGAGTTGAGCCTATCTCCCCTGGATCTTAAGGGGTAAGATGACACCAACTAATTATGGCTTACATTATTCCTAAGTCTATTTGTTTGACAATAACACTACTTACTAGTAATAATTTTCTTAACTAATTCTAACTTTGGATCAATTAAACAAATCCAAAAGGCTAACATATAAAATTCTGTGCAGAGAGAAAAACAGATAATGGGAAGACATTTTTCAAAAATTTCTTGAAGTAAGGAATTTTAAAATCAACAAACTATTCACTGCTTTGCAAAGTCAGTTTCCCCAACCCCAAATGTACCCAAAGGGAAACAATATGCAGGCACTTCCCAGTGTTTAATGTAGCTGCCTGTGCATAATGCTAGCCCCAAATGAATTTAACTCACTTGCAGTCCCCTGAAGTTACTAGTTAGCCTCAAATAAGATATTTACCACTTATTGAGTAATAATAACTTACCACCCCACCCTTCCCTGGAGCTTCTTCTGTTCAGTGAACATTCATTAAATTGTAACTGTATTTGATTTTCAGCAAGTGTAGAGTAGTATAAGTAGTATAAAGTAGGCAGTATCTACACCCTCAGAAATTTCATGTGGAAATCATACATATATATGATTAACACATCCTCCACTGGCTAATTACAACTGCAAGAAAGTGATAGTATGTCGTATAAGGTAAGGAAAAGGAAAGGCCAGATATTGCATGTTGGTTCTCCAGGAAATGGACTCTGAGGTGGAAATTAGTATGCAAATTGTTTATTAGGGAGTGCTTTAAGGATCAAAACTTGTAGAAGGAAGGGAACAGGAAGGAAGCGGGATTAGGAAAGGAAATCATTAGTGTTGTAATGTTGTCTAAAGCAAGGTCTAGGGGACCCCACAGGGAGCACTGAAGCCGGGATGGCTTTTCAGAGTTGTTCTTATTTGAGAGGAGGAAGCATGGACCAATC
The DNA here is from genome assembly GCF_965194825.1 of Balaenoptera physalus. Taxonomy (NCBI): domain Eukaryota; kingdom Metazoa; phylum Chordata; class Mammalia; order Artiodactyla; family Balaenopteridae; genus Balaenoptera; species Balaenoptera physalus. The sequence goes on from NC_138886.1 coordinate 47,316,528, forward strand.
ATTGGATGCTGGCTGCCCCAGGAAGGGATGTGACATTGGGTGGAACAGCCCTGAGGACCGTCAGTTGACATCCTTCCCAGAAACAGCTAGACCAATAAATCCTTCAGTCCTAGAAGGGGGATCTGTGGCATGACACACAGCATCCATACCACCAGCAATTATTTAAGGTTTTGAAATTCAATTAATCTAGTTATGCTCTAGACATATTAAACCCCCAGGGCTTTTGGGGGGTCAGAGTGACTCTCCTGGACAGATTCTCCTTGAGCACTAAGCTTCTTCATTCTTAGCCACCTTATTAATCCATCTAATAAGAACATTTTCCCAGAGGGGGGAACATGTTAGCCACAAGATAACCTTGCTTGGGATAAGAAAGAAATTACTGACATTAGAGCAAAGTGGTTTGGAGTTGATTCTGGAGTCAGACAGAGTGATAGTCCTGTCACTGGAGTGGTCTAAAAGCTTTGCATACTGTTAACTTACTTAGTTCTTTGTGTGTATGGGGGCACCAAATGGTTGATAATGTCTGTCACGGGAAGGCAGCTGAGATGCTGCTCAGTTCCTACTATTTGCAACTTAAACATGTGCTGTCAATGAAGAGAGAAAGTAACCAAGCTTGTGAAGATGCCCTGAGTTCAGTGCTGTTAGCTACCAGCTGTGACTTCATATTTTCAAGTGCATTATTAATGTTTGGTTGACTATCTGCAGACACGCAAGAAACATGGAAATAACTGCTGCATCTACTGATTTCACGGACGTGGCTGGAATGTGTCCCATTTCCGGATAATGGGAATGGGCTGCCTGCATTACTGCTCAATTAATTAATTAACATAATGGTCCCATTATGTATTATAATGGTCACATTATAAAGGCCAGCACCTCACAGATGATTGGCTTTGTGTAGCAGAAGCGAGTGAAAATAATACAGGAGAGACAGTTGTGGCTAGGCCCTGTGCTAATTCAATTCATAATCACTTAAAAAATAAGAAACATCAAATGCTCTTAATCAGAGATTTTCTCTTCATTAGAGAAATATGCCTTGCCATATTTTTGTCTAAGAACCACTGTGGAGTTACAGGGAGTTTAGGGACAGCTCTGAGCAAAGTTAATCATAGCCTGCTTATTTGATTATAGTATGCTTTCTGTTTGCTTGTCACGTGAGTAGAGAGAGCGTCAACTGCCTGACACAAAAGGACTGGATGTGCCAGAGAATTATGTATTGTGTTATTTGTTAAACTTTAGAAATGAGACCAAGGCTTAATGCGGAAAACCTCTAATCAGCATTGGATTGTTCAGACTCAAAGCTGTGTTTATAATAATAGCAGATAGTAGGATGGAGGTATCTTCCATTTGCAAGTTACATAGAAACATTGTAATTGAAAGCTCATTAAAATTTTCCCAGATAGAGTTAAAAATTAATAATAACTTGATGACTTTACTGAAAAAAGAGGAAAAACTATTTGTTAAACTTTTTGAGTTGCTAGAAGCATCTCTGTCCCCAATGAACATTGGGTGGGTAGCAACACAAAGTAACTCACCCTAATTTATTACATTCTTCATACTAATAGATAAATAACATCTAAGAAAAAAACAAGATTATTTTAGCTACCACACTAATAATTGTAATATGCCAAGGTAAGGTGAAAAAACACTTCTTTTGTCCCGCAAATGTTGATAACATTCAGATGTTATCAAAATCTGAATAGAGTACACAGGAATTTTTGCATTTTATTATAGTAAAGGGTACTAAAGTAAAGTGTTGGTTTTAGAATAGTACCTAAAAACTTTAAGGACATCTCGCTTTGTTTTCCCCTGTTCATAAGCTTTCTAGCCACTTTTTTTGATTAGCGTGTGGAAGAGGGGGTATCTTTTATATTATTTATTTTTTTTAGCAGATAATTTTTTAAATAGACTTAGTGTTTTTGAGCAGTTTTAGGTTCACAGAAAAATTGAGCACAGAAAAATTGAGAGGAAGGTACAGAGATTTTCCATATACCCTCTGCCCCCATACACGCACAGCCCCCCTCATTATCAGCATCACCCTCCAGAGTGGTACATTTGTAATATCTGATGAATCCACATTGACATGTCATTATCCTAGAGTTCAGAGTTTACATTAGGGTTCACTCTTGGTGTTGTACATTCTGTGGGTTTGGACAAATGTATAATGACATGTATCCACCACTATAGTATCATACAGAATAGTTTCACTGCCCTAAAAATCCTCTGTACTCTGCCTATTAGATAATTATTTTTAATAACATAATTATAATAACAGCAAGCTCTGAAGACAGCTCTTAAAAATCATCAGCCTGAAGAAATTCTATCCAGCTCACAAGATTTGGATGACTGTGGCCTATATTTACCATTGTATTCCGTTTTCTGAGCTATCAGCATCTCTGATTGTAGTTCACCATACACAGGCCAAAAACATCCACCTGAAACAAATATATCCGAGCTCACCCACTGAGGCAGTGGGGTGAAGTTGATTTCCAAGATGACTGTAAAGGGTGACAAGGAGACACATTTTCATTTATACTATTCAAATATGCAGGCAGGAACCCCTTTTTTGCCCTGCTTTGGTCTATGGCTTAATTCTTCTGTCTAATCTTTACTTCCCTTTTAAGTTACATCTTATTTGATTAAGTGAAACAGAAAGTAAATTAGGAAAAGCCCAAAATACTTTGACAAATTTAGGTCATTGAAAAGGCCTAAGGATTTTTTTCTTCTTATTAAGGGGTTGAGTTCATTCATTTGTTTGCTCATTTGTTCAGTCATTCAACAAGCATACATTGAAAGTCGTGTATTCCAAGCCCCGTAAGGCCCTAGGGGTACAACGATGAGAACATAGTCTTTGAGAAATGGAGGGAAATCCCTATCTTCTCTCCTCCCCGTCCCATTTCCTTTATTTCCCCTGGTTGCCCAATACACACATACTTGGGAATAGGCCTGTGGATCTAGTTACCTCCTCAGGCTCCACTCGACATCATTTTAATAGAATCATTTTACGGCAGGGAGCAGCAATTATTTAGGATTTTTTTTCTTTTTAGTGTTTTTGAAAAATCAAATATTCCTTTGCTAGCAGATCTTTCTGGATTTTATGTTACCACACAGTCAGTTGCAGTGAATTCTTAAATGAAGGACCAGTTTTCTTTGCATCATCAGGGCAGTAGGAGATGTGCCAGTCCTGTTAATCACTTAGTGATTAGTATGTGGGTAAAACACATCACGGTTGAGAGCAATGTCACATAGAGTACGAATTGGGGAGTCACAAGGACCTGGATTTGAATCCAGGCTCCATCACTTAGGAGCTCTGTGATCCTGGGCAGGCTATTTACCTTTTCTGAACCTTGGTTTCCTACTTTGTAAAAATGAGTGATACTGCCTGCCTCGCATATGGTGAGAGTTAAATGTGGGTCTACTTCAAGTTGCCCCAGGTCTTGCCAGCCGGAGGACATGAAACTGATCGTCTTAGGGATCATGTATGAGTTTGCTTGGTCTGCCGTAACAAAATACCACAGACTGGGTAGCTTAAACAGTGGAAATTTATTTTCTCAAAGTTCTGGAAGCTGGAAATCCAAGATCAATGTGCTGGCAAGGTTGATTTCCTCAGGGCCTCTCTCCTTGGCTTGTGGATGGCCATCTTCTTGCTGCCTCTTCATGTGGTTGCCCCTTTGTGCAAGTGCACCCCTGGCGTCTCTTCCTTTTCTTGTAAGGTCACCAGTCATGTTGGATTAAGTTCCACCCTAACAGATTCATTTTAACTTAATCATCTCTTTTAAAGGCCTTAGCTCCAAATGTTGAGGTCCTGGGAGTTGGACTTCAACATACAAATTTACGGGGTTACAGTTCAGCCCATAAGAGATAGTAACTTGGATTTTCCTGTGTTGCATTTATCTACGTAATGCTGGAGTGTAGCTCAATATAAATCCCAGAAGGTACCTTATAGGTGTTCATGGCTTTCCAGTTCTTCCACTCTTGCTCTGCCCAGGAAGCCACTTTGAGGAACCTCTCCACCACCGCTCCTGCCTGAGCCCTCAGTGAGGACAAGATGTCTGCCCCAAGGTGCCCTGCCTGGTGCTGAGGATGCCCGGGCAGCACAGCCAGGCCCTAACTGTGGGGAGAACACCACTCACCCTGCTCTGCATCACGGCCTGTCACCAGGCCTGCAGCAAGGTTGCTTATACCTCTGTGTCTCAGCTTCCCTTGTGAAAACAGCTGTTTCATCATCTGTCTGCAGCCTCTTGCGCAAGAGGCTTCAGACAGTATGGAATCAAATGCCATGCTCTGTTCCCTTCCCTAGTCTCTCAACATCAGGCACCAAGTCACGCCACCCCTCCCACTCCAGGTTCAGCCAAAAACCTCATTGACGTTGGCTTCTGGCGACCCTCCCTACCAGGTTGTTCACCGGCTCAGACAACTCTGAATCCCATTTCCAGTTTAGGGCACAGGACTGCTTTACATGTAAACTCTTGCACTTTCCCAACATGTTTATTCAGCAAGTGGCTTAAAGGGGGCTAATGCCATTAGTTTCTGATTCTGCTGTCTTTGCCATTGGCATCCTATAGTGATTAAGAAGGTGGGCTCTGCAGTCAGATTGCCTGGACTTCAAATCCTCTTCTGTGACCTTGGGCTGGAAACTTATCTTCCTTAAGCCTCGGTTTTCCTATCTGTAAAATAGGTATAGTAACAGTTCTTACTTCATAGGATTATAGTAAGAACTAAATTGGTAAGACATGTAAAGAATTCATCCCCATGCCTCGAACACTATGATTCTTATCATTGTCATCTAATATTCTCTGAATACTAATTCTTCTAGGTATTGCTTTTAGGTATTATGACATTTCATTCTCCAACAATCCCATGAGAGAAGTCCCCTTCTGATCGTGATTTTACAGATGAGGAAACAGTTGTCAGTAGCCCGAGGTGGCACAGTTAATAAGGATTCAGTCCAGTTCATTCGGACTCTTCACAGACTCAGCTCTAAGCACTGTGCTCAGTAAGTGATATTTATTATTACTGTAGTCATGATCAGTTAGTCAACAGATTTTATATAGATGCTAAATGCACTTCAGTAGGTGGAGTGAGAAATACAAAATTTTAGTATTTTCTTTCAAGGATCTATAATCTCATTGGGAAGACTGGAACTATGTATGTAAAAGCAGAACTGAAATAACAAGGTGCTGTGTGTAGATAAATAGTGGGGATAATATACATTATGAGTCTCAAAGAGGGAGAGGGAGAGTTTGTGGCCGACCAGTGTGGTCAAGGAAGGCTTCATGGAGAAGCTGGAACTATGAGCTTGGTAACTGTTTGATGATTGAATAACTTAGGAAGACGTTGAGAAATAAGTGGGACTGGGAGAAATTAAGAGGAGGAGGAAGGAAAAGCATTTCAGAAGATTAAGGTGAGTGAGTAAACTGCTAAATTGGAGGAAATACCAATATTGTTTAGATTAGTAACTTAGAGTGACCCTGAATACGTGTATCCCCAGATACATTCAAAGTGAAACAACTTTTGTAAAGCTACCAAAACCTCTTTAACTTCAGGGCATATTTAGAAAATGGTAAGATATTGATGACACATTGGGGTAAATGAATGAGGCTTCTAGAAAATGGAACCAGCAGTCACAGGCTAGGCCAAGCTCTAGCCGCCAGGCCTCACCAGCTGCCCGAGGGCTGAAGGGAATCAGTATCTTGGTTCTAGGCCCCATTCTAAACAGCTTAAAAAATAGTTGGAGAGAATAGAAATGTACCAGTATTTCTTAGTGTGTTTTTACATAATTACCAGCTGATAGTGTCTAAAACGATAAGCTACACGTTACCAAAGCAAACAGAGAAATGTGCAATTAATTTTACATTAACCTAATGGTGAAGCTAGTCCAAAAGTTTCAAAATGAGACAGGAGAAAGGAAGCCAGCCATGATGGATGAAAACAAATTAAGACCTAGTGGTTTCTGGGTTTAAACACTCCACCAGCAAAAGTCAAACAATAAAAATGACAGTTAAAAAGCACATTTTTATTAGGTGATGTCTGACCACACAGAATGCTGGGAACTGGGTTTTATTTATTTAGTCCACCCGAAACAGCAGGATAACACATGCATGGTTGCACATTTTGGGTGGTGGCACATCAGTTCCTGCCTCCAAGGCTAGTTGAAAGAGAACATTCTGTGCATTTTGCATGATTAGTAAATTGGAGTGGACACCAGGACACGTAAGTATCACTCTTAGACCCAGGCAAGAGGGGCCCTGACCTGGGACACATAATTTAGACGGTTCTGCACTGGCTTCCCACATGAGGCATCCCTGCTTATGGGGCGAGGAATCCATGGGGCCAAAGGGCTGTGCCCATCTGGAATCCAGCAGTCCCCTCCCCACCTTGACCAATGGCTTCCTGCCACTTTTGAGGGCTTCTGCAGACCTCATCCCCAAGTCTGTCCTTGGGGGAGTAAATGGCACCACTGGTGGGAAAACCCCTGGCCATAGGGTAACCAAGGACCAGCTGGGCAGTTGGGTTGTCCACACTGTTGGCATAAAGCCCCTCAGAGTTGAGGACAGGGCCAGGGTGGGTGGGAGAATTGGGCAAGTGTCAGGGCCCAGCTCTCCCTATGCCACTGTATTCCAACGAGGAGGTTTGGGGAGTCTGAAAATTCTAAATTCCAGCCTGGCCCTCTAGGTCATTATAAAGGTACATTTGTCAAGGTATGCCATTTATCTGATTGTCCACTTGACTTATAACTTTTAAATACTTTGACGTAAGGTATGTGGATCTCCTTTGTATTCTTACCGTGGGCCCACAAATGTTTGTGGTGGACCCAGCACACACAAGAGTCTGACAGAAAGCACAACAGGACAAGGACATAGAAATTCTGAGTCCCATCTCCTCTTAATCCAGGGCTAGGAAGTCCGTGGCATAAATTTGGCCTGTGGGTGCCGTGTGTACCACCAACTCCATGTCTTTCTGTTCTCTTTCTTTTTTTTTTTACTTTCTTCCTTGTGATCCGATGTGTCCCTTGCACAGACTGGAAGATCAGCCAGTGTCCACCTTGGGCACCGCATAGGTGATCACCAACAGGTACACGAAGATAAAACACAGTCACTCAGAATTACAAAAATGTGAATTACTTACCCAGCAACACATCCCCCCATGGGCATAAATGCCTAGCTCTGCGTCACATTCAAAACCAGCCCATGCATTGTTCTAGTTCTCTTTTCCTAAAGCTGGCCATTCCTAGCCTTTTGGAGTAGTTTGCTTAATGTTTTATTTTAAAGGATTATCAATGCTTTTGTTTGCTTTCAGATCATATCTGCTACCTCAGTCCGTATTACTATCTCCTTTAAATAGAAATTAAGCCAGAATCAGTGTTAAAAGTTCTTCACCTTAACATAGCTTTCATTGTAGAGTGTCTGGAAGAAATTCCCATTCCTATCCTTCTTATATTAATGCGTTTTTGTAGCTTAAGTTAGAAATGAAGGTAAATCACTCAAAGTAGACTTTGAGTGTAGTTTGTACCAGAGGTGTTAATTATTGATTTCATTAACCTTTAGACTCTAGGATTCAGGAATTTACACAAACTTAAAGGAGAAAATATTCTAGTTGCCTTCATCTGCCTAATAAGTATAAAAATTTTCTTGACAGGCTGACTTTGGGCATGCTTAACAAGGAGGTATTGAACATCAAAGTCAGGTGATATTGTCTGATTTTCTCTTTTTCTAAAGAGAAAGAAAAGAGATGGCCTTGAGGAAAGGTCTAGAGATCTGAATACAGAAAATGAGTTTGAATCCCAGCAGTGCCTCTCATTAGCTGTGCAACTTTGAGTAGGTTACTTACTGTCTCTGAATCTTAGTTTCCTCAATTGCAAAGCAAAAGTAGCATCTATGGGTGGGATTGCTGGTTGTCTCAAAAGAGACTATGTATGATAAAATTTTTTGTAAACTAAAAATCACTGTAAAAATATTAGTTATTATTAAATGCCCGTTACAAGACTGTTTTCCTTCAAATCTCTGTAAGAAGAGGATAGGGAAGAAGTTTCAGAAAAAATAGAGAAAAATAAATGGGAAAAATGATGCAGACTAAACCAGAAACCACTTTAAGTATTTAATTTCTACCTGTTAGACTCTGTTTGCAGTGGGTGCTGAATAAATAGTATTGACCATAAACAAAACTGAATTTTTTATTTTTTTATTGAAGTATAGTTGATTTACAATGTTATGTTAGTTTCTGGTGTACAGCAAAGTGATTCATATATATATGTATTCTTTTCCATATTCTTTTCCATTATGGTTTATTACAAGATATTGAATATAGTTCCTTGTGGTATACAGTAGGCCCTTGTTGTTTATCTGTTTTATATATAGTAGTTTGTATCTGCTAACCCCAAACGCCTAATTTATCCCTCCCCCACCCCTTTCCTCTTTGGTAACCATAAGCTTGTTTTCTATGTCTGTGAATCTGTTTCTGTTTTGTAAATAAGTTCATTTGTATCATATTTTAGATTCCACATGTAACTGATATCATATGGTTTTTGTCCTTGTCTGATTTACTTCACTTGGTATGATAATCCATCCATGTTGCCGCAAATGGCATTATTTCATTCTTTTTTTATGGCTGAGTAATATTCCATTGTATATATGTACCACATCTTCTTTATCCATTCCTCTGTCAATGGACATTTAGGTTGCTTCCATGTCCTGGCTATTGTAAATAGTGCTGCAGTGAACACTGGGGTGCCTGTATCTTTTCGATTATGGTTTTCTCCCGATATATGCCCAGGAGTGGGATTGCTGGATAAAACTGAATTCTTCATGAAATTTCCCTCAAGGGTAAGATGAAATTAAATAAAAACATTGATTTTATTTGTAGGACGCAGAAATTTGGTCATCATTTCTAGAGAAATGAAAATGCCAACTTCCCTTAAAATGGTTCTATATCCTATTAAATGAGCAAACAAAAACCTTAGTAACTGTTGCCCCACACAGAAATGGAAGCTCCAACACAACAGAGATTTTTGTCTTATTTTATTCACTGAGAATCCCCTGTGTCTAACCCAGTGCCTGGCACAGAGCAAGTGCTCAATATATATTTGTTAAATAAAATGAATTAATATGTATATCTAAATCAGTGCTGCAATGTGGGAGCTAGTTTCCGCAGATAATTTACTTCTTTTTTTTTTTTTATAGCCAATTATCATGTTAGAATCAGCTCCATGTTCAGGAATTTATTTTGCATTACTTCATAATATAGACATTTTATATATAATTGTTAACATTGTACTTATTCCAGGCAGCTGGGTTTCCCTATAATAAAGGATTTTTTTTTTAAATTAATTAATTTATTTATTTTTGGCTGTGTTGGGTCTTCGTTTCTGTGCGAGGGCTTTCTCTAGTTGCGGCAAGCGGGGGCCAGTCTTCATCGCGGTGCGCGGGCCTCTCACTATCGCGGCCTCTCTTGTTGCGGGGCACAGGCTCCAGATGTGCAGGCTCAGTAATTGTGGCTCACAGGCTCAGTTGCTCCGCGGCATGTGGGATCTTCCCAGACCAGGGCTCGAAACCCGTGTCTCCTGCATTGGCAGGCAGATTCTCAACCACTGCGCCACCAGGGAAGCCCAAAGATAATTTACTTTTAGGACAATCACTAATGAGGCCATGCTTACCATTCCAATGAGAAAAAGTCTTTTGTTAGCATCAGACCCTGTGCCTCAGTGATTAATGTTTTTACATGAAAATTGTGAATGAAGCTGGCATCTCTCGGTAAAAGGTAAGGCTCTGGAACTCACACAGACTTTCTGCCTTTGAATATATGGTCTTCTACAGTCAGGAGGAGAGTTGTAAAACCAAGTGTTTCTTGTTTTAAAAATTAACTTGCACGCAGCTTAATTGTTTTAAAAGGCTATTTTATATGTGTTATCCTTGATTAGCTCAACAACACACTGAGGCAGGCAAATGATAGTCTCTATTTTGTGCAAAATGAGACCTAAAGAAGGGAAGTGATTAGACTAGCAAGGGGCGGGTGGGAGACAAAAATAGAAGTTGGGTCCCTTGAGTCCTTGTCTAATGACCTACTTAACCCAGCATGATGTATGCATGCAGTCATAATTAGTAGACTGCTCATTTGTTGTTTATCAATGCAAAGATGTTTAAAAGGTGAAAAAATGTAAACAATTGTTTGGACTAAGTTAAAGCACCTTCAGTTGAACATAAATGTTCCCAAAATGTTTTAAAAAGGCATTCTTTTTGTCTCTGCTTTCTGAGTAGTTGCTTTGTCTTCATTTTATCCTGCATGCTTGAACAGTCTTTGTTGCTGGTTCCATAAAGCTAAGTGCTCATTACCACCTATTTTCATTGTTTTAAAGTGTTCTATGACTTCTTGTTGTTTTGTGATTTAAGGATTAATCTCATTTTAAATAACTTCTATTTCCTGTACCCTAAGCAAATTATGGTAGAGATAAATGCACAAAAATTAAAGTCCATGAACCAAAAGTAAAAAGGTTATTGAATCTTATTTGTGAAGGAGCTTAATTTTAAAAGCTTGCCCCCTGCTGGAGTAGTGTTGACATAACAACTGGAAATAAAATTGGGAGCAACTGTGCAGTTATGTTGAAGGCCAAATCTGACACCCATAAGACTTTAATTATCTTTTAAAGACCCTAAAATTACAGGTCTTGCTGCCTGTTCAGATTAACTTCAATCACATACTCAGTCCAGAAAATTCAGAGTTCAGGAATAAGATAAGACCACACTACTGAGTTCTCTGTCTGTATAAAATTCTATCTTAAACTAAGGGATTTTCTTTCATAAATTATTTATGAGAACACTTTAGAAGCAAATTTTTAAAATTACCTCTTGAAAATGTTAAAATAAAAACTCAGAGACAAACACAGTAGCAGAAATAGAGAAAAATATCTCTTTTTACCCTGCTTCTGTAGCTGACAAACTCCTATTCACAGGACCCAGCTCAAATGGCTTCTTTCCTTTAAGCTTAATTATATTCCCTTAAAGACGATTAGCTATTTTCTTTTCTGTGCTACTATAAATAAGTTTTGCGTTTATCATACTATATTGAAATCATCGATATATTTTTCTCCCCCAAAGCTCTAGAGACATCAAATGAGAACTACAAAAACATGTAAAATGTTCTCCTTTTTTTTGGCTGCACCAGGCAGCTTGTGGAATCTTAGTTCCCAGACCAGGGATTAAACCTGGTTCCCGGCAGTGAAAGCGCCGAGTCCTAACCACCAGACAGCCAGGGAGTTCCCAAAATGTTCTCCTTAAAAATGAATTTCACATGGTATTTTAGAGAATCATAGATTATTAGAACTAAAAGGTATCTGAGAGATTATTAGTTCAAATACACCCCTTCCCCAAGCTTTCTCCGCCCCCCCCAACTTCCATTATATAGATGAAGAAACAGAGCCTATCTAAATAAGATAACGATACAGGTTCTCTCATCCAGGAATTATCAAAGTAAAGCTATCATCCCTATCTTTTTTTTCAATTTTTTTTTTATTGACCTATAGTTGATTTACAGTGTCATGCTAATTTCTGTTATACAGCTAAGTGACTCAGTTATACTCAGAATATATACCTTCTTTTTTTATATTCTTTTCCATTATGGTTTATCCCAGGAGATTGGATATAGTTCCCTGTGCTGTACAGTAAGAACTTGTTGTTTATCCATTCTAGATGTAATAGTTTGCATCTGCTAATCCCAAACTCCTAGTCCATCCCTCTCCCTTCCCCCCTCCCCCTTGGCAACCACAAGTCTGTTCTCTATGTCTGTGAGTCTGTTTCTTTCTTGTAGATAGGTTCATTTGTGCCGTATTTTAGATTCCACATATAAGTGATATCATACGGTATTCGTCTTTCTCTTTTTTTTTTTTAAATTTATTCATTAATTTTTGGCTGCATTGGGTCTTTGTTGCTGAGCACAGGCTTTCTGTAGTTGTGGCAAGTGCGGGCTACTCTTTGTTGCGGTGCACGGGCTTTACATTGTGGTGGCTTCTCTTGTTGTGGAGCACAGGCTCTAGGCGTGCGGGCTTCAGTAGTTGTGGCACGTGGGCTCAGTAGTTGTGGCTTGCAGGCTCTAGAGTGCCGGCTCAGTAGTTGTGGCACACGGGCTTAGTTGCTCGGCGGCATGTGGGATCTTCCTGGACCAGGGCTCGAACCCGTGTCCCCTGCACTGGCAGGCAGATTCTTAACCACTGTGCCACCAGGGAAGTCCTGTCTTTCTTTTTGTGACTTAATTCACTTAGCATGATAATCTCTAGTTGCATCCATGTTGCTGCAAATGGCATTATTTTTTCTTTTTTATGGCTGAGTAGTATTCCATTGTATATATGTACCACATCTTCTTTATCCATTCATCTGTCAGTGGACATTTAGGTTGTTTCCATGTCTTCGCTATTGTGAATAGTGCTGCTATGAACATACGGGTGCGTGTATCTTTTTGGATTACAGTTTTGTCTGGGTATACGCCCAGGAGTGGGATTGCTGGATCATATGGTAGTTCTATTTTTAGTTTTCCGAGGAACATCCATACTGTTTTCCATAGTGGCTGTACCAACTTACATTCCCACCAGCAGTGTAGGAGGGTTCCCTTTTCTTTACACCCTTTCCAGCATTTGTTATTTGTAGACTTTTTAAATGATGGCCATTCTGACCAGTGTGAGGTGGTACCTCATTGTAGTTTTGATTTACATTTCTCTAATAATTAGTGATGTTGAGCATCTTTTCATGTGCCTACTGGCCATCTGGATGTCTTCTTTGGAGAAATGTCTATTAGGGTCTTCTGCCCCTTTTTTGATTGGGTTGTTTGGTTTTTTTGTTGTTGTTGAGTTGTATGAGCTGTTTATATATTTTGGAGATTAAGCCCTTGTCTGTTGCATCATTTGCAAATATTTTCTCCCATTCCATAGGTTGTCTTTTTTTTTTTTTTTTTTTTTTAATGGTTTCCTTTGCTGTGCAAAAGCTTGTAAGTTTGATTAGGTCCCATTTGTTTATTTTTGTTTTTATTTCTATTGCCTTGGGAGACAGACCTATGAAAACATTGGTACGATTTATGTCAGAGAATGTTTTGCCTGTGATCTCTTATAGGAATTTTATGGTGCCATGTCTTATGTTTAAGTCTTTAAGCCATTTTGAGTTTACTTTTGTGTATGGTGTGAGGGTGTGTTCTAAATTCATTGATTTATGTGCAGCTGTCCAACTTTACTAGCACCACTTGCTGAAGAGACTTTTTTCCCATTTTATATTCTTGCCTCCATTATCCCTGTCTTTTGATTCCAGTATTACCATCTCCTTTCCACACGGTGATCCTGCAATAATATATCCTGCCAAACTCTTCAGAGGTACTAATTTTGTATCCTTGAATTTCCTAAAATCATGTGCAAAATTTGTGTGCATGTATTTTAGGGCCTGCCTCTATGAGGGATGCCTTCCCTCTCTAAACATTCATTCACTTATGCATGCATGCATTCAGTCAACACATATTTATCAAAGACACTATGTGCAATCCTCAGCAAAATACAAACTGAAACCAGCAACATATAAAAGGGATTATACACCATGACTAAGTGTGATTTTTTTCCCCAGGAATGCAACATTGATGTAACATTTGAAAATCAATCTTGTAATATACCATAGTGATACAATAAAGGACAAAAATCACACAATCATCTTAATAGATACAAAAAGTATTTGACAAAATTCAACACCATTGCATGATAAGAACACTCCACAGACTAGAAATACAAGGGAACTCCTAAACCTGGTAAAAGGCATCTGTGAAAAGCTTACAATTAACATCACACTCAATGGGGAAAGAGTGAATATTTTCCTCCTAAGATCAGGAACATGACAATGCTGTCCTGTGTCACCAATTTTTTAACATTGTACTTGCAGTTCTAGCCAAGAAAAAGAAATAAAGCGCATCTAGTTTGTAAAGGAAAAGGTAAAGCTATCTCAATTTGCAAAAGACATGATCTTTTATATTAAAAATCATGAGTAATAGACACACACACAAAACTATTGGACCTAATCAACAAGTTCAGCAAGGTTGCAGGACATAAGATCAATATGCAAAATGCAGTTGTATTCCTATATATTAGCAATGAACAATCTGAAAAAGAAATGAAAAAAATAATTTCATTTACAATAGCACCAAAAAGAATAAGATATATAGGGATAAATTTAACCAAAAAGTTGCAAGACTTGTACACTGAAAACTACAAAACATTGTTGAGAGGAATTAAAGTATTAATAGGTCCCAATAAATGGAAATAAATGTGAACATATCCCATGTTCTTAGATTGGAAGACTTACTGTTAAGATGGCAATACTTTCCAAATTGATCTACAGATTCAATGCAAACTCCATCAAAATCCTAGCTGCATTTTTTGCAGAAATTGATGAACTTATCCTAAAATTCGTATGGAAATCAGGGGACCCAGTATAGACAAAACAATATTGAAAAAGGACAATTTATAGTTTTAGCACTTTCATTTCAGTCTAGGATCCAATTTGAGTTAATTGTTGTATGTGGTGTAAGTTAAGGGGTTCAGCTTCATTCTTTTACATGTGGTTTTCCACTTGCATGGGCCTGAGAATTCGCTGAGAGTTGACGAAGATTTTATCAACTCAGGTTACATATAATACCTCAAAGTTAAATCAAGTTCAATATTTGAATTTATACTTTGGACTAGATATTCTAATTTCTGAATCAAGAGTAGGTTTGGCTTCTGAATGACAGTGGGTCTAATTGTTGCTTAAGAGTGAGCTGTGAAGGCATGGTCCTGGCAGGAGCTAGGGATGATCACCCCCATGGAATAATCTTGCAGGAATGCAGGAGAGTTAAATAAAGTTGTGTTTTGATTGTGCCATGACCCAGGCTTGTTCAGCATACTGTTTACATATGTAGACATGTGTTGGAGAAGAAGTCTGTCTTAATGATGAAAGTGAAACACCGGAGTCTAAGGGCATGTGGTCACCAGCCCTCAAGATGGCCCTCAGTGGTCCTACCTCTCTGTATTCATGCCCTTGTGTAGTCTTCTCACACATTGAATAGGGCTGATTTGTGTAACCAATAGGATATTGTAGAAATTATGGAGTGTGACTTCTGAAACTATGTCATAGGAGACATTGCAGCTTCTGCATTACTCTCTCTCGGATCCCTGGCTCTGAGGGAAACTCACTGCTGTATCATGAAGATACTCAAGCAGCTTATGAAGCTGTCCATATGGTGAGGAACTGAGGCCTCCTGCCAACAACCATGTGAGTGAAAATCTTGGAAGCGATTCTCTAACCAGTCAAGATGATGAAAGCCCAAGGAGACATTTTGAAGAGACCTGAACCAAAATCACCCAGCTAAGCTGCTCTTGGATTCCTGATCCATAGAAAGTATGTGAGATAATAAATGTTTGTTATTGTTTTAGGCCATTAAACTTTTAGCTAATTTGTTATGCAGCAGTAGCTAACTAATCCAGGATAAGGAAGGGCAGCAGTTCTGGGTATAGGAGAGATACCTGAGAGCAGAGGGACCAGGTCCTGACCCTGCCACAGGGTGGCTATTCATCAGTCCACATCTTGACAAACTGGTAATTTGACCTTACCTGGTGGGGCCTGTGGGGCCAGCCGTAAGCAGTAATATTGAATGGAGACCCTGATGAGCTCAAGGCAAAAGAGAGAAGTAGATCAAGTTTATTTCCAAAACTATTTTGAGTCTTCCTACTGCTTTACAGTTCCTCCAAGATCCCCATCCTGACATCTCAGCTTACTGTCTCCTGCTACATCACTGCTCCTCCTTTCTTTAACTAGTTCTGTAAACTACTTCAAGTCAACATATACTGAGGGTTTGCTATGTGCAAGGCCCGCAAAGATGAATAAACCCCTATCCTTCTCCTAACAGAAGAAGCCTGAGATTCTGCCTTTTCAGGAAGCTCCCAGCTGATGTTGCTGCTGCTGGTCCTGGGACCACACTCTGAGCACAGGGCTCTAAAAACTCTGCAAGCATAGGGATGGAAGATAGTGCAGCATGCCCAGCAAATGCTTGAACTCTCACAATGGAGGATACTCACTGCCTGCAAATCCAACCATGTATACGGTTCTGGCTCAACTTACATCCGAGGTCCGTCACAGTCACCATGAATGAAACATGAGAAAGAGACTGTGATAGAAGAAGTCAAAATTTTTACTCCTTTTCTTTCACAGCCCACCAAGATCTCCCTGCCCTAATCTTATAGCTCCATACATGTTCTTCAACTTGACGAGCACACCTGATCGTGTTGGAGTAAACGGCCTTGGGCGCCCTCTAGAGGCCAATAGTAATAAAGGCAAAGAGAACAGATTGGTAATTGAAAGTGAAGAGGAAAGAGGGTGAAGTGGTAGAAAGGGCTTGTTAACTAACCCCCGGGTGGGTGGGGAGGGGGGTGTCACAGACTCTATAGCCTTCTAGAGCAGGAGTTCTCGAAGTGTGGCTTGGCGACCCCGAGGGGGTCCATGAAGTCAAAACTGTTTTCATAAAAATTTGCCTTTTTTACTCTCGTTCTTGCATGAGCATAGCGAGGAAATTTCCAGGGGATGCATGACATACTGAAGTCTCAACAGATTGAATACAGAAGCAGATTTGAGAATCTTACTGTCTTCTATTAAGCTGGACATTAAAGAGATCTGCAAACATGTGCTACTCTTCTAATTTTTTTTTTTGAAAATACAGCTATTTTTCATAAAAATGTTATTTATGTTAACATAATGGGCTTATTACTGCTGTTATTTTTAAGTAAATTAATACATAAAATTTTTATATTTTAATTTCTAACACAACAAATATCTACAGATAAAAATCCACATAAATAAGAACACTTCAGGGGTCCCAATGATGTTGAAGAATGATAAGGTTCTGAGGTAAAAAAGTTTGAGAATCAATGCTCTCAACCTTGGCTGCATATTGGAGTCAACCTAGGAACCGGGAAAAAGTACTGATGCCTGGGTTCCATGCCCAGAGATCCTTATGTAATTGGTCTGGGGTACAGCCAAGGTATTGGGATTTCTAAACGCTTTCAGGCAATTCTAATGAACAGACAAGGTTGAGAACCACTGCTCTAGGCTAAAGGCTTTTACTGGATGTCAAAACAAGCACAGCCATGGCCAAATAATGGGAAAGCAAATATGATTCTTAATAGTGAGTGGTGGGAGAAAAGGAACAAGCAATCACTCTATCACATTATCCCCAAAAGTACAACAGGACAAGGGGGATATTTTGCACCTCTAGCAATCAGACAAAAAGCTTTTTCTCTTGCCAAGAATGCGACAAAGGAGAATACGTTAACATGTGACCTGGTGAGGATTTGAGCAGCTTTCAGGGACATAAAGTAATAAAATCTATCCACAGAGCTGTCCCCAAAGAATAGGAATCAAACCAAAGAAGTCAGCAGGATGCTATTCTGATTCCAAAGAAGCCAGGTAACAGCCATGGGAGTGGGGATCGAGAGAGGGATTCAAGCCCACAAGGAAGCACTCTCTTTGCCACCCCCTGACCCTGTGGGATGAACACAGGTGAGTTGGTACAAGCTCCAGCAGCTCTCAGGTGATCATTACTTAGCATGACCAGGGTGGTGCCAGGAGAGGAGAAAAGTATAGCTAAGCCCTCCAAGCAGGGATGGTTTGAACTGGATGCAGAGCTATGAATGCAGTGATATTCATACCACAGCTCTTGAGCTGAGAGAGTTCTCAAGCTTTCAGGTAACCTGCTGCTCTTCAGAAACGTAAAGTTTACACTAGGCTATTTAATTCAGATAGAGAGCAATCTCAAGCTCTTTTGGTAATGTGGTCAGTGATGATTGTAAATTAGTGTATGGCTTCTGTGAGGATGGTTTGCCACTGAGTAGAAGGAAGAGAAGAGGCTCGTAACAATAATAATAACTAATATTTATTAAGCATTTACTATACCAAACAATGTTTTAAGAACTTCATATACATTATCTCATTTAATCTTCTTAACAACCCTATGAGATTGTCCTATAATTATTCCCAGTGATAAGCAAACTGAGGCTAAGTGGAAGCCAACCTCCAAGATGACCCCAGTAATCCTCTCTTCCTGGAATTCATGCCCTCATGTAGTCTCTTCCATATTGAATCAGAGCTGGTCTGTGTGACCAATAGCATATGGAGGAATAGACCATGTGTGACTCTCAAGGCTACATCATGAAACGTACCGCACATTCCATTTTGGTCTCTTGGATCACTTGCTTTGGGGAAGCCAGCTGCCATGCTGTGAGGATACTCAGGCAGCCCTGTGGAGAGCCTCAACTGACATCTAATGGCAACCTTACGAAAGACTGCCAGCCAGAACAGCCCAGCCAAGCTGCTCCCAAATTCCCTATCCACAGAAACTGGATGCTTTTCAGTGTTCCCAACAGGACTGAGCCCACACTGCTCATGATAGTAACCTTGATAATGCACCCTTATATTTGCTTTTCTCCCTTCCCTGTCTCACACTTACACTCCTAGTTCCTTCACTCCTGCTTCCTGGGTCACCTTTCAATAAACTTCTTATATCCATGTTCTTTTCTCAGGCTCTGTTTTTAGGGAAAACCCAAACTTACACAAACATCATGATGAGCTTGACCTTTAAAGATTCAAATGATGTTCCATTAAAAACATATTAAGCAAGGAGTTTAAATGTAGGAATGTAGGGAAGAAGTACTCTTCACTCATAGAGCTGGGGTTTTTTGGGTTTTGTTTTTATTTTTTCCAGTCAGAAAGAAAATAGATTCAGGAATTCCTGAAAATATGAACCTTTCCCCCAAATTGATTTGCATGACTCGGAAGCCTTTGAGTTTGGTTTCATTGGTGTTAGCAGTTTCCAGCCATGAGTCTTTCCCACCTGCAGAGCTGACCTTGAAATTTTGTTGATGACAAAATTTCCCACAAGACTTTAAGTGCAGCTGCCCTGCCAACTGGGCTCTTGGCCAGCATTGTCTCACCAGCCTGCTTGCAATGAGTTTTGACCAGGAACCAGGAACAATCAAACTTTTTAAAAAATACATTTATTTAATTTATTTATTTTTGGCTGCGTTGTGTCTTCATTGCTGTGTGCGGGCTTTCTCTAGTTGTGGTGAGCGGGGGCTACTCTTTGTTGCAGGGCTTCTCATTGTGGTGTTGCAGAGCACGGGCTCTAGAGTGCAGGCTCAGTAGTTGTGGTGCACAGGCTTAGTTGCTCCACGGCATGTGGGATCTTCCCAGACAAGGGATCGAACCCATGTCCCCTGCATTGGCAGGTGGATTCTTAACCACTGTGCCACCAGGGAAGTCCCCAGAAATAATCAAACTTTTAATGAAAAATTTCTAAAGAAAGACACTAACCATTTGTTGGCTCTTTTCTTAAGCCACTATAAAATGTTCCTTTGACTCAGCCAAGTCATGGATAATCTCTTATATCCTTGGTACCCTAGGTTTGGCCTCTATAAAATATTCCTGAACATTAAGACTTACAGTGAGAGCTGTCAGAAAATCATATTAAGATATCCATGTCTGCCCTATTTACAAGCCAGATCACACTGTATAGATGAACCAAATAGTTTCCAACAGGCTGGTGCCAAAGATTGTATTCACTAAGGTAATTTGAAATTGTATGGAGTGCAGAATGTATTTTCCCATAGTAACAGCTATTCTTAAGGTGATCCACTAATTGAGGTTAGCTGGAGGCTTTTCCAGTTTTAGCACTGATAGTTCCACATCCTAGGAACACCCTCAGTCCTGGGAAACCAAGACAACTGGTTACTCTACTTACTTCTGATGGTTATGATTCCAGATTAGTACACAGAAGCCTATTTAACCCTTGGTAGAGTTGAAATTTAGTCCTGATCTTGGAGGAGTTCTGAATAATGGATAAGATAAGGTAAGGTGCTATGGTGTATCTGAGAATTTCAGGGCTGATCAAGGAAAAGCCAGGACCAGGAGATGGTAGTATTGGACAATATGCTTGTTGGGCAGTTCTAGGACAGGGCTACATGAGAGAGGACGTCCCTAACAGTAGAAGATCTTCCAGAGACATTGGTGCAGGGCCACCACCCAGAAGGGGAAAGGACCAGGGAACTCTCGGGGAGAGGGGAATTGGAGAAGGGGCTATGTGTCTAGCCTGTGTCACTCAGCAGCAAGGCAGGGATCTCTGGGTCAGAGAGCTCTGAAGGGCAGCAGAGACCAAGACCGTTTGGAATCTTTTATAGCTGTAGGTTTTATCCTCTATGTGGCTAGCACAGTGTTTGGTGCAGTTTCCTGAGGTATGCAAAGCAGGCAGGTTCTAGATTGCAAAGCAGGCAGGTTCTAGTTTGCAAAAACAGGCTTAGTTGGGCTATACATACACACACACACATTTTTAAATTTATTTTATGTTTTCTTAACTGTGACTTTAAAACATTTTTTATTTTATATTGGAGTATAGTTGATTAACAATGTTCTATTAGTTTCAGGTGTACAACAAAGTGATTCAGTTATACATATACATGTATCTATTCTTTTTCAAGTTCTTTTCCTATTTAGATTATTACAGAATCTTGAGCAGAGTTCCCTGTGCTATATAGTAGGTCCTTGTTGGTTATCTGTTTTAAATATAGCAGTGTGTACATGTCAATCCCAACCTCCCAATCTATCCCCCGCACCTTTCCCCCTGGTAACCATAAGTTTGTTCTCTAAGTCTGTGAGTCTTTTTCTGTTTTGTAAACAAGTTCATCTGTATCATTTTTTAAAAATTCTGCATATAAGTGATATCATATGATATTTGTCTTTCTCTGTCTGACTTACTTCACTTAGTATGATAATCTCCAGGTCCATCCATGTTGCTGCAAATGACATTATTTCATTCTGTTTAATGGCTGAGTAATATTCCATTGTATACATGTACCACATCTTCTTTATCCATTCATCTGTTGATGGACATTTAAGTTGCTTCCATGTCTTGGCTATTGTAAACAGTGCTGCAGTGAACATTGGGGTGCATGTATCCTTTGGAACCGTGGTTTTCTCCATATATATGCCAGGAGTGGGATTGCTGAATCATATGGTAGTTCTATTTTTAGTTTTTTAAGGAACCTCCATACTGTTCTCCATAGTGGCTGTATCCATTTACATTCCCACCAACAGTGCAAGAGGGTTCCCTTTTCTCCACACCCTCTCCAGCATTTATTGGTTGTAGATTTTTTGATGATGGCTGGTGTGAGGTGATACCTCATTGTAGTTTTGATTTGCATTTCTCTAATGATTAGTGATGTTGAGCATCTTTTCTTGTGTTTGTTGGCAATCTGTATATCTTCTTTGGAGAAATGTCTATTTAGGTCTTCTGCCCATTTTTGGATTGGGTTGTTTGTCTTTTTGATATTGAGCTGCATGAGCTACTTGTATATTTTGGAGATTAATCCCTTGTCAGTTGCTTCGTTTGCAAGTATTTTCTCCCATTCTGAGAGTTGTCTTTTCATCTTGTTTATGGTTTCCTTTCCTGTGCAAAAGCTTTTAAGTTTCATTAGGTCCCATTTTTTTTTATTCCATTTCTCTAGGAGGTGGGTCAGAAAGGCTCTTGCTGTGATTTATGTCATAGAGTGTTCTGCCTATGTTTTCCTCTAAGAGTTTTATAGTGTCCTGCCTTACATTTAGGTCTTTAATCCATTTTGAGTTTATTTTTGTGTATGGTGTTAGGGAGTGTTCTAATTTCCTTCTTTTACATGTAGCTCTCCAGTTTTCCCAGCACCACTTATTGAACAGGCCGTCTTTTCTCCATTGTATACTCTTGCCTCCTTTATTAAAGACAAGGTGACCATATGTGCGTGGGTTTATCTCTGGGCTTTCTATCCTGTTCCATTGATCTGTATTTCTGTTTTTGTGCCAGTACCATACTGCTTGATTACTGTAGCTTTGTAGTATAGTCTGGGAGCCTGATACTTCCAACTCCGTTTTTCTTTCTCAAGATTGCTTTGGCTATTCTGGGTCTTTTCTGTTTCCATAGAAACTGTGCAGTTTTTTGTCCTAGTTCTATGAAAAATGCCATTGGTAGTTTGATAGGGATTGCATTGAATCTGTAGATTGCTTTGGGTAGTAGAGTCATTTTCACAATGTTGATTCTTCTAGTCCAAGAACATGGTACATCTCTCCATCTATTTGTATCATCTTTAATTTCTTTCATCAGTGTCTTATAATTTTCTGCATACAGGTCTTTTGTCTCCTTAGGTAGGTTTATTCCTAGATATTTTATTCTTTTTGTTGCAATGGTAAACGGGAGTGTTTTCTTAATTTCACTTTCAGATTTTTCATCATTAGTGTATAGGAATTCAAGAGATTTCTGTGCATTAATTTTGTATCCTGCTACTTTACCAAATTCATTGATTAGCTCTAGTAGTTTTCTGGTAGCATCTTTAGGATTCTGTATGTATAGTATCATGTCATCTGCAAACAGTGACAGCTTGACTTCTTCTTTTCCGATTTGGATTCCTTTTATTTCTTTTTCTTCTCTGATTGCTGTGGCTAACACTTCCAAAACTATGTTGAATAATAGTGGTGAGAGTGGGCAACCTTGTCTTGTTCCTGATCTTAGTGGAAATGGTTTCACTTTTTCACCATTGAGGCCAATGTTGGCTGTGGGTTTGTCATATATGGCCTTTATTATGTTGAGGTAAGTTCCCTCTATGCCTACTTTCTGGAGGATTTTTATCATAAATGGGTGTTGAATTTTGTTGAAAGCTTTTTCTGCATCTATTGAGATGATCATATGGTTTTTCTCCTTCAATTTGTTAATATGGTGTATTACACTGATTGATTTGCGTATATTGAAGAATCCTTGCAATCCTGGGCTAAACCCCACTTGATCATGGTGTATGATCCTTTTAATGTGCTGTTGGATTCTGTTTGCTAGTATTTTGTTGAGGAGTCTTGCATCTATGTTCATCAGAATTATTGGCCTGTAGTTTTCTTTCTTTGTGACATCTTTGTCTGGTGTTGGTATCAGGGTGATGGTGGCCTTGTAGAATGAGTTTGGGATTGTTCCTTCCTCTGCTATATTTTGGAAGAGTTTGAGAAGGATAAGTCTTAGCTCTTCTCTAAATGTTTGATAGAATTCCCCTGTGAAGCCATCTGGTCCTGGGCTTTTGTTTGTTGGAAGATTTTTTATCACAGTCTCAATTTCAAGTTTGTGATTGTCTGTTCATATTTTCTATTTCTACCTGGTTCAGCCTTGGAAGGTTGTGCTTTTGTAAGAATTTGTCCATTTCTTCCAGGTTGTCCATTTTATTGCCATAGAGTTGCTTGTAGTAATCTCTCATGATCATGTGTATTTCTGCAGTGTCAGTTGTTACTTCTCCTTTTTCATTTCTTATTCTGTTGATTTGAGTCTTCTCCCTTTTTTTCTTGATGAGTCTGGCTAATGGTTTATCAATTTTGTTTATCTTCTCAAAGAACCAGCTTTTCATTTTATTGATTTTTGCTATTGTTTCCTTCTTTCTTTTTCATTTATTTCTGATATGATCTTTATGATTTTTTTCTTTCTGCTAACTTTGGGTTTTCTTTTGTTCCTTTCTCTAATTGCTTTAGGTGTAAGGTTAGGTTGTTTATTTGAGATGTTTGTTGTTTCTTGAGGTAGGACTGTATTGCTGTAAACTTCCCCTTAGAACTGTTTTTGCTGCATCCCATAGGTTTTGGGTTGTCGTGTTTTCATTGTCGTTTGTTTCTAAGTATTTTTTAATTTCCTCTTGATTTCTACAGTGATCTCTTGGTTTTTTAGTAGTGTATTGTTTAGCCTCCGTGTGTTTGTATTTTTTACATTTTTTCCCCTGTAATTGATATCTAGTCTCATAGTGTTCTGGTCGGAAAAGATACTTGATACAATTTCAGTTTTCTTAAATTTACCAAGGCTTGATTTGTGACCCAAGATGTTGTCTATCCTGGAGAATGTTCCATGAGCACTTGAGAAGAAAGTGTATTCTGTTGTTTTTGGATTGAATGTCCTATAAATATCAATTAAGTCCATGTTTTTTAATGTGTCATTTAAAGCTTGTGTTTCCTTATTTATTTTCATTTTGGTTGATCTGTCCATTGGTGAAAGTGGGGTGTTAAAGTCCCCTACTATGATTGTGTTACTGTTGATTTCCTCTTTTATGGCTGTTAGCATTTGCCTTATATATTGAGGTGCTGCTCTGCTGGGTGTGTAAATATTTGCAATTGTTATATCTTCTTCTTGGATTGATCCCTTCATCATTATGTAGTGTGCTTCTTCGTCTCTTGTAATAGTCTTTATTTTAAAGTCTCTTTTGTCTGATATGAGAATTATTACTCCAGCTTTCTTTTGATTTCCATTTGCATGGAATATCTTCTTCCATGCCCTCACTTTCAGTCTGTATGTGTCCCTAGGTCTGAAGTGGGTCTCTTGTAGACAGCATATGTACGGGTCTTGTTTTTGTATCCATTCAGCCAGTCTGTGTCTTTTGGTTGGAACATTTAATCCATTTACATATAAGATAATTATCGATATGTATGTTCCTGTTACCATTTTCTTAGTTGTTTTGGGTTTGTTTTTGTAGGTCTTGTCCTTCTCTTGTGTTTCCTGCCTAGAGAAGTTCCTTTAGCATTTGTTTTAAAGCTCGTTTATTGGTGCTGAATTATCTTAACTTTTGCTTATCTGTAAAGGTTTTAATTTCTTCATCAAATCCAAATGAGATCCTTGCTGGGTAGAGTAATCTTGGTTGTAGGTTTTCCCCTTTCATCACTTTAAATATGTCCTGCCACTTCCTTCTGGCTTGCAGAGTTTCTGCTGAAAGATCAGCTGTTAACCTTATGGGGATTCCCTTGTGTGTTATTTGTTGCTTTTCCCTTGCTGCTTTTAATATTTTTTCTTTATATTTAATTTTTGATAGTTTGATTAATATGTGTCTCAGTGTGTTTCTCTTTGGGTTTATCCTGTATGGTACTCTCTGTGCTTCCTGGACTTGAATGACTCTTTCCTTTCCCATGTTAGGGAAGTTTTCGACTATAATCTCTTCAAGTATTTTCTCAGTCCCTTTCTTTTTCTCTTTTTCTGGGACCCCTATAATTTGAATGTTGGTGCATTTAATGTTGTCCCAGAGGTCTCTGAGACTGTCCTCAATTCTTTTCATTTTTTTTCTTTATTTTGCTCCCTGACAGTTATTTCCACCATTTTATCTTCCAGCTCACTTATCCATTCTTCTGCCTCAGTTATTCTCTTATTGATTCCTTGTAGAGTATTTTTAATTTCAGTAATTGTGCTGTTCATCACTGTTTGCTCTTTAGTTCTTCTGGATCCTTGTCAAATGTTTCTTGTATTTTCTCCATTCTGTTTCTGAGATTTTTAGATCATGTTTATTATCATTACTCTGAGTTCTTTTTCAGGTAGGTTGCCTATTTCATCTTCATTTATTTGGTCTTGTAGGTTTTTACTTTTCCCCTTTGTCTGTAATGTATTTTTTTTGTCATTTCAGTTTGTTTTTGATAGGTGGAGCTGTATTCCTGTCTTTCTGGTTGTTTGGCCTGGGACGTCCAACACTAGAGTTTGCAGGCAGTTGGATAGAGCTGGGTCTTGGGGCTGAGGTGAGGACCTCTGGGAGACTTCACTCTGATTGATATTCCCTGGGGTCTGAGGTTCTCTGTTATTCTAGAGGTTTGGACTCAGAGCTCCCACCACAGGAGCTCGGGCCAGACCTATGGCCTGGGAACCAGGATCCCGCAAGCTTTGTGGCACGGTAAAAAAAAAAAAGAAAAAAAAAAGAAGGAAGAAAGAAAAAAACGAGCAGTACAATATCAAAGAATAAAAAACAAAATAAAATTAGAAAGATAAAAAATATATTAGGAAAAATAAAACTATAATCGAAACAACTGCAACAAGGTAAAATAAAACCACAACAGAAAAAAGAAAAAGAAGGGGGGTGGGTGGGTGGGGACAAGCCTAAAGGAGAGAACAATAGCAAAGTATAAAGAATAAAATAAAATTAGAAAAATAAAAGATTTATTAGGAAAAATAAAAATATAAAAGAATCAACAACAATGGATCAACAAGGTAAAACAGAACCCCCATTTAAAAGAGGAAAAAAGAAAAAAAAAAAGCCTTGGTTATGGGGGTGGAATTTAGGCAGGGGTGGAACTTAGGAAGTGTGGGGCGGGACCTAGGCAGGTTGGGGGGTGACGTTTGAGCGTGAGGCAGGGCGACGTTCAAGCATGGGGTGGAGCCTCTGCTTAGGACCTGCGCAGAAAGGGAGAGGCAACACGTTGAAAGGAGGGCCTCTGGAGTGTGGAGTTCTGGAGTTTGGAGGTAGGGCCCTGAGTGAGGGTGTGTGGGTGGGGTTTAGGTCCAGCTCATTGGAGGGGGTCTCCGAGTGTAGAGGTAGGGCCCTGGGTGTGGGGTAGGTGCAGGGCTTGCGCTCTGCATGGCAGGAGGGAGGCTCCGAGGGCAGAGAACTAGGCCTGGGAGCCCAACAGGCTTCCTGGTGCCTAAGTGGACAGGGAAAGCACTGGCCCTGTTCCCTTCCATTCCTTTGTGCCACTCCCCCACCGTCTCTCCCAAGGTCTCCCCCGTCGCTGCTGGACCCCTAACCATGGGTGGGTCCCGCTGGGTGTAGGAATTCCTCCCCTCTCCCAGCTAACCCTCGGGGGTGCCAGTCCAGGAAGTCCGGCCTTTAATTTTACTCCCCCTTCCCTCCTTCCCACTCCCTCAGGGCCCACATGGCTGGAGGGGGCCTAGGTAGGCAGAGGATCAGGCCCGGGATCTCAGCAGGTTCCTGGGTGCCCAAGTGGGCAGGGGAAACCTGGCCACGCTCCCTTTTGATCCTCTGCCCTCCCAATGGTTCCCCAATTTCCCCCTTTGGGCGTGGGATCCCTTCCCCTCCCCTAGCCACCCCTCAGGGTCACCAGTCCCATCCCACCTCCATTTCTCTTCCCCATTCACTCTCCCCATGCCCCACATCCTACCCAGTGGCTGGGGGTTCCTCCCGTCCCCTTAGGTGTCCATGGTCCCCCACAGGTGCCTGGTAGGTGCTCTAGTTGTGAGGAGACACAAATTGTGCATCCTCCTAGTATGCCTTCTTGACTCTGCCCCCCTACGTAAGGTTTATTTGAGATTTTTCTTGTTTTCTGAGGTAAGATTGTATCACTATAAACTTCCCTCTTAGAACTGCTTTTGCTGCATCCCATAGATTTAGGATCATTGTGCTTTCATTTTCATTTGTCTCTAGGTATTTTTTGATTTTCTCTTTGATTTTTTCATTGACCCATTGGTTGCTTAGTACCATATTGTTTAGCCTCCAAATGTTTTGGTTTTTTTTTTTTTTTTTTACAGTTTTTTTTTCTTGTAGTTGATTTCTAATCTCATAGCTTTGTGTCAGAAAAGATGCTTGATATAATTTCAGTTTTCTTAAATTTACTGAGCTTTGCTTTGTGGCCCAGGATGTGATCTATCCTGGAGAATGTTCCATGTGCACTTGAAAAGAATGTGTATTCTGCTGCTTTTGGATAGAATGCTCTATAAATATCAAGTAAGTTCATGTGATCTAATGTGTCATTTAAGGCCTGTGTTTGCTTATTGATTTTCTGTCTGGACGATCTGTCCATTGATGAAAGTGGGGTGTTAAAGTCCCCCACTATTATTGTGTTACTGTCAGTTTCTCCTTTTATGGCTGTTAGCATTTGCCTTATATATTGAGGTGCTCCTATATTAGGTGCATATATGTGTACAATTGCTATATCTTCTTATTGGATCGCTCCCTTGATCATTATGTAGTGTCCTTCTTTGTCTCTTGTAACAGTCTTTATTTTGAAGTCTATTTTGTCTGATATGAGTATTGCTACTCCAGCTTTCTTTTGATTTCCATTTGCATGGAATATCTTTTTCCATCCCCTCACTTTCAGTCTGTATATGTCCCTAGGTCTGAAGTGAGTCTCTTGTAGACAGCGTATATATATGGGTCTCGTTTTTGTGTCCATTCAGCCAATCTGTGTCTTCGTTGGAGCATTTAATCCATTTATGTTTAAGGTAATTATTGTTGTGTATGTTCTTACTGCCATTTTGTTAATTGTTTAAGATTTGTTTTTGTAGGTCTTTTTTCTTTCCTTCCTCATTTTTTCTTTTCTCTTGTGATTTGATGTCTAACTTTAGTGTTGTGTTTGGATTCGTTTTTCTTGCTTGTATATCTACTGTAGATTTTTGCTTTGTGGTTACCATGTGGTTTTGATATAGCAGTCTATATATAAACAAGATTGTTTCAAGTTGCTGGCCTTTTAATTTCAAATGCATTTCCAATATCCTGCATTTGTACTCTCCTCACGATTGCTGGTTTTTTGTTTTTTGTTTTTAAATCATATATCTTACTATTGTAATAAAAATAAATATAAATGGATGAACTTTGCTAATGAAAGAAGAGGTATAGCATATGAACTATAATAATGATGATTATGATGATAATAATAAACCTAGCTAATTGCTGTTTATAGCAGAAGCACCTAAGCATAGGACAAAGTAAACAGATTTTAAAAGCTATGTCCAATTGCTGGTTTTGATATCATATTTGTGTGTGGATGATTTCCTACCTTTACTATATGTTTGCCTTTACCATTGAGCTTTTCCATTCATAATTTTCTTGTTTCTAGTTGTGGCCTTTTCTGCTTAGTGAACTTCCTTTAGCATTTGTTGCAAAGCTGGTCTGGTGGTGCTGAATTCTCTGAACTTTTGCTTGTCTGTAAAGCTTTTGATTCCTCCCTTGAATATAAATGAGAGCCTTGCTGGGTAGAGTATTCTTGGTTGTAGGTTATTCCCTTTCATCACTTTAAATGTATCATACCTCTCCCTGCTGGCCTGCAAAGTTTCTGCTGAGACATCAGCTGATAACCTTATGGGAATTCCCTTATATGTTATTTATAGCTTTTCCCTTGTTGCTTTGAATATTTTCTCTTTGTCTTTCATTTTTTTCAGTTTTATTACTCTGTGTCTAGGCATGTTCCTCCTTGGATTTATCCTGCCTGGGACTCTCTGTGCTTCCTGGACTTGGGTGACCATTTCCTTTCCCACATTAGGGAAGTTGTCAGCTATTATCTCTTCAAATATTTTCTCAGGTCCTTTCCCTCTCTCTTCTCCTTCTGGGACCCCTATAATGTGAATGTTGATGCATTTAATGTTGTCCCAGAGGTCTCTTAGGCTGTTCTCATTTCTTTTCATTCTTTTTTTTTATTCTATTCCATGGCAGTGATTTCCACCATGCTGTCTTCCAGCTCATTTATCCGTTCTTCTGCCCCAGTTATTCTGCTATTGATTCCTTCTAGTGTATTTTTCATTTCAGTTATTGTATTGTTCATCTCTGTTTGTTTTTTCTTTAGTTCTTCTAAGTCTTTGTTAAACATTTCTTCTATCTTCTCAATCTGTGCCTCCATTCTTTTTTCCGAGGTCTTGGATCATCTTTACTATCATTACTCTGAATTCTTTTTCAGGTAGATTGCCTATCTTCACTTCACTTAGTTGTTCTTCTGGGATTTCATCTTGTTCCTTCATCTGGGACATATTCCTTTGCTGTCTCATTTTGTCTGACCTTCTGTGGTTGCAGTTTCCATTCCACAGGCTGTAGAGTTGTAGTTCTTCTTGCTTCTGCTCTCTGCCCCCTGGTGGATGAGGCTGTCTAAGAAACTTGTGCAGGCTTCCTGGTGGGAGGGACTGGTGTCTGCCCACTTGTGGGTGGAGCTGGGTCTTGTCCCTCTGGTGGGCAGGGCAGTGACAAGGATTGTGTTTACCAGGCCACTGTGTGCTCAGGAAAACTTTAAGCAGCCTGTCTGCTGATGGGTGGCGCTGTGTTCCTGCCTTGTGGTTGTTTGGCCTGAAGCATCCCAGCACTGGAGCCTACAGGCTGTTGGGTGGGACCAGGTCTTGATGAGAAGATGATGGCCTCCAGGAGGGCTCATGCCAATGAGTACTCCCCAGAACTACTGCTGCCAGTGTCTTTGTCTCTGCAGTAATCCACAGCTGCCCCCCACCTCCACAGGAGACCCTCCAATACTAGCAGGTAGGTCTGGCCCAGGCTCTTATGAGGTCACTGCTTTTTCCCCTGGGTCCTGGTGTACACAAGACCTTGTGTGCACCCTTTAAGAGTAGAATCTTTGTTTCCCCCAGTCCTGTGGAATTCCTGTAATCAAAACCCGCTGGCTTTCAAAGTCTGATTCTCTGGGGGCTCCTTCTCCTGTTCCAGACTCCCCAGGCTGGGGAGCCTGCTGCAGGGCTCAGAACATTCACTCCTGTAGGAGAACTTCTGTGGTATAATTATTTTCCAGTTTGTGGGTTGCCCACCTGAGGGGTATGGGATTTGATTTTGTTGCATTGCGCCCCTCCAACTGTCTCATCGTGGCTTCTTCTTTGTCTCTGGATGTAGGGTGTCTTTTTTGGTAGGTTCCAGCATTTTTTAAAATCAATGTTTGTTCAGCAGTTAATTGTGATTTTGGTGTTTTCGTAAGAAAAGTTGAGCTCACGTCCTTCTACACTGCCATCTTGTCTCCATCCTTAGTTGGGCTATATTTAAAGCAATTGGATGTGTAAATGTTTGAGTTTGGTGCTGGTGGGCTTTGGGCTAATAGTCCTTACCTGCTATGAAGTAAACACAGGGCCAATGTGCAGAGCTCACCTTTGGCCCATTTGTATAACACATGCATTCAGATTTCTAACAATGGGTATCAGAACACACATTACTCCTGCTGTAGCTCTGACAGTGAGAACAAGGACTGTCCTGGGCAAATGACCTTCTGTCTCTGCCTCCTCCCCTTTTTGTTTATCCTTCTTCAAACACTAGTGAGGAGTGTCTCTCATGACCTGGGAAGAAAGATCTAACATAAAATGGAAGGAAATGGTAGTGATGGTGGGGGGGGCGGTGCGTAAAACTACTGGTGGATCAGGAGTTCTGAGGCTTAGGCAGGAAGCAGGAACTGAGGCAGGGCATTTGATATGAGGAATAAAAATATTGCTCTGGGAGATATGAACTTTAATGGGACTTGTAGTCAGAACTTGCCTGTACCATAGAAATAAATATTGTAGGCAGTTTTTACTTTATCCAGACTGTCCCCACATCTCCCTTTTTTATTTGTAAGAATCCTTCATTCAGTGTGGTGTATCCCAACCTCACTGAGGAAACTCAGGATGAAGTCTTCCTACTTATGCCCCTTAGAGAGGTAGGGGCCCATGACCCAAGCTGGCCCATCAAATGCCCAGGAACAAAGTAGAAGGGCAGTTAGAATCATTCACCTTGGTGGTGTTCCACAATGGCAAGAGGACCCAGTGGTGTTCAGCATTGGCACTGTCCACTGAAAGTGGTGTCAGCAGGGCCCTGAACAGACCGCTCCTATTTGATTGTGATTCCAGCAAGTCAGACTCACGTAGGACAGTGCCTGATTTCTAAGCCTGATTCTTCAGCCTCCACGATGAGTTTTTAAGCAGCTATTGTTAAATTAGCCCAGGTCAGTTTCTGTTGCTTACAACAAAGAATGCTGATCGATACAAATGTCATAGTCTCTTTTTGATCCAGAAGTTGTAAATGTCTACACCTCTAGGCAAACCCACATCTGTCCTCAAAGTCTTAGAACACAGATCAGGTACATTTTCTTTTTTCCCTTAAAGACAAATCCTTTCCAAGATTATCAAGCCTCGAAATGTAATGAGCAATTTCCATTACAGTAAGTAAATAGTATACAGTTGTCCCTCGTATCTGAAGGTATTGGTTCCATGACCCCCACAGATACCAAAACCCATGGATGCTCAAGTCCCTTATATAAAATGGCTAGTACATTTGGCCCCCTGTATCCCTGTGGTTCCACATCCTCGGATACAAAGGGCTGACTATATGTATCAAAGTCTTCTCTTCGTGGATGGAAAAAAAATATGAATTAGCCAATGTGAAAACATTTTTATTGAACTGAAGTTACAGTAATTTTAGGAAAGTGAAATAGCTGACATTATTTTCAATTATTGTCACAGCAAGATGCCTGTGAAATTCTTATAATTAGACTGAGTAGCACTGTTAATGACACTTGAGATATGTACAAAGCTAGTCATACACTTTAAAATTCACAGAGACAAATCAACTTAGTATGCTGTATTCACTTTCTGGTTTGAACATTGGGTTATATCCCAGTTGAATAAAACAGCTGATGTGCTCTGATTTGCATTTTTGCCCACAACATACTTTCCAATTCTACCTCATTCACATCACTATTTAGTTTTGTGTCAATTGTTTCTTAGACAGGAGGACATTAGTTGCATTCATTATCAGCTGAATAATTGACCCAAAGGGTAATAATGAATCATGCTCAACTTAGACAATTGAAATATCAGAATTTTTAACTGTGGCCTACTTAGCTCAGGCAAAAGACCCTTGGTCCTTGTTATTCTAATTGTTCCTTCCTTTCAGGGAACACAGTTTAAGACACATTGGGAAGTGTCACTCTACATCCTCTCTGTTAAATTAGTATGTATGGAAAATTATGTATATCTGATTTAGTAATAGAATATGGATTTGTGTATGATCTCTAATGAACAGCTTATATGTGATCATAAATACAAAAATCTACAGAAACGTGTGTCAGTGACAAGCCAAAGAGAGGCCTTGAAATTTTGGATCAGTTTGAAGCCCAAATCAGGGTGTTCACTGCTGCCTACCAGCAATTCAAACAATATAGAAGCATATAAAGTAAAATTCAGTAACCAACTTGTCTGCCTCCGATCTTCCTTCCTTGAAGTAAGCAAATATTCACAGCGTGTGTGTGTGTGTGTGTCTCTCTCTCTATATATATAAATAAATATATGTGTATGTATGTATATATATATATATATATATATATATATATATATATATATATATATATATATATATATATATATATATATATATATATATATATATATATATAAGCTGTGCATCTGAGGAAAGCATGTGGGAAGCAGCCCAGGCTGGGATGTAGATCTGCACTGTCTGGGACTGCTAGCCACATCACCACAGCCCGAGTCAAGAGCTGGAGAAAATAATTGGTCCCAACTGTGGGGAGAGTTGTGCCCCACAGGTGTCTAGCTCTGGAAAGAAATCCCTCTAGTGAGGAACTGGGGAACCCTTCCTCTTAGAATGTCTCTCCAGTGCCCTCTACCGATGAAGCTTAATATTGTGTCAGCTGCCAAAGGAAGAATGTTTAAAGGGCCAGTTGCATTCTTATAGATCAGGCAACAAAAGGTGAATTTAAGGTTGACAGGCAACAAATTGATAACTGCCATGGACACTGTACGTATTACCCTGCCTATTTGAGTTATCTATTGGACTGTAAAAAAATATTCCCAGATAGAATGGCTTAAAAGAACCATCATTTTATTTTCTCTCATGATTCTGAGGGTTAATGAGGCTCAGCTGGGGAGTTCTTCTATTCTGTGATGGCATCTGGGCTATGGTCATCTGGAGGCTCACCTGGGCTAGAACAGCCAAGGTGGTTTGCTTACATGTATGGCATCTGGCAGAGATGACTGGAAGGCTCAACTGGGATGCTGGAAAAGCTGAGTCTCTCTCTCTCTCTTACTCTCTCCATGTAATCTTAGGACTTCTTTATCTCCATGTGCCCTCTCTGTGTGGTCATTCCAAATGGCTGCTTTACCAGACTTCTTAAATTGTGGCTCAGAGCTCCCAAAAAGCACAAAAGCAGAAGTTTCCAGGCTTCCATAAGGCATGCCCAGAACCAGCACACCATCACTTCTGCTGAATTTTGTTGATCAAAGTGAGTCAAAGGTCCAGCCCAGACTCAGTATATAAGAGTACTCTACAAAGGCATGAATACAGGGAGGCATGGTTCATTAAGGTCCACCTTCGGAGACTAGCTTGGCCACCTGATTTTTTTTTTTTTTATAAATGGGATTAATATTGCCTGACTCTCAATTATCATCACTTTCGAAGCATCATCACCTAGTAACAAGGTTGTAAAGATGAAATAAGGCATGGGAAAATCTCTGGTGACTGCCTGCTCTGGATGAAAGGAAGCAGGCTCATCAATTTGAAGATGGTATAAAACTGGTATGCATAGTAAATTCTGGATCCAAAGACTAAAAGGTCGAAAAGGTGGACAGACTCTAGCACCATGCAGTTCAGTAGGGGTTGAGGAAAAGTCCAGCAGCTGGATCTAAAACTCCAGTGGAAAAAAAAAATTGATGATGAGAAGACATATGACATAACAGAGCAGTTTGAAAGAGAATGAAAAGTTTAGGTAGATAATAAAGCTCAATATGCATCTATAGTGTCATGTGGTCAAATACCAAAAAGTGGTCATAGCCCCCATGGATTAAAGTCCTGTATCTAAAAAACTTTTTTGCAAAACGTCCCCAAATATTAGTGGGATATTAATAGGTATCTTATAGTGAAAAATGACCAGAAGGTGGTTCTGTAGACTAATAATTTTAGAACTAATGTGTAAAACAAAGCTAGACAAAATTATTAGCCACAGAATCACCTTCCAACCATGTTGAAGAACTCCTCAAAATCAATAGTGTGCTACTATAAATAGTGAATCTTCAGGGGAAGGGGGATATGGAAAAAGGATGCAATATTTCCCAAATTTATTTGGCCACAGAAACTCTTTTTTTCATGAGACATCTCCCAGAACCTGTATTCTGGGGAACATACTTTGAGAAACATTGGTCCAGAATTAAGGATTTGTATCTTTCTTTGCTGGCCACCCAAGTTTAAAAACTTACCTTTAATCCATGGCAACATATTTAGAGGGAGTATGGACTATCTGGGTATTGTTCGGGGAGAAGAGGTCTTAATGATGAAAAGATGAAGAACAGTGAGATATAAAGTACTGGGGATGCTTCATCTGGAGAAGAAAGTGCTTCAGTAGGACATAGTAGGTATCTTCATATATGTGAAGACTGTCACGTGCAGATGGAGTAGACTTGTTCTTGTAAGGGTTAACAATGGGATGGGGTAGGGTAAGAGATTGTAAGATTTTGTCTCCTCAAGAAAGGATTTTCCAATTTGGTGGTTCAAGAAAGGAAAGAGCTTTGAGACATAGCCTTGAGCTCCCCATCACTCTCAGGGCTTAAACAAATTTGGGTATTCATTGTTGGAAATGTTAAAGAAGGGATTCAGGCATCAGCGTTCTGGCCAGACAAGATGATCTTTATTTTTTTATTTTTTTTTAACATCTTTTTGGAGTATAATTGCTTTACAATGGTGTTAGTTTCTGCTTTATAACAAAGTGAATCAGTTATACATATGTCCTCATATCTCTTCCCTCTTGCATCTCCCTCCCTCCCACCCTCCCTATCCCACCCCTCTAGGTGGTCACAAAGAACCGAGCTGATCTCCCTGTGCTATGCGGCTGCTTCCCACTGGCCATCTATTTTACATGCCACAAGTCCATGCCACTCTCTCACTTCGTCCCAGCTTACCCTTCCCCCTCCCCGTGTCCTCAAATCCATTCTCTACATCTGCGTCTTTAATCCTGTACAGTCCCTAGGTTCTTCAGAACTTTTTTTTTTTTTTTTTTAGATTCCATATGTATGTGTTAGCATACGGTATTTGTTTTTCTCTTTCTGATTTACTTCACTCTGTATGACAAACTCTAGGTCCATCCACCTCACCACAAATAACTCAATTTCGTTTCTTTTTATGGCTGAGGAATATTCCATTGTATACGTGCCACATCTTTTTTATCCATTTGTCTGTTGATGGACACTTAGGTTGCTTCCATGTTCTGGCTATTGTAAATAGAGCTGCAGTGACCATTGTGATACATGACTCTTTTTGAATTATGGTTTTCTCAGGGTATATGCCCAGTAGTGGGATTGCTGGGTCATGGTAATTCTATTTTTAGTTTTTTAAGGAGCCTCCATACAGTTCTCCATAGTGGCTGTATCAACTTACATTCCCACCAACAGTGCAAAAGGGTTCACTTTTCTCCACACCCTCTCCAGCATTTATTGTTTGTAGATTTTTTTCATGATGACCATTCTGAATGGTGTGAGGTGATACCTCATTGTAGTTTTGATTTGCATTTCTCTAATGATTAGTGATGTTGAGCATCCTTTCAAATGTTTGTTGGCAATATGTATATCTTCTTTGGAGAAATGTCTATTTAGGTCTTCTCCCCATTTTTGAATTGGGTTGTTTGTTTTTTTGATATTGAGCTGCATGAGCTGCTTGTATATTTTGGAGATTAATCCTTTGTTAGTTGCTTCATTTGCAAATATTTTCTCCCATTGTGAGGGTTGTCTTTTCGTCTTGTTTATGGATTCCTTTGCTGTGCAAAAGCTTTTAAGTTTCATTAGGTCCCATTTGTTTATTTTTGTTTTTATTTCCATTTCTCTAGGAGCTGGGTCAAAAAGGATCTTGCTGTGATTTATGTCACGGAGTGTTCTGCCTATGTTTTCCTCTAAGAGTTTAACAGTGTCTGGCCTTACATTTAGGTCTTTAATCCATTTTGAGTTTATTTTTGTGTATGGTGTTAGAGAGTGTTCTAATTTCATTCTTTTTCATGTAGCTGTCCAGTTTTCCCAGCACCACTTATTGAAGAGGCTGTCTTTTCTCCATTGTATATTCTTGCCTCCTTTATCAAAAATAAGGTGACCATATGTGCATGGTTTATCTCTGGGCTTTCTATCCTGTTCCATTGATCTATATTTCTGTTTTTGTGCCAGTACCATACTGTCTTCATTATTGTAGCTTTGTAGTATAGTCTGAAGTCCGGGAGCCTGATACCTCCAGTTCTGTTTTTCATTCTCCAGATTGCTTTGGCTATTCGGGGTCTTTTGTGTTTCCATACAAATTGTGAAATTTTTTGCTCTAGTTCTGTGAAAAATGCCAGTGGTAGTTTGATAGGGATTGCATTGAATCTGTAGATTGCTTTGGGTAGTAGAGTCATTTTCACAATGTTGATTCTTGCAATCCAAGAACATGGCATATCTCTCCATCTGTTTGTATCATCTTTAATTTCTTTCATCAGTGTCTTATAGTTTTCTGCATACAGGTCTTTTGTCTCCTTAGGTAGGTTTATTCCTAGGTATTTTATTCTTTTTGTTGCAGTGGTAAATGGGAGTGTTTCCTTAATTTCTCTTTCAGATTTTTCATTATTAGTGTACAGGAATGCAAGAGAGTTCTGTGCTTTAATTTTGTATCCTACTACTTTACCAAATTCATTGATTAGCTCCAGTAGTTTTCTGGTAGCATCTTTAGGATTCTCTATGTATAGTATCATGTCATCTGCAAACAGTGACAGCTTTACTTCTTCTTTTCCAATTTGGATTCCTTTTATTTCTTTTTCTTCTCTGATTGCTGTGGCTAAAACTTCCAAACCA
This sequence comes from Balaenoptera physalus, assembly GCF_965194825.1. Lineage (NCBI taxonomy): Eukaryota > Metazoa > Chordata > Mammalia > Artiodactyla > Balaenopteridae > Balaenoptera > Balaenoptera physalus. Next base: position 47,353,857 of record NC_138886.1, read on the forward strand.
TGTTGAATAATAGTGGTGAGAGTGGGCACGCTTGTCTTGTTCCTGATCTTAGTGGACATGGTTTCAGTTTTTTACCACTGAGAAAGATGTTGGCTGTGGGTTTGTTACATATGGCCTTTATTATGTTGAGGTAAGTTCCCTCTATGCCTGCTTTCTGGAGGGTTTATATCATAAATGGGTGTTGAATTTTGTCAAAAGCTTTTTCTGCATCTATTGAGATGATCATATGGTTTTTTTGCTTCAATTTGTTAATATGGTTTATCACATTGATTGCTTTACATATATTGAAGAATCCTTGCATTCCTGGGATAAACTGCACTTGATCATAGTGTATGATCCTTTTAATGTGGTGTTGGATTCTGTTTGCTAGTATTTTGTTTAGGGTATTTGCATTTATGTTCATCAGTGATATTGGCCTGTAGTTTTCTTTTTTTGTGACATCTTTGTCTGGTTTTGGTATCAGGGTGATGGTGGCCTTGTAGAATGAGTTTGGTAGTGTTCCTCCCTCTGCTATATTTTGGAAGAGTTTGAGAAGGATAGGTGTTAGTTCTTCTCTAAATGTTTGATGGAATTCACCTGTGAAGCCATCTGGTCTGGGCTTTGGTTTGTTGGAAGGTTTGTAATCACAGTCTCATTTTCAGTGCTTGTGATTGTCTCTTCATATTTTCTGTTTCTTCCTGGTTCAGTCTCAGAAGGTTGTGCTTTTCTAAGAATGTGTCCATTTCTTCCAGGTTGTCCATTTTACTGGCATATAGTTGCTTCTGTTAATCTCTCATGATCCTTTGTATTTCTGCAGTGTCAGTTGTTACTTCTGCTTTTTCATTTCTAATTCTGTTGATTTGAGTCTTCTCCCTTTTTTTTCTTGATGAGTCTGGTTAATGGTTTATCAATTTTGTTTATCTTCTCAAAGAACCAGCTTTTTGTTTTATTGATCTTTGCTATTGTTTCCTTTATTTCAGATCTGATCTTTATGATTTCTTTCCTTCTGCTAAATATGGGGTTTTTTCATCCTTCTTTCTCTAATTGCTTTAGGTGTAAGGTTAGGTTGTTTGAGATCTTTGTGGTTTCCTGACGTAGGATTGTATTTCTGTAAACCTCCTTGTTAGAACTGCTTTTGCTGCATCCCATAGGTTTTGGGTCGTCGTGTCTCCATTGTCATTTGTTTCAAGGTATTTTTTGATTTCCTCTTTGATTTCTTCAGTGATCTTTTGGTTATTAAGTAGTGTATTGCATAGCCTCCAGTTGTTTGTATTGTTTACAGGTTTTTTCCTGTAATTGATATCTAGTCTCATAGCATTGTGGTCGGAAAAGATACTTGATATGATTTCAATTTTCTTAAATTTACCAAGGGTTGATTTGTGACCCAAGATATGATCTATCCTGGAGAATGTTCCATGAGCACTTGATAAGAAAGTGTATTCTGTTGTTTTTGGATGGAATGTCCTATAAATATCAACTAAGTCAATCTTGTTTAATGTATCATTTAAAGCTTGTGTTTCCTTATTTATTTTCATTTTGGATGATCTGTCCATTGGTGAAAGCGGGGTGTTAAAATCCCCTACTATGATTTTGTTACTGTCGATTTCCCCTTTTATGGCTGTTAGTATTTGCCTTATGTATTAAGGTGCTCCTGTGTTGGGTACATAAATATTTCCAATTGTTATATCTTCTTCTTGGATTGATCCCTTGATCATTATGTAGTGTCCTTCTTTGTCTCTTGTAATAGTCTTTATTTTAAGGTCTCTTTTGTCTGATATGAGAATTGCTACTTCAGCTTTCTTTTGATTTCCATTTGCATGGAATATCTTTTTCCATCCCCTCACTTGCAGTCTATCTGTGTCCCTAGGTCTGAAGTGGGTCTCTTGTAGACAGCATATGTACGGGTCTTGTTTTTGGATCCATTCTGCCAGTCTATGTCTTTTGGTTGGAGCATCTAATCCATTTATGTTTAAGGTAATTAACGATATGTATGTTCCTATTACCATTTTCTTAATTGTTTTGGGTTTGTTATTGTAGGTCTTTTCCTTCTCTTGTGTTTCCTGCCTAGAGAAGTTCCTTTAGCATTTGTTGTAAAGCTGGTTTGGTGGTGCTGAATTCTCTTAGCTTTTGCTTGTCTGTAAAGGTTGTAATTTCTCCGTCAAATCTGAATGAGATCCTTGCTGGGTAGAGTAATCTTGGTTGTAGGGTTTTCCCTTTCATCATTTTAAATATGTGCTGCCACTCCCTTCTGGCTTGCAGAGTTTCTGCTGAAAGATAAGCTGTTAACCTTATGGGGATTCCCTTGTATGTTATTTTTTGTTTTTCCCTTGCTGCTTTTAATATTTTTTCTTTATATTTAATTTTTGATAGTTTGATTAGTATGTGTCTTGGCGTGTTTCTCCTTGCATTTATCTTGTATGGGACTCTCTGTGCTTCCTGGACTTGATTGACCATTTCCTTTCCCATATTAGGGAAGTTTTCAACTATAATCTCTTCAAATATTTTCTCAGTCCTTCTTTTTCTCTTCTTCTTCTGGGACCCCTATAATTCGAATGTTGGTGCATTTAATGTTGTCCCAGAAGTCTCTAAGACTGTCCTCAATTCTTCTCATTCTTTTTTCTTTATTCTGCTCTGCAGTAGTTGTTTCCACTATTTTATCTTCCAGGTCACTTATCCATTCTTCTGCCTCAGTTATTCTGCTATAGATTCCTTGTAGAGAATTTTAAATTTCATTTATTGTGTTGTTCGTCACTGTTTGTTTGCTCTTTAGTTCTTCTAGGTACTTGTTAAACGTTTCTTGTATTTTCTCCATTCTATTTCCAAGATTTTGGATCATCTTTACTGTCATTACTATGAATTCTTTTTCAGGTAGACTGCCTATTTCCTCTTCATTTGTTTGGCCTGGTGGGTTTTTACCTTGTTTCTTCATGTCTTGTGTGTTTCTCTGTCTTCCCATTTTGCCTAACTTACTGTGTTTGGGGTCTCCTTTTCGCAGGCTGCAGGTTTGTAGTTCCCATTGTTTTTGATGTCTGCCCCCAGTGGCTAAGGTTGGTTCAGTGGGTTTTGTAGGCTTCCTGTTGAAGGGGACTGGTGCCTGTGTTCAGGTGAATGAGGCTGGATCTTGTCTTTCTGGTGGGCAGGACTGCATACAGTGGTGTGTTTTGTGGTGTCTGTGCCCTTATGATTTTAGGCAGCCTCTCTGCTGATGGGTGGGGTTGTGTTCCCGTCTTACTAGTTGTTTGGCATAGGGTGTCCACCACTTTAGCTTGCTGGTCGTTGAGTGGAGCTGGGTCTTAGCATTGAGATGGAGATCTCTGGGAGAGCTTTTGCCATTTGATATTATGTGGAGCCGGGAGGTCTCTGGTGGACCAATGTCCTGAGCTCAGACAAGATAATCTTTAACATTTCCTTCCAAATCTGAGGTTCTAAGTTTCTAAGACTTGATTCTTAACATCCTTCTTGGGACCCTTACAGCACCATTCCCCCATTTCCCTGATGATGATTTCATTTGACTGTGTAATCCTGGCCTAAAGGCTGTTGCCTTTAACAGTAGTTGGTTTGTATAAGCTAGGAGAAGCTTTATGGTTTGAATCATGTATCTAAAATAATTGGCCAAATTCTAGGCAGTGTTGTTGAATTTTATTATGGTGGATGTGTAAAACAGTTTTTACTACATTCTTACTTCTTAAGCCAACTTCAATATGCCCATGGAAGTTCATCGTTTTGCAGTATTTCCACAAGCAAGATTCCTTTTGATGGACAAATCTTTGTCTTTTATCTTCTAAGTACTAAAGTGATTCAGGCAAGCCATTTGGGATATCATGATTTTGTTTCATTTTTTTTCCTTGTGAAATTGTCTTCTTTAAGGACAGTAAGTAAATGATATTTGTTTGCATCAAGAATATAATTTTCTTTATGCATGGTCTATTATAGAGTCTGGGTTCAACCTAAGAAATTATTTATTAATTTCCTTGTACAGGAAAAAAGAAAGTCCAACTTCCTACTAGAAAAATAATACACTAAATTTTCTTTTATTGTTTTAAACCTTTATTAAAATTATGAATTTCTATTCTTCTGGGTATCACGATAAAATTAATTTAGCCTCTTTTTTCCTCTGCACCTTGGCCCTTTTGGAGGGAGACCTTGATTGTTTCACAGAGCAATCTGTTCAAGCTTTGACCACTAGGTGGTACACTGGTTAAACAGTATCTCCATCTTCCTGGATCCTTGCAATCTCAACTTGTACTCGAAAAATACCAATTTACATCCTGTACCAAAAAGCCAGTTTCATTCACTTTGAAATAATCGTATGTATTCTTGCATTTTGGCAAGTTACTCAGTTTTTCTGGCTCTCTCCCATGTGTACATGTTATTGAACTTTTTGTTTGATTTTCTCCTGTTAATCTCTCTCATGTCAATTTAATTCTTAGACCAGCCAGAACGGTAGAGGAAAATTTCTTCCTTCCCAGCAAAGCACACACTGTTTGCTATTGTTATTAACTCAGTCTTAGTTGTACTTTTTTTTTTTTAATGTGTATTTTTTTTAAACATCTTTATTGGAGTATAATTGCTTTACAATGGTGTGTTAGTTTCTGCTTTATAACAAAGTGAATCAGTTATACATATACATATGTTCCCATATCTCTTCCCTCTTGCATCTCCCTCCCTCCCACCCTCCCTATCCCACCCCTCTAGGTGGTCACAAAGCACTGAGCTGATCTCCCTGTGCTATGCAGCTGCTTCCCACTAGCTATCTATTTTACATTTGGTAGTGTATATATGTCCATGCCACTCTCTCACCCTGTCACATCTTACCCCTCCCCCTCCCCATATCCTCAAGTCCATTCTCTAGTAGGTCTGTGTCTTTATTCCCATCTTGCCACTAGGTTCTTCATGACCTTTTTTTTCCCCTTAGATTCCATATATATGTGTTAGCATAATGTATTTGTTTTTCTCTTTCTGATTTACTTCACTCTGTATGACAGACTCTAACTCCATCCACCTCACTACAAATACCTCCATTTCATTTCTTTTTATGGCTGAGTAATATTCCATTGTATATATGTGCCGCATCTTCTTTATCCATTCATCCGATGATGGACACTTAGGTTGCTTCCATGTCCTGGCTATTGTAAATAGAGCTGCAATGAACATTTTGGTACATGACTCTTTTTGAATTATGGTTTTCTCAGGGTATATGCCCAGTAGTGGGATTGCTGGGTCGTATGGTAGTTCTATTTTTAGTTTTTTAAGGAACCTCCATACTGTTCTCCATAGTGGCTGTATCAATTTACATTCCCACCAACAGTGCAAGAGGGTTCCCTTTTCTCCACACCCTCTCCAGCATTTATTGGTTGTAGATTTTTTGATTATGGACATTCTGACCGGTGTGAGATGATATCTCATTGTAGTTTTGATTTGCATTTCTCTAATGATTAATGATGTTGAGCATTCTTTCATGTGTCTGTTGGCCATCTGTATATCTTCTTTGGAGAAATGTCTATTTAGGTCTTCTGCCCATTTTTGGATTGGGTTGTTTGTTTTTTTGTTATTGAGCTGCATGAGCTGCTTGTAAATCTTGGAGATTAATCCTTTGTCAGTTGCTTCATTTGCAAATATTTTCTCCCATTCTGAGGGTTGTCTTTTGGTCTTCTTTATGGTTTCCTTTGCTGTGCAAAAGCTTTTAAGTTTCATTAGGTCCCATTTGTTTCTTTTTGTTTTTATTTCCATTTATCTAGGAGCTGGGTCAAAAAGGAACTTGCTGTGATTTATGTCATAGAGTGTTCTGCCTATGTTTTCCTCTAAGAGTTTGATAGTGTCTGGCCTTACACTTAGGTCCTTAATCCATTTTGAGTTTACTTTTCTGTATGGTGTTAGGGAGTGTTCTAATTTTATTCTTTTACATGTAGCTGTCCAGTTTTCCCAGCACCACTTACTGAAGAGGCTGTCTTTTCTCCACTGTATATGCTTGCCTCCTTTATCAAAGATAAAGTGACCATATGTGCGTGGGTTTATCTCTGGGCTTTCTATCCTGTTCCATTGATCTATATTTCTGTTTTTGTGCCAGTACCATACTGTCTTGATTACTGTAGCTTTGTAATATAGTCTGAAGTCAGGGAGCCTGATTCCTCCAGTTCCATTTTTCATTCTCAAGATTGCTTTGGCTATTCGGGGTCTTTTGTGTTTCCCTACAAATTGTGAAATTTTTTGTTCTAGTTCTGTGAAAAATGCCAGTGGTAGTTTGATAGGGATTGCATTGAATCTGTAGACTGCTTTGGGTAGTAGAGTCATTTTCACAATGTTGATTCTTCCAATCCAAGAACATGGTATATCTCTCCATCTATTTGTATCATCTTTAATTTCTTTCATCAGTGTCTTATAGTTTTCTGCATACAGGTCTTCTGTCTCCTTAGGTAGGTTTATTCCTAGATATTTTATTCTTTTTGTTGCAGTGGTAAACGGGAGTGTTTTCTTAATTTCACTTTCAGATGTTTCATCATTAGTGTATAGGAATGCAAGAGATTTCTGTGCATTAATTTTGTATCCTGCTACTTTACCAAATTCATTGATTAGCTCTAGTAGTTTTCTGGTAGCATCTTTAGGATTCTCTATGTATAGTATCATGTCATCTGCAAACAGTGACAACTTTACTTCTTCGTTTCCAATTTGGATTCCTTTTATTTCTTTTTCTTCTCTGGTTGCTGTGGCTAACACTTCCAAAACTCTGTTGAATAACAGTGGTGAGAGTGGGCAACCTTGTCTTGTTCCTGATCTTAGAGGTAATGGTTTCAGTTTTTCACCATTGAGAATGATGTTGGCTGTGGGTTTGTCATATATGGCCTTTATTATGTTGAGGAAAGTTCCCTCTATGCTTACTTTCTGCAGGGCTTTTATCATAAATGGGTGTTGAATTTTGTCAAAAGCTTTCTCTGCATCTATTGAGATGATCAAATGGTTTTTCTCCTTCAATTTGTTAATGTGGTGTATCACGTTGATTGATTTGCATATATTGAAGAATCCTTGCATTCCTGGGATAAACCCCACTTGGTCATGGTGTATGATCCTTTTAATGTGCTGTTGGATTCTGTTTGCTAGTATTTTGTTGAGGATTTTTGCATCTATGTTCATCAGTGATATTGGCCTGTAGTTTTCTTTCTTGGTGACATCTTTGTCTGGTTTTGCTATCAGGGTGATGGTGGCCTCGTAGAATAAGTTTGGTAGTGTTCCTCCCTCTGCTATATTTTGGAAGAGTTTGAGAAGGATAGGTGTTAGCTCTTCTCTAAATGTTTGATAGAATTCGCCTGTAAAGCCATCTGGTCCTGGGCTTTTGTTTGTTGGAAGATTTTTAATCACAGTTTCAATTTCAGTGCTTGTGATTGGTCTGTTCATATTTTCTATTTCTTCCTGGTTCAGTCTCAGAAGGTTGTGCATTTCTAAGAATCTGTCCATTTCTTCCAGGTTGTCCATTTTATTGGCATAGAGTTGCTTGTAGTAATCTCTCATGATCGTTTGTATTTCTGCAGTGTCAGTGGTTACTTCTCCTTTTTCATTTCTAATTCTATTGATTTGAGTCTTCTCCCTGTTTTTCTTGATGAGTCTGGCTAATGGCTTATCAATTTTGTTTATCTTCTCAAAGAACCAGCTTTTAGTTTTATTGATCTTTGCTATTGTCTCCTTCATTTCTTTTTCATTTTTTTCTGATCTGATCTTTATTATTTCTTTCCTGCTGCTAGCTTTGGGGTTTCTTTGTTCTTCTTTCTCTAATTGCTTTAGGTGCAAGGTTAGGTTGTTTATTCGAGATGTTTCCTGTTTCTTGAGGTATGCTTGTATTGCTATAAACTTCCCTCTTAGAACTGCTTTTGCTGCATCCCATAGGTTTTGGGTCGTCGTGTCTCCATTGTCATTTGTTTCTAGGTATTTTTTGATTTCCCCTTTGATTTCTTCAGTGATCACTTCGTAATTAAGTAGTGTATTGTGTAGCCTCCATGTGTTTGTATTTTTTACAGATCTTTTCCTGTAATTGATATCTAGTCTCATAGCCTTGTGGTCGGAAAAGATACTTGATACGATTTCAATTTTCTTAAATTTACCAAGGCTTGATTTGTGACCCAAGATATGATCTATCCTGGAGAAAGTTCCATGAGCACTTGAGAAAAATGTGTATTCTGTTGTTTTTGGATGGAATGTCCTATAAATATCAATTAAGTCCATCTTGTTTAATGTATCATTTAAAGCTTGTGTTTCCTTATTTATTTTCATTTTGGATGATCTGTCCATTGGTGAAAGTGGAATGTTAAAGTCCCCTACTATGATTGTGTTGCTGTTCATTTCCCCTTTTATGGCTGTTAGTATTTGCCTTATGTATTGAGGTGCTCCTATGTTGGGTGCATAAATATTTACAATTGTTATACCTTCCTCTTGGATCGATCCCTTGATCATTATATAGTGTCCTTCTTTGTCTCTTGTAATAGTCTTTATTTTAAGGTCTCTTTTGTCTGATATGAGACTTGCTACTCCAGCTTTCTTTTGATTTCCATTTGCATGGAATATCTTTTTCCATCCCCTCACTTTCAGTCTGTATGTGTCTCTAGGTCTGAAGTGGGTCTCTTGTAGACAGCATATATATGGGTCTTGTTTTTGTATCCATTCAGCCAGTCTGTGTCTTTTGGTGGGAGCATTTAATCCATTTACATTTAAGGTAATTATCGATATGTATGTTCCTATTCCCATTTTCTTAAATGTTTTGGGTTTGTTATTGTGGGTGTTTTCCTTCTCTTGTGTTTCTTGCCTAGAGAAGTTACTTTAGCATTTGTTGTAAAGCTGGTTTGGTGGTGCTGAACTCTGTCAGCTTTTGCTTGTCTGTAAAGGTTTTAATTTGTCCATCAAATCTGAATGAGATCCTTGCTGGGTAGAGTAATCTTGGTTGTAGGTTTTTCTCCTTCATCACTTTAAGTATATCCTGCCACTCCCTTCTGGCTTGCAGAGTTTCTGCTGAAAGGTCAGCTGTTAACCTTATGGGGATTCCCTTGTGTGTTATTTGTTGTTTTTTCCTTGCTGCTTTTAATATGTTTTCTTTATATTTAATTTTTGATAGTTTGATTAACATATGTCTTGGCGTGTTTCTCCTTGGATTTATCCTGTATGGGACTCTCTGTGCTTCCAGGACTTGATTAACTATTTCCTTTCCCATATTAGGGAAGTTTTCAACTATAATCTCTTCAAATATTTTCTCAGTCCCTTTCTTTTTCTCTTCTTCTTCTGGGACCCCTATAATTCGAATGTTGGTGCGTTTGATGTTGTCCCAGAGGTCTCTGAGACTGTCCTCAGTTCTTTTCATTCTTTTTTCTTTATTCTGCTCTGCAGTAGTTATTTCCACCATTTTATCTTCCAGGTCACTTATCCGTTCTTCTGCCTCAGTTATTCTGCTATTGATCCTGTCTAGAGTATTTTTAATTTCATTTATTGTGTTTTTCATCGTTGCTTGGTTCCTCTTTAGTTCTTCTACATCCTTGTTAAATGTTTCTTGCATTTTGTCTATTCTATTTCCAAGATTTTGGTTCATCTTAACTATCATTATTCTGAATTCTTTTTCAGGTAGACTACCTATTTCCTCCTCATTTGTTAGGTCTGGTGTGTTTTGACCCTGGTCCTTCATCTGCTGTGTGTTTTTCTGTCTTCTCATTTTGCTTATCTTACTGTGTTTGGGGTCTCCTTTTCACAGGCTGCAGGTTCATAGTTCCCGTTGTTTTTGGTGTCTGTCCCCAGTAGCTAAGGTTGGTTCAGTGGGTTGTGTAGGCTTCCTGGTGGAGGGGACTAGTGCCTGTGTTCTGGTGGATGAGGCTGGATCTTGTCTTTCTGGTGGGCACGTCCACGTCTGCTGGTGTGTGTTGGGGTGTCTGTGGCCTTATTATGATTTTAGGCAGCCTCTCTGCTAATGGATGGGGCTGTGTTCCTGTCTTGCTAGTTGTTTGGCATAGGGTGTCCAGCACTGTAGCTTGCTGGTCATTGAGTGAAGCTGGGTCTTGATGTTGAGATGGAGATCTCTGAGAGATTTTCGCCATTTGGTACTACGTGGAGCTGAGAGATCTCTTGTGGACCAGTGTCCTGAAGTTGGCTCTCCCACCTCAGAGGCACAGCCCTGATGCCTGGCTGGAGCACCAAGAGCCTTTCATCCACACGGCTCAGAATAAAAGGGAGAAAAAATAGAAAGAAAGAAAGAAAGAGGATAAAATAAAATAGAATAAAATAAAGCTATTATAATAAAAAATAAGAAAAAAAATTATTAAGAAAAAATTTATTAAGAAAAATTTTTTTTAATTTTTTAAAATAAATTTATTAATTTTTATAATAAAAAATAAGAAAAAAATTAAGAAAAAAATTATTAAGAAAAACAATTTTAATTTTTTAAAATAAAAAATATGAAAAACTTATTAAGAAAAAAATTTTTTTAATTTTTAAAAATACAGAATATGGAAAAAATTATTAAGAAAACTTTTATTAAGAAAAAAAATTTTTTTTAATTAAAAAGAAAAACGGACGGACCAAACCCTAGGACAAATTGTGAAAGCAAAGCTATACAGACAAAATCTCACCAAGAAGCATACACATATACACTCACAAAAAAAGGAAAAGGGGAAAAATTAATATATCCTGCTCTCAAAGTCCACCTCCTGAATTTGGGATGATTCGTTGTCTATTCAGGTATTCAGCAGATGCAGGCACACGAAGTTGTTTGTGGAGTTTTAATCCGCTGCTCTGAGGCTGCTGGGAGAGATTTCCCTTTCTCTTCTTTGTTTGGACAGCTCCCTGGGTTCAGCTTTGGATTTGGACCCACCTCTGCGTGTAGGTCGCCTGAGGGCGTCTGTTCCCTGCCCAGACAGAACAGGGTTAAAGGAGCAGCTGCTTCGGGGGCTCTGGCTCACTCAGGCTGGTGGGAGGGAGGGGCACGGATGTGGGGCGAGCCTGCGGCGGCAGAGGCCGGCGTGACGTTGCACCAGCCTGAGGCGCGCCGTGTGTTCTCCCGGGAAAGTTGTCCCTGGATCACGGGACCCTGGCAGTGGCGGGCTGCACAGGCTCCCGGGAGGGGCGGTGTGGATAGTGACCTGTGCTCGCACACAGGCTTTTTGGTGGCGGCAGCAGCAGCCTTAGTGTCTCATGCCTGTCTCTGGGATCCGCGCTGATAGCCGTGGCTCGTGCCCATCTCTGGAGTTCGTTTAGGCGGCGCTCTGAATCCCCTCTCCTTGCGCGCCGCAAAACAAAGAGGCAAGAAAAAGTCTCTTGCCTCTTCGGCAGCTGCAGACATTTTCCCCGGACTCTCTCCCGGCTAGCTGTGATGTGCTAACCCCTTCAGGCTGTGTTCACGCAGCCAACCCCAGTCCTCTCCCTGGGATCTGACCTCCGAAGCCCCCAAGCCTCAGCTCCCAGCCCCGCCCGCCCCGACGGGTGAGCAGACAAGCCTCTCGGGCTGGTGAATGCTGGTCGGCCCTGATCCTCCGTGCGGGAATCTCTCCACTTTGCCCTCCACACCCCTGTGGCTGCGCTCTCCTCCGTGGCTCCGAAGCTTCCCCCCTCCGCCACCCGCAGTCTCTGCCCGCGAAGGGGCTTCCTAGTGTGTGGAAACCTTTCCTCCTTCACAGCTCCCTCCCCCTGGTGCAAGTCCCGTCCCTATTGTTTTGTCTCTGTTATTTCTTTTTTCTTTTGCCCTACCCAGGTACGTGGGGAGTTTCTTGCCTTTTGGGAGGCCTGACGTCTTCTGCCAGCGTTCAGTGGGTGTTCTGTAGGAGCAGTTCCATGTGTAGATGTATTTCTAATGTATCTGTGGGAAGGAAGGTGATCTCCGCGTCTTACTCTTCCGCCATCTTGCCCCCCTCCCTTAGTTTTACTTTTCACTTTTAAAAGAAAAGTAGGAGAGGAAATCAGAAAAATCTGTTCCTCCTCAGAGTGGGGAGTACATCTGGTTGGGGTGTCTTACCTCTGGGAAACTGGTGCTACCCTATCTAGGACGGCAGACTCCACTGCATAAGTCACTTGTTCCCTCCCCTTATAAACTGTTAAGAGATATTCAGCTACTATTGGTGTGTAACTGAGAAGTAGGCAGGAGGTGGCAGCTGTTTAAGTGCAGAGGCTTATTTCATAGGTGGAAACGTAAAGAATGCTAATAGGGTAATCAGACCAACTGACTGTGGTAACAGAAGCTTATTTCACCTTACCAGTGAAGACTGTTAACTCTAACTTGTCAAAATGGCAGAAGAAACCCCTGATTACACCCCACCCCCACCCCTCAACCCCCTCACTGGCCTTAAGAAATGTGTGCCAGCGTAACAGTTGCCTCAGAAGGAATTTTAAAATCCCATTGTAATGGCAGGCAGGTCTTTATTCAAGAGTTCTATATATACACTAATATGTATAAAACAGATGACTAATAAGAACCTGCTGTATAAAAAATAAATAAATAAAATAAAATTCAAAAATTCAAAAAAAATGATTGAAAGAGATCACCTCTGGGCTATTAGATCTTCTTTTATACTAAAGCTGGACTTCTGAGCTACCTTGTAATCATTTACCACAAAAAGTTGATATTTTGAGTCAGACTGATCAACCATATTGTTATTGACTGAATTTTTGGGTTCCTCAAAATTCATATGTTGAAATCCTACTCTCCTGTCTGATGGTATTAGGAGGTGGGGCCTTTGGGAGATGATTAGGGGTCATGAGGGTGCCAACCTCATGAATGGAATTAATACTCTTTAAAAAAAAAAGGACCCCAAAGAACTCTCTTGCTTTTTGTGCTGTGTAAAGATACAACCACCCAATCCAAAAATGGGCAGAATATCTAAATAGACATTTCTCCAAAGAAGATATACAGTTTGCCAACAAACACATGAACGCATGCTCAACATCACTAATCATTAGAGAAATGCAAATCAAAACTACAATGAGGTATCACCTCACACCAGTCAGAATGGTTATCATCAAAAAATCTACAAACAGTAAATGCTGCAGAGGGTGTGGAGAAAAGGGAACCCTCTTGCACTCCTGGTGGGGATGTAAATTGATACAGCCACTATGGAGAACAGTATGGAAGTTCCTTAAAAACTAGAAGTAGAACTACCATACGACCCAGCAATCCCACTACTGGGCATATACCCTGAGAAATCCATAATTCAAAGAGACATGTACCACAATGTTCATTGCAGCTCTGTTTACAATAGCCAGGACATGGAAGCAACCTAAGTATCTGTCGACAGATGAATGGATAAAGAAGATGTGGCACATATATACAATGGAATGTTACTCAGCCATAAAAAGAAACGAAATTGAGTTATTTGTAGTGAGGTGGATGGACCTAGAGTTTGTCATACAGAGTGAAGTAAGTCAGAAAGAGAAAAACAAATACTGTATGCTAACACATATATATGGAATCTAGAAAAAAATAAAAGGTTCTGAAGAACCTAGGGGCTGGACAGGAATAAAGATGCAGATGTAGAGAATGGACTTGAGGACACAGGGAGGGGGAAGGGTAAGCTGGGACGAAGTGAGAGAGTGACATGGACATATATACACTACCAAATGTAAAATAGATAGCTAGTGGGAAGCAGCCACATAGCACAGGGAGATCAGCTTGGTGCTTTGTGACCACCTAGAGGGGTGGGATAGGGAGGGTGGGAGGGAGACGCAAGAGGAAGGAGATATGGGGATATATGTATATGTATAGCTGATTCACTTTGTTATACAGCAGAAACTAACACACCATCGTAAAGCAATTATATTCCAATAAAGACGTTAAAAAAGAAAGGTACAATGAGAAATTAGCTGTCTGTAACTCAGAAGGGTTCTCACCAGAACCTGACTATGATGGCACTCTGATCTTGGACTTCCAGTGTCCAGAACTGTAAGAAATAAATGCTTGTTGTTTATGCCAAAAAAAGAAAAAAGTTGTATGATTACCAAAAAAAAAAAAAAAAAAAAAAGCCAAAGAGGATTTAATACAATGACAAGGAAGTATACACAGGCGTTTTGGGAGCCTTAATTGAGGGTGAAAAAAAGATATCAAGAGGCCAACACAGCTGCTGTCTTCTGGGGCCACGTGGTCTTTTGTCTTTGCTTCTCTGCACAGGTCTACCCTGCTCTACTTCTCTCTACAGGCTGAACCTGCTTACTCATCTGGCTCATTGATGGCTTTAAACATCCATTTCCAAATGGGAATATATACTCAGTCTCTGAATATAATGCCATTATGGCTCCAGCGACAAACCCGCTTAGCTTATTTAGGTCTTGAATTCTAATTCTAGGGAGAGATCATTGGATTGGTCTAGCTTGGATCAAATACAAATACTTGGCCAATCATCTGTGATGGTGGGGATGGGGTATCACAGTAGAGCATCCTGTGTGGAGGAAATGACTGTCACCTTTTGTAAGGGACAGTTCAGCAATGACTGCCTGCTGGCAGGAGAGCACATGCAATTTTTTTTCATAAATGAAGACTTTTTTGACTGCATAAAATTTTGGAGTATTTAAACAGCAAAGAATATCTTAAGCAAAATAAAGGCTAAGAAAAGTTAGAAAAGTTACAAAAGAAACAAATGGTTGCAAAATGTTAACTCCTGTAAAATAACCAGTAAATTTAGGATTAAACTAATAAAAATATTGCTAAGTTTAGCTGGGGGTGTTGTTATTTAGGTCTTTTGTGGGTTTTTTTTCATTGTTTTTAAAACCAATTCAAACTTATTGAAATAAATATTAAGTAACTTTTATAGATATTTAATAAAAACTCACAGCATATAGAAATGATCTTTATTGTTTCAAATGTCTTCATCCAGTGATGTCAAACCTACCTCAATTATGGTTTAGTATAGTGGACTTTTAATTTCAATCAAAATAAAATACGTACACCATCTGATTCTAGAGGAAATAAAATTGAAGTGGAAATACAGTATCGATAAGAATTATATTTAAACTGTCTATATTTGGAAAACACTGTTTTCGGCAGTAAGAACAAATGTAGCATTAATTAAATAACAGCAGTTAAACTAAAAAGGTAAATCAAAATTATTCTTCTCAAAGAGAGAAAACAGTCAGATTGTGGTTGTAGATATTTGGGAATCACCTGCTGCAAACCTGAATCAAATCTGCAGGTGACCCAGATCCCTGAGTCCTCACAGCTTAATTCTCCTTTTCAGGGACCTGATGGTCCAGGGGATTCTCTGACCCTCTCAGGCCTCTCCCCAGGGCTGCATGTGGAACAGTGGGGTAGCCACTGGGGAAAAGCTGGGATCTAAACTCGGCATCAGCCAATTTTTGTCCCTTGTGACTATATTCTTTGCTTAGCTCGTTGAACTTTCTCTCAGTCGACAGAACTACCAACCAACCTCCTTGTGCTTTTTTCCCTCATGATTAATGATCCATCTTTGATGGAAGGAAATGGTTCTTTCTGATTCGTTCTCCAAGTCTGCTGCTATCTGCCTGTAGGAGTCACACTTCTGATGTAGATAGCTGATGTTTTCATTCACTTTGGGAAGTTTCTTCTCTATTAAATGTTTAACTCCCTCCTCAGTTGATTTTCTGTGAAGTTACATTACGGTCTTGGGGTAGTTCAAGGAGTATTTGAAGTTTCAGCTGAAGCTTTTAGATTTCATTTTGAAGGTGTGAATTTTTAAGCTGTAAATATGCTTCCTCAAGCTGATGACGTTTTATTTCACCATGTGCTCTTTATTCAGTTGATTATCTTCACAAAATTCAAAAATGTGTCCTTGACTTTGTCCTTCAAGCCTTTTTAAGTAAACAGCATCAATGAGTTTCTTCAAATCAACTGATTCATAGTCTAGGTGATCTCCATTTTCTGATTTACTCTTTTGGTCTAATATCAAGTTGCCAACATAAAATGCTTTCTGTGTGTAGTTTTAGATATTTTGACTGGCTCTCCTTATCGTTTACAACTTGTTTCATTCACGTATTCGAGTCCTCAGATATTTTTTTCCTGTTCCTTCAATTCTTGCACTTTTTCCTTCCACCTGGCAGCTCTTTGGAAAAGCAGTTACAGGCCTTCCTGAAAATTAGTATTTTTATCCAGACCATCCATGATTTCCCTCTGAAATTGCTCTGCATTCTTCTGAGATGCTTTTAAGATGTTTTTGGCATCAGTCACCAGGGAGTGACAGGATTTTAATGCATCTTCAAGTGGTTTTGTCTGTCCTTGAAATCCAGCCATCATTACTCCATGAAATGAAAGTTTAGGGGGTTCGCTTTTCTGTTCTTTTTGGAGAAGGTCTACAGTGTCCTCAAATAAAGACGTGAACCTGTTTGGATATTTACTAAATGCTGCCAAATTCAGTGTGTGATTCAGAGGACTGGCCTCCTCTCCAGGTGACTTGAGGGCTCCATCGGTTTGCGGAATCAGTCTGATCCTCTCATGGACATTACAACATTCTTCAACCCGAGCAAAAAATCTTTTATTAGCTCTTTTTACTAGCTCCTTAAAGTATGTTGACTCTTTTTTTTATAACAACAATCAGGATAGCATATACCAGAATCTTCCAGAGACCCACAGAGACCCAGGCTTTGGCTCAAGCATTCATACACCATCACCAGAGCACTGAACAGCACCTCCAGAACTGGCTGGGCAGACATTTTGGTGGCCGTCATCAGGCCTTCCATGACTCCAAAGGGACCACCACTCGGTCTCCAGTTGCCAATACCTGTGGGCCACAACTGACCACAAGGAACCCTGTGGAGTGTCTCCCTGCTAATCCAAACAAGTGCCTGGCAAACAAGACAGACCATCAGTAGGCTGGGGGTTGAGTTCTATAAAACAGTGTCTCTAACTTGGCTCTGCTCATGATTCTGCACAAACAGAAAGTGCAATTATGTATCCAGAGCATTGGGCAAGTGGAAACACTGATTGCAGGCAGAGGAAAGCAGCCTGAGCTCTGACCACTCTGACCCGGTGCCAGGAAGACTAGGAGATCAAAGCAGTGCCATGCCACTACCTATTCTCTGCCCATGAGCAGGTCAGGGAGTAACGATGGGGCACGCTGTGGTGGAGGACTCGACTCATTCTTCTAAGTTCAAGTTTCCTTCGGCAGCAGGGAAGCCTGATCCTGCCTGCAAAGGTCACAGGGCTCTTTCTCGCCTGGAGGCTCCCCTCCTGCTGCCCCTGCTTGGTGTTTGGACTGTCCAGTAGTGCAGGGGGGAGAGCACTGAAAGGACTCAGCCAAGGTATAAACTAACAGATCTGGATTTCACTATCTGAATAGCAGTGTCTTAACACTTCATGGATTTTCTGTGGGGCCAGTTTGTCCTCTTTCAATCCATGTACTCCCAGATTGGGGACACTCTCTTCCACTGGTGACTTGTGACCCAGGCTCCTTCCATCACATGGCCCTGCCATATTCAGCTCATGGCTCCCAAGGTTGGCCTGCAGTTGGTCTCCAATCCATGGGATCAAGGTGTGGCTGCCTCTGCAGAGGGAGCAGGTCCTTCTTTGGGAGGAATGTGCCAGCATTCACTTATTTTTTTTTTAATTTAATTTTAATTTTATATTGGGGTATTGTTGATTTACGATGTTGTTAGTTTCAGGTGTACAGCGGAGTGGCTCAGTTATACATACACATACAATGATTCTTTTTCAGATTCTTTTCCCATATAGGTTATTACAGAATATTGAGTAGAGTTACCTGTGCTATACAGTAGGTCCTTGTTGATTATCTATTTTATATATAAGGTTGTGTATCTGTTAATCCCAAACTCCTAATTTATCCGCCCCCCCACCACACACACACACCTTTCCCTTTCAGTAACAATAAGTTTGTTATCGAAGTCTGGGAGTCTGTTACTGTTGTGTAAGTAAGTCCATTAGTATCATCTTTTTAGGTTCCATATATAAGCAATATTATATGATATTTGTCTTTCTTTGTTTTACTTCACTTAGTATGATAATCTCTAGGTCCATCCATGTTGCTGCAAATGGCATTATTTCATTCTTTTTAATGGCGGAGTAATATTCCATTGTATATATGTACCACATCTTCTTTATCCATTCATCTGTCGATGGGCATTTAGGTTGCTTCCATGTCCTGGCCATTGTAAATAGTGCTGCAATGAACATCAGGGTGCATGCATCCTTTCAAATTATGGTTTTCTCTGGATATATGCCCAGCTGTATTTTTAGTTTTTTGTTGTGTTTTCTTTGTATTTTTAGTTTTCTAAGGAACCTTCATTCTGTTCTACATAGTGGCTGTACCAATTTACATTCCCACCAACAGTGTAGGAGGGTTCCCTTTTCTCCACATCCTCTCCAGCATTTATTGTTTGTAGACTTTTTAATGATGGTGATTCTGACCAGTGTGAGGTGATACCTCATTGCAGTTTTGATTTTCATTTCTCTAATAGATGTTAAGCATCTTTTCATGAGCTTTTTGGCGATCTGTATATCTTCTTTGGAGAAATGTCTATTTAGGTCTTCTGCCCATTTTTTCATTGGGTTGTTTGTTTTTTTTGATATTGAGCTGCATGTGCTGTTTGTATATTTTGGAAATTAATCCTTTGTCAGTTGCATCATTTGCAAATATTTTCTCCCATTCTGTGGGTTGTCTTTTCATTTTCTTTATGGCTTCCTTTGCTGTGCAAAAGCCTTTATGTTTTATTAGGTCCTATTTGTTTATTTTTGTTTTTATTTTCATTACTCTAGGAGGTGGATCCAAAAAGATGTTGCTGCAATTTATGTCAAAGAGTGTTCTGCCTATGTTTTCCTCTGAGAGTTTTATAGTATCTGGTCTTACATTGAGGTCTTTAATCCATTTTGAGTTTATTTTTGTGTATGGTGTTAGAGAGTGTTCTAATTTCATTCTTTTACATGTAGCTATCCAGTTTTCCCAGCAACACTTATTGAAGAGGCTGTCTTTTCTCCATTCTGTATTCTTGCCTCCTTTGTCGTAGATTAATCTACCATCAGTGTGTGGGTTTATTTCTGGTATTTCTATCCTGTTCCATTGATCTGTATTTGTTTTTGTGCCAGCACCATACTGTTTTGATGGCTGTAGCTTTGTAGTATAGTCTGAAGTCAGGGAGCCTGATTCCTCCAGCTCTGTTTTTCTTTCTCAGGATTGCTTTGGCTACTTAGGGTCTTTCGTGTCTCCATACAAATTAAAAAATTTTTTGTTCTAGTTCTGTGAAAAATGTCTTTGGCAGTTTGACAGGGATTGCATTAAATCTGTAGATTGTTTCGGGTAGTATAGTCATTTTGACAGTATTGACTCTTCCAATCCAAGAACACGGTATATCTTTCCATCTGTTTGTGCCATCTTCGATTTCTTCCTCAGCATTGTGTAGTTTTCAGAGTGGCTCCTTAGGGAGATTTTATTCAGAGGTATTTTATTCTTTTTGATGCAGTGGTAAATGGGATTATTTCCTTAATTTCTCTTTCTGATCTTTCATTGTTAGTGTATAGAAATGCAACAGATTTCTGCATATTAATTTTGTATCCTGCAACCTTACCAAATTCATTGATGAGCTCTAGTAGTTTTCTGGTAGCATCTTTAGGATTTTCTCTGTATAGTGTCATGTCATCTGCAGATAGTGACAGTTTTATGTCTTATTTTCCAATTTGGATTCCTTTTATTTCTTTTTCTTCTCTGATTGCTGTAGCTAGGACTTCCAAAACTATGTTGAATAAAACTGGTGAGAGTGGACATCCTTGTCTTGTTCCTGATCTTAGAGGAAATGCTTTCAGCTTTTCACCATTGATTATGATGTTAGCTGTAGGTTTGTCATATATGGCCTTTATTATGTTGAGGTATGTTCCCTCTATTCCCACTCTGGAGAGTTTTTATCATAAATGGATGTGAAATTTTATCAGTGGCTTTTTCTGCATCTATTGAGATGATCATATTGTTTTTATTCTTTAATTTGTTAATGTGGTGTATCACACTGATTGATCTGTGGATATTGAAAAATTCTCGCAACCCTGCGATAAATCCCACTTGATCATGGTGTATGATCCTTTTAATGTATTCTTGGATTCGATTTGCGAGTATTTTGTTGAGGATTTTTGCGTCTATATTCATCAGTGATATTGGCCTGTAATTTTCTTTTTTTGTGGTATCTTTGTCAGGTTTTGGCATCAAAGTGATGGTAGCCTTATAGAATGAGTTCGAAAGTGTTCCTTCCTCTGCAATTTTTTGGAATAGTTTCAGAAGGATAGGTGTTAACTCTTCCTAAATGTTTGGTAGAATTCACCTGTGAAGCCTTCTGGTCCTGGACTTTTGTTTGTTGGGAGTTTTTAAATCACAGACTCAATTTCAGTACTTGTGATTGGTCTGTTCATGTTTTCTGTTTCTTCCTGGTTCAGTCTTGAGAGATTGTACCTTTCTAAGAATTTATCCATTTCTTCTAGGTTGGTCCATTTTATTGGCATATAGTTACTTGTAGTAGTCTCTTATGGTCCTTTGTATTTCTGTGGTGTTGGTTGTAACTTCTTTTTCATTTCCAGTTTTATTGATTTGGGCCCTCTCCCTTTTTTTTCTTGATGAGTCTGGCTAGAGGTTTATCAATTTTGTTTATCTTTTCAACGACCCAGATTTTAGTCTCATTGATCTTTTCTATTGTTTTCTTCATCTCTGTTTCATTTATTTCTGCTCTGATTTTTTATTATTTCTTTCTACTAACTTTGGGTTTTGTTTGTTCTTTAGATGTAAGGTTAGGTTATTTATTTGAGATTTTTCTTGTTTCCTGAGGCAAGCTTGTATTACTATAAACTTTCCTCTTAGAACTGATTTTGCTGCGTCCCATAGGTTTTGGATTGTCCTGTTTTCATTTTCATTTGTCTCTAGGTATTTTGATTTCCTCTTTGATTTCTTCAGTGATTCACTGGTTGATTAGTAGCATATTCTTTAGCCTCCACGTTTGTGTGTGTGTGTGTGTGTGTGTGTTTAGTTTTTTTTTCTTGTAGTTGATTTCTAATCTCATAGTGTTGTGTTTGGGAAAGATGCTTGATACGATTTCAATTTTCTTAAATTACCAAGACTTGTTTTGTGGCCCAGCCTGTGATCTGTCCTGGAGAGTGTTCCATGTGCAATTGAAAAGAATGTGTATTCTGCTGCTTTTGGATGGAATGCTCTGTAAATATCAATTAAGTCCATCTTATCTAATGTGTCATTTAAGGCCTGTGTTTCCTTATTGATATTCTGTCTGGATAATCTGTCCATTTTGAAAGTGGAGTGTTAAAGTCCCTCACTATTATTGTGTTACTCTCAATTTCTCCTTTTATGGCTGTTAGCATTTGCCTTATGTATTGAGGTGCTCCTATGTTGGGTGCATGTATAATTACAATTGTTATATCTTCTTCTTAGATTGATTCCTTGATCATTATGTAGTGTCCTTCTTTGTCTTTTGTAACAGTCTTTAAAGTCTATTTTGTCTGATATGTGTATTGCTATTCCAGCTTTCTTTTGATTTCCGTTTGCATGGAATACCTTTTCCATCCCCTCACTTTCAGTCTGTATGTGTCCCTAGATCTGAAGTGGGTCTCTTGTAGACAGCATATATATGGGTCTTGTTCTTGTATCCATTCAACCAGTCTATGTCTTTTCATTGGAGCATTTAATCCGTTTAAGGTAATTATTGATATGTATGTTCTTATTGCTGTTTGTTTCTGTAGGTCATTTTTCCCCTTTCCTCTTTTGTTCTCTTGTGATTTGATGACTCTCTTTAGTGTTAGGCAGCCTGTCTGCTGATGGGTGGGTCTGTTTTCCTGTCCTGTTGGTTGTTTGGCCTGAGGCGTCCCAGCTCTGGAGCCTACAGGCCATTGGGTGAGGCCAGGTCTTGTTGCTAATGATCCAAGCAGTATGTCTGCCTCTAGGAAGAGTTAAAGTAGATGTGCACTCCCTGCTATTTCCGCCACCATATTTTACGACCCCAGAGAGATCCACAGCTGCCACCCCACCCCACCTCCCCAGCAGGCCCTGCAAGACCAGCAGATAAGTCTGGCCCAGGCTCCTGTGAAGTCACTGCTTTTGCTCTGGGTCCTGATGTGCACGAGACCTTGTGTGCACCCTCCTTGAGTGGAGTCTCTGTTTCCCCCAGTCCTGTGGAGCTCCTACAATCAAGCCCCACTGGCCTTCAAAGCCAAATGCTCTGGGGGCTCCTCCTCCCGATGCCGGACCCCTCGGCTGGGGAGCCTAATGTGGGACTCAGAGCTCTCAGTCCTGTGGGAGATCTTCTGCAATATAATTATTCCCCAGTTTGTGGGTCGCCCAGCCAGGTGGTATGGGATTTGATTATATTGCGTCTCTTGTGGTTTCTTCTCATGTCTTTGGATGTAGAATATCCTTTTGTAGTAGGTTTGTCTTTTTTTTATTGATGGTTGTTCAGCAGTTAGTTGTGATTTTGGTGTGCTCATGAGAGGAGGTAAGCCAATTCTGATTTCCTTTAGAATCAATTATGCCATGTTAAATGGTCTACAGTACCACAAATGACATTAAATGAAGGTTGTATATGCATTTATGTTGACTTCTTTCTTACCTGGGCATTAATTTTATAGGGAACATGAAGATTTTGTACAGGTTTTTTCATAATGGTATCTTTTTCCCCCTATAAGTTACAGTAAATAATCCACTCAAAGGAGATTGTGCAATTGTCCTGGACATCAACAGATCTATCACTGAGCTTAAAACAACAACCACAAACAACCCAAACTCCATAGCTTCTCTTTTACATGCACATTACCAAAACTTTGCCATGAGATTTTACTGAGTGCATACTGTGCCATTGTACCAGGCAGGGACATGTTTGTGATGCTAAAGGGTTTGTTGTGGTTATATGAATTAGTCCAGAATACATAATTTTCAAAGCCCGATTCATCTTTCATAGTTCAGCCAGGAGGAGAGTGTTCATGAATTGAAAGAAGTATGTGTGCTGCTTTTTCTGAGCCTCTTTGAAGGCTCTTTATCCTTTGAAATAACAGAAGCCTCTCATGTCTTTATCTGTTCATGTGCTTCAGTCAATGTTTTCAAAGTGCTTTCCAAGCACAAAGACATCTCTGCATTTATTCCCCAGCTCAGGTGTGGATGGAATCAACTCTTGCAGAAAGAGAAAGAAAACATCAAAGCTCTTTAAGGTCTCTCAAGTGCTCCAGGAAGCAAATTTAGTCATGAAAAAAATCAAGAGTAAAATTCTTCCTTGGTTTACTCATTTATGGATCGTGGCTTTATTTGACAGCAGTAAAACAAAAGCCTGATGTGGAGACTATCCAGGATTAAAAGGACAGAAATTAACTTCACAGTGAAGCTTCAAGTTTAGGTTTTTAAGCAAGTGCATGAGAACCTCTTATCATCTGAATAAATGGTAATCTTTCTAGGGCCTTTATTTCTCTTATGTTAGATTTTACTGCTATGACTTTGTGCTTTCTTTCTACAAATAGGGAAACAAATGTTTGCTTAATTCCCTAGGGGTGAGCAGAATCTAGGCAATTGAGGAGGGCCCCAGTGACTTGAGAAATTCCATATCTGTTCATATTTTAGCACTTTTTACCTTGGGGCAAAAATGTTTTATTTTTTTCTGAGTTACCACTGAAAAATTTCTCTACAAAGTTTTTGCCATGGAGAATGTTTTTTTAGCCACCTCTCTCTCTCTTTCCAGGCTGAAATATAGATCTTACTAATAAAGAAGCATGAAAAAATTCAAGGAGTATGACAAATTTAATGTAATGTAACTTTACAATGATAGTGTAGGCAGCCTTGATGGTAAAAGGATATGAGTCTGAATTAGTGAAAAAAAGTTAATTATACTTTAAAATAATATTCTATCATTTCAAAGAACAGAGAATACTTTGCTTATCCCATTTAAAAACAGGGTTTGAAAAAAAAACCCTACTCCTTGTTAGTGATAACTAACTGCTTGTGGACCCAGTTCCTTTGAGTGCCTTTTCATGGAGTCTTAAAATACCCTACTACAGGCCCTTTTTGCTACTGGCAGTTATATATATTTCATGTCTAAACCTTATTTTATTTAAATCCTGAATTGAGTACCATGCAGTAATTTGTTTTTGTCTATTAAGTACCCATTACAGAACTCTGGCCTACAAAGTGCAAATTAAATTAGGCAGACTTTATTGCTATACATAATGCACATGAACATTCTCTTCTGGGTATTTTGACTAAGTTGTTCCTTGGGAGAAAAAAAAAAGATGCTTAGTAAGTTGCTCAGAACATTGAGGGAGAATTTATAGACCAAATCTACTACTCTCATAGGTTTCTTGTTATAAATAAAAAATAATGAACATAGTGCCGAATAGTGCCGGAAAAAATCAGATTTAATCCTTACAGAATATTTTTATGTACAGAGAGATCCTTAACACCACTTGATTTCAATTCTAAAAACTAAACTGAGAAAAACACATTTTAAATTATTTTTATTTCTGTTCAGTTTATATTCATTTTAAAAATAATAACTACCATACAGTGAGCACTCACTTTGCTCCAGCTGCTATCTTAAGTGCTGGCTATGTATTATTTTATTTAATCCTCATGATCCTAAGGCAGGCCCTCATGTCATGGCCAAATCACAGAATGAAGTCATGGAGACTTAAAGTATACAGCTCAAATGACACTGGAAACTGCTTCCTCACTGCTGGTGATAACCCAATAGAGGTTCAAGAAACCAAGTGGGAAATTCGCTATCAGCATTTAAAAAATTACAGAGAATAGAACAGAATGAGAAATAGCCCAGGGTATCACAGACAGGGAAAGTATCATTTTGTGAGACTTTTGTTTTAAATGCTCATGCACATTTGTATGTGTGAACTAATTCTTGATGTTAAAGTGCATGTCTCACTCTGGGTTGTGGCTTAAAAAATAAGAAATATCAACTATGCTTAAATCAAAGGCAACGGTAATCTGATTCTAAAGAGCTGAACATTATAGCTATAGCTTAATTTTTAAAAGTTGTGTATAGTGACTGTTATAGGATAGAAGATACATGTTGGCCCACAGCTAAATATTCTATTTTTTTTCAGTCTTATGATATTTTTTTTCTTATTGAGATAGCATTGGTTTATAACATTATATAAGTTCCATGTGTACAACATTATATTTCTACTTCTGTATACACTACAGCATGCTCACCACCAAAAATTTTAGTTTCCATCCATCACCAGACAGTTGACCCCCTTCAATCTTAAAATTCACGTTAAAAGGAGAAACCACTTTAAGATTAATCCCCCTTCTATCAGATTGATAGAACTCACAACAACAAAAACACATAAACACAAAATCTCGTTTATTTTCGTCTGAAGCACAAAGGAGCTCACTTAGCACAGGAACAATAAGCAAATCATACAAATATTGAGAAAAAATGTTCCCATGAATACATATGTATATATATTCTTAAGAGCAGTGATCAGAAGTTTAATACAATGTAAGGTGGTTTTCAATAAAGAATGCTTTCTGACAGGCTTTTGAGTAGGAAGTGAACACATAAATCACTGCCACATAATAGCTGTTACTCAAGTCACTTGAATCCGGTGGACTGTGGAAACCATCTTGGAATTTACATTTAGTTTCATCATTGGCCTGTTCAACTTTTGCATTTCACTCAATTTGTACCAGATTTACAAATTAACTCCTCACCTCTTGATCTCTCACACTCAGGACTGTAGGAGGGAAAGGAAGGAGGGGCTGGGCATGAAAACATGCATGGGACCAATGCCAGGGTTTCTGATACATGTCTGTTCATTTCTGCACTTCTTTCCATGCTTTAGAGACATTAAAAAAGTGTCAGGGTCCAAAGTCATACCTAAAGTGGCTAAGTAGATCTAAAATTGCAAAGAAAAAAAAACCTTAAAAATTCACAAAAATCCACCAGTTTAAAAATTTCTTCAAGACATTGCCCATGACATATTTTGTAGTCTACCTTTTAATAACTCAGAACACTCTTTAAAAGAAAAAAAAAGCATGTGATTGCTTCCGGCATCATCACCTCTGTCCAGCAGGCTACAGGAGACTCCAACTCGGGATGTCTTCCATGTATAGCACACGTGTAGAATTGATACAATGTGTCTTCCAGCTTGTCTTTAAAGCTTTCCATATGTCTGGTTCTGAGGTGAAAAAATTAAAAATAGGAAGAGTCTGGAAGGGAATGAAGATTCAAAATACATTGCTGGATCTCACAGCCATTGTTTCCCTTCTGAGATCTCAACTGTAGCTGCCAACAGGGATATTCAAGGGCATATTTCAAATCAGCTAAGCATAACAGGGGTGTTTCCCCACTGCCTTCCTTTCTTGACTGTGCAGAATTCTCACAAAAATTAAAAGAGATGCAATGGGGTTCAATGCTTATAATATTAATTTAGAAAGACCTCCTCCTAGCATGAAGGAAGCTTATTCCAAGATATTCTCTTGGATTCTAAAACCTTTGACAATTAAATAAGAAGGAGCTGGGAGAATAAATAAGGGGACAGAGTTTCTTTGGTCTCAGTTTACAATTACTAGGACAACCTTTCCTGTTCTAATCCTACATTTTACTCTCTTTTGAAAATTAAATTCATGTTGGCTGATCAGCCTGCTTTTGTGTTCTGGTTGCAAAAATATTTTTAAATGTATGATAGTCACTACTACTGAATACGTTTTTACCTGTTAAAGTGTATTCCATTAAAAATGTAATGAAACCTGAGGCAAATAGTGCAGAGTAGGGTGAGGGGGCTGAGAAGATGTTTTAATTCTTCCTTTCCTGTCAGAGAGCAAAATATTCAAACATAAAGTGACAAATAGGATTGGCTTGGAATACTGCCTTTCCGCAATTCAGAAAGTCAACCCACATTAAGCAAAGGCAACATTTCAAAGTGCAGAACATCTGGGCACGTGTATGGCTAATGCCTGCAGTACTGCAAAAAGCATGTGCAACATTCAGCAACACTGCACTCTGGGAAATAAAACACATAAGTTATAAGTGATGCAGGGAGATCAAAGTACATGTAAACATTTCAACACATTCTATTCGTACTAGAAAAGATATTCAGGTCTTAACATACTATCAGGGCTAAAAACATTTGACAGATTGGTTGTATATGGCCATTATTCCTGCTTCTGATGCCACACTTATTTATATTTACTGCATGTAAGTCCTAAATCTAAATGAAAGTTGATGTTCAACATCAAAATGTACACCCTTACGGAAGGTAAAAGTGTAGGATCTTGCAAAGGCTAAGTACAGCTGCTGCCTATTACTGGATCTTGCACATGTCATTCCAAATTCCTAAGCCCACTCACGTGGGTTAGAAACTAGGTAACCAAGTTCCTTTGGCAGGGACTGGGGAGATAGAGCAGAAAATACCTACCAGCACTATAGAGAAATGGAAAGAAATTTGGTGGGGCATCTTTGACATGCCTCAGGAACTAGGAATTCTAGAAATGCAGAGACTGAGACTGGAAACTGGGTTTACTGAGTTACTTAATACCTCACAACACAAACTGTTTTTTGTTTCTGTTTTTTAAATAAGACCAAAAATTTGTTCTACCTTTAGGTGTAGGTTATACCCAAGTCTAGAAGTGTTTCTGCAGGGGTGAGGGGCCAGAGACTGAGCAAATTACTGCTGAATTAGCATGATTATATAAGAATGAAATTTATAGTACTAGAGAACAAATTTTCTTCTTCATTCTGCAGATATGGAGTTCGCTATATTACATAAAGTTCTTTACTATAAGGTGATAATAAGGAGTCAGCCCTAAGCCCTAAGCCCTAAGACCTAGGTATGAGTGTTATGATATATTAAGAAAACTACTCCTTTTCCTTGTTGGTTTATAGGATTTGGAGTTAACTGAGAAAACTATAATATTTAAATAATATTCATGTCAATATTTCTTAAGGATTTATCATGAAGTCATAATTTGTTTTTAATTCCAGGTTATGGGAAAGCACACTATATTAGGAAGCATAAAAACACTCTTTGCTTTGTTTAATGTTTCGAGATGTCTAGTACAGATTAAGTCCTATTAATATAAACAGTAGTGGGACATCTAAATATTCTTCATTATCCTAAAATTCTAATGTCCTGAAAATTATTAGGAATGAAAAAGACAAGATAAAATTGAAAAATAGAGTACTCACAATATGCAAGGTTTAAAGACTTTTAATAATATTTATCTAGTAGGATTTGTCCTTCATTTAAAGTTCTAACAGATTGATATCTGAGTATGAAATTTCCAGCAACTATGGAATAGTTCTTTGGGAGAACGGGTCATTGCAATGAAACCCTTCCTTTTAGTATTGACAGCTCCTGGATGTCCAGCACTTGCCCCAGTATATGAAAGACTCCAATCTACACAACAGTGGAGTATGAAATTTGTTTCTTTTCTAATAAAACTGAAGCAATAATAGCATCACACAATTATACATTAAGGTGATTTTAAAGTACACAAAAGTATAGCTATTTATGCCATGTAGTTATATGAATAATATTCCTAAGAAACTTTAAATCTTTAATACCCAACTTCTGTCAAACACTTTGAAGCACAGAACTATATTAAGAAAGCATGTGGCATTCAATTTCTGACATTTCATCCCCAAAGAAGGCAAAGCACAACAATAACATATCTCTGAAATGCAAATTCCATTAAGTGCATATTTCCAGAACACAAGGTCAATCTAGAAACACATTTTAAAATTCAACAAGTTCTCTTTTTAAATTAGTATGCTCAGTATATAATTTTCAAACACAATCTGAAGTCATTTTCCAACGCGTGTTCGTAGTCTAATTTTTTCTCCCTCAAAAATATACTCACTGGTTCATTTTCTGTTTCCTAATTTTCACATTTACTAGCTCAAAATATCTAACCTTATAAGAATATCTTTTCTCTCCACATGTCCAAATGTGAAATAGATTTTATTTAAATCTCATAATAAGAACACCACCAGTAATAACATTCCCTTATGTTTGAGCTTTAAAGTAAATCTAAACAGCTCAAAAAGGCAAAATTTTTAATCCTCCCAACCAGAGAGTTGAGAATTAGTGCAACTTCCTTCGAAAGATTTGTCAAGTGAATACTGTAACTAGACACAGAAGGAGATAGTCATCCCAAGAACAAGGTACTGTTTTTTGACTTCCTAACTCCACCTGGGCACAAAAAAACACAGAACTGTGTTACCCCAGGAGAACTCGTAGATGCAGAGGGTCTTACACTGAGCTCGAAAAGGGAACCACCTGCTTTCCACCCACATACACCTCTTCAATATTTCGGTCATCTCCTGAAAGAAAAATAAAGGAATCATTGTTTATAATCTGAACAGGTAGATATGACCAAAAGAAGACGCTGCACCTAATTTGAGGATTACAGTCTGAAATACACGCCTAAAGCAGAATTCACATAAAATTAAATCAACCCCCAATCACCATTCTTTCAGCTGAAGTGAGTGGTTTCCTTTTCCAGCCCCAAGTGTAAAAGAAATACTTATCTTTACACCCCAGAATCATACGCAGCATGGTGAGATGAAGGGCCTGCAAGAACTGAGCTTTTTAAAGAAACACCACATGTGGCTCTCCCACCCCAAATTCACTCAGAACTCAGAGCTCACTCAACGGAGTGGGAGGAAGAGTAGAATCTTCTGCACTATTTATTTCTCTCTCTCAGTGAATAGAATTGAATGTGAGTACGTTAAAAAGCATGTGTGGCAAGACTCCACCACAATCACAAATACAACGTGCTAGGGCAGACCTGGGGGTACAGAACGAGTGTAGGAAGAAGGTACAGGATGATCTCTTCTCTTTGGCCTGCCATTCCTCAGTTTAGGATTTATGACTATGTTCTAGAGGAGCATATTGATTTCAAATAGTGCCTTTAAATATTGTGCCATAAATGGGCTCAATGCCAAGGAATGTTCAAAAATATAATGAATCAAAGCAAATGATCACACATAAGGCTTAACATATGGTACAATAAATGCAGAGAGCATACCCAAGAGACAAAGAAAGATTTTATTTAGCATAGAGATATATATACCTACCTAGATAGAGGAACTTCTGGATAACAGCCTAAAATGAAAAATAAGAAGAAGAAAGAATATTTTGTGCATTTAGAAAAGCAAATTCACAGCCAATAGTGGTTGGCAAAATCCAGAAATATAAATTTATTTCTCTATGGCAAAAATCTATTTTTATTTTTTTCTAAACACAGACTTTTTTCTTTTGTAAATATATATATTACTGAAATTATGGCTAAACCCACAAAGGAGAAAAATGTGTTAGTTGTACATTTCAGTGCCGAAACTTATTTATATGTTTACATAAAAGATGCTATCTTGATTAATCAATGTCTGTTTGCACTTCCACATGTGAATTTCTTTAGTCTTGCATTCCATATCAAAGAGTTACAGTGAAAATATTTTGAATTTAAACCCGAAAAAGGTCTTGAGATAAGACACATAATCCATCCATTTAAAAGGTATTTCTCTCTGTTGTGTACATTAGCCTGGCTGGAACTTGGTCCCAGAAATGGATACACTGATGGCTATTCCAATAACAGAGTTAGGCAGGAAGGGTAAAGGGGAAGAATTATTTGTCACCAACAATCCAGTATCCCAAGTCAAAATGCTAATCTGTGCCCCAAAAGACCTAACTCTACTCATAGGAGTTGGCTTCTATGGCTAACAATCACTGTCTCACCTAAGCTGGCATCGACTGAACATCCCAAAATCTACTTTTATTAATGAAAAAGAAATGGTCTTTTGCCTAAAAAAAAAAGTACTGACTATTAACAAATGTTTCCCATTGCCTGAAAGTTCTTAACATAGAACCTTGAAATCTTCAGAGGAGAGTGTTAACAAAAATTAAAGAATTTAATTTAATATAATAATTTAAATATTTCAAGAGGTGTATAATACAAGAAAAATGACTGGATGAATGGGTCTGAGCCCTATTCCCAGAAACTCACTCTAATAAAAAACTAAAAGAATAAGTAATATGTAAATAACTAATGGTATCAACTTCAAATAATCCAGCACCTTTCTTCAAAAAA
This sequence comes from Balaenoptera physalus, assembly GCF_965194825.1. Classification (NCBI taxonomy): domain Eukaryota; kingdom Metazoa; phylum Chordata; class Mammalia; order Artiodactyla; family Balaenopteridae; genus Balaenoptera; species Balaenoptera physalus. The sequence goes on from NC_138886.1 coordinate 47,384,834, forward strand.
CCTCAGTATGTTACATTTAGTATCACATTTACTCTCATAAATGGATCAATTTATAAATGGCAATAGTTAATTTTTAAGGAAAAACTGTCTCAACAAGAATTGTTATTAAAGTAAGAAGAACTAGTTTATTTTATACATAGAAAAACATGATAAGTGGAACAAAGTAATAAAACTCATTTTCTTATAATTAAGAGAATCCATGTAGCACTGTGATCAAGAGCCCAGACTCCAGAAGTCAGAAAGTCCTGGGATGGAATCTAAACTCTGTCTACTAATTACTAGCCATGAGTTCTTAGGTAAACCATTTAACCTCCCTTAAGCCTCACTGCCCCATAAACGACATGGTAATATTAATAGCACCTGGCTGTCATAATAGTTGTTCTGATAATTAAACAAAAATGATGTATTGATCCCATGCCATCTAGCACATAGCAAGTGTGCTCAATAAGTGGTAGCTATATTATGGCTTCTTATAGCCAAATACCTTCAAATATACAAATATATTCAAAATACAAATGTTTCTTAAATACCATTATTGCCATGAAATTATAATAACTTAAAAGGATCTAGATTCCAAACTAGGAACTCCAGTAGGAAGAGCCGGGTGCGAGGCCTCTGCACGTGACCCCCTGTGAGCAAGTGAAACCTGACTAAGCACAAAGGAAAAAAAAAAGCCATCTCAGAGCTGTGACTATTTTCAAGGGGACTGTTTTTCTCTGTGGAACACTGCCTTTGGGGCAAAACAAGGAAGAAGCAGGTGATTCTAATGTGCAGCGCAGAAGGAGAGCCACTGCAAGCCAGCTTCTCCAACTCTGAAGGCACTCCAGCCGTGTGGCTAACAGGGTCTGGTGCTCCAGCCGGGTGTCAGGCCTGAGTCTCTGAGGTGGGAGAGCCGAGTTCAGGACATTGGACCACCAGAGACCTCCTGGCCCCATATAATAATCAATCAGCGAGAGCTCTCCCAGAGACCTCTATCTCAAAGCTAAGACCCGGCTCCATTCAACAACCAGCAAGCTCCAGTGCTGGACACTCCATGCCAAACAACTAGCAAGAAAGGAACACAACCCCACCCATCAGCAGAGAGGCTGCCTAAAATCATAATAAGGTCACAGACAACCCAAAACACACCACCGGACGCGGTCCTGCCCAGCAGAAAGACAAGATCCAGCCTCATCGACTGGAACACAGGCACGAGTCCCCTCCACCAGGAAGCCTACACAACCCACAGAACAAACCTTACCCACTGGGGGCAGACACCAAAAACAACGAGAACTACGAACCTGCAGCCTAAGAAAAGGAGACCCCAAATACAGTAAGTTAAGCAAAATGAGAAGACAGAGAAATATGCAGCAGATGAAGAAGCAAAGTAAAAACCCACGAGACCAAACAAATGAAGAGGAAATAGGCAGTCTACCTGAAAAAGAATTCAGAGTAATGACAGTGAAGATGATCCAAAATCTTGGAAACAGAATGGAGAAAATACAAGAATCATTTAACAAGGAACTAGAAGAACTAAAGAGCAAATAAACAACACAATAAATGAAATTTAAAATTCTCTAGAAGGAATCAATAGCAGAATAACTGAGGCAGAAGAACGGATAAGTGACCTGGAAGATAAAACAGTAGAAATAACTACTGCAGAGCAGAGTAAAGAAAAAAGAATGAAAAGAATCGAGGACAGTCTCAGAGACCTCTGGGACAACACTAAACGCACCAACATTCGAATTATAGGGGTCCCAGAGAAAAAGAAAGGGACTGAGAAAATATTTGAAGAGGTTATAGATGAAAAACTTCCCTAATATGGGAAAGGAAATAATCAAGTCCAGGAAGCACAGAGAGTCCCATACAGGATAAATCCAAGGAGAAACATGCCAAGACACATATTAGTCAAACTATCAAAAATTAAATACAAAGAAAAAATATTAAAAGGAGCAAGGGAAAAGCAACAAATAATATACAAGGGAATCCCCATAAGGTTAACAGCTGATTTTTCAGCAGAAACTCTGCAAGCCAGAAGGGAGTGGCAAGACATATTTAAAGTGATGAAAGGGGAAAACCTACAACCAATATTAATTACCCAGAAAGGATCTCATTCAGATTCGATGGAGAAATTCCAACCTTTACAGACAAGAAAAAGCTAAGAGAATTCAGCACCACCAAACCAGCTTTACAACAAATGCTAAAGGAACTTCCCTAGGCAGGAAACACAGAGAAGGAAAAGACCTACAAAAACAAACCCAAAACAATTAAGAAAATGGTAATAGGAACATACACATCGATAATTACCTTAAATGTAAATGGATTAAATGCTCCAACCAAAAGACACAGACTGGCTGAATGGATACAAAAATAAGACTCGTATATATGCTGTCTACAAGAGACCCACTTCAGACCTAGGAACACATACAGACTGAAAGTGAGGGGATGGAAAAAGATATTCCATGCAAATGGAAATCAAAAGAAAGCTGGAGTAGCAATTCTCATATCGGATAAAATAGACTTTAAAATAAAGACTGTTACAAGAGACAAGGAAGGACACTACATAATGATCAAGGGATCAATCCTAGAAGAAGATACAACAATTGTAGATATTTATGTACCCAACAGAGGAGCACCTCAATACATAAGGCAAATGCTAACAGCCATAAAAGGGGAGATCGACAGTAACACAATCATGGTAGGGGACTTTAACACCCCACTTTCACCAATGGGCAATTCTTCCAAAATGAAATTAAAGAAGGAAACACAAGCTTTAAATGACACATTAAACAAGATGGACTTAACTGATATTTATACGACATTCCATCCAAAAAAAACAGAATACATTTTCTTCTCAAGTGCTCATGGAGCATTCTCCAGGATATGTCGTATCTTGGGTCACAAATCAAGCCATGGTAAAATTAAGAAAATTGAAATAGTATCAAGTATTTTCTCTGACCACAACGCTATAAGACTAGATATCAATTAAGGAAAAAAAATGTAAAAAATACAAACACATGGAGGCTAAACAATACACTAGTAAATAACCAAGAGATCACTGAATAAATCAAAGAGGAAATCAAAAAATACCTAGAAACAAATGACAGTGAAAACACGACGACCCAAAACCTATGGGATGCAGCAAAAGCAGTTCTAAGAGGGAAGTTTTTAGCAATACGGTCCTACCTCAGGAAACAAAAAACATCTCAAATAAACGACCTAATCTTACACCTAAAGCAATTAGAGAAAGAAGAACAAAAAAATGCGGAAGTTAGCAGCAGGAAAGAAATCATAAAGATCAGATCAGAAATAAATGGAAAAGAAATGAAGGAAACAATAGCAAAGATCAATAAAACTAAAAGCTGGTTCTTTGAGAAGATAAACAAAATTGATAAACCATTAGCCAGCCTCATCAAGAAAAAAAGGGAGAAGACAAATCAACAGGATTAGAAATGAAAAAGCAGAAGTAACAACTGACACTGCAGAAATACAAAGGATCATGAGATTACTACAAGCAACTATATGCCAATAAAGTGGACAACCTGGAAGAAATAATAGAGAATTTCTTAGAAAAGCACAACTTTCCAAGACTGAACCAGGAAGAAATAGGAAATATAAACAGACCAATCACAAGCACTGAAATTGCAGCTGTGATTAAAAATCTTCCAACAAACAAAAGCCCAGGACCAGATGGCTTTACAGGCAAATTCTATCAAACATTTAGAGAAGAGCTAACACCCCTCCTTCTCAAACTCTTCCAAAATATAGCAGAGGGAGGAACACTCCCAAACTCATTCTACGAGGCCACCATCACCCTGATACAAAACCGGACAAAGATGTCACAAAGAAAGAAAACTACAGGCCAATATCACTGATGAACACAGATGCAAAAATCCTCAACAAAATACTAGCAAACAGAATCCAACAGCACATTAAAAGGATCATACACCATGATCAAGTGAGGTTTATCCCAGGAATGCAAGGATTCCTCAATATATGCAAATCAATCAGTGTGATACACCATATTAACAAATTGAAGTAGAAATACCATATGATAATAGATGCAGAAAAAGTTTTTGACAAAATTCAACACCCATTTATGATAAAAACCCTCCAGAAAGTAGGCATAGAGGGAACTTACCTCAACATAACAAAGGCCATATATGACAAACCGACAGCCAACATCGTTCTCAATGGTGAAAAACTGAAACCATGTCCACTAAGATCAGTAACAAGACAAGGTTGCCCACTCTCACCACTGTTATTCAACATAGTTTTGGAAGTTTTAGCCACAGCAATCAGAGAAGAAAAATAGATAAAAGGAATCCAAATCAGAAGAGAAGAAATAAAACTCTCACTGTTTGCAGATGACATGATACTATCATAGAGAATCCTAAAGATGCTACCAGAAAACTACTAGAGCTAGTCCATGAATTTGGTAAAGTAGCAGGATACAAAATTAATGCACAGAAATCCCTTGCATTCCTATACACTAATGATGAAAAATCTGAAAGAGAAATTAAGGAAACACTCCCATTTACCACTGCAACAAAAAGAATAAAATACCTAGGAATAAACCTACCTAAGGAGACAGAAGACCTGTATGCAGAAAACTATAATACACTGATGAAAGAAATTAAAGATGATACAAACAGATGGAGAGATATACCATGTTCTTGGGTTGGAAGAATCAACATTGTGAAAATGATTATACTACCCAAAGCAATCTACAGATTCAATGCAATCCCTATCAAACTACCAATGGCATTTTTCACAGAACTAGAACAAGAAATTTCACAATTTGTATGGAAACACAAAAGACCCCGAATATCCAAAGCAATCTTGAGAAAGAAAAACGGAGCTGGAGGAACAGGCTCCCGGACTTCAGACTATACTACAAAGCTACACTAATCAAGATAGTATGGTACTGGCACAAAAACAGAAATATAGATCAATGGTACAGGACATAAATCCCAGAGATAAATCCATGCACATATGGTCACCTTATCTCTGATAAAGGAGAATATACAATGGAGTAAAGACAGCCTCTTCAATAAGTGGTGCTGGGAAAACTGGACAGCTACATGTAAAAGAATGAAATTAGAACACTCCCTAACACCATACACACAAATAAACTCAAAATGGATTAAAGACCTAAATTTAAGGCCAGACACTATCAAACTCTTAGAGGAAAACATAGGCAGAACACTCTTGACATGAATCACAGCAAGATCCTTTTTGACGCACCTCCTAGAGAGATGGAAATAAAAACAAAAATAAACAAATGGGACCTAATGAAACTTAAAAGCTTTTGCACAGCAAAGGAAACCAAAAACAAGACGAAAAGACAGCCCTCACAGTGGGAGAAAGTATTTGCAAACAAAGCAACTGACAAAGGATTAATCTCCAAAATATACAAGCAGCTCATGCATTTCAATATCAAAAAAGCAAACAACCCAATCCAAAAATGGGCAGAAGACCTAAATAGATATTTCTCCAAAGAAGATATACAGATTGCCAACAAACACTTGAAAGGATGCTCCACATCACTAATCATTAGAGAAATGCAAATCAAAACTACAATGAGGTATCACCTCACACCAGTTAGAATGGGCATCATCAAAAAAATCTACAAACAATAAATGCTGGAGAGGGTGTGGAGAAAAGGGAACCCTCTTGCACTGCTGATGGGAATGTAAATTGATACAGCCACTATGGAGAACAGTATGGAGATTCCTTAAAAAACTAAAAATAGAAACTACCATATAACCCAGCAATCCCACTACTGGGCATATACCCTGAGAAAACCATAATTCAAAGAGTCATGTACCACAGTGTTCACTGCAGCACTATTTAAAACAGCCAGGACAGGGAAGCAACCTATGTGTCCATTGACAGATGAATGGATAAAGAAGATGTGGCACATATATACAATGGAATATTACTCAGCCATAAAAAAAATGAAATTGAGTTATTTGTAGTGAGGTGGATGGACCTAGAGTCTGTCGTACAGAGTGAAGTAAGTCAGAAAGAGAAAAACAAATACCATATGCTAACAGATATATATGGAATCTAAAAAAAAAAAAAAAAGGTTCTGAAGAACCTAGGGGCAGGACAAGAATAGAGACGCAGACGTAGAGAATGGACTTGAGGACACGGGGAGGGAGAGGGGTAAGATGAGGCGAAGTGAGAGAGTGGCAGTGACTTGTATACACTACCAGGCGTGGGATAGATAGCTAGTGGGAAGCAGTTGCATAGCACAGGGAAATCAGCTCGTGCTTTGTGACCACCTAGAGGGGTGGAATAGGGAGGACGGGAGGGAGACGCAAGAGGGAGGGGATATGGGGATATATGTATACGTATAGCTGATTCACTGTTATACAGCAGCAACTAACACATCAATGTAAAGCAATTATACTCCAATAAAGATGTTCAAAAAAAAAAGGATCTAGCTTCCCTTAGAAGATTCTCCTGCACTCCATTAAAATATTTCAGTGTCTATTTTTTTTCTATAGGGAAGCTGTTCTGACTGACTAGTTCATGAAATAAATGCTTTTTGATCGACTTCCTTTTACGTACCTCAGAAATATCACCAACAAAATCCCCATAAAACAGGTCAATGGGAGAGTCAGATGCTTTGAGGTTGATCAGGAGGGCATCAAATTCCTTGCCCACTTCAAAGTTTCCAATCTGTCTATCCAGCCCCAGGGCTACAGGATGGAATAAATTAATAAACAGTTAGTATTTTTAGCCATCGGACCATGCAAATATCCCAATTTGCAAGGACAGAATCTGCCAGTGTGTCACTAGAAAAAAATTAGTATTTTAATAGTGAAGCATTCCAATAGGTCGCAAGACTTTGACTTACAGAAGGCAGAGTAAGCACAGGGAAAGCAAAATCTGAGAATAAAAAGAGTTATCTTCAACACCATGATCATAATTCTGATGTTGTCTGTTTCAGCTCTATCAGTTCCCTTCACAGTCCAACTGGTCTGTGATTTCCATTCACCTCTCTAACAGACATGATGATGGACATAATATCTTTCTCTTTCCCTCCTATTCTCCTTCCAACATTCCAACTCCTTTCCTTGTCCTTTTTGTTCTTTTTGTTCTATGAAATAGCTGACAAGATCTATTTTTGTGGCAGTGAAATGAACTTCAAATAAGTAGAAAATAATTATCTTTTTGCATATTTGTCAATGCAGGCATATCCATCCTAAGTTCCTTAGTTTAAATCCTTTGAATAGAAAAAATTCACTTCTGAAAGTAAATAGATTTTCATAACTCAAGAGTCCCAACGCTTTTGAAAGCAGACTAATTTCTCTGTAACCTTAAAGATTTTCTGGTTGCCAGAGAAGAATGGTTCTCTAAAATAGGGCATAGGTCAATAATGTCTATTGACTTGATCCATCTCCCAGCTAGAATTCCTGTTCCATGAATAGTGGATGTTGAGGAAGAACATCTCTCATTTTTATGGTTTAGTTTCAGAAGATGAGGGTAGTTGGTTTTCCTGGTCAATGAAGGTATTGAATTTAAAGCTCCTTAAAGCCAGAATCTGGATAGAGTGTTCCAGATAGAAGCATGCATGAAAGAAAGGTCAACTGGAGTGCAGCATTACTTAATTGAATTTTTACATGTATTTGTTGTATTCTGTCACTGTCAGAATACAGTCGTATGTGAAAATATTAGACACCATATTCCTGTTAGACAATACCCACTACGTTATATTTCTAGGTATGGATATCCAGAAGTCTTTTGGCAATGCTCTAAGCACAGATTTAGAAATCTTGCTTGTTCTTAAATGGTTATTTAAAGGGCAACTCTTTTATTCTCAGAAAAGAAAAAGATTTTTTTAGCTAAAGAGTTCTTAAAGAGGCGCAAACATAATTAGAAACGTTAAAAGTGGTTAGGTGACTTCCACTGATTATGGGGGGAAGAACTGAATGTAATAGAAAATCACTGGAAATTTTCTCCTCCTCCATCGATTACACTCTACTTCGTTTTTCCCTTGACAAACAGCATGACAAACATGAGTTTTTGATGACTGTATTCAACATAAAACTGTGTTTAATAGGCCAGATAACCAGGTTCATTTGCCAGGAATTGATGGTATTATATATATATAAACTAACTGGACTATTTGTTAGAACCTGGAGAGTTCAGGTATGAACTAACCAAAAAAACACAACTACTGTCAGTGAATTGTAAATTGATCTAAATTCACATTATTTCAGAGAGGCCTAGCTGGGATGGTAAGCAACTCAAATGCATTTTAGGAAACGCAGTTTTACTGTCTTTGGAGTAAATGTTGGCTCTGTGAAGGTGATTTATGCACATCTTGATCTTGAGAGTGAATGTAAAGCGGGGAAGATGCCAACTTTAAACAGGGATGCATTCATCTCATTCACTCAGACTCTTGTAGAGACACAAGCTAAGGAGAAGAAATTTCATAACAGTGGCCCAGAAAATAGATTTGAAAGCTATACGGTAAGGTAGAAATGATTTGGTAAGCACCCCATGCCGGCCTGGTCAGATACAGGATCCTGATGAAACAACTCAGAGAGCCTAGAATAAAAAAAGCACTATTTAAATACAAGTCATTTGCACCATGAAAATAAGATGGTAGGACAACTCAGATGTGAAAACGGGGGTGGGGTAGGGAGTGTCACACTTGCTAAAAGAACAGAACTTTTACAACTTGGAACTTCAGACAGTGAAATCATAAGACTGGGGGAAATGCAAAGCGCATGACCTTTGCTTTCTTTCTTGAAATGTTCTTTATGGCATTCATCATAGCCCAGAACATTCAGAGAAGAGCCAGGAAGTTTCTCTTCCCAGGATACCCTGGCCTCCATCATACTTCATTTATAAGATCTAGGGTATATATCATAAATATAAAAATATTAAAATATATTAAAAATATACACCTGTCTCAAGATCTTTGTTTTTCTCACTAGCTACCTAAGGTTTCATGATATGTTCACTATCATCCATCCAGATTATACTATAATACTTAAAGTGACAGAAAGCAATACAGTTACCAATTTCTATTTTTTCAGTAAAAATACAGTTACATGTGAGAACTGGGAAAAGGTGATGAACAATATTTGCCTATCAATCAACTATACTTCTCCATCTTTCTCCTTTGAAAGAGGCTTGGGTAATTAGTGTACTTAAGTATATAAACAAAATACATAGTCTAAGCTAAGATTTATACAGGAAGATATTGCAGTGGAAGGCGGTGGGTAACACCCTGCACTCTGGCATCAGATTTTCTGGATTCAAATCATGGCACACTGTAGCTTGACAGGTGTGTAAGCCTCACTCAGGTACCTTGTTGGTAAAATGGAATTAATAACAGTGGTTCTGAGGATTAAATAACAGCATCCATAAAGCATGTTGCATAGTGCCTATCACATGGTAAGGGCCCATTAAGTCTTGGCTATTATTATTATTATTACTACTTAGGCCAATAGAGAGCATGTTACTTGACTCAATGGAAAAAAAACTGATTATTTTAAAGAACTCGTATGCATGTGACCAATGCCAAGTATCCATTAAAACAATTAATATGATAATTGCATACTGAACATCTCTTCTGCCAATAACAGGGAACTTGCTAAAAGAATGATGCCTCGGGGCTTCCCTGGTGGCGCAGTGGTTGGGAATCTGCCTGCCAACGCAGGGCACACGGGTTCGAGCCCTGGTCTGGGAAGATCCCACATGCCACGGAGCAACTAGGCCCGTGAGCCACAGCTACTGAGCCTGCGCGTCTGGAGCCTGTGCTCCGCAACAAGAGAGGCTGCGATAGTGAAAGGCCCGCGCACCGCGATGAAGAGTGGCCCCGCTTGCCGCAACTAGAGAAAGCCCTCGCACAGAAACGAAGACCCAACACAGCCATAAATAAATAAATAAATAAAAATGCTGGTTTAACTCCTAGAGAGTTTCATTAAAAAAAAAAAAAAAAAGAATGATGCCTCCACCACATGCTTGAACATGTACTTGCTAAGTTTTGGTTATATTATATGAGATGCAACAGTCATGAATATGGGGGTGCCTGCTGATGCCACTATCACGAGCCTTCACACTGCAGCGAAGGACACAGATTGGCATGGTTGTACATCGTGTGAGAAATAAAATGCTCATTACCTTGGCTGCCTCCAAGAGTAGCTAGTCTGAAGACCTCTTTGAGGGTGAGGCTTTTTGCATTTATCTTATTAACTGAAAGCGTGTTGGAAACCATCACTGCTCTTCTGATGGCATCAAGCACGGAAGATGAATAACCACCAGCCACATCTGTGGTAGATAAAATAAAGCCAAAACAGTAACTTTATGAGATAAATGGAATGTTAGGTATATAGGATTTTTTCTGTTTTTAATGACAGATATTCACTCTTTAATATACTTCAAAGAAAAGATCTTATCTATAAACACAGAATAGACACAGACTAACATTTAAAGAAATTCAAAACCTGCAGTTAGTATCAAATGTATACTTGTATTAGTTTTCTAGGGCTGCTGCAAAAAATTACCACAGATGTGGTAGTTTAAAACAGCAGAAATTCATTCTCACACAGTTTTGGAGGGCAGAAGTCTTAAAGTGTTGGCAGGGCCACCAACCCTACAAAGGCTCTAGGGAAGAATCTTTCCTAGTTTCGTCCAGTTTCTGGCAGCTCCTGGCGTTCCTTGGCTTGTGGCAGTGTAACTCCAATGTCTGCCTCCATCTTCAGATGGCCTTCTTCCCTCTGTGTCTTTATGTACCTCTCATTGTCTGTCTCTTATAAGGACATTCGTTATTGGATTCACCTTAATTCAGAATGACTTCATCTTGAGATCCTTACCTTAATTACATCTGCAAAGACCTTTATTCCAAATAAGGCTACATTTACATGTTCCTGGTAGACATCTCTTTTTTGGGGAGGTGGTAGGGGGAGCACAGTTCAACCCAGTACAATGCCCAAATGTTTAATAAAGTTAAGAGAAAAAACATCTCTGAATATTCCCTAAACTCAAATAAATAAAAATAATGTAAAATAATCTCACAGCTCTATGCTCTGAAAACTTGACCTAACTCTATTTTAATTCTGATGAGAACTTTGAGAATTAAAAAGCTGCTTTATGATATTTTTTTCAGGAAGAGCTTTTAGAATGACCTATATATTCTGGAAAATTGGTGTAATAAATGAGCAATGCTGATGTAGACAGCTTTATATTTGTCACTGGCATCATTAGATGAGGAATTAGATTTTTATAGTGATTTAAATAAATCCCCAATCATAATTAAATTGAAATACTGCCTTTGACAAGAATGAATATAGAAGTTATTTAATGAGTTTGTATAAATAAATGTCAAGTAAGTTTACATGTTTTATTAGAGGAAAAGTACATCTATAGCTTATAAAATACATTTTATATTTCAAGGGTTCCTTCTGTCATGTCTAGGAAGATATATATAATTGTTAGTGCCTATATATATTGCAAAGATCAAAAGTAATAGCCTATTAAGTAATAATCCTAGATTGCAGTTTAATTTTATGTTCAACTGTCTTACATGTCTTTAGATAAACTTGTATGACTTGTTTTTTTGGAAAATACTTTTTTTTAGCCAGAATAGTATTGCCAGAAGACCATCCAGTTCCATGACAACTTTTATTCATCTACTTAGTTAGTTCACTTTCATATACAGTAACCATCAATTAGCTTTTCATTTTATCATAGCATCAAACTAAGAAAACAAATACGATTTGGGAATAATGCACATTAAGCTTTGAAATACTTTGTCTACTGATTCTTTATTACCAGAACAAAGAAAATGTTCAGTCTAAAAGCAGAATAAAATGCTATCACTGCATGGTATGGAAATATGTAAAGATTGAATATATATTTCAAAATATGTGGGTGAAGAGTGGAAGGAAACAGAAAAACAAAAGCAACGCTTTTAGGATGGTGTGAACATGGAAGATTTAAATACTTGCAGTTATAAAAACAGGTTTTATAAAATATGACAGAAAGTAGTCTTTTCCTCCGTATCTAACCAGAACTATCCATTTAGAAAGAATAAGGATAGATTAGGAAATAATGCTATGTAATTTATTGAGAAAATTTTGAGAGCCATCTTATGTTGCTGAATTATAAGATGACTTAATCATCCTATATTCTTCTGGATGTTGTTAATGAAGTAGCTTCCAACACGGAACAATACTGGGCAGATGAAAGAATGAACCCTGGACCACACAAACGATGATATTTAGTCAGAACCATATGTGTAAGAGTAAAGCTTTTCTTCGAAGAATTTCCAGCATGATACTAACTTCCCGATCCCTGCCCTGCCCAGTGAGCTAAGCCCGGGAGGCTTCTTCTTCCCTCTACAGCACATGTAATGTAGGTAGAATCCCCGCTTTATCTGTAACAAGAGGCAGAGTGATAGGGTGGAAAAAGAAACGGTGAACTTCCACATTTTACCGACCTGGTTTTAAACTGTGGATTTGGACTGTTTTTTGCTTTGTTGACCTTTGATTGTTACTCAGTACTTATGACCCTCAATTTTCTCAGAAAATAGAAATAACATCATTTATCTTAACAGTTGCTGAGAAAATCCACTTAAATAATATAAGTGCTGGGGAATGAGGACCAAAGGGTAGAAATTGCATGGGAGAATGGTGGAGGGAAGAAAATGGGTGCTTTTTCTCAGAAGATCTGTTCCCTAACCCCATGCCACCTCTACTATCATGAAAAAGAGTGGCACTATCACTTCCTTGCCAGAGTCAATATAGGGACATTATTTATTACAAGAAGAAGCTAAGAAAACTGTATAAGAGTAAAAACTTGAGCAAGAGGGCAACAGAGAAATAAAAGGAAGTAATTTTATATGTGTGTGTTCATCTTATGCGTTCATCCATTTACTGACAGATTTACTAAGCACCTTCTATGTGCCTGATTTATTTAAGCACTCATAAATGAAAGTTACAGGTTCCACATGAGCTTACTATCTAGTGGAGGATAAGGAAAAGAGACATAAACAAACAAATATTAACTATAAACTGTGTTCAGTTAATGATAAAGAAAATGGAGGTAGAAAGCCCATTTATTTATTTTCAAATAGGTAAATAAACAAATTTTATTTTCTACAGTAATTTTTTTTTCCAACATCTTTATTGGAGTACAATTGCTATACAATGTTGTATTAGTTTCTGCTGTACAACAAAGTAAATCAGCTATATGCACACACATATCCCCATATCCCCTCCCTCTTGAGCCTCCCTCCCACCCTCCTTATCCTACCCCTCTAGGTGGTCACAGAGCACCGAGCTGATCTCCCTGTGCCATGCAGCTGTTTCCCACTAGCTATCTGTTTTACACTTGGTAGTGTATATATATCAATGCTACTCTCTCACTTTGTCCCAGCTTACCCTTCCCCCTCCCCGTGTCCTCAAGTCCATTCTCTACATCTGCATCTTTATTCCTGTCCTGCCCCTAGGTTCTTCAGAACCATTTTTTTCCTTTTTAGATTCCATATATATGTGTTAGCAAACGGTATTTGCTTTTCTCTTTCTGACTTACTTCACACTGTATGACAGACTCTAGGTCCATCCACCTCACTACAAATAACTCAATTTCATTTCTTTTTATGGCTGAGTAATATTCCATGTGCCACATCTTCTTTATCCAGTCATCTGTCGCTGGACACTTAGGTTGCTTCCATGTCCTGGCTATTGTAAATAGTGTTGCAACGAACGTTGTGGTACATGACTCTTTGAATTATGGTTTTCTCAGGGTATATGCCCAGTAGTGGGGTTGCTGGGTCATATGGTAGTTCTATTTTTAGTTTTTAAAGGACCCTCCATACTGTTCTCCATAGTGGCTGTATCAATGTACATTCCCACCAACAGTGTAAGAGGGTTTACTTTTCTCCACACCTTCTCCAGCATTTATGGTTTGTAGATTTTTTGATGATGGCCATTATGACTGGTGTGAGGTGATGATACCTCATTGTGGTTTTGATTTGCATTTCTTTAATGATTAGTGATGTTGAGCATCCTTTCATGTGTTTTTTGGCAATCTGTATATCTTCTTTGGAGAAATGTCTATTTAGGTCTTCTGCCCATTTTTGGATTGGGTTGTTTGTTTTTTTGATATTGAGCTGCATGAGCTGCTTGTATATTTTGGAGATTAATCCCTTGTCAGTTGCTTCGTTTGCAAATATTTTCTCCCATTGAGAGGTTTGTCTTTTCATCTTGCTTATGGTTTCCTTTGCTGTGCAAAAGCGTTTAAGTTTCATTAGGTCCCATTTGTTTATTTTTGTTTTTATTTCCATTTCTCTAGGAGGTGGGTCATAAAGGATCTTGCTGTGATTCATGTCATAGAGTGTTCTGCCTGTGTTTTCCTCTAAGAGTTTTATAGTGTCTGGCCTTACATTTAGGTCTTTCATCCATTTTGAGTTTATTTGTGTGTATGGTGTTAGGGAGTGTTCTAATTTCCTTCTTTTACATGTAGCTGTCCACTTTTCCTAGCACCACTTATTGAAGAGACCGTCTTTTCTCCATTGTATATTCTCCTTTATCAAACATAAGGTGACCACATGTGTGTAGATTTATCTTTCTATCCTGTTCCATTGATCTATATTTCTGTTTTTGTGCCAGTACCATACTGACTTGATTACTGTAGCTTTGTAGTATAGTCTGAAGTCAGGGAGCCTAATTCCTCTGGCTCCGATTTGTTTCTCAAGATTGCTTTGGCTATTTGGGTCTTTTGTGTTTCCATACAAATTGTGAAAATTTTTGTTCTAGTTCTGTGAAAAATGCCATTGGTAATTTGATAGGGATTGCATTGAATCTGTAGATTGCTTTGGGTACTATAGTCATTTTCACAATGTTGATTCTTGCAATCCAGGAACTTGGTATATCTCTCCATCTGTTTGTATCATCTTTAATTTCTTTCATCAGTGTCTTATAGTTTTCTGCATACAGGCCTTTTGTCTGCCTAGGTAGGTATATTCCTAGGTATTTTATTCTTTTTGTTGCAATGGTAAATGGGAGTGTTTCCTTAATTCTTTTTCAGAGTTTTCATCATTAGTGTATAGGAATGCAAGAGATTTCTGTGCATTAATTTTGTATCCTGCTACTTTACCAAATTCATGGATTAGCTCTAGTAGTTTTCTGGTAGCATCTTTAGGATTCTCTATGTATAGTATCATGTCATCTGCAAACAGTGACAGCTTTACTCCTCCTTTTCTGATTTGGATTCCTTTTATTTCTTTTTCTTCTCTGATTGCTGTGGCTAAAACTTTCAAAACTATGTTGAATAACAGTGGTGAGAGTGGGCAACCTTGTATTGTTACTGATCTTAGTGGACATGGTTTCAACTTTTCACCATTGAGAACGATTTTGGCTGTGGGTTTGTCATATATGGCCTTTATTATGTTGAGGTAAGTTCCCTCTATGCCTACTTTCTGGAGGATTTTTATCATAAATGGGTGTTGAATTTTGTTGAAAGCTTTTTCTGCATCTATTGAGATGATCATAGGGTTTTTCTCCTTCAATTTGTTAATACAGTGTATTGCATTGATTGATTTGCGTATATTGAAGAAACCTTGCAGTCCTGGGATAAACCCCACTTGATCATGGTGTATGATCCTTTTAATGTGCTGCTGGATTCTGTTTGCTAGTATTTTGTTGAGGATTTTTGCATCTGTGTTCATCAGTGATATTGGCCTGTAGTTTTCTTTCTTTGTGACATCTTTGTCCGGTTTTGTATCAGGGTGATGGTGGCCTCGTAGAATGAGTTTGGGAGTGTTCCTCCCTCTGCAATATTTTGGAAGAGTTTGAGAAGCATAGGTGTTAGCTATTCTCTAAATGTTTGATAGAATTCCCCTGTGAAGCCATCTGGTCCTGGGCTTTTGTTTGTTGGAAGATTTTTAATCACAGTTTCAATTTCAGTGCTTATGATTGGTCTGCTTATATTTTCTATTGCTTCCTGGTTCAGTCTCAGAAGGTTGTGCTTTTCTAAGAAATTGTCCATTTCTTCCAGGTTGTCCACTTTCTTGGCATATAGTTGCCTGTAGTAATCTCTCATGATCCTTTGTATTTCTGCAGTGTCAGTTGCTGCTTCTGCTTTTTCATTTCTAGTTCTGTTGATTTGAGTCTTCTCCCTTTTATTCTTAATGAGTATGACTAATGGTTTATCAATTTTGTTTATCTTCTCAAAGAACCAGCTTTTCATTTTATTGATTTTTGCTATTGTTTCCTTCTTTCTTTTTCATTTATTTCTGATATGATCTTCATGATTTTTTTCTTTCTGCTAACTTTGGGTTTTCTTTTGTTCCTCTTTCTCTAATTGCTTTAGGTGTAAGGTTAGGTTGTTTATTTGAGATTTTTCTTGTCTCTTAAGGTAGGAATATATTGCTAAAAACTTCCCTCTTAGAACTGCTTTTGCTGCATCCCATAGGTTTTGGGTCATTGTGTTTTCACTGTCATTTGTTTCTAGGTTTTTTTTTGATTTCCTCTTTGGTTTATTCAGTGATCACTTGGTTATTTACTAGTGTATTGTTTAGCCTCCATGTGTTTGTAGTTTTTACAGATTTTTCCTGTAATTGATATCTAGTCTCATAGCATTGTGGTCATAAAAGATACTTGATACGATTTCAATTTTCTTAAATTTACCAAGGCTTGATTTGAGACCCAAGATATGATCTATCCTGGAGAATGTTCCATGAGCACTTGAGAATAAAGTGTATTCTGTTGTGTTGGGATGGAATGTCCTATAAATATCAATTAAGTCCATCTTGTTTAATGTGTCATTAAAAGCTTGTGTTTACTTATTTATTTTCATCTTGGATGATCTGTTCATTGGTGAAAGTGGGGTGTTAAAGTCCCCAACTATGATTGGGTTACTGTCGATTCCCCCTTTTATGGCTGTTAGTATTTGCCTTATGTATTGAGGTGCTCCTATGTTGGGTGCATAAATATTTACCATTGTTATATCTTCTTCCTGGATTGATCTTTTGATCATTATATAGTGTTCTTCTTTGTCTCTTGTAATAATCTTTATTTTGAAGTCTATTTTGTCTGATATGAGAATTGCTACTTCAGCTTTCTTTTGATTTCCATTTGCATGGAATATCTTTTTCCATCCCCTCATTTGCAGTGTGTATGTGTCCCTAGGTCTGAAGTGGGTCTCTTGTAGACAGCATGTATATGGGTCTTGTTTTTGTATCCATTCAGCCAGTCTGTGTCTTTTGGTTGGAGCATTTAATCCACTTACATTTCTGGTAATTATCAATATGTATGTTCCTATTACCACTTCCGTAATTGTTTTGGGTTTGTTTTTGAAGGTCTTTTCCTTCTCTTGTGTTTCCTGCCTAGAGAAGTTCCTTTAGCATTTGTTGTAAAGCTGGTTTGGTGCTGCTGAATTCTCTTAGTTTTTTCTTGTCTGTAAAGGTTTTAATTTCTCCATCGAATCTGAATGAGATCCTTTCTGGGTAATATTGGTTTTAGGTTTTCCCCTTTCATCACTTTAAATATGTCCTGCCACTCTCTCCTGGCTTGCAGAGTTTCTGCTGAAAAATCAGCTGTTAACCTTATGGGGATTCCCTTGTATATTATTTGTTGCTTTTCCCTTGCTCCTTTTAATATTTTTTCTTTGTATTTAATTTTTGATAGTTTGACTAATATGTGTCTTGGCATGTTTCTCCTTGGATTTATCCTGTATGGGACTCTCTGCACTTCCTGGAGTTGTTTGACTATTTCTTTTCCATATTAGGGAAGTTTTCAACTATAATCTTTTCATGTATTTTCTCTGTCCCTTTCTTTTTCTCCTCTTTTCCTGGGACCCCTAGAATTCAAATGTTGGTGCATTTAGTGTTGTCCCAGAGGTCTCTGAGACTGTCCACAGTTCTTTTCATTCTTTTTTCTTTATTTTGCTCTGTGGTAGTTATTTCCACTATTTTATCTTCCAGATCACTTATCCGTTCTTCTTCCTCAGTTATTCTGCTATCGATTCCTTCTAGAGAATTTTTAATTTCATTTATTGTGTTGTTCATCACTGTTTGTTTGTTCTTTAGTTCTTCTAGGTTCTTGTTAAACGTTTCTTGTATTTTCTCCATTCTATTTACAAGATTTTGGATCATCTTTACTGTCATTACTCTGAATTCTTTTTCAGGTAGACTGCCTATTTCCTCTTCATTTGTTTGGTCTCGTGGGTTTCTACTTTGCTCCTTTATCTTCTGCGTATTTCTCCGTCTTCTCACTTTGCTTCACTGTGTTTGGGGTCTCCTTTTCGCAGGCTGCAGGTTCGTAGTTCCCGTCGTTTTTGGTGTCTGCCCCCAGTTGGTAAGGTTGGTTCTGTGGGTTGTGTACGCTTCCTGGTGGAGGGGACTGGTGCCTGTGTTCCAGTCGATGAGGCTGGATCTTGTCTTTCTGGTGGGCAGGACTGTGTCTGGTGGTGTGTTTTGGGGTGTCTGTGACCTTATTATGATTTTAGGCAGCCTCTATGGTAATGGGTGGGGTTGTGTTCCTGTCTTACTAGTTGTTTTCATGGAGTGTCCAGCACTGGAGCTTGCTGGTTGTTGAGTGGAGCTGGGTCTTAACATTGAGACGGAGCTCTCTGGGAGAGCTCTCGTAGATTGATATTACATGGAGCTGGGAGGCCTCTGGTGGTCCAGTGTGCTGAACTCAGCTCTCCCACCTCAGAGGCCCAGGCCTGACAGCTGGCTGGAGCACCATGGCCCTGTTAGGCACACGGCTTAGAAGAAAAGTGAGAAAATGAGAGACAGAGAGAGAGAGAGAGAGAGAGAGAGGGAGGGAGGGAGGGAGAGGGAGGGAGGGGGAGAGAGAGAGGGAGGGAGGGGGGAGAGAGAGAGAGAGAGAGAAATAGGTAGGGCTTCTGATTGTTTCTATTTTCTCAAAGATTTATGAGATAAGGCCATTAGCTGGAAGTGAGGAGGGTATGATTTGGGATTAAAAGTTTAGGAAGAAATGAGATAAGTCTGTCTTGGAATATGGGGACATATTAGAGGCACATAATTGTCTATTTGGGTAGGGCTAAGGGCCACTTAGGATTTGAGAGCAACATTTAAAATGAAACCACTAGAAAATTTTTTTCCAGCAACATCCAGCTGCTCAGCTGTAAACACTGAGAAGGGGAATAGTTGAGACAACCAAGGGGGTTGGGCTTTTTGAAAGTGAATACAAAGAAAACAAGAGGGAAATGAGAAATGAGGAAGTTCCAAGGGAATGATTGTAGTGAGTACTCTGGCATCTAAGATACGTAAATTAGGAAGGGAATAATGGATTGTGAAAAAGCATGTAAACATTGGATTGGAGTCTACAAGTTCATCAAAGAATGTTGCTTTGGGATTAACTGAAGTAAGTTAGAAGGATAGGAATTCGTCCCTAGAAAGTGGAATCCTGGCTCCATATATGTTGTTTTGATGAATTTGTAGGTCTTGTTGATATAAACTTGTTCCATTTTTTTTTTCAGGTTACTGGTTTTTTGGTAATTTGTTATGTCTTTTTTTTTCTGAGACAAAGAATTTTATACACTTATAATTTTGCTCCCACTTGCCAAATATATCTTCATCCTCTCAACCTTACACATAAACTACAACTTCTCAGTTTCTGTTAAGAAAATCAGGAAGTAGAATAATTTTTAGTACTTGGAAGGTTCTTCTTGCAGCCCGTATATTATTTTAAAATTTTATGATAAAATATTGAAGACGTTCAAATGATACAAGGAAAATACCAAAACGGAAGGACCTGACATGCAGTTTCAAAAATAGCATCATACATACACACTACTATATATAAAATAGATAACTAATAAGGACCTACTGTATAGCAAAGGGAACTCTACTCAATGCTCTAATAGCCTACATGGGAAAAGAATCTGAAAAAGTGGATATATGTATAACTGATTCACTTTGCTGTACACCTGAAACCAGCACAACATTATAAATCAACTATACTCCAATAAAACAATTTTTTAAAAAAGCATCATATATTCAGGTCCCAGGAACCTCTGCCCAGAGGGAAACACCTTCTTGATTTATGTTGCCATTTTGATTTATTTAAATGTTTTGTTGTTGTTTATTAAGACTTTGTTTTTAGAGCAGTTTAAGACTCATAGTCTGATAGTTTTTTAAAAAGGATATTACTTTTAACATTGTGTGTATTCTCTCTTGAAATACATTGAGTTTTACTATCATTTTTTAAACTCATTTACAATTTTTTTTCTTATTCCTGTTTTAAATGATTTTAGCTTTCCCTGACATTCTGTTGTACCATTACTCCTCTATACCATGACCCTTCATTTTGCCTCATCACTCATTGAATGATAAAGATTTTCAACTAATTTCTTCCAAGGGTTCATGGGGAGAATATTTTCCAAACCTTTGTACATCTGAGAATTTTGTTGCCTTCACACATGAGGGAGAATGTGGTCCAGTATAATATTCTTGAATAACAACCACTTCGTCTCCAAACTCCTGTTCTTGATATTTTGTGGGCCAACAAAAACAACTGCAACCAAATTGGTTTTTGTTTTATTGATAACTGACTTTTCCCCCTGCCTCAGTGTTTTAGAACTTTTTTTCTTTTTCTTTATAATTCAAATATTTTGCCATAATGAGTTCAATTATGGTTTAGCCTAGAACAGGGTAAGTTCTTGCAATATGATACTTGGTTCTTTCTTAACTTCAGAAAAGATTTATCCTTCATAGCTCTTATTATTGCTTCTGTTCCATTAGCTCTGGAATCTTGGTCAGGAAAATCTCGTGTGCTGGTGCTGTGCTCTCTGCCCTCCATGTGGATCATGCTCAAACACCCGCTTTGATCTTTGGTCAACTTTGTTCTCCACACCACTGATTTAATTTTCTGCAACAATAATTCTACATCTCATAGCTTTCTATATGGCTTGTTTCTTGTTTTTTAACTGAAGGATAATTAAGATATCATAAAATGCACAGAACTTGTGTTCAGTTTGATGGATGTTAACAATCGTATATAGGCATTTAACTACCTTTCAAGAAAACAAGATATTAAACATTTCCATCACTCCAGCAAGGTCCCTTATGGCCCTTTCCAGTCAATTCCCCTCCCCACACCCACCCCCAAGCCTTGGCAACCACTTTCTGATTTCTGTCAATGTAGGTTAGCTCTGTTGATCCCTGGATTTCATACCTAGGGAACAGACCATACAGTTGTGTGCTCTTTTGTGCCT
The DNA here is from genome assembly GCF_965194825.1 of Balaenoptera physalus. NCBI lineage: Eukaryota > Metazoa > Chordata > Mammalia > Artiodactyla > Balaenopteridae > Balaenoptera > Balaenoptera physalus. Next base: position 47,406,026 of record NC_138886.1, read on the forward strand.
GGCTTTTTTCACTTAACAAAATTAATTTTAAATTAATTAATTTAAAAAATTATGTTATTGAAGTATAGCTGATTTACAATGTTGTGTTAATTTCTGCTATACAGCAAAGTAATTCAGTTTACATACATATATACATTGTTTTTCATATTCTTTTCTATTATGGTTTATCACAGGATATTGAATAGAGTTCCCTGTGCTATACACTACAACCTTGTTGTTTATCCATTCTAAATGTAATAGTTTGCATCTACTAACCCCAAACTCCCAGTCCATCCCTCTCCCTCCCACCCTCCTCAGCAACCACAAGTCTGTTCTCTATGTCTGTGAGTCTGTTTCTGTTTTGTAGATAGGTTCATTTGTATCATATTTTAGATTCCACACGTAAGTGATATCATATGGTATTTGTCTTTCTCCTTCTGACTTACTTCACTTGGTATGATAATCTCTAGGTAATGCCAAATGGCATTATTTCAGTCTCTTTTATGGCTGAATTGTATTCCATTGTATATATGTACCACATCTTCTTTATCCATTCATCTGTCAATGGACTTTTAGGTTGCTTCCATGTCTTAGCTATTGTAAACAGTACTGCTATGAACATAGGGGTGCATGTATCTTGTCGAATTGTAGTTTTACCTGGATATATGCCCAGGAATGGGACTGCTGGATCATATGGCAACTCTATTTTTAGTTTTTTGAGAAACCTCCATACTCTTCTCCATAGTGGCTGCACTTTACATCCCTACCAATAGTGAAGGAGGGTCCCCTTTTCTCCACACCCTCTCCAGCATTTGTTGTTTGTAGATTTTCTGATGACGCCCATTCTAACTGGTGTGAGGTGGTACCTCATTGTAGTTTTGATTTGCATTTCTCTAATAATTAGTGATGTTGAGTATCTTTTCATGTGCCTGTTGGTCATCTGTATGTCTTCTTTGGAGAAATGTCTATTAAGGTCTTCTGCCCATTTTTTGATTGGGTTGTTTGTTTTTGTGTGTGTGTTGTTGAGTTGTATGAGCTGTTTATATATTTTGGAAGTTAAGCCCTTGTTGGTAGCATCATTTGCAAATGTTTTCTCCCAGTCCATAGGTTGTCTTTTCATTGTGTTGATGGTTTCCATTGCTGTAGAAAAGCTTGTGAGTTTGATTAGCTCCTATTTATTTATTTTTGCTTTTATTTTTATTTTGCTTTTATTTCTATTGCCTTGCTTTTATTTTTATTGGCCTTGTTTTTATTTCTATTAATATTTGTTTTCTATTTCTATTGACTGACCTAAGAAAACATTGGTACAACTTATGTCAGAGAATGTTTTGCCTATGTTCTCATGTCTTATATTTAAGTCTTTAAGCCATTTTGAGTTTAATTTTGTGTATGGTGTAAGGGTGTGTTCTAACTTCATTGGGTTACATGTGGCTGTCCAACTTTCCCAATACTACTTGGTGAAGAGACTGTATTTGTTCCATTGTATATTCTTGCCCCCTCTGTCAAAGATTAATTGACTGCAGGTGTGTGGGTTTATTTCTGTGCTCTCTTTTCTGTTCCATTGATACATATATGTCTGTTTTTGTGCCAATACCATGCTGTTTTGATTACTGTAACTTTGTAGTATTGTCTGAAGTCTGGGAGGGTTATGCCTCCTCTTTTGTTCTTCTTCCTCAGAATTGCTTTGGCAATTCTGGGTCTTTTATGGTTCCATATAAATTTTAGGATTATTTGTTTTAGTTATGTGAAAAATGTCATGGGTAATTTGATAGGGATCACATTAAATCTGTAGATTGCTTTGGGTAGTATGGCCATTTTAACAATATTAATTCTTCCAATCCAAGAGCATGGGATATCTTTCCATTTCTTTGAATCATCTTCAATTTCCTTTATTAATGTTTTATCATTCTCAGCATGTAAGTCTTTCACCTTCTTGGTCAGGTTTATTCCTAAGTATTTTATTTTTTTGATGGAATTTTAAAAGGGATTGTTTTTTTACATTCCCTTTCTCTTATTTTGAGTATGAAGAAATGAAACTGATTTCTTTAAGTTAATCTTGTATCCTGCTACCTTGCTGAATTTATCAGTTCTATTAGTGTTTGTGTGGAGTCTTTAGGGTTTTCTATATATAATATCTTGTCATCTGCATGTAATGACAATTTTACCTCTTCCCTTACAATTTGGATACCTTTTACTTCTTTTTCTTGTCTGACTGCTGTGGCTAGGACTTCCAATACTATGTTGAATAGAAATGGTGAGAGTGGGCATCCTGTCTTGTTCCAGATTTTAGTGGGAAAGCTTTCAGCGTTTCACCATTGAGTATTATATTGGCTGTGGGTTTGTCATAAATAGCTTTTATTATGTTGAGATATGTTCCTTCTCTACCCACTTTGGTAAGAGTTTTTATCATGAATGGATGTTGAATTTTATCAAATGCTTTTTCTGCATGTATTGAGATCATCATGTGATTTTTGTCTTTACTTTTGTAGATGTGGTGTATCACTTTGATTGATTTGCGTATGTTGAACCATCCTTGTGACCCTGAGATAAATACAACTTGGTCGTGGTGTATGATATCTTTTATGTGTTGTTGGATTTGGTTTGCTAATATTTTGCTGAGAATTTTTGCGTCTATATTCATCAAAGATATTGGCCTGTAATTTTCTTTTTTGGTGGTGTCTTTGTCTGGTTTTGCTATCAGGGTGATGGTGGCTTCATAGAATGTCTTTGAGAGTGTTCCCTCCTCTTCAATCTTTTGGAAGAGTTTGAGAAGGATTGGTATAAGTTCTTTGTAGTTTGGTATATTTCGCCTGTGAAGCCATCTGGTCCTGGACTTTTGTATTATAGGGAGTTTTTTTAAATTACAGAATCTATTTCACTTCTAGTGATCGGTCTGTTCAAATTATCTATTTCTTCTTTATTCCGTTTTGGTGGGCTGTATGTTTCTAGAAACAAGTCCATTCTTCTAGGTTGTTGAATTTGTTGGCATATTATTATTCATAGTATTCTCTTATGGTTTTTTGTATTTCTGTGGTATTGGATGTTACTTCTCCTTTTTCATTTCTTATTTTATTTGGGTTCCCTTTTCTTCTTGGTGAGCCTGGCTAGAGGTTTGTCAATTTTATTTACCCTTTTGAAGAACCAGCTCTTGGTTTTATTGATATTTTTTTCTAAGTTTTAATCTCTATTTTATTTATTTCCTCTCTGATCTTTATTATTTCCTTCCTTCTGCTGACTTTAGCTTTTGTTCTTCTTTTTCTAGTTCTTTTAGGTGGTAAGTTAGGTTATTTATTTGAGATTTTTCTGAGGAAGGTCTGTATTGCTATGAACTACCCTCTAATAACTGCTTTTGCAGCATCCCATAGATTTTATATGGTTATGTTTTCATTGTCATTTGCCTCAAGGTATTTTTAAATTTCCTCTTTGTATTCATTGTTGACCCACTGGTTTTTTAGTAGCATGTTGTTTAGTCTCCATGTAATCGTTTTATTCTCATTTCTTTCCTCTGGTTGATTCCTAGTTTCATGTCATTGTGGTCAGAAAAGATGCCTGAAATAATTTCTACACTCAAATTTATTGAGGCTTGTTTTGTGTCCTAGTATGTGGTAAATCCTAGAGAATGTTCCATGTGCACTTGAAAAGAATATGTATTGTGTGGTTTTTTTTTTTTTTTTGGATGTAATGTCCTGAAGATATTAAGTCTATTCTGTTGTATCATTTAGGATCTCAATGTGCCTTATTCATTTTCTGTCTAGAAGATCTGTCCATTGATGTGAGTAGGGTGTTAAAGTCTCATACTATTATTGGATTCCCATCAGTTTCTCCCTTTATGTCTGTTACTATTTGTTTTATGTAGTTGGGTGCTCCTATGTGGGGTGCATGTATGTTGATGAGTGTAATATCCTCTTCTTATATTGATCCTTTTATCATTATATAGTGTCCTTCTTTTTCTTTATGGCCTTTGTTTTAAAGTCTATTTTGTATGATATTAGTATTGCAGTTCCCAAAAGATGAAATATCTTTTTCCATTCCTTCACTTTCTATCTATGTGTGTTCTTTGCCCTAAAGTGGGTCTCTTGTAAGCAGCATATTGTAGGCACTTTTTTTTTCATCTAATCTGCCACTCTGTGTCTTTTGATTGGAGCATTTAACCCATTGACATTTAACATAATTATTGATAGATATTTATTGCTATTTTAAACCTTGTTTTCCAGTTGAGTTTGTATATCTTCTTTGTCCCTTTTGTTTTTATTTTTTTTGTTTTTCCTTTTATGGTTTGATGATTTCCTTTTATATTACACTTGTGTTCTGTTTTTTTTGGTTTTTGTGAATCTATTGTATGTTTTTTATTTGTTGTTACCACGTTGTTCAAGTATGTTAACCCCTTCCTATATATACTTGCTTTAGACTGATAGTCATATAGGATCAAACACATTCTAAAAAAAAAAAGAATCTACATTTTCTTACTCTCCTACTCCACATTTTATGATTTTGATGTCCTCTTTTACATCTTCATGTTTATCTTTTTACTGTTCATTGTGGTTATCATCACTTTCACAAACATTTTTTGATTTTTTTTAATCTGTATACTGGCTTATTTAAGTGACTTATTTCCAGTTGTGATTTTCTCTTTCCTATAGATTCTTGCTTCTTTTCTATTTAGAGAAGACCTTCAATATTTCTTTTAGGATAGGTTTAGTGTTGCTGTGGGGTTTTTTTTAGCTTTTGCTTGTCTTGAGAAATTCTTTGTCTCTCCTTCTATTCTAAATGATAATCTTGCTGGGTAGAGTAACCCAGTTTGCAGATTTTTCCCTTTTAGGACTTTGAATATATCTTGCCACTCCCTTCTGGCCTGCAACATTTCTGTCGAGAAATCAGCTGATAGCCTTATGGGGGTTGCTTTGTAATTAACTCTTTGTTTTTCTCTTGCTGCCTTTAGAATCCCCCTCTTTAACTTTTGCCATTTTAATTATGTCTTGGTGTAGTCTGAGTTCATCTTGTTGGGGACGCCCTGTGCTTCTTGTACCTGCATATCTGTTTCCTTCTTTAGGTTTGGGAAGTTTTTAGCCATAATTTATTCAAATACACTTTCGATCCCCTTTTCTCTTTCTTCTTCTTCTGGAATCCCTATTATGCATAGATTGACATGCTTTATATTATTCCATAGGTCTCTTATATTGCTTTCATTTGGCTTTCTGTCTGCTGTTCTGTTTGAATGATTTCCATTATTCTGTCTTCCAGATCACTTACTCGTTTTTCTGCATTATTCAATCTGCTATTCATTGCCTTTGGCTCAGCTTTCATCTCAACAAATGAGTTTTCTTATTTTTCTTGGCTCCTCTTTATAGTTTCTACTTCCCTTTTACAGTAATCTGCCTTTCTATTGATAGCCTTTTTAAATTCCTTCAGGATTTTGATTTTCTCCTTTTTGAATTCAGTGTCTGTTAAGCTGGAGAGGTCTGGTTAATTGTTCTTTCAGGGAAATTCTCTTGATCTTTTAACTGGGAGTGGTTCCTCTGCTTCTTCATTTTTCTTATGTTTATCTTACTCTGAGTTTAGGAGAAACAATTATCTACTGTGGTCTTGGAGGGCTATTTTTATGTGGGAGCATCCCTAATTAGCCTGTGTAGGTTTAATATTTTTGGTACAAGTCCTATTTTTAATATGGATGCCTGATGCCTCTTTCCTCAGTGTGTGCTGGCCATTATCGTCTTGATGGGGGGTGTGACTGGTGTTGTGGTGATCAGAGCTGGTACTGGATGTTGAGTGGGGCCTCCTCTTTGCTCTGTGGTTGTCACAGCCTTGTGGGGGCAGGGTCTTCTCCCTAGTTGTTGGAGTAGAAGCCCCTTATCCATTTCTGAGCTGTGGTGTGAGGTAAGCAGGGTTGGAGCACTCCCACTGGGAGAGGAGCCACTGAGTATTCCTTCACCGAAGCTGTCCACCTAGGAGTGCACTTTGGTGTGTCACCTGTCACCCATTGTACAGGCTCACAAAGTACACTGAGGTTAGCACTGCCCTTGGCTCTGCCTCCACCGTGGGAATGCCAGCAATTGGCCCTGGTGTCCCTCAGGCATTGTTATCACAAAGCCACCAGCAGAGATCTGTAGGCGCAGATCCACTGAAGTCAGATACCAGGACTGCAGCAGTCTCACACCTGGGCTCACCATGGAAGCTGCGGAGACAGCCCAGACCCTGGCCTGGCCCAGCCTCCACATGAACACGCCCACAAAGCCCACAGCTGCTAAGGCCAGACCTGTCCCAGCCATGGGAGAACCCGCCATCCACTCTGATGACCCCCAGGCACTGAGTTTACAAAGCCAGTGGCAGTGGCATAAATCCATGTATTGTGCAGCCACAGGGAGAGATTTCAGTCCTGCTTCCCAAGTTGTGCAACCCCTGGGGCTCAGCTCTGATTTCAGCCCCACCTCTGTGTGTGGGCAACCCACTGGCTTGCGTGCTCCCAGAGCTCACAGAGGCGGTGCTGTGCCGCCTGAGCGAGCACGGAGAAAAAGGCTGCTATGGTGGGCCCTGCCACTCCCTTCATGCCCCCCTTAATGGTGCTTCACTTCTATGGTGGGCCTGGGCTTCTCTATGTACATCCCAGGTTGCGGCCGTACCATACTCCAGCCCCTTCAGGCTGTGTCCCCACAGCCAACCCCAGGTCTCTCCCTAGGTCTGTCCTCTAAAGCTCAAGTTTCAGCACCCAGCCCCCACCTGCAACAGCAGACACATGTCTCAGGCTGGGGAGTGCAGGGCAGTGGCACAGACCTTCTGGGAAGCTCTCTCTCTGTTCTGCCAGCCAGAAACCGAATGCTGTGCTTTCCTCCAAGCCTCTGAAGCTTGCTTTCTGTCCCCCACCAGAGAGAGGACTGATCTCCCCACCAGAGAGAGGGCTTCCTGGGGTGCAGGAACCTTTCCTCTTTTTCACCTCCCTCCCTGGGGCACAGGTCCCAGCCCGCTTCCTTTTTTTCCTTCTTCTTTCATCCTACCCAGTTAAGGTGGAGAAATTTCTCAGATAGTTTTCTGTTATCTGAGGTCTTCTGCCAGCGTTCAGTAGGTATTCTGTGAGAATTGTTTGCTGTATTTGTGGGAAGAGGTGAGCTCCACGTCCTTCTGCTCTGCCGTCTTGATTGGACCCCTTTTTAAAATTTATTTTATTGAAGTATAGTTGATTTACATTTGTTGTGTTAGTTTCCACTGTAGAGCAAAGTAATTTAGTTATATATATATATATATATATATATATATATATATACACACTATATTATATATATATTCTTTTTCATATTCTTTTACATTATGGTTTATCACAGGATATTGAACATAGTCCCCTGTGCTATACAGTAGGACCTTGTTGTTTATTCATCCTATATATAATAGTTTGCATCTGCTAATCCCAAACTCTCAATCCATCCCTCCCCCAAACTTCCTCCCCCTTGGCAACCATAAGTCTGTTCTCTATGTCTGTGAGTCCGTTTCTGTTCTGTAGATACAGGAAGAGATGAGTGGGAAGGACAGGAGGGACCAGGTGGTGCCTGATATCTTTACTTCCCTAAGGAATTTAGACTTGACACTGTTGCTAATGGGAGGGAATGCTTAAGGATTTTTTTTTATTGAAGTATAGTTGATTTATATGTTTCAGGTATAAAGCAAAGTGATAAATTATATATAAAAAACTTTATTAAAATGTTATATATATATATAAAAAATTCTTTTTCAGATTCTTTTCCATTGGAGGTTATTAGAAGATATTGAATATATTATTACAAGATGTTGAATATAGTTCCCTGTGCTATACAGTAGATCCTTGTTTATTTTATATATAGTAATGTGTATCTGTTAATCCCAAATTCCTAACTTCTTCCTCCCCCTATCCCCTTTGGTAACCATAAGTTTGGTTTCTATGTCTGTGGGTATATTTCTGTTTTGTAAATAAGTTCATTTGTATCATTTTTTAGATTCCACGTATAAATGATATCATATGATAGTTTTCTCTGTCTGACTTACTTCACTTAGTGTGATAATCTCTAGGTCCATCCATGTTGCTGCCAATGGCAGTATTTCACTCGTTTTAATGGCTGAATGACATTTCCTTGTATATATATATATATACCACATCTTCTTTATCCATTCCTCTGTCATTGGACATTTAGGTTGCTTCCAAGTCTTTGCTATTGTATATAGTGCTACAATGAACATTGGGGTGCATGTATCTTTTCAAAGTATGTTATTCTGTGGATATATGCCCAGGAGTAGGATCCCTGGATCATATGGTAGTTCTATTTTTAGTTTTTTAAGGATCCTCCATACTCTTCTCCACAATGGTTGTACTAGTTTACATTCCCACCAACAGTATAAGAGGGTTCCCTTTTCTCCACACCCTCTGCAGCATTTATTGTTTGTAGACTTTTTGATGATGGCCATTCTGACTGATGTAAAGTGATACCTCATTGTAGTTTTGATTTGAATTTCCCTAATAACTAGTGATGTTGAGCATCTTTTCATGTGCTTTTTGGTCTTCTGTATGTCTTCTTTTTTTTTTTTTTTTAGCTGTACCATGCAGCTTGCAGGTTCCCTGACCAGGGATTGAACCTGGGCCATGGCAGTGAAAGCGCTCAGTCCTAACCACTGGACTGCCAGGGAATTCCCTCTGTATGTTTTCTCTGGAGAAATGTCTATTTAGATCATCTGCCCTTTTTTTTTTTTTTTTTTTTTGGCTGCGTTGGGTCTTTGTTGCTGCGCGTGGGCTACTCTTCATTGTGGTGCGCGGGTTTCTCATCGTGGTGGCTTCTCTTGTTGTGGAGCACGGGCTCTAGGCGTGTGGGCTTCAGTAGTTGTAGCACGTGGGCTCAGTAGTTGTAGCTTGCAGGCTCTAGAGCACAGGCTCAGTAGTTGTGGCCCATGGGCTTAGTTGCTCTGTGGCATGTGGGATCTTCCCGGACCAGGGCTCGAACCCGTGTACCCTGCATTGGCAGGCGGATTCTTTAACCACTGGGCCACCAGGGAAGCCCCTGCCCATTTTTTGATTGGGTTGTGGGGTTTTTTTTGATATTGAGCTGCATGAGCTGTTTGTTTATTTTGGAGATTCATTTGCAAATATTTTTCTCCCATTCTATGGGTTGTCTTTTCATTTTGTTTATGGTTTCCTTTGCTGTGCAAAAGCTTTTTAAGTTTCATTAGGTCCCATTTGTTTATTTTTGTTTTATTTTCGTTACTCTAGGAGGTGGATCCAAAAAGATCTTGCTGCAATTTATGTCAAAGAGTGTTCTGCCTGTGTTTTTCCTCTAAGAATTTTATAGTATCTGGTCTTACATTGAGGTCTTTAATCCATTTTGAGTTTATTTTTGTGTATGGAGTTAGAGAATGTTCTAATTTGATTCTTTTATGTGTAGCTGTCCAGTTTTCCCAGCAACACTTATTGAGGAGACTGTCTTTTCTCCATTCTATATTCTTGCCTCCTTTGTAGTAGACTAATTTACCATAGGTGCATGGGTTTATTTCTGGGCTTTCTATCCTGTTCCATTGATCTATATTTCTGTTTTTGTGCCAGTACCATACTGTTTTGATTACTGTAGCTTTGTAGTATAGTCTGAAGTCAGGGAGCCTGATTCCTCCAGCTCCGTTTTTCTTTCTCAGGTTTGCTTTGGCTCTGTTGTCTTTTGTGTTTCCACACAAATTTAAAAATTTTTTGTTCTATTTCTGTGAAAAATGTTATTGGTAATTTAATAGGGATTGCATTGAATCTGTAGATTGCCTTGGGTAGTACAGTCATTTTGACAATATTGATTCTTCCAATACAAGAACATGGAATATCTTTCTGTCTGTTTGTGTTATCTTTTATTTCTTTCATCAGCATCTTATAGCTTTCAGAATACAGGTCTTTTACCTCCTTAGGTATGTTTATTCCTAGGTATTTTATTCTTTCTTATGCAATGGTAAATGGGATTGTTTCCATAATTTCTCTTTCTGATCTTTCGTTGTTAGTGTATAGAAATGCAACAGATTTCTGTGTATTAATTTTGTATCCTGCAACCTTACTGAATTCATTGATGAGCTCTAGTACTTTTCTGTGGCATCTTTAGGATTTACTATGTATAGTATCATGTCATATGCAAACAATGACAGTTTTCTTTTCCAATTTGGATACCTTTTGTTCTTCTTCTTCTCTGATTGCCATGGCTAGGACTTCTAAAACTATGTTGAATAAAAGTGGTGATTGCAGACATCCTTGTCTTGTTCCTGATCATAGAGGAAATGGTTTCAGCTTTTCCCCATTGAGTATGATGTTAGCTGTGGGTTTATCATATATGGCCTTTATTATGTTGAGGTAGGTTCCCTCTATGCCCACTTTCTGGAGAGTTCTTATCATAGATGGGTGTTGAATTTGGTCAAAAGCTTTTTCCGCATCTATTGAGATGATCATATGGTTTTTATTCTTCAGTGTTAATGGGGTGTATCACAGTGATTGATCTGTGGATATTGAAAAGTCCTTGCACCCCTGGGATAAATCCTAGTTGATCATGGTGTATCATCCTTTAGTTTGCTAGTATTTGGTTGAGGATTTTTGAGTCTATGTTCATCAGTGATATTGGCCTGTAATTCACTTTTCTCATGGTATCGTTGGCTGGTTTTTGTATCAGGGTGATGGTGGCTTCCTAGAATGAGTTTGGGAGTGTTCCTTCCTCTGCAAAAGGATAGTTATTAACTTTTCTCTAAATGTTTGACAGAATTCGCCTGGAAGCCATCTAGTCCTGGACTTCTGTTTGTTGGAAGCTTTTTCATCACAGTTTCAATTTCAGTACTTGTGATTGGTCTCTTCATATATTCTATTTCTTTCTGGTTCAGTCTTGGAAGATTGTACCTTTCTAAGAATTAGTCCATTTCTTCTGGGTTTCCATTTCATTGGCATATAGTTGCTTGTAGTAATCTCTTATGATCCTTTGTATTTCTGCAGTGTCAACTGTAACTTCACCTTTTTCATTTCTAATTTTATTGATTTGAGCCCTCTCCCTTTTTTTCTTGATGAGTCTGGCTAAAGGTTTATCACTTTTGTTTATTTTCCCCAAGGAACCAGCTTTTAGGTTCACTGATCTTTTCTTTTTTTCATTTCTCTTTCATTTATTTCTGCTCTGATCTTTATGACTTCTTTCCTTCTACTAACTTTGGATTTTGTTTGTTTTTCTTTCTCTCGGTTCTTTAGGTATAAGTTTGGATTGTTTATTTGAGATTTTTCTTGTTTCCTGAGATAAGACTGTATTGCTATAAACTTTCCTCTTAGAACTGCTTTTGCTGTGTCCCATAGGTTTTGGATTGTTGTGTTTTCATTTTCGTTTGTCTCTAGGTATTTTTTGATTTCCTCTTTGATTTCTTCAGTGATCCATTGGTTGTTTAGTAACATATAGTTTAGCCTCCACGTGTTTGTGTTTTTTCCATTTTTTTTCTTGTAGTTGATTTCTAATCTCATAGTGTTGTGGTTGGAGAAAATGCTTGGTATGATTTCAGTTTTCTTAAGTTTACTGAGGTTTGCATTGTGGCCCAGCATGTGTTCTATCCTGGAGAATGTTGCATGTGCACTTCAGAAGAATGTGTTTTTTCTGCTGCCTTTGGATGGAATGCTTTATAAATATCAATTAAGTCCATCTGCTCTTATGTGTCATTTAAGGCCTGTATTTCCTTATTGATTTTATTTCTGGATTATCTGTCCATTGATGAAAGTGGGGTGTTAAAGGCCCCCATTATTACCCTGTTGCTGTCAATTTCTCCTTTTATGGCTGTTAGCATTTACCTTATGTATTGAGGTGCTCCTATGTTGGATGCATATATATTTACAATTGTTATATCTTCTTGGATTGATCCCTTTATCATTATTTAGTGTCCTTCTTTATCTCTTGTAACAGTTTTTATTTTAAAGTCTATTTTGTCTGAGTATTGCTCTTCCAGCTTTCTTTTGATTTCCATTTGCATGGGATACCTTTTTCCATCCCCTCATTTTCAGTCTGTATGTGTCCCTAGATCTGAAATGGGTTGCTTGTAGATAGCATATATATGGATCTTATTTTTGTATCTATTCTGCCAGTCTATGTCTTTTGGTTGGAGCATTTAATCCGTTTACATTTAAGGTAATTATCGATATGTATGTTCTTATTGCCATTGTTAATTGTTTGGGGTTTGTTTTTGAAGGTCTTTTTTCTTCCCTTCCTCTTTTGTTTTGTGATTTGATGTCTAACTTTAATGTTGTGTTTGAATTCTCTTTTCTTTTGTGTGTGTGTGTATCTATTGTAGAGTTTTGGTTTGTAGTTACCATGAGGTTTTGATAGATTAGTCTGTATACATATGTAAGTTTGTTTTAAGCTGTTGGTCTCTTAATTTCAAATGCATTTCCAATATCCTGCATTTGTACTCTCCTCTCCTCATGTTTGCTGGTTTTGATATATTTGTGTGTGGATGATTTCCTATGTTTACTGTATGTTTGCCTTTACCGGTGAGATTTCCCATTTCGTAATTTTCTTGTTTCTCAATGTGGCCTTTTCTTTTCTGCCTAGAAAAGTTCCTTTAGCATTTGCTGTAAAGCTGGTTTCGTGGTCCTGAATTCTGTTAGCTTTTGCTTGTCTGTAAAGCTTTTGATTTCTCTGTCAAATTTGAATGAGAGCCATGCTAGGTAGAGTATTCTTGGTTATAGGTTTTTCCCTTTCATCACTTTAAATATATCATGTCACTCCCTTCTGGCCTGCACAGTTTTTGCTGAAAAATCAGGGGACAACATACAAGGGAACTCCCATAAGGTTACTTATTGCTTTTCCCTTGTTGCTTTTAATGTTTTCTCCTTGTCTTTATTTTTTGTCAGTTTGATTAATATGTGTCTTGGTGTGTTCCTCCTTGGGTTTATCCTGTATGGGACTCTGTGCTTCCTGTACTTGAGTGAGTGTTTCCTTCCCATGTTAGGGACATTTTCGACTATTATCTCTTCACGTATTTTCTCAGGCCTTTTCTCTCTCTCTTCTCCTTCTGGGACCCCTATAATGCAAATGTTGGTGTGTTTAATGTTGTCCCAGAGGTCTTTTTGACTGTCCTCATTTCTTTTCATTCTTCTTTCTTTGTTCTGCAGCAGTGGTTTCCACCAATCTGTCTTCCAGCTTGCTTATTCGTTTTTCTGCCTAATTTATTCTGCTATTGATTCCTTCTAGTATGTTTTTCATTTCAGTGATTTTATTGTTCATCTCTGTTTGTTCTAAAGATTCTAGCTCTCTATTAAACATTTCTTGTATCCTCTGAGTCTGTGCCTCCATTCTTTTTCCAAGATCTTGAATCACATTTACTATCATTACTATGAATTCTTTTTCATATAGATTGCCTATCTCAACTTCACTTAGTTCTTCTGGGTTTTTATCTTGTTCCTTCTTTCTGCTGTCTCATTTTGTCTAACTTTCTGTGTTTGCCATCTCCATTCCTCAGGCTGCAGGATTGTAATTCTTTTTGGTTCTAGTGTGTGCCCTGTGGTGGGTGAGACTGGTCTGGGGGCTTGTGCTGGCTTCCTGGTGGGAGGAACTGGTGCCTGCCCACTGGTGGGTGGAGCTGGGTCTTGTCCCTCAGGTGGGCAGGGCTATGTCAAGGGGTGTGTTTATAGGCAGCTTTTGGCTCAGGATGACTTTAGGCAGCCTGTCTGCTGATGGGTGGGGCTGTGTTCCCACCCTGTTTGTTGTTTGGCCTGAGGCATCCCAGCACTGAAGCCTGCAACCTGTTGGGTGAGGCCAGTTCTCAGTGCCAAAACAGCTATCTCCAGGAGAGTTAATGCCTATGAGTATTCCCTGGGGCATCCGCCACCAATGTCCTTGCCCCCAGAGTGAGCCACAGCCAACCCCTACCTCCCCAGAAGACCCTCCAAGACTTGAAGATAGGTCTGGCCCAGCCTCTTATGGAGTCACTGCTTTGCTCTCGGTTCCAGTTCCTGTGAAACCTTGTGTGCTTCCTCAAGAGTGGAGTGTCTGTTTCCCCTTGTCCTGTGGAGCTCCTGCATTCAAGCCCCACTGGCCTTCAAAGCCAAATGCTCTGGGGGCTCCTCCTTCTGATGCCAGACCCCCAGGCTGGGGAGCATGACATGGGGCTCAGAACTATCACTCCTGTGGGAGAACCTCTGAGATATAATTATTTTCCAGTTTGCAGGTCACCTACCTGGCAAGTATGAGATTTTATTATATGGTGAAAGCACCCGTCCTGCCATCTTGTTGTGGCTGCTTCTTTGTCTTTGGATGTAGAATATCCTTTTTGGTAGGTTCAAGTCTTTTTGTCGATGGTTGTTCAGCAATCAGTTGTGATTTTGGTGTTTTCGTGAGAGGAGGTGAGCTCAAGTCTTTCCATTCTGCCATCTTGTCTCCTCTAGGCATCTAAATCTTCTATACCACATCTTCTTTTTCCATTCCTCTGTTGACGGACATTTAGGTTGCTTCCATGTCTTGGCTACTGTAAATAATGCTGCTGTGAACATAGGGGTGCATGTATCTTTTTGAATTATCGTTTTGTCCAAATATATGCCTAGGAGTAGGATTGCTGGATTATATGGCAACTCTGTTTTTAGTTGAGGAAGCTCCAGTTTTCCATAGTGGCTGCACTAATTTACATTTCCACCAATAGTGTAGGAGCATTCCCTTTTCTTCACACCCTCTCCAGCATTTTTAACAAAATATTTTTGAGATTTATCCATATTCTGCATATTTCAATGTTTTGTTCTGTTTTTAGAATGCTGAATAATATTTAATTGTATAAATATGCCACATTTGCCTATCTGTCCTCCTGTTGGAAGGTGTTTGGACTATTTCCAGTTTGGGGCTATTATGAATAAAGATATTATAAATATTCTTGTACAACTATTTGTGCAAATATGTGTGTCCATTTCTCTAGGGTAAATACCCAAAATGGAATTACTGATATATATTTAACTTTATAAGAAACTGCCAAACAGTTCTCTACATTGGTTGTACCATTTAATCTCCCTGCAGTAGCGTATGAGGGTCTACATGCTTCTTATTCTTTTTTTCTTTTCTTTTTCAGTTTTCTTCTTTCATTTTCAGATTTTCCTTTTCCATCAGAACTCATGGTCTTTTCATACTGCCATGTCTTCTTGTACTCTAAGGATGATAGCAATTTTCTGAACTCTTATTCTGGATCCTGAAGTAGACGCTTTTCAGAGGTATGTTTATTCTTTTTGATACTGCTTTCTCTTGTTTTGCAATATTTTTGTGAAGCTTCATGAGGGTTTCTCCTATTTAATATTTGAGAAAGTCCAGATCTGCCTCTACTTCTTATAGACATGGTGAATAATCCATTCTTGGACCTGCTCTCTGTCCACAGTATAAGTTAAATAATCTACTGAAGTCCAAAGCAGAAGGACAAGTTTATACATAAAGGTCATGTTTAGGTAATACTGGTGCATAGGATGGCTGTTACAATAGAGACTATGTTAAATGCAACAACAACATTCTCCAAGTTGATATGATAATATATCATATTTAATCAAACCTTTAATCAGGAAACCAACGTTACTTTTTCCCTTTTAAGCCTATCTATCTTTATTAACTACTGCAACATACCGGGTATGTGCTAACCACCTCACACACATTTTTTTTTCATTTAAGCCTCAAAACAAGGTTGTAACACAGACATTATTATAATTATTGTTGTTCTTGTTATAGAAATTAGGAAACGAAGCCTTAGAAAATTAAGGTAATTTGCTCAAGGTCTTACAGCTAATAAGTGACATAGCTTTACCTTTAGACCATCACTATACAACCCAAAATCAAGAACTGGAAATCATGTGATGAACTTAAATCATGGAGACCAAAATCCTAGAAAATTTGAAAGCAGTACATCTGTTTTTGCATTTCTACCAAATTTTCCATTAATTGACAAAAACTCTTGGCCCCTTTTTTCTTATTCATTAAAGCTTTTCTGTGAAGTTAAAAATAACTGGTTTCCTGCCATAATACCTGAGACTATATCCAGGTACTACACAATCTCAATGATTCAAGGCTTAAATTCAAAATTTTAAGAACTTTAATTGCTTTGATTCATGTAAAATTAAGAAAAGCTTCTAATCTAGCACACCTCTTTACAATTATAGATAAATCATTTTGTATTATTGTATGTCTTACCAGTATTGCTTGATATAAAAATTAACTGAGACGAGTTATTGAAGAAAACGATAAAAACCATTATTGTCAATATGCAAACATTCTGGTGCTCTTACATATCAGGAAGACAAACGCATCAAGAATGAAAAATAAGACCTTGTGCCCCACAGCCATTTAAAAAAATTTTTTTTTTAGTTCATTCACACACAGTGATTTGAAAAAAATGTTCACAGCGGATGCCTAAACATTTGGGCCTGACTGACACTTCCAAAGTGAGCAGCACTGTACACACTCAAGAAAAACAATTCAAATGTACTGTGAAAAAAAAGGAGCTATCACTAATTCATCAGCCACATAGACTGTCCTTCAGCCTAGCAAACATCAGACTGCCTGTGGGAATTAGAATCTCATTTTGTTAAAAACTGCTTAAAAGCAAAGCATGCTTTTTAACATATCTTAGAGTTCTCCGTTATGGCATAGACTGAATTTGTGCTCACTACTGGCAAAGTTGAATAATTTTCTTTTGAGACAGTATTTGTGATGACACAGTTATTGAAAACCAAAAACATACAAATCCAAACCATTGACATTTAGCAGGAAGGACAAAACAAAACAAACAAACAAACAAAAAACAAGGACTTTTCAAAAAGAATCTCTAAAACACTTGAGAAGGACTTATCCTTTATAGCCCCGTGTCTGAATAGTAAACATGGTTAATGGCTTTCAAGAGGTTAATGTCATCAAAACTTTTCCCTTCGCATACACTTTCTTACTGCTTCCAACCTCACTATTTTATTAGCTCTAGATATGACTACCAGAAAATAAGTCTTTTAAAACATAGAACTCTTACTTGAAAATTAGTCACATTTGAAAGTTATGCACTTAACCACTTTGCCATGGTTCTTCATGGGAAACTACTAACCTGTACCCAGCCCTATCTTCACTCCATGTTTCAGGACCTCTGGCACATTGAGAAGGCCGCTGCTGAGCCTGCAGAGAGAGGAGATAGTCAGAATAAGGAGACCCACGTGGGTCCAACAAGAGAAGGGCACTAACAAAAATGATGGTGATATCACTGAAAATTATGATTCCCATCTCAGCTCTAATGCTGACACAAACACATTAGTCAAATCAGACCATCGAGTCCTGGAGTAAAAAAGGATCATGAAGGAGTGTGAACCATTGAGCAGAGGTTAGTATCAGGAGGGCACAAAGCAGCAAGAATTAGAAGGGAGAGCAGGGGATCATTTGTAAGGAAAAATAAATGAAGAAATTAAATCTTGCAACTAGTTCAAAAATTTTTGCAATTTTTAGTATTTTTTCAGCATAAAATACAAATGACAAAATTGTAAGATATTTAAAGTGTACAACATGATGATTTGATATATGTATACATTGCGAGAGGATTTCCCCCCGCTGAGTTGACCAACACATCTATCACCTCACATATTTACCTTTTTTATTTGTGAGAACATACAAGTTCTACTCTCTTAGCAAATTTCAGTTATACAATATGGTGTTATCAACTATAGGTCTTTAATTTTATTTTTAATTTTTTTTTTAACCAACCCATCCTTCTATGCTAGGAAGTAGAAATTGTAAAGCATTGCCTTTCCTCTCTTCCTGGGATCATTTGTTGCTCTGAATGAGTAGCGACTTGCAAGATCACAGAAAGAGGGGTATAGCTGGAAGAGGGGGTGCAGGTTTTAAGTCAGGGCCTGGTGGTTCAAATGCTACTTCTGAGGACAGCAGTAACTAGGAGAGATGGTTCCTGGACTGAATTCCGGAGCTCGTGACCCTGTCTCAGTAGATGTGCCGCCTTTCTAAAGAGACAAAGAAAAACTAAAGCAATCCTTAGAAGTCTGAGAAGATGCAAAGGTCAAAGTAGTCTGCTTGAAAATCCACATAATTATCATTTTCAAACTGCCAGTGCACATGCAATAAATCTCTCAAAGTGGTTGGAGAAAGAATAACAGTGACCATTCAAACCAAAATATTAGCCATAAAGAAATTTAACTTCAAACCTCAGTTTGCAAAACTGGGTCATGTTTTAATTTAGATGTTGTGTAACTAAACCCACAGGATGTTAAACCCTTCCCCTAACTGGTCACTAGACCATAATTACGGTCACTAAGCTGTACATAGGCAAGATTCCCTGTTATGTATGGCCGCTTTATGTCTGAAAACTAAAAGCCTCTGGAACCTCTCAAAACACTCCAGAAATACATTGCTGTGGCTCTCGTGCCTTTCCCATACTGCCACTGATGTAGAACTTTTTCATTTGCAAAGTTCCTAGACTTCTGACTGCTGGCACCTCCTACTCTTTGCCTGGAGGCTCTTTCACTTGGGTAGAGCCCGCTCTGCACTTGTTTGGGGAAGGTCCAAAGTTTCAGGGACTTCATGCCCCTTCGCACCCACCCAGCAGCCCTCCACCAATAACTGATAAGTTTAGGTATAATTACTCTGGCTCCCCTACCCTTGGGCAGGTTGTCTTTGAGGTCTGCTTTGTACACTGGCTCCCTGAGTTTTCCAGAAGGATTAAATTCCAGGAACCCATGGTGGTAACTAGCTTGGTGACGTGCTCTTTACTGTCTTCCTTCCCTTCTCTGTCTCACCCCATAAAGGTGCTTCCTGAGATCACCTCCCAAATAAATTACTTGTACATAAATCCTCACATCATATTCTGCTTCTGCAAGAACTCTAAAACAAGTAAGGATATAAAGTAAAACTCAAAAAATGAAAATCTAAAAACTACAGGCCAATATCACTGATGAACATAGATGCAAAAATCCTTAACAAAATACTGGCAAACAGAATCCAACAGCACATTAAAAGGATCATACACCATGATCAAGTGGGGTTTATCCCAGGAATGCAAGGATTCTTCAATATATGCAAATCAATCAATCAATGTGATACACCATATTAACAAACTGAAGGATAAAAACCATATGATCATCTCAATAGATGCAGAGAAAGCGTCTGACAAAATTCAACACCCATGTATGATAAAAACCCTCCAGAAAGTAGGCATAGAGGGAACTTTCCTCAACATAATAAAGGCCATATATGGCAAACCCACAGCCAACATCATCCTCAATGGTGAAAAACTGAAATCATTTCCACTAAGATCAGGAACAAGACAAGGCTGCCCACTCTCACCACTATTATTCAACATAGTTTTGGAAGTTTTAGCCACAGCAATCAGAGAAGAAAAAGAAATTAAAAGGAATCCAAATTGGAAAAGAAGTAAAGCTGTCACTGTTTGCAGATGACATGATACTATACAAAGAGAATCCTAAAGATGCTACCAGAAAACTACTAGAGCTAATCAATGAATTTGGTAAAGTAGCAGGATACAAAATTAATGCACAGAAATCTCTTGCATTCCTATACACTAATGATGAAAAATCTGAAAGTGAAATTAAGGAAACACTCCCATTTACCATTGCAACAAAAAGAATAAAATACCTAGGAATAAACCTACCTAAGGAGACAAAAGACCTGTATGCAGAAAATTATAAGACACTGATGAAAGAATTAAAGATGATACAAATAGATGGAGAGATCTACCATGTTCTTGGATTGGAAGAATCAACATTGTGAAAATGACTATAGTACCCAAAGCAATCTACAGATTCAATGCAATCCCTATCAAACTACCACTGAAATTTTTCACAGAACTAGAACAAAAAATCTCACAGTTTGTATGGAAACACAAAAGACCCCGAATAGCCAAAGCAATCTTGAGAAAGAAAAACGGAGCTGGAGGAATTAGGCTCCCTGACTTCAGACTATACCACAAAGCTACAGTAATCAAGACTGCATGGTACTGGCACAAAAACAGAAATATAGATCAATGGAACAGGATAGAAAGCCCAGAGATAAACCCACGCACATATGGTCACCTTATCTTTGATAAAGGAGACAAGAATATATGTGGAGAAAAGACAGCCTCTTCAATAAGTGGTGCTGGGAAAACTGGATAGCTACATGTAAAAGAATGAAATTGGACCACTCCCTAACACCATACACAAAAATAAACTCAAAATAAAGACCTAAATGTAAGGCCAGACACTATTGAACTCTTAGAGGAAAACATAGGCAGAACACTCTATGACATGAATCACAGCAAGATCCTTTTTGACCCACCTCCTAGAGAAATGAAAATAAAAACAAAAAGAAACAAATGGGACCTAATGAAACTTAAAAGCTTCTGCACAGCAAAGGAAACCATAAACAAGATGAAAAGACAACCCTCAGAATGGGAGAAAATATTTGCAAATGAAGCGACTGACAAAAGATTAATCTCCAAAATTTACAAGCAGCTCATGCAGCTCAATATCAAAAAAACCAAACAACCCAATCCAAAAATGGGCAGAAGACCTAAATAGACATTTCTCCAAAGAAGATATACAAATTGCCAACAAACACATGAAAGAATGCTCAACATCATTAATCATTAGAGAAATGCAAATCAAACTACAATGAGGTATCATCTCACACCAGTCACAATGGCCATCATCAAAAAATCTACAAACAATAAATGCTGGAGAGGGTGTGGAGAAAAGTGAACCCTCTTGCACTGTTGGTGGGAATGTAAACTGATACGGCCACTATGGAGAACAGTATGGAGGTTCCTTAAAAAACTAAAAATAGAACTACCATATGACCCAGCAATCCCACTACTGGGCATATACCCTGAGAAAACCATAATTCAAAAAGAGTCACGTACCACGATGTTCATTGCAGCACTCTTTACAATAGCCAGGACACGGAAGCAACCTAAGTGTCCATCAACAGATGAATGGATAAAGAAGATGTGGCACATATATACAATGGAATACTACTCAGCCATAAAAAGAAACAAAATTGACTTATTTGTAGTGAGGTGGATGGACCTAGAGTCTGTCATACGGAGTGAAGTAAGTCAGAAAGAGAAAAATAAATACCGTATGCTAACACGTATATATGGAATCTAAGAAGTTAAAAAAAAAGGTCCTGAAGAACCTAAGGGCAATACGGGAATAAAGACACAGACCTACTAGAGAATGGACTTGAGGATATGGGGAGGGGGAAGGGTAAGCTGGGACAAGGTGAGAGAGTGGCGTGGACATATGTACACTACCAAATGTAAAATAGATAGCTAGTGGGAAGCAGCTGCACAGCACAGGGAGATCAGCTCGGTGCTTTGTGACCACCTAGAGGGGTGGGATAGGGAGGGTGGGAGGGAGGGAGACGCAAGAGGGAAGAGATATGGGGATATATGTATATGTATAACTGATTCACTTTGTTATAAAGCAGAAACTAACACACTATTGTAAAGCAATTATACTCCAATAAAGATGTTAAGAAAAAAAAAATCTAGCAGAAGCTAATAAATTTATTGAATGAATATATGAATGATCCACCCCAACCTGCCTCTAGCTCTGTTCTGGGCCAACTAACACAAGAAATGAGAAATCCTTTCTGTATCTAATCATGGAGCATGAATTCTTAGCCTAGCGTCCAAGGATTGGCATTATGGAATCTATGAATTCCCTGAAATTAGATGCAGCATTTTTATGTCTATGGGTTTTTTTTTCTGAAGATACAGGCCACAAGTTTCATCTGATTCCCTTATGCATCTATAGCCTTTCAAAGGTTAAGAACCAGGTATAAATAAAAATTTTGCTTGGGTGAATTACAGTAGGACAAGGCCCCTCCTAAGTGCATCTCGTCAGATATAGCAGCATGACATTTACTGAAGGGTGCTGGCTTCTAGTAGCATTGCACCATTTCTGGTAATGTGCACATTTCTAGTAGTTTGTACAACACAAAGTAATAAGAGGTCAGTACACTCTCTCTGGAACACCTGGTTGGCACACCCACTCTTTCAGTCCTTAGCTCTAAGTTCTCAGTGCTATTGGTTTTGAACTCTATTTCCTATTGTTCTGTTTTGTGAAAACTCAGAAATTTTAAGAGATGCTCTTCAAATGCATACTCTGCAAAAAATAGCCTCTTTTAAGTGCTCTCTGTCTCCCCAGTACAGTATAGGTAGGTATCCTTCTATGTAGTTCACATCCCAATTGAACATAACTACAGAAGAGAGATACTGGAGGAATGACTGAGAAAACAAAGGTATTTGGCAGCTACTTTGCAACCCAAACGTTCATAATCTACTAATCAATAATTGCCTACTTACGATAAGTTAGAATTGGGACAATGCGAGATGGACGCTCCTCGTTCCCTGAATACATCCAGTTCTTCTTCGGAAAGGTAGCAGCCATGTGCCATCACTGTCTGGAGAGAAGAGCATCCTATGTGGAGTCTGCCACTCAAAAATGCTTAAGTCAGTCCTCACTCACAACAAGATATTATAGGTGCACATAAAAGCTGTGACTTATCTGTTATCATCTTCACAAGAACACTGATGATTACCTGTATGTATAAAATCACTGTGTACAAGTTACACCTCAGAAAAGGCCTGTGAAAACATTGGATTACAAAAGTGCCACACATTTGTGGATCTTTTTCTCTTTTTTTTAATCTATAAAATAAATGAGGGTTGGTCCAGTTGACCTCTATGCAAGTAAAATTAACATGCAAATTGAAGGCTAATTTATTAATTATATAGAAATATATGTAGAGGAGGATGAAAATTATGATGTAGCATAAACAAGATCTATGCAGAGTATTAACCTTTCAAATTAGTCACATTCAGATCTCTGAGCACAGAGTCCCTAAGAATTTATTTGCTGTAATAGTTAAACTCTCCATGCAGTTCATACATTTCATTAAATGCCAAGGCCAGGGGGTATATTGTTGTAATCAGGTCTCTCCTCACTCATATTAATTTTAATTAACTTAAAATTGTTTAATTATAAATGTAGTAATACTCATTTCTTTTACAGAGCAATCTTAGAGTGTTTAAAAATAAAAAGTAAAAAGTCCTCTGCCTTCTCCCTCAGGATCACTTTTAACGTTCAATGTGTGTCTTCCAGACAGTGTTTGCTAAGTGAGCATGCACCCGCATGTATACACACATATCAAACAATACTGTACACACACTCTTCCTTATAAGTCTGTATACCTCATTCTTTGTGAATGTTGGAGAAAATTCTAACTATGTATGTTCTATAATTTAAACAATTTCCCACTGATAGCCATTTTTTAACTTTCATATGTAATTAACATCCCTATTCATAGTCCTTACAGAATGGATCTTCAGAAATACATTTTCTAACTCAAAGGAATGCACATTTACATTCTAATGGATACTGACAAAATGTCCTTGGACCACATGACATTCCCACCTCAAAGAAGCTTTTAGATTTATTTACCAATAAATTTAATGATTTATTCATTAGGGATGAAACTTCAGGCCCATTTTTAATTCTACGCACACATGCATATGCACACTCTGTACTTTAGTTTGGGAAATGCACGTGTATTATAGAAGTCTGAAGGTTACTACTGAGATTTTAAAATTTAGATAAATATGCCCTACTTCATATAGATTATATCATGATGTACAACTTACCTTATTTGTCAGAAGATTGTTTTTATCATACACATCTGTGTAGTTTTTATAACCAGGGTATAAGTTTTTCACAGCTTTAACTTCATCACGATTTTCACTTATATGGCTCTAAAAGAAAAGAAATATTTTCAATTTTTTAATGTAAAATACCATTAGAAATTATACTTCCTACCCCCAAATGATATGGATGGTTTCTACTTGCCTATGTAAAAAAAATGAAGATTCTTGTGTATTTTATTTGAAACAATTCTTATAAGATATATATGACAAAGAAACTATGAAAATGTAATTATATGAACATGTAATATCCTAACCCTAACCCATGTAATGTTTTTCTGACAAAGTCTTTTCAAATTCCAAACTATAGCAAGAATAAGTAAAAATAAAAAGTACTTCTTGAAGAGAGTCAAGAGCCTAGCTATTCATGGTCACCTGCTTCTTCTGGTGTTGGCCGTTTAAGAAGAGTTCATTGGCCATCAAAAGGACAGAGCATGGTTCCCTCATAGAAAGCTGAAATTTGAATTAAAAAGCTGAATTTTAGCCCAAGTTCTGACCCTAGTTATGTGTCTTAGGGTTGAGTCCATTGTTTTCTTTGGGCCTCCATTTTCTCATCTCTCAAATAAAAGGGTTGGGCTAGATGAGTGATTTTCCAAATTCTTTTAGCTTTAGATGTGTTATTCTTATTTAAAAAATCATAGGAATTCAATATGTAAACAGCATAAACAAGTTGCTATGCAGGATGAAGCAGGGTTAGGACTCTGGGACCCTGTCCCCATTCCATCCCCTCTGTCAGCTTCCAGGATGAGTTCTTCTGCAGGAAACAGTTTGAAAATAACAGAGCTACGCAGTCCTGCAGTCGTCAAGAAAGAGCCTATAAGAATCCACACGCAAGCAAAACAAGTGAGTCCTGGCTCCCACACTCTCCTTTCTCCAGGGCACCGCAAACCTGAGACAGCATAAAGTGTTTTCGAGACACAACATAAGTCTCCATAAGACACAACATAACACCATCCCAACCCCTCACCTAAAACAAAAATCATTTCTGACCAACTGGTGATGACCATATACTATGGGAAATAACTCGTGAGCAAGTTACCACTTCCAAGAACAGCAATGCCATTTCCCTTGCTCCTTGAGGTAGAGTATGCATAATCAAATAAATAAAAGAAAAAAACAGCAATGGACTAGAAACAGAATGTTCCACCTGCAGAATGAGTTCTATCCTTGGCCTTGAGGAACTCCAGACCACTGAAGAAATGGGCATGGGCATCAGAAGAGAAGATTTGTGTCATTTTGATAGATTTGAGTATATGCACTTATACACATATATACACCCCCAGTAAGTATATACTTGATTTTGTTGTGTGTTTCTGGGATTCAGGACACACGAACCCAAAATATGCCACCTTGGAATACTGAATATTTTATGCCGAAGGAGTTTGAGAAAATGGCAGAAGCAGGAAGGTCACTCTGATCTTGCCCCCACCCTTTTCCCCTGAAACAGGTCATAAAACTCGTAAATGAGAGGCGCCCGCCCTATACATAGAGGAAAGGAGCATCCTTATCTCTGAAGACAAAGGGAACCAAGAAGAAACAGGCCTTGCTAAGTTTCCCCCAGTTTACTATACTTACCTTGTACTCCTTAACTTATGTTCCTCCAGGACTGTACACTTGTCACCACACCTAACATAAAAATACTCAGGTCTGTTTCTTTGTGTCTTTGTTTCCTTATAAAGGCTCCTGTGCCATGTAAACCTTATATAAATTTGTATGCTTTTCTCCTGTTTAGCTTTGTCAGTTTAGTTTTCAGGCCCAGCCAGGGACCCTAAATAGGTCAAGGATAACTTTTTCCTCCCCTACAATTGTGTGGGATTGAATATCACAGCCCATCAAAAAAAAAGGGGGGGGGAATGAAAATAGTTAATGAGTCCTAACAAGATAAATCTTTAAAAAAAACGCTTCCACCCTACAAAATGATATAGGATCTATGTGTTGCCTTTCCCCGACATGCCCTTTGTTTTAAGATAGCTCTTAAGAGGGAGAATTTTAGTGCAGTATGTAATGAAGTTTGGATGGGGGAAGGGGAGCTCCCAATTTTAACCCAGCTGGAAGATTTAGAAAGTGTTTTATTCCTAAATTGCAACCGCTTAATGACAAAGTAAGATATACTGTTTTGTTCCTGATTTTAAATTAAGAAACTTGGAACAGGGCTTTTAAATCCATTTTGGTAAGGTGGAAATTAGGTTCTTTTTGTTTTTCAAATAATAGATGGTTCCTCCAAAAAGGAAAGACTAGAACACTGAGAAAGTATCAAATAAAAGAGAGCAGGAAAGAAATGCGTTAAATGTATCCTACAGAGAACAGGTAACCAGTTTGCCATTGATCTTGCTTGGTTACTTAAGATGTTCTCATCTCTCGGAGCCAGATCAGAGAAGACTGAAGGCAAAAGGAACTTCAGGTTTCTTAACTTTTTTTAACTAAAAAATTAAAGAACTAGATTTAGGTGATATCTGTAAGGGACCTTATGTCCTATGATGCTGTCTCTTGAGATCTTATGGGGCTAAAGGCAGGCCGCCCCCAAGATGTGCCACTCTGGCATGTAGATTATTTTGAGTTAAAAACTAATCAAGGCCCAAAAGACTCAGGAAGAACCTCTGAACTCCCTCCTTACCACCTAAAAGAATTTAAGATAGGAGGCCTGTCTGAGGAAGGAGCTATTACCACAGATAACTGTAGTAAGGTATTAGGCATGGTGGACAAGAGGAACCTAGCAAAGCCCATTTGATCAAACTTGTCTGTGTCCCATTGTCTTTGAATGAATGGTTCAGAAAACTTTTGTTTACCAAATATTAACACTTTTTATCTTCCAGTGAATTACCTTATTTCCCCTTGAAACCTCAGACCCCTGCTTCCTTCTACTTAGTCCAGAATATATATATATACCTCACCTTGCCTTGCTGTCTTTGGAATTCTTCATACTTATGTGGATTTCCTGTGCGCACATAATAAATTTGATTTTCTCCTGTTAATCTGCTTTATGTCATGTTAATTGCCAACCAAAAGAACTAAAAGAGAAAAGGGGAAACCCACCTCCTCCATAATGTCAGTAAAAGAATTGGAGATTACGAGATTACTGCCATTATTTAGGGTACAGAGAAGTCTTGCAGGTCTAGACAGAGGCAAATAGGAGAAAAATGCCCACCTGAATGTGCAAATCACGGGTCTTCGCGATGTTTCCAAGTTCACCCAACAAAGTCTCAGAGCAGGAAAGGGAAAAACGTGGTGTCACTATGGGCTGCACTCTAGAATACTGGAAATAATCAAAAACACTCGGTCAGGAAATGCATATCATACCACAAAATGATTTTATGTCTTCATCTCTAGGGATAGTCCTTCATTCCTAGAGAGTGGGTGGAAGTGCTGGGTTTCATGGAAATGGCTCATGGATGAGAACAAGGAAGGGTATATTCTGTAGCACCAAGTTCAATGGCAGAAGATCCCGTCTCAAATGCAAGGCACGTGAAGGCTCAGACCAGGCCTAGACTGGGTGGCTTTTATGAAGAGAATTAGGAGGCAGAGGAGACGTTTTAAAGGAGAGTGCTGGGAAGACTAAGAATGAAGTGGTGGCTTGTTCCCCTTTCTACATCTTGGGGTGGTATGCTGGCCATGGCCTCCCTGAGGACTGTTAATTAGTTGCAGGAATGGCTCTGATGTCACCTTCGTGGCTGAGCAGTTGAGAAGGACTCATAGAAGAGTGGCGAGGATCAGGATCCACAAAGCTGCACCTGGGTCTCCCAAGATTAGACTGAAAGAAATACTGAGGTTTCCTATGGCTTCCAATCAGACCTTAAAAGATGGTGAGGGAAGAGTCTGGTTTGCAAATCTAAGAGACTGCACAGTACAGCCATAGACCAGCCTGCTGGGGGTGGGACAGAAGACAGCACTGTCTTCACAGGATCACCAACACCAGGGCACTGTGGAACGGGGTGTCTGGCTGAGTGCCTGCAGGCCACACGACATGCCACGCATCTATGGACCAAGGCAGTCTGGCTGGGGCATCAGGGCTGGACACCACCTGTGTTTCAGACCAGATCAGGGGGTACAAGAGGCCAGAGCCAATGGTGATGTAGCCAGCAAACCATGCCACAACATCCAGTTGCCACCAATCTGTCTACATCCATGAAGCCCTCTCCCACCTCCCCACTGGCCTGTCCTATGAAATTAGAAGGTCCCAGAGGAGAGGGAGGGAAAACCACTGAGAAAGTAAAAAACGCCTGACCTTCCCTGAGCTAAGTTGATGCATCCACCATGAAAACAATTTAAGGCTTTAGGAAAATACTTCTGCATGCATGGAATAAGCCAAACGTACACAGGCTAACCTCTACCAAACAGCTTAATAACAAATCCTACAACTAACAGGAAGAGAATTAAAAAACGAGCTGGGAACAAGTTTACTTACATTCCTTTGGAGCATTTCTGACACAAATCTGAAATAAAGCAACAAACGGGAAGTTAGAAATTTTAGGCATTTTTCAAATTAATTTTTTAAAAGCATGAAAACATGACCCTTACATGTCCTAATTTCCATGTAAACATTTCTAATGCTGCACATGTTGCACCACCACTAATTAAGGATTAACAAGTAGTAATTACCCTGCTTTCTCATTTGCAGCCAGAGCGATGGAGTGCAAAATCACAGGGAAATGCAATTTTATCATCTAACATCAGCCGGGCTGTTCACAAGTATTCCCACAGCACTCAAGCCATTCTACTAGCTTAAGCTCTGTTTGCGGGAATACTGCAGTATGTTATGTTCCATGGATATCAGAGTCATGGAGTCCTATGTATCTGGAGGTGTTTAGAAGCCATGGGGCTCTCTGCTCCCAGTTTCCCTAAAGTGGAAGCTGCTTGCTCACAAAATCACAATAGCATCATTTATTTTCAAAGGCTGAGTCCTACTGGGCATGGATGTTGGAGTAAAGCAGAAGGAATAGGCCTGACATGGTTGTGAAATGGGTACTGACAGGGATGGTGATCTTACCAATTATATCTGCAGCGATGGTGGTATCTGTAGGGCCTATGAAATGACTGTTTCTGCCCTGGCTGGAAATATTTATGAGCTATAGCTTCCTGCTTTCTGGTAATCCTTTGTTTAAGAATAAAATGTGAATCAGGGTTCACTGTTTCCACAAACACAGATTCATAGAAAAGTTGAGCACATGGCCAAATGCTAAAGGGAAAGTGTGTGCTTCCTTCTCTCTATGGGAACATAGCAGCACCTAAGCCACCCTTTTCAGAGGACACACTAAGGTGAAGGAGGCCTGGGGAATGGAGAAAAGCTGGACTTCTCAAACTTGCATCAGGATATGTTTGGTCTTAGGCAAGATTTAAACCTAAAGAATTTTCTTCTGTATCTCTTGGATGTTGAGTGTCATACAACACAATTCCTTGTCAAATCCTCAAGGCACCATGGAAAAGCCATTAAAGAAATATAGAAAAAGTACCTATGGTATCACTAGCATATCCCCATGTAAAATAAAAAGAACATAACAAAAGCACATGATCTCATGCAATAGGATGACCCACAACCAAAAGTAATTTGATGAGCAGGCCACAGACACTTTGTGCCAGGTTAATCTACAGGAGAAGCCCCAGTCTATAACGAAGGACAGGGAGTGGGTAAATCATTTACTTTTTTAAAAATCCTTCATTTTATAAAGGGATTTGCCCTAGGACTCCTATAACAAGTTCCCAGAGGCTTTAAAATATGATTTGATATACAAAAATAGTACTGACATGCAACATTTTCCTTAGCATCAGATCAATTTCATGAAGTTAGGCAAACCCAGGCAGTGATATATGTGCACATTCTGCCTGGGTTAAAGAGGTTTCTTTTTCCCATCTCCAACTCCATCCATAAGACAAATCAAGACAAACATACCTCTCTGTTTCCTTGATTGATTCCTCAGTGGTTTCCTTGTATTCTGGAACAGTGTCATTCAAATCCATACAGACTTTGCCCACAAATGCCCGCTGCCCGAATTTATCTGTGAGACACACACAAAAAGAATCTAAAGTCATGTTTCTTTCCCAAACTGTACCTTTCCTAAGCCTCTTTAAAACATCTTAAATTAAAATCGTTATAAAAACATAAGTGAGAATGTAAAAGATCATCACATCATTTAAGAACAATAATAACAAGACCCCGATCAATTCTGTAAGTAGTAAAGGTTCTCCCATTAGCACCTTACTCCTCTGATTACTCCCAGAATGAAGGATATTATTTGCTTAAGGTCTAAACCCAGATGTGCCCAGTGTCCTCTGCTATGTGCAGGGTTATGAGAACTATACCCAATAATGTATGTAAAGTGGCTGGCACATAGGGCTTAGAAAAGATACTGTCGCTATTCTTAAGTGTAGCAGTGCCAACATCATTATCTGTGGGGGATTTTACTTACTCCTACCAGCAGTTCTCAGCACTGAAGAACCTCATGCTTATCAGAGGTGCTAGAGGAATTCTATTTCAGCTAGAAAGTTGATGCTACATGAGGCAATGTTCATTTTTTCAACAATGTCTCCACCTCTGTCTTGAGTCAGAAGTCTTTCTATTGCTCTCTTTCCCCTGTAATTCACTGTAATACATGGCCATTAGATTACTCTTCCTTAAAACACCAACTTCATCACATACCTCATCTCGCTGAAAACTTTTTGGAGTCTGATGCATATTTGAATCTCTCCAGAGACTGAACCATCCCCTCTGCCCAACCTCTCCCATCCCACCATGCCATGAATCCTTCCCTTTAGTTCAGCTACTCTGTTCCCTGCCTCCTGTATATCCACTATGAATGTTCCTGTCCCCATACCCATACCCCCATGTCATCTTTCCTATCTGAAAGGCATTTTCCTCTCTCCTCATTTTATCTTCCCTTCAAAGCCCAATTTAAAGATCCCTTCAATGAAATCTTCCCAGGTGATCCAATTCTGGGTTCATTCTGTCTCCTCCAAAATTTGCAATATTTACTTTCAGTGTCACCCTTGAGGTCTTTGGTATAAACCACCTTGGCCAGCAAGCAGGAGTGTCAGCACATCAGTCAACAGTATTTACTGAGCACCTGCTATGTGCTAGGCACTGTACTGGGTACAAGTTTTGGAATCATCAGTGTAAATCCAGTCTCAGCTCTGCTTACTAGCTGTGTGACTTGGGCATGTTACATAACCTCTCTGAGCATCAGTTTATCCATCTGTAACACAAGGATCTGAATAACTGCTCCAGAAGGCTGTTTGCAACTGAGCTGAACTAATACACATAGAGTTCTTTGCACAATACCAGGCATCTAGTAAAAGCACTACAGCTATTACTAAAGTCATTAATCAGTGCATGTACCTATTAATCAGTTAATCCTGTCTGGTTCCTCAAGGGCAGAGACTATTTTCCGTTTTACTGTGTTCCCAGCATCTAGCATAGTGCCCTGAGTCTAGCCAACAGCTAAGATCTATCTGCTGATAGATAAACTGTTGCTATTGCTAGAATTAGTAAACCTGCTCCAAAAAGCCCTAAATTAATACACAAAATTCAGACCCATTCACATCATTCTGCAGCCAAAAACTAAAAGTAAATAATCAAATTACTTAAACAACAGAAAAAGTTCAAGGGCCACAGTGATACACAAATACCTAATTACTTGCAAGAAGTGCAGTGCTTAAATTCTAGCAATTAAAAGGCAGGACTGCTCACAAGTATAAGTCACTGCCAGCATGGTCTGGACATGCTTCACGTGCCCGTAAATCAACCTTTCATCTCCTCACCTGTAATTTCCGCAAGGAGCAGCGATGAGTCAGTGTGAATTGTTGCAAAGTAACAAGCTGTGGTTGTTCCATTCTTTAGTGTTCTCCTCTAAAAATAAATCACAAAAACCATGAATCGCCTGTGCCCAGAAAAGTCACATGGTATATACAGATGAAAATGGAATTTTAGTTTTCAATTTTAAGATGTTTTTATTTAAAGGCATGCCATCTCAATATGAAATGTAGTTAAGGCAAATGGTAAAAGTATTTATATTTTAAAAGTGTTAGCTAGAGGAGAAGTTGATGCTTTCGATTTCCTAGATTCACACAGTTCTGTGTTGCAGGATTTATAAAATGTGATACTAATTAATTCCTTATTTTTTTAGGACTGTTTAAGAATATGCAAACTTTATTGCATCTGGGAGTGAATAAATGAGATTTTTCTAGCGATTACAGGATACAGTTATTCAGCCAGATTTTTAATTCATCCTAGCAGATTGATAACATGTATCCATCTCTCTTCCTCAGCAAATCTCTACTAAAATACCAGTAAAGGATTATAACATTTATTAAACCATAAGCGGAGAGGAGACGTGAGCAGAGGAAATATTTCAACATCTTCTCGGAAGAAAAAACAAGTATAAGAACCTGGAGGCAACTTGGAAAGAGAGAGGAGCATGTGGTTTTTAACAGGAAATTGGCTGAAAGTCTGTATACAGATAATTAAACCTTGGCAGGACTCTTTTCCCTGCTGAAATCAGCCAACCACCCCTAACCTGCTCCTTGCAGAAAAGATTTACGCTTTGTAGAAATTGGGTAGTATTTAGAGGGTACAAGCCCAAAAGGACAAGGTGAGGCATAGGCTGAAAAGAAGAGGTTTAAGTGGACATCTGGCTGACCTCTGGGACCCTTGGTCATCTTCCCCAAAATGCCACATGTACTGTTTCCACCAGTCCTGGCAGAACTGAAGGACTTCTTCCTAGAGAAGATGAATGGCTCTAGAAGGAAGATGTCCTCACAATGACTTCTGGGACCCACAATTTAAAGGGCTGTTTACTACCTTCACTGTTCATCATATAATGAAGTTTACCAGTCAACAAATGCTACCCCACCCAGATCCTCCAATCAGCATCTTGGAGCATCACACTTAAATATGAATGTACATTTAAGGTTCAACGGACACTGAAGGAAAGCTACTATAAAAAAAGGGGAGAGGGGAAGGAAGAAAGAATATGGATAAAATATTGGAGGAAACAGGCAATCTGTAGGTCAGAAGGAAGCTTGATTTAAAAAAAAAACAACAACACTATGATTAACAATCTCAAAGAAATAAAAGAAGATATTGTATCCACAAAAAAAAGAACAGAATGCTGTGGAAATCAGAGAATAAGAGCTCTCCAAAAGTAAAAATGTTAAAAATGAAATATGGGAGTCAACAGAAGGTTAAATTAGAAGAGAATTTCTCAGAGAAGAAAGATGAAAGTCAAGGATGAAAAGATAAGAAAATTATGCTCAATCTAAGAGATCTAACATTTAGAATAAAAGTTCTAAAAAAAACAAATTTTTTTTAAAGGAAATGGAGGCGGTGAAATTGTCTGAGAAATAATACTAGTCTCTCCAAACTGAAAATCCTCATAGAATGCTCAATTCAGTGCATGAAAAACAGAAGCCAAGTAAGGCATATAATTGTGAGATATTAAGTCTACAAGTAAAGTGAAGATTCTGAAAGGTTCCAGAGAAAGAAAACCAGTCATAGACAAATGGCAGGAATCACAATGGCACTGGTGTTATCACCAGTGATGCTGAAAGCAGAACAATGGCTTTAAAATTCTGGAGGAAAGTTTTTTTTTAATTTTTAAAAAATTTATTTTATTGAAGTATAGTTGATTTAAGGAGGGAAGTTATTTTAAAGTAGAATTTTATACCCTGGTAAATTACCAGTCAAGTGTGAAAACAGAATAGAGATATGATTAGATACACAAAATCTTGAATGTTTTTCTCCTTTAAGAGCTTAGGAAGCTCCTAGAAGATGTGTTTTTAAAAAATGTGAGAGCAAAGAAAAAGAACTTCTTAAGTCCAGAAAATGGGAATTAAACACAGAGGAGAAGCAAAGGGAATGCCCAGATTATAGCAGTGACAGAGACAATCCCAACCAGAGTGAAACAAAGGAATAGAAGGCAGTGGGAAGATTTTGAGAAAGAAATCGGAACTGATATTGCCTGACTTGTCTGAGCACTTGGAGAAGTACTGATTGACCTGAGAGGGGTCTGTCTTAAGCAGAAGCTTTTTCTTCTTCTTCTTTTTTAAAATTTTAAGACATTTTTTAAGAGCAGTTTTAGGTTCACAGCAAAATTGAGAGGACGGTACAGAGACTTCCCATATGCCCCCAGCCCCCACACATAGCAGAAGCTTTTTAAAGTGCAGAGGAAAAACTGCACTGGAGTTCTTGCTTCTTGCATATTATGACCTGTGTGACCTTGAGAAAGTTGCTTTATATCCTCAACATCAGTTTCCTCATTTGTGAAATAAGAGGACTCTTGTCTAGAATGGGGTTGGATTAGAAACGTAAATGTCTGCAGGAGGAAAATAATTTGGACTTAAAGTAATAGGGAAGAACATGCCGTATCCTAGCAGCCTCTATTAAGCTTCAGCCAACTGTTAAAAAAACAACAACAAAAAAGAGAGACCAGTGATGTCAGTTAGTAATGAAGGGCAAGAGAATTAGGAAAACTGGATTTTTATGTCAGTCTTCTCAAATTTTAAGACACTTTGCACATGAAAAAAAGTATTTCTGGCTGCAGGTAAAGGATGTTTATATAGCCTGTCACCTATAGAAAAGGATGTACTAGCTTGCTACCAGAATCACACACCCAAGAGAAAAGTTAAAACCATGACAGAGGCATCAAATTCAATCTCCAGCAACCAGAACAGTGCCTGGATCCTCGTGTGTGCCTAGTAAATATTGTTGAATGAACACATGAGGAATCAGACTTACTAAAGCAACAAGGGGCATAAAATGATCCAAAATAAGCATTGTTATGTGCATAGAATAGGATATAGTCTCCTTGACAGAGGAACAGGCTACTGTAACAGTGAGAGTGAATTAATAACTTGCAAAGTTGGGCCACTGGCATTCTCTAAGAATGTAGCGCAAAAGTATACACAGAAGTTTCACTATTTTTCTAAGAAGAGTTGCTGAAAAAAAGAACAGATTGGAGGGAAGAATATACTAAGAGCAAGGGAAATGGGGTTGGGGGGTGGCAGAGAAAATGATTGAGCGTGCATGCACAAGAAAGAGAGAGAGAGAAGGAAATTCATTTCCCAGAACAGAAGTAATACTATATTAAAGAAAATGGACTGAAAAAAACAAAAACAAAAACAAAAACAGATCTCTAAGTGAAATTTCAGAACCTCAAGAATGAAGAAAATCCTGGAGGCCAGCAAATTAGCTAGAAGGGAATGAGAATCAGATTGACATCAGCACATTGGATGCTGGTGGGAAAATCATTTTAAAGAGAATTCTCTCTATAGCTGAAGTGCATCATTCAAGAGTCAGAAAAAAGTAAAACCATTTTTGGTAGTTCAAGGATTTGGATTGTTTGTTACCCACCTTATTGGAAAAGATTATCATCGTCTAAGAAAATAAATCCAAAACAAAGACAGAGGATACAAATTTAAAACACTGTAGACATCCACCAGAGGGCAGACAGCAGGAGCAAGAAGAACTACAATCCTGCAGCCTGTGGAACAAAAACCACATTCACAGAAAGATAGACAAGATGAAAAGGCAGAGGGCTATGTACCAGATGAAGGAATAAGATAAAACCCCAGAAAAACAACTAAATAAAGTGGAGATAGGCAACCTTCCAGAAAAAGAATTCAGAATAATGATAGTGAAGATGATCCAGGACCTCGGAAAAAGAATGGCGGCAAAGATCGAGAAGATGCAAGAAATGTTTAACAAAGACCTAGAAGATTTAAAGAACAAACAGAGATGAACAATACAATAACTGAAATGAAAACTACACTAGAAGGAATCAATAGCAGAATAACTGAGGCAGAAGAACGGATAAGTGACCTGGAAGACAGAATGGTGGAATTCACTGCTGCAGAACAGAATAAAGAAAAAAGAATGAAAAGAAATGAAGACAGCCTAAGAGACCTCTGGGACAACATTAAATGCAACACCATTCGCATTATAGTGGTCCCAGAAGGAGAAGAGAGAGAGAAAGGACCAGAGAAAATATTTGAAGAGATTATAGTCGAAAACTTCCCTAACATGGGAAAGGAAATAGCCACCCAAGTCCAGGACGCACAGAGAGTCCCATACAGGATAAACCCAAGAAGAAACACGCCAAGACACATAGTAATCAAACTGGCAAAAATTAAAGGCAAAGAAAAATTATTGAAAGCAGCAAGGGAAAAACGACAAATAACATACAAGGTAACTCCCATAAGGTTAACAGCTGATTTCTCAGCAGAAACTCTACAAGCCAGAAGTGAGTGGTATGATATACTTAAAGTGATGAAAGGGAAGAACCTACAATCAAGATTACTCTACCCAGCAAGGATCACATTCAGATTCGATGGAGAAATCAAAAGCTTTACAGACAAGCAAAAGCTAAGAGAATTCAGCACCACCAAACCAGCTCTACAACAAATGCTAAAGGAACTTTTCTAAGTCGGAAACACAAGAGAAGAAAATGACCTACAAAAACAAACCCAAAACAATTAAGAAAATGGTCATAGGAACATACATATCGATAATTACCTTAAACGTGAATGGATTAAATGCTCCAACCAAAAGACACAGGCTTGCTGAATGGATACAAAAACAAGACCCATATATATTCTGTCTACAAGAGACCCACTTTAGACCTAGGGACACATACAGACTGAAAGTGAGGGGATGGAAAAAGATATTCCATGCAAATGGAAATCAAAGCTTGAGTAGCAATACACGTATCAGGTAAAATAGACTTTAAAATAAAGAATGTTACAAGAGACAAGGAAGGAAACTACATAATGATCAAGGGATCAATCCAAGAAGATATAACAATTATAAATATTTATGTACCCAACACAGGAGCACCTCAATACATAAGGCAACTGCTAACAGCTATAAAAGGATATCGACAGTAACACAATAATAGTGGGGGACTTTAACACCTCACTTACCCCAATGGACAGATCATCCAAAATGAAAATAAATAAGGAAACAGAAGCTTTAAATGACACAACAGACCAGATAGATTTAATTGATATTTATAGGACATTCCATCCAAAAACAACAGATTACACTTTCTTTGCAAATGCGCATGGAACATTCTCCAGGATAGATCACATCTTGGGTCACAAATCAAGCCTCAGTAAATTTAAGAAAATTGAAATCATATTAAGCATCTTTTCTGACCACAATGCTATGAGATTAGAAATGAATTACAGGGAAAAAAAAGTAAAAAACACAAACATATGGAGGCTAAACAATACGTTAATAAATAATGAAGAGATCACTGAAGAAATCAAAGAGGAAATCAAAAAATACCTAGAGACAAATGACAATGAAAACACGACGATCCAAAACCTATGCGATGCAGCAAAAGCAGTTCTAAGAGGGACGTTTATAGCTATACAAGGCTACCTCAAGAAACAAGAAAAATCTCAAATAAACAATCTAACCCTACGCCTGAAGGAACTAGAGAAAGAAGAACAAGCAAAACCCAAAGTTAGCAGAAGGAAAGAAATCATAAAGATCAGAGCAGAAATAAATGAAATAGAAACAAAGAAAACAATAGCAAAGATCAATAAAACTAAAAGCTGGTTCTTTGAGAAGATAAACAAAATTGATGAACCATTAGCCAGACTCATCAAGAAAAAGAGGGAGAGGATTCAAATCAATAAAATTAGAAATGAAAAAGGAGAAGTTACAACAGGCACCGCAGAAATACAAAGCATCCTAAGAGACTACTACAAGCAACTCTATGCCAATAAAATGGACAACCTGGAAGAAATGGACAAATTCTTAGAAAGGTATAACCTTCAAAGACTGAACCAGGAAGAAACAGAAATTATGAACAGACCAATCACAAGTAATGAAATTGAAACTGTGATTAAAAATCTTCCAACAAACGAAAGTCCAGGACCAGATGGCTTCACAGGTGAATTCTATGAAACATTTAGAGAAGACCTAACACCCATCCTTCTCAAACTCTTCCAAAAAATTGCAGAGGAAGGAACACTCCCAAACCCATTCTATGAGGCCACCATAACCCTGATACCAAAACCAGACCAGAATACTACAAAAATGAAAATTACAGACCAATGTCACTGATGAATATAGATGCAAAAATCCTCAACAAAATACTAGCAAACAGAATCCAACAACACATTAAAAAGATCATACACCATGATCAAGTGGGATTTATCCCACGGATGCAAGGATTCTTCAATATACACAAATCAGTCAATGTGATACACCATATTAACAAATTGAAGAATAAAAACCATATGATCATCTCAGTAGATGCAGAAAAAGCTTTCGACAAAATTCAACACCCATTTATGATAAAAACTCTCCAGAAAGTGGGCACAGAGGGAACCTACCTCAACATAGTAAAGGCCATATAGGACAAATCCACAGCAAACATCATTCTCAATAGTGAAAAACTGAAAGCATTTCCTCTAAGATCAGGAACAAGACAAGGATGTCCACTCTCACCACTATTATTCAACATAGTTTTGGAAGTCCTAGCCACGGCAATCAGAGAAGAAAAAGAAATAAAAGGAATACAAATTGGAAAAGAAGAAGTAAAACTGTTACTGTTTGCAGATGACATGATACTATACATAGAGAAACCTAAAGATGCCACCAGAAAACTACTAGAGCTAATCAATGAATTTGGTAAAGTTGCAGGATACAAAATTAATGCACAGAAATCTCTTGCATTCCTATACACTAATGATGAAAATCTGAAAGAGAAATTAAGGAAACACTCCCATTTACCACTGCAACAAAAAGAATAAAATACCTAGGAATAAACCTACCCAAGGAGACAAAAGACCTGTATGCAGAAAACTATAAGACACTGATGAAAGAAATTAAAGATGATACAAACAGATGGAGAGATATACCATGTTCTTGGATTGGAAGAATCAATATTATGAAAATGACTATACTACCCAAAGCAATCTACAGATTCAATGCAATCCCTATCAAATTATCAATGGCATTTTTTACAGAACTAGAACAAAAGTCTTAAAATTTGTATGGAGACACAAAAGACCCTGAATAGCCAAAGCAGTCTTGAGGGAAAAAAACGGAGCTGGAGGAATCAGACTCCCTGACTTC
Organism: Balaenoptera physalus; assembly: GCF_965194825.1. Classification (NCBI taxonomy): domain Eukaryota; kingdom Metazoa; phylum Chordata; class Mammalia; order Artiodactyla; family Balaenopteridae; genus Balaenoptera; species Balaenoptera physalus. Next base: position 47,444,784 of record NC_138886.1, read on the forward strand.
AGACTATACTACAAAGCTACAGTAATCAAGACAATATGGTACCGGCACAAAAACAGAAACATAGATCAATGGAACAAGTTAGAAAGCCCAGAGATAAACCCATGCACCTATGGTCAACAATGTACCTATGTATGACAAAGGAGGCAAGGATATACAATGGAGAAAAGACAGTCTCTTCAATAAGTAGTGCTGGGAAAACTGGACAGCTACATGTAAAAGAATGAAATTAGAACACTCCCTAACACCATACACAAAAATAAACTCAAAATGGATTAGAGACCTAAATGTAAGACCGGACACTAAAACTCTTACAGGAAAACATAGGAAGAACACTCTTTGACATAAATCACAGCAAGATCTTTTTTGATCCACCTCCTACAGTAATGGAAATAAAAACAAAAATAAACAAATGGGACCTAATGAAACTCCAAAGCTTTTGCACAGCAAAGGAAACCATAAACAAGACCAAAAGACAACCCTCAGAATGGGAGAAAATATTTGCAAACAAATCAATGGACAAAGGATTAATCTTCAAAATATATAAACAGCTCATGCAGCTCAATATTAAAAAAACAAACAACCCAATCCAAAAATTGGCAGAAGACCTAAATAGACATTTCTCCAAAGAAGACATACAGATGGCCAAGAAGCACATGAAAAACTGCTCAACATCACTAATTATTAGAGAAATGCAAATCAAAACTACAATGAGGTACCACCTCACACCAGTTAGAATGGGCTTCATCAGAAAATCTACAAGCAACAAATGCTGGAGACGGTGTGGAGAAAAGGGAACCCTCTTGCACTGTTGGTGGGAATGTAAATTAATACAGCCACTATGGAGAACAGTATGGAAGTTCCTTAAAAAACTAAAAATAAAATTACCATATGATCCAGCAATTCCACTACTGGGCATATACCCAGAGCAAACCATAATTCAAAAAGACACACGCACCCCAATGTTCACTGCAGCACTATTTACAATAGCCAGGTCATGGTGGCAACCTAAATGCCCATCGACAGACGAATGGATAAAGAAGAAGTGGTACATACATACAATGGAATATTACTCAGCTATAAAAAGGAACGAAATTGGGTCATTTGTTGAGACGTGGATGGATCTAGAGACTGTCATACAGAGTGAAGTAAGTCAGAAAGAGAAAAACAAATATCGTATATTAACTCATATATGTGGAACCTAGAAAAATGGTACAGATGAACCGGTTTGCAGGGCAGAAATTGAGACACAGAAGTAGAGGACAAACGTATGGACACCAAAGGGGGGGAAGTGACGGGGTGGGAGTGGTGTGATGAATTGGGAGATTGGGATTGATATGTATACACTGATGTGTATAAAACTGATGACTAATAAGAACCTGCTGTATAAAAAAATTAAATTAAATTAAAAAAAATTTTAAATTAAATGTATGTAGATGACAAAAAAAAAACACACTGGAACTAAAATCTCACGTGATGTAACACAGGACATGGTGAGGGGGCTGCATCTTGAAGGGAAGACTATTTAAGTTTCTTGTTTTATTATGTGGGAGACTATAGAGGAAAATGATACAAGACTTGTTTAACACTTTTAACAACCTAATCTAACAGATATTTTAAAAAGTCATATTGACAGAGAAAACACAGTCTTTTTAAAAATGTGTAGAATAATCATAAAAATTGACCTTTTATTGGGTCATAAAATAACAGTGAACTAATTCCCAAGAAAAATAACCACACAAGTTACATTTACTAAGCACAATAAAATGAAACTCAAAATTAAAACAGAAGTGTAATCTGACATTTTCTAAATTCTCAACACTTTAAACACCTTTCTAAAACAGGGGCTTGAAGAAGAGATCAAAATGGAAAATTTCAGCTAATTAGCAACAATGACAATGGAAGTACTACCCAGACAGCAACAGCAAGTCTTTCCTCTGAGTCAGGGGGGAAAACGCTTCTCATACAGAAAAGCTTCTAGATGAGAAACTGCAGTTTCAAATTGGATTGGAACAAACTAGAAAGACTAGAAAGCTCAAGAATCGGCCCAAATTACATTTAAGGGACAGGACAGGGAGAGCCCATAGAGGAGGGCAAAAAAAAGGAAGGAAGAGAGGGAAGGAGGGAGAGAAGAAAGAACCCCCAAAGCTACTCCTGTTGGTTCCCACTGTGTTCAGCCACATGTGTGTGACTTATGTAGTTAAAAAAGTAAGGAAAGAATTTGGCTGAAAAATCTTACTAGGTAAGCTGTCTAAAATGCAGCTACTTTTCTTCTTCACATGTTATATGTTTGGGTTTCCGGGCACCTGTTCCACCCTAGTTTCTCATAAGCTTTTGAGAGGGCTTTTCCATTAATGATGACTTTCCAATTTATAAAGAAATCTATCAGGAATAACATCAAAATATTGGCTGTGCTTCCCAACCTTTCCCCTGCTTTCAATTCTTGATAAGAATTGTCAGTTCTTGAGACCAAGCCTTTTGAGCTCAAAATAGATTGCAAACTACTACTGAGCTTCAACGCCAGTATCAACAGGCCCCTTAACAGGTTATACAATTTCCATGAGCTAAAATAGGGGAAAAGAGTGGCCTGACTCCTTGTCTTTTCACCTGTACTTTAATGACTTGACACCTCTTTGGAATTAGTTGAATTTATCTGCTGAATCTGACAACCCCATAGAGTAAGCATATTCATTCTATTATCCAGGAGAATATTTGCAACCAGTTTGTCTTGGCATATTTACCAAAAATCTCACTCTCCAGTCCCTTGACTATAGTCTGTATAATATACAGATTCCTGAACTTTCGAGTCTTTTTGGTTCATTCCAGTCCAAAGTCTATTTGAAACTTCAATCTCTCACCCAGTTTGCAATGTTTAAAGGGAGATATTCCAGGACTGACTTACTAGGATTTTTTTCTTAACAATCTTAGGAGATGTTTGCTAATATATACTTTAAATTACTTTCAGATTAAATTATCACTGTCAAAATCTGTGGTGCAAAACTCGGGGGTCTGGATTGCCCATTTGTTGAAGAATAGATCCAGGACTGTTTTCTGAGGCAGAAAATAAAAAACAAAACAAAAAATGTCTTGGTTCATGGGTACTGCCTTAGCACCCCCTTTGCATTGCCACAGGCAGTCTTCAGCCTTAGGGACGGGTTCTAGTTAACAAATCTCAACTTTCTTAAACAAATGTCAATTATACTCTCAGCTCATCCAACTCTTAAAGTCTATGGGCCTGCTCATAATCAGAAACAGAGGATGTGTACACCGAAAATACTTGTAGAGAATAACACCTATTTCACCTATTTTGTACTCACTGACATCAAATACTTTGATTTCCCTCTCTGGGTCAGTTAAAGCCAAATGTGTGACAAATCCTAACAAGTGCATGGACCCCCATGGTATACATTTACCTCTTGGCTTTATTTTATTTTTCCTCCTTTTTTTTCCTTTGCCGTGATTTCATGACTCATTTTCTTCTCTTGTATACAATGCAATTTTAAGATATCTCTAACCCTTTTCAGAACAATGCAAGGTATAAATAAATTTTGAGAATAAAAAGATTTGATGTGGTTAACACAATTCATTAACACAATGCACTAGCAACTTCCAACACAGCCTTAGTCCTTCTCAGTTTTCCTGGTGTCATGTGGATCCGTGCTAAATAAGTAAAGTCCACAATTACACTGAATTTATAAGTAAGCAAGGCAAGTATATAAAAGATAGCACTTGCTTTTACTCTTTAAGGCTTGGATGATGCAAGATCTGGGAAACTGGCAGGGTGGCTAGGTCACTGTATAAGGCTTATAATATTATCACCTTCACACCATTACTTTAAGAGAAAAACCATCAATGGGTCCAATAAAAATGCAGGAATGTTCAGACTAAGTATGCTAGATGACAAGAGTTCGTGGTCAGATAGGGTATTTGCAGCTTTAATTCTCAGCTGCAGAAGTTATTTCTGGCTGCTGAGTGGACTGGGCATAGGGTTGGAGTAGAATAAAGGGAACTGATTTTCCTGATAGAGTGGAAGGAAGGACATTTCAGGGCCTTTAGTTGGCACACACCACAGCCACTGTTCTCTGACTGAACTAGCTCCATAGTTCCCTCTACTGGGTTAATGCTCATCACATTCCCACACGCCCTGCAACAGGGGACCATCCTATTTTCCTTCCTTTCGAAGCTACCAAAATAATGTGATACCCTTCTCACTGTAACTTGAAAGTTTAATTTTAGATTTCCTTGGGTATTTTGTAAAGCAAATACATATGTCAGGCACGATTTTAAGAGCTTAACAAATATTAACTTGCTTAATTATCATAACAATCCTAAGAAGTAGGTACTATCATTATCCCTATTTTTTTACAAATGGGGGAAATGAGTCACAGAACTTTCCAAAGGTTACACAGCTATTCCATATGGTACCTAGAACAGCAGTGTGGATAGGCAAGAGTAAAGGAACACACATATGCATTAAACCCAAATTTAGTAAAGTAAACAGAGAAGTAAATGAGAGTAATGAGAACCCAGGGGATTTGAGGATTTAGATTCAAGCTGTCTCTTTGCTGGTGGCTAGCTATGTAGGTGAAGTGGTCACAAACTCACTGAGCTGTGAAAGAACTGAAAAAGTCTGTACAGTCTATTATAGCCTTAACTGCCTATTTTTAATAACTTAAATCTGCCCCCAAGAAATGGATGTTTCTATAGATGACTGAACACAATGCACCAATACTCATAAGCAGGATACTTACAACAACTCTGGTATATACTTCTTCAGCAAAGTCGATGCTCTGGAATTTGTGTTCTGTAGGAAATGTGTACTTGGTCAGCCACTCCAAAAGTGGGAGGTCTACGTTACTCCCGGCAAAAGAGTACTGAGGGGCATGGAGGTGTGTATCAACCAGCCCAGGCATGAAGAACTCACTGGAAATTAAGATAGGGAGAAAAGAATTTAATAACATCTTTAGTCATTTTCCATATCTTTAAATCACATTTTCTCTATACAGTGATTTAACTGTTTACTCCACCCAGGTTTAGAGCCAATGCAATCAGATGAATGTAAATTATTCTATTATTTAGAGATCAGAAAATAAAAATGAAACTCTGCTAGGAGAGATAACAGTCCTAAATTGGAATGTCTTGGTGTAAAGTTTACCAGAGATCATGAAGGGAGGAAAAACCACAGCACTGAGCAGAAGCAAAGCAGTCGTTGCACAAGAAATGCGTGAAGCTACAGTTTAATCGTATGACTTTGTTCTCACAATTGGGGGTTGTAGGACAGAGGGCAAAGGTGAGAGAGGAGGCCAAAACTTCTAGAGCCATGATGAGGAATTACACACAAGTCACTAAGGATGGCTGATGATGAGAAACAGAATGGCCACAATTTTAGTCCCAGTGGTCATCTTGGCCTTGGCTGACTGCAAGAAATCTAGTCCTGTCCCATGTGATGGAGGGGCTGAGTTCTGAAACAGAAGCAACAAGAGCAAACTGAGGCTGGTTAGGGAAGGGCAATCTGAGAAGACGAGAGTGTCAGTGGGTGAGTGGTATAAACAGTTAAGTGAAGATACAGATGCAGTGCTATGACAACCACTCTCCAGATGTTTCTGATCACTCCACTGTTCCACCCATCAATTTTCCTATTTCTGTTAACTCTTATAACAGCAAGTCCTAGAACGATGTTTTTTAGAGTTTTCAGAGGCACTGCCCACAGAATTGAGGCAGCCCAATGCTAATAGATACTTAAAGCTTTTCTAAAGAAATAATCAAAAAAAAAAAAAAGAAATAATCTGGTTCACTGGTGTCTATTAAGTGTCTAATTGCATCCAAGCAGATATTTGTTAAAATACAGTATGCACCACCACCACCACCATCACCGCAAGGAAATATTAGTTACATTTTTATATATGTAAGGAACTTGAACTCAGAATTGGACATAATAAAGAATCCCATATAGTACCAATTCAAATGTATACCACCTAAATGGAAGACAAATAAAGCCACAGGTATCTATAAATGCTTTATTTTTTTAAAATGAGAACTAGGAATGGAGGTGAAGATGATAATGATGATGGTGACAGCAGGTAATGTTTACTGAAGTCGGACATGTACTGGCCACTGGGCACAGCATTCTACGTACATCATCTTATTTGTGGAAGGCGGTTTATTATAGGGTTTGAGTATACACATTCTTGACTGATACTGCCTGATTTTGAATTTATGCCCCACCATAAACCAGCAGTGGGATATTCAACATATTCTTTAACTGCTCTGTGACTCAGTTTCCCCTTACATAAAACGGAGATAGTAGTTTCACCATAGGGCTGTTGTGAGGATTGAATTAATATTTGCAAAAACAGTGCCTAGATAATGGAAAGCACCAAAAAAATTAGTTGTGATGATGATGTAATGCTCACAACAAACTTAAGAAGTAGTATTGTAATCCCCGTCTTCACAAGAGTAAACTCAAGCGCAGGAAATTTAAATAGCTTGAAAAAAGTAATCATTCAACTTCAGCTCTAGAGCCTAGACTCAAACCCAGGCAGTAGCCTCAGTATTCTTGGTCACTATCCTCTGAATTTTTCATTCACTCTGGAAATGAAAAGCAGTGACAACCTACAAGTACGTCAAGAAGGCTGCAGTAAGTGGGCCTACAACGTGGGGGCATGCAGAGAGGGAGAAGGAAATACAGATTCCTCTTCGGTGTCAGTCACTGACCTCTCCAGAACACTTCAGTCCTTGGGGCTTTTACTGTCCCCACCATCATAACATGGAATGGCAGTGTGACTTCTTCATGTAGTTGAATTGTTCAATCAAATAATATTTCCCAAGTATCTACTATGTTTAAGAAACTCTGCTACACCTTGAGTCCAAAGAAAAATAAGACAAGTAGCCAAGAGGGAGGGGATCATGAGAATATTTGATCCTTTGTTTTTTATCTTCTTTGGCAGAACTGTGACATATTGAACCCCAGGTTTAGGAAGTTGAATCTGGTGGTGGCAGGCACATGTGGGGACACTCTTTCAATCTCTCAAGCATGAGAGCATTTCTGAATAAAGGAAAAGGATAAATATGAGAGAAAAAACTTGATTTTTATTAGCTCTAGGTAGCAGAGGAAAGAGTCAGAGTAAGTTTCTGAGCATGTGATGCTGAATAAATGACATAAAGTACAGAGAATTTAAAAGGAAAGTCCACTTTCAGGGAGGGACAATGTCATACTAAGCCTACAGTCAAATTATGACCTCCAAGTCTCCAAAACGCAATTGAACACGTGGGATAAGAGGTCGCAGAGTTAAAGATGGCATTCAGATTTGAGAGTCTCCCCTGATTAGGTAACCCTAGAAGTTGGTGGTGCCAGAGATTTCTGTGGAAGAAAGAATGAAACTAAACCTTGAGCAGTAGCCTCCACTTAAAAGAGTAGGATTGAGGAAGAGAAGGTCGTGTTCAATCTAGACAGAATCACTGTCAGGAAGATAGAGACTTATGACAGAGAGGTGTTGAGGACAGCAATTTAGGGAAGGAGTGCAGGACAGTGACCAGTGTTAAAAACTGCCAGAGTCCAGACCCTGCGAGCTCTCATTTCCACACAATGATTGGGGAGACACCTGCTTTCACATGGATTCAGTCCTTCACTATCTAAGTACTTACCCAGTCCTAGCATGTTTTAGTTACTGTCCTAGGTGCTGAGGAGAGAGCCATGAACAGGAAAGACCGGTGTAGAGAAAGTACTGGGCAAAAACTATTTGGTAGTGAAAGTTAGAGTGGTAATGTAGGGGAAGAGTGAAAGTCACTTTTTGTTTTCCATGTAGGAGAAACCTGAGCATATTCTGAAGGTACCAGAGATGAAAGAAGTAAAGGAGATAACACAGGATACAAAGTCTTCAGAGCTGACAGGGAGCAAGGATTTACTGTATCAGAAGTTTAACTTTCATCCAGAAAGCCTAGCAATCCTTTTTAGGAAACAGGAAGTATTATGAAATGCTTATTAATAGAAACATTCACATAATCAAAATTATATTCCAGGATTATTACAGATAGCAGTACAGGCAGGAGTGTGTGGACCGTCAGAGCTGCACGTGAGATTAGCGGTCACTGAGGCCAGCTACTCATCTACGGAAAGAACAAAGGAAGCTAGCTTGAGGAGGATGAGTGGCCCAGCCAGGCTTAGAACTCCACTCAAGATATCACTTGCAGCTAAATGGTTGCCATCAAAAGTCAAACTGCAGGCAAAGCAGGGGGGCTTGAAGCCTGAAGCAGGAGAAGGTGAAAAAGCTATCCTTTCTCCTTCTGCTTTTCCACTTTGCTCTTTTCACTTTACTTAATCACTATTCTAACTTCCTTAGAAAATCTCAACTTTCCCCAGATAAAAACCATCAACTTCACATCCCAAACTTGCAGTGCTGCCTAGGCTGTATCAGAACCTGAGGGAAAAGAACAATATGTGCCCCTATATACACGTGTCAGAACATCCACCTGTCTTTTAACCAAGTGGAAAATGCTAGAAAAAGCCCTACAATCAAAACACATGACCTTCTATATAATAGCCTAAGTTACTCAGTCTGCTTGCACACTATTGGCAACCCTCATCAACATGCACTGCTGGGGATGCAATGGTCCCAAGGGCCTGGGAATCCTGGGCTGTTTGAAAACCACTCTTTCATTGCACAAAAATGCAAGGGTGTGAAACAAACAACAACATCTTGTCCTTATTAAAAATTTTGGTATTTTGTTCATTGTGGGGTTTTTTGCATTAATTTTGATTTTTAAAAATACTGCATTAAAGTATTATTTATCTTGATTAGTAAGTTTTTTGCCCTCCCCAACATCCTTAAATTCTGTGCTCAAGGTGAATGCCTCACTTGCCTCACCCTAATCCTGGCCCTGTCAACCTCTCTCTGGTCCATGGTCATAGTCTGATCCACTCCTATCAAAGCACAGCTCAGAGTGCTCCAGCTGTAATTTTCATTTAAAAAAAATCCACACGGTGCTGAGATACCTGTAGGTACATTGACTCTATTAAACAGACTGTCAGAGACATCATGTATTTTAATCCTGACTTGAAGAAATTCAACTGTACCTATCTTATAGGTTTGATATAAAAATCACTTTGCATTTTAAATATAATTTTTCTTCAAAGATTTTAGTCTTCCACCAAAGTTCACATTTTTTCTTACCTTCCCACTTTTCTGTGTGTAGTGCTTATAGGTCTCCTGGAATATGCATTTGTTAGATGGATTTAACTCCAAAAGCAGCCTCATAAAGAGGGACAAAAGGATATGAAGACCCACAGATGTGTTCACCTCACTCCTCACCCTCCAGCCACTCCACCATCCTCCCACCCTCTCCCAACCTCCATCTCATCCACTCCCAAGCCACTTTCTAATCCTTCATGACAAAGCAACGCAAGAAGGTGACTTACAAATGTCAGTTATTGCTCAACATATATTCTCAAGAAAATCTAGCAGAGGAAACAGATGGCAACAGCAGAGGTGCCTAAAATGACCTCCATGCCCATTGGACTCATCTGCATGCCCATTGGCCACATGCTTCTAAGCCAACAGGGAGGCAGCACAGAGAGGGAAGGAGGAGGAGATGTGAGTATAAATGCAACAAAACTTTAGGGTCAGTCACCCCATCTCTCTGGACTGTGGCCAGCTCCTCTGCCTCAAAGCCTAAGGGGGAACCCAATTCTCAGTCCTCCTGCAGTGGACAAGGTGTCTACCACAATCTAGGACAATCCTTTGCCAACAGCCCAGGAGACGAGCTCAAAGAGGGGAAGTGGCTTGCTTTCCATCTAACAGCTGCAGAGCTGTAGGGTGAGGATTCGTGGCAGGTGTTCTAATTCCTAATTCAGTGTTCCCACTACATTACTCTAAAGCCACTTCCCAAGTTATAGAAGTGTTTTTAGTATGAAAATGATTTTGGTTGACTTTGGAACTTTTATTGACTTTGGAAACATACTTGGCCTGAAACTAGACAAAATCTTTTGAGTTTAAAAGAAGTATTCCCATTTCTATAAGACAAATCACCCAGGCTATGAAGAGAGTAGACCAATCAACAGGAAACACATTTGGCACAAATATTAACCACTAAAGTAGCTGGAACATAAAATCGTAGCTCAAATGCACTTTTGGAAATAGGTCTTCCCTAAGCACACTGTCAGAGTTATTCCTCCCCAAACTCCCCTCCACCACACTAGTTTATCTCTATCATGCTCCCTTGTTATCTCCTTTATAGAAGGCTTCACTGTCGTGCTTACATATCTGTGCACTTGTTTATGCTCCCTGTTCCCCATGGTCCGTAAACCCAGTGAGGACCAAGGCTCTGTAGATCATTTTCACCTCCAGATCCTATTCTTACACATAATCAGCTCAACAAATATTTGCTGAAGAAGTAAATGAATGATGGCAGCCTCTAGTTTTCAAAGTTTCTGTCTTTCAGCTCCATGTTCTCTATTTACCTTCTCGTTCCCACCTCATCCTTCAAAAAAAAAAAGCCTCTCTGTCTCTCAAGACAGGTTATCATTTGAGACTAGTTAACAGCATCAAGTAAAAGGGGAAAATGTTGGCTCTGACTTACTGGTGGCTCAGTTCTCTTATTTCACATGGCTTGAAGCACCATTCTTTGGCCAGCTTTTCTTGTTGGGATGCTTCTTCCAAAAACACTATCTTTAAAAAAAAGAAAGAAAAGAATCACAAATTAATGAACCATAGTCATTTGTTGTTATTAACTATCTAAATCTTAAAAGAGACTATACCATAGCTAAATTAATTTTAAAAGGTATTTGACAGCAAATGGGATAGAGTTCAGAGGCAAAAAGACAGGGATTTGCCTTTGCTTGCCCAAAGAAGTAAACTGTATGAAGTTTCTCCTTTTCTGCCATTCTATAGATATAAGTAAGACTTCAAAAATTCCAATTTGAAGATACACAGTATTAAAAATGGCTAATTGGTATCTATTTCTCCCCACCCACCAAATGATTAAAGGAAACAATTGTTTATAGAAAGTGTACCTCACTGCAGATGAATGAAAGATTTTTGTTAGGCTGTTATAGGAAACCCAAGTCCAGAACACAGTAGTAGTATACCATGGGACAATTTATTAACACTGAACATAACTGCATGTAATAATTGCCTGACAATGGAATCTTAGCATGAACTATGTTGATGTTCTGTTGCTAGACATCTGCTATAAAGAGGTCTGCTATATTCTTCTAGTATTGTGCATGAGAAACTAACAGAATGATCTCTCCCATGGAGCATGTGAGTCCATGGGCAATAGGTGGGAAACCATGGATGGGTTCCAATCCCTCTTGGTCTGGTTTCCCCATCTGCAAACTGAGGATACCATCAGTACATACTTCACAGAGCTACTGTGAAGGCTAAATATGGTAATTTCAATTAAGAAGTTAGCACATCCCTGGAACATTTAAATGCTAGATACATTGCATCTACTGTTGATTCTTTTTAAGTACAGTGTGATTGCTTTCTCTGTAAAAGTGGATTGCAAAGCAAGAAAGGACAAAGAAAAATGAAATATATGTGCAGGACATATCCTGTTTCATTTTTAAATGCAATATTGTAAAAATAAATGTTTCATGGAACATGAAATATTGAAAGAAAACTGTTACATAAAATGTATCTAAACAATTAGAAGCAAGGCAATATACTGCAGGAAAAATAGTTTGTGGAACAGAAAATAAAATAAAATAAATATTGACTTCTCTATTCACTGATGATATCCTTTTTTAAAAAACAGGGATTTTTATCAGAAGAGAAAATAAAAATGTAATTCCTACAAATAAGGAAAAGTAATTTGATGATTCTAAAAATATATTTGAATCAATAAATGTCAAAGCAGATACAAAATTAATTGAAAATCACAAAAACAGAATTTTATCAATGTATCTTACAGCTGATTTACCATTTACCATTACCGAAAGGAAGGGAGGGAGGGAGGGAGGAAGGAAATATTTGCAAAGTACTATATTCATATATTTGAAATAAATACTTTTGAGGAAGATGTAAATGATCAAAATTTATTCTGGAGAGATAGGAAAACTGAATGAACCATTTTCTATAAGAAAATGAGGAGAGGGGACCTGGGAAAGATGGCGGAAGAGTAAGACGCGGAGATCACCTTCCTTCCCACAGATACAGTAGAAATACATCTACACGTGGAACTGCTCCTACAGAACACCCACTGAACGCTGGCAGAAAACGTCCGACCTCCAAAAAGGCAAGAAACTCCCCCCGTACTTGGGTAGGGCAAAAGAAAAAAGAAATAACAGAGACAAAAGAATAGGGACGGCACCTGCACTAGTGGGAGGGAGCCGTGAAGGAGGAAAGATTTCCACGCACTAGGAAGCCCCTTCGCGGGCGGAGACTGCGGGTGGCAGAGGGGGGAAGCTTCGGAGCCACGGAGGAGAGCGCAGCCACAGGGGTGCGGAGGGCAAAGCGGAGAGGTTCCCGTACGGAGGCTCGGCGCCGAGCAGCACTCTCCAGCCCGAGAGGCTTGTCTGCTCCCCCGCCGGGGCGGGCGGGGCTGGGAGCTGAGGCTCGGGCTTCGGTCGGATCGCAGGGAGAGGACTGGGGTTGGCGGCGTGAACACAGCCTGAAGGGGTTAGTGCACCACAGCTGGCTGGGAGGGAGACCGGGAAAAAGTCTGCAGCTGCCGAAGAGGCAAGAGACTTTTTCTTCCCTCTTTGTTTCCTGGTGCGCGAGGAGAGGGGATTCAGAGCGCTGCCTAAACGAACTTCAGAGACGGGCGCGAGCCGCAGCTACCAGCGCGGATCCCACAGCAACAGGGGCGCAGAGGGAAAAACGGAGAGATTCCCGCACAGAGGCTCGGCGCCGAGCAGCACTCTCCAGCCCGAGAGGCTTGTCTGCTCCCCCGCCGGGGCGGGCGGGGCTGGGAGCTGAGGCTCGGCTTCGGTCGGATCGCAGGGAGAGGACTGAGGCTGGCAGCGTGAACACAGCCTGAAGGGATTAGCGCACAACAGCTGGCTGGGAGGGAGACCGGGAAAAAGTCTGCAGCTGCCGAAGAGGCAAGGGACTTTTTCTTGCCTCTTTGTTTCGCGGCGCGCAAGGAGAGGGGATTCAGAGCGCCGCCTAAACGAACTCCAGAGAAGGGCGCGAGCCGCGGCGATCACCGCAGACCCCACAGCAACAGGGGCGCAGAGGAAAAAAACGGAGAGACTCCCGCACAGAGGCTCGGCGCCGAGCAGCACTCACCAGCCCGAGAGGCTTGTCTGCTCGGCGGGCGGGGCTGGGAGCTGAGGCTCGGGTTTCGGTTTCGGTTGGATCGCAGGGAGAGGACTGGGGCTGGCGGCGTGAACACAGCCTGAAGGGGTTAGCGCACCACAGCTGGCTGGTAGGGAGTCCGGGAAAAAGTCTGCAGCTGCCGAAGAGGCAAGAGACTTTTTCTTGCCTCTTTGTTTCGCGGCGCGCAAGGAGAGGGGATTCAGAGTGCCGCCTAAACGAACTCCAGAGAAAGGCGTGAGCCGCGGCGATCAGCACGGACCCCAGAGACGGGCGTGAGACGCTGGGGCTGCTGCTGCCGCCTCCAAAAAGCCTGTGTGTGAGCACAAGTCACTCTCCACATCGCCCCTCCCGGGAGCCTGTGCAGCCCGCCACTGCCAGGGTCCCGTGATCCGGGGACAAGTTCCCTGGGAGAACGCACTGCCCACCTCAGGCTGGTGCAACGTCACGCCGGCCTCGGCCGCCGCAGGCTCGCCCCGCCTCCTCTGTACACCTCCCTCCCCGCGGCCTGAGTGAGCCAGAGCCCCCGAAGCAGCTGCTCCTTTAACCCCGTCCTGTCTGTGCGGGGAATAGACGCCCTCAGGCGACCTACACGCAGAGGCGGGTCCAAATCCAAAGCTGAACCCCAGGAACTGTGCGAAAAGGGAAGATAAGGGGAAATCTCTCCCAGCAGCCTTAGAAGCAGCGGATTAAAACTCCACAAACAACTTGATGTGCCTGCATCTGGTGAATACCTGAATAGACAACGAATCATCCCAAATTCAGGAGGTGGACTTTGGGAGCAGGATATATTAATTTTTCCCCTTTTCCTTTATTTGTGAGTGTATATGTATATGCTTCTGGGTGCGATTTTGTCTGTATAGCTTTGCTTTACAATAGCTTTATTTTACTTCACTATATTATAGCCTCTTTCTTTCTTTCTTTCTTTCTTTCTATTTTTTCTCCCTTTTACTCTGAGCCGTGTGGACGAAAGGCTCTTGGTGCTCCAGCCAGGCATCAGGGCCGTGCCTCTGAGGTGGGAGAGCCAACTTCAGGACACTGGTCCACAAGAGACCTCCCAGCTTCACGTAATACCAAACGGCAAAAATCTCTCAGAGATCTCCATCTCAACATCAAGACCCAGCTTCACTCAACGACCAGCAAGCTACAGTGCTGGACACCCTATGCCAAACAACTAGCAAGACAGGAACACAGCCCCATCCATTAGCAGAGAGGCTCCCTAAAATCATAATAAGGCCACAGACACCCCAAAATACACCACCAGACGTGGACGTGCCCACCAGAAAGACAAGATCCAACCTCATCCACCAGAGCTCAGGCACTAGTTCCCTCCACCAGGAAGCCTACACAACCCACTGAACCAACCTTAGCCACTGGGGACAGATACCAAAAACAACAGGAACTACGAACCTGCAGCCTGTGAAAAGGAGACCCCAAACACAGTAAGATAAGCAAAATGAGACGACAGAAAAACACACAGCAGATGAAGGAGCAGGGTCAGAACATACCAGACTTAACAAATGAAGAGGAAATAGGTAGTCTACCTGAAAAAGAATTCAGAATAATGATAGTAAGGATGATCCAAAATCTTGGAAATAGAATAGACAAAATGCAAGAAACATTTAACAAGGACGTAGAAGAACTAAAGAGGAACCAAGCAATGATGAAAACCACAATAAATGAAATTAAAAATACTCTAGATGGGATCAATAGCAGAATAACTGAGGCAGAAGAAAGGATAAGTGACCTGGAAGATAAAATGGTGGAAATAACTACTGCAGAGCAGGATAAAGAAAAAAGAATGAAAAGAACTGAGGACAGTCTCAGAGACCTCTGGGACAACATTAAACGCGCCAACATTCGAATTATAGGGGTCCCAGAAGAAGAAGAGAAAAAGAAAGGGACTGAGAAGATATTTGAAGAGATTATAGTTGAAAACTTCCCTAATATGGGAAAGGAAATAGTTAATCAAGTCCTGGAAGCACAGAGAGTCCCATACAGGATAAACCCAAGGAGAAACACACCAAGACACATATTAATCAAACTGTCAAAAATTAAATATAAGGAAAACATATTAAAGGCAGCAAGGGAAAAAAAACAAATAACACACAAGGGAATCCCCATAAGGTTAACATCTGATCTTTCAGCAGAAACTCTGCAAGCCAGAAGGGAGTGGCAGGATATACTTAAAGTGATGAAGGAGAAAAACCTGCAACCAAGATTACACTACCCAGCAAGGATCTCATTCAGATTCGATGGAGAAATTAAAACCTTTACAGACAAGCAAAAGCTGAGAGAGTTCAGCACCACCAAACCAGCTTTACAACAAATGCTAAAGGAACTTCTCTAGGCAAGAAACACAAGAGAAGGAAAACACCTACAATAACAAACCCAAAACATTTAAGAAAATGGGAATAGGAACATACATATCGATAATTACCTTGAATGTAAATGGATTAAATGCTCCCACCAAAAGACACAGGCTGGCTGAATGGATACAAAAACAAGACCCATATATATGCTGTCTACAAGAGACCCACTTCAGACCTAGAGACACATATAGACTGAAAGTGAGGGGATGGAAAAAGATATTCCATGCAAATGGAAATCAAAAGAAAGCTGGAGTAGCAATTCTCATATCAGACAAAATAGACTTTAAAATAAAGACTATTACAAGAGACAAAGAAGGACACTATATAATGATCAAGGGATCGATACAAGAGGAAGGTATAACAATTGTAAATATTTATGCACCCAACATAGGAGCACCTCAATACATAAGGCAAATACTAACAGCCATAAAAGGGGAAATCGACAGCAACACAATCATAGTAGGGGACTTTAACACCCCACTCTCACCAATGGACAGATCATCCAAAATGAAAATAAATAAGGAAACACAAGCTTTAAATGATACATTAAACAAGATGGACTTAATTGATATTTATAGGACATTCCATCCAAAAACAACAGAATACACATTTTTCTCAAGTGCTCAGGGAACATTCTCCAGGATAGATCATATCTTGGGTCACAAATCAAGCCTTGGTAAATTTAAGAAAATTGAAATCGTATCAAGTATCTTTTCCGACCACAACGCTATGAGACTAGATATCAATTACAGGAAAAGACCTGTAAAAAATACAAACACATGGAGGCTACACAATACATTACTTAATAACGAAGTGATCACTGAAGAAATCAAAGGGGAAATCAAAAAATACCTAGAAACAAATGACAATGAAGATACGACGACCCAAAACCTATGGGACGCAGCAAAAGCAGTGCTAAGAGGGAAGTTTATAGCAATACAAGCCTACCTCAAGAAACAGGAAACATCTCGAATAAACAACCTAACCTTGCACCTAAAGCAATTAGAGAAAGAAGAACAAAAAAACCCCAAAGCCAGCAGAAGGAAAGAAATTATAAAGATCAGGTCAGAAATAAATGAAAAAGAAATGAAGGAAACAATAGCAAAAATCAATGAAACTAAAAGCTGGTTCTTTGAGAAGATAAACAAAATTGATAAACCATTAGCCAGACTCATCAAGAGAAAAAGGGAGAAGACTCAGATCAATAGAATTAGAAATGAAAAAGGAGAAGTAACCACTGACACTGCAGAAATACAAAAGATCATGAGAGAATACTACAAGCAACTCTATGCCAATAAAATGGACAACCTGGAAGAAATGGACAGATTCTTAGAAATGCACAAACTGCCGAGACTGAACCAGGAAGAAATAGAAAATATGAACAGACCAATCACAAGCACTGAAATTGAAACTGTGATTAAAAACCTTCCAACAAACAAAAGCCCAGGACCAGATGGCTTCACAGGTGAATTCTATCAAACATTTAGAGAAGAGCTAACACCTATCCTTCTCAAACTCTTCCAAAATATTGCAGAGGGAGGAACACTCCCAAACTCATTCTACGAGGCCACCATCACCCTGATACCAAAACCAGACAAAGATGTCACAAAGAAAGAAACCTACAGGCCAATATCACTGATGAACATAGATGCAAAAATCCTCAACAAAATACTAGCAAACAGAATCCAACAGCACATTAAAAGGATCATACACCATGATCAAGTGGGGTTTATCCCAGGAATGCAAGGATTCTTCAATATACGCAAATCAATCAATGTGATACATCATATTAACAAACTGAAGGAGAAAAACCATATGATCATCTCAATAGATGCAGAGAAAGCTTTCGACAAAATTCAACACCCATTTATGATAAAAGCCCTGCAGAAAGTAGGCATAGAGGGAACTTTCCTCAACATAATAAAGGCCATATATGACAAACCCACAGCCAACATTGTCCTCAATGGTGAAAAACTGAAACCATTTCCACTAAGATCAGGAACAAGACAAGGTTGCCCACTCTCACCACTATTATTCAACATAGTTTTGGAAGTGTTAGCCACAGCAATCAGAGAAGACAAAGAAATAAAAGGAATCCAAATCGGAAAAGAAGAAGTAAAGCTGTCACTATTTGCAGATGACATGATACTATACATAGAGAATCCTAAAGATGCTACCAGAAAACTCCTAGAGTTAATCAATGAATTTGGTAAAGTAGCAGGATACAAAATTAATGCACAGAAATCTCTTGCATTTCTATACACTAATGACGAAAAATCTGAAAGTGAAATTAAGAAAACACTCCCATTTACCATTGCAACAAAAAGAATAAAATATCTAGGAATAAACCTACCTAAGGAGACAAAAGACCTGTATGCAGAAAATTATAAGACACTGATGAAAGAAATTAAAGATGATACAAATAGATGGAGAGATATACCATGTTCCTGGATTGGAAGAATCAACATTGTGAAAATGACTCTACTACCCAAAGCAATCTACAGATTCAATGCAATCCCTATCAAACTACCACTGGCATTTTTCACAGAACTAGAACAAAAAATTTCACAATTTGTATGGAAACACAAAAGACCCCGAATAGCCAAAGCAATCTTGAGAACGAAAAATGGAGCTGGGGGAATCAGGCTCCCTGACTTCAGACTATATTACAAAGCTTCAGTAATCAAGACAGTTTGGTACTGGCACAAAAACAGAAATATAGATCAATGGAACAGGATAGAAAGCCCAGAGATAAACCCACACACATATGGACACCTTATTTTTGATAAAGGAGGCAAGCATATACAGTGGAGAAAAGACAGCCTCTTCAATAAGTGGTGCTGGGAAAATTGGACAGGTACATGTAAAAGTATGAAAATAGAACACTCCCTGACACCATGCACAAAAATAAACTCAAAATGGATTAAAGACCTAAGTGTAAGGGCAGACACTATCAAACTCTTAGAGGAAAACATAGGCAGAACACTCTATGACATACATCACAGCAAGATTCTTTTTGACCCAGCTCCCAGAGAAATGGAAATAAGAACACAAATAAACAAATGGGACCTAATGAAACTTAAAAGCTTTTGCACAGCAAAGGAAACCATAAACAAGACCAAAAGACAACCATCAGAATGGGAGAAAATATTTGCAAATGAAGCAACTGACAAAGGATTAATCTCCAAGATTTACAAGCAGCTCATGCAGCTCAATAACAAAAAAACGAACAACCCAATCCAAAAATGGGCCGAAGACCTAAATAGACATTTCTCCAAAGAAGATATACAGATGGCCTACAGACACATGAAAGAATGCTCAACATCATTAATCATTAGAGAAATGCAAATCAAAACTACAATGAGATATCATCTCACACCGGTCAGAATGGCCATCATCAAAAAATCTAGAAACAATAAATGCTGGAGAGGGTGTGGAGGAAAGGGAACACTCTTGCACTGTTGGTGGGAATGTAAATTGATACAGCCACTATGGAGAACAGTATGGAGGTTCCTTAAAAAACTACAAATAGAACTACCATACGACCCAGCAATCCCACTACTGGGCATATACCCTGAGAAAACCATAGGTCAAAAAGAGTCATGTACCAAAATGTTCATTGCAGCTCTATTTACAATAGCCAGGACATGGAAGCAATCTAAATGTCCATCGACAGATGAATGGATAAAGAAGATGTGGCACATATATACAATGGAATATTACTCAGCCATAAAAAGAAATGAAATGGAGGTATTTGTAATGAGGTGGATGGAGTTAGAGTCTGTCATACAGAGTGAAGTAAGTCAGAAAGAGAAAAACAAATACAGTATGCTAACACATATATACGGAATCTAAGGGGAAAAAAAAAAAAAAAAAAAAAAGGCCATGAAGAACCTAGTGGCAAGACGGGAATAAAGACACAGACCTACTAGAGAACGGACTTGAGGATATGGGGAGGGGGTGGGGTGAGATGTGACAGGGTAAGAGAGTGTCATGGACATATATACACTACCAAATGTAAAATAGATAACTAGTGGGAAGCAGCTGCATAGCACAGGGAGATCAGCTCGGTGCTTTGTGACCACCTAGAGGGATGGGATGGGGAGGGTGGGAGGGAGGGAGATGCAAGAGGGAAGAGAAATGGGAACATATTGTATATGTATAACTGATTCACTTTGTTATAAAGCAGAAGCTAACACACCATTGTAAGGCAATTATACTTCAATAAAGATGTTAAAAAAAAAAAAAAAAAAAAGAAAATGAGGAGAAGGATAAATTGGGAGATTGGGATTGACAAATACACACTACTATATATAAAATAGATAACTAATAAGGAACTGCTGCATAGCACAGGGAACTCTACTCAATACTCTGTAATGACCTAAATGGAAAAAGAATCTAAAAAAAGAGTGGATATATGTATATGTATAACTGATTCACTTTGCTGTACAGTAGAAACTAACACAACATTGTAAATCAACTATAGTCCAAAAAAATTAATTAAAAATAAGTAAATAAATAAAAGCAGATATGAAAATTTAAAAAAAAAAGAAACTGAGGAAGTTTTACTTCCTTTTAGGAAAGCTCATGGTTCAGAACCATGCTGTCTAATAGAAATATAATGCCTGTCACAAATGCAAGCCACATTTATAATTTTAAATTTTCTAATAGCCACACTAAAAGTGTAAAAAGGAACAGTAAAATTAATTTTAATAACATCTTTTATTTAACAACATAGGTGGCCATGACAAAAAAAATTATTATGTCAACATAAAAATCAATGTAAAAGTTATTGATTTTACTTTTCCTTAGTCTTTAAAATCCAGGGTATATTTTGCATTTAAAGTACATTTCAATCTGGCTGGTAAATTTTCATTAGAAATACTTCATCTGTATATTTAGACTTTACATAATCTACAAAACAGACTCACATAACCAGTTTGTCCCCAAAACACTGAAACACTGAGATGAGTATCAGTTTTTAAATGTGAAATTAAATTTAAAATAAAAATAATAAATTTAAAAATTCAGTTCCTCAGTCATATTAGCCACATTTCAGGTGCTTATTATGCCATACTAGATAGCACACATTCAGAGAATTTTATAGCAAAGTTCTTTCTAGCTTACAAAGAACAGATAATGTCTGTGCTAAGAGCTCCAGAGCGTGGAAAACAATGGACACGT
This sequence comes from Balaenoptera physalus, assembly GCF_965194825.1. Lineage (NCBI taxonomy): Eukaryota > Metazoa > Chordata > Mammalia > Artiodactyla > Balaenopteridae > Balaenoptera > Balaenoptera physalus. The sequence continues at coordinate 47,465,593 of NC_138886.1, forward strand.
CTCTATTTCTAAAAGCTACCATAATCCTCATACCAAAACCTGAAAAAATACACAATATACATAAACACAGATATACAGAGAATGAAAATTATAATATAAGCCAATGCCTTTTGTAATGTAATTACTAAATAAATAATAATAAATACAGACGCAAAAATAATCCCAATGATATACTGGCAATAAAAAGCAAAAATACATTAAAATAATAATTCAGCATGTCTGCAGCATGTAAGCCTCAATTATTTCAACCAAGCAAGACACATCTTCAATGAACTTAAAGCTGATGTTGAGTAGCTGGGCAAAGGCCCTACTCCTCAGAGACCACTGGGCTAAATCCACCTGCCCTCTTTTCTGTTTTCTTCAGTCAACATGAAAACTAGAATTCACCTGCTCCTCAAATACACAGCAGGGATCTTGATCTGTAACATTCTCTTCAAAAAGCTCTGTGCTACTTTCTTGTTCCGGACCTGCTCCTACCACTCTCCACTTCACTGTGACCTCTTGTTACTGCCCATCCATCAACAGCAAATTTCCCTGTGTCTTCAATATCTGCTCTGAGTTTCTCCCTCCTGATAACTGGGGCTCTTCCCTGAGGACATGGCCTCCCCTACACTTCTTAAATGACAGGTATTCATACATCAGGGTCAGGCAATGAGTTTCCATACCCACCATGGCCATTTCTAAACCATTTTTCCTGCAGCTTCTTGTAAATATGCAAAGCTCCCTTAAGACCCACTCCTTTCAGCTTTCAAGGCATTCTTCCTCTTTCTTTGTTGTTCTGCTTTACCAACCTTCTCACACTGTTCAAATCTGTTGATGCCTGCCCCACACTCTATCTCTCCACTGCAAGCCCTGCCTTCACTCCTTATCTTATCAACATGGACAACCCTTTTGAGATCATAGCACCTATTTCCATGAACTCACCTTCATGTGATCTGTTTATGAACAAATGAAGTTTATGAACTTCACGTCATGGCCACACCTTGGGCATGTTCACGACCCATAACTGCTCTACCTCTAAAACTACAGAATCACACAACTGACGACCATTCCCTCTTTTTCCTGTTTGCCACTTCAGCTATTCCAAACAATCATCCACCTTAAGGAGCCCTCCCTTTACTTTCTCCTCTCTACTTTCCCCCAGTCCATCTTTCACCACTTTCCTTGTCCAGCCTGGATTCCACCAGCTATTTTTTCATATTTCTAGTATCTTTTAGTGAACACACATGTGCTGAATTTTCAACCCTGACGAAACCCAGCCCTGCCTTCTCTGGGCTGCACCTGAGGAGCCAAGCAGCACTGGGGCAAGCACACCACACAGTAGACAGAATATCCATAGTCATCAAGTTCAAAGGTGCTCCAACCAATGTCTGTGCCTGGCCCCCTAAGACATTTCTCCAGCCCTGTCTTTACTGTCAATAAAACTGACAGGAGGCCTACTTGCTTATCCACTGACAGATCATTAGAAGTATTTTTTGGTAATAAATTTATACACAATTTTTTTATCAAATAACTCAAACGGAGTTCAAAGGATTGAGGAAAATTGCTATAACAAAACTCTGCCCATTCCCATCTACTTGATTAATGTGAAAATGTTTCTCAGAACTTATATCTATAAAAATGAAAAATAAGAAAAAATTGATACTGCTCCTATTTAATTCTACCAACAAGTAACACTCATCCATAGACACATTACCTAGTTGGAAGAAAAAAACAGCTTTTTTATTTTATTAATACATTTAACAAATTACTTTTCAAAATGTGTAATACACATTTAAAAATTTCCTTGTGGTCCCAGAAAATTTTAAATATTTAAATTTATGCACACAAATTTCATTGCAATGGTTGACCAGTAAAAGGCTTCGAAGTGTAAAACTATATTGTATTAGCACAAACTCTGTAAGAAAAGGAGAACAGAATTAGTAATTCTAGAAGAAAAAGGGACTGTATACCATTTCAGATCATTAATAAGGAGCTAGTTCATGATTTTTTGAAAAATAGATTAAGGTAGATATCAAACCACTATATTTTGATTCCATCAGACATCTTTTAAAAAGTAATAGCATAGCTTAATTTTAACATGTATATATTTACAATTTGCCAGAAATTATAAGCTTTAAACATTTTAAAATTTAATAAAAACTATACATATCAACTTATAAAAATGCAAAAGCAAATAGAATTTTTCAAAATTCTTTCAGGGGGCACATTAGTAAAAAAAATGTGAAGAGTATTTCTCTAGTCAATTCATGTTCCACCCCTCCACCATGATGATTTCAAGTCTACCCTCTCTTCAAATCTCTCATCCCACTTACCCCAAAAATATACATCAAACATTTGCAATAGCTAAAAATTGCAAATAATTTCAAAGTCAGCCAAACAAGGGATTGGTTAAATATGATGAAACTGCAGCAATTAGAAGTATCAGTGAAGACATATTTACTGAATTATCCTCGATATAATCTTAAGTTTTTTTTAAAAATGCAAAAAAAAATTCAAGGTACTAGATAACATATATGGTATCCAATTTTTTATAAGAATATGGTGTGTGTGTGTGTGTGTGTGTGTGTGTGTTGGGTTGGTGTGTCTAAACGTTCACAGTGGTTATTTTCTCTTTACAGTAGAATTTGGGGGTAATTTTTGCTTTCATCTTTATATTTTTGCAGATTCAAAATTGTTAATAGTAAATGTTTTATTCTATCTAAAACAATAAAGTCAATTCCATTTAAAATATACATGCAAATATAAAGTAAAACAAAATAGAAATACATAAAAATAATCTCTACTCATAGAGCCTATGGTCGGGGAGTTAAGACATGCATAGATAGATAATGAATCAGATGGGGGAGGGCATGATGACAGAGTGCCATTGGCCCCACCAGTTCAGATGAAGAGATAGTGGGCGGGATCAGTGAAGGTTTCAAAGAAAAGGCAGAACTCAGACAATGAGGGGTAGGATTTGGGACTTAATAAGTATCCAGAATTAGTGGGAAAAGGATAGAAGGGGTAAATAATGATAGGTGCAGAGGCATAGAGGCAAAAAACTACAAGTTGTGTTATAAACAGGTGTGTATTTTAACAGTGGAGTTGGAGAGAACCTTAATTCACAAATCAAGTACTTAATAGATTTTTTTTTCTTGTTCTCATTCATGTATTCACTCAACAATTACTGCTTGAGTGACTCCTGTGTGCAAAGCACTATTCCAGGGGCTAGGAACAATAAATTGATAGATGAATATAAGACACATTGAATATATTAGTGAGTGCTATGATGAAAAATAAAGCAAAGTAAATGGATAAAATAAGATGTGGGATGTGATAGTCTCTCTGGGAGACGATGTTTGAGCACAGATTTGCATGAAGGGAATAAACCACTTGCATATTCTTGGAACGGCATTCCAGGCAGAGGGAAGAGCCAGTACAAGGACCCTGATATGTATATTTAAATTAAACTTAAATTAGATGCTTGGCATGTTTTGAAATACCAGGACGACCACTGGGGATATAGTATAAAGACTAGAAGAAAGAGTAGTAAAAAATCAGATGGAGGAGGTAGCAAGGGGCTTTGTAGGTCATGGCCTTGAGATTTATTTTTAGGAAACCTCTAAAAATATTGTGGAAAATGAATGTGGAAAAATTACAAAATATCATTGGTATTGCTTTTATGGGGCAATGGCTCTCTCATCCTGATGTTACCTGGGCTGATGTGGCCATTCATTCACTTACTCAGTTATTCATCATCAAGAGAGCCTATCATGGCATGGCCTTCCTTTTCACAGACCACAGTCTAGGTGGGCTGTCAATCACATACATAAGTCATTAAAACCCAAGTTTCATAAAATCATAGATGGTGCCAACTGGCAGGAACCTTCTCATCCAACCCCCTTGTTTTCCAGATGAGGAAATTGAATCCCTTCTATTAAGCAAACAACTCCAAGTGCTCTCTTACTTAAAACAGAGACTATTTAGGATGAGCAATAATGAGAATGTCAGATATACTAAAGCCAAAAGCAGATGAGTAATGACTGTCAGCTAATGAAAAAAATCTCCACAAGATACAGGCTTCAAACACCAGATGGCAAATGCGGGCAAAAGGCTTGTTGCTATGGAACAGAGTAAACTGCTCTTTGGGCCATTGTGAAATAGCTTGGCCATCTAACAAAATAAGGTAATATATACTGCAACACAAAATCCACTCAGGCACAGTAATGGGAGATAAAATCAGATAAAAATGTGAGGTCTCAATGATTTCTGAAGCTTTTGGACAGAGATGACAATTGCCATATTAGCTCAATTCATATCAAACAGATTAATGGAAAAGATGAAGGGAGACTGCTTTTTAAAATAAACTGTCAGCCTATAAAAGTAGAATCGAGTGAATTCATGTTACGAAGGCACCAAAGGGTAGCGTGAAGGACTTAGATCTTCAGGTCCAATATTCTCATTTCACAGATGAGGAAACAGACCAGGATATGTGACTTGTCCAGGGTCACCAGGCAAGGCAGGATTATCTGCTAGACTTGACCCATCTTCCCTGAGATTCTTCTAGACCTCTGTGACTGCTTCTCTAACAGTATAAACCAAGAGTCAGCACACTTTTTTTTTTTAACATCTTTATTGGAGTACAATTGCTTTACAATGGTGTGTTAGTTTCTGCTTTATAACAAAGTGAATCAGTTATACATATACATATATCCCCATATCTCTTCCCTCTTGCGTCTCCCTCCCTCCCACCCTCCCTATCCCACCCCTCTAGGTGGTCACAAAGCACCAAGCTGATCTCCCTGTGCTGTGCGGCTGCTTCCCACTAGCTATCTATTTTACATTTGGTAGTGTATATATGTCCATGCCACTCTCTCACTTTGTCCCAGCTTACCCTTCCCCCTCCCCATATCCTCAAGTCCATTCTCTAGTAGGTCTGTGACTTTATTCCCGTCTTGCCCCTAGGTTCTTCATGACCTTTTTTTTTTTTTTCTTAGATTACATATATATGTGTTAGCATACGGTATTTGTTTTTCTCTTTCTGACTTACTTCACTCTGTATGACAGACTCTAGGTCCATCCAACTCACTACAAATAACTCAATTTGGTTCCTTTTTATGGCTGAGTAACATTCCATTGTATATATGTGCCACATCTTCTTTATCCATTCATCTGTTGATGGACACTTAGGTTGCTTCCGTGTCCTGACTACTGTAAATACAGCTGCAATGAACATTGTGGTACATGACTCTTTTTTGAATTATGGTTTTCTCAGGGTATATGCCCAGTAGTGGGATTGCTGGGTCGTATGGTAGTTCAATTTTTAGTTTTTTAAGGAACCTCCATACTGTTCTCCATAGTGGCTGTATCAATTTACATTCCCACCAACAGTGCAAGAGGGTTCACTTTTCTCCACACCCTCTCCAGCATTTATTGTTTGTAGATTTTTTGATGATGGCCATTCTGACCAGTGTGAGATGATATCTCATTGTACTTTTGATTTGCATTTCTCTAATGATTAATGATGTTGAGCATCCTTTCATGTATTTGTTGGCAATCTGTATATCTTCTTTGGAGAAATGTCTATTTAGGTCTTCTGCCCATTTTTGGATTGGGTTGTTTGTTTTTGTGATATTGAGCTCCATGAGCTGCTTGTAAATTTTGGAGATTAATCTTTTGTCAGTTGCTTCATTTGCAAATATTTTCTCCCATTCTGAGGGTTGTCTTTTCATCTTGTTTATGGTTTCCTTTGCTGTGCAAAAGCTTTTAAGTTTCATTAGATCCCATTTGTTTATTTTTGTTTTTATTTCCATTTCTCTAGGAGGTGGGTCAAAAAGGATCTTGCTGTGATTTATGTTATGGAGTGTTCTGCCTATGTTTTCCTCTAAGAGTTTAATAGTGTCTGCCCTTACATTTAGGTCTTTATTCCATTTTGAGTTTATTTTTGTGTATGGTGTTAGGGAGTGTTCTAATTTCATTCTTTTACATGTAGCTATCCAGTTTTCCCAGCACCACTTATTGAAGAGACTGTCTTTTCTCTATTGTATATCCTTGCCTCCTTTGTCATAGATTAGTTGACCATAGGTGCGTGTGTTTATCTCTGGGCTTTCTATCTTGTTCCATTGATCTATGTTTCTGTTTTTGTGCCAGTACCATATTGTCTTGATTCCTGTAGCTTTGTAGTATAGTCTGAAGTCAGGGAGTCTGATTCCTCCAGCTCCGTTTTTTTCCCTCAAGACTGCTTTGGCTATTCGGGGTCTTTTGTGTCTCCATACAAATTTTAAGATTTTTTGTTCTAGTTCCGTAAAAAATGCCATTGATAATTTGATAGGGATTGCACTGAATGTGTAGATTGCTTTGGGTAGTAGAGTCATTTTCACAATGTTGATTCTTCCAATCCAAGAACATGGCATATCTCTCCATCTATTTGTATCATCTTTAATTTCTTTCATCAGTGTCTTATAATTTTCTGCATACAGGTCTTTTGTCTCCTTAGGTAGGTTTGTTCCTAGATATTTTATTCTTTTTTGTTGCAATGGTAAATGGGAGTGTTTTCTTAATTTCACTTTCAGATTTTTCATCATTAATGTATAGGAATGCAAGAGTTTTCTGTGCATTAATTTTGTATCCTGCCACTTTGCCAAATTCATTGATTAGCTCTAGTAGTTTTCTGGTAGCATCTTTAGGATTCTCTATGTATAGTATCATGTCATCTGCAAACAGTGACATCTTTACTTCTTCTTTTCCGATTTGGATTCCTTTTATTTCTTTTTCTTCTCTGATTGCTGTGGCTAAAACTTCCAAAACTATGTTGAATAATAGTGGTGAGAGTGGGCCATACAGTAAGTATTTTAGTCTTTGTGGACTGTATTGTCTCTGTTGTAACTATTCAACCCTGTCACTGTAGAGCAAGATCAGCCATAGATAAGATATACACAAATAGGTGTAGCTATGCTCCAATAAAACTTTACTTATAGAAAATGAAATTTGCATTTTACATAATTTTCACTTGTCATAAAATATTCTTACTTTTTTAAACTATTTAAAAATGTAAAAATGGGCAGAAGACCTAAATAGAGACTTCTCCAAAGAAGACATACAGATGACCAATAGGCATATGAAAAGATGCTCAACATTGCTAATTATTAGGGAAATACAAATCAAAACTACAGTGAAGTACCACCTCACTCCAGTCAGAATGGCCATCATTAAAAAGGCTACAAATAACAAATGCTGGAGAGGGTGTGGAGAAAAGGGGACCCTCCTACATTGTTGGGAATGTAAATTGGTGCAGCCGCTGTGGAAAACAGTGTGGAGCCTCCTTACAAAACTAAAAACAGAGTTGCCATATGATCCAGCAATTTCACTCCTAGGCATATATCCAGACAAAACTATAATTAGAAAAGATACATGCACCCCAATGTTCACTGCAGCACTATTTACAATAGCCAAGACATGGAAGCAACCTAAATGTCCACTGACAGATGAATGGATAAAGAAGATGTAGTATATATGCACAATGGAATGCTACTCAGCCGTAAAAAAGAATGAAATAATGCCATTTGCAGCAACATGAATGGACCTAGAGGTTATCATACTAAGTGAAGTAAGTCAGAAAGAGAAAGACAAATACCATATGATATCACTTATATGTAGAATCTAAAATATGACACAAATTAACTTACTTTTGAAACAGACTCACAGACACAGAACACAAACTTATGGTTACTAAGGGGAAAGGGGGTGGGGGAGGGAAAAATTAGGAGTTTGGGATTAGCAGATACAAACTACTACATATAAAATAGATTAAAAAAACAAGGTCCTACTGTATAGCATAGGAAATATTCAATATCGTATAATAAACCATAGTGGAAAAGAATATGAAAAAGAAAAAAAATATATATATATATATATGAAACTGAATCACTTTGCTGTACACCAGAAACTGACACATCACTGTAAATCAACAGTACTTCAATAAAAATAAATAAGGTTTTAAAAAATGTAAAAACCACACTTAGCTCACTGGCCATATAAAAACCAGGCAATGGGCTAGATTTGACCTGTGGGCCACAGACTGCCAACTTCTGATGCAGACTCCTAAAAAGATGCATGCGAATTAAAACTGTATAATTTGAAAACCATCCCCGTGGCTTAGACTAATATCTCTATTTGGCAATAACTTTTAATGATTTTTCCTTTAACTTCAGAGCCTGATTTAAAAAAAAAAAAAAAAAAAAAAACAACTCTTGGAAAAGTACCAATTCTGGCTGCCTTATTTTCCTGTAGAAAACATATACTTTTTGATAGATGACAAAGTAACTGTAGTAATTTTTCTTATCTCTACTGAAGACATCACTAATGATTCATTGGTATTTAGTAATTTTTTATTAGAAAAAAACAACATATTTCACAATGACAGGTTGTCTGATAATAATAAAAATACTGTGTGCAAGACACTGTCCTGTACACTTTATACGTATTAACTCACTTAAACCTTCCCAGAACCCTATGAGACAGGTATTATTAGTAGCCCCATTTTACACGTGAGAAAACTGAGGCACACAGATGTTAAGTACCTTGCCCAAGATTACACACCTGGTAGGAGGTAAATTTAGAATTTGAACCACAGTCAGCCTCGAAGTAAGGGCTACTCAACACTATTATATATTTTTAGAACAGCATTTCACACAGAAATAAATAAAACAGCTCTCCCCTTTTGTTTCTTTTTCTTTATATTTCTTAGTGTCTTTCCTCTTCCTTCCCTTCCCTTAATACAGCCCAGGTTGGTGGGCCTGCTAGGGCCAGGAATATGGAGACGGTTGGGGGAAGGGGATGGTCAACACTGAGAAGGCTAACAGTGCCAAGGGAACTGGGACTGGAGAAGTACAGAGTCAAAGAGGCAAGTTAAATGTGCAGAGATGTGGCTAAGGAGACAGCCACCACAGTGATTACACATGAGGGTAACAGGCAAGTATGTAAATATATTGTGAATAATGAAAGCCAGGCTTCTCAGAAAGGAGTTTCAAAAATGGAAAAGGGAAAGGCTAAAACAAACTCTGTCATACTGGATTTGAATTGGAGGTATTTGTGTCAACTCATGGTTTTTAACTTAGGTAGATCAATAAATAAACAAGTAAGTGCATGTATGCACACACATATGCAGATAGAGCTAAGAAGGATATACACATACATATACGTGCACAGGTGTATGCATGTGCACACACACATGGCCTCTGCTTCCTGTAAATGTTACTTTTTAAAAACATCAAAATCCATATCATATGAAATGCTCACACTGGTAATCTGTGGAACGCCCAAATGACCAAGAAGAAAAATATATGTGTGTGTGTGTGTGTGTGTGTGTGTGTGTGTGTGTGTCTATGTCTATCTTTCCTAGCTCTATTTGCTAAAAAGGGCCTAGAAACAATGACACCCTGTATTAATCAGCACCCCTAATGCTCAGATCTTGGTTTCTACATACCATTCTCCACTAGAAAGAACCAGAATGACACTACAGGTGGAGCACAGAAAGTACAACATAAGTCTGGAATAAAAGTGTCAAAAGTGAGGAAATGCTAAAGATGCGATTGGAAAGTGGTAAAAAACACCTAGGAACCCTCTTGAAGAAGCTCCTGCTAGCCAAATATAGGCCAATTTGAGCATCAGAATAAATAATAATAATAATGAATTAAACCCCAATAAATAAAATATGAATCCTTGAGTCTAAATAAATGAATGAACGAATAACAGAGTGTTCTTCCCTACAGTAGAATACCACTTAATACATGTGGAAGGAATGACAGAATTAGAAAATGAGCATTTGGCAACCATCATTGTAATAAATGATTCATGCAAAAAATCATCAATGAATGTTAAAACTAGTGGGAAAAATTTGTTAAGGAACAGGATATTTACATAATTTCAAAGTACCTCCCACAAAATTTAGCTTACAGAGAAAAACAGTAATTTTATGCTGGAGAAACCTAGTAAATACCACCTTAACCAAGTGAACAAAGTTAACATCAAGAATAATGGGACAGGGGACCTTCAAGATGGCGGAGGATTAAGATGTGGAGATCACCTTCCTCCCCACAAATACATCAAAAATACTTCTACATGTGGAACAGCTCCTACAGAACGCCTACTGAACACTAGCAGAAGACCTCAGACTTCCCAAAAGACAAGAAACGCCCCACGTACCTGGGTAGGGCAAAAAAAAAAGAAAAAACAGAGACAAAAGAATAGGGACGGGACCTGCACCTCTGGGAGGGAGCTGTGAAGGAGGAAAGGTTTCCACACATGAGGAAGCCCCTTCAATGGCAGGGACGGGGGTGGCGGAGGGCGGAAGCTGCAGAGACACGGAGGAGAGCGCAGCAACAGTGGTGCAGAGGGTAAAGCGGAGAGATTCCCACACAGAGGATCGGTGCCGACCAGCACTCACCAGCCCGAGAGGCTTATCTGCTCACCCACCGGCTGGGACGGGTGGGGGCTGGGAGCTGAGGCTCGGGCTTCGGAGGTCAGATCCCAGGGAGAGGACTGGGGTTGGCTGCATGAACACAGCCTGAAGGGGGCTAGTGCGCCACAGCTAGCCAGGAGGGAGTCCGGGAAAAAGTATGGACCTGCCTAAGAGGCAAGAGACCATTGTCTCAGGGTGTGCGAAGAGAGGGGATTCAGAGCACCGCCTAAAGGAGCTCCAGAGACGGGCGTGAGCTGTGGCTATCAGCGCGGACACCAGAGATGGTCATGAAACGCTAAGGCTGTTGCTGCAGCCCCCAAGAATCCTATGTGCAAACACAGGTCACTATCCACACCTCCCCTCCCGGGAGCCTGTGCAGCCCCCCACTGGCAGGGTCCCGTGATCCAGGGACAACTTCCCCGGGAGAACACACACTGCACCTCAGGCTGGTGCAATGTCACACTGGCCTCTGCCGCTGCAGGCTCGCCCCACATTCCATACCCCACCCTCCCCCCGGCCTGAGTGAGCCAGAGCCCCCTAATCAGCTGCTACTTTAACCCTGTCCTGTCTGAGTGAACAACAGATGCCTTCAGACAACCCACATGCAGAGGCAGGGCCAAATCCAAAGCTGAACCCCAGGAGCTGTGTGAACAAAGAACAGAAAGGGAAATTCTTCCCAGCAGCCTCAGGAGCAGCGGATTAAATCCCCACAATCAACTTGATTTACACTGCATCTGTGGAATACCTGAATAGACAAGGAATCATCCCAAAATTGAGGCGGTGACTTTGGGAGCAACTGTAGACTTGGGGTTTGCTTTCTGCATCTACTTTGTTTCTGGTTTTATGTTTATCTTAGTTTAGTATTTACAGCTTATTATCATTGGCATATTTGTTTATTGAGTTGGTTGCTCTCTTCGTTTTGTGTGTATATATATTTTTTTCCTTTTTCTCTTTTTGTGAGTGTGTATGTGTATGCTTCTTTGTGTGATTTTGTCTGTATAGCTTTGCTTTTACCATTTGTCCTAGGGTTCTGTCAGTCCATTTTGGTTTTTTTTGGTATAGTTTTTAGCACTTGTTATCATTGGTAGATTTGTTTATTGGTTTGGTTGCTCTCTTCTTTCTTTCTTTCTTTTTTTAATTACTTAAAAATTTTTTTATTTTTAATAATATTTTTTATTTCAATAATTGTATTTATTGATTTTTCTTTCTTTATTTCCTCTCCCTTTTCTTCTGAGCCATGTGGCTGACAGGGTCTTGGTGCTCTGACTGGGTGTCAGGCCTGAGCCTCTTAGGTGGGAGAGCCAAGTTCAGGACACTGGACCACCAGAGACTTCCCAGCCCCACATAATATCACACTGCGAAAGCTCTCACAGAGATCTCCATCTCAATGCTAAGACCCAGCTCCACCCAACGACCAGCAAGCTACAGTGCTTGACACCCCATACCAAACAACTAGCAAGACAGGAAGACAACCCCACCCATTAGCAGAGAGGCTGCCTAAAATCACAATAAGTTCACAGACACCCAAAACACACCACCGGACGTGCTCCTGCCCACCAGAAAAACAAGATCCAGCCTCATCCACCAGAACACAGGCACAACTCCCCTCCACCAGGAAGACTACACAACCCACTGAACCAGCCTTACTCACTGAGGGCAGACACCAAAAACAACAGGAACTACGAACCTGCAGCTTGTGAAAAGGAGACCCCAAACACAGTAAGTTAAGCAACATGAGAAGACAGAGAAATACACAGCAGATGAAGGAGCAAGGTAAAAACCCACCAAACAAATGAGGAGGAAACAGGCAGTCTACCTGAAAAAGCATTCAGAGTAATGATAGTAAAGACGGTCCAAAATCTTGGAAATAGAATGGAGAAAATACAAGAAATGTTTAACAAAGACCTAGAAGAACTAAAGAACAAACAAACAATGATGAACAACACAGTAAATGAAATTTTAAAATTCTCTAGAAGGAATCAACAGCAGAATAACTGAGGCAGAAGAACGGATAAGTGACCTGGAAGATAAAAGAGTACAAATAACTACCGCAGAGCAGAATAAAGAAATAAGAAGGAAAAGAATTGAGGACAGTCTCAGAGACCTCTGTAACAACATTAAATGCACCAACATTCGAATTACAGGGGTCCCAGAAGAAGAAGAGAAAAAGAAAGGGACTGAGAAAATATTTGAAGAGATTATAGTTGGAAACTTACCTAATATGGGAAAGGAAATAGTCAATCAACTCCAGGAAGTGCAGAGAGTCCCACACAGGATAAATCCAAGGAGAAACATGCCAAGACACATATTAATCAAACTATCAAAAATTAAATACAAAGAAAAAAATATTAAAAGCAGCAAGGGGAAAGCAATAAATAACATACAAGGGAATCCCCATAAGGTTAACACCTGATTTCTCAGCAGAAACTCTGCAAGCCACTACGGTGTTGCAGGACATATTTAAAGTGATGAAAGGGAAAAACCTACAACCAAGATTACTCTACCCAGCAAGGATCTCATTCAGATTCGATGGAGAAATTAAAACCTTTATAGACAAGCAAAAGCTAAGAGAATTCAGCACCACCAAACCAGCTTTACAACAAATGCTAAAGGAACTTCTCTAGGCAAGAAACACAAGAGAAGGAAAACACCTACAACAACAAACCCAAAACATTTAAGAAAATGGGAATAGGAACATACATATCGACAATTACCTTAAATGTAAATGGATTAAATGCTCCCACCAAAAGACACAGACTGGCTGAATGGATTCAAAAACAAGACTCGTATATATGCTGTCTACAAGAGACCCACTTCAGACCTAGGGACACATACAGACTGAAAGTGAGCGGATGGAAAAAGATATTCCATGCAAATGGAAATCAAAAGAAAGCTGAAGTAGCAATTCTCATATCAGACAAAAGAGACTTTAAAATAAAAACTATTATAAGAGACAAAGAAGGACACTACATAATGATCAAGGGATTGATCCAAGAAGAAGATATAACAATTGGAAATATTTATGCACCCAACATAGGAGCACCTCAATATATAAGGCAAATGCTAACAGCCATAAAAGGGGAAATCAACAGTAACACACTCATAGTACAGGATTTTAACACCCCACTTTCACCAATGGACAGATCATCCAAAGGGAAAATAAATAAGGAAACACAAGCTTTTAATGATACATTAAACAAGATGGACTTAATTGATATTTCTAGGACATTCCAACCAAAAACAACAGAATACACTTTCTTCTCAAGTGCCCATGTAACATTCTCCAGGATAGATTATGTCTTGGGTCACAAATCAAGCCTTGGTAAATTTAAGAAAATTGAAATTGTATCAAGTATCTTTTCCGACCACAACACTATGAGACTAGATATCAATTACAGGAAAAAATCTGTAAAAAAGACAAACACATGGAGGCTACACAATACACTCCTAAATAACCAAGAGATCACTGAAGAAATCAAAGAGGAAACCAAAAAATACCTAGAAACATGACAACCCAAAACCTATGGGATGCAGCAAAAGCAGTTCTAAGAGGGAAGTTTATAGAAATACAATCCTACCTCAAGAAACAAGAAACATCTCAAATAAACAACCCAAACTTACACCTAAAGCACTTAGAGAAAGAAGAACAAAAAAACCCAAAGTTAGCTGAAGGAAAGAAATCATAAAGATCAGATCAGAAAAAAATGAAAAATAAATGAAGGAAATGATAGCAAACATCAATAACACTAAAATCTGGTTCTTTGATAAGGTAAACAAAATTGATAAACCATTAGCCAGACTCATCAAGGAAAAAGGGAGAAGACTCAAATCAATCGAATTACAAATGAAGAAGCAGAAGTAACCACTGAAACTGCAGAAATACAAAGGATCATGAGAGATTACTACAAGCAACTATATGGCAATAAAATGTACAACCTGGAAGAAATGGACAAATTCTTAGAAAAGCACAACCTTCCAAGACTAAACCAGGAAGAAATAGAAAATATGAACAGACCAATCACAAGCACTGAAATTGAAACTGTGATTTAAAATCTTCCAACAAACAAAAGCCCAAGACCAAATGGCTTCACAGGGGAATTCTATCAAACATTTAGAGAATAGCTAACACCTATCCCTCTCAAACTCTTCCAAAATATAGCAGAGGGAGGAACACCGCCAAACTCGTTCTATGAGGCCACCATCACCCTGATACCAAAACCAGACAAAGATGTCAAAAAGAAAGAAAACTACAGGCCAATATCACTGATGAACATAGATGCAAAAATCCTCAACAAAATATTAGCAAACAGGATCCAACAGCACATTAAAAGGATCATACACCATGATCAAGTGGGGTTTATCCCATGAATGCAAGGATTCTTCAATATATGCAAATCAATCAATGTGATAAACCATATTAACAAATAGAAGGATAAAAACCACATGATAACCTCAACAGATGCAGAGAAAGCTTTTGACAAAATTCAAGACCCATTTATGATAAAAAAAACCCTCCAGAAAGTAGGCATAGAGGGAACCTACCTCAACATAAAAAAGGCCATATATGACAAACCCACAGCCAACATCGTTCTCAATGGTGAAAAATTGAAACCACTAAGATCAGGAACAGGATGAGGTTGGCTACTCTCACCATTCTAATTCAACATAGTTTTCGAAGTTTTAGCCACAGCTATCAGAGAAGAAGAAGAAATAAAAGGAATCCAAATTGGAAAAGAAGTAAAACTGTCACTGTTTGCAGATGATATATACATAGAGAATATGTATATTCTCTATAGACAGAGAATCTTAAAGATGCAACCAGAAAACTACCAGAGCTAATCAAAGAATTTGGTAAAGTTGCAGGATACAAAATTAATGCACAGAAATCTCTTGCATTCCTATACACTAATGATGAAAATCTGAAAGAGAAATTAAGGAAACACTCCCATTTACCACTGCAACAAAAAGAATAAAATACCTAGGAATAAACCTACCTAAGGAGACAAAAGACCTGTATGCAGAAAAGTATAAGACACTGATGAAAGAAATTAAAGATGATACAAACAGATGGAGATATATACCATGTTGTTGGACTGGAAGTATCAACATTGTGAAAATGACTCTGCTACCCAAAGCAATCTACACATTCAATGCAATCCCTATCAAACTACCAATGGCATTTTTCACAGAACTACAACAAAAAATTTCACAATTTGTATGGAAACACAAAAGACCCCAAATAGCCAAAGCAATCTTGAGAAAGAAAAACGGAGCTGGAGAAATCAGACTCCCTGACTTCAGACTATACTACAAAGCTACAGGAATCAAGACAATATGGTACTGGCACAAAAACAGAAACATAGATCAATGGAACAGGATAGAAAGCCCACGCACATATGGTCACCTTATCTTTGATAAAGGAGGCAAGAATATACAATGGAGAAAAGACAGCCTCTTCAATAAATGGTGCTGGGAAAACTGGACAGCCTCATGTAAAAGAATGAAATTAGAACACTCCCTAACACCATACACAAAAATAAACTCAAAATGGATTAAAGACCTAAATGTAAGGCCAGACACTATAAATCTCTTAGAGGAAAACACAGGCAGAACACTCTATGACACAAATCACAGCAAGATCCTTTTTGACCCACCTCCTAGAGAAATGGAACTAAAAGCAACAATAAACAAATGGGATCTAATGAAACTTAAAAGCTTTTTCACAGCAAAGGAAACCATAAACAAGACAAAAAGACAACCCTCAGAATGGGAGAAAATATTTGCAAATGAAGCAACTGACAAAGGATTAATCTCCAAAATATACAAGCAGCTCATGCAGCTCAATATCAAAAAAACAAACAACCCAATCCAAAAATGGGCAGAAGACCTAAAGAGACATTTCTCCAAAGAAGATATACAGATTGCCAACAAACACATGAAAGGATGCTCAACATCACTAATCATTAGAGAAATGCAAATCAAAACTACAATGAGGTATCACCTCACACCAGTCAGAATGGCCATAATCAAAAAATCTACAAACCATAAATGCTGGAGAGGGTGTGGAGAAAAGGGAACCCTCTTGCACTGTTGGTGGGAATGTAAATTGATACAGCCACTATGGAGAACAGTATGGAGGTTCCTTAAAAAACTAGAAATAGAACTACCATATGACCCAGCAATCCCACTACTGGGCATATACCCTGAGAAAACCATAATTCAAAAAGAATCATGTGCCACAATGTTCATTGCAGCTCTATTTACAACAGCCAGGACACAGAAACAACCTAAGTGTCCATCGACAGATGAATGGATAAAGAAGATGTGGCAGATATATACAATGGAATATTACTCAGCCATAAAAAGAAACGAAATTGAGTTATTTGTAGTGAAGTGGATGGACCTAGAGACTGTCATACAGAGTGAAGTAAGTCAGAAAGAGAAAAACAAATACCGTATGCTAACACATAGATATGGAATCTAAGAAAAAAAAAAAAAGGTCATGAAGAACCTAGGGGCAAGACGGGAATAAAGTCGCAGACCTACTAGAGAATGGACTTCAGGATATGGGGAGGGGGAAGGGTAAGCTGGGACAAAGTGAGAGAGTGGCATGGACATACATACACTACCAAATGTAAAATAGATAGCTAGTGGGAAGCAGCCACATAGCACAGGGAGATCAGCTCAGTGCTTTGGGACCACCTAGAGGAGTGGGATAGGGAGGGTGGGAGGGAGGGAGACGCAAGAGGGAAGAGATATGGGGATATATGTATATGTATAACTGATTCACTTTGTTATAAAGCAGAAACTAACACACCATTGTAAAGCAATTATACTCCAATAAAGATGTTAAAAAAAAAAAGTGTGCTGACTCTTGGTTTATACTGTTAGAGAAGCAGTCACAGAGGTCTGGAAGAATCTCAGGGAAGATGGGTCAAGTCCAGCAGATACTCCTGCCTTGCCTGGTGACCCTGGACAAGTCACATATCCCGCTCTGTTTCCTCATCTGTGAAATGAGAATATTGGATCTGAAGATCTAAGTCCTTCATGCTACCCTTTGGTGCCTTCGTAACATGAATTCACTCGATTCTACTTTTATAGGCTGACAGTTTATTTTAAAAAGCAGTCTCCCTTCATCTTTTCCAATAATGTGTTTGATATGAATTGAGCTAGTATGGCAATTTTCATCTCTGTCCAAAAGCTTCAGAAATCACTGAGACCTCACATTTTTATCTGATTTTATCTCCCATTACTGTGCCTGAGTGGATTTTGTGTTGCAATATATATTACCTTATTTTGTTAGATGGCCAAGGTATTTCACAACGGCCCAAAGAGCAGTTTACTCTGTTCCATAGCAACAAGCCTTTTATACTCCAATAAATTGGAGTATATACTCCTATTATACTCCAATAAAGATGTTAAAAAAAAAAGAATAATGGGATAAATCAAGGTTGTGCCTCTTGATATAATGCACTGAGAAGAACACAGCATCATTCCTGCCAAAAAAATGCATAACATGAGGAAACATCAGATGAACCCAAATTGAGAGATACTCCTGAAAAAAAACTATTCTGTATTCTTGAAAATTATCCAGGACATGAAAGAGAAAGAAAGACTGAAGACCTGTTCCAGATGGAAGGCAACTAAAGAAACATGACAATTAAATGCAATTGTGACTCTAGAGAGGATCCTGAACCAGAAGGGGGAAAAAAGGTACCAAGGATATTATAGGACCAATGGGTGAAGTTTGAATGGATCTGTGGATTACGTGGTAGAATTATATCTATGTTAATTTCCTGATCTAGATTTTTGCATATGACTATGTAAGGCAGCATCCTTACGTTTAGGAAATACACACTGAAGTATTTAAACTGGAACAGGATATCTGTAACTTACTCAGAAAAAATATGTGTGTATGTACTGGCATATGTATACCTACATATATCTGGAGAGAGTAGGGAAGAACTGTGAATCAAATATGGTAAAATGTTAACACTGGGGAACATGGGTGAAGGCTATATGAGAGTTATTTATATTATTCTTGTAACTATTTAAATAATTTCTCAATGACTTAAAAAGTTTAAAATTTTTAACTATAAAACTTAAACAGTATATTTGTTTAGAAACACAAATACTTAAAGTATAAGGAAAAGTTCTGAACATGATAAACATAAAATTTAGGAGAATGAGTTTGCCAGAGTAGAAGGGAAGAAAATGGGATGGGGAGTTAAAATTTTTAACTACAAAACTTAAACAGTATATTTGTTTAGAAATGAAAATACTTAAAGTATAAGGAAAAGTTAAGGACGTGATAAACATAAAATTTAAGATAATGATTTCACCAGAGTAGAAGGGAAGAAAATGGGATATAGGAGGCGTCAAAGATAACAGAAGGGTTCACCATGTCTTCATTCATTACACCTTACAGAAACATTATAACTGTTTTTTTATATGAACAAATATATGAGCAAAAGAAATTCTCCGCTCACACTGAATGTAATTTTTTTTAAACAGCAAAATCCATGTCATATGAAATGCTCACATTGGTATGAGCATTAATGCTCTGTGGAACACCCAAATGACCAAGAAGTAAAACTACAGGAGGGTAGAGGCAATGAGAAAACAGAGTGACACGGGTGAAACATTGATAGTGTTCTGATGCTGATGCTAGTAATCTAAAATGATATTATATTTGTCCCTTCTTTTTAAAAAGGTCAGTAACGTGCTAAACAATCTTTACATGCACCTGATAGTTGTGAATGTTTTGGGGGTACAAACTGTTACTCTCTAATTTATTTGTCCCCTAAATTAAGAATTCCTTGATGCCTTAACCAATTTGTGGAATAAGGAATCTACTTAGATGGGAGTATAATCATAACTAAGCACTGAGCCAAATTCACCACAAATCTCAGAGCCAAGGTTAAATGACACATCTGAATCCTGAAGTCATTAAACAAGCTAATAATTTCAGCAGCTGCCTTACAAAAGACATCTTCAGAGACTAAATTCAGCAAGTGGACAACTGAGAATGACTTTAGGAAAAACATCTACTCTCTCTTTTGAAAACTGAAAGGGGATATCAACTGATGGTAAAGGTTATCTCATCAGACTGCATAGATATGGATAAGAAAATACAGGCATGTACTACCTACACTGGCTACACAAGCCTGCTCCTTTGATCATTATTTTCAAATATAAAATCTGCCTTAGAGACCTGTTATAAGTTGAATTGTCTCCCCAAAAGTCATATGTTGAAGTCCTAAATGCTCAGTACCTCAGAATATTTAGAGATGAGGTTTTTACAGAAGTAATCAAGTTAAAATGAAGTCATTAGGGTGCGCCCTAATTTAGCATGACCGGTGTCCATACAAAAAGGGGAAATGTCGACACAGAGACGTGAATAGAGAGAAGATGATGTGAAGAGACACCTGGAGAAAATGGCCATCAACAAGCCAAGGAAAAGAGACCTGGAAAAGATCCTTCCCTCACGGCTTTCAAAAAGAACCAGCCCTGCCAACACTATGATCTTGGACTTCTAGCCTCCATAACTGGAAGACAATAAATTTCTGTTGTTTAAGCCACCCAGCTTGTGGTGCTTTGTTATGGCGACCCTAGCAAACCAACACAAGACTCTATGGGAGAGGGGATTATAAGACTGGTCTAATAAATCAACAAAGGAAAAACATTACAGAAACTCTCTTTTTGTGTTTACTGTAGGCACTTCATCTGAGAAATCTGAGGTGGCAAAAAATACACTAGACTTAACTAAAGAATCAAGATTCTACCATTTACTAGCTCTGTGAACAAAGCAAATCCCTTAACCTTTCTGACTTATCATGTTTGAAAATATGGTAAGAATATCTGCCACATCTCCTTTCAATGCTATCAAGACAAAATATTTTTTAATGGAGATATGTAAAACACTCCATGAACTGTAAAAGTTCTCCATAAATGTAAGGTATTATGAGTAATGCTGATTTTTGACATGGTAACCGGAGGGGTTATTTCAGGAGGCAACTGCTGACACAGTGTGCTTTGATTTCAGAAAGGCACCTGATGGCACCAGAAAGTTAACTTTGTTGAACAAGCTCAAAATAGGCAGATTTGGAGAAATTCATATCTGGTTGTCTACTCCTACTCAAAGGGTTGATTAATAGGATGAGGGAAGCGTGGCTGGAGAGCTCTAGAGACATATCACCGAGCTCTGCCCCAGCCCTGTTCTTATCAATGGCTTAAATGTGAAAAGGATAACCATTTGGAAGGGACAGTTTGTTCCCTAGGTAGCACAATCAAGTTTTTAAAAGATAGCCACGGGCTAAGACTAATAAGACAAAGCTGAACAGGAATGCAAGTAAAATCCAACATTTATATTTAAGGAAAATCAAATGCACGAGGTAAAGATTATGAGACCTGATAAGAGCAAGAATGATGAGTTCAAAATTAGCAGTATGGAATAGTTGCCTATAGAAACGGATTCTAAGGTCAACTTTGTATAAACATAGGCAGTCCTTGCTTTGCATGGTTCTCATATACATAAATCTCAGGTACTGAGACAGTTAAATAAAACCAGCCCCCCAAAACATGGTTCAAATATCAGTTACCATGGTATATTAACTGTGAGTGACTGAATGAAGTACAAACTTGGCTCCTCACTCTCCATTCCACAAATCATTATATACATAACAGATGTGTATCATGATCAGTGGCCAATCACATCACTTCTTCCAAAGTCTGTGGTGATTGGTCACTGTGCATCACTGTGCATCAGTTCAATACACAGACAACAAAGCATGTAGTTGTGTTGCCTCCTTGTCTTCCAGCAATAAACTCACACAGCATTTTACAAAATGAATAATTGAAAGAGCAGACTGCTCAACAAAGATGAAAGTGCAGCAAAGAAATGAAAAATGATAGCACAAACAGTGAAACTTGAATCTAACATAAATGGAGTTA
The DNA here is from genome assembly GCF_965194825.1 of Balaenoptera physalus. NCBI lineage: Eukaryota > Metazoa > Chordata > Mammalia > Artiodactyla > Balaenopteridae > Balaenoptera > Balaenoptera physalus. Next base: position 47,486,987 of record NC_138886.1, read on the forward strand.
TGGAAAAAACAGCTTATCGTCGGGAATGTTGGCACTGCCCCCATTCAAGATACTCTAGATCTATGGCCCCAGGGACTTAGTGGAGGTGAACTTATTGACACAAATGAGGATTGTGATTGAAGATGTCTCAGAAGAAACAACAGCAGCAAAAAGCTTCATTCATTGAGATGTGTCTCAGAGATATTCACGACATTCAGAACTCAAAAGATAAAATATTGGAAGCTGATCCAAATTTATAAAGCAGGATGACAATTTGCAAGGCAAACAAAAGATGCTTACTCTGTATTATCAGTTTTATGATAAGAAGAAAAAGGCAAGCACTGTTCAAACTACTCTTGCTAAGATTTTTTAAAACAAAGAAATGAAACACTTTATGTTTCTAATGTTTTAAATTACAGTATACTAAATGAACACTAGTTTCACTGTTTATTTCATTTCCCCATGCATTTAGATCTGAAAGTTTTTAATGTTTTAACAGTTTTAAAAGGTCTCAGAGTAATCGTAATTTTTCCCATTGATTCTTAAAATTACTTGCATGATTTCAGCTTTCAGGGCCCTTTTTCTCCTGCATTATTATGCAAAGTGAAGACTACCTTGTGGTGTTCTTTTACACTTAGCTTGGGGTACAGGACTAATTGATCTTCAGTTGTGGAGGGATGAACTGAATTGAAATGTTTTTATAGGAAAGTGACCAGAATGTGGAAAGACCCTGAAATCAAAACATGAGAGTAAATTCTGAATGAAACTGACAGTATTTTGTCTGAAGAAGAGAGAAGTCAAGAAGATTACCATCATTGCAAATAATGGAAAAGTCATGACATAAAAGTGCCATTCTAGAGCAGCAAAACTAGCTTCAATAATGAAATAGCAATAGTGTTTTCAAGTTCATGAATAGAAGAAGCATCTAACAATTAAAACTGGATATAAATGGAACTCACTGACTCACAACGTAGTGAACTCCTCATAGTTGGAAGTGTTAAGCAGAGGCTGAGTGACCATCTGTCAGGGATGTTGTAGCAGAATTTAGTTCCTACACAGGATGAGAGTGGAGGCTCCATCCACAGCTCAGATTCTAAACATCCATGTGGTAGCTTTAAAATATGTCCACAAATTCTTCGACACTCCTCTCTTCAAAAGGTGCCTTGAGGTGTACCAAACTTCATAATGTGCTTGGAATAAAGCACTCATGATGCTATGTGACTTCTCGGGCTAGCTTATGAAAAGGACAGCTTCCATCTGGCTCTTTCACTCTTGAATTATTATTATGGCAGGAAGCCTCCAGTTTTGCCATGAGGATACTTAAGAAGCCCTGGGAGAAGCTCTCATGGGGGGAAACCAAGGATTGCTGTCCGCAACTGTAAGCACCAGCTTACTGTCATGTGAATGAACTTGAACCTTGGAAGTGGATCCCTCAGCCCCAGTCAAGCCTTCAGATGACTTCAGCCCTGGCCAACACCTTGACTGAGACCTCATGAGACATCCTGAGCTAAACAGCTCCTGAATCCCTGACCCAAAGAATCTGTAAGGATAATAAATTGTTGTTTTAAGCCCCTAAGTTTTGGGGTAATTTGTTATGCAGCCACAGCTAACAAATACAATCCATTTTGATGTGAACACTGAGGGTACACTGTAATCTTAAGAAGCCTGCTCACAGAGCTTTTTTTTCTTTCTTTTTTCCTGCCAGTCTCCTCTTAATACACTCAAACCACAATTTCTAAAAACTAGTTCTCATCATTGAAGGATAAATGATTACCAATAGTATTCTGTTGTAAAAAGCAGAAAGTAGAGAAGGAATCTAAAATTAATTCCTCCCACTCTGGCTGATTATCAACCCACATTCAAATCTGCTGCAAAAGATTAACACAGACCTCACAAAGAGGTCTTAATGTGCTCTTCAGCAGGAGAGAATTCCTTCAGCAAGTTCATCTCTGTGTCACAAATGGTCAGTGAAACAAGGCTGAGCCCTTCCATGCTTCATATAATGAAGGAACCATTTCCTTCAGTGTGGCACCATCTGCTCACCCAAACTTAAAGGTCCAGCTCAGACTTCTATATGGACTCCAGATTCCTATATCTGACATTGTCCTTGATATCTCATTAGTATTTCTCACAAAGCACTTCAAAGTCAACATGTGCAAACAAATTACATGATCTTATTCCTGAACTGAGTCCCTTTCCAGAGTTTCTGCTCTAGAAAATGAGACCACATCTTTTCAGGGCACAATCCAGAAACCTTTGTCACATCTCTCTTACCCCCTGCTTAAAACCTCAATGGCTTCCCACTGTGTTTAGGGCCAAGAAAAACATTCGTAACATGGTCTGTAGGGTCCTGGGTGGTTTGGCATCTACCTGCCTCCCAGCCTAATCCCACCTCAGCCAAATCCCACTCTTTGTTCCTCCCTCCCCCTCTCTCTCTGCTCCACCACACTGGTCCCATTGAAGACTCTGTAAGCAGCCTGCTCTCCCCACCATCGGGCCTTTTTTTCCCCCCCTCTGCATGGAACACCTTTCTTTCCTCCTGCCCAATTAATCCCAACTGATTTTTCCTATTTCAGTTTAGCTGTCCTTCCTTAGCAAGCCTTTCCTGATGAACTCAAATCCCTCATAACACGCCTCATTCATATCCCACCCCCGATTAACAATTCTCTAAGCACCAGGCACCTATTCTTTATGAAAATACAACATCGTGGTTATTCAATACACAAATCTAGAACCAGGATGCCTGACTTCAGTCCTTTCCGGTTTTATGAATTTGGGCAAGTTACTTAAGCTCTCTGTGCCTGTGTTCTCACCTGTAATGTGGGAATAATAGTTATGAACATGTTGTGAAGATTAAATGAAACATAGGTAAAATGCTTAGATGGGTGACAGACACATCACAGACATTACGTAAGTCTGAACTACTGTTTTACGACAGCTGCAATTTCACACATATTCATAATTATTGTTTTATTCATATCTGTCTTTACCATTAGATGACAAATTCCACAAAGGTGGAGATGTCTATTTTTACTTATTATCATACCTCCACTTCTTGGCATGAGGGGAACACATGAGAGATGCCTACTAAACATCTGATGAATAAATAAATGAATGTGATGTAGGGCTGGCCTCTGAAGAACCCTGAAGTGTCACACAAAGGACTTTAGAATTTTTTCTCTAGAAGTTTTTAAACAAGGGTCGCAGATGAAAATTTACGGAGCAATGATCGTAAGGTAATTTAGGAGGAGAGTCTAGAGATAGGAAGAACCCTTAGCCAACCATTTGAATGGTTCATCTGGGTAGAGGCAATGGCCAGTGGAGAGAGGAGCAGAGAGGGAAGAAGTATCATGGGAGCAGAATGTTAAGGAAGGACCCACACAACTTGGTACTGCAGTGGATCCAGAAGAAACAGTGAGGATATATAGAAATACTAAGTCTCTGAATGAGAGAATGAGGATGAAATGAGAGAACTATGACAACCAAAGGAGATGTGAGTTGGAGGTGTAGAGGGGAGATGACGCAGGGGAGCAGGGCTTGCAGACAGAGCTGTCCAACAGCAGGTGTGGGCAGAGGACGGAAACTCACAGGTCTGGAGATGGATATCGCATCCATCTGTGCAAAGGTGAATGTGAACCCCGCGCAAGAGGCTGACATTTCTGGGGAAGAGAAGATGGAGTGAGAAGCGCTGACAGGGGAAGCCTGGGGTTTTGTGGCTGATTTTTAAAGGCTAGAAGGGTGAGAGGAGCCAGGAAAGGAACTGGAAAAGGTAAAGTCAGGGAGACAGGCCTGGGGAGTAATGAATGGAATGAATGGAAGCGCACTCCTACCTATTTAAGAATTCAGCTGAAGGGTCAACCACTTCCTCAGGTGCCCTTTTTGACCTGACCCCTCAAGCTAAAGAAACTGCTCTTTGGCAATGTCTGCATGCACCTGCCATCAGCAATGTGGTAGGCTGAATAATGGCCACCAAAAATATCCAGTTCCTAATCCCTGGAACCGGCGAATGTTACCTTATATGGCATTTTGCAGATGTGGCTAAATTAAGTATCTTGATATGGAGAGATTATTCTGGATTACCGGGGTGGGCTCTAAATGCAATCACAAGTGTCCTTAGTGGAGAGAGGGAGAGGGAGATTTGACACAGAAGCAGAAGGCAATGTGACCGCTGGGGCGAGATGCTGTTTTTGAAGATGGAGGGAAGGCGCAGGAATCAAGGATGCAAGAAATGTAGCTCTAGAAACTGGAAAATGCAAGGAAATAGATTCTCCCTTAGAACTTGCAGAGGGAGCAGGGCCCTACTGACACCTTGATTTTGGCCCAGGCGAACGGATTTCAGACTTTGGACCTCCAGAAATGTAAGAGAATCAATGTGTGTTCTTGTAAGCCACCAAGTCTGCGGTAACACCATAGGAAGCTAATATTGATACAAGCACTAAACTCAATACAGTATAATCTAGAGTTCATCTATTTGTCTCCCCACTAAAGTATAACCTCCTCAGAAGACAGTGATGCCCTTGGTCCTTGGTATTTCTGGCACCAAAGTGCTAGACACACAAAGGAACTCAAATATAGAAAGGCTGAAAGAAAAGAATCAGAACAAGAAGAAAAAAGAGGGAGGGAGTTTCAAAATAGAGAGAGTGGCCGATAAAGGCTTATCCTTAAACATGAAACTGACAATATGAATGTAGAGAAACTGGGCAGGGCTGAGCTTCGTGCCAACCCCCATGTCCCCCAGGAGCCAGCAATCCCAAAACAGCCTGGGACAGGCCACATCCAGGCTGGGCATCAGAGATAGATGGGCGATCCTAAGGTGAACCCTAGCCCAGCCTTAACTCTAACCCTCACCCTAACCCAGTACAGGGGGGCTAAGGGCATCCATCCCTCTGAAAAAGCCATAGGTAGCATCATCTGAGGGCTGAGAGTGCAGGTTCAGGAACCATGAAGACCTGGGTTTGCATCTAAGCTCTGCTTCTTACTATCTGAAAATCCTTGGACAAGTTACTTAAATTTCCTAAGGCTCAATTTCTCACCTTTAAAATAAAACTAATAATTCTTCAGATTAAAAGAGGTAATGAATGAGAAATGCCAGGGATAGAGTAAGAATTCAAGAAACGTTACTTTCTAGTTTTGTTATTTCTATTTTTCTATCAAATCCAGACAGAGGAGAACAGGGTAAGGCCCACTCCCATGAAAATTGAGGGCTGGGAACGAAGCAAGGGACAGGTCGTGGTCAGAGCTGCGAAGATTCCACGTGAGGCCACGCTGGTGGCTGGAGTGGAAGGAGGATGGAGGTCCCTGGAGATGAAAGAATATGAGATCACATTGTCCACATGGTGAAGGGGAAAGTGGTGTTAATTATTGAAAAAAGAATACCCTTGCTTCTAAACTCCTCTCTATCTAGACTCTCCTCCCTGCAGCCACCAGAGTTCTCTTTCAACAACAGAGCACTGGTAACATGTCACTCCCCTATTTTAAAATGTTTCTCATCATTTTCAGAGTACAGCAGAAACTCCTTAGCAGAAAGCAAATGAGAAGGTTGGCAAAGAAGTAGGGATCAGGAGTCAGATTATCTGAGTTCACGTCCCAGCACCACGCTGTTTGTAATAGCAAAACAGATGAAATAATTTACATACTCATCAATAGGGAATGGTGAAATAAATTCTGGCCCATCACTGAAATGGAAAACTGTGGAAAAGTGAGAAAATGAGGCAAATCTTTATGTACTGGTATGCAAGGATGTCAAAGAGTCATCCCTCAGTATCCACGGGGTATTGGTTCCAGGACTCGTGAGGGTACCAAACTCCAGGGATGCTCAAGTCCCAGAGTTGACCCTTTGTACCCCCAGATGCAGAACCTGAACATATGGAGGGCTGACGGTATGTAGCAAAGCATTAAACATTTAGTGGACCACCATTTGTGGGGAAAAAATGAATATATAAAAATATATAAGTATTTGAATACGTAAAGTATATATATTAGCTTCTATATGTTGTACATTATCTCTAGAAAAATATATAAGAAACTGGTAATAGTGGTTGTCTTTTGGGAGGGGCCTGTCATGTCCAGGAGACAGGAACAGAAACAGGACCTGCTAGCCACTACATATACCCTTTTGTAAACTTGGAATTTCCTATCATGTGCATGGATTTTTTTTTTTTTTGGTGTATTTTTTAAAATCCCAGTTCCAGCATTTATCAGCTGTGTAACATTGGCAAATCATTACTTAATCTCACTAGGCCTCTGTCTCCTCACTCATAAAATGAGAATAAAAATACTACCTTCCTCATAAAGTTGTTGTTGGCATTAAGTGAAATGGCACAAGTAAAATGCTCAAAAGAATGCCTGGCAGAGAGTAAGTATTCAGTAACACCAGCAATTTCTGCTTCCATAAATAAGGGGGTGAGATACTCTAAAGGTACAAATAACTCTATGCTGCATAAGACTTTTTAGGTAATGCTTGCAGGACACAAGGGAAGTATCAAGGTTTAAAAAAAAAAAAAGAGAGAGAGACTAAAAAGAGGCTCTAGGGTGAAAGAGGACCAATGAGCAGTAAGCTCAGACAAAATGCCGGGTGACCCCAACGGTCCCCAGCTCCCAACAGAAGAAAATAAAAGTCCTTTCTGGAGGACCGTACCCCCAAACCCACTTCACAGATAAGAAAGAAAGACACACAAAGGACCCAGACTAGCCCATGATCACATAATCCTATGAGCAGTAGAATCCCTTCTCTAGTTAAGGTATCCCAACTTATGGCCTAATACATTTTTTCACAATATTTAATCTATAAAATTTTCTTTAAATACAGTTCCACAAAAATCCAGTTATTAAGTTCTAAGAAATCTGTTCTCAATGAAAACAGCAATGAGCTTTATGTTTCTTTCAGTCTTTATGTGTATTCCTTCCTTCTTGCTGTATCCTTTAATATAGTACTAGGAGAGTCATTTTTGCCAACCAGTATTCTATCTTTAAAATTAATATGTGCAAGTGCCCCCTCACCCAAGCTACTGCAATTGGCTCACATCAAGAGCTCAGGGATAGGCTTCCCTGGTGGCGCAGTGGTTAAGAATCTGCCTGCCAATGCAGGGGACATGGGTTCGAGCCCTGGTCTGGGAAGATCCCACATGCCACGGAGCAACTAAGCCCGTGAGCCACAACTACTGAGCCTGCGCGTCTGGAGCTTGTGCTCCGCAACAAAAGAGGCCGCGATAGTGAGAGGCCCGCGCACCACGATGAAGAGTGGCCCCCGCTTGCCACAACTGGAGAAAGCCCTCGCACAGAAACGAAGACCCAACACAGCCAAAAATAAATTAAAAAAAAAAAAAAAAGAGCTCAGGGATAATTATGTGTTTTCATGAGCACAGCATTCATTAGTCAAAACTGTGGGTCTAATCCAACTTTCCTGTTGTATTTTTATGGCAACCAGAGAATGCTATTTCATGTCATATTCCCTAATTTTAAAGGGGGAAAAACACTTTATGCTTCATTCTGTTTGTTTAATTTACAGTTCATCTCTCTTCATCCCATTTGGTCATTGGGACACAGCTGTATGAATTAGCAAGAGCACCTCCTACTGGAGGTTCAGGGGACTTTTACCTGCTCTCAGAGCTGGAAGATACATTTTTTAAATTACTATTTTTTTCTATCATATGTGGTGAAATTGAAAACCTCTTTGTTTCTATCACATTAATTACAAAGACCTTTCCAGTGCCCCTGGAAAACCAAATGTTTCACAATTTTCAATTCCAGTGTGAGCTCAGTAGCCAGGTTTGTTTTTTGGGTGTTTATTTGTTTGTTTTAATCAGATTCACTACATATAGGGAGTTGGATGAAAGTAGAAAAGCAAAATTTTGGTTCCGTTTGTTTCTGCCAAACAGAACTCCCAAGACTTTGTACCTGCGACTGGGAGTAGCTCTTTAAATAAGTTACACCAGGACAATTAGTCCAAGGTTTGATTTACAAAGCCTACTTAAAAGTCGGTATGAACATGTATGGAAATCATGGTGGCCATCTAGAGAATATGCATACAGAGCAGCCAAGGTTTGTCAAATTGTGGCTCTATGTCCAAAAGAGTAGATTTAAAAAATAAAATCTGAGTCCAATCAGAAATATTCCATGTGATTGATACTCGCTCTTGTTTGTCTCTCTTTTCTTTGTGGTGGCTCTGGATAGACCTGATGTTAGGTTTCAAACAGCCAACATATTGTGAGTTTCATTGAACTGCCTGCTTATTAGCTCAACAAACTCAACTCTTGAAGCTAATAAAGAAATTCAGAACAAGCCCCGCTACTGGCTTTGCAAATCCCTCTCCTGTATGAGGATGCCAGAGCCAAGCACTGACACTAGTTTACTTTTCCCCACTCCCAAAGCCAGTGCCTACGCCCCTGGTTCCAAAGCTCTGACATGCAACGACGTAACAGCGTCCCTGAAAACCTGAGTAAGAATTAGCAAATTAGTGATCTTGGAAAGGACACATAATCGCTTTAGAAAGTTTACTGACAAACTGCCAAAATGCCTTATGAGTTTTCTCTGGTAAGACAAAAAGCCAAAAGCAAACAAAAATTTTATAACAGAGACTGGTGACTATATCCTAAGGTTTTCATATATCCCCAAATATTTGGTTACCAGTACAGCATTTAATTTCTCCCAAATCAGAGCTGCTAAAAGTACAGATTTTAGAACCAGACCATGTAGATTTAAACCCTGACTCCATCAGTTTCCAGCTATGTGACCCTGAACAAGGCACTCAAACTGTTGCTGACTCAGTTTCCTCATCTGCAAAATGGAGATATAATGGTACTTAATTCACAGAGTTGTTGTAATGATTAAATGAGTTAATACATGTAAAAGACTCAGACTAGTGCCTGGCACACAATAAATGCTATACAATCTTTTACCTTTTTTAGAAATTAATCATTTGCTTACTTGTTCATTCGTCAAATACTTGCTGAGCACATTCTATCTACCAGATGATGTGCCCAGCCTGGTGAATGTGATATGAGTAAGACATAAATCCTTGCCCTCAAGGAATTAATAATCTACAGCAGCAGCAATGCTAGTAAAAGGAAACTGCTTTGACAGCAGTACATCTTCACTTGCTCATTTTTTTAATAATGGAAGTATAGATGACTTGCAATATTATATTAGTTTGCAGTGTACAAGTAGTGATTCGATATTTTTATAGATTATGCACCACACAAAGTTACTGTAACATATTGACTATAACATATTGATCATATCCCTGTGACTTATTTATGTTATAACTGGTAGTTTATACCTCTTAATCCCCTTCACCTATTTCACCCCCCCTCCCCACTCCCCTTTTTCTGGCAACTACTAGCTTGTTCTCATGTCTGTGAGTCTGTTTCTGTTTTGTTATATTTCTTTGTTTTGCTTTTTTAGATTTCACATATAAATGAAAACATACAGTATTTGTCTTTCTCTGTTTGACTTATTTCACTAGGCGTAATACCCTCCAGGTCCATCCAAGTTGTCACAAGTGGCAAGATTTTACTCTTTCTATAGCTAAGTAATTGTCCACTGTATATATTTTTACCACATCTTTATCCATCCATCTGTTGATGGGCACTTAGGTTGCTTCCATATCTTGGCTATGGTAAATAATACTGCTACAAACACTGGGGTCATCAATTTTTCAAGAACATAGTAACATTTAATAAATATGCTAAGTGTGGGTTGCTTTTCACCTTCTTCATGAGAGTTACTGCATATACAAAAAGGACCAGAAATGATACTGAGGTGCTGACGCTGGAGGACAAGATGGGCTCAATGGCTGGTTAAGTGATACTGACCAGTACACCACCATGCAGCTTTAGGGATTCAGACATACACCTCCACTAAATTACAAATACCTTCCAAGTTCATCTGAGAAAGTCACACCTGTGCTCACCAAGGGCCTGTTACAGGGTGTATGGCAAACAAATCATTAGGTACAGAGGCTTGGAGGAAAAATGCCAACATTTGGCTGGAAGTTGTATAAAATATACTCCTTGGCCTACCTTTTGTCATGTTCAGTAACGCATTTTACCTGGTGATGATTCAAGGCAACACATATTGTTTAAATGTACATCATATGCCCATCAAACTGTTAAGGATTCAGATAAATGTATAAGAAATAATCCTTGCCTTTTGAAAGTTTATTTTCCGGCAGAGGAAATAAAATTTATGTGCAGATAGGAAACTGAGAACAATGTACAGTGGCATGTTTCTAAGAGCCAAACTGGCATTATGAACTGAGCTGTGAAAACTCAGAGAAAGGAGAAATCAGTGAGGACAACAAAAACCAGGTTGTTTTTTGGAGGAGGTGATGGATAAGTTATAAGTAGGGAAGAGTGAGGGGTTAGGGCATTCAGGGTAAGACACAACGACGGGGAAGCCCAAAGACATGAAAAAAATGTAAACTGATGTGTATTTATATCGTCATAATCGTCACATCATTCCTTTTCCACATATTTTCCTCTTAACTGTCTTCTCACTCTATGTACCCAATGATTTGGCATTTTTGAAGAATCCAATCCTGTCTAGATTACACAGTTTTCCTTATTCTAATTTCAATTGTCATAAATCTAGCATAAATCTTGTTTTTCTCCTTCCTACTTGATTGTCTGGACAGAGAAAGAAAGAAAGAATGATTGTTCAGGCCTCCATTCATACACATAAGGGTTGCAGTTTTCCCTCCTAATGTGAGTCATTTATATGTGGTTTTTTTCAACCAGATTAAATCTTTCTTGCACAGTCATCCACCCGGGAGAGAGGGAGTGAGGTGAGGATTTCCTTAATTCCCTTAGAGAAGGCAGGAGTCCAAAAATGCTTCCCCAGGATCAAAGCGCATTTAAAATACAGGAAACATCTGTTTCTATTGTCCTACCTGCTTTTGTTTGTTTTAATTTCAAAACAATCTTAAATGTACAGAAAAATGATGCCTTCCCTGTTTGGTCTTAATAAAATGAAAATAGCTTCACTAGTAGCATCCCACACTTTAAAACAAAAATACTGACTGAATATCAAGACTTCCAGTGACTCTGAGGTGCTAAATTACATTTCTGAGATAAGATAGTAAAATGATTATTAAGAAGGCTGTAACTAATTCTAGACTCTGGCACATATACGTTTGCCAATGCTTTAGCGTCCACTCAAATATTTGTAAATGGGCAATACTAGCATGCTTATGTAACTTTTACAAGCACAAACATTTGTAGAAAAGCCCTCAAATAACTTAACTGGGGGAATAAAACATACGTAACTTATTTGTATTTTATTACTATTGGAGGCACTTTATGATAAATAAAAATATTACGCACTTATCTCAGAAGGGTTGCCTATGATCACTATCTGTATTTCCTTATCTTTCACCCATTTCAAACCCAAACCAAGATGACTATCACCCTCTCTCTCCACCAAAATAAGTCTTCGTAAGTTCAACAATAATCTCATGTTGCTAAATCCATTGGAAATTTTTCCAGTATTATTCCTCCTCTACTTCTCAGTAACATGTGACATTTGCTCTACTCCCTCCATCTTGAAGTATCCCCATCTTTTGCCTTCTATGACATTACCTTCTTGTGCTCAATCCTTACTCCACTATCTCCTACTCAGATATCTCAAGTGCACCTCAACTCAGCATGACCAAAACAGACCCCAGGGTCTGACCTCTTTCTCTGTTCCCTAACTCAATGATGTCCACCACATCCATCCAGTTGTATAAGCCTGAAATCTAGGGGAAGCTTGTCCCCACCCCATATCCAACCTGTCACCCAATCCCATTGAGTTTTTTGCATCCTTATTGTCTCACAGATGGACCTACTTCTCTCCAACTCTACCACCACCTACCTCTCTTTCGTGGTTCACTGCAATTCCTTCCAACACATCTCCTACAGCAACCACTCTTGCTCTGCTCTAGTCTGTTCTCCACCCTACAATTCATATATATATATATATATATATGTAGGTTTGTTTGTTTTCATTTATATATATCTTCTTTATCCATTTATCTGTTGACGGACACTTAGGTTGCTTCTATATCTTGGCTATTATAAATAATGGTGCCATGAACATTGGGGTGCATGCCTTTTTTCGAATTACTGTTTTCCTTTTCTTCAGATATATACCTAAGGGTGGAATTGCTGGTAGTTCTAGTTTTAGTTTTTTGAGGAACCTCCATACTGTTTTCCATAGTGGCTGCACCAATTTACATTCCCACCAACAGTGTACTAGGTTTCCCTTTTCTCCACATCCTTGCCAACATTTGTTATTTGTGGGTTTTTTATGATAGCCATTCTGACAGGTGTGACTGTTTACATATTTTTAAAATGCAAATCTGATCTATCTTCTTCATTCTAACAGTCTTCATTGCCTTCCCATTGCCCTTGGAATAAAGGGAAAGGCCTACAAAGACACTGCCCTGGCTTCATCTATTTCCACCCCCATCCTCCATCACAGGTTCCTAATTCCTCCACCCCACTGGGTCTTTGCATGGCCTTTCCCCTCCTTTCCTTTGCCTAGTTAACTTCCATTTAGACTTCAGACTCAACCAAATGTCACTTCTTTAGGGATGCATCTTGAAACACCTCCTCAAAATAAGCCAGGTCCTCTGGCTTCATACCTCCATAGCACTCTGCATTTTTCCTTTGTAGAGATCATGTACTTATTCATGCTCATTTGATTATTGACTCTGAGTCCAAATAAGGCAGTATCTGCATTCCTTTTGCTCACCATTTTATCCTGAACCCCTTTAAGTCTTTGCTCTTCATCAGCCATTAACAGTTGTTATGAGCTCCAAGGGCACTAACTCCACAGGCTAGTGAGTCCACATGCTGGAGCTGGAGGTTCATGTCCCAGGGAGCTGGAACGGCTTCTCCCTGTGTTTTTGCACTTCAAAAAATAGTTAGGGCTTACATAAGACCACCCTCCACATGGCAGGAGGGAAACAACTTCCAAGTTAAATAGCACAAAGAAAAAAATCTGTCCCACTCTTGGAAGGCATTAACAATGTTACTTCTTCTGTTGCACCTTCACAGATATTGGCTACAACCAGCTGAGCATGTTGATTAACTATTTCCTGCCTACACAGCCAGGACTATCTGAGGGTCAAAAGGAATAGTGTACTCTCAGTATAGCAGCCCATTCTGTTCATTCTTTTACTCAGAAGCATTTATTGAATGCTGATTTTGTGCTAAAGCACCAAGTACTGTGAGGGGCAGGAGATGGATAATAAGAGCTATTGTTTTCGGAGGGTCTACCATGTTCCAGGACTGTAAATTGTAAGTGGCAATTTACAAGCAACATTTCAAGTAAATTACCATTTTATGAAGAAGTGAACACTTAAACCATAATATAAAACCAAAGGGAGAAAGCAGGCCTGTATAATCTGCATTATTCCAGATCCTTAACACAGTCCAAGTTAAAGGCATTTGAAAACTTTATGAAGTCTCAGAGTTCCAATTAGAATCTACTATTCCAGGGTTCTTAATTACTCACTAGGACATGAAACTAATTACAGCTCCCAGTGGCCAAGTACATTGTATCAAACATCCAGATTAGAAAAACCCAGAGTTCTTATTCAAACAATTATTTGGAAGATATTTTTCGTTGGCTGTACATTTTGGTGATCCTAAAGTGAACTTTTCCAACCTGGTTATCCTGCAGTAAAAAAAAGAAATCCAAGAATCGTTTATCTAACAAATATTCATCTGAGTGCCTACCTACCATGTGCTAGGAGCCGTGAATACAAAAGTGATCAAGTCATGGCCCCTGCCTTCAAGGTTGGGTTATAGGAGAGACTCACAAAATAAAGAGCCACAAAGAGGTGCCAAGCAGGAACTGAGGCACAAAGGAGCCAGGTTCAGCTCCGCCTGCAAACGGAAGGCAGGGAGCAATGTCGGCCATGACCTCCTTGAGGAAGTAACGTTTAAACTAGTTTCTAAGGTACATTCAACCAGCAGAAGGAAGGTGAAGGAGGAGCATAAACAAAGACACAAGGGCATAAACAATATGAAAGGTGGGGCCATCAGTTAGCAAGGCTAGGCCAGGAATTATCCCACAGTTAAGCAATGTGGAACCATAAAACGACTTTAAACAATAAATTGGTTTTAAAAACTTGCACATGAATGTTCACAGTAGCACTGTTGACAATAGGCAAAAGGTGGAAACAATTCAAATGTCCATCAACTGATGAATGAATAAACACAATGTTGTATATCTATACCATGGACTATTAATCAGCCATAAAAAGGAGAGGAGTTCTGACACATGCCACAACATGAGTGAACCTTGAAAACATTAAGTGAAAAAAGCCAGACACAAAGGTTACACATTGTATGTATCCATCTATATAAAATATCCAGAATAGGCAAATTTATAGAAACAGAAAGCAAATTAGTGGTTGCTCAGGGGAAGGAGGGGAGGAATAGGGAGGGACTGCTTCATGGTTACTGGGTTTCCCTTTGGGGGTGATGAACATATTCTGGAACTAGATAGTGCTGATGGTTGTACAACATTGTGAATGTGATAAATGACACTGAATTGTACACTTTAAAATGGTGAATTTTATGGAAAATTATAAAACAAAAACTAATAATGCAGAAAGTTATAAAGTGGAACATGAAAATTCTTCTCCACATCCCCAACTCTCCAATCCTACTCTACAAAACTAAATGTTATTTAAGTTTTTAATTTTAATATTGCCTCCCAGAAATGTGTTTTATATGTGTGTATATAAGTGTGTGGGTGAATGGAGAGTGTTGTATGGTCATACGATACAGTTTTTTGTCCATTTAAACTACTGGGAAATCTTTGGGTTCTTAAAATTCCTATATCAGTATATGTAAGTCTAGAAGGACTCACTTTAAATTAGAATTACCTTATAATTGTTTAGCCTTCAAAGTTTTTTTAACTCACGAATCAATAGCTGGTTGATAAATTGAGATCAACACAGCTGGGTTTTCAGGTGGAGGTTACTGAGGAAAGTTCATTCTGTCAAAATAATTTTTTAAAACCCAGTAACAGGCTGAGAAGAGAAAAAGCATTGTGACTATAGAAGCAGGTCTAATGGTGATGCCAACCTGAGCAGAACCATGATGAGAAGAGAAGGCATGAAGGGTATTTATTATGAAACGGTTTCAGGTAACAGTGCATGAATAACTAATTCATGAAAAACAAATCACCATTTCACAAGCAAAGGCACCAACTTCAACAGTCAAAAGATTTTGAAAAACAGATCTCAATTAGAAGTTAAATTTAATGTTAATGTTAATCAACTCTACTCCAATATAAGAGGAAAAAAATCTACCTCATATGATTGTAGAGTATTAATGTGATAAAAGATAAAATATCTAACACAGCATGTAGTCTATTGTTTGATGCTTAAAATATATCAAATACTTTAAAAAAGAAAAAAAATAAAGTTAATGTAATTTATTCTTTAGAGTCAATAAGTTAGTGTAATAACGTCAATGAAACAATGCTTTCATAAAGGAAAAGGGTAAGGCTTTTTAGAAGGTAGGAAATAATGTCAAAGTAAGATTTTGGGGGAGATGATCAACATTTATTGCTCAATCTTTTTCTTTTTTTTTCTGTCCACGCCTTGTGGCTGTGGGATCTTAGACCCCCAACCAGGGATTAAACCTGGGCCCTCGGCAGTGAGAGTGCAGAGTGCTAACCACCGGACAGCCAGTAAATTCCCTATTGCTCAGTCTTAAAAAACGTATCAGAAGAGATGAATCTGTCTTCACCTTTAATCTTACGGATTAAATTGGTATTAACAATTTAAGTACAGAACGCTATTATAACTTTGCCATTTGACTATCTGAAAACAAAGAGCTACACAGTGGCTTTAGGAGAGAGAAGTCATCCAATGTAGAGTAATCAGATGTTTATTTCAGAGTTAGGATTTACACTCTGAGTCTCAGTTTCCTTGTCAATAAAATAAGGAAAAGTTTTGTCACCCAGGGGATCAGGTCAAGGGTCCTTAATCTGTACCTAAACTGTCTCTGTAAAGCACAAGTGCACCTGTCTCAGGCAAGGAGACAAAGAAGTGCCCTACTTCTGGTAAACTCTCTACTCCAGGCAAACTTGCAGAAAACCAAAAACTGACTGTATCTTCTAGTTGTTTTTACATAATTAGAACAAGAGGGCTTAACCACAAGAAACTGGCATAAGCTAGCCGAATTAAAAATTGGGACAAAGGTCTCGCTACAGCTCATTACCGTCTCATTGTAATAAGATCTCTTCCCACCTGCGCCATACTGGTTAAACCCACTTCTGACCCAGACACTGAAGGACCATACAAGGGCTGAAAATAGGCGTGGGCTGCATTCTGGAAAATCACCACCCCTTTCCACGAGTCAGGATAATAAAAGATGCCCGTGCCCCATAGCCTCCTTCACCTTTTTCTATAGGAAGTTCACCTTGCCTGTAATGGGGAGAAGGTGATTTTAGAGCATGAGCTCCTCCGTCTCCATTCTTTGGCCAATGAATAAAGTTTCTGTTTGCTACTAAAGAAGTAATTTCACCTTATTGATATGAACAATAACCAGGTAGGGAAAGAACCTAATCAGGAATCGGTAATAGTTTCACCTCATAAAGTAGTCAGGAGAATTATGCTTTGCAAAGCACTGAGTACAGAACCTAGCACATAACAAGTGTCTAATAAATGTTCAATATTATTGTAGTTGTTAATGTGAGCAATAGCACCATCAATGTACCTCCTGTCTACGAGTTTATAACCCAGTGTCATGGGCTAGAAACCCAATGCAATGTAAGAAGATGACTTACACACAAAATTCATTTCCTTTTTATTCATGTTATAGTATTTTAATGTACATCTGCTTAACATAACAAATGTGCTACTTATATTTTTATTGATCAAACTTTTAAAATCATAATTTAAATATACCATGGAACTCATTTTTAAAACTTACTGTTGTAGTTGAGTGACCAACTGAGAATTTATCTTGTATTTTGTTTTCTTAGTGCCTTGGATGCACCGGGAAAGAATAACACATTGTTCTCCTCCCTAGAGTGGGAGCTAAATATTAAGACCAGTGTGACCACAGCAGTCTGTATGAGTTGTTCTAGAACAAACAGAGCACAGGGGTGTGGAGTTGCCACTGAGCTGACCTAGAGGAAAGCCCTTTCCAGCCTGGACAGAACAGCATAGTAATGGCAGACAGATGGCTGGGATTAGCACCCAAGTGTAGCATCGTGTGGTCACAAAGGGCAGCCACGGCCACCATGGAAATGGATTTCTCACCAATGTCAATGGGTTTGAAATTATTGAATAGTCTCTTGTGAGGCTCCTCAACATCCACAGAGCTGGATTAGCAGTAAAGGTAGGTGGTTCTGAATTTTACTGGCAACAAGAAACAAACTGCACTCCAGGCTTATGCCAATAACTACTAGGCTCCTCCCTCTTGGTGTTCATCATGACCCCATCAAAAGGACCACTCTTAGCAGTACCTGGAAGACATGGAGTCCTGCCACCCCTCTGACATCCTGAAGTCCATCTCTAGGATATTTCAGATCAGCCAAGACCTGGGTACCTGGACCACCTCCCACTGTCCCCTCCCCACAGCTTCAGCACTACAGAATAGTTTTATGGACCCCCTTCTTCCTGTCACATCTTCGGCTCAAGAGAGGCAATCCTATGAAATGCTACCTTGCACTGGAAAGTTGTTAAGCATAATTGTAAGAGACAGTGTCCATCTAGGAGAAATTCCCATCTGAACTCAGCATCAAGAACAGGGGTGTTCCTCTTGAGCAACTGCTTTTAGTACAGATATTGCCAGCTAGGTAACACGTGTCCTTTTAATGGCTGGCACCTAGGAAAGTTAGAGGCCAATAAGACTGTAGGTCATTTCAAGATGCATTTTAAATCTAATTCCTAGCTTTGTTTTATGTCAACAACTGACTCTTCTCCCTTAAATGTATAAAAGCATCACCACTTGTCTGTGCCCTCTAGAGCTGCCTTAAATCCTTTCTACAAAAAGGGGGTTATAAACACATGACCGATTGGATTCTCTTCTTGCAGGTAAGGGAAGTCCACCTGGCCTTTATCCCTAAATAGTCAGATCAATGCCCATTAAGTGAAAGGGCATGCCATAGGCCTGCAGGAGATCCTGCCCACAACCTCTGCACCTGTCAGAAGCTCCCAGTCAGCCATGTGTCAGATACACCAACACCTATGCTGCCTCACAGCCACAGCACTGAACCAACCAGACTGCCAAGAAATTCCAGGAATTAACAGACAACTTTACACAGCCAGAAGGGCGGCAAACTCCAGTCATGCCCAGCAGTGTTGCCTCAAGGCCTCGAAGAATAAGTCAAATAGTGCTTTAAAAAAAAAAAAAAACAAAACTCTCTGGAATTAGAAATGTCTTTTTTTTTAATCATCACACACAAATGTCTTTGTACGACACATCACTTTCAAAACACTTTTCTGATCACCTACTTTGTGTTAAAACAATAAAACAGGGCTTCCCTGGTGGCGCGGTGGTTGAGAGTCTGCCTGCCAATGCAGGGGACGCAGGTTCGAGCCCTGGTCTGGGAAGATCCCACATACCGAGGAGCAACTAGGCCCGTGAGCCACAATTACTGAGCCTGCGCGTCTGGAGCCTGTGCTCCGCAACAAGAGAGGCCGCGACAGTGAGAGGCCCGCGCACCACGATGAAGAGTGGCTCCCGCACCGCGATGAAGAGTGGCCCCCGCTTGCCACAACTAGAGAAAGTCCTCGCACAGAAACGAAGACCCAACACAGCCAAATAAATAAATAAATAAATAAATAAATAATAATTAAAGGTGCTAATAATTAAAAAAAAAAAACAATAAGACAATGTTGAGGAGCCTTAAAGACAATAGAGTGTCAGCCCTCCTCATGACAGGAGGCAGCCAGAATTCCTGGAAAGAGCACGAACCTTGGAAATTAGACAGACTTGGGTGTGATTCTTGGTTTTGCCACTTACTCACCGTGACTGCAGTCAAGTCAACTAACTAGCTGACCCTCCATTTCCTCATTTGTAGAGTAGGGATCATGAAGAAGAAGAAGAAGAAGGAGGAGGAGGGGGAGGGGGAGGGGGGAGGGGGAGGGGGAGGAGGAGGAGGAGGAAGAAGAAGAAGAAGAAGAAGAGAAGAAGATGATGATGATGTCTCATCTCAGAACTGTTGACGTATAAAGAATCTGGCAGAGTGTCTGACACAAATTATGACTTAATAAACGTTACCTTCTCTCCAGTTCACCTCCCATTTGTCAAAGAACTTTAAATCAGTTCAATGAGTGAGAACATTCTATAAAGCTAAGTATAATCAAATGCAAAAGTGAGGACTTCCCTGGTGGCGCATTTGGTTAAGAATCTGCCTGCCAGTGCAGGGGACATGGGTTCGAGCCCTGGTCCGGGAAGATCCCACGTGCCACGGAGCAACTAGGCCCGTGAGCCAAAACTACTGAGCCTGTGCTCTAGAGCCTGCGAGTCACAACTACTGACCCCGTGTGCCACAACTACTGAGGCCCACGTGCCTAGAGCCTGTGCTCCACAACAAGAAAAGCTACCACAATGAGAAACCCGTGCACCACAACGAAGAGCAACCCCTGCTCATGGCAACTAGAGAAAGCCAGCCGGCGCTCAGCAACAAAGTCCCAATGCAGCCCAAAATAAATAAATTAATTTAAAAAAAAAAAAAGGCAAAAGTGAAATAATCACTTTAGCGAGAGAAAAATAATAACAATGGCCAGTATTTATTGAGCAATTACTATATGCCGAGTGCTTTACATACACTATCTCATCTGCCTTACCTCTTCTTCAGGGTGCTGTTGTCCACATTTTATAAGTGAGGGTACCAAGGCTCAAATATGTTAGGAAATGTTTCCAAGTAAGTGGCAGAGCTGGGGTTTGAATCCACATAATCTGACTCCAGAAGCCATGCTCTTAACCACCAGGAAAACACTGGTTTGAATATATATGCAAATTTTATGGAAAAACAAAAGGTAATTTATTTCAACTGGGGGATGGTCGCCAGAGAAGCTTTTGGGAAGAAGGGGACATCAGAACTGGGCCTTGGAGGAAAAGCAAGATTTCATTTTGACAGAGGTGGAATGGAAAAGGGATTATATAAAGGAGGACTATTGCAGGCTGAGGGATTGGCACCAACAAGGTGGAGGTGTAAAAAGATGTGATGTGCTGGGAAACAGTGAGAAATTGGCATGGATAGATATCCCTCAGCTTGTGGATACCTCATGGTAATCCTACTCCTAGGATTAGGGCCAAAGTCATGTCTAAAATATCTTCCTGGGGCATTTGGATCTTAGAGGCAATAGAGAGCCATAGGTAGTTGCAAAAGAGAAGATACATGACACTACCCATGCTCCAGGAAAGTAACTGTCAGTAATGTGGAAGAGATATTAGAATGGGGGAAGAGAAAACGGTTAGGAGGTTCCTGTAATACTTCAGGCAAGAGACAATGGAAGGCTGGACAGGGCCAATGACAATGGAAAGGGGTGTGCACAAAGATACCCCAGGGGATAACTGGGGGGACCTGAATACTGATATGGGTGCCTGGAAAGACACTGACATTTTTGGCAAATAAGGAGAAGATAGAAACGGTAAAAGGAGAAGGCAGCTAGCAGTCCTTTGAAAAATAATATGATTCTTTGAAAAAGTGGTATAATTGTTAGAGGTGCTTTGAGCTGCAATTGACAGAAGGGTAGACAATAAAGACATTTCATTATCTCGCAAAAGAAGTCAAGGTAGTAGGCAGCTCCAGGGACCGTTAACTACTCAATGATATTATTCACGTATGTATTCAATGATGTTCAAAGAGGGACTAGGTTGGTGCCTCTGAAAACCTCTTAATTTTTTCCTCATAGTCTCAAACAGTGGTGGCAGCAGCTCCACTCCTTGCATGAAAGTATCCAAAAAACGAAGGACTTCTCTTCCCACATCTGTGTCTATTTATTAGGGAAAAAAATATTTCCCAGAAGCCTCTGAGATGACTTCCTGAATGCTGGAATGGCATCACTGGCCACCCTTAGCTACCTGGAAACTGGAAAAATAAGTATCCAGCAAACAGGATTATGATTACTATGACTGGCTTACACCATGATCTATCCATGAGCCAAGTATATTGCAGGCTATCAAACTCAGAAAGTGTTAATAAGAAAGAAGTGGTTATGGCTAGTGAGTGGGTAACCAACAGGGTCTGCCATGAGCATTTTGAACAAAGCAATCTGCCTTCCAGAAAATGGGAATTTACAGGATGATAATGTGATCCTTGGGCGTGACCACGTTTCTGATGAAAGTGAAGCCCTGATTCAGCAGCCTCAGAAGGGATAGCTTATCCCAAATTCCCTCTTCAAAATGATAAGATATTCTGAGGTCTTGAGCTTATAGGAAGATGGGTCTTCACCTGCCCAAGCAGAAGGAAAAGATGACACACAACCACTAAGATTTGTGATTCAGACTATGAGAACTCCTGGTAGAGCAAGGTGATGATGCAGTCACAGGTGAAACACAACTCTTGCTCCTCCTAGCAGTTTTAGAAATTACAGAACATTGACTCATTTCCCTTAACCAGGGCTATTTAACCCTCTTCTGCATGTTCAAGTCCTGTGTGTTCTTTAATGTCCAGTTCAATTTTGGCTTCCTTCATCAAGTTCTTCCTATCACCAACCAATTTGTATCCCACCATACTATTTAATACATTCACAAACATCTTTCTAATCCTATCATCAAATCCAATTAATTTGACCTAAATAGTTACCAATTCTGTCCACCCCTTTCCATCTCCATTGCTGATAATAACTGCTGATGTTTACTGGGCATGTGCTATGCTGCAAGGCATTATTCTATGCACTTTACAATTATTAATTCATTTAGTCTTTTCAATAGCTCAGTGAGGTAGATTATAGTAATCATTTTATACATGAGGAAACTTGGAAATAGAATTGTTAAGTAACTTATTCAAATTCACATAGGTAATAAGTGATAGAAGTACTCTTGAGAGTTCATTTCTTAATTGATACATTACACTGCCTCTCTCTTCTAAGCCACATCCCATTTCACCTAAACTACTGCAACAGGATCCTATCTGATCTCCTTGCCTGCACTTAACTCCTCTCCAATGCATTCTTTATCCTGAAGCTAAAATGATCTTTAAAATAAAAATGCAAAATTTGGTCATGGCACAATCCCTCCCCCAACTCCCTATGCCCTGCCTACCTCTCCAGACTTACATTGTGTTATCCTCTCCTAGAACTTTGGATCCTGACCACCTTGATGTTTTCATTCCTTCCTACCCCAGGGCCTTTGCACAGGCTATTCCCTCTACCTAGAAGGCTCTTCCCTACCTCCCAGATTAGTTCAAGTTCTGACAGGTCATAGCAGATTCTGTTAATCACGAGATGATCAACCTCACAAGGGCAGGGCAGTTTGCATATTTCATTCATCAGTGTATCTCCAGCAATGAGCCCAGTCTTTGGTTCAGGAATCAATCCACTTTTATTACAGGTACAATTCTAAGCTCCCTTGCTAAAAGTGCAAGTTCACTGAGGTCAGGGACTGTGCCTCAGGGAGGTAGGCTACTCTAGTAAAGGGAATATGAGCTTCCATGACCTGGCTATTGTAAATAGAGCTGCAATGAACATTGGGGTGCATGTGTCTTTTTGAATTATGGTTTTCTCAGGGTATATGCTCAGTAGTGGGGATTGCTGGGTCATATGGTAATTCTATTTTTAGCTTTTTAAGGAACCTCCATACTCTTCTCCATAGTAGTTGTATCAATTTACATTCCCACCAACAGTGCAAGAGGGTTCCCTTTTCTCCACACCCTCTCCAGCGTTTATTGTTTGTAGATTTTTTGATGATGGCCATTCTGAAAAAGGAACAAAATTGGGTCATTTGTAGAGATGTGGATGGACCTAGAGTCTGTCATACAGAGTGAAGTAAGTCAGAAAGGGAAAAACAAATATCTTACATTAACGCATATATGTGGACTCTAGAAAAATGGTACAGATGAACCAATTTGCAGGGCAGGAACAGAGATGCAGACGTAGAAAACGGATGTGTGGACACTGGTGGGGAAGGGGGTGGGATGAATTGGGAGGTTAGGATTGACATATATATACTGCCATGTGTACAGTAGATAGCTAGTGGGAACCTGCTGTATAGCACAGGGAGCTCAGCTCCATCCTCTGCGGTGGCCACAGCAGAATATGACACAGCATTGTAAAGCAACTACACCCCAATTAAAAAAAGAGAGAGAGAGAGAGAATATGGGCTTTGGCCATGTTAATTCAAAATCCGTCTCTGGATGCATGATTTTTCAAGTCTCAACTTTCCCAACATTAAGAGGAAGTAATCACACTGAAGACTAAAAGAGACACTGAAAATGCTGTGCTAGCGAACTGGCAGCAACTGCTGTTTAGATCTTTCTTCCTAGATGCATCTTTGTGTCCCAGAGGGTCAATGGCATGAGCAGTGAGGCTGCACACCAGAGGTCCAGTGACCTCCCCCACCTCCCACATATTTCATCCCAGGCCATGGCTTCCTTCTCTACCTGTTGGCCTGCATGGGTGCCACCATGTGGAAATATGCAAAAATGCTACAGTGAGCAAGACGTTAAGGATTTGCTAGGCACAGAGGGAAGGAAGGGGACAAAATGAACATGGTATGTGTTGCGTATCCACTAAGTGACAGGAATTTTCATACATTATCTCATTTAATACTTAGCAAAAGTATCTGATTCTACAAGTGAGGAAATTGAGGCTCAGAGAGGTTAAGGTCTCACCCATGGACTTTGAACATGTAGGTGGTGGAGACCTGACTTGAACTCAGGTCTCCATAGGACTTGCTCCTGCTACCCCAGAGCACTACTTCCAAAACGATTCTCTTCCTTGCTGTTGCTTTCAGCTAAGTGTGCTTAAAAGACCCAAGACATCTTTACCTATCTTTAAAGTCAACCTGACCCTGCTGGAAGAATCAGATAATTTAGTAATATTTGAGCACACAGTGTCTCACAATTAATTACCTATCTGCAAATGAATTACACATGCTGGAGTTTTTCTTTCAAAAAGCTACATGCCACTTGAGGAGAAAAACTAACTCTGAATTCAAAATGCCCAATACTAAAATATTGACTAGAGAATTTTTTTAAAAATTAACCTAATTTTGAATGAGTTTTAATTAATGAACTAAAAGCAGTTAATCATTACCATTCTCTGGGCCTAAATGAAATGAAAGATTAGGTCTAGAAGGGAGAGGGAGGACAGAGGAAATCATGTCCCGTCTCTCTGAGATGCTACCCCAGCCCAGGGCTGGAAACGGAGAACTGAGCACCCAAGACCCCACATAACTGGCTGCATCACACAACCTATATACTGAGGTTACCCAAAATGTAATCCATCCACTACCTGTGTCCGAATCTCCTGGGACCTTTGTTGGAATGCCACTTCCTAGGACCTACTCCAGGCCTACAGATTCAGATTCTCTGAAGATGACACCCAGGAACTGGCATTTTAACAAACACCCCAGATGTTTCTGATTCATCCCAAGGTTTGAGAACAGCTTTGGGAGCGCAGTAAAAGTATAAAGATCAGCTGCATATTTATTTACTTCATGGGAATATAATTTTCTGTAAGAACCTTGAAAAGTTTTAAATGAATAATATGTTTATCCCAGCAACTCTAAAGGTGAGGCAGTCCCATTTTCAAAATGAAAGAAATCAAGTCTTAAAATATATATGACATGTCCACCCTTTACACACAGTCAGGAATTAACTGCCTTGCACTTAGCAGGAGAGCGATAAAACAGTTGCCATTTCACTGATTAGGACATTGTATACTGTAAATCTAATCCAGTTGATTAACTCACCTTTGTATCCGATTCCTAGTTAATTTTATCCTGTGGGGGAATGGCATTTTTCTAAATTTATAACTTCAATATGCTCCTTAGTTATAAATAGACTCCCTGACTCAACTACTAATTTCATGTTCAGGACACTCTTTTATTCTTCTTCTGTACAACCCCCAGAAAAGGTAAAGTTTTAGATAAATTACTTCCTTTTCTTCCTCCTCTCCACTGGTTAAAGGCAGTCCCCTAGTCAATTCTCTCACCTGCTATTCTACCAATTCAAATCTTGGAAATGAAAATTTAAATTTTAAAAAGAAACCTAATTGTTGAAAAATTCCTTGTGATTAAGCAAATACCTCTAATCTTTCCCTGGTTTAGCAGTCTCTCTTCCTTTGCTTCTTGGGACTTGTCCCAAGCCTAAGGCGTCCCTGAAACTTGAGCGTCAAGTACCCAAGGCAACAATTCATCAGTCTCAGGGTTTATTGGAGTCTCCCCATTTGGGAGAGCTCTGAGAGTTTCATCACCTTGGAAACACAACAGCAGGCTCCCTGAATATACACAGGGAGTATAGATTTTTAAGCACCAAAACAGGGTTTAGTTATCCCCAAATGTAAGAGTCACGATTCAAAACTGTCACTGACTTGGAAGCATCTTTAGTCAGGAATAGTATCTTCAAGCTGACAAGTTCCAAATATGTGTACTTATGCTAACCAAACCGGTAGTTGGGGAAAAGCTCAAAAATAACCCATCTCTATCTTTAATTTTTCTCCTAAAAATGGAATGGCTTCCACTGAAACCGGCCAGGCCACTGCCAATACAGTTACCACTGTTGTGTACGGAACAGTCAAGTTACCTATGTCGTTTGCAGAAATCCTGATTTTGGAAACATAAGTGTGAAAGATACTTTCATAGAAGACATTTTGAACCTTAAAATGGAACTGCTTGCTTTGATGCAAATGGCTGGGGGGGGGGGGGTTGGGTGGGTAATCTATCTCAGACTATCTTTTCTAGTATTACAAGTTATCTAGTCTGAATCATTCATATATTGTTTGCTGAATGATCAGGTGAATGAAATCAGTTCTTTACTTATTCCAATGCACTGAAAGGGCTCAACAACACTGATCAAATGACCCTTCTGTTATTTCTTTCACAATAAATTCAATCAAATTTACGGAGCGCCTAGGCGGTGCCAGGCACTGTGTCAGGCGCCTGAGATACAAAAATGAATGAAGCGCGCTGCTAGTTTATTAATGATCTCTTAAGATTTGGCAGGGCATAGCCTCGCTCCCTGCCACCACAGCCTGCATGGCTGTCGAACCAATCGTGGGTGTGCGTACTCCACGGCTCCCAGCACCTGGGAACACTTTACTCCCAGTCCAGCCCACGAACCCAGTGCCAGGGCTCTCCCGGTGTTCTCCCAAAGCCAAAACGCTCAAGTTCAACTCCGGCGCCGTGGCGCCCGCTCCACACGGAGCTAACTCCGGGCTCCGCGGCTCACGCGGCGAGCTTCCTTCCACCTGTCCGCCCGCCCGTCAGGGTGCGCCAGACCCCGCACCCGCTTACTTTGCCGCTGTCGCTCACACCAAGGAGGTGATCCCGCAGCACCTCCATGGGGCAGGTCCAGGTGGAGTGGACGAACGTCCCTCGGAAGATGTGCGCCAGGGGCGGCATCCGGGCGGCACACATGACAGCGGTGGAGCGCAGCGCGGAGTCCGCGGCCCAAGGAGGGCGCACCGGGCGGAGGCGCGGCGAGGACTCCCTGCGGCTGCGGGCAGCTGCCAAGCCGGCACCAGCGCCGGCCTCGTCCTGCCCCCGCTTCCCCGCGCGATCGCCTGCCCCCTGCAGACCGCGCCCAGGGGCTGGCTCCCTGCCTCCTCGATGCCAATAGGATTTTTTCTCCCGTGAGTTGGCTCCAGTCTCTCCTCCCCTGCTTTAGTTTTTGATACGTTAACTCTTTGAGTTTCCAAAATCACCGTTCACGCTGCGGTTCTTTTAACCCTTGGTTGTTGTCACCCACCCAGGGGGCGGGAGATGAAGGAAGGAGCTGGAGGATTCAGGATTCCATCCCTGTACCTTTAACTGGTCATTAAATTTCCTTTTGCCGCGGGCCCCAACTTCCTCCACCTTCCTTTAGTTGGCACGCCCAGAGTTGCATCTATCTGCTTTCTCTGCCCTTTAAACTCTTAGGACTATTTGTGGCCAAACCCTGGACCTTTTCAACCTGTAGTACCACAAGGTCTGAACGGGCACAAGTTCAGTGCCAGGGTGACAGGTCTGTTAGGGCTGCCTACTTTACCAACCAGTTTCATTTTCTGTGGGCTGCAGAATTTGTCCTAACCTGATGTTCTGAAAGCATGTCTTACAGAATTATGGGGGCCCCACCGGTGGAGACTAATCTTGACCCCAAAGTTCCTCTCTTCACCTGAGGACAATGTTTTGGCCCTTGTGTCCACCCACAAACAACTCCAATTCCAGTTTTTCTCATACCTAAAATAAATGAATCTCTTTGATTTACTTCCAGTTGTACAGGGGGAGAAAATTAAGTACTCAAGCCAAGTAGCCAGAAATGCAGTGTGGCATGGCTTGGTGGAAAGAGTCCTGGATTAGGAATCAAGAGACTATGGTCAGTGCAGGTGGGACTCGGCATCCTTATCCTTGTTTGTGAAAATGGAACTTGGACTGCGTGGTTGCTAAGATTGATTCTAGGTCAGCATTCCTTCCCTACAGTATGTGCACAAAGTACTTTACTAAGTTCCTCCAGGAAGAAGAACTGGTTTCCACTCAGGGCCTTTGCACATGCTGCTCCTTCTGCCCCTAATGCCTCCTGTGGATACTCACATGACTGGCTCTTCTCATCACTGGTTTGCCTCAAGTGTCAGCTCTTCGGAGTAACCTCCCTCCAACACCAAGCTAATAGCACGTCCCCATCCCTGGCAGTTTCTATCGCATTAAACTATTTTGTTTCTTTTATTGCATTTATCATATCCATTCTCATTTATTTTATGCTCTTTCATTTATTTCTGCTTACCTTCCCCCAGTACACACACACACAGAGTAATAGAAGCACCACAAGAACAGCAGTCTTATACCTAGAACAGTGCCTGGTGTTTCGTACATATTGAATGAATGAATGAATGAATGAATGAATGGTTTTTCTGGGAGCAGAGCAGTAACCTGAGATAAATATCTATTTTGGCTCCTACATAAAGGATAAGGGTTTCACATTGCCGTGCATGAGCAAGCTTTCTCTGAATTGCTGCTTTTATGACACAGGGGTAGCTTATATAAATGATTCATTCCCTTCTCAGTTCCTTCACCTCCCCCTTACCAAGGTGTAGGGTGACCAACTCATGGGGACTTTTCTTGCTGTAACACTGAAAGTCTCACAATGCAGGAAACTCCTCAGTCCCAGGCACACCAAGCTGGTTGATCACCTGCCAAGAACTCAGATTAGGAAGCCCTGAGATCAGGAAGCTGAGAGCTTTGCACTTGCCTCAGGGAGACATCAGCCCTTTCTCCCTGTCGCTTACTTCTGATTATGCAGACCACACTCCCTGCTTGCAGTCGCAAGAGACAGAACACTGAAAACATCCTCTTGATCTAGGCTTGTGTACACACAAACCTCAGAAAGAAAAGTGAAGAAAATGTCTGGCTGTTATTGTAAAAGAGGAATCAATTAAATATTTCTAAAAGATGTATTGGTTTCCTAACATAAACACAGCTAATATATTTTTTAATGAAAGCCTCCTAAATGTCCAACAATTGAGTCTAGTTTAGTGAATTAGAATCTATTTACTTAGTAGAATATTATGCAGTTATTGAAAACAATACGGGATATATGTAATCTTGTAGGAATTACGTATAATAAAATGTCAAGTTTTTTTGTTTTTTCTTAATGGCATTTATGCTATGGTTAAAATCAGGAAAAGCCTAGGGCATAACGGCTAGAATTAAAAAAGTGTACCAAACAATGGCAGTCATTCTGTTGAGGTAGTGGAATTGCTGGGGAATTGTGTTTTGATGTTTATTGACTTTGTTTCATGTGGCCTTATGGAATGACTAATCATTGTGTAGCTTTGAATAAAGCTGATCTTCTTAAACAGAAGATATGGCCATGGGCCTCCAGGTGACATGGCATTAGCACTTCTCAGGTGAGTGTTAGCTCTTCCAAGCAGGGCACAATTTCACTTCCATTCCCAGCCAAGGTGTAGGCACCTCGCTCAGGATCCAGTACCCTCAGCTCAGCCACACATCAAGAAATCTTGGCTTCCCAACTATCCTCACCTGGGTGGAGACTCCTTTAAATTCCTAGTCCTGCAATTTTGACTCCCATCCTGTTATCTCTAGGGAAACGTTCTGGAGGCTACTGAGGTTTGGAGGAAGAAAGGAGTGCAGAGCTTTTATATTTACCTTTGAAACACAGCTCAAGCACACCGCAAGCCAGCCTCTGGTTTAGTATAATTATTCTGACCAGGGCAAAGTATGTGACAAGTGGTGCTTATTGTGCCTCCGAAGTCTCAAGGAAATACCTGTTCGTATTCATCAGCTCTTTCTGTAGCCCATTTTAAATTCATGCAATATTAGAACTGAAAGAGCCTTAGAGATTATTATTCAATGTGCATTTCACTGCTATTTTCTAGGATCACTGTTCCCTGCCAATAATGGCTCCTTTCAACCCTCACCAACTCAATTTCTCTAAAGGAAATCCAACGGTGGTATGCACTTTCAGTGCCCTACCCCTACGTATCACTTCCTACCGAAGAAAAGAGACTCTCCTTGCCATGGACGCTTCCTGAAGCCCTGGCTGCTTCTTCAGGCTCTTCTTCCAGTATCCCACATACCATGCATCTGCTTTGCTCATGATCTCTCTGCCTGCAGCGCCCTTATACCACTTTATACTGCGCCTGCCTCATTTTACTGCCCACTCTCCCCTGGCTAAATCCCTCATCTTAATTGCGCACTCCCACCCACCTCCAGGAAATCTTTACACCTCCTCTCTCTCTCAGGTGTTAAGTGCTCCTCCTCTGAGTTTGTGGGGTTGCTGTAAGTATTCCTTATCAGTCTGTCTCCCTGAGAAGATTGCTGTTTCCTTAAGGACCATGTTTTCTTCCTTCCCTTTTTTCTCTGTACCCCCTTAACACAGTGTCTGACCAGTAGGAGCTGCTCAATAAACATATAAATGCTGGATTTCAAGAGATGACTCTATTGTCTATATTTCAGTGATAAAAAAGAAGAGAACAGCGGGTGTGTGCTAATGGTGAGCAATTCACTGGGACCAGAATTTAAGGAAGAGTTTTATTTCATTTATTTAGTTTTCTAACATTTCATTGTGAAAATTTTCAAACATACAGAAAAGTTGAAAAGCTTCATTTCTTAAGATCACATTTTTCCCTTCTTCAGATGGAGCCAAGTGATCTCAAACTCAACAACAACTGGATGGGACCAGTAGAAACTGAACCTCTAATTGTGTGAAGCAAGGAACAGGACCATAGCATGACCAGTTTTGACACTTTGATCACCTTATCAGTGTAACTATACCTGCAGCTGGTCAATCTCTCCTGCTAGATAGAGCTTGACTGTTTAAAAAACTTTCTCTTTTACTATCTCATTTTGAACCTCACAACAACCCTATAAAGTAGGAAGAGGATGTATTTTAACCATTTCAGAGATGGGGAAACTGAGGTTCAGGGCAGTTGGCTTGCCTATCCAATTAGTATAGGATAGACCTGGGTTTTAACTCCAGTTATTCTCACTCATTGTCTCATCACAGTAGACTGTGAAGAATTTCCATTCAATTTTGCCATGACTCATTTGGTCACCACATTGTGGGTTGTCATCTACAACTTTCACATTGTACATGATTTTTCAACAGCTGCCAGTGACATACAGATCTACCCTGAAGAAAAACCAAAGTAAGACTAATGCACCTTGAGGAGAAGAACAATCCAATCAACATAAGTCAGTCAAATGATCCAGTGAGAATAACTCACACTTTCAAGAGGCACGGAGAGTGAAGGTCAGGCGGGTTAAATGAGAAGCCACTTTCCTCTCCTATCTGGGAGAGAAGTTGTCATTGCATAGTGAAATAAAGGCCTGCCTATTTTATTTATTCTTTTCGTGTAGCTAAATCTATCAGTTTCCATGGTGCCCCACGTTCACCATGGAAACTCTGACAAGCTCGTTATGCTTTAGGGAAAGAAACACACACACCAAAAATCTGAGATGGGATAAATGGATTTCTTTTAAAACTGTGTGCTCCTGAGTAGGAAGCCTTGATAGATAGCAAATCATAATGATCTTGATTTTTTCCACTTCTGAAGTGGGAACACAGGGTTGCATACCCATCACAGGAGCACCCTTGGCTCCCCAAAATCATCTGTGTAGCAGTAGTTATGTCTGTGACTATCTCACTTCTGCATTTACTGGCGGCAGAGAAATGGCTCAAACCTCACTGAGCCGATTTTTATGAGAATATGGTACTAGTCCCTGTACATTTTCTTCTGTTTGTTCATTCAGCCAATATTTACTGGAAATCTATATTACGATAGGCACTCTGCCAGGCTCTGTGGATGTAACAGTGTAGGAAACAGATATTATCTTGTCCATATGCAATTTATACTAATCTTCTTTCTCTCCATCACCTCTAGGAGTAGGATTAGTTTTTATAACATTTCCCTAGCATGACTGGCAAATAGCACATTATCATATATACTACATATCAAATTGTAAATTATATGAATATAATAAAATGCACTTAAGACTAAGGCTGAAGTGACACATGTTGATAACAATGCAGAGGTTATGTGATTTCTCTAACGTTATTTGTTTTAAAGAAGTCTGTATTTTTAAGTAGCTACTTGATTGCTTTTGTAAAACTGATATGTGTTCATTTTTCAAGATTTGATTATTTTAAAAAATACTCACATCTCACTACCCAGATATATCACCACCATTAGCACCCTTGAGATCTTCTTAGAAAAGTTCAAGTATAGAAAAGACAAAAGATAATAGCCAGCCTAGAAGTTTGTAGAAAGGAAAACTAAGCTAGAGAGAAGCTACCTCTACTTTGTAGAACAGCAATTAAATTTGGAGAAATTTGGAAGAAGGCATATATTTCACTTGAATTTTAACGAAGAAAGGAAAACTTCCAAACGAGAGGATTGTGTTTCAACATGAATTAGGTTTTATGCCAAGCTGGTGCAGGAAGATATTTTTCCTGGCTGGAAAGCTTTCAGAACCATGTAAGTAGCTGCCTCCACCTACTCATACTGCTGATTCTTAGAATCACATAGCACCTTAGCAGAGATTACCTTATGCCACTTTCCATGTCATGACAGCAAGCTCAAAGCAAATACTATTGACCTGATGTTACTTTGCCTACATTTCTGCCCTAACATAGATATTTTCCTATGTTTAATATCAAAGGATAAGCACCAGATAGAATCAATATCTATAGACTCCTGTTCCAGCTTAGCCACTAGCCAGTGGTGCCCTGGGAAAGTCATTCCACCTCTTTGGCTTGATTTCTCCATCTATAAGATGGAAGGTCACATACTATCACTGGCTCCATACTTCTTTACTCTCAAGGACTGCTAAGATCTTAAGTTTTAAAGCATTTTATCCATCAAGAAGATAAGATAGATGCTTGATATAAATTTTTGTTGAATAAATTATTTCCCTATTTTTCATTAAAGATCAAATTAACTACCAATCAAATTTTGCTGATCAACATGAACTGTCTAGTATCAGTATGTTGAGTTAACATAATTCAAAACAAAAGCACATCTAACATTTCATGTAGCCCATGCAATCTATCTCAAGTTGCACAAATTCTGTTAGGCTTTGTGAAATGTTAGAAATAGCTTAAGGAATATGTTTTTTAATTTATTGAATAATCCTCCTTAGTATCCTGGGACTCTAGGTTGATAAAAACCAAACTAGGGTGGGGAATCATTG
The DNA here is from genome assembly GCF_965194825.1 of Balaenoptera physalus. Lineage (NCBI taxonomy): Eukaryota > Metazoa > Chordata > Mammalia > Artiodactyla > Balaenopteridae > Balaenoptera > Balaenoptera physalus. The sequence continues at coordinate 47,519,776 of NC_138886.1, forward strand.
ACCTGACTGCACACATTTTGGGGAATTAGTTGTTAATTTTCTGCCTTGAACTAAAAGAGTATATTTTACACATATCCATCATGCCACATCAATGACTGAGACCTAGAGGATTAAGTGAATACTACTTAGGTGTTAATTCTTAAGACCACAGAGAAAGGTTGGTTTTCCTCAAGGATATCAATGCACAACTCAAGTGACTTGAGCAATCATGGTTCCGAAGTTGGGAAAATGCTGGCGCCAGCTAATGACATGATAGTCAATATACTATAACAGCTATTGCATGCCTATAGAGTCCATGCTTCTAGAAGCCATGTCAAGGTTGGACTCTATCCCAGCAGAAAGCCAAATATTACCATCCTTAGAAAAGCTACACAATTAGAGCCCCTTTGGATATGGAAATTAAAGGCTAACTGAAACTCAAATTAAACGATAAAATAATGATTTTTTAAAGGAAAAAAAGAGTTCTGAGGAATTCTTAGAGTATTATTTGAATGTATAAAATTAAATTTATTTGGGAAACTATAAATGTCAAAAATTCCTCTCTGCATATTTCTAAAGGGATCATTTTTAATATTACGTATAAATGAAGGAACCTACCATTTACAGAAGACTCCTCCCTATGAAATGCAAAACCATTGATTATATTTATAACAAAAATCTAGCCCTAATCGGAGAATAAAAATATCTAAGAAAAGCAGTTTTTCTAATTGCTTTTATAAGTTTGGTTTGTTTTTCAGAATTCTTTGTGCAATGGAATATAATAGGGACTCAGTAAATATTAGATGAATTAATGTTACATTATATATCCTAAACCCCCGATTCAGACACCCTCATCTCCCCCCCGCAGCACTAAAATTGCCATAGTGTGTGTAATACTATAATATGCTGTGAAATGAAGAAAATGAAATTTGAGTTTAGGGCATGTGTAAGTAAAGACTATGAGTTGAAAGTGGCAGAAAATCAGTTCAAACTTTTTAAGCCAAAGGAGAATATACTGTCTCACATAACCAAAAACATAATCTCACTGGCTTCTGGCACAGCTTGGTTGCAGGTTCCATCAATGTCTACAGCACCCGGTTGTTTCTCTCCTCTCTCCCTCTCTCTCTCCCTCCCTCCCTCCCTCTCCCTCCCCCACCCCCCCCCCCCTCTCTCTCCCCCTCTCTCTCCCCCCCTCCCTCCCCCCTCCTCCATCCCTCCTTCACACAGACTTAATTCTCTAGCATCTCTCTCCTTATGGCTACAACATGGCAGCAACAGCTCTAGACTTCATACTCTCTCAAATTCAACTGAGGGAAGTACCAAACAACCTTCCTTCAAATTTCCAGGAAAACAACAACAGACAGCTCTTTGCCTTATTTGCCCCAACTGGACCAATGTCCGGTCCCACAACAATCACCATAGAGGGCAATGTGAGATGTGATGCCTTGAACAACTTGGGGGTTAGGGGTGCAGACCCCCAAGCAGTTAAAAATCTGTGTTTGACTTCTGACTCCCCCAAAAGTTAACAATAGCCTATTGTTGACCAGAAGCCTTACTGATAACATAAACAGTTAACACATATTTGGTATGTTATATGTGTTATATACTGTATTCTTACAATAAAGTAAGCTAGAGAAAAGAAAATGTTATTAAGCAAACCATAAGTAAGCAAAAATACATTTACAGTACGGTATTGTATTTATCGTTACAGTAAGTTTGAATCATCTGTTTACAAGATGAATCATCTGTCAGTACCTATATCAAAATTGTCTTATATGATATAAAATACTGTAGAGGTTATTATTAACACTAGACATCAAAAATGAAAAGATAACGTGAAAAAGAAATTCATATTTATTTACAGGTGTAACGATTCATGCATTGATAATAAAGCAGCAGCAATATGATAGCAATATGGTAGCCTAGTGTAATCAATACAATTGCTTCACATATCGATTGTATAGCCTACCCTATACACTAATGAATGAATCATTATAAAATTTTTATGGCATACAGTATTACAATCATATTCATAATAGAGTATTGGAAACTTCATTTTTTAAAAAATCACTTACCTGTGATGACAGACTGATGTGCAGTTTCACCAATTATGAAAGAGGGAGGCATAGTGAACAGTAATGTAATTCTCTGAAAGCAAAGTTATGAAACAGTAAGAAAATGAACACATTATTAGTTTTATATTAAATATCACTCACCTTATGCCTATGTAAGGATCAACTAATATCTACATATATTTTATGCATTCTTCACATACTTAACTTTTTCTTAATTTCTTTGATATTTCTAGGCTACATGGTTCATCTGAGAGTTTATCAAATTGTCTCAAATCTCCATTAAAATTTTCCAATATATTTATTGAAAAAAAATACATATACAGTAAGTGGACCTGAGCAGTTCAAACCCATATTGTTCAAGGGTCAACTATATAACAGGTATAAATATTGGTAAAGTATGACAGAATCCATGATGTACATGAAATAATTATATTGCAACATGCTTTCTTTTTTCCTTCAATAAACCTTGCTTTGTGCCTCCTATGAGTAAGACAATGTGCTGTGTGTTGTATGGGATATAAAAATAAGTGTGAAATAGTTCCTGTCCTCACACTAAGAATCACAAGTGTAAGGGACCTTTTAAAAAATAAAGTGCAGAGTGAACTACTCTTTTAATTTTTATTTACAGACTGCTCTTCCCTTAGAAGGACATAAATACATAGATCTGGGTCAGAGATTCAGCCATTATGACTTAGAAGAAAGATATTTAACATTTTTGGTGCCATAAGGAATTTCTCTATTTGCCATGCACTTACTTTATGTAAATTATGTCATTTCCAGGTATGGGACATATTGATGTGGTTATTTCAATGGAGAGATAGTTTAATGACTTAAAACATATAGCATTGCAATGTCAATTTGATCATTAATCTTCCCAATCCTTACTTATCCCTCATGCCATCTTGAAATTGGTAATGAAATTCAGTAAATTTGCACTTAGACCAAATACACCAAAATGCCTAATTCAAATGAGCCACAACAAAACGCACTGCTTTGATCATTTCTCTGGGTCAAATTTTTACTTGTCAACCTTAAGGTAAAGTGCTATAAAGAGGGGTGGCCGGTCATGCCTGGTTCATCTTTTTTTTATATTCTTAGATGTGTTAGGATAAGGGACAATGCTCATAAAAACAACACACAATGAAAGTATGGAAATCCTCTGAGCCAAAGTTCCCCTCCCTCCCCCCTACCCATACCCCTATAAGTACACTTCCCTCATTCTGAGATTTCTCTATTCCTGGCTTTTAGTAAAACTCTATGATTAAAAAAAAAATGAAACTATGGAAAGATGCAATGATATTAATCTTCCACAAGACCTAACAAAAACTATATAAATTTTCCTCCTTCCCCAATCAACTAAACATGGTTGATTTTGTGGTGGTGGTGGTTTAATGTGCTGGGTAGGTTACCACTTCCTGCCCTTACCCAATCTTCTACCCTCTCATTCATTTAGTCAGCAAATGTTTCTCAAGCACCGACTATATTCCAGGCATTCAGCTAGGCCCTGGGAACCCAAAGATTTCAAAGACGTGGTTCTCACCCTTAGGAAGCTCCCAAGATAATGGTGGAAACACAGGTTTCCACCTGTGGAACAGGTGGACAGGAACACAGGTTAACTCTGATAAACCATAAACAGGTCTGTCTCTTCTCCCCTCGACCCCTGCAATCCCATCCACCCACCACAGAGCTCTGTGTGGACTGGCTCTGTCTCCTTTACCACTGTAGCCACAGTGCTTAACACAGCATCTGGCATGTTGTAGATGTTTGTTAAATGCATTAAGTGCAATGGTAAAGGTATGTATAAGATATAAATATTTAAGAAATTTCTTACTGATTACTATCTCAAAAGAGCAAATATGCACAGAGAGAAGTGGGTCTCGAACAGTGATCCTCAACCAAGAGTGGTCTGCTCCCTAGGGGAAATTCGGTAATGCCTGGAGACATTTTTGGTTGTCACAACTGCGGGGGTGTTACTAGTATCTAGTGGATAGAGGCCAGAAATGCTGATAAACATCCTACAAGGCAGAGGACAAAGAATTTTCTAGTCAAAAAATGTCAGTAGTGCTGAGGTTGAAAAATCTTTGTCTAGGTAAGATCATCAGCTACAGGATCTTAAATGTCCAGTGATCTTTGAGCTACTAGCGGCATCATGGAATCATAGAGAATGATGGAACTGAAAATGATCTTAAAGTTCTAAATGATCTTTAATTTGACTTCAATCCCCCAAACAATAGAATCATTTCTTTTATATCAATCTTGGAAGATGGTCCACTATCAATTTTCATGAGCAAAGAACTCAGTTCTTTGAGCAATAGCCATCTATTTTGTTAGTTTTAATGTTCATATTGTATATTACATTGAACTGAAAGTTGTATTTCAAAGTATCACACAATTTGTCCTTGTTTGACTTTCTTGAGGATAAAATAAGAAATAAGTACTATCTCCCACATGTCAGCCCTCCAGAATTTGAAATGGTGGTGATTGTCCTAAGCCTTTTTTTCCCCCCACCAGATTCATCATCCTACTATTCTGCAAGGCAATTAAGAAGAATGGTAAAGAGTATATTCAAAAATATTGGATGTGAGCAACTGGTGAAAGCTGAGATGTCTTCAGATGGTTCAGGAGATGACTTCAGCTATCTCACAGACACTGCATTAAACAGCATTGAATTACATATAATTATTGTGAGAAAATTACTTCTGTTTGAATTCTTCAGTTCTTTTCAGGTCAGGGTTCTAAATGGCTTAGTAACCATGCTAATTTTGCTTTCTAACAAAGAGAAAGGGGACCTCAGAGTTAGAACCTTCTGCAGGCAACAATATCTAGCTAGTATCCAACATCCTTTTGTTGATAACATTCTTATGTTTATGGTCTCTTCTTGTTTATAGCAAAGGGGTGTTAGTTTCTCTTTTATAGATTTGGCATAACTGGCTTCTCATTTATGGTTCTGTATACAATTTTCCAGTTAAATAGTTGAGTTTAGGGACTTCCCTGGTGGCACAGTGGTTAAGAATCCGCCTGCCAATGCAGGGGATACGGGTTCGAGCCCTGGTCTGGGAAGATCCCACATGCTGTGGAGCAACTAAGCCCGTGCACCACAACTACTGAAGCCCACGCACCTAGAGCCCGTGTTCCGCAATGAGAAGCCACCACAATGAGAAGCCCGCGCACCGCAACGAAGAGTAGCCCCCACTTGCCGCAACTAGAGAAAGCCCGCATGCAGCAACGAAGACCCAATGCAGCCAAAAATAAATAAATAAATATTTTTAAAAATAGTTGAATTTAAGTTTTAAAAATTGAGATTTTTTTTCTAAAAAGTTAATTACAACACAGATTTACAGACTGGGCAAAATCAATATGGGTGCCATGTGTTATATCTGAAAGTGGGGAACTAATGGCAAACCATGGTCATAGAATCGAACAGATGAGTAGCCTGATCTTGACTCTACTACTTATTTATTAGGTGACCTTAAATAAGTTATTTTTTTCTTCCAGTTTTATTTTGATATAACTGACATACAACACTGTATAAGTTTAAGATGTACAACATAATTTGACTTACATACATCATGAAATGATTATCACAATAAGTTTAGTGAACATCCATTATTTCATATAGATACAAAATTAAAGAAATAGAAAAAAAGTATTTTGTCACTGCAGTGAGAATTCTTAGGATTTATGCTCAACAATTTTCATGGATAACATTCAGCAGTGTTAATTTATCATGTACATCATATCCCTAGTACTTATTTATTTTAAACTGGAAATTTGTACCTTTTGACTGCCTTCATCCAATTCCCACCCTTACCCCCTGCCTCTATTAATCACAAATCTGATGTCTTTTTTCTATGAGTTTGCATGTTTGCTTGTTTTTGAAGTATTGATATAACTGACCTACAACACTATGTTGGTTCCTGTTATACAACATAGTGGTTCAATATTTCTATACATTCAAAATGCCTAGGTCGTATTTAGCCATTTGAACCTCAGTTTTCTCATATTAAAATGGGTATGTGATAATACCTATTTTGTTGAGTTACTGTATTAATTGAGACTATGCATGTAAAATGTCTAGCAAATAGTAGATGCCTAATAAATGTTAATTCACTTCTCCTCTACTCTTAGCTACCTCCGTTCATTCCCACCCCCAGGTTGCTCCCTTCAGAGGTTAGAGCCCTCTGGGAGCCTGATGTGGTGGTGTGGCTATGAGTTTTGGAGTTACATCAATCTGACATCAAATCTCAGCTTCACTGCAAACAACTTATTAACCTCTCTGAGGTTCAGTTGTTATGTCTTCTTTAAAAGTGTTTCACAGAGATGTCGTGAGATCTGGATGACACCTAGCACATAATCTGGTACATAGTAGGTCCTCAATAAATATCTCTGTTGCCTCTATCTGGTCAATATCTCATTTCAAGGAAGACACCTGGAACTGTCAGAATATTTTTTTAAAGTACAGCAATAAATACACTGAAACTTATCTTTGTTGATCTGGACATAAGACTTCTATTATTTCAGTCTAAGGTTAACACCTGCTCCATTAGCATACATATTTTGTTATTTAGACATACTGCACGTTTAAATCTTTCTAGCCCATTATTAGTATCATTCTATACAAATGTAGTTGACTTCCTGAACCTAAATCAAAGGCTTTACATTATCCTTAATGATAATGACCTTGTTTAATTCAATGTGTCAATTATTTCTCAAAGTCTTATGCCATCCACAGATTTGTTATGTGCTAAACAAATCAATGACCTAAGGCACTGTTAAAAGAGATGAGTAGGTCATGAGTAAAGACAGAGCCCAATGGCTCACCTCCAGAACCTCACTCCAGCTTGACCTTGACTGTATTAGTCAATACATTTTGATGTATGGGTTTAATCAGCTCTGAATTCTCCATATTACACTGTCATTTACATGATAGTTCTACAATTCTCCCTCAAAAATGTTATGAAATACTGTCTGGCGCCTTGCTGAAGTCAAGATATAACACACATTCTGCTATCATTTTTACTGCTTAAAAATGGAATATTTTCCCCTCAAATTGTAAAAATTTATTATTTCTATGAAAAACTATTATGGTAATCATTTCAGTCTTGTGGGCCTCTCAGTAATAGCTTTTATAATGCTCATTCAAACATCAAATGGAACTTGATGAGGACAGAATTACTACTTTATTCATCCTTCCATCCCCAGTACACAGCACACCTTCCTCAGAGCAGATGCCCTTAGGTGAACATAGGAGAACAAAGTGATTAAGGATCTGGGATTCAAAATAAGATAAAGCTGGATCTGAATCCTGGATCTACCCCTTATGACTATGCAATCTTGTGTGTGTGGCTTCATCTTAAATCTTGCTTTCTCCAAACAGAAACACAAATACCTACTCTCAGTTTCACTATTAGAATTGGTGAAATAATATACATATAATTCTTAGCACAGCAGTTAGAATATAGAAGGTGCTCAATATTATTTATTTTTATTATTTGATGATGTGATTTCTTTTGTTGACTGAAATTTGAAAACTCAAAGGAAAAAAAGGCCATGATGTCCAGGACCATACCTTAATTCTTTCTTGGGTAAAAATTTATTTATTCAAAAGTGGATGTAAAAATGGGTCAGTCTTGCCAATGAATAGCTAACTGTGGATACTGATACAGAAAAACAAAACAAAGCAAATGGAGCAGGAATTCTTTTTTAGCTGACATTGTCTTCCCTGAACTGTAGAATCTTGTGCTTCCAGAGAAATATCACTCAACTGAGAGGTAACCAACAATAAACCCAAGTTACTGGATATCATAGATGGATGTGATCTGGACCAGCCACCTTCTTCGCCAAAACCACAGTTCCCCCAGTGGAGGCTGGTCAACTGGGACATCCTCAGCTCTATAATAGCAGCACCAGGATTGCAACCAGGCAAAATTGTCAAGTAGACACTCCTCTATTCTTGATATGTCTCATAAATATTAATTCAGTTCTATGTACTCTTTTATACCCAACTACTTTCCCAATAGATTTTGAGGCATGATTTATACACACTCAGAAACCCATAACAAAAACCAAGTGCCTTCCTAGAGCACAGTATGTTTCACGGAGAGTCATCAGAAATATAAACTTGGGTTTCACAATCAGCCAGGGAGATGGGCAAGGCAAGCATAGTACTTTGCATTTTACAGATGAAGTAACTGAGATAAACAAACATTAATTGCTATGTTCAAGACTGCAACACTGGTTCTCTAAGAGCCTCAGAACTCTGGCAATTAACTCAAAATTCCTTCCATCACCCTATTTGGTCTTTTATTTGAGCAAACTGTTTCAGCCCCAAACTGGTGTTTATACCTATTTGCTGAATCCCTTCCCTTTGTTCTCCTATTGTTCTCTTTTTCATGGTCTTCCTGCTCCCCATTACATCAATGATTTCCACTCTTTAAACAAAGAGTAAAGAGAGAACCCGATTCGTTCTTCTGAAGTAAATGAGAAACACAGAGAGAGTTCAACGAGTAACCAGAGACCAGTTTGCTAAACATGGAATGAAACGATGATAACACAGTCCTGTGATAGCTCAGATTCCAATGTAATGGGATTTGGCATTGGCTTCAGTCCTTCCAGCAGGCTCCCCGGGCTTATGTCTTGAACCTTGCATTAAAGCAGCACTGCATTATGTAGAGTGACTACTTTGGACCCATTCATAGCATTATTGTACAACAGTGTTGATTATAGTGGAATTTAAAACACTCTGGGGGAGAATATTTCTAGGAAGTCAGTCTAAGAGAAAATAAGGGAGCTTTCTTAACTCTCCTTAAACTGCGACCAGCGTGAATATGTATTCTACCCATGGAAAATCAGGACGATGTAAGGCCATGGAGTTTAAAAACAAATGGTTCTTCAGAACCATTTTTTTTTTTTTTTAGATTCCATATATATGTGTTAGCATACGGTATTTGTTTTTCTCTTTCTGACTTACTTCACTCTGCTTGACAGACTCTAGGTCCATCCACCTCACTACAAATAACCTAATTTCATTTCTTTTTATGGATGAGTGGGAAGCAGCCGCATAGCACAGGGAGATCAGCTCGGTGCTTTGTGACCACCTAGAGGGGTGGGATAGGGAGGGTGGGAGGGAGAGGCAAGAGGGAGGGGATATGAGGATATAGGTATAGGTATAGCTGATTCACTTTATTATACAGCAGAAACTAACACAACATTGTAAAGCAATTATACTCCAATAAAGATGTTAAAAAAAAATGATGGGTAATAATTTCTTTGTGTGCTAAGGTCACTTGGCTAATCTAAAAGCAAGCATTCTCAGCTCAACGTTCCCAAAGAACAATACACAAGGGATGTCCGAATAGTATCTAAACTATATACATTACTGATTTTTAAAATAGAAAAGAATTCATGTAAAATAGCTGACATGCTGGAACCTGCAAATCAATAAATAATATAGATGGAGACCAGAAAAGAGAAAGCTCAGAGATTGCTTCCTAAGCAAAAATTACTTCCTGTTATTAGAGAAGAACAGTTCTCCTGAAATTGATAATCACACAAAGGGCACCCAGCTGCCTCCTTTTCTTCCTCTGTTACACTTTGTCCTTGGAAATGATGGGTCCCATCTCATAGCCAGACACAACTATACAAGGCGGCCCTGCATAATGGGGTCCCATAAGCCAGAGCCACAAACCTGCACACCTAGGACAGATACAGGGATATCTGGTTGAGAATGTGGTGTTGGGAGGTAAGAGGATTCCAGAAACTATAACTGTTTGGATCCAGCAGAACCCTCAATGGTCTGTGTATCTCCCAGTGTGTCTGGACTACTGTGTCCCTATGGGATATTCTTGGAGTACTCTTCTTGACACAAATCTGCATCCTCTTGACTGATTTGGACATCTTCAGAATGATATAGCAATAATAAAACTAGGCTAAGACTGCTGCACGTGTCATTTACTGTCAACTTGGGCAAGGGAGAAGAGCCGTTGAACATGTTCTTTCCTTTCTCCATTGTGTAAAGCTGTCTGGCACATCAATTCCATCATTTCTACCTCACTTAGTATGTGGCATTGCTTTTTCCATGCTTCTGGGAGCCAGCCTGCAACACGTTCACATCCTTTCTCTTGGGTCCCTGCCAGGATATTATTACATCCTGTACTGTGGGCAAATGCTCTCATATTGGCAAACTCTCATATCTAAATTTATCGTCCACCCACCTTGGCCAGGCACGTTCAGAACCCAGTCCCATGCATACTTCCCCAGTTGGCTAGTCTTGAAGTTAGACTATAGGGGGATAGTCCTTTTCCTCCCTTAGCAGTTCCAGTAGGTCCTTGGCAGAGGTATATTGTGATTTAATCCTAGTTACTGACCTGGGGATTGGGAGGGGAGATGGCGGAGATCCTGAATGAGTACAGAGGATTAACTTCAAGCATGGAGAGAGAGAGAGAGAGAGAGAGAGAGAGAGAGAGAGAGAGAGAGAGAGAGAGAGAGAGGAGAGAGAGTGTGTGTGTGTGTGTGTGTGTGTGTGTGTGTGTGTGTGTGTGTGTGTGTGTGTGTGTGTGTGTGTGTGTGTGTGTGTGTGTGTGTGTGTATCTAGCCCTTAACAGAGAGGAAGAGTGGGCCATTTGTGCAGGCTCAGAGGGTTCAGGGTAATCTGGAAATTAAAGATTCTTGGAGGGTTGGGGAGGATCCACATAGATACACCCATCCCTTGTGTCAGGGGCCCATTTTTCCCAACCTTGGCAAAACAAACCTGCCTCAGCTACTCTTACCATTAAATCCTGGCCTTGGTCCTCGTATTTGAACCCCTTATCCTCAATTTATGATATAAGAGCCGTTTTTTTATGTTTCCAGGGAGGCCGTCTGGTCTTCACTATTAGGATTTAATAGCTGATTAATCCATCTTAGCTCTTTTGCTACCCTTTTCCAGGGCATCAGTGGAACTTGACCACAGCCAGCCAATTCACTGCCCTTGAGATTACTATTTCCTTCTCACTTCTCAAATGCCTGACACACAGCACCAGCCAGCACATCCCCTTCCACTAGCAGGTCATGACTGGTGAAACAACTGCACAGCTGCCTGGGCTATGCATGTTCTACCTACCAGTGACAGCACTCACATTGGCAGCCAGGAGAGGGTGATCAGCTCCAAAATGCCATCTTAGTGTCTATGCTTGGAGACCAATCCTGGTACCTACTATCACAGGTGGGGGTCATTGGGTGTAGACCCTGAGAAGGAGTTTAGGGAATGCTCTTGAGATCAACACCTATGGAAGAGTGAGGAAGTTAGCAGGATCGGGCACAGGAAAAGCCTGAATTTCCATGATCCATGGGGACCTCTGGTGCTGGTACAGATCTGAGTTGGGGGGTAGGGGGGTAAGTCCATACTTGCCAGAGTAATTAGTCATTAGATGGGCGCTGCCCCAGAAAAGAGTCATGACCTGAGGTGAAGATTTCTTCCAACACAGCAGAAGGTTGACAGCTAAGTGCTATCTTTTGACAACTGAGGAAATAGATCCTCATTCAGAAGAGGGATGAGGGTGCCACATCACAGCATCCATCAAATACACAACAGCTCATTTAATCATTATAAAAACAAGCTGCAGCTTTTATAATTACTGCCATGTGACTCATAAGGAAATTGAAACATCAAAGTTAAATAACTATTATCTCAAGGATACATAGTTTTGGAGGCCATGCCATCTCTTAAACAACTGCTTAATTCTGCTATTGTAACCCCAAAGTAGCTATAAGGTGATACTTGAATGAATATGGCCGTGTTCCAATAAAACTTTATTTACAAAACAAATAGTGGGCCAAATTTGATTCACAAGCCATAGTTTTCTGATCTCTGGTTTAGAGGGTGCTAGAGATAGGCCTTGAAAGACAAGTAAGCTTTTTTTATTTTTTAAGTAATAGAGAAAAGGCATTGCAATTAAGGAAAAATCCATGGTGCAGTTAAGAGTGGCAAAGTGGGTAGCACAGGGTTCATGAAGCAGGGATGTGGTGGGATGAGGTAACAGCTTAAGGCCATGGTTAAGGCTATTCATTACTCAAAACCCAGTTCATAGGTCACCTTTTCTGGAAAGCCTTCTTTGACCACTCCCAATAGAATTATATTCTCTTATCTCTATGTTATCACCATGCCTTATATACCTTTGGATCATCGGGTATATTATGCAGTAACTGTAATTGATTAAGTGAAAGACTTCACTGGACTGTGGCTTCCTGAGGGCAGGGACCATGTGCTATTCACCTTTGTGTCCTCTGGGTTACGCCCAGGGCATATCTGGGCAGAGATACTCAATAAATATAGAATGAAAAACAAATGAGTTTGCTACATTCTCATAAGTTATCCATTAACCAGGATCTCCAGGTCTTAGTGTCATCATCTTCCCGCAGCTCTGTTTTCCCCTCATGTACTTGATGATGAGTGTTTTGTGTATTACAAAACTAATGTAGTTGAAGTAATAGAACATAAAGCTACCCAAACTCTGGCATGAGAGCCGCTGACCAGTTCTAAAAAAACTGCAGAATTGAAGATGTCCATTATGGTCCTCTCTGCACCCTATGACCTTCCACTGGGGCTCTACTTAGGTTCCCTGGCCCCTAACATTGTCTCATTCTCAAAAAAATTACCCCTTACCCCTCTTCCTCTCTCTCAAACCCAAATTCCATTCCTTATTTGGTGCATATCAACTGGGTGATAGAAGAAAAATAAGCTGTACTTAATTATGCAAACAACTTTGGACTGAAAGTTAAGCAAGTGTATATTTTGCTTCTACCTCTAACCATTTGTATGTATTCAACTCTGTGGGTCTCAGCTTCTTCTTGTGTAAAGTTCTTGATTGTCATTTTTTTAATTGAAGTATAGTTGATTTAAAATATTATATTAATTTCAGGTGTACAACATAATGATTCAATATTTTTATAGATTATACTCCATTTAAAGTTATTATAAAATATCCGCTATATTCCCCATGCTATACAATATATTCTTGTAGCTTATGTATTTTATACATAGTAGTTTGTACCTCTTAACTCTCTATCCTATCTTGCCCCTCCTCACTTCTCTCTCCCCACTGGTAATCACTAGTTTGTTCTCTGTATCTTGTCATTTTTTGTAAATCAAGCATTATATGTCACCAAAAATTATTCATTTAAGTGTACTAAGTTATGAATATTACATAGATTTAAACCTCCTGGACATGTCTGTTTTTTTAAAATGCTCTTATCTACATAAATAAGCCATTAAATGAAACTGAAACATCTATATGGGATTTGGACTCCACCCCCTTTTTTTTTGGCTTATTTTAATCTACCACCTTTATTCTCTAGCTAGATAATTTTTTCTTAAACTACTTGGCATCTTAGTTCAGAAATATGATCACTTCCCAATGTGAATGTAGGATTAGAATAAAGGCATTTACGTCTATGTGCTATAGGGGCTTGTTGTTTAACTATCTTTCTCTTAGTGCCTACTCAGTGCAGTGCACTGGGGAGGTGCCAGTGGCCAGGGGAAATATTTCCAGCATCATCCAACAGTCTCCAGCAGGCACTAGTCATCTCCAGGGCGGGAAACTTCCAGGGGCAGAAATGCTCTGGCTTAAGAATTGACCGTTTCCCATCTTGGTGGCCACAAGATTCCTGGTCCCAGACTAACATGACCCTGGGGTCTTTAAATATTCAACTCATTATGCTAACTCCCCTGCCCTGCTTTAATGCTAACCAAGCAACCCTCTGATTAAGATTTAGCTTCTCATATAGATTTCACTAAGAGAAATTCTTTTTGGCAGTTACATTTCTCATTGTCAGTTAAATACCCTAACATGGTGGTTTTTACATGGAGTCTGTTGTGAGCTAGATAAAGCATTAATCTGTCTCCCTGTATCTGGGAAATTCCAGGCTCCTAGCAATATCACATCAGTGGAGCTGTAAGACTGAAGGCCAGAATATGGGAATGTGAAGAATAATTTTTAAATTATTTTAAAAGTAATTTTTCTTCAGTGACACCCTGACTCCATCCTAACTTGGTCTGGAAGCAGAGAGGTGGTGATTAATGTTACCCGAGGACTGTGGACACAGCCGGAGGATGCCCACAGGTGTGGAGGGCACACACAAGCTCACTGTGGCAAGGCAAATGTGCCAGGAGGACTGAAGCAGTCAGTGGAGACTCCAGCTCTGCCTGGCTTACTCACAGGGAGAGGCTGATGGCCTATTCTGTTGAAAGCTTGAATAATTTTTATCAAAAGAAATCTAAAATTGGTGTAATTTTATTCCATCTCTATTGCCAGACAAGGAATACCTCAGACACCCTAAAAGAAATTCCAGTGAGAGCCCATCTAATCTGAGAAGTACATTTGTATTACTTTGATTATATTGTTGTTCACTATTTTATTTTTATTACTATGTATTGCATTCTAAAAATAAGTTAGGTGTTAGGCAAAAAACTGAATCAGGCTCAAGCCCTGCCTATATAAAGATGCTGGCTGCCAGCCTGTCTCACAAGACTTTTATGAGGGTTTACAGCTGGCTTGAAATCGGGTAAAGAACTCCTACAAGTTGTCAAAATCCTAATGCAAATAACTAATCCACTCTAATTATATCAACATTATATGCTTACTCCTTTATATATCTATATATATAAATATATATACACACACATATATAGGCATTGGCAAGCAAATAATAGCACCTATTTTCCCTTTTTGTTGTGAAGATAATGTATATAAAATGCCTAGCACACAGTAAGTGCTCCAAAATGATAGTAGTTTTTAATTATTATCATTATTACTATTACGATTAGCAAAGAGACTGCCAACGTAAAGCAAATTTTTCAAAAGAATGTCAAGAAAGCCATCCAACACACCCCCACCCTACCACATTTTACCACTCCAATATTTGAACCCCTTATTTAAGAGAACATAGAATGGTAAATAAACCATTTGCCATTTTCCATTTACTTAGTTATAGAGATAGCTTTTAAGTACGTCAAGGATAATATGGTGGTAATAGGCAGGTCCAGAAGCAGCCATACGACTCTCATTTATCTTACCTATTCATTTCTATGCCAGTTACATTTATCTCCTTCTGATATGAAATTATTTTCCATTTATCAGAAGTTCCTTCTCTGTGGGAATGTGGGTAACAAGTAACAAAAATCCAGTAAACCACTAAACAGAAAATCTAGAAGTCTTTGGCTCAAGTGAATCCACCAAGAAAAATACTTGATAGAACTGAGAGACAGGATTCAAAGTCCTCTCTAATAAATGGTTTACAGTTACACATAGATACGAAAAAGAATAAACAAGCCAAAAGTAAAAGATAAACAGATACGTAATGGGGAAAACCACCTAACTTCTTTTGGAGGAAATGACCTCTTAGTCCATTAGTTGACAGTGGCAATGCCTTCTTTTGCATGGAACAGTGGTGCTTACAAGGCCAGTCTCATACATCATTTCATTTGATCTGATATAGGCAGGTAACCTGAGAAAATGTCCAAGGATGAGCCTGAAAGGAAAGAACAACTAAACCTACAGACATATTGTAGATTCTCCCAGGAAAGATTTACTTTCATATATTTTTTTGTGCTCATTTCAGAAAGATTTATTTTCCCATCAACCAATTTAAATTAAAAAACTGATTTTGATTCAACCTGGTTCAAATGTTTATTTTTTTTTTTAAAAAAAGGACATAATTTCTACTTTATTCCAAGATGAGCATTAAATATAGCAATGCTCAATATAGCAAGTGCCATGCAGTTTTTAGAAGATCAGGCTAAGTCAGACATTAATAAATGGAAATTTAGGATGCAACATATTTCCCAGTGATTTTGAGCAAGGCAGATGGCCAGTTTGAATCATTAGGGTCACAGAGAATTTTTTATTATGGAAATTTCCTAGGAATGACTGTATGCTCTCCTTGAACTGACCTACTACAAGCCAGCAGTTTGCTCAAAGAGAGACACAGATACTCTCAGAAAAGATCAGGCAGTTATACGACAAACTTAAAACAGGGAGCCAAAAACTAACTAGTTCCTCACTATCCCTTTAGAGTGCTTTGTAAATCTAATTCCTATCTTGTTCTAACTGGACAGGCAGATGTGATCAGACTTAAGGTTGAGGTGCCATTGGCCTGTCACTACAGGTCACAACAACTACACAACATCTGGCAAGTTTATGAGTCGCCAACATTTTTTACCAGTATAGTGGTACATTTTTAACCCAGTATAGTGTCTGGACTATAGCAGATTCATTTTTCTCAAAAAATATTTGTTGGATGAATGGACGGATGGATAGATGGATGGATGGACGGATAAATGAATTAGGTGCTGAGGAGCCCAATAAAGGAAATACCACTTCTTTTAGCTGGGTTGACAAAATCACGTAAACCAGAGTCAGAACACTTTAAAAGGTCCCGCCTTGTTTAAAAACATTCCTGAACCTGCTCTTTACCTTCCTAATTCACAGGAAAGCCATGTCCATTATGCATCTATAATTTTCCTTTAAGTGATGCTTGAGAATTAGGACTTTGGGTAGGATTAGGACAAAGTTAGAAGTTTCTAGAGTCTAGAAAACATGAGAATAGAGTCCATTTACTCTTAGAACCCAGAGAAACCTAAGTGCTTTGAATCCAAGCATTACCCTACCCTGAAATATCTCTCAACCTTCACCCCAAGCAACCCTAATGTTCATAATTCTGCCATGAACCTGCTGCTAAATCTTGGTGTTGGATGTGTTGATAAACATCTATATCACTGTATCACAAATTTATTCTTTTAATATTTTGATATCAGTATGTCATATAATTGGTCTCCTTCGTAACTCTAAGTATTTACTTTATGCATATAAAAATATTATTTTAAAAAGGAGCTTTTAGTCTACTCCAGGCTGTCAAAAGGGCCTATGGAACAAAAACCATTAAAATCCACTGCTTGAAAGGCCAGACCCGAATTTGCATGCCTCATTTCCACTCTCATGCAGTTGGCAAAACTTAGTCACATGGTCACCCTTGCTGCAATGCAGACTAATAAATGTAGTCTTTTTTTTTTTTTAACATCTTTATTGGAATATAATTGCTTTACAATGGTGTGTTAGTTTCTGCTTTATAACAAAGTGAATCAGTTATACATATACATATGTTCCCATATCTCTTCCCTCTTGCATCTCCCTCCCTCCCACCCTCCCTATCCCACCCCTCTAGGTGGTCACAAAGCACTGAGCTATCTCCCTGTGCTATGCGGCTGCTTCCCACTACCTCTCTATTTTACATTTCATGGTGTATATATGTACATGCCACTCTCTCACTTTGTCCCAGCTTACCCTTCCCCCTCCCCGTATCCTCAAGTCCATTCTCTAGTACGTCTGCATGTTTATTCCCATCTTGCACCTAGGTTCTTCATGACCATTTTTTTTTTTTTTGGTTTCCATATCTATATGTTAGCATATGGTATTTGTTTTCCACTTTCTGACTTACTTCACTCTGTATGACAGTCTCTAGATCCATCCACCTCACAACAAATAACTAAGTTTCGCTCCTTTTTATGGCTGAGTAATATTCCACTGTATATATGTGCCACATCTTCTTTATCCATTCATCTGTTGATGGACACTTTGGTTGCTTCCACGTCCTAGCTATTGTAAATAGAGCGACAATGAACATTTGGTACACGACTCTTTTTGAATTATGGTTTTCTCAGGGTATATGCCCAGTAGTGGGATTGCTGGGTCATATGGTAGTTCTATTTTTAGTTTTTTAAGGAACATCTATACTGTTCTCCATAGTGGCTGTATCAATTTACATTCCCACCAACAGTGCAGGAGGGTTCCCTTTTCTCCACATCCTCTCCAGCATTTATTGTTTGTAGATTTTTTGATGATGGCCATTCTGACTGGTGTGAGATGATATCTCATTGTAGTTTAGATTTGCATTTCTCTAATGATTAATGACGTTGAGCATTCTTTCATGTGTCTGTTGGCAATCTGTATATCTTCTGTGCAGAAATGTCTATTTAGGTCTTCTGCCCATTTTTGGATTGGGTTGTTCGTTTTTTTAATGTTGAGCTGCATGAGCTGCTTGTATATTTTGGAGATTAATCCTTTGTCAGTTGCTTCATTTGCAAATATTTTCTCCCATTCTGAGGGCTGTCTTTTCGTCTTCTTTATGGTTTCCTTTGCTGTGCAAAAGCTTTTAAGTTTCATTACGTCCCAGTTGTTTATTTTTGTTTTTATTTCCATTTCTCTAGGAGGCGGGTCAAAAATGATCTTGCTGTGATTTATGTCATAGAGTGTTCTGCCTATGTTTTCCTCTAAGAGTTTGATGGTGTCTGGCCTTACATTTAGGTCTTTAATCGATTTTGAGTTTATTTTTGTGTATGGTGTTAGGAAGTGTTCTAATTTCATTCTTTTACATGTAGCTGTCCAGTTTTCCAAGCACCACTTATTGAAGAGGCTGCCTTTTCTCCACTGTATATTCTTGCCTCCTTTATCAAAGATAAGGTGACCATATGTGTGGGTTTATCTCTGGGCTTTCTATCCTGTTCCATTGATCTATATTTCTGTTTTTGTGCCAGTACCATACTGTCTTGATTACTGTAGCTTTGTAGTATAGTCTGAAGTCCGGGAGCCTGATTCCTCCAGCTCCGTTTTTCTTTCTCAAGATTGCTTTGGCTATTCGGGGTCTTTTGTGTTTCCCTACAAATTGTGAAATTTTTTGTTCTAGTTCTGTGAAAAATGCCAGTGGTAGTTTGATAGGGATTGCATTGAATCTGTAGATTGCTTTGGGTAGTAGAGTCATTTTCATAATATTGATTCTTCCAATCGAAGGACATGGTATACCTCTCCATCTATTTGTATCATCTTTAATTTCTTTCATCAATGTCTTTTAATTTTCTGTATACAGGTCTCTTGTCTCCTTAGATAGGTTTTTTTCCTAGATATTTTATTCTTTTTGTTGCAATGGTAAATGGGAGTGTTTTCTTAATTTCACTTTCAGATGTTTCATCATTAGTGTATAGGAATGCAAGAGATTTCTGTGCATTAATTTTGTATCCTGGTACTTTACCAAATTCATTGATTAGCTCTAGTAGTTTTCTGGTAACATCTTTAGGATTCTCTATGTATAGTATCATGTCATCTGCAAACAGTGACAGCTTTACTTCTTCTTTTCCATTTTGGATTCCTTTTATTTCTTTTTCTTCTCTCATTGCTGTGGCTACAACTTCCAAAACTATGTTGACTAATAGTGGTGAGAGTGGACAACCTTGTCTTGTTCCTGATCTTAGTGGACATGGTTTCAGTTTTTCACCATTGAGAACGATGTTGGCTGTGGGTTTGTCATATATGGCCTTTATTATGTTGAGGAAAGTTCCCTCTATGCCTAATTTCTGGAGGGTTTTTATCATAAATGGGTCTTGAATTTTACTGAAAGCTTTCTTTGCATCTATGGAGATGATTATATGGTTTTTCTCCTTCAATTTGTTAATATGGTGTATCACATCGATTGATTTGCATATTTTGAAGAATCCTTGCATTCCTGGGATAAACCCCGCTTGATCATGGTGTATGATCCTTTTAATGTGCTGTTGCATTCTGTTTGCTAGTATTTTGCTAAGGATTTTTGCATCTATGTTCATCAGTGATATTGGCCTGTAGTTTTCTTTCTTTGTGACATCTTTGGTTTTGGTATCACAGTGATGGGGCCTCGTAGAATGAGTTTGGGAGTGTTCCTCCCTCTGTTATATTTTGGAAAAGTTTGAGAAGGATAGGTGTTAGCTCTTCTCTAAATGTTCGATAGAATTCCCCTGTGAAGCCATCTGGTCCTGGGCTTTTGTTTGTTGGAAGATTTTTAATCACAGTTTCAATTTCAGTGCTTGTGATTGGTCTGTTCATATTTTCTATATCTTCCTGGTTCAGTCTTGGAAGGTTATACCTTTCTAAGAATTTGTCCATTTCTTCCAAGTTGTCCATTTTACTGGCATATAGTTGCTTGTAGTAATCTCTCATGATCCTTTGTATTTCTGCAGTGTCAGTTGTTACTTCTCCTTTTTCATTTCTAATTCTATTGATTTGAGTCTTCTCCCTTTTTTTCTTGGTAACTCTGGCTAATGGTTTATCAATTTTGTTTACCTTCTCAAAGAACCAGCTTTTAGTTTTACTGATCATTGCTATCATTTCCTTCATTTCTTTTTCAGGTATTTCTGATCTGATCTTTATGATTTCTTTCCTTCTGCTAACTTTGCGTTTTGTTTGTTCTTCTTTCTCTAATTTCTTTAGGTGTAAGGTTAGGTTGTTTATTTGAGATGTTTCTTGTTTCTTAAGGTAGGATTGTATTGCTATAAACTTCCCTCTTAGAACTGCTTTTGCTGCATCCCATAGGTTTTGGGTTGTCATGTTTTCATTGTCATTTGTTTCTACGTATTTTTTGATTTCCTCTTTGATTTCTTCAGTGATCTCTTGGTTATTAAGTACTGTGTTGTTTAGCCTCCATGTGTTTGTATCTCTTACAGATTTTTTCCTGTAATTTATATCTAGTCTCATAGCATTGTGGTTGGAAAAGATACTTGATACAATTTTAATTTTCTTAAGTTTACCAAGGCTTGATTTGTGACCCAAGATATGATCTATCCTGGAGAATGTTCCATCAGCACTTGAGAAGAATGTGTATTCTGTTGTTTTTGGATGGAATGTCCTAGAAATATCAATTAAGTCCATCTTGTTTAATGTATCATTTAAAGCTTGTGTTTCCTTATTTATTTTCATTTTGGATGATCTGTCCATTGGTGAAAGTGGGGTGTTAAAGTTCCCTACTATGATTGTATTACTGTTGATTTCCCCTTTTATGGCTGTTAGTATTTGCCTTATGTATTGAGGTGCTCCTATGTTGGGTGCATAAATATTTCCAATTGTTATATCTTCTTCTTGGATGGATCCCTTGATCATTATGTAGTGTCCTTCTTTGTCTCTTGTAATAGTCTTTGTTTTAAAGTCTATTTTGTCTGATATGAGAATTGCTACTCCAGCTTTCTTTTGATTTCCATTTGCATGGAATATCTTTTTCCATCCCGTCACTTTCAGTCTGTATGTGTCCCTAGGTCTAAAGTGGGTCTCTTGTAGACAGCATATATATGGGTCTTGTTTTTGTATCCATTCAGCCAATCTATGTCTTTTGGTGGGAGCATTTAATCCATTTACATTTAAGGTAGTTATTGATATGTATGTTTCTATTACCATTTTCTTAACTGTTTTGGGTTTATTATTGTAGGTCTTTTCCTTCTCTTGTGTTTCCTGCCTAGAGAAGTTCCTTTAGCATTTGTTGTAAAGCTGGTTTGGTGGTGCTGAATTCTCTTAGCTTTTGCTTGTCTGTAAAGGTTTTAATTTGTCCATCAAATCTGAATGAGATCCTTGCTGGGTAGAGTAATCTTGGTTGTAGGTTTTTCTCCTTCATCACTTTAAATATGTCCTGCCACTCCCTTCTGGCTTGCAGAGTTTCTGCCAAAAGATCAGCTGTTAAGCTTACAGGGGTTCCCTTATGTGTTATTTGTTGGTTTTCCCTTGCTCCTTTTAATATTTTTTCTTTGTATTTAATTTTTGATAGTTTGATTAATATGTGTCTTGGCATGTATCTCCTCCGATTTATCCTGTATGGGACTCTCTGTGCTTCCTGGACTTGATTGACTATTTCCTTTCCCATATTAGGGAAGTTTTCAACTATAATCTCTTCAAATATTTTCTCAGTCCTTTTCTTTTTCTCTTCTTCTTCTGGGACCCCTACAATTCGAATGTTTGTGCGTTTAATGTTGTCCCAGAGGTCTTTGAGACTCTCCTCAATTCTTTTCATTCTTTTTTCTTATTCAGCTCTGCAGTAGTTATTTCCACTATTTTATCTTCCAGGTCACTTATCCGTTCTTCTGCCTCAGTTATTCTGCTATTGATTCCTTCTAGAGAATTTTTAATTTCATTTATTGTCTTGTTCATCACTGTTTGTTTGCTCTTTAATTCTTCTAGGTCCTTTTGAAACGTTTCTTGTATTTTCTCCATTCTATTTCCAAGATTTTGGATCATCTTTACTATCATTATTCTGAATTCTTTTTCAGGTAGACTGCTTATTTCCTCTTCACTTGTTAGGTCTGGTGGGTTTTTGCCTTGCTCCTTCATCTGCTGTGTGTTTCTCTATCTTCTCATTTTGCTTAACTTACTGTGTTTGGGGTCTCCTTTTCACAGGGTGCGGGTTCGTAGTTCCCATTGTTTTTGGTGTCTGTCCCCAGTGGCTAAGTTTGGTTCAGTGGGTTGTGTAAGCTTCCTGGTGGAGGGGACTAGTGCCTGTGTTCTGGTGGATGAGGCTGGATCTTGTCTTTCTGTTGGATAGGTCCACGTCTGGTGGTGTGTTTTGGGGTGTCTGTGGCCTTATTATGATTTTAGGCAGCCTCTGTGCTAATGGATGGGGTTTTGTTCCTGTCTTGCTAGTTTTTTGGCATAGAGTGTCCAGCACTGTAGCTTGCTGGTCGTTGAGTGGAGCTGGGTCTTGGCATTGAGATGGAGATCTCTGGGAGATTTTCACCATTTGATATTACATGGAGCTGGGAGGTCTCTTGTGAACCAGTGTCCTGAACTTGCCTCTCCCACCTCAGTGGCACAGCCCTGACGCCTGGCTGGAGCACCAAGAGCCTGTCCTCCACACAGCTCAGAATAAAAGGGAGGAAAAAAAGAAAGAAAGAAAGAAGAAGATAAAATAAAATAAAATAAAGTTATTAAAATAAAAAATAATTATTAAGAAAAATAATTTTTTAAAAAACCAAAACTGACAGAACTCTAGGACAAATGGTAAAAGCAAAGCTATACAGACAAAATCACACAAAGAAGCATACACATACACACAAAAAGAGAAAAAGGGAAAAAATATATATATATCGTTGCTCCCAAAGTCCACCTCCTCAATTTGGGATGATTCATTGTCTATTCAGGTATTCCACAGATGCAGAGTACATCAAGTTGATTGTGGAGATTTAATCCGTTGCTCCTGAGGCTGCTGGGAAAGATTTCCCTTTCTCTTCTTTGTTCGCACAGCTTCTGGGGTTCAGCTTTGGATTTGGACCCGCCTCTGCGTGTAGGTCGCCTGAGGGCATCTGTTCTTCGCTCAGACAGGACGGGGTTAAAGGAGCAGCTGATTTGGGGGCTCTGGCTCACTCAGGCCGGGGGGGAGGGGTACGGACGCGGGGCGAGCCTGTGGCAGCAGAAGCCAGCGTGACGCTGCACCAGCCTGAAGTGCGCCGTGTGTTCTCCCGGGGAAGTTGCCCCTGGATCACGGGACCCTGGCAGTGGCGGGCTGCACAGGCTCCCGGGAGGGGCGGTGTGGATAGTGACCTGTGCTCGCTCACAGGCTTCTTGGTGGCGGCAGCAGCAGCCTTAGCGTCCCATGCCCGTCCCGGGGGTCCGCACTGATAGCCGCGGCTCGCATCTGTCTCTGGAGCTCGTTTAGGCGGCGCTCTGAATCGCCTCTCCTCATGCACCAGGAAACAAAGAGGCAAAAGTCTCTTGCCTCTTAGGCAGTTCCAGACTTTTTCCTGGACTCCCTCCCGGCTAGCTGTGGTGCACTAGCCCCTTCAGGCTGTGTTCACGCGGCCAACCCCAGTCTTCTCCCTGCGATCCGACCGAAGCCCGAGCCTCAGCTCCCAGCCCCGCCCGCCCCGGCGGGTGAGCAGACAGGCCTCTCCGGCTGGTGAGTGCTGGTCGTCACTGATCCTCTGTGCAGGAATCTCTCTGCTTTGCCCTCCGCACCCCTGTGGCTGCGCTCTCCTCCGTGGCTCCGAAGCTTTCCCCCTCCGCCATCCGCAGTCTCCGCCCGCGAAGGGGCTTCCTAGTGTGTGGAAACCTTTCCTCCTTCACAGTTCCCTCCCACTGGTGCAGGTCCCATCCCTATTCTTTTGTCTCTGTTTTTTCTTTTTTCTTTTGCCCTACCCAGGTATGTGGGGAGTTTCTTGCCTTTTGGGAGGCCTGAGGTCTTCTGCCAGCGTTCGGTAGGTGTTCTGTAGGAATTGTTCCATATGTAGATGTATTTCTGATGTATTTGTGGGGAGGAATGTGATCTCGGTGTCTTACTCTTCCGCCATCTTGAAGCTCCTAAATGTAGTCTTTACCTAGGTCAATGCCATTAATGATGAGTCCTTTGAGTCCTCTCTCAAAGTATCCAGGATTCAAACATAAAATATCATATAGCACTAAAAATAGTTTTCATTTGATCTAAAGAAGGTATGACTATTTTATTATATTGGAGGTTAAAACCCTGCTCAGGGGCTTCCCTGGTGGTGCAGTGGTTGAGAATCTGCCTGCCAATGCAGGGGACATGGGTTCGAGCCCTGGTCTGGGAAGATCCCACATGCCGCAGAGCAATTAGGCCCGTGAGCCACATTTACTGAGCCTGCGCATCTGGAGCCTGTGCTCCGCAACAAGAGAGGCCGCGATAGTGAGAGGCCCGCGCACCGCGATGAAGAGTGGCCCCCACTTGCCACAACTAGAGAAAGCCCTCGCACAGAAACGAAGACCCAACACAGCCATAAATAAATAAATAAATAAATAAATTTAAAAAAAAAAAAACCCCTGATCAACAGTGATTTCCAAATAAGATAGATCATTAGAATCTGCTGAGAATTTTAAAATAT
Organism: Balaenoptera physalus; assembly: GCF_965194825.1. NCBI lineage: Eukaryota > Metazoa > Chordata > Mammalia > Artiodactyla > Balaenopteridae > Balaenoptera > Balaenoptera physalus. Next base: position 47,544,481 of record NC_138886.1, read on the forward strand.
ACATATTCCTGGCTCCCATCCCCAGAGATTCTGATTCAGTAAATCTGGGGAGGAATTCACATAGGTATATTTTAAATTTTCTGTAGTGATTCTGATGATCACCAGATTTGAGAAACACTATTCCTGATTATTGTTTACTGAGTAACAATCTGCTTGAATGCCACAAGTCCCTCTTAGTGAATAACTGACACTAATTACCTTGAATGATACCATTAATTAATAGTAATCTGTGTAAATTTTTATGAAAATTCAGGTTTTCTTTTTTTTAATTTTTTAAAAATTTCAACCATTCTTCCTCCCTCTCCTTCTCCCTCCTTTATCTCTCTTTCCATCTCCTTTGCAGTTTTTGACCCATAAAAAATAGGATACTGGACTGTTAAAATAAAGAACATACCATTATTTTCTCACTTGATGGAGTGGCAGGTGGCCTGCACAATAATTTGAAAAATAACCTTCAATGGTATAGTAGTATCTTTATTTGCCTAAGACCTGTTTTTCTTAAAAAAGAGAAAAATTTTATGTGTGTGTACTCAGTAACTGCAGATGAGGTGAGGAAATGGAGGCCCAGAGGGTTGAATGCCCAGAGGCACATGGTCCTAGGTGGTGGTACCAGGATTCAAGCCCCAGCGTGAGTCTAGATAGGATGCTCCCAATACTTCACTACTCCACTTCTGTGCCTGAGGGACAGGTAAAGTCAGATGTGAAACAGGCAGCAGATATTCAGGTCTGAAGGTCAGAACAAAGACCCAGGGTCCAGACAGAAATGAGGGATTTATCAGCAAATAGACATAAAGCCATGGGAGTGGATGAGATCCCTAGGACAGTATTTGTAATGAAAACATTTGTATTTGTAACAAACAAAAGACAGATCTGAGGAATTTTAACACAAAGAGAAAAAAAAGAAGTAATTCGCAACCCCAAAGATTAAGTAGGGAAAAAAACTAGCAAAGTGGGTATTTTATGAAAGTCCACAGAAGAAAATGTTTCAAGGAGAGAGCTGTCAACAGAGTCAAAGTCTCCGACAAATCAAGTTGTGAAGAGGACTCAGAAGACCTTCTGGCTTTAGAAATGAGAAGGTAACTGACGATGTTGCACAGGCCAAGTTGCAGTGGGTTGAGGTGTGAGGTGTGAGGAGTGAAGTAGAGAGAGCAGGTGAATACAGGTCTTCCAGGAAGTTGTCTATGATGAGATAGAGATTGAGTCCAAGAGAGGGTTTTTCAGAGACAAACAAGAGCAAAATAACACAACAGTTAAGATATAATCTTGTAATCAGACAGAGTTTGGTTTGAATCCCAACTCTGCCACATGCGTGTTGCATAATCTTAGCTGGTGCTTAACCTTTCTGAGCTTCAATTCCCTCATCTGCATAATACGGAAAACAACACCCACCATACAAAGAGGTTGAAAGAAATAAGCTAATAGATTCAAAGCTCTGTGCCCAGTACAGACGAAATGCTTAGTAAATGGGGAATTGCCATTTTATTAATGCTATCCATGTGCTACTTGTGAGGATATTGAGATGCCTATGGCTGAAGTCAGAGTTGGAGATAAGAAAAGGGGGCTAATTTGTGGAGTATAGTCCTGAGAATGCAGGGGAAGATGAGATCCAAAGCACAGATAGAGGAATTCACTGTAGGAAGGAAAGTGGATTGGTGGGTGCTAAGGTAGGTAAATCTGTAGTTTCAGTGAAGCAAAGTACAGTCATTTTCCTTCTGGTGCCTTCTATTTTCTGAATGATGCAAGTGTTGAAGTCATGTATTAAGGGACAGGTTGGTGAAAGCATAGGCTTGATAAGAGCAGAAAAAAATTCAAATATCTACTATGGAGAAACCAGGGAGCTACCTGGAGGCTGCTGATAAACAAAGTTAGACCATATAAAACATGTTAGGGAATGTGAATCATGTGTTAGGGACAATGAGTTTATTTACGCCCAATAATATGTGCATCAACTGGGTCATGTTAAAAATGTCATGTTTTATGTTAATGCATGACTTGATTTGTTTCTCATCTACAATGATACAGATTGATTGGAAACAACAAAAGACTCCATTGCTTCTAAACAGCCCCTAACACCATTCAACTGTATAAAGATGCCATTTTGCTTAATGTTTTAAAAAAATGCTGCACATCTTTGAGAAAACTATTGCTGTTGCTCATAATTATTGATATGACTCATACATCCTATTGATAAGTGTGCTTAACCACACTTTAAATAGCACTGTCAAAGAAAGAGATGTAGGCAAGCAGCTTTTTAAAACATTAAGTTGCTGCTCTCGAGTATAAGATATACAAGGTTGAAGCTTAACTTCCAATACAATAGATTAAATTTTTTTCCACAGTTTACACAGAAATTTGTGACTCTTTTCGGTAATGTTTAAAATATCATTTAAAAACCTGCTGCAGGAGTCACAGTGGGAAAACATCCCACAATCTGCCACAAAAGTACCACAGATTGATTCTTTATGCTTAGTTGGGTTGATATAGTATATAGCTTTATCAAGCCATCATTACCAAAATAAAATGACATTTGATTAGGAGTAATCAAATGGAGAGAGGTTTTTTTTTTCCAAATCACTCACTTGAACAAAAGAACATTTATGCTTCTTTTCCTTATTACAAAACATGTTAAGTATTAAAAACATGAAAAAGAATCAGCTACATTCCCATCAAAGTTAAATAATCACTGTGCACATTTTGTTGTATATATTTACAGCATTTTTTCTAAGCATTTTCACATATCCATGTATTTAACAAAAGAGGTCATGCTATTGTTAAAACTTTCTTGATTTGAGAATACACATTTATGAACATCTTCAATGTTACTAAATAACCGTCCGCAATGTTTTTTTATTAGCTCTTATCTGGATATGCTAACATTTAGAATACTAATCCCTTATGCTAAACATTATTCCCCCACTGACATTTTTATCTTGTTCAAGCTGTAAATTACAATGGGATAAACATCTTTATAAATGATTCTTGGTTTATAATTCTTATTTTTCTCATATATATTCCTAGAAACTTTAATGCCAGGTTAAAGGCTATGCTTACTTTTTTTAAATATCTGTTTATTAATTCAGCAAATATTTAGTGACCAGTCAATAACTATTAGATACGTATTTATTGAATTATTAGGCAATGGTCTAGACACCAGGAATATTCAGCAGAACAAATATAGTCCCTGCACTCAGTGACCCTAAGATCTAGTGAAGACGGAAAATAAACAATCCTTTGTCACACATTGTTAAAATGACAACCAGAAATGATGCAGCATGTTACAATCCCACCATCAGTATATAAGAATGCCTATTTTCTTACACACTCACCAACCTTTAACACCAAGCTTAGAAAAACAATTGCCAGTTTGATGAGTGAAAATGTTTCTCATGCTAATTTGCATTCCTTTGATTACTAGTGAAGCTGAACATGTTTTCATATATTTATATTGCGCTGACATATTTTTGGAAAATGCTGCTTTAAAAATCTGTGCAATTGTTTGGCTTTTCTATGCATCTCCTAGAGTTTCATTTTTCTTTTCATGAAATTTCTACAGCTCTTTAGAAATAGAGTTGTAATAATCAGTATTGTGATAAAAACTTATATTTATGGTGTATGACTTCATAGAGCTCATTTATCTTTATAGCAACATAAGAAAGCCTGAAGGAGGAATTTCTATATGGTTCATACAAATGTGCATTATCATAAATTATAAAAGTATTTGATGGTTCTAAAGAAAGAAATGAGAAATCAGTTTTCCTTCTCTCAACGCCTTAATTGATATTCTAAATATCTTTCTCCTACATGTATATTTTCACTTCTCTCTATTCATTCAACCAGTATTTTGTGTGGTAGGAAGACCCCTAGAATCAGTCTATCAGTCTGGCATAGTGAGCCTTAATGATTGTTTATTGACAGCCATTTCTCCCCCTTCTTTTGCGTTCATAAAACCCAATTTTGTTTTCTTTCTACTCCTCAGGGAAGGTGACCCTAAACCAACTCAGTGGTACATCCTGACCAATCATGTTCACCCCATTCCTTTTTCCACAGTCATTGGTTTGGGTCTCAGCATGTGACACATTTTAGCCAGTGAGTTGAGGGAGAAGTCTGCTGGTAACCTTTGTGAAAGGTTTCCTCACTTTTACAAAAGAAAAACACAGAAAGAGACCATCTCTTTTCACGTTGCCAAACACTACCATGTCTGCTTATGACATCTAGAACCGTGAGTACCACCTTGAAACCAAAGCCACCCAATTGCAGATGGCTGAGAAGGAAATACAGAAAGGGAGAGATTGGTTCAAGATGGCGGAGTAGAAGGACGTGCGCTCACCCTCTCTTGCGAGAGCACCAGAATCACAACTAGCTGCTGAACAATCATCGACAGGAAAACACTGAAACTCACCAAAAAAGATACCCCACCTCCAAAGACAAAGGAGAAGCCGCAATGAGACAGTAGGAGGGGCACAATCACAATAAAATCAAATCCCATAACCACTGGGTGGGTGACTCACAAACTGGAAAACAATTATACCACAAAAGTCCACCCACTGGAGTGAAGGTTCTAAGCCCCACGTCAGGCTTCCCAACCTGTGGGTCCGGCAACAGGAGGAGGAATTCCCAGAGAATCAGACTTTGAAGGCTAGAGGGATTTGACTGCATGACTTCAACAGGTCTGGGGGAAACAGAGACTCCATTCTTGGAGGGCACACACAAAATAGTGCACACATCAGGACCCAGGGGGAAGGAGCAGTGACCCCATAGGAGACTGAACCAGACTTACCTGCTGGTGTTGGAGGGTCTCCTGCAGAGGCGGAGGGTGGCTGTGGCTCACCGTGAGGACAAGGACACTGATAGCAGAAGTTCTGGGAAGTACTTCTTGGTGTGAGCCCTCCCAGAGTCCACCACTAGCCCCACCAAAGAGCCAGGTAGGCACCAGTACTGGGTCGCCTCAGGCCAAACAACCAACAGGGAGGGAACCCAGCTCCACCCATCAGCAGACAAGCAGATTAAAGTTTTACTGAGCTCTGCCCACCAGAGCAACACCCAGCTCTACCCACCACCAGTCCCTCACATCAGGAAGCTTGCACAAGCCTCTTAGATAGCCTCATCCAACAGAGGACAGACAGCAGAAGCAAGAAGAGCTACAATTCTGCAGCCTGTGGAACGAAAACCACATTCACAGAAAAATAGACAAAATGAAAAGGCAGAGGACTATGTACCAGATGAAGCAATAAGATAAAACCCCAGAAAAACAACTAAATGAAGTGAAGATATGCAACCTTCCAGAAAAAGAATTCAGAATAATGATAGTGAAAATGATCCAGGACCTCAGAAAAAGAATGGAGGCAAAGATCAAGAAGAGGCAAAAAATGTTTAACGAAGAACTAGAAGAATTAAAGAACAAACACCTAGAAGAATTAAAGAACAAACGAACAGAGATGAACAATACAATAACTGAAATGAAAAATACACTGAAGGAATTAAGAGCAGAATAACTGAGGCAGAAGAATAGATAAGTGGCCTGGAAGACAGAATGGTGGAATTCACTGCCACAGAACAGAATAAAGGAAAAAGAATGAAAAGAAATGAAGACAGCCTAAGAGACCTCTGAGACAACATTAAGTGCACCAATATTTGCATTATAGGGGTACCAGAAGGAGAAGAGAGAGAGAAAGGACCCGAGAAAATATTTGAAGAGATTATAGTCAAAAAATTCCCTAACGTGGGAAAGGAAATATCCACCCAAGTCCAGGAAGCACAGAGAGTCCCAGGCAGGATAAACCCAAGGAGAAACACACCAAGACACATAGTAATCAAATTGACAAGAATTAAAGACAAAGAAAAATTATTAAAAGCAACAAGGGAACTTCCATAAGGTTAAGAGCTGATTTCTCACCAGAAACTCTACAAGTCAGAAGGGAGTGGCACGATATATTTAAAGTGATGAAAGGGAAGGAACTACAACCAAGATTACTCTACCTGGCAAGGCTCTCATTCAGATTCAATGGAAAAATCAATAGCTTTACAGACAAGCAAAAGCTAAGAGAATTCAGCACTACCAAACCAGCTCTACAACAAATGCTAAAGGAAATTATCTAAGTGGGAAACACAAGAGAAGAAAATGACCTACAACAAAACCCCTAAAACAATTAGGAAAATGGTAATAGGAACATACATATCGATAATTACCTTAAATGTAAATGGATTAAATGCTCAACCAAAAGACACAGGCTTGCTGAATGAAGACAAAAACAAGACCCATATATATGCTGTCTACAAGAGACCCACTTCAGACCTAGGGACACATACAGACTGAAAGTGAGGGGATGGAAAAAGATATTCCATGCAAATGGAAATCAAAAGAAAGATGGAGTAGCAATTCTCATATCAGATAAAATAGACTTTAAAATAAAGAATGTTACAAGAGACAAGGAAGGACACTACATAATGATCAATGGATCAATCCAAGAAGAAGATATAACAATTATAAATATAGATGCACCCAACATAGGAGCACCTCAATACATAAGGCAACTGCTAACAGCTATAAAAGACAAAATCAACAGTAACACAATAATAGTGGGGGACTTTAACACCTCACTTACACCAATGGACAGATCATCCAAAATGAAAATAAATAAGGAAACAGAAGCTTTAAATGACACAATAGACCAGATAGATTTAATTGATATTTATAGGACATTCCATGCAAAACCAGCAGTTTACACTTTCTTCTCAAGTGCGCACAGCACATTCTCCAGGATAGATCACATCTTGGGTCACAAATCAAGCCTCTGTAAATTTAAGAAAATTGAACTCATATCAAGCATCTTTTCTGACCACAATGCTATGAGATTAGAATCAATTACAGGGAAAAAAACGTAAAAAACAAAAACACATGGAAGCTAAACAATACGTTACTAAATAACCAAGAGATCACGTAAGAAATCAAAGAGGAAATCAAAAAATACCTAGAGACAAATGACAATGAAAACACGACAATCCAAAACCTATGGGATGCAGCAAAAGCATTTCTAAGAGGGAAGATTATAGCTATACAAGCCGACCTCAAGAAACAAGAAAAATCTCAAATAAACAACCTAACCTTACACCTAAAGGAACTAGAGAAAGAAGAACAAACAAAACGCAAAGTTAGCAGAAGGAGAGAAATCATAAAGATCAGAGCAGAAATAAATGAAATAGAAACAAAGAAAACAATAGCAAAGATCAAAAAAACTAAAAGCTGGTTCTTTGAGAAGATAAACAAAACCGATAAACCTTTAGCCAGATTCATCAAGGAAAAGAGGGAGAAGACTCAAATCAATAAAATTAGAAATGAAAAAGGAGAAGTTACAACGGACACCGCAGAAATACAAAGCATCCCAAGAGACTACTACAAGCAACTCTATGACAATAAAATGGACAACCTGGAATAAATGGACAAATTCTTAGAAAGGTATAAACTTCCAAGACTGAACCAGGAAGTGATAGAAAATATGAACAGACCAATCACAAGTAATGAAATTGAAACTGTGATTAAAAATCTTCCAACAAACAAAAGTCCAGGACCACATGGCTTCACAGGTGAACTCTATCAAACATTTAGAGAAGAGCTAACACCCACCATTCTCAAACTCTTCCAAAAACTTGCAAAGGAAGGAACACTCCCAAACTCATTCTACAAGGCCACCATCACCCTGATACCAAAACCAGACAAAGATGTCACAAAGAAAGAAAACTACAGGCCAGTATCACTGATGAACATAGATGCAAAAATCCTCAACAAAATACTAGCAAACTGAATCCAGCAGCACATTAAAAGGATCATACACCATGATCAAGTGGGGTTTATCCCAGGATTGCAAGGATCCTTCAATATATGCAAATCAATCAATGTGATAAACCATATTAACAAATTGAAGGAGAAAAACCATATGACCATCTCAATAGATGCAGAAAAAGCTTTCAACAAAATTCAACATCCACTTATGATAAAAACTCTCCAGAGGGGCTTCCCCGGTGGCGCAGTGGTTGAGAGTCTGCCTGCCAATGCAGGGGACACGGGTTCGAGCCCTGGTCTGGGAAGATCCCACATGCCGCGGAGCAACTGGGCCCGTGAGCCACAATTACTGAGCCTGCGCGTCTGGAGCCTGTGCTCTGCAACAAGAGAGGCCCCGATAATGAGAGGCCCGCGCACTGCGATGAAGAGTGGCCCCCGCTTGCCGCAACTAGAGAAAGCCCTCGCACAGAAACGAAGACCCAACACAGCCATAAATTAAAAAAAAAAAAAAAAAAAAACTCTCCAGAAAGTGGGCATAGAGGGAATGTACCTCAACATAATAAAGGCCACATATGACAAACCCACAGCAAACATCATTCTCAAAGGTGAAAAACTGAAAGCATTTCCTCTAAGATCAGGAACAAGACAAGGATATCCACTCTCGCCACTGTTATTCAACATAGTTTTGGAAGTCATGGCAATCAGAGAAGAAAAAGAAATAAAAGGAATCCAAACGGGAAAAAATGAAGTAAAACTGTCACTATTTGCAGATGACATGATACTATACATAGAGAATCCTAAAGATGCCACCAGAAAACTATTACAGCTAATCAAAGAATTTGGTAAAGTAGCAGGATACAAAATTAATGCACAGAAGTCTCTTGCATTCCTATACACTAACAACGAAAGACCAGAAAGAGAAATTAAGGGAACACTCCCATTTACCACTGCAACAAAAAGAATAAAATACCTAGGAATAAACCCACCCAAGGAGACAAAAGACCTGTATGCAGAAAACTATAAGACACTGATGAAAGAAATCAAAGATGACACAAACAGATGGAGAGATATACCATGTTCTTGGATTGGAAGAATCAATATTGTGAAAATGACTATACTACCCAAAGCAATCTACAGATTCAATGTAATCCCTATCAAATTACCAATGGCATTTTTTACAGAACTAGAACAAAAAATCTTAAAATTTGTATGGAGACACAAAAGACCCTGAATAGCCAAAGCAACCTTGAGGGGAAAAAACGGAGCTGGAGGAATCAGGCTCCCTGACTTCACACTATAATACAAAGCTACAGTAATCAAGACAATATGGTACTGGCACAAAAACAGAAATACAGATCAATGGAACAGGATAGAAAGCCCAGAGATAAACCCACACACATACGGTCACCTTATCTTTGATAAAGGAGGCAAGAATATACAGTGGAGAAAAGACAGCCTCTTCAATAAGTGGTGCTGGGAAAATTGGACAGCTACATGTAAAAGAATTAAATTAGAACACTCCCTAACACCACACACTAAAATAAACTCAAAATGGATTAAAGACCTAAATGTAAGACCGGACACTATAAAACTCTTAGAGGAAAACATAGGCAGAACACTCTGTGACATAAATCACAGGAAGATCTTTTTTGACCCACCTCCTAGAGTAATGGAAATAAAAACAATAATGGGACTTAATGAAACTTAAAAGCTTTTGCACAGCAAAGGAAAACATAAACAAGATGAAAAGACAACCCTCAGAATGGGAGAAAATATTTGCAAACAAATCAACGGACAAAGGATTAATCTTCAAAATATATAAACAGCTCATGCAGCTCAATACTAAAAAAACAAACAACCCAGTCAAAAAATGGGCAGAAGACCTAAATAGACATTTCTCCAAAGAAGACATACAGATGGCCAAGAGGCACATGAAAAGCTGCTCAACATCACTAATTATTAGAGACATACAAATCAAAACTACAATGAGGTATCACCTCACACCAGTTAGAATGGGCATCATCAGAAAATCTACAAACAATAAATGCTGGAGAGGGTGTGGCGAAAAGGGAACCCTCTTGCACTGTTGGTGGGAATGTAAATTGATACAGCCACTATGGAGAACAGTATGGAGGTTCCTTAAAAAACTAAAAATAGGGCTTCCCTGGTGGCGCAGTGGTTGAGAATCTGCCTGCCAACGCAGGGGACACGGGTTCGAGCCCTGGTCTGGGAAGATCCCACATGCCGTGGAGCGACTAGGCCCGTGAGCCACAATTGCTGAGCCTGCGCGTCTGGAGCCTGTGCTCCCCAACAAGAGAGGCCGCGATAGTGAGAGGCCCGTGCACCGCGATGAAGAGTGGACCCCACTTGCCACAACTGGAGGAAGCCCTCGCACAGAAACGAAGACCCAACACAACCATAAATTAATTAATTAATTAAAAAAAAAAAAAAAAAGAATAAAGAGACTTTATTAAAAAAAAAAATACTAGGTCCCTCCTTCTAAAAAAAAAAAAAAAAAAAAAAAAACTAAAAATAGAACTACCATATGACCCAGCAATTCCACTACTGGGCATATACCCTGAGAAAACCATAACTCAAAATATCACATGCACCCCAATGTACATTGCAGCACTATTTACAATAGCCAGGTCATGGAAGCAACCTAAGTGCCCATTAACAGACGAATGGATAAAGAAGAAGTGGTACATATATACAATGGAAAATTACTCAGCCATAAAAAGGAAGGAAACTGGGTCATCTGTAGAGACGTGGATGGACCTAGAGACTGTCATACAGAGTGAAGTAAGTCAGAAAGAGAAAAACAAATATTGTATATTAACGCATATATGTGGAATCTAGAAAAATGGTACAGATGAACTGGTTTGCAGGGCAGAAACAGAGACACAGATGTAGAGAACAAATGGATGGACACCAAGGGGGGAAAGTCGGGGGTGGGGTGGTGGTGGTGGGATGAACTGGGAGATTGGGATTGACATCTGTACACTAATATGTATAAAATAGATAACTAATAAGAACCTGCTGTATAAAAAATTAATTAATTAAATTTAATTTTTAAAAAAAAAGAAATAGAGAAAGAATCTGGACCTTTGATGACATCATCGAGCCACTGAATAAATCAACCCTGCATCGAAGCCTTTCCTCAGGACTTCTTCATATGATTCTTTACTGCTTAAGACACTTGGGTTTCATTTGAGTTTCCTGTCATTCATAGTCCACAATATCCTGACTGAAACACTTCGGTTTGACCTTGCAATGTAACCTTAGGAATGTTACTTCACCTCTCTGAGTTCAGTCTCTTCAATGAGAGAGAGAGAGACAGAGAAACAGAGAGAAAGACAGAGATTGTTCTCTGTATTTCAAATCATCATTTTATAAAAGCAAAGTCATTTTAACATTTAAAAAATAGAAAATATGTACTCTCAGGAAAAAAATTTTGAAGGTTGAATTAATTAAACCTTTTCAAAAAGCCAGCATTCTATCCTTAGTTTCTTCATTTCTTTGTGGAGTGAAAAACTCCTCCAGGCTCTGGTTGGGAAATCACTTGATGAAACAAGTCATGAAACAAGACATATATGCATAAACTAAATAATGATATGAATAACTTTTTAGTTCTGTGTAAGGTAAGAGTTCTGCCAAATCAGAGATCCTGGATGACAGGAAGGCTGGGTAACCTTCCTAGAGGTGTGGGACCATTAGCCAAGTGGTCAGTAGGAATTCGATAAATTTCTGAAAAGAAATGGGTAGAGCGTTCTAGGCAGGTAAACTGCATAAACAAAAGCCTAAGGCTAGGAATAATTATGGTGAATGAACAGGCATCAGGAAAGCCTCTAGCCACACTAGAATGGAGATTTCATTTATGGTGATCGTCCTTAAAATTAGGATGTATGGACCTTGAGGATTCTATGTATCTTCTTAGAGGCCTTTGAGTTTTCAGCGACAATTTTTACACTTAATGTTTTCATTTCAGGGATAATCTAAAATATTAGTGTAAGCATATGTAGGTCAGGATAGCCACTTAATCTAGTCACTGCTACATCATTACGGGACCCATTTTCATACCTGTGTTTATAATCTGGCTCATCTAAGAAATTCTGGTTCACTAAAAAAAAAACAATGTTATTCTTACAATGAGGAAATATTCTGCTATATATTTATTGTTTCCTTTTCCTTTTTCAGCACACAGCTGGATTACATTTACTAGCCTCTCTCGTATTTGGGTGTGGCTGGGTGACTGGCAGAACTTATGTGTGCCATTTCCATGTTGGGCCCAAATAAGCACCCACTCTCCTCCCCACAGCACATACAGCCTTTGCTCTCTCTCTTTCCCCATCTTCCAGCTGAACAGAAAGGCCACTGAGGACCAAAGGCAAGTGGAGCCACAAAATGGAAGGAGACCAGTCCCTGAAAGGGTAACATGGAAGGCTGCCTGACCAGACTGTGGAGTGAGAAGCAAAATTTTACTGGGTTCAGTTACTGAAAATTCAGTTACCTGTTGTAACCGCTAACACTATCCTTAATTAGTACACAAAACTTTGAAAAGAGACAAGTAGACAGAGCATTGAACCATCATGCAGCATAGCAGTGGTTTAGAGTTGCTGAACCCAAGAGAATCCACTTTCTGGTACCCTCCGTACCAGTCTGCAATAGTTCAAGAACAGTTTTGTAAGGCAGTTAACACATAATGAGTACATCTCAGTTTCACAGCCCAGTGATAATTCAATCAGATATTCTTTAATGTAGATTTCCCAAAAGGCAGAATGCTAACCTTACCTTCAAGTAAATAAGATAATTTACAGAGTTATAAAAGACTCCATTAAAATTGGCATCTGAACATCTCTCACTGGCCTTGAAATTATTAATAACATTCTGAACATTACATTTATATGAACACCCCATTACTACAGACTCCGATTTTCTACCCTAGTGATTAGTAGATATCTTTTGATATTTTTAAAGCTAATCTAGGCAATTTAGTTTCAGCAGAAAAGCATTTTCTGTCATGTTAATGCTATTAACTTAACATTTTATTGGTTTTGTAATTTTCTTGATATTTAATTTGTAATGTGGTTTGACTTTAGGCTTATATAAGAAATATGGGAATAAAAGGAACATAGTTTATACATATTTAAGCTTCTTATAATAAAAATAATTTATGTCAACACTGTGAATCCACATGAGTTTTTTTTTTTTTTTTTTTTTTTTTAAGGGATACGTTCATCATTCAGTTTGAGAAACACTGGACTAGCTCAACTCTAAATCTCCTTTAGCACTAAAATGAAAACAGTGTAAACTGGGCATTAGCAACAAAGGTCTGTGACAAGCTCACTCAGCTTGAGCCAGGGTTCTGTTATTTACTAGCTGTGTGGCTATGGGCCAGTTGTTTAGCCTCCTCAAAAGCTGTAACTTAATTGAAAAGTTAGGATACTAATTATCACCTCTTAGGATTATCCTTTTGGTACAGCACTGGAACACAATAAATAGTAGCTATTACTGTCATCTAAAGATCTGCTTGTGTACCTTCTCCCTCATTTTCAAGCAGTTCGGCTGTGACTTACATTTGTATAAGTTTCTGATTTTTAAAAAATTCATATCATGTTTAAGGTCAGTGACTTACTTAAGAGAATTGCCTGTATTTTACAACTTTGTAGTATTAATTTAAGTATAAATTAGTGATCCTAACAACCAAAAATGCAAAGCTTCTACATGTAAAAGCAGGCTTAGGTAACCTTGATTTGGAAATACTTTAGACTGAATTAATTCTATTTCTTAGAGGAAAATAATAAGAATAACAAATTTTCTTTCTAGTATATTAAACTATAATTCAGAGTTTTTCTTAATTCTGGCTGACCTCCCTCATAACTAGCCCAAGTTTATAAATCATGCAAATTCAGAAGCCTGCGTTCAAAAAATCCTTTGTTTTGTGGGATGCTTGAGTGGGTTCTGTTAAATTGACATTCTACTAATACACCAGTAATGGATCAACTCATTCCCTCTTAATCTGGGTTCACATTGTAAACTGTGCACCACAGAAAAGAAATCCAAGCGACACCGGAGTGAAACTAACCAGACTTTTATACACAGAGCTGTCTTGGCTAGAACAGGCAATAATTTAAAGGAGTTTCTGTAGACACAGAGACATCAAGGAGGCATAGAAAAGAAAGAAGGTGTAAAAGAAAAGAATAAGTTGTCCCCTACAGTGGTGAGGACCCCAGAAGATCTTGTCTGTCTGGAACATTCTGGGGACAGAAGGTACTCTTTCTCAACTAGAGGAATAATCCTGTATAATTTCACATGGACAGTGTGAGAGCCCCAATGCTTAGTCCTCTTAAGAGCTCACAGTGAAAAACCACTGGCGTTAGTAAAAGGTCTCCTGTCAGAAAAAGTTTCTTAGAGTAGAGCAGGGGAGCACTTTCCTTTAGAAAACTGAGTTCAGAGCCATTAGAATGCACAGAACTGGTTAACTGAGGGCATTTGGACTTCTTGCACAGGCGCAGTAGAAGCCATGCTGTGCTACAGTCACATTTGGCCTCTACGGAAACCATCTCTCAGGTTCCAGCTTTTTCTTTTTTTTTTAAATTAAATTAAATTAAATTAAATTAAAATTTTTTTTATACAGCAGGTTCTTATTAGTTATCTACTTTATACATATTAGTGTATACATGTCAATCCCAATCTCCCAATTCATCCATTCAGCTTCTTGCATTTCACTCCATGGTGACCCCAGGCCAAATAACAGGCGAGTTTTCTATTATCTTAAACTCAACAAATGCAGGCAGCTTCCACCAGAGTCTCAAGTATCTCCAGATTAGTTGGGACTATTTGGACAGGCAGGTGTAATAATTAGCAGGACTTTGGAGTGAAAGGCATATCAGTCTAAATCCCAGCTCAGCTAAGAAGCTCAGTGATCTTGGTACATTACTTAACCTTTCACTCAGCCTTCGTATCCTCTCCCGTAAAATATGAATGAAAATGCCTATATGATTATTTCTCTTGGGATTAAATGCAATAACTACAAAGAACCAAAATATGATCAGTACTCAATAATTGTTCATTCCTCTCCCTCCTGCCTGTCCTCTTCCTCCAGCCCCCTCTTCACTCTCTTTCTCTTTCCCTCTCATTCTCCAACCCTTTCTTTCTCAGAACCTGGTATACTGAGGTCAATTCATTGATCAATTGTTGGGAATCTACTAAGTGCCAGGTGCCTTGCTAAGTGTGTGAGCTACACAATGTAAGGGAGGTTTTTGTGTGAACAAATGTAGCATCATGAATTATTGATATTCTAGTGTTATAAGTTAATGGGCACATTTAACCTGTGCAATGGTTTCTTTAAAGGCTCAAAAGTTGGACCCGAGTTTCTAATTTTAAGGGTTAAGCTTTCTCTTCCTTCTTAAGAGGTCTTTGCTTTTCAAAATCCAAGCCCAGGGATGCAAAAATCCAGATTGTCTGAAAAGGAAAATGCTCCAAGTTTGAAGGAGAGGAGCAGCCCAACTCTGGGAAGAACTGGATTCCCCCAGACTATAAGGAGAGAGGTGTGGTTCCACCAGTGGTGAGGACCTGCTTTCTGCTCTCACACGGCACCCCAAAGAGGGATGCCTCCTTACTGAGTACCATGTCCTTGGAAGCCACAGCCGAGTCCCAAGGGCTGAGTGAGACAGAGGGAGTATGTGCCTAGAGCAAAGGAACTGCCTGCCTCTGAATGGAACTGCAAGCATGACAGGAAACCCCACCATGGCCTTGCCCCACACTGTAGGTTGTTCAAGTTAGGGGTGTTCTCCACAGGGAAGAGATGGGGATGAAGGCCCTAAAAAATAAATAATTGTATGTCATACCAATGCCAGTTGGGGCAGACTCTGGGAAGGAATTAAGAAGTCTGACATCCTGCACCCAAGGTTTATGGAACAGCTCAAGCCATTCTCAAATAACCATTCTCCACCGTATTATATGCTACACTGATAGCAGGATCAAATTTATTTATTTATTCTTGTTTCAATTTGATAATTGAAACTTACATAATTGCCACTCAGCAATTTCCTATACTATGGGTGCTCAGAGGAGGGTGTAACCAAGGCTGTGATGAAAAACAGACGGCCCACTCTATCTCGCTTGGTTTCCATCTACAATATTTTGAAAAGTTAAAATTCTACGTGCATAAAATTAGGAGATTTCACATAAAATATTCATTTCTGGCTTCTCTGGAGTAGTCAGAATATTTGGAAATGAAGGCCCACGTTCCATCATGGCAACAATCTGCTGAAGCTGAGTAATGAACGCCCCCTTTAGCATATGTTCTCCAGTTTGCCACAGTCTCCACAACTCCCTATTGTCTCTAAGACACTAAGTGCAATGATCAGAAGCACGTTTTTTCCTTATACCTACCTCACCTCACTCATCCACCTGATAACTACAGATATTTGCATCTGTGACTCCCAGAGCTATCAAGGAAAGCTCATAAAATGAAGATGACCAGGCAAACAAAATGAGAAAGATGTTCCAGAAAGAGGGAATGCCATTGTAGTAGGCACAGATATGTGAGAATGCCTTTCATGGCAAAATGAAGCTGAAGAGGGTAAGAAAGGGAGTTGAAGATGACACTGGAGAGAGAGAATGAGTCAAGACTGTGAAGGGCATTGTTTGTGATACTAATGAGATGAGAGGTGATGAGAACTATCAGAAATTTTTAAGCAGAAAAATTAACCTATCATGTCTGGAATTTTAAAAATCACTCTGTTGGCTGTGAGGCAGATGGATTAGAGCAGAAAGAGGCTGGAGGCAGGGAGGCCAACTTGGAGGCCCTTGCTATAGTCTAGTTTCCAAGGATAATGAAGATCTGGACTGCTGGGCTTTTTTTCTTCATTTAAAAAATACACAGACCAGATACTCTGCCCATTTCTATCCAATGGAAGACTTTTAAAAATGAGGACATGGTCGATGGTCGATTATTTTACTCCAATCACCAACATATGTTTGCAAGTGAGGAAATGGAACAAATACAAAAACTGGGTTTAGAAATACTGGAAAGGATATGGCAGACACTGTTGATTAGCAACCCAACAGACATTCTCTCCATTCAAGCTACCAATTTTGTTTAGGTTACAAAGTGCTCAGCCTCATCAGATGAATCAAGACTGACTTAAGTCAATTATGACAATCCCATATTACTCTTACTGTGATTGGTCTGCAGTGGGCTTGTAATCTATTTCTAGACATTGAAGAATAGGAAGTCAGCTGAGGTCTTCTTGGAAAGACCTGCTAGAATAGGTACATATGGATAGAGTCTTTTATCCTCCAGCATGTTTTATTCTTGTTTTGGTTACAACATGATATTTAGAGCAGCTGCTACTCTCCTGTGCTTGTGAAAGAAAGCCAGAAGAACTGCGTGGACATTCATTTGTTCATTCAAAAAATATTTATTGGGCACTTACTCTTGCCAGGTGTCCTAGGCTTTAGGGATACACTGGTAAATAAAATAGACAATCTTACATTAGACATTTATCTAGAGCACATTGTAGAAGATGTTAGTGTCATTATTGTTTAAGACACTGTAAATTTAATATTTTGTTACTTGCAGCCCAAAGCATTCTAATTGATATAAAAGGTTTATTATTACTTTTATTAAAAAGTTAAAGAGGTATCTAAGCTGAGCATAAGCAGATGTTGGTAACATCCTCAAATCCTTAACTCCAGAGATTTATTTGCCTGTGTCACTCAGTATGTAAGACTTGTCCCCTCCCCCACCCCCAAACACACACACACACACACACAAAAGAAGGCAGGGACCTTTTTCATGGTCATCTGGGACAGAGAAAAGAGTGATGTGGAAAAGAAAGATTAAAAAGTCTCTGCTATCCACCCCACCTGTCAGGGACTCCCTGTAGAGAAGAAGGGAGAAGTTGTAAGTGAAAGCTAAAGCATTTTGATGAG
Organism: Balaenoptera physalus; assembly: GCF_965194825.1. NCBI lineage: Eukaryota > Metazoa > Chordata > Mammalia > Artiodactyla > Balaenopteridae > Balaenoptera > Balaenoptera physalus. The sequence goes on from NC_138886.1 coordinate 47,562,200, forward strand.
ATGAGCATTTTGATGAGCATTTTGTGTATACTGCATACACAATAGCACTATGTGCCAAATTGCTACTTAGAGAGAAGAGCATGTCTGCAATCTCTGCACAGCACAGGGTGACATTTGGCAGGAATCTCAAGGCAGCTGTGGAGCAGGAATGCCAGGAAGCAGCATTCCCGGCCACAGAACTACAATACAATGGCTAATAGCAATGGACATCAGTAGTGACACAAAATTAGAACATGTGCAGACTTATTCCTGAGCTCAAGTGAAATACCCATGAAATTGCCAAAAAACTGGAGATGAACAGAGGTCCTGACATATGGTCTATATGAAGCTAAATGCAGGCCTTATTAATGTTCCAGTGATCTCATTTATACCCACTGGTTGGTGAGCTGGGGACATTCAGTTTACATTGCAATATTAAAATTAAAGAAAATGACTGCAGCTTCTTTTTCCTTCATTATTTTCTAATTTACAGATAGCTCTTTTCTGTTACTTAATTAAAAACTCCCTCCAAAAATGTATTAATTTATCAAATTTTAGATCTTGAAAATCAAAATAGAATTTAATCTTTTCCTAGGGAAGAAAAACACAAGTTTTTCATTCAAAAGTATGGGGTGTAGGAAATTTAGTTAAGGGTGATGCTCTGGAAAACACTGTAAGTTTCTTTATGGTCAGAGACTCTTAAAGTTTGTTGAACTGGAGAACCATTTGAGAATCTGAGGACACTCTGGGCTTCTCTGCAGATAAAACCCATTTGCATGGGTACATCTGAAGCTTGTCCATTCCCTCCAATCCTGGTGGGATTCTAAGTTAAAAGCACTTGCATCAGGTCTCTGGCTTCTTGCACTTCTGTAGTTCCCTGTGGGGGTTACAGTGTGATGAATTTGGCCTACCTGCCTGTCAGTTAGCATTCTGTGAATCCTCAGTGCATCCTAAAACCTTGTCAGAATGCAGCAAGTGTAGATGGTCACCTCTCCAAGTAGGTGTCCTTGTTGGCACAGTTAATAGTTTCAGGTTCCATTGTGTCTGAGAGCCTCCTCTTTCAACACAACTGATCACCACCGTACTGAAGGGTTGCGAAGAGTAATTGACACTTTGTAGTCATAGAAGAGTCCTAATAATAGCTACATAAACAAAAGGCACTTCATCAAGAACTTCAGAAATGTCATCCCGTTTCATCCTCACAGGAGCTGTATGAGATTACGAAATGTGACTATCACTTTACAGATGAGAAAACTAAGGTTAGGTGACATAACCAAAGTCATACAGGTAATAGGCGCCAAAACACACATCCCAGTATTATGGACTGAATGTTTGTGTTCCCCCACCCCCATATTCATATACTGAAGTTCTAACTCCCAGTGTGTTAGTATTAGGAGATAGGACCTGTGAGAGGTGGTTAAGCTTAGATAAAGTCATCAAGGTGGAGCCCCCATGATGGGATTAGTGCCCTTATAAGAAGGGGAAGAGACACCAGAGCTTCCTTCTCTCTCCTGTGTGAGAATACAACAAGAAGGTTGATGACTGCAAGCAAGGAGGATGGCCCGTACCAAACCCAGAACATGCTGATCTCAGACTTTCCAGCCTCCAGAGCTGTGAGAAATAAATGTCTGTTGTGTAAGCCACACAGTCTATGGTATTTTGTTATAGCAGCCCAAGCTAATTAAAACACCCAGGATGGCTGAGCCTGTGCTTTTCACCCCTATGCTCTTTGCATTCCAACTAATATAAATGTTATACTTTGTACTCTTAGTCCCAAGCGCCAAACCCAAATTTTGAAAGTTAATGGAAGTTCAAAATTAATACTCCTAAGTCTCCTGAAATGATTTCAATTAAATAAGACTGGCTCTTGAAATACAATAAAATGTACTGACACTGAAAGGAGAAAAAGATGTCTTTTCACTTAATTGTTAAAATCCCCCCCATCTATATTCTGCCCACATAATTCTCAACTAATAATAGCCTATTTCACTCAGTGTCAGCAAAGAATATGGAATGCTGTAATCCACGTGTGTGTTATTTTGTTGCACATGCCCAAAAACTATAATTAGCAGATATCTTCTTCAAACATCAAGTCAAACATTTTGAGAATTTTTTTCTTGCTTACAGAAAATTCAAGAGCAAACAGCTTGGAAAAACATACTTTCTTTAAAAAAAAAAGGGCAAGAAAAACAAACCCTATTCTATCTTATATCACAATTTGACTTTGAATGTATCATCACATTTGCTAATTCTTTTAAAATCATGTCTGAAATAGGTGTGACTTGAAGCAAAGAGTATACTCGTCATAATACAAACATCAAAGAAAAACACAACAAAGATGATGACAGCAAGGGAGGGCCACGTAAGAGAAGAACTAAAAATGGACTCATTGGATTTAAAGATATGAAGGTTATTAGTGACCTTGGCAAGAGTCATTTTGTTATTGATGAATGTAGGAGCACAACTGCAGTGGGTTTAAAAAGTAAAGCACCTCCGTACAATGGACTGCTCTGCAGTGGTTTAAAAGATTGAGGAGCATCTATAAGTTCTAAGTTAGAAATATGTCTATGAGACGAGCAAGTCGGCAAATAACATGAATAGCATGATTTCATATTTGCAATGGAAAAAAATATCAGTGTGTAGAAATGTGTGTAGGTATAGATATAGATAGATAGCTTTATTTGTATATTTTTAAATGCATGAGAGAATTGTCCGAAAGAACACATACTTGTGCCAGAGACTTTTTGAGGTCCCGTGTCACATTTCCTTTGTCCATCTCAGATATCAGCCACAGTTGTGGTAGATGATTCCACACAAGCTCAGACTCAAGCTGATGACGTCCCACCAAAAGAGAATGCCTGTGGCCTTTCCAAACTCTGCCTTGGGGATTCTCAAGGGAGCCCACTGAGACTTGCAAAAAGAGCCACCCAGAAGGACAAGTGAGTGAACACCTCCATGAGAAACACTCAACTAATAGGGAATAAAAGCTAATGGATAAATGCTCCAGACCATCAACTGCAATCTTTGAATGGACAGGTCTGGGAGTCATTCTGCATACTTCTTTTTTTTTATTGTGGTAAAATATACATAACATAAATTGACCATTTTGACAATTTTCAAATATACAATTCAGTGGCATGAAGTACATTCAAATTGTTGTGCAACCATCACCACTATTCATTTCCATTTCATCATCCCCAACATAAACTCTGTACTCAAAATCCAGTAACTACCCATTCTCCCCTCCCCACAGACCGTGGGAACCTCTATTTTTTCTGTCTGTGAATTGGTCTATTGTAGGTACCTTGTATCAGTAGAATCATTTAATATTTATCCTTTTGTGTCTGGCTTATTTCACTTAGCATAATGTTTTCAAGGTTCATCCATATCATAACATATAACAGAATTGCATTTTTTTAATTTAAATTTGAATAATTTTTCCTTTTTTTTAAAAAATTGAGATATAATTGACATATAACATTGTGTAAGTTTAAGGCATACGGTGTGTTGATTTCATACATTTATATGTTGCAATATGATTACCACCAAAATGTTAGCTAACATCTCCATCACTTCACATAATTGTCATTTCTTTTTTGTAGTGAGAACATTTAAGATCTTGTCTCTTACCAACTTTGAAGTATAATATTCTATTACATGTATAAACTGCATTTCATTTATCCATTCATCTGTTGATAGACATTTGTGCTGTTTCCACCTTTTGGCTATTGTGAATAATGCTGCTATGAACATGGGTATACAAGTATCTGAGTCCTTGTTTCAATTCTTTTGGATATATATACCCATGAGTGAAAATGCTAGTCGTAAGATAACTACAAGTTTAAATGTTTGAGGACCTGTCAAACTGTATATTTCTAGATTCTGGTGGAATTTACACTCAGAATCTTGATAATGTGCCATATATTGGCTGCCCCTTCTTTCTTGCCTCTTTCTCCTGCTCCCCGTGACCTTCCACGTGGAGTACCTGCACCATAGTCCTGCAAGCCCTTGTCTCAGGCTCTATTTCTGGGGGATCCCAAAGTAGGACAACACTCATCTCTAAGGGTGATTACCTCTGGGAACTGGATTGGAGAAGGGGAGAGATTTACCTTTTAAACTTTTGTGCCTGCATCACTTTTGTCTTTTTAAGTGTTTAAGGTTATAAATAAGAAGTCACAGAGTCACAGAATTATTCTATTCTTGTGGAACATATATAAATGACTCCTCCAAAACTAAATGAACCAAAGATTGATCATTCTTACAGCTTTGTACCTCTAGAGCAAGTAGTAGAGTTTTAAAGATTAATTTCTTAAATCTTTATCTGAGATCTTGATCTGAGATGACTTTGTCCTCAACACTGGATCCCTGAGGACTCTGCCCAAACTCACATTAAATCTGAGGTATCCGTGTCCTCACTTCCATACTTCCACCAAGTCTACACTCTTTCCTCTTGTCCATCTTGATGCCACTTTATCTCCAAACATATGAGAAGCCCCCTGGCTTCACTTCTTTCCCCATTTAGTCTAGACTCCCTGGGACTCTGCTTCAACAATTATTGCGGCATCATTTTTTATCCCCTTATCTCAACCTGGCAGTCATCTTCTAATTTCTAACCTGGATTAGTCCAAATATTTGCCTCCATGCTGATGAGAACTGCTGGAGAAAATGACTTAGTTTTCTTAATGATATGACAATGGAACTGCTAATCTCAGCAGCTAATTGTGGTGCCTAATCTCAACAGACCCTCACCGCTATTTAACAATGCTATACTGCATTTATCTAAGCTTATTTCTCACTCCCAATCACTCTCCCAAACACTCACACCCACACTTTTATAGATTTCTTTGATCTATATTTCACAAAGAAGGTGGAGATTATTAGGTGTTAAATCTTTTTCTTATTTAAAATAATCTATATCTGACCATATCTTTGAAGAGCTAAAATTTACAACATGCTTACCAGATGGCAGGTACTGTGCTAAATAATATGATTGCTAACATATGAGCATTTATTACGATTATGTATCATAGTAACTCGCATCTACTAAGCACTCAATAAATGTTGGCTATAGAATGATGAACCCAAGTACAGATGTTTGTAGTTATGGTGTCAGAAAGTAAAGGGATTAGTCCAAGTGTAAGAGCCCATACACTTAATCTCTACTTCCTCCCTTAAATCCTTTCTATATACGTTTTGTCCTATAATCCTTATAATATCAACAACCCTATGAACTAGTATTATATTATTATTGCTTTCTCCTTATGGATATATATATATATATATATACACACACACATACACATACATATCTATATCTACATCTATACACACATACCTTAGAGAGGTCCACCATCAAGGCCATGGTTACAGAGCTAGTAACTAGGAGAGTCAGAACTTAAACACAGATCTCTGACTCTGAGCCCACATTTAAAACACTACACAATGCCACTTTTAGTGCTTATGCATAGCTTTGCTTACTGCATCTATGATATTGGGATTTATAATACGAAATATGTATTTGGTCTTCCTCCATTTTTCCTAGCATAGAGCTCCTAAAACTCTTGGAATTTCCTAAGTGATGAGAGCAATAAAGATGCCCTTTGTTATGTTAATGGGTGACTTTTGGATTCACCTAAGGATGATGGCTGGTTGCCAGGAGAACCAACCATGTGATTAGAGGGTTGGAATTTTTAGTCCTACCCCCTGACCTTTGGGGAGGAGAGAAGGGCTGGAGGTTGAATCAAACAGCAACGGCCAATAATTTTAATCATACTTATGTGATGAATCATTCATGCCTCTGTAAAAATTTAATAAACAGAAACCTCAACTAAATAGAATCAGGAGATCAGAAAGGGGAGTGCTCTCTCCCTGTGATGATAGCAGAGCCCAACAGGAAGAAGAAAGACTCCTCTTCTTTCCTGACAAGGACTTAACTAATAAATAACCATGGACTCTGTTTACTAAGGCCCTCCTAACTTCTTTTTCCCCTCTAAAAAAGCGTTCTCCTTCCCGTGCTGTGGGGGACTTGCGCATGACTCACCATGGTTGCAGACCCCAAATTGCAATTCTCTGCTGATCCTGAATAAACCCATTCTGGCTGGAGAAATAGCTGGCAGTCTATTTGTTTTAGGTCAACACCTCCATACAAACCCAAAAGGACAGGATTCAGAGACCTTCTGGGTTGGTGAACATATGGGTATTTGGGGAGAGTAATGTTCTCTGAGATGGCATGGAAGCTCCTCATCCTTTCCCCATACTTTGCCCTATGCATCTCTTCCATCTGACTGTTCCTGAGTTATATCCTTTTATAATAAACCAGTAATCTAGTAAGTAAAATGTTTCTCTGAGTTCTGTGAGACACTCTAACTGATCAACTGAACCCAGGGAGGGAATCTTTGGAACCTCTCGCCTATAGTCAGTTGGTCAGAGGCACAGGTGATAACCTGGACTTGCGACTGGCATTTGAAGTGTGATTGGGAGTTGGCAGTCTTGTAGGGCTGAGCCCTTAATCTGTGCTATCTGACACTATCTCTTGGATATAGTGTCAGAATTGAGTTGAACTATAAAACACCCAGCTCGTGTCCAAGAATTGCTTGGTGTTGTTGGGGGAAAAAAAGAAACCACATGTTGAAACTTGGGTGCAGAATCTTAGCATATCTGAGAATGAGGTTTTTTGCCTCATCTTAAGCAAAACTAGTGAACCCATTTGAGGATCCCATTCCTTCTTAACTCCTTCAGGAATCTATTCTATCAGTTTCCTTCTGTCTTTCCCGTATCTTCAATCTCTCCTCTTTTGTTGACTTATTTCCTGCATATACTCAAGTCTTTCAGACTTCAATAAGTCTCCCTTTGGAAGACAGAGTTATTGAATCACACCAAAAGATAGAATTTAAAAAGTCAGAGAGGTGACAATAGGATATGAAGTATATGAAAATTAGATGATCATTTTAGGAGCTTCAACATCTGATTAATAGGAGTTCCATAAAGAGAGAACAGAGAACACAGAGCAAAGTATCAAAGAAAGAGTACTAGAACATTTCCTGCAACTGAAAGTCTTACGTATCCAGGTTGGAAGACCCCAGCAAGTGGGTGGTCCAATAAGTGAAAATGAGAACTACAGCACATCATTGTGAAATTTCACAATGCCAGGAATGAATATGTCTTTGACACTTTCAGAAAGAAACATATTATGTATTAAATAAAACAGGCTAGGAATCAGAATGACACTGAACTAGGACAATGGAATGAAGCATTCCAAATTCTGAAAGAAAATTATTTTCCACCTAGAAATACATATCCAGGCAAAATATAAATGTACATCAAGTGTACAGGTAGAATATTGTGAGATCTCAGAATATTTTCTCTCTTAGGAACGCTTTCCCAAAAAACTACTGGAGCAAACTCTTTGGAGGCAATTTGATAACGGCTATCAAAATTTAGACCCGGTGTTTCCTTTCCTATATATATATCCTATAGATTTGTTTACACATGGAGCAAACTCAGAATTATACCCATTGTTGAATATTTATACTAGTAGAAAAAGACCAAAACACAGTTAAATGCCATTAGTGGGATTTTAGTTATGGTGTATCACCTTAATGGGGAATTCCACAGCCATTTAAAAAGGATAAATCTATATAATGACAGATAGGAATTGATCTCCTGAATATACTTTACACAGAAAACAAATAAACAAGAAACAGTGAAGTGTAATTTGTAGGCTTCTAGTTGTTTTAAAAAAAGAAGCAGGGGTGTGGATATGTACACATGTATGCTTAACTATTTATATAGACTATCTCTTGAAGGCTACACAAAAAATTGATAACAAAGGTTGCCTATAAAGAGATGGGATCAAATCACTGATTTGTCCCCCACTATCTATTCTCCAGTTATTCCTTAGTAATAGAACCCCAGCTTTTAGCTAACCTCATGGCTGACTTGAATAAAGATGACATATCCCAGCTCTCTTTGCAAACAGGTGTGGCTCTGGCTGGCCAATGCTGTGTCCTTTAAAAAGGAGTTGTTCTCTCTTCTCCTCTCCCACTTCTTCCTACCGGCAAGATTGTGGACCTGCTTCCTGGAACTCAGGCTTCCTACACTTGGAGCATGAGAGAAAAGCCCCCTCTTGACAATAGCAAAGCAACAGAAAAGAGTCAGTGTCCCTGTTAATGGTGGTCTCATCACACCAGCCTTGGACTGCTTACCTCAGAACTTTGTTTTCATGGGAAAGAAATACATTTCTATCTTAGATCATTAATACATGGGGGTTTGCATCATTCATACCTGAAGCTAACCCTAGCTGATTCAGGAGGGGATGCTAGGTGACTCAGGGAGCAGGGGTGGGGGGTAGACCCCTATTAATGAGTCTATTTCTGTTTAAGAACATGCCAGAGTATGGACAGTACCATGAACATCTTTATAAAGGACTCTATTTTCTTTTATCTTGAGCTCCTCTAACCTTCCAAGGGCTGTTGGGGCAACTTCATCCCTTAGGATTATCACAGTTTCAGGATATTCTATTCATCCAAAAAGCCTAAAAGCCCACATGATAGACCAAATGATTTTTCACTGAGTATTCTGGCTATGAGGATCTATGAAGAAGTGTGTGTGTGTGTGTGTGTGCGCGTGAACGCAGTGTGCAAAGGAAGGAGATGAGAATATTCATTTTAGCACAGCTCTATCTCAGTTGGACTCTTCCTAATTACAGATATTCTGAGGCTGAGGCTTTTTATACCATCATAAATTAAGTTGTTTGTTACTGGATCGATTCTTAGCTGGAGTCATTCCAATGCCCTGCTAGGAGAAGCAGCTATCTGATTTAATTTAGGATGTGCTGGCAAGACTGCCAAACATCAACGAGAACTCAGAAACATTCTCAAACGGAAGGCATGACACATAGCAACGATGTCAATAATCTCTTTGCTTTCAATGTTTATTTATGGATATTGTTTTAGGAGAGTCAAAGGAAAGAAAGTAAATGCTGAGGAACAGGATGCCTTTGACATCTCTGTGGGTTAAAATAAATTCTTTTCATATTTCTTGTTATATACTTCTGGTCCCCAATCCTACCTGAACATTAAAATCATCCTAAAGGACTTTTATTTAATACAAATTCTCAGACTCCATATCCCAACAATTCTGATTCAGTAGATCTGTTTAAACATAAAGCTATATATTTTTTGAAAATTGCTCTGGTGACTTTGAGAGCTCAATCCTCGTTCTGCATTTACAAAGACCTAGCATAGATCAATTCACTATTTTTTTTTTCAATTCACTATTTTTAAATGCCCAGTATGTGCTGTTAAGATGATTAAAAAAGACAATTTAGGCAATAGAAACAAGTTTTTAACACTTCGTGGAGTGGGACGTCTCCACTCTCAAAGAGTTTGGAGAACTGCAAGGTGGGGCAGAAGGAAGGAAGCTTTTATCGGATGAAAAATAGGGGACAAGGAAAATAAGGAATAAAAATATCTGACTGGCTGGGGTTACACAGGAACAGGAGATCACCTGCGTTACTTGGCGATCATGAACTGGTTAGCCAGATGGTCTGAATTCTGGGCTGACAGAACATAAACAAGAATATGAAACCTAAAAGTTAAGTTTCATTTTGCTGATGTGGTTTCCCAAGATAAGTGGCACTTGATCTACCAAGGAAGGTTAATGTGAGATCAGTTTGACAATTCTACCTTTTGATCAACCTCTGGCCAAGCAAGAGATTTGATCAAAGACAATGTTGCAAGTTATTCTAAGTTATAATTGCCTCTTTGGTATATATTTTGCAGGAAATGATGTCAGGTTCATAATCCTGATGTTGTCTTTGTTCCTTGGATCTTTTTTGTCATTCCAGTCTGAAGGAGACCATTTGTTGGCTGGCCCCTGGCTGTGTACAAGCATTTAAAACCCTTGAGAGAATGCAACTGTACCAGGGAGATAATTATTATTATTAAAAGCATTCCTAAGAGTTTTCCAAGGCATGGTCCCCATGAACCAAACCAGTTAGAATTAAATAAATCAAGAAATGATCCTGAAGAGGGAGATACTTCTGTAAGCCAGTTGGCCTGTGAAGGGGAGCAGAATATGCCACTCCAAAATATGTCTCTTTGTCATAGGATTATCTTGAGATGGTCATTTTTAAGAAAGAGCAGACACAGGAAAAGCTCCAATAATGAGTAGGTTACCCTTTTGTAAGAGAAATTTACATTTATAAGGGAAATCTCCATTTTTAAGTGTCTCCCTCTCTGTACCAGGAAGGGAAGGATAACTAAATCATAAGAAACTCATCAGTGGGAAAGGCATTTAAATCTATGTAACAACCAGACCCTTGTTTTCCAAGCTTTGCTTGATAACTTCCCATAACTGCCCATCCCACTCTCCTAAAATCTTATTTTGTCTTTAGCTGGAAATGTTATTTAAGGTGGTGGCTTGTGCCATTTCTGGGATTTATACAGTTTCCTGGGTATCTCCCATGTGTACAGAAGGTTAAAAAGTTATTAAACTTCTGTTTGTTTTTCTCCTGTTAATCTGTCTTTTATTAGAGGGGGTTTCTCAGCCAAGAACCTAGAGGGGTAGGGGGAAAATTATTTTTCTTCCCCTACACCTATTTATGTATTTTGTGTAACCATGTCTCCACTTTCCCAGAAGCATTTAACCAGCGAGCTTGTTCCAAAGAAACCAAAGCACTGGAAATCAGAGAGAAGTTTATGATGGGTAGAACTACAGAATCACCAGCATCAAAGCAAATCCAACAGCGCTAAATGCCTGTCAGGCACATGGAGGTGCACTACTGGTCTCGTGGCTATAGGATAGCACACTCTAGAAATCACTAGTACTGCCTTTTCCACAAACTCAGGAACACTGTCCTCACATCATTTTCTTATTTTGCTTCTTTTTTTTTTTTTCAATTAATCACTGCATTATTGTCAGTCCAGTATGCCCATTGGGCCTTCCTCTACCCATATTGTCTAAGAAGGCTTATTCAAACTAAAGGGAGGTGGTGGAATGCAGACAACAGAAAAAGAGGAATCTCCATCAATTCAAATAGTGCCATGGCTTCCTAGTCACATGGGGTTGAAACCAAGTCCCCCTAAAACAGAGTTCCCCTGCCAAGTCTATGATTAACCTCTCTATCCAAAAATTTATTCCCTTTCTTGTCTTGCTCCTGTTCCTATCAAGATTGAGGAATATCAAAGAAAAAGTGGGACTGAAACTGAGCAGGACCCTGCAGGGCTTCTCAGGTACAAGAGCGCCTCTGTGCCCTCCTTTCCTTGTTTATAGAAAAAGGCTTTAGTCTTCCAGGTCTTCCCCAAGTTCCAAAGAGCAGACTCAAGCAGTTACTAATTACAGAAGTGAGGGAATGCAGAAAGAAAGGAAAAGCAGTCAAGCAAGAAAAGTAATGATAGCTTAAACAATAGTTCAGCAATAAAACAGTCACAAGACTCCTAGTTCTTCCTAAAGGGATATACATAACAGTCTGAATGAATGAATGGTGAGAACACTAATGCCTTATGGCACCTTGAAGGAAGTCTAATTTTGCTCCTCAGGCCATATATACAAATTCACCCATAAACCAAAGACTCTTGCAGCATCTCTATTAGTCCATCAAACAAATCCAGTAAGGGGTAGTAGAAGGTACCACCCCAAAATATATCTCTTTGGCATAATGATTGTTTTGAGCTGATTATTTTGAGAAACAGCAGATCCAAGAGAAGCTCTGAAAACAGAGTAGAATTTACCCTTCTGTAAGGGAAATTTACAATTTATAAAGGGAACCTCCATTTGTAAGTGTGTCTCCCTCTCTGTACCAAGAATGGAAGGATGACTAAATCATAAGATTTAAGTCTGCATAACAAACCTTACCCTTACTTACCCTGCTTTTTCTGGTATCCTCCAATTACTGGTTCCCCTTCACTCCAAAAATCTTTCTTTTGTCACTAGCTGAAGATGGTATTTAAGGTGGCGATTTGGGCCATTTCGAGGAGTTAATCAGTTTTCCTGGGTTTCTCCCGTGTATACAGGAGGTACACGTTATTAAACTTCTGCTTGTTTTTCTCTTTTTAATCTGTCTTTTATTACAGGGGGTCTCAGCCAAAGACTCAGGACGATAGAGGGAAATTTATTTTCCTCCCTAACACCAGGAAATGGTGTATTTTCATGCCATTTCTCCATTGAGAGTATCTTTGTAATCAAGTTGATTGTGGGGCAAATCCCTCCAATGTCAGCCTAATGATGGTATTAATATTAATTAACGATGATTTTTCAGCCTACCTGTTATTCTTGTCAAACAATAATCAGTATTTAGGCTGCAAAAAACAAAAAGTTTTATTTGGGGTTTTAAGAATTGCCACTTGGGTAAAATTGAAAGGAATATTTGTCCTGAAGGGATAGGCTGTCACTAGTTATTTTAGGATATGGGTCCAATAAGTATCTTCAGTTTTTGGAATATTGTGCAGAGGTTCTAGAGGTCTGCATTAAGACAATAAGTGGTCAAAGTTTAGATCCCATCTGGGCTGAGATGTGCATAAATCACAATGGCCTCCTGCCTCCATTTTAAAGAGCTCTCTTAGCAGTACTGCCTCCATTTTGATTTTCTTTTCACACTCTCAAAGGAAAAAAAAAAAAACCTATTTTCTGACACACATTAAAAGATAAATATTAATATTCTATACACTATTATAGCATGAACTATAGGATATACTGTAGTATCATCTATTTATTGCTGTATAACAAACCATCCAAAACATAGTTACTCAAAACAATAATTTATCATTTCTCATAATTCTTTGGGACAGAGATTTGGGTAGGGCCCCGCAGGCAGTTCTTTTGCTTCATGTGGGTTTTTGAGTCAACTGTATTCATTTGTACCTGGGCTGGGTTCAAAGGTCCAAATGAATAATTATCATAGATGTATTTATTTAATTATATATTTTAAAATAATGAAAAGATAAACCACTTTTTAAAATGGCTTTTTATAGGAGGAGGAAGGGAACATGGTAGAGGGGACAAGAATAGAAGACTTCTCTAAATATGCCTTGTTCTGTAGGTTTGGCTTTAGAACCACGTAGATAGTTTACTTAAAAATGCAAACAAAATTAAATAATAAAAACAAGCTCTGAATTTGAAAGTAATATGAAAAAATGAATCTGGCTATATATTGTTTAAAAACAACTGAGTAAATTTGAACACCTGATTGGCTTTATTCAAGGATTCATGAATTGGGCAGCATCCCACCTAATAAATAAAAAGGCACCCCAAGGGGTTGTACAAAATAGAAGATTTTATAGGCAGGAGGAGGATGGGGCAAGGAAGCTGTTAGCAAAAGAAAAGAAAATATTGTTTCAGCCCTGTTAGCAAAAGAAAAGAAAATATTGTTTCAGCCCAAGTTACGTTTTTGGGGGGAAGGAGGAAGTCTACCATGCAAATTACTTCTTCTTTTAAGGGATGGAGAGAGCCCATATGACAGATTACCTCACTGGTGCTGACCAGAAAATTCCAGACTGGCTGATTAAGATTATATTTCTGGTGAAGGTCCAAACAGCAATATGTGAGGTATTAAATCTAGGTCTGGTATAACAGGCTTTTTAGTACAAGTGATGTCATCTTGAGCCTGTGGTTTCCTCTTTAACAATTCGTAGTTGGGAGAATAATCTCAAAGAGAGAAATTATAACAAAGAATTTTAAAACACAAGGACTGTATATTCCTAAGGGATACATTAGAGATGTATTTTAAGGACAAAAACAGCTGCAAAAAATTTTTTTCAACCATTTTCAGTAATCATATTGGAGGTGGTAGTGTTAGAATTGCTCTCTGAGATTGCTGTGTGTACTGTATGGGAAAAATAAAACATCTAATTAGGCTAGTGTCATAGAGAACTGCCAGGAGATACAGACGTATAACTGATAAGGTTAAGTAAAAACCAAGTCATAACTTGGCCTTGAAAGGATAAGTATGAATTCATGATGTCTTTTACCTGGACAAAAAAAACAAACAAACATATTCCCTAACTCTAATCACTGTAAAGGCAAAGAACCAATGACCAACTCAGTAGCAATGAGCACCCCTAGTGTCCAGATTATAATCTCTAAATATCGTTTCCCTATTAAACAACCAGGGCTCTTTGGGTCTAGGACAGGAAGTGTAAAATATATGCTAGGACATCTTGTTCTTCTAAAAAGCAAGGAAGCTATTGAAGACCACCAGGGTGGTGTCAAAAGGACTCAGGACTCAATCTAAATAAGTTCTGCTGGGCTAAAATAGGATATTTGAGCATCAATAAGCATAATAACTTCAATGGATTGAAATACTTTATATATGTTTAAAACTGTGAGTTTATAATTATACTAAAACCAAACTAATTGGTCTCCTTTGGAAGATGGCAGGGGAATGTCTCATTATTTTGAAATCTGATAAATAAAGGGACAGAATCAAGCCTTTCCTGCCCTTCCTATCTAGTCTGTATTACAGGATAACCAAATAGTTGATGAGGGGAAGTTTCTGTTTATAGAAGTATTTCAAAAAGTAAATGAAAAAGGAATGATAGAATTGTTGTATCACCATTTTGTAACCTCTAATGAAAGTCACAAAAAGAAAGACACTAGGACATTGTTTTCCTAATGATGGAAAACACACCACGAATGAAGCAGTGTCAAAAAAAAAAGAACAAAGAACAACTCTAACCTGAAATATACCAAGCCTCTTCTTAATCTAACTGCCAATTTATATGAAATGCAGCAAATAAAGAAATACTTTAAACATACCATGGGGATGCAATTAATAAAATCCAGACTGTGGGAAACTATAAGATAAACAAACAAAAAAAAAAATTCAAGAAAAAAAGAGAGATGTAGGAAGACACCATAGATTAAAAGAAACTTCAAGACAATCAATCATTGGCGAACTATGGACCTTATTTGGATTGTGATTCAAAAAAAAAAAAGTTTTTTACCATATGATCATCTCAATAGATGCAGAAAAAGCTTTTGGCAAAATTCAACACTCACTTATCATAAAAACTCTCCAGAAAGTGGGCATAGAGGGAATGTACCTCAACATAATAAAGGCCACATATGGCAAACCTACAGCAAACATCATTCTCAAAGGTGAAAAACTGAAAGCATTTCCTCTAAGATCAGGAACAAGACAAGGATGTCCACTCTGGCCACTGTAATTCAACATAGTTTTGGAAGTCCTAGACATGGCAATCAGAGAAGAAAAAGAAATAAAAGGAATCCAAACGGGAAAAAATGAAGTAAAGTTGTCACTATTTGCAGATGACATGATACTATACATAGAGAATCCTAAAGATGCCACCAGAAAACTATCAGAGCTAATCAATGAATTTGGTAAAGTTGCAGGATATAAAATTAATGCACAGAAATCTCTTGCATTCCTATACATTAACAACGAAAGATCAGAAAGAGAAATTAAGGAAGTAATCCCTTAATTTATTCTTTTTGTTGAAGTGATAAATCCCATTTACCACTGCAACAAAAAGAATAAAATACCTAGGAATAAACCTACCTAAGAACACAAAAGACTTGTATGCAGAAAACTATAAGACACTAATGAAAGAAATCAAAAATGACACAGATGGAGAAATATATAATGTTCTTAGACTAGAAGAATCAATACTGTGAAAATGACTATACTACCTAAAGCAATCTACAGACTCAATGCAATCCCTATCAAATTATCAATGGCATTTTTCACAGAATTAGAACAAAAAAATTTACAGTTTATATGGAAACATAAAAGACCCCATATAGCCAAAGCAATCTTGAGAAAGAAAAACGGAGCTGGAGGAATCAGGCTCCCTGACTTCAGACTATACTACAAAGCTACAGTAATCAAGACAATATGACACTGGCACAAAAACAGAAATACAGATCAATGGAGCAGGATACAAAGCCCAGAGATAAACCCATGCACCTATGGTCTCCTAATCTATGAAAAAGGAGGTAAGAATATACAACGGAGAAAAGACAATCTCTTCAATAAGTGGTGCTGGGAAAACTGGACAGCTACAGGTAAAAGAATGAAATTAGAACACTCCCTACCTCCATACACAAAAATAAACTCAAAATGGATTAGGGACCTAAATGTAAGACTGGACACTATAAAACTCTTAGAGGAAAGCATAGGAAGAACATTCTTTCACATAAATCACAGCAAGATCTTTTTTGACCCACCTCCTAGAGTAATGGAAATAAAAACAAAAACAAACAAATAGGACCTAATGAAACTTAAAAGCTTTTGCACAACAAAGAAAACCATAAACGAGATGAAAGACAACCTTCAGAATGGGAGAAAATATTTGCAAACAAAGCAACTGACAAGGGATTAATCTCCAAAATATACAAACAGCACATGCAGCTCAATATCAAAAAAATAAACAACCCAATCAAAAAATGGGTGGAAGACCTAAATAGACATTTCTCCAAAGAAGACATACAGATGGCCAAGAAGCACATGAAAAGCTGCTCAACATCACTAATTATTAGAGAAATACAAATCAAAACTACAATGAGGTATCACCTCACACCAGTTAGAATGGGCATCATCAGAAAATCTACAAACAATAAATGCTGGAGAGGGTGTGGAGAAAAGGGAACCCTCTTACCCTGTTGGTGGGAATGTAAACTGATACAGCAACTATGGAGAACAGTATGGAGGTTCCTTAAAAAACTAAAAATAGAACTACCATATGACCCAGCAATCCCACTACTGGTCATATACCCTGAGAAAACCGTAATTCAAAAAGATACATGCACCCCAATGTTCACTGCAGCACTATTTACAATAGCCAGGACATGGAAGCAACCTAAATGTCCATCGACAGATGGATGGATTAAGAAGATGTGGTACATATATATATAATGGATATTACTCAGCCATAAAAAAGAACAAAGTCGGGTCATTTGTAGAGACGTGGATGGACCTAGAGTCTGTCATATAGTGAAATAAGTCAGAAAGAGAAAAACAAATGTCATATATTAACGCATATTTGTGAAACCTAGAAAAATGATACAGATGAACCTATTTGCAGGGCCAGAATAGAGATGCAGACGTAGAGAACAGACAGGTGGAAACGGGGGGAGGGGGAAAGGGGTGGGATGAATTGAGAGATTGGGATTGACATATATACACTACCATGTGTAAATGAGATAGCTATTGGGAACCTGCTGTGTAGCACAAGGAGCTCAGCTCGCTGCTATGTGGTGACCTAGATGGGTGGGATGGAGGGGGAGAGGGAGGGAGGTCCAAGAGGGAGGGGATATATGTATACATACAGCTGATTCACTTCATTGTACAGCAGAAACTAACACAACATTGTAAAGCAACTATACCCCAATTAAAAAAAAATAGTTATTATTAAAAAAAAAAAAAAAGTTTTTTAAAATAGGGCAAGCAATCAGTTCAATGTGAACTTTTATGTGATGATATTGATAAATTATTGTAAATTTGTTTACATGTGATGATAATGGTATTGTGGGTATGTTAAAAAAGAGAGTCCTTATTTTCTAGAGATACAGACTGAAATATTTACAGAGGAAATTATATGATGTTCAGGATATATTTTAAAATAATCTCAATGAGGGAAGAGTTGAGGGAATCTAGATAAAAAGAGCTTGACCGCGTATTAATAATTTTTGAAGCTGAGCAATGAATACACCAGGTTCATTACACTGTTTTCTCTCCTTTTGTATATGTTTGAAATTTTCTAAAATCAAACATTTGAAAACATCAATAAGAGTTAGATGAAACACAATTGGTTGAATCACAGAATTCTATAGGCTCCTCTTTTTAATATAATCTTATCCCCAAATGATCAGGTTTTTGGTGGGCAGGTCTTAAGCATCTTGGTAGACTTTGCTTTTGGCACAGTGACTGGAATACAGTAGTCACTCAATAAATGTTTATTGAATGGTAATAACCACTTGTACTGTAGCATCAGTAGCACTCTATTACTCTTGTCAAATTTGTTTAGTCACCTACAGATTTAGAAGGCTTCCGATTTTGTTCATAAGTGTTAGCAGTAAAATAGCCCCTGGCGGGAAGGGTAAGCTGTGACAAAGTGAGAGAGTGGCATGGACATATATACACTACCAAACATAAAATAGATAGCTAGTGGGAAGCAGCCACAGAGCACAGGGAGATCAGCTTGGTGCTTTGTGACCACCTAGAGGGGTGGGATAGGGAGGGTGGGAAGGAGGGAGACGCAAGAGGGAAGAGATATGGGAACATAGGTATATATATAACTGATTCACTTTGTTATAAAGCAGAAACTAACACACCATTGTAAAGCAATTATACTCCAATAAAGATGTTACAAAAAAAAAAAAATAGCCCCTGGCAATCTTCTTATGAATAAGACTGGGTTCACTCACATTAAGTGTCACTCCACCTAGGCTTTCCTGCTAAGTCCCCAAAGTAGCGCTTGTATCAAACCTCAGCTCTTAACAGGCTTCTCTGCTCAAGTGTCCTATCTCACATGTACTTCCCAGAAATAACTGAAGTCTTGGCATTCTTCTTGCTGAAGTTTCAAGGCTTTGGCCAAATGCTAAGCTTCCAAAAGTTTTGCTCCTAACTCACTGAATTTGAGCACTGCCTACTCCACAGTAATTAGTTGAAAATAAGAGGAAATCTGGCCAGTACCTGAGGAAAAAAATTATATGGGAAATAAAACCTAAATATAAAATGATAAGCCAAGTATGTGTGTCTAGAATTTTAAAAGGAAACTTGATGTCACTATTAAAACCTGGGCATGCTTGGCAAAATTCCTTAGTCTAGTTGATGGGCGTGTGCAATGGGATGCTGACAATCTAAATTTAAAAGAAGAAAATTTACATGTGGAAGGAATTATTTAAATTTCCATCCACCTGAAGGTAAATCTTATTAACAAGAAACGGTTTGTAGGGGGTAAAACAGAGATGTTATAAAGGTATCTACCTGTGATCCTGAAGGACCCTGACAGCAGCAACAGATGGGATTGCAGAATGCAGAAAGCAGATGGCCATTACTGAACATTTAATTGATCTGGTGACTTTGAGATATCAAAAACACTGGAAGATGAGGCATTACGGAAAATATCTTGGCTTCCTCTTTCCAAGATACTCTTGGCCACCGAAATGATGTTCTTGTAGAAGACATCTGCTTGTAGGTGATGACTGAGAAATGGAATAAATATAGGGCATAAATCTTCTGCCCCCGATTCCCTACTCTGCCAGCCATTACTAGTATGTGGGGGTGTTGATTTGGTAGCTGTCCCAGATTTCAGAAAGGCAGAGATGGCTTTCAGCTAAAAATGGTGACTTGAGGATACATTTAACTACCTTATATTCCATCCAAGTTTTCTACTGAAATAACCTATCGCTATCATAAATAGGAAACATAGCAATGCTGGTAATTAAGAAATGAAGGAATCTTTGCTAAATACCACAAAGAAAAGACCTATCACCCCAGGTTTCTTTGAAGTCTGGAAATTAAATGAAAAGAGATCTCAGCAAAATCTGACTATGTCCTTCATTGTAGTAGCAAGGGCTGGAGTCAACAATAGTCATCGGTGACCTTGTAAGGGGCAAATGTGAATCAGCTCTGGGGAGTGCACTACATGCCAGAGCCACAAGGAGCAGAGATCTTGGAGTCCTTTCAAATATCTTACACTGCAAATGGACTGCCATGCTGGGAAAAAAATAAAAAGGCTGCTATAGATCTCTCCAAATAAAGGCAACTCTGCCAGAGAAAGAATGGGGTTGCTGCCCCAGCTAATCTTAGGCTTAGTTGGTCTGGAACTTAAAACCCACATAAGCTCTAAAAGCACTTAGACCAACAATACTAGACAAACTCTGACCTCCCTCTTTAATTCAGTAAATAACTGAAAAGAGGAAAAGGTAGCACAAGTCAAAAAATGTATTAATCTGGGTGAAATCTGAATAATGAGATTAAATATTTCTGTATGAAATTTTGGAAATTCTCTGATTGGTTGAAGAGGATTTTGCATATTGAACATCAAAATAAGCAGTAATTAAAAAGGAAAAAATATGAAATCAGAAAAGACTGAGAAAATAGAAAACCTGGTTGTCAAGTTTCAAGCAAATTAGTGAATTGGAATCTAAGCCCCAAGCAATCCTCCCAGAACTTGGGGAAAATATAAAAAAGCAATAAAAGAGATAAACAAAAGATAAGAGCTGTGGAGTACAAATCCAAGAGATCCAATATATATATAATCAAACCAAAAGAATGAGTTTAAAAGAGAGAAATATGAAACATTCACATACTGGAGAATTTGAAAATATTTGATAAATTAACCTAGAGGCTAGATTGTAAAAAGACCAATTATATATATATAGACAAACTACTAGAAAGACTGAACAAGAAAATATTTTTAAAAGGCAAAATATACAAAATTACCAGATTTGCAAAATTCACATACAAAATTTACCACAAATTTGATATTTCATTTATTTATTTATTTTAAAATATTAAAAAAATATTTTATTAAGGTATAGGTGATGTGCAATATTATATAAGTTTCAGGTGTGTGACATAGTGATTCACAATTTTTAAAGGTTATACTACATTTATAGTTATTATGAGATATTGGCTACTCAGCCTGGCAACCAAGGTGCCAGAGACATACACTTCAATGGTCATTCCAGGCCCAACCCAGCAGAAGACCAACCAGAAGTAACATGGTCCACAGCCATGCCCATGAGGAACCAACCTCCAGATGCTGAATACCTTCTCCCCTTCTGCTTCTGTGTCTTCATTGTGTAGATCTTGTAATCAATATTTTCTCACCCATTGTCTTAAATCATCCAAGATCCTATGTCTATTTTCCTTTCTTCTAGTTTGGCCCTTTCTACTGTCCAAAGCAGGCCTCAAAAACTTATTTCCTCACACAGTTCTGAGGCCAATTATGACAGGTGAAAAACAGAAGAAAAAACTGACCACAGTTTTTTTATAAAACATTAATATATTCCTCTAAGTCATTCTTTTTTCTTCATTTAATATTAAGTCTCAAACAGTCCTTCGTGCTTAGGTGAGCAGCTGTAGTTCACCCTTCTTCGTGGTTCTCCGGTGTTCCACCCTATGACTACATCTTTATTCATCCATTTTCCTACTGATGGATGTGTGGGTTGATTCCAGTTACTTGTCATTACAAACCTTGCTTCTGTGAACATTCTTATACATGCCTGCTGTCTACAGGCTGAGAGGTTCTCTAAGCCCCAGAATCTACTCCTGGGAAGAGAATCTCTGAGCCATACAGTGTGCACAAGTTGGAATTTACTAGATAATGCCATATTGCGATCCAAAATGCTTGTACCAATATCCACTATCACCAACAACAGTTTCTGTTGCTTCTCAGGCCTAGCAGAATACAATGTTTTAAAACTTATAAATTTTTGCTAATCTAGTGGGTGTAATGTGATACTTCATTAATGTTTTCATTTGTATTTCCATAATTAATAATGAGATTGAACAAGTTTTTTTGTTCACATTTCCTCTTTAGAATGCCTGCTTAGGCATTTTGCCCAATTTTATATTAGAATATAATTTAATAGATATAGTAATACATGTAGATATAATAGAATATATATGAATATTTTGTTGGTCTTTCAGTTTTTTCAGAAATTCTTTACATATTCTGGATATCTATCTTTTGTTGTATGTATCCAATGTCTTCTCTAAGTTTTCAGCGTATCTTTTTCTTTTTTTTCTTCACAGCATTTTTACAAATAGCAAAAGGTATGGAAACAATCTAAGAACTCCCAAAAGGAAGTGATTAAGAATGACCAGCAGGACATTCTTTGAGGAGATGGAACTCTCCTTGGACAGGAAATATTGACAAGAAGCCCCCTGAAACTGGAAGGTAAAGGAGGTGAGGATGGGGGTATATAGTAGTGTAATATACAGCAAGTTATGGGGGCATATAAAGGACAATCAGCATATCTTTTTACTCTCTTTATGATATCTTTTCATTTACAAAAAATTCTTAATTTTAATGTAGTAAAATTTATCATTTTTATCTTTTATTGCTAGTACTTTTGTTTCTTGCTTAATAAGTCATTTCCTGCTCGATTGTCATAATTTTCTGTATTTTCTTCAAATACTGTTAAAGTTTTGGCTTTTATATGTAGGGCTTTAATACATCTGGAATTCATGTTTGGATATCGTGTGAGGTAGGGATCTGATTTCAGTTTTTTCAGTGTGGATAACCTATTGCTCCAGGAACATCTAAAAAATCATTCCTTCCCAACAGATCTGCACTGCCACATCTATCAGGTTTCAATATATTTGTAGGTTAATTTCTGTTTCATTGGTCAGTTTGTTTATCTTTGTGTCAATGCTATGTGATCTTTTTTAGTATAGTTTTCAAATAAATCTTTATATCTAGTTGATCACATCTCTTAGCCCAGTTTTTTTAAAAAGTATCCTGGCTATTTGTCCTTTTTAGAACCAATTAGTTAAGTTCCATTGAAAAAACCTTTGGAGATAGAGTAACATTGAATCAACTTGGCAAGATCAATTTGGCAAGATCAATTTGGCAAAAATTGACATCATTATAATAGTCGTCGTCATTATTTTGAACATGGTACATCCCTCCATTTATTTGGTTCTTTATTTTGAATGACGGCCCCCCAAAGATATGTCCATGTATTAACCCCTGGAACCTGTGAATGTGACCTTATTTGAAAAAAAAAGGGTCTCTGCAGATATAATTAAAGATCTCAAGATGCTATCATCCTGGATCATCCAAGTGGACCTTAACTCTAAGAACAAGTGTCATAAGATACAGAAGAGAACAGACACAGAAGACAGGCCTTGTGAAGGTAGAGACAGAAATAAGATTTATGCAGCTGCAAGCCAAGGAACACCTGGAGCTACCAAAAGCTGGAAAAGGCAAGGAAGGATTCTCCCCTAAAGCTTTCAGAAGGACTGCAGCCCTGCCAACATCTTGATTTTGGATTTTTGCCATAAAGAACTGTGAGAGAATAAATTTCTGTTGTTTTAATCTACCAATTTGTGGTAATTTGTTATGGCTGTCCTAGGACAGCCACATACTTTCAATAAAGTTTTATAATTTCTTCATAATGACCTTGCATATCTTTTTTTTAATTGAATTATAGTTTATAATGTATTAGTTTCAGATATATAACATAGTGGTTCAATATTTTTATAGATTATACTTCATTTAAAGTTATTATAAAATAATGGCTATATTTCCCTGTGCTGTATAATATATTCTTGTAGCTTATTTATTTTATGCATAGTAGTTTGTTCTTTTTTTTCTTTTTTAATTTTTATTGGAGTATAGTTGATTTACAATGTTGTGTTAGTTTCAGGTGTACAGCAAAGTGAATCAGTTATACCTATATCCACTTTTTTTTTTTTTTTTTAGATTCTTTTCCCATATAGGCCATTACAGAGTATTGAGTAGGGTTCCCTATGCTTTACAGCAGGTCCTTATTAGTTATCTATTTTATATATAGTAGTGTGTATATGTCAGTTCCAATCTCCCAGCTTATCCCTTCCCCCACATTATCCCCTGCTAACCATAAGTTTGTTTCCTACATCCGTGACTCTACTTCTGTTTTGTAAATAAGTTTATTTGTACCCTTTTTTTTAGATTCCACATATAAACAATATCATATATTTGTCTTTCTGTGTCTGACTTACTTCACTCAGTATGACAACCTCTAGGTCCATCCATGTTGCTGCAAATGGCATTATTTTGTTCTTTTTTTATGGCTGAGTAATATTCCATTGTATACATGTACTTTTGTTGTATTTATTCCCAAATTCCTCCAATTGCTATTGGAAATGGCATCTTTTATTTAGAATTTATGTTTGTTAGTGGTTTATTGATGATATTCAGGAAAGCAGTTAATATTGGGACATTGATCTTATACCCAGAAACTCTGCTAAAATCTTTTTTTAAAATAAACATGTGTCAACATTTTATTATAATCTCGCATGCATGCAAGAAAAAAATGCTCTTTTTAGGTCAATTAAAATATCTATTTCTAGCAGGGAAATTTTCTAGCAAAAGAAAATGGATTAGATATAGAAAGGAAGAATAATTCTGGTTGAAGGTCAGTAGATCCCTGACTGATAGTTAGCTGATAGTCAACTGTATGGGTCACTAGTTAACCAGAACAACTCTTCATTTCATCAAAATTCATTAGAAACTGTCATAACCATTTATTAGAAGTGCTAATTTTTCCCAGAAGGAGGGTGTGAATTACATACAGTCTATGAAAGGATTATGTCCCAGACCATTTTTTTCTTTTATGCTGGAACTGTCACTTCACCAAGCAGATCTTCCAACTGCTACTTTCTCTCCTCTTCAATTTGTTCTCCAACATGCAGCCCTATTTTTAAAGCACAATTCTTAATCTAATCAAGCTATTCCTAATTGTTAGCAAAATTCCATTATTTTCAGATAGAAGCCAAAATCCTTAAATGGCCCATAAGGCCTTCTCTCTTAAATCCCACCTCTCATCACTCTTGCCCTAGTGCTCTGGGCTACAACCACACTGGCTTTCTCTCAGCTTTTAAGAACCAGAGTACTCACTTGCCTTGCCAAGTATTTCTATAAGCTATCTCCTCTGCCTGTAATCTTCTCTTCCCTTACCTCTCTCCTAGCCAACTCCTCCACATCCTTCACAGCTCAGCTTAAGTCACTTCCTCAGAGTTTTCCCTGATCCCCCAGTATAAATAATAAATTAGAATACCCCCCCTTTATTGTTTCTTGTAACTCCCAGTATCTCTCCCTGCCAACACTCAGGGATTTTTTTCCCATCAATTTTTAAATTTATATCCACTAAAATTCAAAAATGCATAGTCTTGTAACTACAACCACAAAAAAGTACAGAACAGTTTGATCACCCCCCAAAATTTCTTCTTGCTCTCTTTTTGTAGTCAGTCCCTCCCCTCCAACTCAACCCCTGGCAACCACTATAGTCTTGCCTTTTCCAGATGCCATTTAAATGGTATCAAAGAATATGCAGCCTTATGGGTATGATTTCTTTCATTCAGAATAATGCAACCGAGATCCATTTATGTCGTTTGTATATCAGTAGTTCATTACTTTTTATTGTTGAGTAGTATTCCATTGCATGGAGGTACTGCAGTTTGTTTACCCATTCACCGATTGAAGGACACCTGGATTGCTTCCATTGTGAGGCAACTATGAGTAAAACTGCCATAAACATTCATGTACAGGTTTTTGTGTGAACATACATTTTCATTCTCTTGGGCAAATATGTAGGAGTGAGATTGCTAGGTCATATGCTAAGTGTATGTTTATTACTACAAAAAACTGCCAGACTGTTTTTCAAAGACACTGCCAATTTGTATTCCCACAAAGAATGAGAATTCCAGGTGATCTGTATCCTAGCCATTACTTGGTATTGTTGGGTTTCTTTTTATTTTATTTTAGCCATTCTAATAGTATATACTGGTATCTAATTATGATTTCAATTTGCATTTTCCTAATGACTAATGATAGTGAGCATCTTTTCATGTGCTTATTTGCCATCTGTATATCTTCTTTGGTGAAGTGTCTGTTCAAATCCCTTGCCTATTTTTTTTAACTGGGCTGTTTGTTTTTTATCATTTAGTTGTGGGAGTTCTTTATATACTTTCTGAATACAAGTCCTTTTTCAGACATATAATTTACAAATATTTTCTCCTAGACTATGACTTTTCATTTCATTCTTGTGGCTATCTTCTGGAGAACAGAGGTTTTTAGTTTTGATTAAGTCCAATTTATCAAGTTTCTTTTGTTCTTTTATGGATAATGCTTTTGGTGTCTAAGAACTCTCAATTCACACTCACAAAGATTTTCTCCTCTGTTTTCTTGTGGAAAGTACACATATTTTATGTTTTATATTTAGCTCTGTGATGCATTTCTGTTAATTTTTGTATGAAGTGTGAAGTATGGGTTCAGGTGAATTTTTTTGCATGGACATGTAATAGTTCCAGCACCATTTGTTGAAAAACACTATACTTTCTTGACCTTTGTCAAAAATCTATTGACATTATAAATATTTCCTTTTAAAACTTTAAGATTTATTTTATGAATAATTATATTATCTGTCTTAGCAAATGTTCCATGTGCCCTTGAAAGAAATCCAGGTCTATATCCTTGCTGATTTTCTATTTGTTCTAGGATTACCAGGAGGCTATACCTCTTGGTGTTATTGTTTTAGTAGTTGCTGTCATGATTATAACATACAAACCTTTCTTGATCTACTTAGAGCTAATATTTTGCCACCTCACATACAATGCAAAAGCCTTCCAACCACATGGAACCCTTCACTCTTCCTCCTTTGTATTATAGTCATCATTTGTACTATGTTGAAAACTCTACCGGACAATGTTAAATACTTTTTGCTCAACTGTCGCATGTATTTAAAGAACTTAAGGGGGGAAAGTGGGGAAGGGGGTGGTGGTGGGATGAATTGGGAGATTGGGATTGACATATATACGCCAATATGTATAAAATAGATAACTAGTAAGAACCTGCTGTAAAAAAAATAAAAATTTTTTTAAAAAGAACTTAAGAAAAGAAAAATAGTCTATACCATTTACCCAGATATTTGCTATTTCTGTTGTTCTTCCTTTATTCTTGATGTTCTAAGTTTCTCCCAGGTATCATTTCCCTCCAGTCTGCAGAACTCAGAATTTCAGAATTTCTTCTAGAATAAGTATCCTGGTGACAATTCTCTTGCTTTTTCTTCACCTGAGAACGTCTCCATTTTGCCTACATTCCTAAAAGACATTTCCTTTTGCTGGATGTAGAATTCAGGGTTGACAATTCTTTTCTCTTAGTACTTTAATTATATTGTTCCACTACCTTCTGGCCTTTTGTTTTTCTGATAAGAAATCCACAGTCAGTCGAATAATTGTTTAATTTTTGCATTCTATTTTTTCTTGAATAATTTTATTAGGAGTTTGTCAGTTTTATTAGTACTTTTAGTTCTTTTTAAGAGCTTTTTAAATTGAAGTATAGTTGATTTACAGTGTTTCAGCTGTATTCTTTTAGATTCTTTTCCATTACAGGTTATTACAAAATATTGAATATAGTTCCCTATGCCATAGATACTTGTTGTTTATCTATTTTACATATAGGTCCTATTTGATATACAGTAGTGTGTATCTATTAATCCCAACTTCCTAATTTATCCCTCCTCCCTTTCTCCTTTGGTAACCATAAGTTTGTTTTCTATGTGAGTCTGTTCCTGTTTGTAGATAGGTTCATTTGTGTCATATTTTAGATTCCACATATAAGTGATATATGATATTTGTCTTTGTCTGACTTACTTCACTTATTATGATAACCTCTAGGTCCATCCATGTTGCTGGAAATGGCATTATTTCATTATATTTTATGGCTGAATAATATTCCATTGTATATATACAGTATACCACATCTTCTTTACCCATTCATCTGTTGATGGACATTTAGATTGCTTCCATGTCTTGGCTATTGTAAATAATGCTGCTATGAACATTAGGAGGCGTGTATCTTTTTGAATTAGAGTTTTCTCCAGATATATGCCCAGGAGTGGGATTGCAGGATCATACAACTAAACTAAAAAACTCCATTTTTAGTTTTTTAAGGAATCTCCATACTGTACTGTTCTCCATAGTGGCTGCACTAATTTACATTCCCACCAACAGTGTAGGAGGGTTCCCTTTTCTCCACACCCTCTCCAGCATTTGTTATTTGTAGACTTTTTGATGATGGCCATTCTGACTGGTGTGGCTGGACTACTTCACTCTGTATGACAGACTCTAGGTCCATCCACCTCACTACAAATAACTCAGTTTCGTTTCTTTTTATGGCTGAGTAATATTCCATTGTATATATGTGCCACATCTTTATCCACTCATCTGTTGACGGACACTTAGGTTGTTTCCATGACCTGGCTATTGTAAATAGAGCTGCAATGAACATTGTGGAACATGACTCTTTTTGAATTATGGTTTTCTCAGGGTATATGTCCAGTAGTGGGATTGCTGGGTCATATGGTAGTTCTATTTTTAGTTTTTTAAGGAACCTCCATACTGTTCTCCATAGTGGCTGTATCAATTTATATTCCCACCAACAGTGCAGGAGGGTTCCCTTTTCTCCACACCCTCTCCAGCATTTACTGTTTGTAGACTTTTGGATGATGGCCATTCTGACTGGTGTGAGGTGATACCTCATTGTAGTTTTGATTTGCATTTCTCTAATGATTAGTGATGTTGAGCATCCTTTCATGTGTTTGTTGGCAATCTGGATATCTTCTTTGGAGAAATGTCTATTTAGGTCTTCTGCCCAATTTTGGATTACGTTGTTTGTTTTTTTGATACTGAGCTGCTTGTAAATTTTGGAGGTTAATCTTTTGTCAGTTGCTTCATTTGCAAATATTTTCTCCCATTCTGAGGGCTGTCTTTTCGTCTTGTTTATGGTTTCCTTTGCTGTGCAAAAGCTTTTAAGTTTCATTAGGTCCCATTTGTTTCTTTTTGTTTTTATTTCCATTTCTCTAGGAGGTGGGTCAAAAAGGATCTTGCTGTGATTTATGTCATAGAGTGTTCTGCCTATGTTTTCCTCTAAGAGTTTTATAGTGTCTGGCCTTACATTTAGGTCTTTAATCCATTTTGAGTTTATTTTTGTGTATGGTGTTAGGGAGTGTTCTAATTTCATTCTTTTACATGTAGCTGTCCAGTTTTCCCAGCACCACTTACTGAAGAGGCTGTCTTTTCTCCACTGTATATTCTTGTCTCAGGCCACTTTTAACATCTTACTTTTGTAATATGAACCTGAAAAATCATGACTTTTAACAAATTATCAACCATTAACTTTTGAAAATTGGTTTTCACATATTCTATTATCTCCTTTTGTAACTTTACTGTCTTTTATACCTTCTTACTTATCCTATCACTTAATCTCTCTGTCACATTTTTCATACCTTTGTATTTCTAGGCAGAATTCTATGTTACTTCTTTAGATTTATTTTCCATTTCACTAATTCTTTCTTAAGCTTGAATTGTCTGCTCTTGAACCCTTCCACTATGTTTCAAATTTTATATATTTCCTCACCTAGAGGGTAAGCTGTATGAGGTCAAATATTTTTGTTTATTTTGTTCACGTCAGTAAACCCTACCACTAGTGTCTCTTACATGGCACTAAATATTTAATTAAAGAGTATATGTTTTATTCCTGGAAATTCAATTTGCTTTTTTTCCAATCTATTTGCTCAATTTGGTAGTCTTTTATTTCTTTGTCAGATTTTATTTCCTCCTTTTATTTTGCTAAGCAATAACATACTTTTCTGTATTCTGCATCCAGTAATTCCAAATTTGAATATTTTACAATTCTAATTCTGCTTATTGTTTCTGCTACCTTTGTTCAAAGTAGCTTGTTTTCTCACGTGTTTTAAATTTGCTTGAACTTTGTGGGAATTCTCTGAGGCCTAAAACAAAGAAAAAGTCCCCTAAGGAGAATTTGTATTGGTTTTGCTCTGTGCCTGAGGACACCAGTACCTACTTTAAACTACAATCTTTAGCCTGTAGTTCTTAGGACCATGAAAATAATATAAATTCAGCCAAATATGAAAGAGATTGTTAGGAGGAGACAGTTCTTTTCTTTAATCTCCATTCAGTACCATGCCCAATATTGCTGTCTGCTTCTGAGACAGGAGCTTTCCTTTTCTAGTTCACTCTTTACCTAAGAGCATAGCTCTTTCTATGTCCTGGATTTATGTAAGGTGGTTTCTAGTAAAATCTATGTCCTGCACTGACCCAAGACTTTGTCTCCAATATCTCTTGTGTTCCAAGGCTCTAAGCCACCCATATCCAATGGCTTCAATATATGCAAAGGATTCAAGGTTCATTTATTGTCTTAGTCTGCGCAGGCTGCCATAACAAAACATTACAGATTGAGTGGCTTAAACAACAATTTATTTTCTCACAGTTCTAGAGGCTAAAAGTCCAAGATCAATGTTCTAGCAGATTTGATTTCTGCTGAGGACCCTTTTCCTGGATTGCAGACGGCCACCTTCTCCCTGTGTCTTCACACTGAGGAAGGGGGTGGAAGCTGGATGTCTCCAATGTCTTTTTACAAAGACACTAATCCTATCAGATCAGGGTAGCATGCTTATGACCTCATTTAACCTTAATTACTTCCTCAAAGGCCTCACCTCCAAATACAGCCACATTGGGGGCTAAGGCTTCAAATTCAATATGAATTTTGGAGGACACAAATATTCAGTCCACAACATTTACCTCCAGGTTCTCCTGTTCCTCTTTATTCCTAACCTTGGAGAATTTTCATTAGTTTCTTAAAGAGCTCATTTGATTATTTCAAAAGAGTTTTTTTTTTTATTGTTGTTGAGTATTTTTAGATGTCACGCAGCAGGCATGAATTTCAGAATCTCTAGCTTTCCACATTGCCAGAAAAAGACCTCTCTTCTCTATGTATAATCTTGCAGTAGGCAGTTCTAGCCAATTTCATATATATGCTTCAAATAACACATCTAATTTATATTTCCAGCCCTAACTTCTCTCCTGAGCTTGAGATTCATTGCCAGCTGCTACTTTAAATCTTTACTTGGAAGTTTATAGGATATTTAAAACTTAATGTATCCCAATCAGAACTCATAGTTTTCCTCTCAGATCTGCTCTTCCCCTGATTTCCTTATCTCGGTAAATATGAAACACTGAATTGCTCAAGCCAAAATACCCAGACATCATCAACTTTAATTCCTCATTTTTCCTTTCTTCCCACATAAATTGAAGTACAAGCCCTGTCTTCCCTGTTTTCAACATAGACCCTCAATCTGTCCCCTTTGCTCCACCTTCTTTTCTACCACCTTTGTCCAAGCCACCATGATGTCTCATTTGGGTACTGTTATCACCTCCTACGCAAGCACCCTGCTTCTACACTCACCCTCCTAAAACCAGGCTCCACAAAACAGTTAAAGTGATCCTTTCAAAATGCAAATCACATCACATCTCAATAATTTAAAATTCTCTGTTTATTTCCCATTACAATTACAATACAAGTCTAACCTTCTTCTTGACACCTTATGAGGCCCTAAAAGTTCCAACAATTGCCCACCTCTCAGCTCATCAAGTACATGCTCCCCTGCATTCACCACACTATGAGCACTCTGGCTCTCCTTTTTGTTTCTCAAATTACTTAGTTCATTCTCACCTCAGGGTCTTTACACCTACTGTTCCCTCTGCAGGAACACACTTCCCTATGATCACTGCTTCATTGAGTTTTCAGCTCAAATGCCATATCCTCAAAAAAGACCTTCTCTAACCCCTCCTAAATAGTCCTCATTTGTTCCTCCAGATATCCTGTCTACTATTCTCCATTCTAACCTGTCCCTCAGAAAGCTGACCTTCATAGAATACATCAACCAGGCCTCTTTGCTCTCTCTTTCTATTGGGTTTTGCCAATGGGAAGCAATGACAGGAAACAGAAGGGCAGAAGGAAAGAAAGATCTGGGTATTTCCCTGGTTCTCCCAATGCTGAGTTGTTGGTTGGTGGTGGCCATGTTTTTTTTACCAAAGTTCTATAGCTATCACCTCCCATGAGTTTCCACTAATGGCTCCTTCCCTTCATCCCTTCAGGCTCAGGAGTTATAGTCACTTCCTATTTTGGGGTCTGGGGTGTTTCATCATCCATTGCTGGTTTTCCTTCATTAAAATCCCTTTTACCTTCAGCGTGCCATCCATTTCCTGATGTAATAGTCGGATAGGGTTGCCATAACAAAGTACCACAAACTGGGTGGCTTACACAACAGAAAGTTATCATTCATAAACTGTTGTATCACAGTTCTGGAAGCTAGATGTCCAAGACCAAGGTGTGGACGGGGTTGGCTCTTTCTGAGAGCTGTGAGGGAGAATCTGTCCTATGCCTCTCCCCTAGCTAATGATGGTTTGCTGGCAATCTTTTTTTTTTTTTTAAATGGGAATTATTTATTTATTTATTTTTTAAATTTTTGGCTGTGTTGGGTCTTCGTTTCTGTGCGAGGGCTTTCTCCAGTTCCGGCAAGTGGGGGCCACTTTTCAGCGCGGTGCACGGGCCTCTCACTATCGCGGCCTCTCTTGTTGCGGAGCACAGGCTCCAGACGCGCAGGCTCAGTAATTGTGGCTCACGGGCCTAGTCGCTCCTCGGTATGTGGGATCTTCCCAGACCAGGGCTCGAACCCGTGTCCCCTGCATTGGCAGGCAGATTCTCAACCACTGCACCACCAGGGAAGCCCTGCTGGCAATCTTTGGCATTCCTTGGCTTATAAAATCATCATCCCAATCTCTGCCTTCATCTTCACATGATGTTCTCCCTGTGTGTGTCTGTGTCCAAATTTCTCCTTCATGTCGTATTGAATTAGGAATTACTCTAATGATGTGATTTAACTAATTACATCTACAATAACCCTATTTCCAAATAAGGTCACATTCTGAGGTACAGGGGTAGGATTTCATATAAATTTTGGAAGAACACAATTCAACCCATAACACCTGATGGGACTCTGATAGATATTTCTTATCTGTCTTCACTCTCTATCACATTTCCCTATTTTATTTTCTTATAGCATTTATCATTATTTGATACTATTTAATTTGTTTATATGTATGTATATTTACTTTCTGATTTTCTCTCTCTCTCAACAAAATACAAGCTGCATGAGGACAAGCTACTGTTTACCTTTTTTTTTCTTTTGCTTTAACTATTCAGTATCTGATGCATAGTAGGAGATCAATAAGTAATTACTGAATAAAGGAATAAATGGCAATATCTAAAGTTTGGTTTAGAATCTTAAACTGCTATAAATTCTAGTTATTATTGCATATAAATTATAACATTCATTTACTACTGTAACATCTCTGTCACCCGTAAAGGAAGTTCAGACTATTTGTATTTTAGGAAGCAACCTCATGAAGCATGAGGATACTTGGTTGTTTTTTGTCCCAGGTCTTCATTTACTCAATGTGTCATGTTAAGGAAATATTGTAATCTCTCTGAATTTCCCCAAATGGGAATAAAAATGTTTCTATCCCTAAGCAGGTTGTTGGTAATGTTTTCTAGCTTCAAAGTAATATAATTCAGCATTAGTCCTTAGCAGAGATTAGAATGACAATGGCTCCACAGGTAAATCATCTTCAAAAGTATTAGAGCACTTTTTAACCCTGATTTTACCCTCCCGGGCATAATGTAAAATTATGCACCTTCACATTTCTCTTCATCACAAAATCTACCAGAAAACAGAGGAGAGCACCTTAAATGTGACTCACTAGTGGTACTCTGCAGTGTCCATATCTATGTGTCCATGGTGACAGGTACCAGCCCCCTTATATGCATATATACTCCTCTTACTATGGTGAGAAATCAAGGTTCATAGAACACAAAATGTCCTTTCCTGCTACTAAGGAGGTTTTATCTAAGTTGTGGTTTTAGAGTTCCTCCTTCTGCTCACTAGATGGAGGACTAAAATGGAGCTACCAAGTTTTTGAACCAGTAGAACCATAGAACACTATAATCTA
The DNA here is from genome assembly GCF_965194825.1 of Balaenoptera physalus. NCBI lineage: Eukaryota > Metazoa > Chordata > Mammalia > Artiodactyla > Balaenopteridae > Balaenoptera > Balaenoptera physalus. The sequence goes on from NC_138886.1 coordinate 47,595,726, forward strand.
GCCCCTAGTTATAGAGATGAGGAAATCAAGGCTCAGGACGATGAAGTGAATTATTTAAGGTCATTAAATGTCTTTGTACTACCACAGAGGTGACCATCCAGGGAGGCAGACAATCCTGTCCTGATTTGCCTGGATAGAGCTCTCCCAAGGTGCTCCAGCCTATCCAACTTTAAAAACTCTGGACTCATAGCTAGCTTGGATTTTAGGATTTCAATCAGAAGGTTGCATCCTAGAGACCAGCTACTTCTTCCTTCTTACTGCCAGGGGAGAACTATCTTAGGAGACAGAAAAACAACCCCTAGAAAAAATCAGTTTGCTCATCTCCTTAAGCCTTAACCAGCACCTTGGACCTCAGTCTACAGCAGCCCAAGGAGAGTCCATCCAACCACATTGGTCATCCTTGTCACTCAATGTCCCTTACCGTTCTCACAACCTCTTACCCCCATACTACTCTGAGATTCTTTCCTCTGATCTTCCTTCCACCAAAGATATCTCATTCATTTGTCAAACATTTATCAAACACCTATTATGTGCCGGGCATCCTACTAGAAGCTGGAGATAACAAGTTGGCATTTCTTCACTCAAGGAGATAACAATCTAGTGAGAGAGAATATAAAGAGATAATTCTTTTAAAGGGTGTTAAGTGGAGTGCTACAGTAGAGACAGTTAGGACTAAGGTATTCCTTGACTCAAGACCATTAGCGTTAAGATAGTGAACACTTAATTCTTAGCATTTCTCTCATTCATTTCCTCTTTTTCATCCCTCCTGCTTCTGCCCTGGTTCCAGGTTTTATCATCTCTTGACAGAGCTAATACAGCACTTTCCGAACTTTCTCTGCTTCCAGTCTCACCTTTGCCAACTTAACTTTCGCTTTTCTACCAGAATGATTTAGAAAAAAATTGAAATCAGTATGTCTAGAGTATAGTACAAACTGAATAAACATTTATTGAATAATGTCACTCCCTTTACACAATTCAGTAAAAACCTAATTCATACAGAGGTGCTTGCAAAACATTCCCACTGATTTATCCCTAATGAAGAGGGTAATGAAAACATATAACCCCTGAAGGTATTATTCAGTAAAATGTACAAATCTAAGATGTACAGCTCAGTACCATTTTACATTTGCATAAACACATGTCTACCGCCCAGATCAAATACAGAACATTTTCATTTCACCCTAGAAAGTCTTCTCAAGCCCCTTCTCAAGTCTATCCTCCTTCCCAGATTTAACCACTATTCCATCTTCAATCACTATAGACTCATGTTGCCTGTTCTTGAATTTCATATGTTTAATGGAATTATACAGTATGTACTGCTATTGATTTGAGTATCATTATTTTGTATCCAGTCACCTTTCTTAGGGCATCTCAGATGGAAATTTTTATCCCGAAACTCCAAGACCCCCAGTGGCTACTTTCAGGGCCCCACTTTCCATATTGATTGCTTTCACCAAAATCTATTTCCTACAGATACCAATTAGAGACTCAAAAAAAAATCTCATTAAAGGAAAGGAGATATAGATAATATATATCAAGGAAAATATCCTCATAATTAATACCTAAGAGTTTATATTTGTGTAAACATATGTTTACAGATTGACTAATCAGATAATTTCACCTTGATTCAAGGAAATACTTTTCTAATAGTGGTTCCTCAGGGCCAAAAACAGACTAACAAGGAAGGTATGTGAGCAAAAGGAAAACGTCCAGAGGGATTGAAGAAAATTAACATTAACTGAGAGCTTATTATGGCCTAGGCACAGTGCAAGCTAAGCACTGGGAATTGAAAAATGAATACGCCAAGGTGGGAATGTAAGTTGCTGTAGCCATTATGGAAAACAGTATGGTGGGTCCCCAGTTGCCATATGATCCTGCAATCCCACTCGTGGGCACATATCCAGACAAAACTATAATTCAAAAAGATACATGCACCCTTATGTTCATAGCAGCACTGTAGCCAAGACATGGAAACAACCTAAATGTCCATCGACAGATGAATGGATAAAGAAGATGTGGTACATATATACAATGGAATACTACTCAGCCATAAAAAAGAATGAAATAATGCCACTTGTGGCAACACGGATGGACTTAGAGATTATCATACTAAATGAAGTAAGTCAGAAAGGGAAAGACAAATACCATATGATATCACTTATATGTGGAATCTAAAATATGACACAAATGAACCTATCTACAAACAGAAACAGACTCTCAGACATAGAGAACAGACTTGTGGTTGCCAAGGGGGAGAGAGGGTAGAGGAGAGATGGATTGGGAGTTTGGGGTTAGCAGATGCAAATTATTACATATAGAATGGAACCATAATGGAAAAGAATTTTTAAAAGACTGTATATATATGTATAACTGAATCACTTTGCTGTACAGCAGAAATTAACACATTTTAAATCAACTATACTTCAATTAAAAAAATTTTTTTAATGAATATGCCACACTATAGCTCTAAACTGGTGTTACTTTTCTAGAAAACAATTTACTAATGTGTATCAAAACCCTTATAAAAGGTTTATGTCTTTGTTCCTGTAATTCCATTTCTACAAATTTATCCTAAAAATATATTCAGATACAACTAAAATATGAGAGATATACAAACATGTGGGAATTATTAAATAAGCTACAGTAAGTCTATTGACTTACTATGTTGGATATTACAGAATCTTTAAAATATATTCTTAAGGAATATTTAATAACATAATAAACACTCAAAACATGAAGTGTTTTTTTTTAAAGCAAGCTACAAATCTGTAATATATATGGTGTAATACAAAGTATTTATATATATGGTGTAATACAAAATATTTCTTGTGTGTGTATGTATGTATGTATGAGTAAATGTAATAATAGTGCATATGTACTAATACACACACGTACTAATACACTAATGTATATATGAGTAAATGTACTAATAGTATGTATGTACTAACACACACACGTACCTGTACATACACACATTAATTTACATTTCCTGACACTGTGACTAAAAGTACATATTTCAGAATACCTTTTGTCAACAATAACTTTTTCATCTTTGTCAACTTGATAGGCTAAAATATAATGTCATTTTAATTTAGATTTGTAGATAATAATAAACATTATATTGCAAATCTTTGATTCAGTATTAATAAGGGTATGAGGGAAAAAAGTACTCATACTCTTTTAGGAAGTAGGAAGATTGATAGCTACTTTCAGGGGCAATTATATAGTATCTATTAAAATATATTAGAAATATACCCTGTGACAAGCAATTCCACTTTTCAGGATCTGTCTTATAAAAATTACTTGCATATGTGCCCAAGGACATATATACACATTGTAACATTGTTTGTCATTAAAACAAAACAAAACAAAACAAGAAGAGCCTATGTGCTCATCAACCAGGGAAAGGCTAAATGAACATGGTATATCCACACCAAAAATATTATATAGCAATGAAAAACAATGAAGTAGTTTTAAAGACTGACCTAGAAAGATTTTAAACATATTTTTGAGTGAAATATAAAGGGAAAAATAATATGCAGCATATGATACTATGTTTACAAAAATAAAACAAAAAGCAATATTACACATATTCCCAAATTACAAGTGTATTATGAAAATGCACAGAATAAAAAGGACACCCAACATATTTAATATGGTTACATTTCGGATAGACACTCAGTTTGGTGGGAACACGGTGAAAAGAGATTTCAACAGTCTTCATATTTTAATCTGTTTCAAAAAGAATATATTAATTTGTAATTACATATTAATTTGGAAATAAACATTTTTAAAAATCAAATTGGGCCACTCCAGCCACCCCATAGGGAGCGATAGGTGCTACCTTCAGTGGCCCCAGCTTCTCATGCCTACAGAGCCGCATGCTGTGCGTATGTCTCCATTCTTCACTGGCTATTGGTCAGAGACCTGCATTCCTTGACACACAGACTCCTCCACAGTCTGCTTGAACAGCCTTGTTTCATGGCATTTGGTTTCCCACAGAAGAATTGATTCAGGAGGGAGAGAAATGTAAGCAGGTTTCTGGATCTCTCTGTCAGAGCTACTGCTCGAAGCCCTCCTGGAAGATATGAGGTCCACAGCAGGTAGACTGCAAACAAAGAAGCTTCTCACTGTTCCCAGAATCACCACGTCTGAACGCACAGCGCATGATCCACAACAGCCTGAGAACTTCCAGCGCGGCAAGCACGGCAGAGGCATCAGCGGCCGGTGGAAGAAAACAGAGCAGGGTCTTGGTGCTCCGGCCGGATGTGAGGCCTGTGCCTCTGAGGTGGCAGAGCCAAGTTCAGGACATTGGTCCACCAGAGACCTCATGGCTCCACGTAATATCAAATGGCAAAAGCTCTGCCAGAGATCTACATCTCAACGCTAAGACCCAGCTCCACTCAATGACCAGCAAGCTACAGTGCTAGACACCCTATGCCAAACAACTAGCAAGACAGGAACAGAACTCCACCTACTAGCAGAGAAGATGTCTAAAACTGTATATATATAAGGTCACAGACACCCCAAAACACACCACCGGACGTGGTCCTGCCCACCAGAAAGACAAGATCCAGCCTCATCCACCGGAACACAGGCACCAGTCCCCTCCACCAGGAAGCCTACACAACCCACTGAAACAACCTTAGCCACTGGGGGCAGACACCAAAAACAATGGGACTACAAACCTGCAGCCTGCAAAAAGGAGACCCCAAACACAGTAAGTGAAGCAAAATGAGAAGACAGAGAAACACACAGCAGATGAAGGAGCAAGGTAAAAACCCACTAGACCAAACAAATGAAGAGAAAATAGGCAGTCTACCTGAAAAAGAATTCAGAGTAATGATAGTAAAGATGATCCAAAATCTTGAAAATAGAATGGAGAAAACACAAGAAACGTTTAAAATGGACCTAGAAGAACTAAAGAACAAATAAACAATGACGAACAACACAATAAATGAAATTTAAAATGCTCTAGAAGGAATCAATGGCAGAATAACAGGCAGAAGAACAGATAGGTGACCTGGAAGATAAAATAGTGGGAATAACTACCACAGAGCAGAAGAAAAAAGAATGAAAAGAATTCAGGACAGTATCAGAGACCTCTGAGACAACATTAAACGCAACAAAATTCGAATTATATGGGTCCCAGAAGAAGAAGAGAAAAAGAAAGGGATGGAGAAAATATTTGAAGAGATTATAGTCGAAAACTTCCCTAATATGGGAAAGGAAATAGTCAATCAAGTCCAGGAAGCACAGAGAGTCCCATACAGGATAAATCCAAGGAGAAACACGCCAAGACACATATTAATCAAACTATCAAAAATTAAATACAAAGAAAAAATATTAAAAGCAGCAAGGGAAAAACAACAAATAACATACAAGGGAATCCCCATAAGGTTAACAGCTGGTCTTTCAACAGAAACTCTGCAAGCCAGAAGGGAGTGGCAGGCCATATTTAAAGTGATGAAAGGGAAAAACCTACAAACAAGATTACTCTACCCAGCAGGATCTCATTCAGATTCCATGGAGAAATTAAAACCTTTACAGACAAGCAAAAGCTTGTCAAGCAAGAGAATTCAGCACCACCAAACCAGCTTTACAACAAATGCTAAAGGAACTTCTCTAGGCAGGAAACACAAGAGAAGGAAAAGACCTACAATAACACACCCAAAACAATTAAGAAAATGGTAATAGGAACATACATATCAATAATTACCTTAAATATAAATGGATTAAATGCTCCCACCAGAAGACACAGACTGACTGAATGGATACAAAAACAGGACCCATATATATGCTGTCTACAGAGACCCACTTCAGACCTACGGACACATACACATTGAAAGTGAGGAGACAGAAAAAGATATTCCATGCAGATGGAAATCAAAAGAAAGCTGGAGTAGCAATTCTCATACCAGACAAAACAGACTTTAAAATAAAGACTATTACAAGAGACAAAGAAGGACACTACATAATGATCAAGGGACCATTCCAAGAAGAAGATATAACAATTGTAAATATTTATGCACCCAATAGAGGGGCACCTAAATACATAAGGCAAATGCTAACAGCCATAAAAGGGGAAATGGACAGTAACACAATCATAGTAGGGAACTTTAACACCCCACTTTCACCAATGGACAGATCATCCAAAATGAAAATAAATAAGGAAACACAAGCTTTAAATGATACATTAAACAAGATGGACTTAATTGATATTTATAGAACATTTCATCCAAAAACAACAGAAAACACTTTCTTCTCAAGGGCTCATGGAACATTCTCCAGGAGAGATCATATCTTGGTTCACAAATCAAGCCTTGGCAAATTTAAGAAAACTGAAATAGTATCAGGTATCTTTTCCAACCTCATAACATTATGAGACTAGATACCAATTACAGGAAAAAATCTGTAAAAAATACAAACACATGGGGGCTCAACAATACACTACTAAATAACCAAGAGATCACTGAGGAAATCAAAGAGGAAATCAAAAATACCTAGAAGCAAATGACAATGAAAACACGATGACCCAAAACCTATGGGATGCAGCAAAAGCAGTTCTAAGAGGGAAGTTTATAGCAATACAATCCTACCTCAAGAAACAAAAAACATCTCAAATAAACAACCTAACCTTACACCTAAAGCAATCAGAGAAAGAAGAACAAAAAAACCCCAAAGTTAGCAGAAGGAAAGAGATCATACAGATCAGATCAGACATAAAGAAAAAGAAAAGAAGCAAACAATAGCAAAGCTCAGTAAAACTAAGCGCTGGTTCTTTGAGAAGATAAACAAAATTGATAAACCATTAGCCAGACTCATCAAGTAAAAAAGGGAGAAGACTCAAATCAATCCAATTACAAATGAAAAAGGAGAGGTAACAACTGACACTGCAGAAATACAAATGATCATGAGAGATCACTACAAGCAACTCTATGCCAATAAAATGGACAACCTGGAAAAATGGACAGATTCTTAGAAATGCACAACCTACCGAGACTGAACCAGGAAGAAATAGAAAATATGAACAGACCAATCACAAGCACTGAAATTGAGACTGTGATTAAAAATCTTCCAACAAACAAAAGCCCCAGACCAGATGGCTTCACAGGCGAATTCTATCAAACATTTAGAGAAGAGCTAACACCTATCCTTCTCAAACTCTTCCAAAATATTGCAGAGGGAGGAACATTCTCCAGCTCATTCTACGAGGCCACCATCACCCTGATACCAAAACCAGACAAAGATGTCACAAAGAAAGAAAACTACAGGCTAATATCACTGATGAACATAGATGCAAAAATCCTCAACAAACTCCTAGCAAACAGAATCCAACAGCACATTAAAAGGATCACACACCATGATCAAGTGGGGTTTACCCCAGGAATGCAAGGATTCTTCAATATACGCAAATCAATCAACGTGATACACCATATTAACAAATTGAAGGATAAAAACCATATGATCATCTCAATAGATGCAGAGAAAGCTTTCGACAAAATTCAACACCCATTTATGATAAAAATCCTCCAGAAAGTAGGCATAGAGGGAACTTTCCTCAACATAATAAAGGCCATATATGACAAACTCACAGCCAACATCGTCCTCAATGGTGAAAAACTGAAACCGTTTCCACTAAGATCAGGAACAAGACAAGGTTGTCCACTCTCACCACTATTATTCAACATAGTTTTGGAAGTTTTAGCCACAGCAATCAGAGAAGAAAAAGAAATAAAAGGAATCCAAATCGGAAAAGAAGAAGTAAAGATATCACTGTTTGCAGATGACATGATACTATACATAGAGAATCCTAAAGATGCTACCAGAAAACTACTAGAGCTAATTAATGAATTTGGTAAAGTAGCAGGATACAAAATTAATGCACAGAAATCTCTTGCATTCCTATACATTAATGATGAAAAATCTGAAAGTGAAATTAAGAAAACACTCCCATTTACCATTGCAACAAAAAGAATAAAATATCTAGGAATAAACCTACCTAAGGAGACAAAAGACCTGTATGCAGAAAATTATAAGACACTGATGAAAGAAATCAAAGATGATACAAATAGATGGAGAGATATACCATGTTCTTGGATTGGAAGAATCAACATTGTGAAAATGACTCTACTACCCAAAGCAATCTACAGATTCAATGCAATCCCTATCAAACTACCACTGGCATTTTTCACAGAACTATAACAAAAAAATTCACAATTTGTATGGAAACACAAAAGACCCCGAATAGCCAAAGCAATCTTGAGAACGAACAATGGAGCTGGAGGAATCAGGCTCCCTGACTTCAGACTATACTACAAAGCTACAGTAATCAAGACAGTATGGTACTGGCACAAAAACAGAAATATAGATCAATGGAACAGGATAGAAAGCCCAGAGATAAACCCACACACATATGGTCACCTTATCTTTGATAAAGGAGGCAAGCATATACAGTGGAGAAAACACAGCCTCTTCAATAAGTGGTTCTGGGAAAACTGGACAGGTACATGTAAAAGTATGAAATTAGAACACTCCCTAACACCATACACAAAAATAAACTCAAAATGGATTAAGGACCTAAATGTAAGGCCAGACACTATAAAATTCTTAGAGGAAAACGTAGGCAGAACACTCTATGACATAAATCACAGCAAGGTCCTTTTTGACCCAGCTCCTAGAGAAATGGAAATAAAAACAAAAATTAAAAAATGGGACCTAATGAAACTTAAAAGCTTTTGCACATCAACGGAAAACATAAACAAGACCAAAAGACAACCCTCAGAATGGGAGAAAATATTTGCAAATGAAGCAACTGACAAAGGATTAATCTCTAAGATTTACAAGCAGCTCATGCAGCTCAATAACAAAAAAAAAAAACAACCCAATCCAAAAATGGGCAGAAGACCTAAATAGACATTTCTCCAAAGAAGATATCCAGATTGCCAACAAACACATGAAAGAATGCTCAACATCACTAATCATTCGAGAAATGCAAATCAAAACTACAGTGAGGTATCACCTCACACCAGTCAGAATGGCCATCATCAGAAAATCTGCAAACAATAAATGCTGGAGATGGTGTGGAGAAAAGGGAACACTCTTGCACTGTTGGTGGGAATGTAAATGGATACAGCCACTATGGAGAACAGTATGGAGGTTCCTTAAAAAACTAAAAACAGAACTACCATACGACCCAGCAATCCCACTACTGGGCATATATCCTGAGAAAACCATAATTCAAAAAGAGTCATGTACCAAAATGTTCATTGCAGCTCTATTTACAATAGCCAGGCCATGGAAGCAACCTAAGTGTCCATCATCGGATGAATGGATAAAGAAGATGTGGCACATATATACAATGGAATATTACTCAGCCATAAAAAGAAATGAAATGGAGTTATTTGTAGCGAGGTGGATGGAGTTAGAGTCTGTCATACAGAGTGAAGTAAGTCAGAAAGAGAAAAACAAATACAGTATGCTAACACATATATATGGAATCTAAAAAAAAAAAAAAGAAAATAGTTCTGAAGAACCTAGGGGCTGGACAGGAATAAAGACACAGATGTAGAGAATGGACTTAAGGACACGGGGAGGGGGGAGGGTAAGCTGGGACGAACTAAGAGAGTGGCATGGACATATATACACTACCAAATGTAAAATAGATAGCTAGTGGGAAGCAGCCACATAGCACAGGGAGATCAGCTCTGTGCTTTGTGACCACCTAGAGGGGTGGGATAGGGAGGGGAGGAGGGAGACGCAAGAGGGACAAGATATGGGGATATATGTATATGCATAGCTGATTCACTTTGTTATAAAGCATAAACTAACACACCATTGTAAAGCAATAATACTCCAGTAAAGATGTTTAAAAAAAAATCAAATTGCTTTCTGAATGCACCAAGTTCTATTATAAAGATTACATGGCATTTTTAAAAATATCAAGATCAAGTACTTTATATAATGAACCGATAGAATGCCCACGTGGCTATATGTATGTGAACTAATTAATCTGTAGCATAATGAACATAGAAATCTTTAGCCATATTTACAGTTAATTAGTTTAACAACTGCCTGACTTAGTCTTATTATGTTAATTTCATAAATAAAGCAATTAAGTTCCCTATAGATCAGAGTGTTCCGGTGAAAATTTTTCCTGTTTACTTGGGCAAATTTTACTGTTTTTACTGTTTAAACTGTTTGGAATCTAGAGGATCAGATTTGCTGGTTTCAGTTATAACGAACTTTATTACATCAGAAATTTTACTTGTTATCTTTTAAAGAAGTTCAGACCTAGAAAATTCCCATAATACATTTATGAAGAAGGCAGGTAAGTTATGCATAACTGAAATGTTATATTTTAGCCAATCTGACAATTTCTTTCTCTTCATTTTAATAAGTGTTAATTATTGTTAACTATGATATAAATACTTTCCTTATAAATATGATCATTTGCAATGAAAGCAGTAGTTTATGAGGAAGCATAAATAAAAATTTTTTGGCTAATAGTTAAAAGTATTTTTAACACGATATTGTTCTAGAAACGTTATCTATATTATTTCCTATTTTTTCAATTCAGGGAAATTATTAAGGGAGGGAATGGTATTTGATAATAAGAAGACAGCTAAACTTAAAATGTTCTGGAACTAAGAAAAGTTTTATGGTGAATTTTTGACATAGACAGGTACATTGTTTTTCCTCCTTCACAAAATGAATTTCTTTATAGTTTCTTAATGAAAGAAATGAAACTTATTTAGTGATTTCCCTTTTTATAATAGCTAACAAATGTACAACTTTATTACTTCCCTAGGAAAGATTTAATGGTGGTACATGTCCTTCCATCCATCTTCTTTTTTGGCTAGAAATCTTAGAATGAGAAGGATTGTCTTCAGTGGCGCTTTTATCTTATTCTGCCTCTTAGGTGGTAAGTCATTAAGAAAACATAAATCAAAAAAGAGGAAAAATTACTCAAGAAATTGCAGAATTACAATATAAGTGGAGGGTGGCCTTAATAAAGTACTAAAGGTCCTTAAAACAAAGCCTGAGTAAACCCTTAAATAACAATGAGCTAACATTTATTCAGCATTTACTATATGCCAGGTACTGGTCTAAATATTTTATTTGTATTAATGCACTGAATCCATATGATAATCCTATGAGTTAAGTGCTATTATTTCCTATTTTATACATGAGTAAACTGAGCTGGTAGATGGTGGCCCACATGTTGCTATTATTATCATTAAGCTGGAACTAATCAATCTAGGCAGGAAGCCCTTATAAATATGACCCAAAAAATGACCAAATAAGCATAGACAAGGCTCTCCCAGCACTTTTTCTATGTGCTCATCACCACCAACTCTAATATTCCTTCATTTATAGAAGAACCACATAACAGAGAGCTTTCAATCCCTTTTACAGAATTCCTAAGGCCCTTCAAATTAGGTAGATGTTCATGAAGGTAATATCTCCAAACAGGCATGTTTAAGCACATGGGAATTCTCCTTCCCAATGAAATGGTAATATGGTTAATGAAGATGGCTGCTCTATGCTGAACCCAGGGGTTAACAGGGCAGAGTCTCTTAGAGTCAGAAGATTTAATGTACATATGAGTCACCTGGGGATCTTGTTAAAATGCACAATCTGATTCAGCAGGTCAGGTGTAGGGCCTGAGAGTCTGCATTTCCAACAAGCTTCCAAGTGATGCCGATGCTGTTGGTCTGGAGACCACATGTCAGTAGGAAGAATCTAAAAGGTATCCCAGAGGTAAATAAAATTCTAATACTGACACTTAGAGACTTTTGGTACCTAATACTGGGCTCACCATCTCAAATGCCTAAAGTGTTTGGTCAGATAATATAAATGGGGGGGTGGGAGGTGGGGGGGATCACCCAGTAACAAAACCAGAGGAGGGCAGCCAGTACCCAGCTGACATGGAGAAAGGAGAGCTGAACACTGCCAAATCTGATTCTTCAGGAGAAGCCAGATATTCAGGTTTGCAGGAAAAGTCTCCCAACTTTTAAACGTTAACATTTTGAAAGCACTATGCAAGTTAAACAGACCAGGTCTAGCCCCTGGACCACTTGTTTGTAGCCTCTGCTTCCCACACTACCCTCATTACTATATACAATGCGCAATAGAGTTTTGATGACCCCTTGCAGAAAGGGCAGGAGCAAACTCAAACTGCTTGGGTCTCTGCTGCATTTTAAGTCTTTACACTTCTCTTCTGTAAAGAATGTGGAAGGGAACATAGGAATAGATGAAAAATTTCAAGAGAACATCTTCCCTGTCTTGGATATCATGAAAAAAATGATTGAGGTAGGAGATTGCATTAATTTTGTTGAATACACAGGGAAGATGTGAGGGTAAAAGAACAAAATTCAGCATAAAGAGAAATTTTGAAGTAAGGAGTGTCCATGAAGTAAGGGATGGCTATTTTAAAAAGATCACCATCATCATGATTTATAATGTTTAAATAATTACATATATATTTATAATATGCATTTGAGTAATTAAATATAGTCTATTAGATTTTCCCCACAATAAGATCATAAAGTAGAACAGGATACTTCAGAATTAATCATGTGAGGAAACTATTAATTTAACATAAAACCTGAAACTTTAAATTTAGTTGTCAAATTGGTATGCATCATATGTTATATTAATAAAACCAACAATAAATTTTCAGACAAAAAGAGACTGGAAGAAAGGAAATGGATCTGTGAACATATTTATAAGTATTCATGCAATGGAACAAATACGGTCAGCAGAAAACCTAAAAGTTAAGGCATCGCCTTCAGCTGTAGTAAAGAATGTCAGGGCCAAGGTTTTAGGAAGAAGGCTGTGGATATTGGGTGTGGAATCAGAAGGAAGAAGGACCATCTGAGAGGGAGAGAAAGAAACTACAGCAGATCTCATCCAGGAAAACAGTCCAGGGGCCTTAGGCACGGCAGAGAAAGATCTGGCATCATATAAGCTCTCCACCGGGGGGGCCACTGGCACCAAGGTCTGAGCTATGTAGTGGATCATTAAGGACAAGTTATGAATTGAGAAATCACGAGTCCAGGAGGAAAACTCCCTTAGGCATGACCTGAAGAAGCAAGCAGCCCTAGTACTCTGGGCAGGAGACTGACCCTGAATCTTGGAAGAGTCAAAATCTCCAGCAAGAAGAAGGTGACATCAGAAGGTTTGGGATACACAAAGGCAACTTCAGTGACATGGTGTGCTTGCTAAAAACAAGGGGTTTGGATTTCATCAGACCTCTTTCAACTCCTGTCTCTGCCACTGAAGTGAGCTACTTAAAATCTTAAGGCCTCAGGTTTCTTTTATGTGAAATGTGGGCAACTATAATACCTGCCTGAAAGATTTATTGTGGGAAATGTAAATTGCTTAGCAGAATCCTTGGCATAAGCTTAGTTCTTTAAAAAATATTTGCTGGTTGATCATTGATTATGGATTGAAATTCTGTCATGCTCAATGAGAAAACCAATGTGATATTTCCAAAATATCTTTAGATGAGTTTGAAGCTGGGGAGAATAGTCAACAGAGGTCAATTAGCCTCATCAGCCAAACTATTTTCTATTAAAAGTGATCTCTTCTAATCCCCAATATGTCGGAGATATAAAATACATTGCACAAAATGTTTAGTAAACTCTTCTTTAGAGTTAACCAGTGAATAGGAGTAGAACAGCAATGGTTTTCATATATTAAAAGATTGGAACTATGAATATTAAGACAAATTTCAGCTCAATTTCAGAAGAATTCTTTAACAATCTGCACTGGTTTAATCATGATGAGCTCTCCATCACTAGCCAAGGCTTCCTATAGGGGTTATTATAAAGGAGATTCCTGAATTCAATAGAACCAGTGGTTCTCAAAAACTGGTCCAGACATCTACATTCAAATCACCCGCCCTCCACTGTTTCTGGATATCTAAAGTACGGAGTCCTGGGCCCCACCTCTTATTGATTCTAACTCAGGTTCTGTGGAGGCTGTGGAAATCTGTGTTCATTTTAACTGCTTAAGTAAATCTGATGCATAGTCAGATTTGGAAAGTAATCTTCCAGTTAATGTCTTCCAATCTTATCTACGTTGACCAAGGTCAAAAATCTCTGGGCTATTTCTACATAATCAAAATAAATAACACTTTTAAGCCACTGAATTTGAGTATTGAAGATTACCAATATGTAAATATTAATCAAACAATAAATACAGAGAACCTACTATATATAATGTACTTCCTTAGACATGGAAATGAAGACCTAACAGTGGATATATGGCTGAAATTAAATATTCTGGCCAAATAACTTTGGTTTGATTTAATTAGGCTCTGAGGAACTGAATACATTTTAACCAACTAAGTTGTTTAGCCCACCTGGCTTCATTTTTTTATTAGTATCAGTTCAGAGTGCTTCCAGTTCTTTAATGTAGCATATGTTATGAAATTTCCCCTATTAAATTCTCCAAATAAAAATATTTTAAATTTATGTGACTTTTTAGAATCAATTTATAAAATACTGCATACTTTTTAAAGTTGAAAATCATTGCTTTATTTTTGGATTTCTCTTTTCTCTCTGTCTTTTTTTCTGTCTCTGGTGCCCATCTCTATTTTTCCCTTATTGTTTCTGTCCTGTATTTGGAAGGTGTTGGAGGTGTGATTTGTAGATCATGTAACCTCTCAATCCCCTTCCATGGATGTCTTTTGGACTTTGGAACCTGCAGAACAAAACCTGGACAGTATTGTATAAAAGAGGTCCATATTAAAGGTAAGTCATAACACTTTAAAAACATTTAACTAAAATGAGCACAGGAAAACTCCTTATGTAAGAGCAAACATTCACTGAGCATTTACTACATGCTATACTAAGGGCTTTACCTAGATTACATCACACCAATAAATCAATGATATGAGCTGGATCTTGTCGCTATTCCCAATTTAAAGATAAGAAATCTGAGGCATAGAAAGATTAAGAAATTTGCATGATGTTACACAGTTAAGGAGTGTTGTAGTCTAATTCAAATGTGAGTACTTAACTCCAGAGCACACATTCCTAAAGAAATCTATATACTGCCTCATTCACACCATTCACATCCTCACAAAAAATTAATACATAATTTCCCTCTAAGTGAAGGGCTCTGTGTAATCACACAGGTTTAATGCCCAGGAAGCTGGCCTTGTCCACATGGATTAAAGAGAGAAACATAAAAATCCAAATGATGAAAACATTAGAAGAAAATATTGAAGAACATATTTTAAGCTTGAAAGAGAGGAGGCCTCCTTAACATCCAAAAGACAGAAATCATAAAGGAAATGATAAATTTGAATATATCAGTATTTTAAAATTTATGAAATGAATGATAACTCCAAAACTATAAAAGATAAGGAATAAACTGGGCAAAAATAATTGGGAAAAAACAAGAAAATATTAATATCTACCCAGAATAAAGAACTTCTAAAAAACTCATTTTTTAAAAGACCAACAATCAAAAAAAAGGAAAAAAAAACACTTGTTAAAGAAATAGAAAGGCAATTTTCAGAAGAGGAGATATAAATGACTTAACCTAAAAACATAAAAAGCAGGGCTTCCCTGGTGGCGCAGTGGTTGAGAATCTGCCTACTAATGCAGGGCACACGGGTTCGAGCCCTGGTCTGGGAAGATCCCATGTGCTGCGGAGCAACTAAGCCCGTGCACCACAATTACTGAGCCTGCGCATCTGGAGCCTGTGCTCTGCAACAAGAGAGGCCATGACTGAGAGGCCCGCGCACCGTGATGAAGAGTGGCCCCTGCTTGCCACAACTAGAGAAAGCCCTCGCACAGAAACGAAGACCCAACACAGTCATAAATAAATAAATAAATAAATAAACAGAGCAGCCCTAAACTTTGGAAAAAAAAAAAAAACACATAAAAAGCAGCTCAACCCATCAGTAAATATCAAAGAAATGCAAATTACAGAAATAATATTTTTAACCCATCAAATTGCTAAAAATTATGAGTTTTATAATATCAAGGGTTGTGACAATATGGGGAAATGGGAACTCTCATACATTTTCTAATGACAGTTTAGATTGGTTTGACTTTTTTAAAGACACTGTGAACTTCAGTTAAAATTTTAAATAAGCACAGTTGTCTACAAAGCAATTTATTTCTTGGCATCT
Source organism: Balaenoptera physalus (assembly GCF_965194825.1). Classification (NCBI taxonomy): domain Eukaryota; kingdom Metazoa; phylum Chordata; class Mammalia; order Artiodactyla; family Balaenopteridae; genus Balaenoptera; species Balaenoptera physalus. Next base: position 47,611,879 of record NC_138886.1, read on the forward strand.
ACTGCAAAGAAATATTTACATGTAACACAAAAAGGCATGTATCAAGGTTATCATTGCAGCATTATGTTTAATAGTAAAGTAATGGAAATGATCTAAATGTTTGTCTATAGGTGTTAAACTATGATATATTCAGACCATGGATTGCTATGTAATACTTAGAATGAACCAGATCCTTTTGTTAACATGAAAAAAATCTTTAAAACATTGTTGAGCAGAAAAAAAGTCAGTTGCAAAACAGTACGTATAGTATGCCACTTATGTATAAAAATCCACAAAGCAAAACTCTAAATTTCTCTATGGAAATGGAAGGGGAGAAAAAAAATTAGAGGAAATCAAAGTCAGTTGGGAGAGAGGAAGAAAATTTGGGGTCATGTCTGCTGGGGTTTTGGTTTTAACAGGGTTACTTGAGCTTTGTTTAACCTATGTCCCCTCTCTGAGCCCCAAGTTCCCTCTGACTCTCACCCATACCAGTCAAGAACCCTTTCCTTATTGAAGAGGAAAGGGGCCAAGCCCCCCTGGAGCCATGAAACGTTAGCTCTCAGTGACTTCCCTTCCTGAAGGTGGACAGATAGCCATCTAGTCAACTTACCATAAAAACTCTGCACATAAGAAAGAGCTTGGAAGCTTATACAGCAAAATCTTGACAATAGCTCTTGGTTGGGTCAAGGACCTGGAATAACTACAATGTTGTGGGAAGAGCACTTTCCTAACATGGAAAGTCTGCCATTGCATGCTGATGCAAAACAAATACCACTGGAACTTAGGCTTTTGATGGTTTTATCAATAGTTTGTCAACACTATTTTTTTTTTGTTTTGTTTATTTTTGGCTGTGTTGAGTCTTCGTTTCTGTGCGAGGGCTTTCTCCAGTTGCGGCAAGCGGGGGCCACTCTTCATTGCGGTGCGCGGGCCTCTCACTGTCGCGGCCTCTCTTGTTGCGGAGCACAAGCTCCAGACGCGCAGGCTCAGCAGTTGTGGCCCACGGGCCTAGTTGCTCCGCGGCATGTGGGATCTTCCCAGACCAGGGCTCGAACCCGTGTCCCCTGCATTGGCAGGCAGATTCTCAACCACTGCGCCACCAGGGAAGCCCCTGTCAACACTATTGACACTTTGGCAGGATAATTCTTTGTTATACAGGGATATTTTGTGTATGGTAGGATATTTAGCACACTGCTGGCCTATACCCACTACATCCCAGTAACATCTTCCAAGTTGTAGCAACAAAAATGTTTATGGGCATTATCTAATGTCCTGGGGTTGGGGAGCAAAATCGCCCACAGTTGAAAGGCTACTGTTTTCTCAAGTTTCCAACCATGTTTTGCTGCCTTTAGAGAATTGCTCATTTGTGTTCTCCCCCATACAACTGAAACTGGGAATGCTAAGATTACAGGACATTGTTGTCACTTATTTTGCACTTTTGTGTATTGTCCACATTTTCCACAGCGAACATGCATTACTACTTGTAATTCGGGGAAAATTAAATGAGGTCAACGACACACCTCCATTCCTAAGAAGCACTTACACATCTAAATGACCCTTCTGTGGATTCGGCCCTTTGAATAACTCATGACCTGGTAAAACTGGGGGATGATTATTAGGAAGTTTCTAAAAAGCTAACATTTCAGAAATTTCTACACAGAAACTGGCAATTGCATAGTTTTATGAACTGAGTTTGAAAGCTATTTTGCTTTACAATTTCAAAGCTTTTGTATTGCAATGCACACAACTAGAATAACTTTAGGTGGGAGTTCTTAAAAGGCAAGATGATTGTATCCTGATAGACCTAGAGTTTTTGCTTTGTTTTCCTTTGTCTTTGTTTTTTTAACCTGTTAGTTATCTGAAGCAACTGAGGCCGGGTAGGTTGTACCTCCCAAGGGATTCTTCTACCATGACCTCTTGTTTCCCCCAGGTGGAATTCAATGGTATTCAGTTCAAGGCTGCACAGAGAGCCAAGACGAGTGCTTCAAGAGAATTGTGACAACTTATGAAATTCACTCTACTCACTGCTGCCATCGTCCTTTGTGCAATTTCTGATCCAGGGGCCCATATCCAAATTGCTTGACCGATCAGTCAATCTCAGAGCCTGAACTGGTCATCCCATACCATCAATCAGCTTTCTGCAAAAGCCTCAGACCTGCAGGTTGTAGGAGTTACTGTCTGAAACCAGTTTGGGCTTTCAAGATGCCCAACTTCTCAGCCACCACTCCTAACTCATCTCAGAAACATCCTTTCCAGCACAATCTTTCTCCTCTTCTCTTTTTTATTTCCCCTTTCAATGATTTCAAAGCTACAAAGAAGTAAAAACGTGAGTGACTCTCTGAGTCAAATTATTCATATCATCTCTAGTTTACTAATTTTCCTAAATATTTCCATATTGCAAAATAAAGTTTCAAATGAATTGTATCACAAGATACCAAGTGACCCGAAAGGGTTCATTTGGTTTCCAAAGCAAACTGCCTTGCTCTTTCAGGGCAATTTATTGTACTGGAGAAACTGATTTAACAAACACTTTAGGAAAAATAAGCCAGGAATCAGCAAACCAGGCCTGTAAGAACTATGAACCCAAATGACAAAGGGCTCAAGAAGGTGTGAGGGTTGGTACTTATTTTTCCCATCTGTGTTAGGATTTGGCAAAATACTGGATTTCTATACTTTAACCACGCCTTAGTGCTTTGGCTAATCTAGTTTTGGCAGATCAAGCACTTCAACGGAAGCAGGGAAATGGATTTCCATCCACAAGGAATTTTAAAGTGTTATGAATATACTCTGAACTGCATTTCACATTTTTTAATGTGCCACATATTCAATTATTCTCATTCAATGCCCTACTTTTGCAACTTCAAGATTGTTGTGTTTTAAAATTTAAAGTTGTTTTTCTCTGTATTTCTAGGAGTTTGAGAAATTCAAATGGTAAGTAATAAATCTCAATAAAAACTTTTTATTTTTTTCACAGACCTAGGACAACATCCTACACACAGTCGACTTTCAGCAAATGCTTTTCTATAAACTTTGAAGTAAAACAAGCATTTTTAAAAAGCCCAAGGAAACTAGACATTTTCCTCCACACTCATTTTACCCATATTCCTTAGACCACATTTCTGAAACTACAAAAAAAAAAAGTTTCTTCATCCTGAGATTTAAATCCATTTGCTACTATTCTATCACTCTATGCATCAGCTACATTGGTAAACAGTGGTTATCCTAAATCAGTGAACTTCATTGAGATTTTACTTCTATTTTTTTTTGTTTTTTAAATGTAACTAATGTTATTACCCAATATATTGGAGGAAACAAATGACAAGATCAGATCATCAGTGACTAACTCCAGGGAGCCTCCCAAGCTTAACTCACAATCCAAGTGATGTAATGAGAAGAGAACTATGTTGTTTGCTTTTTTGATATTGAGCTGCATGAGCTGTTTGTATATTTTGGAGATTAATCTCTTGTCAGTCGCACCGTTTACAAATATTTTCTCCCATTCTGTGGTTTGTCTTTTCATTTTGTTTATGGTTTCCTTTGCTGTGCAAAAGCTTTTAAGTTTAATTAGGTCCCATTTGTTTATTTTTGTTTTTATTTTCATTACTCTAGGAGGTGGATCCAAAAAGATATTGCTGCAATTTATGTCAAAGAGTATTCTACTTAAAAAAATAAAAAATAAAAAAAAAAAAAGAACTAAGAAGCGGGGCGCTGGTATTTTGTGTCACTAATTAGCTGGTAACCTTGGCAAGTCAATTTGGTCTCTCTGCACCTCATTCTCCTCAGGTGTAAGATGAACAGGATTGGATCACATGATCTCTCAGATCCCTTCAAGTTCTAACATTAAAGGCATACCTCAGAGATATTGTGGATTCGGTTCCAGACTGCCACTAAGGCAAATATTGCAATTTAGAGAGTCACATAAATTTTTTGGTTTCCCAGTGCATATAAAAGTTATGCTTACACTATACTGTGGTCTATTAAGTGTACAATAACATTATGTCTAAAAAAAATGTACACACCTTAATTAAAAAATACTTTATTGCCAAAAAATGCTAACCATCATCTGAGCCTTCAGCAAGTCATAATCTTTTTGCTGGTAGAGGAACTTGCCTCCATGCTGACGGCTGCTGACTGATCGGGGTGGTGGTTGCTGAAGGTTGGGGTGGCTGAGGCAATTTCTAAAATAAGACAACAATGAAGTTTCTGCATGAATTGACCCTTCCTTTCACAAATGATTTCTCTGCAGCATGCAATGCTGTTTGATAGCATTTTACCCACAGTAGAACTTCTTTCAAAATTGGAGTCAATCCTCTCAAACTCTGCCACTGCTTTATCAATTAAGTTTATGTAATATTCTAAATACTTTGTTGTCATTTCCACAATCTTCACCACGAGTAGTTTCCATCCCAAGAAACCACTTCCTTTTGCTCATCCAAGAAGCAACTCCTCATTCATTAAAGTTTTATCATGAGATTGCAGCAATTCAGTCATCTTCAGGCTCCACTTCTAAATCTAATTCTCTTGCTACTTTCACTACATCTGCCGTTACTTCCTCCACTTAAGTCTTGAGCCCCTCCAAGTCATCCATGAGGGTTGGAATCAACTTCTTCCAAACTCCTATTGATGTCAATATTTTGACCTCTTTCCATGAATCAAAATGTTCTTAATGGCATCTAGAATGGTGAATCCTTTCCAGAAGATTTTCAATTGACTTTTCCCAGATTGATTAGAGGAATCACTATCTATGGCAGCTATAGCCTTACGAAACATTATATATTTCTTAAATAAGAATACTTGAAAGTTGAAATTACTCCTTGACCCATGGGCTACAGAATTGATGTTGTGTTAACAGGCATGAAAACAACATTAATCTCACTGTACCTCTCTATCAGAATTCTGGGGTGACAAGGTACATTGTCAATGAACAGTGAACAGTAATATACTACTTTGAAAGGAATCTTTTATTGAGCAGTAGGTCCACAGTGGGCTTAAAATATTAAGTTACCCATGTTGTAAACAGATGTGCTGTCAGGCTTTGTTGTTCCAATCACAGGGCACAGGCATACTAGATTGAGCATAATTCTTAAGGGCCCTAGGATTTTCAAAATGGTAAATAAGCATTGGCTTCAACCTCAAGTCACCAGCTGCATTAGCCCCTAACAAGAGAGTCAGCCTGTCCTTTGAAGCTTTGAAGCCAGTCATTGACTTCTCCTCTCTAGCTATGAAAGTCCTAGATGGCATCTTCTTTCAATATAAGGCTGCATCATCTACATCGACAATCTGTTGTTTTGTGTAGCCACCTTTATTAATTATCTTAGATCTTCTGGATAACTTGCTGCAGCTTCTACATGCTCTTGCTGCTTCATCTTGCACTTTTATGTTATGGAGGTGGCTTCTTTCCTTAAACCTCATGAACCAACCTCTGCTAGCTCCAAACTGTTCTGAAGCTTCCTCACCTCTCTCAGCCTTCATAGAATTGAAGAGAGTTAGGGCCTTGCTCTGGATTAGACTTTGGCTTAAGGGAATGTTATGGCTGGTTTGCTCTTCTATTCAGAACACTAAAACTTTCTCCATATCAGCAGTAAGGCTGTTCCACTTTCTTATCATTCGTGTGTTCACTGGAGCAGCACTTTTAATTTGCTTCAAGAACTTTTCCTTTGCCTTCACAACTTGTCTGTTTGATGCAAGAGACCTAGCTTTCAGCCTCTCGGCTTTTGACATGCCTTCCTCACTAAGCTAATCATTTCTAGCTTTTGATCTAAAGTGAGAGACATGCAACTTCTCCTTTCACTTGAACACTTAGTGGCCAGTGTAGGGTTACTAATTGGCCTAATTTCAAGATTTTTGTGTCTCAGGGAATAGGGAGGCCCAAGGAGTGGGAGAGTGATGGGGGAATAGCTGGTCAGTGGAGCAGTCAGAATACACACAACATCTGTCATTTAAGTTCACCCATCTTAAATGGATGCGGTTTGTGGCATCCAAAACAATTGTAATAGTAACATCAAAGATCACTGATCACAGATCACCATAACAAATATAATAATAATGAAAAAGTTTGAAATATTGCGAGAATTACCAAAATATGACACAGAGACACGAAGTGAGCAAATGTTATTGGAAAAATGGCACTGATAGACGCTCAACACAGGGTCGTCACAAACCTTCAACGTGTACAAAACACAATACTGTGAAGCAAAATAAAGCAAAGCACAATGAAACAGGGTATGCTTATATATGACTCGACATTAACACCTTTGCTATTGTTTTCTTACATTAAAAATAACACATGCTAAATACAGCTCATGAGATAGGCTCTAGCTATATGATCAGTGCTCACTTAGATCTGTATTATCCCTGAAATTGTAGGAGAAATGCAAGCCATGACAGCAGTGGCCAGTGCTGAAGCAGTTTAGCTGCACATCAATTTGACCCCAAACTCACCATGGAAACAAAAATAACTTTCACATTCTTTAATTGGTACACTGAGTAATGACCTCCCAAAGAAGTCCATGTTCTAATCCCTGGAAACTATAAATATGTTACTTTACGGGACAAAAGTGATTTTGCAGATGTGCTTAAATTAAAGATTTTGAGATTAGGAGAGTAGCTTGGATTACCCAGGTGGGCCCAATGTAGTAATCACAAGGGTCTTTATTTAAGAAGGAAGCAGGAAGGTCAGAGTCAGAGAAGATGTGACAGTGGAAGCAGAGGTCAGAGAGAGATTTGAAGATGCCTTGCTGCTGGCTTTGAAGATGGAGGAGAGGGGTTACAAGCCAAGGGATGTGGGCAACCTCTAGAAGCTGGAAAAGTCAAGGACACACTGTCTTCTCTAGAGCCTCCAGAAGAAATGCAGCCCTGTGGACACATTTTAGACTTGTGACCTCCAAAATGGTAAGATAATTAATTTGCATTCTTGTTACAGAAGCTATGGGAAACAAGCACACTTGATCATGCAAGGGGTGGTGTGGCATTTCCCTTCCCCCATGGTTGACACACCCATTACTTGGTTTACATGGGATCTTATTTCAAGAGTGGCATCTCAGTGTCATATTGTCTTCCTTTCATCCTAATGATTTCTCAGTCATAATTTCCCTCGAAACACACAGATGGTCTAGAGACATGCAATTGCATCTTTTCATTTTACACCTCCACTCAAGCCCCATTCAAGATTTCTTCAGCTAACAAATTTACTTTTTCCTAGCCCTCACACATAAAGACAAAATGATACCAGATTAGCCTGATTTTAATCTATTTATAAGACATCAGACTGAAGTGCTAATAAATCTAAGGACCTCCCTTGATCCTTTGAATACCAGGTTGGCTTCCTTGTTGATTACATTTTCTTTCTGCAACTGAAATAGAAACCTCAGTGGTTAATGCCTCTTAATTCATTTAAAGGAAAACTCTTTGCAATAGATAAATTGGAGGCATCTGGAGGATGTGGCAGAGAAGAGAGTGAAAATGATTATACTAGCAAAGGAGGGATGTTAACATTTTACCTGCTGGCACTCAGTTACAAGGTTTTCTGAAGTTCCAGAGAGCACACATTTTATTATTTTATTTTATTCTAGTTTATTTACTTACTTATTATTGAAAGCATTACTTATTATTGAAAGCACAACTTTTATCATCAATATGGCCATTGCCATACTGGTGAGGAGTCTGAGATCCCCAGAGCTGACAGGTGGCAGAGAGGGATCTTCCAGTGATGCCCATATTACCTTCACTCCTCCACAAATGCCAGCCCCTGGGAGAACCACATGGGTGGGCAAGAAGTTGAGCTGCTGGGATGGTATGACCCTGACCCCTTAGCAAATGTTTCAAGTCTCTGAGAAATGCAACTTAGGGTCTTTGAAGGAAGCACAGGAGCAAAGAAATAGAAGTCAATGGAATGGTTGATGATTGAACTCTGAGCTTCATAAGCAACTCTGAATCTGACTAGAACTTTGGACAGAAAAAAAATACTCAGTTATATAATGATGGAGAAAAGTCTGAAGCGCTGAATATTACAAGCTACATAAACAGGGAGCCCTCTTTTAAATTTTGATTTTCTGCAGTGAAGAACTTCATGTGCTAATACCTTTATGGCTAAAACTCCAGGCTGATGTTCAATGTCGGAGGCATGGTAAAACACCCACATCTTTGGGTAGACCTGGGGTCATTACAGCACCAACTGTCCAGAGTAGTTCACACTCTCTCTCCCAGTGGCAGACCCATATGGCTGCAAATCCTACAAGTGAAGGCACTAGAGGTGGCTCTACCTGCTGGTGGACACGTATCTCCTACGTGCATATTTCCTTGATCTTCACAGATTACCACCAGTAAGTAATCCTGTAGTCTTTTTTGGCCAAACCTCAAATCCTAATGCTCCAAATAACAGGACGAATACAGAAAGGCAGGTCCATAATCTATCCTTCCGATCACTTCTTGGTGTGAGTATATTTTATGTCTTCTCATCCCCACACATACTGAATAAAGTTAATAGATCTGCCATCAGAAATTATTGTGTAGAACGGAACTTCCAGCATCACTGTAACTATCAATGTTGGTGCCAGGGCAAGCATAAAACATTCCCTCAAATTAACTTTGCAATTCATGTCTTGGCTCACATAGGGGTGTTATTGATAATACTTACCATCTGGTAGTTTCCTATTTTAACTAATTATTCTTTCTAACTAGGTGTTAAACTTAGTGATACTACATGCATGTGTTGTTGAATTAATTTCACAATTATTTAAAATTAGGCACCCTGGGGAAAATTCAGAACCCTGGGGCAAAAATGTAGTGGCAGGTCAAGCTACAGCTCTGGTTATGGAGACGGAAGAGAGAGAAAGAAGATGTAGCCAATAAGTGCAGAAACTTGAAGCACGTAGAATTCATTACTTCAATAAATATTTATTGAGCAATTCCTACATGTCAGGTACAATGAAAGTCATAAAGATCCAATAGTGAATAATTTTGATGTTCATGCAGTTACTTCTTGTGCAAGGGAAGAAACCACAAAAATTGGCATTTGTAATATAATGTAATAAGTCTATCATATTAATAAATACAGGCTGATGTATGGGGTTCAAAAGAGAGGTACCTACTCCAATGTTGGTCACAAAAGGCTCTCAAAGGAGATATGACTAAGCTAAAATCTGAAAGATAGGAATAAGCCAGAAGACCTGGGAGGTTGGAGGGAAAACATTCTCTGATGCTTAATTTTATGTGTCATCTTGTCTAGTCCACGGTATCCAGATCTGGTCAAATATTATTCTAGGTGTTTCTGTGAAGGTATTTTTCAGGTGGAACTGATATTTAAATCAGTAGGCTTTGCATAAAACAGATTAGATTCCATAATGCGGGAGGGCCTCATCTAAATAGCTGAAGGCCTTAATAGAAAAAAAGATGGACCTCCCCCAAGGAAGAAGGAATTCTGCCAGGAGATGGCCTTGAACTTGAATTGTAACTCTCCCCTGGGTCTCCAAACTGCCAGAGTTTGTACTTGCCCATCCCCATAATTGCATGAACCAACTCCTTAAAATATACCTGTCTATATACACATATACATCCTATTGGTTCTCTTTTCCTGGAGAATCTAACTGATACAGATTCCAAATAGAGGGGTCAACATTGTGCTTTGAGGCACAAGTAGAGCTCAGGATGCCTGGTGCCCAGACTGAGAGATCAAGACCCATGCTGATTCCCAGCTACGAGATAAATAAGATCAGGGGATCAAATGCACAGGATGGTGACTGTAATTATCAATACTGTATCATAGGGACTTCCCTGGTGGTCCAGTGGTTAAGAATCCGTCTTCCAGTGCAGGGGACGCAGGTTCGATCCCTGGTCGGGGAACTAAGATCCCACATGCCACGGGGCAACTAAGCCCGTGCACCGCAACTACTGAGCCCACGCACCACAGCTAGCGAGAATCCCGCGTGTGGCAAGGAAGAGCCCACCTGCCGCAACTAAGACCCAAAGCAGCCATAAATTAATTAATTAATTAATTTTTTAAAAAATACTGTATTACATACTTGAATGTTCTTAAGAGAGTAGATCTTAAATGCTATCACCACGTACACACAAAAAACTTGTAATTACGTGAAGGGAGGGAGATGTTAACAAACCTTATTGTGGTAATCATTTGCATTATATACATGTATCTAATCATCACACTGTCCACCTTAAACTTACATATATTCTAAGTCAATAGTATCTCGGTAAAGCTGGGGAGGGGAAAGACCCATGCTGAGCTGGAAAAGTAGGTGGAGTTAGATGTGGCAGGGTCCTGCAGCATGCCAGGAGTTTGCCTTTCCTCTAGCAATGAGGGACCGTGACAGCCTACTGTGTGCTGTCCGTCTAGCACCTCTCCACCCTCTTCTGGGAACTGGGCCTCATCCGCACACTCCAGCCAAAGGGCTTCCACAGAAAATGCCTGTGTCTTACTCTACCCCCTGAACACTGTTACTGTTTCTTGACTAGGTATATGACCCAAAACAGGCCAAGTGGAGTTCTGACTTGGAATTTTTCAACTCAACTTGAATTAAAGAAAGGGAGAGTCACTGTCTGTACAACGGGATGGAAAACCTGTAACTTGTGAGCAGCTGTGTTTTCTGTTTGTGAAAAACACCAGTGTGCAAGGAGAGAGGATAAAGTTCATAACAGAAACATCGCTGAGAGATGGGGAAGAGGGAGCATTTGAATCCCCCATCCCCTTTGTTCTTGAAATCCCACTGCATCCCAGCTCATCCCACACTTTCGTGACTCAACAGTTTCTTAGATTCTCGTACCCTAGAATTTCTTTTTGCCTGAGCAAGCTGGGTTTCTGATGCTCAAGATCCAGGGTCCAGACTAACACAGATCCTCCCAAAAAGTCTAAGAAGGGCAGCGGATGAACAGCTTTGCATTTTAGGACGGTCACAGTGGCTTCAGTTTGTAAAACAATTGGAACTGGAGACAAACAGAACATTTAGACTTTTGCAGCAAGCCAGGTGAGAGGTAATGGTGTCCTATATTGGGAAAGTGGCAGTGGGCATCTAAGAATAAGAAATATTTCTTGCACTTCTATGTGCAGGAACCCTTCTAGGTACCGTAGATATAGCAGTGAATAAGTTCTTGCTCTTAGAAATCTTACATTATAGTGGAGGAATGAGACAATAATAACCTAATTCCTGTTAAGCAAATACAATGGGAATAAAATTAGGTGGGCTAAAGTGACAGTGCATGCTCTGTTTTAGATAGGATGAGTAGAGCAAGGCAACTCCAAGCAGAGATCTGAAGGAGACAGAGGAGTAAGTCATCTACAGTGTGGAAGGCGAGCATTGCAGGCAGCAGGGATCTCAATGTTCTCTTCCGGACATATTGAGATGCTGATTAGATGCCCACATGGAGACTGCCCTTATGAGGTCAAATATACAAGTCTGAACCTCAAGGGACAGGTCTGGTAGAGAAATTCAGGATTCATCAGCAAATATATGCTATTGAATGCCTTTGAACTGAAAGAACACCTAAGGTGTAAGTGTAGGACTGAGCTCTGGGCTCTGGAAAATTTAGAGGTAGAGTTGAAGAGAAGGAGCGTTCTGGCTTCTGCATTGGGGATATCCACTAGATAGAGGCTGGAAGAGATGTTAAAAGAACACTTCCTCAGAATCTGCCACAGTGACTGAGATGGTTTGTAGATGGGAATAGGGCCAAGGAATAGAGTCCAGCTTGTTGAACTTTAGTACCTATGGCATCCGGCATCTGGGTTTGAAGCTCAAGAAAGAAGGCTGGGCTGGAGATAGATTTGAGCATCCAGCATATAGTTCAAAAAATGAGGTCAGTATGAAGAGTGAGAAAAGAGAAGAGACCAGAGAAGGACTTTTAGAAAGACATATGCTGAATGGGAAGGGCGGGGCATAAAATGAGAAAAATCTGTAAAGGCTCAAGGGAAAGCTCAGGTTATTAAGTTCAGGTTATTGGGAAAAAGGAACATACATTGGGACTTAGCATATGGAAGGTGGCTATGCTTCAAACTTGACGCTCAGTTGAATAAGGTCTGTGTCAGGAAAAGAACAGAGGCTTTGGAGCTTAAAAAAAAAAAAAAAAAAAAAAGGACCACGGCTGTAAGTTTATTTCCACCATTTAGTAACTGTGTGACCCAGAACAAGTCACTCAACTTTTTGAACTTTAATTTTCTTATTTGTAAAACAAGGTCAATAACATTTACTTCACTGGATCTCATAGAATGTCTGGCACATGACAAGTGCTCACCACCTGATCCTCTTCTTTCTTCCTCACTGCTCTAAAGTTTCCATCAAGAAGGCAGGGCAGGATAAGATAAATAGCAATTCTGAAAATGGGAATGTCAGAGGCAGGTGAGGCCGTGGTGGGCAGAAGAGGTGGAAATTGTGTGGACATCTGTCGACCAGGGTGGGGGGTTCTCAAACTATCAGGGCCATTAAACCACCCAGGGCAGCTTGTTAAAAAGCAGGTTCTTAAGACCTGCCCCCTGGCGGTCTTTAGGTTAGAGGTGGAGCCAAGCGATTCTGCTACAAGCAGAGCGCAGACTACATACTGAGGAGACACTTATTTAGGTAAGTAGAAGAGTGGACAGAGCATTCTGGGGGTGGGGCACAGGGATGTACATGGTTTCATGATCTGTTTAATCTAAGTAGAGGGTTCACGTGACAAATCGCAGCATGTAAAGAAGAAAACTGAGTACCCGGTAAATGAATTCTTGAATCGTGGGGCAAGACTGAGAAAGAAGTGAGTATACACACAGCTTTGATTTTAAAGCTCTGCATTTAATTTCATGACTAGGAGGGGTCACAGAAGAAGAAAAGGCCATGGAGAAAGAGATGCAGACAGATCCGTGAAGGGAGAGTACAAGACAGATAACTCTAGAGAAGGGGGACAGAGGAGTGGCTTGGGAAAATACACGGCTACCAAAGAGCCACTCACATTGAGCAAAGACTTGGTAACCAAAATTTGAGAAATGGAGACCTGATTGAAATAAAAAGGTGTTTATTTGGGGTTTGTTAGGACTGCAGCCCAGGAGACACAGATTCAAGAAGCCCAGGGGACCACGTATTCAAGAAGCACTTGAACTGTGTTCCACCAAACTACAAAATGGGGGAGGTCTATAAATGCAAAAACTGCAAGGTTCCGGTTAGTTACATGAGTGATTTATCATGAATCATAATTGGAGCTGGCAAGAAGTAAGGGTGCTTATGAAGTAAGGCTTGGTTGGGGTCCAAAATGGTTGCATAATTAGTTACAAGGGGGAACAACCTTGAGACTCAAGGTTGCAATTACCAGATGTTGTTTTAAAAATGGCTGGTGTCCTTGGCATAGGCATAGTTCACAGGAAGTTCTGGTCCTCAGTGGTGCAGGGACATGTCTGAGACCAGATCCTCAATGGCCACCTGACTCCATTTTTGTATGCCTGAGCTATGATTACTCCATTATAATCTCAATTTATCATCAGACTTAATGTCACGCCCCTTGCTTCCAACATATGGAAAAGACAGGATTGGTTTATAATTCCTGAGATTCTTGCAAGCACCAGCTTCCTGTGGTTCTCAGTTGGGTGTGGGGGGTGGAGGAAAGCAGTCCATGAACTTGGATGGGAAAAAAATTACACCATTATTCCTTTCTTTTCACTCACTGGTAACTGAAATTTAGCTTTTCCTTCCATAATGAATAAAAGCAGCATGTGGCCATAGTATTAGAACTACCTGTGACTTCATCAAAAAGTAGCAAATATCTTTATATCATGATATTTATATCACAGACAAAAAACGTCTGCTGTGTGGACAACTCCAAACAATCAACACTTTGAAATTACAGTAGTCATTATACGCAACACTAGATCTTATTTAATACATTGATGAAAAGCACATGTATTGTCATATACTGGGTTTTTAATCTCTCAGTGTGCCTTTGTAATCCTATATATGCTCTTTTAGTACTTGGAAACATTATTCTGAAATGGGGTCTGTTTGTGTTATCTACTGCTGTATAACAATTCATCACAAAACTTTGTGGCTTAAAACAACAATCATTTTATTTTTATCTCTCATGGTTCTGGGGCTGACCGACCTCCACAAGGCCAGTCTCCCTTAGGGTTTCTCATGGAATTACAGTCAGGCAGTGTCTGGGGCTGGAAGCATCCATTTACAAGTCTAGCTCCTAGGCTGGGAAGACCTGAACCACTGGGGACAAGAACGGGTGGGCTCACTCAGCATCTCTCTCTCTACCTGTGTTGTGTATTGGTTTGATATGATTTCAAATGCACTTATTTATGACAAAGACCAAAAAAAAAGTTGTTTTTAGAAGTTGTGTCAGGATGTCATCGTCACATCAGTTGTCCTTGATATGCACAGCTGCTGAGGGGCCCCGCTGGGGACCTATCGATAAGAGCACATGGAGAAGCAAGGGGACTAAAGGCAAGGGGACATTTAGACTGTGAGCACCTAGAGTTTGTGAGGAATATCTGAGAGTTTCGGTCTGGGCAAAAGCTACAGACTTTGAGTTGATGATCTAGCTCTCCACTTGCTCCTGCCGTGGCCAGGCTGCTCTTGGTCGGCAGTGGTGTTAAACTGTACAGCAGTCTAAAGAGGAGAAGGGACATCTTTTTCCTGTCTTGAGCACTCCTTGTTCGCAGTGGTGTAAGGTGGGCAACGGTCCTTGGAGGGATAACCCTGGGAGGTGCCTACCCTGCCCCACAGGTGCTGTGGTTCCCTAGCAACGAGCTCCAGCAGCAAGGGACTTTCGTTTTGTACTGGCAGCTGAAAGTCAGCTCCCATTTGGTTAAGCCTTCTTTCCCTAGAAACCAAACTTGCATAAAGGTACACCTCGACTTAATTTGGACTTTACTTCTGTCATCGCCCCTTGTCCGGAACAAGAGTGTGATTAACCTATCATTGGTTTAGAGTATATTATTTCTTTATTGTCTTATTAAGAGACATGACCCTGTATACTAGTGGCTTGTGAAATTTCTGCAGTGAACATGTGTTAAATAAACTATTGGCAAAGAGAATATCAGTCTCAGCATAATTTGCCATTCCCAAGACAAAACACTGTGTCTTTCCATGTGGTCTCTGTAACGTGGCAGCTCCAAGGTAGCCTGATTCCTCACATGGCAACTCAATAACCCAAGACAGAGACAGCCAGAGGGAAGCTGTACCACCTTTTATTACTTAACTTCAAAAGTCACACGTCACTTCTACTGTACCTTATTAGTTGAGGCAGTCATGAAGGCCCACCCAGGTTTATGGGGAGAGCATACAGACTCTGCCTCTTGATGGAGAAGAACTAAGCTTCTGGAAAAAAGATGAGATCTGAAATATGGTTGAGGCCATTTTTAAAAAATATTATCTACCCCAGGATTTATAAATTTCACCAGCCTGTCAAATGAGCTCATGGCATTAAAAAAAAAAAAAATTAAGAACCCTGCCTTCTAAAACCTCATTGCAACAGAAGTCCACATTACAGAACTCACCCTAAAATGCGAATCACCTGGACTGAATCCTGCCTGGTGATCATATCCAGCCTGTTCTCTAGTTCAACTGTTCATCTTGTGTTTTGATGTGGTTTCTTTGAAACTATGCCTTCCAATGAACCACACCTCCAAAACACACACACACACACACACACACACACACACACACACACACACACACACACACACACAGAGGCATGCACTCTTCTGCATTTCATTTTTCTGGCATAAATCCTGTCAGAACCAAAGTAAGCCTGTTTGAAACTCACCAGTGAGCTCTATTTTCAAGCTTTCTGAATTATATTTGCCTAAACAACTGGCCCTCCCTGCTTAGAACGCTGTCAACAAACCCTTCTGCTTTCGGCTCTCAGGCCTGTGGGGAGCCTCACCTCAGCCAGGCCCTCAGCGCACCTGTAGCCTCCTTGCCACGTTTCCCTGAGTGTCTCTGCCATCTCGTGGCCAATAGTGGTAACTTCACCCTGCGGTCCATCATAGTGACTCCCTGCACTGCTCTTTCCTTTATCCATCAAGCCAGGATGCTCTACTTATTATCTGTTTAGGTCCCAGTATCCTGCACCAAGTTATGCAAGGCAAAATCCTTGAGTTATCAAAACATATGCTAAGTGGTCTTTGTGGCAAGTTAACTAATCACAACCTGTAACAGTGCCTGAGGATGTGGTTTGAAGTCTGACAGAGGGTGAAAGGGTAAAAAATATAGGAAAAAGGAGGGAAGGTAATTCTTGGGGTGTAGTGAGTTCAACTGATCCACTGGATTATAGAGCGCTGAAGTTCAAAAATCATGTGGGAGGGACTTCCCTGATGGCACAGTGGTTAATAATCCACCTGCCAATGCAGGGGACATGGGTTTGATCCCTGGTCCAGGAAGATCCCATATGCCGTGGAGCAACTAAGCCCAGGGGCCACAACTACTGTACCCACACGCCGCAACTCCTGAAGCCCGCACGCCTAGAGCCTGTGCTCCACAACAAGAGAAGCCATTGCAATGAGAAGCCCAGGCACCACAATGAGAAGCCCACGCACCACAATGAGAAGCCCATGCACTGCATCGAAGAGTAGCCCCTGCTTGCCACAACTAGAGAAAGCCCATGCACAGCAATGAAGACCCAATGCAGCCAAAAACAAAATAATTTTTTTAAAAAATAAAAATCAAGTGGGAATCCTATATTGCATCATTGAGGGCCACAACTGGATTCTGTCCTAGCTGTATAACTGACCAGCTGTGGGCAAGTTACTTGATTTCTCTGATCCGTGGTGTCATCAACAATGTCATGATTATAATATTTGCTCTGTATAATTGTTCTGAAAGACAATAGAATACTTTATGAAAAACACCTAGTCAAGTGGCTAGCAAGCAGGAAGTACCCAGTCACTGGCTGCTTTAACTAATGCTACTACAGAGATGGTTCAAAACGTTAGAATCCTTTCTGTTAAGACTAGACAAACTCTTATTACACCCATGTAATAAGTGCTAGAAATTTAGAAGGGGGTAAGATGCTAAACATTCAGAGGGGGTTTAGATATGCAGGAGAACCTGAGGGAGAATTTGGGACCGGGATTTCTTATTTACGAAGGAGCCATTTAAAATCTTTTTCTCAAAAGGCTTTCCCATGGAAAATGGTAACAACTCACTGTCCCACCTCATGTCCACTAAAGCGGGGGTCCCCAACCCCCGCCCGCAGCCTGTTAGGAACCGGGCCGCACAGCAGGAGGTGAGCGGCCAGCGAGCAAAGCTTCACCTGCCGCTCTGCATTGCTCCCCATCGCTCCCCATCACTCACATTACCGCCTGAACCATCCCCCCGCCCCGTCCGTGGAAAAATTGTCCTCCGCGAAACCGGTCCCTGGTGCCCAAAAGGTTGGGGACCACTGCACTAAAGGAAGAACCAGAGGAAATGAGGCCAAATGGTTTGTTAGCAATTATGCTTAAACCAGAAATACCTCAAAGACATTTATGGATCCTCTTTATGCTTTTAATCTCAAAAAAAATTGTATCTCCCCTTAAACAGAATGAAGTCCCAGACATGGATTGGCATAATATGGTCTGAATTGCCACCACCAAGGTGGAAGAGGTCTTCTGTTATCAACCTGCCACTGAGCAGCTGGCTGATCTCCTCCAGGTATTGTACCCCACTGAGGGCTCAATGTCATTCCTTGGTACTAACATGCTGGAAATTCAGCATTGGCGGTAGCCAGTAACCAGTAGGTCAGCCTTGGTGAGAGGCAGCTCATTCTGTTAGAAAGACACAGAGCCTCAATTCATATTAGTACAGTCACTCTATTTACGGGCCCATTGCTCAAACATTTGGTGGCCAGGGAGAGATATTGGCTGATACTCACTAAGTCATCCTGCCCACCTGGTTACTGAGCATCTCCCCTAGAGTGGATGCCCTTGTATCCACTCTTATCAGTCCACCTACCTATCTCCAATCTTCCAGTCTTGCTAGTTTCATGCCCCTGACCAACTAACCAAACTATTTGCTCCCTACCCAGAAGCCTATATATATATCCATATCTCTGGCCATTTCTCCTCCCATACAAATCAAACAACCAAGTATCCCAGCCACAGCTCTGTCCACTGGGAGGATTCCCCTCACTCAGTCCTTGAAAATCAATACTGAATGACTATTATGTGACAACTGTTCATTTCCCTCTCCCAATATACTGATCCAACCCACCTATGAACCAGACACAAGAAGTTTCCTCTTCGACCATTGGATCATCTGGAAGCTGCTGTGAGATCAAGTGCATAAACTGAGGAAGAGGTGCTATGCCACCAAGGTGACACACCCACTAAACCTGCTTGGGCCTGATCTGCATGAACCATCTTTCATCATGCAGTGGATTGTGGCAGCTCGTTATGATTCGGTGGTTATGATGTCGCCCAGCCCATGGTGATATCATAGTCACTTGATATCCTATGGTCAGGTTGCTCCATCTCTAAAATGTCACAGTAGCCCTCATGGAGCTTCTTTTACTATGGTGAGTTGTTCTCTGCTACAGAAGGCATGGTGATGTCCAGAACCCTTCAGGTCTGTGCTGTGGTTCTCCTATCAGAGCTTGTCAGAGACTAAACAGTATCCTTTCCACCATGGGTACATCTAGCACCATTTGGTCTGCTGAATCGTTTAGCACAACCATCCGGGCAGACTGTAATGCAACCCTAACCTGTGATAAAGTCCTTTCTTGCTCTGGTCTCCACTCAAAACTGGCTGTGTCCAAAATATAAAGAGGCCCAACAAGCAGTGCGCCTCTTTCTTAGTGATTGAAGGTATAAGGGTGCTATAAGTTGGTTTTCTCCTTAAAGGGATGTCCCAGCATACCCAGACAATTGAACCCCTAATGACTTCACCAATACGGCAGGACCCGGAATCTTTTTCAATTTGTCTTTCATCCTTTGGACCGCATATGTCTAACTAAATCATCCATAATATTTGCTACTTTCTGTTCACTGGCTCCAATTAACATTGTATCAGTGATATAATGGACCAGTGTGTTATGTTGCAAAATATCAAGATGATCAAGGTTTATGAAGATTATTTTGTGCCAGAGATCAGGACAGTTGATATAACTGTGAATGTGCCTCACTGTTTTTTCCACATTGTGAACTCTTTTGATCATCTTCACTGAAAGAATTGAAAGAAAATGCATTCCCCAGACCAATAGTCATATATCAAATGGCCAATCTGCAACAATAAAGATGTCACATACAGTACAGCAGCTATAATTGGGGGTACCTTTGTTTAAGTCTATATAGTCCATCTTTACTACAACAATCCACCTGGTTTTTGCAGGGGTCATGCAGCTGAATTGAATAGGAATACAATGGAGAGCCTTTCAGATTTTGAGCTCAGTCCCTATATCTGTGTGGACAGAGCTCAGACAGAAACTGTCTCAGTATATACGTCTATTTGGGGAAGAATTGAAGGAATATATATTGTGTGTACTTGCTGGAGAGTTGCAGAAGCCTACCTCCAGGGACCCTTCCCTTCCCTTCAAGTGATCAGCTTTGGGTCTTAGAACCACTCAAATATGAAAATTGGGAGAAAGATTATTTATAGTGGAAAAGTGACGTCGGTCTTTTGCTCACCAATTCTTAATTTTTTTCTGGTTATACAAGTCAAGCATCTCCCCAGTTGGCAACCCATTTTTCTCATCCCTAAAAACACCATAGTCTATTAACCATCACTATTGATCCCTGCAGGTCAAGGTGCTCTGCCTGATACTCCACCCTCGCTGTTAATTATGATAATTATGTATACTTTGTATCTGATGTTTACGTGCTGCCACTGGCCTCTGTTACTCTTCCCATTGACACTAGGAAGATTAATTTTGCAAAAGCACCTATGATTGATAATCCCCGCCTACAAGGACAGCCACCACTGAGCTTTCAGTGATTCTGGTGCCCCTCACTAGTACATTCGTTATCACTTTTATACAAGCAGTATGTGTGGGGTCCTCTTTGAGAATCCAGCCAGCAGATGGCTTCTCTGGTCTTATTAATAAATCCATTCTGCATGCCCACCTTTTCGATCATACCGACTCCTTCCTCCATATGCCTCCACATCAGTTCTGGCATCTCCACCTCATTTGCTGAAGGTCATCATCATGTTCAAGCTTCCCATCCCAGTGGCATATCGGGACCAGCTGCATGTTTAATCCCAGGTTACGGGAGAATGCTCCAGTGTCATTTCACTCTCCCCCATCCGGCTTCATATTCTGCTCCTCCACCACCTCACCCATCCCGATAGTCTCAAAATCCATTCCTGCACATGCTCCCCTGGTTCTACACAATCCATACTAGCCACGTCCTGCAATTATTTGGGTAAATACCTATTTCTACCACAGTAAGTTTTAAACCTCCCCTCTTGGGTTATCCTGAGACCTAACCCTAGTTATTGCCTCCAGGCAATGAGCTGGAGGCTGGGGATGGGAGTGCCAGATCTTGAGAACAAACATCAGCTTGTAACACAGCCACCTCATGGGTGGTCTTTGAATGTTCTCCAGGCAAGAGGAGACTATTGCTTCTGCCAGCCCCGTGGGTTCACAGGAATATACGGAGGGGTTCAAGGTTCTTAGACACATCCTTGAAAATGTCTTCATCCTGAGGCCCTGACTTTAGCACGGGAGATTGGTGGAGGCTGTGCACTTGAACAGTGTTCTTTGTAGCCCAGCCACCTTATTTAAACCTTGGGCCTGATTTTTAGCGCAGGCTGCCCTATAGCTGCAAGAGATAAGACTCTTGTTATATGGTGCCAAGCAAGCCTTCTGGCTCTTACAGCTTCCCTTGAGTTAACAGCTGGCTGACCAGGATGTGTTCTTCTTTTCCTTCAGAGATTCCGAGGCAGACATCCAGCCAACTCCATCATCTTTATAATAGCCACTGCCCATACCACTCAAGTGCTGAGCTTCTGAACAACTCAGTGCTTCCCCTTTCACTTATACCTCACACAACCCACCACACTGAGAGCCTTAGCAACTGTGATGCTACCGCAGGCAAAGGATAACATCACCCACTTACCACTAGCCAACCACCAGTAAGACATTTCCAGAGACCATTTTAATGGCTTGTTTTCTAGGGCTAGTTTTGGTCCAAATATCTTAGTTCAGATTCACCCTAAAGCAGAACTTGAGACTAGGACTAGAGTGCAGGTTGTTTATTCGTAAGATGAGCCCAGGAAACAAGAGTGAAGAAGAGGGGAAAGTGAATCAAGAAAGAAAGAAAAGTCAGTGTTAGTGTGTACTGTCAAGGTTGGTCCTATCTTGATTCTTCTGGTACCTTCTGAAAAGTAGAATTTTCCATCTGAAGGATGGAAAGCTGTAGCATTTATTCACTGGCTCCCATCCCCCATTGGCTGAGGACTGCTCCTGGGGCCATTAACTCCCCTCACGTCCAGGCTGCTCTTGGGGGGGAGGGGCTCATCTTTGAATATTAATTAAAGTAATAATCTACAGAAAAGTATAACCTCATGAATTCTGAGTCTTGTGGACATAAATTCTTTCTTTAACCCAAAAGACCCTCATAATCATAGGTTTATAGATAATACTCATAAAGTTTGGGGGTTTTGATACAATTTACTCATGGCAACATTACCTGTTGACTATATAGATTCAATGAAACCGACCATTTTAAAGCTCCATATCAGTTCTTTACATAAGACTAGAAAGCCGTAGAAAAGTAGGCAGTAGAAACTTTAAGTGAATTTTTAGCAAGATGAAATATAGATAACAATTTAACTAAGATTTCAATAGGTCTATTATATCTTAACCTTATTGTCTAAAATGTTAATTATCTTGGCACTAAACTTTAGATTTCATAAAGTTGTTCCTGTACAAATTTCATGGTTATTAAATGATATGGTAAAAATCCAACATGAGCACACAACAGTCATTATAAATAGTCCCTTCAACATCAAACATATATATACACAATTACATTTAATATTTGTTAAGACTTGACTGTTAGAAAACAATCATAAGAAATATTTAAGACTAATGAGGAATATGAAAAAATATTCAGAGAAATAAGAGCTGAAGAATTTATATACATACATGACTATGGAATTCTCTTGGCCAAAAAACAAAGTCGCCATATGTCTGCCTCTTGGGAGATATGAAAGGTGGTAAGTATTGAATGGGTCAGATGGTCATTGAGAAAACATGAAAAAAATGACTGGCTAGTGGGTCTGTTGCAATGGGGTATAGGCTGGGGTTCCTTCACACACCGTCCTAGTTCCCTAGTGGCTGTCACTTTATCCAGCTCTTCCTTGTGGGAAAAGTTGTGGCTTTAGGCTTTAAGCCACGTTCTTGGTCATGACTTCTGGGAGGGTCCTGCCTCTTAAATCCTATATCTTCCTCTCAGCAAGACTCCAGAGCTACTTTTTTTCAATCCAAGCATCTCAGTGGACTAATAACAAAAACACCTGAAATGCTGTTGACCCCAGGTTTGAGTATCGTGTTTCTGATTGGTGGAGGCCTGCTATTCAGTCCCGTTTAAGAGAGTGGTCCTCCTTGGGATGCCTAAGAGGCAGCGGAATGTAAAGCGAAGGGTATGAATTTAGGCATTGGGCACCTGGATTTGAATCTGAGCTCACTGGACGACTTGGAGAAATTATTTATACTCTCTTAATTTCTATTATCTACCACATGAGGAAACTAATGATGGCCATATTTCAGGGCTGGGTCAAGAATAATTTGTATAGAGCTCCTGTCCTATTTTCCACGCAGTAAATAGCAGTGTGATATGGGGTTGAAAAGTGTGGGCTCTAGGGCTCTTGCCACGTCGTCACTGTTTGACCTTGGGCAAATTATTAACCTCTCCATGCCTCAGTTCCCATGTCTGCAACATTGGAATAATGACAATACCTTCCTCACTGGCTTGATGTGAAAAGAAAAAGTATCACTGCTCTTTGTACATTGATCTCTTTCTATTCATCCAACATAAGCTTATCAGTATCTCAAAAACTTTGTGCCTTTTTCCCTGACTGTAATGTTCAAAGACTGGTTTGTTTGTTTGTGTGTGTATGTGTGTTTATAAAACATTTAAAACAGTGCCTAGCACACAGTTAGTGTTCCACATGAATGAACTATTGATAATAAGGAGAAAAAAAAAAAAAAAGATTGAGCTATTACAATATCACTATTATCCCATAACCCTATAGAACTGAAAATCCTGAGGTCAGGCTCTTCCAGAACCAGTTCCTCTGTCTTCTAGAAATCTTCCAAAGCTAGCTGAACTGCTGCATGTAAGTCCACTAAGAAATATATCTCTCTGGGCTTCCCTGGTGGTGCAGTGGTTGAGAGTCTGCCTGCCAGTGCAGGGGACACGGGTTCGAGCCCTGGTCTGGGAAGATCCCACATGCCGCGGAGCAACTGGGCCTGTGAGCCACAACTACTGAGCCTGCGCGTCTGGAGCCTGTGCTCCACAGCAAGAGAGGCCGCGAGTGAGAGGCCCGCGCACTGCAATGAAGAGTGGCCCCCGCTTGCCACAACTAGAGAAAGCCCTCGCACAGAAACGAAGACCCAACACAGCCATAAATAAATAAATAAATAAATAAATAAATTTTAAAAAAATAATAATAAAATAATAATAAAATAAAATAAAATAATAATAAAAGGGTACCATTCACATTTTAAAAAAAAAACCCTATAAAAAAAAAAAAAGAAATATCCTCTCCAGGACACCTCCATTCCCCAATCCCTTTATCATGTACTTAGTATGTGTGCAAATAAAATACCACAACCACACTCTTGTCCTTGCCATTAATCTTACTTGGCACTCAGCTGGTGCCCAGAGGACAACACTGGACTTGGAGTTTGAAGAGCCAGGTTTCAGACTCTGCTCAGCCTTTGCTGGGTGACCTCTGGATCCATCACATAACTTTTCAGTATCTTTCTTTCTTTGTCTTAAGCACTAATTTCCTCACTATCTGTTGAGAGGATTAAATAAGTAATATAATTTGTATATATGTAAATAATATTGGGTCACTCACCTGCTCAATGGCTCTCCTTTGTCCTTAGAACAAAATTTAAACTCCTCACCATGGCCTTTGCCTGCCAGACCCACCCCACTACTTCCCTTCCCCTCTCTCCGCTATAAATACATCAAACACACCAAGTTTACTCATAGCTCAGCAGCTTTGCCCTCGTGTTTTCCCCTGTCTGTAATGTTCTTCTCCAGATCTGTTCACAACTGTTTGGGGTGTCTATCTGTTGGTTTGGGGCCTTCTTCAGATTTCTCGCCAAGTGTCCTCCTGTGGGAGGCTTTCCCCACCTGCCGAGTCTAAGTGGTACTGTCCCAGTCGCTCCCTATCACATCATCCTCTTTTATTTTCCTCATTGCACTTATCAACATCTGAAATTATTCTGTTCACTTATTTGTTTAACAATTTTCTCTGAAAGCAAGGGCCATGGCTGTTTGGTTGACAGCTCTCCCCACAGTGTCTAGACAGCACCTGGCCTATGGGAGATGCTCCTTAAATATTTGTGTATAAATGGATGTGGACATGCTCCACAAAGAGGTACGAATGCTGTTGTCCTAGAGGATGTATTGCACTGGCTGTGGCCACTCACTGCTACAGCCAAGAGAGCAGCTGTTCTCAGGGAGCCAGCCTCAGAATTCCCCGGAAGGCTTAAGACACACATCACATCAGGAACCCCCAGCGTTCCCGATCCAATAGCTCTGGGTGGGACCCACGAATGTGCATTACTAATGAGTTCCCATGCATTACTAATGAGTTCCCATGCATTACTAATGTGTTCCCAGACAGATGCTGATGCTGCTGGTCCCCAGACCACACTGTGAAAACCAGTGCTCCCAAGGATCTAAGATCCACCTTGGTGTCCTCAGAAGCACAGGGGAAACAAGGCCAGACATTTGAAACGAGACCATACTAAAAGGCTCAGGAGGAAAACAACCCAACACCAAACCAAAAGACCCACAAACACCCAGAGCTAGACCCAACCAGATAATATGGTTTATATTTTATGGCTTTGAGTTCCGAGAGCCCTCTGAGTCCCAGCTTCCTGACAGATGCAGCCTCTCTTCCCCAGCCCCTTTCTTCAGGGCATATGCACATGCCACAAAGAGATAGTAAGATGTTTCACCCCACAGCCTTAGCAGGAACAAAACCAATGAGAACATAATACAACACAAGAATTGCATAATCTGAGCAAATATGATACATATAATACAGCAGGAAGTCTTTATTTCCTTAACAGTGTCTTATGTATTTTGTAGCTCCCTCCAATTCCTAGGGCAGGGCTTTGTCCCTGGAGTGTGCCTAATAAATATCAGAAGTGAACTGAGTTATGGCTTATAACATCTCTTCACCCACAGAAGCACAATATACTTTACTGATGTTACCCATTTGTTCTTATCCAACTGTATTTATCCACAGTACCTGGGATCATTTATTATTTTTAAAGTTGCTGTAGCTTTCTAGATAGCACACAGGCTCAATAAACTACACCTTTATCCTTCCTTCTCTCTGTAGTCTGTCTTTCTGGATCATTATCTTGGAAACCTGTGCTTAATTACTAGTCTTGTATTTATTTCAGTTGTCATGGCTTATCATGACTGTGGGCTGTTTTTGAAGAAAAATATGCATAAAAATTTCTCCCTTAAAGCTCATCAATAACTAATTACCCTTTTATGCCATCTATGGTTCTCTTGAGAATGAAAATTAAACTTCCCACTATGTTTCCCTTCTTATCCTTTTTTTTTTTTTTTTTTTGTGGTTGTGTGCCCCTTACATATAGAGGACCGGTAAAACTCCCTGTTTTCTTGCACACAAGTATTTCCAAAAGCCTATTGGTCTTCAAAACATAGACTAAAGCAGGAGTAGGAGGACATGAGGACTGACAAGAGATGACCATAGCATCTAGATCCCCAGTAACGTTTCTCTGTGGACATCACTGAGTTCCAAATAAAGAACAAGATAAAGTAATGGACAGAAGAGTACTAGAAGGGGTTCAGATCAAGCTCCACCTGTGGTAGTCATGGGTATACCAGTCGTCCTCTTCCCTCCCCAGCCCTGACAAGTCTCAGGCAAAACCTTTGCTCTAGACCTTAAAAGGACATGCCAGGAAGAAACTGGAGTCAAAGCAGGTCTAAGAGAAGGAGCAAAAGCAAGTCTTAGAGTGTGAGAGCTAGAGAAAATGAGTGAGAAGATGGAGAGAGCACAAGAGAGAAAGAGACAGAGACGCAGAGACTCTTCTAGAAGGATGAATCACTCTTCCGACCTAGCTACACACACACACTCCCCAAAAACACCTTGCAAGTCCCTCAACCTGGAAGTCCAAGCTTCCACAGACTGATTCACCACCCAAGCCCTAAATACACTGCTTGACTTAGTTCTGAAGGGGATTACTTTTAGCCTTAGTCCCTCTTAGATTAGTATTTCCTTTATACCTGCAGTGGCTCCCTGTCTTGTCCACCCAAGGTGATTAATGGACTAAAGTCATTTTTCTGACATCAACTTCATGCAGCCAGGTTTGTTTTTTTTTTCTTTTAAGACCATTCAAAGCTTAAATAAAATAGAATATGGCCTCAGGATTCTCATCCAGATTCAAACAACTGAAACAATTCCTTCATTCCTAGACCAGGTTAGAGAAACGTAAACAAAGAAATCACAAGAAATTAAAATGTGGCAGCTGTTTGCTGACCCTCAGCCAAAAGGTAATCTTTTATGAAAGGATGGCTTGAAGAGCAAGTGTCATGCTTGCAGATCTTTGTGGAATGGAGGGATTTAAGAAATTTCTGACTGATAATTTATGGGTGAAGACAATTGGTATATCACATTTGATCCCCATAATGGCCCAGTGAGAAAAATGAATTTCATTTTATACATAAGGAAACTGAAGTTCAGAGAAGGTAAGTGATACACCTATGATCACACAGCAAGGACCAAGAACTAAAACCCAGGCCTCCTAACTCATAGTCTAGTGCTTGTGAAAGTACATACAGGCAAAATGTTGGCCCTCCCCAAACTTAAGACAAAGAAATGTATCTCCTTACGGTCAGTACTATTAAAAATCTCCCACAAAAGTATGCTTATACTTACATTCGCCCATAGAAAGCATAATCGTCTTATTAAAAAGTCAAGATTGGGCTTCCCTGGTGGCGCAGTGGTTGAGAATCTGCCTGCCAATGCAGAGGACACGGGTTCGAGCCCTGATCTGGGAAGATCCCACATGCCGCGGAGCGACTAAGCCCGTGAGCCACAATTGCTGAGCCTGCGCGTCTGGAGCCTGTGCTCCGCAACGGGAGAGGCCGCGATAGTGAGAGGCCCGCGCACCGCGATGAAGAGTGGCCCCCACTTGCCACAACTAGAGAAAGCCCTCACACAGAAACGAAGACCCAACACAGCCATAAATAAATAAATAAATAAATAAATAAATAAAATTTTTAAAAAAAGAATTTCTAAAAAAAAAAAAAAAAAAGTCAAGATTGCTTGCATTTTTTTCTCCCAAGACAATAATGTATGAAGTTGAAAGTAGGATAACAATCAAGAATTAGATGTCTAGTTCAAAAACAATGGCAGCCAAAGCAAATCCTCTTTATCCTTTAATTTCCTCTCGGTCTCTGATAGAATATATTGTGTGCTATGAATCAAGAATAGTCAGACATTTGTTGAAAGCTTCAATAGGAAAAATAGAGGCCCAAACCAAACACAAAAAAGGGAACCCAGAGGAAACAGGTATAATGTAGGAAGTAGCGTAAAATATTTTTTAGAAACCATCATTATTTTCATTGAGACAAGAGGACATATTTCATCCATAGAAACTAAACAGTGTGCTATGGAAAAAGAATCAAGAATAAAAAAAGTTCTTTGAAAACTCAGAGTATTACCAAACAACTTACAAATTCAATAGAGGAGTTAGATGATAAAAATTAAGTAAATCTCCCAAAATGTCTTACATAAAAGACAAAGAAATGGAAATAAGAGAAAAAAGACAAGAAACTTAAAGAGGAAATCAAAGATATCTATCAAGTGACAAACAGCAGTAGCAGAAAAAGGAAATAGGTAAAATGGAAGGAATATTATCAAAGAACTAATATCCAAAACAAAAACATCCGGAATAGAGGAACATAAGTCTCCAGCTGGAAAGAGCTCACCAACTGCCTGATTTAAACAAACAGAAAAGACTCACACCTCAGCATATCACAAAAAAATTTTGCAGGAACAAACTAAAGATTCATACCACTTTCAGACAGGAAAAACAAGTCATAAAGGATGGGGAATCAAAAGGATATTTGATTAAATATTAAAGGACTAAAAAAAAAAATACATATTGCCGAGAGAAAAAAGAAAAAATAACTTCATTCAGTGAAGTGCACCCTTAATTCACAACAAATATGTTTTTGAAAACTAGATATGGCTTGGCTGTCTTAGAAACCTTTCTTGTTGTTCATTTGCATCAGACTCAGTCATTATTAAAGGAAATTTTGCACACACACAAAAAAAAGGATATTTGATTCTGAAGAGCAACACCAGCATCAAAAGGTGTTAAGACAATTACCTCAAAATGTTTAAGAAACAGTGCCTGCCAAATTCTGTATCAAATTACAAATCAAGTGTGAAGATAAAGACACTTACATACATGCAAGGGCTCCAAAAACTTAGCTCATGCTTTCTTAAGAAGCCACTGTAGAATGTGCTTCAGCAAAGTAAAGGAGTTTTAACAACAACAAAGGAGACAGCATGGAATACAGAAAACAGGGACCCTACAAAAGGAAGTCACAGAATTGAGAGGCAGAGCGGTGACCAGCAATTCAGAATGGACCAAGGAGACCAAGGACAACAATGATCAACCTAGAACCACATTCTCAGTAAAACTCTTTTCCTTTTTAGAAAAACAAAGACTAAAACTGCTTACCACCAAAAGACTCTCACTAGAGAAATGTTAAAAAACATACCTGAAGATGGAAAGTGATCACAGGTGATTGAAGGAAATAGGAAGGAGGGGATAAAGAAACAGGCTAAGATCCTGGTAAATATAAACACCCACAGATTGACTATATAAGTCAGTAATAATGAAGTCTAATTAGGGGGGAAAACAAAAGAAGATAGAATTAAAACCCTGAAAAAAATAATGTGTAAGACAAATGCCAAGGTTCTTGAACTGGGGGGGAAACGGATTAACTTAGATTTTGTTAAGAACACACATTAAGATTGTAAGGGTTAACAGGAAATAATTAAACCTTTATACCATATTTGAAGTAAGAACTGCAATTAAGAGTAACCCAACAGCCCTAGCCAAAAAGAAAGCTCTTCCTTATCAAAGAATTTCAGCAAATACATGTAAAAGAAATAAAAAATTAGGAAGTCACCATTTTGTAGCCCCTAACAAAAAAAACAAAACAAACAAACAAACAAAAAATGGGTCTAGCAAGGATTACAAATAAACAGTAAAACCAACAGGTAAAAATTTGATGGAGAATGAGATATTTGCAAAGCAAATATTTCACAGGTTACTTGTGAGTCACAAGAGGAAAAACCAAACATTATGTTGAAGGCATTCGGCTTACCCCATCTGAACCCAGTGATGGATATTCTCGTCACTATTAAATGGAATGAGACATTATGTGCAACTTGATGTGATGCAATGGGAAGTAAACAGCATTGCCTATGATGTATTCTTGCCAAAAATGCTTAGCCTGAATCTAATCAAGCCTTTCGATCTCATTTGTAGTTTACAGGAAATACAGGGGCTAGAAGAACAAGTTAAACAGGACTACAAGGAAGCAGTCAAACACAACCAGAATTGAGGACATTCTACAAGACAACTGACCTGTCGTTAACTAGACAATGTCATAAAAAGAAAAGGCGTGTGTGGGAGGGAGGAGAGGAGTATTCTAGATTCAAGGAAGCTTAAGAGACATGAAACATTATGACCAAAAGATACATACAGACCAAGATAGGATCCTAGTACACACTAAGTAACTGCAAAAGCTATTTTGGAAGTAGCTGGAGAAATCTGAATACTAACTGAGTACTCAGTGATATTAGGAAATTATAGTTAATGTTGTTAAGTTTCATGACGATATTGCAAATATGTAGAAATGTTCTTATTTTTAAGAGACCCATATTAAACTATTTAAAATACAAGTTTTTTTCCTTTCTGCAATTTACTTTTAAATAGGTAAAGAAAAAATAAATATATGAAGTAATTATGGCAAAATGCCAATATTTGTTAAATATAGGAGATGTTTTTTCATTAAACTAGTGCTTCTCACACTTTAAAGTGCACATGAATCAGCTGGGACCTTGTTCAAATGTAGATTCAGACTTAGCAGTTCTGGGGGGCCTCGGATTCTGCATTTCTAAGAGGCGCTCAAGTGGTACCGATGTTATTGCTTCATGAACCACATTCTCAGTAGCAAGATATTATATTTTCTATGCATTTCGGATTGTTAATTAAGGCTATTCACTAAAGAAAAAGAAATGAGTGCATAAAATCCAAAACAGAAGAAACCAAAGTCAAACTGAAAATAAATAAATTCAGAAGAAAGTGTCACCAGCAAAGCCCATTCTGGGTAATGAAATAAAGTCTAACCTTTTTTTTTCCTTTCCCTTTGTGCTTAGTCTTTCACTTGCTCCTAGGACGCCGCACTCGGAAGCCTTCCACCCAGCACTTCAGACGGAGCTCCTAGTGAGAAACAGCTGTGCTGACGCTTGCACTCGGAGGGCGCGTGCGCAGAAGCGCTGCGCAGGACGCCTCCATTCAAGATGGCGGCGGCGGGCTGTGTGCAGAGACGCTGGGCCTGACGCTGGGATCTGGAGCCTAAGCGGCACAGCTGCGTCCAACATGCAAGAACTCCGCCCCCTCCCCTCCCCACTGACAAGATCTCTGCGAAACAGCCCTGCCCACAGCCGGTCGGGAGAACGAGTGCTAGCTCGCACCTCTGCATTCTTGGATCGAAGAATAGAACTTATCTTTGCTTCTGAACCAAACTTGGTCTCATTCTCTTGACTACAACGACACTGGGCAGGTAGACCCTTTTTGGGTACCAACTCGAAAGGGTCAGTAACAAAAGCAGTAGTAGAAAGAAAAGAGGGAACATAGGAAACAGCAGGATGAGAAAGCAAAAGATAACTTAGAAATAAATTTGGGCACATCCGGAGTCACAAAAAGAAATGAACTCAATTTACCTGTTAAACGACTGAGATTGTCAGACTGGAAAATAAAAACTCTAGTCATATCCTATATACAAGAGAAAGACCTAAAACATAAGAACATAGAAAAACTGATAATAAAAGAACTGAAATATAGATAGCCCTAACCAAAATAAAAGCTTTTGTAGCTATAGTACTAATGCAAAATAGAATTTAAGGCAAAAAATATTATTAGGTTGAAGAAGTTCCCTAGGTTGATAAAAGTTTCAGGTACTAAGTTGTGGTATTCTTGTAACATGGAATACTCTAAGAGCAATGAAAAGGAATGAACCAGAGTAAAAACAGTAAGTTACAGAAAGATGTGTGCAATATTATACCATTTCTATAAAGTATAAAACCAGGCAGAAAATACATGCTCACACGTGTGTGTGTGTGTGTATATATATATAAAATAAGCAAATACGTGTGTTGCACGTGTGTATAGTTTAGGGATACATAGACATATGGGAAAATTATAAAGAAGTACATGGGAATGACAGAACATGAATTCAGAATAGTGGATCCTTCTCAGGGGAGAGAAACATGGGAATAAGAAGTGTCCTGGAAACATTTTATGTACTAAATGGCTCTGGTGTTTATTACATTAGTCTTCTATATTTCATAATATTTTTTCAAAGATGATGTAATGAGAATATGTACTTACCATTTGTTCAAATCCCATTGTAATGGCAGAAAAAAATGTGTTTTTAAAAGAATGAATTCCTAATAGCTTCAGAAGCAACAGCAGAAAGGGGACGCAAACCATCAGACTAAAACAGTGCGGGTTCTTACATAGAGTAGTAAGAGCAGGGAAACCATATCCCCAAACCCACAGCAGGACAAAGAAAAGAGCAGTCCTCCGGGAGAGACTGGAAACTCACAGTCATGACTTAAAAGCACATCTCAGTTGCTAACACCTTGAAAACTCTCCAAAAGCAATTGTTGACCGGCTGACTTAATTAAGTCCACCTGCAGCAATCATCACGGAATAACTGGGCCGGGCTGACCCTTCTCTTTCTCCCCCTCCTCTTTACAGCTGAAGCAAGTGGAGCTCCATGAGATTAAATGATCTGCCGAAGGTCATACAGGCTCTTAAGTGTCAGTCTACACACCAAGCGTCTCTTTCCACTTTACCATTTAGTCTTCCAAGAAAATAGCATTAAACCAAATGATCTCTAAGAATGCATCCAATTCAAAAACTATTAATTTAAAAAATATTTTTAGTTTTTTTTCAAACACTCTTTAAGATTCTTGAAAATGTTTCACTAGTACCTCTGCCCAGTGCCTGCAAGCTCCAGAACCTTCTACTTCTAACCATAAATAAGTGAATAAATTGGATTATCTTTTTTTGCTTTTTTAAGGCAGGAAAGTATTAGCAATTCAGTTAAATCTATTTCAAGGTAATGAAAAGTAAAGCAACAGTAGCACATATAAAAACGGAGCCCTGGTGAGACGAGACACTGATCGGTAAAAGTTTATGATGAGTTATTCTTGTCCACAGTTTAATGAGACTCAGTGGTTTAGGTATCCATTTCCCCTAGTGGCATGAGGGAAATTGTTTCTTGCCACAGACCCTGGGATTACCACAGTAATCTCTCTAAAGATGTTTTATGTTAAAACATGAATTGTATGCCATATCTTCCTCATAATTCTTGCCATTTAATTTCCAAAAGGATTGTGATATGTCTTTGAGTTCATCCATTCTTTTCAGTTCATATTTATTGAGGGCCCACCATATACAGACTTGGGGCCCACCATATACAGACTTAGGCTCCCACATGAAGCCTAGGGTCTAGTGGGAGAGGTTGGTCAATGAGAATGTCAGTAACTAAAAAAATTACAGATTTTGAAAAATGCTAGGAAAAGAAAAAAACCAGGATGATGAAATGTAGAGTCTCTGGGGAAGGATACTTTGGCTAAGGAGGTCAGGGAAGACCTCTCTGAAGAAGGGATATTTGACCTGAAACCTGAAGAATAAGAGGGGGCTGGGTAGAAGAGAGCTGGGGAACAGCACTCTGACACAGGAGCAGTTAATACAAAGTTCCTAAAGTGGGAATGAGCTTAGTGTTCTTGGGAGACAGCAAAAGCTGGTGTGGCTGAAACATAAGAAAAGAGAAGGACCCTATCAGATGTGGTTCAGGGTGGGCAGGCCACAGATCACACAGGTCTGAATGCCTTGGAAATGAATCTGGATCCTACTCCAAGAATAATGAAAACCCAAGTAAGTGGGTTAAGCAGATGGGTCTTCCCGTGTCCCTTGTCAAACATCAATCCCTATTTTTTCAAGTACCCACCTACCTGGAGGGCCAGGCTAGGACCTATAAAAGCGAGGCGTCAGGGCCTTTAACGAGCATCATAGGTGATCCTGATGCATCCCCAGTTACAACCCATCGCTCTAGATCACACGCTCAGGGAGACATTCCAGTATTTGGCTCACCTAGGGTCAGTGTTTCCTAACTCAAAATATAAACAATCCAATAAATTGTTACATTACTTACAATATGGATAAGCAGTGAGTGTTATTAGCACACCAAATTCTAGAAAAGTCAAACCAAAAAATGGATACAACTTTCAGGGTTTGGCTCTGAAAGCTGTTTTTCAGTCCTTCCTGGTTAAGAAGGCAGCTATAGAACACTTGGCTGAATCATCCCCCTGGCTTAATGGGATTTACCAAAAAAAAAAAAAAAAAAAGAGAGAGAGAGACACTGTACAAAAGAATAGAAAGTCCCAACAGGACTTCGAAATAAAAATATCCATCATCAGGAAGGCAGATCCTAATGTTCAGTAAATATAATGTGATTGAGAAACCATCACCGACTGGTTCAAATTATGACCCCTGAAACTAAACTTTGTAAACTTCGTAGCCAAAAGAAAGGAAGGAGAACAAAGCCTCCACTGGGGATGGAGGGTGGAGGGTGGAGGGTGGATAGTGAAAATACTTAACAACAGGTAGCACATGGTCATGGATCAGTCAGCACAGAGGCCAGCTGTGAAACCCTGAAGCTCCATGGACAGTGCCTGAGCAGGAAGGAGGTGAACGTCAGACCCGCTTCCTCTATTCTCACTCTCCTATCCACCACGGACAAACCAAGAGGTCACCCCAAAACTGTAGGACCTCTTCTGAGGCAGTTAGGGCCACTGCCACACCCCTAAACTGATTATTACTTTCTCTCTATCCATTCTGAGTCTTCAAACCCTAGAAATGCAGCATGAGCAGTGATGCTGATGCTGGCCGTGAGCTCAGGAGGGCTCTGAAAGCAAGTGTGGCTCCCTAGGCATTGTGGTTTTTCAGGCACCACTTCTGATCAAAACAAAACAAGAAATTGCAAGCTAGTTTAAATTACCCAGGAATAAATTCTCTGTAAGGTTAAGTGATGAAGTAGCAGGTCCAGAAGAAGAGCCAGCCTTAATCCAGGAGTCTGAACTCTATGACCACCTTAGAACTACTTCTGGCTACAACTGAAAGCAGCCCCCACTGATGATCAGAGAGGAGTCCAAGAGCTCCCAAGTGTGGAGGAGGCAGGGCAGGCCTCCCTTCTGCTGGCAAACTTCAGGGTTGGGAAGATCTCTCCTTTTTTTTTTTAATTTATTTTTTTTGACTGTGTTGGGTGTTCATTGCTGCGCGCGGGCTTTATCTAGTTGCGGTGAGTGGGGGGCTTCATGGCGGTGTGCGGGCTTCTCATTGTGGTGACTTTTCTTGTTGCAGAGCATGGGCTCTAGAGTGCCGGGGCTTCAGTAGATGCGGCACGTGGGCTCAGTAGTTGTGGCTCATGGGCTGTAGAGCGCAGGCTCTGTAGTCGTGGCACACGGGCTTAGTTGCTCCGTGGCATGTGGGATCTTCCCGACCCAGGGCTCGAACCCGTGTCCTCTGCATTGGCAGGCGGATTCTTAACCACTGCGCCACCAGGGAAGTCCGGAAAGATCTCATTTTTCAAGGAACAGTACACAGAAGACAACACCGCAATACCTATGGAATATTCTGCAACAAAAGGGAAAGGACATTTTGTCAAGCTGCAAGAGAATGACTTACTTGTTGAGAAAAATATACTTCATAATACTAAAAAAATAAAATAAAAATAAAAATCATTTACGTTATGTTCAAAGGCAATAACATATAAGAAAACAGTGACTTTGAGGTTAGACTCATAGTGGAAAATCTTTACAAATAATATCACAGAAAAAGAGCCACTCTCCCTAATACTTAAAGAGCTCCTAGAAATCAAAAAGAGAAAAACCAAAAAACCAGTAGAAAAATGGGCAAAGGATATGAAAAATGGGCAAAGACCATTCACAGAAAAGGAAGTACAAATGACTGTAGATTTATGAAGAGTTGCTTAACCTCACTCATGATGAAAGAATGCAAATTAAAACTATCCTGAGATACCATTTTCCTCCTCTACTAGATTGGCTAAAATTCAAAAAACACATTCTGTTAGCAAGGAAGACCGACCCTTCACTCTGATTGCTAGTAGGAATTTAAATGGACAACCCCAATCACTTGTTAAAGTTATTGAAGATACTACTGCAGATTCTTTTAATCCAGCAATTCCATTTCTGGGAATTTATCCTGTATCCATAAGTTCCTACCTTTAAAATGACATATGTATATAAAGTTATTCATTGTACAATATTATTATGACAGCAAAAGATTGGACCATCAATGGTAGGGGACTGGTTAGATAAATTATGATTGGGGGAGTAGCTGGGGGAGGAGAGAATCATGTTGCAGAACAGTGTATATAATAACCTTGTGTATATAAAAGAGAAAAGTTTGTTTAATCATTCCTCTATAAATGGGCATTTTGATTGTTTTCAGTTTGAGGCTATTACAAGTAAAATTTCTATGAACATTCATGTACAGATTTTTGTGTGGACATGAATTTTCATTTCTATGGGATAAATGCCCAGGAGTCTGATTATAAGTCATCTGCTAAGTGTGTGTTTAGTACCTTAAGAAACTGCCGAAGTATTTTCCAGAGTGGCTGTATCATTTGACCTTCCCACCAGCAATGTATGACAGATCCTTATCCTTGCCAGCATTTGGTATTGCCACTATTTTTAATTTTAGCTGTTATAATAGGTGTGTAGTGATAGCTCATTGTGGTTTTCATTTGCATCTCCCTAATGGCTAATGATGTTGAATGTCTTTTCATGTCTTTATTTGCCATCCATACATCCTCTTTAGTGAAATGTCTCTTCATGCCCTTTGCTCATTTTCTAATTATATTGTTTGAACACACACTTGTAAAAAGTTTATGGATTTACTTTATAAATGCAAGTTTATTTTGTAAGCACGAAGGAAATATAATAAGGCTATG
Organism: Balaenoptera physalus; assembly: GCF_965194825.1. Classification (NCBI taxonomy): domain Eukaryota; kingdom Metazoa; phylum Chordata; class Mammalia; order Artiodactyla; family Balaenopteridae; genus Balaenoptera; species Balaenoptera physalus. The sequence goes on from NC_138886.1 coordinate 47,648,318, forward strand.
TGATGATATGGATAATTAAATTAGTTGCAGGAGACAGAATGATGATGACACTAAGACAAATTTTGGGGAGATAGTACCAAGATATGAACATAAAAAGGAAAAATAAAGAGAAAAAAGGAGGGGAAGTGAGGGAAAGTGGATAGAGGAAGAGAGGGAGAGAGAAGAGAGGGAATAGAGAGTACAGGGGCAAAGACAGGGAGGGTTAGAACAGAAAGAATAAAGAAGGGAGAAAAGCAAGAGAATAATGGCTCCAAGGAGAAAGATGAAATAAATCAAGGCTAAGTACACCCTAGGACCAAGGGCTTTTATTGGGGGCTAGAAGGCATCTCCAAGATGAGTGGACAGGGGAGACTGAGGTTTTCCATAAAGAAGTTTTTGGTATTTTAAAATTGAATTGAAACCTGCAAAGTGGTGAGACTTTGACTTTTTTCAACTAAATCTAAGCTGATTGTTAATGGTGAAGTTGAAAGAGAATTAGAGTCAAAGGATATGATTTTTAATCCCAGCTCTATCAAAGACTGAGACCCCTGACAAGCTTTTATTTGTAGACTAGGAAATCTGCCCTTTCTCTCTCTTGGGGGTGTCGTATGCTATAAGGCACTTCCTAGAAAACACTTTTGCACCTGTAAGGTATTCTACAAATAAAAATTGTGATTGCTGATATTACAATGATGTTGTGCTCTTCACATTATAGTTAATTTCAAATGTAAATGATACAATAATCTACATAAGTATATAGGACCACAGAGAACAAGGTGGGGTGCAGGAGATGTGAAAGAGGTTAGAGTTAATGGCACGGGAGGCTGTGACCCAGTACAGCCTTTGGTGAGAGGAACCTCTCAACCTCTGTCTTCCTGTCATGGCAGTAAGAGGAAAGCCTGGGGTCATCTAGCAGATAGAGAGGTGGGAAATTCCAGGGGTGGTTTCCCATACTGAACCCTCTCTTCCCAATCCAATTAGACACCAATTCAAAGACACTGTCCTCTTCTCAAAGTCAGCACCGGATCAAAATCCTTATCACTTCATACCAGAATTTCAGCGTCAGCCTCCAACTCAGCAGAACATCAGTATTTCCCATAAACCAGCTTTTCCTGATTTTGCCATCTCAAGCCATGACACATTTAGCCTTTCTGTTTAACCTTTTCAGTTTCTAAACTTTAAAGTCATTCCTTGTAAATTGGTGCAGCCACTATGGAAAATAGTAAGGAGGTTCCTCAAAAAAAATAAAAATATAGTTGCCATATGATCCAGCAATCTCACTCCTGGGCATATACCCAGAAAAAACTATAATTCAAAAAGATACATGCATCCCTATTCCATTGCAGCACTATTTACAATAGCCAAGACACAGAAACAACCTAAATGTCCATCAACAGATGAATGGATAAAGAAGATGTGGTATATATATGTACACATACAATGGAATATTAGAGCTATTAAAAAGAATGAAATAATGCCATTTGTAGCAACATGGATGGACCTAGAGATTATCATACTAAGCGAAGTAAGTCAGAAAGAAAAAGACAAATACCATATGAAATCACTTATATGTAGAATCTAGAATACTACACAAATGAACATATCTATGAGCCAGAAACAGACTCACAGACATAGAGAACAGACTTGTGGTTGCCAAGGGAGTGGAGAGGGGAGTATTGGGAGTTTGGGGTTAGCAGATGCAAACTATTATATATAGGATGGATAAACAACAAGGTCCTACTCTATAGCACAGGGAAATATATTCAATATCCTGTGATAAATCATAATGGAAAAGAATATGAAAAAGAATATCTATACAATGTATAGCTGAATCACTTTGTTGTACAGCAGAAATTAACACATTGTAAATCAACTATACTTCAATAAAAATTTTTTTAAAAAGATATTCCTGAATCATCCTCCTACATATATAATAAAATTTTATAACTGTGTGGTTATAAAGATGGATACAATCCAGACTGGATTCATTTTATATATTCTTTTTTTTCTCATTTTGAGATAAATTAAAATTCAAACACTGTTGTGGGTTCCTGAAAATATCATGAGTCCTAGGCACTGTGCCTACTGCTTAAGGGGTAAGTGAATCCTGTTGTTCACTAAGATCCGCAGGCTGTGGGACAAAGTCCCAACTTTCTATACAGAAGTTCAGAGCCTTCAAAAATCTGACTATTGCTCACCATTATAAGTGTTTCTGCCTTTGCTTTCCCCAAAGGATACTTTTCCTCTGTCAAACTAGCCTGCCCACTGTTTTTCAAACACAGTTGTTCCTGCTGCCATTGCTAGAGTTGCTTCTAACCTTTTGGAATCTATTTCCCCAAATCTTTACTTTCACTTATATCTGTTATAGGAGGCCCATTTCAATTTCTGGCGTGAGAAAGAAAGACAGCATGGTATAGGCAGAAGAATATGAAGTAGATTTAGATGGATTTAGGTTACTTTTCCTCTCTGAGTTAGAGTTTCCTTATTTCTACAATCAATATATTACCCTCTCTTAGGATTGTCATGAAGATTACATGAGATAAAGTACAAACCAAAACCCAAAAACCCTAGTAAGGTACTGAGCACACAAGCATCCTTTCTTCCTTTCCCTTCTCTCATCTTCCTAACTGTGTGGGATTTCCATGATCTATTTCTCTGTTGAAACTCCTATAGTACATATTTAATTAAACCCAGGCAATTTCTTCCTGGATTGGGTTATAAATATAAAAAAATATAAAGAAACAGCTTTACTGAGGTATAATAGACATACTATAACTTGCATTTTTAAAAATGTACAATTTCTTGGGTTTAAATATACATCTCTAAACCCATGAAGCCATCACCACAATTGAGATAATAGACATACTTGTCATCACCAAAAGTTTGTGGTCCCTCCTCTCAACCCTCCCAATTCCCCTCCTGCCCCAGGCAATCACTGATTACTTTCTGTCACTATAGATTAGTTGGCCTCTTCTAAAACTGTATATAAATGAAATCATACAGCAACTATGCTTTTTTTATATCACTTCTTTCATTTAGCATAATTATTTGAGATTCATCTTTATCATTGCACATATCAATAATTCGTTCCTTTTTTGGCTGAGTAGTATTCTATTGAAATATCACAATTTATTTATCCATTCACCAGTTGATGAACATTTAGGTTTTTTCCCCCAGCTTTGGGCTCTAAAGTTGCCATGAACAATCTCCTACTGGGGATTGCCAGAGGTTTCATAAGACATTCTATCGGTCACAGATATTTGGGGTATGATTGGGTCTACTGGGTCATAAGGCTCAAGGGGCAGGGCAACTTGCACCTCAGCCTGCACCTGTTTCAGAATGCTTTCTTGCTCTGGAGCCCACTCAAAACTGTCAGCTTCACAGCTTATTAGGTAAGTGGGTTGGAACATCATACTCAAATGTGGCATATGCTGCCTCCAAAATCCAAAGAAACCCAACATACCTTGTGCTTCTTTGTGGTAGTCAATGCAAGGTGCAGCAACTTGCCTCTCACTTTAGAGAGACATGCCTCAGCCTGTTGCACACATCAAAACATCACACATGTGGAAGGCCCTTGAACTTTCATAGACTTTTGTCCCACCTTCTAGGATGAATGTGACTTACTAAGGCATCTAGGATACTTGCTACTTCCTGTTCCCCAGTTCCTATTAGCATTGTGTCATTATTGTAGTGGATTATACTGATGCTACGTAGACTATCAAGATGATCAAATTCCCTTTGGACTGTTTTATAACAGAGCAAGAGGGTTCACATGGCCTAGAGACAAATCAGGAAAGGTATATGTTGCCCTGCCTTGAAAAGGCAAACTACTTCAAGATGCTTCTGATTTTTATTAATGATGAGAATGGAAAAAAAGCATTTGCCAGGTCAACAGCTGTAAACAGATATGTAGGACTATATTGATTTGTTCTAGTAATGATACTCCAGTCAGGCCATGGTTATGATTGTCATTACCATCTGTTTAAGTTTGCAGTAACATCTCCATAACCCATCTGACTTTTATACTAGCCAAACAAGCAACTCAAAAGGGGATATGATAGAATCACACCACTGCATCTTTCAAGTGTTTGATGGTGGCACCAACCTCTGCAATTTCTCTAGAAACAGAAAATCGCTTTTGGCTTACTATCTTGATGGGGAGAGTTGTGTAGCTCCAGCGTTTTCACTTTACCCTTTCTATAACGGTAACCACAATGACATCTGCTCCATAACTACAGGAGATGCTCTCATCTTTCAAAATCTGACAACCTTCAGAAGCTTCAAAAGGCTTTCAGATTATCCACTTACAGTTGGAAACTCACTGTTTCATTTCTCCTTTATCTTTCATACACTCTCTAAGGCTGTCAAAAGAAGCCAGGTGGCTCCATGATCTATATAATAATTTATTATCAGCATAATGACTGAATGCCACAGCTACTTGATTTCCCAATGCCTTGTCCTCTTCCTGTACTTCATCTCATGCCCACACAGTGATAATCTGAATAATCACAATGCTGCCTTATACCAGGGATTATATTTCCTATTTCTCATTGGCAAATAAGGTACCTCTGTGCTCTTCAAATAGATGTGCAACCCAAACCCAGAATCCCATTCTGAGCATCTATTTCCCGGGGCCACTTGTGACGGCAATTTTTATGTCAGTCAAGATCCCAGAAAAAAAAAAAAAAGACGACACACTAAAATTGGATTGTTTAAAGAGAGTTTTTAAAAGAGACTATTTACAAGGATATGAGTAGGGTATAGGGAACCCACAAAGCATGGTACTGTACCCTGAGGCTAGGAACAGCATGGCATCATTACCACCCCTAGACCTGAAGGAGATATGAGATTGTCCTTCCAGAACTGGAAGACAGAGAGGTCTATATGCAGAGAGCCATCAGAACTTCTCTCTGCTTTTACTCAGCCTGCCCATGGTGACCCCAGTAAAAGGGAATCAGGGGAATAATCTGGACTCTTCTTTCAGGGATTCCCATTGAACAAATTCAATTGGAAGCCAAAGGGCAAGGACATCATGGATGCAACCCATAAGGTCAGGCTCCCAGGTCACAGGGCAGGGGCAGCAGGATAGAGAGTTAATCTAGAGAGACAAATGGAAAATACCTTGTAGTTTTTAAAAATTAACTGTTGTGTGTTTATGTTCAGTCCCCACAAGTAGATTATAAACTCCTTGGGGCAGAAACTGTCTTACCCTTCCATGGATTCTCCCATAGCACCTGGGACAGTTTGGCATGAGTGAATGAATGAAAGTACTTCAACGTTCAGAGCTAGGCCATAACACGTCCACAGACTGAGTTACATGATAGTAACTCATAAAGCATGATAAAAACAAATTATCTGAAGAAAAATATCTGCCCTATGTATTCTGCCCAATTCCAATAGAAGGACATCAAAGTGACTGGAACATAATGAGACAGAGCACAGCATTTCAAAATGACTGAATCAGGGAAAACTCTGATGGCATTTAATATAGTCCCAGCTGAACATAGATTTCAGCTCTCCTTGAGTGATTTCATAGGCAGGCGTCAGCCAGTCCAGCTCCTAATTTTGATTAGCAGGGCTTAAGATGAAATCATATCACCCAGCATGGGACTTTAAAGTGATAGCTGGGCTTCCCTGGCGGCACAGTGGTTAAGAATCCACCTGCCAATGCAGGGGACACGGGTTCGAGCCCTGGTCCAGGAAGATCCCACACACCGCGGAGCAACTAAGCCCGTGTGCCACAACTACTGAGCCTGCACTCTAGAGCCCGTGCCCCACAACAAGAGAAGCCACCGCAGTGAGAAACCCACGCACCACAATGAAGAGTAGCCCCCGCTTACGGCAACTAGAGAAAGCCCGCACGCAGTAACGAAGACCCAACGCAGCCAAAAATAAATTAATTAAATAAATAAATTTAAAAAAATAAATAAATAAAGTGATAGCTGAGTAATGGATGGTAATTTCCCATCTATTATGATAAGGCTCCCTTTCCAATGGATTTTTGTGCATTCTGCTAAGTGACTCTGGTTTTCTTTTCCCCAACACATTTTTCTTCCCTGAATGCCCTTCTAAATATGCCTTGTTTTGACAGTGAATGCCTTGGTACAATTTGCCAGGATTTGTTTCTCTCTGCTACAGATCGATTCTTCTTATCTCACCTTGATTTGTTAGGATGCAATTGACCTCCTATCACTGACAGGAGAGGTGGTGAAGTCTTTTTCCACAGATAACAAAGAACAGGCAGTTTTATTCCTTAGATTCTATTACAAGATTTGAAGAGTAAGGAAGAGATAGCAGAGGGTTGCCCTAAACAAATCAATTACACAAGTGTATTGTTGCAGAATGTGAGCCCTGGACACATACAAATATTCAAAACAAACAAGGGCTTTAAATATATAGGGATCATGCCATTACCTTCTTAACTTGGGGTCATAGAGATTGATCTACTGTACACTGTAGTTTAATATCAACGTGAAAACAAAGTGCTGTGTTCATGTCTGGTGACCACAGATGGCACAAATAAAATAGTCTACTGAGTGATAGTTGGCTGATGTGTCAATTACTCCCCTTAAGGATTACATTTCAACTTTTGTAAGTCTTTCCTATCGACTTATTTTGTAAGTCTTTATTATTTGTACAGTAAAATGCACAAATCTTAAAGAGTACAGTTCAACATACATATGTATAGTATGTATATAAGTATCACCAGATCAAGAAGTAGAATATTTCCAGCACTCTAGAAGGTTCTCTTGTGCTTACTTTTAGTTATTACCACCCTACCCCCCAAGGGTAACCACTATTCTGACCTCTACCAACACAGATTAATTTTGCCTGTTTTTGATTTTTATTTAAATGGCATCATACAGTGTTTCTATTTTGTGTCCAGTTCTTGGGGAGAGAAGGGGTGTTTTTTTGGTTTTTTTGCTCATCATCAAATTGTGAGATTAAGCACTGTGGTTGTGTGCATTACTAGTTTATCTATTTTTATTGCTGAGGAGTATTCTATTGTATGTATATACTACAATTCATACTATCATTGATGGACTTTTCCTTTGAATAAAATTGAACAAATTGCAAATGAATATTTAACAAATTATACTCAGATATAAATCACAGAATAACCTGTTATCATAAGTTAAGAAATACATTTTCCTCCTCTGGGCATATCCAGCAGCAGAGTTTTGAAAATGCCTCTTTTCTTGTTTGTTTTTTGGGTTTTTTTCCTATTATAGCAACCCCGAGTGGCCTAAGAAGGCTACAGGTCTGGATGCCCACATTTACATTTGGAAATAGTCACTTTCAGTTGTAACAGATGTCAGAGAGCATCTAGATGTCCATTAGAACCACATAACAATGTCTGGGCCCCACCAGAAATCATTTAAATCAGATTCTTTGGTGGTTAAAGCTCAGGATTGGTAGGTGATAAAAGCTGCCTAGGTGATTTTAATGTACAACTATGACTGAGAACCACTGATCTAGACCAGTGGTTCTCAGATTTTTGCCGAACATCAGAATCCCCTGGAGGGCTTGTTCAAACACAGACTGCTGGACGCCCTCCTAAGTGTATTTCAGTGTGTGTGGGATGGTGGCCAAGAATTTGCATGTCTAATAAATTCCCAGGTGATGTTGATGTTACTGGTCCTGGGACCACATGATGAGAACCACTCATCTAGATCAACTCTCTTATTTTACATAAGGAGAAATTACAGGCGAGGCAGTCGAAGTAATTTACTGGAGTCATAGAGCCAGTTAGTGACAAAGTTATAATTAGAATGGAGCCTCACAATCAGTTTTCCTCTCATCTGATAGAACCAAAATTGGATATCTCAGAATGCTATGTCATATAAAGCCACATTAAAAGAGAGACTACTTCCCCTCACCAAAAAACAAAATAAGGAGACATTTAAGAGGTGGGTGAGGGTAACTTTTTTCTATAAACCTATTTGCAAGAACTTAAGAATCCTGAGCAAGTGAGCAGATCATATACTCTAGAACCAGGACTTGAGGAGGATAGGAGAGATGGGAAACAGAGGTTACGGGGTTCCCTTCAGCAGCTTGAATGCTGACCCCTGCCCAGGAAAGGGTGCATTTGCCCTTCGGTACACCTCTCACTCCTCCCCTCCTTCAACTATCTCCCAAAGGCTGAGCTGCTGCAACCCAAATGGACCACATGCTCACAAGTCATCCATTCAGGAGTCAGAGACTTCTCTGCCAATAGTTAGCTTCTCCCACATCTCTCGCATAGCACAAGATTTAATCTGTCCTGCTATATTTCCCTGTGGCTCCTAAATCTCACCCACATTTGCCCCTTACAATAGAATTTTTCCAAATATGGCCAGCTTGTCCCCATCAGTTATGGCCCACACCTGAGGTTTAGACAGCCCTGTGCCTGAGGGTCTGTAGTACCAGGCTGTCCAGCAGGGTGAGTCCCTCCTTCTAGCTGTGCTAAACATACTGTAATGACACAATGCACCGACAGCTTGGACCTTGGCCTGCTGAGCCATTTCAGCCTTCCCTACTGGCTCCCCAAACTAGCTGGTATCAACTTTGCAGAAGAGCTTTGCCTAAGGGGCTGGAGGATCAGTAGTTTAAATGCACATCACAGGTGATTCTAATGTACACCCAGGTCTGGGGACCACTGCCCAATATCATATCTCAGTTGCTGGGCTTTTTTTGAGGGGGTTAATGGCACTATACAGTGATCTTAGTGTCCACACTTTTGGGCAGTGGAGAAAATATTTTGTTTCAAACAGGAACAAATTCGTTCCACCAAATGGGAAGAGAGAAGAGAAAAGAAACTGCATCAGGCAGAGACTGCAAGTGAGGGTTTGTTTTTTTTTTTTAATTTGTCCATGCCGCGCGGCATGCAGGATCTTAGTTCCCTGACCAGGGATCAAACCCAAGCCCCGTGCAGTGGAAGCTCGGAGTCTTAACCACCGGACTGCCAGGGAAGTCCCACAGGGCACTTTTATATAAGCTATTTTAAAATGTTTTCTATAGAAAACTGATGCAGACTCATTTTTTTTTTTTTTTTTTTTTTTTTAATTTTGGGTCGCATTGGGTCTTCATTGCTCTGCACGGGCTTTCTCTAGTTGCGGCGAGCAGGGGCTACTCTTGGTTGCGGTGTGCGGGCTTCTAATTGAGGTGGCTTCTCTTGTTGCGGAGCACGGGCTCTAGGTGCATGGGCTTCAGTAGTTGTGGCTCGCGGGCTCTAGAGCACAGGCTCAGTAGTTGTGGCGCACAGGCTTACTTGCTCCGCGGCATCTGGGATCTTCCCGGACCAGGGCTTGAACCTGTGTCCCCTGCATTGGCAGGCGGATTCTTAACCACTGTGCCACCAGGGAAGCCCCGGACTCATTTTTGAATGAGAACATAAGCAAAGACTTAATGACTCTCTGATGTGGAGCAAAAAGCTGCCAGTCCAGCGGTGGACAAGAGCAACCTTGAAAATAAAACTACAAAACAAAAAAAAAGGCTCTAGATGGACCAAAACAATTCCTGCTACTACAATGGTTATACACCATTTTCTCAGGAAGAACCAGAGGCTAATATGAGAATCTACATTTGGCTTTTATGGTTTGCTGTATACACAGTTTTCATTATTGAAGGTAGATCCAGTTATTCTTTTGTACCCTTCATGAAGTGCCTGGTTGAACCACCTCCTCCAACCATGTTTGTTTATTTACACACACAGACATACACACACACACATACCTTTATACACATACTGAAATACAGAAATACTACTTTGACTTAAAGATAACGAAAGCCATTTCTTCACATTCTCAAGAGATGCCGCTCCCCCCAACCCCACTCCCTAGTCATACTGGACATGCCCACAGTATACCCACCACAGAAGAGAACAAAAATTCCTAACATGAAATTTCATACTAACTTACTGGGGCAGTGTGCTGGACTACATGCTCTATACATGTCTTCCAATTTTAGAAATCTACCCAAACAAACAAGACTGCATGCGCAATGGTTGCTCTAAAATTTTCATAAATGATGCAGCATGTAGCTGGAAGGGGCAGCGGACAGTTAGTCAGGCTTCAGGACTGCAAACATCCATAGCTACCAGAGGGATTATTATGTCTCTACACTGGTAATTTCTTAATGTGAAGGATACTATTTTTTTTTTTTAATTTTATTTATTTATTTATTTACTTATGGCTGTGTTGGGTCTTCATTTCTGTGCGAGGGCTTTCTCCAGTTGCGGCAAGCGGGGCCATTCTTCATCGCGGTGCGCGGGCCTCTCACTATCGCGGCCTCTCTTGTTGCAGAGCACAGGCTCCAGACGCGCAGGCTCAGTAGTTGTGGCTCACGGGCCCAGTTGCTCCGCAGCATGTGGGATCTTCCCAGACCAGGGCTCGAACCCGTGTCCCCTGCATTGGCAGGCAGACTCTCAACCACTGCGCCACCAGGGAAGCCCAAGGATACTATTTTTAAATTGAGTTACATTTATATGCCTGCCACAGACTGGCAGAAAAATATTTCCAAGTTATATCAGATAAAGGATTTGTATATAGAATGTATATAAAGAAATCTTATAATTCAATAGTAAGAAAACAACCCAATTTTAAAAATAGGCAAAATATCTGAATAGACATATTACCAAAGATATACCATCGGCTGATAAGCACCTGAAAAGATGCTAAGTCAACATCATTATTCATTAGGAATATACAAATTAAAACCATAATAAACTTCACACCCACTAGAATGGTGATAATCAAAATGGATCAACAATTACAAGTATTGGTGAGGATGTGGAACCTCCTCAATGAGAATCCCTCAGCACCGATGGCAGGATTATAAATGGTGCAGCCACTCTGAAAAACAGAAAAAATTTGGTAGCTTCTTAAAAATTAAATATAAATTTACCATAGGCTCCATCAATCTCACTCCTAGGTATACATACACTCAAGAAAAATGAAAACATATGTCCACACAAACACAATGCAGATGTTCACAACAGCATGACTCATAATAGCCATAAAGTGGAAACAATAAAGATTGGAATGGGTAAACAAAATTAGTATGGCCATACAATGGGATATTATTTAGCAAAAAAGAAAAAGAGAATGATGAACTACTGATACATGTTACAACATGAATCTATCTCAAAAATGTTATGTTCAATGAAAAAACCCAGACTTACCAACTACATATTTTGTGATTTCATTTATCTGAAAGTTTCATAAAAAGCAATTTTATAGACACAGAAAGGAGATCAGTTGCCTGGGGCTGGGAATAGGAATGGGGAGTGACTAAAAACTGGGCATGACGGATCCTTCTGAGGTGATGGGAATGGACTAAAACTAGATTGTGGTGATAACTGTACAACATTGTACAACTTACCAAATCATAAAATTAAACACTTAAGTAAATTTTATGGCATATAAATTATACCTCAATAAAGCATTTAAAAAGTATAGACATGGAATTATCAAAGCTTTTATAGAACTTTACAGAATTTATAGCACAGTGAAAACTGATACTTCTAGCAGTGATTCTCAACCATTTCCAGGACTAGAATCCTTTTTTAACAGCAAAAATAGTGACAGCCCTGCATATTTATATATATGAATTGAACATTTGGTATAAATTGAGGAAACATAATTTCAAGAATACTGTGAACTCAGTAAAAATTTTAATTGAATTTGCATTTAACTAATCATATCTACACATAAAAATAGTAGATACATATGTAAGACGTATTATTTATTCAGTCTACTGTCAATGCTGAGTGCACGTGTGGATTCATAGGCTTCTTGAATACTGGTGGGGTCAGTAGCCCCTGAGTTGAAACTTCTTCGAAATCTTTTCATCTCCTAATGCAGCACTGAACCAAAAAAAAAAAAAGCAAATATACTACTTTAAGTTCAATTCCATGGAGTTTTAGTCATCTCTGTAGTCAGTTTACAGCTGGGAAGAATATGACTGACTTTTGGACTATAGGTATGTCCCACATGGGGGCAAAATGTACTTAAGTGGATCATGGAAAAAGAGAAGTCATATGACTGGAAAAATACAGAAAGTTTGGCTGGTTGGATGCTTGTTCAAACATACAATGGAACTGTTCTGTGGATTCCTGTTTTGTCTGCAATCCATCCCCAGGGCCCATTTCAGTTGTAACCGGTCGTGTCACTACAGTTCTCCAGCACTAACCTTGTGTTAGGTGATCGTGACCATGCAGAGACAGCATACTCCCACATGTCTTCCTTCCTCTGGGATTTTCATTTTCTGTAGGATATCCTCTCAACCTTACAGACAGTGGCATAGCGTCATTAAATATTTCCAGAACTACCAGTTGAGGGCTTCCCACATATAAATCAATCACGTAATAGGATCTGAAATGTACTATTTCCATTGCCAAGAAATGGATTTCAAAATTGTTTCCAAATTATTTATAAGAAACACTTGTTTGTTTCAGTAAGTCTTGTTTTTGTCACTGTCTGCTGGCAGCTGGCAGCCGCTCTCGCTGCACCTGCCTTGTTCAGCTGGTAGTCACAAATGTTGCAAAGGCGAGAAACATCGGAGAATCTTATTTTTTTAAACAGTGTGTAACTATTCAGTTGTACTTCCAAATAGTATGTTCAGTATGCTTTTGGATGAAGTATAATAAATACACTATTCTCCCTGTGTTTCCAGATGTTCTGGACACTATGTAGTGTATCGATTATATATTTTTCTAGAATAACAATTGGACCTATTGCTTTAAATTTAGAGCACTTCATCAGGAAACGTACTGAGTATACTATTTGAAAGTGTAAATAACATAATTTAAGTCAGTTTATGTTTCTGAACTTCGTGGACATGCTGTAATATCCTCTTCTAAGGGACGTCAGTTTTGTCCTGTAGAAGATCATCTTTCCTAACCTCAGCTGGTCCTGGCAATTTCCCCAGGGCCAATTCATTTCCTATATCAGCCACTTAGGTCATTGTTCTCCACGTTACCGTGATTTTTCTTCATAACACTAAGAGAAAAAAATAACTCTTTTATAGATTAAAGAAAATATACCCCACAAAAAAATTGTGAGTAGATTAAATAAGTGAAAATAAAAAGTAGAATAAACAATAAACAATAACTATTACAAACAACTACACAAATAATGTTGTTTGTAATTTAAATATGCAAGCTTATAATTTAAATAAAAGTTCAGTGTAACAGAATTTGTTTTTCTAATTTATTTTGTATTTTTAATTCATTAGCTAATTTAAAAGATATAAATTTTTTGATCATTTGATTTACTAAAGTTTCTCAGTTCCTGTGTCTGTGTGGTATTAGTTACGGTTGGCAATATGGTACTACTTAGTTTTAACAAATAAATGAAGGGCAGTTTATAAAGTTGTTACTGTCAGAAATATTTTTTCTAAAGCTCACTATTGTACTCACAAATTTGTGGATGTTATTTTTTTTTAAATAAATTTATTTATTTATTTATTTTTGGCTGCTCTATGAATAGAGCACCTACTATGGGCCAGGAGCTTTATAGATACTGTATTTAAACTAATAGCAATCTTATACTGTAGAAATCACTGTCTTCATTTTACAACTAGGTAAAGCGCACAGAAGGTAACTTCACAAGAAAATTGGCCCAGGGTCACAAAGCTAGTGAAGGAGCAGGGTGAGGGTTCAAACAGATCTTTCTGCCTCCAAGTCTCTCTGCCTCCTACTCTTCCTGACACCAAAATCCACATTGCTTTATTTCAAGGATAAAATAGATTTCAAGGATAAAATGGATTTGTTAATGGTATCTATTAATTTTTTTAAATTAAGTACTATAATTACTTTTGAATTCAGATAAAATTTAGATACAATAAAGTGAACAAACCCTAACTGTTAAATTTTATATTTTTAGATACTTCTGTAACTATCCTTAGATCAGGATAAGGGCAATTCCAGCACCAGAAGTTTCCATTGTGTCCCTTCCTAGTCAATACCACACTCCCAAAGGTAACCACTATTCTGATGTCTATCATCATTAGTTTTGACTATTTTTGTTCTGTTTGGTTTTGTTTGTTTGCTATTTTGGGGTTTGTTTTTTTTTTGGCCATGCCGGACGGCTTGTGTGATCTTAATTCGCCGACCAGGGATTGAATCCGCACCCTGGCAGTGAAAGCTCTGAGTCCTAACCGCCGGACCGCCAAGGAATTCCCAGTTTTGACTATTTCTGAATTTCATACAAATGGAATCATAAAATATATAATCTCGTGTTTGGATTCTTTTGTTCATCATTATCTGTGAGGTCCATCCATGGACAATGTATAATTTTAAAATGTTAATTAAAAATTAATGTTTATGTTCAATTCAAAGACATTTGATTTGCCTTAGAAAATAGAAAAAAGTAAATTTTAAATATTATTTAAATAATATATAAATATTGAATATTTTTATTTAATTTATATACTACAAGTTAATATTTCTGGAGGTAATAGAAACTTCTAAACCAAATTTTGATGGAATATTGTATCACTTAGTCAACTTTTGAACACTTAGGTACTGTTTGTAATTTTATATCCAATATATTTTTTAAAACCCTCCATAGTAGCATCAAGTACCAACTATACATTTTATAATGCAAACTATTTGATTTGAAAGGAAACACATTTTTAAGATTATAAAATTTTTTTTACTTTTAAGATTATATAGAAGTAACTGATGTAACCTTATGTGTAGTTTTATGTAATGATATCTTTTGAAAGCCTGGTGCTTTAATTCCTTAAAAATTAGTCTTATTTAAGAGATTTGGGGATGCATAATTTTTTCCATAGTTGTTGATGAAACTGTGCAGCTCATTAGCATAGAGCTAAGTAATCCCAACGTACTCCCCTGACTCCATAAGTTTGCCAGTAAAAATCGTGGAAAACGATCTTGCAACATTTAACATTACTGACAAATTTGAACATAATGAGTGACAAAAATTCTATGCCACAAGTTATATGGAGGATATCTATAATCTTTTTATTAAAAAAAATGTAGTTTTTAAACAGGGCAATCATTCAGTACAGGACTAATGTTACGAGAGAGGGAAAAGACCTAGAAAGAGGGACATAAGGAAAGGATAGAGGTGTGTTCAGGTTAATGTTGTTACACATTTCACTTTAGAAGAAAAGCGTTTAGGAACATGGAATATTTGTAATTTTGCACAAATGTGGTTGAAATAATATAGGCTTTGGAGCCACATAGACTTGGTTTGAACCTCAGGTTTATTACTTATTATCTTTTTGACTTTGGCAAGTTACTTAACCTCGAGCCTTAGGTAAGTCACCTGAAAAATGGAGAACACTAAGAACATTGTTGTTTATCTTTTATGATGAAAAAATATATATAAGCACCAAGTACATATAACAACTTTTTACTCTCCTAATAATTATTACCATATTAGGAGATAATCACTACAATTTACTTTCCCAATACAGCTACTAGATATATCCAGAATTGCTTGCAAACACCTATATTCCTTCCATTAGGCAAGTAGGTCTCACAATAACATGATATCACTAATTAGGAAGATCACAGGTATTATGATTCATATATGGAAATCAACAAGCATGGAGGAGAATACAAAAAAAGTGACTTGAATTCAGGTATATCAGCAGTGGCTAAAAACTTAAGCTCTCTCCAGTGATGCCTGGGACAGTTCTTCAGAAAAAAAGAGGTAAAAGCTCTAAATTCTCTCAAATAATGGAATATGAAAGTGTGGCAGTGGAAATGAATGTCAACAGAGCCCTGGAATAGTAGTATGAAAAATAGTGGAGTTATCTAGTCAGCAACTCACATATTTTTCTTAAGCATACTAACCCTAATAGGCAGAATGGGGTTTGGGATCAGATGATTGTGTAGGTTCAAAACCTGGACCTAAACACTTCGCGGCTGTATGTCAATTTATTTAATCTCAGTTTCTCATCTGTAAATGTGGATAGTGATAGTTATCACTACGCAGGGCCATGATATACATTCAAGGAGTTTATCATGTAAAGGGCTTAGTTTAGAGCACTGTCAGAATACAGTAAGCACTCAATATGTGTGCCTGTTGTCTTTCAGGACACCCTTTCTTGGTTCTCCTTCTACTTCTCTGGTCACTCCTTAAGTCTCCTAAACTGCACACATGCAGGGCACAACTCCAGGAGTCCTAGCAGAGAACAGCTGCTGTGAAGCTGAGAGGTAGGCAGAGACTTCAGAGGTCACCCAGTGTTGCAGCTTGGGCTTACCCAGAGGGGAGATTCCTTGGTGAACACCAGTGGCATTAAGACCTCAGAAAATACATGCTTAGGAATAAAAACAGTACTCAAGGAGTAAGAGCCAGGAATAAGTGTGAAACTGAAATAGACCACCCCAAGCCTAAACCCAAGTTTTGACAGGATCAAGGTGATCTGCAGTAATTTATTTTTCAGAGGAAGTCTCTATAATGTATCATCCACAATTTCTAGCATACAATAAAAGTTATTAGATATGCAAAGCCGGGGGGAGTGACCAACAATCAAGAGATAAAATAATTAGTAAAAGCAAACAAAAGTGAACAAGAACTTCAAAATAACTGTAATTAATACATTAAAAAAATAGAGAAAAAATGTACACGATAGGTAGCACAGAATATTTCAACAGAGATAAATCTATTTAAAAAAAAGAATCAAATGAACATTTTAGAACTGCAAAATTCAGTATCTGAAATTAAGAATGTATTAGATGGGTTTAAAAGCATACTAGTAGGAATTGCCTGGCTGGCAGTCCAGTGGTTGGGACTCCATGCTCCCACGGCAGGGGGCACGGGTTTGGTCACTGGTTGGGAAACTGGGATCCCGCGAGCCTCACGGCCAAAATAAACAAACAAATAAATATAAATACATAAATAAAAGCATACTAGCAACATGCCCTTTTCACAGGGAATTATACTCAATATCCTGTAATAAACTATAATGGAAAAGAATATGAAAAAGAATATATATATATATATAACTGAGTCACTGTACAGCATAAATTAACTGTAAATCAACTACACTTCAATAAAATTTAAAAAATAAAAGCATACTGAACACATTACTCCTGTTTATATAGAAGACAGAATTACGAATGCAAGAAAGGCCAACAGAAAACATACAAACAAACAAACACAAAAAGGAAAAAACAAATAGAAAAAAGAAAGCAGAGCATGAGAAAGACGTGGGACACACTCTTATGTATATAGAATGGGAGTGCTAGAAGGAGAGGAAAGAATAGGAAAAAGCATATTTGAAGAAATAATGGCTAACGACTTTCCAAGTCTGTTCAAGGACATTGACCAACAGATATGAGAAACTCAGAAAACCTTAAGTAGCATAAATAAGAAATTCACACCTTAGAAATCAGTCAAATGGCTGAAAACCAAAGATAAACAAAAAACATCTTAAAAGCAGGTTTCACATCATCTGGCCTTCCATTACCTTCCTGATCTTATCTCTTTCAACTCTCCAACTTAATCACTTCCTTCCTTGCTGTCCCTTGAACACACCTGGCACAATCTTGCTTTAGAGGCCTTGTAGTGGCTGTTTCCTCTGCCTGGAACATTCTTCCCCAACAAGTCTCTCTAGGCACCTTATTTAAAAAGACCAATTCCTATCCCCTTGTGCACCCTTATTCCCACCCCATCCATACCCTTAAACTCCCAATCACCCTACCATGCCTTACTTTTTTTCCCATAGAACTTTTCTTCTAACATTCTGCATTCCATATATAAACACATATATATGTTCTTCTGAAGAACATAGGCAAACAAACAAATTGACATCTTCATTACTAATAATTACTAATTACTTCATTTCCAGTTAATAATTACTAACTCATTACTAATATATATATACACACAAAATCACAGTAGCAATAATAATATCAGTTGTTTAGTGCTCTCATAGTTGGCACAGAAAGATTAATTAATTTGTACCAAGTCACACAGCTAGTAACTGGCAGAGCCAGGACTTAGATCCATGCTGAGTTCCAATAAAAATAATTTTTAGATTAGAAAGGATAAGACCTAAAGATATGTAAATGAGCTAAATGTAACAATTAAATTTCAGTCTGTTGAAAAAACAAAACAAAATCTCTCTTAGCACTAAAGAATGAAATGCATATATTAGTACATGTCACTAGGTGATGCTCTTCGTTAAATTTCTCTCCTAGTAAGGTAATCTGAGGAATTATAACTCACTCAGATGGGGAAGAATTTATGCTAGGTCTAATAATAATTAAGTTGGCTCATTAACCACAAAAGTTACATAGTTCAGAAAACAAATTTACAAACAAAAAGGTAAGCCACATGAATTTACGGTAGAAAAACTTTCTGTAGACTGTAAACTTAGAGGTTTCTATATCATAAACATGATATCTCTCGCCATTTATTTTTATCTTTTTCCATTTATGTCTCCATTTAATTTTAATGTCTTGATAAGATTTTATAGTTTTGTCAACAGAGTTCTTGAGTGTTTTTAAAATTTTTTCCTAGGTAAATAACATATTTTTGATGCCACTGAAATGTTACCTGTATCTCTACTTTTTTATGCTTAAAATATTTTAAAGTAAATTGACTATACACCCTTTAATATTTCAATATGTATTTCTCAAATAACATTATTACACCTTACCAAAATGATTCCTTAATATCATCTATTACCCAAAAACCAATGGTCAATAAACATTAAAGGGTGCTCAAGCTCATTAGTAATTAGAGGAATACAAATTAGTAAGACAAAGACATATGTTGCACACATATCTGACAGAAATTTAAAAGTATGATACCAAGTGTTGGAAAGGATGCAGAGCACAGGAACTCTAATACATTGCTACGGGGAAGGGAGATAACAATCCTTCTGGAAAGACAGCATTACATAGTACATAGTAATAGTGAAGATGCATATATACCTGATGCCCTCTACCACTGCTAGACACACCTAACAGAAAATGTAGCAAGAAACAAGACAAGTACATCAGGAAACATTTCAATCTTCTTCTATTACATACCTAACAGAAAATGTACCCAGAAATAAGACATTTATACCAAGAAACACCTAATATTGTTTGTTATAGGAAAATTCTGAAATAACTCAAATGTCCCTCAGTATTAGAGAGGAAAAATAAATTGTGGTATGTAAATACAATAGAATAAAACAGAATAAAATGTAGAATAAAAATGTAAAATTAACAAATTAGAGCTCTTGCAACAACACGGATCAATTTCACAAGTTTCATAATAATGAAATAAGAAGAGATACAAATTAACATGCATAGTATAAGTCTGTTCATATAAAGTTCAAAACCAATGCCTGACAATTATTTTCAAATGGTTCAGCAAGTAAAAAATATATCCATATATCTATTCAAATATAAAGGAAATGTGGCAAAACGTTAACAATTGTGAATCTAAGTGAAGAGCATACAAAGGTTCATTGTATTACACTGCTACTTTTCTTTAGGTCTGAGATTTTTCAAAACAAAAAGATAGAAAAAAAGTTCAAAAATCAGACAAAGCTAACTTATATTGTTTAGGAGTATTTTATTCACGTGGGTGATAAATGTATGATTTTTCTTTATAATTGTGTGTTAAACTATACATATAGATTTTATGCATTTTTTTCTGTATGTAAATTTTGTAAGTGAAAAAAGGTAAAAATAATATAAGATACATAAAAACACTTTCAAAGAAAAACTGCTATATACTTGTTAAACATTATTATTAAAAAACAATAAACATTTTGCTTTACAACAAGCAAGCAAAAGCAAGAGGGCTTTTGTTATGTGGGACATTAACCTGAGATCAATCTTTCAAAAGGTACCTCCTGAGGACCAATTTTTGAGGCTAGCAACATAATAATGTCATCTGATTTTTCCATGAGATAGTTTCTATACAACCATCAATTCTGAATCTTGCTTAATTTGATACTAGATAGTATATTCTTCTAAATAATTCCCATGAACTGCAATACGATACTCCAATACTCATTTTGGCAGATATACTAGCATATGCTACTTAAAAATGTATTATAAGAAAACTCTGGATGAAAGCTTTATCACTATTCAAATATCATACACAATTCACATTGTCCATGTATTTTCTATAGGTTTTTCCAATGTCCTTACTAGGAGTCCACAGTATTTTTTTTTTAAACCCTCAAAATCAAAGTTGTTCAGAATTTCATGCTTTCAAACTGTCTTTTAATATAGTTATATCAATCCATTTGATTGTCTTCTTCTGTGTCTTCTAAATCAATATCAAAATCTAAATCATCATCACTTTCTTCATTTCTTCTGCTTCTTCTGTGGCTGGAACGTAGATTATTTTCAACATTTTCTGTCTTTTCTGGTTCTTTATTAAACCTAAAGATGGAAGAAAAATTTCTCAGGATTTCATTGTTTAACTGTGTAGATTGAAAAGACTTTTACACTACATTTCTTGATTAACAGGAGCCTTATGAAGTAAATAAAGAGGAAAAGATCCTTGAAGTCAAGAGTCAACCAATTATAATACAGTTGTCAATAAAGTATGATCAAAGAAATTAACACATGATGTCCATTAAAGAAAAGAAGTTATATAATGAGTAATTCTTTTGTAATGTGTAATAAATGTGAACCTCATAAATATTTTAACTTTCTGAAAATGATGCTTCACTTTTATTATAATGATAGAAACATTTAACAATTAATTAAGATGTTCTTCCTGTTGGGTAGAACAACGTCTACATTAGTGTGATATTCTGCATCTTAAGACTCTCAGAGCTACTGAATGTTTCCTTAAAAGAAAATTCACATATTAATTAGAAGAGTAAATCCCAAACATAAAAAGAAATACTCACGGAATAACAACATCTTCTCTCTTTCCACATTTGGCACAGACTTCAAGATCACAGGAACATGGTCTACACATTATGTGATAAGAATCCTTCACTGTCTTTTGTAAACATTTAACACTAAAAGTAGAAAAGAAAATAAAATCTTAATTTTTACTCATTAAGGTTTATTTAATGAAATAAGGGGGTGTGTGGCTAAGTGTACAGCTGATAAGACTCAATCTCAGATATTACTCTCATATGTTACTTTAGATTAATTACATAGCATTTCTAGAGAACAGTGTACAGCTCAGAATAATAGTAGACATTTATTTACTTTCTTAAAGCTTTTAAAAAATGTCATCTGCAAATATTAACAGTTTTACTTCTTCCTTTTCAATTTGGATTCCTTTTATTTCTTTTCCTTATCTGATTGCTCTGGCTAGGACTTCCAACACTATGTTGAATAAAAGTGGCAACAGTGGGCATCCTTGTATTGTTCCTGATCTTAGAGGGAAAGCTTTCAGTTTTCACCACTGAGCATAATGTTAGCTGTGGATTTATCATATATGGCCTTTATTATGTTGAGAAACTTTCCCTCTATACCCGCTTTGTTGAGAGTTTTTATCATATCATTGTGTCAAATGCTTTTTCTGCATCTATTGAGATGGTCATATGATTTTTATCCTTCATTTTATTAATGTGCTGTATCATATTGATTGATTTGAGGAAACTGAACCATCCTTGCATGCCTGGAATAAACACCACTTGATAATGGTGAATGGTCCTTTTGATGTATTGTTGAATTCAGTTTACTAATATTTTGTTGAGGATTTTTGCATCTATGTTCATCAGGGATAATGGCCTGTAATTTTCTTTTCTTGTGGCATCCCTGTCTGGTTTGGTAGCAGAGTAATGCTGGCCTCATAAAATGAGTTTGGGAGCATTCTCTCCTCTTGAAGAGTCTGAGAAGGACTGGTATTAGTTTTTTTGGGGGGGGGAAGAGTTTGAGAAGGATTGGTATTAGTTCTTCTTTGAATGTTTGGTAGAATTTACCAGTGAAGCTGTCTGATCCTGGACTTTTGTTTGTTGGGAGATTTTTGATTGCTAATTCAATCTCCTTACTAGTAATTGAACTTTCAGATTTTTACTTCTTCATGATTCAGTCTTTGTAGGGTGTATGTTTCTAGGAATTTACCCATTTCTTATAGGTTGTCAAATGTGTTGGCATACAATTGTCCATAGTAGTCTCTTAAAATCCTTCGTATTTCTGTGGTATCTGTTGCAATGTCTCCTCTTTCATTTCTGATTTGACTTATTTGAGTTCTCTCTTTTTTTCTTGGAGATTCTAGCTAAAGGTCTGACAATTTTGTTTACCTTTACAAATAACCAGTTCTGAGATTCATTGATCTTGCCTGTTGTCTTTTCAGTTCCTGTTTCAATTATTTCCAATCTGATCTTTGTTATTTCCTTCCTTCTACTAACTTTGGACTTCATCTATTTTTCTAGTTCCTTTAGGAACAAAGTTAGGTTGTTTAAGATTTTTTTTGTTTCTTGATGTAAGCATTTATTGCTAGGAACTTCCCTCTCAGAACCGTTTTGTGGGTTAACATAAAATATATCCTGGAGAATGTTCCATGGACACTTGAGAAGAGTGGGTATTTTGTTGCTTTTGGTTGGAATATTCCACATGTATCCATATAATATTGTTTAAAAGGCCATACTACCAAAAGCAATCTACAGATTCAATTCAATCCTTATCAAAATTTCAGTGGCATTTTTCACATAAATAAAACAAACAATCCTAAATTTGTATGGAACCACAAAAGGTCCCAAATAGCAAAGCAACCTTGAGAAAGAAGAACAAAGGTAGTGGCATCACACTTCCTGATTTCAAACTATATTACAAAGCCACAGTAATCAAAACAGTGTGGTACTGGCATAAAAATAGACACATAGATTGATGGAACAGAATAGAGAGCCCAGAAATAAACCCATTCATATATGGTCAATTAATTTATAAAAAGGAGCCAAGAATATACAATAAGGAAAGAACAGTCTCTTCAGTAAATGGTATTGGAAAAACTGGACAGCCACATGCAAAAGAATGGAACTAGACCACTATCTTATACCATACAAAAAAATTAACTCAAAATTGGTTAAAGACTTGAATGTAAGACCTAAAACCATAAAACTCCTAGAAGAAAACTGGCAGTAAGCTCTTGACATCAGTCTTGGCAACTTTTTGGAAATCATTTTGGAAATAAAGTCAAAAACAATAAAAAATAAACAAGTGGGACTATAACATACTAAAAAGCTTCTTCACAGCAAAGGAAAACACCAACAAAATGAAAAGACAACCTACAGAATAAGAGAAAATATTTGCAAATCATGTATCTGTTAAGGGGTTAATAACTCAAATATACAAAGAACTCATATAACCCAAAGGCAAAAAAAAAAAAAAAAAAATCTGATTAAAAAATGGGCAAAGGATCTGAATAGACATTTTTCCAAAGAAGACATACAGATGGCCAACAGGTACATAAAAAGATGCTCAACACCACTAATAATCAAGGAAATTCAAATCTAAACCACAATGAGATATCACTTCACACCTGTCAGAATGGCTATTATCAAAAAGACAAGAAATAACAAGTGTTGGCGAGAATGTGGGAAAAAAGGAAACTTTATGCACTGTTAGTGGGAATGTAAATCAGTGCAGCCACTATGGGAAACATTACAGAGGTTAATCAAAAAATAAAAAACGGAACTACCATTTGATCCAGCAATTCTACTTCTGGGTATTATTCCAAAGAAAACAAAAACACTAACTTGAAAAGATATATGCATACCCATGTTCACTGCAGCATTATTTGCAATGGAAAAGAAATGGAAACAACCCAAGTGTCCACTCATGGATGAATAAAGAAAATGTAATACATACTTACACACACACACACACACACACACACACACACACACACACACACACACACACTGGAATATTATTCAGCCTTAAAAAAAGAAGGAGCTTTCTGGGCGGCGGGCGGGGAAGGAGGGCGGGTGGCCTGCTGGGTCCGCGCAGCCTCGGGGCTGGAGCCCGGGTCCCCGCCCGCCCCAGCGCCCACCGCGTCTCCATCGTGGGTCGCGGTGGTTGGATGTGCGCCCGGGTCCGCGGGACAGGCGGGCGCAGAGGTCCCTTGTGTTGGCGGGGGTGGGTGCGGCAAGGTTCCGGTGCCTCCGCGGAGCATCGTGGGTCTGGGGCTGTGGGTGCTGCGGATTGCTATCCTCTCTGCACTTTCCCGGCTCTGAAGCCTCGAGAACATGGCTAGGCAGCAGTAGTTTAATGGGGAGTTTGCCTGCTGGGAACTAGGGGCCTGCTGAGGTCTCAGTTCTTGGCTGGCCCCGGAACACGAGGTTGCCAGGTGTGTGACGGCAGCAGGTAGGAGTGACCCGCTGGTGCAGTGATGAGCAAGAAAGTACAGGAAGGACAGTGGCTATTGGCCTGTGAACCTAGGCAAGAATGACCAGCCGACACAGTCCAGACCAAGGTCCGTGGGCCCAGCTCGGTCCTGTGCGTCTGGTCAGTGGAACAGACCTGCAGGTGTGGCTCTTGTCACTCTAGGACTGGCTTCAGGACAGATCCTGCTGATGCGCCCAGGGCACCGCCCTCAGTTCTCCAGGAGAGTGCGCTGGAGGGGAGCCAGGGGGTGTGCCCGACTCAGCATGGTGGCCACGCACGTCCAGTCTGCTGGCAAGGGCAGTGGGGAGCCGGGGCAAGTCATGGCCTTGGGAGTGTCCTCTGATGAAAAAGAACCTGCGGGCTTATGAAATAACTTTGGTGTGGAACGTTGGTGTGTTGAAAAGCAGTTCTGTGTGCTTTTCCCCCCTAGTGTGAATCAGCAGTGCTGAGGCAGCAGGCGGGATACAGAAGTGTGAGCAGAGACTGTCTGGAATCCCCAGACTCCAGGGAACCTAAAGGTGACAGCCAGCCTAGTGAAGAGGACAGGAGTTGGGGGCCGGTGGCGGTGGGGCAGGAAGGCGCCCAACAGCAGCATGGCCCATCTGCGGTGGCAGCAGCCCAGCAGGCGCCCCTCGTCTCAGGGCCCTAATCCTGGCTCCAGCCGGCTGGTCAGGGGAGCTGCAAGGTCTTCTGGGCAAGCAGAGCCCACAGTCCTGAGCTGTTCTTCTCTGTCTTTGGGTCATCTCCCCCCATCCAAGGGGAGAAATCTAGATGAGGTTTAAGAATCAGTGCTTTAAGACTGTGGATCTCGGAGTTGAAACCTCCGAAGACATGTTTTCAGCACAGGGTGTTAAAGTGAACGGAAGTATTCAACCCCTTTTCAAGGAGGGTGTCTCCATGTGGGCAGAACTAGAGAATAAATGGGTCTTGAATTAAAAAAAAAAAAAGAAGGAAATCTTGCCATTTGTGACAACATGGATGGACCCTGAGGGCATTATGCTAAGGGAAATAAGTCAGAGAGAGAAAGGCAAATTCCATATAATCTCACTTATATGCAAAATCTTGAATGAATGAATAAATAAATAAAATACCTAGCTCATGGATACAGAGAACAGATTGGTGGTTGTCAAAGGCAAGGGGTAGGGGCTTCCCTGGTGGCGCAGTGGTTGAGAGTCTGCCTGCTAATGCAGGGGACACGGGTTCGAGCCCTGGTCTGGGAAGATCCCACATGCCGCAGAGCGGCTAGGCACGTGAGCCACAATTACTGAGCCTGTGCGTCTGGAGCCTGTGCTCCAAAACAAGAGAGGCCGTGATAGTGAGAGGTCCGCGCACTGCGATGAAGAGTGGCCCCCGCTTGCCACAACTGGAGAGAGCCCTCACACAGAAACGAAGACCCAACACAGCCATAAATAAATAATTAATTAATTTAAAAAAAAAAAAAAGGCAAGGGGTAGGGGATGGGCAAAATGGGTGAAGGGGGTCAAAATGTACAAACTTTGAGTTATAAAATAAATAAGTCATCGGGATGTAATGTACATCATGGTAACTCTGGTTAATAATTCTGTATTGCATATTTGAAAGTTGCTAAGAAAGTAAATCTTAAAAGTTCTCATCACAAGAAAAAAAATTTTGTGACTATGTATGGTGACACATGTTAACTAGACTTATTGTGGTGATCATTTTGCAATGTATACAAATATCAAATCATTATGTTGTATACTTGAAACTAACATAATGTTATATGCCAATTATATCTCAATTTTCAAAAAATTAAAAATTTTTGTGCATCAAAGGGCATTATCAAGAAAGTGAAAACAAAACCCTGCTGAATGGGAGAAAATACTCGGAAATCATATCTGATAAGGAACTGGCATCTAGAATATACTAAAAACTCCTATAACTCAATAATAAAAAGATAAATAACTCAATTACAAATAAACAAAGAATCTGAATAGACATTTTCCCAAAAAGATATACAAATGGCCAATAAGCACATGAAAAGATCCTCAACATCTTTAGTCATCAGGGAAATGAAAATCAAAACCACAATAAGGAACCACCATATACCAACTAGAATGACTAGTATCAAAAAGAAGGGCAATAACAAGTGTTGGTAAGGATGTGGAGAAATTGGAATCCTCATATTGCTGGTGGGAAGTAAAAAGGTATGGTCACTTTTGAAAACAATTTGGCAGTTCCTCAAAAGGTTATAAATAGAGAAGTATCACCTAACCCAGAAACTCTACTTCTAGATACATACCCAAGAGAATTGAAAACACATATGCACACAAAAACTTGTACATCAATGTTCATAGCAGCATTATTTGTAACAGCCAAAAAAGTAGGAATAATCCAAATGTCCATCAATTGATGAATGGGTAAATAAGAATATATATCCATACAATGGAGTATTACTTATTAGTAAAAAAGAATTAAGCACTGATAAATGTTACAACATGCTTGAAAAAAATATGCTAAGTGAAAGAAGGCAGTCATAGAAGACTACATGTTATATGATTCTGTTTATATGAAATGTCCAAAATAGGTAAATCTATAGAAAGAGAAAGCAAGGGATGGGGGAATGTTTGGGGGAGAAATGGAGATTGGCTCCTAATGGGTATGACGTTTCTTTCTGAGATGATGAAAATGTTCAAAAATGGATGTGTTTGCAAAACTCTGTGATATATAATACTAAAAGCTGCTAAACTGTACACTTCAAATGGATGAACAGTATAGTATGTGAATCTTAATTAAGATATTTTTAAAAAGCCAAATGGAAATATATTAGAAATAAGAAAGACATGGAGTGAAAGATACAAGAAATCCACTTTAAACATAAACAGGCATACCTCATTTTATTGTACTTTACAGATATTGCTTTTTTTTTCTTTTTTAAACAAATTGAAGGCTTGTGGCAACCCTGTGTTAAGCAAGTCTATCGTTGTCATTTTTTCCAACAACATTTGCTCACTTTGTGCCTCTGTGTCACATTTTGGTTATTCTTGCAATATATCAAATTTTTAAATTATTACTATATTTGTTACGGTGATCTGTGATGAGTAACCTTTGATGTTACTATCACAAAAAGATTACAACTTGCTGAAGGCTCAGATGATGGTTAGCATTTTCTAGCAATATTTTAAAAATAAGGTATGTACATTGATTTTTTAAAACATAATGCTATTGCATACTTAATAGACTCAATATAGTGTAAGCATAAGTTCTACATGCACTGGAAAACCAAAAAATTCATGTGACTCACTTTACTGCAGTATTTGCTTTACTGAGGTGCCCTGGGATCAAACCCACAATATCTCTGAGATATGCCTGTAGAGAGTTAAAAGGAGAAGGGCAGGAAAAAAAAAAATGCAAACACTAATCAGAAGAAAGCTACATTATTATTGAAATAGACTTCAAAGCAAAGAAAACTGTCAGGTTTAAGAAAGGATATTAAATGACAATGAAGGAATCAATTTTCCAAAAGCATGAAAAAATCCTAAATGTTTATGCACCAAAAAACAGTGTGTTGAAATAAATGATGCAAAAGCATTGAACTAAAAAGAGAAATAGACAAATCCACAGTTAAAACTGGGTACTTCAACACTTCTCTCTCTGTAAGTGAAGCAACAAGCAGACAAAAATCAGTAAAGGTATAGAACACCCGATCGATAGAAGCCTATCAATCAAACTGACATTTACAGAACACTCCACCCAACAAGAGCAATATATTCTCTTCAAGCACACATGGAACAGAATCTAAGAAAAACCATATTCTGAGCTATAAAACCAACCTTAACAAATTAAAAACAAAAACCTAAAATTTATATAAAGTATGTTCTCTTACCACAATGAAATTAACCAGAAATCAGTAACAGAAAAATATCTGGAAAATGCCCAAATATACAAAAATTAAGCAAAACACTTCTAAATAACCTACAGGTTAAAGAGGAAGTCACAAAGGCAATTAGAATACTTCGATTGAATGATAATGAAAACACAGCACCAAAATTTATGGAATGGAGCTAAAGACGTTCTTGGGAAATTTATATAATTAAATGCTTATATTAAGCAAAAAGAACTATCTAAACGTCCATCTTAAGAAAGAAGAAAAAGAAGAGTAAATTAAACTCAAAGTAAACAAAAGGGAGGAAGCAATACCAATGTGAACAGAAATAGATGAAATTGAAAAACAGAAAAAGAGAAAACCAATAAAATCCAAAGCAGGCTCTTTGCAAAGATTAATATAATTCATAAACATATAGACAGACTGATCAAGATAAAAAAAGAGAGACCACAAATAACTAATTTCAGGAAAGAAAGAGGGAACAATATTAGATATGCAACAGATATTAAAGAATAATAAGAAAAATATACTAAAAACTCTATGCCTATAAATCCAACCACTTCATTGAAATGGACAAATTTCTGGAAAGACACAGTATAAAAACTTGCTTAAGATGAAATAGATAATCTAAAAACTCCTCTACCCATTAAAGGAAAATTTAGTTATGGTTAAAAACTCTCCAACAAATAAAACTCCAGGCCCAAATGGCTTTTAGAATTGCTGAATTCTACCAAACATTTAAGAGATAATACTAATTTTACACAAATCTTTCCAGAAAATAAAATAGAAACAGTTCCCAACTCATTTGATGAGGCCCTAACATCAAGATAAAAAAAAGACAAAATTAGGGCTTCCCTGGTGGCACAGTGGTTGAGAATCTGCCTGCCAATGCAGGGGACACGGGTTCGAGCCCTGGTCTGGGAAGATCCCACATGCCGCGGAGCAACTCGGCCCGTGAGCCACAACTACTGAGCCTGTGTGTCTGGAGCCTGTGCTCCGCAACAAGAGAGGCCGCGATAGTGAGAGGCCCGCGCACTGCGATGAAGAGTGGCCCCCGCTTGCCGCAACTAGAGAAAGCCTTTGCACAGAAACAAAGACCCAACACAGCCAAAAATAAATAAATAATTTTTTTAAAAAAAGGACAAAATTACAAACGAGTACTGGTAATGAACACATGCAAGAAAATGTAACAAAATGTTAGCAAATCAAATCTAGCAATATGTAAAAAGGTTACACATCATGATCAAGTGGAGTTTATCTAGGGACATGAAAAGCTGATTCAATATTAAAATCAATAAATGTAACTCATCAAATCAATGTTCTAAGGAAGAAAAACCATATGATCATCTAAATAGATGCAGAAATAGTTATTTGACAAAATTTAACATCTATTCATGATATAAACTCTCAGCAAACTATGAATTGAAAGAAACTTCCTCAATCCAGTAAAATGCATCTACAAAGAATCTACAGCTAATATCATACTTAACGATAAAAGACTGTGTATGTTCCCCATAAGATCAGGAACAGGGTAAGAATATCTGCCCTCATCACTCCTTTTCAAAAACATACTGGAGGCCCTAGGCAGTAGAATAAAGCCAAAATAGAAATAAAAGTCATACAGACTGGAAAGCAAGACATAAAACTGTCTTCATTTTTTATCCTTTTTCCCCCCTCCACTGCATGGCTTGCGGGATCTTAGTTCCTTGACCAGGGATTGAACTCAGTCCATGGCAATGAAAGCACCAAGTCCTAACCACTGGACCACCAGGGAATTTCCATGTCTTCATTTTTTTAAAAATTCATTGTCTATGTAGAAAATATCACAGAATATACAAAAAAAAGTGTTAGAAATAAAATTGGGGCTCGGCTGCATGTTTGTGCGCTGTGCACCCTCCAGCCACTACATGCTGCTCTTCTCCATGGCAACGCCGTGGACCTGGGCCAGATGTGCAGCTTCTACATTGGCCTTGGCTCGCGCATCAATTGCAACATCTTCTCCTACGACTACTCGGGCTACGGCGTCAGCTCGGGCAAGCCCTCCAAGAAGAACCTCTACACTGACATCGACGCCACATGGCAGGCACTGTGCACCAAAAGTGAGAAGAACTACAGTCCTGCAGCCTGTGGAACAAAAACTACATTCACAGAAAGATAGACAAGATGAAAAGGCAGAGGGCTATGTACCAGATGAAGGAACAAGATAAAACCCCAGAAAAACAACTAAATGAAGTGGAGATAGGCAACCTTCCAGAAAAGGAATTCAGAATAATGATAGTGAAGATGATGCAGGACCTAGGAAAAAGAATGGAGGCAAAGATTGAGAAGATGCAAGAAATATTTAACAAAGACCTAGAACAATTAAAGAACAGAGATGAACAATACAATAATTGAAATAAAAAATACACTAGAAGGAATCAATAGCAGAATAACCAAGGCAGAAGAACAGATAAGTGACCTTGAAGACAGAATGGTGGAATTCACAGCTGTGGAACAGAATAAAGAAAAAAGAATGAAGAAAAATGAAGACAGCCTAAGAGACCTCTGGAACAACATTAAACGCAACAACATTCGCATTATAGGGGTCCCAGAAGGAGAAGAGAGAGAGAGAAAGGACCCGAGAAAATATATGAAGAGATTATAGTCGAAAACTTCCCTAACATGGGAAAGGAAATAGACACCCAAGTCCAGGAAGCACAGAGAGTCCCAGGCAGGATAAACCCAAGGAGAAACATGCCGAGACACATTGTAATCAAATTGGCAAAAATTAAAGACAAAGAAAAATTATTGAAAGCAGCAAGGGAAAAATGACAAATAACATACAAGGGAACTCCCATAAGGTTAACAGCTGATTTCTCAGCAGAAATTCTACAAGCCAGAAGGGAGTGGCATGACATATTTAGAGTGATGAAAGGGAAGAAACTACATAGGAACATACATATCAATAATTACCTCAAACGTGAATGGATTAAATGCTCCAACCAAAAGACACAGGCTCGCTGAATGGATACAAAAACAAGATCCATATATATGCTGTCTACAGGAGACCCACTTCAGACCTAGGGATACATACAGACTGAAAGTGAGGGGATGGAAAAAGATATTCATGCAAATGGAAATCAAAAGAAAGCTGGAGTAGCAATACTCATATCAGATAAAATAGACTTTAAAATAAAGAATGTTACAAGAGACAAGGAAGGACACTGCGTAATGATCAAGGGATCAATCCAAGAAGAAAATATAACAAGTATAAATATACATGCATCCACCATAGGAGCTCCTCAATACATAAGGCAACTGCTATCCGCAATAAAAGAGGAAATTGACAGTGACACAATAACAGTGGGGGACTTTAACACCTCACTTACACCAATGGACAGTTCATCCAAACAGGAAATTAATAAGGAAACACAAGCTTTAAATGACACAGGAGACCAGAGAGATTTAATTGATATTTATAGGACATTCCATCCAAAAACAGCAGATTACACTTTCTTCTCAAGTGCACACGGAACATTCTCCAGGATAGATCACATCTTGGGTCACAAATCAAGCCTCCATAAATATAAGAAAATTGAAATCATATCAGGCATCTTTTCTGACCACAATGCTATGAGATTAGAAATCAATTACAGGGGGAAAAAAAGTAAAAAGCACAAACACATGGAGGATAAACAATACGTTACTAAATAACCAAGAGATCACTGAAGAAATCAAAGAAGGTATCAAAACATACTTAGAGACAAATGACAATGAAAACACGACGATCCAAAACCTATGGGATGCAGCAAAAGCAGTTCTAAGAGGGAAGTTTATAGCAATACAATCCTTCCTCAAGAAACAACAAACATCTCAAATAAACAATCTAACCTTATACCTAAAGGAACTAGAGAAAGAAGAACAAACAAAACTCAAAGTTAGTAGAGGAAAGAAATCATAAACATCAGAGCAGAAATACATGAAACAGAAACAAAGAAAACAATAGCAAAGATCAATAAAACTAAAAGCTGGTTCTTTGAGAAGATAAACAAAATTGATAAACCATTAGCCAGACTCATCAAGAAAAAGAGGGAGAGGACTCAAATCAATAAAATTAGAAATGAAAGGAGAAGTTACAACAGACACCGCAGAAATACAAAGCATCTTAAGAGACTACTACAAGCAACTCTATGCCAATAAAATGGACAACCTGGAAGAAATGGACAAATTCTTAGAAAGGTATAACCTTCCAAGAGTGAACCAGGAAGAAATAGGAAATATGAACAGACCAATCACAAGTAATGAAATTGAAACTGTGATTAAAAATCTTCCAACAAACAAAAGCCCAGGACCAGATGAATTCACAGGTGAATTCTATCAACCATTTAGAGAAGAGCTAACACCCATCCTTCTCAAACTCTTCCAAAATACTGCAGAGAAAGGAACACTCCCAAACTCATTCTATGAGGCCACCATCACCCTGATACCAAAACCACACAAAGATACTACAATAAAAGAAAATTACAGGCCAATATCATCCATGAATATAGATGCAAAAATCCTCAACAAAATACTAGTAAACAGAATTCAACCACACATTAAAAGGATCATACACCATGATCAAGTGGGATTTATCACAGGGATGCAAGGATTCTTCAATATACGCAAGTCAATCAATGTGACACACCATATTAACAAATTGAAGAAGAAAAACCATAGGATCATCTGAGTAGATGCAGAGAAAGCTTTCGACAAAATTCAACACCCATTTATGATAAAAACCCTCCAGAAAGTAGGCATAGAGGGAACTTACCTCAACATAATAAAGGCCATATACGACAAACCCACAGCAAACATCATTCTCAATGGTGAAAAACTGAAAGCATTTCCTCTAAGATCAGGAACACGACAAGGTTGTCCACTCTCACCACTATTATTCAACATAGTTTTGGAAGTTTTAGCCACAGCAATCAGAGAAGAAAAAGAAATAAAAGGAATCCAAACTGGAAAAGAAGAAGTAAAGCTGTCACTGTTTGCAGATTACATGATACTATACATAGAGAATCCTAAAGATGCTACCAGAAAACTACTAGAGCTAATCAATGAATTTGGTAAAGTAGCAGGATACAAAATTAATGCACAGAAATCTCTTGCATTCCTATACACTAATGATGAAAATTCTGAAAGTGAAATTAAGGAAACACTCCCATTTACCACTGCAACAAAAAGAATAAAACACCTAGGAATAAGTCTACCTAAGGAGACAAAAGACCTGTATGCAGAAAATTATAAGACACTGATGAAAGAAATTAAAGATGATACCAACAGATGCAGAGATATACCATGTTCTTGGATTGGAACAATCAATATTGTGAAAATGACTATACTACCCAAAGCAATCTACAGATTCAGTGCAATCCCTATCAAATTACCAATGGCATTTTTTACGGAACTAGAACAAAAAATCTTAAAATTTGTATGGAGACACAAAAGACCCCAAATAGCCAAAGCGGTCTTGAGGGAAAAAAACGGAGCTGGAGGAATCAGACTCCCTGACTTCAGACTATACTACAAAGCTACAGTAATCAAGACAATATGGTACTGGCACAAAAACAGAAATAGATCAATGGAACAGGATAGAAAGCCCAGAGATAAACCCACGCACCTATGGTCAACTAATCTATGACAAAGGAGGCAAGGATATACAATGGAGAAAAGACAGTCTCTGCAATAAGTGGTGCTGGGAAAACTGGACAGCTATATGTAAAAGAATGAAATTAGAACACTCCCTAACACTATACACAAAAATAGACTCAAAATGGATTAGAGATCTAAATGTAAGACTGGACACTGGACACTATAAAACTCTTACAGGAAAACATAGAAAGAACACTCTTTGACATAAGTCACAGCAAGATCTTTTTTCATCCACCTCCTAGAGTGATGGAAATAAAAACAAAAATAGACAACTGGAACCTAATGAAACTTCAAAGCTTTTGCACAGCAAATTACAAACAAGACAAAAAGGCAAAAAGAATGGGAGAAAATATTTACAAATGAATCAACGGACAAAGGATTAATGTCCAAAATATATATACAGCTCATGCAGCTCAATATTAAAAAAACAAACAACCCAATCAAAAAATGGGCAGAAGACCTAAATAGACATTTCTCCAAAGAAGACATACAGATGGCCAAGAGGCACATGAAAAGCTGCTCAACATCACTAATTATTAGAGAAATGCAAATCAACACTACAATGAGTTACCACCTCACACCAGTTAGAATGGGCATCATCAGAAAATCAACAAACAAGAAATCCTGGAGAGGGTGTGGAGAAAAGGGAACCCTCTTGCACTGTTGGTGGGAATGTAAATTAATACAGCCACTATGGAGAACAGTATGGAGGTTCCTTAAAAAACTAAAAATAGAATTACCATATGACCCAGCAATCCCACTACTGGGCATATATCCAGAGAAAACCGTAATTCAAAAAGACACATGCACCCCAATGTTCATCGCAGCATTATTTACAATAGCCAGGACATGGAAGCAACCTAAATGCCCATGGATAGACGAATGGATAAAGAAGAGGTGGTATATATATACAATGGAATATTACTCAGCCATAAAAAGGAACGAAATTGGGTCATTTGTAGAGACGTGGATGGATCTAGAGACGTGGATGGATCTAGTCATACAGAGTGAAGTAAGTCAGAAAGAGAAAAACAAGAAAAGTGTATATTGTATATTAACGCATATATGTGGAACCTAGAAACATGCTACAGATGAACTGGTTTGCAGGGCAGAAATTGAGACACAGATGTAGAGAACAAACGTATGGACACCAAGGGGGAAAAGTGGCGGGGGGGTGGTGGTGGGATGAATTGGGAGATTGAGATTGACATATATACACTAATATGTATAAAATGGATAACTAATAAGAACCTGCAGTATAAAAAAATAAATAAAATTCAAAAAAAGAAAGAAAATTGGCAAGCTGATTCTAAAAGTTATAAGAAAAAGCAAAGTAAATATATTAGCCAAAAGTATTTTGAAAAAGAAAAACAAGGTTGGAAGACTTTCTTAAGACTGGATTTCAAGACCTATCTTAAAGCTGTAGTAATCAAGGAAGGTAGTGTGGTACTGGTGAAAGATACATACATCAACAGGACAGAATATAGACTCTTCCACATAAATCAACTGATTTTCAACACAGTACACAAAAGGAATTCAATGGGGAAAGTACAGAGTTATCAACAAATAACCATGGAACAGCTGGATATCCATAAAATTAACAGGAAATGGATCATAAACCCAATATAAAACCAAGAATTATATAACTTCTAGAGAAAAACAAAGGAAAAAATATTTGTGACCCTAGGCAAAGATTTCTTAACTACAACAAAACCATGATCAATAAATCCTGATAAATTAAACAGATCTTCACCATACATTCACACAAAACTCTGTACATGAAATGTTTATGGCAGCATAGTTCACAATCACCAACTAGCAAACCTAAATGTCTATCAGCTGGTGAATGGATGAACAGTCAGTGATACATCCTGATTGAATATTACTCAGCAATAAAAGAGACCTAACCTCTGATCCACACAACACTGCAGATGAATCTCAACTCCACTATGTTAAGTTAAAGAAGTCAGCCTCAAAAGACCATATATTGTATGACTCCATAAATATGACATTCTGCAATAAGGTAAAAGTATGGGGAAAGAAAACAGATCAGTGTTTGCCAGGGACTGGGAGTGAGGTAGGAGGAACTACGAAGTGGCATAAAGGAGTGTTTGTGGGTAATAGAACTGTCCTATATCTTAATTGTGGCGTTTGTCTCACAACTGTATTCATTTGTCAAAACTTATAAAACTGTCGTTAAAAACAAAACAACAGGCCCCAAAATAGAGTCACTTAAGCTGAGCCCCAAATCACCGAATTGAGACAATTTCAGTTTTGGCTTTCCCAGAAATGGAATTTTAAACCAATCGGGACTCATCTAATCAGCACAAGCTAAGTACTCTGCCTGACGGGCCCTTGCCGCCCCCTAAAGGAAAGTGACCCTGCAGTAACCAACCTGTTTTTTTGTCTAGTGTCACTTTCTTGTTCCCACACCCTTCTGCCTACAAAAGTCTTTCATTTTCTACAGTTCCTCAGAGCTCCTTTTCATCTGCTACATTGGATAAAGTCAGTAAGATCTCTAAAATTCACTCAGCTGATTTTTGTTTTTTTAACACTGTACACTACAAAGGGTACATTTTACTGCATGTAAGAGACTTGACTAGGAAAAATGAATCAGAATTTTTTTAAAAAACTTCACAATCGAAGTGAAAATAATTATGAAAATTTTTTGTTAAATAATTTGGTATGTTTTGTGTTTTGACTTTCCAAAAAGCTTTATTTAATTACTTTGCAATAAAAATTAGATTAAAATTTTATGCCATTAGAATACACACAAAATTCTAATAATACAAATGGACTAGGAAAAATTTCAGTGTTTTTTGGCTTCAATTTCTTTTTTTTTAAATAATTTTAAAGAAAGTCTGTTTTGGTTAGGTTCCTCTGAGGCTTCAAAGAAATTCATTTCTATGAATATGTTGTTTTATAACAGGGACTCCTGGGGTAAACTAATCCTTAAGTATTCAAATTGCTAATTTGGGGATAAAACTGTATTTGTAGAACTGTTAATGTTAAAATTTACATGTAAAATAGGCTCAAAAATGGGATATCCTGTTTTGGAATCTAGAGTTAAAAGATACCAGATTCTACATTTTCTAGCACATCTAATCCTCAAAACAGCGACTTTTATCACTGGCTCAAACACCTGCATAGCTTATTAAAATGCAGATCTCTGGCCTCCACCCATTATTTACATAATCAGAATCTTGGGGATGGGTTCCAAGAATCTGTCTGTTAACAAATTCTTCAAGAAATTCTTATGCACATTTCCACTTGAGAACTCTTGACCAGATCAAAGTACTACTGCCTAGATAGGGGGGTCTTCCAATATCCTTCAATGTGGTTGAGAAGAGAAGGAATTTTTTTGCTAAAAGCAATTATGCTCTTTTCAAATTTAAATCCACTCAGAAAAACAGGTTGTATTAGGCTAGTAGCTCTGAGTATAAATATACCTATCTTATAAGGAGATACAAACACATACACATTTTTCAAATGACACGTTTCCTTTTTATAAACGTGAAATGTTTGTGAAAAGGTAAATTATATACATTTTTAGACGTTTACAGCCTTCCAGTTTCTCTGTCACAGAAGTGAGATCTTTGTGCGCCTTCAATTTCAAATCTCTTAACCTAGGCTTTATGTCTTCATGGGGAGTACAGTGAGAGAAGATCTGAAAGTAATTGAGTTTCAGCCTCTTCTTTTCACCTAAATACATCACATTCGTCTAGCCAAAGAATCTTGATCTTAAGCATGAAATGGTTTAGACATTATTTTAATGATAGATATACATTCCAAGTTGTAATAAAACTTGTGCAGTACCTTGAAACATCTTTAAAAATAGCTGTAAATTATTTAATCACTCCTGAGTATTTTTTTCTTGCAAAATGCATAGTAAGGAAAAACTTGAAATTCACCTAAATATAAATTTTACCTAATTTCCCCTGAAAATAGCTACATTTTGAATATTTTGTGAGTTCATTACCAAGCAAACTCCAGAGATGTTAAAATAATGGTGGTTTTGCCTTCTTTTCATTGCTCCATGGAATACAATTCCCAGAAATAATCAATCTTGACCATGCATATACCACAACTAATCATTTTAGTGGAAACTGTGCTCAAAAAAAAGCACAGGTTACTCCTATGAACCATGTTTACTAACAAAGGAGACAGTAATACACTTTTTAAAAATGTTACTGTATTTACTTTTTTTATAATGAAAAACACAAAAGGAAAGAAAAAGTAATTAAAAGCTAAAAAATGTTCACTACTTATTTAAGGATAAAAGTCAGAGACAAAATTTGATTTTGAGGACCACTGTAAACACTAGAAAATATTATGTATTTTGAAAATAGCACTGATTTGGGAAGCAAGAGACCTAGATCTAGCCCAACTTTGACATATCCTTGCCACATAATCATTGAAAGTCACTTTAACTTCTTTGAGTCTCATTCTTTACAATGGGTACTAAAAGTGCTGGCAACTTAGCATGAACAAAGACAGCAGCACCAAATTGTACTAGTAATCACTGTATTTGTCACCTCCACAAATTCATAGCTAAATAACAAAAATGAAAAACCCACAGACTTTCTAATGATATTCTTGTAGTATTAACACATTTTCTATTGTATAATAAAACATAGCAACATTTGGAAGATCTGTATAATTCAATGAACTAATATTTTCCAAATGAGCAAATGCATGATGTTACAAAAGCATGCATGAGTGAAAGATCCATTCAATTGCAAGACAGACCAATGGATTTTAGTATAACAAAGTGTTCTCTGATGTGGTTTCAGATTCTATACCATAACAAACCTCTAGGAAATTACCCTTCTGAGATCTGGTATGGTATCAAAGATGAATTTCTACAATTATCTGGAAAAGGTTATTAAAATTTACTCATACTCTTTTTGAAATGTACTGTTTCCTTTTCCTTCTACTAGTCAGACACTAATGAATTTCATAGAAATATAAAACAATGCCACTTGTCTCACTAATATTTTTGTTTCAAAAGTTATTTTTTCATAAAAAGTTATTAATATTAACACTTAATGGGCATGTTGCTTACATTCATATTATTTATTCAATAATTATTTTTTAAATGTCTCAGTTTTCATATCTAATACAATAAATATCATTATATCTAATAAATATCATTAGATATAACCCATAAAAGCCAATATAAACCAAGCTATCGGGGCTTCCCTTGTGGCACAGTGGTTAAGAATCCGCCTGCCAATGCAGGGGACACGGGTTCAATCCCTGGTCTGGGATGATCCCACATGTTGCGGAGCAACTAAGCCCACGCGCCACAACTACTGAGCCTGCACTCTAGAGCCCGCGAGCCACAGCTACTGAAGCCCGCCCATCTAGAGCCCGTTCTCTGCAACAAGAGAAGCCACTGCAATGAGAAGCCTGCGCACCGCAACGAAGAGTAGCCCCTGCTCACCACAACTAGAGAAAGCCCGCGCGCAGCAACGAAGACCCAACGCTGCCAAAAATAAACAAATAAATCAATTAATTTTAAAAAAACAACAGGGCTTCCCTGGTGGCGCAGTGGTTGAGAATCTGCCTGCTGATGCAGGGGACACGGGTTCGATCCCTGGTCTGGGAAGATCCCACATGCCGCAGAGCGACTAGGCCCGTGAGCCACAATTGCTGAGCCTGCGCGTCTGGAGCCTGTGCTCCGCAACAAGAGAGGCCACGATAGTGAGAGGCCCGCGCACCGCGATGAAGAGTGGCCCCCACTTGCCGCAACTAGAGAAAGCCCTGGCACAGAAACGAAGACCCAACACAGCCATAAATAAATAAATAAATAAATTTAAAAAACAACAACAACAACAACAAAAAACAAGCTATCTGAGGTCCTTAGTAATTTTTAACAGTATAAAGAGGTCCTGAGAACAAAAGTTCTGAGAAGTACTGATCTGGACAATAAATACCAATGGGAAAAGAACTGATCTGATATTTTTAGTAACTTCTAGAAGTAAAAGACTCATTTTACTCTGCCACAACTTTTCTGGTACTGCCTTCATTTCCTGGTTATATTATTACACATTAACCTTTATCACAGTTCAGTTCCACTTGTAATATTCTCACAGGTGACAGCTAAACAGTGAGCTGTGATACTCGTAAACAGTGAGCTGTGATACTCCACCCTTGGTGTATAAATAATAGAAACTCACATTGACAGAGTTCTATAAAGTGACATTTCCTACAGTGGCTCCAAGTAACCTGTGCTAACACAGAAAGATCCAGAAACCATACTAAGGAATTATATCATATGCTACTTAGGAAATGTTTTTAAGAGAACAACGTCCCCAAATTCCAAGAACTTTGAGTAGAAGTTCAATTCACTTCCCTGTGTCCCTAAATGATGTATTTGAAAATAAGTGGAGAGATTTTACCTCTTCTTATTGCAGTAGATTTGATTAGAATAATTCTTAAAAGATTACAAAATATTCACCTTTGACCAAGAGTAGTTTAGAAAAAAAAGAGAAAATGTAAACTACTGCTCAAAACTATTACTTGGAGCAGGTAATTTAAAATCAAAGCTTGCTGTATCAATCAATATTAATGTCAAAAAGTAGGCTTTATGCACAGGTGCACAAGTGATGATAGTAATGAAAACTCTCCACTTTTACCTTTAAGTATTAAAGACCAAAGTTCTGGGCAAGAATAAAGTCAGGGTTTACAGTCACTGTATACTATAATATGATGCAGAGTGGCCTGTGACTGAAACTCCACCCTAGGACATTTTAATACTCCTGGAATGTGGTGACGTGACTCTCCTATCACTGATTAACCATCAGAGCCTCAAACTATTCTAAGAAACGCTGGAGTTGAAGAGCTAAACCAAAGAGGCCAAACTGACACTCACTGTCTTTCTCTCTTATATATAGCTTATTGCCACACACTGGTATACATGGAAGGACTGATCATACTGTAGTATATAACAATGTTTACTTTTGTTTGATAAAAGATCAAAAAAAAATTAGTGATCAATACACTTTTTTTAAGGCTAGAAATCTAACCGCTAAACCAAAATTCTGTCTTGTTTTCTCTTTGTTAAACGTATATTCAAAGCAGATCTTTTTGACAGGCAACACTGATTAATGTTTATGAATCACCAAGATTATGTAACAAGAGGAAAGAAAAAATAAAAGCAAATGAATGAACAAATGACAACTTACGTAGAACCCAAAGACAAGACATATAGAGACAGTTTGAGAGTACCTGCATTGTCCATCAAAGAGAACAGGGGATTCTTGTTCATTTTCCCTCCATTCCTTGGTGCCTTCCTTATAGGGTTTCCTGTAAACATTGTTTACAGCACTCTACTACCTTTTCTAGATCTGTCTTTCCTATTTTCATCTTATTATTCCTCTGCGGTCTTAACTTGTGCCTTTTGGGTCTCTGTCTCCTTTTACTTACACCTAGCACTTCTTGCGACCTGCCAACAGAGTTATTTGTGGGCCCACCTCTCCTAACAGATTGTAAATTCCTTGGTGTCACAGAGTCATTTTGGTATCTTCTATAATACATAGCACAGTGTCTTGTACATTGAAGATGCTATTTAAAATAATTGCAGGGCTTCCCTGGTGGCACAGTGGTTAAGAATCTGCCTGCCAAGGCAGGGGACACGGGTTCAAGCCCTGGTCCGGAAAGATCCCATGTGCCGCGGAGCAACTAAGCCCGTGTGCCACAACTACTGAACCTGCACTCTAGAGAGCCCATGAACCACAACTACTGAGCCCGCATGCCGCAACTACTGAAGCCCGCATGCCTGGAGCCCGTGCTCCACAAGAGAAGCCGCCGCAATGAGAAGCCCGCGCCCCCCAATGACGAGTAGCCCCTGCTCGCCGAAACTACAGAAAGCCCACATGCAGCAACAAAGACCCCAACACAGCCAAAAATAAAAACAAATAAATAAATTTATTTATAAAAAAATAATTGCAGGGGGCTTCCCTGGTGGCGCAGTGGTTGAGAATCTGCCTGCCAATGCAGGGGACACGGGTTCGAGCCCTGGTCTGGGAAGATCCCACATGCCACGGAGCAACTGGGCCCGTGAGCCACAATTACTGAGCCTGCGCGTCTGGAGCCTGTGCTCCGCAAC
Source organism: Balaenoptera physalus (assembly GCF_965194825.1). Lineage (NCBI taxonomy): Eukaryota > Metazoa > Chordata > Mammalia > Artiodactyla > Balaenopteridae > Balaenoptera > Balaenoptera physalus. The sequence goes on from NC_138886.1 coordinate 47,690,192, forward strand.
AAGAGAGGCCGCGATGGTGAGAGGCCCGCGCACCGCGATGAAGAGAGGTCCCCACTTGCCGCAACTAGAGAAAGCCCTCGCACAGAAACGAAGACCCAACACAACCAAAAATAAATAAATAAATAAAATTAAAAAAAAAAAAAAGGCTTATTTCACATAAATGTGAGCCCAGATCAGGGCTCGAACCCGTGTCCCCTGCATTGGCAGGCAGATTCTCAACCACTGCGCCACCAGGGAAGCCCCTGAAATAAGCCTTTTTAAAAACACTATTTTATTCATCTGAACCAAGGGACTAGAGATGAGATAGAGGAGAATTTATTTATTTAATGCAATGACATATGAAGAGATAAGGATTGCACCAGGGCAGTCAGTGGAGATAAAAATTAAGAGGCAATACGTTTTAAAATTGTCAAGTAAGAAGTGCAATACCTGGGGACTTCCCTGGTGGCGCAGTGGTTAAGAATCCGCCTGCCAATGCAGGAGACGTGGGTCCGATCCCTGGTCCAGGAAGATCCCACGTGTTGCGGAGCAACTAAGCCCGTGCTCCACAACTACTGAGCCTGTGCTCTAGAGCCCACAGGCCACAACTACTGAGCACGCAGGCCACAACTACTGAAGCCCACGCGCCTAGGGCCCACGCTCTGCAACAAGAAAAGTCACTGCAATGAGAAGCCCGCGCACGGCAACTAAGAGTAGCCCCCGCTCGCCGCAACTAGATAAAGCCCATGCGCAGCAATGAAGACCCAATGCAGCCAAAAATAAATAAATAAATTAAAAAAGAAGTGAATACCTGGATGTGAGGACCAGGGGGAGTGACTTTGTTTAATGAAAAGCAAACATTGTTTTAGGCATAAAGCACCCACAAGTCATGAAACTAGCCAGACATCCCTAGAGCAATGTGGTTCCAAGGCATGGTACACCAGTTCTTCTCCTCTTCACTTGAAATACGTTTCGGATGAAATCTACTTTCAATCAACATTCTTCTTTTGGCATTTAAGGTCTTCTCTCCATTCAGGGCAGCTCCATTTTGGTCTGTAGCATTCAGTGGACTCCTGGGTAACCTTTTGTTTTGTTTTGTTTTGTTTTGTTTTTTAACCTTTTGTTTTATTCAAAAATTCTATAGCTGCAAAGTTTGAAAACCACTGAACCAAATACGTATGACATTTCAGTGGCTTGACCCTGTGGGTATCCATCTATTTTGTATGCAACAGGGTTCCTCAACCACGAAACTACTGCCAGGTCAGGCGGCTATAGATTCGTTGTGAAGGCTGTCCTGGGCACTGTGGGATGTTTAGCCTACACCTGGCCTCTACCTCCTAGATGCCAGTAGGATCCCTCCCAAATTCTCTAGTCATGACAATCAAAAAGTCTCCAGACACTGCCAAATATCCCCTAGGAGGCAAAATCCTCCCCTCCCAGACTCTAATCTGTTTGTGGCCTGTTGCTATTTTATACTAGCTTCTCCTTTCTCTTCTAATGGTAATGTTAAACATGAGCTAACACTATATTATTGGTGATTTCTTTTTAATGGGTAGGAAGAGAAAACAAACAGGCTAGAGACTCTAACACATATGCGGGTATTTGCCTACCACATTTCAAAATTGACAGGAGAAAAAAGGTTGCTTGGTTACCTGAAACACAAGGCATAAGAAGTTTCTATGCCTTAGGCATTTCAGGACCTAAAAGTAAAATCTATTTGTCTAGATACATGCATTTCAAAAAAAAAAAAAAAAGCAGGACTATATATACTACTCAGCAGGAGGAAACTTCCATAAACAACATAGGTGACTTATAAAAATTAATATAGTATTAGGCTCAGGTGAAGAGGGAAAAAGGACTTTTTGAATGAATAATAAAACACAGAAATCACTGTGGGAAAGTGGAAAAACACTTTGAAATAAGACAATTTGCATCTGAATCTTAACTCCATCTGCTTTACTTTCTTATCTTGATAAGATATTTAATCCCTCTGAGCCCAGAATAAAAAAAAAAAAGAAAGAAAGAAAAGAGCCCATTTCATTTCCTTACATTGCTTGAGGAAGGGGACAGTCTTTTAACCATCTGTATTTGTACTACCCAGAAAATAATATAAATGTCTATAAATGAGTTTTAAGTGAAAAATATCAAGATTCCTTTCTTCTTTAAGAGTTATACAAATCCCTTTATACTTTTAAGATTCCTTGCTTTTCCAATAATTTTCAGCTCCATACCTAAAATTATTTACAGTGTTCATGAGTGGCTTGTGACTGACCAGGAATGGTAACGAATGGTTTTAATTTATCTTTGGGTTTTTTTTCTTTTCCCCCAAAAGTCAAAAACAAGGCACTTGACAGAAACTAACACACCATTGTAAAGCAATTATACTCCAATAAAGATGTTAAAAAAAAAACCAAAAAATGAAAAACAAGGCACTTGAAAAATGAGGGGTTTTTTTGTTTTTTGTTTTGGCCTCGCTGCGTGACTTGCAGGGATCTTAGCTCCCCAACCAGGGACCGAACCCCACACTCCACAGTGAAAGCGCTGAAAGCGCGGAGTCCCAACCACTGGACCACCAGGTAATTCCCCTTGAAAAATGAGGTTTTATACAAAAAGATTTAGACTCGTCCTGAACCACAATTCTTACATCTAGCAGTAATCTTAATAATGATTATACTATTCAGGGGTCAAGGGAGATGTCTGTCATAGCACCACAACAGCCCTCCACCAGGGAGTAGCGATTTCTCGCCTCCAAATAAAAAAACATGAGCCAAAATGATGGGGAAATCCTGGTACAACTACACTGACCTCTGATTAAGTGACAGAGTGTAAAACAAGGATGGTAGCTCATCTTAGCGCTTTTACAGAGATGAGAAGCTGTAAAAAACTAAGCATTATCTTTATGAGCCTTTCACTTTGTTTCTATAAAGACCTAAAGCTTTGCATACTCAATGACATTTAAAATTATCTTATATCAAAGGGTAGTAGCATATCAGTATCGCATTGTTCACACATCACTAATACGTGACATGCATTTTATCCCCTTCCCCTCACAGCCATCATCCCATCCCTCTCTAGCAAAAACACAGTTTTCAACTCTTCCCTCTTTCAGCTCTAGTTAGGACATCTGTTCTTTTCTTAAAAGTCTCTGGGAATGGTCCAGGGTTGTTTTCAGTAATTGGGAGAAATTGTCATAAAGAACATGCTTATAAAAATTCTGTAGCACGTCACCTTACTGAAGGAAAAAGAGAAACATGAAAATATTGTCTGCCACTTACAAACACCGTACAATTTTTGCTTCCCATGGTTGAAACAAAGAAGTCTGAAGAGTTTAGATGTCAAACTCTGTTTCTTGGATCTAAATGTTTGGTATCAGATCCCATGGACAATGGAAATTTGCTAGACGTGCGCGGTTTTTGGTGATTCACATGCCAAACAAATGGGAGAAAAGGCATTAATTTTCCCAATATTCAGAATATTACCTCATTCCAAAAGAAATGTCACTTATAAACAGTACCTCCTCCTCCATTTTATGTTCTGCTGAACTTTTCTTTATGTACATCATTTGGTTACATAATTTGTGGCATGAGACAGTTAGACAAGTGAAACAATGCTCAGCATTTTAACCAAAAGTAATATTCAGGGTGCTGGAAAATGAATCTTTACACAAAAGACACATCTAGTGTCAAAGTAAACTTCTTATACAAATCCTAACAAAGGACAAATTTAATTTATAAGTGATTAGCTTGAACAAAACATTTAAAATTTCAAAACAAGTTATGCTACTTTAAGCACTGTTCATCAATGGATTTAAAAACCTTATAGTGTTGGTCAAGTTTTGATATGCAGAGACAGCAAAGTGTACATAGGTGATTTATGCTTTCTATAACACTCAATCTTGGTTTGGAGTTTGAAAGCTAGGCTTTCTAAAATGCCTAATGTAATCTAAAATTCTAACGTAACCTGAAATTCATGATATTCTAGGCCAGGCAAGTTGACCTCCTAAATAACGTGTTCAGACTTGTTTTAACTAGTAGTTTCTTAGTCTCTCATAAGCTATCATTTTTGTATTAGCTTGGGCTTCTTTATTACTAGAGATCTTCCTTTAGGCTTTAACGTCTTGTTACCTGTACTTTGGTATTTGTACAATATATTTCCTTCATTTTGCATTCAGTGGGAGCTATTCTATGGCTAACCTCATCTGCTTCAGGGTGATACAGAAGAGCAGCTCCTGAGGTCCTCTTCTAGCTCTCATTTCGAAGGCCTCTGAGTCACATACTACCGGCTATTGGCAACATCACCATGAGCTTCCCTGACTCCAAGGACTTCAATGACTCCAAGACAGGACAGAGTTGCTGACCTTTGGGTCCATGTGTCCACATTCAACCATTCTTAGGTTGTTGTGTTATAAGTTTTCTGGAACTAAACATAAGATTTGTTAACTGTTTCCTTTTCCTTTTGTTTTTAACGGAGTCTTTCTATCTGAATAAAATATCTGTTCTTCTAGGATTTATAGTATACAAATTCTTCTGGAGCCATAAAAATATTAAGGCCATAAGTAATACACAAAAAGAATAAAAATTCAAGAGCTGTCTAAAATAAGTTCAGAAATTCTATAGCATGGGGCTTCCCTGGCGGTCCAGTGGTTAAGACTTTGCCTTCCAATGCGGGGGGTGTGGGTTTGATCCCTGGTTGGGGAGCTAAGATCCCACATGCTTTGGGGCCAAAAAACCGAAACATAAAGCAGAAGCAATACTGTAACAAATTCAACAAAAACTTTAAAAAAAAAAAAGAAATTCTATAGCAAATCACAGCATCTGGAAAATATATAATAATTGATATGATCTTTTATGTACTGGCACATTCAATGAAGATAAACATAAAGGATGCAGCACAAATTAAAGATAAGAGATTAAAATGCAGATAATGGATAAGGCACAAATGTTTTTAAATTATTTCCTTTGTTATATCATGAATCTATTAAAACTCTACAGCTACGTAAATACTTACTACATATAAAAATTCTTTTAGGAACTAGCACTACCAAGAGAAAAATGGAGATTGGTGATGAAATCTCAGAATACCTTTATAAAAAGAAAGACCTGTTGAAAATATTCAAAAAACTACAAATCTTGTATTAGGCCTATTAACTAAAACTACACAGTTTATAGTGAATCAGCATCTAATTTCTATGGTAGGGAACAGAGTTACTCCATTCATGGAAATCTAGCATTGAACAGTACAAACAGTTGCCAAATTTCCCTACTGCTAATTTGGGCCAATGAGCATAAAACTTTTAAATTTTCTTTAAAAGTGTTTTCTTTGGGGAGGAAATGCTAGAGAATACAAAGGAAAGACTGGAAGATAGGAGACAGAAACTTGTATAGCTATTTAAAAGGGGATCAGCTATACCTATAATAAATACTAAAAATTTGCTCTGAAAGAGCAATACAGAAATAAAAATTCTAAAAAGCTGAAGTTAGTCTATCTTTACTTGAGGTTTTTAACCTTTCAGTATTAAAAAGAAGCATCTTAAGCAAACTAAAATGCCCAAACATTCAAAGCTGTTAAAATTCTCAAATAAACAAATTACCCCATAGCTTGAGTTAAAGATCCACAAAAAAGCTGACATAATTTTTCAATAGAAATAAACAGCAAAGGTTATATCATATTTATTATTTAGACTGACTTCCAAACTTTAATTAAAATTTCCTCCCAAAGAGGAAGAGGGAATACATTTAAGGAAGTTGCTACTACAGAATAGCTAAAAGTAAAATAAAGCAACAATGAACAAATGTATTCTAAATAGCTATTACATGGACTACCAAATTAAAACTCATAATTGTAAAAGTAATACTGTACATAATAATGCTAATTTTTATATGTAAAATAATCAGTTTTCTCTTTTAGGCAGCAATTACCCTCCAATATGGCCCTTAGTCAGCTGAGCCAAAGGATGTAAGGGAGCAGCACCAGGGTGTACATAAAGCTGATAAAACAGAATGCCAAAATTACAGAGGAAGGGTAAAGGACAGAGAGATGAGAAACAAAGTCCAGTGTCTTTTCATGTAGACCCAAAACTTCAAAGGAATGAAATTATAAATTATCTATCTAGTGATTTATTTATGATACTCAATCTAAGCCATTTCAGTAATCTTCATGGGTGAAATTAAAAGGTCAGACCCTTTTTAAGACCCCCTTTGGTAAAAAATATTATTTAATTTAGTCAATTAAATAGTAAATATTATTATCTCATCAGTGGGAGATAGAATTTTGCAAAACAAACTTTCCCTTCTCTGCCTTAAGCCTAGTCTCATTTTATGAACAAGATGCTATAAAAATGGTGCATTATTTATTTAGGGGAGAATGGGGAGGGGAATGGTGAATCCACCCTTTCAATCTATTTGCCTTCACAAGCTAGGATTCAGCATGTAAGATGAAATTCTATTCTACAGGGAAGAATGGAAATTTTTTCTCTATTCACCTTAATATTTATCTGGACACGATTTTGAAAATCGGGGAATGAAGTCATATACTATGATACTGATATTACTGGTGAGGTAATTAAGAAACTTACTTACCATTTTTTAGGCTTTGATAAGGGTTTGTACTTGCTGTATTTTACACGCCACTCAAGAACTTCTTTACAATGCTGACATACTCCATCATGAAGTTTTGCATTAATTTTCTTAAAAAGAAACAGAAAAACAAATTGAGAATTTCACTTGTGAGCCAGTATTACAAACCCCAAAAGGTACATGAGAAATTTAAGGGCTTTTATATTTTAATTTTATTTATGTATTTTTATAAATATATTTATTTATTTTTGGCCGCTTTGGATCTTCGTTGCTGCACGGGCTTTCTCCAGTTGCAGTGAGTGGGGGTTACTCCTTGTTGTGGTGTGCAGGCTTCTCATTGCAATGGCTACTCTTGTTGCAGAGCATGGGCTCTAGGTGTGTGGGCTTCAGTAGTTGTGGCATGCAGGCTCAGTAGTTGCGGCTCGCGGGCTCTAGAACACAGCCTCAGTAGCTGTGGAGCACGGGCTTAGTTGCTTCATGGCATGTGGGATCTTCCCGGACCAAGGCTCAAACCCATGTCCCCTGCATTAGCAGGTGGATTCTTAACTACTGCGCCACTAGGGAAGGCATAAGTTTTTTTTTAAATAGCAACCTAACTTCAACCTGGGTAACATTTGATGGTATACTATGCATATTTATGTACATTATCAATTTGGCTCTTTACAAAGGCAAAGATCCTTAACTGGCTGTAGCTCAGAATCATCTAGGGAGCTTTTTAATTTCCTGGAAGAAGTATTTTAAGCACATCCCCATTGATTCTGATGCATATTTATTTTACAACTCAAACTGTATAGTTAAGATAGATGCATTTTACTGTACATACGTTATATCTCAAAAAAAGGTAGTAATAAAAAAGAAAATCTAATTCATATTTTAAGACTACTGTTTTGACAATTCAAATCTTACCACTGAGAAATGAGAAATTAAACGGAGAAATTAGACAGTCCTGAATTGTCAGTCTGCAGGGGACAGCAGAGACTAAGAAACTTGAGAAAGGAGAGCCAGGGAGAAGCAGCTGGAAGCAAGAAGGTATTTAATTATTCAATTTAAACCTTTTGTATTCTCATGTAAAGATGTCTTCGAAAAGTTACCTTGCTAACCTGGTTTCTTCAAAACAAAAAATAAATATGTGCATGTGACTGTGGTAGAAAAGGGGCTTTATGAAGAAAATAAACATTTTTATTATAATATTCGTCTCAAAATGTGTTGGGAAATGAGGAAGGGAAATTTTTAAATGTGTCATGTTTTCACTATATATTTCCACTATATATTTTCACTAAATACTATATATTTTCACTAAATACTCTGGGAATTCTCTAACTTACTTTGGTTGTGGAAGCCTGGTCTTTGCCTATTGTTGGAATAATGAAGAAAGGACATTTTAAGTTCGCTTCCTTTGTTTCCTTTTTTAATTTCTCAAAAGGAGAAAAAAAAAGCATCCCAAAAGATGCAGATTCTTTGGAGGGTTATTTGATACTGAGTTAAAAGCACAATATTTAGAAATCATCTGAAAGAAAACAAAACTTCTGAACAGCACTTGATATTCTTTAAGGTTCTAAACAAGAAGGTAAAATAATGACAAAATGTTTATTCCAAGAGAAATTTCAAGGATATTTTCAAAAACCATAAATTAAGTTGTGAATACATTATGTGTGAATTTAACCCTGTGGTGAAAAACATATTCTATTCCTTATGAATTGTGTGTGGGGATTCTTTTCTTCCTGACCTAGAAGGAGAGTCCCTGGGAAGAGAAATTCTGCATGCCACTATATTCCCTCTTTTCTGTGGTCCACTGACTGTTGCCAGAAAGAAGGAAATCTGTGCCTAACACCAAACTCCTCTTCTTATCAACCTTGGCACTTAGTTATCGCATACAGGGCTTGCTAAGAAATATCCAGAACTAAGGTCCACATTTCATCTTTGGTTCTCACTGCCCTCTGTTGCCTAGAATATCTTACCGAAAGCATTGCTTATATTTTCCTAACTGTAACAATAATAGAAACAAACTAATGACTTGATCTATGATTATAATATGAATGTGATATAAACTTTCTAATTAGAATGTTCTTAGAATGCACACCATTTCGTTACCTGCAATTTTATTATATACAACACACTCTACTTGTTAACTAGGAAGGATTATTTGGTTTCTTGCTTGTTTCTGTTCCAATTTCTGACCATTTCATCTTGATTTACAAAGCTGTGCATAGTTTGGAAACTGGTTTCTTTAGGGTGGATAGAGAGTAGAACAAAACAGGTCTTTGTGGGAACTTGTCCTGTATGCGATGTGTGAAGCAGTATAAATGGAGACATTGTACAGCACCCACATGACCAGCAGGCACTACTACAAAATTAAACTTGATTTTCATGTGTTAAGAAATGAATGAGAAAAGAATGAATGAGAATGAACAGTACTTTCACTTAAAAATAATTGCAGAAAGAAAACTGTGTACCTTGCTTTACCGTTTTTTGGCAAACTAGAAAAAGTGAATTCCAGACACGTGAGCAAAGGAAGCCAAATCCTACTTCTAGGAATCACTCCGCCTGGAGCAAAGGAGACGGCAATCTTACCTTACACCTATGTTTACAACTAACCCTGTCTTGGCAGTTAATTTTAGCATGTCCCTCATGGTAGAAGATAATAGGTTATTTAAGGTTAAGATTTAAGCATGTTCAAACATAAAATCAAAACATAGTTTTCTAAGTACAAAAGCCTTTAAAGATCATTTAGTTTAACAAGCTACTATCCAGATCTCTAAAGGAAAAAAATCATCAGTGGAAGATTCCACTGGACTTAAGAATCTTAGCTAAAAAAAGAAAACCTTCTTTATCAATGAATACTTCTTTTAAAAATTAGAATAGACTTAAGATGTATCAGAAGACACTCCTACTTCACATACACATAGTCTTAAAAACTGTCTAAGCCATTATTAATTCATACAACACATTTTATAGTAAGTGCTGTTATCCCTGTTAAACGTTGTTATCCCACAATGCATCAGTGATAAAATAATACAGCAATCCCCAAAAGCAAACTGGATGAGGACTACAACTCCAAGAAGGTAGCAAGAGCGAATTGTAAATATAACATCTGTATCAATATGCTGATGCTGAAAAATATTTTATAAAATATAAAGTATCATTTAACAGAAGGAAGGCACTACTGTGTTGCAGGGGAAGAATCTGAATAACATACAAGAGCAACTAATATAATCTTTCATTAGGATTTTCTGTACATCATAATTCTTCCAGAAATGCTAAAGGTAAAACAGTGGCATATTTTACTTCCCTTCATTAACTGAAAAAAAAAAAGAAATAAAAAAATCAAATTCTCAAGAAAAATGCCAACTCTAACTGCAGCTGAATTTCCATGGAATGGAGTGGAATGGAATGGCCTTGTTCTCTCCCCTGCCTTACACCAAAATAAGGTATTTGCTGCCAATATAGCTACAACAGTGTTATTCCAGAAAATAGGAATTTTGTATTTTAACTATATTTAAAAGTATATATTTTAAAATTTTCTAGTAACACTCCTTTATTCTAAATTTGGTTAGAGGATAAAGGATCTCTGAATTTAGTAGTAAGATATTATATGACTAATAATAATAATGTGAAAATCTGTATTTTAGGTTGTGACTTTCAAATCATAAACTGTATTATTTTAAATCCTTTTAATATGGCTAGGACATTGTTGGGCATAAAGTATCTTATAAAATAAATACAACCAAAAATAGATGAGGGAGCCAGATTGAGGGAAAAATGAGAGTTGGTAGGGAAAATTACAACGCAGTCAGGAGTACAGCTGGGAAGTGCACTTGCTAGAGATCGGCCACAAGTGAGATGTGAGTTTTCTAGCAGTCAAAAAAACATGAGCTCTGCTCACCTACCTGATTCAATGTCTGTAACATGCCAAAAATCCAGTTTCTCAGAAGCAGCACAACTATTCTTGTCATTGAAACCCAAAGTTTCATTTTCCCAAAAAGGACACCATATAATACAGTAAACAATGTTCTCAAAAACAGCCTTACAATTCAAAGTATTTCACAGAGCTGTTTTCTACCTTAGTTCTCAGAGTAGGCTGGCGTTATAGCATGCCAAACACAGTGTAGTAAAAAAGTTATTTTCAGGCGTGCAAAGTAGATACAGAGGGCTGATATTCATAAGATCTATAGAAATGCACTGCAAATCATAAGGCCATCTTCAATAAATACTTTCTCCCAAATGAGTTCTAAAAACATTCACCTCTATTATGAAAAATTCAAACATGCAGAAAAAAGTTAAAACAATAATATTAATGCATAGCCGTATACACTATCTAGAGACAACTGTTAACGTTTTATGTGCATGTACACTTAAAATAAGTTGCAAACATCGAGACACTGCACCTGTCAATCATACATATCCTGGAAATAGACTTTCTCCTACTTAACCACAATACCATTACCACACCTCAGAAAAATGAAAAATAATTCTCTAATATCATTGAATGTAGCCCGTCTCCACTGAAATGTCCTCAACTGCTCCCTTGCCCCCCCAAATCAGTATTCAAGTTCAGTTTGTTATCTCTCTTTTGATCTAGAAGGGTTTCCCTCTTTTACACTGATTTTTTTTTCAATTATTTTTAAAAAAATTTTTATTGGAGTATTGTTGATTTACAATGTTGTGTTAATTTCAGGTATACAGCACAGTGAATCAGTTATACATATACACTGATGTTTTTGAAAATACCAGGCAAGTTGTCTTTGAGAATATTCCACATTCTGTATTTGTAAGATTGGTTTCTCTTGGTGTAATTTAACTCATTGCTTTATGTCCTATAGTTCTGCAAGGTGGAAGTTAGGTTTAAAGGCTTGATTAGATTCAGGTTTAAGATTTTTTTGACAAAAACAGTTCATTTGTGCTACTGCTATGTACTCCACATTACTCCAAGTCAGGAGGCACAAGATGTCCAGTTCTCACCTAGTCAGTGATGAGAAATTTGACTGATCACTTGGTTAAGGTAGTGACTGCCCAGATCTCTTCAAATTACAAAGATTAGCAACAACGCATAGGGGTCATGTCAATATGCTGTTCCACAATAACATTTCGCTTCATGGTTTTAGCATCCATTCAAGGTTCTTTGCCTGAATCAATCATTTTAAATGCTAACTCTATCATTCTTTCTACATTAATTAAATTTTTTTTAAAAAGGTTGCCAGCTTAAGTCAGTTTTGAGGTATAATACATATAGAGTAAAATTCACCCAATTTAGGTGTATAGTTCTGTGAATCTGACAATCAACATATAGAACATTTCCATCCTTCTAAAAAGTTCCCTCATGCCCCTTTGTTGTCAACCCCCAGGCAACACTAATTTTCAATCTGCTCCTACAGTGTTGCCTTTTCCAGAATGTCACATAAATGAAATGATCAAGTATATAACTATTTGAGGAGCTCATTCCTTTTTATTGGTGAATGGTATTCCATTGCATAGATGTGCTATAATGTTTATTCATTCACCATTTGAAGGACATTCTGAGCTGCTTCTAGTTTGGGGTGCTAATAAATATTTACATACAAATTTCTGTGTGGAAACGTTTTTATTTCTCTTGATTTACTATCTAAGAATGGTATTGTTGGGTTGTATGATAATTTTATGCTTAACTTTGTAAGAAACTAACAATTTTTCAAAGTGGCTATACCATTTTGCATTTCCACTAGCCATGTATGAAGATCCAGTTTTTCCACATCCTTTCCAGTGCTTGAAATTGCAAATATTTTTTTATTTTAGCCATTTGAATAGGTGGATAGAGTTATCTATTTATGCTTTTAATTTGCATCTCCTTAATAACTGATAATGTTGAATGCCTTTTCATGCACTTACACGTTATCGTGTATTTTCTTTAGTGAAGTGTCTGTTCAAATCTTTTGCCGTTTTTTTTTTCTTTTAATTGGATTGTTTGTTTTCTCATTATTGAGATGTGACGTTCTGTATATATTCTAGATACCTGGCCTTTACTGATACATACTTTGCAAATATATTCTCCCAATCTGTGCTTTTATTTTCATTATCTTAACAGCGTTTTTCTAAGATAAAATCTTTTAAATTTCAAAGAATAATGTTTCGATTTTTTCTTTTATGGACCATGCTTTTAGTGTCAAATCTAAGAAGTCTTTGAAGAATCATGATTTTTACCTACGTTTTCTTCTGGAAGTTCAGTAATTTTAGGCCTTACATTTAGTCTATGATCTATTTTGAGTTAATTTTTGTACATGGTGCAAAATACTGGTAGGAGGTTCTTTTTAAATTATCTATGGGTGGGACTTCCTGGTGGTGCAGTGGTTAAGAATACGCCTGCCAATGCAGGGACCACAGGCTCGATCCCTGGTCCAGGAAAATCCCACATGCCGCAGAGCAACTAAGCCCGTGTGCCACAACTACTAAGCCTGTGCTCTAGAGCCCGCGAGGCACAACTGCTGAAGCCCACGCACCTAGAGCCTGTGCTCCGCAACAAGAGAAGCCACCGCAATGAGAAGCCCGCGCATCACGAAGAAGAGTAGCCCCCGCTCACCGCAACTAGAGAAAGCCCGAACGCAGCAACGAAGACCCAACACAGCCAAAAATAAGTAAATAAATAAATAAATTTATAAATTATCTATGGGCATCCAAGTTCTAGCATCACTGAATTGTTTGTATCTCTGTCAAAAGTTAAGTATGGGGCTTCCCTGGTGGCGCAGTGGTTGAGAATCTGCCTGCCAATGCAGGGGACACGGGTTCGAGCCCTGGTCTGGGAAGATCCCACATGCCACGGAGCAACTGGGCCCGTGAGCCACAATTACTGAGCCTGCGCGTCTGGAGTCTGTGCTCCGCAACGAGAGGCCGCGATGGTGAGAGGCCCGCGCACCGCGATGAAGAGTGGTCCCCACTTGCCGCAACTAGAGAAAGCCCTCGCACAGAAACGAAGACTCAACACAGTCATAAATAAATAAATAAATAAATAAATAAAAGAACGTGAATTTCAAAAAAAAAAAAGTTAAGTATGTGTGAGTCTGTTTTGGACTCAATATTCTATCACAGTAATCTGTGTCTACTCTTTCTTCAGTACCACCCTGTCTCGATTACTGGAGCTTTAAGGTCTTGAAATCAGTACTGTGTCTCCTCCAAATTTGTTCTTTTTCAAAATTATTTTGGCTATTCTAGTTCCTCTGCTTTTCTGTATATATTTTAGGATCAATTTCTTAATTGTAACAAAAAAAGCCTGCTATGGACCTACTAGAGAATGGACTTGAGGATACGGGGAGGGGGAAGGGTAAGCTGGGACAAAGTGAGAGAGTGGCATGGACGTATATACACTACCAAACGTAAAATAGATAGCTAGTGGGAAGCAGCCGCATAGCACAGGGAGATCAGCTCGGTGCTTTGTGACCACCTAGAGGGGTGGGATAGGGAGGGTAGGAGGGAGGGAGATGCAAGAGGGAAGAGATATGGGGACATATGTATTTGTATAACTGATTCACTTTGTTATAAAGCAGAAACTGACACACCATTGTAAAGCAATTATACTCTAATAAAGATGTTAAAAAAATTTTTTTAAAAGCCTGCTATGATTGCAGTTAGGATTATATTGAAACTATAAATAAATTTGAGGGAGAACTGACATCTTAACAATACTGACTATTCCAATCCATCACCATTGCATTCCTGGGATAAACCTCATTTGTCTGAGGTATATTATCCTTCTTATTGGTGAATACAATATGCTAATATTTCATTGAAGATTTTTGTGTTTATGTTCAATGAGGGATATTGGTCCATAGTTGTTTGTTCATTTGTTTTAATAACGTCTCTGGTTTTGGTGTTTAGTTCAGCTGCTAGAGGATTCATATACAAGGGTTAAAAGGACTTAAAATAGAAGTAAAGATTTTATATATCTTAGAAGAACACAAGAACATTAAAAGTCTTGTAGAATAAGCTCAAGTCCTTATTTTTAAATGTTTAAAAGTACATTTATATGTTTAAAAGTGTTTTTTTGGTTACAAACCGAGAAAAAGTTTATCCTAACTAGATGGAGTTCAATTCCTTACAGCTAGCCTTTGGATTATCATATTATATAACACTTTAGGAAATCAAATTTATCACTCAATAAATATGTATGGGGCAGGGGAAAAAACAGAGTTCAAGCTTCACATAGAAATCTCTTTTGTATTCTGTCCAGTAGTCTGTAAATTTTGTTCATCTCCTACCACCTAATTTGGTTTTGCAACTAGTTCTTTCCTTTTAATGCTTTTTTTTTCCACTGTGTATTAACAATGGTATACTATATTGTATAATTTTCTTATGACAAGAATTTATTACTTTTGTAAATGAAAAATAACTTTACTGATCAATTTTATAGATTTAAAACAATATGAGCATTTATATATAATATTCACATTATAGAAATTTTTATAAAAATACAGATAAAGAGAAAAAGACAAGTCTTATCACTCAGAGATTCTATACTTTCCAGCATTTCAAGCATATATATTTATAGAAATTTGCACTTTTTAATGTACGCGTTGTTTTATAACTTATCAATTTTTTTCATAAGAGTATATATACTTTTAAAACATGTTTTCATTGGCAGTATTATATTCTCTCAGAGTAATACTTTCATTTACTTAACCTATTCTCTGAGAGTTTGCCTGTTTCCAACTTCTGACTGAATACGTATATTTTTAAATGTACTATGTTATAAATATCAGAAAACTTCTAATGAACATGAAAATTCTCATTTACACATAACAAGTTCTGATCTCATTTCAACAAAAGAGTAAAAATAACAGGAATTTTATCAGAGGTAAAAATTCATAGTAAAGAATAACTGTCCCTTTCTTAAATCAAGTACATAATTATTTGGACATTAAAGCAAATGTTTCCTAATATTGTCTATAAAAATTTGCTTTGGGGCTTCTCTGGTGGCACGGTGGTTGAGAGTCTGCCTGCTAATGCAGGGGACGCGGGTTCGAGCCCTGGTCTGGGAAGATCCCACGTGCCGCGGAGCAACTGGGCCCGTGAGCCACAACTGCTGAGCCTGCGCGTCTGGAGCCTGTGCTCCGCAACGAGAGGCCGCGATAGTGGGAGGCCCGCGCACCGTGATGAAGAGTGGCCCCCGCTTGCCGCAACTGGAGAAAGCCCTCGCACAGAAACGAGGACCCAACACAGCCAAAAATAAATTAATTAATTAATTTAAAAAAAAAATGTGCTTTGTTTTTTTATCCTGGCAGTTAAAAAGTTAAAAAGAATAGAAGACACTGCCACTTTCCTTTTCAAAAAGGGAATTAAAAATCATTCTTGCTGGGAATTCCCTGGCGGTCCAGTGGTTAGGACTCGGCGCTTTCACTGCCAAGGGCCCAGGTTCAGTCCCTGGTCAGGGAACTAAGATCCCGCAAGCCTCTCAGGACAGCACAAAAAAAAAAAAAAAAAAAAAAAAAAAGCATTCTTGCTATAATCAACAATACCACAATTACTATAGATAGAACACCACTATTACATGATCCAGAATATTAATACTGAGTTCTAGTCTCTTAAAACTTTCAAACATACAAACTCTTTTTTAATGTAATAAGAAGTAATAGTCTAAATGTCTGTTACTCTCAGAAATACCTTATTTGGATAAGTTACTGAGTCTTACTATTTTTATGTATTTTATTATTTCACAAAATGAGCTAGTTATATAAATAGACCAGAAATACTTTTGAAGTGAGTTCTCGTATAAAATTGGTTTTATTGTCATTTAAGGATAAATAGAAGACCAAAGTTACTATACGGTTACTTCTTTTTAGGAAACTACATTTGTTTAATGTAGCTAATTAGAGATTAGCTCTCAACATTTATAAGCAAAATATTACCTTAGTGTTCTAAAATACTTGATATACATATATATATACATCAAATACATAAATATTTCAGTTACCAGGATTTGATTTTTCACTATATAAAATTCTAATTAAAAGATACCTAAGGCATAAAATGAGGTATATTTCTACTGTAAGTTAAAATAATTAATTTTCCTCCCTAAAGTCTAGTCCATCTTCCTCTCATTCACTCTGTATTCATCTTAAGTCCTTAAAACACCAATACCAAGCAGAGCAAAGTGAAAATATATACTAGAAATACTCAAAATTCTCCTCTTCTTCAACATATTTACAATACTAGCTTTTCTAGTCATGAAATAATATTAGATTCCCTCTCCCACTTTTTTTTTTTTTTACTGCTGAAATGTTTAACAAACGACATCTGCAAAAATAAACAATTGCATTTTCATCCAAAGACTGAATATAAAATGGGTTCTGACCATCCTAAACAGAGGACTATTCTCTCAAAAAGTGGGTAGAGCTATTGTCAGTTGCAATTATACAGAGAGGGTCTATGTACAAACTACCTACTGATTTATTTCAGCAGCCATGCAAACTACTCAGATTTTCACTGACAAGCTTAATGCAGACACTTAAAAGAAGCCACACCTGCCTACAGGCAGAAACATGCTGTTGCAATATCTTCTGGCAGTAGCAAAACCTATTAAGAAAGCAATTTTTTTTCCAAAGTATATTTCATTCATTTACTTTTAAGGAAAAATTAAAATAAATTGGTGCTGTAAATTTTAACAAGCAAATATTTCTGAAGGATTCTAACAACCAAATCACTGCACTGATAAACCAATCACATCTTTAAAAGGTGTGGTCAGTTGGAACAAAGAGCACTCTGGTATGAAGATTTTTAATTCTCTCCATCTTGTTCTAAAAGGCACAGTTCAGGAGGGCATGTTATGAATGTTAAAAAATATTTTTATAGAAGGACCTAAAATGTAACGCTAAGAACAAATTATAAGCAGAACATAGTATAATCTCCTGAGGACAAGAGAAATTTTGCCTTACAACAATTAAAACATTGGGAACTTAGTATTTTAAGATAATGTGCTTTCAATTATCTTTGAGCCATCTTCCTTATTAACTATGGGACATTTTTAGTAAATAAATAACCCAAGAATAACTTCTCTAAGAGGAAATAGCATTATTGTCAGAGCAATTTTACGGGAAGTAAGTTTTTTCTCCCTCAAAATTTTGCTGTAAATGGTCAAAATGTCAATGGTTTTATCTAGGGATAATCTGTGTCGTTCCTGAAAAAAGACCCGCCTTACAAAGTAGGATTGTACCCTAAACTCCATTTGCTCCTTCTCAAGATCCTTTGCTAATACTTCTTCCTCTGCTTACCCCTTAAAATTATCCATTCCTCAATATTTAGTCATCAACTCACTCACTCACCTGCCCACTCTCTCTCTGTCTCTGTCTCTCCTTCAACTTAGATGTCTACCAAGGAGGTGATACACTTTTCCTTAGAAAGAAAGTTGATTACTATAATTGAAACACCACTGGTTAGTGTGAGAAGAAATAATAACAATAATGGTAATAATAATAATGACATTTATATAGTATCATCTTAAAAATCAATATTCACAGTTAATCATATCATTTCCTCATGACTATCTTAGGGGATAAATAGTATTATTTCTATTTTACAGATGAAGGAACAAATCCAGACAGGTTTAACAATCTGCCTACAATCACACAACTACACAGTCATACAACCAGGGCTCAAGACTCATGCTGACTCCAAATTCCATATTTTGCCCCACCATTCTATACTGTCTCTCTTTTAGAAACTAAATCTCAGGGCTTCCCTGGTGGCGCAGTGGTTAAGAATCCGCCTGCCAATGCAGGGGACACGGGTTCGAGCACTGGTCCGGGAAGATCCCACATGCCGTGGAGCAACTAAGCCCGTGTGCCACAACTACTGAGCCTGTGCTCTAGAGCCCACGAGCCATAACTACTGAGCCCACGTGCCGCATCTACTGAAGCCCCCGCACTCTAGAGCCCGTGCTCCACAACAAGAGAAGCCACCATAATGAGAGGCCCGCGCACCACAACGAAGAGTAGCCCCTGCTCGCTGCAACTAGAGAAAGCCCGCGTGCAGCAACGAAGACCCAACACAGCCAAAAATAATAAATAAATAAAAATCAATAAATTTAAAAGAAAAAAGAAACAATCTCAGTCTGATTTCTAGTTTCCCCACTGAAAGCATCATTACTTGGGAAGATGCACTTTGATTTCCAATCGAGTAACTTAGAGAAATCTTTGAAACATACAGTGTTTGTTGAAATGTACAGTGTTGTCCAGAATAACCTCAGAACTGACAGGAAAACCTATGTTAGAGACATAAGTCAAGAGTCCAGAAGAGCTATTACTTAAGAAGCTTTTCCAAAGTTTAATATCAAAAGATATCACCCCTAAATGTAATTTATCCTAGATTCTCAGTCTGTATGTCTAAAGTCCCTTAATTCAGACATGGTTCACAGTGGTACTGCACTGTATAGAAACCATCTGTTTTCTACTCTGACTTTCTCATGGTCAGGAAAAATAGAATTTATGGAAATAGTTTATGGCCTTTATTCCTATTCCTGGAATTTAGGCCAAATCTAAACACTCTGAAAGCTGGGAAATTACTTCTTCTTCACTCTTCCTATGTTTTAACCCTGCCTTAGTTAAAAGGTCAAACGTCAGACCAAATCTCAATTAGCTATGGAATCTAAGATTAGGAACATGCTAGGAAATCTGGGTAATCTCCAGATCAGTGATTCTCAACCTTTGTTTCTCCCTCTACTGTTCACAGCCCCATGTTACTCTCATCATCAAATACAGAAAACAGTACAACTTAATTAACAGGAGAGTTAATGAGTATTTAGGGGAAGCACAGGGAAGAGAGGTCCTGATACATTCTTTTCCAACAGAGGATGTCTATCAAAACTGGAGGAGATAGAGCTAAATACATGTATTTCTAGCTTCTCAAGAAATCTTCTACTATACTTATCATTTAACTCCCTGCTTGGTTGTTTACAGTTCTCGCCAATGTTCTTTTGCTTATGCAAGTCCTTGAGTGATTTCGTATCTATGGGACGTGTCTGTACTTTGATCAGGTGTCTAGACAAAAGCATGCTTAGGGAAAGATTATTTATTTACATGGTTTATTATAAAACAGGTTTTTTGGCTTTCACTATAAAAATAATAGCAAACTAAATAATTTTTACATAAAAGACTGCTATCATAAATCTATAAACCACATGCCTAATCCTTTATAAAAATTCTCCCTGGTGCTATTCTTAGAACATTCCTGTGGCTAGGGGCAGGCATAATTATCTTCATTTTGCAGATGAGAAACCTGAGGCTCAGAGAATTAAGAGATTTGCCTGAGGTCACACAATTAATCAGGACAGCAGAGGCAGAACCCATAAAAAGATGCCTTTTAGTTTAGGGCATTCTATTAAAGTTACAAGTAGAAAGTGTTCCCCTACAGCTTTCAAGGTTTTCTAAATAGTAAAGGAAAAAAGAAAAAAAGAAAAGCACAAAATTTTGCAGAGTAAAATTTTGTCTATGTTTTTGTCCTATGTTTTGACTCAAATTCTAACACTGGTATATTGTTTTGCAAATAGGGCCAGACCTGCTGGCTTGTTCCTAAGGTAACCTTGCAGTATTATATGTTATTTGCTTAAAAGGCACAAAACAAAATTCAAAAGTTAGAAAAATTCATTTAAGAACGAAAATATTACCTTTGCTAAGCAATGTTCTAAAAGAGGAGGATTTACTTTTCTACCATGTTCTTCACAGATTTCCAACACACTGAGACCTAAAAAATAAAGTGTAAACTAAGTAGTGAGCTACATGGGCCAACTATGTACAATCCAATTGGAATGCAAAAAGCCCTACTCAAGCAGTAATTGTGTAGTGTCATGAGGCAACACATGTGTTTTTATAAGCACTCATTAAAAGTTAGTCACAATTTGAGATCTTGTCCAACCAGTATGGTATGCCCCAAGTTAGTGATCTTAAAAGAGGCAAACTACTGACCAACCATTGTTTAGCATGTATTAAACAAAAAAGAACAATGACATTCATTTCCTTCTAATAGCATATTTTAGGAATTTCTGGATTTAACTCTTCCAAGCATAATAATTGGCAATGCCCACAAACCAAATGATTTTATCTTTTAAAATAAATCAGCATTGTATGTCATTTACTTGGGTACAGGTATACAAGGACAACTGCCATACTGAAGCTAGTTAATTTCTTCAAAGAGAGTTGCCTTGTTCTGGTCACATTAATATATCATAAGAATAAACTGTATATGCTGACAATTGATTGAGGAGTCAAGTCACAAAAAATTAGGTTTGTGCCATGATTCGTTTAGTCTAGAGCGCAGTATTCACATGTGACTTAACCTAACTTCAGTTGAGAGCATTTTCTCATTCTTAAAAAAGAAAGATGTTTTTGATGACAAGAATATAAAAAAACTAAAAAAAAAAAAAAAGAATATAAAAAAACTAAGGGATAAAATTAAGGTGTGTTCTGAAATGAAGGATGCAAATCACCTATAACAAAACACTACTACAATTTATTTCCATAGTTTTTTAAAAATCTGAAGTTGTCCTATAGTTCTTATTTTATTCTCACATCAGCCCTGAGTGGAAGGAAGAAAGTAGTATTGTTATTTATTGTTATTCTAATTTGTAGAGAGTTGATATAACTTACCCATGGTTACAGAGAGTGACTCAGTAGCCATACAGGAAGGAATCTGAAGAGTCTACTCCTGCTTCGCCCTGACTCCAAGTTTAGGACTCCTTCCAACAGTCAAATTATAAAATGTATCACAGGTTAGAAGTAAGTACAGCATGTACCATGACCATCTCTCTGCTGTCTACAGGAACAATTCGAAAAAAGTACAAGCTACTGTGTACTCAGTACTATGCTAGGCATCGCAGGGATTCAGAAGATTTACAATACACAGTTCTCTCCTCACAGGGCTTCACATCTAGTTGAGACAAAAGGAATGGGCATGAAGGAAATCTGAATAGTAAGCAATAGTATTGTTAAGAGTTAAAATAGTGTTTAAAACAATAGATTAACTGTTAGCTTCTTCAAACTGGGCTTTTGGAAGGATTTGGATTGAGGGGTGGGGGAGTCACCGGAGATTCAAGGCTGACTGGTAGCCTTGCAGATTCAAAAACTCTACTGAGCCGGCGTGCTGCAACTACTGAAGCCCGCGCGCCTAGAGCCCGTGCTCCGAAACAATAGAAGCCAACGCGATGAGATGCCCGCGCACTGCAACGAAGATTAGCCCCTGCTCACTGCAACCAGAGAAAGCTTGCGTGCAGCAATGAAGACCCAACACAGCCAAAAATAAACAAATAAATAAATAAATAAATTTATATTAAATAATAATAATAATAATTGTAGGAAATGATTTTAAAAAAAGAAGAAGAAGAAGAAGACTTAGTAAAATTTGACTGATTTTTTCTTACTGGGTAGCAAAAGGAAGGCATTAATAAAGGTGTCTCTAGAGAATCCCTAAGATGAGAGTTAACTACCAAGATAAACCAGGTTTTTTATTTAAATATACTAGGGAACAGCCAACGAAATCATCATATGAGGGTCAAAGAACCATCCATGGTTCAATAAGGAGTTTAAATTAGAGCAACAGCATCACATGTGTAAAAGTAACCATAATATTCTTTCATATGGATGATAAATGACAACTTATCCCATATGACTATTCTAACTTTATTAAAAATTAGATCTAGCATGATGTCCTACAAGCATTCACATTTACAGGAAACATGATATCATATTACTATAATGTCTTGTGATAAAGGCTAATGATGGTATATAGAACATTCACAAATACAAGTATATACTATGATGTCAAGTATATTACTCAGTTTGATGACTTCAGGGACATGAGTAATTTCAAAACAAACAAGTCAGCCACCTGGTAAGACAGGGCTGAGCATTTAATTATATATAAATCTTTACAGAGCAACAAAGCATTTAAAATAATCCTTAGTTTAGCTTGGTGTTTCATATTCATGTTGTAAATGGCCTTCAAAACCAGGTGCAATTAATATAAAGCTACAACAGAATTCTAATGCTGATGGGCCATCACTGAAAATTATTATACATGTATAGTTCTATCACCTACAAGAAGAAATACTTCCTTGTTAATAACATATAACTCTGCCAAAGCAAAAACAAAGAAAAAAGAAAATGTGTCATATAACTCCGTTCCGTAAGGACAATTTGAATAATTACATTAACTTTAGAATATAAATCTATTCCAATTAGAAATGAACTTGATAAAATATCTAAGAAAATATGCACCATAAAGTTCTAAAAATGTAATTCAACCTCATAAGTAGATAAATTGGAAGACATTTAGGATTGAGGTTGAAATAATCAACTCCAAAGCTAAAGGAAAGTTCAAATTTACTCTTGATAGTTTTAGAAGTCAAAAATCCTACAGGGACCAAATCAATCACTTGGAAAATCAAATCACACCAATTTCTTTCATCCCAAAGAAGGGTTATATCAAGTCGTGTTGTACATTTAAGCAGTTAAGATGATCCATCAGGATGCTTGTCTACATCCACTAATACTATTGCTGTAAAGAAAGGCTGGTCATCCAGGCACCTATAACTCCCTCTCCTTTGACTCCAAAAGCCGTGACTTTAAGGTTATTTAAAAATACTTCATATTCATCAAGATAATGGTTATTAGAGGAGAGAGTGGTAGTGAATAGGAGAGGTCAGTGACATTCTCTTGATCTGAGCTGACTGGGTTCAGTTTGTGAAAATTCATTGAACTCTATTATGATTTTTGCACTTTCTATATGTTGTATGTTATACTTCAACAAAAGTTTAATAAATGAAAAGCTCCATATTTACCTTTTTTCACTTTTTAGAGTAGTTACTAGTCTGATTCCTGAATGAAGGATTCATATCATACTCATCTTTTGCAAATGCTTGCTACATAACAATATGACAGATGTTATGTCAATAAAGACAGATGAATTAACAAAGACCAACAATCAACTGTACAATGTCAATAAGAACTACTTGATTTCCATTCCTTCATTCCAGAGCACTGAACTGCTGCGACACATTACAGAGTACACCATGAGTAGTTAAAAAAAAATGCTTGAGCCCCTCCCATCAGAGGTAGACGGCATTTGTGTATGTACATGTAAGAGAAAGAGAAAGAAGCCAAGACATATATATTAATAACTAATAAGACATGCACTATATGTGTGGTGAGGGCAATAAATGCCACAGGGACGGAGTGAGACATTCCAGTGGGATTAACCAGGAAGGGCATTACTGAGGGTGTAGCATGTGAGCATGATGAACATCTTAGTAAGATGAAGGAATGGACTGGCATTTACAGAATACTTAACACTGCCAAGTACCATGTGAGCATTTTCATAAATCTTACTTAACTTTCACAATATAGCTAAACCCACTAAGATCTTGAGTAGTTAAGAAATTTATCCAAGATCACAGAGCCAGTACATACTAGGGAATTTGACCTAAATCTTTTGACTCCAAGATCAATGTCTTTCTACCACACCATGCTGCTACTGTCTTGAATAAGAGCTTGATAACTGTGGCCAAAAATCCAAATCTGAAGTCTGACAAAAATTGACAAAAAAAATTCTTCCTACCCAATGCATGCACTTCAAAATATTTTTATTCTTCAAAGTAATCAGATCAAAACCAAAACAAAACAGACCACATCTACGTATAGGAATGATGGCCTAAATTGACAGTATTGGAATTCTAATTCACAGCTTGAGATCAATCTATTCGACTATCCTTCTTGGTAAAAAGGTCTCAGTCAACCATAGTCTTCTAACCAAAAGCCGATTACCAAAATAATGTGAAAGTTATGAAAATTAAGATAATTTAACAGTTGACAGTCTTGCTGACAAACAGAAACACAGAATGTGAGAAAAGGCCAAGAATCAAGGGTAATTCTTACATTTTGGTTTGAGGAACTGGGTAAATAGTGGAGTTGTTTACAGAGTTGGGAAGCACAGGAGGAGGAAAAGGTTTGAAAGAGAAAAATTAAGAGTTCTTTCTTTGCCATGTTAAGCTTAAGAAACCTTTTTGATATTTAAGAATAGAGGTCAAGTAGGCAGTTAAATATACAACTTTGCAGCTTAGGAGAGAGGTTGGCCTGGAGTTCCAGATCTGGAAGGTATCAGCATAAAGATGGTATTTAAACTCATGGACTGAGCTGAATGAAAAAAATTATTTCAAGAAGAGTGCTGGAGGGCTTCCCTGGTGGCGCAGTGGTTGAGAATCTGCCTGCCAATGCAGGGGACATGGGTTCGAGCCCTGGTCTGGGAAGATCCCACATGCCGCGGAGCGACTAAGCCCGTGAGCCACAACTACTGAGCCTGCGCGTCTGGAGCCTATGCTCCCAACAAGAGAGGCCGCGACAGTGAGAGGCCCGCGCACCGCGATGAAGAGTGGCCCCCACTTGCCGCAACTAGAGAAAGCCCTCACACAGAAACGAAGACCCAACATAGCCAAAAATAAACAAATAAATTAATTAACTTAAAAAAAAAACAGTGCAGAGAAGCTGCTTTAAAAAAAAAAAAAAGAGTGCTGGAGAGGCAAATGCTGCTGATCAATTGAGTGAGATGAGTACTGAGCATTAACAAAGATTTGGCAACACAGAGATCGATGACCTTGACAAGGGTGGTTTTAGTGGAATGTTATGTACAAAAATTATTTAAATAGGGATAGAACAAAATGGGAGGTAAAGAAATGGAGATCCAGGAGCTTGTCTATAAAGAAGAAGGAAGAAATGGGGTGGGGCCAGAAAAGAACATGGGTTCTATCTAAGGAGGATTTTTTTTTTTAATTGAAATAACCCACTACAGATGGAAAGACTGATGATGCAACAGAACATGGACAATTGAGAAGTCTTAAGCCTTTAAGTCCTAAGGTAGGCAAGAAGAAATGAGCTCTAGGGTGCAAGGAAAGGGACCAGTCTTGGGCAGAGACAGGCAGTTCATCCATTGTAACAGGAAGGAGAGTGTAGGGGTACAGATGCAGGTAGTTAGGTAGATATGATGGTGGATAGAAAGCTGGATCTAAGCAAGGTTTGGATTCTGCCAGGCAAGTACCACAGAAGGAAAGAAGGATAAGGGATTTGAAGTACATGAAAAAGAGCAGTTGTACTGATAGAACATGGTCTCCAAGCTAGATGAGGGGAAAAAAGGACATGAATGAGGTGCAGTGAAAAGTGGAAAAGTTAATGCACATGAGCACCCAGTGGAGTTAAAAAAAAATTATTTGAGGAATAAAGAAACCAGGTAAGTAGACAGTGGGTTTTTTTGTTGTTCTTTTTGTTTGTTTGTTTTAAGTTTATAAGAGGAGCAGTTACCAGCAATGAGGTTTAACATTTGACCATGGGAGTAAATTTCTGAGGTGGGGGGTTCTAAAAGCTGTGAGATCATATGTTTGATTATCCATGTGGCTGTAGCAATCACTAAGTCTAATGACAGGAAAACTGTGGAAAAGCAGTGAGCCAGGTACTAACGAGGAGGTAAGGATGGATCTGGCGGGGATAATAGTCTGATGGCATGCATTTCAGAAGAGCTGGGGTTCTGAGCAAGGAAAAAATAGACTGAAGCAACAAATGGGAGAAAGGGTTCTAAATGAGGGGTTGAAGATGTGGGGTGAAAAAACGTCATTACTTAAAGACTATAGGGAAACAGAGTTCCCAGGAATAGTCAGTTAGGGCAAGAAAGTGAACGAAATTTTATTTTCAACACTATGTCTCTGTTTGATGATAGTAAACTATCAGTTCCAGGAGGCAAATTGGAAGGGTTAGGGGAGGGGGCATTGAAAAGTTCAAGGACTGTATCAAGCTAGGATCTACACAAAGCCAAATGAGTATAAAATTTCCCAGCAAAAATGGCCAACTTGGGAATCTTGGACACTAAAAAAGCAACCAAAACAAATTAACAAACACCTTTTCTAAGCTTCATAAGAGCAGTTCAGTATCTTTCCAATAAATTCCCTTTTTGCTTAAGTTAGTAACTAAAGAATCCTAATGATAATTACCTTCATGTAGAGGGCCTTGCATACATAGACAAGTTCAGAAGAGGAATGTTTATTTAATTCATTCAGTATATTTAAGTGCTATTTGGCCTGGAGTGATAAGGAAAATCTCAGAAAGGAATCTTAGGCATGTTAGCTATCCGTTTATCCCCTTTCTCATTTCATTTCTTCCTTTCACAAAAGTCAATGGTGAGAAAAAGACCAATAACAATTAGGCTGGAGTGAGCTGGCAGCAGGGTTGCTCTGAGGACAAACACGATTCTCTGTACACCTGCCTGTGACCGCACAATAACACTTGTGCAGGTGTGGAGAGTCCTATAGCTTAAAATAACAAATGCCGCAGCAGCCTGTAACTGTCATCCCTGAGGTTCTTTGTCCAACTGCGCCACTCCGTACTACACAGTGTTTCTCCAAACGGAAAATGACCCATTTGGGGAAGAGTTAATATACATTACGACTTTCTCTCTCTCAGGTGAACTAATTTACCTAGATGAAGAATTCTGAGAATATTTCTAACAGGGTAGTATTTAACTTTATGTAGAAACAAGTGTTGACAATGTAATTATAAAATTTTATAATCCAACAGTGAGTATGGTACTATTCCTTAACACATAGACCAAATCAAGACAAGTTAATTTCAGTTGTCATTCACTGTACATAAAATGAAATGTCTACAACATATGGTTGATGTAGAAAAAAACAATTGTAGCAGGCATCAAAAATAAGAAACATGCAAAATCAATTTATTGGCTTCAAGTGGAAGCACCTGGGGAATGTAGGTATATGAAATATCCCAAAACATGGATGAGAGTATTTTGTGTAAAAGATAGGGAATACAATACTTCAAAACATTCAAAATAGTGAATGTTCACTAGCACAATGACTTTTATTTACTACAATACTCTTATGTATCATAATGCCCAGCACACCATAGGTTAAATCACCTTGTCAATTGAAAAAGTATGCTGAATTTAATAAGAAGTCAATTGGGGGTAGGATACATTTAATTTCAATCCATGTAATAGACAGCCTTGGTGAAATATATCAAAGAGCACTTCCCAATCTGGAAAAAAAGATCAAAGGTAGTCCCAGGTGATCTCCAGAGTGCCAAAGATGGTTACCTTGAAACTACAGTGGAATCTATTCCTGCCCAGCTGCAGATTTGTTTAATGGCTACTCACTCATTTAAACCTTAATTGTTGAAACCCATTGATTAAGAAATAACACTTATTCCCATGACTGGCACTTCATCACTCATACCAAAATCACTCACATCAGAGATTACCTAAACCAATCTGAGACCATTTCCTAAATAACAACATCTTTGGGCTAGAGGAGATAGGACAAAGATCCCATATGACTTGATTCCAAGCTACCTGAACAAAATGACCCTTACCAATAGTACTCTTTTCCATAGCAAGGTTTTATTCATTCATCTTACAGTGTCAGGCATCATGGCCAACTAAATTATTATGACTCTATCCTGGAGTCAATCTAGGAAAAATAAGATCCAGGCTCAGTAATCTTATGAACAAGATCCATTTTGTTTTTGTTTTTTGTTTGTTTTTTATTTTTTGCCACGCCACATGGCTTGTGGGATCTTAGTTCCCTAACCAGGGATCGAACCCAGGCCCTCAGCAGTGAAAGCGCAGAGTCCTAACCACTGGACCACCAAGGAGTTCCCAAGATCCACTTTGTAACGATCATCTGTATTCCTCTTACAGAGAGACAATATTTAACTTAAGGGTCATGACTGGAGTTTGTAGATAAAAGCTTACAAAATGGGAAAATATTAGAAGACAACTATTAGAATTAATTTGACTTGTGGTTAGCAAACATATTCAATATGACAGAATGTCAACCTGTCATTTGTTTTCTTTCTGGAGAAGTTAAAAAAATAGTTTTCTTTCTTTTTTTTTTTTTAAAGAATTTCACTTATTTATTTATTTATTTTTTGGCTGTGTTGGGTCTTCGTTTCTATGAGGGCTTTCTCTAGTTGCGGCAAGTGGGGGCCACTCCATCGCGGTGCACGGGCCTCTCACTGTCGTGGCCTCTCTTGTCGCGGAGCACAGGCTCCAGACGCGCAGGCTCAGTAGTTGTGGCACACGGGCTTAGTTGCTCCGTGGCATGTGGGATCTTCCCAGACCAGGGCTCGAACCCGTGTCCCCCGCATTGGCAGGCAGACTCTCAACCACTGCGCCACCAGGGAAGCCCCAAAATAGTTTTCTTTTAAAAACATACTGATAATAGGTAGTATTTCTACAACTTCCCCAAACAAAAACAACAAAAACAGAACTTCATGACACCTGAGTAGTTAATCAGTCATTCTGCTGTCATATCTGTTTATAATTGAGGTAAAATTTATATCAGTGTCATGCACAGACCTTAAATTCTCAATTCAATGAGTTTCAATAAATGCCTGTGATCTTCATGTTTCCGTCACTCCAGAAAGTTGTCCTGAACCCCTTCCAGTCAATTCCCCCACAACCCAAGGCAACTACTGTTCAGATTTCTATAGATGTGAGAAACACCTGACTTCTTTCCTTCCACACAATGTTTTTGAGATTTACCTACATGCTTGCATGTATCAGTAGCTTTTTTTTAAATAGCAGAGTAGTATTTCATTATATGATTGACACAATCTGTTTATCTATTCTCTTGTTGAAGTATATTTGTGGGGTCTTTTGTTTTTTGTTTTGTTTTGTTTTTTTGGCTATTGTGAATAAAGGTGCTTATAAACACAGAATCCTGTTCTGCTGTATAAATGTAATCATATCACCTTAAACTTAAGACAGCTTTCTGCCTAAACCAGGAGCTGAGGGTCTTGAAGGAATTAGCATCTGCTTTCACACAAAGTGAGTGAGAGGAGCCCCACCCCTGCTCCAGAGCCCTGGCTGATTAGATGGCACCCGCTCCAACCAGCCCATATCTGTGATATGTGACACTCCAGGGGGCCACACTCTATGAGAAGAGGCTCTTTCCCTGGAACATTTCAAACAGGTAGTGTTTAGGGGTAGTGGCAATAAAGCTCATCTCTGTTCCAGCCCTAATCTGGTGTCACATTGCTTCTACTACAGACAAAAACACAGTATTCAAAAACAACAACCAACATACAGACACAAAAAGGGACTTGTGATTTACCCGTTCTTTAAGGTCTCCCAGCACAGACTACACCTAATCAATGGATAGCCACATGCTATTAATGTAACTTTGGGCACATCATTCACCTCTGAGTCCTAATTTCCCAAGATGCAAAATGGGATAACTGTAGCACCTGTCTTAGGGTTATTTTTGAAGATCAAATTAGATAATACATACCAAATATTCACAGATGCTAACACACTTAAGTACATAGCATTAGCTATTATTAACAAAACTTTATTTCCAAAACTATTTAGAGAGTATAGCCTCAGATTTTCCTTTTCCTTTTCCATTTCAAGGTAGTAACAAGAGTTTCCCAAAATGAGTGTGTTTCCCCCAAAATTAATTCACATTCAACTGGTATTATGTAAACCAAAATCCACAGCCAGGGAAGTTTAGGCTAAATAATTTTTTTTTAAACTGCAAAACACCTAAGTGTTTTATGCTAATGTACACTATGACCCCCCTCTAAAAGTGAGATCTAGTATTGACCACAAAATTGACTTCTGCCCTAACAAAATCATGTGATCCTGGGGCTCTAACACTTTCAGACATGCTAGTAAAAACAATGCTGACTACACATATGAAACAAACAGCATCCTTAAGAAGATAATATATGCTCTTCCCATTTCATTTAGTTAAACGCTATCCATCCTTCAGACCTCAGGGAAGCCTTCTTAAACCCTCCAAACTTAATCAAGACTTCCTGCTAGATACTCTCAAGGTTCCCTTAGACTTTTCCTCCTAGCTCTTACTGCCATTTGTATTAACATACTCAAAAGATTATTTGATTAATGCCTGTCACCTTGCCCACTAAACTATAAGCTTCAATTAAAGGCACGGCTGTATATTATGCTCAACCTTATACCCCTAGTATCTACCACAATGTTTGGTACCAAATAACTGATGTGGAACAAATATGCAAATACAAGAATTCACTGCAACTTTATTTGTCATAGTGAAAAATTGAAAACAACTCAAATGTTTATTAATAGGAAAGTAATTAAATAAGCTACTCTACATATATATTATAGAATATTATACAGCCATTAAAAAGAATGAGCTTAATCTCTATGTTCTGACATACTTTTCTAAATGAGAAAGGAGAGATGCATTTTATTTCATATGTACTATATTGTGCTTAGATGTCTAAAAACATGCACAGCTAACTGTTAACAGTGACTACATCTGAAGAGGAACAGGCCTGGAAAAAGGTACTTCCACTTTTACACTTTATACATTTCTCTGTTGTTTCAATATTCTTCAACAAACATGCATTTCTTTTCTAATTAATTTTTTAAGCTTTGAGCAACTGCAAGTCCACATAAATTATCATATGCTTTATGCTTAGTTCTATTCGTATCACTATTTCTTAAAAATATTTCTGTAATGATCTCCATAGCAATTGTGAGAGGAAGGTAAGACAAAAGATAGCATTAACCCTGTCGTATAGATTAAAAGCTATATGTAAACTAACACCACAAAGCAAAATAAACAACAGAACTGGGGCTAAAATGTGGCTCTTTTTTCTTGGTCCAGGGTTCCTTCCACTACACATTATTGCCTTTCCAATAAGGGACACAAGCCTGATATTGATACAATCAATATTTTAGTACCAAATGACTAGAAGAGATTTAAACCTACTCCCATCTCCACCTCACCTCTGCAAGTCATGAGAGGGCACTGCAGGCCAATGGCCATAGAGGCTTCTTTTAATAACCCCAGTGACGGGGAGGTTACAAAATTCTAGTGCATGCTCCTCACCATTAGACAATTCCCTTATACTGAGCTGAAACCTATCTCTTTTACTTTGACCCGTTGGTTCAAGTTTGGCCATTTGGAATGCGAAGCTTCTCTCCTCTTCTGGAATATATTCAAGTATATGAAGACAGTTATCACCTGTGTCTTTTTGGGAGCGGGTGCTTTACTTAGATAAACTTTCCAATAAAACAGCTGTCATTATCCAACTTCTAATTTCAGTACTGGCAAATTGTTTGGCAGACGAGGAGAAGGAGAACTGTCATGCAAGACTACGACAAAATAATGAGGTACAAGTAGTCAATTGTTACTACAATCCTTCAAGGAGAGTTACAGAGAATCATGCACATCTTACCACTCCTTTATTAGATGTTGCTGACTCAAACAGCTTTCTGGTATAAAGCGCAGGAACGAAGACAGGGTCAGATGCTTCTGACAAAATCTTGGCTTTAGACAGCTACACATAGCTGGTTCAAGAATCTGCCATGAATGCAGCCAATTATTAGTCCTCCATTAGATAGATGAACAATCAACCTAATGATCTTCCTCAGTAAAATATTTCTTGCTGTTTTTGTTAGAACCTCCAATAACAAAGCACCTGGTGGTTCTACCAATGGACGAATGAGACTTCCTCACGATTTAAAAGAGACAAAGGAATTAATGATAAAAGTGATAAACAAAATGAAACTTAGTGACTGAACTTGAGACTCATGAAAACATTTAAGACCATAATGACATGGTTGTTAGATAACACCAGAAAATGCACGATGAAAAGTACAAGAAGCCTAGGACGAAGTACTAGAACAAGAAGTACAAGTTCAAGAAGTCCTGTACTTACAAGGACAAGAAGCACAGTAAGAGACACTGTAGCTAAATACTTATTAAAACTGCTGTTTACACCTGATGAAAAACAATCAGAAGTAAATGCTTGTGAAAAAACTTAGAGTAAGAATACAGGGCAAGATAAGACATCTATTTGGAATAGCACAGCTTTTTTACTCTGGTTTACCTATTGATGACAGGCACAAACTTGGGAAAGTCTTCCCAAATGTCGTTCCAGGTTTTCCTTCTGAATCTGAACCTAACTAAGGGAAAGGAGAGGTCCTCTGAGCACCCAACTGAAAATATCCCTCCTTATTCTTCTTTACTCAACTGTGCTTCCCTTCATCATAATTTATAATTATATATCTCTGTGCTTATTGTCCCATGACCCAGAAAACCATAAGTTCCTTGAAGGCAGAGTCAACTCTTTTGAACACTGTATACACATGCACATAGGACCTTGTACAAGAAAGATGCTCATTAAATATCTGTATAGTGAAGACAGAAAGAGGAAAGAAAAAGGAAGTCACTGGTTACCATGAACTGTCACTTTGGGACTTCCCTGGTGATGCAGTGGTTAAGAATCTGCCTGCCAATGCAGGGGACACGGGTTCGATCGTCAGTCCTGGAAGATCCCACATGTCGCGGAGCAACTAAGCCCATGCGCCACAACTACTGAGCCTGCGCTCTAGAGCCCGCAAGCCACAAGTACTGAGCCCACGGGCTGCAACTACTGAAGCCCGTGCGCCTACAGCCCGTGCTCCGCAATAAGAAGCCGCGCACCGCTACGAAGAGTAGCCCCGCTCGCTGCAACTAGAGAAACCCGGCACTTAGCAACAAAGACCCAATGCAGCCAAAAAAAAAAAAGTTACTTTGCTTGCGTAGCCAATGTTGGGAAATTTATCACTTGTTGGACACTAATGATACAGATCATTTATATATATCACTTACTTTACTTTAACCTCTCAACAATACAGGCGGGTTTCTAAGACCAAAGTAAGACTCAGAGAAATTAAATATTTAATAACTTGCTTAAGCCACACACCTAGCAAATTTGAGCTCCAGTTTATGTTAACGTCAGGTTTATTTGATGTGATGGCGGCTGCCCCCAAGCTGCTCTTGTCTTCAATTATCTCCCCTCCATACAGCTAAGTGAGGAAGGGGAAATACCTAACAGCAAATTAGTGGCTGTATACAACCCAAGACCTCTGGCTATCTATACAGTCTGAATTTCCTTCCAGCTTAAAGAAATCTGCTAAAGAAATATAAACAGCAAAACAAGCAGTTTTGCATTCATCAAATAATTTGATTCTCAAAACAATCTTACAAACGAGAGAGAAATTATGTTGGTGTGGACACTGGGGCTAAGAGGGCTTAAGAGCTTTCACATTCTCCCTACAAACCTATGGGCCTGGGATTTTCCAAAAAGAAAGTGACTGCATAAACCTGGTGCAACATTTGAAGAAGACACTAGCGTCATAATCCTCGTTTTCCTACTGCAAATATGTAATCCAGATGGGAGCGTTCAACGACTCAATTTTCCCTTTGCATTTTAGGTTTGATGAGGGTCCCGTTCATTCAGTACAATTAGTCAAATGTTGACCGCCAAATATATTTACGAGGAGACAACACATCCAGGTCAAAGAAAGGGCTACACTGCAGCCAAAACTAACTCTGGGCTGCGGTCCACATTTGCCCTGGCCAACTCCTCTCACTTCCTTCTTTCCCCTCCACTGAACCATTCCTCCCTGGGGTCAGATTTAGTGCAAAAGGCAGGTTCCTACCTTGGTCTGAACACTCTTATCAAACTTGTCATTTTTGAAGCTAAACGTATTCTGGTGCCTCTGAGGCCTGGAACGAGCCACGTTCCCTTTCTGGGAGCTCATCGCCGAAACCACAACCACCTCGCGCTGGGACAAGGAAGATGCACGCAAGACTAGTATACCAGGAACTATCTCCACGGAGTTCACGTTTCCACCTCCGACCCGGAAGGAACTTAACCAGCATTTCTGCCCCCGCCCCCGGCAGCCCACGTGACTCCTCGCGGAGGTCAAAGGACACCTTTCGGCCCTTCAGCTCCAGTAAAGGTCTTTTACTCAACCCAGTCTCTATCCCTCCCCATCCGCGAAGCCTCTTTCTCAAACCCGGCGAAAAATCCCAGTTTCTTCGAAGCGAGAATTCCCCCATTGGTCCGAATGTGGCAGTCCGCCCAAGTGAAGGGGCGGGAAAACTTTGCTCCTATTGGCTCTTCTTTTCCGCAATCCCCGCCTCCTGCCGACTCAGCTCGGCCTCTCCCGGCGCCCTACTCCTCTGGGCGGCTTGTGATTGGTGGAAGTCGGGCTAAACTGGACTGTATCCAACCCCCGGCCCGCTTGCAGGCTGGAGTCCGGGTCAGCCTTAGCACTTTCCTTCAGTCAGTGACCAACTCCTAGCTTAGTGAGCTCTCTGCTAGCCCCTGGGTTCCCTTCCAGCCTCCTTCCCGCCACGAGAGTGAACCCTGCTGCCGGCAGGCCGAAGGGGAGCAAAGAAAGGAGGATTAAAGAGAAGAAAGACCTGGCTGGGTCTGGGTGGTGTCTGCAGTGCCAGAAAGGGAGGTGGCGGCGGCTGCGGCAGCTGCGACCACGGCCGCGCGGGACGTGAGGCCCAACAGCAGCCGACGGCGGCGGCGGAGGCGGCCGCTCCAGCGCCTCGCGCCGGGGCCGTTAGTCAGCAGAACGCGAACCCGTGTGGAGGAGCAGGGCCGGCGCGAGGCGAGACTCGGGAGCTCGAGCCGGCCCCCTTGGGCGCCGCCGTCCTTCCTCGTCCCGGCGCCGGAGGCTGCCGCCCTCGTCCCCCCTCTTCGGCCGGGCCCGCCCGCAGGCCGGGAGAGTCGGGCGGCGGCAGCAGCGCGGATCGCGCCTTGTAGAGGACAGCGCGGCGGCAGAGGTTCTCTCCCAGCCCTTTCTGCCTGACGCTTTGGCTGCGGCCCTCAGGTGCAGGTGCGTGGGGCCGCGGGGGGCCGGGGCGCTGCGGCTGGGCTCGGGGAGGGGGCGCTAGGCCCGGAGCAGCAGCGCGGGAGGGACGAGCCGGGGCCGGGCGGGGGGAGGGGAGCGGGAGGCGTCTTTGTTGTTGGCGACTGGGATGCCTCTCGGCGCCGGCAAAGGCGGAGAAGCCACTCCCGATCGCGTCTGGGTTTTTGAGAAGATTCTCTGTTGGTTCGGTGAAGGGGAGAGGTAGGAAAGTCTTCGCGGTCGGTGAGGCTGCGGGAGTCTGGGGGCGGGAGAGGGACGGACAGACGGACTGGGAAAGGTCTTGGGTCCTCCTTGCAGAGAAGGGCCTCATTTCATTCCTTTGCTATTCTCCCTGTGGACGGAAGGATGGGTCCAGGTTCACATTTCGCTCCCTGGCTCATTGTGAGAGTCGCGACGCCTGAAGGCTGTCTCCTGAATGTCTTCGTGTGTGCCAGCCTAGACTTTAGCTCGAATCTGCACCGTGCTTGGTGATTTGTGTATTCTGGTCCGCCGCCGTAGGGTGGTTTTCTCTCGATGGTTGAACTCTTTACTTGTTTCCGAACTCTAGGGTGGGCTCATCAGGAATTGTTTTTGAATTGAAAAATTAGAGTTTTTCTTTGGAATTTTTTTAAACCCTGAAACGAAAAGTTCTGTCAAGTTAGATTGTACTGTTGTGAAGGGCTTTTGTAAAGAAGAGAGTTTAACCCTGGCTTCTTGTTTAAATTAAAAAAAGAAAAATGTTCGGAGTTTTGATCCATGGAGGTTTCTGCCAACGCCAGGATATAACTTTTTAAAATGACGCATAGATTTAAGTCAGCGTGAAGTGGATTTGTTAAGCAGAAGGATGAGTAACGGAATACAGGGAGGGTGACCTTTAAATTTTGGCTGTTAGCTTACAAAAAGGTATTCATGTTT
The DNA here is from genome assembly GCF_965194825.1 of Balaenoptera physalus. NCBI lineage: Eukaryota > Metazoa > Chordata > Mammalia > Artiodactyla > Balaenopteridae > Balaenoptera > Balaenoptera physalus. Next base: position 47,726,350 of record NC_138886.1, read on the forward strand.
AAAACTTTTCTGTAATATGCAGTACTTGATCCGTAAGATAATTCATTGTTTTTTTTTTAAGGCTCCAATAAATAAAAAGAAGTTTGGAAATCTTGCATCATTTAAACTACTAGTCATTAGGTAATGAGTCTGAGTAAAAAGTCAGGTACGTGTTGTAAGAGCGTTCATCTGTTTACATTAACAAGAAGACTTACAATAAAATGAACTTTATAAAGAGTTTGTCTCATATGTTTATAGCGTAAGCTCATTTGGGTGATTTATCTAATATGTAATCAGAGCCAGTATTTTGATAATTATCATAATTGCCAGTGTTCTAACTTGGGTGCCCAACTCTTTGGTTGGGAGTAGGGGTGGAGGCTTATTTAAAGAAGAGCAGTGGAGATAGCCATGTTTCACCTTATAAAAGAAAATAAGGTCCCTGTTGTGCAATAATTGCTATATTACTTGAGATCCAGGAGGAAATGAATAGCACCCTCACCTATATTTTGACCTCTCTTTTCTCCTGCTGTAGAATTAATAAGGTTAATTGTCAAGGATAGGATTAGATTTTTAGCAGGCCTAGGCAGTTTTAATCTTGTCACTTGCTGTGCAGTACTGTAGTTGATGAGTGGCTTGTTTCCTTGAGTATCTTTGCCCATTTTGAAATGTGCATGACATCGACAAAGAATTTTCTATTTCCTGTGACAAACAGAATTGCCATAAAGCATTATGGCAAAGTAATGTTTTTGGTAGTTTAATGAACACAGAAGAACTAGGCAGTTAGTGTCTGTTCCAAGTTTTGTCACTGAATTGGTCTACAACTCCAGGGCAAGCTATCCCACATCTGAGTCAAGTTTCTCCATCTGTAATATAGGACTAATAAACTGTGCATCTGCTCGCTATGTAGAAAGGGCAGTGAGAACCAACAGTTCCTCTGGTTATGTGACATTGATTGTTTTAGTTAATAAGAGTACTTTTTAATGAAATTTTGTTTTGGTATCATGAATTTCAGTTCCTTGGTGAAGAATTACGATAAAGAAACATAGTTATAATAGGGAGGTTGTCTATCCATATGCCATCACTTAGGAAGTGATAAACTCAAAATTTCTCCAGTGTTAAGAAGAAAATATAATTTGGTGTCATATCTTTAGAATCAGTGATGACAAGAAAATAGAGTGACAGATTGACTTGGTTGGTTTGTTTACTGATAGATTTTATTTCTAATATATCCAAGGTTTTGCTCTTACTTCTCAAAAATTACTCCTACCTTTCCTACCCTATTAAAGATTTCTCACATAGCAATATGGCTCTCAAACCCAGCCTTGTGAGTTGGAGAGGAAAAGTGATGCTTTATGACTTTATTACAGAAGAAATAAAGCCTAGAGAAGTTAATTATTTGAATTGCCTAAAGCTACACAGTTTGTAAGAACCAGAACTGAGACTTGAATCTGGGTCTTCTGACTTCTCGTCCTGAATCTTTGCTTTGGAGCAGTTTTCCAAACATCTCTCTAGGCCCAACGGTTTTCGCCAACTGAGGTGAAATGAGAAATAATACAGCAATATAAGTATTGGTAATATACAATATAATGAATATTCATGCACTCATTACCCAGTTGGAAAGTTAAAACTACAAAACAAAGCTTCCTCTGTACTTGGTACCCCTCTTAAATCCTATTCCCTTTTCCCCACTCCCAACCGCTAACATGCATCCTTCCGTTTATACTTTACTACATTCCTTTATATCCATGAACACTATATGGTTTTTCTTTGATTGGTTTAAGACTATTTAAGTATGAATTTTGTATCTGTAGCTTGCTTTCTTCACTGATCATGCCAGGATTTATCTATGTTTATTCAGGTAGCTCTAGCTTATTTTTACTGTCATATGGTGTGTGTTTCATTATGTGACTGTATCAGGTTTCTGTTGCTCATTTTAGTTGTTTCCAATTGTTTGCTTATTAAACAGTGTGTAGGGAATATTCCGGTATATGTTTACTTAGGTGCGTTTGCAAGGCTTCCTCTAGGGTAGTGGTTCTTGAACCTATATCCCATTTTTATAGAAATATTTTACAACTTCCCCAATCCTGTCCTAAAATGAAATTCATAATAATAAACTTACATTCATATTTTAAATAAAGTAATGCCCTGACTAAAATAAAGAAGTAATTTATAACAAAGTAATGTATTGCACTGTGTCAATGCTCAGGCTCAACCACACTGTAATCTTGCTACCAAGTGTGATAGTAGACCAGTAACATTAGAATTCTGGGAGCTTTTTAGAAATCAGAACCTCAGGCCCTACCGTAGTGATTCAGGTGCTGAATATTAACAAGATTCCCAGGTGAGTTGAGTGCACCTTAAAGTCTAAGAAGCACTGCTAGAAGAAATAGTAGTAGTCAGATACTTTGCACGGATAGAATCACCATGAATAGGACAGCTGCTAAAGCAGATTAAACAGGTGTGTTGAATTGGCCATTCAAATACCAATAGAGGCCCTGATGTTGATAAGAGAGTTTCTGAAATAACTAATTTCAGTAAAGTTGGAACAAAAATAAAAGTACAGTCTTCTCTCTTTACACAAGGGTTGCATTCTTGAAAATCTTCACCTATATTAAAACAATACAAATATACTTTGTGTCAAATCCAATTTATTAATATCTGACCTTATTTTTTCCTTCTGTTGCCTTGAATGAGTGTCCAACAGAATGTTCGGAAGTCATGGGACATGGCACAGCATTATCTTTACACACCAAGTGTGCCTCGTGTCCCTGGCATCTATACAGTAGTACCCCCCATTCGTTACAACAACTAAAAAGCCATTATTGAGAAAGATTGCCCAGGGATATAAATCTAGTAGTAGATTGCTAGAACACAGGGTAGGAGCTGTTTCTTCAACTTCATTTGATAACTACCAGTTTTCTCTCCAGAGTGTTTGTATCAGTAATGGATTAAAGGGTCTGTTTTCTCACCTTCCAAATACTTTATAGACTTAAGTTTTGACATTATGAGGAGTATGAAATGTTACTTCATTGTAGGTTTCGTTTGTATCTTCCCCAGTTAGTCATGCTGTTGAGAACACTTTCATTTATTTTTTGGCTATTCATGTTCCTTCTTCTATGAATTGCCTATTCTGTTTTTCTATGGGTTTATTTTATTGATTTGTAAATGCTTTTTATGTATTCTGGATAACAATGCTTGGTAGGCTTTACACATATTTTCTAGTCATTTGCATGCCTTTTCACTTTAAGTATGGTATCTTTTAGTGACTAGACGTTCTTAATTTTAATGTCAAATTCTTTTATGATTATGCTTTTTCTCTTTAAAGGAAGTCTTCTCTATCTTGAGATTATAAAGATTCTGTTATAGTTTGTTTTAAAAGTTTTACTTTTCACATGTAAATCTTAAATACACATGGAGGTATTTTTTATAAATGAGGTGTTTGTGAATCTAAATTTACTCAGTAAAAATGACTACCCTTTATACTGAAATTATTTTTATGTTAATGTGTGCTTATGAAATTATAGTGATAGTATATTATATTTAGTTTGTAACATCCCTTTTTGGCAAAATTAAAATTTGGTAACTCTTGTCATTCCAAATTTTTTTAAAAATTTGGATCGAACACACACGCCCTGCATTGAAAGGCGAAGTCTTAATCACTGGCCTGCCAGGGAAGTCCCAATTTGACTTTTTTAATAAAAGGTTTTGGAAACCACTGCTTTTAGAGTACTCTGATTTTTTTTTTTATCTGTGTCTCACATTTGGCCTCTAAAACATCACAGAAAGTGAGCAGGTACTCTTAGGTACTAATCTTTCATCATTTGCATCTCCGCATTTTACAGTTTGTTTTATATGTCTTGTCATCACTTTTTATTCTGGCTAGAATTTTTTAAATGATACTTATCCTAATTTTTTAACAGAATTTCAGACTAAATTCAAATATTTTAATGTTAATTTGGCTCAGATGCAGGTCCTGTTTTGTCTTCCCAGGAATTAAAAGTGAAAATGGTTAAACAAGTCCTTGTACAGTTAAAGATGAAAGGTGGGAAAGGAAGAATGGGCCGGTGTCTACTATCAGTCACTCTTCTAGGTTTGAGGGGTGCATCTGTAAACAAAACAAGCAAAGATCGCTAACTTTCTAGAGCTTACCACCTAGCAGAGGACCATACACAATATGCACAATAAGTATCTAATATGTAAGAAAGCAATAAATAACTTCTAACGAAAAGGTAGAGAATGGTAGGGAGGAAATCGAATGAGGAAGTTTTGACCTATTAAATAGGTCTCCCCTTTGAGAAGGGGAGAATGAGCACAATGTGCAGTGAGGGCATTAACTATGTGGACAATCTTGGAAGAGTGGACAGAATATAGTCAAGTTAAAACTGTGTTCCTGGCTCTCCCATTTAATAAGTTGTGTGAACTCGGACAAGTTGATTGACTTAACCTGAAGCCTTGATTTCTTCATATGTAAAGGAATGATAACCTGAGAAAAGTATTATTAAGATTAAAGGAGATAACAAGTAAAAGCACCTACCTCCTTCCCTCCCTGCCCCAGCCCCCCGCCATGTAGTTTCATGTAGCACTCTGTATTTTTATAGCAATAGAGTTAGGGGTCTTTACCCTTAAAAATACATACTGCTAAAGAAATTCTTTTCATTATGTCTGTCTTGACATATTTAACTAAGATTTATTTTTAGAATGTAGCCACAGTGAAAGAATAGGATTAAGAGAATATATGCTTGATGTAGATCAGGATGAAGAAGAAAGAGGCCTTGAAATAACCTCATTAACTTGGTGTAGGCAAGTCTCCATTCCAATCCCAACAAACCTGAAATAAAAGAAAATGCCTCCAGGAACAAAAGTAGAAGACATTATCAGTTTATCTAGTGCAACAAATTTGTTTGGCTTCTGAATTTACATTATTCTTAAATGTGTTTTGAAAATTAAAAGCAGTTGAAATAATTCCTGTAATAAACTTCCCCCCAAAATTCCATCAGCAGACTGTAGCCTAGATTTTTTGTTTCTGATTAGTATCCTGCTTGGTGTACTGGTAATTTTTCACTCTTTAGCTTTGCCATCTCCACCCCTAAAAAGTAAAAATTATTCTCCACACATCAGCTATTGGCGAGAAAATAATGTCATTCGGTAACTTGGTTTGGCAAGCTTACATTTCATTCACAGCTTTTTAACAGACCTCACTGTCACTTTTATTATTGAAGATTTAGGGCGGTTAAGTTAATGGGAGTGAGGAAGACCTTTAAAAATTATGCATGGAAGACATTCTGATAGAATTCCCTAGGGTAGTTGCTGTCAATTTTTCATTTGTTAAAATCCATAAGAAGTTTTGCTTTCATGACCTAATACATGCGTATGCACACACAAAAAAATGTTGCACCTAAGAGATTATCTAAATGTTCAGTAGAATGAATGGAAAGGGAAGTACTCGGAAATAAGGATAGATACCAGGAAGGGAAGAGGGTGGGGGAATCAGGTATGACATGCTAAAGAGTTTAGATTTATCCAAGAGAGATGTAAGACCTATTGAAAGATTTTAAACAAAAAAATGAAATCACTTGGCAACAGTGTAGAGTGTGCATTAGAGGGGTATGAGATAGATATTACTGAGTGGCTTTTTAATACTAAATTGAAAAGTGGTTGAGCTAAGATGTGGCTGAGGGGATGGAGAGGTACCTAGGAGTTAGGCCTTGATTGAATGAGAGGTCTGAAGAGAGGGAGAGGGGGGAGGAGGGAAGGAAATACAGATTTAGATATTCAGGGTCTATAGCTTAAGGGAGAGGTCTGTGCTAGAGATTTAGGTTTAGTTTTTTAGATTTAGACACCATTAGTGTATAAATGGTAGTTAAAGCCAGGGGTATGGCTGAGAACAAAAGACAGGAAGAAAAAAGACCAAAGTTGTAGTTAAAGCATAGGTTTGGGCGAGTTAAACAAAAGATAAGAGGACGATAAAAGAAGGCAATTTGTAAATAATAATAATAGTATAACCTTTGAAAAGATCACCAGAAAAACCTAGATTGGAAGTTAGTTTCAAGAAGGAGAGGAGAGGACAATGGTGTTTAATTCCACAAGTGATGGTGTAAAAGGAAGACTAAGAAATAACCCAATGCACTTGAAATTATGAGGTTACTAGTAATCCTAAATGGATCAACAACTTCATGATAGATGTTAGATCACAATTCATTTTGGCCCTTATGGGGAACAGTGGAAAATGAGAAGTAAAGTTTGATTCTGAAGGATACTCAGAGAAGGTAGTAGAATCTAGATACATACACTTTTTTTTTTTTTTTTAAAGAGGAGACTCTTGAATATGTTTATAAACAGCAGAGATGAATCAGAAGAGCAGGAGAGGCTGAAGATACAGGAAACATCAGAGAGGATAACTGATTAGTCAGGGTCTCTGAAGATGCTAGAGGCATTGGAACCCTCCAGAGTATGTGTGGAGGAGTCGGTCCTGAGGGAGTGACACTTCGCAGTCAGGATTTGATTGATTTCGAGGGTCCAGAAAGAGATTATCAAATACATGCCTGCATTTTCCAGTTAGAAAAGAACATCTTTTCTGCATCTAGTATGGCACGAATTTAGATGTCTCATTTCACGTTCCCAGTAACTCTGCACAGTTTACAAATAAGATTGAGGCTGAGAGAAGTACTGTGATTTGTCTAAAGCCGCACAACTTAGAAGATAACTGAGCTGTGATTTGATCGCATTTATATCTAGCTTCAAAGCCCAGTAGTTCTAAAATTTTTTATTTTTAAGGGGACCAATCACATTTCCAAAAAGGGGGAAGGATAATGAGAGGCTACCAATTTAAGTTTTGCTCAGTATAATCACTTCAAAAATAAAAACTTAGTACCTATTACCATTTTTTTAGTTTCTTACAAGAGTTTCATTTTTCACAAAAAAAGATATTTTAATGTTAGAAAACTGTTGAACGGATATGATCTCCAAATAGAGGGCAAACCTTTAAATTTATTAACTCACTACTTTTGTCCTTAACTTTTCTCGTTTTGCTGAAGAATGGTAAAAACTTGATTATAGGCTAGTACTAGCCCTCAAACCACCCATGCCAACAAAGATTCATGAAATGAAACTTATATATACAAAAATATAGTACATTGTTACCATTTTATAACAAACTTCAGTTGTTATAGCTGAATATTTTATTGTGTTCAAAAAAACTAAATACTGTATTTCCCCCATATTAGAAACTTCTTTCATATTTTGTTTTGCTGCAAATTGATTTCTAAGGGTTCTCATTACCAAACTTGTAAGAAATTAATAAAATGATAAACAAAAGCAACTCCTAGAAATTCAAAGCATTAGTTCACAAACTTTCCTTTTGTAAATTTGTTAGATACTTCTGGGTTTTGTGTATTATGGCTTATTTTTTAAATTGCTGAAAGCCACTGTAAATCTAAATACTTTCAGAAATAGAAAATCAAATTGCTCTAACAGATATTTTGTACCATTGCTTACTACCCTACCTTGTCCCACTTTGGGAATATTATCCTGGATGCATAAACTTATTTGCTTATAGAAGTGTAAATATTGCCTAACCAACTATAACAGTACATCTTTAATCAACACATGTGTATCTTATTTTTTTAGAGTTCCTATCAAAGTGAAGAACTGACTTAGTTCCATGTTCTTCTCTTTAAGTTTGAAGTTCTGCCTCTGCCTGTGATGGCACTGGAAAGTAGTACTAGTAATACAGGGGGGGAAAAAATCACTCTTCAGGGGCTTACAGTGGGGCACTGACTGATACCTTATCACTTAGGGACAATATGCTCCACCTGAGGGCTGCAAGAGCAAATCACTCAGTTATTTTAAGTGCCCAAATCATTTAAAAGTGAATGCTTTAAGAATATAAATTCTTCCCACTAGCACACATTTCATCCCAAAAGAAACTGTCAGTAGCAGAGAATGTTCAGTTTTTGCCAATACACAATTTAAATTAACTCTTCAAAGTAACTCATGAGTACTAGGCTCGCTAAAATGGCTCCCAAATTAATCAACTTGGAAGCATTTCAACTTTTTTTTTTTGCCACCATTCAAATAACTTTTAAAAAAGGATTTTCTAGCCTTGTCAGAAGATACTCGTGATATAACTTAATATAGAAAAATATAGTATTATAGCTTTATAATCAGGAAAATGGATTTGCTATTGCAGTTAATGGGTATTAGCCAGATAAAACATCCCCAATTAGCACATTAGTAAAATGTCCATGTGGTAATTATCCTTAACTTACTGGTCTGCTTATTTAACTGCCTCTCTTAAGGATTTTAAGTATATCAGAAGGTGTTTTTTTAAATGCATAGAGTGCAATGTAAATAGGAGCATAATTTGTTAATTATTATGGTTTCCAGAAAGATTCAAGCCATAAATTACATATATTGGTATTGTGAAGCCTGGTTCAAAATAACAAAACAAAACCTATTTTAATTATATTTAGCATTATCTATCTCAGTTTATGTTCTGTCAGGTCTTTAGGTATAACTGCGAGTTCTTATTTTCTTTACTCTTTATCTCTTTCATTTCATTAGTAAATTATTATTGATCAGGTGCCTGCCTGCCTGTATACCGCTGAAGAAAACACATGGTCACTAACCTCATAGTAAAGACAGTAGGCATTAATCAATTAAGCACACATGGCAGGGATCACAATATTCAGCTGTAAAGGAAAAGAACTGGGTGCTATGAGGAAGAATAATAATTTAGATTTGAGGCTTATAAGATGTCTGGGAAAAGTGGCATTTGAGACTGGAATATTGAGAGGTCAGAGGGAGCAAATGAGGCAAGTGTGCAAATCCTGACTTGGGAACAGCTTTCAAGGAACTGAAAGAGGGTGAGTGAGGGAGTCTGCAATCATAGAGGTGAAAGTATCAAGATAAGTTTGGAGGGGTAAGCAAAGGCCAGATCACACAAGGCCTTTAAGGACCTGTGGAGAAGTTAGATTTTATTACAGGTACAGCGGGAAGCTATCAAGGAGTTCTTGAGCAGATTACCTTGTAGGCTATATAGAAAAGAAATTGTAGGTTAGGAGAACATATGAATGGAAGAAATTCACATTTACTCTCAAATATTTTCCATTTGTTTGTTTACTCACATGTTCTAAGTTGTTCCTTCTGCTGTGTTATTCTACATAACCCTGGTCAGTCCTTTCATTTGTAAAAGCTAGGAATTACTATAAAAGAGTGGGAAAGGTAACCTCAGTAAATCAAAGGAATTGCATGTGTTCTCATCTGCAATAAAGGATGAAAGAAATTGTTTTTCCAAATTGAACTCTCTATTTAGTATTTATTTAGACTTTACAATATTGAGGTCGAGGTCATTGAAAACTACCTGCTGTTTGATACTGTTTTAACTTAATTTCAATAATGTTCCCACAGGTTTCACAATTTTTGTTCTCTTTAAAAATGTTATATTTTAGAGGCTGTTTTTATGTTCTTGGCATTTTTAATAGAATAAACAATCAAATTTCTCTTTCTATAGGGTCAAGGAGAGGAAGGGAATTATATCCAGTTGTATAAAGAGCAACATTGTGAACATAGGATACAATGCCCCCAAAATCCAGGCAGATTACAAAGGAGAATTAGGATTTAGCATAATAAAATATTCTTGCTGGAAAAGCTCTGGATGTAATAGTTGAATCTTCTCACATTAAAATTGAGGTAGTTGGGAGCATAAGAGCTCATTTAAATAGAGTTGTAACTAAAACATGAGTTCCCTAACTCCTCAGCTGGTGCTGTTTCTACCATTCCTTTACTTTATAAAAATGAGGTACATATAATGTGAAACAAGACTTCTTCAAAAGGTAAAAATTGTATGCAATACCAAAAATCATTAGATGAGTTTAATATTTCATGCCTAAGATGATATTTAGTAACCCAGTTGATGACATTTGAAAGGATGAGTGGACTACCCATCTTTATTGCTTGCTTTCTTCCTCCTCCCAAACAAGTATTTACACCAGAGATACACAAGACATGTATCTAAAACTAGCTCTCAGATTCTTCTCAAATCAAGTATCAAGGATTTGCCTCAACTGTTTTTGCAAGCTTCTGTTCCCTTTCCCACCATCCCACTTTTCTCCAGTTGCATTACTGGGCATACAGCATCAGAAACATCATTGTTCTGTATCAGCTTTTACTGAAATACTTTTCAGACCTATTCTAGAAATTGTCTCTAAAAGAAAACAAACAAAAAAATGTCTGCAGGATTTACTTTGTTTGCTACTTGCCTCATTATAAGGAACATTTAAGACAGAATTTTTATTAACTACAATATCCAGTAAATCAAGATTACCTTTAGTTTATTTTGTGTGGGAGAAAGTTTTACGTGTTACTAATTTGGAGAAACAATTACCTTTAAATGTAGTCATGTACTGATATTTAATTAAAGGATGTGGTTTATACATTTTGCACCATATAGCCATTTTTTAAATCTTCTGCTTTCTAAATAATGTGTGTTTGATGTACCTCCATGTAGCAGGTTGAAGAGTATGCCTGTTTGAGGTTTGTTTTTGAAAGCTTAAGATTTAAATAAATAAACTTCTTCAGTAGTATACAAGTTACTAAGTTACTGTGCTCTAAAATCATCAGTACTATCAGATTCTAATGTAATTCCAAGTCAGTGCAGGCTTATATGCAGTTGCCTAAATGACTGCATCATTCTTTATTCCATGTGTAAAGAATTACAATGGTTTTCTATACATTGTTAAACAGATTTATTTTTAAATTTCTCATTTATCTAATCCTCCTCTTTCCCTGATGTTTTTTCTTCCTTTCTACCATGTACCTTTGCCTTAGTTCTTTCTCAACTGTCATACTTTTACATGTATTATTCTCCTAGCCTGGAGGGTTTTCCCTCAGCTTTTGGAAACCCCATGGGGGTGGTTGTATCCTCGTTACTGGAAATTGATGCCACCTTTGAGAGCAGTTTGGCAGTCCATTTTGGATACATTTTAAGAAATAGAAATTTGACAATATTAAAGCATATATCCAAAGACTTCCTAAAATCCTTGCACACTTGAAGGCCACTGAAATATATCACTTTCTTCCATGTAACAAGTAAAATTTGCCTGTTTTAAACAGTGACTTCATAATCTTCAGAAAAGAACATCAAAGCTGTGAATTTATAAATGCCAGTCCAGGTTTTACTTACTCTTTTGCCAACTGGTGGCAGACAACTTCCTTCCTCTTGCCCCAGGTACATAGTCTCACATTCTGAACCCCCAAACAAACTTTTTTTTTTTCATGTAGTCTTAGATTTTAAAATTTTATTTGGTTTGGCTTTGGTATGTTCTTGTGTATGAAATGGGAAGGTCTTTCATCCTTGTTCTTCTTTCTCCACTGGACTCGTTATACTCTCTCCACGTCCACACCATAGTGAAACATTTCATTCCCAATACTAATCGTAACTCAGTGATTAAAAACATGGACTCTGGGTCAAACTGCTAAGTATCAGTCCTGGCTTCACTACAGTGATCTGGGGGAAACTAAACTTCTCGATTTTCTCATCTGTAAATTGGGCTGGTGGGGAGGATAATGGCATCTCTTTCATAGGGTTGTTATAAGAATTACTTATGAAGTTGTTTTTTTTTTTTTTTTACAAGATCTAGCTGTATAAGTATTTTGATAAATAAACACTACCTCTGCTTTTGTAACCTAGCAAAATATCATACCTGCAGATTTAGATTTCTGAATGTCAAAAGTGATACTAATGTTTGATTTGTTTTACAAACTAGCTCAGCTATCATTGGCTTTTGAGTGACTTCTGTGTGGCAGGCATTGCTAGAAGTAGGTATACTTGAATGTTGAGTATATGCAATGAAGGGTATGTGTGAGATACGGTTCAAAACAATAAGGACAGAAATGTCCTCGTGGTTAGTAAATAGTTGGTAATTTACAAAGTGGTTCAGCTGATTAATTGTACAATAAAGAAAAAACATTTTTAAGCCCAAGAAGTCTGGCTCCTTTTGGAACAGGGCTTCATGGGCCCCTCATATACATTTCCATGCTTTTAGAAGATACCTTTTAATAATCTGTACAGACTGGAATTTAATTTTTTAGTGATAATTCACTGAGTAGTGCAGATATAAAATGTCTAAAAATTTTGAAGTTTAGGTGTTTGCAGAGTATATACTTAAATTTAAATTTCTTGAAAAATTGAAATAAGTTTTATTTTAGGAACATAAAATATTTTGAATACTTGACTGTATAATTTTCATATTTAACATATTAAAATTTAAGGTATATTTAACCCATATTTTAAAAATTAACTTTGAATTGTTAACCTAGTTTTGTTTTATTTTCTTTAAATATACAGCTTGCTAGATACAGCATTTCTTTATTTTGTTTCTGATAGAAGGGAAGTGAGAAATAATTCAAACAAAATAAATCTACATTAGAATGAAACTAAAAATATTTTTGTACTTTTTGAAACATTGTTTCTCCCCCAAAAGAAATGAAAGCAAGGACTTGAACAGATGTTTGTTCACCGATGTTCATAGCAGCATTATTCACAGTAGCCAAAAGTGTCCAGCAGATTGATTAATGGATAAACTAAATGTGATATGTACATAAAATGGACTATTTTTCAGCCTTTAAAAGGAAGGAAAGTCTGACACATACTGCAACATGATGAACCTTGAAGACGTGCTAAGTGAAATAAGCCAGTCACGAAAGGACAAATACTATATGATTCCACTAGAGTAGTCAAATTCATAGAGACAAAAAGTAGGATGGTGATTGGGAGGGGCTGGGGGAAGGAGGGAATAAGGGAATCATTGCTTAATAGTACAAAGTTCCAGTTGGGGAGGATGAAAAAGTTTTGAAGAAGACTGGTAGTGGTGATTGCCTAACAGTATAAATGTACCTAATGCCACAGAATTGTACAATTAAAAATGCTTAAAATGATCAATTTTATGTTATGTATATTTTACCACAATTTTAAAATGCACATTGTTTCCCCCAGAGTGGCCAGGAGATACAGAAATCACTCATTTTGAAAAGCAACTGTGTGAAATAGGAATCTCTCACCCCCCTCAGGAATACCTGCACTCCCCCTCCCCACATTGTCACTAGCCTATCCCCCTCCCCCAAATTACAACTCATTAACTATAATTTGCAAAATATAAATTAACATGCTTGTTTAGGTACTTTTTTAGTGGTGGGGGAAACTTTGAAAATCTCTGAAGTTTTTCAAATTATATATTTCTTCACTCTTTTACATGCTATGGAAGATCGAGTGAATTGAACCTTTTGACTGTAAATGAAGCTTAATTGTAAAGTTTTAGAACTAGAACAAATCTTAATATCTAGTTCAAACTTCTCATTTTATTTAAAAGGAGAATTAGATATAAAGGGATTGACTTCCCTAAAGTCACCAACTTTTTAGTTTCTGGACTATACTGTACTCATTTGAATAATTTACTGGGTAGAATCCCTAATTGCATTACTGGACCAAATAGTTAAAGCTGTACCATGTTCTTGAATATTTGTAAGGTATCTTCTGTTCCCATTGAAAACGGTAAATAGAACACACTTTTTTCTTCCATAGGCAGAGGTGGATGGATGTATATGGGAGAGATTGATAGACTTGAGACTGACTCAAGTAAAGTACCCTATCCCCAGAAATCCTCTTTATTTTCATAGTTATAGGAGTTCTAAGACTGCAGCCAGTCAGTCCTATTCAGACTAGAAGTCTGCTGGGTCAGCATGCTTACACAAATATAAAGGATACTCAATTTAATTCTTTGTTCATAAATATAAGCAGTCAGTGAAGAAGCAATCTAACAGCCTGAAAATCAAAGATGAACAAACAGAAGGAACAAACATCTGAAAAACACAGATGGACAGAACAAAAACAAATTTGGCTCACTTAGTATTCTAAGAGAGATTTCAGAGGATATTGCACCCGTAAACCAAAAAGTTTAGGTTTTTTTGTGTTGCTGTGCGCGGGCTTTCTCTAGTTGCAGCGAGCGGCAGCTACTCTTCGCTGTGGTGCGCAGGCTTCTCATTGCGGTGGCTTCTCTTGTTGTGGAGCACAGGCTCCAGGTGGGCGGGCTTCAGTAGATGTGGCTCGTGGGCTCAGTAGTTGGGGCTCTTGGGCTCTAGAGTGCAGGCTCAGTAGTTGTGGCACACGGGCTTAGTTGCTCCGCGGCATGTGGGATCTTCCTGGACCAGAGCTTGAACCTGTGTCCCCTGCATTGACAGGCAGATTCTTAACCACTGCGCCACCAGGGAAGCCCAACCAAAAAGTTTTGACGTTAAAATTGATTTTATACTCTAGAATACCAAAGTAGCGATCTGTGAGATAAACTAGAAGAAATTACCTAGGAAATAGAGCTGAAAGACAAGGGAAAAGGAAAGAAAAGTTTGTAAGTATAATAGTCCTAGGATTCCTAAATAGGAATTCCTGGTAGAAAGAGAAAGAGGTGGAGAGGGAATTAAAAAACAAGAAAAATTCTTTGAGCTAAAGAAAGTCTTGGGGCTTTAGATCAAAATGACTTGTTAAATACACAACAGAATGAATGAAAACACACATTTAGATATAATCTCATAAAATTTCAGAGCTCAGGATAAAGGAAAATTTCATAGTGTTTTTTTTTTTGTGGAAGAGAGATGGGAATTACTTTAAAAAACAAAAATCAGATTGGTATTAGGAATCAACATTGGATGCTAGAAGATGTGGGCCAATGATTTAAACTGGGGTGGAAATTTTTTTTTAAACTTGTAATTCTAAAGCATTCCTAGTTTGCCATTTGTGAAATCTAAGTAAGAACTTTGCTTTTAAATAAATATTTTTGGCTGCGTTGGGTCTTGGTTGCTGCTCACAGGCTTTCTCTAGTTGAGGCGAGCGGGGGCTACTCTTCGTGGAGGTGCGCGGGCTTCTCACTGCGGTGGCTTCTCTCGTTGCGGAGCACGGGCTCTAGGCGCGCGGGCCTCAGTAGTTGTGGCTCACGGGCTCCAGAGCGTAGGCTCAGTAGTTGCGCTGAGGCATGTGGAATCTTAACCACTACGCCACTGGGGAAGTCCCGAAGTAAGAACTTTTTTAAAGTGTACATTAAAATGTGCTTTATTTCCCCCAGGCCTTTGTGAGGGAGGGAGGGCAAATGCTTGGAGATGTATTCTAGCAAAACCAAACAAAAAATAATCCCACAGAAGAATTAAAACATGAGATTATGAAACAACAGAAGGATGATGAAAAGAAATCCTAGCTAGACAGAGCTGGGCTGAGAACTGTTCCAGAACTTAATTGTTTCAGTTTAAAACAACTCACTGGGGACTAAGAACATCTTCAGAAACAACACAGATTCTGTTGCACAAATTCGAAGAATAAGAAGTTGGAATATGTTAAATGTGATAAAAGCTTATGAATTTTCTGAAAATTAAAAAAAGGCAGCAGCTCTAGGAAAATTAAAGGCTCTTCAGAAAGTCCAAATATGAAACAAACTGAAATGTGCCTTATTTTTGAGCAGTTATCAGAGTTATAAACACCTTCACACTTGGAATTTAGTGACATAAAATATCCCACTACTTGGATGGCAGTGGATAACATTGTAAATACTTTTTATTGTTACCCAATTTAAAAAAATCAACCTATAGATAAAACAAAAATTTTATAATTATAAAACAAACTGCAAATGATATAAAACTTAATGTGAAGGTAATTGTATAGCCAATTATAATGGTATTTGATTACATAGGAAGCCAGTGGAAACTTCCTAAAGTTGATGGAACAAGAAATGGAGATTCAAGTATAATGTTGAAAGTTATAAAAATAACCTATAAAAACTTAAAAATAACATCAGAATGAGCAGAGAAGGGAAAAAGTAGGGTAAATTCTCTAATCTTTCATAATAATGAAACATTATGATAGTGAAGGATAAATATATGAGTGTGGTATTAAACATCAGATCTAAAAGCAAATGACCGAACGTCATAATTTCTGGGATTGAACCTGGTTTGGTTTGAGTTTGGGGTGGGATTAGGGAAGAGACTTTTGTTTTAAATCTTTATTTTTATTAAATTCATACAAGCATATGGTTAAGGAGCCAAATGGTTCTACAAAGTTTGTTGTGAAAATTAGCAAGCCAGGGCCCTGTCTGTCTCCTTGATATATCCTTTCCCAGGGAGTATTAACTTTCTTCTGAAGGATTCTTTTTTATACTTATCTCTATATCTCTAGATAACAGTATTTTTTTATACATCTTTATTGGAGTATAATTGCTTCCCAATGTTGTGTTAGTTTCTGCCGTACAACAAAGTTAATCAGCTATATGCACACACATATCCCCATATCTCCTCCCTGTTGCGTCTCCCTCCCACCCTCCCTATCCCACCCCTCTAGGTGGTCACAAAGCACCGAGCTGATCTCCCCGTGCTATGCAGCAGCTTCCCATCAGCCATCCATTTTACATTTGGTAGCGTATGTATTATCAGTGCTACTCTCTCACTAGTCCTAGCCTCCCCTTCCCCACTGTGTCCTCAAGTCCATTCTCAACGTCTGCTAGATAACAGTATTATATTGCTACTTCTTACGTGTTGACATCCCACTTACAGAAGGCCCCCTAGTGTAACACACATCCTTCTCATTCCCACAACTTCCCCATGTAACCTCTGCCATATAAGTATCGTTCGATCTTTCTTTCAGATTAGTCTGATTCCTCAGAGAAGATTCTTCCAATGTAAACCTCTGGTCTTCTGAGTTGGGAAGAGTATCTAGGGAACTGAATTCTTAAATTGACTTTTAACCAATACTTACTTAAGCCTGGCAGAAAGACTTACTTTTTATTTTTTAACCTTTTGTGTTTTGACTTTTTTTAAACCATGTCTTGTAATACTTTTATAATTACAATGTTTCTTTTTAGTATTTTAGTAATTTTAATTATGCAGCCTGTTTAATAATTATTTGAATATAGTATTAGTGTTATCACCATTTACATTTCTGTCTTTTGACTCTGGGTCCAGGATATTTTACTGCAATTCAGTTGCCTGAGAACAGAAACTTCGCCGTTGCTAGGTGGTTTCTTACTTTATTGGAACAGCTTATTTTATTTACTACTTGATAAGGAATGGCTGATTGGGTACTTGTTCATTGTTGATGGTAAATGGTTTTATAATCTCTTTTATAACTCTTAGGAATTCGAATTGGGATACCAGTAATATAAGCCCTCTTTTTGAAGAAGATTGTGTTCATCATTTATAATCATCAATAGTCCTTAAATTTTCTATAACTTATGACTACTTTAATTATATTGTGCTGTAGATGGGTATTTTAAGGTGTGTAGTGTGTTTTCACCTGGAAAATGTCCCAGAAACAGATTTTACTTATTATAAATGTGGAGAAAATAATGTATATTTGTGAAATATCTTCACCAACGTACGTTGACAGCTTTTCTGTGAACTTTGAGGATAAGCATGTTTTGGAAAGTTTTTCATTAGAAGTGCCAAAAATTGATGATTATGGGTAGGGAAATGTGTGCCTGTTCATGTTTTAGCTTATGCTTAGTAACGTGTATAGGTGTGGCTTTGAAATTGCACTGTCCAGTCACCAAGAGTTTTATGGGAATCTGTGACATTAGCATATGCAAAAGTTGACAACCTGTCCTACTTAATCAGGAAAACTTGATTCACTTTGTTCAGGCATTGCTTAAGTGGATTATCAGGATTTTAAGTGTTTAGAATACTGTATGGGCTGTGTTCAGAAATTAGTTAACTCATAATCACAAATGTTCGTATAGTTTCTTATGGTTTACTTGCAACTCCAGCATACAAGGAACCTTTCAAGAATATTGAATTCCTTTGACACATTTAAAACCATGCATTAAAATGTATGGATAGTCTAATTGATTTGCATTCCTCGTTTTAAATAAAATGGCCTTTACATTAAGGTTGGGTTTGATGTAATATTTTTATCAAGATAGTAATCTTCTAAAACAGTATTGTATAGGTAATCTCATTTAGTTCTGGGTGGTTACATTGTTCAACAGGACCTATAAAAATAGCTTATATGTACTATGATGGAAAGACTGGAGAGGAAGGAGCTCCAACATTTAAAGCTAGTATGGATACGAAGCATGTAAGTTTTGGTTCTGCATTGCCTGGGTTTAAAAGCTTTTAGTTCAGCACTGCCCGATAGGACTTTCTGCAGTGATGGAAATGCTCCTTCTGCACTGTGCAATTTGGTAGCCACTAGTCAACATATGGCTAGTGTGGCTGAGGAACTGAATATTTAATTTTAATTACTTTAAGTAGTCGTATGTGGTTAGTGCCTCCTGTATTAGTGCAGTAAGAATTAAGAAACTAAGGGAAAACATAAGTACTGTAGAAGTGGCTATATTGACCTATGTAGGAGTGCTGAGCCAAATTAGTTTGCTTGGCGTAGCTTATAGGCTCTTCAGCCTTAATTTCCATCTTCTATAATCTTGTCATAAATCCAGTTTCCTCACTTCTGATTCTTACTGTTTAACTTTCTTTTACTGAAGAAAAAATAAATAAATAAATTCATACTTAACACTAGGATTGGGACTATTTTGGTACCTCTGGTAGACCTCAACTTTCTTTACATGTCTAACCCCAACTTTTCTCACCAGCGGGAAAGGAAACTTATTTTGACATACCCATTATGTTTTGCCTATTTGAGAAACTCCTCTAAATTTTTTAAAACTCGACATTCTTAAGGCGTCTGTTCAATTTACCAACAAAAACCACGTTTCATAGGTGTTTTCAAGTGATACATTGGCCCAGTTACTAAGTATCTCTAGAATCTTATTAGTATTTAAAAATTATAACTCTGTCTTTAAAAGTAACTGACATAACTCTTTAAAAGAAAATAGTTTTGCCAAATTTCTCCTTCCAATTTGAAATACAAAAAATACCGTGCTTTTTGGGGCTTCCCTGGTGGCGCAGCGGTTGAGAATCTGCCTGCCAATGCAGGGGACACGGGTTCGAGCCCTGGTCTGGGAAGATCCCACATACCGCGGAGCAACTGGGCCCGTGAGCCACAGCTACTGAGCCTGCGCGTCTGGAGCATGTGCTCCACAGCAAGAGAGGCCGCGATAGTGAGAGGCCCGCGCACCGCGATGAAGAGAGGCGCCCGCTTGCCACAACTAGAGAAAGCCCTCGCACAGAAACGAAGACCCAACACAGCAAAAATAAATAAATAAAAAAATACAGTGCTTTTTAAAAAAACTTTTCCTAAGTTTTTAAGTTTCCATTCCCATGTAACACAACCCATGCGTTCTGTCTTCCAAGTTTTCCTAGCAAAATCACCCAATCAAGTCCTTTGATCTCACAGACAGTGGAGTACTTCTGCTGCTGATTCTTATAATGATCTAAAAGAAATAAATACAACCTACCCCAAAGAGATAAGGGCTACATAAGCTGTATTTCTACATAAGACATATACAAATAAGAAAATGTGTTAAAACAACATGTACTAAACACCTAGTATCTAAGTAACATTTAGCAGAAATTTTGATCATTATAAGTACTTTGGATACTCTGTCTTGAGTGAAAAATAAGGCTGGTGCCAAACTTCTTTAATGGTGATTATTCAACTTCTCTGTATACATTAAACTCTGTAATATATATAGCTCTCTAAAAACAGTAACACATGTGGTTTCACTTGTTGCTGTACTTTGGTAAATGCTACTACAGATTACATGCTGGATCTTAGGGTGGCAGTACCTAACTCCCTTGGTGCCCTCCAAGGATACTGAAGTGAGCTTAATTTGATTTAGATACACCCCTAGGCTACTGAGCTGTATGTGATTGACCCCCTTTGTATAGTAGTATTATGGTGATTTCCTTTGGATTAGTCAACTGGGATGTGTTGGGCTCATGGCCCCCTTGTACAGAACTAACCTAAAATCTGAATTTTTTTTTTTCCTGCTTTTTCATAGTTGAGTATCTTCTGTGCCATCGCTTCGAACTTCATTCTGATCTTTGCTACCTCTTGCTCTTAATAATCAAACATCTACCTGGTTTATCCATTTCTGGTGTTAGGCAGGCTTTGCTATAAATCTGTTTTTATTTTTATTTTTTCTGGTTTCTTCTGTCAGTTTAAAAAACATCAGGCTTTAATTTTTATAACCAAAGATAAGCATCAAAAATGGGTTGTTTTTACAGTAGCAAACAGACCAGTCTTTACATTTTGTGCAGTCTTCCCTTTTTTAGTTATTTTTTGTCTTTGAATGCTCAGAGATTTGTTTATCTTAAAAAATTAATCTCTGGGAAGTGTTGCTCTTATTCTGAATCACTGGGACTTCTTGAAGCCTGATTGCTAAATAGATAGACGTATAACTAACTGAAAGTAGTAATCGCAGATTCTCTAGGTAACAAATTCTGACATTCTACAAAACAGAATATGTAATATTCCCCAGATTTCCATGCATGAAGCCAAATTCAAAGAAATTCATCTTGGACTTTAGAATGTAGTTCTTAACATGAAATCTAGTATATCAAAATTTAAGCAGTTTATCATCTACTGACTACACTCTAAATTGGATAAGACTTTAAATCAGCTTAGATACTATTTAGAGTGAAATTGTCAAAATACCACACAAAATGAAGAAAAGTTATAAGTATTGATACTTTTAAAATGTTTTCTCTAAAACCTTTTTTAAAAGACTGTTGAGTACTAGTTCTGTTCATTACGACAAAATCTTGAACCCTAAAAGAATCAATTGTCCTTTGTAGATGGTAGTAATATGAGTCAATCTGCATTACCAAGAAACTATTACAAAAGAGATGAAAGGGAGATTTTTTTCGGTAAATGTTATTACATCAGGAATTGACAGAAGTCGTTTCAATAATTTCTTCTGTCAGAAGAGAGGAAGGAGGGGCTTCCCTGGTGGTCCAGTGGTTGAGAATCCACCTGCCAATACAGGGGACACGGGTACGATCCCTGGTCCGGGAAGATCCCACATGCTGCAGAGCAACTAAACCTGTGTGCCACAACTACTGAGCCTGCGCTCTAGAGCCCGTGAGCCACAGCTACTGAGCCTGCATGCCGCAACTACTGAAGCCCATGCGCCTGGGGCCTGTGCTCCACAAAAGAGAAGCCATCGCAATGAGAAGCCTGTGCACCGCAACGAAGAGTAGCCCCCCGCTCACCGCAACTAGAGAAAGCCCACGTGCAGCAACGAAGACCCAACTCAGCCAAAAATAAATAAATTTATTTTTTTAAAAAAAAGAGAGGAAGGAGATCATAGTGTGTCATTTTATTTAAGGACATTCTTTAACAGTAGTCTTCCTGTTTTGCTGAGAAAGGACTCAGGTGTTCATCTTTTTTCCTTTGTCATTGAGCAGGAAAAAGTTACCAGGAGAAGCAAGTTCTTAAATTATTATTTCATGCAATTTTAGGAACTTCCTCCTGCTATATAAGTGAAGTAACTTTGAGTCCCCCGCCGAAAGGAAAACCTTATTTTTCACAATGGGCCATCTGTTTAACATTGAGCTGACCTTTCATTTTGTGAATTGATTTCCAAAGGGGCAAGATTTCCTTCTCCCTGGAAGAGTGTTCTGTTCTGTGCTTTATAACACACTGAATGATTTCAGTAAGTAGCAATGCTTTTCCTGCCTGAACCCTCCCTCATTCAGGTTCATAGATTTTTATTTGATTGCTTCTATTCTGCCCCCATACAAGAAACCTAAGTAATTGTCACAAAATATATTGGATTTCTTTCTTAACATGTGATTTGTAAACTTTTTTCCTTCTTTTGTGGGGGCTTCTGAGGTGCAGAGGGTTGAGTTAATCTTAATTTGCTAACTCATTCATCTAAAAAATAATCAGAAACCTCATTATGTGTCAGATGCTCTGCATGGCACTAGAGGTCCAGAATGACCTCTTTTTCTGTTGCATTTTGTTCTCTATTTTGTTGATATCTACCATTAATTTCTTATTTCTTATTTCTTTGTGCTTACACTCCTTCTTGAGTTTTAACATGTTGATAAATACCCAAGGCTAGACATTTGTAATGAAAACTATAACTACTCTTCAGGTGTATCAAAGTATCATTTTTATGGTGGTTATGTCTGACTTTTTAAGAGTCATGGGAATTCCCTGGTGACCCAGTGATTAGGACTCCATGCTTCCACTGCAGGGGGCATGGGTACAATCCCTGGTCGGGGAACTAAGACCTCGTGTGCCGCATGGTGCAGCCAAAATAAATAAATAAGAGTCATATTCATGCTTTTCTTCTGTGTCTTAAGCTTATCAATATTAATATTCCAAACAATTCAAGTGACCAGTGCCCCGGCACATTTTTACTTCTTAAACACTCCCTAACTCTTATTCCAATCCCCTCCACATTGGTATTCTCCCAAGTTTTGATTCTGGGTTATTGGGGATATACTTTGCTGCTTTTTTTTTTTTCCTCCATTGCTTACTTACCAAAAAAGACATTATATTAACTATTCTTTATTTGTCATATCTCAGATATCTCAGACTTCTCTTGCATTTCTTTTCCTCCTTGCTGGAGTTTTTCAAAGAGGGTCTTGACTTAGTAAACCTTCTGAGTTTTTGTGTGCCTGCAGATATCCTTATTTTATCCTCATATTAAATTGGTATTTTATCTGTGTGAAATTCTAGCTTGAAAGCTTTTTCCTTACTTTAAACCTATCGCTTCAGTGTCTTCTGGTTTCTAGTGTTGCTATTCAAAAGTTAGATGTTCATCTGATTCTTGTTCCTTTGTAAGTAATCTGTTCTTCCCTTTTGGAAACTTTCAGATTTTTGTTTCTGGCAGTTTTGATATTTACTGTAATTTGTCTAGCTGTGAAAGTTTTCTTAAATACCTATTTGGCATTCTGAGCTATTTCAATCTGAATTTTCTCTCTTTAATTCTGAAAAGTTATTAGATTGTCTTTATTTTCTCCTCTCTTTTTTTGGAGGGGACTCCTATAGTATTGATATTGGTATTTCTACTGAAATCCTCCTTAAATTTTCTTTTATATTTTCCATCTCTTCATCCCCCTGAAAGATTCCATACCTGGGAATTCTTCAACCTGATTTTCCAGCTCACTAATGTGTTCTTCAACTGTTATCAATACTTGTACCCATCAGTTTAATTCTTTATTTCAGATACTGATTTTTTTATACCAGGGATTCCAGTTGAATTTTTCTTTCTGACACTTTTTTCTGCTTCATCTTTAAGTTTTCTCTCTTTCTCACTCCTTCCTTCTCTCTCTCTCTCTCTCTTTTTAAATAGGTTTATTATAACTTATTTTAAATCCTTGTTTTGTCTGGTCCAAAAATTCAGCTACAAATTATTCAATTTGTTGTATGACTTTTGTGTACTCTCATAACTCTGTTGTTTTCCACCTGTGATTAC
Source organism: Balaenoptera physalus (assembly GCF_965194825.1). Lineage (NCBI taxonomy): Eukaryota > Metazoa > Chordata > Mammalia > Artiodactyla > Balaenopteridae > Balaenoptera > Balaenoptera physalus. The sequence goes on from NC_138886.1 coordinate 47,749,686, forward strand.
TCACTGCCTTGTCTCTTCAAGGTTTTGTTGTCAAGAAATAACTAGTAAATAATATGTTTATATTCAGGTGAGTTATATGAAAAAAATTGGATTTAAATTATCTAAATTTAACAAGATATTTCAGTGATTTATCAAGAATAAGATATTCTCTCTCAGTAATTTGCTCAGCTCTGATCATACTAAAACTTAGGTTTATTTGTTTTATTTATATTTTCTATTGTGAAAAATTTCACATTTATAGAAAAGGAGAGAATAACTTTTTTAAGCAAGTCTATGTTGCTTCCCTATATCAGACCTTTCATTAGGAAAGCGATAATTTCCAAGTTTATGTTATTAAGTGGATACCAGTTGTCTGGGTTTGAGGCAGTGGAGGTAGGAATAATTTCTTCTGCCACCATTAAGAAGGTCAGGTTGTCTTTCATTTGACTTGACCCTGGCATTGCAGCTTTTTCTCGTCTAATTTTTTCCTTCGGTGTTCATCTTCAGAATCGTTTCTGCAGCATTATATATGTTCGGTCAGCCAGTTTATTTCAAAATTACTTTATTATAGTATATAAAAGTCTTCATGTTCAAGTGGTAAATTATAGGAACATAGTAGAGCTATATACAGTTTACTTAATCAAGCTTTTAATATGCTCTTGAGGGTCAGCAGTTGATGGGCATGTAAGGTAATTGGGGGTAAGAAATGACCATAGGCAGATTATTAAACGGATAGCACTGATATATTGTACCTTCTACCTCATCTTCTTTTTCCAGGTTATCTCCTTCTTTGTTTTTAGGTTTTTTTGTTTGTTTGTTTTTGTTTTGGGGATCATCTCCTTCTTTGGAACTGACCCCTTGAACTCCCTTCTCTGCCATCTTCACCAGATCCTTTATCCTCCTGACCCGGATAATAGATTTGTAGCCAAATTCTGTAGTAGACTTTGCTAATTTATCACACATTCTTTGCCTGCTAAGCCCTGGGCATGCTCTCAGAATCCTCCTCAGTACAACATGTCATGGAGCCAATTAGAGTTAGCACTAAGGATGACACCTAGTTGTCATTTCTGTTCTATATGACTCTTGTTCCAACCAGAGTAAGACATTAACTTATTCAGGCTATATTCATTTTGAAGGCTGAAAGGGAATAAAAATAGAATAACAAGTAAAGGTGCTTCCCATTAGCCAAGAGACATTTTTCTGCCTTTCCCTTACTCATCTTTGAAGCCTTTCATGTCACTCCTACTCTTCTTCTCTCTCTGTGCTGTTTCTGCTTCTTCTTTCTACCTAATTAGTTCACACTGGGAAATTAACACATTTGTATTAAGCAGTATAAACTAGATTTTGAATCAGTAATTAATGAAAAAGGCATTCCTGTCTTTCCATATGTACTTAACACTTCAGTCACTCTTCTGAGGCGATAGTTTCTCATTTTTTGGTATGGTGAAGTACTTTTTTTTTTCCTATCCTTTTATTTAGATTTTTTGGAGAAAATTAGGTGCCACCAAACCTCTGGAAGGTGTTTGTTTTGAATGCCTTCTTCCTGGAACTAAGCAATGGTCTACTGCTAAAAAGAGAGAGGAATTTAAGAAAGGATAATTAGGAAATGCTGGTAGGGCAAACAAGTAGCACTTTATTTTGTTTCTGAGTTAATATGAGCTGTGGATACTTTTAAAATATTGATGAAAAAGGCATAGGAGAAAGTGGACCATTTCTGAGTGTGTCAGCTCTACGGCCATTACTATGTTAAATGCCTTAACGATATCATTATATTTGTTCTTCACAACCACTCTGTCCATTGTAGGCATTGGCCTCATTTACTTATGAAGACAGTGAGGGTCAAAGAGGTAAATAATTTGCCCAAGGGCACACGGCTAGTAAGTGCTACCACAACTCTCTCTGACTTCAAACCTTATGCTCATTTCCATCTAAATTTAGGAAATTTAGGAAATTTTCCTTGAGCAGATCTTTTTTCCATAATAATGCCTTCTTAATTTGGGCAATAATTGCATACATACATATATTCATATATACATTTTAATGTTTTACAGGTTATTTAGGCCATTGGCACTATGGCTAACATAATAGGCTTCTGAGACAAATATGACTAAAATAATAAGCTTCTGAGACAAATAGTGTTCTGAGCCCTTGAAGCAGTGTAGCCCAGTGATGTAGGACAATGACGGAGCCTGGTGTCAAATCCTGGCTCCCTCACTGCCTCACCTTGTGCAGGTTTCTTTTCTCAGACTACCATATAGGGTTGCTTAGAGGATTAAGCATGCTAATATGCATAGAACCCTTAGCACAATGCCTGACAAATAGTAAGTGCTTCATCAGTGCTATTATTGTATATTTACTATATTATGTTAAATCCCTAGCTTCTCACGAGATTCTGAGAATTTTCACTGAATTACACAGAAATTACAAGCTAACTAAGGATATTTCATACCTACTATGTTGTTATTTGTGGAGAAATAACAATTTTATACCTCTCTGGTAAGACTATCATTTTTCATATTTTGGTTAAGTATTATAAAATATAAACTACTATTTGCAGCATGTCATATAGTATTTGAGTCTGTTTCCTGGTCAGGGATATTTCCCTCACCTCACGATTTAAAGTGTTTCTAGAAAGATGCCAGAAATCTATTTGGGAAAGCATACTTCATATAATAGTAGTAGACACTGTCCACTAGTAGAATTTACTGGTGTCTTTGTTTTAACTTTTATTGTATGCAAATGCAGAATGGACATTCAGTGATTAAAACATTGACTATTCTTTTCTTTTTCAGAAGATGAATAATCTTTCATTTAGTGAGCTGTGTTGCCTCTTCTGCTGTCCACCTTGTCCAGGGAAAATTGCTTCAAAATTAGCATTTTTGCCACCTGATCCAACTTACACGTTGATGTGTGATGAAAGTGGAAGCCGCTGGACGTTACACCTCTCAGAACGAGCAGACTGGCAATATTCTTCTAGAGAAAAAGATGCTATTGAGTGTTTCATGACTAGAACCAGTAAAGGCAACAGAATTGCCTGCATGTTTGTGCGTTGCTCACCCAATGCCAAATACACTTTACTCTTTTCACACGGAAATGCTGTTGATCTTGGTCAGATGAGCAGCTTTTACATAGGACTGGGATCACGGATTAATTGTAATATATTCTCATATGATTATTCTGGATATGGTGCAAGTTCTGGGAAACCAACAGAGAAGAACCTCTATGCAGACATAGAAGCTGCTTGGCTTGCTCTTAGGACAAGGTAAATGGTGATTGGGAATTGTTTTCCACATTTGTGATGGCTGATAAAATTGTCTTGTATAAGAATAGAATAAAATCTGTTCTTGTAACACATCTTGAAGTACTAAATAAAGATTATATTTACCAGTATAAACCCATGAAGAGTTACACTTTTAGATTGTAATTTTAAATTTTGTATAATAGCATAAAAGAGTTTGACAGTGTGTGTGTGTGTGTGTGTGTGTGTGTGTGTGATTTTCCTAAAAATGTAAGCCAGTGAAAAATGTTTGGTTTTAGAAACTTATTGGATTGTGGTATAAAAATGTTTATTCAAAGTTGCAACATTTCAAGGGAATGAAGAAAACAGTGATTTAGCTAATCATTCACTTGATCTGTCATTAACAGAGTAAGAGGCTAGATTGTTAAAATCCTAAGGCAGGGTTTGCATCATTTTATATAATTAATAATTAAAAATTAATAAATAGAAATAACAATCTTTTCTAGTCACGAAGATACTTATAAATTTTTCTTGAAAAGTATTGCAATTTTGTATACTTCAGTGTATTTTCTCATCAGACAGTTAATGTACACTAAACAGAAAGATACCTTAGTACAAATTATTCCTCATTGTACATTAATAAGCTGCCTGACTTCCAGAGGTGTTTTTTTTTTTGGTTTGGTTTTTTTTTTTTTTTTTTTGGCTGCGTTGGGTCTTCGTTGCTGCGCGCGGGCTTTCTCTAGTTGCGATGAGCAGGCTTCTCACCGCGGTGGCTTCTCTTGTGGCGGAGCACAGGCTCTAGGCACGTGGGCTTCAGTAGTTGTAGCACGCGGCCTTCAGTAGTTGTGGCTCTCCGGCTCTAGAGCGCAGGCTCGGTAGTTGTGGCGCATGGGCTTAGTTGCTCCGCAGCATGTGGGATCTTCCCAGACCAGGGCTCGAACCCATGTCCCCTGCATTGGCAGGCGGATTCTTAACCACTGCACCACCAGGGAAATCCGTCCAGAGTATTTTAGACTGAAGCTAGAGTACATAAAGAAAATTACCATTCCTAATTTAATGTTTAAATATTAATGGTTTCAGTTAGTTGGGAAGAACTTTCTCAATTTCATTAGTAGATATAACCTTTTTTAGAAAATATCTTTAGAAACATTTACCCCTCCAAGATGTATAGTAAAACTATGGTCTCATAGCAGAGTTCTGTATAAAAGGGATTCTTAAATCAATTGAAATGGTATGAAAACATATTTCTGACAAGAAAAAAATAGATGGTAAGTAGTAATTATGGAGTTTAGGGGTGGGAGGGAGGCAGGCACAGAGTGGTAAAAATTTATAAACTTAAAAACTTCCTTAAATGACCACAGTCAAAATATGCTTTGGTTATACTCATGTCAGTCCCCTCAGGCCTGCAAACAAAACTGAGTTCCCCCTTTCAGATTCAGCCAGTTGAATATAGTATATATAATACCTGTCAGGAAAATATGATAATTTTTTAATAACAGATTTATTGCAATATAATTCACATACTATAATTCAACTTCAGTGAATTAGTATAGTTTTTAAAGGTGCTAAAAGCAGATAACCTTCATTATTAGTGCTTCCAAGTATCACAAAAGTATAAATTTATTCAAGCAAAACATGTTAGTATCCAGTTAAGTGTTCTTTCTATGTTTATGTAAAAGAATCCCCTCTTGTAAGTGGTCAGCTTTATTATTATTTTTTAAATCTTGTCGGATATCAATTTACAGGAACCTTTCTAAAGTGATTTCTAGTCTTGATTAATTAATCTTTTTATACACTTGACCAGTATGAATGAAGAATAGGAGTAGAACAGATAAATTGCTACCTAGTCCCACATACTAGTTTAGTATAGAATTTCAGACTTAAAATTTCTCTTATGTTGAACTCTAAATATGGTTGGAAGAGTTAGTAAGGTTAGGAAGTCTTGGGAAATTTATTTAATTTTTCTGAGCCTCTGTTTCTTAGTCTGTTTAATGAAGAGGTTGAGTTAAATGATCTCCAAGATTCTTTGCAGTGCTTGAATTCTATCACCTAATAAAATGTGTGTAATTAGAATTCATGCCTTTCATTTACTTAATTAAAGTAAAAAAGGGCTTAAGTAACCAGGAAGGGAAAAAATAATGAACTTAAATAATTATTATTTGAATAACCTCCCTTTAAGGATAATTGATTTTCTATAGTAACCATGTTTCTGAACTTCTGATGGATCAACAGAAAATAAAGTATGAATATTCACTATACACCCTTTCCTCCACAGTATTTGAGCTCATTATCTGTGTGCTGTAATAGAAAAGGCACTGGACCTGGAGTCAGGATACCTGGGTTCTAATTATAGCTCTGTCATTAACTTACTCTGACTTTGAACATCTGCTCAGTAAGCAGCCAACCTAGATTAGATGGTCTCTGAAGTCCTTTCTAACGTGTACTATTCTGAAATTCTGTTACTGCTTTTGAGCCCTCTGATGGTAAATTGGCAACTGCTGCTGCTACTCTGCAGCCTTGCCATTGCTAGCTTTAGCCTAAAACCCATCATTGCCACCAACAGTTCTGCCGTTCAGCTAAACAGCATCCATGCAGCCCCAAGCATTATGCTGATGCGATGCTGCAAATGTTCATTTTCCTAATTTCTTCATTCCTATGAAGCTAGGTCTGTTGCAAAGAAAAAAGCTTTACTTTTTTTTTTTTAAGATTCTGTGTAGAGAATTTATTTATTTATTTATTTATTTATTTATTTATTTATTTATTTATTTATTTATTTTGGCTGCGTTGGGTCTTCATTGCTGCGCGCGGGCTTTCTCTAGTTGCGGCGAGCGGGGGCTACTCTTAGTTGTGGTGTGCGGGCTTCTCATTGTGGTGGCTTCTCGTTGCGGAGCATGGGTTCTAGGCGCACGGGCTTCAGTAGTTGTGGCACTCGGGCTCAGTAGTTGTGGCTCACGGGGTCTAGAGTGCAGGCTCAGTAGTTGTGGCACATGGGCTTAGCTGCTCCGCGGTATGTGGGATCCTCCCAGACCAGGGATCAAACCTGTGTCCCCTGCGTTGGCAGGCGTATTCTTAAACAGTGCATCACCAAGGAAGTCCAAAAAAAGCTTTTCTGAGTTTAGTTACATTTAGAGTCAGTCTGGAGTAGATAGAGCCCAATCTTTGGGACATGGTCCAAATTCTTCTGTAGGACTGATTTGAAGAAACTATGGAGAGGTATGTCACCACCTGGATAGTCCAAATACTCCTGTGCCCCTGGGAAGAGCCATAGGGAGCACATAGGGTTTGTCTTGCTCTTTCCTGGTGAATGTTCAGATACTTGGAAAGCTTTATCACATTTTCAGAAGACTGAAAGCTGTTGTGCAAATGGCCCTTAGCATCCAGAAATGACTGCTGTCAGACTGCTGAAGTGGAAAGGCATATTTGATGTCACTCTAGCCCTTAATCCCACCTTCATTAGCTCCTATAGTACCTCACTTACACTTGCAGTTTGTAGTTAGGACAGTTATACTGTAGACAAGTAACAATGCCTGGAACATAGTATATACCCAATATAATTGAGTTAGTGAGTTCATATATTTAAATCTGAATCATTTTTAAAGGAAGTATTCATAAATCACTGACCCATGTGGCTTTTGGAATTCTCATTCATCTATTGATCTTTCCAATCATTAGTCCATTTCTATGGGTAAATAAATGCAAATCTCAAGAAAAATAAGTAATTTGCTCTTGGCTAAAATAATACATATATTTTATTCATCATTCCATACTGTAACCGTATGTTGCATTTTCATCACTATGACCAACTTCAGAAAATAAAATGAACCACTTTTAATGCCTAGAGAAATAAAGAACCTTTTTTACATTGAATGGAAAATAAACACTAAATCTCCATTAAACATCAGTCCATTAAAATATTAGTGACATATGTTCCAAATATAGTCAATAATATGCTACATTGAATTCCATAAATGATTTAATAAATTCATTCCTTAAGATTAAAATTTTAAGAGACCTCAGCCATTATTTTTCCAAAAGGTAGACTTGAAACAGATGACATAACTGAATATAGATTTTATTGTGGTATTAAATGTTAGTGATGACTAAGAAACTTAAATTTTAAATATAAATTTATTGACATTGTCTCATTCTGTCCTTCTTTTTTAAGATTAAGTCCTTATTAGTGATTGAACACTTCATACCAGTCTGACTCTCCAACTCTTTTTTTTAAACTTGTGAACTTTGTAGATATGGCATTCGCCCTGAAAATGTGATTATATATGGCCAAAGTATAGGGACAGTACCATCTGTGGATCTCGCTGCTCGGTATGAGAGTGCTGCTGTTATTCTTCATTCTCCTTTGACCTCAGGAATGCGAGTCGCTTTTCCTGATACCAAGAAGACCTACTGTTTTGATGCATTCCCAAAGTAAGTATTAATATTCAATTAGTTTAATTCGAAGAAACTTTTGAGGGAATTTTTTTCCATCACTTAAGGTATTCATGATACAGTTCATTCAGCCATGAGCTCCTATTTTACATATATTATAGAAATTGTGGAAAAATTAATTTGTGAAGAAGGTGGTGGCAGGACATCTGTCAGAAGGCTGAAGTGTTTGAGCAATAGTAACCCAAGTGAAAAGTGCTAAGAGCCTTATACCCCAGATGGTGGCACTAGTATTGGAGATAAGAGTGAATTTGAGAAAAAACTGATAGAACTAAATGTCAGACTGTATACAGGATGCTAAACAAAAGAATTTGAATATAATTCCCAGGTTTCTGACTTGAGCTGCTAATGGACGATAGTACCATCCAGTGAGGTGCATAATACTGGAGGAGAGGAACAAGTAGAGGGAAAATGAGACACATGTGCATAAATATGAATGAACGGGGCTTCCCTGGTGGCACAGTGGTTAAGAATCCGCCTGCCAATGCAGGGGACATGGGTTCGAGCCCTGGTCTGGGAAGGTCCCACATGCCGCACAGCAACTAAGCCTGTGTGCCACAACTACTGACCCTGTGCTCTAGAGCCTGCGAGCCACAACTGCTGAGCCCGCGTGCCACAGCTACTGAAGCCCATGTACCTAGAGCCTGTGCTTCACAAGAGAAGCCACCGCAATGAGAAGCCCGTGCTCAGCAACGAAGACCCAACACAGCCAAAAATAAATAAAAATTTTTTTTAAATCTTCTGTAAAAAATGAATGAACGATGTCTAATTAGTGATATCTGATTTACAAAAGAAGTGAATTACGAAAATGTTGAGTCTTAAATGAGCCAGAATAATTATTGCCCCCACAGAGTCTGCAAACATAAGTGTTAGACAAATTTAAAAGAAGGGCTACTTTTCCTCATGCGTCTCAACACAGGATGGTAGTTCCCACTAGTTCTTCTTCATTGTTAACAAAAAAATTGATGGCCTATTTTTCTCAAAGAAAGGAAGAAGGCAAGAAGTGACAGGCTGGCAAATTTCAGTCTTATTTCCTTTCCCAAATTGGCAGCAATACAAAGATTCTTTGTGAATGATAGATAGGCCACAGGCCAAGTCACCACTTGATTCTTTATAAGAACAGCAAGGGTCATTTCAAAACAAATTTTTTCTTCATTAGCCAGTAAGGGGTTACTTTGGTAGGGAAGCGTATGGGAGCATATGATATTATCACCAGAGCAGACTGTGGGAGGATTTTGGTTTTTACATTTATTGGGGGTTTGTTTTTGTTTCAGAAAATGGTAGATTGGAAGGTATGTGCATTATACTTTGTAGCTGAATGGTAGGAATGATAGGGAGACATTTGGGGTAAACTATTGCCAAGTTACATCTCTGTTTAGCTCCCTCTTTCATTTCAGCTGCACCAACAGAGAGTGCAGCACTAACAGTAAACTGTTTGAAAAAGATCAAATGTTTCCTTTTTTATTTAATTCCTCTACTATTGAAGAGTTGACAGCAAATAATATACCCAAGCATTTTTTCCTTACCAAATGCTGCCTTGAATTATTTCATTGATGATTTTCTTCTTTTTCAAGATTCTGTCCTCATTTTATAGTTATAATGCCTTGTGCCTCTCTCTCTCTCTCAGAAAATTTTTAAAGAATTGTTCTTTGTAAGGGTTCTTCTTTGTATTGTTTGTCTCTTCCAAGTTGCCCTTTTTTACTGTTTATTTTGATCCTTGTCTTATATGTAAAGTGCTCTCCTCTGATGTCCGATAATTCTTACTTGTGTGCTCACATGGAAGAGTAAGGAACTAAAGAGCTGACCTGAAGTGTGGGGAGTTAAGACTTGTTGACTGTGAGTTTCACTATCCAGTGATCTGGCCAAGCCAGTTAGGTGGGGATCCCACCCCCAATGTCAGTATTTATCTTTCCTCTTAAGGCATATATATAATCTCCAAAGAAGACTCTTCCTACAACTATCTCTTAAAAGGTGGAGGCTTGGCTGCCAGCATTCTGAGAGCCCAGTAGGGAAAATGGTTTCATAGCAGCCAACATGTATATGTTTACTTGCTATTTGGTACCTCTGCCTTAAACTGTGTCCGGCAATCCCCTAGTTCACAAACCCTCCAGTTTTAGGTAGAGGGCAGTTACCCAGCTGCAAAAGGAAGGGGAAAGAAAAGAACTGGGGTGGCGGGGGGGCGGGGGTGCAGGACACTATTTCTTAAACAGACTTTGAACAAATTCTGTAGATTTGAATCACCCGCCTTTATCTGCATGTCGGTTCCTAGCCTTCTGGGGTATTCCATGATATAAATTGGATTGTTTCTTCACTTTACCCTTCTATTCTCTTAAAAATTGTGTTTTCTCCTATACTTTTAATCTGTTATCTCACATATTCATCTGCTTTCCAGCTCCAAAATGTTATGTTTTATTATATTCTTCCTATTTTTGTAGTAAATACCCAAAATAAAAAAAACATTTTGCTGTCATTTTAGTAGGATATTGGGAGGGAGAAAAAAATGTGAACGCAGAGAGGTATGAAGTTAGCACATAGCTGAAATGGTCCTTGGTTTCTTCCTCTCCTTGCAACCTAAGTTTCTGTGCTAAAATATCAACATTGTACAAAGGCGAAGTAGGATGACTATAATTATTGAAGGATTCCCTCAAAACAGAAGTGCATGAAGTTAACATCCTCAGATAATCTTAAGGTAGGGAGTAATGTAAAGATGACTTTTGAATCTTATTTGAAATCCAAGAGGTATCCATCCCTTCTGAATTGATTGAAAGATGGTTCTGATGTTTAAATTATCTAATATAACACAAGAAAATTTGTTTTGTTTCCTTTTCAAACTTAATTTGTTGACTTCTTTCCTCCTTCTCTTTCCCTACAGCATTGACAAAATCTCTAAGATTACCTCTCCAGTATTAATAATTCATGGGACTGAAGATGAAGTCATTGACTTTTCACATGGCCTCGCATTGTTTGAGCGTTGCCAAAGACCTGTGGAGCCTCTGTGGGTTGAAGGGGCAGGTCACAATGATGTGGAACTTTATGGACAGTATCTTGAAAGATTGAAACAGTTTGTGTCACAGGAACTGGTAAATTTGTAAAATATTCTGAAAATTTGCATACTGGGTTTTCATTCTTGCTGAACTGCACTCTTTGGTAAATAATATAAAACCTGAAGGTTTTGTTTGCAAATCATGTCAGTTGCCTTCATAAATGTACAGGTAATGATTTGTTAACAGACTTAATGAAGGTTTTAATTACCAAACTAGAAACTGGAAATAACAGTATCATGCAGTCAGGCTGTGTAATTTATATTTTTTCTGTGAATTTTTTTTTTTTAAACATCAAGATGAGTACTGTATGAATTTTAATTCTATAAGATCAAATGCTATGAAAGTATTGCCAAATGCTTTTGCATATCAGAAACAAATTTATAAATATTTTTAAAACATCTCAATGTACTAAATCTTATCCTGGTATACAAATGTAATATTCTTTCAATAAAAAGCGTGTATCTAAAACAATTCAAGTACTCAGAATAAACTGTATGAAAACATGCAAGTTCACTAAAGATGACCTAAACCCTGTTGTACAGGGATAGAGATTTAAAGGTTATTTTATTGTAAAATACATTGAATTTTCTGTATTCCCTGGTTATCATACATGTTCTCCTTTAAAAAAATGATGTAAGTCTTAATTTTTATGCCATTTGTTAATTTACCCACTAGTTACCTTGTAAATGAGAAGTCACAATAGCACTGAATTTTAACTAGTTTTGATTTATAAGTTTGGTACTGTGAGGCAACTACTTAAATTTTTCATTTTAGTAATTTAAAAGGCATTTAGAGCTTCAAGAATAATTTTGTACGCAATGTTTTAAATTTTGACTAATCTCGTAGAAATGCGATACTGTCACTACTAGAAAACCTGAAAGTCCATTAGATGTTCTTTAAGACCACAAACAGACTGGCTATTTGATCCCTCTTCCCTTTGACTATTTTTAAGAATAGGACCTGTTGTTTTGGATTACTATCTGAGAATTTCATGGATTTACTCCTGGACGCAGGAGATAAGAAAACGTTTAATTCATAACTTTTATATTAACGAATGTAGTGAAGAAAATAAAGCTCACACAAAAACTAAGTTGCCTTTCCTTGAATGAATCCTGCTTGAATAAAACAATGAAAGAAAAATAAAAATAAAATTAATGGTATGTAGTCTAATTTGTAAATGAATGAATATTGAAATAATACACACTGTGGATATATTTTAAGGCCTTATGTAGTTTTAATTGTTCTGCTTGTTCTGTGGTTATGTCTAAGACTATAGTGTATGATTCTCTTCAAAGTATATCAAGTATTGTGAATGCTTTGGTTCAGATGTGTCAAATTAACAGTAAAACAAAAATATGCCACTCAGCTGTGCTTGTTTTCCTTCCATGCTCCTCACTCCCTACTTACTACAAGGACTAAAAAAAAAAAATTACCATTCATCTTTATAGTACATGGATCTATAGTTTTCTAAATTGTATTATTCCTTCTTTCTTTTAGAGAGGTTTTTCCTTCTCAAGATTGTCTTAAAGCCTGTACGTTTCCTTCTTTGTACAACATATACCCCAGAGTTTAACTGTTTTCTTTGATCACCTGGGAAAATCAAAATATTGATCACACTAATTCAGTATTCACTCATTCATTCAACAGATACTTATTGAATGTTTAAATCATTCAAAACCCTGTGCCGGATAAAGATAGACATCAACCTTGTCCTCACAGCCTTCACAGTATAACTGAGGAGACAGACACCTTATTGCACAAGTATTATTACTGTTTGTATAAGGCTGAAGGAGCTTTGTAGGGTATTATAATAGGTATAAGGTACTCTTGAGGGAACATGGGAAGAAGGGCAAGGAGGAGTCCCACAAAGAAGTGGTATTTGAACTGAGCTTTGAAGGATGACTAAGAAAAGATTAGGCCCGGGTGGCCCAAGGGGAACAGTATGTGGAAGCCTAGAGGAAGGATGGTGCGTTTGAAATTAAGAACACCGGTCAGAGGTCAAGGGGAAATGATGGCAGAGGGATGAGGCTGGCGGCTGGCAAGCTAGTTAGGGGCACAATCACACATGGTATCTTATCATTATTCTAGAAATAGTAGAAAAGCATTGAAAAAAATAGGAAACTACACTTGTCAAGAGCTTATAGATGAAAAATATCTGGGGACTTCCCTGGTGGTGCAGTGGTTAAGAATCCACCTGCAATGCAGGGGACACGGGTTCGATCCCTGGTCCGGGAAGATCCCACATGCCGTGGAGCAACTAAGCCCGTGAGCCACAACTACTGAGCCTGTGCGCCACAACTACTGAAGCCCGTGCACCCTAGAGCCCGTTCTCTGCAACAAGAGAAGCCACCGCAATGAGAAGCCCGCCCACCACAAGGAAGAGTAGCCCCAGCTTGCTGCAACTAGAGAAAACCTGCACGCAGCAATGAAGACCCAACACAGCCAAAAATAAATTAATTTAAAAAAAAAAAACTGGAGCAAAAACATAATTCAAGAAAAAAAAGATTTTAACTTGCTGGAAATAACATTTGAGCCAATTGTTTACAACCTGAAAAGATGATGGTGATGAAAAATTGATCATGGGGAAATAAATCTCATATGCAAAGTGCTGGTCAAACCACATCTGCAATACTAATTTCAGGATGCAGTGAAAGGATATTAAATTAGAGCAAATCCTGGGGTGTTTTTACCAAGTTGGGAAGAATCCCATAAATTGAAACCCAAAGAGTAACTGAAGGATTATATGACTGAGGAATGATAGCTGTCTTCACATATTTGACAGGTATGTACAATTTTTCCTTTTTGACTCGGTGGAACTAGGTGAAAGTTGCAAAATGGCAGATTAGAGCTCAGTGTAAGAGAGAATTTATGGCTCTTTGTCCATCAAGGAAAGGGATCACCTCTGAAGGGTAAGTGAGTATGTTAACCACTGGAGCAGAAGCTGAATGACATCTGACAGTGCTACAGAAGAAATTTCAGATTTAAATGAGAAATTGAACTACATGAACCGTCTTTAAAGTGCCTTTAAGATTTTATATTCCATTTAGAGTTCTACCTAATCAAAGGATTGCCTGCTCTGTGGCATCTAGGAGAAGGACAGTATGATGTAGAATTGGCAATCAGATCTGGGCACTCTTCTCAACTGACAGTAATTAGATCTGTGACCTTGGCAAGTCACTTCTTTGGGCCACAACTTCCTACTAGAAAAGATGGAACTGATTAATCCCTTACATTTTTAATGTAATGTGAAAATTTCTCAGCCCCACTCACATGTAATGACTCATATCAATTTTTAACCTTCCTTGACTAGAGTAGCCCCAATAACATATTTCAATATGTGGCTTTTGTGCATACCATCATTGTGCAATTTGAATAGTAATGTTAATCCTGGGATAAGGGTCAGCAGTGTACATAACTCCTATAATATCTTACAAGTACAAAAAGCAGAATAAGAACTTAAATAAATTGATTTATCATCTTCACACTTTGCCCAGACTTCTAACTTACTAAAAATCACCAGTTCTATATTCCAGCTAAGAATATGTTCCACAGTAGATTTTTTCTTGGTGATTTCTATAAATATATAGGTTTTGCTCACTTTAAGAAGGCTTGATAAATGTAAATGAATTTTTAATTGTAAACTGAGATCAATTGTCATGTAAATAGGATGTTGTTGGTGCAAGCAGACATTCTATATGGCAAAAACTTAACTTCAAGAACAGGTATTATGGGAAGCCAGATAAACTCTTAAATCTTAAAAACTTTAGACATAATAAAGCCTAATCCCTTCATTTTACAAGTGAGGAAGCCCAAACAAGAGAAGTTACTTTGCCAAGGTCTACAATCTAATTGTCAAGAGTTGTACTATGTCTCATTATCTTCTCGTAACCAAATTTATCTGGACTAATATGCCAATGATCCTTTTGAGCTATAATACAGCATAAACTTATTTGCTCTCCAACATTAATCATAAGTATTTTTTAAATGGTTCCTAGATTTCTCCATATCAGCTAGTTATTCATTGAATAGTAAATTGGTAGGTTGTATCTTTAACATTTCTCAAATTAATTATTTCTATATTTAAAGTATTTAACACTAATCCATTTTACAAGGCTCAGTAACAGCTATTTGGTGTGTTAAAACCTAGTGAAGATGGTAACTATAGTCACATGAATAAACAAATGTTTACTTCAGCAGCACATTTACTACAAATTATAGCATGCCAAGAATAAGCAGTTACGTTGAAAAAAGCATCAAAGCGGTTGTTACTAATTGGTGATGGATGGGCTTTAAGTGTGCTGTTTTGGTTTAAAACAGGCAGTATGTTCAAATACCATGACAGCATGTTGCATTCTGACAATAATGTATATCCCAAATGTCCAATAACTAAAAAAGGAATTATGCATATGATAGCTGGAATTGAGTTATAATTTGCAGAATGGAGAGATCTCTACTGCATCTATAAATGGTTATGCCTCTGACTGAATTGGTTGAGTAATGCTAAGGAAGGAAGCAAATACCTCTATCCTGGAAATGACCCACTTGACAGAGTTTGGGCAGGGTGGGATGGGGGGAGAACAGGAAGTAAAGCATAGAATCTTTATAAATATCAGTAAGCTAAAGTCTGTTAAACTGGTTATCACATTAGAAGCCAGATGGACCTGAAATTATTTTTCTCCCTCTTTATTTCCTCCTGTAGGCCACGTACTAAACTTGCATAATACAACTATAACACTCCTAGAAAAAATTTTTAATAGTATGCTTTAAGAAATAACATATTTATATTAGAAAAATTGGGAGAAAAGCTGTTTTAAAATAATTTGTGATATTTTGTACATGCTGATAAAAATGCAAATTTCAACTATTGCACTACTTAATTCAGAGTTGAACTTTCTTTTTCCAAAATTACTGCTTAATGCAGTATATTAGTTGAGGTAATAAAGGTAGCAGGTAGGTTTATGAATATAGGGGCATCTGAATCAAAAATTTTAAATGTAGTGCTTTTTTTCAGATTACCTGCAGAGTATGGTGGATTCATAGACTATAAATCAAAACTTTTAACTTCTAATTAGCATTTTACATTATAAATATTAGATGGAAAAAAAAATCTTATTCAGATGAAACTTGTATTTATATTTAAACACTTAATTTCAAATTGTGTAAGTTCAGTTTTAAAGCTTTGGTAAAGTAAGAGGCTATATTACTTCACCGAAGTTTGACATTTTGCTATTTTTTCCTAGCTGGTTTTAATCTGAAAATCTTGAGCCTTCTAAGTCCACCAATAGAAAATAGAACGGGCAGATGGGAGCAAGACATGAGAAAATAGCTTATATATCCCTGAATATATGTGATGCTACCAAAAATGATAATTAAACTTGCTGAAGTATCCAGTGTAATATCAACTGAAAAAATATATATATAAATGGTTATACCTCCATAAAATAAAATGTAAATTCCTCTGGAATAAAACCAGAAGAGAATAAATACAATGAAAAATTATTGTGTTGAGGGAATAGGATTGTGGGTGAGTTTTTTCCTTTTCTTAGAAAGGTAACTTTTTATCTTGCTATGTTAACTTTTATGATTAAAAAAAAAAAGACAAAAACTGGTTTTTATTTTCACTGAGAGAAATTGGCTCCATTTAAGAAATCATAGGATCCCAGCATAGACCAACAAGAAGTAACTCTCAAATATGTTTTTAGCCTGGCTGTCAGAGCAGCAAATAAAAGTAGAAGAGGATTCCTTATATTTGGGTGATGGGTGATGTTGAGGGTTTTTTTTTTTATTTTGCGGGGGCAGGGCGGGGGGGTGGTCAGGGAGTGCAATAAATTGTATAATATCTGAAACTTACTCTGAGTACCAAGTCTAACTAAAGTATTTTCTAAGTAATGTCTACACATTACTTCTGTTAATGTAGAGCCACTTATATGCAGATTTTTTTCAATAAATATATTGGAAAATTTTTTGGAGATTTGTGACAATTTGAAAAAACTCACAGCCACATAGCTTAGAAATAATGAAAAAATTAAGAAAGATGTATGTCATAAATGCATAAAATATATGTAGATACTAGTCTTTATAAATTTATTTTATTTATTTATTGCTGAGTTGGGTCTTCGTTGCTGCGCGCGGGCTTTCTCTAGTTGCGGCGAGCGGCGGCTACTCTTCGTTGCGGTGTGCAGGCCTCTCATTGCGGTGGCTTCTCTTGTTGCGGAACAAGGGCTCTAGGCGCGCGGGCTTCAGTAGTTGCAGCGCGTGGGCTCAATAGTTGTGGCTCATGGGCTCTAGAGCGCAGGCTCAGTAGTTGTGGCACAGGGCTTAGTTCCTCCGTGGCATGTGGGATCTTCCCAGAACAGGGATTGAACCCAGGTCCCCTGCATTGGCGGATTCTTAACCACTGCGCCACCAGGGAAGTCCCAGATACTAGTCTTTTATCTTTTACTATCATAAAATACAAATCTATTATAAAAAGTTAAAATTTATCAAAACTTACACAAACACAGATCATACATGGTGCCATTCTTGTTGAGTGAAATGTAAATATAAGTAAAGATACAGCAATCTCATAAAATTAACTGTAGTACACACTGTACTACCGTATTAACTTTGTAGCCACCCATCGTTGCTATGGTAGTGAGCTCAAGTGTTTTGAGTATCTGCTTAAGATGCCATGTGAGCAGTTCATCTCTCCTCCAGTAAATTGCATAGAGCAGTAAAAAGTGATCTCTTGTGGTTCTCACATAGTTTTCATCATGTTTGGTGCAATACTGTAAACCTTGAATAACACTGGGACATATATGAAGTGCCACTAGTGAAGCTGGAAGTGCTCCCAAGAAGCAGAGAAAAGTCATGACATTACAAGAAAAAGCTGAGTTGCTTGGTATGTACCATTGACCGTAGATTGAGGTCTGCAGCCACAGTTGACTGCCATTTCAAGATAAATGAATCCAGCTTAAGGACCATTGTAAAAGCAGAAAAGGAAATTAGTGAAACATGCTGCTGCTATACCAGCAGGCATGAAAACCTCCCACTTTTTGCAAAATACCTTTTTATCTCGTGTTGAAAAGTGCAGCTTTTATGTGGATGCAGGATTATTATAAAAAAGGCATACCTATAGACTCTAATATGATTTGAGGAAAAAGTAGTTATTATATGACAACTCAAAGCAAAAGGAAGATGAAGAATCTAAAGCTGAAGAATTTAATGCCAGCAAAGGATAGTTTGATAATTTTTAGAAAGAAGTTCGGCTTTAAAATGTCAAGATAGGGCTTCCCTGGTGGCGCAGTGGTTGAGAATCTGCCTGCTGATGCAGGGGACACGGGTTCGAGCCCTGGTCCGGGAAGATCCCACATGCCGCGGAGCAACTGGGCCCGTGAGTCACAACTACTGAGCCTGCGCGTCTGGAGCTTGTGCTCCGCAACAAGAGAGGCCGCGATAGTGAGAGGCCCGCGCACCGCGATGAAGAGTGGCCCGCACTTGCCGCAACTAGAGAAAGCCCTAGCACAGAAACGAAGACCCAACACACCCAAAAATCAATCAATTAATAAATAAATTAAAAAAAAAAAAATGTCAAGATAACAGGAGAAGCAGCTCCTCCCAACCAAGAGGCAGCAAATAAGTTCCCAGATGCCATTAAGAAAATCATTGAGGAAAAAGAATATCAGTATCATTGAGGAGAAAGAAAAAATGCCACAAAGGACATTTATTAGTAAGGAAGAAAAATGAGCACCAGATTTAAGACAAGAAGGGATAGGTTTCTGTTTTGTGCAAATGCAGTTGGGTTTATGTTCCAGACTGCCCTTGTCTATAAAGCTGCTAACCCCCAAGCCCTGAAGGGAAAATATAGATACCAGCTGCCAGTCCTTTGATTGCACTACAAGAAAGCCTGAACAATGAGAACTGTTTTTCTGGACTGGTTTTATTGATGCTTTGTCCCTGAATTCAGGAAGTACCTTGCCAGTAAGGAACTGCCTTTTAAAATTCTTTTGATATTGGAGAATGCCCTTGGCCATCCAGAACCCAATGAGTTCAACGCTTGAAGGTGTCAAAGTGGTCTACTTGCCCCCAAACACAACGTCTTATTCAGCCTTTAGATCAGAGAGTCGTAAGGGCTTTTAATGCTCATTACACATGGTACTCTATGGAAAAGGACTGTCATCACATGGAAGAGAACCCTGATAGAGAGAGCATCATGAAAGTCTGGAAAGATTACACCATTAAAGATGCCATCATTAGAGAAAAAGCTGTGAAAGTCATCAAGCCCAAAACAATAAGTTCCTGCTGGAGAAAACTGTGTTCGGATGTTGTGCATGACTTCACAGAATTTACAACAGAACCAGTCAAGGAAATCATGAAAGAGACTGAATATGGCAAAAAAGGGGGGGTGAAGAATTTCAAGATACGGATATTAGAAAAATTCAAGAGCTAATAGACACCACACCCGGGGAATTAACAGAAGACAATTTGATGGGGCTGAGTGCTTCCGAACCAGTACCAGACAATGAGGAAGAAGATGTAGAAGAAGCAGTGCCAGAAAATAAACTGACACTAGACAGCTGGCAGAAGGTTTCTGATTATTCATGACTGCTTTTGACCTCTTTATGACATGGACCTTCTATGTTATGGGCACTGAAACTAAAGCAAATGGTGGAGGAAGGATTGGTACCATATGGAAACATTTTTAAAGAAATGAAAAAGCAAAAATCAGAAAGAAATTACAATGTATTTGCATAAAGTTACACCAAGTGCGCCTCCCTTTCCTGTCTTCCCTCACACCTCCTCCACCTCTTTTGCCTCTGCCACCCCTGAAAAAACAAGACCAACCTCTCCTCTTCCTCCCTCCTCAGCCTACCCAAAATGAAGATGATGCAGATGAAGACCTTTATGGTGATTCACTTCCTCTTAGTGAATAGTAAATAATCATTATGCCATATAGTTAACAAACTTATCTGTTGTGTATGTGTATGAGTGTCTTCATGTGAAAGTCTAATAATTGTATGACAAGAACTGTATGAGACATTTCTGTGTCATCATTATCATTGCCTAAGTATCCATCATATAGAACATCGTGTGCAAGACTTGTATTGAAGTGGATAGCCTATCCTTACATAGGCATAAGGTGAGTAATATTTAATATAAAATTAATAATGTGTTAGTTTTCTTACTGTTTTATGACTTTGCTTTCAAAGAATTACACTACTGTACAGTATGCTTCTCTCTCTCATATTTGGAGAAAATACATATCAGCTTATCATCACAGGTAAGTGGGTTTTTTTTAATGTAACTGTTTCCAATACTGTATTATGAATAGGACCATAATACTGTATACCATAACAATTTTTATAACAGTTCATTCATTTGTGTATAGGCTAGTCTACCTTGAAGCAATTGTAGCGATTACACTGGGCTACCATAAAGCAAACATATTGCTGCTTCTTTGTTATCAATGCATGAATCGTTATACCTGTAAATAAATACGAATTTCTTTTTCACATTATCTTTTCACTTTTGATATTTAGTGTTAGTAATACATATAACATCTACAGTGTTTTGTGTCATATAAGACAATACTGATATAGGTATTGACAGAGAGATGATTCATCTTGTAAACTGACAATATAAACCTGTGGTATCAATAAAGACATTACAGTATTGTACATGTATTTTCTCTTCCTTATGATTTTCTTAATAAGCCAGAAGTGAGCTGTTTCCTTGTAAGTGATGCAATGTTTTTCTCTAGGTTTTTTCAAGATTTTCTCCTTGTCTTTGCCTTTTAGCGTTTTGTATTATGATGTGTCTATTTGTGATCTCTTTGCATGTATACTTGGAGCTTGTAGAGTTTCCTGGATGTGTAGGTTATTGTTCTTCAATAAATTTGGGAAGTTTTTGCCATTTTTCAAAAAATTTCTTTTCTTTCTTTCCTCTCCTGGTACTCTCAGTTCAAGGGCTGCAAAGATTACAGAATTAGTCATCTGCTCTTATGTTAACAAGCCCCAGGCTGCTTTACTTTTTAGATTTTTATGTTTGCTTTCCAATTTCCTCTGTTGTCCTTTCACAGTCTTAACTGTCACTACATGCTACTGTGAGCTTGTTTTTTCTGCTCTAACTTGCTGTTTCTGTGTTTCTATTCAGATGATCTAGGATATCAGAAAACTGAACTTATTAAATTATGTCTAAATTAAGAGCAACATGGCCCCGCTTAAGGCCCTGAAAGACTCTGCTATGAGCTACAGCCAGACAGCCAAGACCAAAGCTACCCCCACCCTGAGGTAAGAATTAGTTTCTGGCTGCCCAGAGGATCAGATTCTATCCAGAAGATCTAGATTTCTAGGGCTGGCTGCTAGGAGCTTGTTCTCTGGTGAATGTTACTGCTGTTATCTTCTCTGTTTCTTTTTTTTTAAACTCATGAATTTTCAAGAAACAGAGCAACATACCATTTCCAACTTTTGCCAATGTTGAAACAGTAGCTTCTAAATGACTTATTACCAATCTGAGAAACTGAAGAGAACCTATGAAGTGGTAGCATGCATCAACCAGCCCTGAGTTTAGCACTAATTAATAGCCATCATTGACTGGAATGATGGATTTGAAAGTGCTCTTTAGAATCATGAAGACAAAAGGTTGAGCTATGGCAAACATCAACGAATATGGAATAGAACTGTCGTGGTCCTAACGCGAGCTGGAAAAGAATTTCCAGACACAAGGCAAAATGTAAAGAAGATAGAATTTATTAGAGGGAAATGTCGCTGCCAGAACTGCGGGCTGACTTCCTAGTAGTCTGGGAGAGTGAGCCCAAACATGTGCTATAGATCAGTTTTTATAGCCAGAAAACAAAGGAATGGTTAATCAGAGCAAGGCAGGGTAAGTATAAGTAGAATCCAAACACCTTGCCAATTAAGAAATATTTTGCAATTCATGAGATACTTAAAGAACAACGTTGAAAAAAAGAAAGAAAAAGGCTCGGTTAATAGTTGATTTGAGCTTTTCCGGGCGGCGGGGACGCAGGAGGGCCTGGCGGGTCCGCGCGGCCTCGGGGCTGTTGCCCGGGTCCCCGCCCGCCCCAGCGCCCGCCGCCGGCCGAGCCCCGCGCCCCGCGCCTCCGTCCTGGGTCGCGGTTGCCGGAGGTGCGCCCGGGTCCGCGGGACAGGCGGGGGCAGAGGCCGCTTGTGTTGGGGTGGGGGGTGGTGCGGCGAGGATCCGGCACCTCCGCGGAGCATCGCGGGTCGGGGACTGGGGCGCTGCGGCCTGCTCTGCTCTCCGCACTTTCCCGGCTCTGAAGCCTCGAGAACACCGCTAGGCAGTGGTAGTTTAATGGGGAGTTTGCCTGCTGGGAACTGGGGGCCTGCTGGGGTCTCAGTTCTTGGCTGGCCCCGAACACGAGGTTGCCAGGCGTGTGACGGCAGCAGGTAGGAGTGAGCCGCTGGTGCAGTGATGAGCAGGGAAGGAAGGACACTGGCTGTTGGCCTGTGAACCTCGGCAAGAATGACCAGCCGACACAGTCCAGACCAAGGTCTGTGGGCCCACCTCGGTTCTGTGCGGCTGGTCAGTAGAATAGACCTGCAGGTGTGGCTCTTGTCACTCTAAGACTGGCTTCAGGACAGATGAGCCCAGGGCACCGTCCTCAGTCCTCCAGGAGAGTGCGCCGGAGTGGAGCCAGGGGCATGTGCCCGACTCAGCACAGTGGCCACGCACGTCCAGTCTGCTGGCAAGGGCAGTGGGGAGCCGGGGGAAGTCGTGGCCTTGGGAATCTCCTCTGCTGAAAAAGAAGCTGCGGGCTTATAAAATAACTTGTGTGTGGAACGTTGGTGTGTTGAAAAGCAGTTCTGTGTGCTTCTCCCCCTTCGTGTGGATGAGCAGTGCTGAGGCAGCAGGCAGAAGTGTGAGCAGAGACGGTCTGGAATCCCCAGACTCCAGGGAAACTAGAGGTGACAGCCAGCCTAGTGAAGAGGACAGGAGTTAGGGGGCCGGTGGCAGTGGCAGCAGCCCAGCAGGTGGCAGCCCAGTAGGTGGCCCTCGTCTCAGGGCCTTAATCCTGGCTCCAGCCAGGTGGTCAGGGGAGCTGCAAAGTCTTCTGGGCGAGCAGAGCTCACAGTCCTGAGCCGTTCTTGTCTGTGTTTGGGTCATCTCCCCCCATCCAAGGGGAGAAATCTAGATGAGGTTTAAGAATTAGTACTTTAAGAATGTGGATCCCATAGTTGAAACCTCGGAACACGTGTCTTCAGCACAAGGTGTTAAAGTGAACGGAAGGATTCAACGCCTTTTCAAGGAGGGTGTCTCCATGTGGGCAGAACTAGAGAATAAATGGGTCTTGAATTAAAAAAAAAAAAAAGTTAATTTGAATATGAGTAAATAGTGTAGAACTGGTTTCGAGATGCTGGAAACAGGCTAAAATGGGGGGGGAGTGTGGTTAGGAATTCGTCTTGCCTCTTTAGCACTCATTAAGCCCTTATTTTGGTCACATTTTGTCTCTGTATTTTTGTGCTTCAGAGCCTAAGAAAAATAAGCAAAAATAATGATTAAAAGAATGTAAAAGGACTCGTAAGGAAAGCTAACAGTAGCTGTTGTGGCTGCGCCATTGTTTCAGATCCTTTCCAATGTTTCCCAGAAGTCATCTACTCGAAGCCTCCCTCCAAGAACGCTTAGAGTAAGACAGAAGAGCTATTGGACACTGTACTCTCCCTTTTGGTCCTACCAGTTCTAGGTAGTTCTCTAAACGGGGTGTTATGCAGAGCATTGTTTTAAAAAAAAGAAGATTCCCAGAGAGACAGATCTGCCTTCCAAGAAGCTATCTGCTACCTTCTTATCTGTTAGATTGAAAATCTCTGAAAGGCAGAGAATGTATCTTCCCCTCTTTATATATCTTTACCTTTTCCTTGGTGACTAAAAGCTCCCTGACACCTAAATTAATATAAGGGAAGAAAATGTTCCGAGGAGGTAAGACTTTTCCTTTTCTTCATTTGAAAGTTTTATAGAATAGCCTCATAATTCAGAGCTGTGACTTCATATTTTCCTTTTCTTTAAATTGTTATATTAGAGAAGAAAATAGCAAAATTAACAGTACAAGGAGAGAAGAGAGGGTAGGTACGTTTTGAAAACTCAGACATACTAATGACTCTCTTGGAGCCACAGTTTCATCATCAGTTAAAGGGGATATTAATAGTATTCACTCTGTTGACCTTGGAGGTTTACTATGAAGATTAAATGATAATCCTAAGTGGGAATATTTTTAGTGCTCTAAAGGAATATAAAAATATAAGAGGTTATGTTCTAAAAGTGGATCTCTATCTAGAAGTGAAGAGGGTCAAGCCATGAACTACTTTTAGATAATTTTTAGGGAGTTTTTATTCTTGATAATATGCCAATTTACTAATGAATTTGCAGCGAGCAATCTGAGTCCGTGCAACTATGTGATAAAAGCTGGCTCATGTCTTACTTTGGTCATATTTATATGACTGACAGAATCTAAAGCAACCGAAATTACTGTCTGTTGCGCCTTAAAATAATGGTCCTACCAGGAAGGCAGCAACAGCTGGATGAACCATAGCAAACGAGAGCAAATGCACCTTTTGTCCCCTCCAATCCTTCCCTGCTCTTGTGACACTTTGGCTCCAAAGTGTCCTATTGTCCCCAAACATGCTGCCTTTGTGTTCTTAGTTTTGAGTGTTAAACTAGAAAGGCTGGAGGCAAGACAAATAACACTGGGTCAGCTGAAATAGAAATCTCACGATTTTGGAAAAGATTTACTCCGTAATGGTAAATTCTTAGTGCTCACTTTAAAAAAAAAATCCTGAATACATCTTTTTAATCACGGTGCTTCTCCACTGATATAAAAATTATTCAAATTTAATTTGTTAGTGGTTTGATGTTTAACTTTAAAGATTTAATAAATTGCTAGCACATTAATAAACAATAAGATTTAATCTCTTTTATGGAGGATTGAAATATAAACCCTCTAATTTCTAAACATAATATTATATTTCCCTTTATAAGGAAACAAAAATATGACTTACAAGAAACTCTGCAAGTTCTTTCTTTCTTTCTTTCTTTCTTTCTTTCTTTCTTTCTTTCTTTCTTTCTTTCTTTATTTATTTTTGGCTGCGTTGGGTCTTCGTTGCTGCACGGGGGCTTTCTCTAGTTGCTGCGAGCGGGGGCTACTTTTCGTTGCGGTGTGCGGGCTTCTCATTGCGGTGGCTTCTCTTGTTGCGGAGCATGGGCTTTAGGTGCACAGGCTTCAGTAGTTGCAGAACGCGGGCTCAGTAGTTGTGGCTCGTGGGCTCTAGAGCGCAGGCTCAGTAGTTGTGGCGCACGGGCTTAGTTGCTCCGTGGCATGTGGGATCTTCCCGGACCCAGGGCTTGAACCCGTGTGCCCTGCATTGGCAGGCGGGTTCTTAACCACTGCGCTACCAGGGAAGTCCCTGCAAGTTCTTATAATCTGTGTCCTTTGCTTTCTCATTATAATGTGTTGGCAGCAGGGTCACTCCTTTGCATTATCCAAGAACAAGTGGATTTGAATGCAAGAATTTTTTGAAACAGCAGTTCAACCCAGAAGGGACAATCCCATTAAAAGGGTTGTCCAGGCAGAGCTACTGTTCACTTAGCTACCCTGAAACACAAGCTAATAAATACAAAATCTTCTTTCGGCTGTCCTAGAGTTCTCCCAATACTTCTCAGTGGTGACTTCTTTGAAATAACTCATCTCACCAGAACTTGGAGAAGGGGGAAGGAGGAACACTTTGATTTAAACTATTTAATGAAGGAAATATTTCTTCTATTACATAATGCGACATAGCATAAATGAACAAATTTTATTTGATTTAAACTCTATCTATACATGGCTTGTCTTTTCCAATTACAATTGATATCTTTTTTTTTGTTTATTTGTTTGTTTTAAATAAGGTTCTAATATGCTGTTCTAGCTTATTTCTCAGAGGTTTTTAGACTGGGGGTCCAAAAATGTTCTCCATCCCCCATACCTCCTGAATTTTCCTACTTCCATGCCTGTCCCATCAAAAAACACTGTGCAAATTCACAAAATAAGGAAAACTGGAACTTGGAATAATCAACTCGGTATAAGAAAAGAAGCAATTTTTAATTTATGAGAAATTCTCATGAAGGAGATAAAATGTATTCATCCTAAGGTGTTCAATACAATTGACAAAGTTACTTTTTATACCTAGATTTTCCATCTGCACAGTGCTGCTTACATCAAAGAAGTATTTGATAATATGTGGAAGGGCTTTTAAATTTATTGTGCTATATTCCATTCTGATGATGATGATAATGATGATGATGATTAGAGAAAAGTGAGTATGACTGTGTATAAAATACTCCATTGGTGCTTCCAATAAGATGCTGTTGATGCCTCACCCATATGACCTCACCCTACCACTCACTTCAGTGCACACAGGCTCGATTGCCAACTACCAGCACTTGTATTTATTTCCTTGAGGGCTTTCTCTTGCTACCTGAGCCAACATTGCTATCCAATTGGCTAGAAGCAGCCCTCAACCAAAGACTAACCAGAGCTTGGGCACACTCCAGTTGCCTCGCCTCCCAGGTGGGATAAGTCTGAGCTGTGTGTCCTACACAGGCTCCCAGAATTTCCACAGAGGGATTAAGGGATTAAACTCCAGTCACCACAGCCCTAGCTGGCATGATTTCATAGACTTTATTGGCTACATTTCCCCCCCTGTCTCACTTCCTCATTCCCCTCCAGGGTCTCTTTCATCCCCCAAAATAAACTACTTGCACTCAATTTTTTGTCTCAGAGTCTACTTCTGGGGTATTCCTAAAAAGATACTGCCATTTCTCAAAATATACTTGTAGCTCCTAGAGTCACTGAATCTTGGAAATCACCTACATGGAAGGAACCATAGAAAAGTTGTACGATGGAAAGGAGGAGGACTTTGGAGCAAGAAATATCCAGATTAAAATGATTTTACTAGCTGTGTGACTTTGTGCAATCCTCTCTAAACCTCAATGTTCTCATCTGTAAGTGGTTGCAACATAACAGCTGACCAGCTTTCTTTACTGGGTCTTCTCAACAATCCAATAAGATAATACACATGAAAGGATAGATAGATGGAGAGAGAGAGAGAGAGAGAGATAGATAGGTAGATAGATATTCATACAAAGATTATTATTGCTGTAATTTTTAATTCAGGAAAACTTCAAAACACCAGCTGAAATTGGAATAAGTGAGAAAAGAAGGCAATCCAGGTCTGTGTCAGGTGGTTGGTTGTGGGATAGTGCTAACAGACCAGCTAGATTTAAAACAAAGAACTTGTTGGCAGAATGGGAAAAATAATGTATAGTACTTTATTATTTTTTTTTATAAATTTATTTTATTTATTCATTTTTGGCTGCACTGGGTCTTCGTTGCTGCACGCGGGCTTTCTCTAGTTGCGGCCTGTGGGGGCTACTCTTTGTTGCAGTGCGTGGGCTTCTCATTGCGGTGGCTTCTCTTGTTGCATGCAGAGCACAGGCTCTAGGTGCATGCGGAGCACGGGCCCTAGGTGCACAGGCTTCAGTAGTTGTGGTGCGCAGGCTCAGTAGTTGTGGCTCACGGGCTCTAGAGCACAGGCTCAGTAGTTGTGGCGCACAGGCTTAGTTGCTCCGCCGCATGTGGGATCTTTCCAGACCAGGGCTCGAACCCGTGTCCCCTGCATTGGCAGGCGGATTCTTAACCACTGGGCCACCAGGGAAGTCCTGGCTTCTCTTCTTTAATCTTACCACTCTTTCACATCTCATACTTCTTATGGCAGTGGCTAAGCATGAGGACCTTACCTTTGCAGTCAATGTTCCTTGACCCTGGCAGAGCTAGACAATATTCATCCAGTGCTCTCACTGCACAATCTGTGGAATTTCCAATGTTCTCCTCAAGGTTTCTGTGAATTCTGGGAGATTATGCTCTCTAGTGACCCCCTGGCTCTGAACTCCTCTTTCTACAGAATTGACTCAGTTATAGATGGTCTTTCTTTGCCATGCACAGTACCTCTGTTTTGTATCTTGTTGATCCAGAGATGGAAGTCAGCTTTTTTCCTTGATTTACACACACACACACACACAGACACACAGACACCCTACACACACTGAGGCTATGCTTCCCCTAAGATGCCCCCAGCCAGTGAGTGCACAGTGAGGCTATTAGAGTGAGCCATTCTTGCCTGACATGGGACTTCTCCATGGAGTCCCATGAAATTTGCTAAGGGATGCCCCCGTTGACCTGGCCAAGACTTTCTCAGAACTGTGCTGCAGTAGGAGGTTCATCCTACAAATTATTCCTTCTGGTCTCCTCTCACAGGTATCAGATCTTCATCACAATCTGAAGGCTCTCCTTGCCTACTCTGCCCATCTCCCCCTTATACTTCATGTCTTTCTCCCCAGTAAATCTATTGCACATGTAATTTCATCTGCTTCTTGGAAGACCTGAACTAAGATACTCCCTAAAAAGAATTATGATACCAGCATTTAAGATCATCATTTTTCTCCATTCTGCTACACAGGTATAATCCTGGAATCTCTTTGCTGATGTTGGTTCATGAACCCCCTCCAGAGCTTCCTGGGTAAAATCTGAAACCACCCCCCATATGCAGAGGGCAGGAAGAGACTGAAGAAAGAGGCCGACCACTCTTGATTGGAAGGCGGCAGGTTCAATAAGCAAGGTAACTTATTTACCAGGCCTGTCTTGGGCCACTGAAAGATAAGTAGATCTCTGCACCTGCCCTCCAAATCTTGAAAATTTCTATAGAAACTTTAACTGGATTCAGTCATGGACCCAGTCCTGATGGTCTCAATACCACATCATTTTTGTAAGGCTGTGTCCTTGGGCAGCTTCTAGGACGGGGAAGGCTGTCAGAGTACACGTTCCAAGGACATGGAAGGGGGTAAGGAGCCTCCAATTGTCAAAGTCGACCAATCAGGTCAAACTGGCAGTCACACCTTCTTGATGACATCCTCCAACAGCTGATGATATTTGGATATTATGAATTATATGTATTTGTACATAACAGATTTCATTTGTCCATGACAACCAGATTAAACCCAGTCTAAGGCCCAATCACCAAAGTCAAGTAACAGCCAATCTTCAGACCTTACTCCTCTCTCCAAAGCTAAATTAGCAGCTTCTGTCTATGCTTGCTTCAGAAGTCATTTCTCGGGCCATGCAAAGCTAGTGGTGGTTCTTGGGACTTCCCTGGTGGTCCAGTGGTTAAGACTCCACACTTCCACTGCAGGGGGCACAGGTTCGATCCCTGATCAGGGAACTAAGATCCCACATGCCACGTGGCACGGCCAAAAGTAAATAAATAAATAATTAAAAAAAAATAAAAAAAGAGCTAGTGGTGGTTCTAGAGGCTCACTCTGCTGGTGCCCAATTATCAGAAACTTTGCTGGAGCCCTTAGGCCAAGGTTCTTAGTGCCTAGTCCCTATGGACAAGCCAGCAGTCCTTCCCATAAACAACCCATAAACTTAGTCTTCTGAACCTTACAAACCTGCAATTCTTCTCCCAGTTTTTAGGAATATATCCATCGTCTAAAATAAGATTATTTTCCTCTTCTACCTTTGAAGTACACTTCCTTCATTTTCTCCCACTTTTAATCTCCTCAATGAATTCTTTAAAAACAAAGATCCATGTAGTTGGATCCCATCAATGGCACAAAGGCTTGGCTGTCCTTCTGGAATCAGAGGGTGCTGGTGTTACCGACCCTCCTGAGTCAGTCCCCAGCAAGGGTCCTCCTTCCCCGTGTCCTTCGAGACCGAATTCAGTTCAGAAGCAAAGGAGAGCGTTATTCTCTGATCAAAGAATGGAGAGGTAGTTCTCACTCTAGAGCACACGCTCTCCGAACAGGCTGTGGGCGGGGCTCCTTTATAGGGATCTCCTCAGTGGGGAGGGGAGGGGGCCGAGTTCTCCCGGGGCAGGCACAGCTGTGCTGCTCAGGCTCCAGATCGCATTGCCGGAGGCTGCATCGGCTTGACTCCCGGCCTGCCGCCGCCATCTTGAATTGCAGTGTCGTGCGCAGCACTTCTGCGCACAGTGTGCCGAGCTGAGGTGTTGGGTGCAGGCGTTTTGCGCTAGGAGCTCTGGTCGGAAGTGCCCAGTGTGAGGCCTCTGCATGCAGCACCCTGTGAGCAAGTGCAAGTAGACTGAGCACAAAGGAAAAGAAAAAAAGGTTAGACTTTATTATCCAGATTCTATTTTTATTCCCCTGGAATTGTTAATGGGCTTTGCCAGAGACAAATCCCTCCTCTGTGTTGCTCCTCATTCTTGAAGGGCACTGAGGGGCTCAGGTCCGTCTTCTGTTACTACTTCCTGGGTTACTTCATCCCATTTAGGGATGAGCTGGTCTTTCGGGCTGCCAGTTTTCCATGTTTTTAGGTTCACTCAGTCTCCTGGCCAGAAGGGGTACAGAGCCAGGTCGTGGGTGGAGGCAGCACCTGGTCACCATATTCCGTGAGAGCTTTCAGCGTTTCTCCTGCCTGGAGGGCATACTTGAGTTGTTCCATTTCAAGTGGGTTAAGGTGTCCCTTTTCTCAGGCTTGGGGAATGGGTCTACCTTACACGAGTTCAAATGCACTTAACTTTAACTTGTCCCTTAGGGCTAACCGCTTGCAGAAAAGGGCAATCAGAAACAACTTAATCCAAGTTTCCTGACATAGCTTGGCTAAGGCCCGTTTCAAGGTCTGATTGGATCTCTCCATTTTCCCCGATGGACGGTTGGGGTCTCCAGGCTGAGAGCAAGGTCCATTTTATGCGCAGGGTACTCGTTATCCCCTTTATCACTTGAGACACAAATGCTGGACCATTATCGCTTTGTATGGATCCTGGGAGCTCAAACCTGGGGATTATTTCTTTTAGTAATGCCTTAGCTACTTCGGCTGCTATTTCAGTTCTAGCTGGGAATGCTTCTCTCCACCCAGAAAATGTGTCTACTAGTACCAAGAGATATCTGAAATTGCCCAGTAATTTCGGTAGGACAGTGAAATCAATCTAACAATCTTCTCCAGGATATATCTCTCTGGTCTAAATGGGCCTTCTCTGGGGGCCTCTGAGGGGGTCTGGTTTTGGGGTTGTTCATTGTGCAGATGGGGCATGTCTCAACTACCCAACTGATTACACTTTTCATGCCAGGAGTTACCATGACCTCAACTAATCAATTATATAGGGCTTCTCTCCTGTAGTGAGTTCCTTAATGAGCCTCCCTGATGGGCTTAACAAGCTGCAGTTTGGGGAAAGTATTGTTCATCAACTAGCCACCCATGGCCTCCTAGATCTCTATTGAAGCCGCATTTTGGGGCTTTGTCTAATTCTTCCTTTGTGTATATTGGAGAATAATTAGATGCATCTGCCTTCAGGCTATGAGGAGTAGTATCCAAGTTACTTGTTCTAAGGCTGCGTCCTTCTGGCAGTTGTGTCCACCTTGTTGTTTCCCTTTATTTCCTCTGCATCCCCCTTTTGGTGACCCCTACAATGAATCACTGCCACCTTTTTTGGAAGCTGTACTGTTTCTAAGAGCTTCAATATGTTTAAGCCATGTTTCACCTGTTTATTCTCCGCAGTCAGCATACCTCTCTCCTCCCAAATAGCCGGGTGTGTGTGTAGGAGGGCATATGCATACCAGGAATCTGTGCAAACATTTAAGATCTTCCCTGACCTCCAAGGCTTGGGTAAGGGCTATCAGTTTCATCTTTGGGGAAGAAGTCCCTGGGGGTAGGCTTCTTGCTTCAGTGACTTGAGTCTGAGACGTCACTATGTATCCCACTAGCCTTTTCCCCTCTCCCATCCGTGAACCATTCCTCTTCAGCATTTGGGAGAGGCTCACTTCCTAGGTCAGGGCGACTGGAATAGATCATGTCTTTGGTTTCTATACGGTCATGCTCCAGGGACCCCATTTCTGTGGGTAGCAGGGTGGTAGGATTTAGCATATGGCAGGTTTTTGTGGCAGCCACTGGGTTGTCTAAAAGCAGAGCCTAAACTTGAATCGACCTTCCAGGGGATAGTTATTCTGATATCTGTTAGAACTTACTAAAGCCTGAACCTGCTGTGGAGTCCATAGAGTGATTGGCTGACCAAATGTTGTCTGTTCAGCCTCTTTTAGCAGGGCTCCAGTAGCTGCTACTGCCTGCAGGCAAGAAGCCAACCCCTTAGCAGTTTGATCTAATTGTTTAGAGAAATAAGCAATCACCCCAGTAAGTGGTCTCAGCTTTTGAGCTAATATCCCAAGGGCAATTCCCCTTCTCTCCTGAATGTAAAGATCAAAGGGTTTAGCTAGATCTGGGGGGTCCAGGGCAGGGACCTAAAGTAATTGCTTTTTCAATTCTTGAAAGGCCCCTTTGCGTTCTGAATTCCATTCAAAAGGATCATCATCCTTTCCTTTCAACTTTTCATATAGAGGCCTACCTATTAGACCATAGTTAGGCATCCAGAAGTGGCAAAACCCAGCCATCCCCAGGAAACCCCCTAAACTGTCTTGCAGTTTTAGGAGGGGCGAGGCTGCAAATGGCTTCTTCCCTTTCCTGGGGTAGGTTTCTCTGACTTTCTGTGAGAATGCAGCGAGTCTCTGTGGGCAGTTAGTACAGATCCCTTTGCCAACTGCTTGACATTGGAAGGCAACAGCTAGTAGGTAGGTTTGCCTCTGGGCCGTTTTATCCTCAGACTTTTCCTCTGTATCTCGGTTATAAAACACCAGTAGACAACCTTGACCAGGCAAGAGATAGGTAGGGGTATCTGGTTTTATTTCCAGTTTCTGAGTTTATGCCTAATGTCGGGAGCACTTTAGGAATTGAAAATGAACTCAGGACGGCATTCCCTTCCAGTGACTCAGGGTCAGGGCTAATATAGATTTGGAGGCATTCCCTGAGGCTGTAGGAATGCTGAACAGTTTTCTGTTGGCTTCTGATAGATTTCCTTTATCTTATGCCAATTGGCAGGTTTCTTTCCTGTTGCCTGGATTCCCTTTAGGATGATATTTTTAAAATTGGTCAGCCTCTGTCTTCCCACCCCTTACCCATGGTCCTGGTGATCCCAGTTGGGTTTTTAATCTGGGGCCACTTGATTCCTTGTTCCGAAAATAGCATGACCTGCATTGGTTCTGTTCTATTTGTCTGCTTTCTCCCAGGCTTTTGACTTTTCCTCCCCTGTTAAGTGTACATTGAGGAGGCTCTGGATGTCAGCCCAGGTGGGGTCATGGGTCTGAAAGATTCCCCTAATTCAGGAACCCCTTTGGATCTTCCCTCAAACCCTTACCATGATTTTTCCAGTTATATAGATCAGAAGTGCAAATGGAACATGCACCTGGATGAGCCCTCCTTTATCCAGGGACCTGCCTCAAAGGGAGTACTTTTCCTGGAGGGTCCTTGGATTACCACAACCGTTTTGAAGGCCTTTGTTCTGATATAACGCCACAAAAAACTGAACAGAGGGAATTTCATCCCATTTCTTTTGTCTCCGGCATAGCAGGCCCAATTGTAAAATGGTGTTTTAATTTAGAGACCCATTAACTGGCCAACTTTCCCAATGTCCCAGCTGGTATTGGAGCTAGGCTGTATTACATAGGAAGATTAAATGTTTTAGGGTTGGAGGTGATACCTGAAAAACTTCCAGTTCTGCAGAATGTACCCTAATGGGCTCCTTCAGTATGGTGAATGTTTGATTTCCCATACCTTAGATGTTCTGTTTTGGATTTGTTTCAAACTACTGAGGGGGGTGATTGGAGTGATTCATTGGCACACAAATGCACAAGATTTGACCCAAGTAAGGTTTCCCATTTAGGAAATTTGGAACCAGCACTAAAATGTTAATGGATTCCTCAAAAGACCAAAATAGGAGGTGTCCAAATGGCGTGGGCTCTGATATAACTGGGGGGGGGTCCCCTTGAATTTGTAACAGCCATGCTTGAGACAGTCTCTCCTCAGTCAGACCATCCCACACGAGGTCAGACAGGACCACCTCCAGGCCAGAGCAGCTTAGCCACGTTAGCTCCTGACCAACTTGGTCCATTAGGGAGAGGCACAGCTGTGTGAGGTGGGGATCTTCTGTTTCCTCCTTTTGGCCAAAAAGGAGAAGTGTTTGGATTTCTTGGTGGGTGAGCGCTAAAGCATGAGGGATTCCCACGCGATACTCACCAGTTTGCTGTGGAGAGCCCGTGGAAGCTCAGTCAATGAAGACTCACCCAAGCTTCACCGCACAAGCAGAGGAAGGAGGAAAGATCAGGCAGTGGGTGTCTCCTGGTCTTGCCAACAGCTCACACATCTTCCTGCTAATCAGGTTCCTGGTCTTGTGAGTGGCTCACATGTCCCCATAACACTTCAGAGAAACTAGTGCTGACTGGAAGAGGTCAAGTCACCAGTTGCGTACCTACCTTGGGATCCTTCTGCACTTGGGCCTCCCCAGTGTCTTTTCCTGAACTTGGATTAGTATCCTTATTCCATTTTGTCAAGGAGGTCCTTATTACCTGGGCTTTTTCCTGGTCTCGCCTCTTGGCCCACGGGGCTGGCCACTTTCCTTTACTAAACCGAAAGTGACTGTGGAGAATGCTACTATTGGTCGGGGAGGAAGGCAAAAAGCCCTGGTGCAGCTGTTACTGCCTTGTACAGGGGTCAAGAGGACAGTACTGGCTCTCTCTTGTCCACAGTACGCCACCATCCTCGGGTATCCTGTACTGCAGGAAGGCCAGCCAGAGGCAGTGGGTAGACGTGTGTGAGATTCAGTCTTCGATCCCCAACGATGTCACAGTACTTCCTTCAAGAGGGCGCAGTCCAGATTACTCTGGGGCTATGCTGTGTGTGCACCACACAGGGTCTTCACGTTGCTGGGCAGAATTGCTTTGGATTTGGCTCAAAGCTGCTGCCGTTCTACCCCATCAGAGTGTACTCAAAGGGGAGAGTCAGTCATTCTCACCTAACCTTCAAACCTCCCTAACCTTCTGGTGTCCTCCCCCTGGAGCCAGAGTGAACCTGGAGCCCTGTGGGTGGGTGCAGGCAGAAGGTCCACCCCTTTGTAGTCACCAAATTTTGTTACCGACCTTCCTGAGTCGGTCCTCAACAAGGGTCCTTCTGCCTGGTGTCTTTTGAGCCAATAGAACAAGACCAAGTTCAGTTCAGAAGCAAAGGAAAGCTGTATTCTTTGAGCAATGAATGGAGAGGTGCAAGCTTGCGCTCTAGAGTACACACTCTATCCTACAAGCCAGTGGTGGCGCTGCTTTTTAGGGTTCTTGTCAGCAGGGAAGGGGGATGAGTGCAGCCATTTTGCACTAGGAACTCTGGTCTGAAGTGCTAGGTGCAAGGCTTCTGCACACAGTATCCTATGGGCAGGTGAAACTAGACTAAGCACAAAGGAAAAAAAAGGTAGGACTTTATTTTATCACCCAGATTCTATATTCCCCAGAAATTGTTAATGGGCTTTGCCAGTGACACTGGTGGGTAATAATCAAAGGCTAAGAAAAACAAGACAAGTACTTTTACAGTAGGTTACTTTGCCCTACCAAATTTTTAATAAATGAACTTGCTACACACATTTTCTTTATTACATCTCCTTGATGGTAGACATTTGAGCAAAGAAAATCTGGTAGTATCATAGCTTTAAGTCTCAGGAAGCCCCTAGTGATACAAGCTTTTTTTTTTTTCTGGCAGCCACTTGGTAGGAGTTTTTAGTGTTTCTGACACAATTGGGCAGGGGTAGAATTAGTAGACAACAGACACAATTACATCCAAAAGAGACCTTGGGTACTAATTAGGTCAATGCTCCCAACCTCACAGATGAACAAATGGTAATCCAGAGAGGTCAGGTACTGGTCCAAGATCATAAAGTCAATTAGTGTTAAGGCAACAACTCTGTTTAAGTCTCCTGGCTCAGAGCTGTGGAGCTGTAAGCAGAGGACGTAAAGTTATGCAGAATTGGTTTAGTACTTGTTTTCTGGGAAAATTGGGACATATTATTTATGTAACCTCAGTCTTCTTTCCATCTTTAAACTTCACATTCTAATAAATACCTTACAGAGTAGTTCAGAAGATAAGATGAGATGAAAAATGAGATAACGGTGATGTGCTGGTGAATGCATAACAATTAGCTCTTGGAGTTGATGGAGGAGCCAGAATTTGTAGCATTTGATGATTTCCATGGTATAAATATTCCTCCTGTTGTCAATCTCAAGATTTCAACAGTTTAAAAACTAGCTGGCAAGATTCCTGAATATTTAACAATTGCCTCTCACAAGCCCATATGAGCTGGCACAGGCTGGCTCCAGCAAACCACTGAATATGAAACACTTGGCATATAATAGATACTCAATAAGTATTAGTTGCCCTCTCATCCTCACAAGGCACAAGTTCTTTCTACTATATGTGTAACTATGGTTTGATGAACACTGTCTCTTTGAACTTCCCAAGAAATGACAGTCATTGTAATCTATGTAAATAAAATGAACTCTCTCCTATGAAGGTGGCTGCATAGCATCTCACTGCTTTTGAGGGTATATTTGAAATGGTCTTTCTAACAATACAGAATGTGTGAAGTGCCCAGAATTCACCTTACAGGACCCTTGTGATGTCCCAAGGGGATAGGTTGACATGATCTGGAGCAGCTAAGACTGAGGTAAATTTAAAGCCTGTGGAGGGACTTCCTTGGTGGCGCAGTGGATGAGACTCCCTGGTCCCAGTGCAGGGGGCCTGAGTTCGATCCCTGTTCAGGGAACTAGATCCCACATGCATGCCGCAACTAAGAGTTCACATGCCGCAACTAAGCATTCACATGTCACAACTAAGGAGCCCATGTGCTGCAACTAAGACCTGGTGCAACCAAATAAATAAATATTAAAAAAAAAAAAAGCCTGTGGAGACCATAAAGCAGAGGAGAAATGGGAATTTCAAATAAGAATCTCGAATGAAAGGCAGATGCTCTGAATTATAATTAGTTCTTTCTCACGTAAGCAACTCTATGTAGCATACTCCAGGACGGGTAAAAGTGACACGTTTATTTACTGTTTCTTTTTTTTTTTTTTTAACATCTTTATTGGAGTATAATTGCTTTACAATGGTGTGTTAGTTTCTGCTTTATAACAAAGTGAATCAGCTATACAAATACATATATCCCCATATCTCTTCCCTCTTGCGTCTCCCTCCCTCCCACCCTCCCTATCCCACCCCTCTAGGTGGTCACAAAGCACCGAGCTGATCTCCCTGTGCTATGCGGCTGCTTCCCACTAGCTATTTTACGTTTGGTAGTGTATATATGTCCATGCCACTCTCTCACTTTGTTCCAGCTTACCCTTCCCCCTCCCCGTGTCCTCAAGTCCATTCTCTAGTAGGTCTGCGTCTTTATTCCCGTCCTGCCCCTAGGTTCTTCATGACCATTTTTTGTTGTTGTTATTTTGTTGTTGTTGTTGTTTTTTAGATTCTATTACTGTTTCTTAATGATTCCCTTGAACAATTCCAGATAGGGCAGCTGTCCTATTTGTTTGCTTGCTTGCTTGCTTAAATATGCACTATGAACATCCATTTCTCACCAAGAAGGAGTGACTGGTACAGAATGGCCCTCCCACTGTAAACAGCTAGAAAACTGGACAACATATATGAAACAACTGTTTTCAGACATTGGGACCACAGTGTACTCAAGACTGTGGTTCCAAGAGAAGAGAAACAATTGAAGTGAGCCCTCAATTTTCCTGGCTTTCTGCCTGGATGTAAGGTTGCCAGATAAAATATGGAATGTCTAGTTAAATTTGAATTTCAGATACACAATGAATAATTTCTTAGTATAAATATGTATAAAAATGTAATATTGGATTTTATTTGTTAAATCCAGCAACCCTACCTGGAGGCAATTTTTTTTTTTTTTACATTTTGGCACGCCACACATGGGATCTTAGTTCCTGGACCATGGATCTGACCCACGCCCCCTGTGGTGAAAGCAAGGAGTCTTAACCACTGGACCACCAGGGAAGTCCCCTGGAGGCAATTTTTAAACCACACTAAAGAGGGAGAAAACTCAAGTGGAGCATGCTAATTTCACTAGAATGAGGAGACAGAAATCTAGTTTGGTGAGGCTGAGGTGGCTGGAATTTGCAGGGCAGAATAGTGTAGGGGAGCAAGCTGCACAAGGAAAGAGCCCCAGACATTTTCACAAGGGTTCTCTGGGTTCCTTGGCTGAATACTACTCTTTGTATGCAGAGAGCGAAATTCTACAAGGCCAGGCAAAGAACAGACTGAGGAGTTAACACAGGACTTGGGAACATTTGAATTCCAACCATCCAGGTCAGAGAGACCTTTTTTTTTTTTAAATTTTTGTTGGAGTATAGTTGCTTTACTATGTCCTGTTAGTTTCTACTGTACAGCAAAATGAATCAGGTATAGGTATACATATATCCCTTCTTTTTTGGATTTCCTTCCCATTTAGGTTACCACAGAGCATTGAGTAGAGTTCCCTGTGCTATACAGTAGGTTCTCCTTAGTTATCTATTTTATACATAGTATCAATAGTGTATATGTCAATCCCAATCTCCCAGTTCAGTCCACACCCTCTTCCCCCTTGGTATCCATACCTTTGTTCTCTACATCTGTGTCTCTGTTTCTGCTTTGTAAATAAGATCATCTATACAAGTTTTTCCAGATTCTACATGCATGCATTAATATATGATATTCGGGGCTTCCCTGGTGGCGCAGTGGTTAAAAATCCGCCTGCCAATGCAGGGGATATGGGTTCAAGCCCTGGTCCAGGAAGGTCCCACATGCTGCAGAGCAACTAAGCCTGTGCGCCACAACTACTGAGCCCGCGTGCCACAACTATTGAAGCCTGCACACCCAGAGCCCGTGCTCCACAACAAGAGAAGCCACCGCAATGAGAAGCCCGTGCACCACAATGAAGAGTAGCCCCCCCAAAAAAAAAAGAAAAAAAAAGAGTAGCCCCCGCTCGCCGCAACTAGAGAAAGCCTGCGTGCAGCAATGAAGAGCCAATGCAGCCAAAAATAGATAAAATTTTACAAATTAAAAATAAATAAAAATATATTCATTTTTCTCTTTCTGACTTACTTCACTCTGTATGACAGTCTGTAGGTCCATCCACGTCTCTACAAATGACCCAGTTTGGTTCCTTATTATGGCTGAGTAATATTCCATTGTATATATGTACCACATCTTCTTTAGCCATTCCTCTGTTGATGGACATTTAGGTTGTTTCCATGTCCTGGCTATTGTAAATAGTTCTGCGGTGAACATTGCGGCGTATGTATCTTTTTTTTTTTTTAATTTTTTAATTTAATTTTATTTATTTTTTTATACAGCAGGTTCTTATTAGTTATCCATTTTATACACATCCGTGTATACATATCAATCCCAATCTCCCAATTCATCACATCACCCCCACCCCCACCCCCCCTGCTGCTTTCCCCCGTTGGTGTCCATACGTTTGTTGTCTACATCTGTGTCTCTATTTCTGCCCTGCAAACCAGTTCATCTGTACCATTTTTCTAGGTTCCAGATATATGTGTTAATATACGATATTTGTTTTTCTCTTTCTGACTTACTTCACTCTGTATGACAGTCTTTAGATCCATCCACATCTCTACAAATGACCCAATTTCGTTCCTTTTTATGGCTGAGTAATATTCCATTGTATATATGTACCACATCTTCTTTATTCATTTGTCTCTCGATGGGCATTTAGGTTGCTCCCATGGCCAGGCTATTGTAAATAATGCTGCAATGAACATTAGGGTGCATGTGTCTTTTTGAATTATGGTTTTCTCTGGGTATATGCCCAGTAGTGGGATTGCTGGGTCATATGGTAATTCTATTTTTAGTTTTTTGTGTTTTTTTTTTTTCTTTTTTTTTAATAACTTTTATTTATTTATTTTTGGGTGTGTTGGGTCTTTGTTTCTGTGCGAGGGCTTTCTCTAGTTGCGGCAAGCGGGGGCCACTCTTCATCGCAGTGCGCGGGCCTCTCACTATCGCGGCCTCTCTTGTTGCGGAGCACAGGCTCCAGACGCACAGGCTCAGTAATTGTGGCTCACGGGCCTAGTTGCTCCGCGGCATGTGGGATCTTCCGGGACCAGGGCTCGAACCCGTGTCCCCTGCATTGGCAGGCAGATTCTCAACCACTGCGCCACCAGGGAAGCCCTATTTTTAGTTTTTTAAGGAACCTCCATACTGTCCTCCATAGTGGCTGTATTATTTACATTCCCACCAACAGTGCAAGAGGGTTCCCTTTTGTCCACACTCTCTCCAGCATTTATTGTTTGTAGGTTTTGTGATGATGGCCATTCTCACTGGTGTGAAGTGATATCTCATTGTAGTTTTTATTTGCATTTCTCTAATAATTAGTGATGTTGAGCATTTTTTCATGTGTTTGTTGGTCATCTGTATGTCTTCTTTGGAGAAACGTGTATTTAGGTCTTCTGCCCATTTTTTGATTGGGTTGTTTGTTTTTTTGATAGTGAGTTGCATGAGCTCTTTGTATATTTTGGAGATTAATCCTTTGTCAGTTGCTTGGTTTGCAAATATTTTCTCCCATTCTGAGGGTTGTCCACAGAGACTTTTTTGAACATCTGGGGCCATCAAAGTAAAGCTGAGAAAGGTCACACCTTAGTAATGAGGCTACACTGGCCCCAGAATAAAGGCAGTGCTAGACCCACTGTAACAAAGCTTTAAACCAAGCCTCAATAGAATCAAGGTGAGCTGCTAGTAAATTAACTGCCAGCCAGAACAAATTTATACATTTGTTAAAAAGAACAACACAATCTCAACATGCAGCAGTATAACATTTATGATGTCCAGCATCCAATCAAACATTACTAGACATGTAAAAAAAATTCTGGCCCATTACCAGGAGAAAAATCATAAGCCAAAAATAACAGAAATGATGGAAATAGCTAACAAGGGATATAAAAGTTACTGTAAATATGTTCAAGAATTTAAAGGAAAACAAATAAAATGAGAAGAAAATTAAAACTATAAAGATATAAATTGGGCAAATGACTTACCTTCCTAATGCCACTTCACTTGAGGCTGATAGTGTACCATGAGCACATATCATCTAATAGCACATGAAGGCAGGAAAACAGTGATCTGATTTATCATTCGCTACAGGACATCC
Source organism: Balaenoptera physalus (assembly GCF_965194825.1). NCBI lineage: Eukaryota > Metazoa > Chordata > Mammalia > Artiodactyla > Balaenopteridae > Balaenoptera > Balaenoptera physalus. The sequence goes on from NC_138886.1 coordinate 47,790,473, forward strand.
ATAGAAAAAGTGGGAATAATCCAGACAAGGGTAATCTTGAGTAATTACCCCGAAGTGGGTAATTTGGAGAAGACTGAATTTCTCCTAAAGAGTTCATTCTCAAAGTTTACAAGAAAATAGTCAAATCGCTACCATAAATCATGCAAGAAAATGCAGATGCAAATCTGAAAAATAAGCTTTTGCCCAAAATCACTCCCTCTGTTATAGAGACAGAGATAGGTGTCTACAGAACCTAGTTTACATCGTGATTGGAGAGGAAGCAGGAAGGAATGGGGCTTTTACAAATTATGTTGCAGATAGCCTTTTTAATGTTTTCACCTCTATGTTGCAAGCAAGTGTGTTGATTTGTTTTGTATTTGGATTATTCAGCTATTTCAAATGCATGTTAAGAAAGATTCATTGATGCTTTTTAATCAGAATAAAAGAGAAACATATTTTTGCTGCTAAAAACACTAAATTTGTGTCAAAGAAGTTTTGACTTAGCTTCAATATTATTCTCTATAGCTGTTTTCTTTCCAACATTCCCCTTGAAACACATGAAAAAAATGTCTTTTTTATTTTACCTCTTATCTCTCCCTTTCTTCCTTCACTTTCCTCTCTTTCTCTTTCATTTGAACCTCATTTAAAATCTTCTAAGTCAACAACAGAAAATTTTACCAAGTTGTTATATCATTCTAACTTGGAAAATAAAAATAAACAGTAACCACCAAATAATCCATGTTTATTATCTCATGGTGAAAAGTGAAATCTCTTGTATCAGGAAATAACTGACTGATTTGATTCATCATGAGGTTAAACAGAGTCCAACCTGTTCTGACACAGCTGTGTTGGTAGGGCAGGGCTAGCCAGCTTTGTTTACTTAAATTAACTGATTAAGGGACTTCCCTGGTGGTGCAGTGGATAAGACCCTGTGCTCCCAATGCAGCGGGCCTGGGGTTTGATCCCTGGTCAGGGAACTAGATCCCACATGCATGCCACAACTAAGGAGCCTGCCTCCTGCAACTAAGACCTGGTACAACCAAATAAATAAATCAGTGTTAAAAATAAATAATTAATTAACTGATTAAAATTTGGGCCCCTCAAAAAGTATGTTTTAAAAAGCATGTGGTAGGAACAGTACCGAGAGAATACATTTTCTCCTATTGCCATGCTTCAGCTCGGTTGGTGAATAAAGTAAGAGGGCATGCAAGGACATTCCCTTGTCACTATCATGTCCAATATGACATTGGATTACATCATATTTTTAATTCAAACACAATTAGTCATGTACAAGCCTTATCATTTTTAAACAAAACTTCAGAGAATGAAGAGATTCTGAAGAAGATGCCAGAAACCAAAATCAAATTCAAATCAAACTGTTTGCCACTGACCTTAGCAGATTCAGATCACACTGTCTTGGAAGGGACTAAAATCTCCCAGATTAACCTGTTTTGAGAACAAGATGAGAAACCAACTGAACCCTTGCTGAAAGTCTTTTGCATATATCCTGAAGGTTGCCACAAACCTTCAATTTGTGAAAAACGCGACATGCTGAAGCACGATAAAACAAGGTATGTCTGTACTAAATAGTAAGTTAAATAAATAACAATAGGGGCTTCCCTGGTAGCACAGTGGTTAAGAATCCGCCTGCCAATGCAGGGGACACGGGTTTGAGCCCTGGTCCGGGAAGATCCCACATGCCGTGGAGCAAGTAAGCCCATGCGCCACAACTACTGAGCCCATGTGCCACAACTACTGAAGCCCGTGCACCTAGAGCCTGTGCTCTGCAACAAGACAAGCCACTGCAATGAGAAGCCCACGAACCGCAACGAAGAGAAGCCCCTGCTCGCCCCAACTAGAGAAAGCCTGTGTGCAGCAACGAAGACCCAATGCAGCCAAAAATAAATAAATAAATAAAATTAATTTTTTAAAAATGTTTTTAATAAATAAATAAATAACAATAATTTATTTTTAAAGTTCACATCCTAAGTTTGCTCTCAACCTATTTAGAAATTGGAAAACCTTTTTAGTTGTGATAGTTGTGAAAAATGAGTCATACTGGTGGCTTATGAAACAAAGTCTCTCCTCAAAAATCATCCCCTAAAACCACTTCAGTGGCTCACTGCTTGAACGTGTTATGTTACTGTGTATTTGCTTAGCAGATGTAAACTTCTCTGAAACTAAGCTATTAATCCTGAAGTATTTTTATACCTACTACACCTAATGCTATGACAGTGATGCTATAAAGCAATGGTTTTAACCTTTTTTTTTTTAATGTGACTCACCTGACTGTGTAATTGGTTTCTGTTTTTCTGTTTTAGGGCTCTTTCTAATGACAAGGCTCAGTACAAGATCCTCTTCTCCTTGCTGCATGCAGGATCTTGTTCCCCCACCAGGGATCGAACCCATGCCCCCCTGCACTGGGAGAGAGGAGTCTTAACCACTGGACCACCAGGGAAGTCTCTGCACTAGGTTTCTTAAATCTGTAAGTTTATGTCTTTTGCCAAACTTGGGGAATTTTTGCAATTATTTCTTTAAGTACTTTTTCAGCCCTGCCCTTTTTCTCCACTCCTTCTGGGATTCTGATGACATGACATGAATATTGTATCCTTTGTTATAGTCCCATAGGTTCCTAAGGTTCTATTCATTTTTTTTCCTGTCTGTTTTCTTTCTGTTGTTCATATTGGGTAATTTCTGTTATTCTCTCTCTTTTTTTTTTAAAGGTTTGCATTTTTTTTTTTAATTTATTTATTTATGGCTGTGTTGGGTCTTCGTTTCTGTGCGAGGGCTTTCTCTAGTTGCGGCAAGTGGGGGCCACTCTTCATCGCAGTGCGCGGGCCTCTCACTATCGCGGCCTCTCTTGTTGCGGAGCACAAGCTCCAGACGCACAGACTCAGTAGTTGTGGCTCACGGGCTTAGTTGCTCCGCGGCATGTGGGATCTTCCCAGACCAGGGCTCAAACCCGTGTCCCCTGCATTGGCAGGCAGATTCTCAACCACTGCGCCACCAGGGAAGCCCCTGTTAATTCTCTCTTCAAGTTCATTGATCCTTTCCTCTGGTCTCTACATTCTTCTATTGATCCCATTGATTGAGTTTTTATTTTGATTCTTGCAGTTTTTCAGTTCTAAAGTTTCCATTTGGTTCTTCTTTATATCGTCTATTTCTTTGCTGAGGTTTTTTATTTTTTCATTGGTATTAAGTATGTTTCTAATTGCTTGTTAAAGCATTTCATATGATGGCTGCTTTAAAACCCTTGTCAGATAATTCCAGCATCAACATAATCTTGGTATTGGTGTGTGTTGATTATCTCTTCTCATTGAAGTTAAGATTTTCCTGGTTCCTCATGAGTGATTTTCAATTGTATCTTGGACAGTTTTGCTATTATATTATGAGATTATGGATCATATTTAAATCTTCTCTTTTATCAGGTCTTCTATGACACCACATCAGTGGGGGAAGGATGGTGATGCCTTATAGTATTACTGTCAGGTGGTGTGGAAGCTCAGATTCCCCTCTTGGCCTCCACTGAACCCTGGGAAGCAGAGGGGCATCTCATTATTGCTGGGTGGGAGTGGGTGTTCAGACTCTCCACTAGACCTCTGCTGACACTACAGGGGGCTGGGAAGCCTAGCTATGGCTGGAATGTGGTAAAAGTCCCAGGTTCCCACTCAGCCCTCTCTGATACCACCTCAGTAGGGAGGGGTGACTCAACCGCTGGGTGGGCATGGAAGTCCTGGCTCCCCACATGGTCTTTACTGACAACCTGGGGCAGAGGTTGGGGGTAGTCTCATTCCCATATGGTGGGGATAAAAGTTCCACCTCCCCACAGGTGGGGGGAAGGGAAGTGCCTTGTTATAGCTGGCCAAGGACATAAGTCTAGGCTCTCCACTCATACTTTTCTGTGGTGTTTGGTTGAAGTAGAGCAATTATTCTCCAAAAGTTTTTAGTTTTGTTTTGTTTAATTAATTTATTTTATTTTATTTATTTTATTTTTGGCTGCGTTGGGTCTTCGTTGCTGTGCGCAGGCTTTCTCTAGTTGCGGCGAGCAGGGGTTACTCTTCGTTGCGGTGCGCAGGCGTCTCCTTGCAGTGGCTTCTCGTTGTGGAGCATGGGCTCTAGGCGTGTGGGCTTCAGTAGTTGTGGCACATGGGCTCAGTAGTTGTGGCGCACGGGCTTAGTTGCTCCGCGGCATGTGGGATCTTCCCAGACCAGGGCTCGAACCCGTGTCCCCTGCATTGGCAGGCAGATTCTTAACCACTGTGCCACCAGGGAAGCCCTGTCCAAAAGTTTTGTTTTGCTAGGCTGCCCCTTTCCTTTTCCAGTAGCTAGAGAGAACGGATTTTTCTTGGGGATTTTTTTGTCTACACCTGTTGGCTTTTCCAGGCTGCCTGCTTCTCCACAACGCAGTCTGGGCTGTCCCGGGCAAGAAGAAAACCCACATCCCCATGTCCTTCCGTTGGTCCTGAGATCCCTAAAAGGTCTACCTTCTTCTCTTTACATGTTAGAATCTTCTTATATTTGTTTTATATATAGTGTCCAGGGCCTTTAGCTGTTCTTAGCCAGAGGAACAAAGAGATGTGTGTTTACTCCATTTTGTCCTGGAACTGGAAACTCAATATTGGATTCCTACTCTCATTACCATGGCATCATAAGTCAATGGTTCCAAGAAGGAAAATGAACATTCGAGCCCATATACTTTTATTGCTAATACCCACTGCCCCTAAATTCCAGTACAACTGGGTGGATGTAAAAGGTTTTACCTCAACACCCAACACAACAGTTTTCCCCTTCTAGCGTCAGTGCAGCGGGTGGGAAATGAGACAATTGTGGTGCCAGAAATCTAAATTTCCCAGGTGTTGAGTTGTTTGCCTCTGGCTTGGGAAGTGTGGCTCACTAGCTATGCTTCTTCAGGGAACATAGCTGCCAAGACAAGATCTCTATTCTCTATCATGAATGCTCCCCCTGCTTTCATGGCATTTTAGAGCTTAACTAACACTTCATCTCTGCAGATAAATTCTGTGCTGGGGCAAGAGAAGGAACCATCACTTTTATAAATTTCAAATGTACTCTCTAACAACCAACACAAGCACTTCAAGCCTTGAAATCCTTGCTACTGGCACACATTTCATATAGCAATTGGGGCTGCCACTTAAGGAATTGCAATTTGTGCATTGTACAAAAGCACCCAGCCAATGGGACAAAAGGGAGTTAAGATCCAGCCCAGGCTCCTCTTGCCAAATCATGTACCCACATGGCTACATCACTCAGAGGGGGTGCCTTTTTCAAATTTGCACAAAGCCTCCCTATAAGCAATCAGCTGGGCTCTGAATCTAACAATAACAGTATTGCAGCATCTCAAAAGAAATACTCTCTTGTATTCCATAAACTCATTATACTTGAATATTCAATTGATACTCATACATAATTTATATCGTCACTTCAAAATCATTTATTTTCAGATTTTCAAGCCTATTAAAATGAGCTCCAAATCATCTGAGGTAGGGCCCATTGCAAATTTTGGCAAGGGTCAAATTGGCTTTTTAAAGGTATTTCCATTATCTTCCTGGGATTGCACCTTCCCATTAGTGAGGGTTGTTAATTATCAGGTGCCGGGCAGATAAGGCTTTTCTTATCTAGGCTTTTCTTTTCTTATAAGCTAGGCTTTCTGATAGGCACAATCCCCTGTCGCTTAGCTGTGAACAAAGCCCTCTGCCTTACCCCCTCTGATCATGCAACACATCAGTATATGCTTCCCAGGCAATTGAATATACCTGCCATCTTGGAATGGCTGCAGCATTGATTAAATCTGGATACTGCAGGTTGAAACAGGAAACTAAAGAGTTGTGAGAAGAGGCCCATTATTTGTCTACTTAACCAACCAGCTAGTGGTCACTTAGTGGATATATCTCTTATCAGAATAAGACCTTTAAATTACTTGGATCAAATAAGCTTTCTAAAATATATTGGTCTTAGTCTTACTATAAACCAAATAGTGATTTAGATATAAACAGTCAGCTCACATCAAGACAAATAACAAGAGAGCACCAAAGCACACCTTGGTTTCTTAATCCACAACACTGACCCTTTGTTTCTTGGCTTCATCAAAATATTAATATTTTGGAAAATATTACTATTTTAAAAAATGAAAGCGATGATAAGCTGGTCACCGTGCCAGAAGCACTCAACTGGGCTCCATGCTCCTCTTTGCCAAAGCCATTTCCTCAGTTCAGCAAATCTCCCGACACCACTGCACCCCAGGGTCCGTGTTCACTAGATGAAGAGTTTAAGCTAGCCCTCAAACACTCTTAATTTTTATACATCCCAAACAAGTACAGCTTGAGTGTGCAATGATGTCCTTTGAGTTGCCTTTTTCTCTTTTAAACATTTGCTATAATTTTCCTAATACATTTAAAACATTTTTCTCCTTGATGTAGAAAATGACTTCCCATCTGCTAACTCTCATTTTTCAAATGTACTCAATTCTAACAGCAAAGACAAAAATTCTATCAACAGCCACACCCCTTTTGCAAAACACCACCATGTCACAAGGAAGGTTCTTTTTTGAAATTCCATTGTAAATAAAAATAAAATAAACTTTGGAGACTTGCTGTAAGTTTTCTTTTAGTTGTTAAATGTGAGTTGAATAGATTCTTTACTATCTTCCCATATAATATGTCCCACTGTATAAGTGTAATATATAACCTTGTACCAAAAAAAAAATGGTATTTTGAAAAGCAGATTAAATCACAGAACTTGGCTTATATGGCTCTCTAAAATGTTTGTCATAAGTCTATATATTGTCATATGACTGGACTTCCATTATTAAAGTGTTTAGTTTTGAAGTGTTTGGTTTGGAAATATTCATTCAATGTGAAGGATTAAAACAAAACAAAACTCATTAAAAGGCCAGGATCCTGGTCCTCCTTTGCCATATGCTATGAGATCTCAGTTAAGACACTTACTTTCCCTGGGTCTTTGTTTCCACATATAGAAAGTGAAGAAGCTAAATTAGATGCTTTATTAATGGCTTACAGTCCTATAACTCTATGTCAGATAGTTTTTGAACGGTTCATTCAGGAGTCTCAAAGCATTAGAACAGCTAATAATTACTAATTTACAGATGAAGAAACTAGAACTCAAATAAGCTAAGTAACTTGCCCCAAATCACAAAACTGAACTGTGGAATAGCTAATCCCTTACCCAGGCCTGTCTGATGCCAAAGCTCATGCTTTTAGCTCTACCTCCAGTGGAATTCTCCCCTTTCAGGAGGAGAAGAAACTCTGGTTTCCATAACTTTATAAAGGATAGGACATAAAATCTATATGCTATAGAAGAGCTGCCTTGGAGAAAGTACCGGACAGTTTGAGGGTTGGCCTCTATATCTTGTCCTTCAAATAACTGAGACAGTAGCTCTCAAACTATGACCTGGACCAGAAGGATCAATAACACCTTAAAAATGGCCAGAAATGCAGATTCTCAGGCCCCACCCCATGCATACTGAATCAGAAACTCGGGGAATGGGACCCAGGAATCTGTGTTTTTACAAGCCCTCCAGGTGATTCTATTACACACCACAGCTTGAGAACCACTGCAATAAGATGTATGACCTTGAGAAATGCATGCAAGAACTCTTGAGTTCCAGTTGCCAGCTCTGAAATCCTATGGTCCTTCTATGACCTAAAGTCTGAATTATTAAGAGGAAGATAGATCAGATTCATATCCTTAATTCTGAAAACTGATATCCAATAAAGGGAAGAAGGGGAAGGCAGATGAGGACGAAGAGGTCGGCCTTTTGTATAGCCCCCAATTAGTCAAAGCAGCAGTTTTGTTTGTGATTATTTATGGCAGTGATGCCTGTGACATCCCAAAATAGAACATCTTTTTTGGAGTCACTCTGAATGCATCTAGCTCTTTGGGAATTTAAAAATTTATTAGGCAACTTGGAGTTCAGCTCAAAGAAAGACAGAATCTATGTAAAATATGCATTCTGTTTCTTTAGCCCTGCTTTAAGCCATTCAGGAGACAGTTTCTGGGAATGGAGTCTAATAGATCATTTTTGCAAAATGGAACAAAGTAATATCTCACTTCCCAGGAGTTAAAACCTTTCCCCACACCCACACCATTCCAGGAGGTGACATATATCTCGGAATTCATTTCAAGCAGAGATGACATAACCAGCTTTCCAGGTAGCTTCAGGAACTTATGTTTCCCCACCTTAGCAATGACTCAGCAGATGGCCTTAAGTACCATGCTGGCGCCAAGGGTCGTATTTTCATTATTTATTAAACATTTTACTTGCTCACAGCCTAAGTCCCTGTAACTCAATTCTCATGTTGTGCATGCCTTGGGTCAGAAATCTCTTCATTAGGCCTAGCCCTGAGGTTAGAACAAATGCCATTTTTCACTTAAGAGGCTGAAGCTACTGACCCATCATCAAAATATCTGGTGCCTAGTAATCATTCAATGAATGTCTGTCAAATGAAATAGTGAGTTAAAGAAAGTAGTGCCCAGGCTTCAGTTTAACTTGTAAATAACAGTAATGGTTGTGCACCATTTTGAACACAGCCTCTTACCTACTGCTTTCATAATGCAGAAGGACATTAACATGTTCTGAGCGCTTATTAACGTCCTGAGTACTTTGTGAATGTTTGTCTCATTTAATCCTCCACAGCAAGTCCAAGGTTGGAGTTGTATTGTCCCATTTTGTAGGCAAGAAAACTGAGGCTGAGATTCCTGAAATTGTACAGCTGATAAATGGCAGAGCCAGGACTAGAACGTAATTCTTATCCTACTTTCCCTGCTGTCTAATACTGGACTTAGTATGGAGGCAAAATGGCTCCTCAGAACTGGGGTTCAGACTTTGGCCCTGAAACAGGTTGATAGTCAAGAATCATAGGTCCGTGCTCGCTTCGGCAACACATATACTAAAATTGGAATGATACAGAGAAGATTAGCATGGCCCCTGCACAAGGATGACATGCAAATTCGTGAAGCGTTTCATATTAAAAAAAAAAAAAAGGAATCATAGGTCCTACCTTGAAATAACAGACAGAGACAACTGATTATGGCAGATAAATGGAGAAATGAGTAAAACCATACTTTTAAAATCAAATATTTTATGCATATAAAATAATTTATGGATATGTCATTTATATACAAAATATGAATAAAAATAGGTAAGTTATAAAGAATATAATAAAATAAACACATATGTGCCCATCACCCATGTATATAAAATTTCTTCATATATATATAATATATATAATATATATATAAAGAATCTCTTTATCCAGAAATTACCACTGTCTTAAATTTTTTATTTTCCCCTTGCTTTTCTGTATGGTTTTATTACATGTCTATGTATATGCATGTGCAAAATATTTTATTAACTTTGTTTTTAACTTCATATGTAAGGTATTATACTTCAAGTATTCTTCTGCAACTTGCTTTTTTAAAATTTAACGTTATGTTCCCGAGATTTATCCATTTTGTCACATAGAGCTGTGGTTCATTCATTTTTACTGAGGTATAGTATTCTATTGTATGAACATATCTTAATCTGTTCTTTCTGTCAATGGGCATTTGGATTGTTCCCCGTTTTTGACCATCACAAATAGTGCTATCATGAACATCCTTGTACATATCTCCTGAGCATTATGTTACTACCTAGAAGTAAATTTCTGAGTCACAGAGTATGCACATGTTCACCTTGATAAGGCAATGACAAATTGTCTTCTAAAGAGTTTAGACCAGTTTACACTGGTATCAGCAATAGCTAAGTATTTACATATCCTCTCAACATTTGATATTGTTATACTTTTTCATGTTTGCTGGTCTGGCAGGTGGAAAGTGGTGTCTATTAGTTTTAATTTGTAGTTCCTACATAATTTATTTGGTTGAGCATCTTTTCACGTATTTATTGGCTTTTCTGATTTCCGTATCTATGAAATAAATACAGTTCGTATCTCTCTTTATCTTTACTTTCTCAACCCTTTTATACTGACATGTGGGTGAGGAATTGGAGATACATGAGTAGTGCCAAGATAAATGAATGAGTGGAAGAAGAGAAGACACCATGTTTGAAAGGCCAGAAATCAATGAGAATGTGGTGTGTTTGAGAAACCAACAGAAATCCCATGCAATATGTTGCTAAAATGCAAGCTTTGACTTTAAGGTAAGAGAGATCTGAAACTGAAGCAAGTTCTACAACAGACCACTCTATAGTAATTTCAAATTAAACATCCCTGGTTATTTGACTCCTGAATTCCAAATGAGGGAATGATTTGTGGAGATGATTTTTTGGAGACAGAGTTATTTCCTCCAACCTCTGCAAGGGGGAAGGGACTGCGGTGCTCCCTTTCATCTCCAGATTAGAGAGAAGGACTTCCCTTGGACCAGTAGGAGAATTTAATATGTACCCTGAGGAGTTTAGGGGGCGTGGTGGACTGATGTCAACTCGTGCTTTAAAAACTGGAGTCATCTGCAGTTACAGAGCCAGAAGAGAGGTCAGCAGGCAGCAGCTTGACGTCTACATTTGGTGAGGCATCTTTAGACAATATGAGCCAGGGAAGAAGTTTAACCCTTTCCTTACCACTCCTCTCTTCCCCTGCTTCAACCCGCTGGTGGAATCAGAAACCAGGTTTAGCACATTGGAGGTGGGTGGGAGAGGTGGGAGCACCATGTGGGAAAAAAGAGAAGAGACTATGACCCACCCTCTTCTTCCACAAGCAACCAGCCCACGTTGGGCTCCAGCATGAGGGAGGGGCACAATTCAATTTTGAATCAACTTGAGTGTTTTCAGTGTCATATGGGACTTGATGTTTTGAAATATTGAACTGAGAATGTGTTGACATTGGAAGTGAGCATAATATTTTCTATTACCCAATAGGGAACCAAAAAGTTATTGCAACTGCTGGTACTTTCATCTAAGTGTGAGAGAAGAAACAGTCACATGAAAGGTTAAAGGGACAGTGGGAGACATATTGTTTCTTCATGATGTTCTGATTTTCAAAAATGATATAACTAGAGAGCAGCAAGAGAAGAGATTGTAAAGAAGGTGGCAAAGGCCAGATCTGAAGCAGAATGAATCACAGGAGGATTTGGAACTTTCCCATAAAAGCCCTAGAAAGCCATTGAAGAGTTCTAGGTAGGGAAAATCTGTGATCAAAACAGTGCTTTTTGAAAAATCCTTCTAGTTTCAGAGTAAATGACGTCTTAAAGGGCAGCAGGGGCAGGGGTCACCCAGAGGAGGCCATGGTTTAGGAAAAAATATGTGGTGGTTTGGTCTAGATTAGTGGCAGTGAGAATAAAAGAAATGGAAGGTTGTGGGAGAAGTAATAAGTTTGAGATTAATTGGTGGTGGACCTGATGTGGGAAGTCAAGAATGGCTTCTACGTTTCTGATCTGAGCCACTAAGTTATCAGCAGTGCTATTTCCAGAAACTAGGAATTCTTTTGATCCTTTACTCTTGGGAGGTATACAGGGGCAGACAATAGTGTCTCCATCTTACGGATGTGGTGATTAATATTCAAGAAAACCATGTAATTTGCTGAAGTCCACATAACTCATTACATGCTGAGAGCTGTTGCTGGCTTCTTGCAGCTTCTACTTCAAATGACAATGCTTGAACTAGTTCTTTTTTTTTTTAATATAAATTTATTTATTTATTTATATTTTATTTTTGGCTGTGTTGGGTCTTCGTTGCTGCCCACGGGCTTTCTCTAGTTGCAGCGAGCAGGGGCTACTCTTTGTTGGGGTGCACAGGCTACTCAGTGCAGTGGCTTCTCTTGTTGCAGAGCACAGGCTCTAGGCCACGCGGGTTTCAGTAGTTGCAGCACACAGGCTCAGTAGTTGTGGCTCACGGGCTTAGTTGCTCCGCGGCATGTGGGATCTTCCCGGACCAGGGCTCGAACCCGTGTCCCCTGCACTGGCAGGTGGATTCTTAACCACTGTGCCACCAGGGAAGTCCAAACTAGTTCTTTTTGACTGCATTTAGAAACAAATGCCCCACCATAGGTGAAGTTAAGAGTGTAATTTAAAGGAAGAGAGAAAGAAACTGAATTCTGATACAGTCCTCAAGCTTAAAACATTCAACAATTTCAGCAAAACATAATTATGCTTCTTCTAATCATGGAACCACTTCATGAAACCCTGGATTTTAATATAGTTGAGAAAACTCTGAACTGGCCTAGGTAACATTTGTTTCTCTTCCAGCCACACTATTCTGCAATTTATCTTTTAGAGCAGTATCTCTTAAACCTTAACCTGCATAGGAATCACTTCAGGATCTTGTTACAATGCCAATTCTGCTTCAGTAGGTTTGGGGTGGGGCTCAAGATTCTGCATTTTTCACAGGAGATGCCCAGGCTGCTGGTCTGACTTTTGAAAAGGCAAGGTTTTATTTTAGATGAGCCCAGAACTTCTCAAAGTTGATGTGGACACTGAAAGAGATCAGAGGGAAAGGACTGAAAGGAATCCCAGAAATGTAATTATGTTGGGGATAAACAGATCTAACCCTTGCAAAATGGTGAAGCAGACAAACTTTGCCAGGCCTATTTCCCCACTTTCCAAATTCCTTTCCTCATTCAACACCTGCCCACGCCTTAGTCCATCTTTCTACAGATTAACTCACTAATCCGTGCCTGGGGGCAGACTGGAAGGTGTTTTTTCCTGTAACCCCTCCCAGGAAGCTGTATTTTCAACTGCACTTTCAAATTTCTAGACTCAAAGGATAATTAACTTTATTATGTAGAATGAGAGGTGATACTTTGATATTTGGGGGAAGGGGTCCCTGCTCAGCCCTCCTTCAAAGCTGATGTAGACTGATCCTGGAGAAGGGAAGAGACCACCAGTTGAAGTGGCTTGTCCTATACGGAATATTTTATCCTGCTTAATTTCCCCTGCCTCCTTGAAATCAATCTTTAAGATATGCCAAATATTAAAAGGAAAGAATTTCTCTCCAAAGAATATCTGTTGGCAACTCTGCCCATGCTTTCCTTAGGCAGAAGTGATGTGGAGGGTAGGGACATTGTTGAACTCTCAGTAAGTTGAGGGATAAACAGGTGGAGATGGATTGGATTAGACTGAATTGTTCCAATTAATCATGCTGAATTTAGAGCCAAGAGATGTTAGGTTCTGCTCTGGGTTTGGCCATTTACTGTGACCTTGGACAAGCCATTTCACAGCTTTAGTTTCAGTCTCTTCACAAGTGAAATGAAACAACGGGACAAAATGGCCTCTAAGTTTCCTTCTTGTTCTAAAAACTGTGTATGAAGTTGTTTCAGGTGAACTTGAAAAAAAAAGATAATTTTTACGCTGCCAGTTTTTACACTGGCTGGTCATCAAAATCACTTCAGAGAGCTTTTTAAAAATATAGGTCTTTTCCTACCCTGTTCTGATCATAGATGCAGCCTTGGAAACTATTTCATAAAGTTCTTCAGGTCAAGTCTGTCCATCTGATCAATTTGGAAATCACTAAACCAAGCCACAAGGCGGCGACTGAGAGATGCTGATTTCCATCTCAGTAATTTAAAACCATTTTGAATATTAAAATACAAATAAAATTGGTTTTCCATTTCCATATCTAATTTTACTTCATAATTTGAAATAAATTTGTGGTTGAAAGCATCTCTTACGTTTTGGTATTTTGGGTTTAATTTTCTTCTATGTGAGCTGAAGCTATATTAATATAATATATATATAATTTCCAGCATTACAGACATATAAAATTAATGTAATCTTTAGCACTCAAGCTAAGGTTGGAGGTTTAGAGTGGCAAGCTATCTCCTGATGTGAATGAAGGATAAATGTTCCAAATTTTCTAAGATAATCTCTTGACCCATAGTTCCCACATTTCTCTTGCTCTTTTCTTTTTTTAATTGCAGTATAGTTGATTTACAGTATTGTGTTAGTCTCAGGTATACAGCAGAGTGATTCAGTTATATATATGTATATATTTTCAGATTATTTTCCATTATAGGGAAGATATTGAATACAGATGCAATAAGATTACTGCAAGATATTGAATACTGTTCTGTGTGTTATACAGTAAATCCCTGTTGCTTATCTATTTTATGTATAGTAGTTTGTATTTGTTAATCCCGTATTCTAATTTATCCCTTCTCCCCTCCCCTTCCCCTTTGGAAACCATAAGTTTGTTTTCTATGTCTCTGAGTCTGTTTCTGTTTTATAAAATGTATATATTCATTTGTATTATTTTTTAGATTCCACATATAAGTGATATCATATATTTGTCTTTCTCTGTCTGACTTACCTCACTTAGTATAATATTATCTAGGTTCATCCATGTGGCTGCAAATGGGAATCTTTCATTTTTTATGGCTGAGTAATATTCCATTGAGTGAGATATTAATATAGACAACTATATCTATATATTAATATATATCTCACATCTTCATAAACCAATCATCTGTTGATGGGCATTTGGGTTGTTTCTTCACCTTGGTTATTATAAATAGTGCTGCAATGAACATTGGGGTACATGTATCTTTTTTTTTTTAAATAAATTTATTTATTTTATTTTATTTTTGGCTGCGTTGGGTCTTTGTTGCTGCACACGGGCTTTCTCTAGTTGCAGTGAGCAGGGGCTACTCTTTGTTGCAGTGCACAGCCTTCTCATTGCGGTGGCTTCTCTCGTTGCGGAGCACGGGCTCTAGGCGTGCGGGCTTCAGCAGTTGCAGCATGTGGGTTCAGTAGATGTGGCATGCGGGCTCTAGAGCGCAGGCTCAGTAGTTGTGGTGCATGGGCCTAGTTGCTCCGTGGCATGTGGGATCTTCCCAGACCAGGGCTCAAACCCATGTCCCCTGCATTGGCAGGCGGATTCTTAACCACTATGCCACCTGGGAAGTCCCCATGTATCTTTTTGAATTATGGTTTTCTCCAGATATATGCCCAAAAGTGGGATTGCTGGATCATATGGTAGCTCTATTTTTAGTTTTTTAAGGAACCTCCATATTGTTTTCCATAGTGGCTACACCAATTTACATTCCCACCAACAGTGTAGGAGGGTTCCCTTTTCTACACACCCTCTCTAGCATTTATTTGTAGACTGTTTGATGACGGCCATTCTGACCAGTGTGAGGTGATTTCTCATTGTGGTTTTGATTTGCATTTCTCTAATAATTAGCGATGTTGAGCATCTTTTCATGTACCTCTTGGCCATCTGTGTGTCTTCTTTGGAGAAATGTCTATTTAGGTCTTCTGACCATTTTTTATTGGGTTGTTTGTTTTTTTGATATTGAGTTGTATGAGTTCTTTGTGTATTTTAGAAATTAACCCCTTGTTGCATCATTTGCAAATATTTTCTTCCATTTCATAGGTTGTCTTTTCATTTTATTGATGGTTTCCTTTGCTGTGTTTGTTTGATTAGGTCCCATTTGTTTATTTTTACTTTTATTTCTTTTGCCTTGGGATACCAATCTAAGAAAATATTGATATGATTTATGTCTGAAAATGTTTTGCCTATGTTCTCTTCTGGGAGTTTTATGGTGTCATGTCTTATAGTTGAATCTTTAAGCCATTTTGAGTTTATTTTTGTGTGTGGTGTGAGGGTGTGTTCTAACTACATTGATTTACATAAGGCTGTCCAGCTTTCTCAACACCACTTGCTGAGGAAACTGTCTTTTCTTCATTGTATATTCTTGCCTCCTTTGTCATAGATTAATTGACCGTAGGGGTGTGGGTTTATTTCTTGGCTCTCTATTCTGTTCCATTGACCTATATGTGTGTTTTTGTGCCAGTACTACACTGTTTCATTTACTGCAGCTTTATAATAGTATTGTCTGAAGTCTGGGAGGGTTATGCCTCCAGCTTGATTCTTTTTCCTCAGGATTGCTTTTGTGGTTCCATATAAATTTTAGGATTATTTTTTCTAGTTCTGTTAAAAATGTCACAGATAATCTGATAGGGATTGCATTAAATCTTTAGGTTGCTTTGGGTAGTATGGCCATTTTAACTATTAACTCTTCTAGTCCAAGAGCACAGGATATCTTTTCATTTCTTTGCATCATCTTCAATTTCCTTTATCAATGTTTTATAGTTTTCAGCATATAGGTCTTTCACCTCCTCGGTTAGGCTATTCCTACGGTATTTTTGCTTTTGTTTTTGGTGTTTTTTTGACACAATTTTCAACAGTATATATTTTTTTTTTTTACTTTCTCTTTCTGATATTTCATTGTTACCGTAAAGAAATGCAACAGATTTCTGTATATTAATCTTGTATCCTGCTACTTTGCTGAATTCATTTATTAGTGCTAATAGTTTTTGTGTGGAGTCATTAGGGTTTTCTATATAGAGTATCATGTCATCTGCAATTGTCATCTTCCCTTTTATTTCTTTTTCTTGTCTGATTGCTGTGACTAGAACTTCCAATACTACGTTGAACAGAAGTGATAAGAATGGGCATCCTTGTCTTGTTCCAGAATTTAGTGGGAAGCCTTTCATCTTTTCACATTGAGTATTATATTGGCTGTGGGTTTGTCATAAATGTCTCTTGCCCTTTTCTTGGAAGTTTCTAGAATGAGTAGGTGTTGCTTACTCTCTCAAAAACTGACTCCATCATCTTTCCCCTCGAAATATCTATTTTTCTTATCTGTAAAATGAAGTTAATAAGTAAACTAACCTCATAAGGTTGTTTTGAGGATTAAATAAGTTAATATATCTAAAGCATTTAGAACAGTGCCTTGCATATAACTAGCATACATAATATGTAAGTTATTCATATTGTTGTGCTGTTATCATTACTGTCTGTCTTGGCAGGGCCTCCACCATTCAGTTATCCAGTCCCAAAACCTGGGTTCTGCTCTTCCCTGTCCTTCAGAGAGAGAGAGAAAATGATAAAGCAAATGGGACAGAATGTTAATGGGTGAATCTGGGTAAAAGATATGCAGGTGTTCTATGTACTTTTCTTATCGCTGCAACTTTTCTATAAGTTTGAAATAATTTTCAAAACAAGGTTAAACAATCAAAACAAAAACATCACTAGCTTCCTCAGAATAATGTCCAAAGCCCTCACCTACTTCTTCAGACTCATCTCCTACTCTTTCTCCCTATGGTGTTTAAGCTTTAGCCATAATATCAATACATGATTTCAGTTCATTACCATTGCACTTGCTGTTCTCTAAGTTAGAATGCTATGGTCTTCACCTACTTTCTACCTGGAAAATTTATATTTATACTTTGATACCCAGTATATAATCCCTCCTGTATGATGCCTATGTTATTTGACTTATCACCTGACTCCCCTGGGCTGACTGTTTTCTCATTTTGACTCCTGTGCCCTTTTCTCACATAGTGTAATTAGTCTGTTTCCTCTACTAGACTCAGAGTTCTTGGAGAACAGATCCCCCCATGTCTTATTCATCATTGCACCCCAGAGTCTGAAATCCTGATTTCTGTCCTCTTGTGCTCAAAGATACATTTTTATTTGCTTGGCCATGCCGGTTCCTCACCTTTTGCCTTTTGAAGTGGCCATAATGACTCTCCATTTGCTGCTGCTTCCCATTGTTTCTAGCTGAAACTTGGCTTCTGGCTGCTCTCCTTTTTTTTTTTTTTTTTTTTTTCCTCCGTGAGAAGGATGTGAACCTTTACTGATGAGGAGCTGAAATCTAGTGGTCATCGTTGTTACCATAGAGCTCTCCCCACCCCAGTGACCTCCTTACCTTAACTCTAATTCTGTGTTTTGGAGCCAGTCACTTTACCTCTTGGAAGTCTCAGTTTCCCCATCTATAAAAAGGGTACACTTTAGTCCAACATCCCTTATAAGAGAGTTAAGCAGAGGAGGAAAAATAATTTTCCCTCTCCCCTTCTGGGTTCTTGCCTGAGACCCCTGAAGGGGAGCAGAATATGCCAGCCCAATATATGCCTCTTTGGCATAAGGATTATCTTGAGCATGTCTTTTTTAAGAAACAGCAGACACAGGAGAAGCTCTGAAAACTAAATAGAAGTTACCTTTTTGTAAGAGATATTTACATTTATAAGGGAAATCTTCATTTGTAAGAATGTCTCCCTCTCTGTACCCAGGAAGAGAAGGATGAGACTCTAATCTCTAGAAACTCTTTATGAATGCAGAAGGTTCTATTTAAATCTACATAATAAGCATACCCTTGTTTACTGTGCTTTTCCTGGTAACCTCCCATAACCGGCTTCCCCCACCCCCCAACATCTTTCTTTTGTCTTTAGCTGAAGATGGTTTTTAAGGGGAGCTTTCAGTCAAGAACCTAGAAGGGTAGAGGGAAAATTATTTTTCCTTCCCCATAGCTTTCTGTAATAAAAGACAGATTAAGAAAAGAAAAACAAATAGCATGAATAACATGTACACCTCCTGTACACATGGGAGAAACCCAGGAAAACTGATTAACTCCTCAAAATGGCCCAAGCTACCACCTTAAATACCATCTTCAGCTAGTGACAAAAGAAAGATGTTTGGGGTGGGAGTGGGGGAGCCTGTAATGAAAGGTTACCAGGAAAAGCACCGTAAACAAGGGTAAGGTTGTTATGCACATTTAAAAGGAATCCTCTCTATTGGTAAAGAGTTTCTAGAGATTAGAAGTCTTATCCTTCTCTTCCTGGTTGCAAAGGGAAAAATCCTTACAAATGGAGATATCCCTATACACATAAATTTCCTTCACAAAAGGGCAACTTCTGCTCTGTTTTCAGAGATTCTCCTGTGTCTGCAGCTTCTCAGAAATAACCAACCTAAGATAATCCTTATGCCAAAGAGGTATACTTTGGGATGTCAAATCCTACTCCTTTTCAGTTACATGTTATTTTCTGTGCCATTTGCTTAGCCTTCCTGTTAAAATAGGTCGTTTCATTTAGTCCTTCATGCTAATTTGTCAAAGTTCATCAAATGTTAATAAAAAACTAAGTTATTTCTTGAGCGTTATATGAGTCAAAGGCCAGTGTGCCCCTTTGGTGAATGTGTGTCCCTTTGGATTTTTATGTTTTCATTCTATGGAGATTTTAGGATAGGGCAAGCTTAGCAGAGTTTATAGCAATAAATGACTCTTCTAAAAGTTCCATGTTTTCATTGCTTGTTTTTACTACGATTTAAGACAATATGTTTTGTGGCTAAAAAATGAACAGATCCCTTGAAGAAGAAAAATATGGACATTGGCAGTAAAACATATTCATTTTGAAATACACTTGTGAGGACTAAGTAGTTTCTACACTGATGAAATAGATCACATGCTTAAAATTTGTCTTTTGAGAACATAAGCAGTATGATTCTGGAATGAATGCCTTGTCTTTTTTATTCAGTACTCTATTCTGGTGCCTCAGACAGTGTCTGACCCTAGTAGGAGCTCAACAAATATTTGGTGAATGAATTGAGAAATGCAATATTTCCTGCCATATCAGTTAACAAAGGATGTCACAGTCATCAGCGATTGCAGCCACTGCCAACTGTGAGCTGGTGAGCCCTGAAGGAACTCAGGAAGGAAAAGAATACCTGCTATCTAGCAGCCATCAGACTGCAGCCATTCCCTGTGGTGAGCCCTGAGGAAACTCAGGATGTGAAAACACGGGATAATGGCCCGAAGACAGCTGAGGTGCATATCAAAGGAATGATTTCAGTGAGCCTGGACTCTTGCATCTTCCCATACACAGAAAAGCGCTAAATTCCTTAACTTGGGATATCTGGTTTTCTTTAATTCACGATAATCTTTTGATGTTCCTGACTACCTGCCCTTTGTTGCAAAACTTCTATATAACCTGGCTTCCCCCGTTGCCTCCTCGGAGCAGTTTTCTCAGGGTTACTTGAGATGCTGCCTCCCGGGCCTGAAGTCCTAAAAATTCCTGCCAAATAAAACATAACTCTCAACTTTTAGGTTGTGAATAATTTTTTTAGTCGACAGAATAATGAATGAGGTCAGTAAGCTCGTTCGGGGGAATGTCAGAACTTAGCCTAAATATATTGAAACAAGTGAGAAAGACAACCCTGAAGAGACAGGTTCTTTGAGGCTCAAAATCTGCCGTATGGAAACCGCTTGATGCTTTTGCTTGATCTATAATGAAGATGATCAGCTGCACCTAGTCCAGGGCTTTTCAATTGGATATTGTCCAAATGTCCCTGGAATTGAAGGTGGTAACAATATTTTTTTGTCTCTTTGTGTTCCTGCTGTTTGTTGCACACTGTAGTTTTTTGAGTCAGAGTTTTCTGGAGTAGCTTTGTTGTAATAAAAGGCTGAGTTACTGACAGCCGTCCCCTTCTCATCTGCTCTTTATCAACATTGTACTGTTTCCTGTACCTGTAAGTGATGGGGAAATGATACTGCTGACATTAGTACGTGCTGAGTAACCCAAAGTTATGTTGTATTAATCTTCCGGTTCATATACTCTAACTTTATCACATTTTAAATGATTTACCGTTATTTTCTTGTTGAGTTCCTTTTTATCTGCTTGTCTCAGGTTTTCTGAACACTTTTCTCTTTTTGCTGCTCTTCCAGTCTGGAGAATTGACAAATGACAATGTTGGGGCAGTGGAGGAGAGAATACTCTATAAATCATCAAAATCAACATACTACACATTCTCAGCATACTGAAATGAAGAATAAAAAGCTGCAAATAGGATTGATTCCTTTGGACTTATATTGGATTGGCTGCAACACAGATTCTGCTGTGGGTTGAAGTCATTTTCTACTTTGGCACTACTAAGTCCATGGGGAATGGTGGAGTCGTGATATAGCAGCAAGATTCTGGGAGCAGGCCAGCATCTACATCTGTTATGAACTGTAAGTGGACTGGAAAAATGCTTTGAAAACAAAACCAGAAGAGGGAGGTGAAGGAAAATACAAAACATTTACCCTGAAAAGTCCACGAAAAATGACTCGATCAATTGCAAGGAGATTGGATTTAGAGAAAAATTTTTATAGAAATAAAATGTATACAATTCTTTCTATGTCTTTATCCATTAAGTTTCTCTCTCTTCTTATGATACAAGAATCATAATACATAATACAAGAAAATCTTATTAGGAAGGACTAAAACATCACTTTAGATGATTCTTAGTGATTGAAGTGCAATGCCTTGGTAGCACCTTCTAGACATTCAACATACTTCTAGTGAATTGCATAACGGATCTCTTTTCTCCAAAAGTGTGACTACGCCATCTTGTAGGAATCTTTTATTTTTATTTTTTTATTTTTTGCATTAAGAAGTACTCTTATCAGTTGAATGCCGTGAAGACCATGGGTGGGAGAGAATGTGGCTGATTTACTGGAAAGAGTTTGGAAACAGACTGGCCTGGGTTCAAATTCAGGCTCCATCATTTCCTGTCTGGGTGACTTCACACAAATTGCTCTCTGGCCCTCAGCTTTTTTACCTGCAGTGGGGATAGTAATATCTAATTCACAGGGTCATTGTGAGGATTAAGTGAATCCCTGGCTGCAGGGAAAGCATGGGAAAATGTTAGTTTGCTTTCTCTCTATTCTCTATGAGTTCCCTTTCCTTTTATCTTATTGTCCTGCAGATACTGTTGAATATCTAGAGACTTGATTTCCAGAGGAGGTGTTTTTGTCTGACTGGAGTCAATGAAACAAACTTGGCTTATCTAAACTTGAAATTATTTTTTTTCTAACTAGCTATAAATGGCTAGTAAAAACCAAGAGAGAAAACGGGCTTCATGGTATATACACACAGAGAGGGAGATTCTAAGTCTACTTGGAGAAGCTGGGGCAAAGATCAATTGAGCTACTTAGCCAAAATACCATATTCTTTTTGGAAAGACTCTCTGAAACAGCAGTCAAATTTCAGTAAATGGCAAATAGAAGGTTCAAAATAATAGAAATCATAGCAATAATATCCACATGATTTAGGAAATTTTTTTTTCTCAGAAAACTTTACGTTACCTAATTAATTCCTGGGATGTGTAAGGAGAATAAGGGGTCCCAGAGCTCTATTCAACGTCTTTGCGTTACTATAAAACGAGAGAATCGAAATGAAATTGATTATTTCTAAGGTCCCTTTTAATCTAAAATCCTAAAAATCTGTACCTTTAAACTGACATTAAAATTATTTTAATTTTTAAAAATTTTTTAAATTAATTTTTATTGGAGTATAGTTGATTTACAGTGTTTTGTTTATTTCTGCTGTACAGAAAGGTGAATCAGTTATATATATACATATATCCACTATTTTTTAGATTCTATTCCCTATATACAGAGTATTGAGTAGAGTTCCCTGTGCTATACAGTAGATTCTTATTAGTTATCTATTTTATATATAGTAGTATGTATATGTCAATCCCAATCTCCCAGTTTATCCCTTTCCCCCCACCCCCGCTTTCCCCCTTTGGTAACCATAAGTTTGTTTTCTACATCTGTGACTCTATTTCTATTTTGTAAATAGGTTCATTTGTACCATTTAAAAAAAAAATCTTATTTATTTATGTTTATTTTTTTATTTTTGGCTGCGTTGGGTCTTCGTTGCTGTGCGTGGGCTTTCTCTGGTTGCTGCGAGTGGAGGCTACTCTTTGCTGTGGTGCGCGGGCTTCTCATTGTAGTGGCTTCTTTTGTTGCGGAGCATGGGCTCTAGGGCGTGTGGGCTTCAGTAGTTGTGGCGCACGGGCTCAGTAGTTGTGGCGCACGGGCTCTAGAGCGCAGGCTCAGTAGTTGTGGTGCACAGGCTTAGTTGCTCCACGGCATGTGGGATCTTCCCAGACCAGGGCTTGAACCCACATCCCCTGCATTGGCAGGCAGATTCTTAACCGCTGCGCCACCGGGGAAGTCCCCCATTTGTACCATTTTTTTAGATTCCACATATAAGCGATATCATATGATATTTGTCTTTCTCTGTCTGACTTACTTCACTCAGTATGACAATCTCTAGGTCCATCCATGTTGCTGCAAATGGCATTATTTCATTCTTTTTATGGCTGAGTAATATTCCATTGTATATATGTACCACATCCTCTTTATCCATTCCTCCACCAATGGACATTTAGGTTGCTTCCATGTCCTGGCTATTGTAAATAGTGCTGCAATGAACATTGGGGTACATGGATCTTTTTGATTTATGGTTTTCTCCAGATATACACCTAAGAGTAGGATTGCTGGATCATATGGTAGCTCTATTTTTAGTTTTTTAAGGGAACCTCCATACTGTTCTCCATAGTGGCTGTACCAGTTTACATTCCCACCAACAGTGTAGGCGGGTTCCCTTTTCTCCATACCCTCTCCAGCATTTATTGTTTGTAGATTTTTTGATAATGGCCTAAAATTATTTTTATACTTTACATATTAACAACAAATAAGAATGATTTATGAGAACTTACTTGGCATGCTTCAAGTCATTTTCTCTCTATAATTACCCTAGGAAGTAGGTATTATTATTAATCCTATTTTGATGAAGAAACTGAAGCTGAGAGAATTTAAGTAATTTTTCCAAGCTTCTCCAGTTAGCATGAGGTAAAGCTCAGATTTAACTGGAACTCTGATTCTATCTCATGCTCTTAACCCACACCTATATTGCCTCCCAGTATATAGTAGACACATTGCTTGTTGACAGTGGGATAAGAAGTTATATTAGCAAAAGAGAAAATTCAATCTTGCTGAAAAATATTTTCTTAAATAAATGGTATAGTGAATAATTATACATATTGGAGCTGGGAAATTTGTCAGTGCTTTGGACTGTAAGTCCTAAGGGTAGGCAAAATGTTTTTTTTCACCTTGGCTCCTGCTTGCCTGGTACAGTAGGCATTGAGTAAATTTTTATTGAATGAAATGTATATTGTATAACCTCATTATAAATCATTATAAAGGTTTTGAAGGCTAGAAGCAACTTTATAGCTCTTCTAATCTATCTACTTCTCACCCCACTACTTTATAGAAGGAACTGAAATTCGAAGAGGGGAGTAAGGAAGACATCACTAGCACCCAGGGCTCCTAATTCATAATCCAGAACTCTTTCTACTTTGCTGTCATATGGAATCCTTTGCTTCCTGACAGTGTATTCACAGGGCTCAATGCCTATCTCCTCTCCAGTTGAGATGCTCAGGTCTCAAGTTTACAGCCTCTACTTTTTTGCCCATTGTTCACCCTTGAAAAAAGCTGAGGGCATTGCAGGAAATGCCAGGTGGCATGGAACAACACTCCCTTAAGAGAGGACTAGTTTTGCCTGGCCTTAGGGAACTTGCTTGCCTTTTTCTCAGCTGTGTCTGAACCAATATGGCTGGATTTACAGGAGCCAAGAGGATGTTTCACCATCTACCTATTAGTGGGGGAACTGGCTTTTCTGCTCCTCTAACAGGGTTTTGGAAGGGTAGATGGCTTGGGGCCAGTCCACTGAGGCACTCCTCCTTGGATTGATTGCATGTTGCTAAAGGAAAGGAAGCTCTGTGCTGAGCTCCAGAGCCAAGGGTGACAAATGGCTTGCATAAATGTGCAACAGCAAGTGTGATCTGAAGACAGTTGCACACTGTTGCAAACTTTCTCCTAAATACATGTCATCACATTGGGACAATCAACTGAGAAAGACCAGGCTTTAAAGAAAAGAAATATTATTTTTCTTAATTGCAAAAGTACTACATATTTATTGTAGAAAATTTAGAAAGTACAGACAAATACAAAGAAGAAAATAAATGCCAACTATTAGATTACCATCTCATGGGGGGGACTCATCAGGAAGTTTTTGTTTTATATATATATACATATAATTTATTTATTTAGGCTGCCCTGGGTCTTAGTTGCAGCACACAGGATGTTGGTTGCGGCATGCGGGCTTCTTAGTTGTGGCTGTGGACTTCTTAGTGGCCGTATGCATGTGGGATCTAGTTACCTGACCAGGGATTGAACCCAGGCCCCCTGCACTGGGAGCACAGGGTCTTACCCACTGGACCACCAGGGAAGTCCCTCTTTTTATTTTATTTTATTTTATTTTATTGTATTTATTGTTTTATTTTTGGCCACCCCACGTGGCTTGTGGGATATTAGTTCCCTGACCAAGGAGTGGGCCCTCGGCAGTGAGAGTGCAGAGCCCTAACCACTGGACCACCAGGGAATTCCCTGTTATATATATTCTTTACAGATTTTAAAACATATGTATATGGATTCTACTTGTGTGTATTATATTTTTTTTCTTAAAATACATCATAGACATTTTTGTATACCATTAAATCTTATTTAACACTATTTTTAGCAGCTGCATAGTATTCCATCCTATGCTTATAACCCTATTGCTGGATATTTAAGTGCTCTTAAGCTTTTTGCTTTTTTATGTAATGTGGTGATAAACCTCTTTTTTGCTTAACTGTGATTGTATTCAAAAGCAAAGTCTTAAAAGCACAATTGTTGAAACATAGCATTAGTTCCTAGTTTTAAAGCTTTGATATCTACTGCCAAATTGCCTTCCAGCAAGGTTATGCCAGTTTACATTCCCACCAATGGTGTATTAGAGAGCCAGTTTCTCAGTGTCCCGACTAACATGGGGAGTTAGCATGTACAATCTTTGCCAATGTGATAAGTGAAAAATGTTAGCATTTCACCTTCACACTTAAATACAGGCGGTTGACCACCACACATTGCCTTAATTTAAACCAAGCTAAAGTTGCAAAGATTCATATACAGTCAGATTTGTTCCCAGATGAAGATAATCATAATTAAGTCATTTGTGCATGTATAATTTTTTTTTCTTGTTACTTGCACAAAAGCTATGATGCCATCCCAGACTCAGTTTTTCAGCTTGCAGATGATAATACTCATCCTGGAGCAGAAAAACCTTTATATCTTTTTTTTTTTTTTTCAGAGAAGAAAAGTGGTTATCCTGCCTTTTGCAGTTATGATAAGGAATATTTCCAATAACTTTATTTCATAGGTATCATAAGTATGCTGCCAGGAAAGTCAAGGTAAATGCTTCTGTGCAGCAATATTTTGATAAGAATGGAATGTATCATATTTTGTGTTTCATACAGTAGAGGTATTGTTGGAGCAGACTTTTTTTTCACCTTCTGGGAAGAAAAACTTGAAACATTTTTGTGGAATTATTTACAGGTTGTTAGAGAGGAGCAAGTCATTCTGGTTGGTCAGATGGTTTCAATAATCAAGAGTAAGTATGGCTAGGTTGTTGTGCTCAAGAGAACGGCACACTCATCTTTGTATTCCTAGTACCTATAGCTGTGCTGGAAAATATGTTCTACTCAGAACTTACTACTTCTCATGAAGGTCTGTACATGATCTGAGAACAAAGCCATCGATGGTAAAGGAGAAAAAAAGAAGTTCATTATGTTTCTTATCAAAGACATGGAGATGATTAATCTAAAAAATTTCTGTAGTTGTATTTTATTTTAAGTAAACTAATGTAATGTTACCTACCTTTGGTTTCCCAAATATTTGCAAAATCACCTTTTATAAAAATATATAAACTATTTTTCTGTAGTATTTATAGTGTTTCACTTGGATGAAAAATATTTGCTATTAATAAATACTTTAATATTGAATGTTTATTCTCTGTATAGGCAGAAAAGTTTTTCTATAATTGCAGCAGGGGGAGAAAATCCTAAGAAAGATGATTTTATTTCTGTTTTAAGATTTTGGCTTTTCTTATGTAAGATCTCACTAAAATGCAAATGCTGCAGCTAAACACTTAGCGCAAGAAAGTATGCTGTAATGGGCAAAGGAGGTCAGGGTAAATGGATCTGAATTCTGATCCCACCTTTGTGACCAATGAGGGAATTATGGACAATCCAATACCCTTCTGAGTCTCAGCTTCTGATGTGTAAAATGTTGGATTTGGACTTAATGATCTCTTCCAGGTCAAGGAGTTTCTGACTCTATTTGTGATTTTGATAATGTAGTTTAGCCAGGTAGTGTCAAATTTGGCTGACGTCAAATCTAACAAAAGTAATCATCATTTTGCCAAGTATCTCTTTACAGAAGTAGTTTCTTTCTCTCCTATTCTTTCCCTTCTCTTTTTGGCAATATGATATTCCCATCACTTTTTTTTTGGCTGCACCGTACAGCTCATGGGGTCTTAGTTCCGCAACCAAGGATTGAACCCGTGCCCCCTGCAGTGGAAGCGTGGAGTCCTAATCACTGGACTGCCAGGGAATTTCCCCCATCACTTCTTATGTTGTATAGCTAGAAATGCAGTCTTTCCCTTTCCTTCACTTTCCAAGGGATATCTTTTGCTGAGAGATGGAAATGGAAGAGATGCAATGCTGAAGAAACGTGAATTATACTACAGAAGCAAGTGCAAGGAACTACCCAAGGAAAGAGAAAAATAGGGAGCAAGAGAATTGAGAAGGAAGGCTGGAATGGTGAGTGTTTTAAGGAGAATGATTGAAGAAGTTAGAGAAACTGATATTGGGGAAAAGGAAAGGAAAGGTGGGTGTTTGCTAAGGAAGAGGTTTATAAAGTTTTGTTGTGTGTTGTGCAATGAGACCCAGAGTTAAGATCTGTATAACTCTTTATGGCTCTTCGGAGCAGGATTTGTCTTTCTTTCAGGCATGACAATGTGATGAACCTGCACATGAGATAGTCTTATTGTTTTCAGGTTAGACTTATGAGCTAGAGAGAGCTACTTCAACTGCAGCCGTCACTCATAAAATGTTATGAATAAACAGAAAAACAGACCATTTATTACATGCCAGCCCCTTCACATATATTTTGTCTAATATTTTGAACAATTCAACAATGTGGGTTTTTTTCCCTCCATATAAAATTCTGCCTCTGGAAACTTGGGCTTTTTGTTTTTTGTTTTTTAATTGTTATTTATTTATTTATGGCTGCTTCGGGTCTTAGTTGCGGCACCCGGGATCTTCATTGCGGCGCGCGGGCTTCTCTCTAGTTGTGGCATGTGGGCTCCAGAGCGCGTGGGCTCTGTAGTTTGCGGCACCTGGTGTCTCTCAGTGAGGCGCGCGGCCTTGGTAGTTGTGGCATGTGGGCTTAGTTGCCCCATGGCATGTGGGATCTTAGTTCCCCGACCAGGAATCAAACCCATATCCCCTGCATTGGAAGGTGGATTCTTTACCACTGGACAAACTGGAGAGGTCCCAACTTGGGCATTTTTATCTTGAGGCATTGCATGCCTATTTTTAGGAGAGTCTCAAAGAAATATTGAATCAAATATGCACAAGTTTTCAAATTTCTTCAGTAACCTCAGCCATTACTATCTGTTCTTTGCTAGATTAAAAATTAGGGAATTCTGAATTATATTAATATTGCATTCTGAATGGTAACTGCAGTTAAATCTTTAAACATACTGTGCATAAAAAATATGAATGTATTCTTCCATACCAAATATTTAATTAATATTTAAGTGATAGAAACACAAATTTTCATAATTATGACAGCAAAGTAAAAGAAATATGAGTCCTTATATTGAGCATGCATAATAAAATCCAGGGCAAAGCTTCTAAATATATACAGAACTTGGTTCTCTCTCTTTGCTTGTATGAAGTTACTCAGGAATTGGTCTAGCTGAAAATAGAACCAGGTCTCCTGACCCCCAGGCCTTGTCTTATTTTTTTGTTGCATGACCTGCCTCAAACATAAAATCATGTCCTCAACTCTCACTCTGTCCGTTTTGCCAGCAGCCTCTAAAAGCAATCATTCAATTATAATTATACTCTGTGTTCCCAGCAGGGATAAGGCTGAACTTAGGCTCTTCTGGGTATTGAAATGATCAGGGGCATTATAGAAAAGCTTGAATTTCCACACAAGTGCTGTAGCAACCTACCCCCAATCATACCAACACTGGCTGGGTTATTTCTTCAAAGAGAAAGAAACCAAGAGCTAGAAGCAGATGTACTTAATAGTAAGCCTTTGACTCTCTTTGCCTGGTGGGCAATGGTGCCCTCTCCTGGCAGAGCAGAGCATTTCCAGAAAGGGGATGGAGAATCTGATGCTGATGGCTTTGGGTACTGGAATAGATCATTTTATAGCACACCCTAAGATCTTCCAGCTAGCTCTTTATTTATTATGAGCTTTGAGTTAAAGGTAGAAAACAATATATTTGCAATTTAAAATGCAAATTGCTATGGCAATCGAAAGTAGTTTACAGTAATTCCTTTTATGTATACTTCATGATATTATTCTTTTAGAAATTTTTCAGTATATAAAGAATAAAATTAATCATTTATGAAGTTTAACAACAATCAGAAATTTTTCATCAAAAGAATTTCCTTAGTGTGCTATTAGTATAAAGCTCATAATAGCCAAGCTATTTATATTAAGGACATGATCCCAAGTCATTAAATAAAAATAAAAGCACATTTCTTAAAAAGATGCTAAAGAAGAAGGTGCACCAAAAATATGCACTATACATACTTTTCAAAAGGACATAAACTGTACTTTTAGGTACTGTCTTCTCTTCAGCTTTCCTTCACCAACAATATATTCTATGTCCAGATGCCACTGTAGGCAGACGACTAAGGCAATTATATAGAAAAAAGTTTGTGTATAATGCAGAGGAAATATAAAGATATCATTCCAAAATTAAGGTTTGCAATGATAGTTGATACCTGAAAGGCTTGTAGTGCCTTCATATAATTTAAAAATATACACCTATGTACATTATGCCACTGGAGTTACATCCTGAATAGTACTTGATGTACAGAATTTCCACCTTTAAAGTGACTTTTAAAATTTATTACACTGGCAGATACTTCACTTCTGTGTTGTTTTATAGGCTAACTGTATAATAATGTTTATTTGTAATTAAGATATTTATTTATAATAAACAGCTGATCAGTCATGAAAGCTAACTCCTAAGTCCTAGTGTAAAATAGATACATTCTAAATATGGAGTGCTTAACAAATAGATAATTGGACTTTTAAAAATGACAATCTTAGAAATCCCCCATGTTTCATCATACTACATAGCTGAAATTCATCTACATCTTATAAAAAGTATTCTGTTTATTCAAGCAAAATTTTGCTCCAGTCCACTTCAAATTCTATCATAGTGTATAGTGGATCCACAAGTTTATTGGGTACATACATTAAACCTTTAAGCAGTTCACAGTTTTAACTCTTAGTTCTAAAATAGCATCTTCATTATACACAAAAATAGTTCAGAGATGCTGACGGAAAGGGGAAACCATCCACACGTGCCAGACTCCTTCCTCCATTGCCTTGTGCAGGACAAATGCCTCATGTGTGTCTGTTAGGAGTATCATTACTTCCAAAATATAGATCTATTCCTCCAGCTTATTTATACTTTCTTTTCAAATACATCACATTCTGTTTGTAAATCTGCAGCATTCCCATCAAAGATATGAGTATTCTTAAGATCTATGTCAATGTGTTTAAAAAAGTTATTCCACATGTAAGAATGGTAGCTTTCAGGGGAATTCCCTGGCGGTCCAGTGGTTAGGACTCCATGCTTCCGCTGCAGGGGGCCTGGATTTGATCCCTGGTCAGGGACCTAAGGTCCTGCAAGGCACGCGGCCAAAAAAAAAAAAAAAAAAAGAAAGAAAAAGAAAAAAAGAAAGAATGGTAGCTTTCAGGATGATTGCTGGGAAATTCTATACGTTCGTGCATTTTAGATGTCTTTACATATTTGAAAAAAAGGTCTCCATTCTTGTGATGTTCTATTAGATTTTTTATAAGATACTTGTAGGCATTCAGAACAGGCCTCCCCAGGATGTGCCACCTTGGCATGTGGATTATTTTGAGTGAAAAGCAATGAAGACTCTGTGAACTCAAGAGAAACTACTGCCCCTCCCTTAACTACCTAGATTAATTTAATTGGGGATTTTTCCCAGGAAAAGAGTTATTACCAGAGATACATTTTATCTAAGTGGCCCCATCTATATGGCAGGGTGAACAGCTAATTACCAAATATCTGCTCTTCTTATCATCCTGTGAATGATCCTCCTGTCCTTGGAAGCCCCAGGCCCCTATTCCATTCCTTAGCTCAGGATGGCATATATACCTCGTTTTACTTTTCTGTCTTGAAACCTCTCATGTATGTGAGGTCTCTGACCCTCTCATGTATGTGGAGTTCCCATACGTACAAAACTAAATTTTATTTTCTCCTGTTAATCTGTCTCATGTCAATTTAATTAATTCTTAAACCAGCCAGAAGAACCTAGAAGGGGAGAGGAAAGTTTCCTCCCCAACAATACTAATGATATATATTAGTACACCTAGTGGACTGACAGACTCTTCTGATGCTGGAGCAATAGGAACACCAGATAGCTCTTTCAGAGAGAAAAGTCCCCTGTTTTATCTTGAGTTATTAGTTGACCACATACACAACACTAGCTTCTGAACTTGCAATTATTCACAGAGTAGCTTGAGGGATGCTACAAATTTAGATGCAACATCCCAAACTCCATTCTATACAAAGAAATAGATGCCACTTTCCATTTTTTTTAAATTAAACTATTCTGTTCTTCTTAATCATGAGTACCTAGCTCTTTCGTGCTGGTATAGACATGTATTAGCATAACAGCCAAAGATGAGGACTCATTTGACAATGAACCAGACTTGGAGAGGCAGTCTGCATGCCATTTATTACTAGAGTGCAGCAAAATAACGATACTCACTTCGTATTTTCCTTTCATGGTGTCATTGCCAGTAGAGGCCTAACATCATCCCACAGCCCGCCTCTGAGCACTACGGCATTCTGAGACATGAAGGGTTTGCCACAAGCAGCCTGACATCACTGCGTGGTACGAATTGCTTCCATCTTATTTTTATTTCCCATACATATCATGAAACACTTCCTTGAAAAAGGGCTCTCTTTATCTATGTAAAATATTCTAATTCAAGGGCCTACCTGCCACTGGGCTTCCCTGGTGGCTCAGTGGTTAAGAATCCGCCTGCCAATGCAGGGGACATGGGTTTGAGCCCTGGTCCGGGAAGATCCCACATGCCGCAGAGCAACTAAGCCCGTGCGCCACAACTACCGAGCCTGCGCTCTAGAGTCCGCAAGCCACAACTACTGAGCCCACGTACCACAGCTACTGAAGCCCGCGCGCCTAAAGCCGGTGCTCCGCAACAAGAGAAGCCACCTCAATGAGAAGCCCTTGCACCGCAATGAAGAGTAGCCTCCGCTCACTGCAACTAGAGAAAGCCCGCGCGCAGTAACGAAGACCCAATGCAGCCAGAAATAAATGAATAAATATATTTATTTAAAAAAAAAAAAAAAATGGGCCTACCTGCCACACATAGTAGATGGCCTAGAAAGCAAGTTTGGTTTCAAACACTCGGAACTGGGGCAAGGGGACCTCCTTTTCTCTCTGTTGGCACCCCTACCAACCTTGCTGAAACACTATATTGAATTTCCTTAAAGCAAAAGAAAGCAAAAGGCTTTTATATTGCCATGTATTTTTAAACCAATGGCTTCTTTTGCATAGTCCTATGTACTGCATAGTTAAGAAAAAAGACTATTCATGCTGACAAGAAAATTCTTTTAAAAATGTTGTTGTGGTTTTTGGATCTCATTGTCCTCATTTTCAGATCTCATTGCTCTCCCAGTCCTTCAACCCTCCCCCAAAGCACCTCAATAATATGGTTTGATCCCCCCCAAAATATTTTTAATAAATAAAATGTTTCAAACCTTGTAAAATACTGCATATTATAAAAAAAATTGTTTTCTTTTCAATGAGAAAAACAATTTTAAAAAGATTAAAACTTAATATAGACACTAATAATTTTAGAAGTCTATGTATTAGCTTTCAATGAAGTAAAAAATATTCTACAGTGATGGAAGTATGCCACACTTTATATTTTATTCATGCTCTTTACAAAGAATGTGACATCTTCAAAGATAGAACAGATAGAAAATGGAAGCATATGTTTAAAAAAGTGATCTGAGGCAACTACAAACATCACATATGCTGAAATTTGGCTTGCTCTGCTCTTGTTAAAGGGCTCAGGCAAATTTAAGCCCTCACAACATTTATATATCTCACATGGTCGAATAAATATTCAAAGACAAACCATTAAGAATATTAATAAAAATGAAAGTCTCTCTGTCTTAATATCCTCATTTGAAGAAAATCTCAAAACTAGAGGCATGTTATTAAAAATTGAAAACCCAAGTACAAAAATCTTGAGCTTTGCCTGGTAACAAGTTGGAATACCTACTGTAAGGAAACTGAGGCATAGCCTGTCAAACTTTTTAAAAAAATCAGCTTGAAAAATATTTGGTAACCTTACCCATACTTTTCCCTTCCATAGAGGGAAGCCTAAGTGGCTTACATATCATACCATTATTCCTATGAATCCTATTTCAAACTGTCACTAAATTTCACAGCTTGGTTCTTTCTGTTTAGGTAAGATATGAAGGGACCTGTACTCATTTCCATCTCTATTTTTTTTTTTAATAAATAAATGACCACGCTGTGAGTAATTTTAAACATCAGGTGAACTTTTAATTTCTAGAGTTTTAATTCCGAATGTAGTGTTTCCTACTAGAAACTTTTGATAGAAGGTATATATAACAGGTTTAAAATAAATTATACTGAATGTAGTACTTTTCCAAAGTTCTCATTTGGGGTACTCATTAAATTGTGGATTGTTGGGGAGTGTCACCTTCTGACTCAGTTCACTCAGCTCATTCTGGGAGGCAGGAAGCTCCTTTCTCAGAAAAGACTGCAGGAAACTTCACTCCAAGGCTATCATTTAGATAGTGCTGTAATATTGTTATAATGTGTGACAGTTTATAATATGTTTCCACATTTGTTAATTCATTTGATTCTCTTAAAAACCCTAAAGTAGTGAAAATAGACATAATTGTCCTGTTTTATAAGGTTCCAGAGGTAAACTAACATATGTAAGGATACAGAGCTATTAAGAGGTAGAGGCAAACTTTGAACTCCTAATTTTTGTGAATCTCAAGCTCTTTTTATAACCTTAGAGTAAAATGTTCTAGATTCCTTTTTTTTTTCTTTTTTTCTTTTTTTTGGGGGCCATGCTGTGCAGCCTGTGGGATCTTAGTTCCCAGACCAGGGATTGAACCTGGGCCACAGCAGTGAAATCGTGGAATCCTAACCACTGGACTAGCAGGGAGCTCCCTAGATTCCTTTTTTTAAATTGAGGTATAATTAACATACATTAGCTTCAGTTGTATAACATAATGATTTGATATTTGTATACATTATGAAATGATCCCCACAATAAAAAGCTAGAATCTTTCATAAGCAAACTCTTATTGCTGCCAGCACCCTTCACCCCTCACCAAACCCTACTACTGGACCTGAGTGGTGGCCTTCCTGGGTCACAAGGAAAAGAAGGAAAGACAGAGGCAAGTCTAAATTCATGATGCTCACTGGAATCTTGGCAGCTAGGTACGTGCTGTCACAGTTTTACCTCAAAGGAGTAAACTGTAGTAAAGTTTAAATAGATTAGGACCATCTGTTGTACAATTCCTTCCCATCATCCCATCACCATAGAAACCCACATGACAAATAAGCAAAAGTTTATCAGGAAAGCTTACAAGAAAGTGCCAGCAAATGGAACCTCCATTCCTAGTTCGAAAATTATTTCCAGGATCTCAGCTGGTGCTCAGTCTCCTTGCTTCCTGGCATCTTGTGACATTCAGCTTTCACCCATGAGCACTGGAAAAGTCCCAGATGGATCCCCATACTCCCAACATTTGGCACCGAAGGTCTCACATGGATTTTTTCGTGACTTTCTCAATATCCAGCCCCCATAGATAAGAATGATGCTAATATTGCATAAATGCTACTGGTAAAAAAAAAAAAAAAAAAAGTAAAGGAAAAGATTTCTGTCCTAATAGATTACACACAGCTCAGAAAGGATTGCTATTTATCACTGAATGGCCCTTATGATAATAATGAAAAACAAAATTTATTGAGCATTTTTTATATGCCAGGGAGTGTGCTAAGAGCTTAACATGCATTATATTATTTAATCCTTAGAGCCATGTCATGAGATAAGTATTACTCTTATCCCCATTTTACAGATGAAGAAACTTAAGTCCCAGAAAGTTAAAGTAGCTTGCCAAAACTCACTTCACTTGTAAATTAAGGAGCTGAAATTTTCACCAAGACTTAGAGCAGGATATTGGTTATAAAAGCATCGTTTGGGGAGACAAAAGGAAGGACATATGGGCCAAGGGGTGGTTGAAATAACCACTGACTTCCTTAAGCCTAAACCTGATTTCATTTATATAAAGCTTCTATGATTTGATAGGAAACAAGTGAGACTGAGATGAATCATGAATGGGCCCTAATTTTATTAGGATTGGGTAATAGATCAAATATTTGTTGTGCTGCTATATAAATAATGCCCTATGAGAACATCTTTATCTGCCATGCAAATCAAATGCAAGAAGCTTTCAGGACAAACATGCAGTTTAGACTGTGCTACAAAGTAGTTTCTTTGCACTGTAAAAGCAGGTAAGAGTACATTGAGTTTTTTTTTTTTTTTAGATAATATGTTTATCCTTTTGTATTTGTGCTTTAATACCCATGAAACAGTTTTCATAGGTGGCCTTATTTTTGTGTCTAAAAGGCTCACAAATACACATTATTTCTTCATTCATTTCAACTTGAGAGCTGTGTCAGGGATTTTTCCCATGTAAAGCTACTGAAGTTGAAATAGCTGTTGGTCCTGTAGACACTTAGTGGGCTATGACTCAGAGGGAGAATCCTCCAGTCCTGTGAAGAAATTGAAAAAGGAAGAGTTGCCTCTCACACGCAAGCTTTGATGCATTACCTCTCTCCCTTTTTCCTCTGCTGAAAAGTAGCAAAGACAGTTTTCTGAAAAGTAGTAAAGGATACCCAATCTGGGAACTTGCTTATGGGTACCTCTATTTGGTGCTTTTTTTCATAGAAGAAAGTAAAAACAAATAATCAAACAAAGAAACTAGTAAACAAAACTACATAGCTGAATTTCCTTACTTTTCCTTCATATATCATTTTTAAAATTTAAAATTAGTTTATTGGTATAACATATTCATTAAGTATATGTTCACTCACAGACTTTTCTTTAGAATGTATAATAGACCTTATATTTTAGAGCAGTTTTAGGTTCACAGCCAAATTGAGTGGAAAGTACAGGGATTTCTGATACACCCTCTGCCCCACACATTCATAGCCTCCAGCATTATCAACATCCCCAACCAGAGTTTGTTACAACTGAGGAACCTACACTGATACATCATTATCACTCAAAGTCCATGGTTTACACTAGAGTTCACTCTTGTTGCTTTACATTCTATGAGTTTAGACAAATGTATAATGACACCCATCCACCTTTTGTTATCGTACATATTAGTTTCGCTGCCATAAAAATTCTACATGCTCTGCCTACCCGTCAACCTCTGGCAACCACTGATCTTTTTACTATTTCCATAGTTTTGCCTTTTCCAGAATGTCATATAATTGGAGTCATACCTATGTAGCTGTTTCAGATTGGCTTCTTCCACTTAGTAATATACATTTAAGATTTCCCCATTTTTTTATGGTTTGATAGCTCATTTCTTTTTATCACTGAATAATGTCCCATTATATGGATGTACCACAGTTTTAATTATCCAGCCACCTACTGAATGATATCTTGGTTGCTTCCAAGCTTTGGCAATTTTAAGTAAAGCTGCTCTGAACATTCAAGTGCAGGTTTTGTGTGGACATAAATTTTCATCTCCTTTGGGTAAATACCAAGAAACACAATTGCTGGACCATATGGTTAGAGTATGTTTAGTTTTGTAAGAAACCATCAAACTGTCTTCCAAAGTGGCTGTACCATTTTTCATTCCCACCAGCAATGAATGAGAGTTCCTGTCGCTCTACACCCTTCCCAGCATTTGGTGTTGTCAGTGTTCTGGATTTTGGCCATTCTAATAGGTATGTAGTGGTATCTCATTGTTGTTTTAATTTTCATTTCCCTGATGATATATGGTCTTTTTTTTCTAATTTGCCATCTGTATATTTTCTTTGGTGAGGTATCTGTTAAGGTCTTTGGCTCATTTTTTAATTGGTTTATTATTTATTGTTAAGTTTTAAGAATTCTTTGTATATTTTGGATAATAGTCCTTTATCAGATATATATTTTGCAAATAGTTTCTCCCAGTCTGTGGCTTGTCTCTTTATTCTCTTGATAGAATCTTTCACAGAGCAGAAGTTTTTAATTTAATGAAATCCAGTTTAGCAATTATTTCTTTCGTGATTCATGTCTTTGATGTGCATTAAAAAGTCATTGCCAAATCCATGGTCATCTAGATTTTCTCCTATGTTATCTTCTAGGAGTTTTATAGTTTTGTGTTTTACATTTAGGTCTGTGATCCATTTTGAGTTTATTTTTGTGATGGGTATAAAGTCTGTATCTGGATTCACTTTTTTGCATGTGGATGTCTAGTTGTTTCAGCACCATTTTTGAAAAGCCTATCTTTGCTCCATTGTACTGCTTTTACCCCTTTGTCAAAAATCAGTGAACTATATGTGTATATATATATATTTTATTTTTTAATTGAAGTATAGTTGATTTACAATGTTGTGTTAGTTTCTGGTGTACAGCAAAATGATTCAGTTATACATATGTATATATATTCTTTTTTTTTTTTTTTAATTAATTTATTTATTTAGGCTGTGCTGGGTCTTCGTTTCTGTGCGAGGGCTCTCTCCAGTTGCGGCAAGTGGGGGCCACTCTTCATCGCGGTGCGTGGGCCTCTCACCATCGTGGCCTCTCTTGTCGCGGAGCACAGGCTCCAGACGCACAGGCTCAGCAACTGTGGCGCACGGGCTTAGTTGCTCCGCGGCATATGGGATCTTCCCAGACCAGGGCTCGAACCCGTGTCCCCTGCATCGGCAGGCAGATTCTCAACCACTGCGCCACCAGGGAAGCCCCCTATATTCTTTTTCATATTCTTTTCCATTATGCTTTATTACAGAATATTGAATATAGTTCCCTGTGCTATACAATCGGACCTTGTTGTTTATCTATTTTATACATAGTAGTTTATATCTGCTAATCCCTTATAGTTCCATGACTATTGGGTTGGCCAAAAAGTTCGTTTGATTCTAAGTAAAAATAAAAGACATTTTTCATTTTCATGAAGAACTTTATTGAGAAACGTATTCACTAAATGAACGAACTTTTTGGCCCTCCCAATAGATTAATATGGGTTTATTTCTGGGCCCTCTAGTCTGATAAATTCCCAGGAGATTAGGGTCTGGTCAAACAGTCACTCCTGAAGGCAGACCTGTTAAGAAGAACACAGTGATCTGGTATATTTCAAAATGGGTTCCTTTCCCCTCCCCTGCCAGTGGAGACCCTGGTAGAGTTCCGGTAGGTAAAACTTTTAAAAGTGTGGTGTCCTCCTGATGACTAGGTTCTCTGGAGTTTTTATCTCTCAGACTTGTCCACATTGAGCTTCCAGCAATTTGTCAATTACTGTTCAGGTTTCCGTACCCTGGCACTGGTTCCCACGGAGTTTTCTGCTCTGGTAAGTTATAATTCTTTGTATCCACCTATTGGTCTCTCCAATTTGGAAAGCAGTGGTTTGCCCTGTGACTTCACTTCTCTAATGAATCTGAGAAGAGTTGTTGATTTACAGTTTGTTCAGCTTTTTACTTGTTAAGATAGAGTAGCAACTTCCAGGCTTCTTATGTGCAGGATCTGAAACCAGAACTCCCCATACATCTTTTAGAAATGAGAAATACTGATATTAAAACCTGTTTCCTTTCTTCTTTCCATCTATAAATTTGTAGCAGCCATAATTATCAGTAGAATTTATTAGGGGCTTCCCTGGTGGCACAGTGGTTGGGAGTCCGCCTGCCAGTGCCCGGGACGTGGGTTTGAGCCCTGGTCCAGGAGGATCCCACGTGCCGCGGAGCAGCTGGGCCCATGCGCCATGGGTGCTGAGCCTGAGCTCTGGAGCCCGCGAGCCACTGCTGCCAGGGCCCGCGCGCTTAGAGTCCGTGCTCCGCGGCGGGAGAGGCAACTGCAATGAGAAGCCTGTTCACCGCGGGGAAGGGTGGCCCCCTTTCGCCGCGACTGGAGAGGGCCCATGCGCAGCGGCGAGGACCCAATGCAGCCAAAAATAAATAATTAATTAAAAAAAAAAAGAACTTATTCATAGAAGAATCTGTATGTATGTAAGTTAATAT
This sequence comes from Balaenoptera physalus, assembly GCF_965194825.1. NCBI lineage: Eukaryota > Metazoa > Chordata > Mammalia > Artiodactyla > Balaenopteridae > Balaenoptera > Balaenoptera physalus. The sequence continues at coordinate 47,829,489 of NC_138886.1, forward strand.
TACTATGAAAGACACAATTTACGTGTTGGATGCTATGGTTTGAGATATTACAACCTAGTGAACTGTATGGCTTTTGGAGGCAGACATACTGTGGTTTGAATATTGGCTTTGCCATATATGACCTATATGGTCTTGAGCAAGATATTTAACCTATTTGAGTTTGTTTTGCGTTCTTTTAAAAAATGGATAACATATATAAGTATAAAAATAAAATATAGGGACTTCTCTGGTGGCGCAGTGGTTAAGAATCCACCTGCCAATGCAGGGGACACGGGTTCGATCCCTGGTCCGGGAAGATCCCACATGCCGCAGAGCAACTAAGCCCATGCGCCACAACTACTGAGCCTGAGCTCTATAGCCCGCGTGCCACAACTACTGAGCCCACGTGCCACAACTACTGAAGCCCATGCACCTAGAGCCCGTGCTCCGCAACAAGAGAAGCCACCGCAATGAGAAGCCCGCGCACCGCAACAAAGAGTCGTCCCCGCTCGCCGCAACTAGAGAAAGCCTGCACGCAGCAACGAAGACCCAACGCAGCCAAAAAATAAATAATTTATAAAAAATAAAAAAAAATATAAATATTTTAAATAAATATATAAGTAAAATAGCATATAAATATATAAAGTTTGAAAATACAAAATATATTTTAAAAGGGATAATAGGGACTTTCCTGGTGGTCCAGTGGTTAAGACTCCACACTTCCACTGTAGGGGGTGCGGGTTCAATCCCTGGTCGGAACTAAGATCCCACATGCCGTGTGGTGTGGCAAAAAAGAAAAAAAGAAAAAGAAAAAGATAATAGTGCCGGTATACAGAAAAGAGTTAAAAGACATAGCGTAGAAAGACATAGCAGTCCCAAGAAATCTATCCTTTGAAAGGCCTGCTTGCAAGGCGGGCCCTTGGTTGGCACCTGGGAAATTGGATTTGGGGAGGGTGGTTCCACCATTCTGTTCCACTAATAGTGGCTCACTTTGCTTTAACTGTTTGTGCAAATGATATGGTTTATGCTGGACACCTGTTTTTCTTCCAGAGTCTGGAATTTTAGTACATGCTGGGCAGAGAGTGCCTGTATGAATAGTCCCAATAAAAATTCTGGGCACCTGGTCTCTAATGAGCTTCCCTGGTAGATACCATCTTACATGTGTTGTCACAACTCATTGCGGAGTCCTGTGTGACTCTACTAGGAGAGGACTCTTGAAAGCTTGTGGTTTCCTCCAAACTTCACCCCAAGCACCTTTTCCCTTTGCTGATTTTTCCTTGTATCTCTTTACTATAATAAATCATAGCCATGAATATGACTATAAGCTGAGTTTGTGAATCCTCCTAGCAAATTGCTGAAATTGGGAGTGGCCTTTTGGACCACTCACACATCCTCCTTTACTAGATTTTTCCAATTATTAAATGTAATTATACTTAACATTATATTATGGTAATAAATAATAATAAATACTAATAAATGATAGCTAGGAGTATTATTTATCTTGGGATAACCTGGTAGATTTGAGTCTTATGCTAAAGGACATGGGACAGAAAAATGGCACTAACTACCCTTGAACTTTCTGAACACTTTTCAAAGTGAATTCCCTTAAAATAATTAAAAATAAGTACTGAGCTTTTATTTATAATAGAACAATGCTATATACTGCTTAGGCCTTTCTACTAGACTTGAGTCAATGAAAACTTACACATAACAGCCAGGTATATTCTCAGATATCTTTTGTGTGTTGGGAAGGGGAGTGGGGAGGAACAAGCATTATACCATTCTGAGCCTTTGAGAAAATAATTTGTCCTAGCCACTTCCCTGTTTAAAGAATTGTAATGTATTAGTGTGTGACAAGAGCCCATTTGAGATCAAGCAATGAAGACAACAGGATGTACTTTCTTCTTGTCAAGTTAGAACTCTCACACCTGGCTAATCAACTAGAAAGCTTGATTTTTGCATGCCTCAGGAAGAAAAGGTCCTAGGTGGCTTTGGGGTTGTATTCTGTAGTTTTTACTTACTCTGGCTAGGTCCCTACATGCAAATTGAAGTTCTTCTGCTGGGTCCCCTGGCTTTCAACCACCTTCACTCTCATGTTTATCAAAAATAGATGAAAGCTTGAAGCCATATGTATGTTTTGGTTACTGCTGCAGCTCATATGCTCAGTGACATGAAAGACTGCCAGGTGTGTGTGGGGCCTTGTGCAAGAAAGCGCTTTACAGCAGGTCCAGGCTGAGGTGTGAGCAACCCTGTCACTTGGGCCATATGATCTTGCAGACCCCATGGTATTGGAGGTACCAGTGGTAAGAAAAGATGCTGTATGGTTTTTGTGGCAAGCCCCAGTGCAAGAATCATAATTCAGGGCCTTGGGAATTGGTAGCAAGGCCATGCTATCTGCAGTAGAGAATCACATCCCTTTGAAAAAGTACTCCTGCCATGCTTTAAGGCTCTAGTAGAGATAGAAAGCCTGTCAGTGGTCACCAAGTGACCAGGCAGTGAAACATCCCATCACAAGCTGCGGCCGATCAATCAAGTCATAAGAGAAGCAATCCATGATTTTAAAAGTTGCTACATCCAGGACTGAGCATAAGCAGGACCAGAGGGCACAACTAAGCTGCATGAACAGCACCCCAGACAGATGGTACCTCCCACTGTCGCTCCAGTGCCCCTCCTCAGCTCACACACATAGCTGTGTGGGGGATTGTGCATGACCAACTGAAGGAGGAGAAAATAGTCTGGGTTTGCTTTGCAGATGGGTCCATTCTGAATGCAAATGCAAGCTGGAAATGGACAGTGGCTTCTCTACAGTCCCCTCAGAGGTGGCCTTGAAAGACAGTGGAAACAGAAGATCCTCCAGTGGGTAGAGTGTTGAGTAGTGCACTTAGTCATCCATTTTGTATGGAAAGAGAAGTAACCTGAATTTAGAATATATATGAATTCGTGGCAGTGGCAAATAGCATGGCCAGTTGGCCAGTGGTCGGATGGAAGGTTAAATAAGATTGGAAGTTTGTAGACAAGGAGGTCTGGAGTAGAGACATGTGGATAGACACAGGAGTGGGCATGAAATGCATCAAATGTTAACATCTACCAGAGAAAATCTACAGAAGAGACACTAAACAACCAAATAGACAAAATGACCTGGCCAGTTGACTGACAGCCAGCCCCTGTCATCAGCTACCTCAGTGCTGCCGTGATGGATACATGAATCAAGTGGCTGTAGTAGTGGGGATGGAAACCATGCAGGGAACAAGCATTGTTGATTCCCATTTACCAAGACTGCCACTGCTGAATGTCCACCTGCTAGCAACAGAGACTGAAGAAGAAATTGACTCTATTGGGCCCCTTTTATCCTGGAAGGGCCAGCAGTTCATCTTCAGGAGTAGACACATATTCTGGGTATGGGTTTGCCTTTTCCTGCATTCTGGGCCTCAGATAGAACCACTCTCTGAGGGCTTTCAAAGTGTTTAACTCACTGGTATGGGACCGCACGTAACTTTATCAGACCAGGGACTCACTTTATAGCAAAGGAGATGTGGGAGTGGGTCCCTGACCATCGTGCTATCACATACCATGCTACTGAGAAGCTGCTACACTGAGGCAGTGTTGGAATAGCCTGCTGAAGGTACAGCTTGATGACCAGCTTCATGGCACTGTACTCTGTACTCTGTGAGGATAGCCTGTGCTGGCATTCTCCACTGGAACTTGCTCTAAACTCATCCCTAGGGTCTGACGAATCACATGGCCCAGCAGTAGGGCTGCTAGCACCACAGCTCAGATTTGATGCAGAGCTTTTTCCTGCTCTGGGCCTCACTCAAGGCTGGCAGCCTATTGTGTCACCCTATACATGGGCCAAAGCCATACCTCTAGGTGTGGAATGTGTTGCCTTCAGAACCCAAAGAGGCCCAGCAGGCATTGTGCTGCCTTCTTCATGGTAGGAGATAAGATGCAATAATTAATCTTTTTTTAAAAATATTTATTTTTATTTTATTTATTTATTTTTATTTTTATTTTGGCTGAGTTGGGTCTTAGTTGCGGCATGCGGGATCTTTGTTGCAGCACCATGCTTCTCTCTAGTTGTGGTGTGTGGGTTTTCTCTCTCTAGTTGAGGCACATGAGCTCAGTAGTTGTGGTGTGTGGGCTTAGTTGCCCCACAGTATGTGGGATCTTAGTTCCCCGACCAGGGATCAAACCCACGTCCCCTGCATTGGAAGGCAGATTCTTTACCACTGGACCACCAGGGAAGTCCCACAATAGTTAATCTTTTGCTTTGGAGGGGTATCCTAGCATACCCCTTTCTATTGGGCTCCTTTAAATTTTATAGATATGGCAAGCCCTGAATCTTCACAGCGTTCCTCTTTCATTCCCTGGGACACATGTATCTTAGCAAGGCCTCTGAAGGGCTAGCCATTTCTTGCTCATCCAGTCCAATCAACACATTGCCACCAGTGTAATGGACCAGTGTGATGTTCTGTGGGATGCCCAGGTGGTCCAGATCTCTTCGGACTATATTGTGACAGAAGGAGAATTAATATATCCATGGGGGGAAACTGAAAATATATATTTTTGTCTACTACATGTGAACTCAAACTGTTTCTGGTTCGTCTTTTCTGATTGAGAGAAAAGAACACATTTGCAAAATCAAAGTCAATTTTTGAATTGCCATTGTCCCAACTATTGAAAAAGTTTACAGTAATTTACATAGAAATGTTTCCTAAGTGCTTAAATACAGTGTTTTTCTCTGGGATGTTTACACATGGCCTATACAATGCATGTACAGGTGGTACACACTATAGCACAAGTTTGCTGGAATATGGCTTTCTAGGGAAAGTACAATACTGTCTAGAAATTTAAGGGTTACAGATACTTGGTAACCACAGCCAAATGTGAAGTAGAATGCAGACAGGAGTATTTATGAAAGTAATATAAAAACGATCAAGCACACAAGCTTGATCCATGCAAAGATATTTTGATATTCTTCCAGACTGGAGGAAGAAAGAGACTTCAGCTGCTGGCTCAGTTACTATCCCAAAGTGGAGTTTTATTGGTTTAGACCTCAAAGGTCGAGACTTGTCTTAGAAGTCAAGCTAGATCATCATTTATGCTTACAACTGATGTTGCTGGGTACATGTGTCCAGCAGAAGTGTCTACCAGAATCTGTTGATAGGTCCTCTTCAGTCTGTATTCCTGAGGCCATATTAATCTCCTCTATCAAAAATATCACATCTGGCCTGGCATCTGTGATTAGACTACTATCAGTAGTCTACAATCATCCTACTAGATGCATTCTGCAGTTGACAGACCAGTGAATTAATGAAGATGTGATAAGGACCACAATCCCTAAATCCTTTAGGTCCTAAGATGCAATATTGTTTGTTTCTTAATAAGGAGATATGGACAACATCTGCAGCCTCAGAAAGTTCAAAGAAACCTAAGGAATCAAAATCTTTGGGGGTGTTTGCCCAGATGTCCCAGCCCATGTGTCAGAGTCCCTAGTTCCCCAAACAGGGCTCTGACCTTAGCATAACAGAGTTTCCTTGATTAGGCTTTTAATCATCTCTGAAGTTCAGCCATTCCATTAAGACCTAGGCTTGGACCTTGACTTTCTCTATTTTCCAGCTGCAGGAGATGAGAACTTCTCTGCAACCAAAGAGACCCTCCTCCTTTCACATCTGGCTTTCAATTCCTTGTTTCTTACCTTCAGTTATTCCTTGTCTTTCTGTAGCACAACAGTGGTCCTTAGCAATAGCTATCCAATACTGTTTTCCTTATAGCTTCTATTTCCTCCATATATCTCAAATGCCTGATTCATCACACCTGCTAGTGCATTCCCTTTCACAGATCCACCTTCTCAATTCACCACCAGTGAAAGTTTATGACAGAGATTATCTGTGCTTCACTGATGGAGTCCTTATCTCCAGTCTGGGCAGAGTGATCTGGCTGTAAACCCCATCTTATCATCTGCTCTTTCAGACCTGTCCTGGTGCAGTCCAGGTTCTCCAGAAGCAGATGCTGAGATAGAGTTTGGGTTGCAAGATATTTGTTGGAGTCGACACTTTTGTAAGGAAGGGGAAGAAGAGGGAGAAATTTATCTGTGATGTAGGCCTGACAATGTTTCCAGCAGCTCAGCTGGCAATATTGGTGTGAATTTGCCTGTCATATTTTTCCATCAGTGGGCCAAAATGGGTAGGCCTTTATAACACTTGTCTATCAGTCACCAGATGCGAGCTGCCCCAGGAGCCCCTTGAATGAGGTGGCTCTCTGCAGCTAAGGCAGACCCTGAGGGACTGATAGTTGGATGCTGTCTGCTGATTGCAAGACTTGAAGGAGGATTTGGGCAGTGCTTGTCTGCTACACAGACTCACTTTTCTTCATGCACTGCCTCCAAACCCCTCTCTCTTCCATTCACTTCTCTTTTTTCCTCTCTTTGTCCTTACTCTGCAAAATCCTAGCCTGCCCTCCAACACCTCCTCCCCCGACCCCGTCCCCCATCTCCGAGAGTCCAAGAGAGTAGTGGGAGAACCATTTCTTTGTTTTGTCACTTCCTTCTTTTAGTGGCTGCTGGGTCTGAGCTGGGTTAAGATTGAATTGGAGGGGAGTAAGTTTTTAAAAATAATTCCTTACATTTGCATAGGATTCACAAAGCCCTTTCAAAAACATTTTTGAATTTTACTTCTCATAACCGCTCTGTGAAGAAGCTAGCATTATCCTCATTTTACAGATGAAGAATCTGAGGGCTAGAGAGTTATGTGACTTACCCAATCTATACAGGTCCTATGGAGTGTTGGACCCAGGTCTTCTGATCCCAAGTCCAGGGCTTTGGCTGCTATGTCTTAGCTACTGTATCTACCTCCCAGTGGGAAGACTTAGGAAAAGACAAGCAATTATTTGCATAAAGAAGATAAGCGCTAATAGTATTCTGGTACCAATTCTGGAAACCAGTGTCAGGGGGTGGTTTCCCATATATCACCAAGCACTTTTCAGACGTGCTGGCATGGGCGCCCTGCAATTCAACTCATGCTGACACTATCTACCTAAAGATACTGTCATATCCCACAGGTTAAGGGCTCAGTCCTACAAGACTGCCCCCCACACCCCACTTCAGGTGCCAATGGCAACTCCAGTTTGCCACCTGGGCTTCTGACCGACCAGCTATAGAATGAAGGTTCCCACAACCCCCATCTTAGTTTGGATTAATTTGCTAGAGGGGTTCACAGAACTCAGAGAAACATTTTACTTACTAGGTTACTAGTTTATTATAAAAAAGGATATGTCAGGAACAGCCAGATGAAAGAAATGCATGGGGAAGGTGTGGGGAAAGTGTGAGGAGATTCCATTCTCTTCCCTGAGCTCACCACTCTCTCCAAATCTCCATATGTTCACCAACCTGGAAGGTCTCTGAACCCTGTCTGTTTTTATGGAGGTTTCATTACATAGACATGGTTGATTAAAGCATTGGCCATTGATGATTGATTCAAACTGCAGCCCCTCTTCCCTTCCCCAAGTCAGGGAGGGTGGGATTTAAAGTTTCAATCCTCTAATCACATGGTTGGTTCTCCAGGCTAGCAGCCCCCATCCTTAGGTTTTTCGCCCCAAAGCCATTAACATAAAAAAAGGCACTCATTCTCATCACTTACGAAATTCTAAGGGTTTTAGGAATCCTATGCCAGGAACTGGACAAAGACCAAATATTTATTTCTTATCGTAAGTCACAATATCACAGCTATGTTAGGTAGGTGATTGCTGTCTCGTTTCCAGGACCCACCAACTGGATGCTGGTGACATACCGGGTAGAATGAACTGGTATAAAGGGTGTAGTTTGATACTGATAATCTTTGTATCTATGTTCTCTTTCCAGGGCCAACAAAAACCGCTGGGTACCATGTAGGAATGGAATGAAAGCATTCTCTTTCCTCTTCTCTGCTTTCACACTCATCCTCCTACTGTCTGTTTTCCACATAGCAGCTGGAATGACCCATCATAAACTATAAGTCAGATATGATACTGCCCTCCTGAAAACCTTCTGGTGGCTTCCCACAACTCTTAGAAGACAACTCAAAGTCCCTCCTGTGGCCTCAGACTCCAGGATGCCTCCCGAACCTCCCACCGCTCTCTCCCTTGTTCACCTCCCTCCAACTACAGTGGCCTCATAGCTGTTTCTCAAACACATGGAGCACATTCCTTCTTCAGGGCCTTTGCATTTCCTGTTCTGTTTTCCTGGAAAACTCCCCAGATGCTTGCATGGCTCACTCCTTCGCTTCATTCTGGCACCTGTTCAAGTGTCTCTCTCTCAGCCTTCCCTCACTGCCCTCTGCCAAACAGCCGCCCCATTGCTTGCTTTCTTTTGCTGCATTTTTCTTTCTGGCACTTATTACAGTATGACATTATAGCATGTAATTATTTGTTTGCTTGTTTATTGTCTCCCTCCCCCACCTCAACAAGAAAGCTAGTCCACGTGGCAGGCACTTTGTCTATTTTGCTATGTCTCCAGCTCCTGGAACAAGGCCTGGCATATCGTGGGAACTCAATATAGATTTGTTGAATAAATGAATGCATCCTCAGTTTTCTTTCTTTCTTTTTCTTTGTAAGGAATCATGAACTCTTGTCCTTAATTCACCACTTGGGACTATGGTGAATTATTTATTCTGAAAGGCATTGTTTGAACTCAAAATATTAATTAGAAAAATATATAAACTTCCATTTTCTTCCTTTTTAATTTTAAGTTCCAGTTGCTTCGGCTACATTTAAAGCAGCCAAGATTCCAAATAGAAACACGTGGGCTTGGCCTCCAAAGCTTTTACGATCAGTTCTGCCTGTCACTGTCAGGTCTAGTCATCTCCTGCTACAACTTAGTTCAGAGGTTCTTAATATGGAGTTGCCGAACCTCAATGAAATTAATGGATGAGATTCTGGGGACTCAAGAATCTCTTGAAGTTGAGTCAGAATTGTGTGTGCATTTTTCTGGATTTTAAAGGAGACCCAACACCTCCTACAGAGGTTAAGAACTCCTCAAATCATGACAGTTATCACCATTCACTGTGTCTTCATCCATCTCTGTTGCCAGTATAGGACTATTGATTGGGCAGGGGCTTGAGGAGTAGCAGAGGCCTGAATTTCTCCCTTTTCTTCCGTAGGAGAGTATAATAACACACAAAAAATATAGTTACTGTAAAAGTTGGTTGTAAATACTAAAGGATGAAAGCCTAAGATCAAATCTAGCAGTCCATCTCTCCTCCCAGCCACCTCCAGTTTTTTATGGAACGATAGGTCATGCACATTTATACATATTGAACTCCATCCAACCATCATCCTTCCATTCATCCATCCATCCTTCCTTCCTTCTATCCATCCCTCCAAAAAATTCCCCACAGCATGTCCTTCTCAAATGAGAGAGATACATTCTGTTTTCACTTCAGATTCTAACCCCAGTGACATAATACCATTTTCAAATATACTGTTGGTATGGCTTTCTTCCCTGCAATTCTGATCTTGGACATTAAGAATAATGCCTCCAATAACAATTTCATAACATTGTTCAACACACTTTTAGGGGTGGTTAATGTTCACCAGTAAAAGTGAAAATCAAAAAAAGATACCTGCTTTTTCCTGAAATGAAAATAACTTTATTTTTCCTGTTTAGTGAAGTAATAATTGATACAAAAATTCACGCTTTACTAAGTATGAAAAAGTCAGTTGAAATCAATTCTAGTCTTGCCTAGAGGCTATTGCTATTCTGGTGTATTTATTTCCAGACTTTTTCAACTCTCACACACACATATACACGTTTACTTTTACAAAAATAGATTATACTACACATGTTATTTTAGAGTTTGCTTTTCCATTTCATATATGATGGCCATCTTTCATTAAATATATATTTCCATTATTATTTAATGGCTACAGAGAATCTAATGTATTGACTAAACAATTTTAAAAAACGACCTCCTATTGATGGACATTTAGATCATTTCCTTTTCCCCATTCTCCTTATTCAAAACAGTGCTGGGTGAACATCCTTGTAAAACACCCACGTGCGCTTATCTGATTATTTCTGTGGGATATAGGTTGGATTTTGGTCTCTTTTTCTGTAAAACAAGAAGTTGAATTGAAGATCTCTAAGGTTCTAAGAATTCAAATTCTGAAAGATTATCTTAAGTTATAATTTGATTTCTTGCTTTTCTATAAACATTTCTTACACATCCCAGATAAGGAAGTATTTATGCTATTTTTAAAAGTAAAACAATTAAAATTAATTCAGTTAAAAGAAAAGAAACCCCTTTAGAGATCACTAGAGATTCACTTAGTAGTATGTTTTAGTGCTGAATTGTTACAGTCACCAGGTATCTTTTGGCCTAGTTTAAACCTGATATTGCCATGTAAATTTATTTAATCTTATTCACCAGTGGAGTCTTCTGAACCTTCTCCTGGCAAATAATGCTCATTATATACAGTTTCAAGGTTTAACAGTTAAAACTTTCTCTTCTATAAATATAATTCTAGCTTTTCTTGGGGAAGAGAGAGGTTGAATTTATAAAATACTCATTATTATAGTTAAAGAGAGTTATTACTTTTTTTGCCTAAAAAAGGGAGATTATACAAAACAACTCACCTATACTTTTCATTGTTCATGTCCTGAAAGAGAGAAAAAGGCAAGGGACTGCTCCAGAATAGGAGAAACTAAAGAAACATGGCAAGCAAAGGCTATGGATGATCCTAGATTGGATCCTGGATTCCGATGGGGGGAAATTCTGTACGTGACATTCTATCCTGTTCACATTGATCTATATCTATATTTCTATTTTTGTGCCAGTACCATACTGTCTTGATTACTGTAGCTTTGTAGTATAGTCTGAAGTCAGGGAGCCTGATTCCTCCAGTTCTGTTTTTCTTTCTCAAGATTGCTTTGGCTATTCAGGGTCTTTTGTGTTTCCATACAAATTGTGAAATTTTTTGTTCTAGTTCTGTGAAAAATGGCATTTGTAGTTTGATAGGGATTGCATTGAATCTGTAGATTGCTTTGGGTAGTATAGTCATTTTCACAACGTTGATTCTTCCCATCCAAGAACATGGTATATCTCTTCATCTGTTTGTATCATCTTTAATTTCTTTCATCAGTGTCTTATAGTTTTCTGCATACAGGTCTTTTGTCTCCTTAGGTAGGTTTATTCCTAGGTATTTTATTCTTTTTGTTGCAATGGTAAATGGGAGTGTTTCCTTAATTTCTCTTTCAGATTTTTCATCAGTAGTGTATAGGAATGCAAGAGATTTCTGTGTGTTAATTTTGTGTCCTGTGACTTTACCAAATTCATTAATTAGCTCTAGTAGTTTTCTGGTAGCATCTTTAGGATTCTCTATGTATAGTATCATGTCATCTGCAAACAGTGATAGTTTTACTTCTTCTTTTCTGATTTGGATTCCTTTTATTTCTTTTTCTTCTCTGATTACTGAGGCTAAAAATTCCAAAACTATGTTGAATAATAGTGGTGAGAGTGGGCAACCTTGTCTTGTTCCTGATCTTAGAGGAAATGCTTTCAGTTTTTCACCATTGAGAACGATGTTGGCTGTAGGTGTGTCATATATGGCCTTTATTATGTTGAGGTAGATTCCCTCTATGCCTACTTTCTGGAGAGTTTTTATCATAAATGGGTGTTGAATTTTGTCAAAAGCTTTTTCTGCATCGATTGAGATGATCATATGGTTTTTATCCTTCAACTTGTTAATATGGTGTATCACATTGATTGATTTGCGTATATTGAAGAATCCTTGCATTCCTGGGGTAAACCCCACTTGATCATGGTGTATGATCCTTTTAATGTGTGTTGGATTCTGTTTGCTAGTATTTTGTTGAGGATTTTTGTATCTATGTTCATCAGTGATATTGGCCTGTAGTTTTCTTTCTTTGTGACATCTTTGTCTGGTTTTGGTATCAGGATGATGGTGGCCTCGTAGAATGAGTTTGGGAGTGTTCCTCCCTCTGCTATATTTTGGAAGAGTTTGAGAAAGGTAGGTGTTAGCTCTTCTCTAAATGTTTGATAGAATTCCCCTGTGAAACCATCTGGTCCTGGGCTTTTGTTTGTTGGAAGATTTTTAATCACAGTTTCAATTTCATTACTTGTGATTGGTTCATATTTTCTATTTCTTCCTGGTTCAGTCTTGGAAGGTTGTACATTTCTAAGAATTTGTCCATTTCTTCCAGGCTGTCCATTTTATTGGCATATAGTTGCTTATAGTAATCTCTCATGATCCTTTGTATTTCTGCAGTGTCCGTTGTTACTCTTCCTTTTTCATTTCTAATTCTGTTGATTTGAGTCTTCTCCCTTTTTTTTTTTTTTTTTTGATGAGTCTGGCTAATGGTTTATCCATTTTGTTTATCTTCCAGAAACCAGCTTTTAGTTTTATTGATCTTTGCTATCATTTCCTTCATATCTTTTTCACTTATTTCTGATCTGATCTTTATGATTTCTTTCCTTCTGCTAACTTTGGGGTTTTTTCGTTCTTCTTTCTCTAATTGCTTTAGGTGTGAGGTGAGGTTGTTTATTTGAGATTTTTCTTGTTTCTTGAGGTAGGATTGTATTGCTATAAACTTCTCTCTTAGAACTGCTTTTGCTGCATCCCGTAGGTTTTGGGCCATCATGTTTTTATTGTCATTTGTTTCTAGGTATTTTTTGATTTCCTCTTTGGTTCCTTCAGGGATCTCTTGGTTATTTAGTAGCGTATTGTTTAGCTTCCATGTGTTTGTATATTTTACAGCTTTTTTCCTGTAATTGATATCTAGTCTCATAGCATTGTGGTCAGAAAAGATACTTGATACGATTTCAATTTTCTTAAATTTACCAAGGCTTGATTTGTGACCCACATTATGATCTATTCTGGAGAATGTTCCATGAGCACTTGAGAAGAAAGTGTATTCTCTTGTTTTTGGATGGAATGTCCTTTAAATGTCAAATAAGTCCATCTTGTTTAATGTATCATTTAAAGCTTGTGTTTCCTTATTTATTTTCATTTTGGATGACCTGTCCATTGGTGAAAATGGGGTGTTAAAGTCCCGTACTATGATTATGGTACCGTCAATTTCCACTTTGATGGCTGTTAGCATTTGCCTTATGTACTGAGGTGCTCCTATGTTGGGTGCATAAATATTTACAATTGTTATACCTTCTTTTTTTTTAATTAATTAATTAATTAATTTTTAGCTACACTGGGTCTTCATTGCTCTGCATGGGCTTTCTCTAGTTGAGGCGAGTGGGGGCCACTCCTTATTTCAGTGCACGGGCCTCTCCATGTGGTGGCTTCTCTTGTTGCAGAGCACGGGCTCTAGGGCTCACGGGCTTCAGCAGTTGCAGTGCAAGAGCTCAGTAGTTGTGGCTCGTGGGCTCGAGAGCGCAGGCTCAGTAGTTGTGGTGCACAGGCCCAGTTGCTCCGTGGCATGTGGGATCTTCCTGGACCAGGGCTCAAACCCGTGTTCCCTGCATTGGCAGGCAGATTCTTAACCGCTGCGCCACCAGGGAAGCCCTGTTATATCTTCTTCTTGGACTGATCGCTTGATCATTATGTAGTGTCCTTCTTTGTCTCTTGTAATAGTCTTTGTTTTAAAGTCTCTTTTGTCTGATATGAATATTGCTACTCCAGCTTTCTTTTGATTTCCATTTGCATGGAATATCTTTTTCCATCCCCTCACTTTCAGTCTGTATATGTCCCTAGGTCTGACGTGGGTCTCTTGTAGGCAGCATATATACAGGTCTTGTTTTTGTATCTGTTCAGCCATTCTGTGTGTTTTGGCTGGAGCATTTAATCCATTTACGTTTAAGGTAATTATCGATATGTATGTTCCTATTACCATTTTCTTAATTGTTTTGTGTTTGTTTTTGTAGATCTTTTCCTTCTCTTGTGTTTCCTGCCTAGAAAAGTTCCTTTAGCATTTGTTGTAAAGCTGGTTTGGTGGTGCTGGATTCTCTTAACTTTTGCTTATCTGTAAAGTTTTTAATTTCTTCATCGAATCTGAATGAGATCCTTGCTGTGTAGAGTAATCTTGGTTGTAGGTTTTTCCCTTTCATCACTTTAAATATGCCCTGCCACTGCCTTCTGGCCTGCAGAGTTTCTGCTGACAGATTACCTGTTAACCTTATGGGGATTCTGGTGTGTGTTATTTGTTGCTCTTCCCTTGCTCCTTTTAATATTTTTTCTTTCTATTTAATTTTTGATGGTTTGATTAATATGTGTCTTGGCATGTTTCTCCTTGGATTTATCCTATATGGGACTCTCTGGGCTTCCTGGACTTGATTGACTTTTCTTTCCCATGTTAGGGAAGTTTTCAACTATAATCTCTTCAAATATTTTCTCAAACCCTTTCTTTTTCTCTTCTTCTTCTGGGACCCCTATAATTTTAATGTTGGTTTGTTTAGTGTTTTCCCAGAGGTCTCTGAGACTGTCCTCAATTCTTTTCATTCTTTTTTCTTTATTCCGCTCTGCCGCAGTTATTTCCACTATTATATGTTTCAGGTCATTTATCCGTTCTTCTGCCTCAGTTATTCTGCTATTGATTCCTTCTAGAGAATTTTTAATTTCATTTATTGTGTTGCTCATCATTGTTTGTTTGCTCTTCAGTTCTTCTAGGTCCTTGTTAAACATTTCTTGTATTTTCTCCATTCTATTTCCAAGATTTTGGATCATCTTTACTTTCATTACTCTGAATTCTTTTTCAGGGAGATGCCCTATTTCCTATTCATTTGTTTGGTCTGGTGAGTTTTTACCTTGGTCCTTCATCTGCTGCATATTTCTCTGTGTTCTCATTTTGTTTAATTTACTGTGTTTGGGGTCTCCTTTTCACAGGCTGCAGGTTCATAGTTTCTGTTGTTTTTGGTGTCTTCCCCCAGTAGGTGAGGTTGGTTCAGTGGCTTGTGTAGGCTTCCTGGTGGAGGGGACTGGTGCCTGTGTTCTGGTGGGTGGAGCTGGGTCTTGTCCTTCTGGTGGGCAGGGCTGCATCCGGTGGTATGTTTTGAGGTGTCTGTGAACTTAGTATGGCTTTAGGCAGCCTCTCTGCTAATGGGTGGGGTTGTGTTCCTGTCTTGCTAGTTGTTTGGCATGGGGCGTCCAGCATTGGAGCTTACTGGCCGTGGGGTGGAGCTGGGTCTTAGTGTTGAGAAGCAGATCTCTGGGAGAGCTCTTGCCTATTGATATTACGTGGGGCCAGGAGTTGTCTGGTGGACCAATGTCCTGGACTTGGTTCTCCCACATAAGAGGCTCAGGCCTGACACCCGGCTGGAGCACAGAGTCCCTGCCAGCCACATGGCTCGGAAGAAAAGGAAGAAAAAAAAAAAAGAACGGATAGAACCCCAAACCAAATGGTAAAAGCAAAACTAAACAGACAAAGTCACACAAAGAAACATACACACACACACTCATAAAAAGAAAACAAACAAACAAAAAACCAAACAGAACCCTTGGACAAATGGTAAAAGCAAACCTAAACAGACAAAATCACACAAAGAAAGATACACATACACACTCACAAAAAGAGAAAAAAGGAAAAAAATTTTAAATTAAAAATAAATAAATAAATAATAAAAAGGAAGAGAGCAACCAAACCAATAAACAAATCCACCAATGATAACAAGCACTAAAAACTAAACTAAGATAAACATAAAAATCAGAAACAAATCAGATGCAGAATGCAAACCCCAAATCTACAGTTGCTCCCAAAGTCCACTGCCTCAATTTTGGGAGCATTTGTTGTCGAGTCAGGTATTCCACAGATGCAGGGTACATCAAGCTCCTGAGGCTGCACAGAGAAATTTCCCTTTCTCTTCTTTGTTCACACAGCTCCTGGGGTTCAGCTTTGGTTTTGGCCCCACCTCTGCGTGTAGGTCGCCCTCAGGTGTCTGTTCCCCGCCTAGACAGGAGGGGGTTAAAGCAGCGGCTGATTTGGGCTCTCTTGCTCATTCAGGCTGGGGAGAGGGAGGGGTATGGTAGTCATAATTGGAATGTGGGGTGAGCCTGGGGTGGCAGAGGCTGATGTGACATTGCAGCAGCCTGAGGCACACTGTGTGTTCTCCTGGGGAAGTTGTCCCTGGATCTCCAGACCCTGGCAGTGGCAGGCTGCACAGGCTCCTGGAGGGTGTGTGTGTGTGTGTGTGTGTGTGGATAGTGACCTGTGCTTGCACACAGGATTCTTGGTGGCAGCGGCAGCAGCGTTAACGTTTCATGCCCGTCCCTGGGGTCCAAGCTGATAGGCACGGCTTGCGCCCGTCTCTGAAGCTTGCTTAGGCGATGCTCTGCCTTATGTGGGCACACGGGGAAGGAATCCCCTCTCCTCACGCACCCCAAAACAGTGGTCTCTTGCCTCTTAGGCAGGTCCAGACTTTTTCCCTGACTCCCTACCGGCTAGCTGTGGCACACTAGCCCCCTTCAGGCTGTGTTCACACAAGTAACCCCAGTCCTCTTCCTGGGGTCTGACCTCCAAAGCCTGAGTCTCAGCTCCCAGTCCCCACCTGCCCCGGTGGGTGAGCAGACAAGCCTCTCGGGCTGGTGAGTTCTGGTCGGCACCAATCCTCTGTGCGGGAATCTCTCCGCTTTGCCCTCTGCACCCCTGTTGCTGCGCTCTCCTCCGTGGCTGTAAAGCTTCCGCCCCACCCACCCCCTGTCCCCAGCAGTGAAGGGGCTTCCTAGTGTGTGGAAACCTTTCCTCCTTCACAGCTCCCTCCCAGAGTTGCAGGTCCTATTCCTATTCTTTTGTCTCTGTTTTTTCTTTTTTCTTTTGCCCTACCCAGGTACGTGGGGATATTCTTGCCTTTTGGGAAGTCTGCGGTCTTCTGCCTACGTTCAGTAGGTGTTCTGTAAGAGTTGTTCCACATGTAGATGTATTTCTGATATATTTGTGGGGAGGAAGAGGAGGTCTTACTCCTCCTCCATCTTGAAGGTCTCCCTTATTTTCAAATGATTCAGAGAAAATACATTTAACTGTGTAGATAGAGAGATGAGCAAATGTGGGAAAGTGTTAACAATTGATGAACGTAAGTGAGGAATACACAGGAGTTCCTAATATTCTTGCAGCTCCTGTAAGTTTGAAATGATTTCAAAATGAAAAGCAAAAAGCAAAAACAAAAAACAAAAAACTTTAGAGCATCTTTTTTTTTTTTTCTTTTCTGAGAATCTTTTTCACAGTCTTTGTATTGGGCTCCCATTTGTAATCTGGAGTGATGCACGGTGGAATGTGACCAAAGACAGTTATAGCTGTAAAACTGCAGTTAAATGTGAGGTCAGGCCTTTTCCTCCATTTATGTGTCACAAAATTTTTTATACACTGAAAGGGAGCCAAGGAAAAGGTAAAAATACAAAACAATTTTTAAAAAGACAAAGATGTTTACATGTAAAACGAAGAATGAGTCACTGTTTTCCTCAACAGTTTTTCTTTAACTTACTGTGAAAATTTAAGTCCATAGAAAAATAGAATTAGTGAAATAAACACCTATAAATCCATAACCTAGAGTGAACAACTGTCAGTATACTGTCACATATGCTTCATTATTATTTTTTGTTAACTTTTTGAAAGATGTCATGACATTTCATGCCTAATCCTTCAGTGGGAAGCTCTAAAGATAAGAAAAATGTTCTTTATAACTACACCATTAACACGCCTAAGAAAATTAGCAATAAATGTCACCTAATTTCTAGTCCATATTCAAATTTTCCCATTTACTCCCAAATGTGTCTTTCACTGATTCGTTCAAATCAGAATCCAATCAAGGACCACACATTACACTTGCTTATTGTGTATTTTAAGTCTCTTTTAATCTATAACTGTTTCCCTCCTTGCTCTGGGTTGTAACTTTTTTCCTCTTCTGTCCAGCAAATATAATCTTGGTGGGGGGGGTGTTAAATAAGGAGTTTGAATAAGGCTGAGTCTTTGTATACAATCTGGGCTAGTCATACCAAAGTATTGAATTTTAAAAAATATTTATTTATTTTATTATTTATTTAATTAATTTATTTAGGTTGCGCCGGGTCTTAGTTGCGGCATGCGGACTCTCAGTTGCAGCATGCATGCGGGATCTAGTTCCCCCACCAGGGATCAAACCCAGGCCCCCTCCACTGGGAGCATGGAGTCTTACCCACTGGACCACCAGGGAAGTCCCCAGAAGTATTTAATTAAAAAAAAATAGGTGATGTTTTTATTTCTTAGAGACAAACTGAATACTGTTTTGAATAGTATTTACAGGCTCCTTGAACCCCACTTTTCTCATCTATATAATGGGTATGATAATCCTTGTCATGTCTATTCCATAGGTGTGTCATGAGGATCAAACAAGACTGAGTTTGTGAAAGCATTCTTTTCACTAGCATGCACATGTAAGTCAGCATTATTATTATCATTTTCTCCAGCAGAATGGCTTTTTAACTTGAGAGTTAGCATGAGACATAAGTCTAAATGCTGCCACAGGCAGAGGGGAACAAAGGGAGAAAAGTTCTGTTATGACCAATTAATCCTCCTGTTCCCTTATCCCTTCAGAATCCAAACCCCAAACCTAAGTCCATGCAAATAACTTTTCAAACCATAGTTTCAAATATGCCCCCCTCCAAACAGCCTGAGCCTTGTATAAGCAGCCGGCAGACGAGGCCTGGGGCCGGAAGAAAGGCCCGAGGCCCGGGGCAGGCAGAGCTCCATGACCAGCTGAAACGTGTGGGCACAAACCACCTGCCCTCTCACCTACTCTCTTTCCGCCCTGCGTGCGTCATTGCCCCTCAGCACAAGCCGGAACCACAGCGCTGCTGACAGTGTTATTTCCTGTGTGAATGAAAGTGCAAAAGGATGCAAGGATGACTGGTCGTCCTGTCACACGGGTAGCATCTAGGGTCTGGCTTTAGGAAACATCCTTGGTTCACTGTCCTGCCTCGTAAAGCCAAGTGTTTTTTAGGCTTGAGCCAGAGTGATTGAAGTGCTCTTCCGAGCTTGGGAGATAGAGGCTGCCTTTGGCCGCACCACGTGTGGGCGTATACTGCTTCCCGTTTTAAATTTGTCTCTTCTGTCTATCCAGGTTGAATCCCTTTAGCTGTTCACACCGTACTAAGATTAGGAGCTCTTGGGATCTCTGTGCTGGAAGGAACGTCAAGGTCATTGATGCCAGCACCCACTCAGTTAATAGTCAAATGTCCTTCATACTCTTGCTTATGTACACTCAGTGAAGTGGTTAAGAGCAAGACTCCCTGGGTTCAAACTCCTGGCACCTACTAGTTGTATAATCTCACACAAATTACTTAGCTGCTCTGTCTTAGTTCCCTTACCTATAAAGTGTGGATAATAATAGTATTTACCCAGGGTTCTTGTATGAAGATCAGCAGAATGTATCTATATCTATATATCTCTGTCTTCGTATCTATCTATATCTATATCTATATCTATATCTATATCTATATCTATATCTATATCTATATCTATATCTATATCTATATCTATATCTATCCGTAAAACACACACAGCAGTTCCTGGCTCATAGGAAGCATTATATGTGTTGCAATTTTCATGTACCTGTCCAGCCTCTGCATAAACAGCTCCACGGATGGAGAACTCTCTAGCTCATGAAGCAAGCCATTTAATCGTTGGTCTATTCCAACTATCATGTACAAGCTCCTTATATTGTGGGAGGAGGAAGAGAAAGGAAGTGCCAAAAA
Source organism: Balaenoptera physalus (assembly GCF_965194825.1). Lineage (NCBI taxonomy): Eukaryota > Metazoa > Chordata > Mammalia > Artiodactyla > Balaenopteridae > Balaenoptera > Balaenoptera physalus. The sequence goes on from NC_138886.1 coordinate 47,849,130, forward strand.
TATACTGGGTCCTATGGTAGATTTTTTGCATATATTGTGTTGTTACCCTGTGGAATTATTTATTCTCATTTTATTGATTAACGTGTGACAAAACTGAAGCACAGAGGATTTGAGAAATTTGCCCAGAGTCAAACAATGATTAAATGATCCTGTCAGAATTTGAACTTGGGCCTCTTAGGCTCCAGTATCTTTAATTATTGGAAGGTAACTGCCCTTTTCCCATTGAGACTTTGGTTTTTCACAGTGGTTGGCACATAGTAAGTTCTCAAATGATAGGGATTATTATTGTTAATTTCTATTAATGCTTTATACGTTTGAACCATTCTTTCCCTCTTTTTTTTTTTTTTTTTTCCTTGCTGAGGTAGGCTGCTTACAACATTCTTCTTCACTAGGTTTTACCTGTATAAAATATCAGTAGCACAGTCTTGCCCCTGGTCACCTGCGTTCACAAAGACAATGACTCACCAGGTAGAGAAATACTTGACAAGAATCCCTTTTCAAGTTACTTTCTCCTGTAGTACAGAAAGTTTTAAGGTCAGAAGTCAGTCCCCTAGTAGTTCTGAGAAGAACTTCTCTTTCTGCATTTTCACTAGGGTCATTTTTCTTCCTGAAGACTCAGCTAGAATAATTAGGTACCAATAGGCATTTATTCTAACTCTCCATCAGCTGCTTAGCTGTAGCCTCTTCTTACACATGGCCAGGATGGAGTGCTCCTGAGGCAGCCTGTTTCATTTTGGATAACTCTTATTATTTAATTCATTTATTTATTCAACAAATATTTATTGAGAGCTGAGAGCTGTTGGCAACCACTGAGCTAGGGACTAGGGATACAATGGAAAGTAAAAACAGCGATTTCTTCATAAGACTGGACTATATTCTGCATCCCTTGACTTTCTACCTATTGATATATCACTTCTGCCCTCTGGAGTAACAGAACAAGGTTAATTTCTGGTCCTCACAATAATCCTTCACATACTTGAAGATGGTTTTCCAGTTGCCTGTGTAACTAAGATTTTTTTCTCCAAGCTTTCTTTGTAAAGATACTACTTTCTTTAATATTGGCAGATGACCTAAAGGTGATGAAAAAAAGTGGGTCTTATTTACTTTCTCCTAGCCTCAGTTTCCTTATTTGTGAAATGAAGATAATATATCCACAACAGGTGACTGAAATTTTTTTTAGTCTTTATTTATTTATTTATTTTTAACATCTTTATTGGAGTATAATTGCTTTACAATGGTGTGTTAGTTTCTGCTGTATAACAAAGTGGATCAGCTATACATATATATACATCCCCATATCTCCTCCCTCTTGCGTCTCCCTCCCACCCTCCCTATCCCACCCTCTAGGTGGTCACAAAACACCGAGCTGATCTCCCTGTGCTATGTGGCTGCTTCCCACTAGCTATCTATTTTACATTTGGTAGTGTATATATGTCCATGCCACTCTCTCACTTCATCCCCGCTTACCCTTCCCCGTCCCCATGTCCTCAAGTCCATTCTCTATGTCTGTGTCTTTATTCCTTTCTTGCCCCTAGGTTCTTCAGAACCATTTTTTTTTTTTAGATTCCATATATACGTGTTAACATACTGTATTTGTTTTTCTCTTTCTGACTTACTACACTCTGTATGACAGCCTCCAGGTCCATCCACCTCATTACAAATAACTCAATTTCGTTTCTTTTTATGGCTGAGTAATAATCCATTGTATATATGTGCCACATCTTCTTTATCCATTCATCTTTCGATGGACACTTAGGTTGTTCCATGTCCTGGATATTGTGAATAGAGCTGCAATGAACATTGTGGTACATGACTCTTTTTGTTTTTTTTTTTAAGTTTTATTTATTTATTTATTTTTGGCTGCATTGGGTCTTTGTTGGTGCATGTGGGCTTTCTCTCTAGTTGTGGCGAGCGGGGGCTACTCTTTGTTGAAGTGCATGGGCTTCTCATTGCGGTGGCTTCTCTTGTTGCGGAGCACAGGCCCTAGGTGCACGGGCTTAAGTAGTTGTGGCACATGGGCTCAGTAGTTGTGGCTCGCGGGCTCTAGAGTGCAGGCTCAGTAGTTGTGGCGCACGGGCTTAGTTGCTCCGTGGCATGTGGGATCTTCCTGGACCAGGGCTCAGATCCGTGTCTCCTGCACTGGCAGGCAGATTCTTAAGCACTGCGCTACCAGAGAAGCCCACGTGACTCTTTTTGAATTATGGTTTTCTCAGGATATATGCCCAGTAGTGGGATTGCTGGATCATATGGTAGCTCTATTTTTAATTTTTTAAGGAACCTCCATACTGTTCTCCATAGTGGCTGTATCAATTTACATTCCTACCAACAGTGCAAGAGGGTTCCCTTTTCTCCACACCCTCTCCAGCATTTATTGTTTGTAGATTTTTTGATGATGGCCATTCTGACTGGTGTGAGGTGATACCTCATTGTAGTTTTGATTTGCATTTCTCTAATGATTAGTGATGTTGAGCATCCTTTCATGCGTTTGTTGGCAATCTGTATGTCTTCTCTGGAGAAATGCAGGTGACTGAAATTTTGAGATATTGTGTTACTTATCTGAAATAGAGTAAGTATGTGTGTGTATTAGTCCATAATAATAGCATTAAATAACTTTAACTGTATGCCTATATGTACCAGGTACTCTTCTAAATGCCTCACATTTATTATCTCATTTACTGTCATAACAGCTCTGTGAGGGGGGGGGTAGGTGATTATTCCTATTTTACAGATAAGGAAACAGGCACAGAGAGCTTAAGTAACTTGTCCAAAGTCAAACAGCAAGTAAGTGATATTGCTAAGGATCTGAAACAGTGTGACTCCAGACCCTTGTTTAAGGGTCCCTGGTTGGTAGCCGTTTTTATATCAGGAGGGACTGAGAGAGGGACAGGAGTTGAATGGTCCAGAAGGTGAAGTGGAGCTGAGACTGAACTTGGAACCTGATTTTTGACCTGTGGTATCATCTGGTATTTTAAATAATTGCCTACAGTTTGAAATTCAGTCTCTCGGGTTCACAGTCTAGCCTCAAAGGAGGCTCCCTTCTTCCCTGATTGCAGCAATCCATCCATTCAGCCCCCTTCTCACGTGTGCTGGTTCCCTCTGTACCCCATTGTGTGGTTCTTGGCAGCAAATGGTACTTTTCTTTCCTCAGCACATCATTTGTTAGTTTCTTGCACTGGTTCAAATTGAAGCTTACAAACGTATTTTTTCACTTAAGTGTGCTTTTTTGGTATAGCTTGGTTTTTAGCTATTTTACCATTCCTAAATCAGTCTGCTAAACTGGGAACCCATAGTTTCAACTAAAAATCACAAACAAAAGGATAATTTCCTTAATACTTATAGAGCTTTTACAAATTAATGAGAATAAGGAAAACAGCCCAGGAGAAAAATGAGCAAAGGATGTGAACAGACAAGTTGCAGAAAAGGAACTACAAATAGCTCTTGTATGTGTGTACTAATCCTTGGTTATTATTAATCCTTGGTTAACATTAAATATATGTTAAAGTTATGACATTTTTCCTATGGTAAAGATGGTACATATTTCTATCTATGTCTATATTTATATCTACATATATCTGGTAATATATATTGCTGGTGAGGTAATAGGAAAATAGGTATTCTCATACATTGCTCTTGGAAAAATACATTGGCATAGCTTCTATGAAAAACTGTTTGACAATTACCTATCAAAATCATAAATGCATGTACCCTTGTTTAGGTCACAGTTTCTCAACTTGGGCATTATTGACATGTTGGGCCAGATAATTCTTACTCTGTGCATTTCAGGATGTTTAGCAGCAGGCCTGGCCTCTACCCACTGGATGCCCTGTAGTACCTCTCCCTCCAGTGTGGCAACCAAAATTGCTTCCAGATGTTGCCAAATATCTATAGGGGACAAAATTCCCCTTAGTCAAGAACCACTGGTTGAGGTTTTTATTTTATTACCGCATAACAACAAACTTAATGGCTTAAAATAACAACTGTTTGATTTGCTCATGATTCTGAAATCTGGATTGGGCTCAGCTGGGCAGTTCCTCTGCTGTTCTTGCCAGTGGTCACTCATATGGCTGCATGTATTTGGTGTGGCAGGTGGGGCTGACCTCAGCTGGGATACTGAGATGGCTGGCTCTTCTCTCTCTAAGATCACCTCTGGTCCTCTTTCCCTACACATGGTCTCTCGGTATAAAGAGAAGGTGAAGGTTCAACACTCTCTCTATGTGGTTTCTCCAGCAGGATAGACAGATTTTTACTTGGCAGCTCAGGGATACCAAGGACACAAAAGTGAAAGCTGCCAGGCCTTCTTAAAACTGTTGCTTATGTTCAGCTAAGCAGTTTTCTACATTTCTATATAAAGTGAAGAATCTGTCCAGAAAATTCTTGGACCTTAATGACTACTTTTGATTTATTTTGTATCTGGATAAGGCCAGTCCAAGGAGAAATTATGCAAAAAGTTTGCCATTGGCCTCTCCTGAGTCCATAATATTCCAAGCCTAGATTCTCTGCTCCGTAAGGTCCTTCCTTTTTCACCATTATAACTCATCTTCCTTCTGAAATGTCTGTTCTTAGGGTTAACATCCTGTAGACCTCAGTTTAACTATCACTTCCTGTGTTCAGTTGACCCTGAACAACTTGGAGGTTACAGGTGCTCACCCTACATGCAGTTGAAAATTCTGGTATAACTTTGCAGTTGACCCTCAGTATGCCAAGGTTCCACATCCGTAGATTCAACCAATCTTGGATCATGTAGTACTGCAGTATGTATTTATTGAAAAAAAAAAATCCACCTATAACTGGATCCACGCAGTTTAAACCTGTGTCGTTCCAAGGTTCATTGTATTCTGTGACCGTATTATCTTAAATACCTCCTCCCCTACCCGACCTCCAACAACTTGTGAAGCGCTTTTGAAGCCTCTTCTAACATCACTTTTCCATTGTTGCGTTGGCCAAAGCAAGTCACATGGCCAAGTTCAGAGTCATCATGCGAGGGGACCTCCAAGGACAAGAATACTGGGAGGTGTGGTTCATTGAGGACTTTCGATGTAACTTCTATACCACTCATTATTCATAATTTTGTTTATCTCCTTTAGAGAGTTTATCATAACCTATATTATCATTTGCTTATTGATTTACTTGTCTGTTTCCTTCTATTAGTGAGAGGAATATGTACTGAAGTGCATTGGTGTCTGATACCTTGTTCACTTCCAGAATCTGTCAGTGTTTGGCACATAGGCCAATAATAAGTATTTGTTGAATAAATAACTGAGCTCTGAGTTTTCTAAGCTATGTTCAGCTCATTTTACAAAAGACCCTGTGGTGATGTGACCAGGGAGTGGGTTGAAATTCCTTCTTCCATTTTTAAGCACCTTGTACATTTTAACAGTGGTTTTCTGAAGACAATTCCTCAGTTTAAAGGTGTGGTAAATTCTTACATCTGAATGGAACATAAAATCAGATTTTTCTACTTCTGTCATTTTCGTCATTCTTCCATTGTACTCTTAGAAACTTGGGGTATATTTGATGACTTTTGTTAGTTTATACTATTTCAAGTAATCTTTTTAAATTAATTAATTAATTTATTTTTGGCTGCATTAGGTCTTCGTTTCTGCATGCAGGCTTTTCTTTAGTTGCGTCATGCGGGGACTACTCTTCCTTGCGGTGGCTTCTCTTGTTGTGGAGCATGGGCTCTAGGTGCGCGGGGTTCAGTAGTTGTGGCACGTGGGCTCAGTAGTTGTGGCTTGTGGGCTCTAGAGTGCAGGCTCAGTAGTTGTGGCGCACGGGCTTAGTTGCTCCTCAGCATGTGGGATCTTCCCGGACCAGGGCTTAAACCCGTGTCCCCTGCATTGGCAGGCGGATTCTTAACCACTGCGCCACCAGGGAAGCCCTCAAGTAATCTTGATTATTTCGAAATAGTCTCATTCATTTCTTTAGCGAGGAATGTAGAAATGTTACAAAAGGGATTTGTGGAATTGAGCTGGACTGATGGTAACTTCTGGCAAGTTGTTAACTGTGAATTTTCAAATCACTGGTGATTTCAAGTTTCCTGAAGAGGTCTTTTGTCCTCCAGGTGGCCCTGAGACTACAGGGATTTTTTTTTTTCTTGTAGTTTACTTAGTCTTTTTTTTTCTTTTTTTTAAAATTAATTTATTTATTTATGGCTGTGTTGGGTCTTCATTTCTGTGCGAGGGCTTTCTCTAGTTGCGGCGAGCGGGGGCCACTCTTCATCGCGGCGCACGGGCCTCTCACTATTGCGGCCTCTCTTGTTGCGGAGAACAGGCTCCAGACGCGCAGGCTCAGCAATTGTGGCTCACGGGCCCAGTTGCTCCGCGGCATGTGGGATCTTCCCAGACCAGGGCTCGAACACGTGTCCCCTGCATTGGCAGGCAGATTCTCAACCACTGCGCCACCAGGGAAGCCCTACTTAGTCTTTAATAATAACTATGGAAAATGCAGAGAGCTTTTATGCAATATACTTTGGGGAATTTGACAGCTATAAATTTATGCAGATAAGGTGCTCCTAATCTTGCTTTTTCTTTCTAATTATGCTCCTTTGAAGAGTTCACAGGATTCTTAATCTTTCAAAATAGAGTGGGTTTATGCTTCTTTGCTGGTTGCCTGGGAGGAAGGAACAGGAAAGAAGGGATAAAACCCAGGAGATAATGCATGATTTCAGGATACTGGCATTATTTCAAATTAAAATCTATGTACATAACCAGCTTTCTCAATTCTTATACAAATTCACTCTTTAAAATCTATCAGTACACATCTATGTGTGAATATAATTAAAAGATGCTACATTTCTCATATGTGTTTTTTCAGTTTACATATATCTTGCAATCCCCATACAGCAAACATAAGATAGTGGTGGCAATATTGTATATATCTTAGGCATCATAGAAGAAAATCTTAATCAAAACCAACAGTGGCAACTCTTGCAGTAGCAACTTCTTTCTAGCTGAGTGACCTCAGGCTGCTCATTTCTCTTCTTAGGAACATTAGGAAGTGTCCTCAATTGTGAAATAAGACGACTGGGGAAATGTCCCTTCTAGTTCTTGGGTTTGGGTGCCAGCAGCAGGCAATATCACTTATATAAAGATGCCTGGGGCTTCCCTGGTGGCGCAGTGGTTGAGAATCTGCCTGCCAATGCAGGGGACACGGGTTCGAGCCCTGGTCTGGGAAGATCCCACATGCCGTGGAACGACTAGGCCCGTGAGCCACAATTGCTGAGCCTGCGCGTCTGGAGCCTGTGCTCCCCAACAAGAGAGGCTGCGATAGTGAGAGGCCCGCGCACCGCGATGAAGAGTGGACCCCACTTGCCACAACTAGAGGAAGCCCTCGCACAGAAACGAAGACCCAACACAACCATAAATTAATTAATTAATTAATTAAAAAAAAAAAAAGAATAAAGAGACTTTATTTAAAAAAAATACTAGCTCCCTCCTTCTAAAAAAAAAAAAAAAAAGATGCCTGTAAAGGTCCTTAAAACAGAAAAATACTAAGGGTATGTAACTTAAGAGGGTTTTGTACAAAATTTGAAGGTAGAAATCAGGATGGGATATCACTTTTTTCAGAGTAAAATGTCAAGTTATTTAACAGGAAAAAGAAAAGACAGTGAATTCCTACTTAATTAACAGAATTTAGAGGCTTAAAATAAAATAAATAATTTTTTTCCTTTCTCTGAAATGACTGTGTCAGAATTTTAGCTATATCAGAATTGCTTACATCATACTTTAAAGCAAGTATCCAGAGAGTTGAACTGGAAATATGTACAGTCCTCATAACAAGCTGATGAAGTGTGAGAATGAGGTTAGCTGGATGGAAGGACACAAAGAAAGAAAAGATGGTTTTGTAGACACTCAGCTGTACCACAGCAGAGAAAGTTCACACTAACATTCTGTAATGTTATTGCACTGGGTCACTGGGGGGAAAGTTCCTCTAAGACTTTTAATTAATGTGAGGATGGCAAACAGCATATCAACACCTTCCTAGTGAAGCATTAATCACCTGGAGAATCATTTCCACACCCTCCACCAAATGTAACCGGGAGCAAGTATGAATAGAAAAACATGATTTAAAAACGATCTGTTCAGGGCTTCCTTGGTGGCGCAGTTGTTGAGAATCTGCCTGCCAATGCAGGGGACACGGGTTCGAGCCCTGGTCTGGGAGGATTCCCACATGCTGTGGAGCGACTTGGCACGTGAGCCACAATTGCTGAGCCTGCGCGTCTGGAGCCTGTGCTCCGCAACAAGAGAGGCCGCGATAGTGAGAGGCCCGCGCACCGCGATGAAGAGTGGCCCCCACTTGCCGCAAACAGAGAAAGCCCTCGCACAGAAACGAAGACTCAACACAGCCATAAATAAATAATAAATAAATAAATAAATAAAAATTTAAAAAAAAGAGCCTCCTGAATCATAAAGGAAAATTTCAGGTGAAACAAATTTAAAAAAATAAAAAATAAAAACGATCTGTTCAGACCCTCATAGAATGAAACACCATAGGAATTACTTTCTACAGCCTGGGGGAAAACAGAAGGGAAAGAGTCAAGTGAGGTTCTGTCTTAAAAGGGGGAGCTGGAAAACGCAAAGCAAGCAGAGGCACTAAAATGCTGAGCACGGAGGTGCACAAACTCTTTCCAAATCATGGTATTTTGTCCTCTGCCCTCTCTCGAAGGGCTCTGTGAACTCCTTTGTCATCCAGTCAGTAAGCAGTGTCACTTGACAACAGTGCTAGGCCCTGAGGATTTAAAAATGAATGAAGTTCACTTTTAATGAATGAATCTCTGAATCTTCAGGTCCCCAATTCACCAGCTGTGAGGGAGTGGGCAGGATGGAAATAGCTGGGTGTAAGACCTGTTTAATAATCACAGTGCAGTGTGGTAATGGTTGTAGTAGATGTGTGTGCAGAGCCATTGAAGCTGAGGAGAAGCCCCAAATGGTGACCCTAGAACGTTCACAGAGAGGGTGACATTTGATACAGCTCAGGGGATGAAAAGGACAGTGGCAAGTGTGGTAAAGGGTTGGGCCAGCCAAGGTACAGAATGGGAGAACTGGCATTTCAGAGAGATGGGGAAAGGGAAGCACATACAGAGCCAGAGAGGTTTGCAAGAATAAGACATGTTTGGAGTCTGGCTGTTGTTTCTCACCATTAAAAAGAAAATTTTAGTTTCCTTTAGGTAATGCTCATTGTATGTATCTCATGGCCTTCACCTCCAGCCTGGATCCAAAGAGCATTCAGTTTCCTATCCCCAGGTTGTGAGTGTAACCTGATATATTTTCCAATTTAGCGAATTACGGAGGGCTAAAGAAGAGATGACCTGAGGCACCCATAACGCAACTTGCTGAACATTTATGAGGTGTGCAGCTAAGGCCTTTAGAGCAGCGGTCCCCAACGTTTTTGGCATCAGGGACCGGTTTCATGGAAGATGATTTTTCCAGGGGAGGGGGGTGGAGTGGAGTGGGGTGGGGGGTGGTGGTGGGGATGATTCAGGCGGTAAGGCGAGGGATCGGGAGCGATGAAGCTTCGCTCGCTAGCCCGCCGCTCACCTCCTGCTATGCGGCCCGGTTCCTACCAGGCCGTGGACGTGGGGTTGGGGACCCCTACCTTACAGCATTACCGTATTTAATTCTTATAGTGACTCTGTGGGCTAAGTACTATTATTTTTCCCATTTTTAAATAAAGCAGCTGAGGCTTAGAGGCATCTTGTTCAAAGTTATATGGCAAGTGAGCTATGCACCCTGCTTCTAACCCAGGCAATCTGACAGAAGGGACTCAGGTCTTAGTCAGTGTGCTATCCTGCCTCAAAAATGTGAGCACTGCCACCACCAGGAATCAAAAAATATCCTATGAGCATCCCACCCAGCCTGGGGCTTTCCCTCCTCATATGGAAAAGACAGCACAATGGTGAGGGTGAGGGTGTCACCTACCGTGTGAGTGGGTGACGTGGAGTTCGCCAGCCAGATCTGCCTTCAAGGGAGGACATGCTGCTCAGCTCTGAGTGCTGTCGACAGCTGGCCCTCTCAGGGACTGCCTCAGTTGCTGAGTCACCTTCCCAAGGTCGTACTACTTCCCAGGATGTACCACATCCAATGACTAATTCAGGAAGCGATATAAAGGTCCAGCCACGTAGGCCCAAAACTCTGATGGGTCAGGCTAGCTGCAGGGCCTCTAGGGGAGGTCTGCGGAGCCTGTTGTTGGGTTTACACTGAAGCTCCACTTCTCCTTCTGTCCCATCCTACTTCCTGTCCCTCCCTCCACAGGTGTCAACCCCATGGGCATTCCTTAATGACCATCCCACCACTCTGTCTCAGAGCCTGCTTCCCTGGGGACCCAATTGGTGACAACATCAATTCCATTCTGTGACCTCTCACTTTGTCTCCTTTGTAACTTCCTTTCATGTTAGTTTCAAAACCATGCGCCTTTTTTTTTTTTTAAAGGACCTTTGATTTTCCATGTTCCAGACAAATATCTAAGAACAAAAGTTTTAAAATTCTCAAAGGTAGCTTACACAAAGATTCAGTCTCCCCCCCCCACTTTTTTGTTGTTATTGTTGTTGTTGTTAATAGAATTTATTTAGAGCTGTGTTAGGTTCACAACAAAAAGCAGAAGGTGCAGAGAGTTCCCCTATATCCCCTGCCCTTCTCCCACATGCACAGTCTCCCCTACTAGCAACATCCATTTGCTTTGGTTTTGGCAATAGATATAGGTTATGGAAGGAAGACCTCTTTCAAACCACAACTTTCATTAAAATAGTTTATGTGAACTTTTCATTGTTATTTTTGATGTTTGAGTTGTTGGCTGACTTTATTCCAATAGGCTCTTGCTGTGTGAACTTGGCAGGCTCCTTAAACTTTGAGTCCCAGTATCCTCATCTCTAAAATTGGAATAGTAATTATTGGGAGGATTAAATGAGATGTCCCAACTCTAATCAAAGTGCCTGGCACATAAAAAAGCTTCAGAAAATGGGCATTTTAACATAAAGTTGGCACTGCACAGGTCACAGGGTATATTTGTTTCCTCTGGCTGTTCTAACACATTACCACAGACTTGGTGGCTTAAGACAGGAGAAATTTATTCTCTGAGGCTCCTGGAGGCCAGAAGTCTGAAATCAAGGTGTGAGCAGGACTGCTGTCTCTCTGGAGGCTCTAGGGGAGAATCCTTTCTTGCCTCTTCCAGCTTCTGGTGGCTGCTGGCATTCCTTGACTGCATCACTCCAATCCCTGCCTTCCTGGACACATTGCCTTTTCCTCTCTGCCTTCCTTTTATAAGGGTACATGTGATTGCAGCTAGGGCCACCCTGAAAACCCAGGAAAATCTCCTCAACTCAAGATCCTTAATTTAATCTGCATAGGCCCTGTTTCTCTGTAAGGGGACATTTCCAGGTTCTAGTGATTAAGATCTGATATCTTAGGGGGACTATTTTTTAGCCTACCACACAGGGTCACACAGTTCCTGTCCTGTCCTTACAAGGCATGGTCCTGGACATCTCACCTTTAGATTACTAAAATAGTCCTTTGTTCCCCCCAGTTTGTGGTTCAAAACCATCTGCCTTATTTTAAGAACCTTCCTCCCTCTCCCAGAGGGGACAGTGGCTCCCAGAGTTGGGTGGTTTCTTTAAGGTCTCAGCACTAGACCGTGTTGCTATTTTAGAGGCATCTTTCCAAGGTTCTATTTAATTCCGGGATGCACTCTAGCACTGTTTCTCAAACTTGCATATTCCCAGCACCTCTAATTCCGTAGGTGGTGCGAGGTTTGGGAATCTAAAATTTTCAAAGTGCCCCAGAGGAATTTTATCAGCCAAGATTTAGAAACACTGACTCCAGCAAAGTCCTGAACCAAAACCCTCGAAACAGAGAATTCCCCTTCCCGCCTGCTGGGTGTGTCATGGTTACAGGACTGAGTTTTTATGAAAAGGGTGGAGAAAAAAGAAAAGAGCAACCCTGAAAACTGAACAATCTGTACAGTATTCCCTGAAAGAGCTCTCTAGCGGGAAAACTTCCAATTCCGGATTAAGTGGCGGATGGCGACAGCCTGGATTTGGCAGTCCTGCTGCTGTCACTAGCCCGGGACCTCGTAGGCCTGAGTGATAAAACCCCGGCCGCGCCCTCAGCGGGAGCCAAGCTTTGCCTCGGTGAGAGCAGCTCCAGCTGTGGTGGCGGCCAGGCTATTCCAGCCCTAGTGTGGGTGTCCATGGAGAGGTACAACGGAGTTGGGGTGGGCGGGGGAGTGGCCTGCAGCGCCACTCCTGCAAGTGGCAGCCACTCCAGAGTGGCGCGGGCAGGGGGCGTGGGGAGACGTAGGTATATTTATTCTGGCTTGAGAGCAGGATGCTGGGACCGCTCTACGCTGCCGGAGGAGCTGTCCTGAGTCGAGAGCAGGCTGTTCTCCCGGAAAGGCTAAGAAACCAGCGCCGGTGATTGGCCAGGTGGGGGCAGCCGTGATGCGGTGGCCGAACGCACAGGAAAATTTCGGGAGTTGTGGAAGTCCCTTTGGGGATGCTGGGGCACAGTTTGGCTCAGCCAGGAGCGATGAAGGGGCATGTCCAGCTCAGCCGTGAGATGTTGGGGCGCAAAGTCAGGCTCCCCCGGGAGGTGATAGGGGTATAATGTCCAGGTCAGCCTTGGAGTGATGGGGGGCGCAGTGTCAGGCTCAGCCGGGAAGTGATGAAGGTACAGAGTCAAGCTCAGCTGGGAGGTTATGGGGGCTCAGGGTTAGGCTCAACCTGGAGTTGATGGGTGCCGCAGCGTGGGGCGCTGCTTGGGGGGCCTGCTCCGGCAACCGGGCAGTCAGGTGCTGTTCCTGGGCGCCGCAGCGAGAGGCGCTGAGCGCCGGCGTTCGCAGCTCGCACTGAGCTGGGGCAGCGGGAGGAGCCCTGCGCGGTCACCGCCTCCTCCGGCCGCAGGCTCCTCCTCTCCCCCCGCCTTCTTCGTCTCGCCTGCCCGAGCGCCCAATCAGCAGCCCTCGGCCCCGCAGAGCCGGGTTGCTTGTCTGGGCGGCGGAGGCTGAGCGCGACCCAAGCGAGCCGCGGCGCCCGCCGACCAGGGACAGGCGGGACTCCCGGAACCCCGCTTTGCCCCGCGCGGCCGCCCCCTCTTCATTGTCGCGCGGACGCTTCGGCCCGAGCCGCCCGGGCCACGATTCTCCTCCTCTTCCTCTCGGAGGGGAAGGAACGGAGACGGCGGAGCAGCTGCTCCGGAGAGAGCGAGCCGAGGCCCTTGCCCCTGAGGCTCGGGACTGGAGGAGGAGGAGGCGGAGGCGGAGGGAAGTGCGCGTCATTCCCGGGAGGAGAGTTTCACCTCCAGGCAGAGGCTGCGGCTGCCAGTTGCGTAAAAGCGGCAGCGGCGGCGGGCCGGGGCTGGAGGGGCTCCCTGACCATGGAGGGACGATCCAGACCAGGGGACGCCAGGAGCTCGGCTCTGTCTCTTTGGACTGCTGTGTAGGCACCTGAATTAGCCGACGCTAAGCGGGGGAGGGGAAGGTAAGAAGCAACGGGGTCACCAGCACCCCCACCCCTCCGCCCTGCCTCTCTTGCTGCCCGCTGGGGGCCACTGCCAGGACGCGGACCATGGTCCTCCGCTCCTTCCCGGCTCCCGGCAGTCAGACATTGGGGCATTTCTATTGAAACGGCAGAATCCTCCCGCCTCCCACAGCACCCTCCCGCCCTCCCCCCAAGCGCCGCCTTTCTCCTCTTTGGATTAGGAGTAACAAGACTCCCCCGAGTAAGTCCTGTCCATAAGAAAGGGTCTTTGGGAACCACATCTTGATTTCTTTCTCTTCCTCGCTCTTTTCATTGCTTTTACGGGGAAGCAAACAATGGACCTTTGAAAGTCGGCGTGAACAGTCTGAAACTTTCTGGAGAGGGCTGGCTTGGGGGAATAAACCCCACAGGAAGCCGACTACAGTGAAAGGTTGGTGGAATGTGCATTGCAGTTTCGGCTTCAGTGAGCGCGCGCGTACGCGTTTGGGGTGATCTTTGTCTCTTTATTACCCTGGGTTGGTGCTCCCCCCCCGCGTCTCCCACCCCAGTTTCTTTTAGTTAAGGTAAGGCGACTCTTTAAGATCTCTTGCAGCTTTCTTTAAAGCTGGGGAAAGGCTTAGCACTGGCCCCCACTTCCAGCTTTCCTCTGCAAAGTTGGGAGGTCTTGGCAAAGCAAGGGGGTCCGGCTCTGTGAGGACCCCTAAGTGCTGCGGTTAATGCTGGTTGCTACACCCCTTGTAATAAAACCAAGGTTCTGGCGTTCCTGGATGCTCCCTGCTGAGGGTTGATTTGTGTCCCCAGATTCCCCGTGGAGCGGAAGCCGCTCACTTAAATTCTCCGCATTAGGTTAGGGAAACAGACTTTGATATATGTCTCCTTTCATCAGCAGTAAGGGTTAAGGATAGAGTGCTTAATAATTTTAAGAACTTTCATTCCGCACAGGAGCCACTCACTGGCTTGTGTTCACTCCCCTTGTTTCAGTGTGACTGTGATGCGATGTTGCATAATTGCACGTGTTGAGGGTGTGCAGATACTATCTTCGTGAGCTCTTCCCAGTACAAAGTGAGAAGAATTTAGAGGAAGGGGGATGTAGGGAGGTTTCACCTGAGCTGAGTGTGAACTGAGTCCTCAAAGCAGCCAGGCTTACCTGTTGGAAATGTCTCTGTTTTAAAAACAAATACATTTAGGTTCTGATGAACCTAGGGGCAGGGCAGGAATAAAGACGCAGAGGTAGAGAATGCACTTGAGGACACCAGCAGGGGGAAGGGTAAGCTGGGACGAAGTGAGAAAGTAGAATTAACATATATACACTACCAAATGTAAAATAGCCGTTGCCTCGCACTGGGAGATCAGCTCCGTGCTTTGTGACCACCTAGAGGGGTGGGATAGGGAGGGAGGGAGGGAGACACAAGAGGGAGGAGATATGAGGATATATGTACATGTATAGCTGATTCACTTTGTTGTACAGCAGAAACTAACACAACATTGTAAAGCAATTATACTCCAATAAAGATGTTAAAAAAATAAAATAAAAACAAATACATTTAAAATATTTAGCCTTATGGTTCTTTGGTTGTCTAGAAAAGAGCTATTAATGTTTGTTTGACCCTTGAAGGAAACTTGCTATTTTCAAAATTGGTCTGGGCATCATACTTTGGTTGTGTCTTTGATTAGCTATGCAAAGGGTTCTTTTGAGTTTGCATTTCTGGGCAAAGCAGAAGATAGTGCACTTCCTCTGCTTAGTAAACATTGGGTAGCACATTTTGGTGCTTTATCCTTTACATTAAAACCACTCCTCAATTTTCTGTGTACCTGCACTACAGGATCTGTGTGTGTGTGTGTGTGTGTGTGTAACTGGAAGTCTTGTCTTGTGGTTTTCAGTTCAGTCCACCTGATGCTGTCTTATCTGAATGTGTTTACAGGCCCAGAAAAGTAAGGTTAGAAGTGAATTCTGAGTCATCACCTGTTTCCCTTTTACAGTCTGAATGAGCAAGCAAGGTGAGGACTGGGAACTGTGTGTGTGTGTGTGTGGACAGGAAAATTGAATCAGTAAATTCTTACATGGTACTTGTTTAGATTTCCTTTGTCACAGCTAATTGTCTGAGTAAAAGTCTCTTTTCTTTTTTTTTTTTTTAAAGGATTATTGGGTTTTTGTTTGTTTGTTTATTTATTTATTAATTTGGGCTGCATTGGGTCTTGGTTGCTGCACACGGACTTTCTCTAGTTGGGGCGAGGGGGTCTAGGCGAGTGGGGGCTATTCTTCGTTATGGTGTGTGGGCTTCTCATTGCGGTGGCTTCTCTTGCTGCGGAGCATGGGCTGTAGGTGCTCAGGCTTCAGTAGTTGTAGCACGTGGGCTCAGTAGTTGTGGCTTGTGGGCTCTAGAGCACAGGCTCAGTAGTTGTGGTGCATGGGCTTAGTTGCTCTGCGGCTTGTGGGATCTTCCTGGACCGGGGCTCGAACCCGTGTCCCCTGCATTGGCAGGCAGATTCTTAACCACTGCGCCACCAGGGAAGTCCCATAAAGTCTCTTTTCTTGATTTGGCCTATAACCCCTTAAATTTTCAAAAGTCAGGAAACTTTCACAACAGGAAACCAGAATGGGGCAACACCTCATTCATGTTCTAATAGACATATCAAGCCTGTTCTCAAACAGCTATCTTGGAAATGAAGAGGAAACAAAGCAGAGAGTAAGGTAGTCTTGTGGGCCGTTTCTGAGTTTGAAAAGTTACTACTTACTAGCTATGTGCCTCTGGGCAAGTTTCTGAAATTGAGAATGATGAACCATATGTCAGAAAGAGAAATTTTAAATTATCATTGTCAAATTAACAGTTTTAGACTCACATGGGATGCTGTATATAAATGTGTACCTTGTAAAGTGCTGTAAAATATTTATGAGTATTGCATCGTCCACCCACCCACCATCCCTTCAGCTAACAATTATCAATCACCTATTGTGTGTCAGGCTTTCTGGAAGCAATCTGATTGCCCACTCTCTTTGTGGAGTGTTCTTTTTGGTAGGGAGAGGGAGTTGGATGAAGTGGTTGAAATTCGAGAGGTCACAAGGAGCAAAGATAGGGACTTCCCTGGGGGTCCAGTGGTTAAGACCCTTGCTGCCAATGCTGGGGGCGCGGGTTCGATCCTTGGTCAGGGAACTAAGGTCCCATATGCCTCGAGGCCAAAAAAAAGACCCCACAAAATACAAGGAGCAAAGATAACCTGGTGGCTTCCATGTATAAAGAAAGATAAAACAATCTCTGCTGTTGAAGAAATGAGTCTATTCAGGTACAAAAGGAAATGAACAATTAGAAAGCCCAGTAAGTGTTTGGAGAATTATGCATAGAATGCTTTAAGAACCCAGAGGAGGATCAGATTGGGAATGGGAGGGGGAAGCAATTTAGTGAAAAATAAAATTTACTAAATCAGACATAATAGTAGGGGCTGAAAACTGGTGTTAGAGGTACCATTTTGAAATGTAAAGATTGGAAGACTTGGGGCTTCCCTGGTGGCGCAGTGGTTGAGAGTGTGCCTGCCAATGCAGGGGACACGGGTTCGAGCCCTGGTCCGGGAGGATCCCACATGTCGCCGAGCGACTGGGCCCGTGGGCCACAGCTGCTGAGCCTGCGCGTCTGGAGCCTGTGCTCCGCAACAAGAGGGGCCGCGATGGTGGGAGGCCCGCGCACCGCGATGAAGAGTGTCCCCCGCTTGCCGCAACTAGAGAAAGCCCTCGGACAGAAACGAAGACCCAACACAGCCAAAAATAAATAAATAAATAAATTTAAAGATTGGAGGACTTGAAGTCAGAATTGAGTTTAAAACAGAGCTCTGACAATTGTTAACCATTTGCTTATTGGGCAGATCCCAAATTCTTCACATATTGTTTCTTCATCTGTAAAATAACTTTATGGAATTCTTTGAGGATTAACTTTGATTTAATTTACCATTGTAATTTACCATTACAAGCTAATGCTGTTTGGTACTTTCAAAAATATGTTCTTTTTAAAAGCTGTAAATAGATACAGTTTATAACTTAGTCTAAGTGGTCTCAGTCACAGATTTCTCTTTTATTGGCCCTTTCCTGAGTGTGCTGGATCCCATCTCGAGTGCAAGTCTTCAGCTGTTGTCATATGGTGAGTCTCACTTGTTCAGGCATCTTCATCTCAGCCATAGGAAGTCTTTCCATCGCGTTTGGGTTGTGAACACTAATTAGAAGGATGGGCTGTCTAGTACAGTACCTCAATTGAGAGGGGCTTGTCTGGGTCTGTACTGTAACTTCCGCACTCTCCTCCCTCCCTCCCAAGTCAGGCTAGTCCTTCTGTTTGTCTTGATCCTAACAAAATGAATATAGGAAAGGGAGAAGAAAGGACAAGAAAAACTATACATCTACATTTTTGAGACCATGAAAATCACCCCTAATAGTTTTCTCCATTTGTATAGAGGTGTAATTTTCAACTATACTATTTATATAAAGAAAGGCTGTGCTCTCAATAGCAACAGCTGCTGTCTAGGTGAAACTTGAATCTGTAAGCAGTACTTGCTTTATTTAATACACTTGCCTTAATTCTCCACTTGAAATGGACTTAAGCTCATCTGACATTTTAATAAATTGCCTTTGATAGAAATCCATACTCAGATATTTAAAACTGCCGTGTTAAATGTGACTTTTTGGGGGAAGGGTGGTATGACTATAAATCAGTTCGCAGGACAGTTACACATGCTGAATCTTAGCATGCAGTTTGAATGGGCCTCAAAAATAATATTAAAATGAGGAAGTTGAGACCCAGAGAGGCTAACTAATTAGGTAAGGTCATGTAGTAAAGTAATGGCTGAGCAGGGACAAGAACCCCTTTGTCCCTATTTCCAGCCAGCATTTTTTTTTTTCTCCAGTATACTCTAATTTGTTACTCTTTGGTTTTATTAGCAATTTAGTTATTTTAATGTTTTAATAGTGAAATAATTTGCATTCGGGCTTAGAAACCCACTGCGCCCAAGTTTAAGGCAGACACTATACCTTCTGTTTTGTTTGGGAGAATCTAGATATGATATGGTGCACAGAGTGGGGTGAAGCTACTTGTAATAAATTTATCAGATAAGGAACTAAGTGTAAAAGTAATGTTAACTTTACTTGCATTTTCTATAGATAGTCTACTAATTTAAAATATTGTCGAAGTGCACATTTTTTAAAAGAAGCAAGTTCTTCTGAGTAAGAAACATTACTCAGATTTGTGCTGTGAAACATATGGTAAAAGCATATTAGAAATAGGTTTGCATGTTCTTTTGTTTTTCCTGTACTTGCTTTGGGAAGCCTTTAGTGATGGTTGTTAGAAACTATGCCCAGCAAATATTTTGTTACATTCCCAACATGTACAAGGCACTGTGCAAGTTGCTGTGAATGATACAAAGATGTGTGAGGCATAGGGTCTTTATTAAAATGTCTCTTTACAAAAAGTGAAACAGACTCAAAGCTGTGTATGACTTAAAACTCAGAATTGCTATCTCCCGGCAAATCAGTCCTTTGATCTAGTAGGCAAATCTGCTGTGACATTGTTATTATTAGACTAACCAGACTTGTAACAAGATATTTATTTTCATTACATGGTGACAAGTGATAAACCTTTCACTTCATTTACTTGATCAGGGCTTCATCTTAGTTTGGACAATAAGTAAAACTTTGGCAGCGTTCGATGAGATTCTATATTATGAAAAGTTTGCCTAGGAGAGCTTGTGGCGGTCTTAGCTTTAATGTATTTTAAAAATGACTTTAACATTGCACAGAAGTGCGACTGGAACATTGTTTTTGCCTGAAAATGTTGCAGTTTAAGACAATCCATATTGAGCAACTGAGAAAAGAATTGTCCTCATTGACTCTGAGTTTGATGTTAGTATCTTAAAACATATGCATATTCACCACAAACTAGGTGTCGTGTCTGATTACTAAGTCTCTCCAAAGAGTGAAATTATTATTGACTTGGGGGCTCTTGCCTAATTACTGGCTTGTGCTTGGAGACTACAAGCCTTCTCTTATCATAATGGTCTCTGCTAGTGGTGACTCACTTCCCTGAAGAATGAGTGAGGTTTTTTGTTTGTTTGTTTTTTTGTTTTTTAACACACAATGAGGTTGGAAAATTCATTATTAACATTTAAGGGATTGGAAAGATTAAGTTTAGCACAAGGACAAATGTCTGATTCCAGTTACAGAAGAAATGAGAAAAATGAGTCATTTTTTAAAAATTGTGGCTAAAAAAAACCCCCCACACATACCATTGTTTTTTTTTTTGTTTGTTTGTTTGTTTAATTAATAGACTTTTACTTTTTTTTTTAAGTATTTGGTTTTTTTTTTTTATTTTTTACTTATGGCTGTGTTGGGTCTTCGTTTCTGTGCGAGGGCTTTCTCTAGTTGTGGCAAGCGGGGACCACTCTTCATCGCGGTGCGCGGGCCTCTCACTATCGCGGCCTCTCCTTGCGGAGCACAGGCTCCAGACGCGCAGGCTCAGTAATTGTGGCTCGCGGGCGCAGCTGCTCCGCGGCACGTGGGATCTTCCCAGACCAGGGCTCGAACCCGTGTCCTCTGCATTGGGAGGCAGACTCTCAACCACTGCGCCACCAGGGAAGCCCCATACCATTGTTTTTAATACCGCCAGTGCCACCACTATAAAGTCAACGTTGTATGAGGATTTAAAAAATATTATACTTCATTAATGCAAAAGATATGGCTTTAATTGTTCAATAGGTACTTGGTGATAGCCATTCCCCAACCATCCAATGCCATGTACTCAGACAGAATGAAGTGCTAGTAATGTTGAGAAGCTAGCAATTTGGTAGCAAGTGGGCTGTGTATGAAGGTATAGGTGAAAAGGCCAAATGAGAGATAAATCGTCTTATCCGCATGATTAATGACATCTTTTGATGGATATTAGTTTCTGCTTGCCCAAGTGCCTGTCCTTACCATATGGCCCCCCTTCACAGTATATGGTCAGTTCATGGATAACCTTCCCCAGCTGCCTGGTTACCATGTCGTCTGAACTTGGCTTTAGCCTTAAAGCATTTCTTCTTGCTCCCTGTTTGTGCTTGTCCTCATCACTTGAGCTCATTACTCAGCCCCTGTTTACCTGTCCTGCTCCTGCTGGCAGTATTCTATCCCTGTTCAGCCATGCAAAGTCCAGCCTCTGCTCCGGTGCTGAGTAATTGCTCGTTCACTGGGGGTCCTGCCTTTTGACTCTCTGGTACCCCTGAATTTGACAAATGTCAAGGAGACTGTGGAAGGCGTGTAATATGGTCCCTATGGTAGGCCTAGGTTTCACAAGCCCTAGGAGGACAGGGACTGTTTTTTTTTGTATTTTGGCCAGGAACTCAGGAACTCAGCTGCAGGTGACACCTGCCAGCCAGCCTTCTGGAGCCTACGAAAGACATCATGAGTTTGTTGTTTTCTCCCTATATTGGTTATTGTTGGGCAGTGTGTTGTCATTTTAGGGGCAGAGTTCAGTGGTAGATTTTAGTTCACACATGCAAAGGAAGGTATTAGTAGTAGTCTGATGGTATACATTTGGGTAAGTAAGTTTGGGATTTAATAAAATCAGGCTATCACCTCTTTAGACACCCCAGCCCAGTGTCTTTGCCTCAACATATATTGTAATTACTTGTTTACCTGTGTCATCGTCTGACACCCCCCCCCCCAACGCTAGGCTATGCACTTCTTGAAGGTAGAGATCATGTATATTTTTTGCACCACTGGGTCCCAATCATCTAGCAAAATCCTTGTCTCATAAGCAATCCCCAAACCTGAATGCATTCCCTGTTTGGTAAGGCTTTTCTCTTAAATATATTGTATGAAAAATAGACTATGTGTTGTAGGTTAAAAAATATATATACATTTGGATTCTGCTCCTGCCCCTGCCATTAATAGAAACTTTGCTTTGATGTTGGATTGAGTAGCCTGGATCACTTCAGTCTGGGCATCTCATTATTCATCTGGGATGTTTCTTAGTTTGAAAGGCATGTCAAAACATACTTGGTATATGTTTTCTACTGTCACTGCATTTTGATGTCTGTATATCACTGGATCATAAACTTTTGGTACACCTATACTTATTTATCAAACACATCTCTGTTGTCTTTTCTGTTTTCCCCACCTTTCAACATTCTACCAACATGACTTTCTTAAATTTTTCTTCTGGAGAAGCATCTTAAAGCTTTGTCCCTGGCACTCGGCAGAGAATGCAGCCCACAGGCAGCTCTGCCCTTTGCTATGACCTTAATTAAATCAGCCTCCCTCAGGTCAGACTTAGGCTTTGGTTCTTTCTTTCGAAGGCCAGCTGCAAGGCTGATGACATGCCTGCGTCCGCCATTGTGTGCCTCTGCACAGCCATCCGTCACTGTCAGCAGGTTGGGAGTCTCTCTGCTGTGTCCTCCCAGCCAGTGGGGAAAAAGGGCGAAGGGGGATGGTCTAAAGACCCTTGAGAGGGAGGGGAGAAAAAAGAACAGCTTTCAGTAGAAAGAATTAAGGAGAAAAAGGAATCTGAGGAATAATAGTCGGAAGAAAGGAAACAGACGTGAAGAGCAGAGAACTGGTAGGTAACATGACCCTCTTCTTCTCTCTCCAATTTTCCAAGTTGAAGAACAATCATCCTCTAGTTTTGCTTATCCTTTAGTTCTTTACTTCTACCCAGAGGCCTACGTACTTTGCTCTTTTTTAAAAATTTTGTTTTTGATTGGGCGAGGAATGTGAGATATTGTTCAGTTGTCACCCTTTCTACCCGCCTTGGTCTGTAAATCTGTATTTTTGCCCCTTTTGTTTCTCTTTTGTTTCCCGGGATAATGTTCTCCAGTCTTTTCGCTCTATCAGCCATCTTGGCTTTAGGGTCAAGCATTGCTTTTCACGGACAGGCTAACAGATATGAAAAAAGACAGGATTAATGAGTATATTTGGTGGCAGAAAAATCAGACATCTGCCTCCTATACCTTGCATAAATGAGAGGGGTAAAATAATGAATTAAACTATTTCTTAAAGGTCACTTACTTTAAAGTGCGAAAGTGTTCACTGGGTTTACTTTGGGCATTAGATATAAATAAAGACTCTGTTTTGAGGGACCATATTTTAACAGGAGATTCCAATAGAATCTGCCAAGGATATAAACACTTCAGTGAAATTGTAGCTAATTTGCTAATCTGAAATCCTTAAATACAGACCCATGAGCATATATTGTTTCGTTGTTTTCCACGAAAGCAAACTCTTGGTATTTGTAGTTAATTTTTGTTTTCCAGGGATTTACTGTTTCCTGACTATAGTTTTCTAGCAAAGAGAGTATAGATTAGATGAAAAGTGAATTTCTAAGCAGGGAAAAAAATGTCTTCTAACTTTAAATAATAATTATTCCAACTCAAATGCTTAGTGGGAAAAATTTTCTTTTTAGTAAATTTAGTCTTTTTAGGACTATATGTTTGAAATATTCCTTGTGATTTCTCGGTATTGTGGTTTAACAGAGTTAGTGTGTATTGAGAGAGTTATTTCCTTTTGAGGGGGGAGATAATGTGAACAATATATGGTACCAAACTGGAAGTCAGGTGCATATTGGTGTTTATATATAGTAGTAGGTTAACTTTTGAGCATATCATTCATCATATGTGTCTAAATTGACCAAGTGGAGAAAAGAAGGTAGAAGATTAGAATTAAAGTGTCTCAGTACCTTATCCTTTCACTTCATAGGGAGCTGTTTATGATTCAGGGTTGGTGCATTCCCCTTGTATTTCTGAGCATTGGCCTCGGTGTGATCAGCTTAGTAAAATGAGCAGAAATCAATGCAGGTAAACTAACTCTGCAAAGTGTCTTATTTCTTGGGAATGTGCCAGACAGTTGCAGGTGCTAGTGACTCATCCTGATTTGGAGAGTTGAAGGACAGAGACAGAAGGGCTATGACAAGTGCTGGGTAATAATGGAGAATGTGTGAATGTGACAGTGTGAAGGCACTGTCCTGTTTAGAAGTCTCAGAGTATTCATTTCTTTGGGAGTCTGGTTACACAAAACCAAGCAGATCTCTGAATGAAAGTGAACTTATTTTTTTTCCCACCATCTGTCTATTTTCTCTCAAATAGCTATAGGAATAGACCTAGCATTTATGCTGAATTCCTTTGCAGTCATTGTTGTAGAAAAATGTGTTTTATCTTGTTTGGTCTGGGAATAGAATATGTAATAAAGTATATTCTGCTAAACTATGTATAAGAGAATTCCCCCTTTCCGAAACTCTCTTTGTTTTATCCTTTGCATTTGAAAATCTTTATATGAGAATATTGATCACACTTAAATATTTGACAGTTTGTGAAATTAAAGATCCTAAAAGTCAACTTTGCTAAGTTTGTTTCTTACTGAATAGTTTTGAATGATTGAATTGTTGAGCTCATTGTTTATCAACTACAGACATACTCTGAATCTAAAACAAAACTAGATGAAACATCCTACCTCCTACTCCCCCGCCCCACACACACAAAAAACCCAAACCTGAAAATCACCTTGATGTTATTCTCTCTTGTCCTTCTCTTAAAAATAGGAGATTGGAAGTTAGAACCGTTAATTGAAAGTTCAAGGCCATTAGGAGCTGGTTAAGAATTTTGTTAGGTCATGATTACTAGTAATTATAAACAAAATTATCATTTGTGTTCATGATAATTCACAAACACCTCTCTTTCCTGACATAATTTACTTTTATTTTTGCTGTGACTGAGCATACCAGTCAGTGTGTTACAAAGACCTACTAAGATCTTAATAAAAGGAAAAGTTTCCTTAGCCAGGTTTTGGCCAGTTGTACTGAAACTCTCAGAAAGGAGACTAATCTGTGGAACTGACCTTTAGGTTGGATACTGTTTCAAGAATTATGTCCTTCATCAAAGAAAGATAAACTTGAGGAGATCATGCCAGTTTCTTGACTGTTCCTACAAGCCTGAATTTTCCATTCAAAAATAAGTTTTTATACCAAGTGTAGGCAGGATTTAAAAGAACTTAAATGAGTCAAAAGTATTGCATTTTCATTAGGTGTTCAGTATGATGGGGCCAATATGCCTGGCACAGCAGTGGGCTGTGGGCACCCCTACGTTGGGTTGGAGGGGCTGGATGATTTTGCACTGTAGGGCAAGTGTCCTCAACCACTGTGTAAGTGATAAGCACTTGTGGTAGGCAACTGGCCTTCTGTATTAGTAGCTCAGCAGTAGAAAGAAAATGAAAACTCAGCCCTTTTAAAGAGTTCTTAGGAGTTTTGAATTAATTGCCGCTCTCTCTGTATTGGGAAGACTTTTCCTTTGATCATAGCATTTATTTGCTGTCAGCATAACAATATAAAGTGGAATGGAACATTTCCTTTTTCCTAAGTACCTACTGCATTTCATAATGTGTGGTTAAAACTTACAAATATTGTGAAAAGTTGAACTTGTCTAGATGGTTTGATGTTCTTTATCTTTAGAATTTCTATTTGCAGTTGTTAATAATACCCTTTTAGTCACCCACTAGATTGCATATTGGCATTTTGTAAAAATTAATGCGTTGACCTTTTTGCTTGAAGTAGTAAATGTTCTCAATTTTTCCCAAATTAGGGCAACTAATATGGAAATTAGACAAATTTCCCAGAGCCTCAAGGATGTTGAAAAAGGAGTAAATGGGAAATTCCAATCTGTGTGTGTGTGTGTGTGTGTGTGTGTGTGTGTGTGTGTGTGTGTGTGTGTGTGTGTGTGTGTGAGAGAGAGAGAGACAGAGAGAGAGAGAGAGAGAGAGAGAGAGAGGAAAACAGTAAGTTCTAAGTTCAGTAAGCACTTACTGAGTTCCTACTGGGTGTAAGTTCCTGTGAGAATACCAAGAAGAGTAAGGTGTTGTCCCTGCTCTCAAGAGGCTTTTGGTCAACTGCAGGAGATGGACACATACTTACATTAACTGAAACATAAGGCAGAAAGCAAGGTGATTCAATAAGAGTTTTAAATGGAGTACAGGGAAGAACAGGCAGGGAACTTATTGTGGAATCCTGAGAAGCCTTCATGGATGAAATAGCACAGTATTTGAAAACTTTATAGGAGACTATCTCAGTTTTCTTAAAATCATGCCCCTTTTTAATAGGTCAGAAAACCCCAACTATGATCTCCTTTAATGTTGTTGAAATTTCAAAATAAATTACTTTCTGTGATTATTGTAATTTATAATCAAATTAATTAATTGAATACTCTTACCAACTGTAAGCCCCTCCCACAGTTACTGTTTGAGTTTATACACTCTTTTTATCCAAGAGAAGAATTTTATTTAAAATAACCGCAAATTTTTAAGGTATTTTTTTTTGTGAGGGCAACTGAGAATTTGACAAAAGTACTAGGTTTTGAACGCTACCCCTTTTTTCAGCATTTGCATATCTTTAAGTTGATGTGATTTTTTCGTACTTTTAGTAATTTCTTTCATTATCTACTTTAAATTTTGCCTAAATTCCTGGTGCAAATTTTTAATTGCGTGATTTTATTTTTAAATTAATTATTACCAAGGCTTTTGGGCTACTAGGTTTTTAATCATCCAGGAAATAAATACTCACAAGATAATTCTTCTAAGGAACATCTAAAAAATTATGCTCCAAAAGCTTTGTAGAGTGTATTTCCAAATTTGATATGAATGACTTGGGTTATTCCTCATTTTGGATTGTTTGTCTGTGTTTAGGGCACAGTCCAAAATAACTCTTAAAATATATCTTAAAATACTGGTGTGTTCCTTCTGTATACTATGTGCTTTCCACTAGAAATACAGCCCTTTTAAAAATGACAGGTGATATAAACAAATTAACAGTATATTAAGTAAAAACTTCCATCTGTAGTAAAAATTTTAAAATGACACCTAATGCTAGCGTTGAATAAAGCTTGCAAGCCAGGGGAAACTCTTCATCCTCTTTCCTCTATTAGGTTTCTCCGTTGTTCTTGGGAACATAAACTAATGTTCAAACTAATGCTACCAGTAATAACAACCTTATGGACTGAGCAGCCTGGAAACCTATCACAGTATTTCATGATATTTCCTTGGTCAATTTCACTCTTCCTTCAAGCAAGTGATTTAAAATTGAATTTAGGACTCTGTGTAATATTGTTTAACTTTTTATACTATTTCATTGACACAAATACTGTTAAAATAAATACTTGGAATAATTAAAAATAAATAAATAATAAAATTGAATTTAGGAATTGCATTTCTTGGGGATGCTGTATATCTTTTATCTTTTTCCCCCATAGTCCCTACCACAATTCTCTAATGACAGTAAGAGCTCGCAATTGCTTATTGAATGAGTGAAATGACAATTTTTCCCCATGAATAATTGAAATCTAGCTAGCAATCAATATATTTTAAAGTAATTGATTTATAATACTACTAAAGCAAGCTCATAAATGTAAAGTGAAATCCTAAAGCAATGTATTTGTGTCTTACTAAAAAATTGTAATAAATTGCGAGGAAAATCTGCATATTATTATTTTCTTGTAAATTTATTCTAACATAGTTTCAATAATGTGTTACTTAGGAAAATAGTGATTGTATTTGTTGCTTATGTATTTACATGTTTTTCAGTAAAATAGAGCTAATGGACTCATAATATATGGAAAAATATATATACAGTTTTGCAGAAGGGTCCTGGGAAAAACATACCATGATTATTTTTGATTTATTGATCATGTTAGTTTGTGGCAGACACCATCTGAATTTTCATGTTAGGATACCATTTTGTGAATGTGAAGAGAAATATTTTTCCCAGTGGGATGGTGACTTCATTTAGGCTCTCACTGCCTTTTTTTCTGTTGTTTTGGGTACATCTGGAGACATTATCTCCCACAAAAGGGGCCTCCAGGCTGTTAAGTAATAACAACCTTTCTCACCCTGAAACAATCAAGTATCAAGTGATTTCAGCTTCAAACAAAAGATTTCCACTCCCTTTCAGAGGAGATTATAGTCTGATTCCCCTCTCACCCTGGTGAGCCTGGCACTCAAGAGTATCTAGTTTAGTCCTTTCTTCGTTAATAGATGATCATAAAGGGGTCTTTGTCATACTCTCTCATTTGTTCCAGCAGGATGTATCTATTATTTTGGTCTGCTGCTTGACACATACAGCAGTTTCTTTAACAGCACCTTCGATCATGTTGTTCTCCCTTTGTCATAGAGCTTAAGCTTCATCTAAATAATTACTTTTGTTCAGAAATCAAACCCCACAAAGCAAGTGTTTTTGACAGACACACTCTGAGAATGTTCTTTGCCCCATGTAAAATCAGCATCAATTCCTGATTAGATTCCCTTTCTGTCCCCATTAATTTCCAGGTCGTTTGGGTCCTGGGAACACTTATTTGTGGCTTCTTTAATGGCCACATTTTGTGTTTAATGGATTTGCTGTAGTTTAGAGTAGTTTGGAAGTACCCTTTTTTGTTGTTTTGGCAGAAGGTGAGGGGGATTAATTATAAGAGTATTGAATGAAGTCAGGTGACTCTGAGATGCTGCAGTTGTTAAGGAAGGGAAGTAATGAACATCATGTTTCTTATTTATCCACAGTTGCTGAAATAAGAACATTAAATGACAGCGCTTCTTTCCCTCCCTCCCTCCTTCCCTCCCTCCCTCCCTCCCTCTCTTCCTCCCTTCCTTCCTTCTTTCCTTCCCTCCTTCCATTCTTTCTCTTTTTCTCTCTCCCTACCTCCTAGCCTCCCTCTCTTTCTTTAACTTGGCAAAGTTACAGAGTAAGGTTTCATTCAAAACTTATTCTTTTATTTGAAAACTGGTAAATGCTTACTATAAAGAATATAGGAAGTAAAAAGGACTGCCATTTTGTGTGTATGTCAGCTTCTCTTAGATAAGAAAGAATCATGTAGAGTCTGGTAAACTTCTGCATGAAGAAGTTCTGAGAATATTAAGGTGCCCTTTCAGACTCAACACAGTTCTAGTTATACCCTTGCAGAACTGATTCTTTGAAATTATTGCCTCTCAATTGTTTTGGAAGACACATGAGTGTAACTGTTAAGAGCCTGAACTCTAGATTCAGAATTCTAGGGTTCAGGTCCTGGTTCTCTGTAAACTAGCGAATCAACTTTTGTAGTCCTCAGTTTTCTCATATGTAAAGTGGGGATAACGGCACCTACTCATAGATCTGTCGTGTTAGATGAATACGACAAATTAAATGTATTAGATGAGTTAACACACGTAAGGTGTTTAGAACAGGGCCTGGCAGTAAGTGCTCTATGAATGTTAGCTATTTTTAAAAATCATCTTAACCATAATCTTTGAATGCTACTATTTTTTAAACAAAATTTGGGGATTTAAAGAAATAATATAGACTTTCTCATTAAATGAATTCACAGTCTGTTAAATGATAACATGGTTAAAAATAGTTCAGTTGCTTTACAAGGAGATAAATTTTGGGGAAAAATTAGACACCTAAACATGCATGCTTGCCTACTGGAACTTGTTAGGGCCACCTATGGTCCTCATATGACACATGGACTGTAACATCAATTTGAAGAGATTTACAGTAATGATACTCAAGGTGTAACCGCCTGCTTCAGTGTCACCAAGGTACATTTTAAAAATGTGAACTCCAGGGCACTCTTTCCACCAAGTGAGCCAGAATCACTGGGGTGGAGAGCCTGGGAATCTACATTTTTAACAAGATTCCCTGGTGATTCTTATGCACAATTGAGAACAGTTGCCACAGAACAGTGGCTCTCAGCCTAGATGCTCATTAGCGTCACTTGGGGAGCATTTAAAAGATACAGATGCTTGGCTCCTGACTTAATTTTGGGAGTGTGGCACTGGGCATTAACGTTAGCGGGTGATTATAATGTGCAGGGTGGAAGAGCCATGGCATTAGAAGACGATTAGTGAAGGTGATTGTTGACATAGTTTATTATACCAGGATATAAGCTGACTTGATATTTTCAAAAAGTCATTACAGTGGTTACCAGGGACTGGGGAGAAGGGGGGAATGTTATTGCTTAATGGCTATAGAGTTTCTGTTTGGGATGGTGCAAATGTTGTGGAAATGGATGGTTGTAATGGTTGTACAACATTGTGAATGTGCTTAATGCCACTGATTTTACGTTTAAAAATGGTTAAAATGGTAAGCTTCATGTTATGTATATTTTACCACAATACTAAAAAAAAGCCATTACAATTCTCACATTTCTGAGCCTTAATTTTCTTTTCTTTTCACAGTGACAGTATATCATGCATGCCACTAATTCCAGGGGCCACTCCCCTGCTTTCCTGCAACCTCAGAATGGAAACAGCCATCGCTCATCTGGCTATGTTCCAGGGAAGGTTGTCCCACTGCGTCCCCCTCCTCCTCCAAAGAGCCAAGCTTCAGCCAAATTTACCTCTACCAGACCGGAAGCCCGGGCCACCTTTGCTTTCTCATCTGAGGAACAACAAGCCCAGAGAGAAAGCCGAAAGCAGAAGAGGCACAAAAATACTTTCATTTGCTTTGCTATTACTAGTTTTTCATTTTTTGTTGCACTTGCAGTCATTTTAGGAATATCCTCAAAATATGCTCCAGATGGTAAGTGCGTATGTGTGCATGTGTGCATACAGAACCCATTCTAGGAGAAGAAAGAAGGGAAGGAAATAGTAGAATAAATTCTGAAAAATCTTTTGTTATTTTAACTTGGCTCTAGCTTACTAATATATAATTAGATAATATGAGGTGTATCTTCTTATGAATGAGAGCAATTGTTAAAGGAATCCACTGGAAATGATAAAATTAAAGGATTGCTCTTCCTTTCCATTTTCCCACTTTGTCCCAGGACTCAAGACTTTCTTGGAGCATTTCTTTTCAAAATAGTAATTTTAAGAGTCTTTATTGAAATCCTGTGGTAGCACAATTTCATCTTTTGTGGTAGGTATGATTTTCAGACTGGCACAAGTTTTTAGTAATAAAAATTACTAAATGCAGTGATAAAGTATATTTAATTGAAAAAAAAGTGAAAGTGATAAGATTTGTGTTCTGCCATTTGAAACCAGTTGGGGAGACAGTTCCAAAAGAGAAGCTTCCAATATTTTTGAGGAACAAGGTATATTCTTAAAGAAAAACATCCATTAGTAGGTATAAGTTCTGATACACTTGTCTTCATAGTTAAACATCATTTAGGGAGATTTTAATTTCTTAAATGGCCTTTGCTTTTCAAGTTGGTAATATAGCAGTACTTTGAATGATTTTGAAAAGTTTATTGTCAGTCAGCCTCAATATAGTACCAATGAAGAATGGCCTCATAATATACCCTATCCGTCTCTCTGAAAATCAAAGGGCTCAGCACTGTGGAAAAAGCAGACCAGGCCACTGGATTGGCACCATACTGGTCTGCATTTTTTTTTATAGTCTGCAACAGATTTTTGTTGAATTAGTGCCTCCTTAAATGGGTATAATGTTTGAGAAGCATTTTACCAGTTATAAGACTTAGAAATATTAGTTTATTTAGTTTTCATGGGTGATTTGGGGTCTTATAGCCTTTAAGGTTTTGAGGGGGAGGTAATGTCAGTACTTCTAAGAAAATAGACCTAAAGTAAGAGAGATGTTCATTCAACATCTTTGCTGGCCAAGCCAGTAGACCACATAAAGAACTTGCAACATTGCTTTCCATTATTGCACATAGCATTGACTTTCTCTCCCCTTTTCTCCAGAGGAATAACCAAATTCACTGCTGTTGATTCATTCTTTCCAAGTAATCTACAGTAAAGGGATGCTAGATTATGGAAAATCAGAGCTGAAATCTGTGGCTTTAATTGATGTTTTCATATTCCAGCTAAGACATTGAATTGCTGATGTGGTTCCTTGAATCAACATCGTTTAGTTTCACATTTTGGCAGTATAAGGCCAGAATATCAGTGGAAAGATCTGGTATGCTGAAATATTTCAGGATCAGCCTCACTGTGGTTATTGCTGTTACATAACTTTGATAATGCATCCACTACTCAACAAATGGGTAGCTGATAAGGTGGGGCTAGCTAAGCTATTTTTTTGATGCTTTCTGCAGACTATATATTTTCTCATTCAGTGTACTTTACTGGAAAAAAACAGACTGGAATTTTTGGTGATAAAAAATTTCTAATGAAGCATGCTTTCCTGGGGAATAATTATAAACAATTAAGAGGAATTATATAACTATTATAGTAGGCTCTAGATCTTTTGAGACTTAGATTCCTTCGGGATTTCCTTCTGTAGCTGGGTACAGTGCTTGTTACCTGGGGTCTACATTTGCTTATGATATCATGGAGCATTCCAGCTAAATGTTTTATGGGTAGAGAGGGAAGCAGAAGAAAAGCTCAAGAAATCCTCAGTATTAAGTCAGAACGAAGTCAAGACATGTTTTGTTTCTTCGATGGGAATAAAAGTTTAAGAATTATTCTTAGTATAATAGTGATGATCATTGATTTATCAGAATTAAATATCAATGATTATGAAACTGCTAGGAGAAAAACTAATTCCATGAAATAATTGCCAAGGTCTTAACTAGTGGGACTAATTTTAACTGTAGTGGTTATTATCACCTCAGAGAAAGCGTGAGCCAACATGAATGCTTAGAAATAGATGCTTGCATTAGTGGTGTGCAAGTTCAAAATGAGGAATCACAATTTTCTTCCTATAGAAAATTATATCTTTGTGATGTACCCAGTGTCTCTACTTTTTCTCATATTATCCCCCAACATATACCTTCCACCTTCATATGATTTGCAAGCATATCCTGTCCATTCTTATCTTTGCTTAGTTTAAATGTAGGCTATATCTTGGTATTCTAAATGAGCAACCAAATGGACTTGGATAGTAAGGGATATTTGTATCACTGGTATTCTTATCTCCCCTTCATGCTCCTCTTATTTAAATACTGTCCACCCTTTGGGGATCTATGTCTAGTGTCATCTGCTCCATTGAAGCTGCATCAGTTACTCTAGCCCCACCCCTCCTTTCTGTGAGCTCTTTTGCATCTAAAGTAGCTACCACATTGTTCAGTATTATTTCATACATGGCGGCTTTTTCTCCCAAGCTAGGTTATATGCTCTGAGGGCTGTGAGCTCATTCTAAATTTTATAAATTATATACTTTATAAATTTTACACTATCTAGTCCAGAGTGGACAAATTGATCCTCAATAACTACCTGGTCATTAGTTGGTCAAAATTGGTGTGATTTTTTTTCCTCTCTTTTCTTCCAAATTATAGCAGAAACTAAATGTCTCATGCATTAAATAGCTGTGGCAATGCAAAATACTTTTATGTTTTCTTCATCATCTATTCAAGAGGCAAATTCTTTTTTTTTAAACACTCCATTTATTTTTTATTTTATTTTTAAAAATTAATTAATTAATTTATTTTTGGCTGCGTTGGGTCTTCGTTGCTGAGCGCGGACTTTCTCTAGTTGTGGCGAGTGGGGGGCCGCTCTTCGTTGTGGTGCGCGGGCTTCTCATTGCGGTGGCTTCTCTTGTTGTGGAGCCCGGGCTCTAGGCCCGCAGGCTTCAGTAGTTGCGGCACACGAGCTTCAGTAGTTGTGGTGCATGGGCTCAGTAGTTGTGGCTCACAGGCTCTAGAGCGCAGGCTCAGTAGTTGTGGCGCACGGGCTTAGTTGCTCCGCGGCACGTGGGATCTTCCCGGACCACGGCTCGAACCCATGTCCCCTACATTGGCAGGTGGATTCTTAACCACTGCGCCACCAGGGAAGTCAATTTCTTTTTTTTTAACATTTCTTACACGTTACTAACATACTATGTACACTATACACATCTATTTTTTTTCAAGAAATATTTATTTATTTATTTATTTATTTCAGCTGCACCAGGTCTTAGTTGTGTGCGGACTTCTTAGTTGCAGCATTGCGGCCTCTGGACTCTTAGTTGCGGCATGCATGTGAGATCTAGTTCCCCTACCAGGGATCGAACCCGGTCCCCCTGCATTGGGAGCACGAAGTGTTACCCACTATACCACCAGGGAAGTCCCTCAAGAGGAAAATTCTAATTCTAGTAAAGAAATGCTACAAGGAAAGTAAACCTCATTTCTTAAAGGGGAACTTCCATATCACTCAACTTGCTGAGTAATCTAGGGTTTGGCTTCTCTAATCTGCCGTTTCCTCATCTCTGAAAATGAGAAGTCATTCTTTGGCCATTTGACTCTTGCAGCTTTGCTGGGAAAATGTACATGTCTGAAGATAGTGATGTTTATCAGCAGCTGCCTTTGGAATGAAAGAAGTGCTATTATCACCTACTTTATGATTCACTGTGCATAGGAAGGAACCTGGGAAGACCTAATATACATATTGCTTAGCAATTTCCATTTTTTATTTACCAGTGTGTTGTGAACATATTTTCTTTTCTAAAACGGCTTTCTAGAGTGGGTCCAAGAACAATTCAGAGTTTTGCCTCTTACTGTTGATTTATTTCCAGAGTAGATAGTTCAGGCGAACTCTGTTTTCACCTTGTGGACTCTGACCCAAACTAGAGGATGGCAACTTGGTTTTGTGGTGAAACCTTTTTTATATGTTGAGGAAGTAAAGGATTTGACACATCTCTGCTTGGTGGGATGGCTGGGACTTCCATCCTTATGGAAGGAAATTAAAATATATCAGCCCATTACTTGCAGGTTGCAATAAATGATGGTAGTACTTGGATTTGGCTAAAGGTATTTTTGCATATTGTTGGTTAATGGGATATCGATGTTGCATTGTTTTATAGAGAATTGCCCAGATCAAAACCCCCGTCTCAGGAACTGGGATCCAGGACAAGATTCTGCAAAACAAGTTGTTATCAAGGAGGGAGATATGTTCCGCCTGACCTCAGATGCCACAGTGAATTCTATAGTCATTAAGGATGGAGGTAAGTAGTGGTCCCTGTCTATGGGAACAGCAAGGTTGCTCTTTACTACAGGGCAACGTTTGATGTTCTGTATGTAGAAAACTATTCTTAGCTTTTAGGATGTGGTGTCACTCTAACCATGGAGACAGGAAAAGTTCCTAAGGTAGAACAGTAGAATTCAAGAGCTGGAAGGGCCTTAGAAATCACTCAAGTCAAGACCCTTGATTTATAGAAAAGGGAATAGTTCCAGAAGGTCACCTCTCATAGCTAAATCTTTGTTACAACTATGGACAGTGATGAGAGAGTTAATATACGTGAAAGTGAGATTCAGATTGGTAGAGTCTTAGATATTTTTCTAGAAATGGTTTACTTTTAAAGTGAATGGATTGAAATTCATACACATGGGCATTTTTAGGGTGTTGAGATATGAACTCTCCATTTCTTTGTTTAATATGTTTTGAAAACAGGTTCAATTTTCTAAGCAGACTTCTAGTAAATTCTTTTTCCCAACTTAACTGCGGAAGTGCTTTTTTCCCCTCTTAAGATGAAATTTATTTCTCTGTACCTCAGAAAGATGTTTCAGAAGTTGGCTTACTTAGTGTTATTCCCTGCAGGACTGCTTGTATTTGGGGACGATAAAGATGGATCCAGAAATATTACTTTGAGGACTCGTTACATCCTGATCAAGGATGGTGGGGCGCTTCATATTGGAGCAGAAAATTGCCGCTATAAATCCAAAGCGACAATTGCCTTGTATGGCAAGTCAGATGAAGGTGAAAGTATGCCAACATTTGGCAAAAAATTTATTGGTGTGGAAGCCGGCGGGACACTGGAATTACATGGGGCACAGAAGGCATCGTGGACGCTGTTGGTGAGAACTCTGAATTCCTCAGGCTTGACCTTTGGCTCCCATGCCTTTGAAAAGGACTTTTCCAGGGGCCTCAATGTGAGGGTCATTGACCCAGACACAGCCAAAATTTTGGAAATTGAGAGGTTTGATACCCACGAATACCACAATGAAAGTAGGCGACTTCAGAAATTCCTGAGAGACCAGGATCCAGGACGGATTGTTGCCATAGCTGTTGGAGATTCAGCAGTCAAAAGCCTCTTACAAGGAACCATACAAATGATCCAGGACCGGCTGGGAAGTAAGCTGATCCAAGGACTGGGCTACAGGTGGGCATACATATCTCTTTACCTTCCTTCCTGCTATGTATTAGCATCTGTGTCTGTGTGAGAGGAGAGCGGGATGGAGAAAGAAACAAAACACTTCACAGTCTGACTTCAGGGGCCAGAATGGCCACTACCATTTGGAAATCTGGTTGCCTCTTGCTTTGAACTGGAGGACAGAAGACTGTTTACAAAGTTCTTTTCTTGGCTTTGGTTTATGAAGCACTTTGTGAACCTTAGCATTGGGCTTGTGAAAAATTAAGAACAGAAATGTACTGAAAAGCAATCAGGCAGTTTAAGGAGATTAACTTCCTTCTTTTATTATCTTCTGAAGATCATATGAAACTCAGGCTAATTGAGGCACCTTATGAGTTGAAAGGTTAGGGCGCAATTCCGTGCTAAGGTGTAAAAGTTGTCTGAAAAGATTGAGGAGGGGTGGAACATGCACAGTTTTCTTTTTCTTTTTCTTTCTTTCTTTTTTTTGAATCCTTTAATTTGAGTCTGCTTGTTTGATTGGCACAGACCTCTGGGGCCCTGGCACATGTGAGGAAGCACAAGTTGGAGGGCTATGAGGTTCATCCAGATAGTAGGATTCATTCCTACAATTTATTCTTGTGTTCTTATGCCATAGTCTAGTTAATCATGATTTCCTAATGCAGTTCTGGGTTCTGGGGAAGCAGCTGGCTCAACAATTAATTCAAAAAAACAGAAGTTTTAATTCTGCTTACTGTTCACAATAAAGTCAGGGAATATCTGCAGTGAAAAGCAAGAGGACTTCAAAACTCCCATGTTGAAATGATCTAGTTATTATTTTTTTCCTTTGATGGTTGGTTGATCTAGTTATTATTTTTTCTTTGGTCAGTGTTGGAATGGAATATTATCTATAGATATTGTAGAGAAAGTTAAGAAGACAAAAATTAGTGAAGAAAAAGCATCTGTAATGTTCTTAAAATGCTTTTTACTCACCCAGGGCATATTTAGGGGATTCTAAGCGCCGGGTACCCATAGATGCTTAGATGAAAGGACACTGTCTCAGAGTCCTCTTTTAATCTGGTGGATAAACAGAGACCTAAGTAGAAGGGGATCATACAATGAGACACTTAGTGCAGCTACAGGGTATGATGGGAGTGCAAATAGAAGGAGCCTTGGGGAATCAGTAGCAGCTTCCCAAAGGTGAGAAGCCCGAGGGAAGTTAAGGAGTATACTGTGTAGGCTGTAGAGAAGGAGGGCTTAGAGGTGGTTTTTTTGGGGGGGGGGGTGATTTAATTAAATATTATACATATACAGAAAAGTGTTAAAAACAAGAATGTAGAGTTTAATGACTTATCACCATGTGATATCGGGGTAGCTACCACCCAGATCAAGAAAGAGAACGTTGCCAGTGTCCTGGAAGCCCCCATCCTATCCCATCCTGTTCACTAACCACTCCCTCTGTTCACCAAAGGTAAACCACTCCCCTGAATTTGTGGAGAACACTCAAGTTCAGGTTTGCCTGTCTTTGAACTTCATATAAATGGAAGCAGACAATATGTTATATTTTGTGTCTGGCTTATGTGCTCAGCCTCGTTATTGAGTGTCGTTTATGTTGGTGCATGCAGGGTGGCTTATTTTCATTGTTGTTTATTTTCTGTTGTATGACTATAGCACAGTGTATTTACTGCTGGACATCTGGGTGGTTGTCCAGTTCGGACCTCTCTTATAAAGTGTGCTTCTCTGAGTGTTCTTTTATCCATCTCTTCATGCTTATGTACACATATTTCTATAATTTATAGACCTATGAATGGAAGTGTGGTCTGTTCAAAGTCAGACACCTACTTTGTTTCACTATCCAGTAATACCGGAGATTACAACTTTTGTTTCTTTATGTCATTATTGTTCTAGGTTTGTGTGTTCATTAGCTGTGAATATTTTGTTTGACTTTTTTTGGGTTCCTCTCCCTACTGTTTCTAAATTCCCTTTAGAATTTAGAAATATTGCTGCTGATTTGATGGAGGAATTAGAGTTGTGATCCTTTGCCAACATTCCATTGCACTGACATTATCTCCAGGGTACATAAACATGCCCCTTTGAAGATAATGTTCTGGCATGCTGAAATTTTCCTCAAGTGGAGGAGGGAAGTAGGAGTGTTTTGGAGATAATATCAATAGACTAGAACATTGTTTTATAGTTGCTGAGGCAGTTCTGGTAAATAAAGGAAGCCTCTGATATTCTTCCTCTTCCCTCTCACACAGGAGATAATAAATTGAGACATTCTTCGTTTGATTCTTTCTGCTGTATCAAGGAATATAAATAGAGGTATAAAGCACAGTCGGCCAAAGAGTAGCTAATCCACGCAGGGGTGGGTGTAGAATCTGTAAGGTTGTAGGCATGCTTTGGTTAACTTTCATCCGTGACTATCCAGCCATCTGTCTAGCATAGATTACATTTGGCTTTTTTTTTTTTTCTACAGTAGGCAGTTGACATTTTTCTTCTCATGTTTTTTTTTTTTAAATTTATTTATTTATTTATTTATTTATGACTGCGTTGGGTCTTCGCCTCTGTGCAAAGGCCCCCTCTAGCTGCGGCAAGTGGGGGCCACTCCTCATCGCGGTGCGCGGGCCTCTCACCATCGCGGCCTCTCTTGTTACAGAGCACAGGCTCCAGATGCGCAGGCTCAGTAATTGTGGCTCACGGGCCTAGTTGCTCCGCGGCACGTGGGATCCTCCCAGACCAGGGCTCGAACCCGTGTCCCCTGCATTGACAGGCAGACTCTCAACCACTGCGCCACCAGGGAAGCCCCACTTCTCATGTTTTAAACCAGGAGTCTTAAGGCAAATTTTCTGACTTTTTAATCTTTGTTCTTTCTTTTTTTTTTTGATTGATTTTGCCACAAACTTGAGCAAAGTCCCTGGGATGTTTATCACAGTATCACAGAAATAAAATGGTGTTTTTCAAACATACTGCTTTCAGCAAATAGATATAAAGCATGTAAAATTTTATATCTATTGGATAGTGATTCTACAGTTTTAATTTAAGAATATTAAGAAACCAATAATTGAGTGGTGCTCAGCCTTGTTTGCATACATGAGATCTTAAAAAAAAATCCCACTCCCAGGGCCCACCCTACATCATTTACCTCAGGATCTCTGAAGGCTAGGACACACCCCCCTGCAATTTGTGCAGTTAAGGTTGATACCTAAGGCTCTAACCTCTGACCTGTGACTCAGAGGTTCTCAGTGTGGTTCCCAGACCAGCAGCATCAGCATCACTTGGGAACTTGTCATAAATGCAAATTCTATGGCCCCGCCTCAAACAATCAGAAGGTGGGACCCAGCAATCTGATTTAACAAGCCCTCCAGGTGATCCTGATGCCTACAGAGTTTGAGAACCACTGCTCTAACTTGGTGGTTCTCCAGTGTGGCTGCACAATCGTGGCATCTGGGGAACTTTAAAAACAGACTAATGCCAGGCCCCACCTGTAGAGATGTTGTTTGCATCAGCGTGGGCTGGGTCTAAGCATGGGTATATTCCTAAAGCTCCATGTGATTCTATTATGCAGCTAGATTTGAGAACATAGCAGAGAGGAGAGTGGAAAAGAGAGCAGGTAATAATCATTTAAAAAGAAATGGGTTTGTGCCCAGAATGATATAGGAATGAAATGGGTATGCATTGAGGAAGGAAGTCAATGATTAATTGAAGTCATAGTCATCAGTGTGTCACCTGTTACAGAGCTGGACAAACAAGGATTTAAAATTCAGGTGCATTTTCTTCTGTGATGTCAGTTATTTCAGTCAAGTTTGGACTTGCAACCACACATGGAAAAGGAGGTGGAGGGGTTGACAAAAATGAAATAGAATTAACAGCACCTGTCATAACATCTGTGTTGGGGATTTGGGTCAGTACCATGACAAATAATCAAATGCACCTGCTTATTTTCATTCTAGGCAAGCTTGGGCTTTGGTTGGTGTCATTGATGGTGGAAGTACTTCTTGCAATGAATCTGTGAGAAACTATGAGAATCATAGTAGTGGAGGAAAGGCTCTTGCCCAAAGAGAATTTTATACTGTGGATGGTCAGAAGTTCTCTGTGACAGCTTATAGTGAATGGATTGAAGGTAGGCGAGTACAGTTTATACTCTTGTAAGACATTGGTAAGTATTGTGACAGATTTTTTTTTTAAAGTGGTATTATATTCAAATGACAGTCTGTTTAGATTTCTCAACTGGTTAAAGATGAAACCTATAGTTTCCCTACTGTACATAATCTTTTAGACTCAAGAGTTTTTTCTGGACTAGAAAATGATCTAGTTTAGGCACCCCCCAATTGGACTTTTGTTCTTCATTCTTGAGTCATATGGTGTAGTTAATGGATTTGCTTCCTGGATTTGGTACCAGTTGAACCAATCTGGATGTGATCGGGTGAGCTGTCTTTGGTTATGTTCTGTGGCAGTGTAATGATCTTGTACCTTAGATTTTCTCGTTATATAGACGTGTCGGCAAATATTACCTTTGAACACATGCTGTATAAACAAATTACTCATTTTCTTAGCAATTTTTCCTTGATAATCCAGCTACTACATTTATCTGATGGACAAATTGGAAAACACAGAAAAGTACAAAGTTAAAATTAATGTTTAACCCTATCATTCAGAGTTAATTAGCACTCTTCAATTTATGTTGCCTCCCCTAGTGTTCATTTTGTTTTAACCTGCTTTCCTCTCCTTAAATAATGTATTGTAAAGTTACCTTAGGTCTTTACTTTTTCTTCAGCATATTTTAAAAATAATAATCCACCTTTTAGAAGAACTATCACGTCTAGCACTGATGCTCTGATTTTTTCTCTTAAGGATGTTCACTGCAGAATTTCTGTACTTACCGACTTTGCTGCTAGATTTTTTTGGCTCCAGGCAGATAGGCAGCCTTCTGTCTGTGCTTGCCCACCAGCTTTTTTTTCCAACCAAAATTAATGTGAAATGAGTCATTAAAAAGTGCTTTATTACATCTGTAATTAGCCAGAAAGGTTTATTTTAGACTGAGCTTATAACTCTGTTTTGAGCAGCACTGTAGCAAAGTATTCACTGAAATGGATTTCTGGAGACAGAATGCCTGGGTTCATATCCCAGCTCTTTTACTTACTATATGATGATGGGCATGTGACCTTAACTTCCTAACCCTCAGTTTCCTCATCTGAAAAATGGGAATAATTATGGAAACTACCACATAGAGCTGCTGTGAGTATCAAATGTGAAGAATATGAAGTTTTTTAGCACAGTGTATATAGTAAGCACTAAATAAAGGTTAGCTATTTTAACAATAATGCAAACATGACCTGGGTGTATTTTGTGTCCTTGTAATTAAAGAGAGAAAGTCTTTTGCTTTAAAACAGAGTTCCTGGCATGTAACAGGGACTTTTCACATGTTCCATCTAAGCAGCCTTCTGAGTCTGAGGTGAGGAGATGGTTTCTATTATGGATAAGGAACCTGGAATTAAGCCTTAGCTTTCTGCCCCCAAGACTACTGCTCTTTTGACCACGTCATGGTTGCCTCTGGCAAAAAACATAGGTAGATGAGAAGTATTTCTAAGCAGGAATTTGGACCTGCATGAAGAGTTTAGTGGAACTGCTTCCAGGGAGACTCCAGGCAGAGGATAACACTGACAAACCTTGAGTCAACATTTCCTTTGTGGGAAATTTTGCTTTCATTTCCACATTGCCAATGACTCCTCTCTTCTGGAAGAGGGTACATTCTAGCTATCTACTGTAGGATATTGTTTGTATTCTATGTTCTCAGTGGCTCCTATTTTCTGGATGAGGTAGAAATTCTCTCCAGGAAGCAAGGAGGATAAAACTTATGTCCTTTCATACTTCCAATTCAGTAGTGCTAATAGGAGATATCTCAGGTAGGATTTTCTTCTACAGCCAGAAAAAAATGAGGAATAATCGAACAATACAGATTTTTTCCATGTAACATAGCTTTTTTTTTTCTCTTTAAACAGAAACAAATTCTGATGATCTTTTAAGCCAAAACTTATTTATCTAGAAATCTTTTTTTAAAGCATTATTGAAATTTTATATGAAAAAATTAATGTTTCTTAGTTCTTTTTTTAGATAATTCTTTTTGGTAAAATCTGAAATTTGGGGTAGTGATTGTCATTGCTACCATGAGGTTTTTGTTTACCTTTGCTTTTAACCTGCCTGTTTTGATTCTTGGGAAGGCAGAATGATATAGAGTTTAGGAAATTGGACTCTGGAATTAAATTAGCATTCATTTGTGGGCTCTATCATTTTTCAGCTGTCAGTCAGACTCCTTGGCCTTTGCGTTCTTTATCTTTAATGCATATAATAGTTCCTATATCTCAAAGTTGTTTTGATGAAAAGTTATTATGTATGTGAAATCCCACAACTGTTAGCTATCGTTATTGTTTGAGTTATTATTATTATTTAGACAGAATTCCATTATAGGCTTTAGTATTTATATGCAAGAAACATATAAAAAAAGAAAACACTTTACATTTATTAGGTTCTTTTTTTTTTCTTGTTTTTTTTTTTTTTTTTTGGTGCTTTGTAGAAACAGGAAAACATGGTGGATCAGAGTCTAAAGGAGCAGAATTCAAGACTTGCTCAGGTTAGGTTTTATCAGGATGTCCTCAAGACTGTAAGGATATTTGTGTTACTCTTTGTGCCTTGCCTAAATTTCCCTCTTTTTTATTCCCCTAACTTGAGTAAATGAGTTTTTTTTTACTCCTATCATCGACTTTTAGAGTCAGTATCTTAAAGTAGCCCCAGAGTAGTTTGCCAGTTAATTAGAAGGATGATAGTGAAGTACAGTTAGTAAACAGATATCTTTGAAATGTGGTGTTTTCCCACATTTCCATATTTTCCATAGCTTCCATCTATTCCATATTCATTTGCATTAAATCACTTTTTGAACCATGACAGATTATATCATGGACAGTTTAGAAGCACGAAACACTTCTACACTTGGTTGCATGTTAAAGAGTATAAGTTATGGAGATGCTGGATCAACTTTTCAGTTTTCATTTGCCTAGTTGGGAACCAACTCTGAATTTCAAAAGGAGGTATTGGGAGAGATCAATAATTAGTAGTCCCTGGATTGCAAGCCTGACGTTATCCCAGGAAAGGAGCTGAGCTGGACTGGGGCACTATCATGTGGCCTTTAGGTCACATTGCAGATAATAGTGGGAATACTCATCCCTTCAGTAGACATTTATGAGTCTGCACTATGAGACAGAGCAGTGAATACACAGATGCATGTACTTTGCTGCCTTTACTGATGTAGCTTCCAGGGAGGTGAGCTGTCTTCCCATTGGAATGATATGAATCATACCAAAGAGAATATCAGAATGAGAGTACCGGAGATAAAGGTTACTTCCAGCAAGGATGTTTGGGAAGTACTTAAAAGTTCGCCTGAATTTTATCAGATGAATAGTATCTTGGTTGATGAATTAAGAGTGGAAGGACACTATAGATAAAGACTAAAGGATGAAAAAAGGCACAGAAATGAGAGATTGCCTAAGGCAAGCTGTTATTCTTAATATTAAGATTATGTGTGTGCTAATGTCCTGTCTCATCCTGTGCATGGATCAAATTGAAGCATTGCTGACTTGTGTTTATTTTAACTTTTGATTTGTGAGTCAGTGAGGGGGTTGATTTTAGAAAAAAAAAAAATCACTTTCTTTCTTGCTTTTTGGTTTAGGTGTTTCTCTTTCAGGTTTCCGGGTAGAGGTCGTGGATGGAGTGAAACTTCATCTGCTGGATGACGTTAGTAGCTGGAAACCCGGAGATCAGATTGTGGTCGCAAGCACGGACTATTCCATGTACCAAGCAGAGGAGTTCACCCTTCTCCCCTGTCCCAAGTGCAACCGCTTCCAGGTCAAAGTCAAAGGTATCAGACTGCTCAGAAGGCTCTTGGGAAACACTCTTTTTGAGATATGACTCCTGGAAGTCTTTGTTCTTCCTTCAGTCGTCATCATCATCATCATCTTCATCTTCATCAATATTGAAGTTCTTAGCAGTGGGGTGCTTTGAACACTAGAGTCCCAGAGGATGTTAGATAAAAGTAGTCATTGAGCAATAATGTTG
Source organism: Balaenoptera physalus (assembly GCF_965194825.1). Taxonomy (NCBI): domain Eukaryota; kingdom Metazoa; phylum Chordata; class Mammalia; order Artiodactyla; family Balaenopteridae; genus Balaenoptera; species Balaenoptera physalus. The sequence continues at coordinate 47,892,651 of NC_138886.1, forward strand.
CTGTTAATGATGTGTTATAGGCAAATCAGTGTTTTTGTGCCAGTTTCTATGTTAAAAAAAAAAAAGATGCAGACTAGATGGATTGATTTTTTCAAGATCCTTTCCAACTACTTTCTTATTAATTTTCCACTATTAAATAATAGTAAACCAGATTCATTTTTTAATAGAAGTCTTTCTTTTTTTAATTAAAAAAAATGAAACTCATGGTTTTTGAGTGTCTACTTTCTTGGCAAAAAGTAGATCTCACTAATATATTTAAAATGAAACCAAAAAGGTATTTTCATAAAACTACATTTCCTATCATAATCTTGAATAATATATTTTTTGAGAGAGAGCAATGTACAGTAAGATTCTTACTGTAAGCTGTGTTTATAAAGGATGACTGACATTTGCCAGGTACTTACTTTGAGCCTGGTAATAGACAAAGCTTCTTCCTTCATTGCCTCAATTATGGGATTCATTGTGCATTTCACTCATTATAGTTCCTTGCTTCTGTAATAAAAATTATACATTTTTGATACAAAACAAAATAAAAACAAAACAAAATAATTTATAGTAACTATTTAATAAGTACTCAATGGGTAATTTAGAGCTTTGAAGGTTAAAGGAAAATTTTTTGCTTTAGAAAAAAATGGGATCGGCCCACTTAGCAGTTTTTTCTTGTTTCATTCAGTTTTGTACTTTTCTTTCTTGACAATACAGGGCATAAGCAGAAAACAAAAAGCTAAAAAACCATGATACGATCTGGCATTAATTTCAGTTGGAAATTCCCACTCTTGTTAACAAGTCTACATGATAATGAGTCTCCATAATCTCAACTCCTTGATTTATTTGTATTTTTCCTTCCTGAGTTTATATAGTAAAGATCAGATAAAAGCTCCTTCTTAAAGTGTTTCTAAGCTTCCAATAAAGGTGGGAATTTAAAAGTGCATAATAATATTACAATAAGAAGTGGGAAAGGAAAGATGGTTATTTCTGTACTGTTAATGTCCAAATGCAGATTACTTTAGCTTTGAAGTAGAAACAAAAACAACCTGACACTCTGTTATCAACATGTACAAAACCATTCGTTTTCCTAGATCCAACATGCATCTGGGTCTTCATCTGTCCTCAAGGGAGTAGAACAAGAGCACATGGACAGGAAGCAGAGAGAGAGAGACAGCATGGATTCTTAGTTAGATTCTGGATTATTGGTGCTGTTCAAGAGAGGACTGAACTACTTCAGGGAGGAGTAAGCTCTCTGTGTGTGGGTTTGATAGTTGGTAGTGAGGGTTAAGGCATTGAGTAGGGAATTAGACTAGATAATCCTTAAAATCTTTACTTCCTGGGATTCTGTGGTTCTGAGGTATTGAAGAATGGAAGAAAACAATACATTTTAATAATGTCTTGGAGTTACAGAATAAAGAGGACTATCTTTTTGACATAAGTTTTATGTTTTCATTGTTCTAATGTTATTTTTGCTTTGCTCTCATCAACCAGAAACGCCTCAGTTCCTGCACATGGGTGAGATTATAGATGGTGTAGACATGAGAGCTGAGGTTGGAATTCTTACCCAGAATATTGTAATCCGAGGAGAAATGGAAGACTCATGCTACGCTGAAAACCAGTGCCAATTCTTTGATTATGATACCTTTGGGGGACATGTCATGGTAGGCAAAAGGATTTAATGAACTCTTTGAAACCCTGGCTGCTAAGTGCATGTGGAAAAAACTTTCAAGTTTTGGAATGAGATCTGTATGGCTATTGAAATCATATTTTATTTCTTTATCCAATAACAATGAGATTTTAGATGATTAAAAGATAAGGTTATATCTTTATTTAGTTGATCTGGACCTATAGTTAAACCATTTAAGAATTGTCCCATGAAGGATTAAATCAATTTACATTGGGAAGAACCAATTATACAGACAAAAAAACAAATAATCTCAGTATCATGCGTGCAATCTCTGAAAGAATCAGTTTTTTTTGGTTTTTTTAAAAATTTTTATTTATTTATTTATGGCTGTGTTGGGTCTTTGTTTTGTTTTTTTTTTTAAGGAATTCCTTTATTTTTATTATTTTTATTATTTATTTATTTTTAGCTACGTTGGGTCTTCGTTTCTGCCCAAGGGCTTTCTCTAGTTGCGGCAAGCGGGGGTGCCTCTTCATCGCGGTGCGCGGGCCTCTCACTATCGCGGCCTCTCTTGTTGCGGAGCACAGGCTCCAGATGCGCAGGCTCAGTAGTTGTGGCTCACGGGCCCAGTTGCTCCACGGCATGTGGGATCCTCCCAGACCAGGGCTCGAACCCGTGTCCCCTGCATTGGCAGGCAGACTCTCAACCACTGCGCCACCAGGGAAGCCCGGGTCTTCGTTTTTGTGCGAGGGCTTTCTCTAGTTGTGGCAAGTGGAGGCCACTCTTCATCGCGGTGCGCGGGCCTCTCACTATCGCGGCCTCTCTTGTTGCAGAGCACAGGCTCAGCAATTGTGGCTCACGGGCCTAGTTGCTCCGCGGCATGTGGGATCTTCCCAGACCAGGGCTCGAACCCGTGTCCCCTGCATTGGCAGGCAGATTCTCAACCACTGCGCCACCAGGGAAGCCCCGAATCATTTTTTTTTAAAAAAACATATTATGAAACGGTAAGCAGTACACATTCAAAATATGTTTCTGTAAAGATATTTTTTGTATGCAGATTTTTATTCTGTAAAAGTACTGAACACTTACTGTGTGCTAAGCATTGCTCTATGTACTAATGTATTCGACTCCTGGGCTGCATTTTGGCTACATGTGTCTTAAAATCAGTTTTTGTGCATTGAGTAGGCTATTATTGTTGGCTACGTTTCTGTTGCACTGATTTCTAAAATGTTGGTCAGTGTCATTTCTTTGTTTTTAGTAGTGTAATAAAAAATCCAGTGTTTGTAAATATTGAGATCGCTCAAGTGGTGGATCAACAGTGGCGTTTTTAAAAAGGACTCAAGTAAACAACAGTATGTGCTAATTAAACATTGAGGGAGGATTTAGAAATAATTATTTATCAAACTCTGGTGGAGATTATAGAAATGAAAGAATAAGACAAGACTGGAAATGGCCAAAATATTTGAACAAACCCAAACATATATACAGAAACCATTTCTGTAGTTTTCCTTGTTACATTTCCTTTATTCCTAATGAGAGGCTATTTTTATTGCTCTTTAAAGCATTCACTTATGTAAGGAAGCATTTGCTAAATTACGATCCAGGAAAACAGTCTAGTCTAGTCTCCTTCAGATATTTTCTATTAAAACAATATTTTTTGCTACTTTGCTATTCTGAGCTACTTTGCTGAAGCTACTTTGCTTACGTATTAGTTTGATTTTGGTTATCTTGTCTTACAGATAAAGAAAAATTTTACTTCAGTCCATCTTTCTCATGTGGAATTGAAACACATGGGTCAGCAGCACCCGGGGCGGTATCCTGTTCATTTTCACCTGTGTGGAGACGTGGATTATAAAGGAGGGTACAGACATGCAACATTTGTGGACGGCCTATCTATTCATCACAGCTTCTCAAGGTGTATCACTGTGCATGGGACAAATGGCTTGCTGGTAAGTAGCCTCACATTATGTTGATGCATATTATGGAAACAGTTAACTCTCCTTCATTCTCATGACTTCTCAATTTTATATAAGTAAGCTGTTATACCACATGTCTTACTCTATCCTCCTTTACTGAGAGTTCTGCTGTTTTTCTCTGTTCTTTTAAGAGATCAATGAACCCTGACATTTGACTTTGCCCCATCAGCTAAGATGAAAACTTCTTTTTGCTTTTGTACTGAGCATGCCTCATGAATAGCACTTGTCGCTTAAACTGCAGTCAATCTTGTTACCAATGACATCATACACTTGTATTTCTGCAGATAAAAGACACCATCGGATTTGACACACTAGGTCATTGTTTCTTTTTGGAAGATGGCATTGAACAGAGAAACACTTTGTTCCACAATCTGGGACTCCTCACCAAACCAGGCACCCTACTTCCCACTGATAGGAATAACTCCATGTGTACCACCATGCGGGAAAAAGTGTTTGGAAATTACATCCCTGTGCCTGCCACTGACTGTATGTGAGTAATTGGCGGAGTGAAAAACTCACTTGTGATGGTCAAGGGCTGTTGGCTTTTGGGGAAGATGTTTTGGGGGAGGTTTTTAATAGGTGGGATTTTTCCTGATGAATGTTTAAATCACCTTAATAAATGCCTTTCAGGGCTGTTTCAACTTTCTGGATTGCTCATCCCAACAATAATCTGATTAATAATGCAGCTGCAGGCTCACAGGTAAATAATATTAAAGTGCTTCAGTTTTTTTGTATTCAAGTTTGTAAGTATTCTGGTTTATATATATGCAGTGTAGTTTGTGGTACTCTAACTCAAGCACCTTGCTTTCTGGTGCAGCTTATTTCATTGAGAACAGGCTATGGTTGAGATGGTTCTTCTATTTCTTCTAAATCATTTGTGCCAGTTAGTATTTATGAGTGTAGTAAGACAGGTGCTAAATGCCAGAAAAGAGGTGGGCTCATATCTAGGGTTATCATGTCATCTCCAGAGTGTATTTTTAGTGTATTATGTACGATCTTTCTGGCTTCCCTATTTCGGTCATATATTAATGAGCAAAGAAAGCCTTATGAGAGTGGATTATTCTGTAGAATATTATGACAATGGTCATTCTGGTCAAAGGGGCACATCCTTTTGTTAAATACAGGGATTGTATACACTTAGGAATTTCATCTCCTTGGTAAAGCAAGGACTCAATTGTGTGCCTTAAATTAACTATGTGCCTTAAATTGTTTCACATACACATACACAGGGATAACTTAAGAGTATAAATGAACTGTTTTTGGATGACAGAAATGTCTCCAGGATAAGCTTGGGGAAATTTACATTTGTAAGTGTGTTTTTAGAGCTGCTAATTTATAACATAAAAATGAATCTTTAAGACATGATACTATTATGAGTATATCTGTGCTGAAAACTATAGCACAGAAATATGAGCTTTGCAGCAAAACCTGAATATTCATATATATACATCATGGCTATTAACATTTTAAAAAGGAAAGAAATACCTAGCATTGTTTTCCAGGATGAAATAAAAAATTAGGGAGTATTTCTTCAAGATAACCAGAAAACAGGTATCACTGGGTGATGGTGGAATTCACATCTGTGATTTTTCTTAAAAACATAAAACATAAAACAAAATTCTCATTTGACAGAGCAGAGACCTGGACATTCAATCATTTCAGGCTTCTATTCATTCATTTTTCATCAAATATTTGTTGAGCCCATATAGGATTTGTGTTGAGAGTTTCTGATTGGAAGATGAGATTTTGGGTAAAGGTGACCAAGGGTTTGATGTGCAGTCTTACCCCAGGATCATCTTCTGACCTGTTACATTACAAATGAACAGTCAGAGCAGAGATTCCTTTCAGCTGTTTTCAGAAGTCATGGGTTGAAGATCAAAGCAAATTGCAAATAGTCCATGAAAAATGTAAGGTGAGGTTGCCAGACATCCTTACTAGGCCTCATGTGAGAAAAGAAGAAAGCAGGTTTCTATCTTTTCCATCTCCTGTATGCTCTTCTTCCTGTTCATTCTGTGAGTTCTTTTTTTCTCTCTAGAAAAATTGTTCCGGTAAAGCTCATGTTTTGGCAAGGGTTTTCCTCCCAAAGTAAATCAAACCCTTTCTTCTTGGTACCTTTCCACTGCCTTTTACAAAGCTCCCTTTACCTGTTTTGACACCACAGAGTTTTAACAGGAAACAGCTGCTACCTCCTTATCCCCCTTTTTCTATCCCCCAACCTGAAACTCCATTGCATCTTGGTAGGGTTTACTCTGCCCTCAGTTTATAGGGCTATGGTATGGAGCCTTCCTCACAGCCCTCCAAGTCTGTTTAGTGCCCAAAAGAATAGAGGTGGCAAACACGTTTTTCAGAGTAGTTTGTTTTACTAAGACCCATCTGTAAAGTTTTATCATGGAAAAATGCCACATACTGCATTCGTTTTGGTGATATGTTTTCCACAATTCATCTCTCTATGTTCCTAAAGGACTTCGTTACAACTAATACAGTACTTATTACATATATTATATTTTAGTTCTCTCTGTATTTCCCATTAGAGTATGAATTCTTTGAGACCTGGCACTAAATAAATGTTTGCTAAATTTGAATTGATACCATACTTTTGGACTATATATTTGAGTTTTAACAATCTGTTTAATCAAAGTTCCTTAATGTGAAGTTGTCCTTCACATTGGGCTGATTTGTAATTAAATCGTAAAATAAAAAATTGTCACAGAGATTAAGAACATTTCATTTCGATTTTTATATCTTATTTTGAGTGTCAGAAATTTTCAAACTGTTCTGCTGCTTTCGTTAAGGTAAGTAACACTGAAGTTGAACAGACAGGACCCAGCCTGAGACAGCATCCTGATTCATGCATGTGGTGGTTTTTTCTGTTTGGCAAAAATTGCCTCAGGACAGGAAGGGCACTGGAGTTGTTTGAAAGAAGTCAGTGATCTCTGCATGTTGGTGGATAGTTGTTTAATAGGTATGACTCATCTATTGATCAGGTTTGGAGGTAAACGGAAAAAAACCCATATTGCTAAAAGGCTATGCTGTCCTGGTCACATGGAAGGGAAGGGGAGGATTGTTTGGTTCTAGTTCTGTATGACTTTTTTTTTTTTCCCCCCCAGCTGTTATTTAATACTTTGATTTAAAAAAATTTTTTATTGGAGTATAGTTGATTTATAGTGTTGTGTTAATTTCAGGTGAATCAGTTATACATGTACATATAACCACTCTTTTTTTTTTAGATTTTTTCCCCATATAGGCCATTACAGAGAACTGAGTACAGTTCCCTGTGCTATACAGCAGGTTCTTATTAGTTATCTATTTTATATATAGTTGTGTGTATATATCAGTCCCAATCTCCCAGTTTATCCCTCCTTCCCCCCCACCCCCCTTTATCCCCTGGTAACCAAAAGTTTCTTTTCTGTTGGATTGGCCAAATGAACTTTTTGGCCAACCAAATACATCCGTGATTCTACTTCAGTTTTGTAAATAAGTTCATTTGTACCCTTTTTTTTAGGTTCCACATATAAGTGATATCATATGATATTTGTCTTTCTGTGTCTGACTTACATCACTTAGTATAACAATCTCTAGGTCCATCCATGTTGCTACAAATGGCATTATTTTGTTCTTTTTCATTGCGAGTAACATTCCATTGTGTGTGTGTATGTATGTATGCGTATATATATATATACCACATCTTCTTTATCCATTCCTCTGTTGATGGACATTTAGGTTACTTCCATGTCCTGGCTGCATGAGTTTTTAAAGTAGATAATGATGGGAAAGTTACTTCGAAAATAAATTTTGGTATCAGCTAATTCTATCTTTCGTCCCATCAGTTTTTTTTTTAAATTAATTAATTTATTTAATTTTGGCTGCATTGGGCCTTCGTTGCTGCGCACGGGCCTTCTCTAGTTGCAGCAAGCGGGGGCCACTCTTCATTGCGGTGCACGGGCCTCTCATTGTGGTGGCCTCTCCTGGTGCAGAGCACGGGCTCTAGGCGCGCGGGCTCTAGAGCGCAGGCTCAGCAGTTGTGGCGCATGGGCCCAGCTGCTCCGCGACATGTGGGATCCTCCCAGACCAAGGCTTGAACCCGTGTCCCCTGCACTGGCAGGCAGACTCCCAACCACTGCACCACCAAGGAAGCCCTTTCGTCCCATCTTACAAGCAAAATTAAATTTGCTTTTTTTTTTTAAAGCCTGATATACTGCTTTGAGGGTGGTAGATGAGTGCACAACTCTTTAGAGTCAGTTCTGAACCTGAACCAATGAATAATTAGTGTTAAAAAGATGAAACTTGTTTGTGAAATGCTTAGGTTATGTGAGAGTGTTTCATAGAGTGGCTTTATAAAAGGAGGCTTTTTAATAATCTTGCCCTTTTAATTATAGGATGCTGGAATATGGTATTTATTCCACAAGGAACCTACAGGGGAATCCAGTGGATTGCAGCTCTTAGCGAAACCAGAACTCACTCCATTGGGAATATTTTATAACAACAGGGTCCATTCAAGTTTTAAGGTAGGTTCCTAAATTTTAACAATCAGTACATACGATTTGCAGGGTAAAGGATGGACTACTGTGATTAGAACTGAGAAATGTTAATATTAGGTAGAACTTGTCATCAGAGAAAGTGATTTGTGATTAAATAAGCAGACTCCTAACCTTGCCACATTCAGGATGTATAGACAGCTTTCTGTTTATACACACATAGGAATATATGCTACGGCACACATGTACATGCAATCTGAATAATTATAATAATGGACTTGACCTATGAATCCTCATCCTCTTCCTTCCCTCCCCTTGCCTTCTTTTCAATCTTTAATAGCATTACATGTTTCTAAGGCTGTACACATTAGTGTATTATATGCTTCTGGAGCTTAAAAAGCATATTTTCTCTCTTCCCTCAGTGCTAATAGGGTGTCCTATTGGACATTTAATACTAGTTATGTAAATAGTGAAATATTGTTTAAGAATATTTGACCTAATTTAAAACGATATATAGGTCAAGGAGACAAAAGGCCATTTAAGAACTCTAACTTTCATGATATTTGGCACTTGTCCCCACCTCCCTGGTGATAAATGCATCTGGTTCATTTTATGCTCACAAGGCATCTTGATATTTTCATCATGTGATACAATGCCCAGATTCTTTACTCTGATGTGCCCATCAAAGTTGAATTAATACTTTCCATTTATGATACTCAGAGGATCCTTTAAAAACCTAAGTGTGATATAATTTGAAGAGCTTAGAATCACTTGATGAAGACTTGAGAGAGGAAAAAACTTAGAAAGAATTGTGGTTTTTATGAATTGAATAGTTGATTAAGGCTAGTTATTGTTGAAAGCAGCACTTCAAAGCAGAAATCCTCAAAATTTTCTTATTATAAGTGGTATTACAAAAAACACCTTATTCTAATTAATTTTTTTAATGTCATATACCATGAGGACATGTAGTAATCTACTGTATCAATTTAAAATAAAAGATACTAGATCTAAATAATGAGTGGATTATTAGGTTTTAACTTGTTAAATTTGGGAATGACTATCCAGAGTGATATCAGACATCCAGCCTGCTAGACGTCTCAGGGACACATAAATAAAATGTGTTCAACACGAAAATCCTTATTTTTGTCCCCAGACCCATTTCTGTATCTCCGTTTCAGTGAATGAAACCATTAGCCACTTAATTGCCCAGACTAGAAATATATGAACCTTGATTGTTTGTTTCCTTTCCCTTATCCTTAGACATTTTATTAATTACTAAATGGTATCAATTCTACCTAGTAAAGAATTCTCACTCTATTTTACCTGTTACTACTGTCACAAGTCTAGATCACCTTTATTTCTCTTCTGGATTACTGTAGTCAGCTCCTATTTTTTCTCTTATCTCTCTTTTTGCCCCTTTCTAATTCATTATCCATCTTGTAGCTACAGTATTCTTTCTTAAAATGCACTTGATTACATTGCCTTTATTAAAAGTCCCATTGTCTTGATTCTTTAGTGTATCAACTCTGCACCATCTGGCATTTGCTTCTCTTTAGTCTTCTTCCTTACCTTTCCTCCCTCCATACATTTCCTGTTAGTCCAGCTAAGATTTTTTTCCCTCAGATGTGCCATGCTTTCTCTCATCCCCAGATGTTTTGTACAAATGATTCCCTTGAGTACTTTCTGCTGGGTTCTTCAGCTGTTTCCCACCCACTCCCTGCCCTTCATCCCTGACCTGTTCTGTGTGGTTAGTTCCTTCAAGTTTCAGCTTTAGGATGTCACTTCTTTTTGGAGACATTCCCTGAATTCTCTCTCTCTTACCTTCACAAAAGGTCTTATCTTGGTGCTTTTCTTATGTGCTGCCAAAGCATCATCTACTTCCTTTGTTATATGCTTATCATATTGGATGGTAATTGTTTATTTAATTGTATGTCTTCCTGCTAGTTTATGTGTCAGTAACAGCAAAGACCATAGTTTTCTGGTTGACGTATAATGCTTGGTGCCTACCCTAAGGTGGGCACTAAATAAATGTTTGCTGAATGACCAAATGAGTAAAAGTATTAAAAAAATACAGTAAAGTAGCTCTTTTCGTAATACCTTTGCTTTGCTGTTTATTCCCTTCTCCCTCCTTTTTTGGTAGATGTGATAAGCTAAAACTTATTTCATGAATCATTATATATATAGTTATAACTTGGGATTCATATTCATTTCAGTCCATTATTATATTTTCCAGGCTGGCTTATTTATTGACAAAGGTGTCAAAACAACCAATGCTAGTGCTGCTGACCCAAGGGAGTACCTCTGTTTGGATAACAGTGCAAGGTAGAACTGGTCCTTTTAAATCACACTCAAGCCGTATCTTGCCAAAGTAAAACTTTCTGAGTTAAGCTGTTGTGCTCTTTCTCCAGTAACATATTTAAACTGAAGTTTTCAGGGTTTGTAGGAGGGTCTTGGAAAAACATTTATTTTGCTGTTCTAGGTCCTGTGGCTGGGCTTTTCATCTTATTGAGATGCCAAAGAAATTGATGCTTTTTCTCTTTTTGACAGTTGTAAATTGATGTTAGAGAGAGTTGTAGAAGGAGAGAAAAAGAAGAGAGATATGTTGAAAAAGGGTTCAAAATTTTGCCAAAAGTAGAATATGATTCATTGAAAAACAGGTTAAGCTAAGATGTTTTAATATAATCCCTGAAAACCAAGGCATATATAATTTATTGTTAGTGGTCAAAATGGAATGTTGCGTTGAATCTATTTCAAAGGGAAAAGTCTCAAACTTGATGATTAAGCTAGTTCTGGTTCAGTTGTTCGTAGTCTCAGATTCATATCATAGCTGGGCTATGTGTTACTCTCCTTTATAACCACAAAATGTGGTTGGGATATGGATCAGGATTTCAACAAAGTTTTTTTTTTTTCATGCTGTATATGAGCCAAAATAAATAAAATGTCTCCAATGGAAACAAAATTTTCTGGAAAAGATGGCAACTTAAGGTCATATTCAGTAGAAGCTGTGTACATGTTATTTTTCTATACTTCAAGTTGATTGACCAACTAAAGGATCTGAAAGGGTGCTAGATTTAATAGGCTCTGTTGACAGTTATTTAAGAAAAGGATGACAGGCACTATTGTTCACAAGGGAATAAAGTAGGAGTTACACTGGAGGTTGGTAAAGCAGAATCCTTGTGACACAGTAATAAAGGTCAGGAGAAAACTGGGCAAATAAGTTAGTAAAATTAATCATTGTTAAAGGTCAAGTTGAGCCTGAAATATATTAAAACAATGATCAGAAAACATTTGAGAAGTGGAGAAATTGTGGGCATTGTTTAAATAAAACACAAGGAAGGTACTGGACACCTAATAGCTGAGCAAGATATGACATGGAAAAAGAGGAGATAAACTTGAGATGAAAAAGGAGCATACAGATGACAACAAATTATGAACCAAAAAGAGAATATTAACTGACAAAACAAAGAAATCTTTGCTAGAAGATTGCTGCTGCTTTTTAAAAGAGTTTGTTACAACCGGTAGAACTAATAATGTGTACTTTGCTAAGTTAGTATTAACAGAAAAATCTTTATACACAGCACAACTGACTCTCTTATCTGCCTTAAAAAATTACATGTGTGTGTATAAATGGATGGATGAGAAAATATATTTCAGAATCTATTGATATTTTCATTATACTTGACAATAAAACAACTTGTTCATAGTGGCCTAAGAAGTTCTTTACCGTGTGTGAGTGTATGATATTATGATAATGGTATTCTTTCCTCTGCTCTCTATTACTTTTATTACTAGTTTATAAATACGTACATATTGGTAAGGAATTAGACTCCATTTGGAAGTTGTTATTGAAAAGAACTGATTATAGGAGAGGAGAAACAAGACATTTGGCAGCTAGTATATACATTTAATTTTGTATAAACTAATGTATAAGATATGCCCTCATGCATTCATGCAGTTCAGACGTGAGTAAAAATGATAAAACTCAAACACAAATGAGTAATAAGCCAGCCCATGAATTAAACATCAGGCTCATGGGATCCAGAAGATATTTAGTCTGTTCATCAAAGGGGAAGTTGACCTAATAGTTAATCAGATGAGCCTTTCCTTGTGTCTTCAAGATATGAAATTACAGGAATGCAAAGATGGGATATTTTAAATCCAGAAAGCTCCCAGTTTAAGGTTGGGAAATTTCATCTAAAAGGGTAAAAGAGCATGAGAACCAACTAGTGCATTTAAAGCAGAAGACAGTTAAGGGAGAGTTGGGAAGTGGGCTGAAGGCTTATACATGAAGGTGATAGAAAATTAACTGCATTTTCTACATACCAAATGGGAAAGAGGTTGAAAAATAAAGGTTATCCGAGCAAGTGGTCAGTGATTTATATCGATAGAAATTTCAGAAAAAATGAGATGACTACAGCAGAAAATCAGATGTTGCTTTACTGTACTTTTTTTTTTTTTCTTTTTGGCTTTCTTTTAGAACATTGTGTAGTTTCCTTACCAGAACTCTTCCATCTGCTTGATATTATGTGATGACTGCAAAGCTGTTTGGCAGCAACTACAATGCCAGAAGAGTGGGTGATGGCTCAGAGTCAGACTTTTTACCCCTTAGGTCAGAGCCATTTAGTGTAAGGGGTTATGTTCACAATCTAAGGGTGGATGTAGCGCTTTCTAGATTGGTCTTACCATCCGTTCTCCATTATCCTTTCACCAAGTAGCAGCTAATGACCAGTTAAAAAGTGAAATCTGGTTATATCACTGCCCTGACTCCATGTTTCTGATGACTTTCCATCACACTTATTTATTTATCCACCTGCTTTATTGAGATATGATTGACATTTAAAAAGCTGTGCATATATAATGTATAGAACTCGGTAAGTTTGGAGATAAGTACACACCCATGAACTGTCAAGGGCAAAGACTTATCCATCACCTGCCAAAGTTTCCTTCTACCTCCTTTATGGTCGTTATTTTCTTTATTAAAAAAAATTCAATTTTTTGGGGAAAGATCACTTACCTGTAGATCTACTCTCTTAGCAAATTTTAAGTATACAATGCAGTATTTTTAGCTATAGGCACTGTGCTGTAGAGTAGATCTCTAGAATTTATTTATCTTACATAACTAGAGCTTTTGTGCCCTTTGACTATCACTTCCCCATTTCCTCCTCCCTCCAGCCCCTGGCAACCACCATTCTACTTTTACCTTTGCATTTAGAATAAAGAACCACACCCTTGCCTGGCACATGCCTTCCTGTCTATCCTCTCCCTCTCGGTTCTTACTTACCAGCCAATCTGCTTATTGTTCCTTGAATATGCCAAGCTCACTCATGCCTAAGGACCTTTGCACTTGCTGTTTTCTGGGCATAGCTGCTTCTCAAATCATACATATTTGATGAGCACCTACCATGTGCTAGCAACTTTCATAGTGACATTTGTGCAAATGATGTTTCTTTAACGTGTGATTGAAAATCTCAACCTGCTGAATTGGTTTTTGTAAAGCTGTGTAGTTTTTCTCTCCCCACCTGCCCAGCTTTGTAAGATTATGATGGAAATGATCTTTTTTTAAATTAGGTGGCCTTATGGAATTATTTGAGTTGTTACAGTTGACAGGGTTTTTTTTTTGTTTTTTTTTGGGGGGGTGCCATGCTGCATGGCATGTGGGATCTTACTTCCTGGACCAGGGATCAAACCCATGCCCCTTGCCGTGGAAGTGCAGAGTGCTAACCACTGAACTGCCAGGGAATTCCCAGTAAACAGGTTTTGTTTTGTTTTTTTTTAAGAAAAAAATTTCTTTTGAATTTTTGAATTTTATTTTATTTATTTTTTTAGACAGCAGGTTCTTATTAGTTATCCATTTTATACACATCAGTGTATATATGTCAATCCCAATCTCCCAATTCATCACACCACCACCACCCACCACCCCTGCTTTCCCCCCTTGGTGTCGATACGTTTATTCTCTACATCTGTGTCTCTATTTCTGCCCTGCAAACCGGTTCATCTGTACCATTTTTCTAGGTTCCACATGTATGCGTTAATATACGATACTTGTTTTTCTCTTTCTGACTTCACTCTGTATGACAGTCTCTAGATGCATCCACCTCTCTAAAAATGATCCAATTTCGTTCATTTTTATGGCTGAGTAATATTCCATTGTATATGTGTACGACATCTTCTTTATCCATTCGTCTGTCGATGGGCCTTCAGGTTGCTTCCACGTCCTGGCTATTGTAAATAGTGCTGTGATGAACATTGTGGTGCATGTGTCTTTTTGAATTATGGTTTTCTCTGGGTATATGTCCAGTAGCGGGATTGCTGGGTCATATGGTAACTATTTTTAGTTTTTTCAGGAACCTCCATACTGTTCTCCGTAGTGGCAGTATCAATTTACATTCCCACCAACAGTACAAGAGGGTTCCCTTTTCTCCACACCCTCTCCAGCATTTGTTGTTTGTAGATTTTCTGATGATGCCCATTCTAACTGGTGTGAGGTGATACCGCATTGTAGTTTTGATCTGCATTTCTCTAATAGTGATGTTGAGCAGTTTTTCATGTGCTTCTTGGCCATCTGTGTGTCTTTGGAGAAATGTCTATTTACGTCTTCTGCCCATTTCTTGCTTGGGTTGTTTGTTTTTTAATATTGAGCTGTATGAGCTGTTTATATATTTTGGAGATTAATCCTTTGGAGATTCGTTTGCAAATATTTTCTCCCATTCTGAGGGTTGTCTTTTCGTCTTGTTTGTAGTTTCCTTTGCTTTGCAAATGCTTTTAAGTTTCATTAGGTCCCATTTGTTTATTTTTGTTTTTATTTCCATTACTCTAGGAGGTGGATCAAAAAAGATATTGCTGTGATTTATGTCAAAGAGTGTTCTTCCTACGTTTTCCTCTAAGAGTTTTATAGTGTTCGGTCTTACATTTAGGTCTCTAATGCATTTTGAGTTTATTTTTGTGTATGGTGTTAGGGAGTATTCTAATTTCATTCTTTTACTTGTAGCTGTCCAATTTTCCCAGCACCACTTATTGAAGACACTGTCTTTTCTCCATTGTATATCCTTGCCTCCTTTGTCATAGATTAGTTGACCATAGGTGCGTGGGTTTATCTCTGGGCTTTCTGTCCTGTTCCATTGATCTATATTTCTGTTTTTGTGCCAGTACCATATTGTCTTGATTACTGTAGCTTTGTAGTATAGTCTGAAATCAGGGAGTCTGATTCTTCCAGCTCCGTTTTTTTCCCTCAAGACTGCTTTGGCTATTCAGGGTCTTTTGTGTCTCCATACAAATTTTAAGATTTTTTGTTCTAGTTCTGTAAAAAATGCCATTGGTAATTTGATAGGGATTACATTGAATCTGTAGATTGCTTTGGGTAGTATAGTCATTTTCACAACGTTGATTCTTCCAATTCAAGAACATGGTATATCTCTTCATCTGTTTGTATCATCTTTAATTTTTTTCATCAGTGTCTTATAGTTTTCTGCATACGGGTCTTTTGTCTCCCTAGGTAGGTTTATTCCTAGGTATTTTATTCTTTTTGTTGCATTGGTAAATGGGAGTGTTTGCTTAATTTCTCTTTCAGATTTTTCTTCATTAGTGTATAGGAATGCAAGAGATTTCTGCATTAATTTTGTATCCTGCTACTTTACCAAATTCATTGATTAGCTCTAGTAGTTTTCTGGTAGCATCTTTAGGATTCTCTATGTATAGTATCATGTAATCTGCAAACAGTGACAGTTTTACTTCTTCTTTTCCAATTTGTATTCCTTTTATTTCTTTTTCTTCTCTGATTACCTTGCTGTGTTGAATAATAGTGGTGAGAGTGGACATTCTTGTCTTGTTCCTGATCTTAGAGGAGATGCTTTCAGTTTTTCACCATTGAGAATGATGTTTGCTGTGGGTTTGTCATATTTGGCCTTTATTATGTTGAGGTAGGTTCCCTCTATGCCCACTTTCTGGAGAGTTTTTATCATAAATGGGTGTTGAATTTTGTCAAAAGCTTTTTCTGTATCTATTGAGATGATCATATGGTTTTTCTTCTTCAATTTGTTAATACGGTGTATCACATTGATTGACTTGCGTATATTGAAGAATCGTTGCATCCCTGGGATAAATCCCAGTTGATCATGGTGCATGATCCTTTTAATGTGTTATTGGATTCTGTTTGCTAGTATTTTGTTGAGGATTTTTGCATCTATATTCATCAGTGGTATTGGTCTGTCATTTTCTTTTGTTGTAGTATCTTTGTCTGGTTTTGGTATCACGGTGATGGTGGCCTCATAGAATGAGTTTGGGAGTGCTGCTTCCTCTGCAGTTTTTTGGAAGAGTTTGAGAAGAATGGGTGTTATCTCTTCTCTAAATGTTTGATAGAATTCACCTGTGAAGCCATCTGGTCCTGGACTTTTGTTGGAAGATTTTGTTGTTGTTGTTGTTGGCAGTTTTTTAATCACAGTTTCAATTTCATTACTTGTGATTGGTCTGTTCATATTTTCTATTTCTTCCTGGTTCAGTCTTGGAAGGTTATACTTTTCTAAGAATTTGTCCATTTCTTCCAGGTTGTCCATTTTATTGGCATAGAGTTGCTTGTAGTAGTCTCTTAGGATGCTTTGTATTTCTGTGATGTCTGTTGTAACTTCTCCTTTTTCATTTCTAATTTTATTGACTTGAGCCCTCTCCCTCTTTTTCTTGATGAGTCTGGCTAATGGTTTATCAATTTTGTTTATCTTCTCAAAGAACCAGCTTTTAGTTTTATTGATCCTTGCTATTGTTTTCTTTTTTTCTACTTCATTTATTTCTGCTCTGATCTTTATGATTTCTTTCCTTCTACAAACTTTGGGTTTTGTTTGTTCTTCTCTCTCTAGTTCCTTTAGGTGTAAGGTTAGATGTTTATTTGAGATTTTTCTTGTTTCTTGAGGTAGGCTTGTATTGCTATAAACTTCCCTCTTAGAACTGCTTTTGCTGCATCCCATAAGTTTTGGATCGTCGTGTTTTCATTGTAGTTTGTCTCTAGGTATTTTTTGATTTCCTCTTTGATTTCTTCCGTGATCTTTTGGTTATTTAGTAACATATTGTTTAGCCTCCATGTGTTTGTGTTCTGTACATTTTTTTCCCTGTAATTGATTTCTAATCTCATAGCATTGTGGTCAGAAAAGGTGCTTGATATGATTTCAGTTTTCTTAAATTTACTGAGGCTTGATTTGTGACCCAAGGTGTGATCTATCCTGGAGAATGTTCCATGCGCACTTGAAAAGAAAGTGTAATCTGCTGTTTTTGGATGGAATGTCGTATAAATATCAATTAAATCTATCTGGTCTATTGTGTCATTTAAAGCTTGTGTTTCCTTATTAATTTTCTGTTTGGATGATCTGTCCATTGGTGTAAGTGAGGTGTTAATGTCCCCCACTATTGCTGTGTTACTGTTGATTTCCTCTTTTATAGCTGTTAGCAGTTGCCTTATGTATTGAGGAGCTCCTATGTTGGGTGCATATATATTTATAATTGTTATATCTTCTTGGATTGATCCCTTGATCATTATGTAGTGACCTTCCTTGTCTCTTGTAACATTCTTTATTTTAAAGTCTATTTTATCTGATATGAGTACTGCTACTCCAGGTTTCTTTTGATTTCCATTTGCATGGAATATCTTTTTCCATCCCCTCACTTTCAGTCTGTATGTGTCCCTAGGTCTGAAGTGAGTCTCTTGTAGACAGCCTATATATGGGTCTTGTTTTTGTATCCATTCAGCGAGCCTGTGTCTTTTGGTTGGAACATTTAATCCATTCACGTTTAAGGTAATTATCGATATGTGTGTTCCTATTAGCATTTTCTTAATTGTTTTGGGTTTGTTTTTGTAGGTCCTTTTCTTCTTTTGTGTTTCCCACTTAGAGAAGTTTCTTTAACATTTGTTGTAGAGCTGGTTTGGTGTTGCTGAATTCTCTTAGCTTTTGCTTTTCTGTAAAGCTTTTGATTTCTCCGTCAAATCTGAATGAGATCCTTGCCGGGTAGAGTAATCTGGGTTGTAGTTTCTTCCCTTTTATCACTTTAAATATATCATGCCACTCCCTTCTGACTTGTTGAGTTTCTGCTGTGAAATCAGCTGTTAACCTTATGGGAGTTCCCTTGTATGTTATTTGTTGTTTTTCCCTTGTTGCTTTCAGTAATTTTTCTTTGTCTTTAATTTTTGTGAATTTGATTACTATGCGTCTCAGTGTGTTTCTCCTTGGGTTTATCCTGCCTGGGGTTCTCTGCGCTTCCTGGACTTGGGTGGCTATTTCCTTTCCCATGTTAGGGAAGTTTTCGACTATAATCTCTTCAAATATTTTCTTGCGTCCTTTCTCTCTGTCTTCTCCTTTTGGGACCCGTATTATGTGAATGTTGTTGTGTTTAATGTTTTCCCAGAGGTCTCTTAGACTGTCTTCATTTCTTTTCATTCTTTTTTCTTTATTCTGTTCTGTGGCAGTGAATTCCACCTTTCTGTCTTCCGGGTCACTTATACGTTCTTCTGCCTCAGTTATTCTGCTATTGATTCCTTCTAGTGTATTTTTCATTTCAGTTATTGTATTGTTCATCTCTGTTTGTTTGTTCTTTAATTCTTCTAGGTGTTTGTTCTTTAATTCTTCTAGGTCTTTGTTAAACATTTCTTGCATCTTCTCGATCTTTGCCTCCATTCTTTTTCCAAGGTCCTGGATCATCTTCACTATCATTATTCTGAATTCTTTTTCTGGAAGGTTGCCTATCTCCACTTCATTTAGTTGTTTTCTGGGGTTTTATCTTGTTCCTTCATCTGGTACACAGTCCTCTGCCTTTTCATTTTGTCTGTGTTTCTGTGAATGTGGTTTTCCTTCCACAGGCTGCAGAATTGTAGTTCTTGTTGCTTCTGCTGTCTGCCCTCTGGTGGATGAGGCTATCTAAGAGGCTTGTGCAAGTTTCCTCATGCTAGGGACTGGTGGTAGGTAGAGCTGCATATTGCTTTGGTGGGCAGAGCTCAGTAAAACTTTAATCTGCTTGTCTGCTGATGAGTGGAGCTGGGTTCCCTCCCTGTTCGTTGTTTGGCCTGAGGCGACCCAACACTGAAGCCTACCTGGCCTTTGGTGGGGCTAATGGCAGACTGTGGGAGGGCTTACGCTAAGGAGTACTTCCCAGAACTTTTGCTGCCAGTGTCCTTGTCCTCATGGTGAGACAGAGCCACCTCCCGCCTCTGCAGGTGACCCTCCAGTCCTAGCAGGTAGATCTGGTTCAGTCTCCTATGGGGTCACTGCTCCTTCCCCTGGGTCCTGATGCGCACACTACTTTGTGTGTGCCCGCCAAGAGTGCAGTTTCTGTTTCCCCCAGTCCTGTCGAAGTCCTGCAGTCAAATCCCACTAGCCTTCAAAATCTGATTCTCTAGGAATTCCTCCTCCCGTTGCCAGCCCCCCAGATTGGGAAGCATGACATGGGGCTCAGAACCTTCACTCCAGTGGGTGATCTTCTGTGGTATAAGTGTACTCCAGTTTTTGAGTCACCCACCCAGCAGTTATAGGATTTGATTTTTTTGTGATTGAGCCCCTCCTACCGTCTCATTGTGGCCTCTCGTTTGTCTTTGGATGTGGGGTGTCTTTTTTGGTGAGTTCCATTGTCTTCCTGTCATTCATTGTTCAGCAGTTAGTTGTGATTCCGTTGCTCTCGCAGGAGGGAGTGAGCGCACGTCCTTCTACTCCGCCATCTTGAACCAATCTCCCTGGTTAACAGTTTTTGATACTAATTTTTTTTGACGTTTTCATTAAGGTCCTTGTAAATGTTTTACAAGGACGAGAAAGAAAAAGTAACATTCAGTCTTTATAATTAATAAGTCAATGAAATGCAATCTTTTTTTAAGTGCTGATACTTTTTTTCTTTATATTTTTTATTATAGTAGATTTACAATATTAGTTTCAGGTATACAACATAGTGATTCAATATTTTTATAGGTTATACTCCATTTAAAGTTATTATAAAAGAATGGCTAGATTTCCCTGTGCTGTACAATATATCCTTGTTGCTTATTTATTTCATACATAGTAGTTTGTATGTCTTAATCCCATACCCTTATGTTGCCCCCCCATCTACTCTCTCCTCACTGGTAACTACTAGTTTGTTCCCTGTGTCTGTGAGTCTCTTTCTGTTTTGTTATATTCATTTGTTTGTTTTATTTTTTAGGTTACACTTATAAGTGATAATATAGAGTATTTGTCTTTCTCTGTCTGACTTATTTCACTAAGTAGAATACCCTTTAGGTCCATCCACGTTGCAAATGGCAGAATTTCATTCTTTTTTATGGCTGAGTAATATTCCATAAATATAATCTATTTTAAATTTAGGCTTTTTAAAGATATTGAATCCAATTTTCTCTCTACCTAAAACATTTCACCAGCACACAACTCAAATAATGCTCTGGTTCACGTATATGTATGTTGAAATATATGATTAATTTACTCAGTAAGTTTATATTAATATCATGTAGCTTGAGAATTTGTGAAAACATACTATATTTCCTGGTCTGAGGTTTTTTTGTTTATCTTTGAAATGGTTTCAGTGCTTAGAGTGTTCTGTAATGTCCCTTTTATAATATAAATTGATTAAAAATAAACTATGAAATATGAAAGCAGTTCTCTGCAAATTTATATTTTTTTTCAATATTTGAAATGCAAATAATTAAGTTGTGTCTTAAGGAGTTTTTTTTTTAGATTTGTTTTGTTCAAAGTTAAATTCTGCTTTTTGACACTTAAGCTTATAATCATAAATAGCTTATTTACATTGCCTTTTCATTACTCTTTTTAAAAGTCCTTTTTTTTTTTTTTTTTTCTCCTAACCCCAAGGTTTCGGCCTCATCAGGATGCAGACCCTGAAAAGCCACGTGTTGCTGCTTTAATTGACAGGCTCATTGCTTTTAAAAATAATGATAACGGAGCTTGGGTCAGAGGGGGAGACATTGTCGTTCAGAATTCAGCGTGGGTATTCTCTATGAAATTATTATCTGATGACACTGATGTATTTATTTTTTAAGGCTATTTTTAAAAACCCAGTAGACTGAAAGTACAGTGGTGGTTTCTGGAATCATAGTATCATTACTAATAGAACAAGCTCTGAGGAAATATGCTAGCATTAACTGACTGCAAATGTTTGGAATCGTCTCATTCTGCTGCTTTTATTGGAACTGAACTTGTCTGGTGACATGAGAGCTTTTTGATGAGATTGAACAGAAACTGGGACTTTTAACTTTATGTAACAAACATGGTCTATGTCAGAGAGCTAAATAAAGATTTTGAAACTACCTGCATTTTTTTCCTTCCTTTGGAAACTCAGTTTCCTGATGTTCTTCCACTGCCATTCAAAACAAAAGTTTTGAATTTTCCCTTAATAAGTCTGTTGACTTATGTCTTAACATGACTTGAGGCAGTAAGCATCTTACTTTTCCATTTGTATAATTTTAGGAGAAGTCTGATGTATGTTGAGGTAAGATTTGGTGTTCAGGAGTCTAGAAAAATGTTTTTTTCTGACTGGTACTGACATTAGCTGCTTGGCATTTTACCATCATCTCTGACTTTTATCATGCAAAAAAAATGGATATTGTATAAAATCTGTAGAAATAGCTTGGGTATTAATGTTGAAAAGTTTTGAAGAGAATACCATGATCTAATTGTTAAGAATTAGTCGTTCCTTGATATCCGTGGGGGATTGGTTCCAGGACTCCCCATGGGTACCAAAATCCTGATGCTCGAGTTCCTTATGTAAAATGGCATAGTATTTGCACATAACCTACACACATCCTCCTGTATACTTTAAATCATCTCTATAACTTTTTATATCCAAGACAATGTAAATGCTATCTAAATAGTTGTAAATGCAATGTAAACGCTATGTAAATAGTTGTCAGCACTGGACAAATTTAAGTTTTGCTTTTTGGAGT
Organism: Balaenoptera physalus; assembly: GCF_965194825.1. NCBI lineage: Eukaryota > Metazoa > Chordata > Mammalia > Artiodactyla > Balaenopteridae > Balaenoptera > Balaenoptera physalus. Next base: position 47,914,626 of record NC_138886.1, read on the forward strand.
TTTCCAGAATTTTTTTTTTAATATTTCTGATCCACAGTTGGTTGAATCTGTGGGTGCAGAACCCACAGATATGGGGGCCAAGTATAATGATAAAAATTATAATTATAGCTAACACTTACTTACCTGCTGCTTACTCTGTGCCAGACACTGTTCTAAATAGTTGACACTAATTAGCATTTGAATGCTTTCAAGTATCCTATGAGGAAGCTTATATTATTATTTCAACCTTTAGGTGAGAAAACTGAGGGACAAACAGGTTGAATAACTTGCCACACAGCTAGTAATTGGCAAAGCTGAGATTGGAACCAGGTGCCTTCACTGTGGAGCCTATGCTTTTCATTATTGGAAAGTGAAATTTTTATGTGGTCTTGGACAGTAAACATTACTGGAACTTCCTGGATTTTATGACAATTAAATATTTTGAGAGAATTACCTCTTCTTATATGATGTGATAAATTAAAATGTTCCCTCATTCTCTTTTTTCTTATAGATTTGCAGATAATGGAATAGGACTGACCTTTGCCAGGTTTGTAATTACTTTTAAAAATACTTATCTGATTATTTTAAAGCTGTAAGGTAAAATAACCTTGATATATACTTTCTGATAACACAGGAATGTTATATCATTTATTAACATTAAAAAAATTAGCACTCACTTCCTGATGCCACTTGAGGGCCAAAAATACACTTTTATTGATTAATTGAATTTATACCAAAGTAGGAGATGAATCTAGCTGGAATTACACAGAAGAGTAGGCCCACCATATTTTTTGCTTAAAAGAAAACACTTGAGCTTTAGATGAAAGATCTTAAAAAGTAGGGGAATAAAGAGGAAGGGATTAAAAGTTGGGAGCAGATTAAATATTTTCTTTCTTAGGAGTTGGTCTAATTTCACAGTGGTCTTTAAGAACTAAACTTTTTATGTTATATATTTTTCTCCAGATAGCAGTTATTCTCATTGCCGTCTTAAACATGCTTGTCCACTAATTATTGTCCAGGGCAAGTTTATTCTCCTCATTTGCAGTATTGTTGCTTGGGACTGAAATAATTAGTTATTGCTGCTAAATTAAATCTCGTTTGTTTAAATCTAATTTGCCAAGCACATATTAATTTATAAGAGGTATGTTCAATTTTGAGGCACCTTTTGATGACTCACTAATATGTATCAGAAAAAGCTACTGGCTACTTTGAAAATTTTTAGGTTTTTAAAGTTATAGCTTGCCTTCATTTGAGGGTCAGTTTAAATTTCCTAGAGATGTGTGGTTAATGATTATTCTCATTTTAACAGTGACGGAAGCTTCCCAAGTGATGAAGGTTCCAGCCAAGAGGTATCTGAATCTCTCTTTGTTGGGGAGAGCAGGAATTACGGATTTCAGGGTGGTCAGAACAAGTATGTAGGCACTGGAGGAATAGACCAGAAGCCTCGGACGTTACCCAGGAACAGGTAAGCATTGCTTTATCAGAGGAGTGTTAAATTTAAACAATAAATGAAAACCTAACCCTTACAAAAGTTTCTGTAATAAGTCTGTATCGATTGGTTCTCACTGTGACACTTTTCCCACCTTATCTTATTATTATTAAAACTATTATTCTTGTTGTTATTATTGCTATTACTATTGTGTGTATTATCCTCTGGAATTCTGGAGCATTAACTATTAAACACTTTATAGATTTCATTATCAGTTTTATGATGAAGGAACCTATCTTGTTTATCCTTCCTGTATAAGACCTTATATAAGCTGGTAATCGTTTTTTTTTTTTCCTTCTTGAGAAAATTGCCAAACCATGAACTATGGACATTGAGTCAGTTTTCCCTCAATATGTGATGTTAGTTTTCAGAAATAGCCACTGGAAAAAGGAAATTACCTATTGAAAAGAGTCCTAGAAAATGAGGTGATAGATGCCAAAGCTGACTCAAAACCTAACCACAGCTGTATAATTAACAATGTTTCAGATGTTGAAAGGGTATGGGGGTAGACTTTGGGCATGTTTTATGCCAAAATAATCATAGTCATTAAAATAGTACTTAGTACTAGAAAGATTCTTCAGAACTTTTAGGGAACTATTACGTAATTAATCTGTACCTCAGTTCTGAGACACAGTTTGGAGTTGTCATTTTACTCGTAAGAAAACCAGGTAGAGAAATACTAGTGTTCTAAAGACCTTACATTGGAGCTAATGTCAGAATTCATCAAACATCAGTTCCCTTAAAGCTATACACTGTGTCTGGATATTGGGCTAGGACAGGTCAGGGGGATGGGGCAAACAGATAGTTGGCTTTGGGGGACAGGTAATGAGTGTTGGCCGAAGGGCTTAACTAGCTTCTGGCAAAGGGCAGCCTATGCTTGGCTCCTCTCGCCTGTGTTTGTTGTTGGGAAATATTGAACGTCTTTACTATATGCTACGCTATGTGTAGAACTCCTGTTAGTCAGACCGTGGAAGCCACTAGGAAAGGATCTTCATGGATTTTTTTTTTAAATATTTTTATTTTATTTGTTTATTTATTTGTTTATTTTTGGCTGTGTTGGGTCTTCGTTTCTGTGCGAGGGCTTTCTCTAGCCGCGGCAAGCGGGGGCCACTCTTCATCGCGGTGCACGGGCCTCTCACTATCGCGGCCTTGCTTGTTGCGGAGCGCAGGCTCCAGACGCGCAGGCTCAGTAATTGTGGCTCACGGGCCCAGTTGCTCCGCGGCATATGGGATCCTCCCAGACCAGGGCTCGAACCCGTGTCCCCTGCATTGGCAGGCAGATTCTCAACCACTGCGCCACCAGGGAAGCCCTCATGGATTTTTAATGGCTAACATTTATTAAATGCTTATGATGTATCAGGCCCTGTTCTAAAATACTTTATTATTCAGTTAATCCTTGCAAAGCCCAGTGAAGTAGGTGCTGTCATCATCCTGCTTTATAAGTGAGTAACTTACTAAAAATAGCTAAGGTGGGACTCGAACACTGTTAGTTTGGCTTCAGTGCTCTGCTCTTTACAATTAGGCTAAAGCTGCCTCTTCTAATATGTAAATTAAAGAAAAAAAGCTGTATTAGTTGGGTATGGGCTGCAGTAAAAATGGTGGCCAATTCAATTCCATTATTTTTATTTTACACTGGCCTTTAGTTTTATTTCGAAATGCTATTGCTTCTTTGCTAAGGAGGAATTTTCGAAATGAAGGTTCCTAGTTGGTCAATGGATCCAGTTTTTATTTTACTGTATCTTTACAACCTTTTCTATGGCAGATGACCGTTTTGTAATGTATCCTTGGAAACACATCAAGAGGCATAGATTTTTAACTAGGCTATTTGATTTGCTTGCTAGCATCTATGTTTTTATTGTAAAACACCACCAAGTTGTAAACTAATTAGTTGCTATAGAGGTCCTCTGCAATGCCATTAAGAACGTGATAGGGGAAAAACCTAAGGGATCCAGAATATTATGGGTTTTGTACATTAATTATGGTTAATAATATATGATTAGTAGGTTAAGGAGTTTGTGTTGGAACAGAAAGGAGTAAAATGAATAAAACAAATTTCTCAATCTAGCCATCCCCTTTGACATAGTAAGCCTTGCAGACTTACAGTTTTGTACTTTTAAGCATATCATTTCTCCTTATTACTATCATTTAGTGGCTTGAAAGGAGGTTCTCTCTGTTTAAGCACAGATTTGTCTTTTGTTCTCATCCTAGAGATTTTGGAACTAAAGCTAAAGTATATGAGTTATCAAAGAAAAGATCTTAACTGAGTTGATTCAAGGAAGCCAAGTCACCTTTTCAGACAAGCCTCCATTCTATCCAAAATAGCATCTCTCTTCTACCCAGTCTATCATATTACTATGTCTTTACTTTCTTTAAGTACTTATTATCTGAAATTGTCCATTGTTTTTCTGTTTGCCTTTCTCACTGCAGTGTAGGTTTCATTTGATTGGAGATCTTGCTTGGTTACCACTGTATCCTAGAATTGTGCTTAGTGTATATGGGATATTCAACAGTATTTATAAAACAAGTACACAAGTGAAGTGCTGTTAAAGGGACGGTCCCATATGCATTAAACAAAATCTTGTATTTCAACAGGACATTTCCAATTAGAGGCTTTCAGATCTATGATGGGCCCATTCATGTCACCAGGTGCACTTTCAAACAATATGTGCCAACTCCAGATAGGCATACCAGTGCTATTGGCTTCCTCATGAAGAATTCTTGGCAGATAACCCCCAGGAATAACATCTCCCTTGTGAAGTTTGGTCCACATGTAAGTATGTTCTTATGGTTCCTACACAGTGAGTATGGTGGGAAGAGGAGGGATGGCACATTTCCAAAGACGAAAACACAAACGAAGGGTTCGTACTGAGTTTTTACGATTGGGAGGAGAAATTTATGCAAGAGCAACTCCTAATTCTATGTACTCTGTCCTGCTGAGTTCAAGGTGAGAACAGAAGTGCCATGTGACCTGGGGTATTTCTGATATTTTGGTGATATCTTCAAAGGGAAAATGACTTAAAGTGATGACACGGGGATGGGAATTGTAGAATTTCATAGGAACAAGAGGACATATAATTTGGTGAAATATAGTATAATCATGAAGAGATTTGGGTTTTACCTGGTATTTTACTTTTCTGGGGTCTATTCTTCTGGGGAACTAGAGGATAAAAGATTGGGAAAGAAGAGGAATAGTGGGGTGATATGAAACAAATTAGGTTATTTCTTATGTGAACTATTGGAAGGTTTTTATAAAGATTGCAAAGAAGACTTAGAAATAATTGTTTACAATGCCGCAGGCCACAGAAATAGTTTTCTTAGTAGTTTCGTCAGTACCCTCTTAACCATTAATACACAGGACAATCTGATTATATACTCCCGGCCTCTCCCCATCTTTCCACTTCTAAGATGACAGTGGTGTAGAGATTGAGTCGCAGACCGTATTGCTTTCTGCTCCCACAGGCAGCCACAATTGGAAAGTGGCTCATAGTTCTCTCATTCACGTCCACAGGCAAACTCTGTGGTTGCCCAGTTTAAAGAGAACTTAAGATAGTTTACCAAAGTCTATATCTGGTTTTCATGAATAGCTGAGGCATGGAACAGAGGCACATGTGCAAACTGGGCTGTCAGCTTGGTTGACTGGTTCTCTTCTAGGCCACATAACTCCAGGGGAAGAGGAAGAGCTACACTGTGGATAGGGTCCCATGTAAATAAATAGGGTGGGTCTTGGATTACCTCTCCAGTGTAGAGGTTAGATGTTCGCTTAGTGCCCACATGGCTCTCCCCATGCACAGGGTTTGGTGATCACTGACATGGTCATACTGAAAAAACAGTTTTTAGATGTTTCGTTTGTTGCAGAGTTCTAGAGTTCTGACAGCCTAAGAGAATCCATGCTGTTTAAGTTTGGTGTTTCATCAGCCTGGAATTCTCTAAGGTGGCAATGCTCTGAAACCATTCATAAAGGGAATGGTCTGTCATATTTGTTATTCCTAAAAAGGTGGACAATATGCCCTAGACTTCTTTTAGATTAACCATAGGAGGTATAAGGAAAAAGAGAAAAGAGCCTAGAACTAAGAATTTAGAGCCACTTGTCCCACACATCACTGATTTTCCATTGAGCCGCTTATCATTTAGATGTTCAGCTGATTTTAAAACTTCCCGATAAAAGCATTGTAGAGGTGTATCTGCATGGCTTGAATAACATTAGTAACTTACCACTAATAAGAAGCAGCTAAAGATTATAAAGCATGTAACCTGCAGCCTGCTTTGCAGCTGTGTACTATGTGTTCGATAAGGGCATTGAATTAACATTACCCGACATGAAAATTACTGAGCTGGACTTGGTCTATGTCGAGGAGAGAGAAGATAACACACACTTTTCAACAAGTTGTAGTGAGTCCAGTGGTCATGCAACCATACCAAGGCAACACTTAGATCGTGTTTTAGTTTGGAACTGTACTTATTTTTTGGTGGGAGGGGTCATTAACAAGCTAACTAAAGCATTTGGAGTGAAATAAAATGATTAGCTCAGGAGATAGAACTTATAATAGATTTTTATTTAATTGAGGTATGGTTTGCTTACAGGGAAACGCAGAGATCTTAAGTATAAAGTTCATAAGTTTTAACAAATACATATGACTGCATAGTTCCCCTTCCCACAACTATTCTAGTTTCTCTTACCATGGATTAGTTTTATCTGGGGAACAGGTAATAGTTTTTAAGTTGAAATAAGGGAAAATACCAAAGATGAAGTTGAACGCTTGCTGCTTGAACTCTACAAGGCTTTGGGAAATTTTTTTCCCCGTGCATGTCATAATTAATCAAAAATGTTGGTTGACAACTATGCTGTGACTCAGAACTGCTTTAACCTTAAAGTAATTGTAATGGATATGAAGTTGGGTCCTTGCAGGGAATGCTGGCTAACATGGCAGGAGCCCTCATTTTATGATGTCCTTGTTTTTCATTGCTTTCAGGTGTCTCTCAATGTCTTCTTTGGAAAGCCTGGTCCCTGGTTTGAAGACTGTGAGCTAGACGGTGATAAGAACTCCATATTCCATGACATTGATGGCTCTGTGACAGGATACAAGGATGCTTACGTGGGAAGAATTGACAACTACCTGATCCGCCATCCAAGCTGTGTAAATGTTACCAAATGGAATGCAGTGGTGTGCAGTGGGAACTATGCCCAGGTAGGCCAGAACGCATTGTGATGCCTGATTCCTTACCAGCTCCTGACAACACTGCTTCTGTGAGGAGTACTCTTCAGCTCTTTGGGATGATTGATACTTTCCAAAGCATGGGTGTTTTTTGTTTTTTTTTTTTAGGGAAAAAAAAAGAAAAAAATTCATTAGGAATCATAGACTCACAGAATTTTATTTAAAGTTCCCCCACTCCAAACCAATTTAAAAGTGAAAAAGTGAGCCCAAGAGAAGTAAGATAACTTGCCCTTGGTTAAATACGGTTGGGATGTCGTTGGGGTGAGAACCCATATTTCCTGAGTTCCTAGGCCGGGTTTTTTTGCTGTGCTACAGCTGTGTCCCCTGAGAGGGCGTTTCACTCTTCGCTTTCAGGGTTATTATCTCTATTTTTATCTCTAAATTAGGGACTCTGACTTGTGAGGCAGAATATCAGTAGGTCACACGGAAAGTGAGATGTTCTCAGAAACAGAGCTAGGAATTGGAATGAGTGGACAAGGAAGGAATCCAAGGAAATTCTGCAAATTACATTATGATATAATGTCTATGAAAATATGAAGGGGATGATATAGACTGGGAAACACTTCCTTGAAAACATTAAGCTAGTGTGCATTTATTAACTGGATGCCCAGTATAAGAGGATGGAATAATTAAGGAGGTAGTATGTTAAGAGCACAGATGCCGGAACCAGGTTGCATGGGTTTGAATTCTGGCTTTGTTATTTCCTTAAATATGAGATGGGTAAGTTAATTAACTGCTCTGTGCCTCTGCTCAGTGAGGATAATATTAGATCCTCTCGTATATGGCTGTTGTGAGGATAGAATGCGCGAGTATTGGTAAAGCATTTCACCCGTGGCCTAGCACATAGTGAAGTGCTTGCTGCAATTAGTATTATTTGAAGAGCAGGGCTCTAAGTTGCAAAGATGATTTTAATAGTGGTATTTGATGGATGAAAGATTGCAGAATGGAGGTATCAGTTGCCCAGAATTTTGAAGAGAGCAGAATTTTATTTCCATATTTTAGACAATTACATGGTCATATTTAATAATAGATGTTAAGAGAAATAATAGAGGAAAACGATAATGGGAGCATAGAGAGGAGAATTAGAGGAAGAGCAAAGTATCTTCCAAGGCAGACTGGGCTCTGATAGCCTGAAAGGCAGGAAAGAAGCCTCCCTTGTTAATGTGCTGCTGAGTGCTCTTATTTGCAGGGTAGGTTCTTCCTGGGGAAGGACCAGTTCTGTGACAGAGCCCCTCCACTGAGCTCTGGCTACTTTGCCCATCAAGGGTGTGTTTGTGGCTCCTGCTTTTCAACTTCTTGAGCCCCCTGAGTTGTATGTGGTTTCTACCATCTAAGCTTTCTGTAGTGGGAGCTTCTTGGAGCAGAATTCTTTATTACTCTTCAGACTTTGAATCATGACTGTTAAAGAATGCTATGATTCTTAAATTAAAAAAAAAAAAACTTTAAAAAGATTCTCATTTATAGACAAGACAAAGGGCTTAAGAGGGGTAAAGATTAGAGAACTTTTTCTGGTTTATTTTAATGGAGTATTAGCTTCTTTGTTGTGGGATTTCTAATCCCCATGGGAGCAAGAGGAGTCATACTTGCCTAAGTTCTGGGAAGGACAAGGAAAGGATGGAGAAATAATTATAGTAAAATAAAGAAGAAAAGAATGTGGTTGAAAATGTGATTTCTTCTTCCATTCGTTTTATTGTTAACCAGAATTGCCCTCTAAAATTAAGTTGACTCATTAATGCCTAAGAAGATATAGAAATTCTAGAATTAAAATAAAGCAAAGATAAAAAGCTTTTAATTCTTTAGTAGCTACAGTTTTAGTTAAATTGGTAGCCATGTGTATTCCAAGGTACATGTATTTGTCTGTCTTAAAGTGGTATGTATGTGCTCACTCATGAAAACTTTATATTTTATTATAAATGTCTCTATATAGTCTTTGGATTTTCTAAGGTATTTGAGAATGTGAACCTGATAACTTCTATCTTAAAAAGCAAAGTAGTAATTCTATTTATATTTGAAGATGAAGAAAGAAAAAAGTGTCTAATACTGCCCAGGGGGCTCTGGGAATGGTAGGACAGAAATTTTCTCCTGAGAATTTGGAATTTGGGCTGGGAGCCCAGATATGTAGCCATTTGTTTTCTTGGATGATGTATAATACTGTATTTTTTTAGCAAAAGATAGAAGCAACTGGATCTCAAGATAGAATAATCATTCTTTAGCTATTTGTAAATATATTTTAATGGGATGTCTGCTCTTTGCTGACCCAAGGGTAAAGGTGCTCGGGAAGAAAGGTGGTAACATAAGGAGAATGTGCCACCTCAAATCCTTCTTGGATTTGGAAGAAGGCAGGATATATATATGTGTGTGTTTGGCGGGGGTGTATTCTATTATATTTTAACCTATTATATAATGAAATATAGATCAAATGTAAACATTTAAATATAGAATAAATAAATATAATATATTAAACATATATATTTAAATGTAGTCTCAAAATATATATTTCCTATCTGTATTTTAATCTTTAAGTGGTGTCAGTAGAGAAGAGTACTATAGTCAAACATGAATGAGAGTTAAGAAGACTTTCTGGCTCAAAGAATTTATAATTGAGGAATCAATATGGATAAAACTGCAGAAATCAGGGAAAGAGAAAACATAGAGAAGTAGCGTGGATTAAATGCAACATTCTGCAAATGTTTTAATACTTCTGGGGAATTCTGTTACAGGATACTGATTTGTTTTAGGAAATTGTTCTGAGGTTTGTTCTTTGGAGGATGCATTTGGGGAAGATTTTGTTTTGGCACAGTTTGGGGCTCAAATGCCACTGGAATAAATTCAGGGCTTTCAAGTTTGCCTCAGTTTAATATGTTTTTCCAGTTTTTGCAGAACTCTTTATAACTTTTTTTTTTAATGGGTGGAAAATGACTTCTTGGGCTGATGTAGGTCATGGAAAATAGAAAGCCAAAGCTCTGAGATATTTTAAATTTCCATCTCTTATTTCAGAGGAAAGTCTTTCAGATTTGACTAGAGGGTATCAGTTTTCACATTAATTTACTAATTTTTTGTATGTGTGTACTTCAGATTGAGGGATTCCTTTGACAAGCTATGTAAACCACAAAGGTTTTATATTCTAACAAATAAGCTGGCCTGTTGTGGAAGAGATGATGAAGATCTTGGCTAGCAGAACACATGGTCTGTTTTTACTATTTCAGTTTAAGCATGCTTCATTGTAAGTGGAGCTTAGGATGAAGTTGGCTACTACTCAGTCTGGCACGGATCATAGAATCTCTCTTTTGAAAGTAGAGACATTTGACTTTGTGCTAGATATGTTTTCTTTAGCTACTTAAATTTTCATTATTTATTTATTAATAATGATCCTTAATTATTTTTTGAAGGTCTATGTGCAGACATGGAGCACTCAGAATCTGACTATGACCATCACACGAGATGAGTATCCAGCCTACCCTATGGTGCTCCGGGGAATTAACCAGAAGGCAACCTTTCCACAGTACCAGCCTGTGATCATGCTGGAGAAGGGCTACACCATCCATTGGAATGGGCCAGCACCGAAGACTGCTTTTCTATACCTCATAAACTTCAACAAGTATGCTTCTATTACTGTTATTTTAAATACTTGGGCAAGTAGTAATTTAGCGGAGAAAAACAATAACCTATCTCCTTTGTAGCAAGTAAAGAACTCCAACTTTATGTACTTTGTTCCTCCTGTGGGGAGGCTATATATGTTATATTGATGGAATTAAGAGATTGTATAAATTGAATTCTGTCCTATTAAAAGCATGTCTTTTTCTCTATGGTCAAGGAATTGTGGGCAGAAAGCCATTTATCGGTAGGTTTTAATACCGCCTGCTGAATACTTTAATTCTCCGTAGCTGGGATGGGAATAAATTTTATCTGGTGTTCCAGCTGAGCACTTGGTTACCTAGAAAGTAAAAAGATTTTTGAGGCCAAGTTTAGATTTGACAGAAGAGAGTAGTATGACTGATTAGTCATGTCAGCAATGGGCAAGAAGTGGAAGAACTGTGGCATGGATAATGCCAGGTATTTGCCATCCCTGCCAGAATGTGAAAGCATCTTTCTATCCCTTCTTGATTTCTCAGTTGTCTGCTCTAATAATGTTACTTTCAATCAAGGGCTCTATTTTTACATTAATTTATTTAAGCGTTTACTGTGTGCCAGTTGATATAAAGATGACTGAGAGAAGTACTTGCCCTTCAGGAGCTCGCAGTATACAGGTGGAACAAAATTTAAGTAAATAAACCAGTACTGTTTTTTAAAGGACAAAATATAAGAGCAATTATTCTGCCTAAGGGAGTTGGGCCAGGCTGCACTGAGAAGTGATAGCAAGTGATCAGTTTTGTTACAAAAGCAGCAGAGTTGGGAAAGGGCTAGTTCTGCTCAGGAACTGATGGATTGAGTGTGATGGGAGCGTAGGTCGGGGAAGTGACAGAAGATGAGACTAGAAACAAGAGCTGGGACTATCTAGATGTGTGATGGTTAACCCATGGGACTCCATGAAACTGCTCAGATATCTACCTGAAAAATTGGTTTGTTCACGTGACTGGTCATAAAGGTTGACTCGTCAGAACTCTCTTAAAATACCCAATTGGAATGAACAGAGATAGACATAGAACATGTAGGAATTCCCCTCTAAGGATGGCTGAACATCATGGTAGATGCTCTTATTCTGAGATGATAGGCCTCTGGCACATGCTCTAAACTGAACCATTACTATTTTCCTGTAACACTGGCTACTGCTTCTCTATGCCCTTGCTGGACAATTGCACCTTCACTTACTGAGTCAACCAAGCCAAAAAAATCTCAGGACTCATCCTTGCCTCTTTCTTTTCTCTCATTTCTCCATCCTATCAGTGGCCAAGCCCTGTTGATCCTGTCTGCTTAATTAATGTTTTCAAATCTCTCCACTTCTTTCCACCATCACTGCTTGTGACTGAGTTTAGGTCATTATCCTCTCTTGCCTGGATCCCTGCAGCAGCCTCCTACTCGGTCTCCCCACCTCCCTCCACCTTCAATCCTTGGTCCACATTGTGTCCAGGGTGCGGGTTCTAAAAGCCAATCTGATATTGTCACCCCCATCAGTGAGCTGCCTAGAAGTCAATGAAGGAACAAACGATTGTCAGAGAGGGTGGAGGAGATATGTGGAAGAGTGATCCGCAATCCAAAAAGTTGTATCTGGCAGGTTGTGAATCTGAGGTGAGGTATTATAATCAAATGGTATGCAGGGTTCTGCACATACAAGGCATAACTTTTGAATAAATACTAAGAAAGTAAAAAGATTTTAAAGTGAAAAAAAGGATGAGCCCAGAAGTTTCAAAACTCCATTTGGGCTTGAAATTCAGTCCAACTTTCCTTGTTTAATTATCTAAAAGTTTGTAAAAGTTACATCATGGGCAGAGGCAAGAGGAGGAGATGGATAATTTTTTTTCCAAATTTAATATAATTATAGAGAGGTCATGGATTTTGTCATAGTGGCACTTTTGAAAATAACAGTTTAAAAGTTATAAAAGCTGTACTTATTCATTAAACAAAATAAGGAAATACAGAAAAACATTAAAAAATTGCAATAACCTGTAATTCTTCTAATCAAATTGAGGCATTATAAACATTTATAGGGTTCTCGTGTCTCTCCACCCTCAAGTGTTCTCTGAGCATATAAATACGCCAAAATTTATTTAACTACTCCATTCCCCTATGAACATTTAGATTGTTTTTCTCCTGCCCCTCTCCCCCTTTTGGTATTACAAATGGTACTGGATAGAACATCTTTTCTTATACATTTTTGGTCTGTATTTCTAATTTCTTAGTGGGATTACTGGATGAAATCTGTGTGAACAATTTTAAGGCATTGTTACATATTGTTTTAAAATTGTTTTGGATGATTAAAAAGTTCTGGAAATGGATAGTGGTGATGGTTGTACAACCTTGTGAATGTACTTAATGTCACTAAACCGTAGAGTGAAAAAAGGTCTAAAATGGTAAATTTTATATGCTACCACATGTATATTTTGCCACAACTTAAAGAATGCCAAAAAAAGAAATGATAAAAAAGGGGAAAATATTCTTAATGGTTTTCAAAAAGTATTAATTTTATATCTTAGGACATTAGGTAAGAAAAAACACTATGGCAATTTGGTAATATTCATCAAAGACTTTAAAAATGCATATACGTTTATCTCTAACAAATTTACCACTAAGAATTTATCCTAACGTAATTATAAAAGATAAAAATATATTTATGAATAAAAAAATTCTTTGGAAAGACTTTACCGGTGTACACTTCCACTATCAAGCTATTAGTGTTTCTTCCATTTTAGTATACCCATACCCAACTGTCTCAATTTTATTATCTGCTTTCAGTATCTAAGTACATTTTATCCAGCTTCTATTCACATTCCCTGAAGTCCTGTTGAAACCAAGAATTTTTTATAAGCCATATCATTGTTGTACATATATTGAGGAGAGAAATTTGGGTAACATGTAAAAGTTGATGATTCATTAGTGTGTTAGGATTCAGGACTTTCATTGTTAGTGGCTCCATACACAGCAGAAATTTAAGGAGGAGAAGACCATGGCTAAAATTTATATATGCTGTAATACTCAAAATGTACTGGCTCAAATGTGAATTCATGTTTTTATTGTCTCTCCTTTATAGGAATGACTGGATTCGAGTTGGGCTCTGCTATCCGTCAAACACAAGTTTTCAGGTTACCTTTGGCTTTCTACAGCGGCATAATGGCTCATTATCCAAAATGGAAGAGTATGAGCCCTTGCATTCGCTGGAGGAATTGCAGAGGAAACAGTCTGAGAGGAAATTCTATTTTGACTCCAGCACAGGGTAATTCGGGGCAACCAGTGAATGAGAATTATTGCTGTTTTTCTTTAGTGGTGAAATTACTAGTTCTTCAGTGTAACTAAGAATAGATTGTGATGTGACGGCTGCTTAGAAAAGCAGCTGATGTGGGTAATTCTATGCTCATCACCATTAGAGGTTTAGAAGAGAACTAGAATGACTCGTAATTACAGTTGGCAGTAGGAATCGAGTGAGATGTTTGCTGTTTACCTATTAAGGCGATTTAGAAAGAGAAATTATCCTTGTCAATAAAGAACCAGTAGGCCCAACTGAAAATTAAAATAATGTTTTCCATAACGACTCTAAAGATGATTATTTCCATATGATATAGTTCATATTTTAGTGAAAGCTCATTTTTCTCTTCCTTTAAGACTATCTCTCAAGTTGACCTTGGGTTTTAAAAAAATCACCGTGTAACCATGGCATAATTGCTTTCAACTTTCTCTAGGCTGCATCTTTACACTTTTTAGTTCTAATTCTGTTCAGCTGGGGTCCTGTTGGCTTTGTCTGCTTTTATCCAGTTACAGTCTCTCAGCCTTTGGGTTATGGTAGGCTCTCTCTCCTGTACTCTTCCAGAAAGTAGCATGCTCCTTCAATATCCATCCCTTAAGCTGGCATTTCTACTCTATGCCATTGTCTAGGTACTATAAAGATACTAATGTAAATAAGGCACATTTCTTCTGCAAATTCACTGTCCATTGAAGGATGTGGGCATGTAAAGCAAGTAATCAGAGGGCGAAAGGTTTAAATGCTGCAAGTGCTATAGTGTGCCTTTTGAGATAACCCAGAGGTTCAGCCTTGGGTGGCCAGTGACAACCCAAGAAGATAACACTGGGGCTGACTCTTGAGGAGTGACTAGGAGGAGACGAGGAAGGTGTTCCAAGGACAGTGTGGATAAGTGCATGGAGGCATGAAGAACATGGCATGGCACGTTTGGGGAAAGACAAAATTTCCTACTGGAGAGAAGGGTGGCAAGACTGACTGCGGGGGGAATGAGGTTAGGGTTCAGTCAAGTGTCTTGTTAGCCTTTGAATAAGATGCAACTCATTTGCCCTTCAGGGCTGGTGCAGCAGCCAGTGTTATCAGCTTAAATCTTTTTTTTATCATCATTATCTCTGATTTCAACTTCAACAACCTAGTTGGGCTTTTATTCTATAGATGATAGAACTGCCACATTCTCAGTTGATTTTCCACAAAAATAAATGGAACGCCCAAATTTGTAAGGACAGTCTGGTGATCACGAATTAATGATTGATATGTAAAAAGATGGGAAGTATTTCTTCATCTGGATATTTCTGGAGTCCTTCAGCTTTTGAGGTTCAAATTCTTTTTTAATTCTATTCATTTTGATGATTTAAATTATATATCAAAAGTCCCATGCCTAATCAAGTCCCTGTCATTCCTCATATATATGTTAAAATTACTGGATGTTGGAACAGTGGCTGATTTTCACCTCATCACAACTTTGTGTTGTTCAATGACCTCATGTTAAAATGTGAACTCTTGAACTCCAGTAATCAATCGCATTTGATCAAGTCCTTTTTAGAATCTTGACTTCCTTTGGTTTAGAAGGCCTAGGTTTGCTGACAGACATTGGACTACTGCCTGGAAGTTGCTTTTCCATTCATCTTGGCAGTAGGAGGAGAATTCAGAATGGGTAGGACTGTTCATTTCACTTGATTTTGGCCAAAGTACAGACAGAAGGACCCCAGGCCCATCTGCTCTTAGTAAACATCACAGGAATTGATTTGAGACCATATCTTGGCCTTAACCAAACAAGTCTCACAGTTGCTGTTTTAATTATTCTAGTTTTGTGCCTTAAACCAAAACAATTTGTAAACCAAAAGAAAAAAAAAGAATAAACCACACTAATTTACCAAATCCTAAACTCAACACAAGTGTAAAGTTTTCCAAGGAATTTTTGAGCCAAGCCAAATTCCATCCTCCTAAATTACCTATTGAACTAATTCAAACCAGAAATCGACTTTGATACTGCCCATAACTACTGAATCAGGTTATCAAAATATTTTCTAAAGTGGTATTGCATTTGACTTAGAACCCTAGGAGGGTAGAAAGGAAAGGGAAACAACTTTATTGGTTTTGTAGTTTATTTTTCTTTAAAAAAAAAATTAATTTATTGGAGGAATATCCCTTCTGGCCATGAGTTTATTTGAGGAATTTTTGTAAGTTTTTGAAAGTTAATCTAACACCCATTGGACTGGTTTCTGTCTTGTGCAGGTTGCTGTTTTTGTATCTAAAAGCCAAAAGCCACAGGGATGGTCACAGTTACTGTTCATCTCAGGGATGCGAAAGAGTCAAGATCCAGGCAGCAACAGACTCAAAAGACATCAGTAACTGCATGGCCAAAGCGTATCCCCAGTATTACAGAAAGCCATCAGCACTCAAGCCGATGCCATCCATGCTCAAGGGACTCTGTCAAGGCTGCGGAACCCGTCAGGTAAACAGGGAATAAAAGTGGTCTGTGGTCCAGGAGAAAAAGTCAAAAGGTTCTGTGCAATCAGCACATTTTTTTTTTGAAACATCTGTGCTGCCAATTTATAAATATTGCATGGTTTCTCCTGAATTTTGGCCCATTCTAGAATGTGATGCTCATGAGAAGCAAACCAGTCCAAATTTATAATAAAACTACCTTCCCCCTGTGATATATCAGTTTGCCCTGGATGATTGTGGATTTATTGATTGTCATCTTTTCTTTCTCAGATGTGATTCCATTACAGTATCGCTATTACGTTTGCATGTCAGTGTTATCAAAAAATAATTTGTTTTCTTGGAAGTGTGAAATTTATCTTCAGAAAAGGCACTCGTATGAAAATTGTTTCCTTCAAGATGAAAAGCCATTAATTTGAAGCATGTGCTATTATGTTTACCTGTAATTAAAAGTACAAGCTGACTTTGGCTAGAAGTGAAATGCTTCTTGTGACATATTCTTAATGAGATGGTCTCCTTCTAGATCTTGAGAAAACATGGCAATGAAAGTAAATCCAAAGTATGAGCTAAAATCAGGCATGGGGTTTCTGAAGGAAGTTAGACTAATTCCAGGTGAAAAAGAAATACAGAATTAATATTGCCCTAATTGATCTTTAACCTTTATATAAACAAACATGGGTCAAGAAGAATGGTTCTCAACTTGTGGTCCCCAGGCCAGCAGCATCAGCATCACCTGGGAACTTATGAAAAATTCTAAATCTTGGGTCCTACCCAGTCACCCAGTTCTACTGTATCAGAAACTTCAGGGGTGGGGCTTAGCAGCCTGTGCTTTAACAAGCCCTGGAGGTGATTCTGATACATGTTCACATTTTAGTTTCACTGGCCTAGAGGAGTTTTTAGAAAGTCCTTATTGCCACAGAAATGCTTACTATTAATATGGAGAAAACCTCTAAATCTTTATATTTATTTCTTATCATTATAAGTGATTTGAGAAAACAAAAATTCTTCCATTGCACAGGTTCTTTATTTCTAATTTTTCTTGTTTCTGTCCATTGGAAGCAGTAAGAACAGGGAAAGGAAGGGGGATTTATGCTTCCTATCGTGATATATGATAAGTATTTTTCTGATGACAACTCACTGTCATAGTCTTGTTGCTCACACCCTTGAGCCACCTCTATTCTCCAATTCAGCTAAACCAACCAACCAACGAACAGACAAAAAATAAACCAGGTACATGAAGAAGTTTATATGAATCCTTGCCTGTCCTATGTAATGTTTTGACCGTTAAAGTGAAATTTTCAGATAGTCTTTGTGGGGAAGTAAATTTTCCAGCCTAATTCTTAAGTTGAATTTGTTAAGAAAGTCCTTCATTACTGAAAATACTTCAAATAATTTATAATTATTATAAGAAATACTACAATTTATAAAATAATTTAATCATCTTCAGAACTATTCTGGGCCTATCTTGTTAAATGGTTCCATGCATTGACGTTTAGCATTCTTTATTCTTTGGGCTTAAAACATTGATCAGAATTCATTTCTTAAAACTGTATTGATTAGTGACCTGGCAGTTGAGAATTATTTGATGCATCTGGGGACATCACTTTTACTTGGAAATTTGAGGGGAATTTTTGTTTTGAATGTCAAAAACACATGTGTATTAGGAATAAGTAGGAAATTTTTTGACTTCAGACCTGAAACTTCAAAGCAATGTCCAGCTTCTGGATGCTTAATATCATGATTATCTGCTCTTGCCATGATTATTTGCTCTTGTTGGCATTGATTTATAAGGACATACACTTTTTTTTTTTTTTGGCCACGCTGCGTGACCTGCGGGATCTTAGTTCCCTGACCAGGGATTGAACCTGGGCCATGGTAATGAAAACGCTGGACCTAACCACTGGACCACCAGGGAATTCCCCAGGACATATACTTTTAAGTGCTAAATTGTGTGAAGAGTTAAGAGTGCTTTTGAATGAAAAGACAGCCTTTAGGGAGGAGGTGGGTGGTGGGATTTGGAGACTGGAAGTGATTTGGAGTAGAAGGAAAAAGGGAAGGGCGTTCTTGGGAGGGGAACAGCATCTGAAAAGGCAGGGTAGCAGAAGAGGAGGTAAAGCGCTTGTGGGAAAGTGAGGGAACTGCCCTGCATGTTGAATGTGATAGAATAGTGGGAAATAAGGTCGTGGCTCTATTTGTGGAACATTTTGCAGGTCTGGTGGAGGAATTTAGACCTGGTGATGTACAGTCCCCTAAAAGTTTTTAAATAGGGTAGTCCTTGTCATCTACACTTCTTTCCTCAGTCCTGGAGTGACTGAGTCCCAATTCAGGATAACTGGTCTGAAAAGGACCTTTGAAAAGATTTGTGACTGTTTTTGCATGAAATGTTTACAAAGATTTAGATATAAAGCATATTTATGTAGTCATTTGTAGAACTGATTTTATTAACAAGATTACAATGATTTGAAACTGGGATTGCTCCGGAAAGTTAGGAACATACACTTCTCGTATAAAGCCTGTATCAAAAGATAGAATTCCAGGTCATGAAATATGTACAGAAAGTTCAGAGAAAACAAAAATAAAAACAAAAACCCACTCACTGGCTTTGGTATAGTTGAGTTTATTTTGAAGGATCTTTTTGGAGGAAGATGCAGTTGGCATAGATATGGAACTTCTTCCCTGTCTAGGTGGTGTTTACAAGTGATCCTCATAAAAGCTACCTCCCTGTGCAATTCCAGTCACCCAGTCAAGCAGAGACTCAGCGTGGAGACCTGTCTGTTATTTCTGTGAGTACCATCTGGTGTGTACATTGCCTCAGCTTCTCGGTTTTACATTTTATCCTGGTAACATGAATTATCTCTGGCAACATTCACTTGTTTATAATCACATTTTGATTATTAGTGGAGAGTAATACAGTAGAGGTGTAAATACCTCCTAAACATTTGCATTTTAAATAAATAAAATAAATTTATTAAAATTTTTTTCTCAGTCAGTTATGTTTATTGATTACTTTTAGGTGAATGTTAAAATTATTCAGGTAATTATTCAGATTTCTTTTCTGTTGGAGACAAGGCGTTTTTGGTTTAAAAAAATTGTCATAGATAATCAATATGCAGAAATTTTAACCTTGGATTTGAAACTTAAAAGAAGCTCCCCAGTTATTTGTTTAAAATATGGGAAGTGAAGGTTTTAAAATTTCCTCGGCATTTTATTTTGAAGTTGCCTGGTTCCCATTTTTTTCAGATGAAGAAAGTGAAGATGCAAAGTGTTAGTTGTCTTTTTTAAGTAGGTTAATGGGAGTTAAAAGCCTTAGCCTCATATCAATACTGGAATTTGGGCTAAGAGCCAAGCTAGCCCGCAAGGTAACCAGCTCTAGGCATGTGGCCTGTCCAAAATCGAGTTGACCTGAGTGCATCTATATAAACAGCTCTTTGGGTAGGAGGTATCTAGCCATCCAGCTAATACCCAGCTAGGGTCTGGGCTCAGTCTCATGTGGTCTCCTTAGGAGCTCGGTTTTTTTTTTTAAGTGGTGGACAACACATTCACAAATCCACATATATGTGAGCAAAATTAAATCTTACTCTTTTTTTTCTTTCCCAGTCTCTTGTATTGTGTTAAAATACACATAACATAAAATTCACCATCCTAACCATTTTTAAGTATATAGTTCAGTGGTATGAAATACATTTATGTTGTTGTGCAACCATCACCATTATCCATCCATCTCTAGAACTTAACTCTGAATTAAGAACTTTTTAACAGCCCTGAATTAAAAATACTGCTACTTAAGGGGGGGGGGTGAAATGGGAAGTTATTAATCAACAGGCATAAAGTTTCAGTTGAGTAAAATGCATAAACTCTGAAAATCTGCTGTACAACATTGTCCCTGTAGTCAGTAATAATATATTGTTCACTTAAAATGTTTGACGATGGATCTCACGTTAGTGTTCTTACCACAATTAGAAAGAAAGAAAGAGTGAAAGACCCCTATGTAACTCAAAGATTTCTCAAGTATATATACCTATTGCCCTACATTAGCATTTCTTCATTTTGTAGTATGTTCATGATGTAATTTTATTGGTATGAAGTTTGTTAGCTCAACATCTCAATGCAGTCAGCTGCATGAAGAACCCATCCCAGCCTACTTGCGTGGAATCTGGTGGGTGTCAGTTGCAAAGAGAAGCAAGTTGGTGCTGAGTCTCTCTGCTCTACTAGCTCACTAGATAATTAAAGAAGATATTGTTTTGCCCAGACAATCTCAGGTAGGGTATTCCTCTGGGTCTGTAGACATTGTTTGACTCCATTGCTGCACACTGGGTGCCTGGGACCCTAAAAGAGATCACAGAGGACTGTGTTTTGTCACATTTACCTCCAATACTTTTCACATGCATTACCTGAAGAGTCTTTGCTGGACATGGCCTTGCTTTAGTTTTTACGGAAAATTTTGTGTTTCCTTTAAGTAACAGGTTTTTGGGGGGGTACTTTTCAAGGGGACAGTTTGGGTGTGTTAAGGATCATTATGTATATTTTTTATCAAATGTGTCTCAGTTCTAAGTATTCCGATTTTTAAAAATAACTGAGTCACTTTCAGTCTTTCTAAATATAAAATGGCACTTTATGTCAAGCACTTCTAGAATTATTCTCTAGACTAGGGCTATTTAAATACAGGCAAAAAGCCATTTTGGATTCCTATGAGATCATTAGTGATTAGAAATAAAATTTAAGTATCACTTCTCCAAGCAAGGACAGGTGTAGTGAAGAGAGCATCTCTCCTTTGTTAGCTTTTAACATAGTTTATAATTTCACACATTTTAAAGAGAAACAGTGCCTATGACTTAAATTAGTGTTAAATCATTTTTCAGTCTAGTAAGTTTTTTTCCCTTCCTTTTTGGTTGAGGAATTAATGAGATTTGGATGTATCTGGAATTCCTTTTTCTTGAAAAGGTCTCCAACCATTAATTTAAAGAGGACAACTGGAAATTTCAGTTCATAGTAATGGTGAACAAGATATAGTAATACGCTGTGGCTTAAATCCTGGTAAAATTACCATTTTTCCATTTTGATTTTAAAGGAGAGCTATATATGGAACAAAGGAGATGAAGCAATCTGGCTTCTCTGATGTTCTAAATCTAAACTATAATGGGGGGGTTTATGCGGGTTAAAGCATGCTATCTATGTATCTATCTATCTGACTAGGTATCTATTTCATATAGATACATGTATTTTTCCTGAACCAATGCAGTATAGAGGCTGCCACCCGATCACTGAGTTGGAAAGCTCTGACCCCAATGAGAGAGTACGTGTGTAAGATTGAAGGCCCTGAGCCTGCAGAGAGAGTCACCCTGCTCAGCTGAGTGTGGGCTGCCATGCCTTGCTTGTAGCAACTTAGCCAGTCAGAAAAGACCAGTCAAGGCAAAAGTCCATGAGAACACAGGCTCAATTTCAAATGTTGGCAGAGGAAGAGTAGTGGAATATGCAGTTTGAGTTTGGGAATTATTATTTGATTCATGGGTTTAGAAGACAGAGGGAAAGGGGCTGGAAAGACGAGTCATCCTGGAAATGCTGAAATGGTGACGACCGCAGATGTTTTTGTATTCTCAGATCAACGGCACTGACTTTACCTTCCGAAGTGAGGGCGTCCTCCTCCTGATTGTGGATGCCTGCAGCGTTCCCTTCCGGTTGACGGAAAAAAAGGTTTTCTCTTTTGCTGATGTCAGTCTCATGGAAGAGTATTTAAAAACAAGCATCCCTCCAAGGTAGGTGAAGCTTGCTCTGTGTGAGGGATAAGGTACCTTAAAGATGACATCCGGTTAACTCTGAGCTTTGGTTTGTCTACCTGCCCTTTTACCCATTTAGGGTATTTAGGATTCTTGAAAGATAGTGATTCCTTCCTAGTCTCAGGTTGATGCCTGTGTGATCCAAGTTGCTTGTCATTGATAAGTGAGGACTTGGATGTTAGAAGAGTTTGCAAATGATGGGAAGGCTCTTGGAAGGAGAAAGGCTCAACATTTTGGATCATTCCTATCCCACTTTTTAGTATTAAGTTAGTCTACATGGTACCCAACGCACTCAGAAGGCTCATTATCATTTTAAAACAATTTTGTAGATAATTTTATAGACAATTTTACCTTTGCAGCCATCTGTCCCACTGATGAACCCTCGGACAGCATTGTGCTATGACTGTGGTATAGGAAGTTGTCACCTGGGTCACTTGGAAGTGACTGGAAAGGAGTAAATGGATTTTTTTTTTTTTTTTAATTTGGCTGCACCACGTGGCTTGCGGGATCTTATTTCCCTGACCAGGGATTGAACCCTCGCCTTCAGCAGTGAAAGTGTGGAGTCCTAACCACTGGACCGCCGGGGAATTCCCCAGGAGTAAATTGAGTTTTAAGTGAATGAGTGTGTAGTCTCTCTTTTAAGAGCCCTAGTCTGATTCATTTTTCTTTGTTAGTCTCTGAACAAAGGTACACAGGAGAAAAATCTTTCTTTTTTTGTGTTGGGCAGACACAAAAGGTATTAAAATAAGCCGTAAAGCCATAGTAATTAAGCCGGTGTAGTAGTGGCAGAGGATAGAGAGATCAGAAGAGAGAATCCACAAAAAGATCTGAATGTGTGTGTTGATATACTCACAATAAAAGTAGCAATTTAAACCAAACCATGGAGAACAGATTTTATTTCATTTTTTTTTAGAATTGGCATTTATCCATTTACTTAGTAAATAGATAACAGAACGTAAGTAGGTATATAGAGCATCTGAAACTAACAAAACTAACCTCCTCTGTTAAAATAGTTTGTTCCATGACGGAGCTGTGTCCCAAGCCATCCACTAGGTCAACTGACCTAAATGACTTTTGCTTTCCCTACATTTACAGACCCCTTGTAATAGCAACATAAGTTCTAGGTGGGGCATTGAAGGGGACACTTGTAATAGCAAGGATGAAAAGGCATGTGGGGTGTTTTTGTGTTTGTTTTTTGAGTTCTGCTTTTATCTAGTATTTCTATACTGTATTTAGTTCAGAACAGTACTCAATAAATACATGCTGAATTACTGAAATTTGCTCTGATTTTCTAACTTTTACAGGTCAATTGTCCTGTTGAGCACAAGAGGAGAGATAAAGCGGTTGAATATTTCAGATTCGTTAGTATCTCTGGGATTAGCCAAACCAGCCAATCTTTATAACAAAGGTTTGTATTTGTATTCTTCTGTGAAGTTCTTAGGAGGCCAGCAACATATGCATTTTTATGGTGGAGTATAGCTACCAGACTGTTTTCATGAGCTTGTTTGGCTGGGGTGGGTATCATGAAGATAATTTCTAAATCAGGAGACAGTGTTAGAGGAAGTGTGTTGGGACGTGGCTTGTTATTTGGGGCAAGAGGTGGGTGGTAAGAGTTCATTCTCTGACGTAAGGAAGTACAGTTCTTTTTGTTTTTGTTTCACAGCCATCTTTGTTTTGCTCACCTCCGCTTCACCTCCCACATTATCTTGCATGGAACTAGTAGAGGTACAAATTGAACTTTTTCTTTTTCTTTTTTTTAAGGGAGTACCATATTTTTGGGATTCAGTGGAAACTTTAAACCATCATGGACTAAGCTGTTTACTAGTCCTGCTAGAGAGGGCCTTGGGCTGCTTGAACAATTCGTACCTTTGCAGCTGGATGGATATGGTTGTCCCAGAGCTGGCACGGTCCGCCGAAGAGACTTGGAGCTGTTGAAGCAAACTTCAAAAGCACATTAGAGACTAACTGTAACTTAGCTGGGGGAAAAAAAATGTGAACTAACTTATTTAATTTATGGCATTTTAAAATGACACTGTTAACCCAACGGAACTATTTTCCTGTTTGATACAGAAAGGGGAGAAAAGAAAGAATTTAAAGTGATTGCTTGAATACGGGCTCACGCACCTTCTAGTTGTACAAAATGTTAAAGAATTTATTTGTATTTGTTAGGCTGGTATATTTCAGAGATCAGTTCTCTTATTCCTCACCTCCCACTCCTGTGTTTTGTAGTGACCATAAGCAGTGCTTCACCTTTTGTACAATGGGACATCTTGGGGGAGGGAGGGGGCTTCTGAGAGTCAGCCTGAGTCCTTGAGAGGACCAGCTCTTGTAGCACCTTGGATACTTGAAGTCTAATGCTCAGTTGTGTTGTTGACTTTGGATCAGCAGTTGACCTGCGTGGCTGGCATGTTCAGGAATGCCTTGGGCCCTGGTTCCAGGCAGCCTTTGAGGATTTGGTATGATACTGAATGGTAGAGTTTTAAGTGGCAACTCAGGCCCAGCTCATGCCCTTTTTTGCCTGGACGTGTGCTATTTTTATTCATTTGTGTATTGATTCCTTCTAAGGGTTCAACTTTCAAACAAGAAGTATGGAATATATTGGGACAAAGGGCTTTTAGGGGTTAGACATCCCTTTAATCTGTGACCATTGGGCAAAAATTTGACCTGCACCATTGTCTGATGTTGGTGGGACCATTTTTGCAGCTTTAATCCTTAGCCTGTTTTGACTGTATATTTGTATTTAAAATGCAGAGCTGAGCTAAATATTTACATTTTTTTAAAAAAGAAGCAGGCCATTTTCCTGAACTATAAACTTGGGTTGTTTCAACTTGCACAAAGGAAGTCTGTTCTTGGAGTTTCTCCTGCACCCAGTTTTTTGTTGTTTTTGTGTGTGGATTTTTTTTTAAGCTTTACTGCCCACCAACCTGGCAGGACAATTGCAGAAAGCGTAATGATACCCCCAAAATATTGTACTCAGGGGGAGAAAAAAGGGAGAACCTTTTAAGGGCCAGAATCATGGAGGGAATATTCAGAAACCTCTTTTTAGCCTTATAGGAATCCGTTACTCTTAATTAAATTGTTAGAGCCAATTTAAAAAAAGGCACTGTGATGCCATATTTTTCTTCCCCCTAGGTGCATGCATCTCCTGCCAGTGAGCACTGCATGTAGCAAAAGATTGGTGCCACAGCCTGGGATGTCACCACACCAAGAGGAAAGAAGCATTGTAATGCCTTTACCTTTTCCTAAACCCACAATGCATGAAGTGTAGTGGAGGGATGGCCATGGCAAGACGGGAGGGAATATGTTCAGGTTGACTTTGGCAGTGAGTACAGACAAATTCACTTTTCTCTACCAAGAGCAACGGCTGATGGCCTGTCCTTTTATGTCCAAGAGAAACTGCAGAGCAGCTCTGTGACTTCTATTACTTTATAAAATATGCTACCTCAAAGTGCTACCGATAAACCTTTCTAACTGTAAGTGCTCTTGCTAAGGGCACATGTCTTAATCAAAGTTTAGGTTTTGGGGTGTTTTTTTTTTTTGTATATCAATGAATGAAATCTTACCTATTAAATATATTATTGGATCATTGTTCCTCAAGGTGATTAAAGTTTGTTTGTGTGTGTGTGCGTGTGTGTGTTTTATGACCAATATCTTTTACGTGTGATTTTTAGAGTTTGGCTCTTTAAAGATTTGGAGAGGATATGTACGTTCTAAGGCACTCAGTTTTTCTGATTTATATGCTAATGATCAGGGCCTAAGTTAAATAAATAAAAATATGTGTGCATGTATATTTTTTTATATGTGTGTGTGACTCTATTTATCTAGGAAGCAGTCAATCAGTCCATCTGTCATTTTTTATTCCCTATCCCAGCTGTAAAGAACCTATGGGCAGACATAAGGAAAGGAAATTGTCCTCCACTAAGGAGATTTTGTAAAACTAAGTAATCTTCATAAGGCCAATGCAGAGGTTCTCAATGTTGGCTGCACATTGGAGTCACCTGCGGAGCTTTAAAAACTGTGAAGTCCTGGGCCCCACCCCCCAGCTCCTACATTCAGATTTAATTGGTTTGGGGTGCAGCCTGGGCATTGGAATTTTCTTTAAAGCTCTCTGGGTGATGCTAATAACATGTAGCCAGGTTTAAGAACCACTGCACTAATATAATAGGCCCACTGTTTAACTTCAGTCTATAATTTTTTTGTGAGGAAAACAAAATTAAGATTATCTGTTATTTTTATTTGCAGTTCCTATACTACTTACAGAATTCCCAGCCCTAAACAAAGCATTTCGCTATGGTCTCCTTTCAATCGAACTTTCAAATAGAGTTTTTAGTCCTTAATTGTCTCAAATTGTTAAATTGGTTATCGAAGCTGATATACACATTTCAGCAGTTGGGAGCTAGCAATCTGTTTTATTTCTACTGAGAAAATGTGTTCAAAGATGATTTATAAGTTCGTAAGCATTTTCCATCAGGGGAGGCAATTGGTTGAGCTCCAGAAATGTGGCCGTGCACAAATCAGCCAGCTGATGAGAAACGCAGGGTCTTCTCATGTCGACAGACCTGGGTTTTAAGTCTTTCCTGTGAGATTTCTGCCTCTCCACCTGAATCAGTGTGCTATATATTATCTTCAGAGGCTGGAAGAGAGTGCTTGTGAGAAGATGAAAGGCAGGCTCATAGTCTTGTAGACTATGACTCCAAAGCAGCCGCTAAACTGATGTTTAGACCTGGGTGTGGGGAGGAGGTATTTATGACTTCTCTGTTCTCTGGCTCCATCAGAAGGGAACATATCCTCATGCTATTAAATGGAGTATTTGGTTTGGGAGGAGGGGTGGGCAATGAAGTGATGGATAGAGGCTTGAATACTTCAGGTAACTAAGTTTTCATTCCTTAAGGGATGAAGTAATGTTTGGATAAGTCCAGTTGAAAGGCATTTCAATAAGCAGGAATGTGCTTAATTTGTGTTTTTTTGTTTGTTTGTTTCATTTGGTCCTAATAGGTAAGTACTTAGATTCCATTGTGACAATGTTTGTTGATTTCATGATGCAGAGTTGGAGTTTACCCTCCAGAATTCTTGTTTGGCTTTCAGATACTTATGAAATCATGTTTAGTAACTTGAGAAATTCCCCTAGAAGTGAAGACCATGAATGGGAGTAATTGGGTAACAGATTTGTATCACTATAGTTAGTCTTAACTTGGTAATAACCCAGTCTTTTAGAAATATGAGCACACACTGGATTGGAGCTCATTTTCAACAAAAATTCAGGGAGGAAAAAAAATCAAGAAAAGGCATCTCCAGTCCCTTGCTCACAAATAACAAAATGCTGTTCACATCTTGCTGGACTTTTGGCATCATTTGGAAGATTGAGGGTCTTTTACTCATATTTATCCTCAGTATGAGAGAGAAGCTGAAAAAAGGATGCTAATTAGGCACTGGTGTAGGGAAGGGCACACACCACTTTATTTTTAAGTGATAAAATTAGAGAATGACTGATTGAACTATGATGATTTCTAAATGAGGAACTGTGCCCCACAGGGCATCCAAAAATATCAGCCATAGCAAGATGTGAAAATGTTATATCTGAAAATCCAACAAGTAGTGGGTCAGAAGGCAACTTCATAGATACATTTTAAAAAATTTTCTAAGGTGGACATTGTGATTAGTCTGGATATGAAAAGCAGTAACAGATTTAAAATTCATCCTCAGAAAAGCTTAGACTTTACAATCAAAATTGATAAGTCAGGAATTGGCAAACTGACCTGTAGGACAAACCTGTCCCCCAGACTGGTTTTGTACTAATTTTGAGCTAAGAGTGGTTTCACATCTTCAAATACAACACATTGGAAAAAGTCAAAAGAAGAGTAATACGTTATGATGAGAAAATTATGTAAAGTTTAAATTTCAGTGTCCATTAATAAAGTCTTGTTGGAGGACAGTCATGCTCATTTGCTTACATATTGACTACGGCTTGCATATGGCAATGGCAGGTTTAAGTAGTTGCCACAGAGACTATATGGCCTACAAAGCTGAAAATATTTACAGGCGTACCTTGTTTTATTGTGCTTCACTTTATTGCATTTCCCAGATATGGTGTTTTTTACAAATGGAAGGTTTGGGGCAGTACTGCGTGGAGCAAGTCTATCGGTGCCATTCTTCGAGTAACATTTACTCACTTTGTGTCTCACATTTTGGTAACTTGCAATATTTCTAACTTTTTCATTATTATATTTGTTATCATGATCTGTGATCAATGATCTTTGATGTTACCACTGCAAAAGGATTACTCACCGAAGGCTCAGATGTGGATTAGCATTTTTTTAGCAATAAAGTTTTTAAATTAAGGAATGTACATTGTTTTTTTAGACAATGCTATTGCACACTTAATAGACTACAGTATAGTGTAAACATAATATGTACTGGGAAACCAAAAATTTATGTGACTTGCTTCACTGTGATATTTGCTTTATGACAGTGGTCTGGAACCAGACCTGAAGTATCTCTGACATATGCCTGATCAGTGTTCCTTTACTGAAAGAGTTTGCTGACCCTTGATCTTGGTGAAGGATATACTGGTGTTCATTGTACTGTTCTTGGAAACTTCCTAAGGCTTGAGAATTTTTAAAATAAAGTTAAGGGAAAAACCTCCATCGGAATCACCTGAGGTACTTGATGAAAATGCAGAATCCCAAGCCCCAACTCAGACCAGATAATTGGCATCTCTGGGAATTGCAGCTGGGAATATAATTGTATAACAAGCTCCCCAGGTGTTTCTTATGAGCAGTAACATTTGAGAACCCCATAGCAGGTAGTAAGCCCCTGTTATCTCTCTCCCTCTTTAACACAATACATCTGAACAAATGTGAATGTTATTTTGTTTAACTCGAACAGCTCCATCTACACTGTCTTCCCCACAACTTTTGGTCACTAATGCAGGGCGGATCTGGTGCACAACACAGTACCTGGCTGTTTCTGGGGCAAAAGTTTGGATCCTGTGATAAAGTCTCTCCACTGTCTGAAATTCTTACTGTTTGAATTATTCCTTTGGCTACAATTATTCCTACAGTGAAATCCCATCCATCCTTGTGAGTTCTTTTTATTATTTTAAGGAGTTTAAAGGAAAATGTACAATAAGCCACAATCAGGCTGCACAGACTAACAACATAAGTTTCTTTGCTTTTGGGTGGAACTGCATTCACCCTAGTTATTTCACATTTATCGAAGTACTGCTTGGCAATTGCAGGTCTTTTTTTTTTTTTAAGGTAGAATGAATTATTTTATATAAGCAATTTGCTTTGTACACAAAAGCCTTTTAATACATGAGCTTCTTGGAGGGGGTGGGAGGGGGTTGGGTGGATTTTAGGGGGTTAATGAAGTTGGTCCTTGCCAGGAAGGAGGGTGGTACACTCTGGGAGGGCATGGGAGGTTTATCTTTTTCCACTTTCTCCCACCAGCTTACACTGATCAGAACACCTAGTTCCTGAGGGAGGAAGGCTTTGGTCAGATAGGTTTCTTTTCTTTCTTTTTTTTTTTTTCCAGATAGGTTTCTGACGTGGGAGAATGTCGGCTCTACCAACTCAGGAGGCAAGGAACATCATTAGCTCCAATATGGGTGGGAGGAGGAGGGAGTTCTCACAGGGGAAAGACCATGCCAGAACTTGTTGCTTCCTTCAAAAATGTGCATGTCAACAGTCTTCTTCTAAGGAAAATGGCTCAGTGAGTAGTTAGGAGATTCCAGACAGATTTAAGTGTCTAATGCAGTTCGTTGCTGAAGGTATGGTGGGTGTTTTGTCTGATGCCACCTAAGGCTCTTTACTAGCAGTGTTACTTCGACCAGTTTCCTACTCCTGATCCTCAGTTTTCTCATATATAAAATGGGACTACTAATACTTTCGTAAAATTACAAAAGGGATCAAATGAGAGTAGCCAACAAACCTGGGTGCTTTGTTTACAAAGAAAATCAGTTTTCCATGCAATTTGTTACTCGAAGACTGGATTTGCCTCTTGCTGGGTGTTGAGCTAAAAGACACAACCAAGCCAAAGATGGGGAGAAGGAAGCTTTATTACTTGAGTCAAGTAAGGAGAACACTGGGGATCTTTCCCAAAGCAGTGTCTCCTCCAACAGCAAAATTGGGGAAGTTTTAAGCTAAGGGTACATGTATATTCATGAAGAGGCTTGGGCGGCTGACAGAGTCCCCAGCTTTAATTGATTGAAGTCACAAAGGTCAGAGAAGGTCAACATCATCGTCCTGTAGGTTCCAGTTGACCTAGGTCGAGTGCCTGAGAGGGGTTTAATTCCTGCAAAACAACTCAAGAAAGTGCTTCAGGCTAGTCTTCACCATTGAAACAAATCTGGGAGTTTTTACAACTGATTTGTTATCTTTGCTGTTGTTACTTCTCTTGCCTGATAACAGTTCTTTTGTTCCCTTAAGTTGATTATTTTGAGACCTGTTCAAGGGCAAGCTTTGTGGACAGGCTCAGATCACAAAATGACAGGCCCAAAATGGCTTCTCTTATATCTAGAAAGCCATGCCTGGTTCTCTTTTTCCTAGGACCTCCTACCTTATCTGCTTACACCATGTATTCTAATTTAGTCTTTTTTTTTTTTTTTTTTTTTTTGAGGGCTAAGGATTAGGGAATCTGTATTTTTTAAATTAATTTCTATTGGAGTACAGTTAATTTACAATTTTGTGTTAGTTTCTGCTGTAGGGAATCTGTATCTTTTAAACAAACTTCAGAGATAGTGCAAGATTTGGGAACCACTGAGAATGCCCTATGGAAGCCCCTGCCCTAGTTTTAACACACTTCCCATACTAAGTTGTTTGTATCTAGAAAAGAGGCCCTCAGGCCAGGCAGTGCTTGTTTAGTGAATTGGTTTGAGCATCCAGAATGAGGTTTGCATTTAGGCCCTTCCTTGCACTAGCACCGTAACTCAGCAAACAGCTGTGTACGGACTCAAGCTATGAAATGTGGAAAGACAACTATGAAGTGAAAACATGTGGCTGCACCCTGTTCCGCAGCTGGTGTGTGCAGTTTCCTGCTCTCCATTCTCGTGAGGGAAAACTGCAGTTCATGGTTTGCCTCTTCCAATCCCTTTTGGCGTAAACTAACATGGAATGCAAACAACTCATTTCTGGTTTTCTCTCAGTACTTTACCCACATTTCGTTCTTCCTTCTTACCAAGTAGGAAAAATGCTAACAT
This sequence comes from Balaenoptera physalus, assembly GCF_965194825.1. Lineage (NCBI taxonomy): Eukaryota > Metazoa > Chordata > Mammalia > Artiodactyla > Balaenopteridae > Balaenoptera > Balaenoptera physalus. The sequence goes on from NC_138886.1 coordinate 47,945,608, forward strand.
GCAATGAAATGGTTCAGAGTGAAGGTTTATATGATGAGCTGAAGCTGAGTTAGAGGACTTGGAAAATGAGTGCCTTTGGCAACAAATCTTCCTATGTTTCTGCACCCCGTTTCTTTCTAGTCACACCCCCACCTCCTCGTCACTGCCCAGGGTCCACTGCTGCAGCCTTGTCACACTGGGCAAGACCATGTTCCCAGCCCTCTTTGTACCTTTCATTCCCCGTCATTGCTCACGTGTTCCATGTCCAATCCTCGGCATCCTTAGCTAGCCCTTTGTAAACTAATTCAAAGTCAGATTGGTCCTCGTGTCTGAAACATATTCCCTCTCAGGCAGCAAGGCCATTTTAATATCTGCCCACAGTGCCCATAATGCTAAAAGTAATATGGTGCTGGAAGTTTTGTTTATCTGATCTGGTTAGTTTTTAAGGCAATTTTGCCCTCCTACATACTTCACCTGCGTATGAGGCTGATTCCATTGAAGCCTGGAGGAAGTTACGAATCTGGAAAATTAACAAACTGGATAATCATTCCCTGGGTAATGGAGTCACTACCATCTAGTAGTGGTAGATATGGATATGAAGTGGATATGAATACTTGTATTTGAATAGAGTCCCTTTTGACCATCTTCAGGAAGGTTATGGATAATACTGTGATTTTCCTCCTGCTTAAGCAATGTTCTCAGAACATGGAGACTAGATGAGTAACTCTACCTGGCTCTGAAACATATAATCCATTTGGATTCCAGGCCCAGGGTCTTGGCCGCAAAAAAGTGTGTTTGTTCCAGCATCTTCCTGGAAGCTGTGCTGTGTGAGCACTGGAAAATCCCTTTTGCTTATGGTGTCCTGCATTTCTGTAAATCACCTTATTTCAATAGCTGAAAGGAAGAGATTTGGTAATTATAGCTTTCCTTTGTTGCAGCTTTATATTGAAAACATGTGCCAGCAAGTTTAAGTAAGAAGCCAAGTGGATAGATGATATATAAACAAGATTAGGAATCATGAGGATTGGGGGCTTCCTGTGCAGTTTTATCCAGAGGAAAAAGGTCAATTACAAACCCCAAATTATTTTTTTTGCTGGTGGGAGTATGATTTTATTATAATGATGATCTATACTTTCTGTGTCTTATTTCCAATTCCTTGCAATGAGTTAATTTGTTGATTTCAGTTATAAATTTTTAATGTGACATCTAAAATATTATATTTAAAATCTATTGACAAGTATAATTGTTGGGTATTTTGGACAGTCAACTTCTAATTTATCAACTTAATACCTACATGGCTGCTACCTATTTGATTGAAATAACCTGAGAGTTCCTTTAAATTTTATTTGGTCCTTTATTTTATCTGTTTACAGAAGGTAAATGATGAATATGAAGCATAAGGGTAACCAATGAAAGACTTAAAAATTAGTAACTTTGGAAGTAAAGGATGAGGAGGGAGAAGAATGACTCCACCCTGGCCTTCTTTAACTTTTTACATTAACTATTTACATACTTAAGTTAGCAAGTCAGAGCCAGTAGAATCTATCTAGTCATTGAATTTCTGAGTTTGCTTAGTGAGATAATACTATTTTAAACAAATCCTGCCCTCCTTGTTAGTGTGTGTGTGTGTGTGTGTGTGTTGCTCTCATGTCTGAAAGTTTATTCATTGTACCAATATCATTATTTTGGTGAGGGCTAGCTACAAAGAGAATATTACACTTGTGAGTGTGGTGTTAAAGAAGAAATATTCAGGACACTTGTTAAAGATGGTAAGGCAGACTTTATTCAAGGGGGCTGTTATAATGGAGTTTTGTAGTAGGGGAGTGAGATGGAGTGCAACTCCAAATACACCAAGGAAAAGTGACGAGTTATACCCAAGGAGTAGGGTGGGGATTGGTGGATGTAAAGTGACTAAGAAAACAACAGGGGTAGGGGGATGCTGGCTTGACGGGAGTTTTGCAGCAGGTGGGCCAGGGTAATAAGATAACTGAGAACAGGGAGGGGGGATGAGAAATTTGATTAGATATCAAGGATGGGGAGTTTTCACTAAACTGGAGTTTTGTGAAAACTGAATTAAAAAGGCCAAGGACTGAGCCCAAGGTCAGGGGCCTCGTCAGAAAAAGGACCCAAAGGAGCCTGATTCAAGCTTGGTCAAGGACAGAGCCTTTGTCAGTGGTTCAAGGGTTAAGGTAAGTCTACTGTTAATTACCATGGGGAAATTAGCTATTTAGATACACTCACCTGCTTGGTATTAAGTTTAGAGCTAGGGAAAGAGGGTTTAACCTTTCCCTCTGATTAGACTTCTGTGAGTCAAATTGCTTTGAAATGGGCTGTTGAATTATGAAAAGATTTCAGATACCACATAGAAAATGAACAGATTTTAAAGAGGAAGGAATCAGGACTTCCCTGGTGGCGCAGTGGTTAAGAATCCGCCTGCCAATGCAGGGGACACAGGTTCGAGCCCTGGTCCGGGAAGATACCACATGCCGCGGAGCAACTAAGCCCCTGTGCCACAACTACTGAGCCTGTGTTCTGGAGCCCGTGAGCCACGACTACTGAGCTTGTGTGCTGCAATACTGAAGCCCGCGTGGCCTAGAGCCCGTGCTCCGCAACAAGAGAAGCAACCGTGCTGGGTAGCCCGCGCACCCCAACGAAAAGTAGCCCCCGCTCGCTGCAACTAGAGAAAGCCCGCGGGCAGCAACGAAGACCCAACACAACCAAAAAAAATATATAAATTAATTAATTAATTAAAAAATAAATAAATAAAGAGGAAGGAATCTCTGTCCTGGATTCTGCCATTCTCTATTGTTTCCCAAAGTACAGGATTATCCTTCTTCAAATGCATTTTGTGGGCCGTTTCCATCAGAACCATGGGGTTTACTGTTAAAACTGTGGATTCATGGGTTCCATTCTGGATGGGTTGAATTAGAATCTTTGCTTAAAACCCAGAAGTCTGCATTTAAATAAGCGACATAACCAGTGGAATGTATCACAGAACCCAGAAATAGATTTGTAACAAAGATGGCATTACAATCAATGAGTAAAGAATAAACTATTTAATAAATAATGTGAGAAAAGTTGATTTTCCACGTAGAAAAAAATGCAGTTAGATCCCTACCTTATACCATGAAGAAAAATAGAGTCCATGTAGATTGAATATTTAAATGTGGAAAATAGTACTGTTAAAACTTTTAGAGAGTGGGAATTCCCTGGCGGTCCAGTGGTTGAGACTCAGCGCTTTCACTGTCATGGGCCGGGGTTCGATTCCGCAAGTCGTGTGGCGTGGCCAAAAAATAAATAAATAAATAAAACTTTTAGATAAAATATAGAAGAATATAATTTTGACGTTGGAATGACCTTAAATACATGAAAAACACAAATCATTAAAAAAAAAGAATTCTACTAGATTACAATTTACTAATTTTGTGTGACAAAAAATACCATAAGCAGTCAAGAGACACACCACGAACTTGGATAGAATATTTCTAACAAGTATAACCAGCAAAGAATTAGTATCACAAACCTAAGAACTTCTCTAAATCATTTAAGAAAAATAAAAGCAAACCAAGGGGAAAATGGGCAGTTTTTAATCATATCCAACTCATAGAACAGGAAATCTGAGGCAAATACATGTATGAAAAGATGTCTAACTGTATTATTATTTAAGGGGAATTCAACTAAAAAGTGAAATACTATTCAAAGGGTTCATGAATATGCAGACAAATGAAGCTTTTGGACACATTGGCTGGATGTAAACAGGCACAAACACTCTGGAGAGCAAATTGGCAGTATCTAATAGCTTTGTGTGTATGCTATACTAATTATATATATGCCTATGAATCTCTTGTTCATATGTGCAAGGAGGCGTGCAGAGATATTTATTGCTGTGCTTATATGGGTGAAAAATTGGGAAGAACGTGAACGCTCATCATTGAGGGACTGCATAAATACATTATAGTATACTCATACATGGGACTACCATACTCCAGTCAAAATGAATGAATTGTGTCTTAGTGTATCAGTATAGGTACATCTAATGCTGGGTAGACAAGGTACAAATTGATACATATGAAACAATAACATAATATTTATGGATACAAACATATTGTTGAAGTTGCATGATCCAATTTCCTATCTCTAACAAGAGGTTTTCTTTCTATTCTTGCTAACCTTGGAGATTTATTATTTTATATTTTGATATCAGAATATTCAGGCTAAAATTGCTTTATCATTCATACTTTATTATTTCATCCAAGCTTTTCCTTTTTTATTGGTTTTTAAAAATCTTTTAAAATGAACTTTTAATTTTAGAATAGTTTTAGATTTATAGAAAATTTGTGAAGAGAGTTCCCATATACCCCACATCTAGTTTCCCCTATTATTAACATCTTACATTATGAGTATGGTATATCTGCTATAATTACTGAACTAATATGTTAAATAAAGTTCATATTTTATTCAGATTATCTTAGTTTTTAACTAATTCCTTTATCTGTTCTAGAATCCCATCTAGGATACTACATTAAATTTATTAGTCATGTCTCCTTAGGCTCCTCCAGGTTGTAGCAGTTTCTCAGACTTTTTTTGGTATGACTTTGACAGTTTTGAGTTGCTGGTCAGGTATTTTGTAGAATGTCCCTCATTGGAGTCTGATATTTTTCTCATGATTAGATTCGGTTTTGGAGAAGAAGACCATAGAGGTAAAGTACCATTCTCATCACGCTGTATCAAGAGTGCCTATTATTAACATTACTTATCACCTTTGATGGTAACCTTGATCACCTGGTAGAAATAGTATTTGTCAGGTTTTTCAGCTGTAAAGTTATCCCTTTGTCCCCTCTTTCCATGCTGTACTCTTTGGAAGGAAGTCATGATGTGCAGCTCATACCAATCTCCTTTTTAAAAAGAGAAACTGAAGCTGAGAATGATAAAGTAATTTGCCCTAGGTCATACAGTTAATCATACCTAGTCCAAGGTATGATTTGGGCCACAGTAAGAGGATCACTTAATGTATAGCAATTTAATTTAATTTTAAAATTAATCAATGTGATTCAATTAATTTTACTTCACTTAAATTTTACACTTAATTTACATGTTAAAATTAAGGTTAAGGAAGTGCACTTAGCACTTGCAAAGTCCAGCGTCCCCTCGCCCTCAACAATCCTTCTATTCAAAATATATAGATTTATTAAGTAACATATTTTTCATACACCCCTCCCCCCCCCCCCCCACACACAGCTGAGCTCAAAATGAATACTGGAAAACTTAAACATATTGGAAACTGGAAAGGAACTAGTAACAAAGAGCAGGAGCTAAAGTTCCATGGGGACTAGAAACTTAGACCAAAAGTCTGCCCCTAACATTTGCCACCCCGGCAGGAAATTCCAGCATCCTGAATCTTTGGAAAATGGTCCAGAAGTAAACAAGAGGTACATGCCCAGATGGGTATATCTTCTTCGGCTCCTGGATTCCTTAGTTCTTAAAGATGGGCACACTGGATGGAGGGCCAGAGGGACCCTTTAAAGTGCTAGGTCAGACATCAGGGCCATATACCCAGGTCTGAGGGTGGTACTCTAAATAGCCATGTGGACTATACTTCAGGAAAAAGAAAAATGATTGCAGAGTGAAGCTATGGGGTAAAAGAACTGATGATAAACAAAGGAAGCAGTAAAACATAGAATATAATTCTAAAAAATACTTTCCATAAAGTAACAAGCATAACCGTATTTGTGTTTGTGTTTGAAAACAGACTAGAAATAAAATACCACATAATAACTTGGAAGTTATGAGGCAGAGGAAGTTATTATGTGCTAAGGTCCTTGTCTTTTTCAGTAGAGAAAAGAGATACTGATTGGCTTTGTCATCATATTATAAATGCTTGCTAAAAAAAACAAGCACAAAATGCATAACTTCAAAACTGGAAAGCAAAAAGAAAGAAGTTTGAGAAATCTGTTTAATGAAAGATAGCAAAAAAGAGAAAAGCAGTACAAATAAATAGCAAAAAATAAGATATAGGGACTTCTCTGGTGGTCCAGTGGCTAAGACTCCATGCTCCCAATGCAGGGGGCCTGGGTTCGATCCCTGGTCAGGGAACTAGATCACACATGCCGCAACTAAGAGTTCGCATGCCTCAACTAAAGATACCACATGCACCAACAAAGATCCCACATGCCGCAACTAAGGCCCGGTGCAGCCAAATTAAAAAATATATACATATAGAGTAAGATGGTAGAAATCCAAATATATCAATAATTACAGTAAATAGCCTCAGATTAAACTCACTTTTCTAATACTGGATTAAAAAATCTGGTTAAAAAAATAAAATATAAGCTGTTTATAGGCATGCCTTACACAAAATGATATGGAATGATTAAAAGTGAAAAGAGAAAATTATATACTAAATTATATACAAAAAAGTTGATGTAACAATATTAATATTGAATAATATTAATAGAATACTACTAAAATACTAAGCAAGAAAATGCATAGCGAAAAAAGAAGGAAACATAATGGTAGGAGGTAGCATTAAGGGACAAAGAGAAATATCTCTCTTAGAAAAACTGATAGGCCAGGGAAGCTAAATTAAGGAACCAATCCCCATGTTGAATCACAAAAGTAGGAAATAGGCACTCACTTGTTCTCCAATTCAGGAACTGTGGTTCAGTCTTCAATTTGCTTTACAGTGTATGCCACATATTTCCCCTGTATTTTTTAAGTACATATTTTCAGTTCTCCAAACTCACCACGTGTTCTCTCTTCTTGAGCTTCATACAGGCTTTTCTCTCTACCCAGATCTTTCTCCTCCCCACTCCTTTTCTTGGCTAACTATAATACCTCTGATCTCATTTTAACCATCCTATCCTCTGGGAAACTGCCACTGTGCCAGGGGTTCCCATAGCACCTCATACTTCTCCTAGAGTGGCATGTACAAATTTGAGTTATAATTGCCTGTTACTTTTCTTTCTCCCCCACTACATGATAACTGTTCCAGGACTGGAGCTATGCACTTTTCTCTTATTGCAGCACAGTGCCTGGCACATGATTTGCTTCTTGAGTAAATAAATCAGTGAAGGAATGAGATAAGTAAAAATGAAATGTGTTCGCATATGGAGGGATTAATTCTACCTAAGGAGACAGCTTCAAAGAGGAAGACACCTTTAAGAAAAAACTTGGAGAATGAATTAAGGCAAAGGTTCTTCCAGGTAAAGGGAACAGTGTGAACAAATGCCTGGAGGCTAGAGAGAGCATGGCATGGCAAGGAATTGTGAGTAGTCAAATTTAGTGTAGCTGGAGCATATATATGTGGCAGTGAAGGAGGGGGAAATGAGGCTGAAAATTGAGATTGGGATCCCTCTACAGAGCCTGGAATGCCACGCTAAAGAGTGTAAACTTGAGCTGGTAGGTGAGATAAATCCATTAAAAGTATTTAAACGGTAGAATGATTATGGTAGTTATTTGAGCTATTCACCAAATATTTTCAGTTCTTCCCACTTCTAAGCCTATATTAGGATTATACTTCCCCATCTGCCTTTGAATCTAGGCATGGCCACATAACTTACTTTGACCAATGCTAATGTATGCCACATCTGTGCGGAAACTTTAAGAGACACTATCTGATTTGCCATTGAGTCTTTTCCTGCCTTAGGTCTTATGGAAGCATGAACCTTGGTCCTTGAGGGAGAATGACATAAAGAAAACCCTCAGCTATTTGTCACAGACATGAATAAGATACAAATCTTTGTTGTTATAAGACGCTGAGATACAGTGGTTATTGCAGCATAATCTTGCCTGTTTCTTCTATTATAGGGTTTCTTTGTTTTGCTTCGTTTTGTTTCAGATCTGACAGATCAGTTAGACTTGAGGCTGGGAGAAAAATTAGGAGACCATTCTAATAGGCCATTGGCAGTAGGGAAGGTGAAGAATGAGGACAGGGACTGAATTGATTTTATTCATTTATGGATCTCTGATACCTGACACAGTTCCTGGAATAAAAGAGAGGTAGGGGGAGAATCCTTGTTCTCATGCTTTCATAAGGATTGTTTAGTATTCCCCCAAAAGATCTGTCCGAGTCTTTGTGAATGTGTACCTGTGAATGTGATCTTATTTTGAAATAGGATCTTTGCAGATGTAATTAAATTAAAGATCTTGGGATGCGATTATCTAAGATTTAGGATAGGCTATGAATCCAATGACTGGTATCCTTGTAAGAGAAAGGGGAGGGAGGTTTGGCACAGGGTTACAGGGGGAAGCCATGTGAAGATGCAGGCAGGGACTAGAGTTATGTAATTACAAGTTGAGGAATGCCAAGGATTGCCATCAACCATGAAAAAAGTAGAAAAGAGGTAAAGAATGGGTTCTCTCTCAGAGCCTCCAGAAGGTACCAATGCTGCTGACACCTTGATTTTGGACTTCTGGCCTCTAGAACTTTCAAAGTACATTTCTGTTTGTTGTTGTTGTTTTGTTTGTTTTAGGTAAAACTTGTAAGTTTATTCGGTGGAGGACTCAGAGTCAGGACTCCTGGTTGCGGAGTCATCCTCATTCTCCCGTTAGCAGCCTTGGGCCTGGCCTCTGCCTCGCGGTCCTCGCAGCAGCGGGTCTGGTGTTAAGAGCTCAAAGCCTCCTCCTGCGCCTGCGCCTGCGCTTGCGCCTGCGCGTTGGTCTTCACGCAGCGCTCACCGCCCGCGTGACGGGCGCTTTCGTGCCGCCGCGCTCCGCGTCCGCCTTGGTCCTAGGAAGTGCTTCGGGATGATTCAGCCTCTGTGGTCCGGCTCCTTGCCTTTGCTCTCTTTCCACTTCCTGCACATCATGACGGCTGGTGAGGAGGCGTCGGGTTGTTGAGGAGGGAGGTGACGCGCAGGAGGGTGGTCCTGAGGCTCAGTTGGGGTTCCGACGTTTCGAGGGCAGCTGCCCGCCCGGGGCTCCTCACCCGGCACGGTGTGTGGAGCCTGGAGACACGCATGTCAGCATCTTGTAGATGTCGCTGTAGATGTCACCTTGGTCAGGAAACGAAAGTCCGGTGGTGGTTGGGGGAGTTAGGTAGTAGTCGGGAAACTTGAGGCGCGCCTTGAAGTAGCTGCCCTCGTGGTAGGTGTTAGGCCCGAAAATGGCCACCTCCCAGTTGTACAGGTCCCCCCGTCCACCAGGGTCACCCAGCAGCCCTCCCCTGTCCCCTCCTGCGACCCTTTGAGCTGGGCACCGCTGGCCGGGCCTTGGTGTGATGCAAGGGCCCCGGGTCTGGGCGCGCGGGAGACCTGAGCCAGAGCTGGACATGGCTTCCTCCTCCTCGCTGCCCTCCGGGCCTGAGCGCGCCACTTGCTCTGGCGCTGCGCCACTTGCTCGCCTCTGTCCGGCCCACGCTGCCAGATTACTGTTGTTTTAAGACGCTAAACTGGTGGTAATTTTTAATAGTAGTACTAGAAAATTAATAGCAGACTTGTGCTCCACTTCTCAAGAGGGAACAGCATTAGAATAATATTTCCAGTTACGCCACTCTCTGCACAGGAGTAAGAGTGATTAATCTGATTTGTGAGGTTGGGGAATTCACTTGTAGCACCTGATACTCTTCCAGGCTGACTTTTAGGCTATGCTATGGGGTGGATATGTTCTCCTACTCATCTCTTCCATTAAGTAAGTAAACCTGACTGATGACTTGAACCTGTTTTCTAGAAGCTCTCTAGGCCTGAGGCATGAAAGGCAACACACAATTCCCCATGTAGCTGGCTAGGCACAGATATGCCTTGCAGACTGTCCCTTCAGGTGGTTTGCAAGATTGGACCTGTGTGTTATGGCTCTGAGGGTTTGTAGGCCTGGAGGTCTTGAAGAAGAGGAAGAGATTCTGTGCGTGAGTCATAAGTACAGTACAACATATTACTTCAAACTCTTATCAAGGTTTACTTGATACTCAGCCATAATGAAGATATATTTCATCAACTTTAGGATTCCATCAGTTGCAAGACTCACCATTATTTTATGTACTACTAAAAAAGAAAGGAACAACTCCATATGAATTGGTTCAGAAGCCAATTATTGCTTTGAAATGTCTCAGCTTTTCTGAGTGTTTGGCAATTTCTTCTGCTTCCAGTGGTATTCGCTGACTTGTGATAGTCCTTTGCACACATCTCCGTAATGAAATACAACATTATCTACTTGTAAACATCTTTTTTCTTAGTTCCTATAAAGCAGTCAGTTATTCCTTTATAAGAAAATATGGAAGCGTGGTCATTCTTCCTACAAGGAATATTTTCTGCTCAGTTTCCATGTCTTTCTGCATATACAATAGACTGTTTGTTTCACTCATGTCAAATTTATATTCCTCTGCTGTGTTTCTGTGCCTTTCTGCATCCTCCAAACATTTTGTTTAAATGCTGAATCGTAGTGAAAGATTTTTGAAAACGTTTAGACAGCAGTTAAATTCAGCAGTGTAGTGCCAGATTGCATATAACGCAACAGAGGTGATGACATTCATATGAACAACTGTGACCAATGGGGCATATGCCAGCAATGACAGCTCAGTTGTGACGGTGCCTGGCTGGCAGGGATCGTGAATGCAACTCCTTGGATTGTAAGAAAATCCAAGTTCAATGTATTAAATTTGAAAAAAAAGAAGTGTACCTTAGAATTGCTGAAATATGCAAATTAAAAGTTTTACAGAAATAGGTAATCAAAATTTTCAAATAAACCTCAAACTTAATTATAACTGCTCTTTCTTCTGTAATAGGGAGCCGGAAGTAGATAAACCTATATTGATTAATCAATGTTTCAGTATTTTTATCTTATTTGAAAATGACCTAGAGAGTCAGTGAATTTCCATCACTTAACTTGGTGAAACGCTAAGCTTCCAAGTTACCAAAAGACTTTAGAAACTATTTTTAAGTAGACATATTTTATAAAATCTCATCACTGTTGAAAAGTTTTATAAACTTTTACTCCACTTACATCTATTTGATTTACACGTTTGTAACAATCATGTTTACATAAGTCAAGAAAATTCTACCAGATGTTAAAGAGCTAACCGTCATCTTTTTAAAAGTTGTGTTCTTGCTGGCAAATTTTGTAACAGAGATAACTTATTTGACTAGTAAATCCAGGGAGAATAAAAGTTGCATGTCTGCATTAAATTTAATGCTGGTAATTCTGAAGACATGCTTGTTTTAATTAAAGCAGCAAACTGAAACTAGCTTTTATTTACTGAAGATTATCCTAGATCACATGCACTTGAAAAACGTTTGGGTTAGTGTTTATAGATCTGAGAGCATACTTAATTTACATAGCATTTGTTTGACCTTTAGCCAATTAAATAAGTTGCAGGAAGGGGGACCCCTTCCATGGCCCGAGAGTAGGCACTTGTCTAACACTTGGAAATGAATTGTCCGAGGAGACACACATACTGACAAAGCAAAAGGCTTTATCGGGAAGGGGTGCCTGGGCAGAGAGCAGTAGGGTAAGGGAACCCAGGAGAACTGCTCTGCCACATGGCTCGCAGTCTCAGGTTTTATGGTAATGGGGTTAGTTTCTGGGTTGTCTCTGGCCAGTCATCTTGTCTTTGGTTTGACTGAAGGGTCCTTCCTGGTGGCACGTGCTTCTCTCAGCCAAGATGGATTCTAGTGTGAGGGTTTCTAGAAGGTTGGCAGGACATATTATGGGCTGGTGTCTCCTGCCTCCTTTTGGTCCCTCATGAATTCTCCTGGTTAGTTTTCGGTGGCAGCACTGTGTTCCTTATTGGGACCTCCTGTTGTGAGACAACTCTTGCCAGTGGTTATTATCATACCTGGCTGAGACAGGTGGTTTCATTCGATGGTTCCCTAACAAATAGAGCTCTTCAAAAATTAACAGAAACAGACTCACAGACTTAGAGAATGAACTTATGGTTACCAGTGGGGAAGGGTTGGGGGGAGGGATAGATTGGAAGTTTGGAATTGACATGTACACACTGCTATATTTAAAATAGATAACCAACAAGGACCTACTGTATAGCACAGGGAACTCTGCTCAGTATTCTGTAATAACCTAGATGGGAAAAGAACTTGAAAAGAATAGATACATGTATAACTGAATCACTTTGCTGTACACCTGAAACTAATACAACATTGTTAATCAACTATACTCCAATATAAAACAAAAATTAAAAAAACAAAAATTAAAAAAACAAAAACAGTAAATTAGTTTTCGCAATACCATCCAGAGGTAGAAAAATATAACACATCCATAACATGTGTACACAGACACACACAAATATACAGACAGATGAAAACAGATCTTTCAGCTTTTGTTAAGATTTTTCATTTGTCTAGTTTTCAAATAGTCTTTCCCCATTTTTTCTTTTTCTTCCCTTCTGATAAGGATTACCTCTTGAAATTTGCATGTCAAAAAGATGTTCCACAGCTCCTAGAGAAGACTGGATAGAACATTTACATCTCAAAGGCACAGGGAAAGAATGCAGGTTCCTCCAAGAAGGACTTTTGTTTCCTAAATCCAGAATTTTGGGGTACCTACAAGAATTTTGAAGTGAATAGGGGAGGTTTTGGGATTAGTAAAAAGGTTAGGTGGGCAATTTATGTTCTTGGAAAGACTTGATTTGTAAGGCAAGTACAGTTTTTAATTCCTCGAAGAATTGAATTGCAACCTGAATGATAGCAAGGCTGACTGATTCATTCAACTACAACATTTTTAATTTGTTTTTTTATATAAGGGAGAGCTTCAACTAAGATGGAAATCAAAAGATTCCTATGTTCTAGATTTAGAACTGTTTGTCTTTGGAATGTTTTTCTTTCTCTCTGGGTACATAGTTTCATTTAGTTTAGGGGAGAAGGCCTAAAAAAGAACTTCCTATCAGGCTCTGAATATCAGTTTCCAATCTGGCTAACTTTTGCTATAGAGCTACTTAAAAAAAAAAATCTTTTTGAGTATCTTGTCAGACTTCAGCCAGGACAAACAATAAATATACCTGGGAGTATTGAACAACCTCATGAATGAAAGAGGCATTTCCCAAAGAAGTACTGGAGATACTATCCTCGAAATATTACAGGAAGGGGGACCCCTTCCAGGGCCCGAGAGTGGCCTCTTGTCTAACACTCAGAAATGAATTGTCTGAGGAGACCCACGTGCTGACAAAGCAAGAGACTTTATTGGGAAGGGGCACCCGGGCGGAGAGCACGAGGGTAAGGGAACCCAGGAGGACTGCTCCGCCACATAGCTTGCAGTCTCGGGTTTTATGGTGATGGGGTTAGTTTCCGGGTTGTCTCTGGCCAATCATTCTGACTCAGGGTCCTTTCTGGTGGCGTGTAAAACCACTCAGCCAAGATGGATTCCAGTGAGGAGGATTCTGGGAGGTTGCTAGGACAAGTGGACCGGCGTCTCCTCTCTCTTTTTGACCTTTCCTGTATTCTTCTGGTTGGTGGTGGCTTGTTAGTTCTGTGTTCCTTACCAGGAGCTCCTGTCGTAAAATAACTCATGCAAATTGTTACTGTCTTTGCCTGGCCAGGGTGGGCAGTTTCAGTCAGTGTTTCCCCTAACACCAAGACCAAGAGCCACTCCCGTTACTGAACTGAACTTGGGTCTGCTCGTTAGATGTGCAACAAAGTCAATCTACTGACACTGGGTTATAGTGAAGGAAAGTACAGCATTTATTGCAGGTTGCCAAGCAAGGGAAGTGGGCATCTCATGCTCAAAAGACCCGAACTCCCTGATGACTTTCAGGCAAGGGTTTTTAAAGGTAACATTAGGGGTAAGGGTTGCAGGGTGTGTGATCAGCTCATGGACATTCTTTTGGTTGCTTGTTGGTGAGGTAACAGGTGATGTTTCAGGAATCTTAATCATCAACCTTCTGGTTCCAACTAGTCTGGGGGTCTATGTGCTTGTGGTCAGCATGTAGTCACCATCCTCCACCTGGATGGGGATCTTAGTTTTTGCAGAGCTACTCAAAGATATGGGTCAGACTGTTATGTATATCCCTTGAGGATGAACTAGGTGTCCTGTGACTCTGTTTTATTGCTGAACTGTTGTTTAAGCTATCATTAGTTTCTTGCTCGACTCCTTTTCCTTTGTTTCTGTGTTCCCTCACTTCTTGGGAAAGCCAAATAAGAAGCTGGGGACATGGAGGGACTTGTCCTTGGGAGGGCCCTGCAGAGTCCTGCTAGGTTCCAGCCTGACCCCAGACTCAGCCTGATTTCTCAGTCAGACCCAGTTCAGAAAAGGAAACTGTCAAATAAAGTTCGAAAGCTCATAATGCAAAAAGCGTGGCGTTAGGATCCAAAAGGGACTTACCCACCACCTCCAGAGGCAGCAAGAAAGCAGCAAGCTGAAGGGGTATCTCCGCCTCATTGCCCATTGCTCCCTAGACACTGTGGGGTGGGGGAGCTTCTTCAGTCCCCTCTTCTGACATCAGAACTGTTAAAAGATAAACTGAGGCATATTAAAAATTTTAAGAGTTTATTTGAGCAAATAATTATTTAAATCAAGCAGTGCCAAACCAGAAGTGGTTAGAAGTGCTCCACTGACAGGAACTGGGAGGGGCTTTCATAGAGAAAACATGGAAGCAAAGTAAGGAAATTACTGATTGGCTATAGCTTAAAGCCTAGTTGGCCATTTGTGATTGGTTGTCCTTAGCATTTTGATTTTGTAACCTTGAGGCAAATATAGGCTTAGATTTGGTTTGCTTCTGTAGGCCACCAGAGCATTAGAACCGTCTTGGCCTAATGGTCTCCTTGTTCAAGGCATGGTTCTAAAAGCTGGTCAGGCATTCTTTACTGTCTATTACACATTTCCAAGAACAAGCCCTCTCCCTTGTCTCTGTATTCTGCCTTCCTTTAGTCACACCTGTCTCTTGTCATTTCGTTTTGCTTTGCTTTGTTTTTGTCCCTTGTTGGGTCAAGGTAGGTTTGTTTTATGGAAATAATTAATGCCTGATTTCCCACTCTTCAGAGCTCTGGTGTGAGTTAAATCTACAGATGTTTATGAGTGGTGACAATCCCTGTAGGCAATGTAGTAGCAGTACATTTATTTGGGAACAGCTATACTGAGTGATGCCAGCTGAAAGGGAATCCCAGAAATTTGCTTTCATGTAGATCAGACATTTGAACCCAGTGAAGAATGGCCCCCACTTTTTCTAGCTCTTATAAGTCCTGTAAGGCCCAAATTTCACTTGTGCAATCTGAGAACATTTTTTGCTTTCATCTGGTGTGACTGGGGGTGGGGGAGTGGAAGTCATTTGTTCAAAAGGAGGTTCTTTGTTCATCCTGACTCTCAAATCTGTTTCATAGGAAAATTTCCATAGAGAACCTAGGAAGAGAAACAAATGGCTTAGGCAGAGAGCAACATTTGCTCTATTAAACATTCCAGTGGCTGGGTCTGTGGCCAGCAGGGCAGCCAAACCTAAGGAATTTCAAGGAGCATAGCTCTTTTTAAAATTGGAGTCCTATATCTGGACATAATGCTCATTGTTTCACATCAGCAACTTGATATATAGTGCTCTGGGGACATCAGTGTTTTCTTTTGTCAAATACAGGCTAGCATTTATTCAAAAAGGTTACAATTAGAAAAGATTGTGGAACAGAGCTTGAGAAAGTGATCATGGGCGCCAATCTCTCTTTTCACTATAAACTGCTTCCTCTTCCTTGCTTCTGTAGTTGTCAGATGCTAAATGCTTGAATTTTCTTGGGTTCTCTTTTCCTAGGAAGGGCAGAGTGTAACCAGGGGAAGCAGATATTTGAATGCTGTAGTCCAAACAGCTGGCATGGGAAACAGGCATGGACGTGGAGGCTGCTGGTGATTTGAACAAAGCCCAAACACGACTGAAGTTAACTTGATTTACAGGAGTCAACAGAGGAAAAGAACCAAGCTGTGAAGCCTTTGTTTGGAAAGTTTTGCAGGCTAGCCAGATCTAAATAAAGCTTTTCTATCAGGATTTCAAAACAAAACATTGAAAAAAACAGAGGGTGCCTCTGTCTTTCCTTGCTTCTGGCCAGGTTTTGAATTCAGTTAGAGGAGTAGTGAGTTGGATGTGGCAAAAGATGCAGTCAGTTTCTTTGAGCAGTTCAAGAATCTATCCCATCCTGGAACATACAACACTGCAGGGTTGGATTGATTTCCACTGCCTGAGGAAAAAGCTAATTAATATTTCATGTTTTTATTGTGGTTCAGTAGTTGCAGGACTTACACTATAAGTTGGGGTCAATGTCAAGTTGACACAGGAAGCATAAATGACTTAGAAATGCCATACTGAGGGTATGCCTATACACCTACCATTCCTAGATGCCATCTCTGGCTCAGCCACCAAAAGAAGTTTTCAGTGTCCTCCTCTGTGCAATGGTGATACTAAAAATACTGATTAAAAAAAAAAGTCAAGTGAAAAATCACATGTAAATGTAAACTATGAAGGTTCCAGGACTCTGTAGTCTCTGTGCCCTAAACACTATGGCATCCAACAATATTTATGGACCTAGAACACACATGGTAGGCACTCAGTATTTGTTGAATGAAGGAATGTTTTGTGGCAAAGCATCTTCATTTTCCTCTACAGTAGGGGTTGGCAAACCATAGCCAAAGGCCTCATTTTCAAAATGAAGTTTTATTGGAATACAGCTACAGTCAATGTTGAGCATGGCTGCTTTTTTGCTACTACAGCAGAGGTGATTGGTTGTGACAGAGACCATCTGGCCTGCGAAGTCCCAAATATTTACTATCTGGCATTTTACAGCGAAAATTTGCCGATCCCTTCTCTACCGCTAAACTTTTCTACCTTCCCCTAAACAGTGTGTCCATGAATATTCCTGGAGCCCTATTTCTCAAAGTATGTTTCAGGGAACACTAATTCTATGAGCTGTTCCTGGTTTAGGAAGTTCAGAAAATAGAAATTTATAATGTATAGTGTTAAGTCTGACAAAAAAAAAAAACTTGTATAATTTTGATTCAGTATTTTAAAATTCATTTGACCTTATTATTCTCACAAGTTAATGTTTTATAGAAGGAAGTTGCCCATAAACACCTTAAGAAATGTTGGTGAACAGAATTCATTTTGCATGCTAACTCCAGGAAGTTGGAAGTGACTGCCCAGTGCATTGCATTGAGAATGGTCATGAGGTACTGCCGAGGCACAGTGGGGAAGAGTACAGCAATTAATTACCTAGGTCAGCCATGGTGTGTATGCTGAGCATTTGCCGACACTTGTTTACACCTTATGCAAACTACTTTACACTTAACGGTCTTTGCAGTTTTCTGTATTGGTCCCTGCGGCATGAGATGTGACTTCAAGGATGCTTTTCTTGGGTGGCTTATAACTTAGTTATGAAGAAATTTCACAAAGAATTACAGTGAGAGTACTTGTCTTATCTTCCAAGAGAACTGCTTAGAAGATGAAATTTGATTGGTCATATAGATGCAAACTTGATTATTATACATTATTCTGCTTCTGATATTCCCATTCCACTTGTGTTACTTTTTGTAGTTGTTCTGCAGTCCTTGGATATTATTATTTTTTTTCTGGTCTTTATTCTCTTTGCTTCATATTTTGAAGTTCCTATTGACATATGCTCAGGCTTAGAGATTTTTTTTCCTCAGCCATGTCCAGTCAACTAATGAGCTTATTGGAGGCATTCTCCATTTCTGTTACAGTGTTTATGATTGCTAGCATTTATTTTTGATTCTTTCTTAGAAACAAATCTCTCTGCGTATGTTACTCATCTATTCTTGCATGTTGTCAATTTTTTCCATTAGAGTCCTTAGTATATTAATCATAATTTTTAAAAAATTCCTGGTCTCATAATAATGAGTCAAATAATAGGTCTCATTCCTGCCATATCTGAGTCTGGTTCTGATGCTTGCTCTTCAAACTGATTTTTGCCTTTTAGTATGGTTTGTGCTTTTTTTGTTGCTGTTGAAAGTCAGTCATGATGTATTGGGTAAAAGAAACTCCAGGAAATAGGACTTTAGTGATATAGTGGTAAAGTGTTGGGGGAGGGGGAAGTGTTTTATAGTCCCATGATTAAGTCTCAGTCTTTTAGTGAGCTTGTGCCTCTGGACTGTGAACTTCACAAGTGCTTCTCAGTTCCCCAACTCTATCCCATAGGTGGGACAGGACAGCCAGAGTAGGCTGGAGTTGGATATTTCCCTTCTCCCAATTTGTTAGGCTCTGGTCAAATAGTTTCTCTTGAGGGCAGACCTTGTTAAGAAAAGAATAGAGTATTTCAGAATGGCTCCCTTTCCCCTCCCTGGAAGCATGAGAGAATTTTTCTCCAATTTTCACTATGAGAACCTGGTAGGTAGAACTCACAGAAGTGTCAGGCCCTCCTGATGACTGGGTCCCCTTGGAGGTTTAACTTTCAGACTTGTCCAGACTGAGCCTCCAGCAATTTTTCAATTACAGCTTAGGTTTTCCTACCCTGGTATTGGTTCCTGTGGGGTTTTTGCTCTGGTTAAGTTGTGATTTCTTTGCATCTACCTGTCTGTCTCTCCAATTTGGGGGCAGTGGTTTGCCCTGTGACCTCACTTCTCTGATAAGTATAAGAATTGTCAATTTTAATTTTATTTTAGCATTTTACTTGTTGTTAGGATGGTATGGCAACTTTCAAACTCTTTACATGCTGGACCAGAGACTTTTAAGTCCACATCATTCTGTATACTTTCCTGGGTCTTAAAAAGATAACAAAGCAGATTCCTTGTCAGATCTTGTGTGTCAAGGAGCCATTATAATTTACTTTTTGAAGTTCCACCTTTGATTGAAACATATAGCAGTTTAAAAAGAGAAAATGAAAGTAATAGATATACTAATAAAAAAGAATAACATTTCCCTGTACCAGAAGCACAACAGAACAACAAAGCTATCATTGTGGGTTAGTGCTGGACCATGCTGAGAGGTATGTCTGAAAGCAGGCAGAAGCTTCTTTAAACTAGGGCCTTGAGTGGGGTTCTCCTGGTTAAGAAAGGAGGCTGGAGAGCTCCTTAGGGCTGTCACTTCTGTGAACTTAGTGCCCAGGAAAGAAAGATACTTTGTACACATTCACAACCTGAAAATGAGGCAAGCCCCACACAATGGCAAATCTTTAATATCTGCAATACCATCAAGGACATAGGGGAAGAGAAGCAGTTGCTGGTTGCCGCTATACCTGGGAGTGGCTGGAAAGGAAGGAAAAAAAAGACATTTTACCAAAATGAGCTTGAACTACAAACTCTAAAACATATGAAGAAATCTAGTCTTAGAAGGACAGCCAACAATTTGAGACATTCATTTTAGGTACAATTAAAATAATAGATTAATATGAAAAAGTCTTTTAGTACATGTGTTTAGGATCATCAGAGTGGTAAATGAAAGAAAAACGTTCATACAGGCAGAAATGAAACAAAAAGATGCATATGAAATAAAAATCTTGTACATGACAAATGTAGGCAGTGGAATAAGAGACACAATATATTCTAGGCTGCCACAGTTGAAGAAAATATAGTGCTCTGGACAGTTGTATTAGCAGTTCCACAAGAATGCAGCACAAAGAGAATAAGAGAAAAAATATGGAAAAGCAGGGAAGAGACCTGGAAGATATAGATTGAGGGTGTCAGCATACATCCAACAGGAAGTTCAAAAGAAAAAAGGGATGGTGAAAAAAATATTCAGAGGAGAGTGAAGACATTTCAGAGTTTAAAGAAATTCACAAATCTTCACATTTTAAAGAGCACAAAGAATAATGAAAAGGAAAAATAGAAATAAGTTCACATGTAGATCCAAGATGGTAATATTGCAGAACTCCAAGCATAAAGAGAAGAGTCTTAAAAGCCACAAGAGAGAAAAACAGAATTCCTGTTAATGAATACCCATAGATGAACAGCAGACTCTTCATCTGCAACAGATGCCAGATTACAACAGATGTTTTCAAGGTGCTGATAGCAAATAACTGCAAACATTGAATTCTAAATACAGTTAAACTATGACTCAAAAATAAGGACCTTATAAAGACAGTTTCAGACATCATTAGAAAAATTTACCACTTAAGATCCTCAGTGAAAGAACCATGAACACATATGCAAGGATCAAGATGCAAAAAACAAGAGAAACTGATATTCTTAAAATGCTGTTATGTTTAATTAACCATTGACATTGTTCACACACACACACACTCAAAATTCTAGATAAGAATACCAAGAAAGAGGGTGGAGGCAGAAGTGGGAGTCAAGGTCTTTTCATTGGGTAGAAAAAGAAGACTTGGGTTGTTTAGGCGGTGGATAGAGATGTTAAGTAATTCTAGGCCAGTGTTTCTCAAACTGTGGCATCTGTCAGAATCGCTTGGTGCACACAGGTTGTAGGTCCCATCCCCAGAGTTTCTGATTCATTAGGTCTGTGAGACCTGAGAATTTGCATTTCTTATAATTACCAGAGGATGCCTATGCTGCTGGCCTGGGGTCCACACTTTTAGAACCAGTCCTCCAGACTTGATTAGAAAAATATCGTAGCTGACTCTGTGGATCAAAAAATTAAGGGTGACCGATAATAGAATAGAAACTATGTATAACTTTAAAACCATAGGTTAAAAAATTACTGTACAGTACAACAGAAGGCAGGTTAGGAGAAAACATAAGAGAATAAGGAGGAAAAAGATTGCTAAGCAAAAGTTAAAATGGTAGAACTAAACCCATAGACAGAAAGACAGTCTTTGCAACACATAAAACTGAAAAAGAATTTATGTCCAGACTATATTAAGAACTTTTGCAAACATCTAAAACAAAAAGACAAAACCTGAGAACATTTGCAAAGGATATGAAGGCAATTCACAAAAAAGAAAAGCAGTATGCCCAAGTAAGCATATGAAAAGTGCTTAGTCTCACCACTAACCAGGGGAATACAAAATTAAGACATGGATTCATACCCAACAGATAGGTGAAAACTTAAAAGTCTCATAATTCTAAATGTGAATGGGGAAAGTGAAGAAACAAGACAGAAGTTTCACACATAGGTGGTGAGAGAGTGCATTGATACAATCCTTAGAGAACAATTTGACTGTATTTAGTAAGGATATAATCCTCATGTTATATCAAAGTAAAGATGCACATTCTCTGTGACCCAGCAGTTCTGCTTACGAGGAACCCAGAGGAACTCTTGCATGTATGTGTGTACAGAGGTGTGTGCATAAATGTTCTGGAAGCATTGCTTATGATAATGAAAAGCTGGATATAACCTAATTCTTTCACTAGGGAGTGATAAAAATGTAGGCTCTTCTTCATAAAATGGAGTACTCTGAAGAATTAGAATTAATTGGTACTATGCGGAGGTAAATTCTACCTACAGATTCTTTAATGTTATATATTATATAACATTATTAACCCCAAATACCTTGAATCAGCATCAGTTAATACTACAGTAGAAACTATAATGTTTCAGTGATAAATAAGAAACTTCAATGAAGTGTATTGACGTAAGTGATTTTGAGAATCCAAAGCACTGGGTTAACCATTATTCTTTGTGAAGATTAGAATGATAACACAGAAGGCTGAATAATATTTACATTCCAGTAGTCATATTTTAAAATTAATCTACACTTGTTTTGTATTTTGTTATCAGAGAATTGTCTCTACATAAGTCTGTTTACTTAAAAGGGAAAAACTTTCCTATAATATGCAAAAGTTTATTTAATAGTTAGTGTCCAAAGACTGTTGACTTGTAAACTTGAGACAATGTCTGTATGTTTTAAGAAACTACATTTGTTCAAATATTTGTAATAGAGAATTACATTTATTACTGAAAGAAATAAACTATGTTAGGCATTCTGTTCTTGTTTTAATTAATACAACCAGTATATAAAAACTGCTCAGTTAAATTAGGAAAGTGTAATTAAAACCTTCCTCCCTGCAAAAAGATTTTTTTCAAGTAAGATAAATTAGTGCTTCTAACATTAACTTAAAACTCTAATGCTGAATCTAATTTTCCAGTTACATGTATTAACATGGTAAATCTCAAAAACAATAAAGTGAAAAAAGCAAATTGGTGAATATGTACAGTAAGATGACACTTATTTAAACAAAACACTCAAAACAGTGCTATATGTATTCCATATGTTTTTTTTACCAGAAACTGTGGTATCAAGTAAATATCAATATTACTTATAGATAACATGCCATGGTGATAAATTATGAAAACATGGAGGGTAGTCAAAGAATCTGGTGATTTCTGGGGAGAGAGGAAGTGAGAGGTACCAAGAGTCTTCAATGATATCTGTCATATTTCTTACTTTCATTTTTAGCTTTATTGAAATATAGTTGATATATAACATTATGTAAGTTTAAGGTGTACATGTGTATTTTGATTTGACTTATATTTTGCAAAATGATTACCACCTTAGCATTAGCTAACACCTGCATCCTGTCACATAATTACCTTTTTTTTTTTGTGGTGGAACCATTTAAGATCTATTCTCATAGCAACTTTCAAGGTCATAATACAGTATTATTAGCTATAATCACCATGCTGTATATTAACAAGATCCCCAGAACTTGTTAATTTTATAACTGGAAGTTTTTACCCTTTGACCAGTATCTCCCCATTTCCCCTACTCCCCAGCCCCTGGTAACCACCACATCATGTTTATTTCTTAAAACAAATGGTGAAAATATGGCAAAAATAACTTTTGTTCAATATAGGTGGTAAGTACTTGGATATTTGGATACTTGGATTTTAAAAAGATAATCTTTCATGTATTTTTATTTAGGTTATAGAACATGGGTAAAAAATATGTGAGAAAAATGTGTTCTTTCCCTCATATACATAATTCTCATAAACCAGTTACACACGGAAGATTCTTCCCCATTCCCCCCATCCCCCAAAATTAACTCTTTTATTCATATAGATGCTGTGCAAACATGAAGAACTCCAGGAACAGGAGCCCATAGGTAGTAGTCAGCTGTTAGCAGCTTCAGGCCAGCAGTATCTTTTACATACAAATGTCCAGTAATGTTTCTGCACATTTCCAATTAGCAACCTCTGGCTTGTCCACAATAACTGCCCAAACCTTCACCAGTATCCAGCCTTCCTCAGCAGCACCCAAACTCTCAGCAGATGATACCATCCAGCATTTAATCAGGGAAAAAGAGGTCAGTAGGCATTCCTCCCTGAGCTTCTCCCCATCTTTCTCCTGACCCACAGATCTGAATCTGAAGCCTTTATTCTCTGTATTCCCCTTAGTTTCTGTGAGAACAATGGCCTTTCTTCTACTTTAATTCATCCATCCGTGTAGTGGACCTCCTTTCCTTTTACTTTCTCAGAATATCACTTTATCATAGGTGCCTCTGGCGCCTGTGTCTTTATTCTCTCCTATGTGTTTTTGTTTCCTTTTGGTGTGTAATTATGCTTAACTATCTTCTTACTTAAAAAAAAAAATTCCCCCTTGACCCTTTCATTTCCACTACGTCTACTCCTCCCTCAACAACTTCAATTCATTTTTGAAAACTTTATTGCTAAGTGAAGAGCCATTATGGTGAAAATCCTTTCCTGACCATCTATTACATGAGGTAACATGATGCTTCACTGTCACACTTCTTGAAGGAGAGATCTACTTTTCCTTTCCCTACTGTCTCAACCCACTTCCGTGGTTGTTTTGTTGTTGCCCCTCTTAGTCCACTAAGTTCTCTTGCCAAGAATTTGCCAACTGATATCTTGTTTGTAAGTATAATGTTTTGAGTTGGCTTCTTGGAAGTAGTTCATAGAGTTGATTATTTCCTCTTATTTGAACGTCTTTCTGCCCTTGACTTAAATTGTGTTGAACGTGCATTTATTGATGGACCAGTTACAATGTGCCAGAAGCCACCCTGGGTACTAGAGGTGTGGAGATGAGTAGGACCTGGACCTGCCCTTGAGGGCTTCAGAGGCTGGAGCTTGGGTGGGGGGAGACAGGTAAATGCTGCTTCATTAGAATGTCATGGGGTCTGGGCTATGACTCTGCTTAAGAGCAAAAAGGAAAAGAAGTTAGTGTGCTGAGGTGGGGACATGATGCTGAAAACATGGCCTCTGTGCACTGGTGCCAAATCGAATCTCAGAGACAGAGTTTTGGGTGAAGTATAGAAAAGAATAGCTTTATCGCTTTGCCGGCCAAAGGGAGACACAGCAGGCTCCTGCCCTCAAAAACTGTGTGTTCCATCCCAGGAGGATTTGGTGAGGAGTTTTATACCAATAGTTCAAGGGTGGGGTTGCTGATAAGATTAAGGTGTGTGCAGGGCTTGCACTCCTTTAATCTGGTCTCAGGTAATCTCTTGATAAGCTTCTGTGGTTCCTTTAATCTGGCCTCAGGTGGTCTTCTCTGGAATGAAGAATGCTATATTGTCCATTCGGAGGTTTTAGTTCTATAAAGATCTTAAAGATGTTGTTATGCGTATCCCTTGAGGTGGAACCAGGACCCTGCCCCAAGGCTGCACTGTTGTTTCTTGGCTGCTCCTCCCTTGTCTCTGCATCCCCTCCCTTCCCTGATTAGCAACTGTTTAAACCTGCCCTTTTGGGACTCAGGGAAGTTCATGGAGGTTGGAGTCTGTTCCCTACAAACAAGAAACGGGGGACACAGAAAGGCTTCTGTGCCCAAGAGCCCCACAGGGTCCTGCTCAGTTTCAGAGAGACCAAGAGAAAGCCTTTCTGCAGAAGGTGGTACCTGAACTGAGTCTTAAAACTTGAGTATTAATGTGGTTTCCAACTCTTCTTATTTCCTGCCTATCTCTTTGGCTTTTTCTTTTCACCTCTCCTTTTTTGATGTTGTGTTCCCCAGTCCTCCTTCCGTGGCCCTTTATTCTCTTCTCATTCTACTCACTCTCTGTATATGTCTGTGTTCTTGACTACCAGCTGTATCCTGCCTAGATCTGTCTCTTAAACTTCAAGATAGATATATTGCATACCCTTATTCCCCCCCAGCTTTATTGAGATATTATTGACATGTAACATTGTGTAAGTTTAAGGTGTACAGTGCGATGATATGATACACATATATATTGAGAAATGTTTACTGTACCATTCTTAAACACTTCTGTCTGGTCTGGAAATTTTACAGACAATTCAACCTAAGACACTTAAAATGGATAATTTTTTTAACTCCTTAAATATATCCTTCCTCTAATGCTTCCTATCAGTGAATGCCACTATAATCTGTCTAGATGCCTAAGCCAAGCATTTAAGAGTTCATTCTACTATGTCTGTTTGTTCACCAAGAGTTACTGATTTTGCTACTTCATATCTCTTATAGCTATCAACTTCTCAACAGCAATTCCATTGCTGTTGCCTTAGCTTAGACCCTCCTCATTCTCTGCCTGTTGCATTCTCCTACTAACAGGTCTCTCCATCTTCAGGCTTTTTTCTGTTTAAAGACTTAAAGACTTGTCTTTCAGTCTTTTCCTTATCACTACCACAGTGACCTCTCAAAGCACAAAGCTGGCCTCTTCACTCCTCTGATTAAGGTCCTTTGATCACTCGCCATGGACATCAGGATGCAATATAAACTGGTTGACCTGGCTCATGGGAGAGGCATCATCTCTGGAATTTCCTCTCCTTGTTCCTAATTTCCAACAAATCAAGCTACATATGGTTCCCTGAGCGAACCAATCTCTCTCATGTTTTGGTGCTTATGCATATGTTGTTCCCTCTGCCTGGAACTTCTTTGTCCCCTTTCTTAACTGACTGTAGCTCAGTCATCTAGTTATTACTTTAAAACTGCAAAAATTCTTCCCTGTCTCCTCCTTTCCCAATTTAGCTTACTCTGACCCACAGGCTCTGTAGCATCATAGAATTTTTGGATCTAGCATTTATCACACCATACATTTATTACCAGTTGGCCTGTCTGTATCCCTACTTAATCTCTGGGGTCCCTAAGCCAGGGACTGTGTTTCTGTTCTCTGTGGCCTCAGATCCTAGGGTCGTTCCTCGCACATAGGCATAAGACATGTACTCAAGAGATGTGTATGGAATGAATAAATGGATCTAGCCTTCCCAAAGAACTTTCCCCATGGCCGTCATGGTGCTGGTTGCTTCTCAGTCTTCATTATAAAACTAAAGAAAAGAGGGAAATAATAGAAATAAGATAAAAAGATTTCTCAAAGAAGCTAGAAGTGAATGTTGAACAAATCTTGAATAGGGTTTTTAAAACAGTCAAAACTGACATGTAAAGGAAAGACAGAAAAATTCCTATCAGGCAAAATGGCATAAAGGATCATGGAATACTTTTTTGGATAAATTAAAAAGTAGCAACATAGTGAAACAAGTCCTGAAACAGCAAGTTTGAAATTTACTTAAGGGCACATGTTTTAAGAAAGTCATAGGCAGAACTTCTCGAAGATTGGAAAGATATCCTTAATAATAAGAAGCTACACTTAATCATAATTTTAGCTAACATTTATGAGCATTAGGGGCACCCGGTATTATACTGAGTATTTTACATTCATGCTCTCAATTAATGTTTATAGAACACTATGAAGTCTATACAATTATTATGCCCAGGTTACTGATGAGAAAAACCAAGCCCTTTTTAAAAGCCAGATCTGCTGGATCCAAACCTAGTGCTTTCTGCCTTCCAGGAAGGAGGTTTATTGCCTCGAGGGACAGAGCTTGGCTCTCTAGGTAATGCACAGACAGGGCTTGTCCTCCATTGGGCCACAACAGCCAAGATACATTTCCCTCCTGTCGTCTTGGTTGCCTTTTGCAGATTTCCCTATTAGGGAGTTTTTGAGGAAAAGGATTCACAAGGTCACATATAATAATGGACCAGAGGCTATGGAGGGAGGTAAACATTTTTACTTAATACCACCTACCATGGAAAGTTTCTCTGTGAGGTCTGTGGGTATGAGTGCTGAGAATGAGCTTCCCCTTCCACATGGGGTAGTGGTAGGGCCAAGAGCCAGAATAACTTGTCCAAAGTCCCCAAGGAAGTCAGCACTAAAAGCTGAGTTTCTACCACTGGACATTCAGGTGGCTTAAACTGGATATTTATGTGTATGAGAAAGAGGGCCCAAGAGAAGGAAATGCACCCTCGCCACTGAGTTATTATAGAGATTGAGTGCAGAAACCTGTCTTCAGTTGTTATGAGGCTTCTCAAAATGTCTGGTTCAGAGCTCAGCTCACAATAGACCCCCAATGTATGTGCTTGATGAATTAGGAAGATTTTATGGACTAAACATTTTCTGATTTAACCTTCACAAATTCCCATCAGTTAAATATCATTGATCCTTTAATAAAGATAAAAGTATGGAGACTTTGAACAAGACCAAATAACTTGTTCAAGGCCACTCGGAAAATAAGGACTGGAGCTTGGGTTCGGGAGCAGCAGCCCTCGTGGTCACAGGTTGAAAGGTTTGTCTTTTCCTGTTTTGTATTGGCTCACAAGAGCCCATTGTTAAATATTCAGGACTTTCCAAGCTGATTATTAAGTTGTTAGTAGTTTGAAATTGCATGGTGTAAGTACTTTTATCACAGGAATTTGCAAACACTGTAAGTGAGGGCTCCTTCCACCTGTGGAGAGCCAGTTTACAGAACTGGTTTAGTGTGTCTGACCTGTCATTGCTCCCATTGATTATCCCAAATAACAAAGTTTCAATTAAATGTTACATCACAACTCACTTAAGAGCAGCCTCACTTAAAGCTTCAGTGCATCCAACCAAAGGAACTGCCTTTAATGTGCTCTTTGTAGGGCTAGATCCCTATGAATGATAGATCCAGGGAGTAACAGAGGTTAAAATTAGTGAGAGGATTCTAAAGAAATGCTATTTTCTCTGCATTTTATTTCTGTTGAAATATTTAGAAACTTTCCTGTTTACGTATTTATTTAATGTCTGTCTCCCTCCACTAGAATGTGAGCTCCATGAATACAGACACTTCATTTTTGGTGCTCCCTGGTAGGACCGTAGTGTGAAAGAGGATCACAAAAATCTGTCTCTCAAACAGCAAATATAGTTGAAACCAGCAATAAGTTCACCAGCAGTGATCAAACAAGGAAATAGTTACAGTCTCACTCTCTAACTGTGAAAACCTGGTAGCCAAAGAAAATCAGAAGATTCTAGCATGGCTAGGCTTAGCAGTAGGCAGCTTTGAAAAAAGTCAAGAGAAACCCTTAACTATCATTACAGGGTTTCAGTAGAGAAAAGAAGGGCTTCCAGAGCTTTACATTTAACAGGGCTTCAAATAAATTGAGCAATAATCTGAAGACTCTGGGCACCCTTGACCCATGGGAATATTTTTAGAGGAATGGCACCCACAACTATGTGATGTGAATTCTCAGATAAGATATTAAGAGACTCTCTGAAGAACTAGAACTCACTCAATAGCCCGTGAGTTCTGGGCTATTGCCCAGAGCCCCAGCAGAGCTTCCCCCTTCCCCTTGCACCACAGACTATAGAAAAACGAATCTAATACAATAATCTCTCTTTAACCTGTAGCTCAGAGGAGAAAACCATGCAGGTTCAGATGAGCTGCAAATAGTGTCACCAAGAATTGATTTGCGTTCTGTCAGAGCAAAGAGAGGTTTGGTTAGAGTTGTCTACCTTAAGCTTGTGTAAAAAAAAAAAAAAATCCGCGGTATTAAATAGATTGATAATAGGGAAAGAAAGAAGGAAAGGGGAAGAAAGGAAGAGAGGAGGGAGGGAAGGAAGGGGAAGGAGGAAGGGCAGGAAAAAGCAAGTGAGGGGGGGACGGAAGGAAAAGGCAGACTAGAAGAAAAGGAAGGAAAGAAGAGGGTGAAGGAGGGAAGGAAGTGGGAACATACTGGGCAAAACACAGATGAATAGTTCAGTCCATATTTCTATGAGTGGTGTGGGTCATAAAAGAATTATGAACAGGAATTCCATATTAAGAACAGGGTTATAAGAAATGAGAATTCAAGGATAGAATGGTACAAAACAACAGCCTGAAGTGCGGAAGATTTCAGAGCTAAGGGAACAAATTAAGAACCGAAACAACGTCATTACCAAACTTATACATAAATTAGACACAACAAAGAACAGAGTACACACAGCTGAAAATCAGATTACTTACACAGAGAAAAAGCTGGAGGAAATCATGGTGAGCACAGAGGAAAAATGCAAGAGTTGAAAGCAATTAGAACAAAGAGTCTCACCGCCACTGGTCCTCTGCTCATGCTCATGTTCACACTCTACGAATTCTACCTCATTGGGATCCCCGGTCCATTGATCCTACCACTTCTCATTATTCGTCAAGCTGTCTAGCCTTATTTCCTCTTTATCCAGCTTAGATTTACTTAAAAACACATTCCTTGAAAATCTGAATAATGTTTTTTATTTTGTTTTTTGGCAAATTCCCACTGGAATGACAGCCCTTCTGTTATGGATGGTGCTTGGTTTAGAGCAAAAGATTTCACATATTGAAAGCTTTGATGCTATGGTGTGTTGCTGCAGTCAGCCCCTGGGAAACCAGGAGTTTAACTCCCTTTCCCCTCTTCTCCCTTCATTATATTCATTTGGCAAAACGAATAAACAAACAAAAATTAAAAGTCAAAACAAAAACCCTGCATGATTAAACCCAACTATCTTCTACTCTGAGCACTTGAATGGTGTTGGAATTACTAATACAAATGGAATGACTAGTCGCACTATAAATTTGTGCTCATAATTTTCAAAAGAGCACTTGATACTTCCTGGCTTTTCTTGTGTGTTCTTTTTACTCTCTGATTCTTCAAAATAACCTTTACACATTTTCTCTCCTCCAACCTTTAGTATCGCTCTCTTTCTGCACTCTTAGCTGATGTTTTCTCTTTACATGACTGATAAAAGCAAACAGATGGTGACTTGACTTCCTCCATATTTACGCAGTCCTTATCTTTCTCAATGTCTCAGCAGCAGAGTGGCCTCTCCATCCTTCATGAAACACTTTCTATTCTAGGGCTTTGCTAGTTCTCCTCATCCCTCCCTGCTACTCTCTCTCAGTCTTCTTTACTGGATTCTCCTCCTTCCACTTCAGATGTGAGTGTGTTCAAAGGCTTGGTCCTGGGTCCACTTCTCTACCTACACTGATGCCACATCCCATCCTCACATATGCTGATTTATTTGGGGGTGGGGAACTGGGCACAAGTATTTCTTAAAGCATCTCAGGTGGTTTTGTTGCAGAGTGAGGACTAAGGACCACTGTCTACCCAAGGTGATTTCCCCCTTGGTATTAATTCCATCCATATGTTGACTATTCCTAAATTTTTCTCTCTGCTGAACTCTAGACTAGATATAGATAGCTCTGTCTACTGGATTTCTAACAGATATCTCAAATGAGACATTCCTAAACTCCTGTTCCCAATTCAACCTATTCTCCAGCCTCTCCCCCCTCTCAGTAAGTGGCACTATTGACATATAGACACTACCAAATGTAAAATAGATGGCTAGTGGAAAGCAACCGCATAGCACAGGGAGATCAGCTCGGTGCTTTGTGACCACATAGAGGGGTGGGATAGGGAGGGTGGGAGGGAGACGCAAGAGGGAGGGAATATGGGGATATATGTATACGTATAGCTGATTCACTTTGTTATACAGCAGAAACTAACACAACATTGTAAAGCAATTATACTCCAATAAAGATGCTAAAAAAAAAAAATAAGTGGCACTAATTTTAACTTATTGCTCGACTAAAACAAAACCAACCAACCAACCAAATGAGCAAACACACACTAGAATTTGTCCTTGGTTCCAGTTTTCTCATTCCTCCACCTCAAATTCCATCTCACTGGGAAGTCCCTTCTTCTCTACTTGTAACGTGTATCCCAAATCTGCTACTCTTCTATGTCTTCGCTGTTATTGCTCTAGTCCAAGCCATCATCATCTCTTGCCTGGCTTACTACAGTAATTTCCTAACTGGACTTCCTACTTCTACTTTTTCACTCCACCATCTCTTTCAATTCATTCTCTACACAGGAATCAAAATTTGGTCTTCTAAAAATGTAAACTAGTTCATGTCCTTCTCTCCTCCTCTTGCTTATACCTTCTAAAGTCTTTACATTATATTTTGAATGAAGTCTCAATCTCATATGTTGGCCTAAAATTCCCTGTGTGAAATGACTCTGTCTACCTCTTCAACCGTATACTCTCCTCTCCTGATCTCCAGTAAACTCTAGCCACATTGGCCTTCTTTCTGGTACTCAAACATGCTACACTTATTTTTGCCTGAGGCATCTTCTGTTCCTCCTATGCAGAATGTTTCCCCTTAAAGAAGTTTTCTGACTGACTTTTTTTAATCATTCAAGGACTCAGCTCATATGTCACATCTAAAGAGAGGTCTTTCTTGGCTAAAATAGCCTTTTCCCCACTTATTTACCATGTGTCCTTATGTACATAGCACCAATCGCACACAATCTGAAAACTATCGTGGGCTTTTTTCTTACGTGTTTTGTTTATTTTTTCTCTCCTCCTTTAGGAGGTAAGCTCCATGAGTGTAAGAATCTTACCTGTTTTTCAGTCTTATCTCCCCAGTGTCTAGATGCCTCAAATATATTTGTTGAATATACTCAGGAATGGAAAACCTATGGTAAAAATGATCAGTGTTGAGGATCAAATACATTTAAATAGAAAACTAAGGGTAAACACTTGGAGGATTATAATTACAAAACAAATTTTAAGTATTAAAAATCTTGACAGCATTAAAACCACAATATAACTCATAAAACTAAGAATGTGAAGGGAATTATAAAAGGCTAACTTCCTTATTGTTCAAAGTATAGAGTCAATCTTTTCAGTTCATGCACTCTAAACATTTCTTCTGTTAAATTCAAAAACAATTAAATTTTACTTAAAAAACAGCATTTACAATACAATTCTATCTTACATTCTTTTCCCCCTATCTATCCACCCTCTTGTTGGTATATAGTAATAGAAAAAATGTTATAAAGAGAAAAGAGATGATTATTTTGGGGTTGTGAGAGTTCTGGTGATTTTATTTTTTCCCCCTGTTGCTCACATTAGAAAAAATCATGGAAAATGAAGTCATTCTGAAAAATAATGAGTGGGAGATGGAAAAGTACATACTACATGAGTAGAGAACACGCTCTCCCAAGAAGCTAACTATGAAGGTGAGAATTGAAATAGAATGCAACCAGGGAGGTTTTCTCTAAAACTTTGCTAGTTTGCTTATTGTTTAACAAGAGAGGTACTAGAATATATCTGAATGTAGATGAAATGGATTTAGAAGCAAGGATGTGTGCATGTGGCATATTTAGGGAGATGATCTATGGATCATCTTGATCTATGGATCAAGAGAAGAGTAGAGTTAATAAGTTTCACAGCCCATTTGGAACTAGCCTTTATTAGGAGGTAGGCGATTTATTGTAAAAGGGGGAAAAAGGAGAAGGTGGGTGCAGGTAGATGCAGGATGGTATGTATATTTAGAATCAGTGATAGGAAGTTGAGGGGTTTGATAGCTAATTACTTTTATTATCTCAGGGAAGTTGGAGACAAGTCATCACTTGAGAATGGGTATGGGAGTTTGAGGAAATTGAAAAGGTATAAAATAGAAAAGCTACTACTAGAGAAAAATAATAAGATTAATGGGCACTGTTGAGGGCTCAGTTGATGTTGCTGATTATAAATGTAAAGTGATAGCAATCTATAAAGCTGAATGATTTTTCTCTAGCTTTGCTCAGCTGTTTGGGTGCAGGAATGGGGCAAGTGAGTGGTTGAACTCACTCAGGGTGGGTACTTTGAGACAAGGGTCCTAGGGAAGTCCAGGAATTTACAGGAGAAGGATTGTAGTGGAATCTGAGATGGATGAGGAGAGAAGTGAGGAGCCTCTGATGGGTAAGGAGAAATTGGTTTGGCCTGTGGGTTGAAAGATGATGACCAGTTTGAAGGAATGTTGTCCCTGGGCATTTGAGCTGCATGTCTTCTTTTCATACACAATGAAAATACACTAGACGGAACATTCATACTAAGGTTTTAGTCCTGGTCACTCTGATGTACATCTGTGTGGTTTGGCACAAGCTACTTACTTGAGACTCAGTTTCTTTATCTGTAAATAAAAGGGTTGAACTAGATCAATGCATCTCAAACTTTAGCATGCACATGAATTACTTGAGTATCTTGTTAAAAGGCAGATTCTGGTTTAGCAGGTCTTCGGTGGGGTCTGAGGTGTTGCCTTTGTAATAAGCAACCATGTGATTCTGATGTTGCTCATCCATGGATCATATCTGAGTAGCAAGGAAGAGATAAATTCTATAGGCTTAAAAATTCTGATTATAAAATCTCGAACCTTGAAATATATTTCCTCCTCCTTCTCACCTTCCTTTTCTGAGCTTTGTCAATTCATTTTGAAACCAAGTTTTGGACACTTCTATAGTTTTCCCTTAACTGAGCAGGAAGTAAATAGAGAAAGATGCAAACCCTGCAGAATAACCCACGCCCAGCAACGGAAACAGAGAGGGTTGATGACGTCTTACAGCTTGTGCTTGCTGGGTGGGGGTAAGTGATACTGCCTTTTCCCAGGCATGGTGTGTCAAACAGGAATGTACTATCACTCAGGAAATGGCTCCAATACAAACAGGGACACCAGAGATGAGGGTTGGATGAGAGACTGATCACAGCAAATGGCACGTTACAGACAAGACACTCAGATCAATTTCCTTCCTTTGTCATGTGAAAAGGTTTCACTGTGTCAAGGTTCTTTTCCTTAAAAACATATGTTCCCAATCTAATATATATACACAAAGCCCACCACCACAAGTCCTCCTTTACTCAGCCAAGGACTGAGTAAAGGTTTCATTTTGTTTTAAAGCTAAAGACTACGGGAAGCTCATCTGGTACCGACTTAGAGAAACCCACTTAAACTGTTCCCATATTGTATATTTCCCATATGACTTTGCATTTCAAAAGGTTCCAGTTACAGGGATGTGTTTTTCTGGATTGAACATGTTTTTCACAGGCAATTAATTCATGTTTCAATTATTAAAAAAATAATAAGGGCTTTAGCAGATTGAATCTGATATTTTAGCTCTAAAGAGAAAATTTGTTACAAGGAGAAATAGATGAAAGAATGGAACATAAAATTTTTGTAACAGCCATAACTGAGGACAGCTCCCATTTAATGAGATGGGTGTTAGTGATGGTAGGAAATGAAATGCTGAATATGAATAATTGAGGGAACAGTCAGAGTTAACGTTTCCTTTTGGGATCTGTTTCAATGGAGGAGGAAATCATCCTGAGAAGTACTTTTTGGCTTTTATTGCAAATGAAACTGCCCATAGGCCAAATTTAGAAAGGATTGGGAAAGACACAATCAGGATCTAAATGTCAGCTTCTAGCCTTTCATCCTGTGGGGCAGCCTGTCACCCTTGAGATTGAAGAAGAGGCTGACGTTATCACAAGGCTTCTTCTTGATTTCTGGAGGTGGGTTTGCCCTGCATTTGAGGATGGCAAAAAATAAAAGAGGAAGAGCCATCTTACGTAAGGTCTGTCTGTTAGGTTTTCTTTAAATATCCTGACTCCATTCAAGAAATGTCTTGGAATATGTTTTACATTGTGCTGAAATCTAAGCCATCTTTATCTCCGGAAATGGTGGTTGGGTCTCATAAATGAAAGTAAGGGTGTTTATTGGTAGCAGTCATTTGCAGTAGAGCAAGCAGTCTGATGAACTATGAAAAGAACAGTCACAAAACCCCATTTCCACAGGAGAAGAACATTGTATGCAGTAAACACAAATAAACTCCCTGCTGCCTTTCTTCCCCACACCTCTTAACACGTCTTCATACGTATTGTTGAATCCACAGGCTATGGAATAGATGACAGCATTGACTAATTAAGCTGAAGTGTTGTAAGGGGTCACTTTAATTATAAAGCCAGAGCTCATCAGTGGATTGAAATGAGGGAGAAAGAACTGGAATAACCTTGCTTGAACTGCATTAAGTTACCATTTTGCAAAGCCAAGAAACTCCTAGGGGTTTCAACAACAGGCATTGTGGAGACTTTTTTTTCCAAGGTGCTGGGTCGGGGGTGTGAGTGGATTTTAAGAGATTGCAAATTACTTTGAATAAAGAAGAGTTTTTTTTTTTTTGTTTTTTTCATGGAAGGAGTTTCTATTACATGTAGCAAATTGAATTCTAGATGTTCAGCACTACAAAATCTCTACCAGATATCCAAACTGGCTGGAGATGTTTATTGCAAGTAAGGTATTCAACACCTGTCCAAAGAGACCTCCCGGCCCCCTTACCTTTTCATGTGCTGTAGCATGTTAATCATGCAGGAGTGACAAATTATTTAGTCTCACAACATAATAAAAGAGGCTACGAAAATTTCTAAAATTGTTAATTACTTTAAATGCCAGTTAAGTAAATGACTATAGAGCTCCTCCTGGGATATTTTTGAAGATTTATTAATCACACTGTTTCAAAATATGAGATCCACTTTAGCAAGTTAATTCAGAGTAGAAAAAGGACTTCAGACCAAATAATCCAACCCAAAGGAAAGATATTGACATGTAGCAGCCCCTGTTGCTGCTATAAGGTAACTCATTTGCTGAAGAGTCACTTATTGTAGATTTTCTACTTTTATAAGGCACAGGATTGCCCCTTCTTTTCTGTTACATGGATGTTGTATCCTTAGCACATGCCAATCACTGGGGCCAGGCACTTCCAGGTTGTTGGAGGTGGGTCCTTAAGTCACTTTTCTTTTAGTGTCACATTTTAATCTGAATGTTGGTTTGAGTTCTACAGTTTGAGATGTATGTTAAAAATAAAAGTTAAGATTATAATCCTTGTGACTTTGGAGCGAATGCTTCCATTTCTACTAAATGAATTGGAATTTAAACCACATGTAATGATGGTCATTATCTCTGGGACTTGCTGCTTTGTAGGGAGGTTGGGCAAGAGGAAAGAAGTAAGGTGGCTTGCTTCGAAGCTCATACTACCATACATTCCATTACACACATCCTCTCTCCCTATCTACAGCCCCTTTATATGGCAAGACAGATTACCTCTTTTGCCTTCTGAGACCTGCCTTTAGAATGAATTTAGCCAGAATTAATTTTTTAATAGATTTTCTTTTAGAGCAATATTCACAACAAAATTTAGCAGAAAACACAGAGTTCCCATGTACATACCCCTAGGCCCACTGCCACGTAGCCTCCTCCCTGACTGTCAACATCCTGCACTGGAGTGGTACGTTTGTTACAGTCAGTGAACCTACATTGACACATCATTATCACCCAGAGTCTGTAGTTTACACTAAGGTTCACTATTGGTGTTGTACATTCTATGGGTTTGGACAAATGTATCCATCATTATAGTGTCACACAGAGTAGTGTTCACTGCCCTAAAATTTCTCTGTGTTCCACCTATTCATCTCTCCCTCTCCCCCAACCCCTGGCAACCACTGACCTTTTTACTATCTCCATGATTTTACCTTTTTCAGAATGTAAAATGGTATGTAGCCTTTTCACATTGGCTTCTTTTACTTAGTAATTTGAAGTTAAGTTTCCTTCATGTCTTTCCTGGCTGAATTTCTTTTTATTCATGTAAACATTTCTTTTTGTTTGTGTTGGGGTGGGGAGAATGAAAACACATGGTAGCTTGCCAGGAGTTGGGCCTCCAGTGTTGTGGTCATTCTGTGAAAACACCCTAGGCTAACACACCTTGGATTTTGATAACCCACCAGTCAATCTGGAAAGTTTTTATATTCCTGTTTGCCTGTCTGTTTTTGCCATTGGGATGTTCAGAACTGTTTGATGTTGTTTGATTCTCTTTTATTGCCTCCCAACTCAATAAACATAAGAATCCAACAAGGCTCAAGATGGATTATTGTTAGGAGAGGAAGGTATTTATTCATTTCTTCAAATAAAAGGGTATGGAGAGTGTTTTTACATAGACTAACTCAGAATAGTTTGTCTTCTAATTCCAGCTTTCTGTTTCAGCAGAGGGCACTCTGACCTTACCTAGAGCCCAGTGTTTTTTTCATTTGCCCAGTTTTGGAAAAGAGCTAGCTTATCATATCCATTCTTCAGTTTAACAGTCAGCAGTGAGTATATTGTCAAAGTAGAAACCAGATGCATCAAACTAGGGCTCAGTCCTATCCTGTATGATGTTGAAGTCCTTTGTTCATCTCTCACCTAAAGCTCCTACTGTTCTGTAGTGAAATCCATGTATTTGCATGTAGCTTTTCTGACCAGTCTGTGAAGTTCTTGGGGCTGGGACCCATATATTTCATCCTTGGGATGTAGCACAATACCTAGCACAGACTACACACTCAATAAATATCTATTGAGTAAATGAAAAAAAAAAAAAAAGAGTCTGACCAGACTGTAACAAACAACAGGACAATTGTGCATGTATTTGATGTTTCTCTAGAAGACATCATTTTGCTTTGTGGATTCTATAGTGTTCCTTCTTGAGGTCATACTCATGCTCCATGTTGCTATGTGTCAAGAGGCAAAAAGTAGCATCTGCCTTAGATCCAGACTGGAAGATCCCACTGTGTCACCCCATTCAGCATGGCATTATTTGATGCCCATAATGGCCTGGTCATGGCAAGTCATGTAGGTAAATAAAATAAATACTAGTTCTTTCAGCAAATTTTGAGATGGCAAAAGCCCAAGACAAATCTAACTTGCTAATTTGAATGTACCCTTCCTTGGTCCTAAAATACCCTCCTCTTCATCTCTGAATCTTGAAATCCTACCAAGTATCTAACCACCAGTTCAGATTCTACCTTTTTCATAAAGTTCTATTTCAGGCCATCAGGAACTTCTCCATCTGGCCTCCTATAGATGTTGAACCTTTGAACAACCCTCATGGCTCTTACCCATTTTTCTCTTATCTTATAATTTTTCATATATATATATTTCATCTTTTCTTCTAGAGGTTTAGCTCTTGTTGTAAGGAACTTGATGTTTTCTGAGTGCTAGCTGCGTGTGCTATTTCATTTAATCCTTAAAACGTTTCCGTAAAAAATATGAACATTGTCATCTTGCTGATGAAGAGACTGGAGCTCAGAGAAGTGAACTATCTTGACTGTTATCTCCCAGGTAGCAAATGATGGAGACAGATTTTAAAGCCAGTTTGGTCTGATGCTAAAGTCCATGTTCTTTCTATTACATTGTGCAGCGTAAGAACAGGAACAGGAACTACTCATGCCCCGTAGAGGGTTGAGCTGTAACAAGTTGGGGGAGGTTGTGCCTCTTCACTTCACCCTGTTTGAAGGCCTCAAAAGTTGTTGTGGTTTAACTTTAACTACTTTAACTACTCCTGACAACCTGCTCATAGAAGAGAATCTGTGGACCCATCATTCATATTATCTATGTTTTTAAATTAAGAAAATTGATACATAATCTACATGCAGTAAAATGCCAAAATCTTAAATGTACAGCTTGGCGGTTTTTTCCTACATATTGTGCAGTAAAGAGTTAACATAGCAGGCCTGAATTCTATCCTTAGAAAGCCCTGCTTGTAAGGTTGGCCCTCATCTGGCATCTAGGAACTTCAATTTCAGGAGGGTTTGTGTTGTTTCCCTGATGAGAATGGTTCACTGTGTGTGTATGCGAACAATAAGATTTATGCTGAACACTTGACTTTTTTTCTGCAAGTGTGAAGTTTTAGTACATGCTCTGCAGAAGCTGCCTCTGTGACTAGCTCCCAGTAAAAACCCTGGCACTGAGTCTCTAATGGGTTTCCCTGGGCGACAACATAGCCTATGAAATGAATTTCATAGTTCATTGCTGCAGGAATGAACATCCTGTGTGACATTACTGGGAGAGGACTCTTAGAAGCTTGCTCCTGGTTTACTCTGAACTTTGCTTCATGTGCTTTTTCTCTGCTTTTACTTTTCATCTTTTTTTTCTGTGATAAATGACAGGCATGAGTCTAACTTTATGCTGAGTCCTCTGAGTCCTCCTGGCAAATCATTGAACTGAGAGTGGTCTTGTGGTCCCCTGACTCACATATGTTTACACCTGTGTAACTATCAATCAGATCAAGATATAGAACATTTCTATCATTCCAAAAAGTTTCCTCATGCTTCTTTCCAGTAAAAACCCTTACTTCCAAAAAGAGCTAACCATTT
Organism: Balaenoptera physalus; assembly: GCF_965194825.1. Classification (NCBI taxonomy): domain Eukaryota; kingdom Metazoa; phylum Chordata; class Mammalia; order Artiodactyla; family Balaenopteridae; genus Balaenoptera; species Balaenoptera physalus. The sequence goes on from NC_138886.1 coordinate 47,984,554, forward strand.
TTCTGACTTCTGTTGCCACAGATTGCTTTTGCCTGTTCTTGAATTTCAAATCAATGGAACCATAATAGTATGATTCTCATGTTTGACTTCTTTCATTCAAGGTAATGTTTTTTGAAATGCATTAAAAAATCCAATATATCCAAAATATCCAATAGAATATCCATTGTAGTGTACATCAGCAGTTCATATAAATATATATATATATATATATATATATATATATATATATATATATACACCATAATTTATTCTTTCTTCTGTTGCTAGACATTGTGTTGTTTCCAGATTTTGGCTGTTATAAATTATAGCTGTGATGAACATTCTTATATCAACCTCTGAGAGAACATATGCATTCATTTATCTTAGAAAATGTCTAGGATCCAAATTGTTAGATCATAGGGCAGATGCATTTTTACCTGTATTAGAAATTGTCAAACAGTTTTCTAAAGCAGCTGTAACAGTTTACATTCCCACCAGCAGTGTATAAGAGTTCCAGTTGCTCTACATCCTTGCTAGAACTTGGTATTATCAGTCTTTTCAATTTTAAGCATTCTAATGGGTATGTAGGGATATCTCGTGGTTTAAATTTGCCTCTCTGATGACGAATGACACTGAGCTTTTTTTCATATTATTATTGGCCATTTGGATATCTTTCGTGGTGTGATTCATGTTATATTTTGAAATGATTTTTTAAAAAAATTTCTTATTTTGTCCTTAGTTCTATCACTGAATTTCTGAGTTTTTCTAATTCTGATTTATGCTGTTATTTCATATAATTTATCATTAAAAAATTTCCATTAGTTAATTTGAAAAATATTAAGTTACAGCTTTCATCTGTTCTGTGGTCATTTTTCTGGAGTGCTTTAATTATCTATAGGGATTTTTTTTGCACCTAATTTTCTATTTCTTATAAAAGTATTGTATAGAATTCAACTATGATTCTTTTCTGTTGCTTATTTTTTACATGAGATTAGTTTTCCTCAACTTTTAGGAAGAAGGGATGAGTTAGGATAACTTTTCTAGCTCCATTGCTGTGGAGTTCTTTCTATTAATTATTGTTTTTTTTTTTTTTAATTTATTTTATTTATTTTTGGCTGCACTGGGTCTTCTTTGCTGCACGTGGGTGGCAAGCAGGGGCCACTCTTCGCCGTGGTGCGTGGGCCCCCCACTGCGGCGGCCCCTCCTGTTAAGGAGCACGGGCTCCAGTAGTTGTGGCACGCGGGCTCCGGAGCGCAGCCTCAGCAGCTGTGGTGCGCGGGCCCAGTTACTCCACGGCATGTGGGATCCTCCCAGACCAGGGCTCGAACCCATATCCCCTGCATTGGCAGGCGGACTCCCAACCACTGCGCCACCAGGCAAGCCCTAATTACTGTTTTTGTTCAAAAACATGGTCTCATACTTTTGGATATCTCCTGGTTTTGTTCCTCATCTCCACTTTCTTTGGACTTGCTCTTTTCTTCCCTCTCTTGGTCAATTTAGGTTCTGTTCCCAGCAGTTTCTTCCTCGTGTAGAGCTTTGCTCTGGAAGAACACTTTGGCAAATTCATTTCCACAGTTTGTAAGTCTCAGATTAATCCAGCCTCTTAAACTCTTACTGCCATCCCGGTGCACTTACCTGTAAACACCCCTTCCAATTCAGCTGCAGTCCTCAAATTGGCTACCCATGCTTTCCAGTCAATATATGTTGGCAGTTTTGGAGTTATTTTGTTCTCAGATCTGTTAGATGCCTCCTTACTTTCCTTGGCTTCTTCCTGTATAGATGCTGTTACTATATGGGTCTGTGACTTGTTCGCACTTATTCCTATTTTGGGTTCATGAGAGTAATTTATTCCTTAACTTGTAGATATTGTCTGTGGCTTTTTGGTTTGGCTCTGTTTTTATGGGGCGATTCAGGGAGATTAAAAAACTATACTCGGGCTTCCCTGGTGGCGCAGTGGTTGAGAGTCTGCCTGCCAATGCAGGGGACACAGGTTTGAGCCCTGGTCTGGGAGGATCCCACATGCCGCGGAGCAACTGGGCCCGTGAGCCACAATTACTGAGCCTGCGCGTCTGGAGCCTGTGCTCCACAACAAGAGAGGCCACGATAGTAAGAGGCCCGCGCACCGCGATGAGGAGTGGCCCCCGCTTGCCACAACTGGAGAAAGCCCTCCCACAGAAACGAAGACCCAACACAGCCAAAAATAAATAAATAAATAAAATTAAAAAAAAAAAACTATACCCTCTCACTGCTGTCTTCCTATATTCTATTTTGAATTTAAGCCAGTGTATTATTTTTCAGGATATTTATGTTTTAGGTATTATCTCAAATTAAAGAACAGGAAAACACATCTCCAGAGCTCTCAGGGAACACAGGTATCAAGTTTTCAACCCCTTGAAATGATACCATGGTAAATTGGTATTTATTGGGCCTTTGCATCAGACTCTTTTGAGAGAAAGGGGGCTTGGGAAGAATATATAACTCTATGTTTAGTTCTTTTTCTTTTCTTTCTTTTTTTTTTAAACAATTCCCCCACTTCCTCCACTTGTTTTCCTTCCTTGATTTCCTTCCTTCCGTGGGAGTATATTTCACTGTTTTTTTTTTATGTAAGAGGTGGCTTAGCAAAAGAAACTTCTTAAACTCTTTTCCCACTTCCCAAAGCAACTGTTGACAAAGGTATGGATTTCAATCCAAACATACAGTGGAACTCATGGGACTGTTTGGAATCTTTGCATAATGAAGTTTGTCTGTGGGATTCTTGCTTTCTTCCCTATCCCATTAGGACTCCTCCTATGCTGAATTTAGATAATGAACCTTCTGGTTAGGGATGTGTTTTCCTTATTTCATGGTTAGTGACCAATATTAGAGTGCTACAAGTTAGGGTAACCACATAATCCATTGGTTCTCTAACTTTGTCAGAATCACCTTGCATTTTAGATCCCACAAACTGGAGATTCAGATACAGTATTATAGGGTGGGTCTAGTAATCTGCACAGGATATACATCCCATATGCTGATGCAGCTGGTCAGTCCAGGGACCTCAGTTTGAAAAACAGTAGCATAAGCCAAAACTATTTGCAGCCACCAAACCAAATCTAAGTTTGGCGGCTGTGTTATCCAAAATAGGCAGTGAAGTTTCAGAAAGAAATGCTTCATGAGGACATTCATTCATTCACTGTTTCAATTAACGTCTTAAATGTTATATATGTGTCAGGGCCTGTGCATATTCATTCTGAAATGAATGAGAGATGGATCTAGACTTTATGGCTGAAATGAGACAAACGTGCAAAGGAATAATCGCAGTATAACGTCAAAAGGGCAAAAGTGTTGACCCTTGGAATTCTCAAGGGAGGTATCTGTGGCTTTCCAAATTTGCCATATAACCCCCCCACCCCACAAATATGTTTGTAATTGAGAGTGAAGAGCAACAATTTCAGTGAGATGTAGAGTCTGGGCTTTTATAGATTCCTTTTCACTAAATGACCTCCACAGGCTACTGTTCCAGTTTTGTTCAGTAAAATGATAATTCCATGTCATGGACCTTCTTCTGGTCGATCAAGAATATTAAATCCACAATTGCTAAAGTTTATCTGAGGTTAAACTACTGTAGAATAGTGCTTTCTTAAATTTAAGCAAGCTTGTTGAAACCCAGATTCCCAGCGCCCACCTCTAGATATAATGATTCAGTAGGTCAGAAGTGGGGCCTATGAAGGCTTGGTTTTAATAATCTCCCAAGTGATGCTATTCCCACTGGTCTAAGGACCACATTTTGAATAGCACAGTTTTAGAAGAGCTGTTGGTAGCACCCAGGAACTGAAATTGAGCAGGACCCTGTGGGGTTCCTGGGCACAGAAGCCTTTCTGTGTCCTTCGTTTCTTATTTGTAGGGAATAGACTCCAGCCTCCATGACGTTCCCTGCATCCCAGAAGGGCAGGTTCAGGAGGGGATGCAGAGACAAGAGAGGAGCAGCCAAGAAACAATAGTTCAGCCTTGGGGCAGGGTCCTGGTTCCGCCTCAAGGGATACATATATTAACATCTTTAAGCTCTTTATAGAACTAAAATCCCCCCAGAATGGAAGATGTTAGCATTCTTCATTTCAGATTAAATGAACCAGAGACGCTCTTCAAGAGACTACCTGAAGCCGTCTTAAAGGAGTGCAAGCCCTGCACACACCCTAATCCTTCTCAGCAATCCCGCCCTTGAACCACTGCTATAAAATTCCTCACCAAATCCTCCTGGGTTGGGGACACACAGTTTTTGAGGGCAGGAGACTGCTGTGTCCTCCTTTGCCTGGCAAAGCAATAAAAGCTGTCCTTTTCTACTTCACCCAAAACTCTGTCTCCGAGATTCGATTCAGCACTGGTGCACAGAGGCCAAGTTTTCAGCATCAGAACTAGTAATTAATATCCTAGACTGGAGAGTGGCATAACATGCATATGAGGAGGCTCTTCACAAAGGACCTGGGTCTTGCAAGTTCAATAGGAGTGCTTAATGTGGGAGAGGGTGAATCATAAGTAAAGAGAGGATTTCCAGGCAGATGGCACAGTATATACAAAGACACAGAGACATAAAACAGCACAAAGTGTACAAGGGACCTGTCTATAGACAGCTCTCTCTACAGTCTAAAAGCCCACAGTTGACTCTGGAGGCGATGAAAAAAACAAAGCTTCTACTTGAGCAGAAGAGGAAATGAAAGCAGTGGAAAAGATAAGCTCCTACTTGAGCTATAGAGGAAATGAAGACAATGGTATTTGAGCCTCAAGGAAGCAAATTGTGCCAAGAGATAGCAGGATGCACCAGTGTATGATGCCCCTTTGAGATATTCCTGAGGAAAGGGTGGGTGGTTTGCTTCCATTGATGAGTTAAGTAGAGTTTTGCGTGTGGGGGGCAGATAATGTTTAGAGCTCCTATTCCAAATCTCTGATTCTGTGATATTAAAAATGCATTTAAAATTTGGAGGTACAAAAAGGAAAAATACTGTATATGTATTTCTACTTGATTTGACTTGAAACATGCAAAAAACTCTAAACGTCTCCTTGTAATACTTCTGAATGTATGCATTTGTGGCTGCAAATTCAACTTAGACTGTAACTTCCCAACTGTATTCCTGGATAAAGAATCCTGCAATAACCCAGTTTCTCATTAGAATGAGCTGCCAGAGAAGGTTGTATTATTGGGCAGCAAAGAGCACTGCCCCTGGTCAACAGATGTAATAATTGGGTGTTCTTATTAGTGGCATCTGGAGTTTACAGAAAAGAAAACACTGCATGAAAAGGAACATTTCTAATAGCGATCCCAGTGACTTTCACATTGCTAGGTCTTCATTTCTTTCCCCAGGAGGACTGGTAAGTCTTTTGCAAGAGGAAATAGAGCAACCAAGCTAGTTTATGCATGTGTTCTTAAGAGAAAAATAATACTCACTTTGACCACAAATTTTTCTGATGAAAGATGAATTTTCTCTCTGCCCCCCACTCCCCAACAACTGCTTTGTAATTCTGGAGCTTGCAGTACTTCTGTTCTAATAAAAATTGTGCCTTATCTCTCAGCAGCAACTAATAGTAGACCCTCGGCATATGTGAATAGCCTGACACACTCTTTCTTTCTTCAGTTTTAACTGTCTAGATCCACAGGCAAAGAAGCACTGCAGGCTCAGCTGCAGAACAAAAGCCAGGGGCTCTTTGATACTGATTGGCTTGGTAAATGGATTTGTCACAGAAATCCTCCCTCAAAGGAAGTGACCCAAGTCTATTGGCTTTTATTTATTTATTTTATGCTGCTAAGAATTGGGCTTGACTCTAGTTTTTTAAGAGAGAACCCTTACAGATCATTCATTTAGTCATTTATTCATTTATGAACATATACTGAACATCTGCTACGTGCCAGCCAATGTGCCAGGCACAGGGTTCCTAAGAACAGTAAAACTCGGCTTTAGAACTTTTTTTCTAGAAGGGGAATTAGATAAGTAACTTTTTCCATTATCTTGAGGTACAAGGAACCTTTTTAAGTCTACCTGGGAAGCTCCCCAGACAGGGCAAAATGTAGTCTGGCTCCTTTTTAGGAGGAGGAGTTTGCATTGAAGATAAGGGGTTGACTGGGGTCCCGTGATGCCCCTTGCGAAGCTGAGGAAGGCCTACAGGACAGCAGTAATAGCAAATGCAAATTCCAAGGAATGCTGCAGCCTTTGGAAAACTGTAGGTAATTTGGATTGGATTTGGTTTGAGATGGTTGGTGCCAGCAGTTGAAGACAGAGATCCAGGAGGGGCCACCCAGTGACAGACTCAGTACACAGGCATGAGGAAAATCCCTGGGTTCTCTGAAGGGTCTGGATATGTGTGTGTGTTATCTCTATACCCACCCTTCATCTGTATAATGGGATAACAGTTGTGCTTACTTCATAGGATTGCTGTGAAGATAAAGTGAGATAACTTGTCAAGGTCTTAGCCTGATTATTGCCAATTTTTTGCTTTCCATAAATTGTAGTAATTGCAGTGACAACAGTGATAGTGGCTATTTTTGTTGGTTATGCCGATTATAGTATTTCTGCAGAGTGTTTTCCCTCTGGGCCTGTGAACAACTGCAGGGAATCTGAAAAAGAATCCTGGTGAATTTGTTACATCCCCTGGGGTGGAATGGTAAGATACTACTTGGAGACAGCCAGAGAGTTCTGGGTTCCCTCCCTGAGCTGAGGATGAATAAAACCTTGATCAGGACAGTGAGAATAAAGAGGCAAATTTAGTAACAAATCTCTCCCCAGATCTCCACCCCAAACTAGACTGCCGAACTTGACACTGCTTCACTGGTGCTCTCTAGTGGCCGGTAGGAAAAGAACATTTCTTATCAATAGGAGTGGGACTGAATACATTATACAATATATGCAGACCATGGAATATGATGCAGCCATTTAATTTTATTTTTCTATTATTATTATTATTTTTAACATCTTTATTGGAGTATAATTGCTTTACAATGTTGTGTTAGTTGCTGCTGTATAACAAAGTGAATCAGCTGTATGTATACATATATCCCCACATCCCCGCCTTGCATCTCCCTCCCACCCTCCCTATCCCACCCCTCTAGGTGTTCACACAGCACCGAGCTGATCTCCCTGTGCTATGCAGCTGCTTCCCACTAGCTATCTATTTTACATTTGGTAGTGTATATATGTCAGTGCCACTCTGTCTTCCCCTTCCCCTCCCCGTGTCCTCAAGTCCATTCTCTACGTCTGCATCTTTATTCCATGCTGCCCCTAGGTTCTTCAGAACCATTTTTTTTTTTTTTAGATTTCATATATATGTGTTAGCATATGGTATTTGTTTTTCTCTTTCTGACTGACTTCACTATGTATGAATGAATTAGAGCAATCCCAGTGGACTTGGAGGGATTTCCATGAGGAGCTGAGGGAGAAAAGCAGCTTGCAAAGAAGCATAAATAATGTGCACTCCCTCTTGTAAAACAATGCCCCCCAAACTTGGCATTATGATGTATAGATGTGTATGTATAAATATATATATGATTAAATAGAATTATGTGAGCATAAATAATATATGAAAGGATATGGACTAAGTTTTAAAAGTGAATTCCCTTGGGGTGGGAACAAGGGCTGATGTGTATAGAGGGAAGATAAAAGCTTGAAAAAGTCAAACAACAACAACAACAAAAGCATCCTACATTTATGCATTTACATAAAAGTCCTGTCTGAATATATACATATCCATAAATAAAAGTTAATTTACAAGTAAGTAATCCAGATGATGGAATTTGTGAAGATAATTTCCCAGAAAAGCAAAATTCTATGGAAAACACTCATCTATTTATAGCTTTTTATTTAGTGACTTTTTTTTTTTTTGCAAAAGCCTAAAATGACCACTCTTTTAAATTATGGTGTTATAGAAGTTCAGTGTATACAGTAGGATTTATTGAGCTATTTCTAAAGTTCAAACAGTGCAAAGTTTGTTTTCTGCAATACCCAGGTTTTGCCTCCTACCATAAAAGTGTGAAAACAATCTCAAGTCTGACCCTGATACTGTGTTTTCATCCATCTGTAGCAGCCTTCACAAGTGATAAAATGATGTTTGTGATTGTTTGCTTGTCTTGAAGTGCCTATTCTTCACTTTCATGTGAAGGGTAATAAAAATCTATCTGAAGATGCTAATTGAAATACATAGTAATAGCAGTATGGTGTAGTGGAAAGTTACCAGACTTTGATCTCAGCTCTGTCACTCACTGTGTATGTAAACCTTGGCAAGTTATTATACTTCTGCTCTTCAGCTTCCTTATTTGCAAAATGGGGATTAAAAATAGGGACATAACTCATAGGTTTGTTGTGAGGATTGAATGAAATAATTAAGGTAAAGTGTTTAGCAATATTCCTGGCACAGGGTAGTCATTCATTCATCTATCCATTCATTCATTCATTCATTCATTCAAGAAATAGTTACTGAGGGCCTACTATGTATCAGGCTCTGTGCTGTTGTGTGGCTATCCATTGCTACCTCTAGAGATCTGTTTTGTTTGTGAAAGGTGGAGTTTTAACCTAACAAAATCTGTGCCTTCCACTTTTGAGCCTTATTTCAAAAGCGTTTGTGTCATTAGTGTCCCTTGCCAAAGTCCCAGAAGTTGGTTGGTATGGGGAGAAGAAAGTTGTCATACCACTGCAGCGTTCTCCAGCCCTACATGCTTCAGGCAAGAATCCCTTCTATTTAGGATAATAATGAGGCACTAATTTCAGTTCACTACAATTTAATATATGCCAACTATGTGTTAATTATACAAATTTCTGGGAAATAAAAAATTATTAAAACAGAGTTCTGATTCAGAAGAGAAGAGATTCATATAATAAAAACTATTATTTTTTAGTATTCTACTTTCCTGGAAGGCAGTAAAGTAACCTTGGATGCTAACAGTTGGAAAGAATGCCATCTAAAGAAACCTCCGATCCTGCCAAAAACTATTCTAGTACAGTTTTCCTCCATTGCTGCTTTCTGCTCAACTCCAGTGATTCTGGGACCACACAGTAAAATCTTCACCATTTTAGCCCTAAGAGAACCAAACAGTCCTGCTGCTGTGCTTGTCTGAATATCTAATCTCCTTGAGTACTGTGTACTTAACCTTTATTCATTTCTACTCTCAGATCTTGAATGAATGTGTCTTCTTGGTAGAACTTAGGTCACATGTAAAGCCCCAGGTAAAAGGGATTCATAGAAATGAAGTGTTAGCTTTCCACCCTGTTATACAGAAAAGCATGATAAAGGGGTTGGCGTTAGGAATTTAGTGAGCAAGTTTGTAATACCTTCCACAGTCTACCTCTTTGGCTAGGTCCACAAAGACCTATAATTAAACTTCAAAACAATAATGGCAACAAGAACACTTGAAAAACGTAATGCAACTATTTCTTACCTTCCTCCCAAAGGGGGGGAATCAAAGTCTCACCAGTTTAATGCAAATATCTTTTTTTAATACCTTTTAAAAAATTAATTAACTAATTAATCTTTTGGCTGCATTTGGTCTTTGTTGCAGCGTGCGGGCTTTCTCTAGTTGCAGTGAGCGGGGGCTACTATTCGTTGTGGTGCATGGGCTTCTCATCGCAGTGGCTTCTCTTGTTGCGGAGCACGGGTTCTAGGTGCACGGGCTTCAGTAGTTGTGGCACGCAGGCTCAGTAGTTGTGGCTCGTGGGCTCTAGAGTGTAGGCTCATTAATTATGGCACATTAGCTTAGTTACTCTGCAGCATGCGGGATCTTCCCTGACCAGGGATCGAACCCATGTCCCTCGCGTTGGCAGGCGGATTCTTAACCACTGCACCACCAGGCAAGTCCCTAATGCAGATATTTTGATGTACATTTATCCTTTAGTTCAGGATTTGGCAAACTACAACTTCCAGGTTAAATTCAGCTACCACTCATTTTTTTTTGTAAATAAAATTTTATTGGAACACAGCCATACTCATTTGTTTAAATATTGTCTGTGGCTGCTTTTGTGCTCCAATAGCCGAGTTGAGTAATTGCTGTTGATACATAATGACTTGCAAAGCCTAAAATATTCACTGTTGGAGCCTTTACAGAAAAAGTTTGCTGACCCCTATTCTAGCTAATTGTAATCCTGTCTTGATATCCCATAACTAAATTGTTAAAGTAATTACCATGAATGCACCATATATGAAATAAAAGGGGAAAGGGAAATTTTTTTAAAAAGAAAAGCTTAGTTAACATATTTGAGCAATATGAGTGTATGCTATGGTCATCATTTCTACAACACATTAACAGTTTCTTTTTCTCACTTCCCATTCTTTTACCCTCAGTGAGTGTACAATACCCCTGGCAGAATAACCCATGCTTTCATTTTTAAGGGTCTGAGCCTCAGTGGTCCTGTCTCTATGCAGTTGCTGTAGTTGCTCATTGACTATTACTACTGAACATGGCAGTACTAGGAGGATCCAAAGGAATCATTGGCTTCTAGACATGTGCTTCTCTGTTTACATTGTAGAGAAACAACCTTCTTCCCTTTTGATTATTAGGGTCTGTTACCTCAACCAACAAAGTATTCCCCCAGCCCTTTCTCCAACACATTGCGGAGACGGAGGAACTCAAAATGATCAGGTAGCATTCTTACCTTCTTGATCAGTGGAACTATTTGCCAGCAAAAGTTGTCCTTCCCTTAGGTGCTAAGATCACTACACAAACTGAGCCCAAAGACACAAGAATGGAAAACAAAAATTTTGTCAGGAGTTTATTAGAGGTAATGTTGAGAAATTCCGTTCTAACTTTTACCCCTCTAACCCTTGTTATGGGCTGAATTGTGTCCCCTCAAACATTTATATGTTGAAATCCTAACCCCTAGTACCTCAGAATGTGACTGTATTTGGAAAGAGGATCTTTACAGAGGAAATCAAGTTAAAATGAATTCATTAAGGTGTGCATTAATCCAAGATGATGGGTGTCCTTATAAGAAGAGGAAATTTGGACACAGTCACATATAGAAGGAAGATGATGTGATGACACAGGGATAAGACAGCCATCTACAAGTCAGTGATAGAGATCTGGAACAGATCCTTTTCTCATGGCCCTCAGAAGGAACCAGCCCTGCCAGCACCTTGATCTCAGACTTCTAACCTCCAGCACTACAAGTAAATAAATTTCTGTTGTTTAAGCCACCCAGTCTATATGGTACATTATGATGGCAGCCCATATATTTTGGCTGTGGGTGAAACAGTGCCATATATTATTTACTTGTTTAGAACAAACTGTAGAAGAGCAACCCAAACTCCCAGCTAATGTTATGACTCTTTAGTACGCAGTTCCACTACTTAATAAAGTCAGTTGTTTTTGAGTGATGGAGGACATCATAAGATCAGTGACTCCTGTGAGTGGCACCCATTGCTTTAGTTCTTTTGCTATAAGATTGAATTCATTAGTCAGAAGCAATATTTTGTGGTCTCCTTTAATGAGAGAGTCCAAGGGTGGTGATGTTGGCATAAGCATGGGTGGCAGGGAAGGCAAATCCATGTCCAGGATAAATGTCTATTTCAGAGAAGACAAATTACTTCCTCCACTCCACCAGGTGCCTGGCTGATCTCCCAGAGGTATGGTGCTAGCAGCTGGTTTCTGTGATTGGAATTTTGGATAGTCATCAATGGTATTAGGCAGATAAACCTTGGTGTTGTTACACCAGTGCATGCTTTCCATTCTTGCCACTATTGTTACTTGATAGATGAGCCTATTGAAAAGTGTCTGGATAAAGATGCCAACTGACATCCAGAGAGTAAGTCATCTTGTCCACGTAATTATTGTTCAATGCTATAAGGAGGGGATTTTGGATGAGTATTGGTATACAGGTGTAATAATACTTGGTTCATTCTGAAAATATCATATATATACTTATTTCCTGATACCTAGTTATCAGTTTAAGTCCATGACCATCCAGACAAACCATTAGCCACAACCTTCTGTGAATTATTGTAGATCTGAGTCCCCAGGCATTTGTCCTCTAGGCATTTTCCATCTGCTGTCCTTAGGGCCAGGCCTGATTAAGGCTGTAATTATGCGGTAGTCCATTTATGGCTGATGCCAGTATATTGAACAAGACCATTTGTGAGTCAAGCTAATATATTTTTTTTCCCCTCTTTGATAAACTGCTGAAAGGTAGCTTCCCACCAGGTCATATATGTGGCAGTATAGGAGAAGTAGGCATATTAGAAGTATTTATATAAAAATATATGCTCTTGTAACTTATTTGTGCTTTCATGACATACTTGAGCCTGATATTAAATATAAAACTTCATTGATTATGAGGTGCTGCTGGGCACACTCAAGTTTATGGCTTGGTGGATCAGTAACCCCAATTTATCATATGTATTTCAGATCTCATGGTTACTTTGTGTTTCATTGTCCATGTTCTCAGGGTCCAGGACCAAGTCAGAAATTTTATTTTAGAAGGAAAATAGTAATTTGCTAAAAAGTTCATGTTTTTTCCCCAAATTCCAAAGGGCTTACACTGTGATCCTTCTTTTTTTACTTGCTTCAATTACCACAAAACATCCTGGTTTGTGATAGATATTTTAAGCATCTTTGAATTTGTTGGTTCATACAGGCCAATTGGCACAATTCTTTGCTTGTGGTTTTTTTTTTTTTGGCTCTTTTTTTTTCTTTTTAACATCTTTATTGGAGTATAATTGCTTTACAATGTTGTGTTAGTTTCTGCTATATGACAAAGTGAATCAGCTATATGTATACATATATCCCCATATCCCCTCCCTCTGCGCCTCCCTCCCACCCTCCCTATCCCACCCCTCTAGGTAGTCACAGAGCACCGAGCTGGTCTCCCTGTGCGATGTAGCTGCTTCCCACTAGCTATCTGTTTTACATTTGGTAGTGTATATATGTTAGTGCTACTTTCTCACTTCGTTCCAGTTTACCCTTACCCCTCCCCGTGTCCTCAGGTCCATTCTCTACATCTGCATCTTCCTATCCTGCCCCTAGCTGCCCCTAGGTTCATCAAAACTATTTTTTTTTTTTTTTTAGATTCCATATATGTGTTAGCATATGGTATTTGTTTTTCTCTTTCTGACTTACTTCACTCTGTATGACAGACTCTAGGTCCATCCACCTTAGTACAAATAACTCAGTTTCATTTCTTTTTATGCTTGAGTAATATTCCATTGTATATATGTGCCACATCTTATTTATCCATTCATCTGTTGATGGACACTTAGGTTGCTTCCATGTCCTGGCTATTGTAAATAGTGCTGCAATGAACATTGTGGTACATGACTCTTTTTAAATTATGGTTTTCTCAGGGTATATGCCCAGTAGTGGGATTGCTGGGTCATATGGTAGTTCTATTTTTAGTTGTTTAAGGAACCTCCATACTGTTCTCCATAGTGGCTGTATCAATTTACATTCCCACCAACAGTGCAGGAGGGTTCCCTTTTCTCCACACCCTCTCCAGCATTTATTGTTTGTAGATTTTTTGATGATGGCCATTCTGACTGGTATGAGGTGATACCTCATTGTAGTTTTGATTTGCATTTCTCTAATGATTAGTGATGTTGAGCATCCTTTCATGTTTGTTGGCAGTCTGTATATCTTCTTTGGAGAAATGTCTGTTTAGGTCTTCTGCCCATTTCTGGATTGGGTTGTTTGTTTTTTGAGACTGAGCTGCGTGAGCTGCTTGTATATTTTGGAGATTAATCCTTTGTTGATTACTTCGTTTGCAAATATTTTCTCCCATTCTGAGGGTTGTCTTTTCGTCTTGTTTATGGTTTCCTTTGCTGTGCAAAAGCTTTTAAATTTCATTAGGTCCCATTTGTTTATTTTTGTTTTTATTTCCCTTTCTCTAGGAGGTGGGTCAAAAAGGATCTTGCTGTGACTTATGTCATAGAGTGTTCTGCCTACGTTTTCCTTTAAGAGTTTGATAGTGTCTGGCCTTACATTTAGGTCTTTAATTGTTTTGAGTTTATTTTTGTGTATGGTGTTAGGGAGTGTTCTAATTTCATTCTTTTACATGTAGCTGTCCAGTTTTCTGAGCACCACTTATTGAAGAGGTTGTCTTTTCTCCATTCTATATTCTTGCCTCCTTTATCAAAGATAAGGTGACCATATGTGTGTGGGTTTATCTCTGGGCTTTCTATCCTGTTCCACTGATCTATATTTCTGTTTTTGTGCCAGTACCATACTGTCTTGATTAATGTAGCTTTATAGTATAGTCTGAAGTTAAGGAGCCTGATTCCTCCAGCTCTGCTTTTCTTTCCCAAGATTGCTTGGGCTATTCGGGGTCTTTTGTGTTTCCATACAAATTGTGAAATTTTTTGTACTAGTTCTGTGAAAAATGCCAAATGGTAGTTTGATAGGGATTGCACTGAATCTCTAGATTGCTTTGGGTAGTATAGTCATTTTCACAGTGTTGAGTCTTCCAATCCAAGAACATGGTATACCTCTCCATCTGTTTGTGTCGTCTTTAGTTTCTTTCATCAGTGTCTTATAGTTTTCTGCATACAGGTCTTTTGTCTCCCTAGGTAGGTTTATTCCTAGGAATTTTATTCTTTTTGTTGCAATGGTAAATGGGAGTGTTTCCTTAATTTCTCTTTCAGATTTTTTGTCTTTAGTGTATAGGAATGCAAGAGATTTCCATGCAGTAATTTTGTATCCTGCTACTTTACCAAATTCATTGATTAGCTCTAGTAGTTTTCTGGTAGCATCTTTAGGATTCTCTGTGTATAGTATCATGTCATCTGCAAACAGTGACAGTTTTACTTATTTTTTTCCAATTTGGAATCCTTTTATTTCTTTTTCTTCTCTGACTGCTGTGGCTAAAACTTCCAAAACTATGTTGAATAATAGTGGTGAGAGTGGGCAACCTTATCTTGTTCCTGATCTTAGTGGAAATGGTTTCAGTTTTTCACCACTGAAGACAATGTTGGCTGTGGGTTTGTCATATATGGCCTTTATTATGTTGAGGAAAGTTCCCTCTGTGCCTACTCTCTGGAGTGTTTTTATCATAAATGGGTGTTGAATTTTGTCAAAAGCTTTCTCTGCATCTGTTGAGATGATCATATGGTTTTTCTCCTTCAGTTTGTTAATATGATGTATCACGTTGATTGATTTGCGTATATTGAAGAATCCTTGCATTCCTGGGATAAACCCCCCTTGAACATAGTGTATGATCCTATTAATGTGCTGTTGGATTCTGTTTGCTAGTATTTTGTTGAGGATTTTTGCATCTATGTTCATCAATGATATTGGCCTGTAATTTTCTTTCTTTGTGACATCTTTGTCTGGTTTTGGTATCAGAGTGATGGTGGCCTCGTAGAATGAGTTGGGGAGTGTTCCTCCCTCTGCTTTATTTTGGAAGAGTTTGAGAAGGATAGGTGTTAGCTCTTCTCTAAATGTTTGATAGAATTCCCCTGTGAAGCCATCTGGTCCTGGCCTTTTGTTTATTGGAAGATTTTTAATCACAGTTTCAATTTCAGTGCTTGTGATTGATCTGTTCATATCTTCTGTTTCTTCCTGGTTCAGTCTTAGAAGGTTATACCTTTCTAAGAATTTGTCCATTTCTTCCAGGTTGTCCATTTTATTGGCATAGAGTTGCTTGTAGTAATCTCTCATGATCCTTTGTATTTCTGCAGTGTCGGTTGTTACTTCTCCTTTTTCATTTCTAATTCTATTGATTTGAGTCTTCTCCCTTGTTTTCTTGATAAGTCTGGCTAATGGTTTATCAATTTTGTTTATCTTCTCAAAGAAGCAGCTTTTAGTTTTATTGATCTTTGCTATTGTTTCCTTCATTTCTTTTTCATTTATTTCTGATCTTTATGATTTCTTTCCTTCTGCTAACTTTGGGGTTTTTTTTTGTTCTTCTTTTTCTTATTGCTCTAGGTGTAAGATTAGGTTGTTTATTTGAGATTTTTCTTGTTTCTTGAGGTAGGATTGTACTGCTATAAACTCCCTCTTAGAACTGCTTTTGTTGCATCCCATAGGTTTTGGGTTGTCATGTTTTCATTATCATTTGTTTCTACGTATTTTTTTATTTCCTCTTTGATTTCTTCAGGGATCTCTTGGTTATTTAGTAGTAGATTGTTTAGCTTCCATGTGTTTGTATTTTTTACAGTTCTATCCTGTAATTGATATCTAGTCTTATAGCCTTGTGGTTGGAAAGGATACTTGATACGATTTCAATTATCTTAAATTTACCAAGGCTTGATTTGTGACCCAAGATATGATCTATCCTGGAGAATGTTCCATGAGCACTCGAGAAGAAAGTGTATTCTGTTGTTTTTGGATGGAATGTCCTATAAATATCAATCAAGTCCATCTTGTTTAATGTGTCATTTAAAGCTTGTGTTTCCTTATTTATTTTCATTTTGTATGATCTGTCCATTGGTGAAAGTGGGGTGTTAAAGTTCCCTACTATTTTTGTGTTACTGTCGATTTCCCCTTTTATGGCTGTTAGCATTTGCCTTAAGTATTGAGGTGCTCCTATGTTCGGTGCATAAATATTTACAGTTGTTATATCTTCTTCTAGGATTGATCCCTTGATTATTATGTAGTGTCCTTCTTTGTCTCTTGTAATAGTCTTTATTTTAAAGTCTATTTTGTCTGATATGAGGATTGCTACTCCAGCTTTCTTTTGATTTCCATTTGCATGGAATATCTTTTTCCATCCCCTGACTTTCTGTCTGTATGTGTCCCTAAGTCTGAAGTGGGTCTCTTGTAGACAGCATATATACGGGTCTTGTTTTTGTATCCATTCAGCCAGTCTGTGTCTTTTGGTTGGAGCATTTGATCCATTTACATTCAAGGTAATTATCGATGTGTATGTTCCTATTACCATTTTCTTAATTGTTTCAGGTTGGTTTTTGCAGGTCTTTTCTTTCTCTTGTGTTTCCTGCCTAGAGAAGTTCCTTTAGCATTTGTTTTAAAGCTGGTTTGGTGGTGCTGAGTTCTAACATTTTCTTGTCTGTAAAGGTTTTAATTTCTCCGTTGAATCTGAATGAGATCCTTGCTGGGTAGAGTAATCTTGGTTGTAGGTTTTTCCCTTTCATCACTTTAAATATGTCCTGCCACTCCCTTCTGGCTTGCAGAGTTTCTGCTGAGAAATCAGCTGTTAACCTTATGAGGATTCCCTTGTGTGTCATTTGTTGCTTTTCCCTTGCTGCTTTTAATATTTGTTCTTTGTATCTAATTTTTGATAGCTTGATTAATGTCTTGGCATGTTTCTCCTCAGATTTATCCTGTGGGACTCTCTGCTCTTCCTGGACTAGATTGACTATATTTCCTTTCCCATATTAGGGAAGTTTTAAACTATAATCTCTTCAAATATTTTCTCAGACCCTTTCTTTTTCTCTTCTTCTTCTGAGTCCCCTATAATTCTAATGTTGGTGTGTTTAATGTTATCCTAGAGGTCTCTGAGACTGTCCTCAGTTTTTTTCATTCTTTTATCTTTATTTTGCTCTGTAGTAGTTATTTCCACTATTTTATCTTCCAGGTCACTTATCCTGGAAGAGCAGTTATTCTGCTCTTGATTCCTTCTAGAGAATTTTAAATTTCATTTATTGTGTTGTTCATCATTGTTTGTTTGCTCTTTAGTTCTTCTAGGTCCTTGTTAAACATTTCTTGTATTTTCTCCGTTCTATTTCCAAGATTTTGGATCATCTTTACTATCATTACTCTGAAATCTTTTTCAGGTAGATAGCCTATTTCCTCTTCATTTGTTTGGTCTGGTAGGTTTTTACCTTGCTCCTTCGTCTGCTGCATATTTCTCTGTCTTCTCATTTTGTTTGACTTACTGTGTTTGGGGTCTCTTTTTTGCAGGCTGCAGGTTAATAGTTCCTGTTGGTTTTGTTGTCTGCCCGGGTGGGTGAGGTTGGTTCAGTGGCTTGTGTAGGCTTCATGGTGGAGGGGACTGGTGTCTGTGTTCTGGTGGGTGGGGCCAGATCTTGTGTCTCTGGTGGGCAGGGCTGCGTCCGGTGGTGTGTTTTGGGGTGTCTGTGAACTTATTATGATTTTAGGCAGCCTCTCTGCTAATGGGTGGGGTTGTGTTCCTGTCTTGCTAGTTGTTTGGCATGGGGCGTCCAGCACTGGAGCTTGCTGGCCATTGGGTGGAGCTGGGTCTTAGCATTGAGATGGAGATCTCCGGGAGAGCTCTCGCTGATTAATATTACATGGGGCCAGGAGGTCTCTGGTGGTCTAATGTCCTGAACTCGGCTCTCCCACCTCAGAGGCTCAGGCCTGACACCAGGCTGGAGCACCAAGACCATGTCATTCACATGTCTGCTAGTGTTGGAGGGTCTCCTGTGGCTCACCGTGGGAGAAGGACACTGGCAGCAGAAGTTCTGGGAAGTACTCCTTGGCGTGAGCCCTCCCAGAGTCAGTTGGCAGAATTCTTTGCCGTGCAACTACAGTTGACCCTTGAATGACATGGGTTTGAACTTTAGGTCTTTAATCCATTTTGAGTTTATTTTTGTACATGGTGTTAGAGAATTTCTGATTTCATTCTTTTACATGTAGCTGTCCAGTTTTCCCAGCACCACTTATTTGAAAAGACTGTCTTTTCTCCGTAGTATATTCTTGCCTCCTTTATTGTAGATTAATTGTAGATTGATCATAAGTGTGTGGGTTTATTTCTGGGTTTTCTATTCTGTTTCATTGATCTATATGTCTATTTTGGTGGCAGTACCATATTGTTTTGATTACCTGTAGCTTTGTAGTACAGAGAACAAAATTTTAAAATTTGTTTGGAAACACAAAAGACCCTGAATAACCAAAACAGTCTTGAAAAAGAAGACGGAGCTGAAGGAATCATGTTCCCTGACTTCAGACAACTCCTTTTAAAGTAACATGATAAAGTCTTCAAGTGAGGCAGCAAAAGTCTTATCAGGCAGTGCAGTAAAGACTACTTTTGCTGATAAGAGAGGCTCAGTGGGGTTTAAGAGAATGGATAACCTGAAGTCTTCCAAATTTCCCACATTTCCCTATTTCTATTTTTGAGGTCTTACTCTTTGCAAATTAGTGCCCTAACTCTCATATAAGACTTTTGAGTGAAGTTGGAATTGATCTTATATTATAATTTAGCAATCAATAGGATCAGACCTTGCAGGTTCTGGGCTACATCTGCCCAGCAGCTATAAGAGATAATGTCCATATTAGGGAAGTCATGTTTCTCTGACTGTGCCTTTGGCCAAGAATTTAAAAGCCCAAGCATGTCATTTTCTTTGTTAAAGCTCTCCAGCACAGTTAGAAATAGCTAGCCTACTTCCAACACGATCATTGTATGCACGATGTTCTTTAAAATAGCTTTTCATAGCAGTAACCTGGCCCACGAAAGCCTTTAGTAGTTTCTTCATTCATGGGGACCATAGTGACAATTTGACCCTGAATTCCATGGAAACTCATTAGATAATTAGTGCCCCAGCCTCTAATGCTAACCAGCACTGACTGACTTCACACCTAATTAGAATAGATAACTGATATGGACTGAATGTTTATATTCCCTCCCTCCCTCCCAAACAAACAAACAAACAAAAAAACTCATGTGTTGAAGCCCTAAGCCCAATGTGGATGGTATTTGGAGGTGGGATTTTTGGACCATAATTAGTTTTAGATGAGTTCATGAGGGTGGAGTTCCCATGATGGGATTAGTGTTCTTATAAGAAGAGGGACCAGATCTTTCTCTCTCTCTTTCTCTCTCTCTCTGCAAGCCAGGAAGAGGGCCTTCACCAAGGAACCAAATTGGCTGGCACCTTGATCTTGGACCTTCCAAATTCTAGAACTTGGAGAAAATAAGTCTGTTGTTTAAACGCCCAGTTTTTGGTATTTTGTTATGGCAACCGAAGCAGGCTAACACAATAACCAAAATTAAATTCCCATTTCCTTAAAGGATCCATTTTTTGTAAGCATTTCCGGTACAAATTCCCATATGGACCAGCATTATTAGTTGCAGACAACAGAATCTACTTTAAGTTGTTTATACAGAAAGTGATTAATTTTAGAGCATTATGTAACATGCCAAATTTCTAGGAGGGTCAGGGAGCTAAGTTTGAATATACTGTACAATCAGGAAAAACGTAAGTGTAGAGAAACTCTAAACCATCTTGGAATTGTTTTAATGGAAACTTTCCTGTTGCTGTTGCATGCTCCTTGACATTTATGATATTAGTGGCATGAGAGTAGAACCTCAGCCACAGTTACTGCAGGAAAGCCAAATGCCTCTTCTTGTCAAAAGTTCTGATCTCCCTGTGGGGCTGCCACCTACCATTGTTTGGTTATGCATTACACGTCTCTAAAAGGTGTTTCTACAAGAGAATGTTGTAACATTTTCTTCTACAAGAAGCAGGACAAGGTATCTTCCAAGAATTTGCTTGAATCCTATGTATTCAGCATGAAAGCAGCTGTTGAAGGTGAAAAACTTCAAGGCAAGATCAACAATAAGGACAAATAGAAGATTCTTGACAAGTGTGAAATCATCAACTGGCTTGATAAGAACTAGACTGCAGAGAAGGAGGAATTTGAACATCAGCAGAAAGAGCTGGAAAAAGTCTGCAACCCCATCATTACCAAGCTGTACCATAGTGCAGGAGGCATGCTAGGAGGAATGCCTGGGGGTTTCCCTGGTGGTGGAGCTTCTCCATCTGGTGATGCCTCCTCTAG
Organism: Balaenoptera physalus; assembly: GCF_965194825.1. Lineage (NCBI taxonomy): Eukaryota > Metazoa > Chordata > Mammalia > Artiodactyla > Balaenopteridae > Balaenoptera > Balaenoptera physalus. Next base: position 48,005,165 of record NC_138886.1, read on the forward strand.
GCTCACCATTGAAGAGGTTGAATAAGCCAACCTGAGCTTAGATTTAGCATTGTTCCACACAAAACATTGAAGGACCCAAATTTGTAGCAAATTCCATGGCAGTTTTAAATTTCAGCTGCTATAGTAAGTAACGGGGCATTCTTGATACTTGAATATGGAAAATGTGCACCGGGAAAGGAAATAACATTGTACTTTATGAGCACTGTTTTGTAAGTGGAAAATGCAATGCCTTAAATAAAACTGTATTTAAAATTGGTACCAAAAAATTTGTTAACGTATTTTAAGTCTCTGAAATATATTTCTATAAGAGAATCTTGTAAATTTCTACAGGAGAACCTGGGTGATGTAGATATTAGCTTTTTAGCACATGAAGACGCATACTAGAAAGAACCTGAGGTGGGTGTTGAATGTACCAATCTGTAGTATCTTCTGCAGCTTCCATGAAGTCTAATGAAAAATAATTGTGAAGACTTAAATATGTAAGATTGTCAATCTGGTCTTTTGTTATCCAGTTTAAATACTCAGAAAGACCCTCTATTTGGGGAATGTAATCTAGAGTTATTAACTGAGTCTCTGTGGGGAAACAATTATTATAACTTCATTCTATGAGAGACACGCAAAAGTATCATCCTTCTATTTTAAGGAGCTGCCCATTAGAAGTATGTTATTGGACCTGAATGCCTCATTTGCTGACTATGAGGATAAGCCATCCTTTGTAAGGATCCTTAAGGGAAAACTGGCTATGGGAGAGGAAAACTAGGTTGAAACTCTAGCTCTTTTTCTTTTTTCAAGTCTATGTGTATTTCTCAGTTCTCTAAGATCTAGTTGAATAGCTCAGGACTTTGTTACTGCTTTCACAGCAAGGAGAAAATCATAGCACAGGTTGACAGGCTGTAGCCACTCTCTCCCTCTGTGGTCCTTCTGGAATTTGTTTTTCTAATGGTATGCCAATTCCTTTTTAAGCATCCTAACATTGAAGTGCGTGTAGCAATGAATGCTGTTTTCTGGTAATCTTTCATCTTCTGTGAAAAAGCAATTTGTCTTCTCAAATAAACTGCAAGGGACTCTTGTCCTCCCACATGCCATTTTCTCACATTCTTCTTAGGTCTGAGGGTTGAAAAAAGATCTACAATATTTCTGCAAAAATACTATTAAAATGCATCTCTGCGAGCTTCAGTGTGTTTAATAGGAGCGATGTGGTCTTTGGCTAAGGCCAAGAGCTAAGGGGTGACTGTATGTTTCAATGCCTGAAAAAGAAACATGAAAAAACCCACACCTACTCAGGAACATTGTTCAGGCAGTGAGGAGGAACTGTGGACCATATTTTAATGAGAAATGTATTCTGCCTAGGAGAGAAATGTTTGGGCAAAAAACTGCTCAGGGGGTAATGATGGTCTGGCTCACTTTGTTAAGAAATAGTAAATATTCTTTTTGGAAGGAAAAGAAATGATCTTTAGAAAGAGGAATTTAGAACAGAGGTTTTTGAATTGAGTCTGACTTGAGTCCAAATTCTAACTATTCCGTTTACTGCCTATCTAAGTTTGGGCAAGTTATTATCTTTTTGAAACATGGGTTTCCACATCAGTATAATGGGTATAAATATGAATAGCTGTCTATAAAAATATTGTGAAGATTAAATGTAATAATGTATAAAAATATTTTAGTGCCTGGACGTACCCAGTAGCTATTATTATTACTGGTGATTTTATAAGTATCCTGAACAATGTAAGACTGCGTAGGAACATTCAACTGGAGAGCTTTATCAGGTGTATATAATTGATCTCTTAGTTTTGTGTGTTTGTAAATAAAATAATTAACATATATTGAATCTTTACATGACAGAGAATGCTGGTTATCAACACAATATCTGTTTTTTCTTTTTTGGCTGCATTGGGTCTTTGCTGCTGCGTGCAGGCTTTCTCTAGTTGCGGCGAGTGGGGGCTACTCTTCGTTGTGGTGCACGGGCTTTTCATTGCGGTGGCTTCTCTTGTTGTGGAGCACAGGCTCTAGCCACGCGGGCTTCTGTAGTTGCAGCATGTGGGCTCAGTAGTTGTGGCTCGCAGGCTCTAGAGCACAGGCTCAGTAGTTGTGGTGCATGGGCTTAGTTGCTCTGCCGCATGTGGGATCTTCCTGGACCAGGGATCAAACCCGTGTCCTCTGCATTGACAGGCGGATTCTCAACCACTGCGCCACCAGAGAAGTCCCTCAACACAATATCTTTTCTGCCATTTTCCTGACAAAGTCCTAATGTGCCCTGCTAAAAACTAGCATTCTTGCAGCTAGAAGTGGTGATGTGACACAGCTTTGACCAAGGAAAAGAAAGTAGATGTCTTGGGTGATTTCTGGAAAAGTTTTCCTTTCCTAATAGTGCTGCTTCCTCTTTCTTCCTGTCACTTCCTTGTTCTGCGTTTTGATCAGAAGGTTCAGATGAGGATAGAGGTAGAGTTACATCTTGAGGCCACAGGGAGACAATGAGGTTGAGGGCCCCACTCACTGAGGCTGGCAGAGCAGAGAAAAAGAAGTGACTTGGGACAACCAATGACACTGTGGAGATGTTGCCTTGGACCACCTCAAGTTGAAGTTTTTTGAGGGACAGTAAATTCTTATTTGGTAATTCCTGCATAGAGTTTCTGTTATATGCAGCTGACATATGCTACTTGCTGGCAGCATGCTACTTGTTTTTCATGAATGATCTGATATAACTCTAAAAACAGCCCTATCCTATGAAGTACAAATATTACTCCCATTTAAGAGATTATGAAAGCTCAGAATCATTAAGTGATTCATCTATGGTCACATGGCCAGCACATGGAAGAGCAAAGATTTAAACCAAGGCAGTCAAACTTCAAAACCAGTTTATCTATTTATACCTTCATTTCACTATATAATGGATTTCAGATTGCTTTCAAGAAATATATACAATAAAAGAAACAAGTATCAATAAAATTTTGATATAAAAAAACCCCAGAATGTTGGTGCCCAGAAAACAATAAGTTTCAATAGGAGGTAAAAAGCAAGGGGGCAGTGAGTGATAAGGGGGAATAGAATAGAGGTGTGTGGACCGTACAGTTACCTTAGGAAAGATCCACAAACTTAGTGTCTGAGCTTTCTGGTAGCTAAGTAAATTCTAAAAGCAACTGCTGACATAGAGTTTCACATAGGACATAAATATGAATAAGAGACTATGTTAAGACACAGATTCCTGGACCCCATTCTCAGAGATTCTGATTCAGTAGGTCTGTAGTAGGGCTTGAGAATTTGCATTTATCCCATACTTCTAGGTATCACTGATTCTGCTTGTGTGTGGACTTCATTTTGAGTAGCATAGATGTAGGACATAGGTCACAAACTTACCTGCCCAGAGGTACCAGCCAAGTAATGTAAATGATAAAAGTGAGCCACGTGTAAGACAATAGGGAGGGGTTGCAGCTGTGGCACATTAGCATTTTAAAGGAGTAGCTGCTTTTCAACACCAGCCAGTTGTTGCCTTGTGAAAACAGGCAAATATTGCTAGATTTTCAAGTGTTTCAGGAGAAACCCAATGTTATCAAGAGAAAATTATGTGAAATTGTTATTTCTAAAAATACTATCCAGGCCAAATACATCTATCTCTTAATTAAGGGGCTGTAGGGAATGAACATACCTTATTGCTTTTTTTATAATTTCTCTATATTTTTGTGAGTTTCATAAAATATTTTTCTGCATGTTACTAACATGGTCATTTTTGATTAAGGAGTTCCTCCTAAGATAATGTGTGTTTATGGTTTTACTATGTCAGTGATTTAAGACTTCTTTCTGTTCCTAAGGGAGATTCTTATAAAAGGGGTAGGTAGGCTGAGTATGGTTGCAAAAACTCCAATATCTTAAAGCAGAGGTGTTTGCTTCCATTTCCTTGGAGAGCAAGGATTAATGTGAGATGGATAATTCTAGGGCCCCATGATTTTGCAAAGGAAGATTTTCTAGTCTTTGGTCCAGATTCTCTGCAAATATGAGCTAGAAGATTTCACATAGTCTTTTCTTCAAGGCAATATTTTCTTTTAATAAATGGACAGAAAAAAAATATCTCTGTTTGAAATTTCTAGAGTAGTTTCTCTTTTTTGACTTCTTATTTTTGTTCTATGATAGCACCTTTATTGTTTCCTTAATATTTTCTTCCTTTTTAATTCCTGTTCTCTTTTTTGAGAACTCCTAATATTCAGATATTGACCTCTTAGACTAATCCTCTAAATATTTGCTCTGTAGCTTTTAGGTAGATACTTGTTATAAGATTAAGGAAGTTCCCTTCTGTTCCAATTTTGCTAACAGCATTATTTTTTCATAAATGAATTTTTAATTTTATCAAGTGATATTTTTGCATCTATTGAGATTTTCATGGTTTTCCTCTTGTTAATACGAAGAATTTCTTAGACTGATTTTATTTATTTATTTATTTACTTATTTTTTAAATTTTATTTTTCTTTTTGGCTGTGTTGGGTCTTCGTTGCTGTGTGGGGGCTTTCTCTGGTTGCGGCGAGTGGGGGCTACTCTTAGTTGCAGTGTGCGGGCTTCTCATTGCGGTGGCTTCTCTTGTTGTGGAGCACGGGCTCTAGGCACGTGGGCTTCAGTATTTGTGGCACGTGGGCTCAGTAGTTGTGGTTCGCGGGCTCTAGAGCGCAGGCTCAGTAGTTGTGGCGCACGGGCTTAGTTGCTCCGTGGCATGTGGGATCTTTTCGGACCAGGGCTTGAACCCTTGTCCCCTGCATTGGCAGACGGATTCTTAACCACTGCACCACCAGGGAAGCCCTTAGACTGATTTTAGAATGTTAAATCATCTGCACATTCCTGAAATAAACCCTGCTTGATTAGGATGTATCACCGTTTTCACATACTGCTGATTTGATTTTCTAAAAATTTAAAGTATGTTGGATCTCTTTATAAGAAACTTTAGCCTGTAATTTTCTTTCTTATAATGTACTTGTCAGATTTTGAGATCAGGTTGTACTGACTTTATCAAATGAATTAGAGGTATTCTTTCATTTCTATTTTCTGGAAATAAATAATATTAAGTAATCTTATTTCTTCTTTAGATATTTGGAGGATCACAGATGAAGCTAGCTGAAACTACAGATTTCTTTGTGGAAAGGTTTTATTCAATTTCTTTAATGGATATAGGACTATTCAGATTTTCTATATTTTCTTAGGTTAGTTTTGCTAAGTTGTGTTTTTCCAGGTTTTTGTCCACTTCACCTACATTTTCAAATTAATTAGCATAAGATAGTTTATAACATCATTCTTTAAAAATATGTTTGTTAAATCTGTGATGTCCCCTTTTTATTTCTGGTAAGGGTAATTTGTACCTTTCTATTTTTTCTTGGTAAGAGTTACTAGGAATTAATCAATTATTTGTCTTTTTAAAACAAAACAACTTTTGGCTATGTTAATTTTCTTCTACTGAATAATTTGTTTTCTGCTTCATTAATTATTCTTTGTATTTTTATCATTTTCTTATTCTCTCTTTGGGTGTAATTAGCTCTTCTTTTTCTAACTTCTAGAGATATATCTTTAGGTCATTGATTTTCACCCTTCTTTTCTAAGGTACTACATTTCTCTGTACAGACTACTTTAGCAGTAAATCACAAGTTTTGGTGTGTTATATTTTTGCTGTCATTCAGTTAAAATATTTCTAGTTTTCACTGTGATTTCCTCTTCAACTCATAGGTTATTTAGAAATATATTGCTTAATTTTCAAATATTTAGAGTTTTCTTGCTATCTTTTGATTTCAGCTGTGGTCAGAGACTGTTCTCCGTATGACTTCAGTCATTTAAAAATTTGTTGAAACTGGCCTTATGGCCCAGCATATAGTCAGTTTTTTGTGTATGTTCCATGTACACTTGAAGAGAATAAATACTCTCAATTACTGAGAAATGAAATCTTATAATCCACAATTATAGTTGAAATCTTCAACTATAATTGTGGATCTGTCTACTGCTCCTCTTAATTTCATCAATTTTTTCAATTGTTGAATATGAGTTAAAAAATTTTATATTTTCCTATAAAAATAACCCATTAATTTTTATATTTTATAATTAACCCATTATTATTGTGAAATGTCCCTCTTTATCTCTAGTAACTTTCCTGCCTTAGACTTTACTTCATTTGATATTAGTATAGGCAAATGAGCTTTTATTAGTTGGTATTTCTATGGTATATATTTTCCATTATTTTAGTTTTATTCATTCTAAATTTTTACCTTTAAAGTGTGTTTGTTGTTAAGTAGCATATCATTAGATTTTGGATTATATCTATCCTCACATCTCTGACATTTAATTGGAGTATGTAGTCCATTTATAATTAATACAACTACTGATATATTTTGGTTTAGGTCTTCAATCTTATTATTAGTTTTTTATTTGTCCAACCTATTTTTACATTTATCTTTCTTTCCTTTCTTGCATTCTCTTGACTAATTAAATATTTCTTATTATTCCATTTCCTCTCTACTTGCTTATTATTAATACATTCCTCTACTCTTTTTTTAAGTTACTAGAAATGACATTATATATCATTATTTATTAGAGCCTAATATAAATTGTTACTTTTAAAACATCCAGGACAGTGCAAGAGACTTATGAGAGTTTACACCCCTTACCTTCATCCAGTGCTATGCTGGACCTGGCTCAAACCAGCCCCTGAAGGCTGTTTGATAAATTTTCAGAAATTTTGCAAGCCAACTGTTGAAACATTGGTAGCTTGAAATTGGCTGTGGTGGGAGTATTTATCCCACAGGAACTGAAAATAGTCAAAGTAGGATGTTTTAGTTTTTTTGAGAACTTGTCAAACATTTACTAACACATTGCTGTCTCCATTCCCATTTATGTTACTGTTTCCATATATTTTGATACTATATATAGTTTAGACCCCCAAAAATTATTAATATTATGTTACACAGTTAGTATTCTATATGAATGGAGTGAGTAGAATCATAGATCCCTGACAGAACTTCCTAACTGTATTTTAAAATCACCATGCTTCAATAGCACAAAGGATTGAAGTACAATGAATAAATATCTAGCCAGTTGAACTGACTTCAGATGTGGGCAGAGGCTTTGCCTGATTTTGACTTCCTTTTATGTCAGCAACCTGAGGAATGTTAGCTATCTGTCCTAGGCATTCAACCTAGTGTTTGTTGAATGAAAGACAAAATTAATAAACACATGATCTATAACTTATTAGATAGTTATCTTCGATACTACTACTATTACTACTATTATAATAGAATTAAGAAGGGAATCTCTTTTACTATATATCTGAAATGCAGTGTGCATTCAAGAAATATTTGCAGAATTGGTGAATGAATAATAACAAGCCACAAACAAACACCTCCCCTCATCATTGTAATCTTCTCTAAAACTGGGAGTATTTCTGTTTTATCTCAAAAAGTCTATGTATTGTTCAGGCTTCAGCTTCTTCTAGAAAGCCTTTCCTGACTTTCTAAGCTCCTGTTAGGTGCCCATTTGTGCTCCCACACCATCCCTGTCTTCCTCTTGCGTGACACATAAAACAATGCTTTGTAATAGCTTGTTTAATTATCAGTCATTTCCACTATTCTGTGTGCCCTGTGAAGTCAGGGATTATGGCTCTCTTGTCCTATCGTATATGCTAAATACATTTAACTTGAATATAGGAATCGCACATTCCCAAAGGCACGTGCTAAATCTCATTTGCCTATTTTTACTTTGCAAGGTAGGCATGGTACTACATTGCTCCATGGTTCTCAATTAATACTTCTTTTTAAAATTGCCTCCCCAGTAGACCATGTGCTCAGAAAAAAGAAACTGCATTTAATATTAACTTGGACAAAACATAGAAGACCAAGCTTGGCTTAAACAGCCACACAATGATATTTGAAGTATTTTCTGTTTTAGCATTCCAACTTTTGTTCCTTTCCAACAATATTGGTGACTAAGCTCTTCTGGCGTTTCCAAAAAAAGGGCAAAATATATAGTCACAGGACATATTAATTAAAGCATTTCCAAACATTTACATGGTATTGGATGGTGATGTTTAGCAAAACTTGGCAGGAGTGAATCAAATATGATACCAGAATTAATTTATGAGTCTTGACTCCCAGCTTCATGGTTGTATAGCTTTGTTCCATTTGCTCAGCAGGCAGAATGCCTTGAAAGCTGTTTGTTGTGCCTCATATAGTGCCTTGGTCCATGTCATACCCAAGAAGTCAGATTCTGTGTTTTTCAATCTAGTCATCGTTCTTCCACAAGCCTCGGGCTCCATTGAACAATTGCTTTAACTAGAATAACAATTTTCCCTTTGTCTTGCCATTGTCAAAGCATACTGTGAAAGTTTAGAGACCAGAATCATGTATTTGGCACGACACAAAGTTTATGGAACTCCCTGGACATGGCCTTCGGCTCAGAACCAGTTGGCAACTCTGATTGGTTGGATCAATTACATTTGTAAAGATTTTAGTTCTTAGAAAATCATACTCTAGGAATAATGAGAGGGGGAAAAACAAAACCTCTCTAACTTGGCTGGGATGAGGCTAGTCATGTCATCTGTCCTAAATTTAAATTTGTTGAGAATGGAGAAGACATAATCTCTGTTTTTAATGATTACAGGCCATGATTTCCATAGCCTGACTGCTTTTGGCAACATGTTATTGTATTAAATGGCACATAGACAGTTTTGAAACCCAAACCATGAGATTTTCCTCCTCTTTTTTTTGCTAATCACAGCCTGCTTTGTCTAGAACTTCTCCTTGGCTGTGCTGTTAGAAAATCCTAATCAGAATTTCCTTAGGGAAGATTCTTCTTTGGGTTGGTCACTGAACATACTCTTTCTACTTAACAGTGCACTTTTAATGAGTAATTGAAAGCAGTAGTTGGTTTATTGTCTAGTTTGGAGAACTGTTCAGTTTCTAGTGGCCCAAAGTGGCCCGGGCTTGAAAGCAAGATGGAGCCTGCACTTACCATGAGGGAGAAAGGTTTGCTGCCAGATCAGGATGGAAGAATGCCTGCTCTAAGTCACATGCCACATTATTTATCTACCTCCTACTGGGCAAGAGATATCATTCCGGCCCCCCCTCCCCCCTTCCCCCCCTCCCCCCTTCCCCATTCCCCCTTCCGAAACCTCACACACAATTGTGTTTATTTTTGTGTGAATGATACGGGGATACAGTGAGGACTATATATCTTTTTTCTTTTTTTAAACAGATTGTTATTTTGTTTTATAATTTTTTTTTTTGGCTGTGTTTTTGGGTCTTTGTTTCTGTGCGAGGGCTTTCTCCCGTTGCGGCGAGCGGGGACCACTCTTAATCGCGGTGCGCGGGGCCTCTCACTGTTGCGGCCTCTCGTTGCGGAGCACAGGCTCCAGATGCACAGGCTCAGTAGTAGTCGTGGCTCACGGGCGCAGTTGCTCCGCGGCACGTGGGATCTTCCCAGACCAGGGCTCGAACCCGTGTGCCCTGCATTGGCAGGCAGACTCTCAACCACTGCACCACCAGGGAAGCCCCTATATATCTTTTTAATTTTCCAGCAGTGTGTTTACTTCCTTTGTGATGCCTGTTAAGTACAGAGAAAAACCGAGTGACAATTCAGGGTTGCTTAAGGGAAGCAGGGCAAAATTCCCTCTGCCTTAGGCATTCTCTTGAACTAACGTCCCACATGGGCTCCTACCTCCTCAACTCTGAGCCATCAGCCCTGAGAAAGGATGCTTGGGCAAACAGCATCCTCTATCTTATTTCCCTTATTCTTTCTTTAACCACAATTCTGAAAGGGGCAGCCTCAGGATAGATTCCTACTGTTGGAAGCAGTGTCCTCTCTGCACTATGGCAGAACCTCTCTGAGGCCATCCAACAGAGATCTTGACATTGGAGCCATAGGATAACTTGGAACTATGGATTATTGAGAATGAAAATACATTGGTTTAATTCTTCCTCCTCAAAAATAAAACTGTATTATGTACATTTACAAAATGGTGCTATACTTGTCATACTCTTTTGTAATCTAGTTAAAAAATAATGTCATAAACAGCTTTCTGTTTCCTCAAATATAAATCTGTATTGTCATTCTTAATGACCTCATGCTGTTCGACTATAGTAGATTTGACCTTCCTTTGTTGATATAGAAAATAAAAGATTTAATTAATAGACCTCTTTTGTAATAGAGTTCATAGTAGTTGCTATGATTTATTTCAGGCCAAAAAATTGCTACCTCTATACTTTAGCATATTATTTTTTCATTTTTAAATTCCTTTTTAATATTGTCATTATTATTTTTTATTGCAGTGTAATTGACTTACAATATTATATTAGTTTTAGGTGTACAGCTTAGTGATTCAGTACTTTTATACATTACAAAATGATCACCACAAAAAGTCTAGTTACCATTTGTCACTGTACAAAGTTATTATAATATTATTGACAACATTCCCTATGCTGTACATTACATGTTTGTGACTTACTTTATAACTGGATGTTTGTACCTCTTAATCTCCCTCACCTATTTCCCTCATCCCCCCACTCCCATCCCCTCTGGCAACCACTAGTTTGTTCTCTGTATCCATGAGTCTGTTTCAATTTTATGTTTTCTCATATCTTTTGTTTTTAAAATTCCGCATGTAAGTGAAATAATATGGTATTTGTCTTCCTCTGTCTGACTTATTTCACTTAGCATAATACCCTCTAGTTCCATCCATGTTGTTACAAATAGCAAGATTTCATTTTTTTAATGGCTGAGTAGTATTCCATTGTATGTATATACACCACATCTTCTTTGTCCATTCATCTATCAATGGAACTTAAGTTGCTTCCATATTTTGGCTATTGTAAATAATGCTGCAGTGAACATAGGGACGCATATACCTTTTCAAATTAGTGTTTTGTTGGGGTTTTTTTTGAAAAAATACGCAGAAGTGGAATTACTGGATCACATAGTAGTTTCATTTTTAATTTTTTGAGAAACCTCCATATTATTTTCCATAGTGGCTGTACCAACTTACATTCCCACCAACATGCACAAGGGTTCCCTTTTCTCCACATGCTCATCAACACTTGTAATTTGTCTTTTTGATAATAACCATTCTGAGAGGTTTGAGGTGGTTTTGATTTGCATTTCATTGATGATTAGCAGTGTTGAGCATCGTTTCATGTGCCTTTTGGCCATCTGTATGTCTTCTTTGGAAAAGTGTTCATTCAGGTATTCTACCCATTTTTAATTGGGTTGTTTGTGTTTTGATGTTGAGTTTTCTGAGTTCTTCATGTATTTTGGATATTACCCTCTTATCAGATATGTCATTTGCAAGTATCTTCTCCCATTCAGTATGTTGCCTTTTCATTTTGTTGATAGTTTCCTTTGCTGTGCAAAACCTTTTTAGTTTTATCTAGTCCCATTTGTTTATTTTTGTTTTTGTTTCCCTTGCCTGAGGAGACATTCCAAAAAAATATTACCAAGATGCATGTCAAAGAGCATACTACCTATATTTTCTTCTAGGAGTTTTATAGTTTCAGGTCTTATATTTAAGTCTTTAGTCGATTTTGAATTTACTTTTGTATATGTTGTGAGAAAGTAGTCCAGTGTGATTCTTTTGCATGTAGTTGTCCAGTTTTCCCAACACCACTTATTGAAGAAGCTGTCTTTTACCCATTGTATATTCTTGCCTCCTTTGTTGTAGATTAATTGTCCATATAAGTGTGGGTTCATTTCTGGGCTCTCTGTTCAGTCCCATTGATCTATCTATCTGGTTTTGTGTCAGTACCATACCGTTTTTGTTTGTTTGTTTTTTTAGATTTTTTTTGATGGGGACCATTTTTTAAAAGTCTTTATTGAATTTGTTACAATACTGCTTCTGTTTTATGTTTTGGTTTTTTGGCTGTGAGGCATATGGGATCTTAGCTCCCCAACCAGGGATCAAACCCACACCCCCCACACTGAAAGGTGAATTCTCAACCACTGGACCACCAGGGAAGTCCCCATACTGTTTTGATAACTGTAGCTTTTTAGTATAGTCTGAAGTCAGGTATCATGATACCTCCATTTTTTTTTTGTTTGTTTTTTGGGTTATTTTTTTACCACACCATGTGGCATGTGGGATCTTAGTTCCCTGACCAGTGACTGAATCTACACCCCCCTTCATTGGAAATGTGTAGTCTTAACCACTGGACCAGCAGGGAAGTCCTGATACCTCCAGTTTTTCTCTTCTTTCTCAAGATTGTTTTGGCTATTTGTGGTCTTTTGTGTTTCCATACAAATTTTAGAATTATTTGTTCTAGTTCTGTGAAAAATGCCATTGGTATTTTGATAGTGGTTGCATTGAATCTGTACGTTGCCTTGGGTAGTATGGTCATTTTAACAATATTAATTCTTCCAGTGCGTAAGCACAGTGTATCTTTCCGTTTGTTTGTGTCATCTTCAATTATTTTTATCAGTGTCTTATAGTTTTCAGTGTAAAGATCTTTTACCTACGTGGTTAGATTTATTATTAGGTATTTTATTCTTTTTGATGGAGTTGTAAACTCCACTTCTCTTTCAGATAGTTCATTGTTAGTGTATGGAAATGCAACATATTTCTGTATATTAATTTTGTATCCTGCAAGTTTACTGAATTTATTAATTCTAATAATTTTTGGTGGTATCTTTAGGATAGTCTATGTATATAGTATCATGTCATCTGCAAAGAGTGACAGTTTTACTTCTTCCTTTCCAATTTGGATTCCTTTTATTTCTTTTTCTTTTCTGATTGCTATTGGCTAGGAATTCCAAGATTATGCTGAATAAAAGTGGTGAGAGTGGACATCCTTATCTTGTTCCTGATCTTAGAGGAAATGCTTTTAGCTTTTTAACATTGAGTATGATGTTGGCTGTAGGTTTGTCGTGTATGGTCTTTATTGTGTTGAGGTATATTCCCTCTATACCCACTTTGTTGAGAGTTTTTTTTTTATCATAAGTGGGTGTTGAATTTTGTCAGAAGCGTTTTCTGCTTCTATTGAGATTATCATGTGATTTTTATTCTTTAATTTGTTAATGTGGTGTATCATATTGATTGATTTGTGAATATTGAAAAATCCTTGCATCTGTGGGATAAATCCCACTTGATCATGGTATGATCCTTTTAAGGTATTGCTGAATTCAGTTTGCTAATATTTTGTTAAGGATTTTTGCATCTATGTTCATCAGTGATATAGGCCTGTAATTTTCTTTTTTGTGTGGTGTCTTTGTCTTGTTTTGGTATCAGGGTGATGCTGGCCTCATAGCATGAGTTCAGAAGCATTCCTTTTGCTTCAGTTTTTTGGAATAGTTTGAGAAGGATAGGTGTTAACTGTTCTTTAAATGTTTGGTAGAATTCACCTGTGCAGCTGTCTAGTTCTGGACTGTTGTTTCTTGGGAGTTTTTTTTTTTTTTTTTAATTACTGATGCAGTTCCATTAGTAGTAATTCATCTGTTCATATTTTCTATTTCATCCTGATTTAGTTTAGGGATATTGTACATTTCTAAAAACATATCCATTTCTTCTAGGTTGTCCACTGTATTGACATATAACTGTTCATAATCTCTCATGATCTGTTTTATTTCTGTGGTGTCAGTTGTAACTTCTCCCTTTTTTATTTCTGATATTTTTTGGATCCTCTCTTTTTTTAATGAGTCTGGCTATATGTTTATCAGTTTTATTTATCTTTTTAAGGAACCAGCTTTTAGTTTCACTGATCATTTCGATTTTTTTTAGTCTCTATTTTATTTCTGCTATTTTCTGTATTATTTCCTTCCTCTACTAATTTTGGGTTTTGTTTGTTCTTCTTTCTGTAGTTCCTTTAGGTGTAAGGTTTGGTTGTTTATTTGATATTTTTCGTGTTTCCTGAGATAGGCTCGTATCGCTATAAACTTCCCTCTTAGAACTGTTTTTGCTGCACCCCATAGATTTTGCATCATTGTGTTTCCATTTTCATTTGCCTCCAGGTATTTTTTTTTAACATCTTTATTAGAGTATAATTGCTTTACATTGTTGTGTTAGTTGCTGCTGTATAACAAAGTGAATCAGCTATACATGTACATATATCCCCATATCCCCTCCCTCTTGCATCTCCCTCCCAGCCTCCCTACCCCACCCCACCAGGTAGTCACAAAGCACGAGCTGATCTCCCTGTGCTACGTGGGTGCTTCCCACTAGCTATCTACTTTACATCTGGTAGTGTATATATGTCCATGCCACTCTCTCACTTCGTCCCAGCTTACCCTTCCCCCTCCCTGTGTTCTCAAGTCCATTCTCTACATCTGCGTCTTTATTCCTGTCCTGCCCCTAGGTTCTTCAGAACCATTTTTTTTTTTTTTTTAGATTTCATATATATGTGTTAGCATATGGTGTTTGTTTTTCGCTTTCTGTCTTACTTCACTCTGTATGACAGACTCTAGGTCCATCCACCTCACTACAAATAACTCAATTTTGTTTCTTTTTATGGCTGAGTAATATTCCATTGTATATATCTGCCACATCTTCTTTATCCATTCATCCGATGATGGACACTTAGGTTGCTTCCATGTCCTGGCTATTGTAAATAGAGCTGCAATGAATATTTTGGTACATGACTCTTTTTGAATTATGGTTTTCTCAGGGTATATGCCCAGTAGTGGGATTGCTGGGTCATATGGTAGTTCTATTTTTAGTTTTTTAAGGAAACTCCATACTGTTCTCCATAGTGGCTATATCAATTTACATTCCCACCAACAGTGCAAGAGGCTTCCCTTTTCTCCACACCCTCTCCAGCATTTATTGTTTCTAGATTTTTTGATGATGGCCATTCTGACTGGTGTGAGATGATATCTCATTGTAGTTTTGATTTGCATTTCTCTAATGATTAATGATGTTGAGCATTCTTTCATGTGTCTGTTGGCAATCTGTATATCTTCTTTGGAGAAATGTCTATTTAGGTCTTCTGCCCATTTTTGGATTGGGTTGTTTGTTTTTTTGATATTGAGCTGCATGAGCTGCTTGTATATTTTGGAGGTTAATCCTTTGTCATTTGCTTCATTTGCAAATATTTTCTCCCATTCTGAGGGTTGTCTTTTGGTCTTGTTTATGGTTTCCTTTGCTGTGCAAAAACTTTTAAGTTTCATTAGGTCCCATTTGTTTATTTGTGTTTTTACTTCCATTCCTGTAGGAGGTGGGTCAAAAAGGATCTTTCTGTGATTTATGTCATAGAGTGTTCTGCCTGTGTCTTCCTCTAAGAGTTTTAAAATGTCTGGCCTTACATTTAGGTATTTAATCCATTTTGAGTTTATTTTTGTGTGTGGTGTTAGGAAGTGTTCTAATTTCATTCTTTTACGTGTAGCTGTCCAGTTTTCCCAGCACCACTTATTGAAGGGGCTGTTTTTTCTCCATTGTATACTCTTGCCTCCTTTATCAAAGATAAGCTGACCATGACCATATGTGTGTGGGTTTATCTCTGGGCTTTCTATCCTGTTCCATTGATCTATAGTTCTGTTTTTGTGCTAGTACTATACTGTCTTGATTACTGTAGCTTTGTAGTATAGTCTGAAGTCAGGGAGCCTGATTCCTCCAGCTCCATATTTCTTTCTCAAGATTGCTTTGGCTATTTGGGGTCTTTCCTGTTTCCATACAAATTGTGAAATTTTTTGTTCTAGTTCTGTGAAAAATGGCATTTGTAGTTTGATAGGGATTGCATTGAATCTGTATGTTGCTTTGGGTAGTATAGTCATTTTTACGATGTTGATTCTTCCAATCTAAGAACATGGTACATCTCTCCATCTGTTTGTATCATCTTTAATTTCTTTCATCAGTGTCTTATAGTTTTCTGCACACTGGTCTTTTGTCTCCCTAGGTCGGTTTATTCCTAGGTATTTTATTCTTTTTGTTGCAATGGTAAATGGGAGTGTTTCTGTAATTTATCTTTCAGATTTCTCATCATTAGTGTATAGGAATGCAAGAGATTTCTGTGCATTAATTTTGTATCCTGCTACTTTACCAAATTCATTGATTAGCTCTAGTTTTTCTGGTAGCATCTTTAGGATTCTCTGTGTATAGTATCCTGTCATCTGCAAACAGTGACAGTTTTACTTCTTCTTTTCCGATTTGGATTCCTTTTATTTCTTTTTTGTCTCTGCTGTGGCTAAAACTTTCAAAACTGTGTTGAATAATAGTGGTGAGAGTGGGCAACCTTATCTTGTTCTTGATCTTAGAGGAAATGGTTTCCATTTTTCACCATTGAGAACGATGTTGGCTATGGGTTTGTTATATATAACCTTTATTATGCTGAGGTAGGTTCTCTCTATGCCTACTTTCTGGAGAGTTTTTATCATAAATGGGTGTTGAATTTTGTCAAAAGCTTTTCTTGCATCTATTGAGGTTATCATATGGTTTTTATCCTTCAGTTTGTTAATATGGTGTATCACATTAATTGATTTGCATATATTGAAGAATCCTTGCTTTCCTGGGATAAACCCCACTTGATCATGACGTATGATCCTTTTAATGTGCTGTTGGATTCTGTTTGCTAGTATTTTGTTGAGGATTTTTGCATTTATGTTCATCAGTGATTTTGACCTGTAATTTTCTTTCTTTGTGACATCTTTGTCTGGTTTTGGTATCAGGGTGATGGTGACCTTGTAGAATGACTTTGGGAATGTTCCTCCCTCTGCTATCTTTTGGAAGTGTTTGAGAAGGATAGGTGTTAGCTCTTCTCTAAATGTTTGATAGAATTCCCCTGTGAAGCCATCTGGCCCTGGGCTTTTGTTTGTTGGAAGATTTTTAATCACAGTCTCAATTTCAGTGCTTGTGATTGACCTGATTATATTTTCTATTTCTTCCTGGTTCAGTCTTGGAAGGTTGTGCTTTTCTAAGAATTTGTCCATTTCTTCCAGGTTGTCTATTTTATTGGCATAGAGTTGCTTGTAGTAATCTCTCATGATCCTTTGTATTTCTGCAGTGTCAGTTGTTACTTCTCCTTTTTCATTTCTTATTCTGTTGATTTGAGTCTTCTCCTTTTTTTCTTGATGAGTCTGGCTAATGGTTTATCAATTTTGTTTATCTTCTCAAAGAACCAGCTTTTAGTTTTATTATCTATTAAATATATATATATCTATATATAGATATATCTATTTATATATCTATATATCTATTTATCTATAAAGATAAATATCTATTATTTATCTTTGCTATTGTTTCCTTCATTCCTTTTTCATTTATTTCTGATCTGATCTTTATGATTTCTTTCCTTCTGCTAACTTTGGGGTTTTTTTTTTTGTTCTTCTTTACCTAATTGCTTTAGGTGTAAGGTTAGGCTGTTTATTTGAGATTTTTCTTGTTTCCTGAGGTAGGATTGTATTGCTATATACTTCCCTCTTAGAACTGCTTTTGTTGCGTCCCATAGGTTTTGGGCTGTCATGTTTTCATTGTCATTTGTTTCTAGGTATTTTTTGATTTCCTCTTTGGTTACTTCAGGGATCTCTTGGTTATTTAGTAGCGTATTGTTTTGCCTCCATGTGTTTGTATTTTTTTACAGTTTTTTCCTGTAATTGATATCTAGTCTCATAGTTTTGTGGTCAGAAAAGATACTTAATATGATTTCAATTGTCTTAAATTTACGAAGGCTTGATTTGTGACCCAAGATATGATCTCTCCCGGAGCATGTTCCATGAGCCCTTGAGAAGAAAGTGTATTCTGTTGTTTTTGGATGGAATGTCCTGTAAATATCAATTAAGTCCATCTTGTTTAGTGTATCATTTAAAACTTGTGTTTCCTTATTTATTTTCATTTTGGTTGATCTGTCCATTGGTGAAAGTGAGGTGTTAAAGTTCCCTACTATTATTGTGTTACTGTCGATTTCCCCTTTTATGGCTGTTAGCATTTGCTTTAGGTATTGAGGTGTATGTTGGGTTCATAAATATTTACAATTGTTATATCTTCTTGGATTTATCCCTTGATCATTTTGTAGTGTCCTTCTTTGTCTCCTGTAATAGTCTTTATTTTAAAGTCTCTTTTGTCTGATATGAGAATTGCTACTCCAGCTTTCTTTTGATTTCCATTTGCATGGAATATCTTTTTCCATCCCCTGACTTTCAGTCTGTATGTGTCCCTAAGTCTGAAGTGGGTCTCTTGTGGACAGCATATATAGGAGTATTGTTTTTGTGTCCATTCAGCCAGTCTGTGTCTTTGGGGTGGAGCATTTAAGCCGTTTACATTCAAGGTAATTATCGATGTGTATGTTCCTATTACCATTTTCTTAATTGTTTCAGGTTTGTTTTTGTAGGTCTTTTCCTTCTCTTGTGTTTCCTGCCTAGAGAAGTTCCTTTAGTATTTGTTGTAAAGCTGGTTTCGTGGTGCTGAATTCTCTTAACTTTTGCTTGTCTTTAAAGGTTTTAATTTCTGTCGAATCCTAATGAGATCCTTGCTGGGTAGAGTAATCTTCGTTGTAGTTTTTTCCCTTTCAATGCTTTAAATATATCCTGCCACTCCCTTCTGGCTTGCAGCGTTTCTGCTGAAAGATCAGCTGTTAATCTTATGGGGATTCCCTTGTATGTTATTTGTTTCTTTTCCCTTGCTGCTTTTAATATTTTTTCTTTGTATTTAATTTTTGATAGCTTGATTAATATATGTCTTGGCATGTTTCTCCTTGGATTTATCCTTTATGGGACTCTCTGCGCTTCCTGGACTTGACTATTTCCTTTCCCATATTAGGGAAGTTTTCAGCTATAATCTCTTCAAATATATTCTCAGTCCTTTTCTTTTTCTCTTCTTCTTCTGGAACCCCTATAATTTGAATGTTGGGACGTTTAATGTTGTCCCAGAGGTCCCTGAGACCATCCTCAATTCTTTTCATTCTTTTTTCTTTATTCTGCTCTGTGGTAGTTATTTCCACTGTTTTATCTTCCAGGTCACTTATTTGTTCTTCTGCCTCAGTTATTCTGCTATTGATTCCTTCTAGAGAATTTTTAATTTCATTTATTGTGTTGTTCATCATTGTTTGTTTGCTCTTTAGTTCTTCTAGGTCCTTGTTAAACGTTTCTTGTATTTTCTCCATTCTATTTCCAAGATTTTGGATCATCTTTACTATCATTACTCTGAAATCTTTTTCAGATAGACTGCCTATTTCCTCTTCATTTGTTTGTTCTGGTGGGTTTTTACCCTGCTCCTTCATCTGCTGCATATTTCTCTGTCTTCTCATTTTGCTTAACTTACTGTGTTTGGGGTCTCTTTTTTGCAGGCTGCAGGTTCGTAGTTCCCGTTGTTTTTGGTGTCTGCCCCCAGTGGGTTAGGTTGGTTCAGTGGGTTCTGTAAGCTTCCTGGTGGAGGGGACTGGTGCCTGTGTTCTGGTGGATGAGTCTGGATCCTTTTTTTCTGGTGGGCTGGACCGTGTCCGGTGGTGTGTTTTGGGGTGTCTGTGAACTTAGTATGATTTTAGGTAGCCTCTCCGCTGATGAGTGTAGTTGTGTTCCCTTCTTGCTAGTTGTTTGGCATGGGATTTCCAGCACTGGAGCTTGCTGGTCGTTTAGTGAAGTTGGTCTTAGCGTTGAGATGGGGATCTCTGGGAGTGCTCTCACCGATTGATATTACGTGGAACCAGGAGGTCTCTGGTGGTCCAATGTCCTGAACTTAGCTCTCCCACCTCAGAGGCTTAGGCCTGTCACCGGGCCAGAGCACCAAGACCCTGTCAACCACACAGCTGGAGTGCCTTCAGAGTTGGAGAAGCTGGCCTGCAGTGGCTCTCCTTCTGTGCTGCACATTAGAATCATCTGCTTCTTCCTTGTTTTGCCCCAAAGGCAGTGTTCCACAGAGAAAAACAATAGCCTTGAAAATAGTCACAGCTTGAGATGGCTTTTTTTTTTTTTTTCCTTTTGCTTAGTCGGGTTTCACTTGCTCACAGAGGGCTATGTGCAGAGGCCTCTCATCCGGCTGCTCCAACTGGAGTTCCTAGTGCGGAATGGCTGCCGCCAACACCTCAGCTCAGGCGGGCTGTGTGCGTAAGTGGGGCGAACGACACTGCAGTCCCTCCAGGTATTTTTTCATTTCCTCTTGAATTTTTCAGTGACCCGTTGTTTGTTTAGTAGCACATTGTTTAGCCTCCACGTGTTTGTGTTTTTTGCTGTGTTTTTCTTGTAGTTGATTTCTAGTTTCGTAGCCTTGTGGTTGCAAAAGATGCTTGATATGATTTAAATTTCCTTAAATTTACTGAGGCTTGTTTTGTGGCCTAGCATATTCTGGAGAATGTCCTGTGAGTACTTGAAAAGAATGTGTATTCTGCTGCTTGTAGCTGGAATGTATGTACACATTCCATATGTATATATATACATACATAATATATATCTCCATGTGATCTAATGTGTTATTTAAGGCCAGTGTTTCTCTATTGATTTTCTGTGTTGATTATCTGTTCATTGATGTCAGTGAGGTGTTAAAGTTCTCTACTATTATTGTGTTACTGTCAATTTCTCACTTATTCCTGTTAATATTAGCTTTATGTATTTAGATGCCCCTATGTTGGGTGCATATGTATTTATAATTGTTATAACTTCTTATTGGATTGATCCCTTGATCATTATGTAGTGTCTTTCTTTGTCTCTTGTTACAGTCTTTGTTTTAAAGTCTGTTTTGTCTGATATAAATATTGGTGCCCCAGCCTTCTTTTCATTTCCATTTGCATGGAATATTTTTTTCCAGCCTCTCACTTTCAGTCTGTGCCTGCCTTTAGATCTGAAGTGACACTCTTGTAGGCAGTACACATATGGGCCTTGTTTTTTTATCCATTCAGCCACTCTGTGTCTTTTGATTGGATCATTTAATCCATTTACATTTAAAGTAATTATTGATAAGTATGTACTTATTGCCATTTTGTTAATTGTTTTCAGGTTGTTTTGGTAGTTCTTCTTTGTTCCTTTCTTCTTCTTTTGCTCTCTTGTAATTTGATGATGATTTTTAGTGTTAATTTTGGATTCCTGTCTCTATTGTGTGTCTGTATCTATCATAGGTTTTTTGGTTTGTGGTTACCATGAGGTTCATATATAACAACATATATATATATGAATGTATGTGGATATTGTGGATATTATGGATATAGATGAGTTTACTACTTTTGTCTTTTAACCTCCCTACTAGCTTTATAAGTGGTTGATCTACTGTCTTTACTATATATTTGCCTTTACCAATGAGATTTTTTTCTTTCGTAATTTTCATATTTGTAGTTGTGGTCATTTCTTTTCTGCTTAGAGAAGTCCCTTTAACATTTCTTGTAAAGCCAGTTTAGTGGTGCTGAATTCTTTTAGCTTTTGCTTGTCTGTAAGATTCTTTATTTTTCCTTCAAATCTGAATGATAGCCTTTCTGGGTGGAGTATTCTTGGCTGTAGTTTTTTTTTCCTTTTATTACTTTGAGTATATTGTGCCACTACCTTCTGGCCTGCAAAATTTCTGCTAAAAAGTCAGCTGATGGCCTTATGGTAGTTCCCTTGTGAAGAACTTGTTACTTTTCTCTTGCTGCTTTTAAGATTCTTTTATCTTTAATTTTCACCATTTTAATTATAATATGTCGTGGTGTGGGCCTCTTTGGATTGATCTTGTTTGGGACTCTCTGTGCTTCCTGGACCTGGCTGTCTGTTTCTTTTTCCAGGTCAGGGAAGTTTTTATCTATCATCTTTAAATTAGTTCTCTGCCCATTTCTGTCTATCTTTTCTTTTGGGACCACTATAATGTAAATATTAGTATGTTTGATATTGTCCCAGAAATCTTAAAATCTTAAACTATCCTCATTTAGAAAGATCCTTCTTTTCTTCTTTCTGCTCAGCTTGGGTGATTTCCACTGTTCTGTCTTCTAGTTCACTGATCTGTTTGTCTGTATCATTTAGTCTATTTTTTTTTTTTTTTTTTTTTTTTTGGCCACACGGCTTGCAGGATCTTAGTTCCCTTACTAGGGATTGAACCTGGGCCCCCTGCAGTGGAAGCATGGAGTCGTAACCACTGGACTGCCAGGGAATTCCCTCATTTAGCCTATTGTTGATTCCTTCTGGTGTATTTTTCATTTCAGTTATTGTATCCTTCATCACTGTTCAGTTGTTCTTTATATTTTGTAATTCTTTGTTAAATTTCTCACTGTGTTCATCCATTCTTCTGAGTTCATTGAGCATATTTATGATCATTACCTTGAACTCTTTATTGGGTAGATTGCTTATTTCCATTTCACTTACTTAGTTCTTTTGCGGTTTTGTCTTGTTTCTTCTTTTGAGACATATATCTCTGTCTCCTCATTTTGCCTAATTCTCTGTTTATTTCTTTTATGTATTTATTTTTTTTAGTTATTATAAAATAGTGGCTATATTCCCTGTGCTGTGTAAATATATTCTTATAGCTTGTTTATTTTATACATAATAATAGTTTGTACCTCTTAATCCCTACCCCTCTCCCCTTCTTTCTCACCACTGATAACCATCACTTTGTTCTTTATGTCTCTCTATTTTATTTCTATGTATTAGGTAGATCAGTTACATTTTCTGATTGTTGGAGAGGTGACACTGTGTACAAAACATCCTATGGGGCCCAGCAACACACTCCCCTCTAGTCAACAGCGCTTTATGCTTTAGGGGTGTCCCCTTTGTGGGCTTCATGAACCCTTTTGTTGTGGCAGGGCTGAATACTATGGGTACACTGGTAGGCAGGGCTAACCCCCAGCCTAGTTGGCTGCCAGGCCCTGCCTCATGTGGTAGCTGCCAGCCCACTGGTGGGTTGGGCATTCCCCAGCATGGCTGGCTCCATGGCCTGAGGGGTCCTAGACCTGGTGCTGGCCTAGTGGTGGATGGGTAATCCTCCAGCATGAATAAGCTAGAGGGAAGAATCCAAATTGGTCCTTGTCAGCACCAGTGTCCTCATGGTAGAATAAGCTCCCTCAAATGGCTGCTGCCAGTGTCTATGTCCCCAGTGGAGTCACAGTTGCTTTCTGCCTCTCTGGGAGGCTCTCCAAGATCAGCAAGTGGATCTGAACCAGGATCCTTTCAAAGTCCCAGTCTTAAAAAAAAAAAAAAAAGTCCCAGTCTTTGTGCTGGGACTCAGAGCATGTGAGATTTTGCATGTGCCTTTTAAGAGCTGAGTCTGTGTTTCTTGTGGCTCTCCTGTATGCACGGCCAGCCATTCTGGAGGCTTATCTTCCTGGTGCAGGACCTCTGGGTTGGGGACCCCAATGTGGGGCTCAAACGCCTTGTTCCTTGGGGAGAACATTTCAATCATGATTATCTTCCCATTTGTGTGTCACTTACCTAAGGGTGTGAGTCTTGACTATACTGCATCTCTGCCCCTCCTGCCAGTCTTACTGTGGTTCCTTCTTTATATGTAGAAAATTTTCCTACAAATTGTAGAAATTTTAGTTGTAGAAAAATTTCCTGTTAATCTTCAGGTTGTTCTCATAGATAGTTGCTCTGAAATAGTTGTAATTTTGGTGTGCTTGTGGGAGGAGGTGAGCTCAGGGTCTTCCTACTCCACCATCTTGGCCACCTGGCATATTCTTTTCTAAGCCTCTAAAAAAAATTCTAAGTCTCTTAAGGCTTTCCAGAACATTCTAGGTAAACTTAATGGTCATATCAGCCTTAACAGTCAAACAATTGCTGGTGAGGTTTAAGGTCCCACATAGAAGTTTAGAATGTATTTCAGAAAAATTTCCTAACCTTCAGGACATACTGATAAACAGTATTCAGGTCCCTGTATCTGGTTAAATCTGGGCCCAGGTGCTCTGGACATACGATAATCAGCACCACCATTATTATTATTATTATTTTTTTAACATCTTTACTGGAGTGTAATTGCTTTACAATGGTGTGTTAGTTTCTGCTTTATAACAAAGTGAATCAGCTGTACATATACATATATCCCCATATCTCCTCCCTCTTGCATCTCCCTCTTACCCTCCCTATCCCACCCCTCTACGTGGTCACAAAGCACTGAGCTGATCTCCCTGTCCTATGTGGCTGCTTCCCACTAGCTATCTATTTTATATTTGGTAGTGTATATATGTCCATGCCATTCTCTCACTTCGTTCCAGCTTACTTCCCCCTCCCCATGTCATCAAGTCCATTCTCTATGTCTGCGTCTTTATTCCTGTCGACACCACCATTATTAATGTGATGTCAGAAAACAGCTTCTTGCCTTAATATTTTTCCAATATTTGAATACTGTGAAATCCTACCTATAGTGACCTTATTATTTTACGTTTTGATTCCATGGTTATGAAATGCTATAGCTGTTAGCATCATTTATTCTATGGCAAATGAGTTTCAGAAGCCTTGTGAATTTTTTTCTCTGATTCTTTCTTAAAAAATGTTGTTTGAGGAAAAGAGGATAATGATGTTGGGTACCTAATACAGGAAGGTGGCCTGACAAGTGTGATGGGGAAGGTTGGGGGGTTGGTACGGTGGCAGGGGTGGGAGGGTGAAGGGAGTGAGGGAATGTGGGGGCAGGGGTAGAGGTTTTATGAATTTGGGGTCTGGGATCACTACACGGCAGTTCGCCCAGTCATAGTTTTGTGCATCACAATTTCTGATGTGGTCATAGATAAAATTTGGGCCTTATGGGGAGAAGGGGCAATTCTTACATTCCATGGACAGGTCTGTTAAGGAGCTTGAAAAAAAAGGACTGATGTCACAAACTTGCAATGAGGAGAGGGTCTCTTTAATAGTCAACAGATGGCAAGCAGTCTCTTTTATGTAATTTATTGCAGTAGGCGAAGGAATCATAGGCAAAAGGGCCTGAAAATGCTATGCAGGTACTAATTTACTGACAGTTGAGCACCCCCTAGGGCGTGGCCAGTGGAGAAGATGGTTCCAGGATCCAGAATTTTGGCCCCCTTTCCACTTTTCGACAGTCTGTGGGGCAATGCCTGATGCCACTTGGGGATAAAAAGTGTCTCAAGGCTCCTAACTATTCATAATGGAGCAGTGGTAGTTTCAGCTATCTTTTTTTTTTTTTTAAAGGTTTGCATTTTTTAAAAAAATTTATTTATTTATGGCTGTGTTGGGTCTTCGTTTCTGTGCGAGGGCTTTCTCTAGTTGCGGCAAGTGGGGGCCACTCTTCATCACGGTGCGCGGGCCTCTCACTATCGCGGCCTCTCTTGTTGCGGAGCACAGGCTCCAGACGCGCAGGCTCAGTAATTGTGGCTCACGGGCCCAGTTGCTCCGCAGCGTGTGGGATCTTCCCAGACCAGGGCTCGAACCCATGTCCCCTGCATTGGCAGGCAGACTCTCAACCACTGCGCCACCAGGGAAGCCCAGTTTCAGCTATCTTTACAACCAGCAGTTGTGAGAATTAAGATAAGTGGCAGTAGTTTGCAATCCATGAGGTACTACATGGATGTCAGTAGTCATTACTGCTAGGACCACTCCCTGTAAGACTGTCTGAGATCTTATTTAGAAGAGAATGTAATTTCATTCTCATAACAATCCTGAGAAGAAGGGAAGAAACTACAGTTGACCCTTGAACAACTTGGGTTTGAGATGCTCAGGTTCACTTATATGTGGATTTTTTTCAATAAGTGTGTACTATAGTACTACACGATCTGTGGTTGGTTGAATGCATGGATAAGGAACCGTGGATACAGAGGGCTGACTATAAAGTTATACATGGATTTTCGACTGTGTGGGGGTCAGTGCCCCTAACCCCTGCATTGTTCAAAGGTCAACTGTATTTTAATTTTACAAAATGAAAATAGCTTCTTTTTTGGGTCTGATTGTGGAAATAATACCTATATAGTATATCCAAAAAAAAAAATAACAAAGAATAGTCCTTTAAATTTTGATACATATCACCAAAGAGCTCTTCAAAAGGATTCAGTCAATCAACATACTTACCAGACATGTATGAGAGAAGCCTGTTGCCTAAACACAAATACTGGGTTTTGCCCATCTTTTAAATTATAGCCAATCTGTTGTTTTATTTGCATCTCTTTGATTACTAGTGAGGCTGAACATCTGTTCATATGTTTATTGGCCCTGTTTTTTTTTGATGCTTATTCATATTCTTTACCCATTTTTCTTTCTGCTTTGTGCTGATTTATAAGAACTTGATGCACTATGCATATTTACCCTTTTCCTGGTACGTATGTTGCAAACATTTTTCTCTAGGTATTTTCTTATAGCCTTGATTGAAATCTTTTTGTTATTAAAAAATCTTTATGTTTTATGAAAATAAAACATAATTAATTGTTTTCATAATATTTACATTAATAATATGAATTAATAAAATTTCAATATTTTCATTTATGGTTCTGACTGTGCACTAAGCATGGAAAGGCATTCCTCATTTAAAGATGTAAAATTATTCACCTGTATTTTCTTTGAAAATAACATTTATTGGATGTCTACATGTGCTCGGAGCTCTGTTTGCCTCATTACATTTATAATTTTATTAAATTTTCACCAAAATTTTTCGGTGAAAAAAATTTATGAGGTAGGTATTATCATCATCTCTATTTTGCAACTGAAAAAATTGCAGGTCAGAAAACAGGATTTACTGAAGGTCACGCAGCTGAGAAGTGGTAGATTCACAACTGGAAGACAGATCTCTAACTCCATAGAATATGAACTTTTCAAGCATTTCATATTCCAGAGATGACCCTGCCTGCCTATATTTAATTTGAATAAATTCATAAGTTAAAAAGAAGTCATTACAAATACTTTCTTCAGAAAAAATACCCAATCCTGAAAAGAATTACTTTAATAGTTTTATGTAGGCCAGATAATAAAAAAAGAGGGATAATGCCTGAGAATGCCAAGAACTAGTTTATAGAGTAAAAATTATTAATTTCCATAATATAGATGGATGGAATATTTTTGGTTATTCAAATATTCTAGTTAAAATAAAATGCAGGGCAGTATTGCTATGAGCCAGTGAAGGAATATTCTGAGGTCCTTCCTGGGCAGGAATCGTATTCTTCTCTAATAATCAAGAATAAATACATGAATGTTATGTCCCCTTCCACAATAGTCTTATAGTAGGGCCAACATTTTGTTTCTACATTCTCTACACATTTCATTTGTTAATTTATTTTTACAGTCAGGCCTTGGTTTCATACGTGTTTTCTTTCAGTTCAAGCACTGTTTGATAACATACCTAATTGTTTTATTTGAATTCCTTGTCATGCTACACATTTGTGAGTCACTTCTAGCAAAATCAAACCAGTGAACTACAAGATGTTCTGTAAATGAGTTAGTTATCCAGACTCTTGCTAAGATGAGCACTGGTTGGCAAATTAAAAATATGTATATAAAGTATGATGACGATATTGGTATTGATATGGGTCTTTCATGTTGATACTTTGAGTTTTGGCTATTTTCAGAGGATTTGTAGAGGAAATGAGATGTTTTTGTATTGTATAAAAAAGAGTTATTAACATTCCTTTGAAAGTTTCATATCACAGAGAAAATAGTGCTTTTTCTTGATTGATAATTCAGTAGTTAAGGATGATTTCCAATATTTTAAAGCCAAGAAAAAATACGTGGAATAATAAGGCAATGGGAGATCATTTTAACCAGTGTAATACAAGAAACAGTTGCAGAATAATTTCAATTGCTTAAGAAATGCAGTGTATGTAAGAAACAACATCTAAGGAGGGTTTTTTTTTTGGGCTGGGGCTTTCATAAAAAAGATAATTTTATATACTTGAATTAATGATCTGACAAAGATAATTCATAAGATATGAAGAGGAAAGTTTGCAGGCAAATTACCCGTCAAGTAAGGGAATACAGTGAAGGCAATAAGAAATGAGCTCAACCTTTGTTGTCTTCAAGGAATGTTTCTTGGACACCAAAAGTATAGATAAATTCCTTTGAATAAGCCAAATATCTTTTTGCCTGCTTGTCCTTAGAAACATGAAAGAGACAGTGAGAGAGAGAAACTGACTAGTAGATAGTAGTCTCTCTCTAGAGAGAGGGAAAGGGAGTGGGGAGGAGAGAGAGAGAGAGAGAGAGAGAGCGCAAGCATATGACTAACTACTGGGTAATAAAATTAATTTCTTTTTCAGGTGATCCATGCTTAATGGAGAGAGAGAGAGTTATGCAGAGTTGAAAGATGATGACTTGAATAATGGTTCCATTTACTAAGATGGGATGGCTATAGGAAGGAAGGCTGGGGGAAAGTGGATATATGTAGGTCTGGAGTTCATGACAAGGATCTGTACTGGAGATGCAGATGCAGGAGTCATTTCTTTATTTAGTCAACAAATATCTATGGAGTATTTACTGTGTGCCAGGCACATTTTGGGAAGCACTGTTCTCCGTTTACTGTAGCTGTAGCCCATAGATAATTGGACTATTTGAGGAAGTACTAGGGAGGGTGCTTTGTCTCTTCTTACATCCCTTTGTTCACTCCTCACTAAGGGAGGGAGAAAAGGTTCATTGGTAGCTCAGAATTTGAAGTTAATGGACTGCATTTTACTGTGGGCTGAGCCACTGTATTAATGATGAATGTTATTAATGGCATGTCCTCTTCTTTCATTTGCTTTCTGCATCCTTGCTGCTGGCAGGTTAGATTGTCAAGGACTTTCCCCTTGTGTGAAGTATGGTTATTCCCTTTCTCTGATCTTCCCCCATGGGTCAGACTGGTTGTCAGGTGGGGGACTGCAAACTCAGGTAAGCTCAGAAAAAAGCTTTGGCGTTGAGCTTGCTCTGTCTGTGGCTGTCTCTTTGTTCATCTGTGTTGGGGCTGATGAGGCAGGCCTCTGATTCTTGTCCATGTGAGTAGATATGTAAGTGGATGTGGGGTTGCTGTGCAGTGCTGGCCTTTATTGCTCACTAACTCCAGGCATAGCTGAGTCTTAGGTCTCAAGGCTGGGAAGCAGTGGGTCTCACTATGACCTTGAGCCTGAGGTGTATTTCCCATTCTAGCTTTCACTAGAGCTCTGCTTTGCTAATGCCATAGTAAACAGCAAGTTTTATTTGGCCAGTGATCTCTGTGTGCATGCTCTGTTGGCTAGGTCTTAAAGGGAAGGAGGGGAGAGTGGCAATTCAATTCAATTCAGTTTAACTCAACTCTGAGTGCATTTAAATAACAAGTAGGGTACCTGAAGCCTTGGTAGTAAATAGAGAAGACAGGGACAGTATGTAAAATGAGAAAAGAGGGAAAAGATGACAGAATCCTAGGAAAAACCCACAATATTTAAGGGACAGGTATTACATTATATAACTGTACCGCGAAAGAACAGAGTAAAAAGTCAGAGGGAAACATGCTAATAGTGCCCGTGTGGACATTGGCACCAGGGGAGGTTTCAGTATTCTTCTTGTTTTCACTTTTTGTATCTTTTTTCTTCTATCTTAACAATGAGCAGTAGCTACTTTTATAATAATAAAATAAAACTTAGAAAAAGTCATATGGAGAAGGAATTCAGCAGTGTGATTTAGGCAGAGGAAAAAGTCCTCGGAACAATCATGTTTTAAGATGTTAGCTGATTCTAAAATATTGCTGTTTCTGTATGGTCTCAAGGACAGAGGAATCTTCCTTCCACCCAGGCTGTGATGAACAAACCCACTCTTTGATTGCACGTGCATTGTAAGTGTGCTTCTTTTGCAGTTAACGCATGTATGAAGCAAATATGGATTTTGACAAAATTCATTTGTGAGGTACCAACTGGGGACAATAAAGTCTGAGGCCAGGAAGCACACACCAAGGCTGGGGAAAGTGTGCAAAAGGAAGGAAGAAATCCGCTGTAAGAGTAGAAGGAATTTATTTTCCGTTTAACAAATCCTCATGGAGGGCCTGTTATATGTCAGGTTCTGTGAGAGGTGTTGGGCATACAGTGGTCAGCAATATTAATGTGACTTCTGTCTTCACTGACTTTCCATATTAGCAAGGGTAGTGGCAAGTAAAGAGGGAGTTACAACAGAGTGAAAATACTGTGATGGGCCATTGTTACAGGAGCACCCGAAAGCATCTAAAACAGACCTTGGTGAGAGGTGAAGCGGGTGGTGGTAGTGATGTGATGGTGGTGGTGGAGAGAAGCATATAACTGCTGAGGACCTACGCTTTTCCTAGCTGTATATCTGGAGATTCCTCCCCAGACAAGAAAGTATCATTTCCCCCCAAAACTGTGTATACAAAATTGTGATCCTTCAGTATAGATATGCTGATGTTTCTATGACTGATAAAGAAATGACTGTTTTATTAACCAACAAAATAGCTAAATATAATGAGTACTCAGCCCAGCATCTGAATATGCTTTTTAGTTTTCCTTAAGAAGCCTCTTTCGGGCTTCCCTGGTGGCACAGTGATTGAGAATCTGCCTGCTAATGCAGGGGACATGGGTTCGAGCCCTGGTCTGGGAAGATCCCACATGCCGCGGAGCAACTAGGCCCGTGAGCCACAACTACTGAGCCTGCGCGTCTGGAGCTTGTGCTCCGCAACAAGAGAGGCCGCGACAGTGAGAGGCCCGCGCACCGCGATGAAGAGTGGCCCCCACTTGCCACAACTAGAGAAAGCCCTCGCACAGAAACAAAGACCCAACACAGCCAAAAATAAATAAATAAATTAAAGAAAAAAAA
This sequence comes from Balaenoptera physalus, assembly GCF_965194825.1. Classification (NCBI taxonomy): domain Eukaryota; kingdom Metazoa; phylum Chordata; class Mammalia; order Artiodactyla; family Balaenopteridae; genus Balaenoptera; species Balaenoptera physalus. Next base: position 48,035,669 of record NC_138886.1, read on the forward strand.
AAAAAAAGACGCCTCTTTCATTTCAGAAGCTGTCAGGTTTCCATACCTAAATCCCCCTGAATAGTTAATTCATGAACAGAGGATGTCAAAAGCCAAGAGGGACAGGCTGTTCTATAGCAGCTGTAGCAGATTACAGCCTGTTAAGTTTGTAATGACACGTGTCACTGTGCCACTCTGCTTCAGGAAAGCCATATGTTCTGTTGTTAAATGTTTTGGGTCTGAGTTCCCTCAAGGTTTCACCTCTGTGCTGGTGTGTCTCATAGATGTGTAGGGAGCCAGGGACATCAAAGCTATATCTTCTGGCTTAAAAAATTGCATGAGCAGGAGATTGAAACAAAGATTGAGATTAAAATGTGTAGCCCTCTGGTTTTATTCTCATTGCCATATGGCTCTGAGCCTATGATCTGGCAAAAATTTCAGCCTAATTTCTGGTAAGCTTTTCGTTAATTAAATGTGGGAATTGGTGTGTGTAAAATGACCAGGCTAGCTATATGGGGGGCTTACCTCTGCCTTTTGGGTTTAGAGATGCAGGGAAGTTTATGGGAAAGCATGGCGTTAGACCCTAACCTTTCTGGGCCGGGAGGTGCAGGCTGGGGGGATGCTCTGAGAAGACTGTGGACCCATAAGGTTGTGAGGATTTAATGGCAGAATGGTCATGAAAACACTTAGAACATATAATAAGCATGTAATAAACACTCAATAAATGTTCTCCTCTTTTCCTTTGCTAAAATTATTTCCCTCCTCATCCTGGCCCTCAGATTTTACCAACTCTTCTGCCATCTTGTTTGGGGACATAGAGCAGGTTTTGTGGAAGCAGAACTGTGGTAGCAGGGCCACTGTTTCTACTTGAGCTTTCAGGGCAAGGACATAGTTTTCTCAAATTATAATAATTCTGGGGCATCCTTGACCTTGAACAGAAGTATCTCTCAGTTTGGTTCAGTGCCCACATCACATCTAGTCGCCCAGTCAGGGCCTGAGGACAGGTGATCAGAATATTGGGTGCAAAAGAGCAAGATTCTCACTTATAACAGTGTTCCCTTCCTTCCTCCCTTCCTTTCTTCTTCACTCTCTCCCTCCCTCCCTCCCTCTGTCCTTCTATCCTTTCCCACCAGAAAAAGGAAATAAAGCAGAAACAATTTAAAAGGAGTAGAAAAATACCTGAATTAGGAACCCTAGTTTGGCCATTTACTGTAGCAATGTACCAAATGTACTGTAGCTCTAAACTTCCTAGAAGCAAAGCAAAACTACTTAAATGTCCAGGAGTCAAAAATAGGCTATCTTAGTAGCTTGGAAATAATACTTTTGTGAATAGTCCTAACCTTGGCTTGTTCAGTAGACTCAGTTTCAGTTCTCATCATCTTTATTGCTCAGTTCCTTTTTTGCATCTACAACTCTTTGTAATTATATAAAATTGCATCTTTTCTGGTTTCTTATCTTCTATCTTGATTAGACTGTAATCTTCTTGAGGGCAGGGACTGGGCCTGCAGTTTTTACTATTGGATACCCATTGCCTAGCACAGTGACTTTTGCACAGTAAATGCTCGTAAATTTTTGTGAGCATGAGTGAATGAAGATTTTGAAAGGTATATTTTCTGATAATGTATATAGGTAAGTAAATGAAATCAAAAGGATTCCACCAAAAATCAGACCAAGGATGCAATTACCTCAGATGTTAAAATTTAGGGATCAAAGACCAAGAGTAACTTAGTAGGCTATAGTTTTGCATAGCAATTTGTTTCCAGTGGACCCAAGATATTGAAGAGTAAATAATTAAGAAGGAATTGTCAAATAATATCTCTCCTGCATACCTAACTTATGGAACTGAGTATCGTATTTGTGTTGTCTTTCTGCTAGAGTATTTTACAGACAAGGCACACGGAATTTTTTCCTCTGAGTTGGGAAAACAGGAATAACCATATCCTACAAATGAAGAAAGAAAGGGATGACTTGTCCAAATCCAAATGGTGAGCCAGTGGCAGAGATCCCAGAAGTGACTAATGAGGTATGGGAGCCTCTCTAAGTCACTAATTCCTCTGCCTCATCTGGCAGGTGGTGTAGTAATAGATGTCCTGTTACTTGTCTTACAGGGTTACTGAGAGAATTAAATATCCTACTAGATGTGAAAGCCTTTCAGAGACACATTATATGAATGTAAGATAAGAAAGTGTTATGTTTTATTTTACCTGCAGCATGTAGTTCTGTATTACTAGGGGAAAGCTAAACTGCTAAAACAATAGACCTAAAAGTCACGGCTCAAAAAAAGAGAAGTTTTTTTCCTTCCCACATAACAGTCCAGGGTGGTTTTAATGGTGACAGTGGTAGTGATCAGGTGGTGGGGGTAGATTCTCTCCATGCAGTCATTCAAGGACTTAGGCTGACTGTGGCTCTGCCATCCTCAACACGTGACTTGTGGTTGCTCTGGGTCATGCTTTTGTCACTTGTAGGAATGAGTTTAATGGCCCAGGCCTGAAAGTGGCACCATTGACTTGTACTCTTTGGAGGACTTTGTCGCATTGCCACCCCTAACGGTGAAAAAAAGCTGGGGAATGCAGTGCAGCTGGACAGCCCTGTGCCGTCTTCTGTGATAGAAATTGAGAGTGGATTTTGGTGGGCAGCCAGCAATCGACGTCCTTGCTCTTTTATCTGGATGGGGTAAAGTCATCCTTTTATAGGATCTCATAGCACTATATACCTCACATTTTTCACACTGGTCAAACACACAATTTCACATTTTATGTTTATTTGATTAATTTTTCCCCACTAGACAAGGGCAAGGATCATATATCTCTTGTTCATCATGGATCTCCAGCACTTGACACAGTGCCAAGCTCATAATAGACCTTCAATAAGTATTCGTTCCATGAGAAAGAATACATGAATGTATCAAAGACATTGGTTGATCTTAAGAACCTCAAATGAGACTGTCTGGATGTATCTGATGAGTTGCTGGGGTCTTGCTCTCATCCAGCATCTCTTTGCAACTTCTGATATACTTGGGGAAAGGAGGTGTGGTGGGCAGAATCCTAAGATGAACCCCAGTGACCCTCACCCTTGTATAACCTCCTTTCCCTGAGAGTGGGTGAAACCTTTAAATATGATGAGATATTACTCCATGATTGAGTTGGTTATATGTTGTATGAGTTATGTTATATGTCTCACTTGACTTTGAGAAAGGGAAATCCTGGGTGGACCCCACTTACTCACATGAGCCCCTGGAAGGGACTGGGTTCTCCCTGAAGAGATTGGAAGTGTGAGGGATTTGATGCAAGGGAGATTCCTGTTGGGGGCTTTTAATATGGACGGGGCCACATGGCAAGGAATACAGGTGGCTTCTAGGAGCTGAGAGTGGCTGTCAACTGACAACCAGCAAGGAAATGGAGACCTCAGTCCTGTAACCACAAAGAACTGAATTTTGCTAACAACCTGAATGAGCTTACAAGTGGATTTTCCCCCAGAGCCTTCAGATGAGAACTCAGACTGGCTGATGCCTTGATTTCCACTACAGAAGACCCTGAGCAGAGATCCCAAGGGACACACTCAGATTCCTGATCTACAGAAACAATGAGATAATGAATGCGTAATGTTTTATACCACTAAGCTCATGGTAATTTGTTAGGCATTAATAGGAAACTAATACTGGTTTATGTTTGTTTATTAGGAGCAAACATAGATGGGATGGAGCTGGGGCAGGAGGAGGTTGGAGAAGAGAGAATGGTGTCTGTTTCCTTGAGGGCTTCATGGGTCTGATGTCTGAAACTTAGGATGACTGATGGTTCCAGTTTGCCTGGGACTGAGGGTTTCCAGGGGATGTGGGGTTTTCAAAGCCAATCCTAGGATAGTCCTGAGAAAACAAGGGCAGTTGGTGTCCCTGCAAACTGTAGGAGTTGCTTTGTGAAGAAGGGGTACAATGAAACTGGTGATAGGATGGCCTTCTTTTGCTCAGTAAGCAGCAGGAATACAGTGCTTACTTTGGCCCATGATGGCTTGTTTCAGGAGCACTGATACCAATATAATTCTGGTGGAATCTACAATAGCGGTTGTGGGGAGGTCCAGCCCTTAAGGGACTCTGCAAGTAGCAGGCTTAAGTGAGGAATCCCTGATGGAAATTATATGAATGCTAAATGTAATCACAGGGACGCCTCCAGGATTTCCCACAGTTAACCACACACATCTCTGAAATGGATCTGCAGCTCCTGCATGATACAGATGTGGCATGTGGCAGGGAAATTTGCATTCTCATTGGCAGTGTGACCTCATCGTAATCACAGGCTCATGACACTAAGGTACACACACATTCACTGTGCCAGGCATTGTAATAAATGTCCTCACACATGCCAGGTCACAAAATCTCACAAAATCTTACAGGGTGGATATTATAAGCCCCATTTTGATTATGAGCAATCTGAGGCTTGGCGAATTTACATAACTTGCTTAGGGATGGCCACCTGGGGCTATTTTACATGCATGCTGGATCTCCAGAAAATACTAAAAACAGCTTTAAGAATCAGTACATACAGCATCTGCAGAACACTGGAAGGACTGTGGGAGAGCACAGTGGTAATTTATCCTCTCTATTTGTCTCTGCTGACTTAGCTTAGGAGCTAGAAGCTCTGTGGAGAGAGGTAAGGGATACATTGAGTCTGAATGCCATCTACCTAGGGTTTCTGTGGCCGCAACATCTGCATTTATCAAGAACAACTAAACCCAATATCTGGCCAGGAATTGACGTTAATTAAAAGACATTTGCAGATGGATTAATTGAATTTTTAAAATTAGCACATGTTCTACTATGATGCTACTTCATAAAATAAAGACGATCTGACAAAAAGGCAGGAAAACATATCATGTTTCCTCCACATTTGCTCCTTATTTGTAGTGCCAGGGCTAATACAACCAGTAAATGAGCATCTCTCCTTCTAGCTCTTGTTTGTGAAGAAAATAGATTAAATATCTCACTTTCCAACCAAGGGCTACTGTGTACAGTTGGGCAGGTTGTTTACTGCACAAGAGTACCTGGCATAGCAGGCATCTTTTTTTCTAATTTGTAAAGAAAAAGTGCTTAGTGGGCTAGAAGCAGCCCTCCTAAGCCCACTTTGTGCCATGTCGCTCTCTCTCTATTTAGGCAGAGCCTGGCCTCTAAAGAGATACAGTGTATGCTGGCAGGGCCTTTCAAATAGTACTGCTAGTCTGTCTGTTTGGTGGCATGGGTTTGGGTCAGATGGAAAGAACTTAGCCTTGTATGTTGGGAGTTCGTGTACTATTTCTGGTATAGTACCAGAAATACTGGTATATATATAAATATATATATATCTATCAGAAAACATAATATGGGGATAACAGGAAGATATCCTTGTGCCACACAGACCTAGACCCACCCCCATAACTTATGAGAGAGTTTGAATCTTTTACTAGGTGTGCTTCAGTTTTTCTATAACACATCTTGTCTTTATTAGAAGATGTGTCTGCCTAATGACAGAACACTTAATCTCCGTCATTTTTTGCTAATTTCAGTTATTTCAGGTTTCAATCCAGACAATTCTGGTCTTCAAACCTCTCTCTGACCCACAACATCACAAATTCGAGTTTATTTTCTCTCCTCTTTCTCAGTTCCAGGGGCTTAAATCCAGGGGCTTACTGTGGTGGGGTTGGGGGAGTCTGTCCCCTGGCATTGGCAGCTGTCCCTTTGATTGATAGGAGATTTAACTCATCCCATTTGGACTTTGGTCTTTCACATCTGTGCCCACTGACCTTCAGTGTCATTCAGTGAATGTCTTAGTGTCAGGACATTCAGGGTACACTTGTTCCTGTTTGCAAGGAGCTGCTCAGTCTGCAAGCCTTTTTTAACCACTTCGACATCCTTTTGGGAATTCAGGAAAATTTTAGTTCTCTCATACCACCACAGACTTGTGTAAGAGTCTTGGGGCACAGCTTTAGGGTCCTTTCTGCTTTTGAAGCCCCACTGTATTCTGGGAGTTTACTGTCCCTCTCCTGAGATCTGTCCCAAGAGAGGTGGGCACTTGTAGGGGACACTTAGCAGGGCTTAACTTTCTTACTTTTACTTTGTTCTTTTAATCAAACTTGAGCCTGAGAACTGGCTTTTAAGTCATCTATTATTTGTAAGATAAACTTTGCTTCTTGGTCCTTAAAACCCAGTTTTTGAGACCCAGAAGCATCTCTGTCAATGTATTTCCTGTGCTGAGAGCTTTAGAGCTCCTTACGGAGAGAGCTGAGACAGGACTCTTCTTTGTTTTTCTCCTGTGGTTGTCCTACCCCAAGACATAAACCTGGAGGGCCTGACTGCAGCCTGAAAAGGGAAACTAAAAAGCCCAGAGCAGATAATACCAAATATTGCTCCTTTATGCTTGCTAGAGTGAAATCAGGGACTGGACTGAGGCTGGGCAGGAGTGGCTAGAGAGCAGGACCATGAGTCATTGTGTACAGCCTCCCCACTGACAATACCAAGCCCAGGCAGACCATCCCTGGACTATGGTTGAGTAGAGATAATTCACATACACAAGGTCTAGGAAGAAACCTTGCAGAATAAGGGAGAGGCAGTTGCAGCCGGCAGACTCAGAGGAAGGGCGGAGCTTTGAAGAATCATCTAGAGTAGCATACAAAGAAGAAATCTTATCATCCTCAAAATGTGTATGGAGAGGACTTCCCTGGTGGCACAGTGGTTAAGAATCCACCTGCCAATGCAGGGTACACGGGTTCGAGCCCTGGTCTGGGAAGATCTCATATGCCATGGAGCAACTAAGCCTGTGTGCCACAACTACTGAGCCTGTGTTCCACAACTACCGAAGCCTGCTTGCCTAGAGCCTGTGCTCCACAACAAGAGAAGCCACCGCAATGAGAAGCCCGTGCACCACAAGGAAGAGCAGCCCCTGCTCGCCGCAACTAGAGAAAGCCTGCGCACAGCAACGAGGACCCAATGCAGCCAAAAATAAATAAATAAATTTATTAAAAAAAAAAATGCGTACGGGGTCTGGGTTCAAATTCTTTTTTTTTAAATTTCTAATTGGGGTATAGTTGTTTTACAATGTTGTATTAGTTTCTGCTCTACAGCAAAGTGGAGTTCTCTATGCTATACAGCAGGTTCTAATTAGAAGAATAATAAGAATAAAGATAAAGAAACTAGGATGAGCAATGATGTAAAAACTAAATGGATTAGTTTCAAAAAGTCTAAAATGTCTTTTCCCAATTTAACATTAACTTGCTTAAAAGTATGTACAAAACCCTGTACTATGAGCTCTGGGGACAAAGAACTATTAGATAAAGCCAGGATTCCTTCAAATCCATGGACACCCATGCTTTAAATCCTGAATGCCAAAAGCTTGACTTTTATTCAGGCAGAAGAATATAGACAGTCCTTACGGAGTGATCCTACTGAGCATTTTGTAGTGTATCAAATTTAGATGACTTCACGATGATAGAAAGGACATTTCCTTTATTGTGTTCATTTTAACAATATTTTTTCTGGATGTTTGTTTTATGATTGTGTTAGTCTGCTTGGGCTGCCATGTCACAGTACCACAGGCTGGATGACTTAAACAACAGAAATTTATTTTCCCAAACTTATGGAGGCTGAAAGTCCAAGATCAAGGTGCTAGCAATATTTGTTTCTTGGGAAGCCTTTCTTCCTGGGTTGTAGATGTCTGACTTCTAGCTGTAGCCTCATATGACCTGTCCTCTGCAAGTACACAGAGAGAAAGAAAGAAAAAGAGAAAGAAAAGGAGAGAGAGGGAGAGAGAGAGAGAGAGATATCTGGTGTCTCTTCCTCTTCTTATAAGGACACTAGCCTTATTGGATTACGGCCCCACACTTATGACCTCATTTAACTTTAATTACCTTCTTAAAGGCCTTATCTCAAATATAGTCACATGGGGGTTCAGGATTCAATGTACTAATTTTAAAGGGACACAATCCAGTCCATATCAGCAGTCCTCTACCTTCAGTTGCATGTAATCTCCTGGAGGGGACAGACATGCTCAACTTCTTGGAATGCAAGGAGAATGGAATCAGCACTGGATTAGGAATACAAGAAAGGGCTGAGAGAGTTAAGAGGTTACAGTTAGTAACTGCCACAGCCTTCTCCAAGTTAACCTTTTCCTTATCTCTTTAGTTACTTGTTTCTTCCTAAACATCGATCAAATTTGTGTCAGTGGTGTTTTCAAACTGTGTTCTATAGAGCCCTAGTGTTCCATGGCCGTGTTTTAGTGATTCCTTAAATGTGTGCTCCAGATTTCATTTAAAAATATAGTTCAACTATTAAAACTATAATAAAATAACACGTAAACAAGCCACATGAAATAACTCATGTGTGTTATATACCAAATTTTAATAATTAAGGACCACTTAAAAAAACAACTTAGAGTGCCAGGTTATCTTGATGCCCTGTAGGCCTTGGAATGAAACCATTGCCATTTCTGTCGAATTGAAGAATAGCTTTAGAACACAAGGCAGACTGTCAGAAATAGTTTATCTGTGCAAAGAAGCAAAAAAATTATGCAGATAAATTGAATGTTGAGGTTAATGTATAATATAATTCTCATCTAAGCCCTGATTTCTGCTTTTTTTCTTTTCATTAAAATAAACTTACTGACTTAATAAAATTGTTATGTATATGAACTTATACATCAAATTTATGCTAATGAATTTATGTTAATAAATAATGCCTGTATACTTATTTAATATAAGATTTCATCTGAAAGTAGGGTTGCTGCTAAAGCAAGTTTGAAACCACTGTTCTGTTTGCTTACATGTATCCTATGCTGCATGTACTGTTAAGCAACTGACAACTGCTGAAGGCTATCATATGATGTATATCGAACAGTGAGGTGTGATATGGACCAAACAGTTAAGATCAGGCACATGGAAGTCTAGGTGGTTAGACACACATGTCATTTACGTGCCCTTGAGTCATTGGTTTTACAGCCTGACAGTGAGCAGTCATTCATTATAAATCATTAGAATTTTAATTTTAAAAATTAGTGTAGGGAGCTGAGTTGGGGAGGGACATTAATATGAGTATTTGGTATTAAGATGAGAACAGCTCAGTAGGAAACTTCCTAATGGAAATGTCACTGATAGTAATTACCCCTTTCCAGTCAAGCAGCTCTTTGATTTTCCTCCAGCATTAGGGGACCAGGCAGCCTGACAGAGACAGCGAAACAAGAAGGGTGGTTTAGAAAGCTAGAGAATCTGGAAATTTGGCTAGGGAATTTGGAGACAGCATGTAATTTGATATTTGTATCATCTGAAGAGTGCATTGGGTCATGCTTTTTAATCGCTAAGTGGAAATTCATCGGGGGCAAACTGGTGTGGGATGAGAATGGAGATGAGGAGCAAGAATCCCAGGGCCCACAGATGTGTACTGGTGGGCAGGAGGTGGGCAGGAGAACCAGCCAAGGTCAGGGGAACACTAACAGCCGCTCTCACCATTCTCCCATGAGATCTTTCTAGCTCTCTGAGGGCCCAAGGGTGCTGTGCCAGTGACCCTTGGAGTTTTAGGAAGATGTATAGCATCATCTTTCTTGTAGGCAGCATGTGAGATATTTATCATCACTCAAAGCTTATGAAATCTTACATTAATTAAACTGAATGTTCAAAAAGCTCTACATAGAGTCCCCGAACCGAAGTAGCTTCTTTTAGCTTAAAAAAAAAATTAATTCTTGGAAGCCTTAAACCTAGTATCAGCAACATCTTAACTTCCAGAGAATATGCTTACAAGTTGAAGGGTGAAATTTCTGTTGATTACACAGCTTCTTGCCAGTGGACAAATATGATTGCCTTCCATTCTTTAGTTTTCCAGTGTTATTATCTTTTATTATTTTCTCCCTCGTAGAAACAGCTTTGTGATCTACTCAAAATGAAGAGATTGAATGAGAATTCTGGTCCTGTATTTTTCTTTTCTTCTTCAATGATGAAAACTTTCTTTATAAAGAACATTAAGGGAAACATGTCAGAGGGCTTAAATTATCTGTCTTTTCATGTGACAAGTTAATAATAAGATTGAGTTCTATCTCTCTCTGGGGTGAGTCTCATTTCTCTGAGAATACATAATACACAGAGAAATACACATTGAGATGACAGTTTATAAATATGGCAGAATGCTTAAGATTTCCGTGGTGACATTAGATGAATGCTTTCAATATCCAAATTTTTTTTTTGTCAAGAAAGGAAATACTACAGCTATCCTTCTGTAAAGCTAACCTGACTCTGTATTAACTGGCTGATGTAATGTTCAGGGTATTTTTTGGTTGATTTCCTAGAGTCAGAGATAACATGACGCTTCACTGTGTCTGATTTTTGTGGGTTGGTAATGGTTCAAACACATGGGAGTAATTCAAAGCTTTGCTTTTGCGGGTTCAATAATTCCATCTCCACTTAGAAATGAAATGATAGATTTTTTTTTTTTAAAGCAACTAAATAATGCATGCTGTGATGGGATAAGGAGAGTATTGCTAAAATTCACATCAAAAAGCATCCTCTGTCATACCGCTCGATTCTCAGAGCTGTTCCATTAGTGCCCCTTTACCATGTAATATTTCCCAATTAAATGTGTTGGTAAGAATTATTCATTTTAATAATTAAAGAGCTTCCCCAGCTCCCTGAAGAGCGTTACCATGGAGGCCCAGCTCCGCTGCTGGGAATAATCACAGCATGCTAATGTAAGGAGAGGGTGACAGTTGAATGCTAGTATTGCCATCAGGTGAAACTAACTTTGGGCTTGTTTCAATGGCTGGGCCCTGGGACACCCATGAAGTGACCTTTTGCTGTAGCAGGCTGTGATATGGGTTAGTTTTGTGGCTTTGATGGAGTATAAAATTTATCACCTGTTATGTATGTAGACTATGCTTTGAGACTTTCTAGGATGACATGAAAAAGCTTTTTGACTGTCTTCAATATTACTTAATTATTACGCAGTGATTCCCCCAATTGGGTTTAGTGATGCCTTAGAGCTGCTGTGAAATTCTGCAAAGAAAATTTTCTTTCATTTTAATTTAAAAGAAATATATGACCTTGGGGCTGTTAGGAGAGGCTGATGTAAACATAAACTTTGAGAAGGGGTCTTAACCAAATGTAACAGTAGTCATTGGTCTGTTGGCAGCAGCTGTGTTGAATCTGGGTCTCAAGGCGGTAGTGAGACAGTGCCCTCTTGGGTATAAAATGCCAGTAAAGGTAATCACAGCTAACAGCATTAGGGGATTGATAATTCCCAAACACTTGAGTTACTATTATAAGAAAGTTATGTAGTACCATAAAGCCAAAGACCCCATCCCATTACTTCATTATTTTCAAATAATGATAAGAATTAAGGTAACCATCACCACTACTACTCCTGGTAATCATCATCCTAATAAAATAGTTCATGCTTGGAGAGTACTTACCATGGAACACTGGTTCTAAGTGCATTACATAAATGGAAGCATTTAATTATCTACAAAGATCAGGTCCTAGATTCTGATAATTTGATGAAGATATCAGTAGTGGTAACGATCTCTACAGATATTAGCACTACCCCTGTAATGATAATGCTTTGTGACTGTTTAGTACTACACATCTTTGAAACCACTCTCACACTTATTCATTTGATTCTTGCAACAAACCATTGAGGTAAACAGAGCTATTTTTATGTTAGTTGTACAGAGACATCATGAGATTTTCCAAAGTTTCAACAGTTAATCTTGGATTCCCAGAATCTCCAAATTGGAAGTATTTTACAGATTTTTACCAGTGAGAAAAAACTGACTTATAGAGATCTGTGGTTTGCTCAGACTTTAGGTCTTGTCACTGTCATTCTTATGAATTTCCCACAACATTGGTATTTTTGCTTTGATTTTCAAAACTGGAATGATCATTCTTTAGCTTTCCTTGATAGGAGGCAACTTTGCTTAATGTCTCTTAGGAACACTCTGAGAACAAGAGCAACGTGGCTTCTCTAGAGGGTTTTCATCATTTCCCAAGTTAGTTAACCTGGAAAATGAATAAAAGATCAGAAGGCAGAAAAGGGCAGACGGTAGAGGGGGAGAGCAGATGACCTGTCTTTGGTTTCTGACACCCTCCCTGGGATAGGACAGAATCAAGCACTTTCTGGTTCAGGCAGTGAGTGGACTGTGGTATTGTCTCCCATAGGATTCTAAGCTGCAGTCAGCCCATCTTGGGTGGCTTTCTCAAAGTTTTTGTCCACGTTTGGGAGTAGTCATAATGTAGTCGTGATGTGTGAAGGATGGCCAGAAGCCTGGGCTGTAGGAACCAGCTGTCCACATTCCTCCCAGGGTGGATCTGATTCTCCATCTGTCAGCAGGCCTTGCCACAATCTTCTCTGTAATTCAGGCCCCATCTTGACAGATGGTTCTTACGTGATGTTATAATTGTTTTTGTTTTTGGAGAAGCTTTCTCAGCTCTCAATTTATAGTTAACATTTTAGTTAAATCTTTCTCTGTTATTTTGGGCAGTATATAGCCATGACCTAGTGATTTTCATGTATACCGAGTAGTATAAATAACCTGCTAATTCATAAGTTTGAGTACAACAATACACGCACATGACGTTTGCAGCACCCCTGAATTGAAGGTAGAGTCATCACTAACTACTGTGAGTAGAAAGGGAGAGAGATTCCTCTTATGGTTTGTCCCCTAAGTTCCTCCATGTCCCAGTTGTGCTATTTTCCATATTCCTAGATAATTACAATCTACTACTTATCTGGCTAACTCAATCAGGGTACATTTGGTTGCAAGGAATAAAACTGAGTAAAATGAATCAGCTTAAAAAAAATGAAGGATTCATTTTAAGGATACAACAGGGGATTTCAAGGCAATCCACAGGTAGGAAATGAAGTGTGGCCTGTTCTTACGGGACGGGGATTTGGAAATATTGTCAGGGTGAAAACTCTCTTTCTCTCTCTTACTTTTCTTTCTGGAACGTCATTGTATTTGCTGTCTGCTTTTCTTGGAGCATCTGTAGACTGTCTTCTGCTGCTGGCATAGCCTATCATGGCCATCTCCAAATGGCAGCTTCAGCTCTCAAATTTCCCTATTTTATAGTCTCATGTTGGCAGCCAGCTGACCTGGTCTCTGTGTATCAGTCACTCTTCTTAATTGTAAGCATCAGAAACCACCATGGCTAATTTAAGCAGAAAAAGAATTTACTGGGGTATACTGGGGAGCTCACAGAATTGTTGGAAAGTGTTGGCAAATGGGCAGGAAACAGGGGACGTCATAGCCGGAACCAGAGCCACAGAGCAGGTCCTGTAAGGACACTGCTGCTGCCAAGTACTAGACCTGACTAGTGCTTAGGCCACTGACCCTGGGGTCACTGGATTCAATACAGTAAGTCCCCTGCATATGAACGAGTTCCATTCCGAGAGCATGTTCGTTAAGTCCAACAAAGTTAGCCTAGGTACCCAACTAACACAATAGGCTCTATGGTGCTGTACTGTAATAGGTTTATAATACTTTTCACACAAATAATACATAAAAAACAAACAAACACAACAAAATAAAACATTTTTAATCTTACAGTACAGTACCTTGAAAAGTACAGTAGTACAGTGCAACAGCTGGCATACAGGGGCAGGTTCGCATCTTTGAAAGTTGCAACTTGAATGTTTGTATGTAGGGGACTTAACTGAATTGCTACTTCTACTGCTGCCCATCCTGGCCCCCTTGAAGTAAGATTCTCTAGTGTCCCTACAACTGTGCATCACTAGCTTCCAATTCAAAATCCAGGGAAGGTACTTCTGATTGGTCAAGCCTAGGTCATGTGCCAGTTCCTTGGCTGCACAGGAGGCTGGGAAAGCAAGTATCAGGAACTTTCAGGCTCTATAGTAGAAAGAGGGCTATCCCTTCCACCATGTCTCATAAGGTGGGAAATTCCTCAAACCCAAGAAGGGTATTTAGATTCTGGGCAGCCCAAAAAGCCAAAACCAAATGGTCACTATACTCAGTGTCCCAGTTTCTCGTGTTTGAATGGATATGAACAATCCATTTTGAGTCAGATATCCATCCCTAAACCAATCGTCTATGGCCAGTGAAACAAGATGCCTTTATACATAGGGCTGCACTTTCCAGGGATTTAGGTGGCAGATTCTTCTCTAAGAAGGGGGATGATGTGTGTGAAATCAGGGGTAGGTAATCATGGCTATCTCTATTTCTGATACCGGCTGCAGATTAATTACTGAGGTGACTTGTTATATTACTTGCTAACTTGCCATCTGTTGCATTAATATGTTTATTTAGTTTCCCTAGAATAAAAAATGGTACTTTGGGGCATTTAGTAGCTTCATGGACCCAGACCTCTTCCAGAAGGTCCAATTCCTTTTCCTGCTTAGGTAATTGACACATTCAAGCCTACTCTTTTGCCAGACACTTGAAATTGTAGCTTCTAATATTCACCAGACTGTGTCTAATGAAACAGCCCTATGGGTCTTTGACAAAGGTCTGGCAGGTATATTTTTTGAGGTATCTACCTGTGTAATCTTTGAGAAAACATACCTGTGTATCTCTCAGGGATAGGTAAAGTGTGAAAATGGAAAAATGCTTTGGAGAGATAAAACACTACTAAATAATAATTTATTACAATTCCTTTTGCTCATTCAAAATATATATATTGTGTGCCTATTATATGCTAGGAACTGTGCCAAATTTAGTTCCATTAAATTTCGTTTTTCTTATTTTAAGAAGAAATGCTCATGGTAAATTGAAATAAAAGAAATCTCTCTCAACTGTAGCCAAGTAAATAACCATTAAGAGCCATATATAGCCATACATAGTAAAAACCATATATAGCTTTTCGTTTCTATAATTTGATAGTTTGGATATTTGGGATTCAAGTATAAGGAGACTGGATATTTGGCTCAATATTGTAGTCCCCCAGGAGCATTTGAAATTTTTTTCATTAATAAAGAATTCTGAGACTCTTGCAGGAGTTTTTGTTTGGGGGCCTGAATTTTAAAAGTACAACTGGGTATTTGTTTTGAATTAGGCAAAGGGTGCCAGGAGCAACAATTATCATTAATGTTTACTGTTATTTGAGCTTTAGAGGAAGAAAAAGAAAGCTTGTGGGAAATACCAAAGTTGATTGGTAATAAAAGGAGTCTATAAGAAGAAAACACAAGTAAGAATGAATATTATATGAAAACTTCATCATATTGAGGGGCAAGAATAGTAGAAAGATTTTCTTAATTATATACAGTCAGATTTTTAAAGTACGAGGCTGTCATATTAAATGGGGTGAAAATATTTGGTTTTTGGAAGGAAGATGTGGAAGCTTAAATGTGGGCATATATTTAAAAATATTAATGATTTACTGTACCTTTTTTACTAATTCACCTTGTGATCTACATCCACATCTATCTTTGTTCTGAAGGTCTGTTGTGTCCCAGAAAGATGTTGTAGTTGTATTTCAAAAGCAATGACACAGTTATGTCACAAAAACGATCAGTGGGGCAGTTTTGTTTGATAACATGATTGTATGTGAGATATATCAAAATAAGCCATGCTCTTTTATACCATTTTAAAAAAGAAGAAAACATGACAACAGGTGAAATAGTAATTTGTATACTCAGTAGATTTAAGACAAATCACTGTAAAATAACCTTTTTAGCTCTTTTTGTTCAGGGGGCAAATACACATATAATGGCAGGCATGGCTGTAACTTGGAACCACATGTTATAGACTAGTCTACTGGAATGAGTTCCTCCTGCAACTACTCCTATTCAACCGAAGTATGGACGGGTAAAACCCTCATAATGTAAAGATTAAAATCAAGCAAACTTACTATCTAACTGAATTCTCTCTAAAATAAGACTTGGCCAACTTTCTGTAAAGGGCCGGATAGTGAATATTTTTGGCTTTGTGGGTCCTACGGTCTCTGTCACAACTACTCAACTCTGCCGTTAGAGCGTAAAAGCATCCATAGACAATATGTAAATGAATAAGTGTGGCTGTGTTCCCATAGGATTTTTTTTTTTTTTTTTTTAACATCTTTATTGAAGTATAATTGCCTTACAATGGTGTGTTAGCTTCTGCTTTATAACAAAGTGAATCAGTTATACATATACAATATGTTCCCATTTCTCTTCCCTCTTGC
This sequence comes from Balaenoptera physalus, assembly GCF_965194825.1. NCBI lineage: Eukaryota > Metazoa > Chordata > Mammalia > Artiodactyla > Balaenopteridae > Balaenoptera > Balaenoptera physalus. The sequence continues at coordinate 48,051,761 of NC_138886.1, forward strand.
ATCTCCCTCCCTCCCACCCTCCCCATCCCATCCCTCTAGATGGTCACAAAGCACCGAGCTGATCTCCCTGTGCTATGCGGCTGCTTCCCACTAGTTATCTATTTTACATTTGGTGGTGTATATATGTCCATGACACTCTCTTACCCTGTCACATCTCACCCCACCCCCTCCCCATATCCTCAAGTCCATTCTCTAGTAGGTCTGTGTCTTTATTCCCGTCTTGCCACTAGGTTCTTCATGGCCTCTTTTTTTTTTTTTTTTTTTTTTTCCCCTTAGATTCCGTATATATGTGTTAGCATACTGTATTTGTTTTTCTCTTTCTGACTTACTTCACTCTGTATGACAGACTCTAACTCCATCCACCTCATTACAAATACCTCCATTTCATTTCTTTTTATGGCTGAGTAATATTCCATTGTATATATGTGCCACATCTTCTTTATCCATTCATCTGTCGATGGACATTTAGATTGCTTCCATGTCCTGGCTATTGTAAATAGAGCTGCAATGAACATTTTGGTACATGACTCTTTTTGACCTATGGTTTTCTCGGGGTATATGCCCAGTAGTGGGATTGCTGGGTCGTATGGTAGTTCTATTTGTAGTTTTTTAAGGAACCTCCATACTGTTCTCCATAGTGGCTGTATCAATTTACATTCCCACCAACAGTGCAAGAGTGTTCCCTTTCCTCCACACCCTCTCCAGCATTTATTGTTTCTAGATTTTTTGATGATGGCCATTCTGACCGGTGTGAGATGATATCTCATTGTAGTTTTGATTTGCATTTCTCTAATGATTAATGATGTTGAGCATTCTTTCATGTGTCTGTAGGCCATCTGTATATCTTCTTTGGAGAAATGTCTATTTAGGTCTTCGGCCCATTTTTGGATTGGGTTATTCGTTTTTTTGTTATTGAGCTGCATGAGCTGCTTGTAAATCTTGGAGATTAATCCTTTGTCAGTTGCTTCATTTGCAAATATTTTCTCCCATTCTGATGGTTGTCTTTTGGTCTTGTTTATGGTTTCCTTTGCTGTGCAAAAGCTTTTAAGTTTCATTAGGTCCCATTTGTTTATTTGTGTTCTTATTTCCATTTCTCTGGGAGCTGGGTCAAAAAGAATCTTGCTGTGATGTATGTCATAGAGTGTTCTGCCTATGTTTTCCTCTAAGAGTTTGATAGTGTCTGCCCTTACACTTAGGTCTTTAATCCATTTTGAGTTTATTTTTGTGCATGGTGTCAGGGAGTGTTCTATTTTCATACTTTTACATGTACCTGTCCAATTTTCCCAGCACCACTTATTGAAGAGGCTGTCTTTTCTCCACTGTATATACTTGCCTCCTTTATCAAAAATAAGGTGCCCATATGTGTGTGGGTTTATCTCTGGGCTTTCTATCCTGTTCCATTGATCTATATTTCTGTTTTTGTGCCAGTACCAAACTGTCTTGATTACTGAAGCTTTGTAATATAGTCTGAAGTCAGGGAGCCTGATTCCCCCAGCTCCATTTTTCGTTCTCAAGATTGCTTTGGCTATTCGGGGTCTTTTGTGTTTCCATACAAATTGTGAAATTTTTTGTTCTAGTTCTGTGAAAAATGCCAGTGGTAGTTTGATAGGGATTGCATTGAATCTGTAGATTGCTTTGGGTAGTAGAGTCATTTTCACAATGTTGATTCTTCCAATCCAGGAACATGGTATATCTCTCCATCTATTTGTATCATCTTTAATTTCTTTCATCAGTGTCTTATAGTTTTCTGCATACAGGTCTTTTGTCTCCTTAGGTAGGTTTATTCCTAGATATTTTATTCTTTTTGTTGCAATGGTAAATGGGAGTGTTTTCTTAATTTCACTTTCAGATTTTTCGTCATTAGTGTATAGAAATGCAAGAGATTTCTGTGCATTAATTTTGTATCCTGCTACTTTACCAAATTCATTGATTAGCTCTAGGAGTTTTCTGGTAGCATCTTTAGGATTCTCTATGTATAGTATCATGTCATCTGCAAATAGTGACAGCTTTACTTCTTCTTTTCCGATTTGGATTCCTTTTATTTCTTTGTCTTCTCTGATTGCTGTGGCTAACACTTCCAAAACTATGTTGAATAATAGTGGTGAGAGTGGGCAACCTTGTCTTGTTCCTGATCTTAGTGGAAATGGTTTCAGTTTTTCACCATTGAGGACAATGTTGGCTGTGGGTTTGTCATATATGGCCTTTATTATGTTGAGGAAAGTTCCCTCTATGCCTACTTTCTGCAGGGCTTTTATCATAAATGGGTGTTGAATTTTGTCGAAAGCTTTCTCTGCATCTATTGAGATGATCATATGGTTTTTCTCCTTCAGTTTGTTAATATGATGTATCACATTGATTGATTTGCGTATATTGAAGAATCCTTGCATTCCTGGGATAAACCCCACTTGATCATGGTGTATGATCCTTTTAATGTGCTGTTGGATTCTGTTTGCTAGTATTTTGTTGAGGATTTTTGCATCTATGTTCATCAGTGATATTGGCCTGTAGTTTTCTTTCTTTGTGACATCTTTGTCTGGTTTTGGTATCAGGGTGATGGTGGCCTCGTAGAATGAGTTTGGGAGTGTTCCTCCCTCTGCAATATTTTGGAAGAGTTTGAGAAGGATAGGTGTTAGCTCTTCTCTAAATGTTTGATAGAATTCACCTGTGAAGCCATCTGGTCCTGGGCTTTTGTTTGTTGGAAGGTTTTTAATCACAGTTTCAATTTCAGTGCTTGTGATTGGTCTGTTCATATTTTCTATTTCTTCCTGGTTCAGTCTCGGCAGTTTGTGCCTTTCTAAGAATCTGTCCATTTCTTCCAGGTTGTCCATTTTATTGGCATAGAGTTGCTTGTAGTAATCTCTCATGATCTTTTGTATTTCTGCAGTGTCAGTGGTTACTTCTCCTTTTTCATTTCTAATTCTATTGATCTGAGTCTTCTCCCTTTTTCTCTTGATGAGTCTGGCTAATGGTTTATCAATTTTGTTTATCTTCTCAAAGAACCAGCTTTTAGTTTCATTGATTTTTGCTATTGTTTCCTTCATTTCTTTTTCATTTATTTCTGACCTGATCTTTATAATTTCTTTCCTTCTGCTGGCTTTGGGGTTTTTTTGTTCTTCTTTCTCTAATTGCTTTAGGTGCAAGGTTAGGTTGTTTATTCGAGATGTTTCCTGTTTCTTGAGGTAGGCTTGTATTGCTATAAACTTCCCTCTTAGCACTGCTTTTGCTGCGTCCCATAGGTTTTGGGTCGTCGTATCTCCATTGTCATTTGTTTCTAGGTATTTTTTGATTTCCCCTTTGATTTCTTCAGTGATCACTTCGTTATTAAGTAATGTATTGTGTAGCCTCCATGTGTTTGTATTTTTTACAGGTCTTTTCCTGTAATTGATATCTAGTCTCATAGCGTTGTGGTCGGAAAAGATACTTGATACGATTTCAATTTTCTTAAATTTACCAAGGCTTGATTTGTGACCCAAGATATGATCTATCCTGGAGAATGTTCCATGAGCACTTGAGAAAAATGTGTATTCTGTTGTTTTTGGATGGAATGTCCTATAAATATCAATTAAGTCTATCTTGTTTAATGTATCATTTAAAGCTTGTGTTTCCTTATTTATTTTCATTTTGGATGATCTGTCCATTGGTGAGAGTGGGGTGTTAAAGTCCCCTACTATGATTGTGTTGCTGTCGATTTCCCCTTTTATGGCTGTTAGTATTTGCCTTATGTATTGAGGTGCTCCTATGTTGGGTGCATAAATATTTACAATTGTTATACCTTCCTCTTGTATCGATCCCTTGATCATTATATAGTGTCCTTCTTTGTCTCTTGTAATAGTCTTTATTTTAAAGTCTATTTTGTCTGATATGAGAATTGCTACTCCAGCTTTCTTTTGATTTCCATTTGCATGGAATATCTTTTTCCATCCCCTCACTTTCAGTCTATATGTGTCTCTAGGTCTGAAGTGGGTCTCTTGTAGACAGCATATATATGGGTCTTGTTTTTGTATCCATTCAGCCAGCCTGTGTCTTTTGGTGGGAGCATTTAATCCATTTACATTCAAGGTAATTATCGATATGTATGTTCCTATTCCCATTTTCTTAAATGTTTTGGGTTTGTTATTGTAGGTGTTTTCCTTCTCTTGTGTTTCTTGCCTAGAGAAGTTCCTTTAGCATTTGTTGTAAAGCTGGTTTGGTGGTGCTGAACTCTCTCAGCTTTTGCTTGTCTGTAAAGGTTTTAATTTCTCCATCGAATCTGAATGAGATCCTTGCTGGGTAGTGTAATCTTGGTTGCAGGTTTTTCTCCTTCATCACTTTAAGTATATCCTGCCACTCCCTTCTGGCTTGCAGAGTTTCTGCTGAAAGATCAGATGTTAACCTTATGGGGATTCCCTTGTGTGTTATTTGTTTTTTTTCCCTTGCTGCCTTTAATATGTTTTCCTTATATTTAATTTTTGATAGTTTGATTAATATGTGTCTTGGTGTGTTTCTCCTTGGGTTTATCCTGTATGGGACTCTCTGTGCTTCCAGGACTTGATTAACTATTTCCTTTCCCATATTAGGGAAGTTTTCAACTATAATCTCTTCAAATATCTTCTCAGTCCCTTTCTTTTTCTCTTCTTCTTCTGGGACCCCTATAATTCGAATGTTGGCGCGTTTAATGTTGTCCCAGAGGTCTCTGAGACTGTCCTCAGTTCTTTTCATTCTTTTTTCTTTATCCTGCTCTGCAGTAGTTATTTCCACCATTTTATCTTCCAGGTCACTTATCCTTTCTTCTGCCTCAGTTATTCTGCTATTGATCCCATCTAGAGTATTTTTAATTTCATTTATTGTGGTTTTCATCATTGCTTGGTTCCTCTTTAGTTCTTCTACGTCCTTGTTAAATGTTTCTTGCATTTTGTCTATTCTATTTCCAAGATTTTGGATCATCCTTACTATCATTATTCTGAATTCTTTTTCAGGTAGACTACCTATTTCCTCTTCATTTGTTAAGTCTGGTATGTTCTGACCCTGCTCCTTCATCTGCTGTGTGTTTTTCTGTCGTCTCATTTTGCTTATCTTACTGTGTTTGGGGTCTCCTTTTCACAGGCTGCAGGTTCGTAGTTCCTGTTGTTTTTGGTATCTGTCCCCAGTGGCTAAGGTTGGTTCAGTGGGTTGTGTAGGCTTCCTGGTGGAGGGAACTAGTGCCTGAGCTCTGGTGGATGAGGTTGGCTCTTGTCTTTCTGGTGGGCACGTCCACGTCTGGTGGTGTATTTTGGGGTGTCTGTGGCCTTATTATGATTTTAGGCAGCCTCTCTGCTAATGGATGGGGCTGTGTTCCTGTCTTGCTAGTTGTTTGGCATATGGTGTCCAGCACTGTAGCTTGTTGGTCGTTGAGTGAAGCTGGGTCTTGATGTTGAGATGGAGATCTCTGAGAGATTTTTGCCGTTTGGTATTACGTGAAGCTGGGAGGTCTCTTGTGGACCAGTGTCCTGAAGTTGGCTCTCCCACTTCAGAGGCACGGCCCTGATGCCTGGCTGGAGTACCAAGAGCCTTTCGTCCACACGGCTCAGAGTAAAAGGGAGAAAAAATAGAAAGAAAGAAAGAAAGAAAGAAAGAGGCTATAATATAGTGAAGTAAAATAAAGCTATTGTAAAGCAAAGCTATACAGACAAAATCGCACCCAGAAGCATATACATATACACTCACAAATAAAGGAAAAGGGGAAAAATTAATATATCCTGCTCCCAAAGTCCACCTCCTGAATTTGGGATGATTCGTTGTCTATTCAGGTATTCACCAGATGCAGGCACATCAAGTTGTTTGTGGAGTTTTAATCCGCTGCTTCTAAGGTTGCTGGGAGAGATTTCCCCTTATCTTCCCTGTTCGCACAGTTCCTGGGGTTCAGCTTTGGATTTGGACCCGCCTCTGCGTGTAGGTCGCCTGAGGGCGTCTATTCCCCGCACAGACAGGACGGGGTTAAAGGAGCAGCTGCTTCGGGGGCTCTGGCTCCCTCAGGCCGCGGGGAGGGAGGTGTACAGAGGAGGCGGGGTGAGCCTGCGGCGGCCGAGGCCGGCGTGACGTTGCACCAGCCTGAGGCGGGCAGTGCGTTCTCCCGGGGAACTTGTCCCCGGATCACGGGACCCTGGCAGTGGCGGGCTGCACAGGCTCCCGGGAGGGGCGATGTGGAGAGTGACTTGTGCTCACACACAGGCTTTTTGGAGGCGGCAGCAGCAGCCCCAGCGTCTCACGCCCGTCTCTGGGGTCCGTGCTGATCGCCGCGGCTCACGCCTTTCTCTGGAGTTCGTTTAGGCGGCACTCTGAATCCCCTCTCCTTGCGCGCCGCGAAACAAAGAGGCAAGAAAAAGTCTCTTGCCTCTTCGGCAGCTGCAGACTTTTTCCCGGACTCCCTACCAGCCAGCTGTGGTGCGCTAACCCCTTCAGGCTGTGTTCACGCCGCCAGCCCCAGTCCTCTCCCTGCGATCCAACCGAAACCGAAACCCGAGCCTCAGCTCCCAGCCCCGCCCGCCGAGCAGACAAGCCTCTCGGGCTGGTGAGTGCTGCTCCGCGCCGAGCCTCTGTGCGGGAGTCTCTCCGTTTTTTTCCTCTGCGCCCCTGTTGCTGTGGGGTCTGCGGTGATCGCCGCGGCTCGCGCCCTTCTCTGGAGTTCGTTTAGGCGGCGCTCTGAATCCCCTCTCCTTGCGCGCCGCGAAACAAAGAGGCAAGAAAAAGTCCCTTGCCTCTTCGGCAGCTGCAGACTTTTTCCCGGTCTCCCTCCCAGCCAGCTGTTGTGCGCTAATCCCTTCAGGCTGTGTTCACGCCGCCAGCCTCAGTCCTCTCCCTGCGATCCGACCGAAGCCGAGCCTCAGCTCCCAGCCCCGCCCGCCCCGGCGGGGGAGCAGACAAGCCTCTCGGGCTGGAGAGTGCTGCTCGGCGCCGAGCCTCTGTGCGGGAATCTCTCCGTTTTTCCCTCTGCGCCCCTGTTGCTGTGGGATCCGCGTTGGTAGCTGCGGCTCGCGCCCGTCTCTGAAGTTCGTTTAGGCAGCGCTCTGAATCCCCTCTCCTCGCGCACCCGGAAACAAAGAGGGAAGAAAAAGTCTCCTGCCTCTTCGGCAGCTGCAGACTTTTTCCCGGACTCCCTCTTGGCTAGCTGTGGTGCACTAACGCCTTCAGTCTGTGTTCACGCCGCCAACCCCAGTCCTCTCCCTGCGATCCGACCGAAGCCCGAGCCTCAGCTCCCAGCCCCGCCCGCCCCGGCGGGTGAGCAGACAAGCCTCTCGGGCTGGAGAGTGCTGCTCGGCGCCGAGCCTCCGTGCGGGAACCTCTCCGCTTTGCCCTCCGCACCCCTGTGGCTGCGCTCTCCTCCGTGGCTCCGAAGCTTCCCCCCTCTGCCACCCGCAGTCTCCGCCCGCGAAGGGGCTTCCTAGTGCGTGGAAATCTTTCCTCCTTCACGGCTCCCTCCCACTAGTGCAGGTGCCGTCCCTATTCTTTTGTCTCTGTTATTTCTTTTTTCTTTTGCCCTACCCAAGTACGGGGGGAGTTTCTTGCCTTTTTGGAGGTCGGACGTTTTCTGCCAGCGTTCAGTGGGTGTTCTGTAGGAGCAGTTCCACGTGTAGATGTATTTCTACTGTATCTGTGGGAAGGAAGGTGATCTCCGCGTCTTACTCTTCCTCCATCTTCCCGAGGACCCCCCCCATAGGATTTTATTTATGGGCACTGAAATGTGAATTTCACATAATTTCATGTGTCGCAAAACGTTCTTCTTTCTTTTTTTTTTAGACATTTAAAAATGTAAAGACTATAGCTAGGTGTGAGGGCCATATAAAAACAGGTTATGGCCAAATTTGGCCCATAGGCTGTAATTTACCAGCCCTGCTTTAAAGTGTACTGGCCTGGGACTTCCCTGGTGGTGCAGTGGTTAAGAATCTGCCTGCCAATGCAGGGGACACAGGTTTGATCCTGTTCCAGGAAGATCCCACATGCTGCAGAGCAACTAAGCCAGTGCACCACAACTACTGACCCTGTGCTCTAGAGACCACTAGCCACAACTACTGAGCCCATGTACCACAACTACTGAAGCTCGCGTGCTGCAACTACTGAAGCCCACGCGCCTAGAGCCCGTGCTCCACAACAAGAGAAGCCACTGCAATGAGAAGCCCATGCACCGCAACAAAGAGTAGCCCCCACTCGCTGCAGCTAGAGAAAGCCCGCATGCAGCAACAAAGACCCAACACAGCCAAAAATAAATAAAATTAAACAAACAAAAAACCAAATTTACCTCTTCTTATATAAAATCACCAAACTGGATTAGGACCCACTCTAATCCAGTATGAGTTTAACTTAACTTGATTACATCTGCAAAGACCCTATTCCCAAATAAGGTCACGTTCAGAGGTACCAGGGGTTAATATTTAAACATATCTTTTGGGGGTACAGCATTCAATTTGCATCATCTGGTATCTCATCCTTGCTTGTCACATCAATCCTGTTCTTTTTTTCTTCGCACTTTCCTTAAAGTGACTTTTTTTGCTTACTCAGAGTTTTGTCATTCTTCTTTACCATAAGATTGTCTTGTCCATGGTTTTGGCTTGCAGCATGCCAACTCCATCTCACACTGTCCTTCATTTTTTTTCTCTTCGACTTCTGCAGCTGACCACAGCATTTTTATTTCCCAATTCCAATACCAAGAAGATGATCCCAATTGGCCAAATTTTCGCTTTTTGTTCTAGGCTTTAAGTTACAGTCAGTCAATATAGGGGTTACTTCTGAGTCAGATGTTCACTCCAGATTCAAACAGTTGGGTATGGGGTCACATAGGCATGACTACTTAGGCAGAAGGAGCTCTGGATGAATCCTATATGCACTTAATGAACTGTATTAACTGTACAAGGGGCTGTATTCTAGCCCCTAGAACTGTATTAACTGGCAAGGTATTTTATAGAAATAGACAAGATCATTCTAAGTTTTATATGGAGAGGCAAAGAAACTAAAATAGCTAAAAAAATTTTGAAAAATAAGAACAAAGTGGGGGGAATCATCCTACTTTATTTCAAGACATTATAAAACTATAGTAATCACGACTGTGTGGTTGGCAGAGGGATAGACACTTAGACCAATGGAATGGAACAGAGAACCCAGAAATACACCCAAACAAAAGTATGCTCAACTGATTTTTAACAAGTGTACAGAAGCACTTAGATGGAGGAATGATAGTCTTTTCTATTGTTAGAACAACTGGATGTCAATAGGCAAAAAAAAAAATCAACCAAAATCTTATATGTTATACAAAAATTAACTCAAAATGGATCGTAAACTTAAATGTACACAGCACGTGGTATTTCATACCTGCTTCTCACAGCATTCCCATTCCATTTTCTTAACATTTCTCTTAACAGGGTCTTTCACAAAGCAACATTTAAAAATTTTGGTGAAAATTTATTGATTTTTTTTCTTTTATTAATGGTGCTTTAAAAAAATTTTTTTAAAACATCTTTATTGGCGTATAACTGCTTTACAATGGTGTGTTAGTTTCTGCTGTATAACAAAGTGAATCAGCTATACATATACATACATCCCCATATCTCCTCCCTATCCCACCCCTCTAGGTGGTCACAAAGCAAATGGTGCTTTTTGGTATGTCCAAGAGCTCTTGATCAATCCCTAGGTTCCAAAGATTTTCTCTCATGTTTTCTTCCAAAAGTTTTATAGTTTTATATTTTACATTTAAATATTTGCAAACTACATATGTGATAAAGGAGTCATATCTAGAATTTGTAATGGACTCTCAAAATTCAGCAGTAATAGAAAACAAGAAATCTGATTAGAATGTGGGCAAAAACCATGAAGAGTCATTTCACCTAAGAAGATAAACAAGTGGCAAATCAGCACATGAAAAGATGTAAAACATCCCTTGCCGTTAAGGAAATGAACATTAAGACCACAGTGAGGGGTTCCCTGGTGGCGCAGTGGTTGAGAATCTGCCTGCTAATGCAGGGGACACGGGTTCGAGCCCTGGTCTGGGAAGATCCCACATGCCGCGTAGCAACTGGGCCTGTGAGCCACAACTACTGAGCCTGTGCGTCTGGAGCTTGTGCTCTGCAACAAGAGAGGCCGCAACAGTGAGAGGCCCGCGCACCGTGATGAAGAGTGGCCCCCACTTGCCGCAACTAGAGAAAGCCCTCGCACAGAAACAAAGACCCAACACAGCCAAAAAAAAAAAAGACCACAGTGAGATATTACTCCATACCCATTAGAACAGCAGAAATAAAAAATTGTAAGAACACCAAATGCAGGCAAGGATACTAACAAACTGGATCTCTAAATCACTGTTGAGAATGTAATATGGTATAGCCATTCTGGAAATAGTTTGGTAGTTTCTTAAAAAAATGAAATATACCCTTACTATATAATCTAGTAATCACATTTGTGCATATTTTTCCAGTTAAATGAAAATTTTTGTCCTCAGAAGAAAATTGTATGCAGTGGTTCACAGTAGATTTATTTGTAATAGCACCAAACAGGAAACAAAATGTCTTAGAATACGTGAATCATTAAACAAACTCTGATATATCTATACCATGAATATTACTCAATGAAAAACGAACAAGCTAGTGATACAACAACTTGGAAGTATCTCATGCTGAATAAAAGAAAGCCAATCTCAAAATTTCTCACACTGTATGATTTTATTCATATAAAATTCTTAAAGTGACAAAATTATAAAGGTGGAGAACCAGTTGATGGTTGTTAGGGGTTAGGGTTGGTGGGGAGAAGGGAGTAGGTATGGGCTTAAGGGGTAGCATGAGGGGGATACTTGTGACGGAATAGTCTTGTATTTTGATTGTGGCAGTGGTTACACAGTTCTAGTCATGTGATGAAATGACATAGAATTAAAAACACACATTATACCAATATCAATTTCCTGGTTTTGATATTGTACTATAATTGCGTAAGATCTAACCAATGGGGGAACTAGGTGAAGAGTACACAAGATGTCTCTGTACTCTCTGTGTAACTCCCTGTGAATCTATATTTCAAAACTGTATTAATTTAGTCCCTGAACTCAGCAGAAAATGTAAGGAATCAGTAAGGGAGGCTACCTTGAAATTTATATACTTGTTTCTTTCTTTCATTACTATGTGTTTTTAGGTGTGTATACATTTATATCTTCCTGATGTATTGACTCTTTTATCATTATTAAATGTCCCTCTTTGGCTTTAGTAATATTTATTGTTTTAATGTCTAGTTTGTCTGATATTCATATAGTCACTCCAGCTCTCTAAAGTTACTACTTGTATGGTATATCTTTTTTTCATCCTTTTACTTTCAACCTGCTTGTGGATTTGAATGTAAAGTTTGTCTCCTGTAGACAGCATCTCATTGGATCTTGGTTTTTGTCCCGTCTGACAATCTGTCTTTTGATTAAAGTATTTAGTTCATTCACATTTAATGTAATTATTGATATATTTGGATTTACATCTTCCATTTTGCTATTTGTTTTGCATATATCTCATGTTGTTTTGTTTTCTTGTTTCTCTTTAATGTCTTCTTTTGTGTTAAACAAAGCTTTTTGTGTACCATTGCAACTTCTCTGTTAATTAAAATTTTTTTTGAGTTATATTCTTAGTTGTTACTCTAGGAATTACAACATGCATCTGAACTTATCACAGTCTACTCAGGTTAGTACTGACTCAATACTGGTAAAATGTAGAAACTTTGTTCCAACAAAGCCATTGTACTAATATTGTCATATATGTTATACATTAATCCCTATAATGCAGTGTTATTATTACTGCTGTATATAATCGTATGTTTTTAAAATAAATTGAGAGGAAAATAAAAAATATATTTAGCCTTTTCTTTTTTTTTTGGCTGCATCATGCAGCTTGTGGGATCTTAGTTCCCCAGCCAGGGATTGAACCCATGCCCCCTGCAGTGGAAGCGTGGAGTCCTAACCACTGGACCGCCAGGGAATTCCTCATATAGCCTTTTGTTCTTATCATACATATTTATCAATTCTAGTACTCTTTATTTATTCCAGCGTATTTCAGTTATCTCTGGTGTCATTTGCTTTCAGTGTAAAAGATTACCTTTAGGATTAAAAAATTTTTGTTTTAAAGTTTTATTATTTTATTTTATTTGTTATACAATTTTTAAAGGTTACACTCCATTTACAGTTATTACAAAATATTGGCTATATTCCCTGTGTTGTACAATACATCCTTGTAACCTATCTTACACCCAATAGTTTGAACCTCCCGTTCCCCACCCCTATATTGCACCTCCTCTCCCTCTTCCCACTGTTAACCACTAGTTTGAGTCTGCTGCTTTTTTGTTATTTTCAGTAGTTTGCTGTACTTTTTAGATTCCACATATAAGTGATATCATACAGTATTTGTGTTTCTCTGTCTGACTTATTTCACTTAGCATAATGCCCTCCAGGTTCATCCATGTTGCTGCAAATGGCAACATTTAGCATTTCTTATAAGGCAGGTTTACTAGCAACAGTTTTTCTGAATTTTTATTTATCTTGGAATGTCTTTATTTCCTTGGAATGTCTTTATTCATTTTTTTTGTTGTTGTTTTTTTTTTTTTTAATTAATTTATTTATTTATTTATTTATGGCTGTCTTGGGTCTTCGTTTCTGTGCGAGGGCTTTCTCCAGTTGTGGCAAGTGGGGGCCACTCTTCATCGCAGTGCGCAGGCCTCTCACTATCACGGCCTCTCTTGTTGCGGAGCACAGGCTCCAGACGCGCAGGCTCAGTGACTGTAGCTCACGGGCCCAGCTGCTCCGCGGCATGTGGGATCTTCCCAGACCAGGGCTCGAGCCTGTGTCCCCTGCATTGGCAGGCGGATTCTTAACCACTGCGCCACCAGGGAAGCCCTTTATTCATTTTTGAAGGATAGTTTTGCTAGATATAGATTTCTTGGTTGACAGTTTTTTAATTTCAGTATTTTGATTATGTCATTCCATTGCCTTGTGGGCTATCTTATTGCTGATCAGAAGTCAGCCATTAGTTGTATTGTTCTTCTCTGTACGTGATGAGTCACTTTTCTCCTACTGTTTTTGATATATTTATGTTTGTCTTTGACTTTCAGCATTTTGACTGTGACATGTCAAGATGTAGATCTCTGTGCTAATAGTACTTGGTATTCATTGAGCTTCTTGGATTGTTAGATTAATGTTATTTTTAAAAATCAAATTAAGGAAGTTTCACTCATTTCTTCAAATAATTTTTTTATTCCATCTCTCTCTCTCTCTCTTCTTCTTCTGTGACTTATACATATGTTGGTACGCTTGGTGTTGTCCCACAAGTTTCTGAGATTTTAATCATTTTTCCTCTTTTTTTTTTATTTGTCAGATTGGATAATTTCCATTGACTTTAAGTTCACTGATTTTTTAATTCTGTCATCTCAAATATGCTGTTGAGCCTGTCTACTGAATGTTTCATTTCAGTCAGTCATTTCAACTTTAAAATTTCCATTTGGTTCTTTTTATTGTTTCTACTTCTCTACTGAGATTACTTATTTGTTGAGTCATTCTCATCATATTCTCCTTTAATTCTTTGAAATAGTTATATTAGCTGCTTCAAAGTTCTAGTCTGCTAACCTAAATGCCCGTCAATAGGTGAATGGACAAAGATGTGATATATATATATATACACACACACACACATATACATATATTTATATATAATGGAATATTAATCACCCATAAAAAATAGTGAAATCTTGCCATTTGAGACAACGTGTGGACCCAGAGTGTATTATGGTAAACAAAATCAATCAGACAGAGAAAGACAAATAGCATATGACTTCACTTTTATGTGAAATCTAAAAAATAAAACAAATGACAATAGGAACAGAGTCATAGATACAGAGAACAAACAGGTGGTTACCAGAGGGGAGGAGAGAGACAGGTTTAAGAGGTACAGATTTCTAGTGGCAAAATAAATGAGTCATGGATATGAAATGTGCAGTATGGGGAATATAGTCAATATAGTCAATAATTATGTAATATCTTTCTATGGTGTCAAATGGTAACTAGACTTATTGCAGTGATAATTTTGAGGTGCATAGAAATATTGAATCAATATGTTGTGTACCAGGAACTAACATAGTATTGTAGGTCAATTATACTTCAAAAACAAACAAACAAATAAACTCATAGAAAAGAGATCAGATTTTTGGTTACCAAAAGTGCAGAGTGGGGTGCAGGACCTGGATGAAGACAGTCAAAAGGTACAAATTTCCAGTTACAAGGTAAATAAGTACTAGGGATGTATAGTACAACATGATAAATATGATTAATGCTGTTGTATGTTATATAGGAAAGTTGTTAAGAGAGTAAATCCTGAGTTCTCATGACAAGGACAAATTTAGACAGTTTTTTTATAGACAGATTTAGACTGTTTATTTTTTTTTCACTGTTCTTTTTCTGCCCCGAGTACGGGTCCTACTTTCTGTTTATTTGCATGTCTTGTAATTTTTTGTTGAAAACTGGACATTTTGGATAATATTTTGAAGCACCTCTGTATTTTAATTTTTTCCATTGACAAAAAGCTTTATTTTGTATTTTGTAACTTACTTGGACTTGATCTGCAGAATCTTTCCTGTGGTATGTGGCAGTTTTTAAGTTCTTATTTTTATTTCTAGTCCAGCTTCCTAATGGCTGTCCCTGTGTCTTCATATCTCAGTTGTTATACAATGATTTGGGCTGAGGTTGTACTCAAACACCTCAACCCCATAATCTTCCACCCTCTGCTGATGGATCAGTATGCATGTTTGGTAGCATGTTCAAAGTTCAGGTAATTCTTATCTGCCTTAACTTTTATTTACCACCAGACCATCTCAAATTTCCCTTGCACACATGTTTAGTTTCGTAGTCACACAGAGATGTGTGGAGAGCTTATCTAGCTCTTGTATGGCTCTCTTATTTTCAGATTTTCCCTATTAACTTTCTGGTTGGTCTGCTGCTTCCCCCAACTGTACCTCAGTCTCAAGCTAGCAGAGCTGTAGATTTGCCCTATTCTTTTTCTGCTGCATTTGCCTTTTTTACTGACAGCCTTTCTGGGTGTGGGTTTTTTACCTTCTGTCCCAAATCAAGTCTTCCTGCACTGGCAGAAAATTGCTGGTTTTCAGGGTCAGCCTTGCTTTTGTAATCCTACTGCATTGACAAACTGGGGGATTCAGAAGTGGAATGGGAGCAGCCCTAGGCAAAAAGGCTGCAGAATTCTACTCCTCTTACCCAAAGTTCAGCTGATTTCCATGAATAAATGCTTCTTAATTTGTTGTCTGCCTTTAGTTAATTTCCAGAGGCCTGAGGTGATTGTTTTGGATTTTTTCCCCCAGTTTTATACTTGTTTTATGGGTTGAGTGGGAGGCTTTTGACCTCTTTTCTTTTTTTTTTTTAATTATTTATTTTTGGCTGTGGTTGGGTCTTCATTGCTGCATTCAGGCTTTATCTAGTTGCAGTGAGCGGGGGCTACTCTTCGTTGCAGTGTGCGGGCTTCTCATTGCAGTGGCTTCTCTTGTTGCAGAGCATGGGCTCTAGGCACGCAGACTTCAGTAGTTGTGGCACGTGAGCTCAGTGGTTATGGCTCACTGGCTCTAGAGTGCAGGCTCAGTAGTTGTGGCACACGGGCTTAGTTGCTCTGCGGCATGTGGGATCTTCCCGGACCAGGGCTCAAACCTGTGTCCCCTACATTGGCAGGAGGATTCTTAACCACTGTGCCACCAGGGAAGCCCTTGACCTCTCTTTGATTTTTTAGCCAATTATGTTTTTAAAGCATCAGAGTGCAGATGTCTTATTTTACTTATGAATCTCGTTTATGGCCAGAGGGAGAATGACCTGCTTCCTCAGGCCAATATTTCCCTCTTTTCGGAAGTATCACATCAGAAGTGATACTTTGATGTTGCAAAATACAATCTATCTAAAGATGGCAGTAACTTACAGATTTAATTTGATTTTTTCTCATCACATGTGGTTGACCTGTAGCATGCTAACTGTGAGATTATTTGTGTAGGTGGTATGACTTGGTTACTATATACATAAAAATATTGATGAGTGGGATGCATATCATTAAGTTCCTTATTTCAAAGAGGATTTAAAGGTTATGCATTTTTGCAACTTTTAAACTGTAAATCTAACTTTTAATTATCAGTGTTAATGGAGATGAGCAAAAGTGTGATAATATCCAAATATTGGGCAATATGAAAATCATATATGCTGCTGAATGTTTTGTTTTTGTATTTCTGTTGGAAAATAGTTTTATTTATTATACAAACAACAGTTTTTAGCTACCAGGGTTAAAGGCTGTATGTGTAGTCTTTAATTTAGTCTTGAGATTTCCATGAGAGGATTATTACATTATCATCATTTTACAGATGTGGAAACTGTGGCTGGGAGAAGTTAAGTAACTTGCTCAAAGACAGACATAAAAATTCATGTAATGCACATTAGAAACCCAGTTGGTCTAACTCCCACAACCTTGCTTGTATAATGCGTGGTCATGTAATGTGGAAATTTATAGTATTATTTCCAACTGGGGGTAATATGAATTTTAGAGGCGAGGCTTTTTCATTTCCTTATCCTCTCTTTCTGCTGAGCTTTCAGCATTGCTTCTGAGACTGATTAAAAAGTGTCCACTTATAACAATTCTGGACTCTTTTACCTTGCTGGCCTATGACTTCCTTAGGGCAGAGTGGTTATTGCTTTTATATACCTTATAGCTCTTGCTTTACTTGAGGCAACAAAATCCATAAGCACAATTGTTTTTAGCCATTATTTAAATACAGGTAATCTTCTCTTTGCCTTCAAAGTATTGGAAAAACTTAGGTAAACAACTAAGATCTTAAAATTCATGTCTTTAAAATTCACAACTTTTAACCCTGATGCATTAAACAGAGTGGTGCTCCAAATTCAATATTTTTTCTATTGCCTTTATTATGTGCAGATTACATGATGATGGCATAAAGAATACAAAAGCAATGATAATATTTGCCACTAGTAAAAAGCTTTGGGATAAACAAAAATATTATGCACTAAAAAAAAAAAAAAAAAAAAAATATTATGCACTACCCTTGAGTTTCATTTATTTATTTCCAACATACGATTCTCCCTTAAAGATATCATGGTTGCAGTCTATCCTTGCAAAACACATGTTAAATTTGAGTGATACTTCAGATATGTGAGAGGCTACTTATTTGTTAAAATTCACTATTTTCTTGTCTGTTTGTTTGAGAGTACCTGTAAAGAGTGACCAAAGTGTTCCGGTCTTCCTGGGAGCCAGCCTGGAATGGACACATAGCTGAATGGACTAACTATGCTAATGTTTACTTTTTGAAAATGAATTAGCCCAAATCATTTCAATCTCTTTGATGCCTACAAAAGAGGCAGAAAAAAATCTCATGAACAAGCAATATAAACTAGTCAGTCCTTACCTCTGCTGAGATGCTACTGCTAGCTGTGGGCTTTCTAAAATGTTGAGGGAGATTCTGAATCCCAAGTGGCCAAAGGCACACAAATAGTACCAGAAGCCACTCTTAGTGAAAAACGAGCAATAATAGAGGTATGGGAGCAGCTCATTTTTCCTCACTGATTTTTCTGAGGTTGAAATCATGTTCCTCTTTTTATTTAAAAAAAAATTTCTTTTTTACATCTTTATTGTAGTATAATTGCTTTACAATGTTGTGTTAGTTTCTGCTGTGTAACAAAGTGAATCAGCTATATGTATACATATATCCCCATATCCCCTCCCTCTTGTGCCTCCCTCCCACCCTCCCTATCCCACCCCTCTAGGTGGTCACAGAGCACCGAGCTGATCTCCCTGTGCTATGCGGTTGCTTCCCACTAGCTATATATTTTACGTTTGGTAGTGTATATATGTCAGTGCCACTCTCTCACTTCATCCCAGCTTACCCTTCCCCCTCCCCGTGTCCTCAAGTCCATTCTCTACGTCTGCGTCTTTATTCCTTTCCTGCCCCTAGGTTCATCAGAACCATTTTTTTAGATTCCATATATATGTGTTAGCATATGGTATTTGTTTTTCTCTTTCTGACTTCACTCTGTATGACAGACTCTAGGTCCATCCACCTCACTACAAATAACTCGATTTCATTTCCTTTTATGGCTGAGTAATATTCCACTGTATATATGTGCTACATCTTCTTTATCCATTCATCTGTTGATGGACACTTAGGTTGCTTCCATGTCCTGGCTATTGTAAATAGCGAATCACGTTCCTCTTATCACTGGAGGCTATTGTGCCCACAGCTTATTTCATTCTTAGGTGGCTCATCATTTGAACATATCAGAACATTACATTGCACTCTGTGTGGCTCAGTGAGAAGGCATAATTTTTATGTAAAGCAGGAATAGCTAGTAGAGGGTTCTTTGCTCCCAAGGTTTGCCCACAAATACCCCACACCTGCAGATATTTTCAAGGCCCTCAGATGTATAAATTGTCCTAAAAAATCACCACCACAACCATCACCTACTCTTCAGAATCCTCCAATTCTGTCTACCCTCCCCAAACACACAGTTTCAACCAACTATTATATATATAGGCCCATAGAACCAAGAATGTAGTCTAGTGGCTTCTATGATAAAATGCAAACAGATAATTAATTATAATTGAGAAAACTTTCTAACTGTGACCCCTGCATGTGTAATGCAATATTCTGATTTGTAGTCAGACTCCCCAGGAATTGAAGCACACAGATTGGGAGTCTGAGAAAATGAACAAGAGTGATCATAGGCAGATGCATAGCCCACAGAAATATTTCAGAAAGCAGTACAGTTTGCAGAGTCCCCATGCAAGCTCCTAGACTAAGGATTTTGAAGAGGAGATAAATGTCCCTCAATACCTTTTTAGATGAATAATACAGACAAAACAAAATCTTTTTCTTCTTTATTTCAGATTGTTGGGAAACCTGCTAAATAGAAACTACTGCTCTAGAAATTAAGGGAATTGGAGTTGGCATTAAGTTGTAATTTTTCTATTAAGCTCTTTGGAATTCAGAATTGACATGTGGAATGTCAGCTATTTTTTATGACTACATAGCTGTGACAGTACATAAATAATAAATGTTCGCTTCATCTATGTCCAAGGGCCTGGGATGCTGGGATGACCTTAGAAATGCTACCTCTTTCTCACTGACAGTTATTTGAAGACGTCTTTGATGAATCAAGGTGGAAATTAACATTCTTTCCCATGAAACACTACCTTCAGGCCATTGGCTACAAGAAAAAGAGCAGGGTCTGTTGTGTTCTGATTTATTGGAATGTTCATTAAAATTCTCAGACGAAGCTTACCTTTGTATAAAACAAATATGGATACTGTTTAGCAGCTATATTATTTCTGTACCTTAGAATGTGTGATATTGTGTATAAGTATCAGCCAGGCTCCAAATAGAAACTACTCTGAGTTTAAAACAGGAGATTTAATACCAGACTGGCTAAACAGGTGATAGAAAAGCTGAGAAACCAAATGGGGGACACTTAGGTAATCTAGGAATTAACAACAGCAGGAAGTCATTACCATCCTAAATTAATTATCTGTTGCTGTGTAACAAATTATCCATAAAGTTACCACAAAATTATTATCTCATACAGTTTTGAGGGTTGGGAATATTAGTGTGGTTTAGATGTTTACCTCTGGCTCAGATTCCCTCATGAACTTACAGTCAAGTTATTAGCTTGGGTTGCTGTCTTACCTATGGGTGCTTGACTAAGATGAGGCATCCACTTCCAAGTTCACTTAGGTGAAGGTTGGTAGGCTCCAGTCTCTTGCCATGTGAGTCTCTCCACAGGGTTCCCTTACGTCACGGCAGCTGGCTTCCCCTAAAGCAGGTGGTCTATGAGAGGGAAAGAGTGCACTCAAGATAGAGTCCCAGTCTTTTAAAAAATTTATTTATTGAAGTATAATTGACGTAGAACAGTATGTTAGTTCCAGGCACACAACATAGTATTTTGATATTTCTATACATTACAAAATTATCACCATGGTAAGTCTAGCTACCATCTTTTGCCATATAAAGACATTACAATGTTATTGGCTATATTCCCCATGCTGTACACTTCATTCCCCTGACTAATTTATTTTGTAACTGAAAGTTGGTACCTTTTAATCTCCCTCACCTATTTCACTCATGCCCCAGTCTTTTTATATCTGAAATGATATCCCATCACTTCTGCTGTTTTCTATTTATTATAAGTGAGTCACAAAGTCCAGCCCACACTCAAAGGGGGGGAGGATTACACAAGTGTGAGAATACCAGAAGTATGTATATTAGTTTGCTAGGGCTGCGGTAACAAAGTACAATAGTACAAACTGGGTGGTTTAACAGAAGCTTATTGTCTCATTTCTGGAGTTTAGAAGTCTGAGATCAAGGTGTCAGCAGGGTTTTTTCCTTCTGGGGGCTGTGAGGGAGAATCAGTTCCATGCTACTCTCATAGCTTTTGATGATTTGCTGGCAATCTTTAGCACTCCTTGTCTTGTAGATGCATCACCCCAATTTCTGCCTTCATCTTCACATGATGTTCTCCCTGTGTTTGTGTTTGTCTCTCTCTAGATTTTTCCTTTTTTATAAGGATGGCAGCTGTATTGGGTTAGGGTCCACCCTAATGATCTCAACTTGACTATATCTGCAAAACCTTATCTTCAAATAAGGTCACATTCACAGGCTCTGAGGGTTAGGAGTTCAATACATATTTTTTGTGGGGGACACAATTCAACCCATAGCAGTGAACATCATTGGAGGCTGTTTTAGAAGCTGCCTACCACATACTGCTAGTCTGGAAGACAGAGGGAGGGGGCAGTCTCACAAGAGCCTGGTGGACCAGCTTCCACCTGACAGGAGCTAGGACCACAGTAAGCTGTCTGGCCAGAGGTGGGCTGTGGAGAAGACTCTTTTGCTGCCAAACTCTCTGCTACCTGAGCATAGAGAGAATGGGAGAATGACCTGCTTCTTCCCCACTCTGCCCCACTCCAAAGTAGACAGTCCAATCTCCCTTGCTGTAAGTCATTTGATAAGGGCACCTACAGAAGTCAGCTCTTCTGAAAGACTGAGCAGAGCTGGAGAAAGGCAAGCTGTGGATCTGAGGCACATACGTGTTGTGTTAGATCTGCAGCAAGGCATCCCAGAGTGCTGCGGCAAACTCACAGAGACATCGCAGGATATTTTAAATTTTTTGAGGTTAACACAGCAATACTTGATATGTTGGACACCACATGCAATACTAGCTCAAGGTAGTTCACAGACTCAACATTAGATTGTGCTACATTCCTTTTTGATATCTTGGCAGTTTCTGTGTCCTAACTACTTTAGTAAGTGGAATTTTTAGATATATCTGTGCCTAGAGGAGCCATGAAAAAATTCCGAAGACACTAAGGACTCCAAGAATTGAGAACATTTTGGAACCTCTGACAGTAGGCATTATTTATATTATTATTCACCATGGCCATATTTATAGAGCATACCTGGGGAGGTCGATTCTTTAATGTCTTGACAGCTAACTTCCTGCCCTCCATTATCCCATTTTGATCTTAGAATGACTGAACTCAAGGTTGGGCTATGAGGACTGTTCAGTTGGAATAATGTCAAGAGAATAGGAGAAGCCTTGTCTAAGAAACTCAAGGTAACATTTATGGATCCTGGACAGTGGAGCTTTAAGATTTTAGTGATTCATCTGCAAAGATGCCATTTAAAAGAAAGAAAAATCTGGACACATAGATATGTTCTAGCCAAACTGAGTATCACGTGTTCGCATATAGTTCCAGCCCTTGCACCTGCTGTTCTTACTGCCAGAGCAGTCCCCCCACCCACACCCCCATATCACCTCCTATCAGGGACTGATTTTCCCGCTAGGGATCAGCCAAGAGCTCCCTTACTGCCTTACACCTATCCTGTGCTCAAACTGGCCTGTCTATGCTTTTTCATAGCTGCTGGTGCCCTCCCATTGTAACAGTTACCACACTGGACCACTAAGCATCTTTATGTATTTCTTGCTGCTGGTTTGTAAACTCCATGAGGGAAGCAATCATTTCTGTCTTGTCACCACTGTATCTTCAGTATGACTACAGAGCCTGGCACATAGGCACTCAATAAATATTTAAGGAATGATTAACTGTTTTGGAATTAGATTGCAAAAGAGAGGTTACAGCTTTCATTACAGTGAGCCAAAGGTGGATGCTTCCATTGGTGACAGAGTATCTTCTGTTATAGTCCTCAAAGACACTACAACAGGAAATGGTTATTTAATAGGAAATGTAGTTTAGTCAGATCTGAATATTCACATTATGACTCAAATATCAAGTGATATTGAGTGATATAAATCAAGTGACACTTGATTTACAGTGGACTGTTGTGCCCTTACTTGTCTTTTAAAGGTCACTCAGCAATTTTCCGTTTACGACTTAGTCTCTTCCATGTTAACTCAGTCTCTTTGAGGAAAGAAAGCTTTTCTTTTTCATGGAGAGGGTGGTCTGTCTTTGGGTGGTTTGAGTGCTGTTTCTTATGAGGAGGGGAGCATCTGCTTTGCCGCCATCTTCTGACCCCTGGATCCCACTGCAATCCTGCCTGGCCATGGTTATCCTGTTTGGCACCTGCCTGGGTTACTGAGCATCAGCTGGAAGCCTTGATGATGTCCAGGTTCTGCCATGATTGTGATCTTGAGGATTTTACATTTTGTAGCTTCCTTATCTCAAACTTGGGTCTCTTCTGGTTCACAAGACATCCTGGTCTCTACAAAGCCCAGAAAACTTTGGCTGCCTTCTCTGCACCACCTCAGAATGTGTGCATCCCTCAGGCTCCCCTGGGCCAATCCACAGGTGCTATTTTTATCACCTAAGCACCATGTCCCTGCATTGGCAGGCTGAATGCCAAGCTCCCTTGAGGCAGCTTATACTCTTTCCAGGATATTCCCTGGAAAGCCGGGCCCAGCTGACTTGCTTTGTTATTCTGCCAAGCCTCCTTGGGGGTCCTATTATTTCACACTCCCTGCAGCTAAGGCTCAGAGAATAGGGTGTTGGAAACTGTCTCAGTGACCCACCCCAGTCTCACATCAATTAAATCCTCTTCCTTCTCTACTTTATGACCTAATTTTGCAAACTCTTTGAGCTCAGTCCTCTAAACTTGGTCTTTTTTGCAATTCAAAATATAACCTCCTTTCACTTTAGTGCCTAGCTCTGACTAATCAAAAGCATTTTGGCTTTTGGAGGATTATTTTTCCTCTGGGTATGAAAACATTTTATTTGAAACTCAAAGCCAAGCAATGACTTCTTTGTTATAGGAGGTATCTGCCCTCCCTTTATCCAGGGAAGTTAGCCTTGTGTTCATGGCTCAGCTTTACTGGTGGAAGGGATAACAAGTTCAAAGAAGAGAGGTGGATAAGGGCAGGTAGGGAAGGAAACTTAATATAAAAAATATCCTACTACATTTGTAGTTACAACTTATATTGCATTTGTGTTATATAAAGCTTTATAGTTTACGAAATGCTTTTATATATGTCATCTTGAAGCAGAAGAGAAAAATGGTTAAAAGTCCACACTTTAAATCTGGGTTTTGACTATAATTCAGCCACGCACCAGCAATGCGATATTGGATGAACTAATATAAGTTTCTTCATCTGGAGAAGAACAGTACCATACTCACAGGGTTATCACCTTTAAATAAGACTTCATTTATGTAAAGAACTTGGCATACCTCAAGAAATTAAAGAGTATAAATTAGTGCCACAGTATTGTTTTTTAAGCTGGTATTAATCTCTTTGGAGCTTTCTTCTTCGGTCAGATTTGTTCAAACTCCAACCTTAGTCATGGATTTCCTTCTGTTTGCCTAGGGTAAAGGAAATGGAGGCCCTTAATTGCTAAAATATTTGGAAGTTCATGCCACTCTCAAATGGCCATGTCACATGACTCTGTGCTGCATCTAGGCTTGGGGACTTTGTTGACTGACACTAGAACTTGGGAGCTTCCAGCCCAGATTTGCTACATGGGAGGCAGGGGGCAGGGTCCAGTCTCACTGAACCCGCAGCCCGGCAGATGAGTCAGTGTCTCCCCTTCCTCACCCAGTGATGCTCCTTCTCCTCCACCCCCCATCCTCCTCTGGGCCAACCCAACATAATCTCAAGAAGTTCACATTTTAAGAATAAAAGCCAGGAAGGGAGACTGATATCAGAATATTTCTACTTTCTGGGGGGCACCTCTTGTGTTCTGCTGCAGCAAGAACAAAGCCCATGTTAATATCTCAATACACTATCCTTCTGTGAAATGAATAAATGAAAGCAGTTATTATATTTATGCCATGATACGATGGAAAGAAAAACATTGAATTACACTTTAATCACAACTTAAACTCAATGAAAGAGTTTTAGAAATGACTGTTTTGAATATATTGAAAATGAGGATAAAACATCAGACAATCAGAAATGTAAGATTTCTGTCAGGCTTGTAGAAAGGAGAAAAATGAATCAGTCCAACACTGAATGTTTGGTTTTAGGAATTTGTCCTAGTAATCAGAATGAATTTAGAAATCAGAAGCTAGGTCTCTATGATGATTAAAGATGGGAATGCAAATATTCATACAAACAAACAAAGTCCCCTCCATAAGTGGTGCTGGGAGAACTGGACAGCTACATGTAAAAGAATGAAATTAGGACACTCCGTAACACCATACACAAAAATAAACTCCAAATGGATTAAAGACCTAAATGTAAGGCCAGACACTATAAAACTCTTACAGGAAAACATAGGCAGAACACTTTTTGACATAAATTGCAGCAAGTTGTTTTTCGATCCACCTCCTAGAATAATGAAAATAAAAACAAAAATAAACAAATGGGATCTAATTATACTTAAAAGTTTTGCATAGCAAAGGAAACCATAAATAAAACAAAAAGACAACCCTCAGAATGGGGGAAAATATTTGCAAACAAAGCAACTGACAAGAAATTAACCTCCAAAATATACAAACAGCTCATGCAGCTCAATATCATAAAAACAGGCAACCCAAATCAAAAAATGGGCAGAAGATCTAAATAGACATTTCTTCAAAGAAGACATACAGATGGCTAAAAAGCACATGAAAAGATGCTCAGCATCACTAATTATTAGAGAAATGCAAATCAGAACTACAATGAGGTATCACCTCACACTGGTTAAAATGGCCATCATCAAAAAATCTACAAACAAATGCTGGAGAGGGTATGGAGAAAAGGGAACCCTCTTGCACTGTTGGTGGGAATGTAAATTGACACAGGCACTATGGAGAACAGTATGGAGGTTCCTTAAAAAACGGAAAATAGAACTACCATATGACCCAGCAATCCCACTCCTGAGCATATATCCGGAGAAAACCATAATTCGAAAAGATACATATACCACAATGTTCATTGCAGCACTATTTACAATAGCCAGGGCATGGAAGTAACCTAAATGTCCATCAACAGAGGAATGGATAAAGAAGATGTGGTACATATATACAATGGAATATTACTCAGCCATAAAAAAGAACAAAATAATGCCATTGGCAGCACCATGGATGAACCTAGAGATTGTCGTTGAGTGAACTAAGTCAGACAGAGAAAGACAAATATCATATGATATCGCTTATGTGTGGAATCTAATAAAACGGGGTACAAATGAGCTTATTTACAAAACAGAAGCAGTCACAGATGTAGAAAACAAACATATGGTTACTGGGGGTAAGTGGGGGGAGGGATAAATTGGGAGATGAGGATTGACATATACACACTACTATATGTGAAATAGATAACTAATATTCAATACTCTCTAATGGCCTATAGGGAAAAGAATCTAAAAAAAGAGTGGATATATGTATAGAATAACTGTTTCACTTTGCTTACACCTGAAACTAACACAACATTGTGAATCAACTATACTCCAATAAAAATTTAAAAAATAAAAAACCTTGGGAAAGTATAAATCTATTTGAAAAAAATATTCTATTGAGATATTTTGGGCCACAGTTAATTACTTTAACTTCTCTTGAAAAAAATATTCCAAATTTGATCTAAAAAGTAGTTCCCCTGATAACTGTAAACATTGGAGCCCAACCTATATGTCTTGAAAAAAAAAATTTTGCAAGAAAACCTAGACTACATAGAGCAGTGGGAGAGAAATGCATAATCAAGACTGGAAACTCAGACCTATAAAGGAAAAATGTAGTTATATTTATTAAAAGTTAAAAACAGTTGTGATATGTGGGCTTCCCTGGTGGTGCAGTGATTAAGAATCTGCCTGCCAGTGCAGGGGACACAGGTCTGAGCCCTGGTCTGGGAAGATCCCACATGCTGCGGAGGAACTAAGTCTGTGTGCCACAACTACTGAGCCTGCGCTCTAGAGCCCGCGAGCCACAGTTGCTGAAGCCCACGTGCCTAGAGCCCATGCTCTGCAACAAGAGAAGCCACCGCAATGAGAAAGCCCGCGCACCGCAACGAAGAGTAGCCCCTGCTGGCTGCAACAAAGAACGCCCGCACCCAGCAACGAAGACCCAGCGCAGCCAAAAATAAATAAATTAATTAATTAAAAAAAAAACTTAACAGTTATGATATGTGATAGCATAATCAAAGTAATAAATGATAAGTTTAGAAAAAGTATTAGTAATACAAAAGACAAAGGGTTTATATCCATAATTATACACACTTCACTGAAAACTTGGTTAAGACAAACTAGTAGAAATATGGAAAAAGTATGTGCTCAGTAATGCATGAAAAGTTGATATATCAATTTACTGACCTTAGACTGATAAAATTAAACAAACATGGAAATGTAAAGTCCTGTCTTGGGGGACACACACATAAAAGAGTACATTCATGCGCTGATGATAGGATTTGTGACGTCCTTTTGGAAAGAGACGTGGCAAGGCCTACTAAAATTAAAGAAAAATATACATATCTGTTGTCTTAGCAATTCCTCTTATAGAAATGTATTCCATGGAAATAAAATGTCAACTACAAAAGGAAATATAAATAAGAATATTTATTGTCATATTGTTCATAATAGTTAAATAAATTATGACAAACCCACAGCATGGAAAGTTATGCGTCTATTAAAAGGAATGAACTAGACCTGTATCAGTCATCTTGGAAGGATTTCTAGGAAATGCTGTTGACTAAGCAAACAAAGATTTGGAGAAATATGTATAATACAATCTAATTCTTATAAAATAATAACGACTCTCCCATATAAGTGACTGGGTGTATGTATGGGTATATGATTAGAGAGATACACAGTAAATTTTAACATGGGTTACCTGGAGGGGTGGTGATAGGGTTGGGGGCAAAGGAAAGATGATAGATGGAAAGCAAGGATAAAAATATCTAGACTAAAAAGTAGATGTGCAATATCCAAATAAACACACACAAATTCACATACAGAAATTAGGGGGAAAGAGGATAAATGTAGTTTTATGTATACTGCCTTATATGAATGGCCCATGATACTCTGTCAAGTTTTAATTTACAGAGTGCTTTGTATAATATGATTCTGTTTTTGTTAAAACAAGTAAATAATCACATATTTGTGTGTATATGTTTCTACACATATATGTATATATTTATACACAAACATGGGCAAGGGAATAGGCATGGAAAAGCACATACTAGTCTTAATATTGCATATTTTAGGAGGTGGGAATGGAACAAGGATGGGATTACATCTTTATCCTTTTATTATGCATTGTTTTAATACTTATACTAAGCTTGAGTGACTTTTGTAATTTATAACACACCAAATAAATTTAAATAGTATGTAATACCTTACATATGTATAACTTTTAGATTCTACAAATCTGACTCAATCAAATAACATATATCAACCCTGGCCTGTGGCCAACATAACCTAAACCAAATTCTGATCTTATCCCAAAGTGAATTTATTCTCCTTATGCTAAGTGATTGCTAAGATGCTGTTTTCTCATTCATATTCTCATCTACTTCTCATCAGTAGCCTGAAAAGATATTATTATCCCTGTATTTATATACAGTATGTGGAAGAAGGAATCAGAGGTCTTCATTGACTTGCCAAAAGTCGTAGAGCTAGTTGTGACCTTAATCCAGATCTCAAATTCCATTTTTTTTCCTTTCTATTATATCACAAATGCTGCTAAGCAAGTGTTTTCCTAGCTCCTTCCAAAAACTCAACACTCATCCAAGTCCTAGCCATGGATGTCTGTAAAGCTGCTCATACCAAATAGTGAAAATTTCTCCTCTGGTTGTCAACATACCATTTATTTTTTCCCAATCTCTGCTTGGCTAAATGCTATCCATTTGTGAAATCATTTGGGTACCTCCCAAATGCGTGGCGTCAAAAGAAGACTCAGCCCTATTAGATGCCTCCTGTTTCAAGTAAAATAGGCTGGTCCTTAAGATAGTCCACGATCAAGATTTTCTCAGCCTGTGAGCTAAAGAAATAAGACAACTGACAAAAAAAGACCTCACAGCTTCAGGCTACTACGGTGAAAGAAACAGAAAAAGAACCAAACTATAAGGTTGATATAGGCTGAGTGTTTGTGTCCTCCCAAAATTCATATGTTGAATCCCTAACCTCCAATGTGATAGCATTTGGAGGTGGGGTTTTTGAGAGGTAATTAGAGTTAGATTAGGTCATGAGAGTGGGGCCCTCATGATGTAATTAAATGCTCTTATAAAAAGAGGAAGAGACAGAAGCATTCTCTCTCTCTCTACCATGTGACAGTACAGCTAGAAGCCAGGAAAAGGGCCCTCACCAGACACTGAATCTGCTGGCACCTTGATCTTGGACTGCCCAGCCTCCAGAACTGTGAGAAATAAACCGTTGTTGTTTAAGTCACCCAGTCTGTGGTATTTTGTTACAGCGGCCTGAGCAGACTAAGGCGAAGGCGCAAACAATTGAACAGAAATCCTTGATGCAACTAGTCTTGTAACAGTAGCTAATAGGAAGTGGCAGGACTATTGCACACATATGTCGGTACTTTTATTTCTTAAATTATGCTTGTGGTAGGCAAGATTCTAAGATGACCCCCTATGAGTCATGGCCTTGCATAATCCTATCCCCTTGAATGGAGGCAAAACTTGGGACTTGCTTCTAGCCAATAGTTTATGGCAAAGGTGATGGGATAGTCAGTTGCATGATTGCATTACATTACGTAAGACTCTGTCTTAGTGGACTGGGGAGAGATTCTCTTGCTGGTCCATATGGAGGAGTAAGTTGCCAAGTTGTGAGAGGGCCACAGCTGTGGGTGGCCTTTAGTTGCTAAGAGTGGTCCCCAGCTGACAGTTACCAAGAAAAATAGGGCCTTCAGTTCTGCAACCACAAGGAGATAAATTCTGCCAACAACCACACGCACTTGGAAGAAAAACCTGAGCTCCAAAAAGAAATGCAGGCTGGCTGACACCTCTGAGACTCTGGACAGAGGATCCAGCTAGGCATCACGTGGACTCCAGACCCGTAGAAACTTGTATGAGATAAGAAATGCCTGTTGTTTAAGCCATTACCTTTGTGGTAACTTCTTATGCAGCAAAAGAAAATGAATACAATACTTAACAAGTACAAACCACGATGTTATGGAAAGAACACAGCTCTGGAACATAGGATACCTGGGTTCATTCCTCATGAACAAGTGAACTAGCTATGGGACATCAAGCAAGTCATACAACCTTTGGGGGCTTCAGTGACCTCATATGTGACGTGATGGCCTGTTCAAGATCTCTTTAAGGTCTTGATACTAACACCTCCTGGCTAATGTTGACATTAATTGCTATAGGATTTTTACCCATGTCAAATATACTGCATATTATCATCATATATTTTAATCTGGCCCACTTGCTTCATTTATTTAGTTTTGGTATTATCATCCTCCCCCCCCGCCTCCAAAAAAGTCCATTAAAATCAGCACCCTCGGATTTTGATTTAAGAAGGCAAGAAGAGGTCTAATTTGAGAAAGGTGCTTAAAAAACTGTATGATGATCATCATTACTTTTCAGAAATTTCATTGTAAAATTGAGAAGCAAAACATAGCTAAAGTCACAAAAAAGGAAATGAGAATTTTATTTTCTGAAACATTTCAGGAATGTGAAAGTTGGATTAGATGTGAGCCCTGCCTCTCTTTCTGGAGCATTGCACAATGTAGGAAAACAGAACAAACTTTTAGCATCTCTGGAGAGAACTGTGTACATTCCCCAGGTGAGACTCTTATGTCAGAAGGTAGCACCTCATCAGCATCAGGATGCTGGTGGTTCATCAGGTTCATCTTAATCTGTGCACTCACTCATGCATAAAAGAGAAAAGTGAACAAGGATGCAGCCACCATTCGTTTTATTGCACTTTGTTACTAATATGAAGCATCATGGTTCATATTTATATTTAGCGTAAGAGATGAGCCTTCTGGAGGCAAAGCCCCAGCTCCGCAGGGTAAATGGTATATTCCCTCCTGATCCCACAAGGCGCTGTAAACAAAGGAGACTTCTGCTATAAATAGGACCTGGGTCAGAAAACGTTTTGTGGGAGTATTAATAATCAATGCACTACACAGACAGTGTAAGGTGAGGGCCGGAGTCATTATCCCGTTAGGAAACGAAGAAATGATTTCCTTTGTTGTAGGTGGCCTTTGGTGTGACCGCATGAAGGAATGTTTGATTAATCCAGCTTTTCCTCTTTGCATTGATTCAGCTCCACAGTGGACACCGGAGTACTGGGGCTTTCTCTAGGAGTCAGCCCTCGGAGCACAGGAGTTAGCCGTCATTTGCTAACTCACCACGCCACTGGAGGCAAAGCTAGAAGACAGAGCCGCCAAAAGCCAATCGCTGCCCCAACCTGTGGCAGGCTCCTGCCTGGGCTTTCCCCCCTGCCCCGCCCCGGCAGCTCCCGACCCCTCAGTCCTGCTCCTCCGCACGCCGGCTGCGCTCGCCTGCACCTGTCGCACCTCCCGGATTTGGCAGAAGGATATGAGGAGACAGCTGGAGTCACTGTAGTTTCCTCTGTTTGAAGGTTGCCCAAATGAAAAACAAACAAACAAATCTGGTGAGTTTCGTGTTTCTTTTAAGTGTACAGAAATGCAGCTGCTAAGTGGTGTAGGAGATCAAAGGAGCCTTTTAAATTTAGGACACCAAAGTGTTCTTCCTGGCTTGATCCTTGTTGGAGATTTGTTAGAAAACTTTAGAAGGAAGTTGCAGAAGAGGATTAGGTCTATTAAACTCGTCTGAATTGTGAAAAGTTCTTTATAAAGCTCATTAAGTGTCCTCATTGATGATCCTGTGGAGAATGTGTTAGTGCAGTGAGCCCTGAGGTTGTATTTCTGTTTCAGGTGGTAGGAGTCAAGGACATAGTTGAAAATATTTATTTAATAGAATGGTAAGGTGATATGATTGATTGCCTATTAATTGTCAATTTCGTAGCGAGAAACAAAGATATGTTACAAAGCATTCAGTAATTTCAGTACTTGGTGTGAGATGAAGATTAATCTCAGTTTCCAAATTTGAAGTTATATCTTAAAATATAAAGACATTGCGTAGGGAAAATAACTGGCATATTCTTTTCAGTGTACGTTGCAATATTTTAAATAGCTTAGATTCCAGTGATTGGGGCAAAAAAATGGTTAATTATTATTTCTATCAGTAACTTAGCAGTTGTTAATTTTCTTAAAATTTCTATTTATTTGTAAAAGAATGTAAAATTACTTACTGTAGATTGCAGTAGAAAAAGTAAGTGATAGTATTTGAATATTCCAATTTTCTGAACACAAAAATCATAAACATTATAGTTTTTAAGTTGCAGTTTTAATTTTATTTTGACCAGAATTGGGAAATGGCTGGTTTGTAAATGGTTTGTACTTTAAAGTTATTTTTCTTTAATTTGACATGCTTTAAATGACTTCTTGATCCCTCTCACTTCTCTATTTTGCATCAGAAAATTTTTAAATATGCTAAAGGGATAGAACTAACAAGGCAAATGTGTTCTATGGTACATTTCGGTTGTTGTTGATGATGTTTGTAAGCATGAAAAAAATCTATCTTGATTAATCCGAGTTTTTTTTTTTCTATTCTCTAAACTAATTAGTTGCTTTCAGTTAACTTTTTTTTCTGGTTAAAATAATATATCTAAAAATTAATTTCCACCTGAAATCATTTTAATCCACAAATTTAATTGAGAACTATTTAATAATTCGTCATTTTGGTCAAGTTTGAATCTTCCTTTGACAACTTTAAGGGGCTTGCTGAGGAGGGGGAAGGAGAAAGTGAGTGTGGAAGAAGCTCTTGAATTAAATAATGTATAAAGGTTAAACATCAAACACTCCTGACTGTCATCATCATAATTCTAAATCACAGTTGACCATGGATATTGATGTCTTCCTCCAATAAGTCCTAACCTCCTTGATGTATTTTTTTCTTCCGTTGACCTGATTTTCATTTTCTTAGCCTCTAAGATGTTAGCTCCATAAAAGGTAGGTTTGAGGACAGGATCCCCCAAAGGTAGGTTTTTCATTTCATATTCATACCAAGCAGCTTATGAGGGGAATTACAAATGAGGTCCTCATTCAGGTATAAAAGTGCTGAGCTATAGCGTTGGTTGGTTCTCCAACAGAAGGCAAGTGAATACGTGTACACATCTAATTGCAAGAGAAACTCTAGTTTTTAAACTATGTGTATAGAATTTCTGGAAATGAAGCTTTAAAAACAGTTTAGAGCTATGCATCAAAAAGCCATTTTGTTTCTCCTCAAATTTGAGGAGTAATTCAGAAACATTTTAATTTGGTAATTGGAATATGATTTGACTTTTGGAAAGAAACTGTGATTGTCCATCTTTGGCCTTCTATGTAAAATGCTACCATTTTTCTTATTTCAGTACCCAATGGTATATGTTTAAGTTTTTGTCTTTTAATTTACATTTATAAAGTAAAGCCATCCAATTTGTAAAATAAAGCCTCTAATTAATTTCATTAGACATTGACTGGGGTATGTGTTTCACAAGGTACTTTGGAGCTGGAAACTTCATCAAGATGTCTTTTAATTCAAAGTAAAATACATGTTACTTTTTGAAAAAATCTTTAAACATGGTACATGTTCATTGTAGTTAAATTAGAAGATGTAGAGAAGTACAAAAACAATTATAAAAACCAGTCAGTCTCAATAGGCAGAGAGAACTATTAAATATTATGATGTATTTATTATTATAAAGCATGTATAATTTAAAAAGTGGAGTCATAATGTGTAGAAACTATATTTTGATTTTTCCCATAAAACATTAATTATTTTTAAGCACTCTTGGCTATTTTTAGGTTAATACATGATAGTCTGTTAAGTGGATAAGCCATAATTCTTTAAAATATTCATTTGTTGACATTTAAAGGTTCATTTTATAGTAAGTGGATACAGCAGGATTTTCTTGGTACAATGCAGTATTGAAAACACTGGCTCTTCCCTATTCTACAAATGAGTTTTCACTTCTCAAAATGGAATGTTTCATATGGAAATGGATAAAAGAGGCTCTTTGAGTGATTTCAACACCTTCATTTTAATTTTAGTGATAAGCATTGGAAACACCTATTATTATAGCTAATATATTGATTGAGTTCTACAAAGATTCATTTAAAAGACTTAATATGCCATTAATACATCAAGGGAGCACCTTGTAAAGAGTCTCCTTTACAAATCATTTAGAACACTTTTCCTCCCACTTGTATATTTGCAAGCAAGAGGGGTATTTGTCTTTATTAAAATTCTCAAGGTACTTCTGATACTACTACCTCTAATATAGCAATAGTAGTGTCAGCTGAGGTCTGTGGTTTTAGGTGGGTTATAAAATCAGCAGGGGATGATGGATTTTTAAATATTAATTATTAGCTACTAGCTTAAATTAACATTTGGCTAGCAGTCCCTGATGCAACAGTTTCCTACCTTACACTAAAATTCTTAGGAAGGCATTTTAAAAGATGAATTCATTATACTTCCAAAGACCACTACTGACAGTCAACCTATTGCTAAGATCTTGGAGACATTTCACTGGGCTAGAAAATATCTGTAACACAAGGTTCAGTGTGACCCGAAAGTAGGAAGAAATCCACTTTATACTTTTTCTTGTGTTTGATTCTTAATTTACAACCTCACTGTCTATACCAAACAGGGAACTGGGTTTCCATCTCTTTACTGGGTGCTGCTTTTGAGGAAGCCAAAGTACTCTGTCCTTGCCTCTCCCAAATATTAGTATTTGTCTTTCTAAAACTGTCAGAGGTGGTAGACCACATAAACAACTGTGGAGAAAGAAGATGGAACATTAACAATGTTGGTGGTGGCCTGCATCACTCAGTAAAGCTTTGCAGGCAGGCTGAGAGACTGGGAGAAGCCCAGGAGCAGTACTTATGGAGTTGATGGTGTTACTCTATCTCTTCGGCCAGGGCTACCTGAGCTGGGCAGTGCAGTTTGTGCCCCAAATGAACAGGGCAGATGGAGGCTGTCTCAAAAAGGAACAGTGCCTTTTTGAAATTGTGTAGTTGTGTGTGTGTGTGTGTTTGTGTTTCATACAAAGACCTTGCATGTCCTAGTGGTGGCCTTATCTTTAGAGCATCAGAAACCCAGGCCGTGTAGGTAGGAGAAATACCAAGGCCAGCAGAGCCATGATGCAAGTGTGACTAGACCCTGGAAATTGGGATGGGAGCTGTGCGAATCAGTTTATGTCCCAGCAGCAAAACTGAGAAAGGAATGTGACCAGAGCCCAGGTGACCAAGAGTGAGGTCAAGGGAAAGTCTCCTTGCCTCCTTGTCTGTCGGCAAACACCTGGCTGAATTCTTTTTATTGAAATTGAGTGCAATTCTGTTAGATAACAGATATATTTTAAAAATACCAGAAGGAAGATAATCTGGCTATCCTCTGGATGCTGAGATCATGGGATTATGAGTGATTTTTGTTTGACTTAAAAATAATCTGTATATAATATTTATTGATAATAATCAAAAAAATGAAAATTATCCTTAACTAAGAAGAGAAAAACAACTAAAATAAGTTTTGTATTCATTTGTGTGCCAACAATATAATTGGGGTCTTTCTTGCCTCTCCTTTTATTTGCTTTTTCTTACTTAGTGAAGGTATCTAATGAGAAGATGTCGATAGTTCTATTTTCCTTTTGAATTGAAGTCTCAGTGACAGTCACCTTTTAGTTTATCACACACAGGTTGGTTAGGTATTGTGGTAAAGAGACAAGGATTGCTTAGTCACCCAGATTTTCTTCCTTCCTGGAATAGCCATACCAAAAACCACACCTGAAACAACTCTTAAAATCTCAGCAATTTTCCCCCTTGCTCTAGTTAGAGAATGTCAGAGAGTGCTGGGCAACCAAGGTTATGTGATCTGGTGGGCCAGATCTGATTAATGTTTTTAATTGTGTTTTCAAGATGTAACACACCCAGGGAGATTTGTTCCAGATGGATGCAGTACAAAATGAAAAATAAAATAAAACCCCCTCCAAGCACAATATTGTTCTGAATATTTCTTTGAGGCATCAGCAGTTTTTAAATCATTGGAAGATGAGCTGAAGGCATTCTCTACATTATTGTGCCTGTCCCAGTAATTTAAAATAATTTTTAGTCTTAAAGGCTTTTCTGTGTAGCCCTTTTCTCTACCTGTCATTGGTGATCTCACCCATTACATATTTTTTAAAAAAGTATATGACAGGTCATAATGTGAGTAATTATGACTCTTAAGAGTATTTTATATGACATACCCAATATTTTGTCTTAGTGTATAAAAATTTCTGCATGGGTTTGTATATGTGCATACTTTAAAAGGTCAAAGACAATACAAAAGCTTTGTCTTCCGAGAATATTAAGTTAAATGTGAAATGTATATGTAATAGAGCAAACCATTACATAAAAACTAATGAAACAAGTAGATTTGACACTTTTTTTGTATAAATACACAAGTTGTTGGGATATTTAAAAATATCAAATCAGAGAATTTATTTTTGTGCTAATTTCTGATAGTTATTATATTTTTTATTTGATACATACCCCTATAAATTAGAATTTAATAATATTTTAAATGGCTCTTAGAATCTGCAAACAAAAGCAAATTTGGGGGGAGGATATTTTTGAAAGTAACTTGGATTTGGGTAAAGATCTCACACACACACATTAGGCTTACAAGCTGACTAGTTTTATCTTGGTGCTCTTAGGTTAATAACTACTTCTTACAACTGACAACTAAGGAAATATCTTTGCATATTAAGGTGGTATGCCATATCTAATGCCATTTCGGCTTGTTGTCACTGGGGACTCTCAAGATTTATCTCCACGGTATTTTAATTGTGAAAACACAATAAAAAACCTAGGGCTTTACTTCTCTTTGGTTTTGCAATAAATTTGGCTTTTCTCTTTGGATTTAAGTAGTCTTAGAAAAGTAAAATCATCCTTAAACTCTCTCTCTTACAATTTAGAGGAAAAAGGAATGCATCGTAATCAGGGGCATTAGATGTTTAAGGAACAAAACTCTGTTTAGGAAATTGACTTCATGTTAAATCAGCCACCCTGAATATAGAAAATTGTGTTGAGTGCGGAATAGGAGATGTGATGTTTGTCCTGGATCAGATGATGGGGAAAATTTGCACACAGGTAGGACATGAAAACTTAAGTAAGTTATTAAATGATATCTTTAAACTATGCACACTCGTAAACCTCAGACAATTTATAACAGGCCTCTGCATTGCAACCTTAAGTTTCATTTTTAGGTAAATCAATGAAGCAGTTTGCCATGAAATTTTTCCTACTAGAGATTCCATAATTTCTAAAACAAAAGAAATAGTGTAAACCCATTTCGAATGTTTAGGCCATGGTCACTACCATTGAGGCTTTGTTCTCAATTTAGATTTCTATGTGAAGTTAAAATCACATAAACATAACAAATAGCTTGAGCATCTTCGGCAAAATACTGTAACTATTTGAGCCTAATGGGAGTAGTTGCCCTCATTTTTTTTTAAAGCATTAGGAGGATGAGTTTTTAAAAAAAAATTATTTTATTAATGTATAGTTGATTGACAGTATTGTGTTAATTTCCGCTATACAGCAAAGTGATTAGGTTATACATATATATACATTCTTTTTTATATTCTTTTCCATTAGGTTTATTACAGGGTATTGACTATAGTTCTCTGTGCTATACAGTAGGACCTTGTTGTTTGCCCATTCTCTATACAATAGCTTGGATCCGCTAACCCCAGACTCCCAGTCCAGTCTTCCTCCACTTCCCCTCCCCCTGGGCAACCACAAGTCTGTTCTCTATGTCTTTGAGTCTGTTTCTGTTTCATAGATAAGTTTGTTTGTGTCATATTTTAGATTCCACATATAAGAGATATCATACGGTATTTGTCCTTCTCTTTCTGACTTACTTCACTTAGTATGATAATCTCTAGGTCCATCCATAGTGTTGCAAATGGCGTTATTTCATTCTTTTCTATGGCTGAGTAGTATTCCATTATATCTATCTATCTATCTATCTATCTATCTATATATATATATCTATATATATATATATTACCACATCTTCTTTATCCATTGATCTGTTGATGGACGTTTAGGTTGTTTCCATGTCTTGGCTATTGTGAATAGAGATGCTGTGATCATAGGGGTGCATGTATCTTTTTGAATTATAGTTTTGTCTGGATATATGCCCAGGAGTAGGATTGCTGAATCATATGCAACTCTATTCTTAGTTTTCTGAGGAACCTCCATACTGTTCTCCATAGCAGTTGTACCAATTTACATTCCCACCAACAGTGTAGGAGGGTTCCCTTTTCTCCACACCCTCTCCAGCATTTGTTATTTGTAGACTTTTTGATGATGGCCATTCTGACCAGGGTTAGGTGGTATCTCATTGTAGTTTTGAGAGAATGGGTTGTTGACAGTAGCCTAGAGTAGGTGTGGAAAGCTAGGAATCTGTGCAACCTGAGCACTAGCACACAATTGTTTTCATAGCATATTCACTCCTTGTAGACACGAATGTCTGGGTGTGCTGCTTCTTTACCTCAAAGTTCCTAAGCATCTCCTTGAAAGCAAAATGTTCAGATATATAGCTATCCAAAGAACAGATATTTGGAAGTGATTCAGGAAGTGAATAGAATAGGAACTGTTTTAGGTTGTTCTTTCAATCACAGTTGCTAAAATAACAATGTAGTTTTGTTTCAGTACACGGAAAATAAAACATACGCCAAGGATATCTTTTTCTTTTAATAAGTTTCCAAAGAACTGGAGAAAAGTTCCTGACTTGCATACTTAAAAGGATATGAATTGTGTAGAACCCTGGATTATGTATAGATTTGAGTTGGGAATTTTGCGGGAAGATGTCCAAATTATTTTCTCATTCCTGTATTCTTTGTAGGTCAATTCCATTTCCGTTAGTTTCTTTGGATGCAGTTGATGTGTGCTAAAATTCATTAATAAAACCTTTTCTGTAAACTTTGGGAGACCTTGCCAGTTTTAAATTGACAGTTTGGCATATGTGGAAATCAGCATTGTTGCAGAGAGGCTAAAATTTCACAGGCAAGCTATTTTCTGAGTGCCATTTGATCTGGTGGCATTTGAAGAGAAAATCCCTTTGAGATTATTGATTTACAGCAAGCCCTGTTGGGTGGTGTTGCATAACCTGCCAAACTATGGCTATTGTTTTATCCAGACCAGATTTTCATTTCTCGTCATTTGTCTGTCATGACCTTACCTTTTATAGAATTTATACCAAATAGGAAAGTTAAAACTGATTGTGGGATTGAACCATCCTTTCACTTTTTTTTTTTGATTCTCAGGCAGCTTCCCAGTTGGGACATTGTTTATTTTATTTATTTATTTTTAACATCTTTATTGGAGTATAATTGCTTTACAATGGTGTGTTAGTTTCTGCTTTATAACAAAGTGAATCAGCTGTACATATACATATATCCCCATATCTCCTCCCTCTTGCGTCTCCCTCCCACCCTCCCTATCCCAGCCCTCTAGGTGGTCACAAAGCACTGAGCTGATGTCCCTGTGCTATGTGGCTGCTTCCCACTAGCTATTTATTTTACAATTGGTAGTGTATGTATGTCCATGCCACTCTCTCACTTTGTCCCACCTTACCCTTCCCTTCCCCGTGTCCTCAAGTCCATTCTCTACATCTGTGCCTTTATTCCTGTCCTGCCCCTAGGTTGTTCAGAACCATTTTTTTAGATTCCATATATATGTGTTAGCATACAGTATTTGTTTTTCTCTTTTTGACTTACTTTACTCTGTATGACAGACTCTAGGTCCATCCACCTCACTACAAATAACTCAATTTCATTTCTTTTTATGGCTGAGTAATATTCCATTGTATATATGTGCCACATCTTTATCCATTCATCTGTCGATGGACACTTTTTTTTAAGGTGGCTGATTTAGTTTGTAACTTACGTAGATCCCCTCCTGCTCCAATCTCATTTTGCAGCTTGTCTCTATCAGTGTTTATCAAAGTGGGAGCAAAATAATAATTGCTGGAGGTAAGGCCCTAGGATGCCCTTTCAACAGGCATCTCCAGGTAAACTTTGAGAATCATTGCTTTAGGTGTTTCAGGAGTCATCACTTTGTGCTTCAGATACTTTGAAAGGAGATGAAATACACCTTCCTCCCACTCCTCACCTTCATGCAGTAGATTTTTTTTACTTGGTATTTTACAGAGAGTTTCATGTGGAAGAAATTAACCTGGATGGCTAAGATTCCACTGTCTAGGAGTTTCGTTTATCCAGTGCACCCAGGTTAATGCAGAACTGATATGTAGTATGACTGGTCTAATAATCCTAAATGATGAATGTAGGTATAATAGCTCTGGAGGAAAATGTTTAGGACATTTCCTGAGTTTTGAAAATAAGAGGTCATCAGTTCTTCAATATTATTGTTGATCATTGTCATTATTGTCATCATTAACAAAGGCAATTCAAAACATTGTGCTTTTAAAGTTGAGCTAAGAGGTCTAAATGGTTTCCAGATTGTGGGGAAGATCTTGACCTAGAGCTGATAATTTATAGCAAAGAAATATTTATATGTAAATAAGTCAGTGATAAAATCTAATAATATAAAATTCAATCATTTGTACCTATGTTGGTGTTTTTCAACTAAAATTTTGGCTGTGCACAAGGCAAAAGAATGGTTAAGTATATTGACACTCACAAGTAAACATATCACATGTCATCTTGGTATGCTACTGAAAACAATAAACTAAGATAAATAATAGCTAGGAGGAGAGTCATAAGCTATTAAATTCTGCTGATTTGAGACTAAAAATATGTGTATTTATGGTTAAAATAAACTGTATGAATCAAGTCATATGTATGTAGAGAAGTGAGTGATTTGCAAAGGAAACAGTATTTAATAGTGTTCCGGGAGGACAGAGAAAGCAAATTGTTATGATTTTAGGGTTCCTAACATCAAGTAGCTCACAACTATTAGTAACCCCACAGTAACAGTATGATATGATAAATACCATTTGGCACACACATGTTAGGAGAGAAGGTAGGCAGAGTTCTAAACTTGGCCTGGGGAGGTTCTGGAAAGTATGCCAGAACAGATAACCCTAGAGCTTATAGATACTGTGTGTTCAAGAAACGATTGTATAACATCATTATTGTTAATCCTCTTGACAACTGACCTTGGAAAAAGGTATATTTTAGGTGATTTTTTTTTCTGGGTTTAGTTTGACTTTAGTCTGTGGCTTTGGATATATTGATTTTCTCACTTTCTTCCTGTCTGTAAATAGTATAGAAGTAGCAGTGAAACCATTTGGGGCTT
This sequence comes from Balaenoptera physalus, assembly GCF_965194825.1. Classification (NCBI taxonomy): domain Eukaryota; kingdom Metazoa; phylum Chordata; class Mammalia; order Artiodactyla; family Balaenopteridae; genus Balaenoptera; species Balaenoptera physalus. Next base: position 48,092,510 of record NC_138886.1, read on the forward strand.
TGATAAAAAGCCTGTAACAATGCTGTTTAACATGCATATAAGCCTTTAAGCAAAAACTCTGGAAATTATGTTGAAGGGTGTCGAGTTGCAGCTTTTGCAAATGGGAAAGGATGTCACAGAAGTACAGCTATTATAAAAGATAGTTTGAGATTTTTGGAAAGTCGAAGAGACAGTGGATGTGGCTGCTAACAATATTATGTATCCTTTTCAGGAAAGCTGGTGATATTGAGGGGGTTGGTTGGGTTCTCTTTAATTATTTCCTTCATGGCCATTTTTTCTTCAATACCTAGAAAGGAAATAAGTAAAAAACAGAATTCACAAACAGGGGAAAGGTAAATAAGGTTTTACATTTTAAGTATGTAACCTAGGGGAAACGCTTAGACTTTTAACTGCTCATTGAAGAGAAACTTGGCTGAGAGTGAGAGGCAGCTTGAGGTCAACTGATTTAAACCGCACTGAAAGTTTAGGACCAACTTCCTGGAAGAGCATTTCACTACAAGCTAAGAAAAGCTGAGTGTGTGGTTAAAGGAAACCTTATGTACCAATGAGAAGCATATTAAACTTTATTTAAAAAACTGTATTTCATTTTATTTTTTTATTGAAGTATAGTTGATGTACAATATTATATTAGTTTCAGGTATACAACATAGTGATTCAATATTTTTATAGATTATACTCCATTTAAAGTTATTATAATATATTGTCAATATTCCCTGTGCTGTGTAATATATCCTTGTAGCTTATTTATTTTATGTATAGTAGTTTGTACCTTTTAATCCTGTACCCCTGTCTTGCCACTCCCTCTTCCCTCTCCACACTGGTGACCACTAGTTTGCTCTCTATATCTGTAAGTCTATTTCAGTTTTGCTATATTCATTCATTTTATTTTTTTAATTCCGCATATAAGTGATAACATACATTATTTGCCTTTCCTTGTTTGACTTATTTCACTAACTCTCTAGGTTCATCCATGTTGTTGCAAAGGCAGAATTTCATTTTTTTTATGGCTGAGTAATATTCCACTGTATTTATATACCACATCTTTTTTATCCATTCATCTGTTGATGGACAGTTAGGTTGCTTCCATGTCTTGGGTATTGTAAATAATGCTTCTATGAACATTGGGGTGCATGTATCTTTTCAAGTTACTGTTTTCGTTTTCTTTGGATATATACCCAGGAGTAGAATTGTTGAATCATATGGTAGTTCTGTTTTTAGTTTTTGAGGAATCTCCATTCTGTTTTCCATAGTGGCTGCACCAATTTACATTCCCACCAACAGTGTACTAGGGTTCCCTTTTCTCCACATCCTTGCCAACATTTATTATTTGTAGACTTTTTGATGATAGCCATTCTGACAGGTGTGGGGTGATAGCTCATTGTGGTTTTGATTTACATTTTTCTGATGATTAAACTTCTTTAAAAATTGCTTTCTAATACCGATTTTAAATACCAATTAGCCTTGCCTCATGGAGGTATATTAAAATTGCAAGTTTAATTTTTGTTCAAGTTGAGGTAGGGACTTGTATAAAATGGTAAATGCTAAACAGCACAATAGAGAAGTGATGGGAAATATCATCTTACTTTTTCTCAAAAGATACTGTATGAAGCATATGGTTAAAAAGATCATAGAGATCTCTGGTAAGTGGAAGCTAGAAAACAGTCCTTTAATTGGCAGAAACTCCTTCATTTATGAGATCTTTCTTATTAATGTAGAGCACAGAATACTGAGAAATATCTTTCTTGAAAGATAAGTGAGTAGAACATGGTCAAAGCATTGCATGTGACATTTATCAAGCTTCAGAGGAAAGAAAAAAAAGAGATGTCAGTTCCCTGTCAGTCATTGGGCCAATAATTTCTATATTTATTAAGTCAATGATATGAAGCACACAGAACCACAAAAGCAGGCTGATGTTCTAAAGGCAAAAAGAAAAATGTGTAATATTTTAGCAAGAAATGAGTAACTCTGTGGTTTCTCTCTTTATTTCTATCCTTAGCCTTTGTGGCTGTTACTACTTTTAGTGCTCTTTCCCATCTACATTATTTTTAGCATTGAGAATGAAGCTTCTAATCAGTCAGACATACCATCAGAATCTACAGATAAAATTATTGCTTTGGCATTATGCTTACAGAAACTGAGTTTCCTAGAATTGATGTAAAGGTAGTATGAGCAGAAGCAAAATATATCCTTTTAAGTGTGGGTCTTTGCATCAATCTTTAGCCATCAAGCCATAAAATCACACAATTCTATTCTCTTTTTCATTCACCTCATTATGAGAATTCCCTTATGAAAGACCTGACAACTCTTGATGAATTGAGTGGTGCCATTTAGGCATTTTGTGGAAAAATCTCTTTTGAGAGGTGAGCAACCAAATGGCACTCTGAACTTCTGATATTCATAGTGATTTCCTGAGAGTTGTAAGGCATACTAGTTCAGTTTTGTATCCTTCTCCTTTGTCTTTTGTGTACAGACCATCCCCCCCACCATTTCCACAATTTAGCCTCCTCACAGCCTCCTCCCACCTGCAAGGTGCTGCAGTGCTGGCTCCCAAACTTATTCAGGTGGCTGAGGACCTGAACACTGGAGAGTTCTTTGTGGCACAGCATAATAACAATAAGACAAACTTAGAATTATTAAACGTATCTTTGGAGCTCAATCACACATAATCTCGTATGAGATTATATTATAAACAAGTGGTAGCAGCAACCAAAGGGTGAAGAAAACTCATGAGAGATTGACTTAGTAATGTTTTACTCATTAACGCATTGCTTCCCTTTGAAAATAGGAAAAAAAAAAAAAATTGGGTTGAAAGCTATCCTGTCCCTTCTTTTGAACACCAGTGTTTTGAACCATAGTTTAAAAAACGTTATGCTGAGGTCAGTGTGTCTCAACCTTGGATGTGTATCAGAATCACCTGAACAATTTTTAAAAATCACATCAATACCTGGGATTCACCCCAGATGGATTTATTGAGAATTCTTGGGTGTTTTGCTCAGGCATTTATAGTTTTAAAAAGTTTTCCTTTCCAGGTGATTCCAAGTGGACAGCCAAGGCTGTGGATATCATGCCCAGCAGGGCTGTGAATAGACATTGAGAGAGTGTGTGAAGACTGTCTGTGATAAGCAGGGCAGCTGTAACTGTTACCCAGTGCCCTCTGCTTGATTACAGTAACAACCCCTGCCAATCAGCTGCCGCAGCCTACCTCCCCCAAACTTCTGTATCACATAAACCAATTTGTCTGTTCTTCTGCCTTCTGTTGGCTCTGCCTGTGCATTAATTCCTTTAATACCTGGTTACAGTTCACTCATCTTTAGGGTAGGTAGTATTGTCTAGTGGACAGAGCATAAGCAGTGAAGTCAGGCAGAGTTGGTTAAAATTTTAACAGCCATTTGCATATTGATACTTGGCTTTCTGAGCTTTTGTTTCCTCAACTATACATTGCAAGTTAAGATTGTCAGTTACCACGTGTAAACAGTGCCTGCTGCTCCCTGTTGTTGCTGTTGACACCTTAGAGCCACACCTCTCTTCTGTATGACATTAATGAATACTAGTAGTTATGACTGTACTGCAGATGTGCTGCTTCATGACTTGGTGGTCTGGGTCTATAGCTAGATTTCACATATATTTGTCAGGGATTCTGTCTTCTGTTTCTTGGTCATTCCCAATCTTCTTTTCATTGCTCCCAGCCCTGATCTTAAATATATCCCAGGCTTCACAGCTCTCTCTATAGTAGTTGTGTTCTAAACACTGATGACAGACTGTCATTTTCTGATTTCAAAATGCCATAGACTTCCTAATGTAGATATTGAAAACAATGACATAGAATCAAGTCTTTAGTAGTTCAATTAATAAACTATGTAGAGTTAGATTAAAGGCATTTTGAAATATGATATTTTGAAATATTTGTTCAACCCTAAATAGAATCACCATTTTAAACTAACAGGAAGGCATAATGATATTTTCATGTAAAACAAATTCTTTCATTAATAATCAGAGGCTGTATAATTGTATAAATGCATGCACAAAATCAGAGTCTGCCAAGAATTATCAGCAGACAATTTTCATTTAAGACTTCTTTCTAATGTAAAATCAGTTACTGTGGCCTTTTTTTCTTTGAGCTCAAATTTAGCTTTGATTATATCTAGGGGCTCTGCCTTGTGGTTATGTAGGCTTTCACACTGTGATGCTAAGAGCAGATGGGAAAATGTGCTATAATACTACAATATAGTCTTGCAAATAGCTGTGAAGAATCAACCTACTAAAATTTCATAGGCTTCTGCTTCTGATGGCTACGCCTGTGTGGTTGTTGCAGTTTTATAATGTAACTAGGATTCCTTCTTTGGAGTTTATCTTTATTTCTTTTAGGCTTCAAGTGGTTCCATAATGCTTTATTTGGGGTCCTGCCTTTGAAACTGGAATAGATAGGAAGGCTGTCCATAAAGCTGAGAGTAGGAAGGGAGGCTTAAGGGTTCGAGTAAAGGCTGAAGGTATTCTGTGCATGCTTCTGGCCAAGGATGAGGAGCTGCAGTGCATCAGAGAGGAAAGCCAGGAACACAAAATATATGCTCAAAAACCAGTTTATTGAGAACATAAACACTTGAATGAACGGATGGAGCCCCCACTATGTGCCAGACACCACCAACGATTCTTACACCTGTAGCTTTCCTACCTGGTCAACATCTAGACACCTTTCTCCAACTAATGCTGTCTTCAACTAGGTATTTCAGATTCTAAATTTCCTTTTAGTTCACTCTTCAAGTAAAGCAGGTACATTGTTCAAGAATTTTTTCAATTTTATTTCCTTCTACTATTGATATCCCGTAGCTTTGAAGTATCAGTTTGAAAGCAAATTTACAAATTAAAAAATATTTTAAATATTCTACATAAAAATTAGTCAGTGTAAAATAAGCGTGACACTTTTGTCTTCAGGTTCTAGAAATGTGTGGGTTTCATGGTACTCCCCCACTTCATGCAGGGTTACTAACTAGGCTTGTACAGATTTTGCACCATATAACTCTAGGGATTGTATGAGGGATTTCATTCTACCATTATCAAAGTGAATGGCAACCCTTAAATTGTGCAGTGTATAACTTGGACAGCTGTACCTGTTGGCTTAGTATATGTTACCTCCTCTTCTCAATCAACATTTGGAGCTCATGAAATATGGTTATGATGAATATTTGTTTGAAGTTTTGTTTTTTTTATTCAATACCACACCAGAGTGATCCATGCAGTTGCTGTTAGAAGAAGCTTTAACTGGACAGCCATTCCTGATGCTTCTCTATCTCATTTCTAGTTAACTATGATAGATGACCTCAGACCTTTCATTGAGGACCAGTTGGTAACTTGACTGTCTCTTTCATGTTCTGCTATTTTACATTAACCAATTTTAGTCACCCACCTAAAGTACACGTTTCAGTGTGACTATTTTAATTTGCCATTCCCTAGGGCAATATTTGTCCAATTTGCCTGATGTTAGGAATAACAGTGTCTGTAAATACACTGTAAATACAGATTACTACTCTCCTTTTTATGTTTATAGAATCAGAAGTTCTAAGATAGGGCCTGGGGATTTTTGTATCTGCTCTGAGGTATTATATTTATTATGATGCAGAATTTCCTTATAGTAAGACATTGTTCTAGCAGAGTATCTCCCACAAAATGTCTCCAGTACCAAAGCCCATAACTCAAGTCAAAAGTAATAGGTCAGGGGTATCCCAGGAACTTCTAACAGGGTCCTTAAATCTGTACATTCAGTGAAGAGCTTCATGGTGGCTTTTGCAAATTAGTCCATTGCATAACGTTCTTAAGTCCATCCTATTTGACTTAGAGCTTTTCCAAAACATATTTCAGCGAACAAAGAGGTCACTAACCAACCAGCGACTGTCCACCACTCATCAAAGGCAGGAGGCATGCTCTGATGGAGCCAGAAGGAGTCACGTGCATGATTAAGAAAACTCTTTGGAATTATGCCGTCTTGCTCAGACTGCAGAGTACTTGCCTACAAACCACTTCATGGACACCACACAACACCCTCCAAAATGGGCATGACTACACCTCTGCCACTGATGGGGGAACTGATAGTCCGAGAGGCTAACTCAGTCTCCCAAAGACACCCAGCCAGCCAGGGGCACGGCCAGAGCACATTTCTGCTTCTCTGGGATTCCAGCTTGATAGTGTTTTTTGACAATACCACAGCACCCTCCTCTATAACAGTGTGTGCTTGTGTTTTTGTGTGTCGGGTGGAGGTGTGTGTCCTGACTTGCAGATCACTCTCTGGTCACGGGCAGAATGGATGTGCTGGGGTGAGCGTATGGCCTGTGGCAATGTATGTGTAAGTTGTGATGGCTTGTAGGGTCATGGAAGACCATTCTGGATAGGAAGTTGCTTTTCTAGTATCATCATCTCATCTAGGGGGCCCATTTTCTCTGTGGCAAAGATGAAGAAACTCCAAACCAAGATGCGCTAACATTGGTATGGACTCCTCCTCAGTGTTTCTTTTCTGCCTGCCTCCATTTTGACACCAGTGCTTACAGATGCTGAATGTTCTCTCTATACACAGAAGACTTATGCTCCTGCAGTGTGTGCCTGTGAGGAGCCTTGATCTCTGGGGAGGTGGATCCATGTGGATTTTGGCAGTGGACTCTGCCTAGAAACAGTTTAAAAACAAATGTGCAGGGAGTGCCTACTTAGTCATTATGGATAGCATTATTGAGTAGGAGGTATTTGGGTCTTGAATGACTCTGTCATCCTTGGGTTCTGGCAAAAGACTTTGGGTGTTATTTCATCTCATGGATAACAACAGACTGACTTCCAAATGATTCTCAGTAAATAATGGGCCTTGGCATTGGCTTGGGTTACAGTTGTACTTTGTTTATGATTTTAGGTCTGGTGTAGAAAAATTTCAGAGCGAAAGTTCTGGTCAGGTAAAACAGTGTTCCAAGGTAGCTGTCTTCACATGGGGGTTCACACACACTGGGGGAGCATGAAGACGTCCCAGACTCTTAACATTTATGTATACTTTCCCCTAATACCGGTGGGCCTGAGGTTTGTTGGGTTTCTACAATCCTACCCTCCACGATTGCCCTTTCTTGGGTTACCATGTAATTATCATTCAAATTGGAACACTTTTGAGAGTGAATGAGGGAACTATTTTAATAATTATGGTGAGGCAGCAAGTGTGAACTGGGGTTATTTTGGATAAAACTGCATTGTATGGTCACATTACACTTCTCTCATTTTATGAAAGGAAGGCAAACCTCTTCCCCATGCTGATTCTTACTGTGGTGAATGACCCTAAGTTGGGTAAATTTCTGGATGCCAAACAAAGGGACAGTTGAGAATCCATAACTCCATAGGGAATAAGTAGTTAGAGCAAGGCAAAGACGTTTTCAGTAAGAAACAGGTGGTGAGGCAGTGGCACCTTATGTCATTCATGCAGTAAACTCATGGCGAGTCCCTGTGGCTTCTCTCTCTCACTCTCTATCTTAGATAGGAATTCAGAAGTGACCTGGTTGTCATAGGCATGTGTGGTAATACATTTATTTAAAATGAAAATGAAACCTGGCCCTTTAGGATGAAAAATAAATCTGATTTGGCTGATGGATTTGACAACGAGGACCGACATTACCTATCAGGTTAATATGACAGATATTTTCTCTAAATCAAATGAGCTAAATCTTCAGTTCTAAGGTTTTGAAAAAACAAATATTTAAGTCTTATGCATTTTAATATACGCCATGAATTACACCTGTAGCAACTATTAAACATATAACGATGTTTAAATGTTAACTTAAAATATTAACAACTTTAAATGTTAACTTAAAAGTATAGATGGTACATAGTTTTGTGATTTTTTTTTAAGCAATAATCTTTGAAGACCATTTGAAGTGTTTACATTGAAGCTTCATGATGTTCACTGTCCTGGCCTCCTGCCTCATAGTTGCTGTGTCATCCACAATGGCTGTATTTTCAAATGCAGCCTTCCTGTTCCACACATGTGGACCCACTGTGGGCCCAGTGTCTCTTCAAATGAAGAAATCCCATGCTAGAGAAGCTACCTGAAAGGAAGACCCCACCATCTTGTCCAGTCAGGCAACTCAAATGTCCTGGTCCAGACACTTCATTTGTGCTTGGGTTTGTCAGGGCTCGAGTATACTTATTTCTGGGAAACTTGGTAAGGGCAGTTTATTCCAAAACATATACACTTTCCCCCCTTTATTTCCTATTTGGTAACTATGAAGTACATTTCTTTCCTTTCTTTTTTATTTTTTTGTGATGGCATTTTTTCTTAACAGTAGGAAAGTAAATTGCTTTAATATTTGGTGCAACATGAAGGCTTTGGATGAGGCCATGAGATAAGTTTCTATTCATAGAATATTAGAATTTATACCCAAGCCGTGGTTGTCAATCTAATTAGATCTTTATTAGATTGGCAAATTTTTTCTTGTACCTAAGAGATTACTGTTTTGTCTTATTTTGTTCTTCAGTGAATCTTAATACAATGATAGAGATGAACAAAAAGGAAGGTGATTGAAAAATTTCTTGAGGAAATTGGACATCAGTCTTACCGGTCAATGCACAGAAGAATAAAATCAGGTTTACACAGGAAAGAAAATTATGATGGGAATGATCCATTTAGTCTTCTTTGCAATTCTTAAACTCAAACTAGAAAAAATGAAACTGGTGAGTTTTGTCCAGTTCTGGGAAATTGAAGGTAAGGAAACATAAAAGAATAGGTTCAAGAAAAGGGCCTGCTGCTTTGGAACAAGAAAGGGTAAGGAGGGCCAAGTGGGGCTGCTTTTTGTGGTGGATTGCTCACCTGTACAAAGGGGCTATCATAGACATGAACATTGTAATTACATAAACATAGAGGCAAGCTTATTTTTGGGCAAATAGGAATTCTTAACCCAATTCTTAGTCTATATCTCTGGATGCTTCTGAAAAAGTAAGTTCTCTCTGATCAGGTCAGCAATGCTAATGTACCTTTGGTATTTGACAATAAAATCTACAAAAAGTGGCTTATATTTTTGTAGGTTCTTAGTTAGAAATGGCACCCTCCCATATATTATTCTGTTTGACTTTGACAAGAGTAGTTCCCCACATGTAGAAATGGCGTTCATGCTGAAGAAGGCAACACTCAATAGCATTCCTGCAAGGCTGGAAGGTTTATAAAAAGCATCTTCCAGGGTTGCACTCTGCTTCTTGTATAAACTCTACTCATATCAGCAAATTAGCCTGTGAAACAGTTAGTTGACTCATGCCTAATTAAAGAATGTCTCTATATGCAAGATGAAAACAATTAAATGAGTAATTTACAAAAATTATTTTTGAACATTTGACAGAGCTTATTATGACGACACTGCTACCGTAGGTAACCTAAAACTAACTGCACTGTAATTATAATGTACTCTGGCACAGATTTAACCCACTGGCCCAGATTTAACCCACGGTGTCAGGCTTCAAAAATTTTTCTTCAGCTCCCAAACTAGTAATTTTTCACAAAAATCCATAAAACCTTCTAAAATAATACATACACCATTAGAAGATAAACAACTGCCACAATTTTGTATGCTATCAAAAGGTGAAGGATCGGGTACAAGTAGTGTAATTCGACTGAAATAGTTGAGTCTACAAATGGAAAAGATGGGTTGGCACATTAGATATTAATATTTGTGTAGGATTTCTCCTTATTTGTTGATTTTTACCTATCTTTTTTTATTTTGCTGTCAATTTAGCACTTAATATAAATGGTTACAATGAGTTTTTAACATATATTTCTCATGGAAGTCCTAACTTAATAAACTAGAATGTTAGTTCAATACACAGCAGGGGAAATTACATAAAATTGTTTTAACCATGAGTTTTGTTCCACTTTTTCTTTCTATTTCTGCTGCCACTGACTAGATTCAGACACTTATTTCATTGGACTCTTGTAATAACACATTAAGCAGTCTGTTCCCGTGTGTCCCCCCCTCCACTTCATTCTGCCTCTTCAGATTAATCTCTTCTGAGTGCCTGCTTCATCATTTATACCCCTTCAGTGGCTCAATGACTCATTTTACCAATAGTTGATAGGTAAACTACTTAGCCTGCCAATCAAAAGTAGCTACCATTTATTCATTATTTACCAGATACTAAGGGCTATGTATGTACATTGTTCTATTTATTTCTCACAATAATCCTATATGGTAGATACCATTGTCCCCCTTTTATAGAAAAGGAAAGAGAAGCTCAGAGAGTTTGAGTAATAGTCTGAAGATAACACAGCGCATAAGTGGTAGAGCTGGGATTTGAAGCTGATCTACCTGACTCCAGAGACTATGAATGTAACTGCTAGGCTAGACTTCCTTCAAAGAGATTCTAAAATCTGACCCTAATTTAACCTTTTGCCTTCATGCCAATTACTTCCCTGCATCTAGTATTATTCATTCATTCATTCAAAAATATTTAGTAGGCGTCTACCATGTGCCATGGACTGGTAAGGAATGGTTGGTCCCTGCCCTCCCATTGCTTGTGATCTTGTGATGCTGTTGCTCCAGGCAACCTGGTCAAATCACTGTTCTCTAAGCATGCAATGCACTTTTCCTTCCCCATGGCATTTTCTAATGCCTTCTTGCCATATCCTGTTTATCCTTTGAGGACTGTCTCGTGTTCTTTCCCTCCATTATGTCTCTTAAACTACTCAGACCTATGGAAATTTCTCCCTTCCTAAAGTTTCAGTTTACATTCTTACTCTAGTTTCAAACACTAGCTCTGACACCAATTAGCTGTGTGACTTTGGGAAAGTTATTTAACTTCTCTGTACCTTAGTTTCCTCATCTGTGAATGAGAATAACAAAAGTACCTATCCCATACAGCTATTGTGAGGATAAAATGAATTTATTTATGTAAAGTTCTCAAAACAGTGCCTGACATATATTAATAATATGTGTTAGCTAACACTACTACTACATTATTATTGTATGGTTTATTTGTAAAGGATCATGTGACATTCCTGGTATTATGTATCTAGTATTATAATTCTCTTGTATTATTATTTTAAAACTGTTTGTAGATTTCTTTTTCTTTCTGTGGCACTTACCAGAGTTCTTTGTCTTGCTCTAATTTTGCTCTGATTTTTTTTCTTTATAAGAGAATTTCCTGTCAGAAGAAATATTATCCTTATTTATAAAAGGGTCATATTTTAAGAAGTAAAAGACCATGTGGTAGTGACTTCCCAAATATTGGGTTAGTATTGTGATTCAGCTTATTCTATTTATAGTCTTATATTTTACTTAGCAATATAAACAAATCCAGCTTTTCTAGTGGCTATATATTTACTTGTATATAGTAAACTTATCTTAAAAATGAAGACTAGACTATGGAATACATTAATAAAAATCTTTTCCATCTGAGTCTATTAGTTGTTACTAAACCTTGGATCCTGAAGATGTGATTACATTTTAGAGTTCTTATCTTAACTCATCTGCTTCAGACAGCAACCCCCAAAATAATCTGAACAAGAAAATTATCCCTATTTCGGTGAAACAAATACCTGAAACATTTGAAAGGTTAAAGGAAAATGTGTGCCTAGTATTGATAAAAATGTTGAAGGAACATTTTGTTCCAGGAGAATAATCAGTTTCTTATCTTTTCCTCATGAAATCTAGATGCCTGGGATAAACTCTGAGTATGGAGATCTTCATCATCTAAGAAAATACAAATTCCTTGAGAGAGCTGAGAATTCTTTTCTAAAAATATTTCTGTTTTTCATGTACAAGAGAGTTCTGAACACAGATATATTGTTGATAAAAGGATACCCTAAGCTGAAGGAAGAAAAGTGGGCATGAGAATTTTGTGAATGGGGGAAAGGGAACTAATATGAGGGCTATTCTGGGCCAGACACTCTGCTAGATGTTTTGCATGTTATTTTATTGGAGAAAGTTCAATAAGTGTTTTTGTTTTTGTTTTCTGGTAGCAGGTAACAAGAACTCAAAACAGCTTATTTTAAGCAAAAATAAAGTATTTTATTATGTAAGTAAATATAGTAATCCAAGATTGAGGCACAACTGGATGCTGTGGTACAATTGACGCCAATGAGAATTGGTCTGTCTCAACTCGGGTTTTCTCTGTGTTAGCTTCATGTTTAAGAAGACTCTTTCCATGAAGAGGCAAAGGTGGCTGGCCACTGACTGATCTAGGCTTACATTATTCTTTCTGCTAGGAATTTCAGCAAAATCTAGTAGGGAAACTCTGATCAGCCTTACCTGGATTTGGTGTCCATCTTTGAATAACCACTTTGCCTAGAGGGATGATGTAATCTGATTGCCCAGTCTGGGTCACATGTTCACCTTCATTCTGGTGGAAGCAAGGCTCTGTGAGGTAGAGGAAGAACCGTTTCCAAAATGGGATTATGATGATGAATATCCACTAGAAAAGAAATAAAAGCACTAATAGTATTCTGGGCTAGTAGGAATGGGTATGGCAGATATTTATAAAATAAACAATGATAAAAGGGTTAATGCCCTCTTGACTCTCTGTCCTTTTAAATCCCTCAGTCCTAGGAGGTTGAGCATGGTTGGTGCACGTTTCTGACTGCAGTTCCACTTCAGGGTCTAGAGGGCAGCCCTCCTTTTAATCTTAGAAAGGTGAGGGTCACATAGGGAGCCCACCGTGCATAATTTACCAGTACAGCATCAAGTCAGTCTTGCTCTTGGTCTCACTCCAAACTTGGTAGCCTAATTCTCCATTTATTGAGTTCCTGCTATGACTGCTTATTATTGGATTCACAATAAATGACTCCTTGTCCTGTTCTGTAGGGTGACAACAACTTGACCACTTCTAACTTTATGATCAACTTCTTTTTACTCCCCTTCTCTGGTTACTGAGGACTCCAGTTTCTGCCATGTCATTTTTTGACTGAAGCGCTGTTTAATGCCCCAGCTCTGCCAGGAACTAGGTTGTCTTCCTGCAAACTCCTTATGTATAATTAAATCCAGTACTAGTTTCCTGATCCCACTTCTCTGCATTGCAGCCCAACTTGCCGTAAAAACATCTTCCATTATTTTGTCCTTTGGATTCAGCTATTTACTTAAACATTCATTCTTTCATCTGTTAAATAGTTACACTATTTTTCCTCAATAAATATTATTTCAGCTCTCTTAGGTGCTTAGTTGTGGGTTATGGCTGGAAAGAAAAAAATGAATGCTTCCTACCATCAAGATTTTAAGTTTGGTGAGAAAACACACTCAATACTCTTCAAATTACTAGAGAGCACTAGGGATGCATGTACAAAGGCCAGGCCTGAAAAGAAAAGAAGGTCAGGAAGGTTTCCCTGTGAATGTGCTCCTTGGTCCTTGAATGACTGGCAGTTAGCTGGAAGTGGGAGCTGCCCAAAGAAGAGGAACAGAATCTGCAAAGATTCAGAGTCCTGAGAGAACAGAACCACTAGAATCCTGTGTGTGATGTATATGGGAGAGTGTTGGCAGATAGGGAGATCAAGGTAGAGAGTGACAAGGTCATGAGGGATTTTTAAGTTATAGAAAGGTGTTTGATCTTTTTCTAAAAAAAATGTCTCCTGCCTTTCCCTACTTGAATAGACCCCTTTTACATTTATCTCATTAGGGGATTTTGGTGAATAGCAATTGAATTCTGCCTGTCTTCCTTTCAGTGTGACATATATGCAGCATCAGTTTACCAGAGCATTTAGATTTCTGTCTGAATGGCTGTCCTTAAAAAAACAGTACTGGGTCACATTTTTTGAGATCCTTTTTGAATTTCCTGACTCTGCTGAGGCTCACTCTCTTCCACTGTAAAGTTCTGAAAATATTTAACGATGGGCTGATCTCAGAGATGATGGAGAAAACACCTTCCTTTTGGAGTAATCTGATATTACAGAAGAGCCCACCTAACCAAAAATACTTTCTCAATCCCTGAGCCTGAGACCATGATTAGAATTATTCTTAAGGATCTTCTAGGGTAAGGGTGGGTGTACATTTTCAAAGTAATAGGAAAGAAAACATCCTAGCTCTCTGACACGTTGGAAGGGCTTTGTCTTATGAGTTTCCATGTAAGTTTTTATGAAGTTTAAGAGAAAAAGGATCAAGAAAGAGGAACATGGGGTGCTTCTCAAGTCTGTTAACCTTCCCTACCCTAAACTTTAGAAGGGGGTCTCTAGCCTATAAGAAATCTAATGGTCTTCAGATATCCAATAGAATGGATGAAGGATACCAGAGTAATTTTAGCCTGACTCTCATTTTTTTTAGAGACAACATAATATAGAAGGAGAGAAATACTGATTATGGGATATGGGGGAGAGGAAAGTTTAGCCATAGAACCTGAAAGAAGAGCTGGATATGTATTAAGAGGTTAAAAATAGTCCTTAGCCAAAAAAAAAACTTGCAGCTACTGAGAGGGATTGGCTGGAACATCTTCTAGACTATCTAGAATATTCTAGGACACACTAGAAGTGAGCCAAGGCCATTTAAAGTTTACAACAGGCAGCGAATCCACATTTCCACTTGTCTTTGTAAATGCTTTGTATTACAGGGAATAGGGGATGGAGGGGGCGGGTGGAGGAAGTAGGAAGGCCCCCTCCCTTCTGAAAGCACTGCACAGTTCTGAGGAAAACTGGCTGTTCCTTGGTTCTGAGTCCATTTACTTCTAAACTCATGGCAATGGTTTGGTCTGACTCTATCTATGTTTTATTAGAGAGGCCCCATTTACAAAGGGCATAGTCATCTCACCTTTAAAAATACTTCTATATAAAGAGAAGTGCTGTTTTATGTATCCATGTTTTTATTGGCACCAGACTATATCTTGTACTCCAAACCTTCATCTCCTCCTGCCTTTATGCATATGTAAGGTCAACACAGCTGTCTTCTACCATATTACAATGCTGCCTAGACTGTTGTTGGTTTCCTTTCAGGCCACCATTAGCAGAAGAGAACTATTATTTAAAACAAACATATAAGAAGTGTGCCTTTTATACTTCCTTCTTTTTTTAAAAAAAATAAATTTATTTATTTTATTTATTTTATTTTTGCCTGCATTGGGTCTTCGTTGCCGGGTGCGGGCTTTCTCTAGTAGAGGCGAGTGGGGGCTAGTCTTCGTTGCGGTGTGCGGGCTTCTCATTGTGGTGGCTTCTCTTGTTGCGGAGCATGGGCTCTAGGCCTGCGGGCTTCAGTAGTTGCAGCACGTGGGCTCAGTAGTTGTGGCTCGCGGGCTCTAGAGCGCAGGCTCAGTAGTTGTGGTGCATGGGCTTAGTTGCTCCATGGCATGTGGGATCTTCCCGGACCAGGGCTCAAACCTGTGTCCCCTGCATTGGCAGGCGGATTCTTAACCACTGTGTCACCAGGGAAGCCCTATACTTTCTTGTTTCTTAACTCACTGCAGTTGCTTTCTATGTAAGGTGAACTGAGAAGTTCTGCAAAGTTGAGTCCACCCCATATATTCTCCTCCGTCAAGTAGCTACAGGACTGAGCTCTCTCCTTTCAGAATTATGCTTTTGGATAAAGAACTTGTCTGGTGAAACTGTGTTAAAAGAAAGCTGTAGAATTGTAACATCTAGGAGGAGTAATGTTTGCATAAGGATGACAAATGTATGGCATATATGGTAACCATCCTCTACTTCTGCAAATCAACCGTGGTATTTTTGCCACTGAATCTCGATTGGGCCTTAGAATCGTTGCCATTACATGCTACAGGAGGCATTACCAATTAATTGGAATAGGACCTTGGGACAAAGTCAGTTTGCTGTCAGTGCATGGATTGAGTTGGCTTGATTAGTTTATAAAGTTGATATAGCAGAAAGCCATCAATAGGGGGGTCATTAGAGCACTTACCTTTTGGTAAATGTAGGGAGTTGGGGAAAGAGGATGTCTTTCTGACTGTAGAAGAGTGGAGTGTTAAAGAAAAATTATATACAACAAAAATAAGTGTTGGGACAGTGACAATTCACAATTTGTCTCTAAACTACCTCTGCACAGGTGCCTTGTATTTCTCTATGTTCTAATTCCAATAGAAAGGAGAGCTGAGGGGTTGTAAAAAAAAAATTATGTAATTAAAAATATTCACCCCATTAGTTTCCACCATTTCATAGCACTTTTAGGTTCCAGGGAAGGTCTCTGCTGGGTAGAACACTGGCATAAAAAATCACATTGGAACCTTGTTAGGATCGTAATTTCTAAAGTTACTTATTGATTAGGAAAACTCTTTTCTGACCCTCTCAGATCACTGTTATTTATAATCATTTCTAAGGTATTTTAAAGGGCGTCACTTCCTGTTTTCACCTCGATCAGAGCTTCCAAATGGATGAGCTCATTTCATCCAAAGAAAGGTTCTGTTAAGTAGAATCTGTTTTCAGTTTCCTCTCTTGTGTGAAGTGTGACATACAAAGATAACAAAATACGTCTCGCTAAATTTAAAAGGTCCTCTCTGTCAGCTGTGTACAGATATGTTTCTAGGTAGTTTAATAGGACAACTCATTAGAGAGCTTAACTTCAGAAAACTGTATTTAGGAGCAAATAATAAATGTTGCCTGAATGTCGAATAGGTATTGAGGAGATATTCCAAAAGGAAGGTCCTGTAGTCTAACCCACACAATGTTTCCATATTGGCCTCTTTGGGCAGACTTGATGATTGCGGACTGTGGTCTTGGACAATTTTTGAATTGCTTTCTGTTTTGTTTTGCAACTGTTGGAACTATTTTTAAAGCTGTATACAGTGAAGTTCATTTATATAGTTCTGAGTAATTTTTTCCTGTGCTATCGTTCATGTCTATGGCCCTGCCAAAAAGAACATAGGCTTCAAATTAATTTTTCCTACAGATACTATTTTGTACATGTTCTGGCTTTATTTTGGGTTGTTGTGAGGTCACCAATTTTGTTTTCCCTTTGGTATCCAGTATTCTTGGATAATTTTCTGTGGCCTCAGAGAGACTCAGAGGGAACAGATGTTGTATAAACCATATCCCCCGCATGTTTTCCCACTTATATTCTCCTTTTGAAAGAAAAAACAGATGACAGCTCTTGTGTACCAAACCTTTTCTTTTAAATTCCCAAAGACTATTTATGAAATCTGTCCTACCTCTATTGTGGGAGAGAATGCTCCTTTTCAAATGGAATGATTGATAAAGTCTCTGGCTGCTCAGAGGTTGATAAAGGACATTTTCTAGATACCCATCACTCTGGATAGCATATGTAAGCCACTAGTTTACTTATTTTTTAATCCCCTTATGTGGAGACCTTTTGAAACACATATTAAGTTCCAGCAAAGGTCAACTAGTCCAGGACCATATGTCAAAAATCTCAGCAGTGATTAATCACCCTACTTGGTTGAAAGACAGAGACAGATTCAGTGTCTATGAACTTTAATATCTGGGTATTATATCCATGGGCCTGTTCCAATTTGCCAAGTCAAGCCAGAAGTCCACGTCACAGCTTTCGTCCTTTTTCTCTGTGTAAATGTTGTGCCCCCTCCCCTGCAAATGTTTGAAATAAGCTGAATAAACAGAACACAGTAGGTAACCTGGGGAGTGTTCTAATCAGAAATATTTTCACTCATGGGGTAAGGCTTTATATAACCTACGAGGAGCTGTGATTTGAACCACCCATTGCAAGCATAAAGCATTGAAATAAGGATGTATTTTTATCAGATCTCCAGCTCCATATTTGTTTCTTTTTTCTCAGCTGCTCATGTAGAACTTCATTGTGAATTGTGCAGATGCATAACTCTACCTGCCTATTGGGCAATATGTTTAAATGTCAACTTTTCCTTCCAGATAATTTTTTCCGTTATGTTTTTTCTTCTTCTGTCTTCTGAGTGTCAGAAGATAATATAAAAACACAAATGCATTGAAGAGACAAATGCAAAATAAAATCTATCCTTGTTTGTTGCACATTTCAATATTGGGTAGCTGATTTCCAACACACCCTGGAGTCCAGTGTTTTTTAAATAGTAATTTGGTCCTACAGCATCAGCACAGTGAGACATGTGAAAAAGAATTCTCTTTATTTAGCTTTCTAAGAACACATTTTGCTATAAACTGTATCCTAAAAGGTCGTATAATGTATATGTGTAACGTTTATGTACCATTTAGACTAATAATAAATAGAACACCTGTGTAATCACCAACTAGCTTAAGAAATAGATCAGTACCTTCTAAGTCCTTTGCATGTCCTTTCTTAAAACCCCTCCCATCCGTCTACTCAGAGATAACTTCTATTCTGAAAGCTATTACCATCTCTTGCTTTTCTTTAAAGCTTTATTTATTTATTTATTTATAACACCTTTATTAGAGTATAATTGCTTTACAATGGTGTGTTAGTTTCTGCTTTATAACAGAGTGAATCAGCTATACATATACATATATCCCCATATCTCCTCCCTCTTGCGTCTCCCTCCCACCCTTCTTATCCCACCCCTCTAGGTGGTCACAGAGCACTGAGCTGATCTCCCTGTGCTATGCGGCTGCTTCCCACTAGCTATCTGTTTTACATTTGGTAGTCTATATATGTCCATGCCACTCTTTCACTTCGTCCCAGCTTATCCTTCCCCCTCCCCGTGTCCTCAAGTCCATTCTCTGTGTCTGCGTCTTTATTCCTGTCCTGCCCGTAGGTTCTTCAGAACCTTTTTTTTTTTTTTTTAGATTCCATATATATGTGCCGGCATACGGTATTTGTTTTTCTCTTTCTGACTTTCTTCACTCTGTATGACAGACTCTAGGTCCATCCACCTCGCTACAAATAACTCAATTTCATTTCTTTTTATAACTGAGTAATATTCCATTGTATATATGTGCCACATCTTCTTTATCCATTCATCTATCGATGGACACTTAGGTTGCTTCCATGCCTTGGCTATTGTAGATAGAGCTACAGTGAGCATTGTGGTACATGACTCTTTTTGAATTATGGTTTTCTCAGGGTATATGCCCAGTAGTGGGATTTAAAGCTTTACTTTATATCTGCGTGTTTCCATAAATGATTTTTGAGCATGCAGGATTTGAACTTTATATAAATAAATATGTATTCTGTTTATTTTGCTCAACATTATGCTTCATGTAAATGTGGGTAGCTTGTAGTTCATTTATTTTCACTACTACATAGTATTCCATTGTATGAAAAAAAACTCTCCACTATTCATTTAGCCATTCTGTCAAGGGACATTTTGAGTTGATTTCATGTTTTCTTATTGCAAGTAACACTGCTAGAGAGATTCCTGGATCATGTTATCTCGTAATTATGGGTAAGAGTTTTTCTAAGATATATATTTAGGAGTGGAATTACTGAGTTGTAGAGTTCGGACATCTTCAGCTTTTCTCAATATTGCTATCCTGCATTTGGTTTTTATTCAGTTTTTTAAAAGTGTATTTTAAAGAAGTCAAAGTTGTGAATGCAATTGGAACTTAATGTTAAATTCTTTACCCCCACCCCCCGCATGCCAGAAGAATGGTCCCTCGCTTATAGTTATAAGCTGTAGATCTGTATGAAGCTGTTGTTGGTAGCTTTGCTGCGTTTTTCTTTCCTGTCCATTCTAGTTGTGTGCAATTATTCTAGACAAGATTCCTTTCATTCCTTAGGGTAACACCATGGTTCCTTTGCTCACTCATCCCTACAATCTTTCCCATTAGTGCTAGGATAAACAGTCTTCCTCCCCACCTCTAACTGCAGTGGCCTAGGTTGTTTCATCTTACTGTCATCCTGTCCTTCTGGGAATAGTACTTCCTCTTCTTTTTGAACAATTTTTTTTAGCATACTTAAACTACCACTAAACTGTACTCTTTAAAATGGTTAAGATGGTAAATTTTATATTAAGTTTGTTTTATCAGTTAAAAAAATAAATTTAAAAATTGTTTAAAATTTACCATCTTAACCATTTTAAAGAATACAGTTTAGTGGTAGTTTAAGTATGTTCATATTATTGTCAGAGCTCTTTTTATCTTGCGAACTGAAACTCCATATCCATCAAACAACAACTTCCCATCCCCTTGTCCTCCCAGTCCCTGGCAATCACCATTCTAGTTTCTATCTCTATGAATCTGACCACTGTAGGTACTTCATATAAGTGGAATCACACAATATTTATATTTTTGTGACTGACATTTCACTTAGCAAAATGTCCTCAGGATTCATCTACGTTGTACCATGTGTCAGAATTTCCTTCCTTTTTAAGGTTGAATAATATTCCATTGTACGTATAGACCACATTCTATTTTTCTATTCATTCATCATTGGGCACTTACATTGCTTCCGCCTTTTGGCTATTGTTGATAATACTGCTATGAACAGGGGTGTACAACTATCACTTCAAGACCCTGCTTTCAGTTCTTTTGGGTACATACCCAGAAGTGGAATTGCTGGCATACTTCCTCTTCTTTGAGGAGTACTGCCCCTATCCCTATTCCAGCCGTGTGGTTCTGATGGAAGCTGCCAATCCAGTCAGCACCATGCCTTTCCTTGTCACAGCTGACTGACAGGTGAATACCTGATCCAAACAAAGCCAGTAAGAGTTCTGCCCTGGGAGTTTTCCAAGTGGAGAAAATAATTCAGCCTTCTCTGTAGGGGAAACTGTGAAGCTTAGATGCTCTCAGTGGCTAGGTACTTTGTCATGTGGAGAAGACCCTTCTGTGAGAGGAGAAAATGAAACCATCAGGCAGAAAAAAAGTAGAGATTAAAAATGAAAAAGTCCTTCTAAGGACTTCCTTGGTGGTCCAGTGGTTAAGACTTCACCTTCTAATGCAGTGGGTGCAGGTTCAGTCCCTGGTCGGGGAGCTAAGATCCCACATGCCTCACGGCCAAAAAACCAAAACATAAAACAGAAGCAATATTGTAACACATTCAATAAAGACTTTTAAAAAATGGTCCACATCAAAAAAAAAATCTTAAAAAAAAAATGAAAAAGTCCTACTGGCACATTGTTTACTGTCTTTTCCACAGTCATGTGAGCCAATAAGTTCCTCCCTTTCCTTAATCAATTTGAGTAGGACTTCTATTTTTGATAGCAAAAAGTATAGTGACTAATATAGTGTCTTAGTTATACCTGCCCTATGTACTAGGGAAGTTCTACTTTATATTGGCCAAAAGTCAGTATTGATTTGTACAATTTTGAAAGCTGTTTAATGAAATGAGAAGAAATATAATGATATGAGACAGAGTAAATGGTGCCCCATATCCCCTACAGAAATTGGCAGTAGGAAAGAATGAAAGAATTAAACTGGTAAAGTTTAAAATTAAGAAGGGAAAAAGACAGTAATAAGCTATTGGAAGAAAAGATTTGGGTTCATCACAAATATTTGATGAGGAGGCTGACCTAGGTTGTAAACCTAGGAAGTATGAATAATAGATTTCTGGGATTATAGAATGTAGAACAACAAAATTTGGAGGGGGGCAGAATCTTTGGGGAGGGCAGATTTATCTTAAACCAAAGAGTGGGTATGGACTCTACTTACAAATGGCCTTGGTCTTCCCCAAAGTTTGGAACCTGAGAATGAAAGAAAGTATTCTAGCCTTGCTGGTCTGGAAAACAGGCATTTATAGATAGTCTTAACTATTTCTTAGTTACAAGAAACAGACATCTACTTCAACTGAATGAAGTTAAAAAAAGAAGGAGGAGGAGGAGAAGGAGAAGAAGAAAAGGAAATTTACTGGAAGGATACAGGAGTGTCTCAAAGGACAAGACATACTGTTTGGACTCACAGAGGACTAGTGCCTCATATGGGAATGTACAGCAAGTGAAACATTTATTTATTTTTTGCTATTTTTTTCTCTCTCTGGACCCTCTCTTCTCTTTTTGTGTGTGTTCCTATTTTATCCTTCTCTGTTTCTCTGTATAGTCTGATTTTCTCTGTTTGCTCATCATCATTCATATCTTAAGCATGGCCACTTCAGCCCTGACTTTACATGTCTTACATATCCAACACTCAAATTTCAGAGAATGAGAATCTGATTGGCCTAGCTTGGGTCCCGTTTCTACTCTGGTCCAACTAGCAGTGCTCAGAGAAGCTTGCTATCTCTGCAGCAGGAAAGGGCTAAGTGATGACCTGAGAGAAGGATGTGGGCATTCTCTAACATTGAAGGGGGCAAAAGAGAGGAAATGATTGACTTGTCTTGTAGATGTATTAATCTGGACCAAATTGGACACCATACATATGCTCTAGACCTAGTTTATACAGCATGGAGACAACTATCAAATTCCTCAGAGTTCTCTTCTCCACTTTCTCTGATGTCAGTGTTTCAGTTGTAGTTTTTCATGCTTGTAAAGCCCTCACTATGTATTTTTTGCTACCCGGAAGATATATATGGCTAACTCTCACATTAGTGTAAGAGCATGTCATCTGGAGCCACAAGACCTTACGAGAGAATTAGCTACTGTCTAGGTGAGTGACTTGAGCCATAATTTCCTTATCGATAAAATGGGGCTAATAATGCATGCCCCACTTATCTTACAAGATGTTTATAAAAGTTGAATGAGATGTTAGGAGTAAAACTGATTTTAACCTATAAATCAGTTTTAAAGAAGTAGTAACTAGAGCTGTGGTTCTCAAGCCCAATGTAGATACCCTGGAATCCCATCATAATTTGTGAGGGGTAGATTATTTGTTGCCAGTAATTCGTTATTAATCATAAAGATCCAATGTTTATGAAGCCCTTTTAAAATTTAAGAGTACATTCTAAGTTATGTTTATAAAGATGTCACTCTTACTCATTTGCATTTCAACATTTTCCTTAGTGGGAAGAGAATAGGTGGAGTTTGGGATAGCACAGTGAGAATTGCCTATAATTTTGAACTCACCTCCGGCAGTGTGTGACACATGTGTGCCTCATCTATCATATTTTCACAGCAGAATGTGGTTGAGGGATTGGGAAATCATTAGACTATAAGCTGTGTGAGGCAGGATCCGTGTTTTCTCATTCACTATTTGTATGCCCAGCAATAAGCACAGTTCTGCCACGTAGGTTCTCAGTAAATATTGAAGCAACTGGAAGCTGACATTCTAAGGGACTACAGGTAGTTTTTCTCATGCTGTAGGTACTAGAATTTCATTCTTACGCCAAGTGGGAAGGCATATGTCTTCTCTTCTCCTCCGTACAGGAGAAAAATATGGTGTTCAGAGTATTTGTGGTTGATTTAAGATATTAGTCACAGTTGCTAAGTTGTTCCTTTGAGGTTCTAGAAGGAGTTGTGAACAGAGAGGCATTTATTTACTACACAACATCTTATTATGAGGCACTTCCTGATGTGTGCATCCTAAGCCATGAGGGATTTGTTGATGTATTAATGAAAATAACTGATTGAAATAATACAAAACCTTAGAATAGAAGGTAGTTCTGAGGAACAGAAGTTTAAGTGGGTGCTCCCTTGTTTTGAAGGAAAATGATATTAAATAAAATCTTTATCCTGGATGGGGGAAGACTCTAGATAAGGAAGAAATTTGAATTTCTTTAAGAAAAAGTTATAGAAGATGCTGATAACCAAGAGATTGAGAAATGAGATAAAAGACTGTAATTGACTACTCTGGTCTTTAAATATTATTTCATTTTTTAAAAAGTTGGTAACAAGTTGTAAAGTGATTTCCTATGGTGTTGGCAGAGTGGGTGTTGGAGAATAGAACAATTGCTCCTTTGAGGGAGCTTGTTGGGTGTTTGCCTCCTGCAGTTAGATTTTTCTATTTAAGAGAGCCATCTGCTTCATTAAACTTTCCAAGATCAGGCACTATCTACAGGGAGTTCCACAATGTCTTAAAACTGAGAGCTGCAGCAAAGTTTTAAGTTGCTGCCAGAAAACCAGATGTTAACCAGATTGTCAAGTTCTTTTTTCTTTCCAGAACCAGAGATTTCAAGTGAGGCTGAGTGAATGCAAATGTTGGACAATCCTTATGGTTAGAATTTGGAGCCAACATTGGCCTCCTATGGCCTCTGTTCTTGAAGCCCCTCTAAACTCAGTCAAAGAGAACTCTGTTTATGGTTTAAAAAAAGAGGGAGTGTAGAGGGAGAAATTCTGGTCTTCCACATTCCCTAATGCACATTCCTTACTGAAAAATTACACATGCTAAATGCTGGAGAATTCAGTAGATATTCCCAGTGCTGTTTCCTTGGTCCAACATGCATTTCTCCATGTTTTGGATGGGTTTTCATTTCTGATTGTACCCTGCAGATTGCCTACTGATCTCAAAAAGGTTGAGTGGAGGACAAATGTGCAGTGGAAACTGAAAATGAAAACAGTTCCTTTCACGTCCCCCAAGAACTGACATTTGAATATCTGAATTATTTGGACTGGGTCTCTCAGTAGAGATTTGCAGGCATGAAAATAGGTATATCATTTCTAGAAACAAGTGCTGAGGGAGGCTGTGTGGTCAAATACTCTGGGGGTAGGAAGGCCTTCATTTTTGTTTTGACGAGTGCTAATTTATTTCTTGGGATTAGGGAGATCAGAGGTTCTCCCTATACCAACCAAACAAGGCAACATTCATATGTTTTTAGGGATCCAAAACTCATTTATATTTTCTCCTCTTAACAGCTTTTCAAATTAACTGAAGTTGGCTGTAATGTTTGAGCTTTAGCTGTTAATGCTTATGAAAACCTGCATTTTTAACAGCCTTAGGAGAATCAAAATAGATCGAATTCTTGGTATGCCAGATGTAAAGGTCTTCCACAAGTATACCTAAATGTCCCGATTCTGTTTTAGACCCACAGATGGGTCCTGTTGTCATTGCAAACAAGAAGGCCTGATTCCTCCTCTGCGATAAGGGCGTGGCTTTCTGTCATAATGTGCTATCATATGATGAAAACGTCCTTTAGACACACATGCACTTATGCTTCTATTGTTTAAAGGTATTTCAATTAAATTGCTCATTTCCATCACTGGAGTCTGCAAATATTTGGATTCAAATGGTACTGTCATAGGTAGTTTCAAGAATAAAAGGAAAAACTGGCTTAACACATCCTAGCAGATGTGTAGGGTCAGGGATATTCCATTTCTCAGTGTCCTTCATTCTTCACCTACATCACAGTCCTACCTCTGCTCAGCTTCCTTGAGGACCCGCAGGGAGACTTGTATAAAACAGACTTCTTCCATTGCTAAGGAAAGAAAAGCCTACATTTCCTACTGTTTTACCTTTATAGATAGATTTTTTTTCACAGAAAGAAGACTCTTATTTACCAACTTCAAAAGATGTAAACTGCTATGTCAGCATCACCTCTCAACTCTGTAGGATTCTCCATAGCTGTTTTTGTCATCATTTATGATATTTCACATCTTTCTATTTTTAGCAGTTATTATCCAATCAAAGCAATGTAGCCTTCTGAAGCATTAGTTTGCAGCTGCAGGAGAAGCATCCTGTCCCCTATAATAACAACAGTTTAAGGTTGCTGGCATCTAATTTTTCACTCACCACTGGCAAGCAGAAAGCTCACTGTCATGGCTGCACTGCTCTTTCTCCAACTGTATTTCCTTCTCTCCAAGTAACAATGTATTATCCTGTCACTCCTTAGAAACCGTTGGGTTTCTGCTACTCAAAGACAGAGCTGCTACAGATGGAACAGCTTTCTTATCAAATGAGCCGTGGATTTTAAAGCTGCCAATTCAATATGAATTAACATAAAGTTTCACTTGAAAAATGAGGATATCACTCAAAGAACATTTTTTAAACCAGAAAGCAGTCATATCTTTAAAAAAAACATTAATCATCATAATCCCTTTTCAAGAATTCTCTTTACTCCTAGGATCTGCAAATAATATGCCCCAGATTTTCTTTACAAATCTGAGTAGTCTGCCTTTCAGTTTTGCAAATATGAGAGACTTCTTGGCTATTTGCCTGGGTTCTGCAGCTTCTACACTACCAAACTGAGTTTGAATCAGTTTTAGACCAATGCTGATATAAAAAGAGGAGAAAGCCCTACAGAGATCTCAGCAATACAAACAACTAAATATAGCCTTGGACCATTCTAAGGCTAGAACTGAATTGTGAGTTCCTTTTTGGCAGGAGCCATGCCTTTTACTTTCTTTGTCTTCCCAATTCTGCCTGTCACCGAACTGAGCATGTAGTAGGTGCTCAGTAATACTCTGAACAATTATGACTCTTTTTTTCTCCAGTTCAAAAAGCACATGCATTAAACAACTTTAAGAAAATGTAGGAAGAAGAACAAATTCACTCAAGGCCTCACAAGCCAAATTTCAGCACAAGTGGTTTAGTGAATGCATAGTTTGAAGTAAGGTCTCTGTTGAATATACTGGTGCCCAACTGTCAGGTCATTATCCCAGCCCACTCTTTCTCATTCCCTATAACCCCCAAAATTCTTAAATACCCTTGCATCTGAAAAATTCCCATAAGCCACAATCACAGCTGGCTGAATGAGAGATCACATTCCTTCTAGTACTCCCCTATTGTTGGGCTTAAGGGAATTCAGAAATTTGCATACAGAAAATGACATCAGAGCCCTTTTATCCATCCATTTTCTTAATTCAACAAATATGTGATCAGTGCTCACTTTGAACTAGGTCACTCTGTTATATTCTGAGAAAACAGTGGTGAACAAAATAGACCTATCTCTTTCTTCCTAGAGCATAAAATCTGATGGGAGAGAAAGTATATAAATAAGTAAGCAAGGAAGTGAGTAAACATAGAATTCTGAGAAAATCAGGAAGCCAAGAGGCATAGGAAAGTAGATCAGATGGAGTTGCCTTTTTTTTTATTGTGGACCATTTTTAAAGTGTTTGTTGAATTTGTTACAATATTGCTTCTGTTTTATGTTTTGGTTTTTTGGCCCTGAGGCATGTGGGATCTTAGCTCCCTGACCAGGGATTGGACCACCGGGGAAGTCCCCAGATGGAGTTGCTTTTGATTTCTTATTTGGCTAAGTGCTTTTCTCAATTGGATTTTTTGACTGTTAGCTCCATTATGCAGTGGGCATACGAAGAAACCATACATGGTACAAGGGCGGTTTGGGTCAAAGTACTTGCAATAGGAGGCCTGTATTCTAGTTAGACTAGCAAGATGTGCAAACCAAAAACCAAAAAAGAAACAAACAGGACAAGCTGTATTAAATTGTTGGACCTCATGTAACAGACAAGTCATAAGAATAATAGATGTGATATGGTGCCTATTGTGTTTTAGAGACAGAGTGAGGCAGATAAATAAAGGGGAGTTTAATGCAGGCCCTGAGTGTACTCTGTACTTCTGGACAGTTAGAACTTTGGAGTGTTCTGGACCTTTCCTCTCTTCACTGCTGCAAATATCCATATTTCCCAACACCAATCCCAATTTCAACATTAATTGAACAGACTATCTTTTCCCCACTGAGTATTATCGGATCCCTAGTCAAATATTAGTTGACTGTATATGAATGGGTTTATTTCTGGGCTGTTGATTCCGTTCTGTTGATCTATGGACTATCTGTTTTTATGACAGTATGATAATATTTTGATAACTATAGCTTTGTAGTTTAGTTTGAAGTCAGGAAGTGGGATGCCTCTAACTTTGTTCTTCTTTCTTAGGATTGCTTTGGCTATTCAGGGCCTTTTGTTGTTCCATACGAATTTTAGGATTGTCATTTCTATCTCTGTGAAAAATGCTCTTAAAAATTTGATAGGGATTGCATTGAACCTATGGATGCCTTTGGATAATATGGATATTTTAACATTATTAATTATTTCAATCCATGAACTTGGGATATCTTTCCATTTATTTGAATCTTTAGTTTCTTTCATCAGTGTCATAGTTTTCACTATACAGATCTTTCACCTCTTTGGTTAAATTTATTCTTAAGTATTTTATTATTTTTGATGATATTGTAAATGGAATTTTCTTTATGTCTATTTCAGATAGTTTGTTATTATTATATAGAAACACTACTGATTATTGTATGTTGATTTTGTATCCTGCAACTTTACAGAATTGATTAGTTCTAACAGTTTTTTGGTGGGGTCTTTAGGGTTTTTTATATATAAGATCATGTCTTCTGCAAACAGAGACCATTTTAGTTCTTCCTTTATGATTTGGATGCCTTTATTTCCTTTTCTTGCCTGATTGCTCTGGCTAGGACTTCCGGTACTGTGTTGAATAGAAGTGGTGAAAGTGGCATTCTTGTCTTGTTCCTAATCTTACAGGAAAATTTTACAGAGTTTCACCATTGAGTATGATGTTAGCTGTGGGCTTGTTGTATATGGTCTTTATTATGTTGGGGTATGTTCTTTCTATAACCAATTTGTTGAGAGCTTTTATCATGAAAGGGTGTTGAATTTGGTCAAACACTTTTCTGCGTCTACTGAGATGATCATGTGGTTTTTATCTTTCATTTTGTTAATGTGATGTATCATTTATTTATTTTTCCTTATTAATTTATTTTATTGAAATATAGTTGATGTACAATATTATATGTTACAGATGTACAATATAATGATTTACAATTTTTAAAGGTTATATTCCACTTATAGTTATTATAAAATATTGGCTGTATTTCCTGTGCTGTATAATATATCCTTGTAGCTTATTTTATTTTAATTTATTTATTTTTTAATTTTTATTTTATATTGGAGTATAGTTGATTAACAATGTTGTCTTAGTTTCAAGTGTACAGCAGAGTGATTCAGTTATACATATACTGATACATGTATCTATTCTTTTCCAAATTCTTTTCCCATTTAGGTTATTACAGAATATTGAGCAGAGTTCCCTGTACTATATAGTAGGTCCTTGTTGGTTATCTGTTTTAAATATAGCAGTGTGTACATGTCAATCCCAAACTCCCAATCTATCCTTCTTCCTCACCCTTCCCCCCCAGTAACCATAAGTTTGTTCTCTACATCTGTGAGTCTGTTTTGTAAATAAGTTCATTTGTATCATTTTTTTTTTTAGATTCTACATATAAATGATATCGTATGATATTTATCTTTCTCTGTCTGACTTACTTCACTTAGTATGATAATCTCCAGGTCCATCCATGTTGCTGCAAATAGCATTATTTCATTCTTATTAATGGCTGAGTAATATTCCATTGTATATATGTATCACATCTTCTTTATCCATTCATCTATTGATGGGCATTTAGGTTGCTTCAATGTCTTGGCTATTGTAAACAGCGTGGTAATTAACATTGGGGTGCATGTATACTTTTGAACCATGGTGTTCTCCAGATATATGCCCAGGAGTGGAATTGCTGGATTATATGGTAGTTCTATTTTTAGTTTTTTAAGGAACCTCCATACTGTTCTCCGTAGTGGCTGTACCAATTTACATTCCCACCAACAGTATAGGAGGGTTCCCTTTTCTCCACACCCTCGCCAGCATTTATTGTTCATTTTGTTGAGAAAATTTGCATCTGTATTTATCAGGGATATTGGCTTGTTTTCTTTTCTTGTACTGTCCTTTATCTAGCTTTGGTATCAGAGTAATTCTGGCCTTCTAAATGAATTTGGGAGTGTTCACTTCTCTTCAGGTTTTTGGAAGTGTTTGAGAAGAATTGGTGTTAAGTCTTTTTAAAGTATTTAGTAGAATTCACCAGTGAAACCATCTGGTTCTGGGCTTTTTTTGTTGTTGGGAGTTTTTTTGATACTGATTCGATCTCCTTGCTTGTTACTGATCTGTTCAGATTTTCTTTTTCTTCATGATTCAGTTCTGGTAGCTTGTAGGTTTCTAAGAAAGTATCCATTTCTTCTAGGTTGTCTAATTTGTTGCTGCATAATTGTTCATAGTAGTCTCTTATGATCATTTGTATTTGTGTGGTATCAATTGTAATGTCTCCTCTTTTGGGTCCTCTCTCTTTTTCTCTTGGTTAGTCTACCTAAGATTTGTTAATTTTGTTTATCTTTTCAAAGAACCAATTTTTAATTTTGTTAATCTTTTCTATTTTTTTCCTATTCTCTATTCCACTAATTTCTGCTCTAATCTTTTTTATTTCCTTGTTTCTGCTAATTTTGGACTTACTTTGTTCTTTTTTTAATTCCTTGAGGTATAATGTCAGGTTGTTTATTTGAGGTCTTTCTTTTTTCTTGATGTATGTGTTTATAGCTATAAACTTTCCTCTTAGAACTGCTTTTGCTGTATCCCATAAGTTTTGTTATGCTCTGTTCCATTTTTGTTTGTTTATCTTGTTAAGATTTTTAAAATTTCCCTTTTGATTTCTTCTTTGATCATTGGTTGTTCAGGAATGTTGTTTAATTTCCATGCCTTTGTGTATTTTCCAGCTTTCTTTTTGTTATAGAGTTTTAATTTCATACCATGTGGTCAAAACAGATACTTGATATAATTTTTATCTTCTTGAATTTGTTGATACTTGTTTTGTGGCCTAACATATGATCTATCCTAGAACATGTTTCATGCACTCATGAGAAGGGTGTGTATTCTGCTGCTGTTGGATGTTCTTTGTATGTCTGTTAAGCCCATTTGGTATAGTGTTGTTCAGATCTGCTGTTCCCTTATTGATTCTGTCCGGATGATCTGTCCATTGCTGAGAGTGGGATATCAAAGTCTCCAATTACTATGGTATTGCTATTTATTTCTCCTCTTAGTTGTTAGTATTTGCTTTATATTTGTAGATGCTCTGATGTTGAGTGCATACATATTTACAATTATTGTATCTTCTTGCTGAATTGATCCCTTTATCATTATATTATGACTTTTTTGACTCTTGTGACCATTTTTAGCTTAAAGTCTATTTTTTTCTGATATAAGCATGGCCACCCCTGCTGTCTTTTGGTTACCACTTGCTTGGAATATCATTTTCCATCCCTTTACTCTCAGCCTATGTGTATCCTTAAAGCTAAAGTCTCTTGTAGGCAGCAAATCATTGGATCTTGTTTTTTAATTTTTAAATTAAAAAAACCTATTCAGCCATTTTGTGTCTTTTGATTAGAGAATTTAATTGATTTACATGTAAGGTAATTATTGATAGGTAGGAACTTGCTATTGCCATTTTCATTGTTTTCTGATCCTTTGCTCCTTGCTTCTTCTCTTGCGGTCTTCCTTTGTGATTTGATGACTTTGGGGGTAGTATGCTTTGATTTCTTTATCATAATCTTTTATGTATTTACTACAGATTTTTCCTTTGTGGTTATCATGAAACTTACATAAAATATTTTATAGTTATAACATGCTGTTTTAAGTTGATAATAACTTAACTTTGATAGCATACAGAAACAATATTTTTCTTCTCTCCCCCCTCACATTTAAGATTTGATGTTACAATATTTTTTTAATTTATATTGTGTATCCAATAAATAATTAATATATAGTTGTTTTTAACATGTTTGTTTTTTAACTTTTAAACTAGAATTGTGATTCATTCACCATTATTACAATATAAGAGAATGTGACTTTCATTACATATTTACCTTTACTGGTGAGTTTTACACATGCATGTTTTTACCATGTTAATTATCTTTTCATTTCAGCTTGAAGATCTCCCTTTAGCATTTCTTGTAACGCTTGTTTAGTGGTGATTAATTCCCTCAGTTTTTGTTTGTTTGAGAAAGTGTTTATTTCTCCTTCATACTTAAAGGACAGCTTTTCCAGGTATAGTATTCTCTGTTGAGTATTCTTGAGTATTTTTAGAACTTGCAGGCTCACTTCATCAGGGAAAGACCTTCACCAGTCAGCTCAGTTTGGTGTACTAGATGAGTCAGCTTATAGTGTTCATGGGTAGGCAGGGCTTGCTATCAGGGTTTCTAGTTGGGTAAGGTCACTGCTCATGCTTGGAGGTCAGTGGGGGTTGCCACTGGCTCTGCTCTGTGGTTGGTTGGGCCTATTCAAGTAGATGCTGATGGATTCCCTAGTTCGATGGGGCTGCTGACTGTGTTCTATGGTCAGATGGATCCACTATCTGGGCTCTGCAATCACTTCTGGTCAGGCAGTGTTTCCTAGCAGGGCGGTGCCACTCTTTGGATTCTGCAGTTTGGCAGGACTGCAGGATATGCTCCATAATTACTCCTGGTCAACTGGGGCATCAGACTGTGCTCCTCAACTAGATGGTGCTGCTGGCTGGACTCCGTGTTCAGGCAGGGTCACAGGCCAAGCTTCTCAGTCAGACAGGGCCTCAGGCTGTGATCTGTGTGATCAGGCAGGGCCACAGGCTGTGCTCCACTGTTGGGAAACGTTGCCGGCTGGGCTCTCTGGTTGGGTAGGGCCTCTTACTGTACCCTCCAGTTGGGTAGGGCTGGAGACTGCTCTGTGGTCAGGCTGGGTGAGTGTCTGCGCTCCCTGGTTGAGCGGGACTTCAGGCTATGCTCTGCAACTGGGTGGGTTCACTGTCTGGCCTGCCTGCCTGGCAAAGCCACAGGCTGTGCACAGCAATCAGGCATGGCCATAGGCTGGGTTCTGCTGCTGGATCGGGTTTGTAGGCTGGGTTCCAAGGCTAGTCAGCACCACTGTTCAGGTTTGCTGATTGTGTGAAACCAGAGGTTACCCTCAACAGTTGGGCAGGGCTGCTGGCTGCTGGGTGGCTCCATAGCTGGTACAGCTCATTGGCTGGGGATCCAAGTCAGGTAGAACTGCCAACTGAGCTCTCTGACCAGAGAGGGCCACCAGCTCAACTCTGCAGATGGGCAGAATCACTGGCTGGGAAGTCTGCTTTGGCACCGCTGCAAGCGGGAAGGTTGTCCGTCATAATCTGAGCGCTAGTTGCTGTAAGCTTTGGCCCCTTCTCTGTCTCTATCTGATCACCAGTGTTGAGCTCCACAGATTCCCCTAGTGTTCCCTGTGAGGTGAGTCCTGAATGGGCCTCCTGGGAAGCACCCCAGGAGGGGAACCTGGTTGTCCACTTTGGGCTCTCTTTCCCCACTAGAGAGACCTTAGGCCAGGGTTGAGGTGGGGTTTCCCTCATATGGCACTGTGCTAGTCTGGGACAGAGGTGGTGCAGTCAAAGTGCACTCCTCTTACCTTTCTAATGCAGTCCTTCTCCGTCTCTGTGGTCCAGGGGGCCCCAGGTTCTGGGATTTTCACAGTGGTGTCTCTTTATTTATTTATTTATGTCTGTCTGTCTGTCTGTCTGTCTTAGTTGAGGCAGATGGGCTCCTTAGTTGCGGCTCGTGGGCTCCTTAGTTGCGGCTCGTGGGCTCCTTAGTTGTGGCATGCATGTGGGATCTAGTTCCTAGACCAGGGATCAAACCTGGGCCTCCTGTATTGGGAGCATGGAGTCTTAACCACTGTGCCACCAGGGAAGTCCCCACAGTGGTGCCTTGTCTGTGAAGAGTTGCTAGTTGACCTTCTTGTGAGAGAGATCGAAGTCAGGAACAAACTGTGTCACCATTTTGATGACATCACTCCTCTTTTCACGATTTGCTGATTTCTGAAGACTGTCTTTGGACCATATCCATGTGCACATAGGAAGAAATAGAGTTATGCTGTGCATTTAAAGGTAATTAATATCTTCACATAATGTATAAAAGGAAATTATTTACTCATGCTCTGTGAACTTGAGAGCATGACCTGAAAGGATCTGAAAACAGAATAGCTTTACTTTCCTTAAGTTGTGTGTGTGATAAAGGGCATTTCTAACAACAGGTAGCAATTTTCAAATGACTTGAATCAAAAATCATAGAGGCTGCTTGATTTGAATCTCAATATGCCTACTTATTAACAGTGGGACCGTGGGTATGTTAAACCTCTCTGAACCTCAGTTTGCTTATCTGTAAGATGGGGAAAATTCCTGTTTCATTTATTAAGGACATTAAATGAAATACTCTATCTAGAGGTTTATGCCCAAAGCCTGGCATTTAATAGACATTCACTGGATGTAAGCATTCTCATTCATTATGGATGATTGCAAGAACTTGTGCATTATTTATTATCTGGTAGCTAAGAAGAATTTGAAAGGCTCACTTTCAGTTCAAATACCACAGTAGTTCTTAAATTAAAAAAAGATGTTATATAGGTCTTATAAATTAACAGCTTATACTTTAACACCATTCAGATATGTAACTTGTACAGATCTGTGGAAATACAATAATGAATTATAATAGCAATAACTGTGAGAAAAACAAAAACAATGATAGTAGCAAAAATTAACTGAAAGTTTATTTTGTGCACAGAGAACATGATCTTATTTAATATTTGCAAAACACTTGGGTATTTATTATTCCTGTTTTTTGGATGTGGAGTTGTAGAGATTAAATTAATTGCTCAAGGTCATGTAACTAGTAAGTAGAAGGTCCAGAGCTGGAAACTTTTCTGTCTTAATCCAAAGCCCAAGGTCTTCTATGACCAGTACCACTTTTCAGCCTGGGCCAATGGGCCCCTGCACTTCATCCTACCCTTAAAAGGATCTCTTCTGACCCTCCTTTGGCTGTGTCCTTTCCTAAGAGGCAAGAGCCTGAGGAGCAAAGAGGACATGCTCACCCAGAGCCTGTAACCTCTTCTACACTACAGCCTGGGTACTCAGGGCCTTGGAATTCTCTGCATTCAGAGTCCCCAGCCAGCTTCCCAAACTTGCTTAGATTTATCCCCAGTGTATCCTCCTGAGCATGGACTATCCATGGTGTGCAAACCCCAAGTGGACTTGTAAGCTGGTATGTACACAGTAAGGAGATGGGGCACCTTGAGGTGTGGGATGAAATTGAGGGTGATAAGAAGGAGGCTGCATGAATGCAGCCAGGGTGCTGCCATGCTCTCCAGGGGTTGGCTGTTGCATTCTGGACTAAAACTTCAAGGAGTTCAAGAATTCTAAACCTGAATCTGGTCTTTCAGATCATAGCAAAGGCATTTTTCTCAAGAGAGGAGATATAACAAATTTTATTTGATAGTTTATTGTCTTGATTGATAGATTTTAGTTTTTGAGGATAGTTAGAAGAGCTGTTTTAAAAACCCTTTCTGCTAATTCATATATCTGGATTATTTGGAGATCTGTATTTAGTGATTACCTTTTCCCTTGAATATGGGCCGTATTTTTTGGATTCTTCATAAATCTAGTGATTATGGATTGTATCCAGCAAATTGTGATTGTATGTTACAGAGACTCTACATTTTATTATGTTTCTCTGCAGTGTTTTTTGTTTGTTTATTCCTTTTCCATTTTGTTCTAGCAGACATTTAAATGGACTGAACTCATATTTTCAACTCAACTTCCCCTGTGTGGGCAGAAGCTAAGTCTCAGGTTAGTTTTATTAGCTTTAGCTGAGCTGCTTGGAGTCTTACCAGATTATTAGAATTTTATAGGTCAGCGAGAGATTTGGACAGAGTTTTTATACCAAATTTGGGGCTATCACTTTTCTGGTTCTCTTCTTTCTGGAACGTCTCTCCTCACTTTCCAGCTACTGTGGTTGCC
Organism: Balaenoptera physalus; assembly: GCF_965194825.1. Lineage (NCBI taxonomy): Eukaryota > Metazoa > Chordata > Mammalia > Artiodactyla > Balaenopteridae > Balaenoptera > Balaenoptera physalus. Next base: position 48,127,744 of record NC_138886.1, read on the forward strand.
CTGAAATCTCTCTCTTTATCAAGCCAGTAAAACTGCAGGTTTCTATCAGCATGATGATGGAAGGGACCTGCCCTTAAACTAAAGGCTTTAAAAATCAGGAAGCTCATTTCTGTTTTCTTCTTTCAAGTGTCCACTCCTACCCTATGCCTTCTTTTAGTCACATGTAAACATGACTAATGAGTTCTTTACTAGTATATTTCCTTGGACATGAATATCACTCATTTTCAGATAACCAAATAGAATTTCATTTTAATTAAAATTTTCAATACCAAGAGGAAAAATAATAAATAATAATCAAGCCGTGGCTACTTGGGTTGATTTATTTTTTTCCTTTGTGCTTATCTACAAAATGATTATTTGATCACCTATAAAATTATCTATCTTTGGACATTCCAAATATATGTCTTAATGATAGTGAGTGAGTCAAAGTTATTGTCAATGTGTATATTATTTAAAGAAAAATAACATGATTTTCATGAAAGCAAGTATCTATTTGTTGAAAGCAAGACTGCATTGCCTATTTTCCCATTTTGGCCTATAACAGTGTTTACATATTGGCACTTGATGTTAATTGACTCCCAGGCCCTATTTGCCTTACTACTTTAATCCATTGAAAAGTATGGTAGCAATATTATTTCCACATTATAGAACTTCTGTGGTCTAGTTTACCAGTTGTTTTTTAAGTTAGAGGATGTTCTTTTTGAGTTAAGTAGTTGGAACAGAGTATGCTAAAGACCAGTAACAAATTCAGTATCCAAGGATCTTGCTAACAAAACATAATCCAAAGAGAAAAAAAATCTAAAAAAGATTATTTTTCATTTACATAGGTTACTTTTAAATCTCTTATTAAGAAGGGCACACATTTGAATAGATGGCTGAAGACTTGTAAAAACTCTGGGTATTTTTCATTTCGAAGAGAGGTTTCAAATGCATGTGATTCTTTATACCAAAATATACCAATACTGAATAATGAATCAAAGGTATTCAACTCTGGAGGCATTACTGCTGGTTTCTAATGAGCCCGTAAGTCAGAGCAGATGACTTCTCTGCACTGGAGTTAGAGATGGTAAATGTTCCAGAGAATATGCCGAAATAGAGGAGTTTTTAACATCATCATATGTCTAAGTCAGTTTGCTTCCTATAACAAGGGTGATGATTCAGGACAACAAAAAAAAGACATTTTGTAAATATGAGGTGTTTTTTATTTGTCAGTACTACTATTCATCTGATTTTTCTGCCCCCAAGGATATTTTGTTCATTACTACAAAATTCTATATATAGCAATTTCTCTGTAATAGCCATGGTTAGAAAGTAAGATGCTCTGACAATAAATATCTTGATTAGTGGAACGTATGTTATGTTTGGCCATTCTTTGATTATTCAGAAGATAACACAATATCTCATTGTACTTTGGAGCCATTACAATTATGGACATCATTTTTTTACTAATATATTGACTCATATTAATTTTTCTAATACCCATTTGTTGAATGTTTTCAATGTGTAAAATACCATGTTATACATATGACTGGAAATGATGTTTAAAGTGCCATTTAATCAAATGATGTAAAATTAATAATTTGTTATACTTTGTATAAGCTTCTGCATACCCCATTATTTTGCATTATTTTGGGAGATTATTTTGCTCCCATATCACAGTGCATTCCTGATGAAACTGAGGAATACATGAATTATTAACTGTCAGAAATCTGATAGAAGCTGAAACATGAATATAGCTACCTAAATTTGGAAGCATAAGTCGCGGTTCGTTTTTTTATAAATTATGTTTTTTGTTTGTTTTTTTGACAAGATGGAAAACCAAAACAAAGATAAGCAATGAGCACTCTCTCCTAGAGAAATTTGTTGCTGTCACGTAAGAGTTGGCATGTCCAATCTTGATGCCTTTATCTCTGATGGAAGGGTGTTTTGATGCCCCTCCTCTTAAATTGGGAAAGACCCCCTCACTCCACCTATTTCTTTCCTTCCTCATTCATTCTTTTAGCCTTTAATCTGTGAGTCAGAGACCTAGCAAGAAACATATGGAGTAACTGAAGAGCATTTAATAAAAGGAAAAAGTGTGGCTAGGGCTTAGGGAAACCAAGAAGTGTCTTACCTTCCTTTGACTGAAGGAGCAATGGGAGGGAGCATTTACCTATTACCCAAAGTTGCTGTGTAGAGGCGGCCTTCTGACAGGAGCTGTGACCTCCTGGAGAGGGACACATCCAACCTGTGACAACTTGACAGGGAGGGATCCCGGGCAAGACATTCCCTGGCTTCGCTGTCTTCCTACTTTTTCTGGTAGTTCCAATTAGCCAAGTCCAACCAGTAGCCAGAGACAAGGGAGCCTCCAAGGGCTTAGGGTAAGTAGATAAGCGTGGACATTGGATCTGAGGACACAGATGGAAAATATTCAGCATGTGCTGCATTATATGTTATCAAGTCAGTATCCCCACCACTTTCTTCCAAATGCAAGGAACCATGTTTCCCAGAATCCCCTTTGTCATAGGGATCTTAGGGTCTGCCAATGAAAGCCACTTGTGGGATGTTAGAAGGAAGAGGAGGAGGAGAGACCATTCTTTTCCCTATGCAGCAGTGGACAGATGTGTGCCCAAACAAGCAGTTCCAAGCAGCTTCTAGGTAATTCCTTGAGAGCCACCCACTTCATGGTAAAGGCTGAGAAAGCTGGTGGGAGCATTTCAGAAGTTTTGGAGATTCACAGCCACTTTCCAACAAAAGGGCCATAGGTTGAGCTCATTGGTGGCAGCTTTCCTACTCCTTTGTTCTCTCAGCACTTCTGATGGCTATGTATGTCTCTATTTCCAAATTTGGAAAATGTGGAGTGGCTGCAATTTTTCTGACTGAATTCTGATTGATACACAGAACAATTCCTGTCAGCTGAAGTGCTAGAAATGTTCATTTTATTTGAAGAGGGAATATTGGGATAAATGATCAGCTTGGCACTGATACGAGGCCACAACAGGGAGCCCTAAGGATGGTGAGACAACAGGAGGCTCCGGGAGTGTGTAAAGGGGAAGAAAGAGGAAGGAAAACAGAGTCATGCTGTGCTATGGAGTTCCCTGGGGTATCTATGAAGAAAAATTCCTTTGTAACCATGGAGTTGGGTGGCATTATAGGAATACCTAATAGATATGAGCCAGATTTGGTTTTGTAAACAATAGTCTGTTGTTTCAAGCATACTGTTATTATAATTATCAGGGCTATTAACCTCTTAGGAAAGTGACATGTGCCTCTTTTGCACACAGTTTAGCTCATGAAGATGCCATCTGTACAGCTTCAATCACAGCCTAAGCCAGTGGTTTTTTTACTTCAGCTGCATATTAGAATTACCTGGGAAGCTTTTGGAAAAAATACCAATTCCCTGGAATCACCCCAAATCAGTTAAATCAGAATCTTCAGGCATCAGTGATTTTTTTTTTGAAACTCCACAGGTGAATATAATAGACAACCACATTGAGAAGTGGTTCTAGAGCCTTGCTACTCCAGCTCAGATCCCCTGATAGCAGCATGGGCATCCATCCATCTGTCCACCCACCCACCTTGATAGCAGTGTGGGCAGCCCCACCCCAGGTCTACTGAATCAGAATCTGCATTTTAAGACGATACCCAAGTGACTTGTGTGCACTGTTACAGACTGAGAAGCACTAGTCCTGGCCATTCTAAGTAGGCAAAATTTACCTTTGTTCCATCACATTTTCCTATTAGCACTTAAGTTTCCTCCTGCCCTTTTGTAATACCTTTTTCACACTCCTCCCCTCAGCCCTTCCCCCAACCCTATCCCCATGCAGCCATTGATCTGCTTTCTGTCACTATGATTAGTGCATTTTCTAGAGCTTTATGCAATCATACAATATGGTCTGGCTTCTTTCACCTAGCATAATTACTTTGAGATTTATCTGTGTTGTTGTATGTCATTCTTTTTCATTGCTAAGTAATATTCTATTGCATGATGTAATACAATTTCTTTATTCATCTGTTGATGGGCACTTGGGTTACTTCTAGTTTTTGGCTTTTACAAAGAAAGTTGCTATGAACTTTCATGTACAAATCTTTGTATGGATATATATTTTCATTTTTCTTAGATAAATACCTAAAAGTGGAATGACTACGTTATATAGTAGATGTATGTTTAACTTTTCATGAAATGTGTTTCATAACGATCCTCTAAGGTAGGTATTATTGTTGATCTCATTTTGAAGTTGGAAAAAAGTGGCCCAGAGGTTAAGTGATTACACTGCCTATTGTGAGATATTTTCCTATCTTTATAGTGATAACTCAGTGATGACAAAATTTTCACATGTTCTTGGATATTTAATTATAGCCATTATTACAGTTTGGGGGCCTTTGCTTGCGTCTCAGCCAGATATGACTCAAACCGTTTGGTCCAGGGAGGGTCCTTACATATTCAGCAAACTGCTTTTCCCTCTGGCCATCATATATTGTGAATTAACAGATGATTCTGGTTGAAGCCAAATGCCATCATGTCTATTGGGGAGTTTGCTGTTAGGCAAGTTGCCATACTTCATAGAAGATCTCTGTATCAGTCAGCCATTGCTGTGTAATAAACCTGAATGCTAAAACTTAAAAGCTTTTATCAATTCTCAGATGTCTGTGAGTTGGCTGGGAGTCATATGATCAAGGCTGAACTTGGCTGGGTAACTGTTTCAAGCAGTAGGTCTGATTGAGCTTGGCTTTTCACTGTGTGTTGGGCTCAGGTTAGCTGCATTTGTCTTCATTTGGAGGCCCAAATATTAGTTATTAGTGCAATTATTCTTCGTTAGGCCAACCTGTATGCTGAATTTTCTGAAGCCAAATTGCCAAGAAAGTGAGTAAAATTAATAGAGTGGAAGAATAGAAATTGCACAAGTAGGAGTGGAGAGGGACAGACACAGAATTTTTTTTTTCCAAGTAGGATACCTTTAGCAGACATTGCAGTTATTTCTCACCATTCAGTCTGTGAAGAGGCTGATAAGTTCACATAAGGACTCTTGGATAAATTAAGGGTCAAATGAATTCCATTTAGCACATCAAATTTTACCCAGTATACCACATTCCACTCTGCTGCTTGAGGAAAGCCTGAAAATGACCTTGATAGTTTATAGAGGAGACTCATGAAGTGATAAACTCTAGTCTGCCATTTCACTTAAGGTTTGACTTTTAACAGACTGATGATCTAGCAGTATGAATAAGTTTAGCATACTGGATTACAATGAATTCTCTGGCATAATGTGCAAGACACAGATTCAGCTGGCTTTGAATGGGATCATCAAGTTGGTGAAAACAGAGTACAAATGAATGAATAAGAGCATTAAATGATTTTAAAATAATAGCATTCTTAGTCTGAGATATTTCCATTAGCTACAAATGCCCTAAATGTTATTAGACTAAATCAGCCTTTGACTGAAATAACATTTCACCTTTTCCTCTTTAATTAGTGTTTGTATCTCTATTTGGGAGCAAATAAACATTTTCTCACTCATGTTACCTAAACACCAAATGAAAATAAAGACATAATTAGTATAAATATTCAGTTCTTGGTAGGGTGTCCCAGTCTGTTAATCCTAATTTCAGAAATTCATTGTCTTTATAAAACAGGTGAGCAAAAACCATTTGGTTTGCAAATAATGGTACCAGACCATCACCCCATTGGAACTAATTTGATGTGGCATCATGCAAATGAAACATGGGCATGGTTCCCTAGGGAGAAATGCTTTTGGAGATAGGCAGAACATTGGCAGATGATCTATACCTGCCAGCAGTGGAAAGGGTTATACTGTGGCCAGGAACGCTGTGATCTCTTGAATTTTTTGTAAACATACAGGGACTCTTCACTGACAGGTTACAAAATGAGTCATTTCAATTTTATAAGTTGGTGAAACATTCAACTAACCCTTGCATCCTTATGAATATCTTAATGCTAGTTGGGATACAGAATTTGTAGAAGCTGGAGATTTAATTAAACTTATATTAAGGAATCCCATGATACTTGGATGGTAAAGCAATGTAAGGCACAACCAGTCCTCCAAATTCAAATTCATGTCCCTAATACTAATGTTCTTTAACTTTTGTCTATGACATACTACGCATGCAGTAGAGAAAGATATTTTTCCCTCATATCATTGGTTCTCTAACTTGAATGATAATAAGTATATTCAAGGCTGCTTATTAAAACTTTAGATCCCCAGGACCCACCTTAGAGTTTCTGATTCAGTATATCTTGAACGAGACTGAAAATCAGCATTTAAAGTAAATCCCACAGGGGATTCTTTTTAAGGTGGTCATGAGCTCACGCTTTGATATAGACGTCATTGGACCTTTGTGATAAAGAGCAGAACTGTCTCACATAGATACAGGGTGACGTGTCTTACCATATTGGTGTCGGGATGTATCCCCTGGTTTATTACACAAAAGACTTGAAGTAGAAATAGCTTAAGATAAAGATAGATTTAAAAATAACATAAACAAGCAAACAATAAAAAGTAAGGAAGATTTAAAAGCAATTTGAGTAAGAAGTCAAGATCGAGAGAAAATAGTACAGATAAAAAATGTATAAAATCTTGATTACTTGCTATGATTAAACTAACAACTTGGTTTAAATTCTCTGGTCAGCCAAAACAATAGGAAGATACAGTCAGCTCTACAGTCAGTTTTCTGTTACCAAAATGAGGAAGAAATACCCTGACTTAGCAAAATTTGCCCTGGCATTGCCCTGGCATAGAAGGACACTGAGTGCTGGGGCAGGCCATGTCCTCAGTGGCTTTCTTCATTGGTAGGAAGGAATGGTCCAGTCCCCCAGTCCATTATTGTCTCCCTGCTCTTGAAAGATGAGGTATGTGTTAGTGTAATCGGGGTGCAGAAGGCATCCAGCTGGGCCGAAATGCCCAGATCTTCTACTGTTTGAAAGCTGAAGATTGGCATAAAAGGTATTTTCCCCTAACTCACACCTTTCTTCACTCATCCCATCATTGGTAACAGTTACAGCCATCTTCTCTCCTGCCACGGAATCATGTTCTTCCAGCTAGCAGAGTCCTGCACACATGCTATCTTCTCCAGGAGGCCCTTTAGTCATATGATGGTTGTTCCCAGGATTGTCCAACTCTATCTAAGGGGGACTGCAGTATGGAGTTTTTGCAGTTGAAAACATAGTACGAGCCAGAATTATACCACCCTTCCCATCATTCTCAGATCCCACTCAGCTTTTAGGTCTGGACAGGCAGGAATGAGACTGACATAGGCTCCTGACTGTTTCTGGCTACTGAATTTAGTAAGATGAGAAGAAATCTTGAAAGCTGCCTTAGATCCTGTTTGGGAAGCCTGCCTGCATCTTAAAACCATTGCTACACTTATGTGGAGGTGCAGTCTAGATGGTGAAATCTAAATCTCCTCAAGTAATATGTAGTTTAGAGTTGAAATTCCACCATTACCAATTCATTCCTTTGTATTTAAAACTTTCAACTCTGTTTGTATCCTAAAATATACAGGATGATTCAATATGAGTACATTAATCAGCTTCTTTGTAGCAGAAGGACCAGGATTAATTGAGAACACTGAGATGCTAAAGGCAGGAATTGCTTACAAAAGGAACATAGGTGTGGAAGGGTAGCAGGAATTAAAGATATTTATCTATCTCATAATTTTACCTAGGGCTATTCTTGCCTACCACACTGCGGTGGAATGAAATGAAATTGTCTTTATTTTCTTTGTGAGGTGCCATGTGATCTGCTCATATTAGCATAAGAGACATAATCTAGAAACAAGGGAAACCCTTTAATGTTAGGGATGCTTTTGCTAAAATTCACATATGTAGTGCTGGTATATTTAAAGGGGCCAGAGGAGATCATAATTAACAACTGAAGCATGAAGAGGAGAATGCAGGACTGCAGGTCACAGCAGATGCCAATGAGAACCTAGAATGAATTTTTGTCCCCCAGGTGACCCTTATATTATTTGTGAGTAGTAAGGCTTGATTCCACTGGGAGGAGTCACAGGTCTGGAGTGGATTTTATCCAGAACATCAGGGAGGGGACATCGTTAGAGGGCCTTCCAGTCACTGGTCCCTACCTAATATGGCAAAGTTTGTGGTAATGACTCATGGTAGACACAATGCCTAATAATCTGGTAAAACCTGGGCAAAACGGAATTGTTATTCCATTTGAAAATGGACAGTCACTCTGGCCTCTTTGCTTCATAAAGTACAGCTCAAAAGCACAGTGAGGTGTAATTGTCATTGCACATGAAAATAAGCCAAGTTTTCTCAAGATTAATCTGAGGGAATTGTCTTAACTGTAAAAGGAAACTGTCCAATGAAGTGACTGGTCTTGAGAACATTTCAGTTACACTTTAGAAAGGAAAATGACATTAGCTTTTCATGAAGGGGAAATGGGAGGAATGCGTTTTCTTTTTCTTGTTTTTTTAATATATACCAGTGGTATATTTTTAGAAGCTATTTTGAAAGTAGAAGATCTTTTTGCTTACACAAACATCTTCCAAACTTATTTGTAGGCTAAAGCCCAATTTTTCTTTATGAATTAAAAAATGTAAATCCTATTATTATTTGATCAGTTCCATTCTTATTTAAATCTTCATAGATTTAAAAAATTCTAATATCAGTAGGTAGTTTAGAACTTTGAATAACTATACTCATAGACAAAATGATGTAAATAGAAGTTAGGTTCTTAAGTCCCTTCATCAGACATGATGGAACCCAGAATGTAGCCCAAATCAAATCAACCCTAATCACCCTGCCACATGTCCTTGGATCTCTGTATTATCTAGAGCCCAGGACTCTCAATCCTAACTCACCACAGGTTCCTTGGGCTGGAGGTTTATCACTCCGTGGCCTTCTAATTCTTACTGGGGTAGTGTTCCTGCAGAGAATGGGGCTGTGGCAATGAGGGACAAGCTTAGAGAAGGGAAAGAAGAACCGAGACCCCATTAACAGCAGATTCTGAGGTCAGACTGGGGAAGGGTTTTATTGTCATTGAAGTAGGATCATTGTAGGAGATTCATTGTGGGTAATTCATAAAGTCTTAATACTTTAAGGTGGGGACTACATGTCCCTCATTTTTGAGCATTATCTTTGAGTGGGGAAAAAAATGTTAGACCTTTTTCGTATTGCCCCTGAAATCAACCAACAAAGTTGTTTGTTTGTTTTGGTATTTTCTTTTGGAGAAAATAATTCGTTCAGAGTGATGCAGAATATAATGTTTCCTTTAGAATTTTGACTCACAGCTAGCAACAAATGGATGTTTTAGATAAAAGGAAGCACAATTAATAACCAGGCAAGAAGTATATAGTTACCTAGGAGATCACTCTCCTTCCAGGTCTACTTATGTGGGTTCCTCTTTTCTTAGAAATGCAGTGGATTAGACGAAGTGCCAGCTGTAGGAACTGTGGAACACAAACATGGAATTGTGGAAACATAATTATGCCAGCCAAATAAAAAGCCTTTATGAAGTATACATTAATAACACTGAAGCTGTCCTTCTTGTAACATAAAAGACATAAAGTCTCAGTTTCTTGAAAAGACAAATCTATTCATGGAGAAAATCAGTAAATGAATACACAAAAGCTATAGAACATTGGAGCTGGGAGGTTTCTTAAAGGTTATCTGTCCAACTGCTTCATGCAGATGTGGAAACATGCTCAGAAAAGTTAGTAAATTGCTCAAGCTTGCAGAGCCAGAGGCAGGCCTGGGGTTGGATTAGAATCCAGGATTCCTAAATCCTTTTCAAATCTTTTCCCCTCCTTTCTCTACATACTCTGCTTCCAGAGCTGTGGTTCTCAAACAGGGGCAGTGTTGCTTCCCAGGTGTGCCCTTTGGCGATGTCTGGAGATGTTTTCAGTTGTCACAACTGGGTGTGTGTGTGTGTGTGTGTGTGTGTGTGCGTGTGTGCGCGCGCACGGGGAGGGTTGCTACTGGCATCTACTGGGTAGAAGCCAGGGATGCTGTTGAACGTTGTACAATGCACAGGACAGTCCCTATAACAAAGAATGATCTAGCCCAAAATGTCGATAGTGCTGAGGTTGAGGAAACCTGCTTTAATAATAAATCTTAGAGTATCCTGCATTAAGCAGCCTGTGAGAAAAACTAGATTTAAAAACAAGCAAATTCTTTATAAAGGATTTACCAAAGGGTTTGACTAATTGATCATATATTCTAATGTGAAGATCTTAAATAAGGTTTAACCAACAGCAAAAGACATACGTCAAAGAGACACAAGTACTATAAAAAATTCTGACACTCTTACATGAACAAAACATGAACACAAGTGAGAAGTAAGCATAGTAATACTGTAATTTCTATACATTCTGTAGGGTATGAAGTGATTTCACAGGTTATTCCTCATTATTAGAGCCTTGTGACAACCAAGCCAAGTGGGAATGGGAAGCATTCCTATAAATCTGAAAACTAAAGCTCAGAGAAGTCAAAGATTCACTCCCATCATACGGCGCTGGAGCTGGTACCCAGACCCAGTGTTTCGGTCTCCATCAACAATGTTCTCCCCGCATTTCTGTGTTGTCTACATAATATATAGGTATTTATAAGTATGTATTTTAAGAATTCATAGTCTAGAACATGTGAAAGTTCTTACGTTTTACATATTTTGGAAGAATGTGCAGAGAAAACCAGTCTTGCATTATTTTTCACTGGGAACCAGAAATGAAAAAGCAGTAGTAATATTTTATAGGAACTTCTCTGCCTGAAAGCGGATTAATTTAAAAGTCACAACTTGCCTAGAGCCTCTCTTCTTAGGATCATTAGGCCTGCGTTAAGATTAGGTGGAGAAAGCCATGACCAAAATCCATGGAGGGCTCCAGATAAATGTCACAGCTGTTGCTCTCAGCTAATTTCTCATGCACTTTTTACATGATTTCTTTGCTCACTGACTTGAGCAGAGTTATGGAGATGGGCTAAAGGTGACAGGACTTTATTATGATCTGTTGAAGTCAAAAGGCCACCATCATTAAGAGTGTCAGCTCTGCTACTTTGGAACAAAAATCTTTATTTTCAGTTTCTCTCTAAGTCTGGGTTTCTGTCCTTTTCTTGTCTGAAAGATTTTAAAAGGAACAGCATCTCCAAGTGAATATTTGGTAACATGACATTTGATATTAATAAGGTATTTCTGGTGGGTTCTAGATTTTGCTGTATTACTTTAAACTTGAAAGGAAATTGTTCTTCTGTTTCAAGGAATTGATAATTCAGAACCTCTTACTTTTGAACCTTTTAATACATGTGTTTTTATAACATGTAAATACTGGTTTATACACCAAGAACAAAAATGAAATCAAAAGATTTTTATGGGAATCTATTTTAATATTGTTTTATTCAGTTTTCTGTAGCCAAATTCTAAGTACCTTTCTGGTAGGCTATTTGTCTTTGGCCTCCAAGGTAACATAATTCATTCTCACACTTTTCTCTCCATCATTTTAGTCTTTTAATCTCTCCCATGGCAGAATGAAGGCATTTTTATTCCCTGCCTTCACTTCCTCTCAATGTTTCCATTTTGTACCCATCAACTAAGGTGAAGGGAATTTCTTCTTTGAAAGTAACTTTCTCCTAAATGTCCTGAGGAAGAAGATATTCTTTCATACCTGACTGATCCTTGGCATCCCATGGCTCAGAGGCAGGAGTCAGGCTTGGTCTGGATTAGGTGTCATAGAATATCTTGAACTTTATACATTACCTTACGCTTGTGTTTACTCTTAGAAAGGCTGCCCATGGAAAAGCACTGCAGCAGAAGGGGGCGGGGGTTTAGGAGAGAGCGAGGGTTCTGAGCAGCCAACCCTGGGAGCGCCGTGAGTAGGTATCATGAAGCAGGACAGCACTGTTAGAAATGCAAGAAAATACTCAAACTATTTCAAGATACTGTCCTGGGAGGCCTCTGCCCATAGCAACAAATTCAGCTGCCAATATTCCATTTGTTCATCACTTCATTCACATATTCTTAATTCATTCATTTAGGCATTAGTTTAATCAAACGTTTTGATTATAGATGATTCCCAGCACCACAATCTCAGAAAATTAGCTGCCCAGTTTTCTCAGGAAAGAGTCCTTGTACCTGAATGTGCCGATGACATGAATTCTTCAAGAGTAGAAGAGTAGGGCTATGTTGTTATTACTTTTAGCCCTTGTGAAAAGTGCTTGAATTGGGACATCATAGGGCTGCCTGTTTGGGGAAGTATCCTCATAAACACACACTCCATAGAAACTAATGGAAGCATTTACTTGGAGAATATTGCTATACAAAGATATAGATATGTGTACATAGGAGTTACGACTCTGAAATACTGAGGCTGATTTTACAGTCAAGCATGAAACTTATTTTATCATTTTAGAGTTATGACTTTGCATTGAAATATGCTGCAAAGGCAGGAAGGGTCAGAATCTAAGAGTAAAAAAGTTGGGAAAAAGAGGTATGTCTGAAAATTCCAGAGGTGGATGAAGTCAATGCATATTTGAGGACCAAGAGTAATATTTTATGGAATTAATATTTTTACAGGCTATCCGCACAATGGTATATTGATAATATGTTTACTTCTGCATATTATGGTTAAAAGTAGAGAAACAGATATAAAGAAGTAAAAAGCCTGTATCCATAGTTTCCCAATCCTGTATCTTATTGAAGAAATAAAGTAAATATCAATCTCTTCTTCAGCAAGAATGATTTCTTTATCATAACATAAATAAAACAGATTAGAAAGAATTAATATCTGGGAGAAGTATCTAAATAAATAAATAGAAAAGAACTTAGATTTATTTTTGTGAGTTTTGTGGGCTGTGATATTAGATCTGGGCAGCTCGGTGTTGGACAGATATCGGGTGGTGTGGTGTTTGTAGCTTCAGATCCTTCCAACAGAGCCATCTTTGTATTTATTAAGAATGTGGAATGCAGGGTGGGACAATAAAACTCCAAATTAATCACAGCAAGGCTCAACAGGGGAAAAATACATGGGTAAGAAGCATCAGGAGAAGTCCATTTAGCAACAGGAAGCTAATTGCTTCATTTTTATTCCATGGCAAAATCAAAACCAGGTGGCTGGCAGTCAGCCACACGTGAAGATGTTTCTTAGAGTTCCTCAGTCATGGGTCATGGATGTTGTCAGATGAAGTTGGAAGGCTGAAACAGCCATCTGGTGGCTGGTCATATTGTTGAACTCAATGGCCTTGGCTCCATCACAGAGCTTTCTAGCTAGATCACCTCCTGGTCTGTACATCCTTTATTAAGAATCAACAGAGCTGCCAACACTAGCCAGACAGATAAAGCTGCACACACCTAATTAACTCACATTAAGGTTGATTGATACTTCTTTCTTTATAAAAGTAGAACTCATTAAGCAGTGCTTCTTAAACTTTAGGATGAATCAGGGTGGCTTGGAGGGTTTGGTAAAACACAGAGTGCTGAGTCTCCTCCTCCCCCAGAGTTTCTGATCTGGTAGGTATTAGGTGGGCTCTGAGAATCTGCATTTCTAACAAGTTCCCCGGTGATGCTGTTCCTCTGGTTCACCATCCTCAGGGGAGCCATTTATTGTGTTAGGTATAAACAAAACAAGAAGTGAGTTACATTGTAATGCAATTTTCTCCATTCACATTTGACAAAAAATTCCTGAACTTTTATTTCTGACAAAATTATAAGGCACGATTGCCTGTATTAACTTTTTCATAGAAGTTCCTCCTGATCATTACTTTTAGGTGATACACCTGTCCCCACCCTCTCACCCTGATAAGTGCAAATAAATTAATGTTCCTATTTAGAGTGACTCATTACTTGGTCAGAAAACAAATTCACATCCAGCGTAGGCTGACCTTACCTCCGGTTTATTAAAAAACAAAACAAAGCAAAACCAAAGAGCTCACCAAATCTATTGTGCTTTCACACTAACAAGCATTTAATAAGAAGTAAGGTTTCTTTTTCTTTGCTTCTCTTCCTGGAGAACTATATTGACCTATACCTAGTATTCTATGTAATGAACATTTTTCAGGGATTGCAATGGTAGAAAAGTAGAGAGCAGTGGTAGGCTGCAGAGAGATGGCAAGGGTAAAAGACGTGCTTTACAATGTATCCAGAGATGAATAGTATCTATTTTTTGTTAAAAGTGATAAAGACAGGCTATGAATATACAACTTTAATCTAATTGACTGAAATAGAAGTTGGTTAGGTGTGTTAGGGAAAGAAAACCTTTTTTATAGTATAAATCTTGAAAAGGAGAGACATAATCAGCATAGGCAAAAAGGAGACAGGATGGTTTAGAAGAGGCAGTGATGTGTTTTCTTTTGTTTACATCTTTATTGAAGTATAATTGACATACAACATTGCATTAGTTTCATGTATACAACATAATGATTTGATATTTGTATACATTGTGAAATGATCACCACAATAAGTCTAGTTACCATCTATCATGATACAAAGTTACAATATTTTTTGTCTTGTGATGAGAACTTTTAAGATTTACTCTCAGCAACTTTCAAATATGCAATATCATCTTATTGATTATAGTCGCCATGCTGTACATTACATCCCCACGTGTATTTATTTTATAACTGGAAGTTTGTACCTCTTGACCCTCTTCGCCCATTTTGCCCACTCTGCCTACCCCTCTCCCCTCTAGCAACCACCAATCTGCTGTCTGTATCTATGAGTTTCGTTTGATTTGTTTTGTTTTTCAGATTTCATATATAAGTGAAATCATACAGTATTTGTCTTTCACTGACTTATCTCACTTATCATAATGCCCTTGAGATCCATCCATGTTGTCACAAATGGCAAGATTTCCTTCTTCTCTATGACTAATGTTCCATTATATATATACATATATATGTATATATATATATGTATATATATATATTTATACAGCTCTACCTCGACTTATGATAGGGTTACGTCTGATAAACCCATGGTAAGGTGAAAATATTCTAAGTTGAAAATGCATTTGATACACCTAACCTACTGATCATCATACCTTAGCCTAGCCTACCTTAAATGTGCTCAGAACACTTACATTAGCCTATAGTTGGGCAAAATCATCTAACAAAGCCTGTTTTATAATAGTGTTGAATATCTCATGTACATTATTGAATACTGAATGTAAAAAGCAGAATGATTGCATACATTCACAATGGTTGTAACTGTATCAGTTGTTTACCCTTGTGATTGCATGGCTAACTGGGAGCTGCAGCTTGCTTTCTCTGCCCAGCATCATGAGAGAATATCATACCACATATTGCTAGCTTGGGAAAAGATAAAAATTCAAAATTCGAAGTATGGTTTCTACTGAATGCATATTGCTTTCACACCATCATAAAAACGAAAAATTGTAAGTTGAACCATCGTAAGTTGGGGGCCAGCTATGTATTTTGGGTATTAGCCCCTTATCAGATATATGATTTGCAAATATTTTCTCCCATTGAGTAGATTGACTTTTCCTTTTTTTGAAGATTTCCTTTGCTGTGCAGGAGCTTTTCAGTTTGATGTAGTCTCACATATTTATTTTTGCACTTGTTGCTTTTTCTTTTAGAGTCAGATTCAAAAAATCATTTCCAAGACCTGTGTCAAGGAGTTTACTGCCTATGCTTTCTTCTAGGAGTCTTACGGTTTCAGATCTTACATACAAGCCCTTAATCCACTTTGAGTTAATTTTTGTGAATGGTGTAAGATAGTGGTCTAGTTTCATTCTCTCCTGCATTTGGCTGTTCATTTTTCCCAAAACCATTTATTGAAGAGACTTTCCTTTTCCTGTTGTATATTCTTGGCTCCTTTGTCGTAACTTAGTTGACCATATATGCCTGGGTTTATTTCTGAGCTCCCTATTCTGTTCCATTGAGCTACGTGTCTGTTTTTATGCCAGTGCCATACTGTTTTAATTATAATAGCTTTGTAATATAGTTTGAAATCAGGGAGCATGATACCACCAGCTTTGTTCTTCTTTCACAAGATTGCTTTGGCTATTCAGGGTCTTTTGTGGTTCCATACAAACCTTAGGATTGTTTTCTCTGTTTCTCTGAAAAATGCATGTGGAATTTTGATAGGGATTGCACTGAATCTGTAGATTGCTTTGGGTAGTATGGACACTTTAACAATATAAATTCTTCCAATTCATGAATACAGAATATCTTTCCATTTATTTGTATTATCTTCAGTTTCCTTCTTCATTTTCTTATAGTTTTCAGAGTACAAGCCTTTTACCTCATTGATTAAATTTATTCCTAGGTATTTTATTCTTTTTGATGCACTTGTAAATGGAATTAAAAAAAATTTCCCTCTCAGATAGTTTGTTATTAGTTGTATAGAAATGTGACAAATTTTTGTATATTGATTTTGTGTTGTGAAACTTTACCAAAATTGTTTATTAGTTCAAAAGTTTTTTGGTGGAGTCTTTTAAATTTTTTGTATGTAGAATCATGTCATCTGCAAATAGTGATAGTTTTACTTCTTCCTTTCCAATTTGGATGATTTTTATTTCTTTTTCTTGTCTTATTGCTCTGGCTAGGACTTCCAATACTATGTTGAATAAAAGTGGGCATCGCTTTCTTGTTCCTGATCTTAGAAGAAAAGCTTTCAGCTTTTCGTCATTGAGTATAATGTTAGCTGTGGTCTTGTCCTATAGGGCCTATATTGTGTTGAGGCATGTTCCTTCTATATCCACTTTTTGAGAATTTTTATCATAAATGGCTGTTGAATTTTGTTAAATACTTTTTCTGCGTCTGTTGAGATGACCACATGATTTTATCCTTCGTTTTGTTAATGTGATGTATCACATTGATTGATTTACAGATTTTGAAACATCTTTACGTCTCTGGAGTAAATCCCACTTGATCATAGTGTATGATCAATCTTTTTAATGTATTGTTGAATTTGGTTTGCTAATATTTTGTTACAGATTTTTGCAACTATGTTCATTAGGGATATTGGCCTGTAATTTTCTTTTTTTGTGGTGTCCTTACCTGGTTTTGGTGTCAAGGTAATTTTGGAGAAGTGTGTTTTTTACTTTGGTGATTTAATGAAAATCTTGCCAATGGCTACAACAATATCCTTTCTGTCTTCCATTTTCTTTTTTTCTCTCTCTTTTTTCTTCTCTTTCCTTCCCTTCCCTTTCATTTTCTTCCCTTCCCTTCTTCACTCACTAGATTTTTACTTGTCCCTAATATGTGCAAACATAATTCAAGATTGTAGAGGGAGAGGTGACTCAAACACAGATTCTGTCCTCAAAAAAGTACAGGTTGACAATTTCACCATATTTAAATGTACTTGGGCTCAAACTATAATAATTTCTTCTCAGATCCTTAATATACACTTTCATTATGATAGACTCCTTTGAAGAATGACATGGTTGCCTCCCACTCTCCATCATGTTTTGCTTGACCTGGAAATTCCCTCCTTTCCTCCTGGGTGCCTCCCTAGCAGCCTCTGTCCTTTAGTTTGCTGTTATATTTTGGTAGGTTTAAATACATGTAGCTTATAATGGGTAGGGCTGTGTGTTCAACACTCAAAGGAACTGGGCAGTCAAGATGAGGAATGTCTACGCTTCCAGCTGCTCAACTATAGCATGTAACCCAAAGACAGGCAGTATGCCAGAGGTCTGTCAATGGAGCAGTTACTACATTCATACAGCTATGGCTAATACTAAGTTATATTGGTTCATTCAGCGGTTTAATGTGTGGTAACTAAATTAAATTATTTGCATTGTGGGCATGTTTATTGATTATTTTGTTGATGTGGAAATCCTGAAGAACAGAGCATGGTCATAACTTGGGTGAGTCTGTCTTTGAGGCATGTTGAGACCTTGACAGCACTGATGGTGGAGAAGGGAAGGAACTGGTGAGTGAGCAGGATTGGGGGGAATACCTTGGCTCTTGACTGTAGCATTGACCAGCAGAGAGTAGCAGAAGTACAACATATAGGGAAATATATGTAGTTGTTACCAAAAAAGTGACATCTGAGGAGTCAGGACCAACTCCACCATCTACTGTGTATATGAACTTGCTAAGACAAAATTCCCAAGTAATATGGGAACATTAATATTGTATTATTAATAACAACAATACTCAATTTATAGGGTGGTTGTGAGGTAAGTGAGAAGTGTCAAGTATTTAGCACAATGCCCTCAATAAATATTAACTTTATTAATTATCTGTCTATGCCCTCAAACACAAGCTACACATAGGCTTCTTTCCAGATCTAAGTGATCTAGTTCTGTATGCAGATGTTCTCAAAGTGTGTCCTCAGACTGAAATCACTGGCATCTTGCTCAAAGTGCAGCCCCTCAAGCTCTTCTCATACCTACTAAGTCAGAAATGCTGGGGGTGGGGCCTAGTAACCTGTGTTTTCACAAGCATTCCAGGTGATTCTGATGTACCCCCAAGTTTAGAACTGTTGCTTTAGTGGGACATAATAGAGTCATTTTCAGCAAGGGAGTGATGATCAAAGCTGATGAGTGAAACACTGTGGTTCCAGGGGATTGGCAAATATAGCAGAGGCTTTGAGCCATCAGCCAGAGGTATTGAGGATGAGGTATAACCTTCCAGGAGAGAAGGCTGGGACAAAAGATAGGCAGCATGGCAGGCTTGGATCTATCCTTCCTTTCCCTATCCCATCCATACCAACTGGCTTTGGAGACAGGGTTCTTGTCCTCTGAGGGAATGGGGATGCTAATTATACCAGAATTCCATCATAAATTGGGGCAAAGTAAAAAGAGGGTAAGGGAAACTTGCAATTCTGTGGACCTGTAGGTAACCAGGGTTCACTTCCTGGAGGAGCAAAACTTATTCCTGATCAGATATGAATTAGGTTGGAACTAATGCTGAAGATAAAAAGTTTTCACTCTTCGAGCTGAGTAGAGCTTGGCAAGGTAGGGACTGAGATGCTCTTTGAATTAACACAAACTCTTTGGAAAAGCATAATCAACTTCAGTTCAAAATAGCCCTGATCCTCTACTCTCTTGTTCTGTCCTCCTGGCTCACATATTCACAGGCTTCTTGAAAAAATACTTAGCATTTTCTTTGAAGGGCCAGAAGCAGGCTGTGACCAGGCTATTTGTGTCTGGTGGTGGCTGCATGAAGCCCCTGGGATTGCCCACTTAACTACAGTCTGTGTCTGAATGCCCTGGGCTGGAAATTGAAAATGTGTGCTTGTGTGAGTGATCACCCTTGGCTGTAGGTGATGCTTTCCACAGTGCTCTTTGTAGAAGCCTCAGGGGAGGAAATCATGGAATGATATAACTGGGAGGACCTCTGAGAAATCATTTGGCCTTGCCTCCCATGGAGAGCCCAGGACAAAGAAAACAAGGAAAAGAAAAACAAAAAGCAGAACCCTGATTCTCTTCCCTCTTGCTGGCACACTGTATAATGCCGGTGCTCTCTCCCCATGCTAGCAGAGGAAGTTAGGATCAGGGAACCACTTGGGTTTTTTCCCTGCCATCCATCATTTGAGCTTTCACAGTGTGATACTCAACAGCTTGGAAATATTATCACTAATATGTAAGATATGGATTGAAATTCAGCCTCACAATTATGATTAGAAATGAAATCACATTGAGCCGATGAGTGTCACATTGTCATTAAATAGAAATTAAAACCTAAAAATGTGAATGAGTTCAATAAATATTGAAGGTCCCATTAGGGTAGTTCTCAAATATCACATGGAAGTATCACCTGAAAGGCTTATGTAAAGTGTTTTCAGGATCCACCCCCAGAATTTCTAATTCATTGGATTAGGAATGAGGCCGAGAAATCTATATTTTTAACAATGTCCCCAGGGAGTGCTAATGCTAATACTCTACAAAGCATACACTAAGTAGCACTGTTTGGGGAAAAGGACAGATATTTTGTGAGTAGTTACTATGTTCCGTCCCTAGACTATAAGCTTCCCACCTGCAGAAGCTTTTCATTTGCCACCATATCATTCCTGTGGCTTGTGGCTTTAAATACCGTTATATGCCCACAATTCTAAATCTGTATTTTCAGCCCAGACAACAGTTCCTAACTTCAGACTCATATAGCCACTCAACACCTCCATACAGATGTCTAAAAGACATCTCAAACTTAACATGTTGAAATTGAACTTTTAATCTCCCCTAACCTACTCTACTTTCAGTATTCCCAACTCAACTAATGCTGAACAAATCCTTCCAGACATTCAAGTAAAAAAATAGTGGGTCATCTTTGACTTCTTTCTTTCTCCCATACCCCTCATCCAATCTGTTAGAAACGCTGTTACCTGTGTCTTTAACCTATATCCAGACTCTGGCCACTTTCAGTCCTACCACCCTGATTCAACGTACTCTGTCTAATCTCTCTTGAGTTATGGCCAATTGTCTCATATCCATGCTTCCACTCCTGTCCCCTACTGTCTATTTTCAACATAGTAGCCAAAGGGATCCTGCGAAAATATAAATCAGGCCATGTGACTCTTTGGTTCAACACTATTTTGAGTAAAAGCCAAAGTTCTTACAGTGGACTGCAAAACCCTGTAAGAGGTGACTTCTCGTTGCCTCTCTGGCCTCATGTCTTGTTCCTCTCCTCCTTGCTTTGCCATGTCCACACAATCACTGGCTCTTCCTGCAATATACTCATCATGTTTGCACGTAGGCCTTTATATTGGCTGTTCATTCACTTTGCCTGGAACACTATTTCTCCATATATCCACATAGCTCACTCTCTCACTCACCTTCTTCACGTCTTTGAGTCTTTGCTCAAATTTGTCTTTATTACCTTCTCAGTAAGGTCTATCTTGGCTGCCCTATTTATTGTTATAATGACTCCCACCCATCCCTAGCGTTTATGAACTCCTTCTCCCCTCCTCGTGCTATTTTTTCTGTGGCATTTATCACCATTTAATATACCATGAAATTTACTGATTTATTATGTTTATTGTCTTTTCTCCCATTAGAATGTAAGCTTCACAGGCGTGGAGATCTTTGTCTCTTTTGTTCAATGATGCCACTCAAGCACCCACAGCAGTGCCTGCCATGTGGTAGGTGCTTTATTAATATTTGTTGAACAAATTAATGATGCATAATAAATTCTTAATATTTATTAAATGATAAAGCATTTAGAAATATTACTTCATTTAACCCACAGCAGCCCTTTAATCCCCATTTTACAAATGAGAAAACCAAGGTTGACATATATTAAGCAACATGATCAATATCAAATATCCAAATATGTCTGACTCTGAAATGCCTTCACTTTCTACTCTCCCACTACCTATACAATGGTCTAGGAACTATACTAGCTATTTAAAGGATATGAATGAAAGAGGCATCGTTCCTTCTCTAAGGATCTCATTTGTTAGAGAAGACAGATGTACAGAAAAAAAAATATCCTACAGGGAACTTACAGTCTATTACTGTAGCAAATGTACAGACAATTAACTACACTGCAAAGCAGAATGTGGCATATATTATCAAAAATGCACTAAGTGTCATAGGAGAGAGTTAGTCTTGCATGGAGTGACAAGAGATTGAACTTGTAGGAGGAGGAAATAATAATCATTGAAAATGTGAATAGTCCTTGGTTAGCTGCTGAATGATGGATAGGATTTAACAGCTAGAGATGCTCAGGACTAGTATTTCAACATGAGAAAAGGAAATAAGCAGAAGAGTGAAGATTAAGTGTGAGGAACGTAGAATTTTCTAGAAACACAGTATATGAGGTGGCATAAAGGCAATAGCCTAGGTAAGTCTATTGGATCTTTCTTCTGAATCTGCTAAAATGCTTTTGTTGAAGGGAAAGCTGTACTCTGGGAGAGCTGTTCTGGCAGGCATATGTTCATTTATGTAACATTATTTATTAAGTGCCTGCTATGTGTTTGATGAAGGGGTTAAAATGGAAAGAGAGATGGAAGATGCCTCTCTTGTAACCTGGCAAAGATGGCAGCTATTTAAACAAGGAAATACAACTCAATGAAATATGTACAGTGGAAGGAGACACAGAACCCATGACAAGGGAGAATAACCTTATCTGAGGTCAGGGAAAATATCAGAGACTTACTAGAGGACTTACATTTCAGCTGAGACTTGAGGGATGTATAGGCATTACCAGGGCAAATAAGAGGGCAAAGAGTGTTGTAGGCAAGGGAATGACATGTACAGACAACCAGAAGTGACCAGTACCATTCACTGAGCCCGCCAGGACCCAGAAAACATTCAATATAGCTGGAGTATAGAATGAAAAAGGAGAGAGTGGAAAGGAGTAATGTGGAGGAGTAGGCAGAAACACATTATAGGCATGTTAAAAATTTTAACTTTATCAAAAGGGGAAAAGGGCGTCAGCACGGGTTTCAAGCAGAGAAACTGTATGATCAGATTTTCATTTTAGAAGCTTTAATCTTGCTTTAGTGAGCAGAATGGGTTGGAAGGGACTAAAAATGGAAGTAAGGAGATCTATTCAGAGGCTGTGGTAATAATCCAGTCAGGTGGGGATAGATTAAAGCAGATGGATGAGATTGTCAGGATTTGGGGATTGATAGGATATATGGGATGGAGAAAAGGGAGGCGTCAAAGATGACTTGCAAGTTTCTAAATTGTGCAAATGGGTCATGGTATAGTCAGTTACTAAAATATGACTGGATAGAAAGTATGCATGTGTGTGGGTGTATATATGTAGATGTAATCAGGGAGTTATTACAATAGACCAGACAAGAGACTTAACAATGGTAATGATAGAATAGAAGTCAGGCAAGTAATCTTCAACCAAATTTATAAATATTTTAAGGTTATTAGTAAGAAATTATGTAGACTTAGAAAGTGATGATGGCACAATTTTTGTAATCCATTTGTAGTTTTCTAGATCATTGTTTGATAGCCTGTCTGCGTACTGGGTTGAGTCAATGCCTCATTTATTTAGTCAGTACTTAGGGAGAGGATTTTAAACAATCTTATAAGATCAAAATTTATTATTAAAAATGTTAAAAATATCCATCATTTTCATTTTATCATTTCATATCTCTGATGTAAAAAGAATGAGTGCACTACTTAAACAAAGCACTAATTTATTAGCTTCAGTACAACATGAGCTGCTCCCTAGACCTGACCATTCTTTTTTAAGAAACACAGTAATTTGGGAATTGTTCAATTGTATAGGCTTAAAAAGTAAATAGGGGCAAGGAAAAGCCACATACGGCTCATCTACATGAAGGATGGCTGGAAGATCAACTTAGCTTGATTCTTCAGGGAGTGATTTTCTTTGAACACTTAGCTGAATTCACATATAATATTCATCCAAGTGGCTCATTGCATCTGCAGAAAAAGCCTCATCTGGGCTTGCAAATATTCTTCTTTTAAAATGGTAAACTTAAACATTACTTTTGAAAGCACCAGTATAGAAAATGAGCCTTCAGAATATTCATTCAGGGCAGCCATCAATAAGATGGCAATCCTCTCTGGGCTAAGAATGATGGGTGGCCAGTGCTCAGAGGCTACCTCTGCACACTCTGATGGAGATTGGGGTAGCAGGAAAAGATGATACAGCTTATAGGAAAATTAGCCTCGTCAACCAAATGGACTTGGTAAGATTCTCTTCTTTCTACCATTTTGAATAAAATGATGGGCTGTGTAGTTCATATAATTCTCAGGAGTGTGGTCTGCCTTTATTACATACCTCCTTCTTTTCAGAAAATATATAAAGAATTCCAACCCTCCACCAGGCACTGTGCTAGGTCCTGGGGATACAATATACAAATTCTGGTTTCAAGAATCTTATAGGCTGGCAGTGGGGACATTCTCTTCATGCCATTCCTAGTAAATAAGCAACTAGCATGTTGACCTGCTTATGGTAGGTATTCAATAAATGAATAAATGAAATGACAAATAATTCATAATATATAATCCACACTGCCTGACTTGACTTCCCTGATTCCCTGTAGAGACCCCTGCGCTTGAGTGTTTCATTTCTCATGCAACAGCAAATATTTTGGATAGGAAATTTTTAATGAATACTTACTGCAGAGCCTTTAAATTGCCAAAATAGATTTTTCTCTATAACTATTGCTCTATAACACTGAACTTCTAAAACCAAAATTATTCCTTGCTATTCCTTGCTAAATTATTTGCTACAAAGTAATAACATGTTTCTGACCTAACAACCAAAAACTCAAAAATCGGACACACAGAGCTGAATGGAAGACAGTTTCCTCACTTAGCAACACATGATGGAGGAGAACTATCAGCAAGTATATGGTGACTTGAAGGGCCTTCAATTTATCTTTTCTTCTAGTAGCTCTCTCCTCCACACTGTGTCTTCTTCTTTGGATCTCTAATGCCATTCAGTTTTCAAAATCTGCTCTCAGGAAAGCACCTTATAACTTTGTAGAAGACAAAAATTATTTCCCAGGTGGAGGGTCACAGGAGGAAGGATAGGGGATCCTTCTCAATATCCCTGTTATCAGACCACACAAGCACTGCCTTTGGTGTTCATAAGAGTGGGTTGCTCTTAATAAACATACATAATAAATTAATTTATTCATTCATTCCTTCAATAATTAAGTGGTTAATAAGACAAAGTTTTTGGTGCTTATGAGACAAGATGGAGTTATGAATTGACAGAAATTATGATTCAGAAGTAAAAGGAATGCAGTAAGTAAAATGGAAACAATGAAGTCAGTAGATGAGAGAGCTGAGTGGAGTAGACTTAGGAAAACATAGACACTACTAAAAAGAGTAACTGGCCTCAAATGTCTTAAAAGGACTGAGATGAGGGCCACACTTGACCCACATGCCTTTGGAAAAGCATATTGGAAAGTATTTTAAAACTTTAAATAGAACGGAGATGAGAAGTTAGGAACCAAGAAGATAAGCCCAAACTTTTTCCTTCTATCTCGTGGTTCGTTTATCCCTCATAATTCCAGCTCTACTTCTCCCCTTCATGACATTAAAAAAAAAAAATTGGCCTATCTTCAAACTACGTAATTTGTTCACCATTTCCAGAATACAAATTGCCTGAGAATAAGATTGGCCCAGCTCATCTGTGTACAGTGGACTTGTTGTATTTATGTCAAGTGCCTTTATCCTTGTCTAATCCATCATCCATCAATGGCTTCCCAATTCTGGGGCTATGGGTAAGTAGGGCTGTGCCCTTTAGAAGGGATTTGTGACACCACAGGCATGAAGGCTAAAAAAATCTAGAACAAAAATGAGTTATTAGAATATAAAAAGAGCTAACTTCTTTGAGTATTTGCCATATGCTACATACTGCTTTATATACTTTAAATTTAACCTTAATAACAATCCTTTCATTATACTTGTTTTTATATGAGGAAACTGAGGTACTGAGATATTCAGTAACTTGTCAAAGTTGACTTTTCAAGTGGCAGAGTTGAGGATTGAACTCAGGCAGCCTGATTCCCGAACCTATGTACACAACAATTACGTTCTACTGAGTAGTTTAAAATTCTGTTTTCTCACTTACTGTTAGGTATGTGCTTCTAGGCAAGGGATACAACTCCTTTAAACTCTAGTTTTTCCATCCATCCAATGAAGGTAATACCTGCCCACATACCACATAAGATTGTTCTCAGGATTAAGTAAAAATGTATTTGAGAATTCTTTTTAAACTGTAGAGCAAGGTATTACAATTTAAAGCAACAACGTTATCAGTAGCAATAGGAATAATAAAAGTACGGAGAAGTTTGGTTAAGTAGTTAACTTTCTGAGAGCTCCTTAAAAAATTCATATGTTCTTTGCCCTCAAGTTCCCATTATAAAATAGCTGTCGTCATCTTTTACACTTCAGCATGACAATCTTTTGGGGGATTTTTTTCTTGAGGTTGATCAGATTACTGCTGTGTCATCCAAGAAATGATAATATAATGGGAAAAGGGCAAAAGTCCTGGATCTACATCTATTTTTCTCATTTCTCTTCCTGCCCATGATTATTTGTGGGATAGATAAATTTGTAACATGCTTTAAAAGCTTCAGATGAAAGGTGTTATAGGCAATTTAAAATCAGTATGTTCTGTTACATTTTTTTTTTCTTGAGACTTTCAGCAACCAATTGCACAATGGAAAGTTCTCTTAACTTACTACTTATCTCTTTAGTTATATGTCTGTTTTATTTTAGCACACTCAGATTTGCATGGCATACATCTAAATAAATGCTATAAAAAAGAAATCATGGGACTTCCCTGGTGGTGCAGTGGTTAAGAATCCACCTGCCAATGCAGGGCACACAGGTTCAATCCCTGGTCCGGGAAGATCCCACATGCCGTAGAGCAACTAAGCCCGTGCACCACAACTACTGAGCCTGCGCTCTAGAGCCGGCGAGCCACAACTACTGAGCCCACGTGCCACAACTACTGAAGCCCACGTGTGTAGAGCCCTGCTCCGCAACAAGAGAAGCCACCGCAATGAGAAGCCCGTGCACCACAATGTAGAGTAGCCCCCACTCGTCACAACTAGAGAAAGCCCGTGCACAGCAATGAAGACCCAATGCAGCCAAACATAAATAAATAAAATAAATTAAAAAAAAGAAATTATTAAAAAATTTTTTTTTCTTATCTACGAGCCTTTCTTTTAACACAGTTCTGCAGATCCAGTAGGAACACGAATGTATTTGAAAGGGAATCATTGAGAATTGAGGCAGGTTTTTTTCCTTCCAGGTTTCTCTATTTCAGTAGTAAGCACGTTAAATGCCAAAATAGCATTAGCCCCAAGAACATATTAGCTTGCTGTGGGATACTTAGAGCTCCATGGTAACAATTATTTGCAGAATTCACAAGATACACTTCTGGAATTAAAAGATGCTTATCTCATTTTAGGAAAAATAACATGCATAAACGAAGGAGAATAGGAGAAGTTTTAAAACAGACTGTTGTTTCAAGAACAGAGTTTATCCATAATCTTTTCCTGTGGTTATATTTATGTTCTGTCATTTTCCCTTATTATATTTCTCATCTTTCACACTAAAAAAGGGTAAGTTTGTGTTTGCAGTCTGCTGGGGGATTGTATATGGTTATGAGGTTGGAAGATATTACATTTCACCTCATAAAGTTGATTATGTCCTCAGAGCATGCATAAAAATGAAATTTCCTTTGTTTACTCTTGGAGTAAGATTCTCAGGTAAACTACTTGTCTTCATTTTAACTAGGTTGATGGCCATATCCTCCTCCTGTCCTTTGTAACATTCCTATTATGTCTTTATCTCTGGGACAACAACCTGTATGCATAAACACAGAGATAAGAGTTGGAGTAGTCACCTGCAGACATGGTATACATGATCAAAAGCTCAGCTATTATCCAGTGGCCCTGGCAGAAATTATGTTATTAAAGGCATAGATTAATAAAGAGGTCCTTTGGAGTTTGGAAGATGTGAAATGAATACTGTCATCAGTTTCTCCTGGTCATAGAAGCAGTGAAACCAATAAACTTTGTCAAAATCATTGCCGATCATAGCTTTTCTTTCACCTCTGATTATGATCCTAAAGTCCTTCTCCCACCTAGATACAAAAATGTAATCCATAGCTGGATCAGTTTATGAGATTGTATTTTAATTTCTAACTGTCAAGATTGAGGACTTAATAGATATTTGTAGAACATTACATCCAAAAGCAACAGAATACACATTCTTCTTAAGTGTGCATGGAACATTTTCTAAGATAGATCATATGTGAGGCCACAAAACAAATCTAAGTAAACTTAAGAGGATTGAAATCATATCATGCTTCTTTCCCAACCACAATGGTATGAAACTAGAAATTAATGACATGAAAAAACTGGAAAGTTCACAAATACGTGGAGGTTAAACAACATGCTACTAAATAACAAATGAGTCAAAAAAGATATCAAAGGAGAAATTGAAAAATACCTTATGACCAAATGAAAATAGAAATGAAACATATCAAAATTTATGGGATGCAGCAAAAAACAGTTCTAAGAGGGGAGTTCATAATGATAAACACCTTATTCAAGAAACAGGAAAAGCCTCAAATAAACAATGTAACTTTACACCTCAAGGAACTAGAAGAAGAACAAATGAAACCCAAGTTAGTAGAAGGAAAGATATAACAAAGATTAGAGCAGAAATAAATGAAACTGAGACTAAAAAGACAATGGAAAAGATCAATAAAACTAAAAAGCTGGTTCTTTGAAAAGATAAAATCAACAAATCTTTAGCTAAACTCATGAAGGAAAAAAGAGAGAGAACTCAGTAAAATCAGAAAGGAAAGAGGAGATGTTACAACAGATATCAAAGAAATACAAAGGATCATAAGAGACAACTATAAACAATTAAATACTAACAAATTGGAAAACCAAAAGAAATGGATAAATTTCTAGAAACATACAACCTACCAAAACTGAGCCATGATGAAATAGAACATCTGAACAGACCAATTACTAGTAAGGAGATTGAATCAGTGATCAGAACTCTCTCAAAAAG
Organism: Balaenoptera physalus; assembly: GCF_965194825.1. Taxonomy (NCBI): domain Eukaryota; kingdom Metazoa; phylum Chordata; class Mammalia; order Artiodactyla; family Balaenopteridae; genus Balaenoptera; species Balaenoptera physalus. The sequence goes on from NC_138886.1 coordinate 48,156,133, forward strand.
TGAAAGAGGGCTTCCCTGGTGGTGCAGTGGTTGAGAATCTGCCTGCCAGTGCAGGGGACACGGGTTCGAGCCCTGGTCTGGGAAGATCCCACATGCCGTGGAGCAACTAGGCCCGTGAACCACAATTACTGAGGTTGCGCGTCTGGAGCCTGTGCTCCGCGACAAGAGAGGCCGCGATAATGAGAGGCCCGTGGACCGCGATGAAGAGTGGCCCCCACTTGCTGCAACTAGAGAAAGCCCTCGCACAGAAACGAAGACCCAACACAGCCATAAATAAATAAATAAATAAATAAACAAACAAACAAACAAACCCAAAGTTTAAAAAAAAAAAAAGTGAAAGACTAGGACTGTATCACTTCACTGGTGGATTCTACCAAACATTCAAAGAAGAATGAATACCAATATTTATCAGACTCTTTCAAAAAACAGAATAGGAGGGAACTCTTCCAAACTCATTTTACGAGGCCAGAATTATCCTGATACCAAAAACAAAGTTACAGGCAATAGTCCTGGTGAACATAGGGATGAACAAAAATCCTTAACAAAATACCAGCCATCCATTAAAAGAATCATACACCATGATCAAATGGGATTTATTTTAGAGCTGCAAGAATGGTTCAATGTCCACAAATCAGTCAATGTAGTATACCACATTATCAAAATGAAGGATAAAAATTAATAGATGCAGAGAAAAATTTGACAAGATTCAACACCCATTTATGATAAAAACTCTCAATAAAATGGGTATAGGTGAATATATCTCAAAATAATAAAGACCATATATGACAGGTCTACAGGTAACATCATATTTAATGGTGAAAAGCTAAAAGCTTTTCTTCTAAGATCAGGAACAAGACAAGGATGGCTACTCTTGCCAATTTTATTCAACATAACATTGGAAGTCCTAGCTAGATCAATTAGGCAATATAAAGAAAGAAAAGTCATCCAAATTGGAAAGGAAGAAGTAAAACTTTCACTATGGATGATGTGGTATCAGATATAGAAAACCCTAAAGACTCCATCAAAAAACTGTTAGAACTAATAAATGAATTCAGCAAAGTTGCAGAATACAAAATCAATACACAAGAATTTATTGCATTTCTACATGCTAATAACAAAGTATCTGAAAAAATAAGAAAGCAATCCCATTTACAATTGCATTAAAAAGAATAAAATACCTAGGAATAAATTTAACCAAAGAGGTGAAAGACCTGTATATTGAAAACTACAAGACATTAATGAAAGAAATCGAAGAAGACACAAATAAATGGAAAGATATTCCATGCTCATGAACTGGAAGAATTAATATTGTTAAAATGTCCATACTACCCACAGAAATCTACAGATTCAATGAAATCCTTACCAAAATTCCAACGACATTTTTCACAGAAATAGAACAAACAATCCTAACATTTGTATGGAACCATAAAGACCCTGAATAGCCAAAACAATCTTGAGAAAGAAGAACAAAGCTGGAGGCATCATGTGCCCTGATTTCAAACTATATTACAAAGTGGTTGTAATTAAAACAGTATGGTATTGGCATAAAAACAGACACATAGATCAATGGAACGGAACAGAGAGTCCAGAAGTAAGCCCACTCATTTATGGTCAGTTAATTTGCCACAAAGGAGCCAAGAATATACTATGAGGAAAAGATACTCTCTTCAGTAAATAGTGTTGGGAAAATTGGACAGCCACATGCAGAAGAATGAAACTGGACTGCTGTGTTACACCATACATAAGTATTAAATCAAAATGGATTAGAGACTGAACATAAAACCTGAAACTGTAAAACTCTTAGAAGAAAACACAGGTGGCAAACTCTTTGACATAGGTCTTGGTGATGATTTTTTTGATTCTGATACCAAAAGCAAAGGCAACAAAAGCAAAAATAACCAAGTGGAACTACATTAAACTAAAAACCTTCTGCACAGCAAAAGAATGCAATGAAAATGCAGCCTACTGAATGGGAGAAAATATTTGCAAATCATATATCTGATAAGGGACTAATATCCAAAATATATAAAGAACTCATACAACTCAATACCAAAACCTAAACTATCTGATTTAAAAATAGGCAGAAGATCTAATTAGACATTTTCCCAAAGAAGACATACATATGGCCAACAAGTATATGAAAATATGCTTTACATCATTAATCATCAGGGAAATGCAGACCAAAACCACAATGAACTATCACCTCACACCTATTAGAATAGCTGTTATCAAAAAGACTAGAAATAACAAATGTTGACAAGGAGGTAGAGAAAAGGAAGCCCTTGTACACTGTTGGTGGGAATGTAAGTTCATGCAGCCACTATGGAAAACAGTATGGAGGTTCCTCAAAAAATTAAAATAGAACTACCATATGATCCAGCAATTCCAACCCTGGGTATTTATCAAAAGAAAACAAAAACACTAACTCAAAAAGATACATGCACCCCCAACGTTCATTGCAGCATTGTTTACAATAGCCAAGATATGGAAACAACGTAAGTGTCCATCAATGGTTAAATGGATGAAGAATATGTGGCATGTATATATAATGGAATATTATTCAGCCATAAAAATGAACAATATTTTGCCATTTGTGAGAACATGAATGGACCTTGAGGGCATTATGCTAAGTGAAACAAGGCAGACAGAGAAAGACAAATACTGTATGATCTCTCTTATATGTGAAATTTAAATACATATGTTATATATTTAATATTATCTATTTCATAGATACAGAGAACAGATTGGTGGTTGCCAGAGGCAGAGGGTGTGGAGGTGGAATAAATGGTGTATTGGTTTTGTTTCGTTTTTTAGTTTAAATAAATTTGAAAAAAAATTTTTTTTAAATGTAATCCACACCTGGAACAGTTCATGAGACTCTGTTTTAATTTCTACATGCCAAGATCGAGGACTGAATTTGAATGAGTTACAGTGTTTCGTGGCTATTTAGTGTGAACAAGTAATCTCCTCCATTGGCTAGAAGGAGCACCTAAAATTATACTCTCAGAAGAGAATTCACTTAGGTGTTGCTTTATTTTCAGTCCTTGCGAGTTCCTTATTAAAATGAAGATTCCCAAAGTAGGGGACACCAGAGCCGTTATTTCTTCCTTGACTAATAGGAACTGAAACAGTAAGTTTATCCAGATGAAGAAAATTTTTAGTCTACTAGTGGACAGCTAGCTGTATGCAAATATCAAAAAGTAACAATGGGCTTCCAGTTCTGGACCAAGATGGAGTAGATGTACTTTCCCCTATTCCTCCCACTAAGTACAGCTAAAAACCCAGAACGTTAAATATAAAACAAACATAAGACTCTGAAAGTGGAGAGAGAAGACAGGTTGGCTATGGTCCTGGAGACCTGAGGAACAACATGGCAACATAGGTTATCTTTTTGCCTCATATATGTTGGACTGAGTGCTGGAGACGCACTGAAAATGTCACTGTGAGCAGACCAAAAAAGCCCCAAGGAAAGCTTCCTGTTTCTAACCAAAGGACCAGAAAAGGGCAGCCTACTGAGACAGAAAACTTTTAAGACAGTGGCCACTCTACTTTATCCAATCACCATGGGAAAAACCATAATAATCCCACTTCCACTCTTGTCAGCAAAGGCTGAGTGGGGAGCCTAGACCTCCACCCTCATCCAGCTGTAACGAGGTTCCCCTTATCCCCTCCACCCATGAAAGTCTAATTAGGAGTCAAGACTTTCATCCCTGCCTAGGGGAGAGTGAATGGGGAACTTGGATTTTCACTCCCATTTGGGAGTAGTGAATTAGAGCCCCCTTTCCCCAACCTGTGTTGAGTTAGAGGGGGCTTGCTAAAACAGATTTATATAATATACAACTGATACACAATTATACAATTGAAAATCACATCATACCAAGGGAAAGGAAAATCACAATTTGAATGAGAAAAGGCAATCAACAGACAGAAACTTCAATATGACATAGGTGTTGGAATTATCTGACAAGGCAGATATTATAAAAATGCTTCAATAAGCAATTATGAATATTCTTGAAACAAGTGAAAAAATAAAAAGTCTCAACAAAGAAATTGAAGATATAAATAGGAACCAGTGGAAATTTTAGAAGTGAAAAGACAATAACCAAAATAAAAAGCTCATTAGATGGGTTCAATGGCGGAATAGAAGGGATGGAAGAAATAATCAGGAAACCTGAAAGTAGCAAAAAAAACATTCCCCAGTCTGAACCACAGAGCCAAAATAGACTGAAAAAAAAAAAAAAAAAAAAAAGACCCTTGAGAACCAATGAGAATAAAATAACTAAGCTAACACTCATGTCATCAGAGTCCCAGAAGAGAGGGGAAGGAAGGTAGAGGTAAAAAAGTATTCAAATAAATAATGGCAGAAAACTTCCCAAATTTGGCAAAAAGCTTGTCTGTAAGCAGTAAGCTCTTTGAGCTTAGCAATATATATATGTATGTGTATATATATATATATATATATATATATATATATATATATATATATATATATATATATATATATATATATATATATATATATATTTTTTTTTTATTTTAGATCTCCTCAGTCAAGGAAAACAAAAGCAAAAATTAAAAATGGGACTACATCAAACTAAAAAGCTTTTGCACAGTGAAGGAAACTGTCAATGAAACAAAAAGGCAACCTACTGAATGGGAGAAAATATTTGCAAATCATATGTTTGGTAAGGGGCTAAATGTCCAAAATATACAAAGAACTCATACAACTCAACATCGAAAAAAGCCAAACAACCTGATTTAAAAATGGGCAGAAGACCTGAATTTACATTTTCCCAACATGTACATGAAAAGATGCTCAACATTACTAATCATCAGGGAAATGCAAATCAAAACCACAATGAGATATAACCTTACACCTGTTAAAATGGCTATTATGAAAAACAAGAAATAAGTGTTGGTGAGGATGTGGAGAAAAGGGAACCCTTGTGCACTGTTGGTGGAAATATAAATTTATGTTGCCACTGTGGAGGGAGTATGGAGGCAGTATGCAGGTTCCTCAAAGAACTAAAAATAGAACTACCATATGACCCAGAAATTCTACTTCTGGATATTTATCCAAAGAAAATGAAAACATTAATTCAAAAAGACATATGCACCTCCACGTTCATTTGAGCATTATTTATAGAAGCCAAGATATGGTAACTTTACTCAGCTATAAAAAAGAATGAAATTTTGCCATTTATGACAACATGGGTGGTCCTCAAGGGCATTATGCTAAGTGAAATAAGTCAGACAGAGAAATACTGTACAATTTCACTTTTATGTGGAATTTAAAAACCAAAACAAATGAATAAGCATAACAAAGCAGAAACAGACTCATAGCTATGGAGAACAAACTGGTAGTTGCCAGAGGGAAGGGGGGGTGGGGACATAGGCAAAGTAGGTGAAGAAGATTAGGCGGTACAAACTCCCAGGTATAAAATAAATAAGAGGATGTAATGTACAGCATAAGGAATATTGTCAATAACATTGTAATAACTTTGGTGGCAAATGGTAACTAAACTTATTACGGTGATTATCTTGTAATGTATAAAAATATTGAATCACTATGTTATACACCTGAAACTAATATAATATTGTAAGTCAATTATTCTTCAAAAAAAGGAAAAAAAGAAAGATCCCAATTGATAACCTAATCCTCCACCTTCAGACACTGGAAGAAGAAGAGAAAACTGAATCAAAAGTAAGAAGAAGGAAGAAAATGATAAATATTAGCATGGATATTAATGAAATAGAAAGTAGAACGGTAGACAGAAATCAATAAAACTGAAAGTTGATTCTTTGGAAATATCAACAAAATTATCAAGCTTTTCGTTAGACTGACCAAGAAAAAGAGTAGATAAGACTCACATTGTTAAAATCAGAAACTAAAGAAGGAACATCACTTCTGACCTTACAGAAGTAAAAAAGGATTTCAGGGGAATACTGTGAACAACTGTATACCAACAAATTAGATACCTTAGATGAAATGATAAATTCCTAGAAAGACAAAAACTGTGGAAACGAACTCAAAAGAAATAGAAAATCTGAATAGATCTTTAACAAGTAAAGAGATTAAATTAATAATTTAAAAAAATCCCATAAAGGAGCGCCCAGGCTCAGATGGCTTCATTGGTGAATTCTCCCATACGTTTAAAGGAGAATTAATACCAATTCTTTAGAAACTCTTCCAAAAAATAGAATATTTCCCAGCTTGTTCTATGAGATATATAGATACTACTCTGATACCAAAACCAGATACAGATTATCATGAGAGCAGAAAACTACAGACCAATATCTTTTATGAATACAGATGCAAAAATCCTTGACAAAATAGCAAAGTGAATCCATAAGTCATTTTTAAAAGGTACACCATGTTTAAATGGGATTTATCTCAGAAATGTGAGGTTAGTTCAGTACCTGAAAATTAACTAATGTAACACACCGTATCAATAGAATAAAGTTTAAAAAACACATGATGATCTCAATAGTTACAGAAAAAGCATCTGGCAAAATCTAGTACCCTTTTGTGATTAAAAACACTCAACAAACTAGGAATAGATGGAAATTTCCTTAATATGATAAAGGGCATCTACAAAAAACCCACAGCTAACAGCATACTTAATGGTGAAAGACTGGATGCTTTCCCCTTAATATCAGGAAAAATAAAAGGATGTCCTCTCTTACCACTACTATTAAACATTGTACTGGAGGTTCTAATCAGGGCAATTAGGCAAGAAAAAGAAATAAAAATCATCCAGATTGGAAAGGAAGCAGAAAAACAATCTCTATTTGCAGATAACATAATCTTGTATATACAAAGTTCTAAGGAATCCAGTTAAATATCTATTAAAACTGAGAAATACATTCTGTAAGGTTACAGGCTGTAAGATCAATATACAAAAATCAATTATATTTTTATACACTAGCAATGAACATTCAAAAACTGAAATTATGAAAGCAATTACATTTAAAATAGCATCAAAAAGAATAAAGTACTTAGGAATAAATTTAGCCAGCTACATAAAAAACTTGTACACTGAAAATTGTAAAACATTGTTGAAAGAAATTAAAGATCTAAATAAAAAGAAATCTCACATTCATGGATTAGTAGTCTTATTAGGATATTTTTAGGATAGCAATATTCTCAAATTGGTCTACAGACTTGATGCAATCTCCATCAAAATCCCAGTGGTCTTTTTTTTTTTTTTTCCTCCAGAAGTGGAAAAGCTGACCTTAAAATTTGTGTGGAATTGCAAGGGACCCTGACTAGCCAAAATAACCTAAGAAAGAACAAAGTTGGAGGATTCACATTTCTCTATTTAAAAATTCATTATAAAGCGACAGTAATTAAGATAGTTTGATAGTGCATGAGAATAGACTGAAAGAACAATGGAATAGAATTGAGAGTCCACAAGTAAACACTTACAGTTTTGATCAATTGATTTTTCAAAACAGTTATCAAGAAAATTCAATGTGAGAAAGAATCATCTTTTCAATAAATGGTGCTAGGACAACTGTATATCCACATGCAAAAACATAAAGTTCGGATTTTTTCTTACACCACACAAAAAAATTAACTCAAAATGTATCATCAAACTAAATGTAAGAACTATTAAACTCTTAGATGAAAACATAAGGGTAATCTTCATGCCCTTGAATTAGACAATAGTTTTTTAGGTTACTGCACCAAAGCACAAGCGAACAAAGAAAAATACATAAATTGAACTTCATCATAATTAATTTTTATTCCTCAAAGGATACAACCACAAAGACAACCCATACAATGGGAGAAAGTATTTACAAACTACATATCTGAACAGAGACCTTTATCTAAAATATATAAATAACTCTTACAACTCAATTATAAAAATACACAAAAATAATCTACGGACAAAGTATTAGAATAAACATTTCTTTAAAGAAGATATACAATAACCACATGTAAAAATCCTCAACATCATTAGTCATCAAGGAAATGTAATTCCAGTTCACTGTGAGATGCCACTTTGCTCCCATCAGGATAGCTGTGATAAAAAAAAAAAAAAAGATAACAGGTGTTGACACAGATGTGGAGAAACTGGTATCTTCATACATTGCTGGTGGGAATGTAAAATGGAACAGGTGTTTTGAAAAACCACTTATTAGTTCCTCAAAATATAGGACGTACAGTTATTATATGACCCAGAAATTTCACTACCCAAGAGAAATGGAAACTACATGCAAACAAAAACTTGTACACAAACATTCCTAGCAGCCTTACTCATACTAGCCCCAAAATGGTAACAAACCGAATGTCCTTGTGCTGATGAATGGCTAAATAATTTGTGGTATATCTATACAATGAATATCTTTTGGCAATAAAAAGAAATGAAGTATTGTTATATGCTACAATAGGGATGAACCTTGAAAGCATTATGCTAAGGGAAAGAAGCCAAGCACAAAAAACTTCATATTATATAATTCTGTTTATATGAAATGTCCAGAAAAGACACATCTATAGAGACAGAAAGTAGTTTAATGGTTGCCTGAGCTGGGGAAGGAGAAGCAGGATGGGGAGTGACTGCTAATGGGCCTGGGGTTCCTTTTTGAGGTGATGAAATTATTCTAAAGGTAGATTGTGGTGAAAGTTGCACAAGTCTGTGAATACATTAAAAATCATTTTACACTTTAAATGGGTGAATTTTATGGTATGTGAATTATATCTCAATAAAGCTGTTAAAATTAAAAAAGTTGAACAAACCTTTAACAGGATAAACCCGAAGAAATTCATGTCAACACACATCATAATTAACTTCAGAAAACTAAAGACAAAAAAAAAACTTTATTGTTTCACCTTTGAAGCAACACCTTTGAAATAACACAAATTGCATTAAGATTATCGTCAGAAACCATGGAGCACAGAAGTGGTACAACATTTTCAAGTGCTGAAAGAAAAGAATTTTCGATCCTGAATTCTATATCACACAAAAATTTCTGTCAGGAATGAAGACATTATGACACAAAGGAAAATGGAAAGAATTTTCACCAGCAGTCCTATCCTAAGGGAAGATCTAAAAGAAGTTTTTGAAAGAGGAAGGACATCTTGGAACATCAGGAAGGAAGAGCCATCGTAGAAAGAGCCAAAATGTGGGTAAATACAATATACTTTCCTTTCACTCTTGAGTTTTCCAAATTGTGTTGGATGATCTAAGCAAAGTGTAGAACACTGTCTGATGTGGATCACAGTATGTGTAGAGGAAACATTTAAGGCAATTGTATTATAAATGGAAGAGGAAAAGGAATTTAAAGGAAGGTGTTTTCACTCTGGTAGTGTTGACACCAGTAGATTTTTTTGGTGCTGGGTAGTTCTGTATCTTTATTCCTATGGTAGTTTCAGGAATCTACACATGTAGTCAAATGACATAGAATGATGTACATTTCACCAATGTCAATTTCCTGACGTAGATACTGTGCTTTAGTTATATAAGACATAACCATTGATGGAAGCTGGGAAGAGAGTACATGGAAACACTCTGTAGTCTACTGGAAACTTCCTGTAAATCTACAAATATTTAGAAATAAAGTTTAAAAAGTGATGATTCAAAAACTAGAGAAACACCTATGGTGAAAGTGTGTGTGAGAGACTAGAGAGACTAGATTTAATTGATATTCATAGGACATTCCATCCAAAAACAGCACATTACACTTTCTTCTCAAGTGCACATGGAACATTCTCCAGGATATATCACATCTTGAGTCACAAATCAAGCCTCGGTAAATTTAAGAAAATTGAAATCATATCAAGCATCTTTTCTGACCACAACGCTATGAGATTAGAAATCAGTTACAGGGAAAAAAACGTAAAAAACACAAACACATGGAGGCTAAACAATACATTATTAAATAACCAGGAGATCACTGAAGAAGTCAAAGAGGAAATCAAAAAATACCTAGAGACAAATGGTAATGAAAACACGACGATCCAAAACCTATGGGATGCAGCAAAAGCAGTTCTAAGACGGAAGTTTATAGCTATACAAGCCTACCTCAAGAAACAAGAAAAATCTCAAACAATCTAACCTTACAACTAAAGGAACTAGAGAAAGAACAAACAAAACCCAAAGTGAGCAGAAGGAAAGAAATCATAAAGATCAGAGCAGAAATAAATGAAATAGAAACAAAGAAAACAATAGCAAAGATCAATAAAATTAAAAGCTGGTTCTTTGAAAAGATAAACAAAATTGATAAACCATTAGCCAGACTCATCAAGAAAAAGGGGGAGAGGACTCAAATCAATAAAATCAGAAATGAAAAAGGAGAAGTTACAACAGACACTGCAGAAATACAGAGCATCCTAAGAGACTACTACAAGAAGCTCTGTGCCAATAAAATGGACAACCTGGAAGAAATGCACAAATTCTTAGGTATAACCTTCCAAGACTGAACCAGGAAGAAATAGAAAATATGAACAGACCAATCACAAGTAATGAAATTGAAAATGTGATTTAAAATCTTCCAACAAACAGAAGTCCAGGACCAGATGGCTTTACAGGTGAATTCTATCAAACATTGAGAGAAGAGCTAACACCCATCCTTCTCAAACTCTTCCAAAAAATTGCAGAGGAAGGAACACTCCCAGACTCATTCGACGAGGCCACCATCACCCTGATACCAAAACCAGACAAAAATACTACAAAAAAAGAAAATGACAGACCAATGTCACTGATGAATATAGATGCAAAAATCCTCAACAAAATACTAGCAAACAGAATCCAACAACACATTAAAAGGATCATACACCAGGATGAAGTGGGATTTATCCCAGGGATGCAAGGATTCTTCAATATATGCAAATCAATCAATGTGATACACCATATTAACAAATTGAAGAATAAAAACCATATGATCATCTCAATAGATGCAGAGAAAGCTATTGACAAAATTCAACACCCATTTATGATAAAAACTCTCCAGAAAGTGGGCATAGAGCAAACCTACCTCAGCATAATAAAGGCCATATACGATGAACCCACAGCAAACATCATTCTCAATGGTGAAAAACTGAAAGCATTTCCTCTAAGATCAGGAACAAGACAAGGATGTCCACTCTCACCACTATTATTCAACATAGTTTTGGAAATCCTAGTCATGGCAATCAGAAAAGAAAAAGTAATAAAAGGAATACAAATTGGAAAAGAAGAAGTAAAACTGTCACTGTTTGCAGATGACATGATACTATACATAGAGAATCCTGAGGATGCCACCAGAAAACCACTAGAGCTAATCAATGAATTTGGTAAAGTTGCAGGATACAAAATTAATGCACAGAAATCTCTTGCATTCCTATACACTAATGATGAAAAATCTGAAAGAGAAATTAAGGAAACACTCCCATTTACCATTGCAACAAAAAGAATAAAATACCTAGGAATAAACCTATCTAGAGAGACAAAAGACCTGTATGCAGAAAAGTATAAGACACTGATGAAAGAAATTAAAGATGATACAAACAGATGGAGAGATATACCATGTTCTTGGATTGGAAGAATCAACATTGTGAAAATGACTCTACTACCCAAAAGCAATCTACAGATTCAGTGCAATCCCTATCAAATTACCAATAGCATTTTTTACAGAACTAGAACAAAAAATCTTAAAATTTGTGTGGAGACACAAAAGACTCCGAATAGCCAAAGCAGTCTTGAGGGAAAAAAACGGAGCTGGAGGAATCAGACTCCCTGACTTCAGACTATACTACAAAGCTACAGTAATCAAGACAATATGGTACTGGCACAAAAAAAGAAATACAGATCAATGGAACAGGATAGAAAGCCCAGAAATAAACCCATGCACCTATGGTCAACTAATATATGACAAAGGAGACAAGGATATACAATGGGGAAAAGACAGCCTCTTCAATAAATGGTGCTGGGAAAACTGGACAGCCTCATGTAAAAGAATGAAATTAGAACACTCCATAATGCCATACACAAAAATAAACTCAAAATGGATTAGAGACCTAGATGTAAGACCGGACACTATACAACTCTTAGAGGAAAACATAGGAAGAACAGGCTTTGACATAAATCACAGCAAGATCTTTGATCCACCTCCTAGAGTAATGGAAATAAAAACAAAAATAAACAAATGGGACCTAATGAAACTTAAAAGCTTTTTGAAAGCAAAGGAAACTACAAACAAGACGAAAAGACAACCCTCAGAATGGGAAAAAATATTTGCAAATGAATCATCGGACAAAGGATTAATCTCCAAAATATACAAACAGCTCATGTAGCTCAATATTAAAAAAACAACCCAATCAAAAAATGGGCAGAAGACCTAAATAGACATTTCTCCAAAGAGGACATACAGATGGCCAAGAAGCACATGAAAGGCTGCTCAACATTACTAATTATTAGAGAAATGGAAATCAAAACTACAATGAGGTATCACCTCACACCAATTAGAATGGGCATCATCAGAAAATCTACAAACACAGATGCTAGAGAGGGTGTGGGGAAAGGGAACCCTCTTGCACTGTTGGTGGGAATGTAAATTGATACAGCCACTGTGGAGGACAGTATGGAGGCTCCTTAAAAAACTAAAAATAGAATTACCATATGATCCAGCAATCCCACTACTGGGCAAATACCCAGAGAAAACCATAATTCAGAAAGACACATGCACCCCAATGTTCACTGCAGCACTATTTACAATAGCCAGGTCATGGAAGCAACCTAAATGCCCATCGACAGACAAATGGATAAAGAAGAAGTGGTACATATATACAATGGAATATTACTCAGCCATAAAAAGGAACGAAATTGGGTCATTTGTAGAGATGTGCATGAACCTACAGACTGTCATACAGAGTGAAGTATGTCAGAAAGAGAAAAACAAATATCGCACATTAACGCATATATGTGGAACCTAGGAAAATGGTACAGATGAACCAGTTTGCAGGGCAGAAATAGAGACACAGATGTAGAGAACAAATGACACCAAGCGGGGAAAGCAGTGGGGGGTGGTGGTGGGGGTGGTGGTGTGATGAATTGGGAGATTGGGATTGACATGTATACACTGATGTGTATAAAATGGATGACTAATAAGAACCTGCTGTATAAAAAAATAAATTAAAATTCAAAAAAAAAAAGGAATTATGAGGCACAGAAAATAGTACAATTCAGGAGTCCTGGCATTTGCTAGAGAGATAAGGAACTTGGGCCAATTATCCTGCATATTCTCCCTTCCTCTCTACTTTGATATCAGAATGCTGAAAAAAATCCAGCTAAAACAAATTTAAAACATGAAAAGAAGTAAAAAACTGACGATGTTTACCCCACCACATTGGCTTGGTTGTGATGGAGGCAAGGAAATTGTGGGTTGAGGTACAGTAAGAGCCCTCAGTTATTTTAAAAAATAATCATCGGTGGGTAGAGCTGCCACCTCCCCACCAACTGCCTCCATGACTCATGGCCCATTCCCCATCAGCCCTGGGGAGCAAGTATGGGGGTGGCTGGGTGATAGACCTTATGTAGTATTCAGTTGTTAGCTTACAAGTTTGGCTAGAAATCCAGCTGGTGGGAAGTGTTTCCCAAAGCACTGAAATGCCTGATAATGTCATCCTGGATTAGGCCAAAATCAACAGCAGATAAAGTAGTAGAAACTTATACAAATAAGCATATTATCATCATTATCATTCATAACCCCTAGCACCATCACTGCTGTTGTACTGGAAATGAGAAATCAAGAACTGGGTGGCTTTTCTCCATTAAATAAATTGCCAGCATTTGCCTTACAGCAGTTTAAATATGTATATTTATATCTGTTGCAACTATTTTCCTCCATACTCTCACAGGGCTATTGGGAAAACTTGAAATTGATTTTGTAATCAAAAAGGGAAACAATATACAGGTGCCAAACATTATTTTAAAATGTGGAGATTGGTTCAAGACTGGAGAGTAGAAGGACATGCACTCACTCCCTCTTGGGAGAGCACCGGAATAACAACTAGCTGCTGAACAGTCATCAAAAGTAAAACACTGGAACTCACCAGAAAAGATGCCCCACCTCCAAAGACAAAGGAGAAGCCCCAATGAGATGGTAGGAGGGGCGCAATCACAATAAAATCAAATCCCATAACCGCTGGGTGGGTGACTCACAAACTGGAGAAGAATTATACCACAGAAGTCCACCCCCTGGAGTGAAGGTTCTGAGCCACACGTCAGGCTTCCCAACCTGGGGGTCCGGCAACGGGAGGAGGAATTCCCAGAGAATCAGATTTTGAAGGCTAGCGGGATTTGATTGCAGGACTTCAACAGCACTGAGGGAAATAGAGACTCCACTCTTGGAGGGCACACACAAAGTAGTGTGCACATCAGGACCCAGGGGGAAGGAGCAGTGACCCCATAGGAGACAAAACTAGACCTACCTGCTAGTGCTGGAGGGTCTCCTGCAGAGACGGGGGCGGCTGTTGCTCACTGCAGGAACAAGGACACTGGCAGCAGAAGTTCTGGGAAGTACTCTTTGGCATGAGCCCTCCTGGAGTCTGCCATTAGCCCCACCAAAGAGACTGTAGCTTCCAGTGCTGGGTCGCCTCAGGCCAAACAGCCAACCGGGAGGGAACTCAGCCCCACCCATCAGCGGGCAAGCAGATTAAAGTTTTACTGAGCTCTACCCAACAGAGCAACACCCAGTTCTACCCACCACCAGTCCCTCCCATCAGGAAATGTGCACAAGACTCTTAGATAGCCTCATCCACCAGAGGGCAGACAGCAGAAGCAATAAGAACTAAAATCCTGCAGCCTGTGGAATGAAAACCACATTCACAGAAAGATAGAAAAAATGAAAAAGCAGAGGACTGTGTACCAGATGAAGGAACAAGATAAAACCCCAGAAAAACAATAAAATGAAGTGGAGATAGGCAACCTTCCAGAAAAAGAGTTCAGAATAATAATAGTAAAGATGATCCAGGACCTCGGAAGAGGAATGCAGGCAAAGATTGAGAAAATGCAAGAAATGTTGAACAAAGACCTAGAAGAATTAAAGAACAAACAAACAGAGATGAACAACACAATAACTAAAATGAAAAATACACTAGCAGGAATCAGTAGCAGAATAACTGAGGCAGAAGAACAGATAAGTCACCTGAAAGACGAAATGGTGGAATTCACTGCCTCGGAACAGAATAAAGAAAAAGAATGAAAAGAAATGAAGACAGCCTAAGAGACCTCTGGGACAACATTAAATGCACCAACATTCGTATTATAGGGGTACCAGAAGGAGAAGAGAGAGAGAAAGGACGTGAGAAAATATTTGAAGAGAGTATAGTTAAAAACTTTCCTGTGTGTCCTCGGAAAGTTGCTGAGGCTCTCCAAACTGCAGTTTCTTACTCTTTAATACAGATGAGAGGATGAGATTAAGTGTGTGCTCAGCTGTGCTTTGCACTGTGCCTGGTTACATAGGAAATACTCCATGAATATTAGTTGTTTACTATTGTTATTGGTTTTTTTTGAATTTTTCAATTTTATGTATTTTTTTATACAGCAGGTTCTTATTAGTTATCCATTTTATACATATTAGTGTATACATGTCAATCCCAATCTCCCAATTTATCCCACCACCACCACCGCCCCCGCCACTTTCCCCCTTTGGTGTCCATACGTTTGTTCTCTACATCTGTGTCTCTATTTCTGCCCTGCAAACCGGTTCATCTGTACCATTTTTCTAGGTTCCACATATATGTGTTAATATACGATATTTGTTTTTCCCTTCTGACTTACTTCACTCTGTATGACAGTCTCTAGATCCATCCACGTCTCTACAAATGACCCAATTTCATTCCTTTTTATGGCTGAGTAGTATTCCATTGTATATGTGTACCACATCTTCTTTATTCATTAGTCTGTCGATGGGCATTTAGGTTGCTTCCATGACCTGGCTATTGTAAATAGAGCCGCAATGAACATTGGGGTGCATGTGTCTTCCTGAATTATGGTTTTCTCTGGGTATATGCCCAAGAGTGGGATTGCTGGGTCATATGGTAATTCTATTTTTAGTTTTTTAAGGAGCCTACATACTGTTCTCCATGGTGGCTGTATCAATTTACATTCCCACCAACAGTGCAAGAGGGTTCCCTTTTCTCCACACCCTCTCCAGCATTTGTTGCTTGTAGATTTTCTGATGATGCCCATTCTAACTGGTGTGAGGTGATACCTCATTGTAGTTTTGATTTCCATTTCTCTAATAATTAGTGATGTTGAGCAGCTTTTCATGTACTTCTTGGCCATCCATATGTCTTCTTTGGAGAAATGTCTATTTAGGTCTTCTGCCCATTTTTTGATTGGGTTTGTTTTTTTAATATTGAGCTGCATGAGCTGTTTATATATTTTGGAGATTAATCCTTTGTCTGTTGATTCATTTGCAAAAGTTTTCTCCTATTCTGAGGGTTGTCTTTTCATCTTGTTTGTAGTTTCCTTTGCTGTGCAAAAGCTTTTAAGTTTCATTAGGTCCCATTTGTTTATTTTTGTTTTTATTTCCATTACTCTAGGAGGTGGATCAAAAAGGATCTTGCTGTGATTTATGTCAAAGCGTGTTCTTCCTATGTTTTCCTCTAAGAGTTGTATAGTGTCTGGTCTTACATTTAAGTCTCTAATCCATTTTGAGTTTATTTTTGTGTATGGCGTTAGGGAGTGTTCTAATTTCATTCTTTTCATGTAGCTGTCTAGTTTTCCCAGCACCACTTATTGAAGAGACTATCTTTTCTCCATTGTATATCCTTGTCTCCTTTGTCATAGATTAGTTGACCATAGGTACATGGTTTTATCTCTGGGCTTTCTATCCCATTCCATTGATCTGTATTTCTTTTTTTGTGCCAGTACCATATTGTCTTGATTACTGTAGCTTTGTAGTATAGTCTGAAGACAGGGAGTCTGATTCCTCCAACTCCTTTTTTTTCCCTCAAGACTGCTTTGGCTCTTCAGGGTCTTTTGTGTCTCCACACAAATTTTAAGATTTTTTTGTTCTAGTTCTGTAAAAAATGCCATTGGTAATTTGATAGGGATTGCACTGAATCTGTAGATTGCTTCAGGTAGTATAGTCATTTTCACAATATTGATTCTTCCAATCCAAGAACATGGTATATCTCTTCATCTGTTTGTGTCATCTTTAATTTCTTTCATCAGTGTCTTACAGTTTTCTGAATACAGGTCTTTTACCTCCTTAGGTAGGTTTATTCCTAGGTATTTTATTCTTTTTGTTGCAGTGGTGAATGGGAGTGTTTCCTTAATTTCTCTTTCAGATTTTTCATCATTAGTGTATAGGAATGCAAGAGATTTCTGTGCACTAATTTTGTATCCTGCAACTTTACCAAATTCATTGACTAGCTCTAATAGTTTTCTGGTGACATCTTTAGGATTCTCTATGTATAGTATCATGTCATCTGCAAACAATGACGGCTTTACTTCTTCTTTTCCAATTTGTATTCCTTTTATTTCTTTTTCTTCTCTGATTGTCATGGCTAGGACTTCCAAAACTATGTTGAATAATAGTGGTGAGAGTGGACATCCTTGTCTTGTTCCTGATCTTAGAGGAAATGCTTTCAGTTTTTCACCATTGAGAATGATGTTTGCTGTGGGTTTGTCATATATGGCCTTTATTATGCGAGGTAGGTTCCCTCTATGCCCACTTTCTGGAGGGTTCTTATCATAAATAGGTGTTGAATTTTGTCAAAAGCTTTTTCTGCATCTATTGAGATGATCATACGGTTTTTATTCTTCAGTTTGTTAATATGGTGTATCACATTGATTGATTTGCATATATTGAAGAATCCTTGCATCCCTGGGATAAATCCCACTTGATCATGGTGTATGATCCTTTTAATGTGTTGTTGGATTCTGTTTGCTAGTATTATGTTGAGGGTTTTTGCATCCATATTCATCAGTGATATTGGTCTGTCATTTTCATTTGTTGTAGTATCTTTGTCTGGTTTTGGTATCAGGGTGATGGTGGCCTCATAGACTGAGTTTGGGAGTGTTCCTTCCTCTGCAATATTTTGGAAGAGTTTGAGAAGGATGGGTGTTAGCTCTTCTCTCAATGTTTGATAGAATTCATCTGTGAAGCCATCTCATCCTGACTTTTGTTTGTTGGAATATTTTTAATCACATTTTCAATTTCATTACTTGTGATTGGTCTGTTCATATTTTCTGTTTCTTCCTGGTTCAGTCTTGGAAGGTTATACCTTTCTAAGAATTTGTCCATTTCTTCCAGGTTGTCCATTTTATTGGCATAGAGTTGCTTGTAGTAGTCTCTTAGGATGCTATATATTTCTGCGGTGTCTGTTGTAATTTCTCCTTTTTCATTTCTAATTTTATTGATTTCAGTCCTCTCTCTCTTTTTTTTGATGTGTCTGGCTAAAGGTTTATCAATTATGTTTATCTTTTGAAAGAACCAGCTTTTAGTTTTATTGATCTTTGCTATTGTTTTCTTTGTTTCTATTTCATTTATTTCTGCCCTGATTTTTATGATTTCTTTCCTTATACTAACTTTGAGTTTTGTTTGTCCTTCTTTCTCTAGTTCCTTTAGGTGTAAGGTTAGATTGTTTATTTGAGATTTTTCTTGTTTCTTGAGGTAGGCTTGTATTGCTATAAACATCCCTCTTAGAACTGCTTTTGCTGCATCCCATAGGTTTTGGATCATCTTGTTTTCGTTGTAATGTGTCTCTAGGTATTTTTTGATTTCCTCTTTGATTTCTTCAGTGATCTCTTGGTTATTTAGTAATGTATTGTTTAGCTTCCATGTGTTTGTGTGTTTTACGTTTTTTTCCCTGTAATTGATCTCTAATCTGATAGCGTTGTGGTCAGAAAAGATGCTTGATATGATTTCAATTTTCTTAAATTTACCGAGGCTTGATTTGTGACCCAAGATATGATATATCCTGGAGAATGTTCTGTGTGCACTTGAAAGTTTTACCTGCTGTTTTTGGATGGAGTGTCCTATAAATATCAATTAAAGCTGTCTGGTCTGTTGTGTCATTTAAAACTTGTGTTTCCTTATTAATTTTCTGTTTGGATGATCTGTTTATTGGTGTAAGTGAGGTGTTAAAGTCCCCCACTATTATTGTGTTACTGTCGATTTCCTCTTTTATAGCTGTTTGCAGTTGCCTTATGTATTGAGGTGCTCCTATGTTGGGTGCATATATATTTATAATTATTATGTCTTCTTCTTGGATTGATCCCTTGATCATTATGTAGTGACCTTCCTTGTCTCTTGTAACATTGTTTATTTTAAGGTCTATTTTATCTGATATGAGTATTGGTACTCCAGCTTTCGATTTCTATTTGCATGGAATATCTTTTTCCATCCCCTCACTTTCAGTCTGTATGTGTCCCTAGGTCTGAAGTGTGTCTCTTGTAGACAGCATATATATGGGTCCTGTTTTTGTGTCCATTCAGCGAGCCTGTGTCTTTTGGTTGTAGTATTTAATCCCTTCACGTTTAAGGTAATTATCGATATGTATGTTCCTGTTAACCATTTCTTAATTGTTATGGGTTTGTTTTTTTTTTTAATTTTTTTTGATAGTAATCTTTTATTTATTTATTTATTTTTATATTTATTTTTGGCTGTGTTGGGTCTTCATTTCTGTGCGAGGGCTTTCTCTAGTTGTGGCAAGCGGGGGCCACTCCTCATCGCGGTGCACGGGCCTCTCACCATCGTGGCCTATCTTGTTGTGGAGCACAGACTCCAGACGCACAGGCTCAGTAGTTGTGGCTCACGGGCCTAGTTGCTCCGCGGCATGTGGGATCTTCCCAGACCAGGGCTTGAACCCGTGTGCCCTGCATTAGCAGGCAGACTCTCAACCACTGCGCCACCAGGGAAGCCCCTATGGGTTTGTTTTTGAAAGTCCTTTTCTTCTCTTATGTTTCCCACTTAGAGAAGTTCCTTTAGCATTTGTTGTAGAGCTGTATTATTGTTACTGTTGCTGTTACTGTGAAGAAGTCAGGCTAACTTGAGGTTAATCTCAATGCTGCCACTTAAAAATTGAATAATTTGGGCCATGTTATTATTGTCCTGTGAAAGTCTCTTTTTTTCTCATTTGCAAAATGAAAATAACATTTCCTACTTTCTAGGGTTACTGAGAAGATTAGGGATCTCATTCAAGACACTCAGCACAGTGCTTGGCACAAAGGAAGCAGTCCCTATCAGGCAGTTATAATCACTCCCTCCCTCTGTCTGCTTACTTGCACATAGTTACATAGTGGGAAAGTGGATGGGCTCTGGAGCCAGACTCCCTGGGTTCAAGTCTAGGGTCTGCCACTCACTCTCTAGTTATATAACCTTAAGCGATTTGTTTAGCCTCTTTTGCCTCAGTTTCTTCATCTGTAAAATGGAGTTACTGTGAGAATTAAATGAATTAATCCACAGAGAGGGATGAAGCCTGGCACATAGTAAGTGCTTAATAAATGTTAACCATTTTAATATGATTGTTATTAGTGTTTTAGTTTCTCATATGCTACTTGGACTTTTAGGGACACTTTTGAATACTACATGAATAAATGGTTGACACTTGAAACTAAAATTACTGCCATGATCTTAATCAGTGTGTTTACTTTACCTCATAAAGTAATTTGGAAAGAATGTGGTCATGACAGATACATAGATTTCTATACATGCATAGAAAAGCTGGCTAGAAACTTTCAACCATCCTGCAAAGCTGTTTACACAGGTGAACGGTTTGTAGCATCCAAAACAATCTGTATTAGTGGGTATGATGGAAGTAATGAACAGGAGTGCTTCATGTTTTTGCCATGACTCCACGTTAGGTCTGGTTGAAAAATATTGGTAGAAAGTAAGAAGTGAAGCTAACTAACCAGTGAACAAATACTGAGGCATCATGTTGTTAGAGATCTTAAAAATCACTTAAATGTTCACCTTTAGGTAAAAGAAACATTTGTCAATAAAGCCTTAACAGAAAAGAAGCGTTTAGAGCACTATGACTTTCCCATTTGCATTCTCATTTTGGTTAAATTTTTATTTTAACCAGTTTGGCATTGCTTTACATCTTATTGTAGTTTTAACACTGATGAATTTTGTTTTCAAGCCACCAAACTGGACATGTAAGTTCTTTCATTGTTGCAACATAATTCATACCTTTCAGCCAGTCAGACCAACTTTCTTTTCAGCTAAATGGCACAACTCTACATAATTTGGTACATGTATTTCTTTTAACCCAATTTAATACAAACCATCTTTTAGTCTCAAGTGTTATAGTAGGCATTGGAGTATCTACTGAACCTCTTAAGAGCCCATTCACCAGGCAAAGATAATTTGTAATGGAATACATTGTGTTAATGACAATAGCTTGTCTCATTTTTAGCATCTTGTTGTTGGCTTTGTTTCTTTTGTGGAAGTCAAAGGAGAGTATGAAGCACTTGAGAGTTTTAGTTAGTTCATTGAGCCTCAGCCTTCAGACTCTTCTCAAACCCCCATAATGATTTTGCATGAGTTGGAGGAAATTAACTTTGAAATACATCAAAGATGAAAAGGTAGCTAAGCTGCTGTTTCTTGTTTAACTAATTGCTTTCACTTCATTCACCTTTATACTTTGGGGGGGGGAAAATGCACAAATTTGTTCTGTTTTGAGTAGTGAAAAATGCTTAATAGGATTCTAATTAATATGCTCAAATTCAAAAATCACATTTGAATAATTCTTTTCCAGTGTGAATAGAAATCGTGACTTTAAGAAATATGGGAGTTTTGCATGGTCAGTTACATGTTCCCTTTTCACTCTGTTTTGTATTGGAGCAGATGACATTACTACTTGTCCTTCTTCAGAAAAGGACAAAATTGCACAAAATTATTCAAGTGGACAGTTTAAAGTTTTAGTTTCATAAAGCCATTTAATACACTTACATTTAGGAAACTAAACGTGTTTAAGTGCTGGACCTAACTGTTTAGGACATTACTGAATAGTTTTATTGACCTGTGTGGTGCTTTTAGATATTCATACTTTCTTAAAAATTAAAAAGGAGAAAAAGTAAAGTCTTCCTCTAGTGATTAGACCCTGTGTTCGTTTTGAAGATGACCTTCAATGTTTTCCTGCTCTTTATACTGGACAAACAGAAATAACTGGACTTTAGCAGAAATGATTGCCTTCTGTTTTAGTGGTCTAACTCAGGAGGAGGAAGGAAACAATAGTTTCCCTTTAGAAACTTCCAGGTGCTGCATTCTGTACCCACCTTATCACATCTGTGTTGAGTATCCTTCTCTCCCAATCTCCTGGAGTTCTTGATACACACCTAAAAAAATCTTGACTTTAGAAAGGTGCTAATGAGTGATAAAATTTAAAGGATTACTCATTGAAGAAGGAGTGGCATTTTTAAAGAAGAAAAGTAGTGGAATTACAAAGGTTCAGGTATCCATGATGTCAGAAAAGCAGTTTGAGAAAACATGTGTCCCTTCTAGATGGGTAGCAACCAATTTCTTCGACTGTCAGCAAGACCAGTTCCTCCTGGGGATAGCTGAATCTTCTATCAGTTGAAAAGTCAGTTAAGCTTAAACAACGTATTTTAACTTAAAACATTATATTTATTTACTATTTTTGATGTAAGGATAAAGTCTTTTCTTTGATAATGGTACTAGTCATTGAACCTCTGATTTACCTCTTTACATAAGCCACATCCATCATGTAGCATCTAATTTCCTGTTTCATTTCTTTAAAATAGAGATATTAATGATAACTGTAGAGCAATCTGGTGGAAGTGAACTTTTGTATTTTTTCTACTTTATTATTCTTATTTTTACAGTTGTCTACACTACATTATTCTTATTGCTTCATCCATGGTTTTGCATGTAACAGTGGTTCATTCATTCTTGTTACTGTATACTATTCCAAAACTTATATATCCATATTTATGCTGATGGGCATTTGTGTAGTTTCTAGTTTGGGACTTTTACAAATAGTGCTGCTGTGACTATTTTTTCAGTATTTTATTGATCGTATGTATGCATTTCTGTTGGGTATATACCTTGGAGTAGAATTGCAGCGTCATAGTATGTATATCATCAGCTTTAGTAGACAGTGCAAAATAGTTCTCCAAAATAGTTGTACCAGTATACTCCCACCAGCAGTGTGAGGGTTCCAGTTGCTCCACATCCTTGGCAACACTTGGTATCTTTTTGTCTGCTTAAATTTTCTATCTACAGAATTTTAGCCATTCTGTTGCTAGTATTATATTAATATTTTAAAATCTTAGACATTATTTTATAATAGATAAGAATTTAGTTCACTTACGCTTTCCTTTTTTTGTTCTCTCTTCCTTTTCCCCCAGTTTTAATCATTAAATTATTTTCAATTCTATTAATTTATTTTTATAATCCTTATACAACTTACTTTAGTCATGATCTTTTAATTTTGAAATAAAATTTTTAAAAACCGTGTAGATTTAGAAAGAGGGAAAAGTTTTAAAATTTATGCAAATACATCAATGAAAGATAAAGAGGGTTTATACTAAAAATTTCTACAAATCATAATGTGTTTAGTGGGCAATTGGAGGATTTTGTTTTATGTTGAGGGAATGGTCTACAGAAAAATTAAAAATAGGAAGGAAGGGGGAAAGGAGAGTGGAAGAGAGAGAGGAGAAAGAAGAAAGGAAGGAAGGGTTGGAGGAAGGAAGGAAAGAAAGAAAAGAACAGTGCAGATATGCAGCTGGATTCTCTGACCTGCAATGACTCCTGCAGGGAGGACTTGGGTGTGTACCAGCTGTATCAGCTGGTATTTCAGGAAAGATATGACATTGTTTTCAGGAGGGGATCCCCAGAGAATTTCATCCACACAGATGGCAAACTTATATAACCAGGATAAACCTACTGCTCCTTTTCTTCATTAACAGTCGTTGGGAGATCTTTTTGCTCGAATTACAGGAGTAATTGTGTCAACTCTCACATTTGTTTGGCTTGTGTGAGAATCAGCCCTCATATCTACTGAAGGAAATCTAATCATAACTAAACACATCCTATCTCCTGCTTCATGGGTATTGACTAATCCCACTTCACTGTGAGTCTGGTCATAGTGATTAAGCTTTTAGTGAATTCACAAAGCAGTTGGCCCCAAATTCATTTCACACTCACCATTTTCAAATTTCTTAGTATGCTAGAATGCCAGTTCTGACTTTGCTCCTCCATGTGTGTGAGGATGTGACAAAAGGAACCAGACATTGTTTAGCTTAAGAGAAGATAAAAGTTAGGAAGCTTGTAAAGGCCATCTTCAAGGACCTGATGACTATCATGAGGAAAAGAACATATGTTAAATTAGGGTGACTCTAGAATTTGAAATAAGCATAGAAGGCATGGGTTTCAGCTTAGTTTATAAGGATGAGCTTCTAATGCTTAAAATTGTTTAGTAAGGAAATGTCCTGCTTATGAGAAAGAAGATATCTAATGCTGCAGACTGAATGTTTAGGCAGAGGATGAATGATAGCTTGTTGGGTTTCTAAGGACAGACCTCTAAGTGTCTATCTCACTCTAAATCTCTATGATTCAGTAAAACGTATTATTCTGAATTTGAGATACCATCTATTATAAAAAGCATCCCGATTTCAGAGAGGTTAAAATGTAAAAAATTGAGAGTGTTAAAATTGACGAAATATGGTTCATATTCTCTTATTTTGTGAGGAGAAATTGTGGATCAAACATGGCTTTGTAGTTTTTGTCACTTTCTCTATGTTTACTCTCCCCTCTCACACTTTGCTTGAGTTAGTCCCAGGGCATGCCTGTGGGTTTACACGTACTAGAAATAACCAAAGGAAAATATATTTACTGTTAACTCTCCTGCAATACAGTGCATGGCCATGTGACCCAGAGCAAATGGGATTTGGAGAGAGTTTCTTCTGATTATAGACTCATAATAGGCTCAACAGGCTAGTAGGATCATGTGAGTTCATAGAGTACCTAGGGCTAACAGAGGACCTTTGGCATCTAATGTTTTCTTGAAAAAAAATTTTTTGAGTCCTACTTGAAGTTCACTTTCCAGAACACTTCACAGTATTATATTTTGATTGATTCATGCATAAAATTTTTAAAATTTTATGTAGAAAATCTATTATTTAACAATATAAGTAATTTTGCCTTAATCTTTATTTATATTAACATTCTTTAATGCCAAGAAACAATGGAGAAAAAAAGGTTCATGTCATACTTCCCGTTTACCTTTTTAATGTATTAACATCCACCTTTGTAATTGTGGTGACTCTTCCGGGAAAGTTAAGGTGCTCTGGAAATGGCTTCTAAGCCTGCTCCCAGAATTTCAATGCTGGTGATTTTAAACATGTTCTTAGTTTTGATGCTGCTATGCTCTGCTAAGTTTGTGAGAAATATGATAGACATTTAACCTAGTTTTCCAGTTCCCGGCTATTCGGGAACTTGAAAAAAGACAAATGAACATCAGAAGAGGAAGGGGTCGATTTTCTGCTTGCTTATAATCATGTCTAATTTAGCCTCTTGTACAGTTCACAGACATTTTTGGTCCTTGTCAAGTGCAAAAAGAAATGCAGAGATGGTCTTCAAACAAGGCTTTAAAAATATTGCTCTAAGATAAGGGCAATTGAAAGCTCATTTTCAGACCAAACAGCTAAAAAAAATGACAAATGCAATCAAAACTCATCATTAAATTTTTCTAAGTGTGTTTAAAAAAACTCATCAGTTGCTCTGAGTGCTCATGGATGTGCTGGTACCATCGTTCATGACAGATACCATTGATTGATAGCAGGGTTATTTTCCCCTTAATAGGCAGATGCAGGTGAGCCAGGGGCTTGTGGCTCTGTGAGCTGAGCATTCTTGGATTTTATGTGTCTTGATATATCTGTGAAGGCCCTCGTAGCTCCTTTTCAGGGATTTTATCATTACACCTAAAGAATGAACTTTCAAGTCATCCAAGTTGGCACACAGGCTTTTCATCTTCTAGGGAGTTCTCACCTATATTTCCCTTCACTGACAACTAAAGGAAAAGGTAAACATTTACTTTATCATAATTTGTTGACTTTTATTCTACACCCTAATTGGTATTTAGTTCTCATACTTGTCTAATTTGTAAACTAAGCATAATCATTTTGATTTGTTTTTGTCAGGGGGAGGAATCTGGGCTGAATTATTATATTTCCATGAAATGTCACTAATAATTTCAAATCCATGAACCTAGATAGGAAGTGTGAAAACGCAGAATGGAGCCTGTGGTTTTCTCATTAAATGGCATTGTGTGTTGCAAACATTGTTTAGAGTCTCATTTTGTTTAATATGGGTGTGTGATTTCTGGACACAGAGGATTGTTTAAAAAGGTAGAAAGTATGCTCTGTGAGTCCCTTTGCTTAAAATGACAAGATTAATATTAATGTAGCACTACATACAGGTGCACAGCTGTGGGATATTAGGGCTCTGTATTCCATTCCTGTGAACTAGCCAATTCCAAAACCTCTGCTTAATCAGACTGACCACTGACAAATCAAATTATGCTTTTCATAACTGGCACCACAGCACCAATTTTCCCACAGCATTTCTCACTCTCTCTCCTTCCCTCTTATCCCCTTTTCACCTTTTCCTCCTGGGAAGACCTGGAATTACTCAAATAGGAGGGAGAATGCTGGATTTCAGAAAGAAATGAAAATACATCTGTTGCCATTGCAACAGTTAAGCAACCAGACAGCCCTTTTCAACTAGGAGCGAGTTTAGGTCTCCTTCCCTTTAGTAATGAGTAAGGTCATTGTTTCAGTTTTTGTAAATTTATGATGCCCCCTACGGCCTTCTCTCATCTGATCAAGGACATTTCTGAATACGAGGACAGCTCAGTCTGGTAAAATAACTAACACAAAACCGATGAGAGCCTGCCGGCTTTCCTTCTGATGAGCAGAAGGCAGACGCGTGAACACAGGCGGAGGTGGAGATGTCAAAGAATGTACAACAAACAGAAGCTTAAGCATCATCCTCACTGCTTAACGGCTGTACCACCCTTGCCCCAGGAGTGAAAGGGTAAACTGAATACCCATTCCTACCTCGGAGAGATAAGTGTGTTGATTTAAGAAGTATCAACCCTCTTTCCCTTCCAAGGATCCTCCTCTGCCCTGTCCCTATAGCGCAGGTCCTTGAAGGCTCTTAATTGCGGTTAGAACAGCAAGAATCACCCGGGGAGCTTTTAACTATCCTGATTCCCAGGCTACAGCCAGGCCAATTAAATTAGACTCTGAGGAATATCAGCATTACAAAATTTTTTTTTCCTTAGCTAACTCCAGTGTGCAGCCAAGTTTGAGAACAAGTGGGTTAGTCTGACCAAGCGTGAGAAGGAACTAGCGTGGCGTCTGACAAGGGGACGAAGCTTTACTTTCCCCAAGGATACTTGGGAGACAGTTGTTGCTGCACAGGGGAGAAGGGGAAGAAAGAGAAAAGGAAGAACAAAGTTATACGTTTCCAGTCTTTCTCCAAGCCAACTGGAGTCTCCACCCACCCAGTGTGGGTAACCCGGGCTTGCACCTGCAACTCGTGGTGGGGTGAGGTTGATCTCCAGGCCTGGGGGACTGGGCGGGGTGGGATGACCGGAGGTAGCTACTCAGCGGCGCATCAATAGCCCCAGGTGTGGGCCGTGCCCTCCCTCCCCCCAGGGAAGGCGGCGGCCGCGGGTGGAGAGCAGTTTGGGGGGCGCAAAAGGAAACTGTCTTGGGCGCAGGTGGCGCTCGCAGCCCCAGCCCCCAGTTTGGCCAATCACGGGCTCAAGCGCAGCCTGGTGGCAGCGGCGGCGGTAACGGAGTGCAGCAGGGCTGTGGCCGGAGCCGGCGGAGGCAAAAAGGCGGCGCCAACAGTGAGCTACGCGCAGGCGGGAGTGCGACCCGGCGGCTTGAGGAGCGAGCGAGAGCGCTCGGCGCCGGGGTGTTGCCCGGCCGAGCGAGGCGAACTTAGCATGGGGAAGAAGTGGAGAGACGCGGCCGAAATGGAGCGGGGCTGCTCGGACCGCGAGGACAGCGCGGAGAGCCGCAGGCACAGCCGGAGCGCCAGCCGGGGCAGGTTTGCCGAGTCGTGGAAAAGGTTAAGTTCCAAGCAGGGATCCACCAAGCGCTCGGGACTCCCGTCGCAGCAGACGCCGGTGAGTGGCTGGGGGAGAGCCCCTGGTGTCTTCCCCCCCCGTGCACGCGACTCGAGCCCTTTCCATGGTGCTGAACTTGCCTCCTTAGAGGCTCAAGCCGGGAACTTGTGGAGCCGCTTCTAATGAAAGTGTTGGGGGCTGTGAGGAGGGGCAAGAAGGAACGACTTTCCTTTCCTCAGCTAGGGGAGGGTCTCCTGACGTCTCTGGTGTCTCTGCAAAAAATGGAAAACATGTTCGAGAGGCGAGGGCTCACTGTCAGATCATTAGAGTTTTGCAATTAGCGGGGCGTGGGAGATGTTGTCGAGTGTGTTGTTGTGACTCGCATACGTCCCGAGGGTCTGCCTGTGCAGCGTGTTCAAAGGTACTAGGCATCCGCTGAATGAGGGCGGAATAGGGAGGGCATGCCATATTTTTACTCTTAACACTGGCTCTTTTCCATCGCACACCCCCACTATGTTAATAGGTGCGTTTAGTTGTTTGCAGAGTCATTTGCACGCAGAGAATAGCAAGAATATCCCAGGTGTTTATAATCCGACTGTTAACATATACAGCGTCCAGAAAACAGTTTTCCCATGTGCCAGCTCCTTTTCAATGTCTAATTAGTGCAATAAAAGCACTCAAGCGAAATTAATATGGGCATCGTATGTGTGTAGAGAAGTACAGTTGATAAAAACTTGAGCCGCATTTGCATTTTTAGTATTTAAATATTATGTTTTCCTTCAGCCTAGAGGGAGAGAACTCTGTTCTAGAAGAGAGTACAGAGCCCTCCTGTTGCTCCTAGGGAAGAAGGGTACACCACTTTAACTTCCAAGACATCACTGAGAACATCAGTGTGTGTGTATTTATGTTTTACATCCAGAGGAGTTGACAGCAGAGATTGTACAGTGAAGAGAAATTGAATTCATTTTTTAAAAAAAGGATGGTACATAAACATTGTATAGCACGAATAACGTTACCCTGTTCTGTTTTTGAAAGGTCATCATTGCAGGACAAAAATTAATCCCTAAAAAGCAGGATGTCTAAAATATTCCTTCAAAAGAGTAAAATATAAATGCATACCATTTTTTGGTATTTGTGTTTGTTTTGTTTGCTTGCTCACAAAAACTACTAGCAGAAAATGTTATTAGATATTTATTTGAAATATTTTAATATTTAGTGTGTTGAATGGGTAGGTTTTTTATTAAACTATGGATATAGAACACTTAAAATGCAATTAATTTTATTTCAGCCATTGAAATATTATTTTTCTAGAAATGTAGACTTGAAAATATTTTAAAAAGGAAAATATTCTGAAGATAGTTTTTTTCTGAAATAAATTATGTAGAACATATAAAATTGATGACTTTGGTTTCTATCACTTATGTGAACTAAGAATTAATTTTATCCCCTTTTTAATAAAAAGTCTAAATATCAATTTAAGTAACTTCTTGTGCTGCTTCTTTGATTTTGTTCAACAGGTACATTCAGAGTCTATATCAGGAACATATAAAATCTTCATAAAACTGTAAGTTAGATTAAATAGCTTGCAGGTCTGTTAGCTAGAATAAAAATGTGAGAGAAAGAGGACATAATAGATACCATGACAACCAGAAGACATCTGGAAAAGTAACCATGTCTCCTGTTTACTAAGGGTGATGATGGTGCTCTATTTCTCTGTAGTACTTGTTAATTGCAACATTAGTAATTCAGCTAAAAACAAGTTATGGCAAAAGCCTGTGCTTATTCTCACATTGCATGGCAAGTTTGATATTGATTTTGTTCTGAAAAAATCTAATAAGTGCTCCTAGCCGTGATTTTAATTATCAGAATTTTTTAAACAAATATAATGAGGTTTTGTAAATGTTGGAGCTGGGATGATGGTTTTTAACCAAGGTTTGATTCCATTAATACATAACAAAGACTTTCTACTTCATTTGTAAGTAAGACATCCAACTTATTTATGCAAACAGGAGGGAAGCAATAATAATGTTTGCAACAGATATGCTTATAAAAGTTTTTAATCTTTAAGGTAAGATGTTTTTCTCCCTCTTAAAGTGAGCTGGTGCTATTTTCAACTTTCACTGTATTTCATGTAAAAAATAGCTTAAATTATAGAGATTAGGAAGAGATTAAAGCAGTTAATTTGATTAATACTGCTTTTTATTTATTCTTATGAATAAATAAGATATTCTGTGATGTGGCTTTGGATCTTATTCATTTTGTGTTGTACTCAGAAATATTGTGGCATCCATCCTGATAAAAATCGTATAAGGATTTTACTCTTTCCTTTGAAGACAAAATAGATAAATGGGGAAAAAGTTAGTTAATAAAACATGGAAGCTTTCTAACATCTTTCTGTCTTCTTTCTTTTGAGAATGTAAAATGATTATATAGTTGTTTTAATAACGTGGCCTTTGTTAACTCTCTTCTCTGCTTTAGTTAAGAGTCTTGAAATCACTTCCAGTTAAAGTTATTCCCAGGGAATGATACAGCCTATGACTCTGTCCCCAGTGGGAATGATTGCATTATTTTTCATTTTCACTAACAACAAAGTAGACATACATCATGGATAATGGGGGAGATTTTCTTCAGCAAAGAGAGGTCTGCCATATTCTTGGTTATCCAGAAGTACTTTTCTTCTGTGATCTGAGTCATGGTGATTTTG
This sequence comes from Balaenoptera physalus, assembly GCF_965194825.1. NCBI lineage: Eukaryota > Metazoa > Chordata > Mammalia > Artiodactyla > Balaenopteridae > Balaenoptera > Balaenoptera physalus. The sequence continues at coordinate 48,186,879 of NC_138886.1, forward strand.
TGTGTGAAGTATAGAGGAGGTGTGTTTGAATCAATCTTGGCAATTAGATTTCCTACCTATCACTAAATATGCTGGGGTTTTCTTAGAAATATCTTAGAGGCTGGGGTGGTCCCATGATTTTAATGCTGCTATTAGAAATCAAAAAGTCACATTCCTGGCAATCCCTTTGGTACTCAGAAAATGATCTCCTGATAGTCTTTACAGAGTATGGCAGGCCCACATTAGGACAGTGTGTGCCATCCCTGCCCCATCTCTCTGGGGTCTGCTTCTGTTCTGCAGAAGCAGCACTACCCTGTGCAATAGCTGGAAGAACAGGCAGCCGTTCTGAGTCCTAACAGTGGCATTTAAAGGGCATGTTTTCAATTTCTGGGCCACAGTCCTAGGTGTGTCTGACAAATCAATCCTTGCTGATTTGAAAAGTTTTTTTTTTTTTTTCATTTTTCTAATTCAAGAAACACTCTCCTCTCCGCTTATTTTTAGTCTTCATGGTTGACAATGAAAGCTTTAATCCAGTAATCTGCAATACTCAAAATGTACCCCAAATCATAAAATTCTGATAGAGTGAAGTAGGATTTAATCATATTCATTCCTTGGAATTTGTTCCTCTCTGAAAGTGCATCATGGATTATTTTTTAAAATCTAAAAATACTGAGTTTTTTTTTTTTTTAGTAAATGTAAAGGAATTTTATATCAACTTTACAGTTAAATTAATATGAAAGTTATATATTTGAATTTTGGATATGAAATGAAGTTTCTGGATATTAATGTTTTATGTAATATCTCTGTTGAATTGGTTAATAAGCATAAAAGTAATTTAAAACTTCTTTGCCTCCATTCTATAAGATCTGGATTTCGTATTTCTCCTTGAAGTATTGTTCTTGTTATTCCTATTATTTGTTTTAATTCCACCCACACAGAAATATTTGGAAATCTATTGAAAGCTGAGTCAGCAAGTGCCGTCTGGTGTTACGATATCAAATGTTCACCTGCGCATATAGTACTTTTAATTTTGAAAGGCGATTTCCTCCTCTAGTCCATTTATACAGCTATTTAAAGGCTTGTTTTCAAATAGATGCAGATTTAATTTAATCTCTGAGTAACCTCTGTGCAAAAGAAGAAGAAGCAGTTCTGAGGGAGTCAAATGATGGAGTTGTTTTTCAACCTTAGATGTCATGCTTGCTTCTACTAATGCTGTAATTACCCTCATCAGCAGGTGCCCACCACAGAACATCACACCTTGTGCAGACAAGAGGGCAGCTAAGAGCGTATAGAAGCAGCAGTGAGTCTATGAAACAGCAGTCCTGCGAAGTAGACGAGACCCGTTCAGCTGGTACTACATTCACTTCTCCCACAGCTGTTTGAGATGCTGTGTGCGCAGGGGGGATTCCATGAACAAACCTGGTCCATTTCCGAGGCTGACTTGTCTCTTTTGGAGCAAGTGACTTCCAGTTGTTCCTGCCAAAAGCTGGGTTCTTCAAGATCTTAAAATAAATGAGAGAAAGCTGAGTCAAAGGCAGGGCTAAAGTCAGAAAAACTCATTTCCCAACCGATTGCCCATTTGAGGATTGTGTGAATGGTAGATCCCATGGTGGCCGTAGAAACAACAGCAACTTGGTGAAAAGAATCCTTGTTTCCTTTTTCAGTGTCTAATATGCTATTGCAGTGTCATTAAACCCTTAATAGTTTGTTCTTGTTACACAAAGGGCTCGCTGGTGAAAGCAGAACAAATCCCCTGTAGTGCTAGTCCATTACTGAATAAACCATTTCTTGACAGGTGATTTTGTCTACTGCCTTTTACTCCCTGTGTTGAAAAAATAAAAAAAGGGACAATGTTGTATCATTTAGGAATATGGCTGTATTTTCTTGATATTGTGATTTTTTTGATGGGGAAAAAAGCCATTTTCTGATAATCGTCTATTTTGCTTAAGCATTTCTGAATTCTTTTTCTAGTAATTAATATAACAAGCTTTTTCTCATCAATCACAGTGAATTAAAAATTTAATTTAATTTAGTTTCATCTTTAATTTGAGGGCCATGGTATTAGGTGGCACGTGAGTAATTCAAATATTTTAAGTTTTGAGGAGGAAAAATATCCTTGTATGGGGATGGTTTTAAACATGTTTTCAGTTATTCCCAAATATATTACAGCAGTTTCTTCTGCCATTATTTATTGAGATCTTGAAAAAGAATTGAATCATTAAAAATCATTTATAAATAGTAGCAAAACATATTCATTTGTTCTGACCAGCTGTGCTGGTCTGTGCATTGGCTTTACTTTTTGTTTCTTTCATTTGCAAAGCCAAATGGGGGGCTGGTAGAGCAAATATGAAAGGATTATAGAGAACAATGTTTAAAGAAACTTTTATTCCTCTAACATTCATTGAGTACTTAGGAAGTGTTAGGCACCATGGTAGGTACTGAACAACTTCCTCAATAGAACTAATGGTTTAACACAAGACAGAGATATGCAAAGCAACAAGACAGGGTTATACATAGCCTAGCTTCATGGTCAGAATACAGTGGAGCAAAGATGAAAGTAGTCAATGCCTCTTAATGGATGGTGATGGAAAATTTAGATAAGAAGCATCCTAGACTTGGTGCCTGATTCTCAAAAGATGAGGAAGAAAAAGAGTTGCTTGGCTTTGGCAATTTGGAAAGAGGGCAATAATTCCTTTCTCAGTCATTTTAACAGACTCATGAGGGTCGATGCCTGACTGCACAGCAGATGAGACAGAGAAGTAACAGCGATGACAGCAACAAGGCAAAACACGTAGGTAGTACTCAGTATGTGCCAGCATCACAGAATTTATTATCTATTGCCTGACTTCAGCTAGACTGTAAGCAAAAGTGGGGATCTTTGTTTTGTTCACTGATTTATCCAGATGCCTTGAATAGTGCCTGGTGTATAGTAAGCACTCAAATATTTGTTCAATGAATAAAGTGACTAATTAATTGTAAAATGGTGCTTTTTGATTAATGTGAGGTAGACTTTAGGTTCTTAGCTATGAGGGAAAAAAGAAATATAGGCAATTTTTCTTTTTTTTTCAAGATGGGAGAAATTTGAGCTTTCTATTTGCTGGGTGAAGAACCTATTAGAGAAGGAGGGTTTAAACAAGTAGGAAGAGAGAAAAGCGATGAAACTAGTTTATACATTTGAAGGAGTTGGGATTTGTTTAATGGGAGGGTTAAAGATCTGTTTTCCCTTATGTTCAATCCTGGCTCTACCCTCTTTATCTTAGGGACTTGCCTGGTGGAAATTGGACCCGATTGTTGATTATTTTGCAGGTTTTACTTAGTACATATTTAGTCTATAGTGTTAGTGAATAATTCAAAATTATCACTCAAATATATGTATTTCTGGGAAACTATTGTTTGTTAGTAATTAATAGATTGCTGAAATGCTACTTTGTATCTTTGACCTCTCTAAGTACCTGAATTCTTTGATCTCACCAAATACCTCAAGAGATGTGGGAAATTCCTCAGATCTCAACAAGGTGGGAATCAGTACTTCAGTTTTCCTGAGGATGGTTATTTCAGTTGAGTTGACATGGCAAGCTGCCAATCCCTGCATACAGTGTCATGGGATTATATATTTATTTAAAATGCCTCTGTAGAATACCAGAACTTCAACCACAAAATAGTCACGCAAAACGGAACACATTCACAGTGATAATCAGTAGGTTTTGTCCTCCACAAGCGTTGATTTTTCTAGGACTTCCTTGGGAATGAACTTTATAATGGTGAGATTAGGAGGGACAACTCTTTTGGGTAAGTGTTCCCAACAGGCTCAATTTGAATGCAGTTCATCTCTACTTGGAAAGTTCTATGGACAATCTGAATTGATTTTAGAGAACAGTATGGTGGCTTTGGAAGCAAGCAGATCTATATTGGAACCCTGGCCTCTCTCAGTTTTCTCCCCAGTTCTATCAGGAGGATTCCGTCTTCCTTTCCCACTGTTTAAGATTCACTGGTGTTCTTTTTTTTTTTCCTAATAAAGAAAAAGTAATTATTGTATTTATTTTTATTTAAAATTTAAATTGGCCCAAATAGGCAAAAATAGAAAATACTATGAAAAGAACTCACATACTCATAATACACATTAAACCAAGGTTAACAATTTGCCGTATATTCTTTATATCTTTTTAAGAGTAAACTGCTACAGACACAGCTAAAATATCCCCTTACCATTCTCTTGATTCCTTCCGAAGGTAAGAATTATTCTGAACTTGAGGTTCATTCTTCTCATGTAGGTTTATTTAAAAAAATCTCTACTACATATTTATTTATTCATAACTATGTATAAATAGTATGGTTCTGTATGTTTAAAAGTTTTTACGTGAATGTATAGTATACTTTTGCAATTTGCTTTTATTCATTCAACATTGTATTTTTTGAGGTATATCAAGGAGTTAGAAGTAGATGTTGCGTATTATTTCAGTATGTTTGTACAACAGGTAATTTAGTCATTTCTCTACTGGCAAAATTTTAGTTTATTTCCTTATTTTTTTTGGCTATTACAAACAATATTCAATGATAATCTTTGTACTTGTCTCTTTGGTCCTTAACTTGCAAAAATAGGATATAAACTCAGGAACTGACCTTGCTCTTTGGAAGATATAAGGACCAGGGCTTCTTCCCTAGAGAAAGTTCAAGCTTGTCCAGCTCCTAATCTCTGAACAGATCCAAAATTTGCAAGGAGTTGAAGGGGAATGGTGCTGGCCTTCTTTAATACTGGATTGACATTCAGATCAGACAGACTTGATTTCCAGTCTGGCTCAGGTCATTAACTGGTTTTGCAGCTTTATCTTTCTGTGTCTCAGTCCTTTATAGTAAAGTTCCCTTTGTTTGATGGGGAAGTGTTTATAATCTTTAATTCTTTTGAAATTAAAATGTTGGTTACAGACAAGAGGTAATATAAGGCTAATGATCATTTGTATTGGGCTTCTGGTTTTGAAAGTGCTTCGGAAAATAAAGTCAGCTTGTCTCCTCCAAGGTGATTGTTTTCCACAGTTGATTCTGGTCCTTGAAATGTCCATTATTCTATGTTTTTACTGAAGGTAAATTTATTGACATTTTTAGAAATAAAATGTGAAATCTGTACCATATTGAAATACAGGATACTCTTTGTTTTTGGTATTTTTACCATTGGGTTCTTTATGTTTTGAAATAAATTATGATTATAAAATTGTTATCTTCATGAACCTCAAGATTTTTGGGAAAGAATGCTTTTTAAAATACCTTTATTAAGGAAAATCCAAACATATACAACACTAGAGGGAATAGTGTAATAACCACATTTACCCATAATCCAGCTTCAACAATTGTCAAAACATGACAAATCGTATTTCATTTGTATACCCCTATTTCCTGTTTTTTCCCTCTTCACTAGATTATTTGCAAATTCCAGATATCATATTACTTCTTCTAAAAAATATCTGAAAAATAAGGACCCCTTATCAAAACAAAACTGCAATACTATTATGAAGTTTAGACAAATTAATAATTTCCTAATACCCACATATATTAAATTGGGATCACATTTCCTTAATGATCTCACAATTCTGTTTTCTACCCACAGTTTGTTTGAATCAGAATACAGCTGTAATTTACACATTACAGTTATTTGTGTTTTTCAGTCTATAAGTTTCCTGTCCAGGTCTCCTTTTTTTCTGTTGAAAATTATTTTTCAAAGAAATTTATTTATCCTATAGAGTTTCCTACATTATATATTTTGCAGAATACATCCCAGTGGTGTTAATCTTACATGTTCCTCTGTCCATTGTATTTCCTGTGAACTGGTAGTTTGCTCAGGAGCCTTGATCGGTTTTGATTTTTTTGGAGAGGATACTGCATAGATATTCTGGTTTCCTCTCATTTTAGGTATTAGCTACCATTGATGATCATTGTCTAGAGCAGGTGTTGGCAGACATTTTATGTAAAATCCAAATAGTGAACATTTTAGGTTTTGTGCACCATAAGGTCTCTTAGAACTACTCAACCCTGCTATTACAGCCTCAAAGGAGCCATAGACATTATATAAATAAGTGGACATGGCTATGTTCCCAAGCAACTTTATAAATAAACACTGAAATTTGAATTTCATATAATTTTTTACATGTAATGAAATATTATTCTTCTTTAATTTTTTTAACCATTTAAGAATGTAAAAATCATTCTTAGCTCACAGGCTAAGAAAAAAACAGGCCACAGACTGGATCTGGCCCTTAGCTGGAGTTTGTTGATCCCTGACTAAGATCCATTGCTTTATTAGGGCATTGCAAAATGATAATATACAATTCTGTCTTTCCTTTTTCATTTATTAGCTGAAATTTTATAAATAGGAACCACTGCATCAATGATTTGCTTACTTTGAGTTATAATTCATACCATAAAGTCAAGATAAATATTTGGGAGAGACAGTTTTAAAAAGCTGAGCTAATAATAATAATAGGAGCTATGTGGTGGCATTGATCTCTTAGTTTACTGTCAAGCCTTAGATTTTAATTGGGTCACTGTGTTCAGTTAACCATCAGAAAATATTTGGCCCTTTATTATGGAGACCAATTAAACTGTCATTAAGAAATGGAATATGTAAAAACATATTGTCAAACTATTTCTGTATTAAGGCTTTTGCTCTCAGTATTTAAAAAAACCCTGGGCATTGTGTTAGGTTTCTGCTGCTGCCATAAAAAATTACTACAAACTTAGTGGCTTAAAGCGACACGAATTTATATTATCTTATAGTTCTGTAGTTCGGAAGTCTGATATGGGTTTCTCTAGACCAAAATCAAGGTATTGACAGGGCTGTGTTCCTTTCTGTAGTCTCAAGGGGAGAATCCATTTCCTTGCCCTTTCCAGCTTCTAGCAGATACCAGCATTCCTTGGCTCCTGGCTCCTTTCTCTTTCATCAAAGACAGCAAAGTTGTCTGTCATTGACCCCTGCTTCTATTGTCACAATGCTTTCTCTGACCCTCTCTTTTGCCTCCCTCTTCCATGTTTGTCTTATGATTACATTGGACCCACCTGGATAATCCAGAAGACTCTCTTTAAGGTCAAGTAATTAGCAATCTTAATTACCCTTTGCCAATGGAAAGTAACATATGTATTCACAGGTGCTGGAGATTTAGGATGTGGCCCTCTTTTGGAGGCCACTATTTTGCCTATCATGGGCATTAAGGTATCGTTGTTTGGTTTGTTAAATCTTTACTAGACAGGTTTTTCTTTCTATTTTAAAAAATTTTTATTGGGGTATAGTTGCATTACAATACTAGAAAGTTTTGAAGGTGGTGGTGAAAGATCCTCTCTGAGGTGCCTTTAAACCTATGATAAATACTCATCTCCTCAGAATGATGTTCTGCTGGCAAACAAAGGAACAGAATAGATAAGAATTTACTGCACTCTTTTTCTCCCCTATTTTTCCCCAGCTTTGTTGAGCTATAATTGACAAACATTATATATATTTAAAGTATATAACATAATGTTTTGTTATAGTATACATTGTGAAATGATTACCACAATCAAGCTAGTTAACATATCCGTCACTTCACATAGTTACCTTTCTGTTTTTGTGGTGCGAACATTTAAGATCTATTCTCTTAGCAAATTTCAAGTACGTAATACAGTATTGTTAACTATAGTCACCATGCTGCACATTAGATTTCCAGAGCTTATTCATCCTGCATAACTGAAACTTATACTCTTTTGTTTTCTGAATGTTGAATTCACAGTGAAAACTGTAGAAGTGAAAATTACCTTTCCTACCAGTGGATATTCAGTAGATTTGGCGATATGAATGTTTTGTTTTGACATACATTTTAATGAGCACCCACTCTGTACAAGGTAAAGTCTCAAATGCTACAGGAGAAAGAAATGTGAAAAAGACTTCTGGAAGACTTACTTGTGATTGGTGGGAGGGATGAAACTATAACTTGGCATATAACATGATATATTTACTGTGACATATTAGGTATATAGTTAGCAATTATACATAAATGATATATTTTGACTGTTACTCATAAGTATCTTAAAATTGCCTTAATTATATTATTAGTCTGCTAAAAAGCTTGGTAAGACTTGTCAAATGGTTGAGAAAATCAGTTGATTGGACCCATGGTGGAACTTTCAGTTTTTGATCCACAGACTTGAAGCTGTACAGGTAAAATGATTTTTTAGGATATCTTTAATTAGTATTTTCTTTAAAAAATTTTTTTAAACTTTTATGCAATTTTTAAAGGTTACTTTCCACTTACAGTTATTACAGAATATTGGCTATATTCCCTGTGTTGTACAATACATTCTTGAGCCTGTCTAACACCCAGTAGTTTGTACCTCCCACTCCCCTACCCCTGTATTCTGCCCCCCCAGCACCCCCCATAACCACTAGTTTGTTCTCTAGATCTGTGAGTCTGCTTCTTTTATGTTATATTTACTAGTTTGTTGTATTTTTTAGATTTCACATATAAGCGATAATCATACAGTATTTATCTTTATGTCTGACATTTCACTTAGCATAATACCCTCCAAGTCCATCCATGTTGCTGAAAATGGCAAAATTTTTTCTATGTAGATGTTTCAAAAAGCAATTTTTACTAGTTTGTAAATATTTTATTGATTTTTTTAATGAATGAAAATAACCCTTAACTTGAAATTTTGAATTACAACTACTTTTTAAATAGGGCTCTTAATGTTTTTTCCCGTTATTTGAGTACATCTGATTATTCATATAATTGCTTGTCTCCTTTATTCAATAATTTTAACAATAGATAATTATTATAAATCACAGTTAATAGAAAAGAAAGAAGGATGAATAATTAGCACCAAGTGAGGACATAGCAATAGATAGAGTCTTCAAAATGCTAAGGTCAAATAGGGTGAGAAATTGAGTCTCTCTTTTTAAAAATGTTCCTATTTCTTTTTTTATTGAAATATATTTGACTATAACCTTGTGTACATTTAAGGTATACACATGTTAATTTGATACATTTATATATTGTTATACGATCACTATAAAAGGCAGAAGGACCAAGATGAAGACAAAAGATCTGGACCTTGACTCAAGATAAAGACATTTCCTTCTATCATTCCTAACTAAGGGTTTTCCTGTGGTTATAGCTACGTATTATTGTTACTATTAATTATTACAACTTATATGTGTGATTAGGTTTAAGGTAATATTGGTGAGTAAACTCCATTTTATTCCATTTTTCTTGACTTTATAAAGTCTGTCATAAAATAAAACCTTCAGGAATTATTGAGGGGAAGTAGCAGAATTGGACCTGACAGACATTTGTCACCAGCCCATTGTCCATTGTGGGTGCCAGTTTCAGAATAAGATCTATTTCCATTTGTTTGGACTTTATATCACAAAGTTGACCCCCCATGTAAAGACACATTTTTAACAAAAAGATAAAGTTTAAAATTGCTTTCCTTTTTTCGGAGTTATTGGCAGCCATTTTGTGGGAATATGGGTTTTTAAGTATTTAAAAGTGTTAGATACCCTAGCACTAAATGAAATTAGTTTTCTTTAAAAGATAAACAATAATGATTCAAATTACTAGAGCCTAGGACAAAGTGGGAATGATTTGGATTACAGCTACAAAAAGAGCTCATTGTTTAAAAGGTGTATCACGTTATCGGATGTAACTATAGAACGCAGTGGTAACAGTAACTAAAACAAGAGCTTAATTCATGTTATGAAAATCACATACTCCAGGTGAATAGACTTTGAAAAAAATGAATGCAGAAGGAACCAGTGATAAATAATGGCTAAGTCCTGCTTTTGTCTCATTACCCATTAAGTACACTTAGGGGAGGGAAGGGAAAAAAAATGTGTGACTATACTGTACCTTGTATAACTGGTGCCTTTGGGTCCACTGATGGAGATAGACGACTAAGCTGGTATGATAACATCATGGTCCTGCCTTGATCTGGGCAGTGAGGTAATTCACAGGATATTGTATTACTGCATAGTTTGTGAATCCTACACATTGTAAAACCTTTGGATAGCTGGGCATTATTTCTTCTTCCTGGGGAAAATGTCTGATTGTCAAATATAATCTTAAATGTACCTGGAGTATAATTTAGTCCTTTGGTTTAGGATCTCCTTTAGGATGAGGTTTGTATTTTATTTACCAGTGTAGCCCCACATTTTGCACAGTGCCTGGCATGTTGTGGAAACTCAGTACTTGTATGTGGAGTAAATGAGAGAACATAGTGAAAATGCTCTAGACTTAGATGTTTCATACCTTGGACAGAAAAAGGGTGAAGAAAGGAAGAAAAATAAACATTATTTTGGTATTTTTAAATACCAGGCACTTTCAGTGATCTCTTATGTAATCTTCTGTACACTATTCTGATGTAGGATTGATTTGGATGCCCAAAGCACAGATGAAGAAGCAGAATTTCAAAGAAGTCAAGTCAGTTCTTACCAGGGTAACTGGGAAATGGTAGAGATAGAATTCAAATGCAACCATCCATTAATTTTTTTTCAATACTCTGCTGACTTGTGAGCTAGGGATAAGATGATTTAAAAAGCATAAACAAAGTTTATGTATGTCTCTTCCCTCACAAAGGTGGTTTGTTCTTGGAGGTGGCTTAAAGGTCACTATGGGTAGTGAGACTAAATCAGAGCAGCACTGAGTAATGAAAGCAATTAAACTGTATTGTCAACAGTCCTGCCAACAAGCTTAGTCCCAGGAATAAACTATTGAATGGAAAAACAAAAACATGGTAACTTGTTATTGCTGCTACTTCTCTTACTGTTGTTGGGTGAGAATAGGGCAATATAGTTGCATTTACATGATTGTGACACTTTATTTCCTTTATTTTAAAAAATATGTTGAGTCATTTACTTATTCTTTCAAGTTTTAAATAAACTCTGGTTATTTCATTTTTGTGATGTCAAACAGAACCAGATTTAGAAAACTATAATTTCAAGTGAAACTTGAGTATAGAACCCTTGTTAAATAGGTTCTGTGTGTGTGTGTGTATGTGTGTGTGTTAGAAAAATGTGACAAATAAGAGATAAATAAGAACCTTTCCTGGGAGTTTAATTTGAGAAAGTAATTACCTTGGTTTGTCTTGAGGTCAGAGTAGAGTCAGGCCAATATACCGTATCATTAATATCTTACATCAAATGGAATTGGTGTCCATAATAATGACCCTGAGCCAAGGTGTTGTACTCAGACATAAGAGAAAGATGGGTTTGTGTCCCGTGCTTCCTACTTACTAAGGCGAGAAGCTGCATTAAGATCAGGAAGAGAGATGTTCAATAACAATGGATGAAAGAAAATGAGTTGTTGATTAACTAGGAAAAAAACAATCAAAAGAACCCTTTTCACAAGCATTCTTATTTAATCGTACTCTGTGTGCGTGTAAGAAGTATATGCCTATATTTTCACAACCAAGGGTGTTTAAAATCTAATTAGGATATGCTGACATTTGCTGTAAATCTAAATAATGACCATAAAATTGAAGTTTCCATCCATTCTTCTCAGGTCTCTGGGATACTCATTGTGGGGGATGACAGTGGTGGTAGAGATACAAGAGAGGCAACGTGCCCACCCTCTTTACTTGTTATCATGAAGAATGGGAGAAAATGAACATTTGCTGTATGCTCAGCACTTTGTTAGGCTTTTTTTTAATATTTATGAAGGCTTTATATTTTATACATGCTATCTCATTCAGTCCACACAACAACCTGATTAGGTATAAGCATCCCTCCTGGAGCTTATATTCTAGTGAGGGCTGACAGAAGATACACAAACAAGCACGTGAATATGTAATAAAATGTCTAGTGATTATAAGTACTATGAGGAAAGATAAAACAAGGCCAGGAGGTAAAGAATGAGCGAGGGTGCTATTTTAGCTAGAGGGGAAGCCTCTCTGTTTGGTGCTATTAGGCAGATGTCAAGATGAAGTGAGGAAACAAGCCATGGAGATACCTGGGGAAGAACATTCCAGGCAGAGAGAACAGCAGGTACAAGTGTCCTGAGGCAGAGGAATGTCTGATGTGTTCAACCAAAGACGCTGGAGCAGAATGAGCCAGGATGAAAGGGGAAGGAGATAAAATCTGATTTGAACCCAGGTCTATCTGACTCCAAACTGATGTCCACAACGTTCCTCTCACACCATGAATTGGGAAGATGTGTAGCACTAGAGAATGACACAGGAAATTGAAAACAATTTGAGACTTTGTAGTATGGACTGTAACTATTGTAGAAAATCAGGAATAGGACGGCAAGATGTTTTGTTGGAGGCAGGATGACATGGGCTTGGGCTCTACGATACACATAAATGTGGGCTTGCAGATTCAAACTACAAAGAGCAGATTAAAATGAAAAGAGCACTGACATGGGAATGTTAATAACAGTTACACATGTTGACTTTCATGTGCCAGAAACTGTTCTGTGAGACTTACATGTATTGAATAATTTTCTCCATATAACAACCTCATTGTACCCATTTTATGGAAGAGGAAACCGAGTGACAGAGATATACAATAACTTGCCCAATGCCATGGAATTTAGGTTTGAAATCAGGATGCCTGGCTCTGTATTCTGTACTCTTAAAGAATGGTGAGATTGAAAGAAAATGTGGAGCAATTTTAAAAATTCTTTTTTAAATCTTCTCCCATCACTTTCCTGAAGTATGGAACAAAGATTGACAGATGACCTATCAGAAACAAAGTTTACTCTTACCCTTCTGAAAAATATAAAAGGAAGTTTGGGCAGAATCAGTTGGGGAGGATGGTGAAGATACACATTAGTCAAAGTATTTTCTCATCTCAGTTTTCCTCTGGCTTTTGGCTAGGGTGAAAAGGTGATTAGCCAGTGAGGTACAGTACTGTGCACATAGTTGTCCTCAATAAAGAGCTCATTAAATCTGCTTAAAAATATTCTTTATATTATTTTTTCTTTTTTAAAAAATAATCTTTATATTAAATGAAGAAGCCAATTTTTGAAACCTGGGGCAATTGGATGATTATAATGTATTAAATATGTGCTCAAGGGTTAAAAGAAGCCATGAGACAGTATAAATTTGTTTTCATTATTGCTTTTGTTTTTTTGTGTGTGTGTGTCAGTGTTTTGTGTTTTTCACTGAGCAAGACTTTTAGGCTTGTTTCACTTGTAAATTGGCTGCTGAAACGTGCCAGAAGCATCAGAGCAAGTAGTTTTAGATTAAATTTGTCAAAAGCTCTGTAGAGATACATCAGTGAGATTTAAAACAAACAAAAAATCTATCCAGGAATTCTGAAGGAACTTAACTATGAAATAGGAAAACAGTTCATTGAAATGTGTAACTGATTGTAAATAGCCACAGCATTGGAGAAGTGTTCGCAAATCTGCTGGCCATTGGGATCACCTGGGAACTGTTTGAAACTATAGACTGCTAGACTGGCCACACCTTGCCTGTGGACTTAACATCTCTGTGACAAGGCTGGAAAAACTATAATTTGACGAGATCCTCACGTGATTTAGATGATAACCCATATTTGGATACTACTATTTTTATAAGTATTATCTGTGATGGTGGGTCTCAATGTTAGCACATATCAGAATCACCTGGAGGGCTTGTTAAACCACCTTCCGGTGGGCTCTAACTTCCAGTGGGCCTTAACTTCCGGTGTTTCTAAATAAATAGACCTGAGGCGTGGTCTGAGAATTTGCATTTTGAACAAGCTCCCAGATGTAATGGCTGCTGCTGGTCTGAGCATTGCACTTTTGGAGCCATGACTTATAAGAACTTCAGAGTAGGATGTGGGTGACAGCCGGACAGGTAAGCAATATGACTTTCATTAATGGGATCTGGAAGACTTCATGGTATGGGATAGAATCAGTGACCACTTAAAAATAAAAAATTATAGTGAGTAAGGCAACGTTATTGCTCTAAGGTATATTCAACCAATTCAGTTGTTTGTGTTTTTAGTAAGTTTTTGAATAATGGCTTAACAAGGACAATATAATTTATAAGCCAAAGACTAAGAACTTCTAAAACAATCTAGTTTCACGGAATTGGAAAAAGTGGATGTGCGAAGGAAATCTTTTGTTCAAGGATGAGATCAGATTTAATGACAGACGTGAAAAGGAGATTAGCAAGCATTTTTAAAGACACAGAAAACAAAATAGTGAATTACCTTTGGCAATAGGTCTGGGAATTTCTTTAATGCTAGTAAATGTCTTACAACTGTGAATACCGTGGTAAATCACTCAGTGTACTTAGATCCTAAATTCTTCCCAGTAAGAAAATGCCAAGCTAGTAGAAATAAATTTAGGAATCTCTTCACAACAAAATCTGTGGTACAGGCAGGAGCAGCTGCATAATTTGTGGAGCCCAGTGCAAAACGAAAATGTGAGGCCCATGTTCAGAAATTACTAAGATTTCAAGACTGCAACAGGAAAGTATTAAACGAAGTGTGGGACCCTGTGAGACTAACACGGTCTCACATCCATGAAGCCAGCTCTGGGTATAGAGTCTAAGGGGCTTCAAGAGATTTGGAGCTAGAGCTAGATTTGAGTTCCATCCCTGACACTGTGTCATTTTGAGTGATATACTTTTGCTCCTCAGTTTCTTGATATGTACAGTTTGTTGAATAATCCCTACTTTGAAAACCCATTGAGAAAAACAAGTTAGGGAATAGATGAAACTCTCTATGGCAGCACATGGCATAGGGCAGACAATTTTGAAAAATTCTAAATAAAAAAAAGAGTTGGTAGGGCTGGAGAGATTATTGATCTCCCCAGTATGGGTGTGTCATCTCTCATATTCTTATAAAACTGACAAATTCATTAAAGGTTTGTTGACTGCTTATAAAGTGCTAGGCAGTGTCCTAGGTGCTGGTGTTTGTGCAGGTCACAGTCTAGTGGGAGACACAGCCAGTAAACAAGTAGATGAAAACATACTCGTGAAATGCAAAGTGCAATGGAAGGAAATAACTGACACAAGAGGTATGGCCTTGGAGGGAGGCCAGGGAAAGCCTCTCTGAAGAGGTGGCATTGAAACTGCTACAATCTACAGGTGAGGAAAATCTAGTTAGGAGACGAGAAGTCAAGTTGGAGAGAGCAACACATGCAAAGCTTCTTAAGCAGGAAAGACTTTGGTGTGTTTCAGGAACTAAAAGAAGACCAGTAAGCCTACTAGAGAATGAGGTAGAGAGTGGTAGGAGATGAAATTGGGGAGGAACATAGGACCAGAACGTAGCCCTTTGTGGGTGAGAGTCAGAAGTCTGGATTTTATTCTAAGCGTGATGGGAAACCATTGAAGACTTTTAAGTAGGGAAATGATGTGCCGATGGATATTGCTAAAATATCTCCAGATGTTTTGCATATAATAGTTGGAAGAGGGACAGAAGAGGAAGTGAGAGGCTATTGTGCAAAACCCAGTGAGAAACGATAATGGCATGGACTAGGTTTGTGACAGTGGAGGTAGGAAGAAATTGACTGAGTTTCTTTCTAATGTATTCTGGTGGGAGGAGCAATTGAATTTGCAATTGGGATTTGTGTGAGTGTGAAGAGAGACAGATGAATCAAGAATGGATCCCAGGTTTCGGGCTTGGGCAACTGGGTGGATGGTAATATTCACAGAAATCATGAAGACCTGGAGGAAAACAGGCTTTGGAGGAGAGTGAGAAGTCCAGTTTTGAACATGCTGATTTTGAGATGATGGTATCAAGTTGGTTAGTTGAATATATGTGACTGGAGTTTAGAGGAGAGGTCAGAATTGGAGATAATCCAGGTGTTATCTGTTTATAGATTATATCAGTATTAAAGCCCTGGGAATGAATGATGATTAGCATGACAGTACATAGATAAGGGAGTCCAGAAAAGACCCCTGTGGATCTATTTAGTAGAGGGACCATCCAAGGAAACAGAGCAACCTCTTATGTTACAGAGGCCAAGAGAAGATCTTTCAGGAAAGGAGAAGTGACCAAGAGGGTTGAATGCAGCAGAGATTGGTCAAGGAAGATGAGGATACCAAAGAGCCCATTGTATTTGGCAATTTAGATTCTTGTGAATTTGCTAAGAGCAGTTTTGTTACAGTAATGGGGACAGGAGCCAGATTGGAGTAGGCTGAGGAATGAGGTGTGAAGTAGTGGAGACAGGGTGTATACTCAATATTTTGAGAAGTTTAATGTACAAAGGAGTGGGAAAAAAAGGGGATGAGCATTTAAGAGGGCATGTGCAGTCAAGGTACTTTTTTTCTTTTAGGATGAATAATACCAGGGCATGTTTGTGTGCTGACAGGAATGATACCACATAGAGGGAAAGAATAATGATGGAGAGAAGGGATGCTTGTTAAACACAAAGTCATAGAGAAGGCTGAGGGGATCTATAAAATTATGCAAAAAAGCAGAGTGACTCACTGAGAATAAGTGGCCAGCAGGGTAAACCTAACATTTGAACTATGTCCTGCCTTATGATATTGCTTGTATTTGAATTATTTAACCTGTTTTGTATATTTATTTCTCTCCTTGGCTTGTCAGCTCCCAGAGGAAGAGGACATGCCTAATTTACCTGACCTCTTGCACAGTATCTTGGCATGAGTGTCATCCAGATGAGTTTTCTAAAATGTTGTAGTGGGGAAAATAATGGAAATTTGAACCAGCTATCTTAAGAATTGGTAGATGCTTTGCCATAAGGCACAAAATGACTGTTTCTGAACAGTATAGGAAGGAGCGCAAATGCACATCAGACCTAGGGTTGCTGAATTGGGATAAAAAACAGTAAAGAAATGAGATTTCTTCACAGAAGACTGTGTATTGAATTATCTATAAGAAACCTTATGATGTTGTAAAGTTGATGGTGATCTATAAGGCCTCCTTAAGAATGCAAATGATATGAGCTCTGGGTGGAAACCAAAAGGCAGACCCTGGAAAGCTGGAAAACCGTTGAGCTGTACTTACTCTCACTGGGAGCACTCAAGGTCCAGAAGCTCAGCCAGCCCGATTTCATTCAGCCCTTTCTGTCACCTTGTCCCAGACAAGGTGGAAACATTACTGGATTTGGAAGAGAGGCCGATGAAGGAAGTAGGTTAGTTACATGAAGCCTTAGTTGACATTTTAATAATTTTAGCCTCATCAGAAAAAAACATTGTTTCTCTGGGTTAAGAAATTGGGGGCTGAGGCTAAGATTTAGGAAGAAAAACTGTCAGAAATAGCAGAAAAATATTATTCAGTGGCTTAGGCAAGGCTGTCATTGCTCTATAATGTTAACATCCTGAATTATCCTTTGAGATTTTTTCAAATATGTACTTCTTAAATTCCATAGCCAAAGATATAAAAAACAAAACATTAAAAGCAAAAACATTGTTTGTTTTTATTTCTAGAAGAACATGATACTGTTTTCTATTCACAAAAGCTCAGTAATGAGCATAAAATATTGAGAGAAAACAAACATAAACTATTTTTATGGTGCCAGGCTTTAGTTCTGGAAGACTTGTTTTGTAGAGAATGGTGACAATAAATAACTCCTAGAGAACAAAGGAATGGTTACTCAAAAATGCCAGGTTTATTTATTGCTTAGATGCAGTGTTTGCTTCTCCTGTATTCTGGTCACATTCCCAAATAGTCTGAAAGGATGAATCTTGAAAACAAAATGGCAAATTCCGATTGGTTTTTAAAGGGTAGCTCGTAAAAAAAAAAAAGAAAAGAAAAAAAGTTATAATAATAAATAGAAAATTTAAAAAATCCTATTGTAAGAGTTTTATGGCCATCCTTACTGGATCTTTCCTGTTTATTTTGTATAATGTTAGTTTAAAGTTGTCTGTCAAAGAGTGAAAATCTGCTATGAACAGAAGTAAATTTAATGGTAATGAAAGTGACTTGCTCACAGCAGGGAATGGAGTTTTGCTCCAGGTTTTTTGCTTTAGTGAGCAAGTGATGAGAGACTGAAATGAAAGTGCTAGGAACTGAACGAAACTCTTAATCAGCTATATAGAGGATTGTCATAGAATTCATTTGTTCAGTTCACTGGGATGGGAATTAGAGCAGTTTTTGCTTTGTAGATATTGCATATTGATGTGGTAATGAATGTGGGGGGCACTTCAAAGGTTACCCATAACACTGGGTATGTGGGGTGAGCTGATAAAGCCAAAGGTTTAAAGATTATTCTTAAATCTCCACTGAACAAAAACTTATGAGTTGCTATAATATGTAGTTGTCTCAAAGATTCGGAGATACTGGAAAATTAGTATTTTATCAGCTGAATAATCTTCAAAAGCTAACTGTTTGTAAGAAGTCAAGCATAGCAATATGACATGGGTTCAGCCAAATGTGTCTCATTTGGACTCCCTTTTTAATTTCAGTGATCATGGAAATGTTTTTAGCTCCCTTGAAGCCTTTGGAGATACGCTACTAGAAAAATCTTCAAATTATGTTACCTAAAGTATAAGGAAACTGATTTTTTTTTTTTTCCAAACTACTTGGTGAAATCCCAGGTTTTCATAAAATGTCTGTTGGGATTCCTTGGGGAACTAGGCGTGTGGTCATGCGGTCATAACTTTTGCCACTGGGTCCAGTAGTGAACGCAGATTGAGGGGTCTCATAGGCAGAAGGTGACCCAAGTCAAAAGGATGGAAAACCGTTGCCTTAAATAATACATACAGATGGCATTGCTTGCTGTGAGTGTCTATTTATAAGTGTGTAGATAATCTGCCACATTTTCCTTCAGCATCTGAGATACTGATTCCTTTTTTTCATATTTTCCTTTTAGTATGATGTCAGAATGGTCATGGTTCCTTCCTAAGTTAGTAGTCATATTATCATACCTCTGTGATATTTGCTCCAGTACTCCCTTCAGAGTCTGTGCTTGACATATTTGCTCTAAACACCATCCTGAAAGAAAAAGGGGTTTATATAAGACACATCTGTTCAGTTAATTAGGCGGCCCTTTACGGGAGGAAGTGGGCAATAGAGCAAGTCCGTGTAGCATTCCTGTCCTTGGTTTTTCTTCAGTCACCTCTCTAATTCTCTCCTTTTCCAGTCCCCTCCTTACCAGACTTCCCACCCACACCACCCACCTGGTGATGTCTCAGATTCCTGCAGGTTCTCTCCTCATTATGGCTCAGATTCCTCAGATTCTCTCCTCATTATGAAGAGTAATGTAAGACAAAGATGGTAGCTAATGTTTATGAAGATTTTAAATATGGAAACTATGAAAACTGTTATTTAAAATGACGCGCAGCAGAACACTTTATTTTATTCTTTTAATTTTTATTTTATATTAGAGTATAGTTAATTTACAATGTTGTGTTAGTTTCAGGTGTACAGCAAAGTGATTCAGTTATACATATATCCATTCTTTTTCACATTCTTTTCCCATATAGGTTATTACAATATATAGAGTAGAGTTTCCTGTGCTATACAGTAGGTCCTTGTTGGTTATCTACTTTTTTAAAAAATAAATTTATTTTATTTTATTTTTGGCTGCATTGGGTCTTCGTTGCTGTGTGCGGACTTCCTCTAGTTGCGGCGAGTGGGGGCTACTCTTTATTGTGGTGCTAGGGCTTCTCATTGCGGTGGCTTCTCTTGTTGCAGAGCACGGTCTCTAGGCACACAGGCTTCAGTAGTTGTGGTGCATGGGCTCAGTAGTTGTGGTGCGGGGGCTTAGTTGCTGTGTAGCATGTGGGATCTTCCCAGACCAGGGCTCAAACCCGTGTCCCCTGCATTGGCAGGCGGATTTTTAACCACTGCACCACCAGGGAAGTCCTACTTTAAAAAAATTTTTATGGGAGTATAGTTGATTTACAATGTTCTGTTAGTTTCTGCTGTACAGCGAAGTGAATCAGTTATATTGGGTTGGCCAGAAAGTTCATTCGTGTTTTGCCATAGGCTGTTACAGAAAAACCTGAACGAAGTTTTTGGCCAGCCCAATACATATATCCAATCTTTTTTAGATTCTGTTCCCATAAAGTTCATTACAGAGTACTGAGTAGAGTTCCCTGTGCTATACAGTAGGCCCTTATTAGTTATCTATTTTATATGTAGTAGTGT
Source organism: Balaenoptera physalus (assembly GCF_965194825.1). Taxonomy (NCBI): domain Eukaryota; kingdom Metazoa; phylum Chordata; class Mammalia; order Artiodactyla; family Balaenopteridae; genus Balaenoptera; species Balaenoptera physalus. Next base: position 48,206,866 of record NC_138886.1, read on the forward strand.
GTATATGTCAATCCCAGTCTCCCAATTTATCCCTCCCCCCTCTTTCCCCCTAGGTAACCATAAGTTTGTTTTCTACATCTGTGACTCTATATTTCTGTTTTGTAAATAGGTTCATTTGTACCATCTTTTTAGATTCCACATATAAGTGATATCATATGATATTTGTCTTTCTCTGTCTTCACTTAGTATGGTAATCTCTAGGTCCATCCATGTTGCTGCAAATGGCATTATTTCATTCTTTTTAATGGCTGAGTGATATTCCATTATATATATGTACCACATCTTTATCCATTCCTCTATCAATGGACATTTATGTTGCTTCCATGTCTTGGCTTTTGTAAATAGTGCTGCAATGAACAGTAGGGTGCATGTATCTTTTCGAATTATGGTTTCCTTTGTGTATATGCTCAGGAGTGGAATTGCTGGATCATATGGTAGTTCTATTTTTAGTTTAAGGAACCTCCATACTGTTCTCCATAGTGGCTGTATCAATTTACATTCCCACCAACAGTGCAAGAGTGTTCCCTTTTCTCCACACCCTCTCCAGCATTTACTGTTTGTAGACTTTTGGATGATGGCCATTCTTACTGTTATGAGGTGATACCTCATTGTAGTTTTGATTTGCATTTCTAATAATTAGTGATGTTGAAGCAGAACATTTTAAATGTAAGAATGTATAACCAATTGGACTGTGATTGGTTGACTATTTTTTTTTTTAATTTTATTTTTTGGCTGTGCCACATGGCATGTGGGATCTTAGTTCCCTTACCAGGGATTGAACCCATGCCCCCTGCATTGGAAGCGTGGAGTAGTTGTGGGAAGTCCCAGTGATTGGTTGACTATTAATAACAATTCATAATTTGATTTAAAAGAATAGCTTTGTTGGATTTCATTGAACCTTAGGAGCTTTAATGTTTGGTGAGTATCAGAATTATACCTTAAATATGTATCTGAACCAAGATATGAGCATTTGTTATCCTTATTCTGACCTTCATTATAGAACAGAAACCATTAGTCTCACATATTATGGAAAGGAAATAAGCCAAAATGAGATTTTTTATATCAACTTCTTAATGTATTTTTACTTTATTGTGGTAAAATATATAACATAAAATTTATCATTTTGTCACTTTTAAGTGTACAGTTCAATGGCATTAACTACCTTCACATTGTTATATTAGAACTTTTAAGGAAACACGTTTTGTGACATGTATTTCTGGTTATAAATTTTTTTTGCAAATGTTTTGATCTCTTTTGCTATTATCCAATTATGAAAATTAAGAGAATTCAAGATTTATGGCCAAAATAAATTAACTGACTTGATACCTGACTGATTTTTCAACATGCTCAGAAATAAATTATTCCTCAGGCAAAGAGAAGCCTACCAACATACAAACAAACAAAAACACCACTGGTATATACACTGGACATTTCTCAATCTTATCTAAACTGTCATTGGATTTCTTGGTCCTTTGGGAGAAATTTTTTAATTCAAAGTCTTTTTATAATACAAATATCCACACATTACTACTACCATAAATAATTATTGTACTGCATTAAATCCTGTCAATAAGACCTTTTCTATTATGAGTTCTATAAGTTATTTTGGAAGAAAAATTGCCCTAGGAAGTAGGTGCTATATTAAGATGAGCAAAACCCATAATAGCTCTGAGGTTTTACATTTTATGATAGCTTTTTAGTTTTATTTCCCTTAGGTTTACATTCACTGCTATGTGTTTTCATATGTCCTCTTTAAGTTCATATCAGTGTAATGAAATGTTAACATTTGCTAGGTGCCTATGGTTTTCAAAGCACTTATGTACATATATTGTATTATTAGAGCCTTTTAGGAACCTCTCAGTTGGGGAGGAGGGGCCATTCTCAGAGTTTTATAGATTGAGATATTTAACTTGCCTGAGGTCATTAGTGGAGATTGATTAGTTCCTGAATGCTCAGGACCTTTTTCTCTTTCCTAACAACACATGAATACCCTTTCCCCCTAGATACAGTCACCTAGGGCTGTAGTGAGGGGCCCACCAATACCTAGTCGTGGGGGCAGGTATGAGACCTAAAGCACAGGCGGTTAGAGGCTCCCTTTTTGGAGCATGAACAATGAGATTGCTAGAGGTTGAGGTTACTCCATCTCAGCAGAGGCATGTCTTGATGTGACTGTTCCTGCTGAGAGCACTGCAGAGCTTCCAGCTTCCTCAATCTGAAGTGGCCTTGCTTCCTCTTTTCCAGGTTCTGAAGCCTCCTGGAGACTCTGGGAGTCCTTGATAACCTTTCAGTAAATTCCCTTTAGTTTGAGTTTGCTGGAATCTTTTTCTGTTGCTTGCCACCCCAAAACCAACACAAGATCATTCCCAGTGTCGGTGTGGTAGAAATCCTTGCTTGGACCCAACTCTTCCCTCATGATGTTCCATCAAATATTGGTTCTTTTAAAGCATATTATTAAGGCTAATTAAAACAATTGCTCATCCTTTTAAAAAAAGATTTCCAATTACTTTAATGTTTATTCCCATTCCTTTTCCCCCTTTCCATATGCCCTTCTCACCAAAGAAAAGTTTTTAGTCTTTTTAGACTTTTTAGAAACTTAAAATTTTTTTTTTCTTCAGGCCTTTTGCTGACAGTGACAGAGCATGATAAAGAGAAATGGTTCATCTAGTGCAGGCAAATAATGTGTTTTGAAGAGAAAATAAAAAAATCTTACCTCAAAGTTGAGGTAAGTCAATGGTTAGATAGAGATGGGTGTGAAATTGTTTGATATTTGGATTTCGAAGTAATCACGTCTCCTCCTAAACTATGAAGTCATTTTCTTAGAGTTACTTCTTGTTTACATGTCTATGTGAGATAGTAAAAGAACCCAGCATGCTGTGTTCTTTAATATTTCCATTTTGTTGGCACTTTACTTCTTTTATGCCCTCTCACATGTGTTTCTAATACCTGTTTCCTGTAGATTCTTTATCCACTAACTTAGATTAGGACATTAATGTCATAGGATTATGAGATAATACTTTGGAATACCAAGTCATTTATTCAGTCACTATTGAGTGTTTATGGGGTGGGCATTGTGTTAGTGTGGGTAGATATCTTTCAACAAATGGACTATTCTCTGAAAGATTTGACCAGGGACTTCACAAAGGAAGATATAGAAATGGCCAATAAACACACGAAAAGATGCTCATTATCACTAGTTTATCCGGAAAATATAAATTAAAACCGCAATGAGATACAACTACACACCAAACAGAATGACTAAATTAAGATTGACAATACCCAATGTTGGTAAGGACCTAAAGCAAGTGAAACTCCCATATTTGTTACTGAGAATATAAACAGATACAACACTTCAGAAAACAGTTTGACAGTTTCTCATAAAATTAAACATACACTTACCATATATTGCTGTCTTCCCTACAAAAATATCACCACCCAAAGACTATCACTTGAATGTTCATAGCAGCTTTATTTGTAAGAGCCTTAAACTGGAAACACCCCCAAATGTCCACTAATAGGTGAATTAATAAACAAATTGTGGTATATCCATATAATAGAATATTCAGCAATAAAAAGAAATGAACTGATATATAAAATTGCGTGGTTAAATCCTAAAAATATGTTGAGTGAAAGAAGGAGAGAACAGAAGAGTACATATCGTATGCTCTCACTTATATGAGATTCCAGAAAAAAAAAAATCTATAGCAGAGCAGGGATTGCCTAGGGGTGGGAGTTAAGGTGTTTAGGAAGGGGCACAAGGAAGCTTTTGGGGGTGATAGAAATGTTTTGTATCTCACGGTGGTAGTTTCCCAGGTGTATAATTTTGTTAAAACTCATTGACATGTACTTTTAAAATGAGTGCATTTTATCATATGTAAGTTATACCTCAATAACACTGGCAAAATGTAGGTGGATACTGTCTTTTTGTTTTACAAGCCAGTTTGAAATATGACTGTAATTAAAATGGAAACATCACAAGGCACTTAATTGTTATATTTTTAAAAGTATAGTGCTTTTTTGAGAATTTTAAATAAAAATTCCCATCTATTTACAATGATATAGGATGGGGAAATTATCCAAGAAACCAAATATATTTTCCACTATTAAATAATCTTTTATTATGGAACAAGAGTTAGACAAGTCCTCATATCTTTAAGTAGCTTGTGCTACTAGTTTGGGGGAAAAATGTTAAAACAGCAACAGCAAAAAAATTTATGCTAGGTGGTAATAAATTGTCAACCAATCCAAACTGATTTATCAAATATAAAAATGATAATTTTAACATACTTAACTCAATATTTTATTATGTTTTATTAAAATTGTAAGAAACCATGTGTTAATTTCTCCCCTGCTTTCTTAAACACCTGCTTTAAGTTATATGTTGTGAAATCATCTCCATGGACATGTATCTTTTAACAGGTGCCAGACAAAACCCAAGCAATACTTTGATTCTGTAGGTAAATGACTAGGTTCTTTCTTTGTGAAATAAAAGCATATTAAAAACTCAATGGTGATACTCAGCCTTCCGGTCAACTAATAGAAAGTAATACCTTACCAAAAAAAAATCATTGGGATAGTATAACAGGATTATTAAATGTTTTCCTGAGGCCTCAGGTAATAATAGAAATTCAGTGTTCTACCATCTGTTCTTTTAATGCAATTTCAAAGTAAGTTTTTCAGGAAACAGTCTCCCACAATTCCTTTAAATTTTTACTTTTCTAACACTATTTCATTTTTTAGTGCTTATATTTTTAAAAAATCCATTTACTATAAATCTAGAGAGGCTATTATAGGTGAGAACCTCACAAAGAGTCTCTTGGATACCCATTTGGAGAGGCAGGGTATAGAAAACTCTCCCAGTGAGGCAGCAGTAGAAAGTAGGTGAAGCATTTTATAAGCTGGAGTCAATCAACTTCCACATTAAGAGTTTAATGGCCATACATAGCAGTGGAGGTTTATAATTTAAGTCTGTTTGCATTTTTTTTAATAGTTCTGAAACTTGAGGGTTTACCTCCTTAAAAGCATATTTTGGTAACACCCTTAATACTTCTATTTATAATTTAGGAAAAAGAGTTTTTCTTATTAGGTTGTCTTTAACAGGTCTAGATAAGTAGAAAAATATTTTTATATGTATTTGAAGAATAATAATTAGATAATTATATCATATTGAAACTTAATTATGACTGTATCAGTTTCCTGTGGCTAATATAACAACCACAAAGGCAACAGAAATTAATTTTCTTGTAGTTCTGGCAACCAGAAGTCTGAAATTAATATTGCTATCTGAAATCAAGGTGTCAACAGGGCCATACTCCTTGCAAAGTCTTTAGAGGAGCATCTGTTCCTTGTCTTTTCCGGGTTCTGGTGGCTCTAGGCATTCCTTGGCTTGTGGCCACATCACTCCAATCCTTGCTTCCATGGCCATGTTCTCTTCTGTCTAGGTCAGATATCCCTCTGACCTAGACAGACTTGTGACTTCATTTAGGGCCCACTCAGATAATCCAGAATCACATCTGCAAAGACCCTTTTTTCAAATGAGGTAATATTTACAGTTTCCAGAGATTAGTTAGGACCTCATATCTTTGAATGTCATTATTCAGGCTACTGCAAACACCGAAAAAATGAAGCTTGCTATGCTGATTACATTGCTCTTTTTCCTGTCATTTCAAAGCACATATGGTCTTTCCTACACATTTAGTAGTTTAAATATATTACTTATTTACCCCAAAAAAGACTATTTCTGTTGTATAAGACACTGTCTGTTGTCATTTACAATAATCAGAAGAATCTTAGGTTTTCTCTGCCTTATGAGTTAGTGTCCTGTGTCTCCATTACAGTAGTAAAGATTTTGAGCACAAGACCTATGTAGATACTATGCCGTGTACTGTGAACCTGAGAATTTCACTGATAGTATTAATTTAAAATATTCAGTCCTGTTGTTAACCAATGTGTTTATTACATGCTAAATTCTTGATTCAGAAAATGTGATCGCTGTATACAGACCATCTGATAGAGTAGGACTTTTAAAACTATCTGTTCAAGAGAATAACGGCATTTCAGTTTTTTAAAGCTAGTTCACCATATCCCACTTTTATTTTTTTTCACTTTGGGAAAGGAAGTAAAAAGGTAATCAATGAATAAGCTGTTAAGAGTGGCAATATCAAGTCTGTTTCACAACATAAAATTATGACAGCCTATTGTTATGATGAAATGATTCTTGTAATAAGGCATTGATGTAGGAAAAAAATCCATCATATTAAAATTTCATTTCCATGGTTTCACTTAGATGCTGACATCTTCCCTCAAATGGTGTATATTTTTTTCATTTTAATAGTATCTTTTAGCTTTGTAGGCCACAGAACATGCTGCGTCTGTGTGAGAGGTCAGAGCTACCCTATACATCATAAAGAATGGAGCTACAATAATTACAGTACAATAGGACAAATTAGATTTTATTTTTACACAGCACAATTAAAAGGTTATATTTCAGTTTAGCCTGATGAATATTACAAAGCAAAGGGTCATTCTTGGGAAGCCATTTTTAGAATAGTGTCCATCAATGAGGTGTGGTGAAGTACAGAAGAGTGAAAAGTGAGTAGACAGTATACAAGCCAGTGAAGAGTATGCACTATTCATTCATCCATTGAGCAAATATAAAGAGCCTGTACAAGGTTGAGAGGCTTGTTAAGGGTGTAGTTTGGGGGCCCTGCCCATATGCATACAAATCACATTGTGACCACTTACTAATTTTATGACATTGAGAAAATTATTTAATCTCAGCTACCAAAGTCTATTTTCTTCTCATCTATAAAAAACGGATGAAATAGAAATTATCTCATACTTTTAAAAGTTAAGTTAGACGAACTGTAAGAAGCACTTAGGACTGGCACATACTAAATGTTTAACAATATGAATTACTGATTTTCAGGGTCTGAACTAGATATAAAACCATATAGGAGATAATAGCCAGTTTGATGAATTTAAGCCATGACCACCCTCATCCAAATTAATAAGTAGGCCATATTCAATGCATATGACCAACAAAAGTTTTTCCTTCAGTATGGATCAGAGCTTCTTTGCAACTTCCAAACTGGCCCTCAAATTCCCCACATAAAACCTAATCATTACTCTAAACCTGCAGCCCTAAAGTCTGAGTTCTGAGACTCCAGACCACTTTGTTGTCTTTGAGTTCAGTCCTTGATCCCTCAATCAATACCATTATTTCCATTTTTAAAGAGGACTTAATACCTCGAAACAAAATCCCCTAATCCAATGGAAACTGTTTGTTATGGTTCAGAAAGGCAGTGACACAAATGACATGACTGTAACAAAGACGATTGGAACAAAATAAACACATTGGGGTTGGGTTGATTTCAGGTCACTCTAAATATCTGGAGAAGTTTCAGCTACATTTTTTCCATGGACAGAATTTCCATTTTCTCTATGTCAAAACAAAACAAAACTAATTTTTGCTTCCTGTGTATGTGTATTTATGTGTGGTGTGTGTTGTGTTTTTCTCTTGGTAAATTGATGTAAATGGTTTTCATATTTAGGAAGGCAGGCTCTAGCTAAATGCTGATGTTGGAAATGTTTAAGTTAATTCTCAGATGTTTTCTTCCCTTGGAGTTACTCCTTTCTAATATATCTGAATGTCCTCTTATTCCTTGAGGAAAATTTTGGTCTACTTTTACTTACTTTTTTCTTTTCTACAAACTGTATCTCTGTAGACAGAGGACATATTGTGTGCCTTCTTCCATGCTCTGCATTCATCTCTTTAATTCAACAAATAGTAAGCACTGCCTATATCCCAGGCATTGTGCTAGGTGCTAGGAATACTACAGTAAACAAAATAGACAAGGTTGGATCTTTTTTTATAAAGGGAGCTATTTACCAACTTCTTATTGTTTTAAAATAATGACACTGTATTCAGTAATGGAAGGATTTATTTTTCTTGTTTTACTCTGTTACCTTTTGAGTATTTATGCACTTAGGTGTGAGGCAGTGAAGAATAGGTGTGAGGCAACAAAGAATAGGTACAGAGATGTTTTCTTAGCCTTTGGCATCCTTTAAAATATATTTTCATCTTGAATATGTATTAGTTGTGATCTGCCAACTATTAATTACTGTTCTTTGAAGCATGCCTGGTACAGAGAATAAAGACAAATAGAGTTGATAATTTTGCATAGCACTGTGAAAAAAGGAATCATCAGGAGGAGATGAAATGCATAAAATGACATTTTTGTTACCAAGCAATTATAATTAGATCTCAATATGTACAAAGCAAACAAAATTTTTCCAACAGAGCTCTCTGAACTTACGGTGGTTAGAGTGGTTTAAGCTTACTTTTGTCCTCCTCTCATTTTCCAAAAGGAAAAGACACAAATCTATTTGTATAACATTGACAAGCAGGAAAAAAATCCATATTTATGGTTGAAGTTTCAGGTCTTGTTTACATGGAAAGAAAACCTACCAATTATCTACTACTGTTGAACTACCTCTGGGAATTAGGAGGATGTGGGCAGCTGGTTTGTGTCTCTACCTAATCTAAACCCAATGTCTAATGATTATTTGTGCCCTTTCCTAAATTCCTAGAATTTAGCACAAGAGGAAAGATCCTATTTCTTTTTGACTTTGTATATTCCACTGGGCACAGGACAGGGCCATACATATGGTAAGGAAGTGCTAAATTCTAATAGACTCAGAATGAAGTTGTTTTTATATGATGGTAGAATCTATGGAGACAGTAAGACAAGGAGTAATTATCACTACATTTGCCAGTTGACAAATATTTACTAGTAATTAGATAAATATACCAAGTGTGGAGGATATGAAGTCAAATGAAAAGAAACCTCCAATTTAGAGGTACCCACAGTTTAGGTGTGACCCATGCATGTTAATTATAGTACAATACAGGAATACCAACATGTAGGTATGTACAAAGTACTGCAAGAGCTGGAAGGGTCCATGTACCAATGCTGCCTGGATAAGTTGGAGGGCCTTACAAAGCACAGAGATATTTGGTTTAGGCCTAGAAAGATTTTCTAGGTGTCGAACAAGACAAGGGCCGATGAATCTGGTTTGTGGGGAGGTGGCAGAAATTGAGGCAGGATAGTTAGATGGGAGCCAGGTAAGGATGCATCTTGGGGGTTGTGTGTAAAAGTTCAGAATTCAGTCTCCATACAACTAGAAGCCATTGGAGGTTCTAAGACGACCAGTGGCATCATTTTAAGACCCCCATTGGTCAGTTTCGAGAACAGCTTGGAGGAGAGGAAGAGACTGACACAACTAAAGCCTTCAGAAGGTGATAGCACCAGTCCAGTCAAGAGATGACCAGGATCTACCTGACATAAGGCCAAGAAAGGGAGGAGAGATTTAAGATTTCATAAGGTAGCTTTGAAAGAAATTGGTGAGTAATTGAATTGTAGGAAAGGGAGTGATGAAAGATGGGTAAGAGAAAGGCAGCTGGAATAATTTCAAATTCAGAATATTCCCATGTTATGCTACATTATTCAAGTGGAATGCATCTGATTAAGGGTGATATTAGCTAAATTTATTTCCTAATGAAAGTCTATTAATGTAACAAACAATCATTGAACACCTGTTTATTTCTTACGTGTTGGACACTCTTTTATCCTTAAAAATCCAATAACAAAAACTAGCATTATTGAGCTACTACTTTGTGTTAGGCATGGTGCTGTGCACTTAGATGTTTCTGTCTAGATATCTTAGATATCAGATGTTCTATCATCCTCACAGTCACCCTGGGATGTGTGTATTACGGTCCTAATTTTATATATGAGGATGCTGAAACTCTGGTATCTAGTTTTCTGTGTAATTGAACTTATAAGAGGTTTACTAGTTGAACAAAAACTGGACATTTCTGATTCTAAAACTCTGCTCTTTTCATTAGCTTACTCTGCTTCTGTATGTCAGAATTTCATATACCCTGCATTTTCAGGATTTTGAAAGGAGAAATATTCCTAATTGGTCATTAGGAAGCACCAACTTGTTGACATCCTCTGAATTCCTTTAAGTCTTATTCCTGTGAGTTCCTAATTCTCATTAGGAAAATGCACATGTCCTTTATCCTATAGGAGTCTGTGGGGTTCCGTAAGTCCTACCTCTTTGGATGGCATCTCCCGAAGACTTTGTGGTGATAACTGCTTCATACTTGCCTTACTAGTGGTATAGCGCATAGGAGTTATACCGCCTGGGTTCAGACCTCTCCTCTGTCATTCATTAGCTATGTAACCTCACTTCCATTCTCTCTGCATCCATTTACTCACTTATCAAATGAAGGTTATAGTTTTACTTCAGAGGACTGTTGTGAAACTTAAATGAGGTAATGAATGTGAGAGGATTAGTAGAGTAGTATCTGACAAAAAGCAAACACTAAAAAATGGTAGTCATTATTAATCTTTTTCAACTACCTACGCATGAAGTGCTTTGTAATCTGGTCCATGGTTATCCCTCTAGCCACATTCCTCCCCACTCCCCAAGCACACTGTGTGTTCTAGCTACTCTGAGCCACACACAGTTTGCTTTGAAACAACCAATTTTTTTGTCACTCTGCTATCTTTGCATGTGGTTCCCTTCCAGGATGGCCAAATCCTATCTCCAAATCCTCCATTGACTCTTTCTCTAGAACAAGAGTTGGCAAGTTTTTTTTGTTTTTGTTTTTTGCAAAGGGCCAGACAGGGCCTATTTTAGGGTGTGGTATGTGGTATCCATAGCAATTACTTAGTGCTGCCATTGTACCATGAAAGCAGCCATGACAGTAATCAAAGGAATAATTGAGGCTATGTTCCAATAAAGTTTCCTCACAAAAACAGGTGAGCTGGTTTTACTTGCAGGCATATTTTGCCAACCCTCTTTCTGGAAAGTTCTCTGGAAGCTCCCAGTCTGAGGTGGGTGCTCTTCTAGATGAGCCTTTACCCACTCATGCTACCTGTAACCAAGCATTCTTTACCCCCAGGAAATTATTTGTCTCTCTGTCTCTTGTAAGACTGAGAAATGTGAGAGCAGGGATTGCATCTTGTCTTTTCTGGCTTTTTATACCTTTCCAAGGGGAGAGAAGTCTCATTAATGTTTCTTGTGGAAATGGATGAATCTCATTAACAGGATGCTGTGCACTGACTTTGTGATTCATTTGCTCTTTACAAAATCTGGGTTAACCTGGTAAGATTAGTGGAAGGTTCAAATTGAGGCCATATCAGCATGGCTCATACTTGCCAAAGGCGTGGCCTCTCTGTCTCGTAGATAACATGAAATCGGCATATACCACTCCTTTCTGTTTGCTTTAAAGTATTTTCCCTATAAAAGAGTACAACTTTCAGAGGCCATTAAAGTGAAACAATTTAATAAAAACTGTTCGTTCATTTCTTAGTAATGGGATGATTCAGTTAAGTGCAATTTTAAATTTAATGATGTGGGGAAAAATTTGGAAAGGGAGTGTTGATTGTATGCTTTGGAAGTACCTTTCCTATAAGATTATTGAAGTAGGTAGAAGAAATACCATGGACCTTTGATACATCCATACAAGCCCTTAGGGTGTCTTCAACATAGCTGAGTAGGGAGGAGGTTAAAGATAGGGGTTACCAAAATTATCAAAGAAGAATTATCTGGAGAAGATGGCAAACCAGATATCTTAAATTTGATAATTTTCTGTCATCTCTTCTCCAATTTCGGGAGATTGTGTACCTTTCTTATTGTTGACTACTGAAGCAGCAAGGTTCTGTGGCATCTTTTCGAATTTTCATTAAGTTATCTTGACACATAAAAATGAATCCAATATCTAAAATAGCTTTGGATTTGAATTTATTTTGGCATATGTAAGCAGCAAAGTGCCAGGCTATGTAGACTTGCATGCTGATTCTAATTTGTGACAAGCAGTTGATGACAATTTGAGTGTTCATTTCTCCATTTCAACCTTGCTGGCTAAAAGGTGGCAGAAACAATTCTGGTATGTAGGCTAGCCGTAACTTTATTGCTTACATATTGATCATGAATCGTGTGCCCTTTTAGAACTCTTTCTCCTAGTAACCCATGAGAGTGATCTGAGCAGATAATATTAGCTTGAAATTTCGATTTTTGCCTCTTCCTAACGGCTGTTCAGCTGGATAAATCATTTACTTGAAATAATTCTTCAGTTATTCAATTGTCTGTGGTCAGATTTGAGTCTAAGCTTTATTTTGACTTAGCCTAAGGAATCTTAGGCTGTGTCAATCTTTTCAAAGACTGTTTTGAAATGACAAACAGGGGCTTTGCCTTCCTCCCCATTGTCATCACTCAAGTTCAGCTCTTTAGCACTTCAGCCTTACAGCTCCTTTCCCATTCTCTGATTACTCTCTAACCACCCTGTGTATTACTTCTGCTTTCAGGAGATCATTCTCTGTTCCAGAATATTCAATGAATCCTTGCTATGCACATCATCAAGAGCAAACTCTTCAGCTCTGCTTTTAAGACTGCTAAAATCTAGCTCCATCCTGTCTGTCCAACCCTCAATTTTCTCTTTCACCTAACTTAAAGCACTATTTTTATATCTCAGCTATTGTGAATAATGCTTCAGTGAACATGGAGTGCAGATATCTGTTGTCCAACTCATAGAAGTAGAGGGTAGAATGGTAGTTGCCGGGGTTGGCGGGGAAAAGAGAAAATAAGGTACACAGTTATACAAGAGGAATGAATTCTGGAGATCTAGTGTACAGCATGGTGAAAATAGTCAACAGTACTGTATTGTATACTGGAACACACACACACAATTGTAACTATGTAGAGGTAATAAGTTACTTAGCTTGATTGTGATCTTTGTACAATGTATGCATATATCAAAACATTGTTATATACCTTAAATAATACAATATTTAAACGTAGAAGATATAATAAAGTTGTTTTTTAAAAAAAACCCCACTATTCCCAACAGATGAATTATTTGCTGCCCCTTAGGCCTGCCAGAACCATGTCCCCCATCTGCTTGCCTTTTCTCTGTCTGCTCGTATGAATCCTGGGGGCCCTCTGAACCCCTTCAGTTCCCCACTTCCCCTAACTACCCCAGCCTACTCTGATATCCTTTTCTCATCTTTATCCTACTCTATGTCCATTTGTTTCAATTAAATGGAACTCTAAGTTCCTTGAAAGCAGAGGTTAGTGGCTATATCACTGATTCTTAATGAATATGTGATCTTTTTTTTTTTTAAACATCTTTATTGGAGTATAATTGCTTTACAATGGTGTGTTAGTTTCTGCTTTATAACGAAGTGAATCAGTTATACATATACATATGTTCCCATATCTCTTCCCTCTTGCATCTCCCTCCCTCCCACCCTCCCTATCCCACCCCTCTAGGTGGTCACAAAGCACTGAGCTGATGTCCCTGTGCTATGCTGCTGCTTCCCACTAGCTATCTATTTTACATTTGATAGTGTATATATGTCCATGCCACTCTCTCACCCTGTCACATCTTACCCCTCCCACTCCCCATATCCTCAAGTCCATTCTCTAGTAGGTCTGTGTCTTTATTCCCGTCTTGCCACTAGGTTCTTCATGACCTTTTTTTCCCCCTTAGATTCCATATATATGTGTTAGCATACTGTATTTGTTTTTCTCTTTCTGACTTACTTCACTCTGTATGACAGACTCTAACTCCATCCACCTCACTACAAATACCTCCATTTCATTTCTGTTTATGGCTGAGTAATATTCCATTGTATATATGTGCCACATCTTCTTTATCCATTCATCCGGTGATGGACACTTAGGTTGCTTCCATGTCCTGGCTATTGTAAATAGAGCTGCAATGAACATTTTGGTACATGACTCTTTTTGAATTACGGTTTTCTCAGGGTATATGCCCAGTAGTGGGATTGCTGGGTCGTATGGTAGTTCTATTTTTAGTTTTTTAAGGAACCTCCATACTGTTCTCCATAGTGGCTGTATCAATTTACATTCCCACCAACAGTGCAAGAGGGTTCCCTTTTCTCCACACCCTCTCCAGCTTTTACTGGTTGTAGATTTTTTGATGATGGCCATTCTGACCGGTGTGAGATGATATCTCATTGTAGTTTTGATTTGCATTTCTCTAATGATTAATGATGTTGAGCATTCTTTCATGTGTCTGTTGGCCATCTGTATATCTTCTTTGGAGAAATGTCTATTTAGGTCTTCTGCCCATTTTTGGATTGGGTTGTTTGTTTTTTTGTTATTGAGCTGCATGAGCTGCTTGTAAATCTTGGAGATTAATCCTTTGTCAGTTGTTTCATTTGCAAATATTTTCTCCCATTCTAAGGGTTGCCTTTTGGTCTTGTTTATGGTTTCCTTTGCTGTGCAAAACCTTTTAAGTTTCATTAGGTCCCATTTGTTTATTTGTGTTTTTACTTCCATTCCTCTAGGAGGTGGGTCAAAAAGGATCTTGCTGTGATTTATGTCATAGAGTGTTCTGCCTATGTTTTCCTCTAAGAGTTTGATAGTGTCTGGCCTTACACATAGGTCTTTAATCCATTTTGAGTTTATTTTTGTGTATGGTGTCAGGGAGTGTTCTAATTTCATACTTTTACATGTAGCTGTCCAATTTTCCCAGCACCACTTATTGAAGAGGCTGTCTTTCCTCCACTGTATATGCTTACCTCCTTTATCAAAGATGTGACCATATGTCCGTGGGTTTATCTCTGGGCTTTCTATCCTGTTCCATTGATCTATATTTCTGTTTTTGTGCCAGTACCAAACTGTCTTGATTACTGTAGCTTTGTAATATAGTCTGAAGTCAGGGAACCTGATTCCTCCAGCTCCTTTTTTCGTTCTCAACATTGCTTTGGCTATTTGGGGTCTTTTGTGTTTTCATACAAATTGTGCAATTTTTTGTTCTAGTTCTGTGAAAAATGCCAGTGGTACTTTGATAGGGATTGCATTGAATCTGTAGATTGCTTTGGGTAGGAGAGTCATTTTCACAATGTTGAGTCTTCCAATCCAAGAACATGGTATATCTCTCCATCTATTTGTATCATCTTTAATTTGTTTCATCAGTGTCTTATAATTTTCTGCATACAGGTCTTTTCTCTCCTTAGGTAGGTTTATTCCTGAGTATTTTATTCTTTTTGTTGCAATGGTAAACAGGAGTGTTTTCTTAATTTCACTTTCAGATTTTTCATCATTAGTGTATAGGAATGCAAGAGATTTCTGTGCATTAATTTTGTATCCTGCTACTTTACCAAATTCATTGATTAGCTCTAGTAGTTTTCTGGTAGCATCTTTAGGATTCTCTATGTATAGTATCATGTCATCTGCAAACAGTGATAGCTTTACTTCTTCTTTTCCAATTTGGATTCCTTTTATTTCTTTGTCTTCTCTGATTGCTGTGGCTAACACTTCCAAAACTATGTTGAATAATAGTGGTGAGAGTGGGCAACCTTGTCTTGTTCCTGATCTTAGTGGAAATGGTTTCAGTTTTTCACCATTGAGGACAATGTTGGCTGTGGGTTTGTCATATATGGCCTTTATTATGTTGAGGAAAGTTCCCTCTATGCCTACTTTCTGCAGGGCTTTTATCATAAATGGGTGTTGAATTTTGTCAAAAGCTTTCTCTGCATCTATTGAGATGATCATATGGTTTTTCTCCTTCAATTTGTTAATATGGTATATCACACTGATTGATTTGCGTATATTGAAGAATCCTTGCATTCCTGGAATAAACCCCACTTGATCATGGTGTATGATCCTTTTAATGTGCTGTTGGATTCTGTTTGCTAGTATTTTGTTGAGGATTTTTGCATCTATGTTCATCAGTGATATTGGCCTGTAGTTTTCTTTTTTTGTGACATCTTTGTCTGGTTTTGGTATCAGGCTGATGGTGGCCTCGTAGAATGAGTTGGGGAGTGTTCCTCCCTCTGCAATATTTTGGAAGAGTTTGAGAAGGATAGGTGTTAGCTCTTCTCTAAATGTTTGATAGAATTCGCCTGTGAAGCCATCTGGTCCTGGGCTTTTGTTTGTTGGAAGATTTTTAATCACAGTTCCAATTTCAGTGCTTGTGATTGGTCTGTTTATATTTTCTATTTCTTCCTGGTTCAGTCTCGGCAGGTTGTGCATTTCTAAGAATCTGTCCATTTCTTCCAGGTTGTCCATTTTATTGGCATAGAGTTGCTTGTGGTAATCTCTCATGATCGTTTGTATTTCTGCAATGTCAGTGGTTACTTCTCCTTTTTCATTTCTAATTCTATTGATTTGAGTCTTCTCCCTTTTCCTCTTGATGAGTCTGGCTAATGGTTTATCAATTTTGTTTATCTTCTCAAAGAACCAGCTTTTAGTTTTACTGATCTTTGCTATTGTCTCCTTCATTTCTTTTTCATTTATTTCTGATCTGATCTTTATGATTTCTTTCCTTCTGCTAGCTTTGGGGTTTTTTTGTTCTTCCTTCTCTAATTGCTTTAGGTGCAAGGTTAGGTTGTTTATTCGAGATGTTTCCTGTTTCCTGATGTAGGCTTGTATTGCTGTAAACTTTCCTCTTAGAACTGCTTTTGCTGCATCCCATAGGTTTTGGGTCATCATGTCTCCATTGTCATTTGTTTCTAGGTATTTTTTGATTTCCCCTTTGATTTCTTCAGTGATCACTTCGTTATTAAGTAGTGTATTGTGTAGCCTCCATGTGTTTGTATTTTTTACAGATCTTTTCCTGTATTTGATATCTAGTCTCATAGCATTGTGGTCGGAAAAGATACTTGATACGATTTCAATTTTCTTAAATTTACCAAGGCTTGATTTGTGACCCAAGATATGATCTATCCTGGAGAATGTTCCATGAGCACTTGAGAGAAATGTGTATTCTGTTGTTTTTGGATGGAATGTCCTATAAATATCAATTAAGTCCATCTTGTTTAATGTATCATTTAAAGCTTGTGTTTCCTTATTTATTTTCATTTTGGATGATCTGTTCATTGGTGAAAGTGGGGTGTTAAAGTTCCCTACTATGATTGTGTTACTGTCGATTTCCCCTTTTATGGCTGTTAGTATTTGCCTTATGTATTGAGGTGCTCCTATGTTGGGTGCATAAATATTTACAATTGTTATACCTTCCTCTTGGATCGATCCCTTGATCATTATATAGTGTCCTTCTTTGTCTCTTGTAATAGTCTTTATTTTAAAGTCTATTTTGTCTGATATGAGAATTGCTACTCCAGCTTTCTTTTGATTTCCATTTGCATGGAATATCTTTTTCCATCCCCTCACTTTCAGTCTGTATGTGTCTCTAGGTCTGAAGTGGGTCTCTTGTAGACAGCATATATATGGGTCTTGTTTTTGTATCCATTCAGCCAGTCTGTGTCTTTTGGTGGGAGCATTTAATCCATTTACATTTAAGGTAATTATCGATATGTATGTTCCTATTCCCATTTTCTTAAATGTTTTGGGTTTGTTATTGTAGGTGTTTTCCTTCTCTTGTGTTTCTTGCCTAGAGAAGTTCCTTTAGCATTTGTTGTAAAGCTGGTTTGGTGGTGCTGAACTCTCTCAGCTTTTGCTTGTCTGTAAAGGTTTTAATTTCTCCATCAAATCTGAATGAGATCCTTGCTGGGTAGAGTAACCTTGGTTGTAGATTTTTCTCCTTCATGACTTTAAGTATATCCTGCCACTCCCTTCTGGCTTGCAGAGTTTCTGCTGAAAGATCAGCTGTTAACCTTATGGGGATTCCCTTGTGTGTTATTTGTTGTTTTTCCCTTGCTGCTTTTAATATGTTTTCTTTATATTTAATTTTTGATAGTTTGATTAATATGTGTCTTGGCGTGTTTCTCCTTGGATTTATCCTGTATGGGACTCTCTGTGCTTCCAGGACTTGATTAACTATTTCCTTTCCCATATTAGGGAAGTTTTCAACTATAATCTCTTCAAATATTTTCTCAGTCCCTTTCTTTTTCTCTTCTTCTTCTGGGACCCCTATAATTCGAATGTTGGTGCGTTTAATGTTGTCCCAGAGGTCTCTGAGACTGTCCTCAGTTCTTTTCATTCTTTTTTCTTTATTCTGCTCTGCAGTAGTTATTTCCACTGTTTTATCTTCCAGGTCACTTATCCGTTCTTCTGCCTCAGTTATTCTGCTATTGATCCTGTCTAGAGTATTTTTAATTTCATTTATTGTGTTTTTCATCGTTGCTTGGTTCCTCTTTAGTTCTTCTACGTCCTTGTTAAATGTTTTTTGCATTTTGTCTATTCTATTTCCAAGATTTTGGATCATCTTTACTATCATTATTCTGAATTCTTTTTCAGATAGACTGCCTATTTCCTCTTCATTGGTTAGGTCTGGTGTGTTTTGACCCTGCTTCTTCATCTGCTGTGTGTTTTTCTGTCTTCTCATTTTGCTTATCTTACTGTGTTTGGGGTCTCCTTTTCACAGGCTGCAGGTTCGTAGTTCCCCTTGTTTTTGGTATCTGTCCCCAGTGGCTAAGGTTGGTTCAGTGGGTTGTGTAGGCTTCCTGGTGGAGGGGACTAGTGCCTGTGTTCTGGTGGATGAGGCTGGATCTTGTCTTTCTGGTGGGCACGTTCACGTCTGCTGGTGTGTTTTGGGGTGTTTGTGGCCTTATTATGATTTTAGGCAGCCTCTCTGCTAATGGATGGGGCTGTGTTCCTGTCTTGCTAGTTGTTTGGCATAGGGTGTCCAGCACTGTAGCTTGCTGGTCATTGCGTGAAGCTGGGTCTTGATGTTGAGATGGAGATCTCTGAGAGATTTTTGCCATTTGGTATTATGTGGAGCTGGGAGGTCTCTTGTGGACCAGTGTCCTGAAGTTGGCTCTCCCACCTCAGAGGCACAGCCCTGATGTCTGGCTGGAGCACCAAGAGCCTTTCATGCACATGGCTCAGAATAAAAGGGAGAAAAAATAGAAAGAAAGAAGGAAAGAGGATAAAATAAAATAAAATAAAATAAAATAAAGCTATTATAATAAAAAATAAGAAAAAATTAAGAAAAAATGTATTAAGAAAAAAATTTTTTTTAATTTTTAAAAATAAATTTATTTTTTGTAATAAAAAAATTATTAAGAAAAAAAATTTTTTTATTTTTTAAAATAAAAAATATGAACAAACTTATTAAGAAAAAATTTTTTTTAATTTTTAAAAATAGAAAATAAGGAAAAAGTTATTAAGAAAACATTAAGAAAAAAAATTTTTTTAAGTTAAAAAAAAAAACAGACGGACCGAACCTTAGGACAAATGGTGAAAGCAAAGCTATACAGACAAAATCTCACCCAGAAGCATATACATATACACTCACAAAAAAAGGACAAGGGGAAAAATTAATATATCCTGCTCCCAAAGTCCACCTCCTGAATTTGGGATGATTCGTTGTCTATTCAGGTATTCAACAGATGCAGGCACATCAAGTTGTTTGTGGAGTTTTAATCCGCTGCTTCTGAGGCTGCTGGGAGAGATTTCCCTTTCTCTTCTTTGTTCGTACAGCTCCCGGGGTTCAGCTTTGGATTTGGACCTGCCTCTGTGTGTAGGTCACCTGAGGGCGTCTGTTCCCTGCCCAGACAGAACGGGGTTAAAGGAGCCCCTGCTTCGGGGGCTCTGGCTCACTCAGGCAGAGGGGAGGGAAGGTTACGGATGCAGGGCGAGCCTGTGGCGGCAGAGGCCGGCGTGACGTTGCACCAGCCTGAGGCGTGCCGTGCATTCTCCTGGGGAAGTTGTCCCTGGATCACAGGAGCCTGGCCGTGGCGGGCTGCACCGGCTCCCGGGAGGGGTGGTGTGGGGAGTGACCTGTGCTCGCACACAGGCTTCTTGGTGGCGGCAGCAATAGCCTTAGCGTCTCTTGCCTGTCTCTGGGGTCCGCGCTGATAGCCGCGGCTCACGCCCGCCTCTGGAGTTTGTTTAGGCAGTGCTCTGAATCCCCTCTCCTTGCGCGCCGCGAAACAAAGAGGCAAGAAAAAGTCTCTTGCCTCTTCGGCAGACTTTTTCCCCGGACTCCCTCCCGGCTAGCTGTGGTGCGCTAACCCCTTCAGGCTGTGTTCACGCCGCCAACCCCAGTCCTCTCCCTGCGATCCGACCGAAGCCCGAGCCTCAGCTCCCAGCCCCCACCCGCCCGGGCGGGTGAGCAGGCAGGCCTCTCAGGCTGGTGAGTGCTGCTTGGCACCGATCCTCTGTGTGGGAATCTCTCCGCTTTGCCCTCCGCACCCCTGTGGCTGCGCTTTCCTCCGTGGCTCCGAAGCTTCCTCCCTCTGCCACCCGCAGTCTCCACCTGCGAAGGGGCTTCCTAGTGTGTGGAAACCTTTCCTCCTTCACAGCTCCCTCCCACTGGTGCAGGTCCCGTCCCTATTCTTTTTTTTTTTTTTTTTTTCCGTCCCTATTCTTTTGTCTCTGTTATTTCTTTTTTCTTTTGCCCTACCCAAGTATGTGGGGAGTTTCTTGCCTTTTGGGAAGTCTGATGTCTTCTGCCAGCGTTCAGTGGGTGTTCTGTAGGAGCAGTTCCACGTGTAGATGTATTTCTAATGTATCTGTGGGAAGGAAGGTGGTCTCCGCGTCTTACTCTTCAGCCATCTTGCCCCTGATCTTTTTTTTTTTTTAATGAAAATTAGAAACCCCTTCTTTGAATGTATTTTTATAAAGTTTGTCTTTTTCCTTGTTAAGACCTCTGGCAAATAAAGTGTAGGAGTAAAATTAACACCTGTTTTCTAATTATCTGAAGATAACATTGTTCTCACTTTAGATTTCCTTGTAGTCTTTGTTTGAATACATATAATACATAACATAACTACAATCACTGTGACCATATGAAATCTACAATTTATCTCATTATTTCCACTTAGACTCTAAGCTCCTTGAAGCAGGGAGTTTGTCTGTTTACTCTCCACTCAGCTCCCAGTGCTTTGAAAATTCTCAGCTGTATGCTGGGTGTTGACAAGGACAATCCCCTCTGCTTATTTCCACATTAAATAGTCTTCCAAGTCCTGATGGTTAATGGCTTCATTATATTCCTTCTTACAATTATACTATATTATTTTAACATCCCCTGTTTTTGTGCATTTAGGTTGTTGCCATATTTTTCCTTATAAAATTGCTGCTATGAAGCTTCTTTTTTTTTTTAATTAATTAATTAATTTATTTATTTTGGGGTGTGTTGGGTCTTCGTTTCTGTGCCAGGGCTTTCTCTAGTTGTGGCAAGCGGGGGCCATTCTTCATCGCAGTGCGCGGGCCTTTCACTGTCGCGGCCTCTTGTTGCGGAGCACAGGCTCCAGACATGCAGGTTCAGCAATTGTGGCTCACGGGCCTAGTCGCTGCGTGGCATGTGGGATCTTCCCAGACCAGGGCTCGAACCCGTGTCCCCTGCATTGGCAGACTCCCAGCCACTGCGCCACCAGGGAAGCCCTGAAGCTTCTTGAACACAGATGTTTCTGTACATATTTGGGTTTTCTTAAATGGTAAATACTATTGTTTTAGAATTGAGGCAAAGCATATGGCCAAAATTCTTGTATTTAAAGGCAAATTATGGGTATTGTTAATGCCCTTGATAAATATTATCACTTTTGAGATTGTTCTCTTTCTGTTTAATGAATAAAAGGAGAATTTTAAAGCCTGCATTTCTCTTATTTATGAAATTGAACAGTTTCCTAACATTTATGGATTATATTATCAGTTGCCTGTTCATGCCATGTGGCCTTTCTTTTATGAGGACGCTCCTCACATTTCTCACTTTACATTTGTATAGTGATTTACAGACTCAAAGTACAGACGGTCCCTGGCTTATGATGGTTTGACTTACAATTTTTTGACTTTACTGTAGTGAGAAAGTGATACGCATTCAGTAGAAACCGTACTTCAGATTTTGGATTTCGATCTTTTTTTCAGGCTAGCAATCTGAGGTACAATGCAGCTTCCAGTTAGCCAGTGCTATCATGAGGTCAACGACTGATATTTAGAATCATTCAGGGACTTCCCTGGTGGCCCAGTGGTTAAGAATCCGCTGGTCAGTGCAGGGACACGGGTTTGATCCCTGGTCCTGGAATATCCCACATGCCACGGAGCAACTAAGCCCACGTGCCACAACTACTGAGCCTGTGCGCCACAACTACTGAAGCCTGTACGCCTAGAGCCCGTGCTCCACAAAAAGAGAAGCCACTGCAGTGAGAAGCCTGCACGCAGCAATGAAGACCCAATGCAGCCAAAAATAAAATAAATAAATAAAGATTCATTACTATAAAAAAAAAATTTAGTTTTTCCCTTTCAGTGTAGTATTCGCTAGATTACTTTCGATAGTCAACAGTTTGTTATAAAATGAGCTTTGTGTTGGATGATTTTTGCCCAACTGTAGCCTAATTTAAGTGTTCTGAGTGCCTTTAGGGTAGGGCAGGCTAAGGTGTGATGTTCAGTAGGTAAGTGTATTAAATGCTTTTTTGACTTTATTTTCAATTTAGGATGAGTTTATTGGGATGTAACCCCATCTTAAGTCAAAGATCTGTACACATAGCACCTTATTTACTCATTGTAACAACCTTCTTGGAGAATAGGGCCATGTATGAGCCTTATTTTATATATGAATAGAGACTCAAAAAGCTAAACTGCTTGCTCAGGGTAATGGGCTGACAGATGCAGCTGGGACCAGAACATGCCTTTTTACTGTTATCCTAAAGCTTTTCCCTCAACAGTACTCTGGCCTAAAGGAAACCTTTTCAAAGGAGAGATCCTTGAACTTGTAAAGAAAAATTAATACTATATGAGAGTATCAAGTGTAATTAAATAGATGTATCATGAAGCTTATCACGACACAGACCAGTGTTGGTCAACTCAACAGTCCTATGCCAGTGCCCGACACAGGCGATGCATTTCATACATGGTTGCTGAGTAAATAAACGGGCAGAGTCTATGTTGGATAAACTGGATAAAGTTGCTGGGAGCGTGCATGTTTTGATTGAAAATCTAACCTGTTTGGATGGGAGTTTGTCTTAGTAAAGAATCCATTCTATTTATCAGACAATGTTCAGACCTACATTTAAGAGCAATTTTTGCCAATTTAAAGAACCTCTAATGTGGAGTTGATGAGGTTTGATGGACTCAATATTTCTGGAGTATATCATATAGGTTCCCCATCTTTTTCAGTCTTTTTCTTTACGATATAAAAATGAGTTCTGAAAATGCATTGTAATATTAGACTCATGAGTTCAGGTCACTGTATTTCAAATTGCATAATCCTCGTCCACAATTTCATTTCAGACTCCTCTGATTTAGGTGGGCAGATTTTTTTTTTTAATTTTTAAATTTATTTATTTTTGGCTGTGTTGGGTCTTCGTTGCTGTGCGCGGGCTTTCGCTAGTTGCGGCGAGCGGGGGCTACTCTTTCGTTACAGTGCACAAGCTTCTCATTGCGGTGGCTTCTCTTGTTGTGGAGCATGGGCTCTAGGTGCGCTGGCTTCAGTAGTTGTGGCACATGGGCTCAGTAGTTGTGGCTTACGGGCTCTAGGGCGCAGGCTCAGTAGTTGTGGTGCACGGGCTTAGTTGCTCCACGGCATGTGGGATCTTCCTGGACCAGGGCTTGAACCTGTGTCCCCTGCATTGGCAAGTGTATTCTTAACCACTGCACCACCAGGGAAGCCCCTGGGCAGATGTTTAATGCCAGGGATTTAACTCTTTGTCATTCCTTGTGCTTCTGAAAAAAGGTATCAGAGAACTATGGGGGACAGAGGGTAAGCCCCAACTTTTCCTCTGTAAAGTTTGCATTTTTTGGGTTTAATCTAACAAACATTCATTGTGATGTTGTATGTAATAATCAAGAGACCTTAGGGTATCAGGAATCAGAGTTATTAAGATATGGTCTATAAGTTTATTTGATTCAGAAAGACTATACTTTAGAGTAAAAAGGAGAAGCAAAAATCGAAGAGTGGTTACACTTAAAGGTCTTAAAAAACAGACAGTAGAATAGTATTAGAAAATATATGCCTTATAAACAAAACCTATTATCCCTGGCCAATACCCTCCAGATAAAGGCTATACTGTTCTGGCTGTAAAGAAATAATAGTAGCTTCAAAAGTGGTCCTTCTCTAAATTGAGACACATTTCATCATTGGACGGGCATGGTTTTATCCTGGTTACCAACTGTACTATTTTATTTAGAAATATCTTATTGTACTACATGAATGTTATTGAATTTTCTACATTGGAGACACAGCTTCTATTTTATTTGTGATATGAGACTATTTTTCCTGCCTAATAAATTAACATAATTAGATATAAACATCGGCAAAACAAAGCTTGTGTGTGTTTTTATTCAACTGTATATGTTGTATTCTTTTTCTTACAGAAGGATTTTTTTCCAAAGATTGATTTTAATTTTCCTAGACATGGTTCTTAAACATCTATCTTCTGAGCTGATACTCCTATGATTGGAATTTCCCAAATGTAAGGGCATAATAGGATGACTCACATATAAAACTGGCCCTCTGACTTTAAAATATTCTGTCCCGTAGCAACAAACCTATTGCTTTAAATGAAAACTAAATCAAAGTTTCTGTAAATTATGATTGTTTTACAGCTGTTTAAGACCAAACTGTGTCACTCTCTAGACTCTTAAAAGTTGTTAAATAAAACTGTGCTTTGATAACCGTAATCATTACTGATGTATAAACGTGTACATCAAGAGTATCTTTTTAAACAATAGTTCTTAAAAACAATTTATAAAGTTAAATATAGAAAAAGTATATCTGTTAAGTAGTCTGTGATAAATTCTAAATATCATGAGCCAGAGCAGAAAACAATTTGCAAAGTTATTTCTATTACCAGCCTGCTTGAATCCATTTTATGGCTCTAGGAGTTGTTTTCCACTGGTCATGGAATTAAGACCAAATTACCAAACTCTTCTTCAATGTAATCCTCTTACTTTTGTTAACTTTTCCTGTTTTCATTTTTTTTTCCATTTTAGCTTTTCTAGGTGATTTTCCTGAACATTTTGTTCACTTGATTTTTTTTTTTTTTGGTTCCCACTCTTAACCTTGTTCATTCCCCAAATTCACACCCAGTGGAAATTGTTCCCCCTGCTTTCAGACTGTCAGCTCCTAAAAATTTACATTAATTCTGTAATTCCATTTCTCCCACTAAATCTTTACCTGTTAAAGAGGGGCATTACTTTTCCCTCCAGCTGTGTCTTTTCCAAAGCATGCAATTTCTTCTTTGTTCACATCTTTTGCTTCAAGGCTCTCTCTCCTTGACCCCCTACTAAAAAACCTTAGGTCAATTTTAATTGGTATGAAGTTTGCCCAGCACATGAATCTAATAAGTTCTTTTGATCATAA
Source organism: Balaenoptera physalus (assembly GCF_965194825.1). Classification (NCBI taxonomy): domain Eukaryota; kingdom Metazoa; phylum Chordata; class Mammalia; order Artiodactyla; family Balaenopteridae; genus Balaenoptera; species Balaenoptera physalus. The sequence continues at coordinate 48,232,106 of NC_138886.1, forward strand.
TGATAAAGAATGAACTAACCTAGAGTTTAAGACCTTAGTCAAGATGTCTAATCCAAATGTTGAAGTAAGCTTTCATTAATTTTCTAGCAGCTAGAAAAATCAGAAAGGGAAATAGTTAATGTTTGATCATCTGCTGTGGTACCAATATTGCCTGAGCACAGTACTGCTATTGTCAGTTATACTAAGTTAAGGTTAACAGTTCAGCTCAACATGTGCTTGTTTCTTTAAAAATAACTCTCCCTAGAAAGTCTGAAGTTTTTGCAATATCTGACCTCTTTCTATATAACCTATTCTGATTTGTTGACATAGAGCTTAGCATTTCCTAGATGATAGTACTCAGAATTTTCCTAGGTGACCACACACTCAGGACCTCAAGGTTCTCTTGAGGAATGCAAAGCATTTATATATGAAGTTGTTAATCCTTATATAAAAAAACATAATTAAGTACCAAACTGAGTACAAGAGATGGAGATACAGAGAAGGGATGCGATGAAGTGTTTGGGGGAAGTTTCATAGAGAAGATGGATTTGGACTTGAGCCCCATAGGAGAATAAGAGCGTATGGGAAGAACACAGACAAAGGCTCAGTGCTTCTCAGTAGAAGTGCTGTTGGCATTTTGGCAGTACTGCTCTTCATCATGAGGGACTGCTCTGGTCATTGCAGGATATTTAGCATCCCTGGTCCTTGGGTACTAAATGACAGCAGTATTCCAGTTACAGTGTAATCAAAATACCCTACAGAGGTCCAAAACACTTGCATGGGTGCTGTGCTGCCCTTGGTTGGGAACCACTGTGGAACATGCCATCCTTTTATGGAGTCCTGATTTTGGCTTTTCCAGGCAGAGTTTATGATGCCAAGTAACAGGAAGTAGAGGTTTATTTATTCACACTGTAACATATTTTAGAAGGTGTAGGCTTGAGTATTTTTAAAGGATAGGTTGGATTTTTCTTTTGAAGTTATTTCGAAATGAGTTTTTCAGTCATCCAGGAGAAACCTTTTTGGAGGTTAGAGAAAATCATGTGTGAGATAGGTAGATCATACATAATTAAAAAGACTGGGATGTGTGAGGACAACATAGGCACCAACAAAATATAATTTTCTGAAATTGGTGAGTCTCCAGAAAAATTTGGGACTGGTCATTTTTGGCTGACTGATGCACCTACACAGGGAAAATACTGTCACATTTAATTCTGGAAGCCTGTACTCTCCATGTATCTTTATAAATTATGTATACATATACAGATTAAGTCTAAAAAGGATAAAACAATACATGCTTATTTAAGAAAATTTAGTGGACACCAAACATTGTGGGGAAGAAAAACTAAAAATTATAACCTCAATAATGAGGGATATTTTCTCAAAATGTTTTCTCTGGTTCATACATACAATGTAGTTCCCTGCTTTTTTTCCACTTAAAGTTCTGATGAAAGTATTTTACATATATATTGAACTCTTTATAAGCATATTTGTCATGCATCAATAGAATATTTAATATGAATGATTGAGTCAGTTGTAGTATATTTAGTCTATTATCAGTTCTATGAAACCTCTCATGTTAAATGAATCCTGGCAAGTAGGTGTCATTGATTTTTTTTTTTTCTTATCTTTTAGCAATGGTTCTTAATTTCTTGCATCCTACATCTCTTTGAGGGCCTAAGGAAGTCAGTGGATCTCCCTTCGAAAAAAGGCATATATGTATATGCTCAAAAAATTTCTAGACCACCTGAAGACTCTCTGTGGATCCTTTAAAGAAATACAGATCTTGGATTACAAACTCTTATTTTTCAGCATAAACTTTCTCTCAAATGCGGGAAATGTCAGGGGAAGAATGAATGCCACTGTTGAGATGTCTGTCACTTGGTGGTCTCTGTGGAACTTAATGACATGAGTGTGCTGTGTGGTATGCTGTTGCCAACTGTTCTGAACCCTGAGGCCATCTAGAGTTCGCTTATTCCAGGCCGTTGTACCAGAACCTGTTTATTGATGGAACTGGCTTTGTAGTGTTGGAAGGGATATGAAGAGTCTCTAAGTTATTAACATAGGAAGAACTGATGTCCACATTTCCAAAGAGTCTAGAGATAAGGCTTTTTCTCTGAGCACTGCTGATTTGCTGCAGAATTGGGAAGTATCCAGATTTTTGTTGGTGACTTCCCACTTTTCCTTCAGGTGTTTTTATTCCTTCTGTTTGATATTGCATCCTTAAGTTAAGCTCTACTGCCACTCTCCCCCACAAGCACCCTTAAGTAGCACTTACCAGCATCTCCTTTTTCATTTCTTGCCCCATCACAATCTCATCTGTTTTATTCTTTTCAACCTAGGCCAAATTCTGGGACCCAAGAATGAAAATGGATACCTTTTTCTCAATATGTGGAGCATTTTACCCCATGTTATGCTATTCAGTATCTATAGAAATACCTAGAAAGTGGTGTTCTCAAACTTAACTCTGTGCTTCCCCTTGGCTGTTTTATTGCCATAGAAACTTTAACAGGTTTAAAAGTTAATTCATTTATCTCACTCCCTTGGCTTGAATCGGTCTCTCCTTTTCTTACTGCTACATTATTTCAATCCCCCCAGACTCAACTGCCCTGTCATCTTTGACATCTTCATCTCACTGGCCGTTTAGAACTATGGTATCCTAATTCCTCCTAGAAAACAAATCACTTCCTCCTTTTAATTCTGACTACTACTGGCCTAATCCAGGACAATAATTTATGTCCTAGATTGGTTTCCTTTCTGTATTCTATATTCCTACTAAATCATGTTCTAGAATATTACTTTGACCACATTACACATGTACTCTAAAACGCTTAATGGCTTTCCCATTCCCTAGAGGGTAAAGTGCTTTCAAGTGAACAGTTATTCAACTAACATGTCTTAAATGCCTTTCTCCATGCTGTGTAGCGTACAAATGTGATTTAGATATAGTCACTCAAGAAATTGTTCAGTAGGAAAACCAAGATGGGCATAGTTAACTATAATGCTAGATAGAAGGTGCTCTAAATTTTGAGAGGTAGGAAGTTATAGTGAATTTGAGAGGAGAGCGATGATGTTTCCCTCTGACTGAGAGAAGTAAGGAAGGCTTGTTAAAGCCAGAACTGAAAGAATGAATGGGATATAGATGAGGGAGAAATGGGGCAATAGGCTTTGAAAACAGGGAGAATAAGAATAAAGACTGACACTGAGCCAAGGCACATTTGGGGAAATTCAAGTTGTAGTTTAAACTTAGTCTTGCATTGAGGGCCTTCCAGACCTTGGCTCAACCTTCTTTCTGGTTAACTTAACTCCTTTCATGTCCTTAAATGCACCCTTTGGTCTAACGAAATTGGCTTATACTTTCTCCTCTGACAAATGCCTTGATTTCCCTGTCTTCATGTCTTTGCCTTTGTGTTTCTGTTAGTAGGCTCTTTCCCATTTTCTCCATAACCAAAGTGCAGACTATCAGTTACAGGTCCTGACTCACTTCTGAAGATATGTCTTGTTAACAGGTACAATGTTTGTTTTTAAATTAAATTTGAATGCCTGAATGTGGGGCACATATGCTCTCATTCACCGCAGTTCCCCTAAATTCTCTCGTCATATTTTTTTAAAAAGGCTTTTCCTTTTAGTTCCCACCCAGGCCCTTGTCAGCATTTGAGTTTGCAATCCCTATGAGCTTGTTCAAATCCTACTGAATTTTTCTTTAATGATTTTCCAAATCACTCTAGCCCATGGAAATGACTTCTATCTTTAAATTCTCTTCCTTCTCTGAACTTACTGTTTTATCTCCATCAGTTGGAAATTAGGTACTGCTTTAAAATGTCTATGGATTTAATGATTAAATTTGCAAAGATGTTTAACTATTATACCCGGTATCTTCAGCACCAGATATGTGGGAGCTAGAAATGTTTTACAAGTTCTTCATGCCACAAGAATGCCTTACATTCAGCACGAGTGCAACAAATATTAGGTTGAACCATATGAAATTGTTATTTGTGTTGGTCCAAATGGTTGAATATTAACAATTTCAAACAGTTCAACATAAGAAAAATCAAATTTGATTTTTAAATTTGCAAACTTATGAAACTTCCTAAAATGAATTTTTTAATTGTATGAGTAGAAGTTCATTTATTTAGCATCCTTCATGTGGAAAAATTCCAGTAACATTTAATAAAGTTTGACCATTATATTCATGAATTAGAATTTTAAAAAGTCATTTTAATCTAAGTATATGAATAATAACCATTATTAACCTATACTTATAATAGGAAAAGTTTTGAGAAAAGGTAATATCTTAGGAGAATCACTTTATATATTTTACCTATGTATAAATTTTTTTTCTTCAAGAAATAAATAGGTAAATAGATGTAGTTGCTTTTGTATTATTGTAGAATCAGTTATCTGAACTTGATTTCTGGTTCTGAACAAGTCACTTCATCTTTTTAACCTCAGTTTTCTACTGTATAAAATAGAAATAATGGTAATAATACCCCTCACAGGTTTGTTGGGAGGATCAAATAAGATAATATACATCAAGAGGCCAAGGATGGTGCCTAGCGTGTAATAGATGCTCATGTTGGTTTCCTTTCTTTTGATCTTCAGGCAGGGATGGTCTTAGAGAGTATGTTGATGATAAATGAGGGTAATTTGTAGTCATCAAGGCTATGGGGACTGTTTGCTTTTTTATTTATTCATATGTTATTCATTTGGATTTGCCTAATCTCTCTGGCCTTGTGTTCAACACCTTTTACCTCTTCATTATACTGCTGTTCCCTCAGTTCTAGCCAACTCGAGGTTATCTTTTAATCTTTGCTCGAACTATAGTCTTCCCCATACTCATGAGGACAGTTCTCCCAGGACTCTGTGCTTTTTCCCTCGTAGCATGTAACCACAACTGCAGTGAAAAGCAACCATGTACTTCAGTGTTTATTATCTTCTCCTTCACTAGATTAAAATCTCCAATACAGTGACTATGTCAGTTTAATTTACTGCCATCACTACAGGGCTAAGCATGGTACCTGGTCCATAGTAGGGTAGGGTTCAGTGAATGTTTGCAGAATCAATGACTGACTGACATCTACTTAGTGAATGTCTAGATCTAAAGTGGTGCATGTACAATCAGGATGGAGGAAGAGTCTGTTAGGTGGTCACCTCAAGGTAATTTGCCAGCTTAAACTGTGTCTAAAAGAGGACTACTGATTCTTATTTATGGAGCTGGTAGAAAGGAGAGTCCTGTCTTTAGCCAAACCAATGATTGTGTTCTGCATTTAGAATGGTCAGAATTTAAAGATATGCAAGTGACTGAAGCTGAAATTTAGACAACTCCTAGAAATATAAGTGCTGCTTAGATGACAACAGCCAAGTTCAATTGTTGATTGAGATGAAGAAAGTTATTTAGTTGTTTGTTATGCACATAAACAAGGGAAACTTAATACTCTGGACATAGTACACTCATTCCTTTCTCCAGTACACTCATTCCTTTCTCCCTCTCATTTCCTTTCTTCCTTTAAATAAATGGGCTCCTAATAGTTTTACCTCTTGTTCTTTTCTATGTGCCAGTGAGATCTATTTATCCATCTCATATGGAGAATGTAGGTGAATGTATGTTATCTGTGTATACATGTCTATCTGTGTGTGTATATATGTGTGTGTGTATGTATGTATAGTCAATGCTGTCTTGTCTGAAATATGAAGTCTTCTAGATGGGTTGTTTGAATTTTATATAGGGTTGAGATTATCTCTTATTTTTATCACATAACATTTTGTTCTCCTCTTTTTGCTCTAAGAAGCTGTTGCTTTGCTATAGTTCTTACAGCACGATAAAACTTTTCAAGTGGCCAAACCTATTCATATCAGTTCAAGTCCCCAGAATTCTCATTTTGATTTCTCTGAAAAACAGTAGAGTGTTGATCCCTGGGCTCTGGACTGCAAATGTGCATTTCCTCAAACTGTTGAGAGTAATCTCTCCTGGGGAGCTGAAGCCACATTAGGGAAATTAAAGACAAAAATTATTTTTTTGTTCTTGAGTTTTAAATGACTTTGCTCTGAAGATAAAGTCTTCCTTGACTGGTATATGTAGAGAATTTAGAGGCTAGTAAAATGTGCCTGTAGACCCTAATATACTATGTCAGCTACTCTCTAGGCTGAAATAGGTAGATCGGGCAGGAGCATGGATTAATTTCTGCTTCAGCGGCAAATGACTTACATGTTCCTTAAGGGATTTTTCATACTGCCATTGGCTTTCCTACACACATCCCATATTATGAGGCCAAGATAATATAGCAAGTGCCATCTATGTACTCTAAGATTTTATCTCAGAAACTTTGTGGGGAGGGATTTGTGGCAAGCTTTCCTTCTCATTTGTTCAATTTTTATTTTAAGTCCTTCTCATAGCCCAGACTTAATTTGATTCTCTCAGACAGACATAATAAAATAGCCAGATTTTATACTTTTCTTGAAAAAAGATGATGCACTTTGACTTTTTTTATTCCTCTAAATTTTGTGTACCTATGTGTGTTTCTGTGTAAGCTTGTAAAAATTAAAAGTATGAAAAAACAAGCCCAAAGGCAAGGTTTTCCCCTCCTGGTTCTTCATGTAGAAGGTGGGTCTTCTTTTTCTCGTCTAGCTATGTAAGATGGGTGCTGCCAAAATCTTCCAGACAGTGGCACAGAAATCTCTGACTAATGAGCCCTTGATTTCTGTGGCTTCTTTGAAGAAAGGAAAAGAATCCTTCAACTTCTTAGAACTGGAGCTGTCCAAAGAATATTATTTGGCAATGGAAAAGTTTTTGGAGAATATAGGTGAATATATATGTGTATGTATATATATGAAAAATATGTTTACAATGTAGGATTGAGTGGAAAAACATTTTACAACATAGTGTCTAAAGTATGATCTTATTTTTATCCAATGAGAGAAGAGTTATATGTGTTTGTATCTGTGTGTGCCTGCATGTGCATTTCAGTGCTAGTAGCGGTTATCTCTGGAGACGGTGCTTTGGTTTTTAGAAAACTTTTATAGTAGAAGTAGCTACTGGTAAGTAGTCTTGACTACTATGTGTCAGGCATTGTTATGCCTTATCTAATTATTTCGCTTCTCATATTTTGTAATATTAACATATTTTAATAAGACACAAGTAATATTTAATGAAAACAATAAAAATTAATGTTTCTAAAGAATGCTACCTTTTTCTTTTCCCTATTTTTCCAACTATACTAAAAGTGATGTATATAGTTATCAAATATTTAACTTGGAAAGTTGTGGCACTAACATTACTTTTCATAAGGATTCAAAGCCTATCCTATTTCCTTGTAGTTTAAGAACCCTCTTCATAGACTCAATTTATGGATGTAAAATACCATGGTTATTGGCAAAAATAAAGATGGTATTTAGAACCCTGTCACTTCTACTTATCTTTGGATCTGCCCACACTGGGTCCTTCCCTGATAGATATCCCCCACAGATAATTTGTTATCAATCAAAGATTAGGTTCTAATATCTGATTTCATGTGACCATGAAGACTTAGAATTCAGAATCATGTTTAGCATCATGTTTGGCAACTGTCAGCTCTTTGGTGTCTGGTGGTCTACAATGTAGTGGTTGCTGAAGCTGTTTAGGAAGCTTCTTAACTGAGTTTAGTCATATATTCAACCCAGATGGTCTCAACAACACCTTATTCTTTCAAGGCTATGTCCTTGAAATGGCTGCTGGCATGGGAACAGTAGGAATATATATCCCAAGGACAAGTGATGGGGTGAGGAGCCTCGATTGCCAGAGTCCAGCTCGTGGGTCAACCAGTAGTCACGTCCTCTTGATGACCTCCTCCAACACTAGTCATTCTGATGTGTAAGGTAACCTTAATGAGTGTAGGAACCATCAGTTGAGTAAATGCTCTCTCTGGGAAAAGCAGCCTACAAGTACATTTTCCAGTATTCTGATTGTTATTCAGCTGTGTGCTCTCAGTGCCACTGGAGAAATGGTGCTCTTACTAGAAAAGTAAATGTTTTTACTTTATGTATATGTCCGTCAGTCAAGCCACATGGTCAACTAAGAATCAAACTGAATTTATAGAATATTTTCTATAAATTTTCTATTGTCATTTTCTTCAGAAATTCTGTTAAGTTCCCAGGTTTTAAAATATTTAAGTTATTCCTATAAACTGAGTCCTTATCCATGGCTTAAGCTGCAGGCCAAGTATATATTGAGTGATAGTATCACGATGCACAATATTATTAGTAAAATTTTCTAGGGATTACCATTACTAGCAGCATGAAAATTAATAAAGGTTAGCTATATATACACACACTCCCAATATCCAATTGGCTACCTGATATATCTGAACCTCAATATTGCATAGGTACTATGAAGCCAATGATTCTAGATTTATGCTCATTAATTCTGCTACCTCTGCCCCTCTGAATGTATCCTCTTCCTGTATTCTCTATTTTAGGTAGTAGTGTACCACTCTTCCCATTTATCCCCACCAACCCAGAAATCTCAGTCATTCTTAGTTCCACTCTTTCCCTTGTAAGTTCCAAGTGGTGGTAGTCCAACCAACCACCATTTCTTACTGATTTATATGCCTGTATATTCTAAGAATTATTTAAAAATAACAGATAATCTGTGAATGTCAGTGTAGTGACTAGTATGTTTTTATTGTAGATAGGGCTAGTCATTTAACTTGAGCATCACAGTTTGGTTGTAAAGTGATTGGGAATGGCAGGGATTGTGGCAAACTGAATAGTAGCCATGAAGAAGTGCAGACTCCGAGTTTTCAGATATTCCAGTATTTTAAGAGAAGCTGGAAATCTGAATCTTTGTGTCAACTCCTGATTTTTAAATGTAAGCTTCTAGTTTAAATAAAGAATATGCCAGGCTAGTTAATAAACTCTATAAATCCAATTTACCCTCTGGGTTGCCACCTTTAGATCTATGCATATAGGTCATGTTGGGTACTATGTTTCATATACATTCAAATTTTTTTTTCCTAAATAGTTATTAAAGAAATAACTTCTTTTTCAGAAAAATTGATTTTTCTAGATTGATATTTTGAGAATACTGAAGAGACAAATGTGGAGATAATATTCTACCTCATATTCTGGAACCATTCTCTGGGACTTCAAGGACAAACTTTCATAATCCAAATTTAGGGCTCTCCGTGTGCTGCTCGAAGTTTTTAGATCTTTTCTTTGTCTTTCCTTTTATCAAGGGAAGAGTTTAGTTTCACTCTCGAAATGGAATGGGAGGTAACTGTGTCCCCATTATCTCAGGAGATTCAAAATTTTATAATTCCTCGGTTACATTTTGCCAAAGGGGTTAGACTTCAAAGTCTATTATATTAACTTTTCTTCTCCATTATTTGAGAGATTTTTATTAACTGAAGAATTAATGCCTTTTATAACTGTTGATTCTTCTTAAATGACATTATAAATCTTTTATTTAACAATATTGAAAGCTGAGCAGTTTTCAGGCTCACCTGGGATTGTATTAAAATGAATTCTTGCTCATACTGTGTTCATTGCACAGCATTCGATGACTGAAATTGTTACATTTAGGTACAAGATACCAACAGTTTTTTTTTCTTTGTTTGTTTTCTTTTTGTTTTTTTTTTTTCTTTCTGGCATTGCCAGAAAGCCCTGAGACTGCTAAAGCCTAAGAAAATCATAGCGGAAAATTCAGTGGTATCTATGGGAGAGTCAAGGAATAGAAAGGCTAGTGACTGGCGGTTTCCATGGCAACAACGGAATTTTCAGGCTAAAAAGATGTGTAGGTTACACCATCAAATGTGCCAGAGATTGGTCTCCATGACGACAGCACTGTGAATGGGGAAATGTACGCTCGTGAGATTTTGTTTTAAAAGCCTGTTGGGTTATTTTAGAAGAAAATCCTTGCCAAATCAATATTTTTTTCTATTATTATTTCCCTAAAAAATACATAGTCAAAATAAGGAATTCCATTTGTTCTAATATTTGAGAAAGTAGCATTCTTGAATATTTGTTACAAAAGGGGTTACTGACTTACAAATAACTCCTTTGGCAGCATGTCTGAGATAAAGAACCCAAAGAGTACAGATTTTTAAAATGTATTTACTTTTAAATTTCAACATTTATTTCAGAGAGCAGTGCCTCCAAATGTGAAAATAACTACAGAGTTATTTAACTTATGTTTCTGAACATAAATCAACAGCCAGAATGCATGATGTATTAAAGCTTTACTCCTGTTGTATCAGAAAGACAGGATTTATTACAGCAGTCATAGAATAAAAGAATGCTCAAGACTAATTACTACTCAAGTTCTTCTTATGCTTCGATTTCTAAGAGCTCTTGGCGAATTTTCCTTACTGCTGCATTTTGAAATCTCTAATGTAAGCACTAGGGAAACAGACCGTGCGGTTAGTGTGTTGTGTGCATAATTAAGGACTCATATACATAGTGTTAGTTAAGGATCGATTCAACCATAGAAATAAACACTGGCTTTATGCCTAAGGTTTAAAACACTTGGTGAACACTTTTGTTTTCATTTCATGGGCAGATGCTTGTGTAATCATTTTTTGAGACCTGCTTGGTAAGATTGATTTGTTTGTATTAGTGAGGAAATGTAAAATTTATGAAACTGTAAACAGGGTTGAGGAAAAAGGGATAGCATCCTCTGGGCTGGTGCTAGCTGGAAGCATTTAGGCTAACCAGGACAAGAAGGCAATCCCAGAACTTGGAGAGAGGAGCTGCTGCACTTTTGTAGAGGGACACAGATAACTAACTTGGAGCAGCCTAACAGAGCAGGAGCTGAGAGTAAACACCCCGACCACATTTTCCACCCTTCTCGATCTCTCATTGGTGTTTCCCATCGGCTGATCCCAACAGAAGTCAGAAGGCAAAGAAGCAAATAGTCTCTGAAGGTCCATTGCCAAGGGCACAGAACAGGGAAAAGAAGGGTGGAAAATGAATCTAGAGGGGCAAATACAAGATATCCAGCACTACCAGAAGTGAGACATTTAAAAGCGTCAAGAATAAAAATTAGCTTGATTTAAAAATCACATAACATACGTGTATGTATAGTAGTTTGGGTTAATAGTGTTGTAAATATTGATGTAAAATGTTAGAGAAATCTTTTTATGCTCTGTTTTTTTAAAAAAAGCAAAACTGAATAGTAATACAGAATATTGACGAATGTCGTTTTAAAATGAGTTCTATTTCATCTTTGTTCATAGTCATTTATCCAGTATCCATATATAATATACAGTATTATTTGGGGTTTATACAAAGTAAGCTAAAAAAGTCCCCTTTTCTAAAGATCAGTACTGTAGACCTGAAAAGGATTATCAGACGCTATTTTCATGTTTGTTCTCTACTTTGAGACAATATGTAATATCAACTTTCAGTGAATTGATAAATAAAATGCATATGGTGATTTCTGAGTAAAGGTGAAAAAGGAAGTATAAAACATTGCTCTGGCCTTTAAAGAGCTAAAGATTTAATTGAGAAAGAAGAATGTGTATTCGAGAGACTGAAGGACATTAAAAGCAATATGGGATAAACTGCAAAAACTATGGCTTTACAGACATAAAAGTTCTATAACTGTTTTGAGGTGGGTTTTTTTTTTTTTTAAGATTTTCAAACAAGAAAAATCAGGATATCACTCATTTCAGGGTTCATCTGGTGCTTTTGCTGGGTCTACGCAAGGCAAGCATTTTCTATTAGTTCTCCCTTATATAGTCTTACGTGTGGATTTTTTTCCCCCCTCTCTTACTGTTTAAATTCAATTCTAAATACCACGGTACTTAGAGTAAAAAAAACAAAAACACAAATTCACATCTTGGTTTTACCATTTTCTAGTAGTGTGGTTTGGATTTTTAACATTAGCGCCTCAGTTTCCTTATCTGTAAAATGTGAACTTAGAAGAAAATAATAAATGGAAAGGTTTTTCACATGCAGCTGCTGCACAGTAAACCGTATAAATGAAGTGGAGCCTGTCCTTTTATTTATCAGTTAAGCACTCAGTCAGGTTTTTATGGAGGGTTAGAGAAGTAACCATTTCAAAAGTTTAATTATCTAAAATTCTCATTGACTTTTCTAGTCCATGACTCATTTCCCCCTAGGTGAAACTAGTAGTTCCTTTCAAGGACTCAGTTTAATAACTGAATCTTTAGATTGGCTCCATGAGTTATACATACTTAGCTTCTTGTAAACTTATACAAGTATTTCAAGTTCCAAGTCTATAGAAACTATGAATTGGTTTTCTTGAATTCACTGACCAGTGTGGTAATTGTATACATTCATGAACAGCAAGAAAGGTAGACATTTGTTCATGTTCAAACTTGTTAGTGCTTGTGCCTAGTGGCATGGAAACGCAGGTCTGTCTAGACTTCAGACCACAGGACACCACCACTTCTAACATCAGAATGACAGCAATTTATTGAGTGCTTACTCAATGTCAGATACTGCACTGAGTGCTTTACATACATGACTTCACTTAACCTGAATAGGGACCCTGTAACTCCTAGGTCTTATGATCCTCATTTTATGGATGAATAAACTGGAGTTTTGAGAAATTACTTACCCAAGGCTGCGTAGGTAATAAATGACAGAAGTGGGATTCAAAATAAAGTCAGACACTAAAGCAATGTTCTTAACCAAAACCAGTTTCAAATACTTAATTGTGTTAAAGGGCATGCATTTATTTATCCATTCATTTATTCAATCAACCGTGGCATGCGTCACAGAATACTGTGATTGTTTATTTTCTCCTCTCTCCCGTGGGATCTGTCAGCACTGTGAGGTCAGGTCTAAGTAGAGAGGAGGTGCTCAAAAACTGTAGAATCACTCAGTATTTACTGAACCCAGCCTCTTCTCTAGGTGTTGGGGACAAATAGGAAGGATGAGGAACTTAGAGAGAATATTTAATAATCCCTCTGTCCAAGTACTAAAGCCCTCCCAATATTAGAGAAAACCATGTAACATAATGAATTGTGTGGGCTCTGAAATAGACATACCCACTTCCACATTTTAATTTGCTTGTTAGAGTGAATTTGCTTGTTTCTGTGAGCCTCAGTTTCCTTACCTGTAAGTTGTGGTTAATAGTGGCTACATCATTATGTTGTCCTGAGCACTTGTATGCTGACAAATATTAAACATTCAGTAATAATAATACTTTAGTGCCATATATTTTTCAATTCAGCCACAAATATTTTTTCAACTTTGAACTTGGCAGTTGCCTAGAGTCCCACTTAATCACTGAGAGTACTAAATGACACATGGGGCCTTACCTAGTCATTGAAATGGCCAGGTTCTGACTTGACCATACTTATGGGACTCCTATTTCTTCCTACTCTGTTTTCTTCGGGGATGTACTCACCTGCTCTCTTCTACCTCTGTGGTTTTGATAATATTCATCCTTATGTCTGGGATGATCATCTTCTCTGTTCCCCCATCTGACTGTTACTAGCTCTTTAAGATTTAATTCCAACTTTCATTCTTCTAAAAAGTTTTTTCTATCCTCTAGTGTTTATTGATGGCTGAGTGTTCTAGTCTCTACCACATAATGCAACACTATTTTATGCTGTCTGAGGTCATCTGGTATCATTCCATATGCATGAGGCTTAAGGGCAGTGATTATGTCTTATATTTCTTTAGTCGTGGTTGGTCCTTATTTCAACCTGGGGACTGACCTGACTCTGCTTATCTAAACCTGTGTGTGTAATGTCTTTCCAGTGGGTTACAAGATAGTTCCAGCTTTTCATTCTTCAATCTTCTACTCCCTCGTACCTAGGGGCAAGATGCATAACTTCTTCCCTCGTAAGTTTTAAGCAGTTCTGAGTTGAGATGTTGAGTGCTTCAGAGTCGTCTTGGCCAAAGATCAGGGGAGTGCATTCTCCCTGTCAGGCCCTAAGTTACTAAGTAGGTTTTATTTATGATGTAGTGAGTGAAAGATTTAGAAATCCAAGAGACAAAACTCAGGAAGAATGGATTTTTTTTTTTTAGTGAAGTCACTTATTTTTTATGTAATAGAATGTTCAATAATAATAACCAGATATTGGCCATACAGTACTGGTTTCTCAGCTCTTTGCTGATGAAGGTTTTTTCCCTGGGAAGAATTGTCTTTCTTAGAAGGGGGTGCTTTAGGGAGGTTGATCCATGTTTCAGCCCTGTGGATTGAAGTTGGTTACTGCTTCTCCAGGGTCAAAATGACCTGCCTCCCTCCTTAGGCAATGAAATGATTGACAAAGATGAAATAAAGTTTCAACTTTTCCGTTCTTAATTGTGGTGCTGAGAGTTGGGATTCTTTGTCTTCTAGTTGATAATATTACAAAATCACAAGCATGCATAATTTCTCATAACATAGGACAAGATTTAAAGTGTTTACGTGCTATTTCATATATTTGTTCTTCTTCTGCCTTGTATGTATTATCCTTTGGGATTGGAATGGCCAAGGACTTACTGTATCAAGCACAAAGACCATCAATGACATTTTATAACCCTATCTTTTCCTAGAAAGAAGAATTTCCTTAGGCAAATAACCAAGAAGACCACTGCACATTGAGGAAAACTGGCAGTCCTTTCTAATTTTGGGACTGTTGGACATTAACCTTTTAAATCAAGATTTGTACTTCTTGAATCTACACATATTAATAAATTGACTACGTTGAAGGATTGTGAAAGCAGTGAAAATTAATGCATTGCTTTTACAAACCTGGGCAATCATTATCTTGTCTTAGAAAAATTGATAATATTTAAAATATTATTCCAAATAATGCTCTTTATATTTGCATTAACCTGCTTGAATAATGAAGATCTGTTCTGTCATGTCATAAAGATATGATTAAGAATTTATATCATTTATATTCTCTTATAGCTATGCCACTTGATATTTTACATTTATCTAAATTGATACAGCCACTATGGAGAACAGTATGGAGGTTCCTTAAACTAAAATAGAACTACCATATGACCCAGCAGTCCCACTACTGGGCATATGCCCTGAGAAAACCATAATTCAAAAAGACACACGTACCCCAACGTTCACTGCAGCACTATTTACAATAGCCAGGACATGGAAACAACCTAAATGTCCAATGATAGATGAACGGATCAAGAAGACATGGTACATATATACAATGTAATATTACTCAGCCATAATAAGGAACAAAATTGCATCATTTGTAAAGATGTAGATGGACCTAGAGTCTGTCATACAGAGTGAAGTAAGCCAGAAAGAGAAAAACAAATATCATATATTAACACATATATATGGAATCTAGAAAAATGGTACAGATGAACCTAGTTGCAGGGCAGGAATAGAGATGTAGACATAGAGAACGGGCATGTGGACAAGGTGGGGAAGTGGAGGGTGGGATGAATCAGGAGATTAGGTTTGACATAAATACTACCATGTGTAAAATAACTAGTGGGAACCTGCAGTATAGCACAGGGAGCTCAGCTCGGTGCTCTGTGATGACCTAGATGGGTGGGATGGTGGAGTGGGGTGGGAGGGAGGTCCAAGAGGGAGGGAATATAGGTATACATATAGCTGATTCACTTCATTGTACAGCAGAAACTAACATAACATTGTAAAGCAATTTTACTCCAATAAAAAAAGAAAAGAAAAGAAAAAAACAATGTGCTTAGTGATTAAAAAACAAAACAAAACTCCAACATTTTGAAAAAAAATTAAAAAGTCAAAATATTATTTAAGTATTATATGGTAAAGAAAGAGAAACATGGTCTTATTTCCATGTCCTTTAAGTCACCCCAAGTAGTTGTAAATTTCTGTGATGCAATACTGTACCTAAAATGGAATTTAAAAAATAAGACAACAATTATTTTTGCTACTTAAAATTTATGCTCCTTTAATATTAATATCTTCACACTCATATCACATAGCAATTCTCATTTTACTATCATTAGACTTTTAAGAACAAAGATATATCTAAATTACACCATTGACTGTTTCAGCGATAGTTGTACACACTGTATATTATTATTCAGTAATATCTAATGCTATAATAGTATCTAAAGCAAAGATGGACATGCTTAGGTTCTAGCAAAGGGAATTTTTTAACAAACAACTTGTTAAAATTTTACATAGATGGTATTTGAAGATATTCACTCAAAAGGGCATCGTTAAAGTTATAGTCTAATGTTTTGATAATTTGAATAATGACAACATAGAAACATCCCCCATAGGTTCCAAGGGGCAGCAAGAGGAAGCATCTCAGCATGAAAATATGAGGGAAGAACTAAGTTGGAGTCTTATATCCTCAGAACCTGGTACAATGTCTATGACTTATTAGGTATTCAGTAAGTGTTTGACTGAATAGCATTTCCATTTTGCCCGAATCAAGAAAATTACGGCAAAGGTTTTCAGTGCCTTGGATGGCTCTAACTGTAGCATTATTAAATAAGGAATATTACAGGTGGTGCTACTATGAACATTTCTGCTAAATAGTTTTTTAAAGTAGTTACACCAGTTTACAAAGTGGTTGTTTCAGCAGTGTGCCTAAATTCTAATTGTTCCATTTTCTTGCCAGTACTTGGTATTTTCAGTTTTTTTCCACTTTAGCCATTTCAGTCTGTGTATAGTAGTATCTTATTATGTTTTAATTTGTATCACCCTGATGCTTAGTGAAACTATAAGTCCTTTTGACATGTTTATTGACTATTTGCATATTTTAACTACCTGTTTCAAATCTTTTGTTCGTATTTCTATAAGGTTATCTTTTTATTTTTGATTTGAGTTATTCATATATTCTGGATATGAGTCATTTAGACATGTGTATGGCAAATATGTTCGCCCACTGTGAAGCTTGCTTTTTATTTTTTGAATAGTGTCACTTGACAATCCAAATGTCCATTAATAATAGAATGGATAAATATATTGTGGTAATTTCATACAGTTGAATATTATATAGCAATGAAAAAAACGGGCTACAGCTACATGGACAACATATTGGGTTGGCCAAAAGGTTCATTCGTTTTTTTTCCATAAGATGGCTCTAGTAGCACTTAGTTGTCTTTAATTTCATTCGAAATAATTTTGTTAGATTGTATGCGACAGCTGTCATATCAGTGTGCATTTAAAAAAAGACATTGAAATTGGTGAATTTTTGTGTAGCCATTTTAATACTGAAGATGGAAGAAGAGAAGCAACATTTTCAGCATATTATGCTTTATTATTTCAAGAAAGGTAAAAATGCAACTGAAACACAAGAAAAGATTTGTGCAGTGTATGGAGAAGGTGCTGTGACTGATCGAACATGTCAAAAGTGGTTTGTGAAGTTTCGTACTGGAGATTTCTCACTGGACAATGTTCCACGGTCGGGTAGACCATTTGAAGTTGATAGCCATCAAATTGAGAACAATCAACGTTATACCATGGGAGATAGCCGACATACTCAAAATATCCAAATCAAGTGTTGAAAGTCATTTGCACCAGCTTGGTTATGTTAATTGCTTTGATGTTTGGGTTCCACATAAGTTCAGTGAAAAAACCTTCTTGACCATATTTTTGCATGCGATTCTCTACTGAAATGTAATGAAAACGTTCCGTTTTTAAAATTGTGACGGGCGATGAAAAGTGGATACTGTACAATAATGTGGAACGGAAGAGATCGTGGGGCAAGCGAAATGAACCACCACCAACCACACCAAAGGTCGGTCTTCATCCAAAGAAGGTGATGTTATGTATGTGGTGGGATTGGAAGGGGGTCCTGTATTATGAGCTCTTTCCAGAAAACCAAACGATTAATTCCAACAAGTACTGCTCCCAATTAGACCAACTAAAAGCAGCACTCGAAAACAAATGTCCAGAATTAGTCAACAGAAAATGCATAATCTTCCATCAGGATAACGCAAGACCGCATGTTTCTTTGCTGACCAGGCAAAAACTGTTACAGCTTGGATGGGAAGTTCTGATTCATCTGCCATACTCACCAGACATTGCACCTTTGGATTTCCATTTATTTCGGTCTTTACAAAATTCTCTTAATGGAAAAAATTTCAATTCCCTGGAAGACTGTAAAAGGCACCTGGAACAGTTCTTTGCTCAAAAAGGTAAAATGTTTTGGGAAGATGGATTTATGCAGTTGCCTGAAAAATGGCAGAAAGTAGTGGAACAAAAGAGTGAATACGTTGTTCAATAAAGTTCTTGGTGAAAATGAAAAATGTGTCTTTTATTTTTACTTAAAAACTGAAGGCACTTTTTGGCCAACCCAGTAGCTGTGTCTCACAAACAAAATGTTGAGTGAAGGAAGCCAGATACAAAATAGTATGTGAATGTTATATAAATGGTCTGATACAATGCAAACAGGCAAAAGTAATCAATGGGAGACTAGTAATGTTCTGTTTTTATATCTAGGTGTTGTTCACATAAATATTGGTTATGTTAGTGTTTTTACTTAGTTAAAAATAAACCTTATACTCTAATGATTTGTATACTTTTCTGTATATATGTATGCTTTTCTATATGTATGTTATACTTCAATAAAAACTTTACATAAAAAAGATATAGACTAACCCCACTTATAGAAGGATAATGTATCAAAAATAGAAACTCTTTAACAGAAGATGAAAAGTAATGGGCATGGTGATTTATTATAGATCTGCCTTATGATGAGCTGGTTCTGGTCAGGGTCACATCAAAATTTTGGCTACTGAATACGAGCAATTCAATGGAACCAATATTTCATATTAAGCTTAAACTTGAGATTTGGTCTAAAGAAACTTAGATGAGAACCTCCATATGATTATTTCCTTCATGTCAAATGACTCAAATGATTATCTTTGGATAGTGGTTAATACTCCATCTCTGAGGTTAAAGAATAATTAGAATGTTTTAATGCCCATATATCTCAGGTTTATTATAATAATCTGTTACCAAAATATCTTTGGTTAATAGGAATTTCTAATAAATGGCTATTATATTTAAATATTTTATCCGTACGAGGCAGTAAAGCAGGGTGGAAATAAAAAAATGACTTGGCATCTCCAAAAAGTGGTTTGAAACTCATTTTGGTCATGTATCAGTTGTTCGCATTTGTGTAATTTCCTTAATTTTTGAGCCATTTTTCAGTTGTGTAGTACTCAGAGAAACACTTTCATAGCAAATAGTAGATACATGATAATTGGTAGCTATTATGCAATTTTTATAGACTTTTGAATTTTAAATTCCATTCTTTGAGAGAATCTTAATTGCAGTGATATAGATGAAGATTACATTTCATAAATAGCATTGAAAATAGGAAACACTTTCAAATTTAACTTAAATATTAAGCAGATATATAAATTTTCAATCCATGATTCACTGTGCCTTTGTGAATAGAAACACAGAATTTCAAAATTTTCGGTTTTCTTAGCATGTCATTAAATTCGAATAGCACTGAATGTAAATCATATTACTTATTTTTGATGACTAGAACCTGGATGTATGCATTTAATATGGAAAAAAGGAGTTATGATTCTAATGATCAAGATGATAATGATGATGATAAAATAACAAGCAATTATTGAGCCCTTACTATGTGGCAGGCACTGTTTTACTAGTTCCATATGCATTTTCCTATTTAGTCCTAACAACTTGGGTAAAATAGAACATTTATATTCCTACTATACTGACAAGAAATGAGTAAAGTTAAGACATCATTTAAAACATGCTACAAATATAGAACTCTTGGAAGATTACTTACGTAACCATTTACTGATAATTATGAAACACAGTGTTGTAGATTTTAAATCTTACTCTATTAAGGAGTTTCATGTAAATCACCTGGAGGGGAAAGTTGTTTTCTCAAAGTTGCAAGAGTTGGCCTTAGAATTCTGTCATATTTTGTCTGATCTCCCATAATCCTAAATGATAATGAGATATAAAAGTTTATTTTTTCCAGATTTTATTTAGTTTAATTCAGATTTTTTACTATAACTCCCACCCCCTCACCACTCAGTGTTAGAAATTACTATCTATGAGTTTGGGGAAAGAGATTGCACTCTTGTCAGGAAGTATCTAGTTACATAATTTTTTAAAGAAATGTTTTATTGCAGTATAATATACGTGAACAAACAACAAATTATAGGTGTAGAAACTGATTGAATATTCACAAAGAACACATTTGTGTAACCATAACCCCAATCAAGACCATTATCAGCAAGTCAGAAATCCCCCACTAGCCTCCTCTAGATGTAGCACTAGTATATCCCCGTAGATGTAGCACTAGTATATTGTCTGTCTTCATTTAGTTTCTCTAAGTTTTGATTTTTTTAAACAAATGTGTCCTTTTATTTATATTTTCAAGTGTATTGGCCTAAAGATCATAATAGCCTCTTATTTTTTAAATGTATAGAGTATTATCCCTTTTTAAATCCCTGGTATTAGAATTAGTATTTTCCTTCTTTGTCTTTTGATCAGCATTACTAGAAATTTTATTAGACCTTTCAGAAAAACAGTTAATTTCTCTTTTTATATGTTTATCTTCATTTCATTCATCTGTGTTCTCTTTCATTTTCATTATTTTTTTCCTTTTACCTTTTTAAAGGATTTAATTTGTATTTCTTTTTCTAAGTTAAGATGGATAGTTTATTGATTTTTAGCTATTTTGGTAATATATATATGCTTAAGACTATATCCCCAGTAAGCATGTTTTTTTCTATATCCTACATGTTTTGGTATGTCCTATTTTTATTATTCAGTTTACCGGTTTTTAAATTTCTGTTGTGATTTCTTTATTGACCTGTTTTTTGGGGGGAATTGCTGCTTGTCATACATTTTATTTTCACTTAATATTTTATTCTGCAAAATTGAGTGGATTCAACAGAAGTCCATTATTACAAATTGTCTAGCTTGCTTGTTTTAGTATTTATCTAGTTGTTTTGTTATGGATCATATAGAAAATATTTGATTCTTTTCATGAACCAGAGCCAAAGCATTTTGTTTATTGCCTAAACTTAGGTGTGAAAGAACATTTCAGAACAGTAAATCACTAAAAATTATTCCATGCAATTATATTAAAGCTAGAGACGATTATACAACAAAGGTATTATAAATAATACCACATATTAAGCATTACCTATTTTGATTTGTTGTTTTAGAACCTTAATACTAATATAGAATAATGGAAGATTAAGCTCATCTTAGCCTGATATTGAAATTGGTGGATATTTGGAGCTCTGCTTAGGGTACTAATGAAATTTAATTTATAAGGGACCAGAAAGAAGCTTTATTTCAATGCTATGACATTTAGAAAAACATAGATTAAAATTAATATGTCATCTTTAAAGTGCTATTTAAATTTTACTAATTAAGTGAAACTTTTGGCCCAAAAAGACAGAGTGTTGAAAGTTATATTAAATGCTTTAGAGGAGCAATAATAACAGTAATTGGTGAGTCATGATCTTATATTTCTACATATCAAAGGATAGTTTAATGATTTTTATGAGGCAGTAGCATTTCAATAGTAAGAAAAATCTTAAAGGTAATCTAAAATCTTGACTCAAAATCCAGTATCATATTATATATTTTGACCTAAAGTATACAATGCCTACAATGAAGAGTAACATCATTGTTAGGAAGAAAAATCAGAGGATCCCTACAGCAGGGTAAAGTGATAAGACTCTAAAAACAGGTATATGGATATTCCTATAACAGCTGCATGTAGTGCATTTTCCAGTTCCTGGTGAGGAATTTGTGAATGTTCCCAAAGCAATACTCTAGGTATATGAGATAATAAAGTATACGGGAATTTTAAAAGTTGCTACTTGAGTAAATGAAAATCCTTTTTATTTTTTAAAATTTTTATTTATTTATTTATTTTTGACTGTGTTGGGTCTTCGTTTCTGTGAGGGCTTTCTCTAGTTGCAGCAAGCGGGGGCCACTCTTCATCGCGGTGCGCGGGCCTCTCACTATCGCGGCCTCTCTTGTTGCGGAGCACAGGCTCCAGACGCGCAGGCTCAGTAATTGTGGCTCACGGGCCTAGTTGCTCCGCGGCGTGTGGGATCTTCCCAGACCAGGGCTCGAACCTGTGTCCCCTGCATTGGCAGGCAGATTCTCAACCACTGCGCCACCAGGGAAGCCCGAAAATCCTTTTTATTTTAAAAAATGTGATGTTTATTTGTACTGTATTACCAAACCTAACGTCTTTAGAATTTGATAATTATGCCTTCTTTTCTCTTAGCTTGAAATTATTGCAACTTTTTATTATACATTGTTAAAGGGACTTACTGATATGTCTATGCAGGTTGTACTGTAGGCTCAGTGGGGTTTTTTTGGGGGGGAAGGAGGAAATTTCTTAAAAAAATTAGAGATTCCATTAAAATAAGAGAAGGCTTCTGTGAAATAAAACACTTTAGCTTGTACTTAGCATGTATGAAAGTGGGAGGTGGGACCTTATAATCCTCATAGTGTGTTACTTTTTCCAAAGCACTTCTTGGGGTGACCAACTATGATTTTACTTTGTTGTGTTGTAGTGAGTTGGTTTCTTCATGATGAAATGGCTTCAGTTAGTTGAACTTGTGATTCTTAAACCTCTTTTAACTTTAAATTTTCTTCTAGCTTTAAGATCCTAGGAATTAATGCGTAAAAAAAATTTTTGTCTGACCTTATTTCCCTTTTTTAAAGGACAGTGGATTAGTAAATACTACCTGAAGTCTACAAATATGAAATTTTAAAACCTTTATTTACATGAGAATATGGTTATAAATATGGTTATATAGGTTTTTATTCTCTGGCTGCCATTAGATTGTATTCCTGTGACTACTGCAAGCAGGCATTATCTAGATAGCCAATGAAATAGCAAGGTAACAAATCAACCAGCAAATTTAGCTACTGAAATTCTTTTCGAAGAGAAAATGAAAGTGAAAGTGAAAAGAAGAAGAAAAAATAGGTGAATCAGTTAAACCAACAGTGTGGTTTAAAGTTCACAGGGCCACATATGTGTATATTTTGTGGCACCTCTTGCTAAAGATGCACATCATGTCTGCGATATGCAGTGTAAATACTCATGCTTCCCATTGTAGTAGGTTACATTATGCGATTTGATTAATGCTATTAAGCAGGAAACTCCAGGACACACAGAACTTAGGACAATTGAGAGTTGTAGGAATTCCTATGATTTGTGTCTCTAAACTTTATTGGAAAAAGTCATGGCATAGATAATAAAAATATTCATGTATTATTTATGAATTACCCTAGAGTACATATGGGACTATAATACTATAATATTTCTTTGCCTTTTTTCCTTTTTTTTTTTTTTTTTTTTTTAAGACTCAACTTACGCACTTTCAGGAGCTCTGCATAGTGTAGATGCAAAGGACCCTTCCCCGAGATATACATACACATTTTATTGCAGGTCTATTCATTTATTAATTTAATAAACATTTTCCAGACCACATCACTAAATGTAGGCTTCTGTTCCCCACTGGGCAAAACAAACACAATTAAACAAGGTAGACAGGGTCCTTGTTGTCAGGGCTTTCCATCTACTGGTTGGGGCACTGCTTTACTCCTTAGGTACCAAAAAAAAATACAGTGATGGAACTTTTTTCCTATAGGCCTTGGGATAAGACTTTGGGATAAAAATTTCCTTGCTGTCACTAGGGTTCACATGGGAGTTCAGGCCTGGAGTTTGGCCAGCTGATTGAGGATTATTCTAATCCTCAGTTTTTCAGTAAAAGTTTCAAGGTAGCAGTAGCTCCCCTGAGCTAATGGATAAACTCTGTAGCTGTCAAACAAGTAATCAGAAGGTCTAAATCAGCTTCTACAGTTGTACTCACAATCAGAGGGAATAGCGCTGTTGGGAGTCTTCATCACATTTTACCAAAGAAAATTATTTTAAGGTCACTGTGGCACATCTAAAATCTTGGTCCTCTCTTTAATGGTTGCAGATCCGTCCCTGGTTACTGATAGTTCTTTAGTCAGTTAACCTAACACACACACAGACACCCCCCCACACACACACTCAGAGGAAGATACTATGACAGCAAGTAGAAAGACCAGGTATTTAAGACATTCAAAGTAGGAGAAACATATCTATTAGGAGGATGGCAAAAAAGCAACCTCAGACCATCCTAAGAGTAACTGAACATTTGCCCAGGACCTGGGAAGACACTAATAGCACATATTCCCCAGGAGAGGTGACAAATTCCCCATGGGTATTCTGCCAGTGACTTAGCAACATGGAGAAATTGCTAATTCCTCATGTCTGTCCTCATCTGTTTACAGAGCACTTTTGCCTTTATCCTTTTATTTAATGGTTTTGGTGAGTTTGTACCTGCACTAGATCTTTTTGGATCAGAAAACAGGCTGGAGGAGAGTAGTGAAACTGTAACTAGAGCTCAGGTCTTCTTTCTCCTCCTATTACTGTTTTTCTGCTACATGACTGTCTCTGATCAAAACGTCACAAAATGTTATACTTATAAACTTTTATTGTGTAAACCATAGACAGCTTGTTGAACTTCAGAAAATCTCCATTTCCCTATCTTCCAAATGGAAATGAAAATAAAATCTTCATCATTGAGTTCTCCTGAGGATTAATGGCCTTATCCCCAGCACCTCTAACAGAGGCAAACACTCCAGAGGGGTCAGCTGTTATTATGCAACACGTTCCAAAATGCTTTACTGTGTGTAGTCTCTTTTCATTGTTTATATACATCCTTTTCGAATTGTGCTCTTAGCCTGGGGTAAAGCATGGCTAATATCCCCAGATTTTTCAAACTGTTGTTTTAAGGAAGAAAATTTGATTCTGAGATTGCACTGAATGTTTTTCTTATGATCACTTTATTTTGTTTATCCATCTTGTTAGAACAAGACAGTTCTAAAAAAAAATCTGCAGGAAATCCCTTATTAATTCTATTTATCATATACAAGTTAATGCCCTCTGTCTGCCTGGCACTTTGAAACAGTCAATTAAATAGGTTCATTCGCCTTATGAAAATCTTCCACTTCTTTCAGTTGGTGGAATCTCATCTATATTTGAATTTGAATTTGTAATGATCTTTTAAATTTCTGAATGTGCAGATTCATCACTGCCAAATTATTTCTGCTAGAGAGTAATCTGCATTAGAAAGAAACTCTTCTTCTCATGACCCACTGCCCTATGGAATAAATTATTAGTAGGAGAATGCTCTCTTGGAGATAATATTTTAAGATAGCACCTGGCCCTGTGCCCTTAAAATACAAAGAGAATTACAGTGGCTCTATAAGGTCAAGTCCTAAGCAAGTTGGTCACATAGGTGGGCTCAGGTGTGGACCCCATATTTCCTTCTCTCCTCCCCACACCACCTCAGCCTCTCTTCATGCTTGTTCCATGAGACTCCAGGCTGTCTGCTGGCTGCTGAGCCTAACATGGCCCTTCCCTTCCTCGGCCAGTGTGTATCTCAAGCCCCATCCACCTCCCTGCTCTTCTCCCTGGTACCATCACAAAGTGTCATTCCTTTAGGTTCTCTAACTCCATTTCTCCTGTTTTGCAAGGAAACAGTAAGAGGATAAAACTGTCCATGGTAAGGTGCTTGTGTGCGCTTTTGTACAAGTAATAACACTTGTGTATTTTAATAACATGGGCCTTAATAGAAAAGAAACTTACAGTTTTGTTACGACACCTACTATGTTTGAGTGCTTACTAGGTGCTAAGCGTTGACTGTACTAGTTCCTTTATTTGTAAAAATTTGCATAATGGTTAATCTGTGGAAAGCTCTTTTAACAGCCTTCACCGCACTTTATTCACATTATAGTTCCAGTGTAACCTCCAAAAGACCGTCCAAAAGATTTTAGATAGCATGGCACCCTTTATCCCCCTTTTCCATTTCATTATGTTTTATATCATTTATCACATTGGTGTTATATCCAATATTGATCATATGTTTGTTAATATTCTGTCACATCAACTAAAATGGTAGTCCCATGAGGGTATGACCTTTGTTTTGTTTGCCACCATTTCCCCGTATTTAGAACAATAGGTATTACATGCATATTTGTTGAATGAAGTTGGACATTATCCCTATTTCCACAGTTGAAAAAAACTGGGCTTAGAAAAATAAGCTCAAAGCCACACACTTAGAAAGTGCGTGGAAATGGGTGGGAATCTAGGCTTGTTTGGGCCCAAATCCTTCATGTCTTATTTACATCACGGTGCAACTTTTCCCACCCCCACATACCAACAAGAGATCCTAACTAAATAAATGGCAGATGCCACTAGCTCTTCAAGAGACAGTTCTTTGTTAAGTCACACCATTCAGAATCCCTAAAATCATAATGCTTAGGTTGTTATCAATTCTACCCATATAGCTAGCCCATTTCATGTTTCTATCTGGGGAATTTTAGACTCTAAAGTGATGTCTTGAGTGAAATGAAGTGAAAAGTAACATTACAGGATGAGAGAAATAATATGAAGATCAATATGTCACCTGGACATTGAAAATAGAAAAAATATCCCTATGGCCTCTACATGGGGTCTGGGGTTTGCTTAGTAGGAAAACAAAACTCAAAACCATGCTATTTCTCAAGAAAGAAAAACGAAGCTGGAGGAATCAGGCTCCCGGACTTCAGACTATACTACAAAGCTACAGTAATGAAGACAGTATGGTACTGGCACAAAAACAGAAATATAGACCAATGGAACAGGATAGAAAGCCCAGAGATAAACCCACACACATATGGTCACCTTATCTTTGATAAAGGAGGCAAGAATATACGGTGGAGAAAAGACAGCCTCTTCAATAAGTGGTGCTGGGAAAACTGGACAGCTACATGTAAAAGAATGAAATTAGAACACTCCCTCACACCATACACAAAAATAAACTCAAAATGGATTAAAGACCTAAATGTAAGGCCAGACACTATCAAACTCGTAGAGGAAAGCATAGGCAGAACACTCTATGACATAAATCACAGCAAGATCCTTTTTGACCCACCTCCTAGAGAAATGGAAATAAAAACAAACAAATGGGACCTAATGAAACTTAAAAGCTGTTGCACAGCAAAGGAAACCATAAACAAGATGAAAAGACAACCCTCAGAATGGGAGAAAATATTTGCAAATGAAGCAACTGCCAAAGGATTAATCTCCAAAATTTACAAGCAGCTTATGCAGCTCAATATCAAAAAACAAACAACCCAATCCAAAAATGGGCAGAAGAGCTAAATAGACATTTCTCCAAAGAAGATATACAGATGGCCAACAGACACATGAAAGAATGCTCAACATCATTAATCATTAGGGAAATGCAAATCAAAACTACAATGAGATATCATCTCACACCAGTCAGAATGGCCATCATCAAAAAATCTACAAACAATAAATGCTGGAGAGGGTGTGGAGAAAAGGGAACCCTCATACACTGTTGGTGGGAATGTAAATGGATACAGCCACTATGGAGAACAGTATGGAGGTTCCTTAAAAAACTAAAAATAGAACTACCATACGACCCAGCAATCCCACTACTGGGCATATACCCTGAGAAAACCATAATTCAAAAAGAGTCATGTACCACAATGTTCATTGCAGCTCTATTTACAATAGCCAGGACATGGAAGCAACCTAATTGTCCATTGACAGATGAATGGATAAAGAAGATGTGGCACATATATACAATGGAATATTACTCAGCCATAAAAAGAAACGAAATGGAGTTATTTGTAGTGAGGTGGATGGACCTAGAGTCTGTTATACAGAGTGAAGTAAATCAGAAAGAGAAAAACAAATACTGTATGCTAACACATATATAAGGAATCTAAAAAAAAAAAAAGAAGGTCATGAAGAACCTAGTGGCAAGATGGGAATAAAGATGCAGACCTACTAGAGACTGGACTTGAGGACATGGAGAGGGGGAAGGGTAAGCTGGGACAAAGTGAGAGAGTGGTAGTGTATATATGGGCATATAAACACTACCAAACGTAAAACAGATAGCTAGTGGGAAGCAGCTGCATAGCACAGGGAGATCAGCTCAGTGCTTTATGACCAGCTAGAAGGGTGGGGTAGGGAGGGTGGGAGGGAGGGAGACGCAAGAAGGAAGAGATATGGGGATATATTTATATGTATAACTGATTCACTTTGTTATAAAGCAGAAACTAACACACCATTGTAAAGCACTCATACTCCAATAAAAACGTTAAAAAAAACAAAACAAAACCATGCTATTATGTGATTTAATATAAAAAAGCAATTCATTAGGAACCAGTAGTGGGACGTTTGTGGTAGACTCCATTTGCTCATTTATTCCTGGGACCCAGGGTCATGGAATGGAGTGGGAAGAGGGGTCTTTGCCTGTTGTCTACAGTGACCTCAAGGAGTAATCAGCTCTTCTTCTCTTAAATCCCCTATCAGTTAGCTTATTTCCTTCTGTACCTTTTTTTTTCTTTTCCTTTTCCTTTCTGACCTGGTGTCACTAATACCAGGTCTTTCTTTTTTTGTCAGTAGGTCTACATTGTTAAAATGAGCAGATTCTAGTGAGAAACAAGATTGTATCTTATTATTCTGTTTCCTTTCTGAAAAATAGATTCTTTTCCCCCAGGCAAATGTCTATGAACGTTCATGTGATTATTCAGTTAAAAAGAAGAGGGATGTATTCCTGTGTCTGAGTAAATCTTTAGTGATTCACGGTTCATGGTTTTCTTAATTGTAAACTTCTCTGTTGTCACTTTTAGTACCCTGGATCAGTAACTTCGGTCACCCAGGATGATAAAAGACATTTAATGAGACACACACACTACTCTCAAGCTGTAGGTATAAATATTCTTTTATTGTCTCTCATCCATAGGATCCTTACCACCTCCCCTCTCCTAGGATTTGTGAAGATTTTAAAATCACTTCTTTGTCCCAGTTTAGCTCTGAACCTCACGTTAAACTCTAAGAGGATTTATAATTTTTTATAGTCATTTCGAATAAGCAGTCGGTTCTGCAATAAGCAAACAAATTAGCCAAGCTTCTTCTAATGACTCTCCCTTTTGCACTGACACTGCCGAAGGCAGATGTGTTAAGGTAATCTGCCCACCACACACGTTTTACCCCAACCAATTAGTGGCTGAAAATGTTCAGAAAAATATCCCATTTAATTAGGCAAAGATAAATGATGACTGCATGTGTCTCATATCTTTGAGTGCTCAAGTTTCCTTAAGTGATTAAGGAATTAGTTTTCAATATTGTTTTTGGAATTGATGTATTCTAATAGTGGTGAACAGAAATATTAAGGCTGCCCCAGGAATGGATGATGTTCTCTTTGTATATGGGAGCCCAGTACTTTATTTTTTCTTGGTCATATTCCATGGACTCTGCTTCTTATTTATTTATTTATTTATTTTTTGCATAAAGATGTCTTACTCTCCTACTACGAGATAGCACTAAATCTTTTTTCCAGTCCTATTATTTTTCCTGGTTGGCATTAACAAATAACCAGCTTTCAAGATTCAAATGAACTTCAATACCACAAGCTTAGCATATTATTTCATCCATTTATTTCATAAATATTTTTGTACATTATTGTACGTGCTAGGCCTGAGCACACAGTGGGGTCTAAGCCATGTTCAGGGTCTACTCTCAGAGAGTAGCACTTAATTCTAGTGTGGTGTATTCTGGTAGTGCACGGGAGCTATGGGAACATGTGTCAGGGTCCTCCTGTTCAGGGATCAGGAAAGAATTCCCAGAGGAGGATATGTTGTAGGCTGAGAAGTGATGGGTGAGAATAAGTTAGCTTAGAAAAAGAGATTTTTAGAAAAATACATTTTTACTTTTTATGCTTATGAGCTTCTAGTTCTGGCAGATGTATTTTATGAAGATGGCTAGGGACAGAAGGGTTGTTTCAAACGAAAAGCAACTCATTGAGTTGAAAAAATAAAACATAATGAAACCACATGGGGCAGTGTGGTGACATGAAAATGGAATGACATTAAAATGATGGGGACTTGGGTTCAAATCGCACCTCTGCTGTTTATTGATTGTGTGTCCCTGGACACATTAGTTAACTATGCCAACCCTCAGTTTTCTCTTCTCTACCTAGGGTTTGTCTGGATGAAATAATGAGGTATAAAGTATCAGCATACAGTAGCTCCTGTCTAAATGGTATCATTTTTGTTACTGATTCAGGACTCAAAGCAATCTATCACATTAAACATTTGAAAATAGGGTGAGCAAATTAGTCAACTGAAAGGCATTTGATTTGAGTGACCATTTTTGCTCTCTTATTCATGACATGGCATGGGCACCTTTTTTTCAGGATAAAATTACCCAAGCCAGGAAAGATGGTGATGATCATTGAAATTTTCTTCAGTTAGTAGTGAATACAAATGAAGTTAGCTTTACAAACACAGTGAATTTTATATGTTCTTACTGGACTTAAGAACCTATGCCAACATTTTGGAGTCACCATTGCTATGTGGTTTTCTGGAGCACAACTTTGGAGTTTTGTGTTTTATTCCTTTAATTTAAAAATAGATGAACTTGATGGAATTAAGAGTATTTATTTAACAAGCTCTTAATCCAGATTCTGTGGAGAGCATTTTCATGGCACATTACATTTAAGCAATATGTGTGGGCATCTGCATGAGAAGCAGTCACTGTAGTGGCTGGGGACCAAGATTTCAGAGTTACCCTGACTGTGTTCTAGTTCTGGCCCTGCTACATACTAGCTTGTACAAGTAGATATCACCAACCCTCTCTTTCCCCATGTCTAGAGTAATAATTATTATAATAATAATAGCCATCTGATAGTGATTTCTGGATCAATTAAGATAATGTAAGCATATACTACATGCTTAGCATAGAGCAAGGGCTCAGTTAATGGTAACTATAATCTCTCAGCTTGGTTTGTAACATAAAAATAAAAAGCACAACTCCAGGTCTGTTGACTGGTGGACTGCTTATATATCTAGTATAGACAGGACTTAATACAAAATTAGTTATTCCATGATCATACCAAGAAAGGATGGTAGAATGGTGTTATTAACCTGGGAGTGATGGCAGGTATCCTCTTATTTAGCTGAGTGTTTCCCTTGATATACTCTTAACTTTCCAGTAGTTATTTAAGTTCTAGCAGAACTCACATGCAGAAATTTTGCCATATGAAAATTTTATCAGAATGATCCCTCAGGAGTAAGTAGTACAGGTAGTAAAATGAATAAAATCAACATTTCTGGTTTCTCAATCGTAGTACTGGCAAGGCTTCTTGTTTTCAAAGTATTGTTCTGAAGAAGATTTTGCTTTTTTAGTTTGCTTGTTTTAAATGAAAGAATTGCTCTTTATGATCTTAAGCAATTCCAATGAAATGCCAGTGTGTTTCCCCAAACCCATTCTTACTAAGCTTAATTCCTAAGATGGTTATTATTATTATCTTTATAAGTTCTGGCCTAAATTTTATGCAGTTGTTAACTAGAGCCATAATCTGTGTTCCAAGTCACTCAGCTTTAGTAGATACAGGTACTGTTTAATTTGAAACTTTAGATCTAATTTATTATGTTAGAAGAAAATGTATTTAATTAAGTTTCAAGAATTGTTATCCATTATGTTCAGGAGGTTTATCTGTAGTCATAGAGACAGGCAGTAATATTAAAGAGAGAGGATCATTCTGGATGTTGGTAGTTTGAAACTTTAATTTCAACTCGTATTTTTAGAATGTGTGAGTACAAGGGCTACCCTTGCTGAAATTTGCTTTAAATAGGTAAGAGTAAAGTCCTTCAGGGCCAGCCGCAGGGGAAATAGTCAAGTTGACAGTTTTTCTTGGATCCAGTCACAGCTTCCTGTTCCACAACTCTCCTTGCTGTTCTGAAGAAAGCCCTGAAGTGAGCACTTTTGACTTCCTATTCACTGAACCCTGCTCTTCCCAAGGTCAGTATCCTTTGTTCTGGGCTGACTGTTAATGGCTACGGGCACATCTCCTCCCAGGGGAACTGGGTTTGTAATTCTTTATTCCTGAACAAGGCAACCTTTAAGAAGCCTTCTCTGCAATGAAAGATGCTCAGGCTGTAAACAGGCCTAGACGGGGGATGGAGGAACCTTGCCTGAAGTTCCTCCAGTCACCCATATATACGTGTGTGGCCTTATCCATGGGCATCATTCATGCGGTGAAGAGCACTAGGGGAGTTTGTCCAAGGCCCCATCCCAATGTGGCATTAAGTAAGGTGTGATGATCTTGAAGCAAATCACCTCCTAGCTGAACCTTGGATCTTTTGCCGGCAAAATGAAAAAGCTTCAACTTGAACATCCTGTGATTCTGTAATCTCTTTCATGTCTTTTTGCACACTTGCTTCCATTGGACTGCAGGAAAAAAAACAATGGAAAGGTTTTATTTTTCAAATATATTTGAAACTAATTAGGGAGAAATGACTAGTCTTTCAACTCAGCAATAAATCCAGTTTAATTACTGTCAGCTTTTGGGTAGAAGTTGTAGAGTAGTGTAGACTTTGAAAAAAATTGGAAGAATTTCATACAGAATAATTCATAAGCACTAGAAACAATGAAAGCCATTTTTACAAACCAGGATTTCTCCATTGCTGTGGCAGTGCCATAGGAATAACCACCAATAAGTAAGCAATCTGGTCAAAAGAGTGAGCTTGGGTGCAAACACATATGCAAGAGAAAAACTTGCTCTCTTTTCCAGCTAGCTTGCTATACCTGCGCCCCTCGTATGTAAAGCTTCTATAGCTACCACTGTCTAATCAACAATTTTGGTATGGTCAACCACAAGGACTGCACATGAACCAATTCCTGCCATAAGTATTTCCACCTCAGGGAGGTAGTGTTTTTGGATAAATTTTTCTCATCCCTTTTGTTTCCTCTGTCTCTAACTTGTCCCTTTCATTTTCCTGAAGATCTTTGATTGAGAGTTAAATTTATTATTCTGTGATCTTTCCAAACATCATAGGGACATTCTCATATATTTATCAGTTTTTGGAAATGCAAGGCTCATTTCAAAGTTACATTAGAGTTAAGATTTATCAATGTCTAATTTTTAAAAAATTATTATGAAAAATTTCTAATATACCCAAAAGAAGATAATATAATTACTCCTCACGTATCTATCCTCTAGCTTCCACAATTTTAAACATGTTGGCAATTTGCTTTCTTCCTGACTATTTTTCTGGAGCATTTTTCTACAAACTCCACTGCTACAGTTAAAAGTGTTGTGATATAAAACGATGTTGTGCTGGGCTCTGGCTATTGAATCTTCTAAACTAGAAATTCTTCTAAATTAGAAAAACTCTGAATGTACAGAAAACTACGACTAGGCTGTGTTGTCTGATTCCAAAGAGATGATGTTATGATGACGCTATTCAATCATACAGTCTCTCAGAGTTGGTATATGGAAACTATCTTATTAGTGAATCATCTACTAGAATGCAAGTTTGTGAGAGCAACTTTCTTTTTTTTTTTTAAAGTGAGTTCACAGTATTTCGACTGTGGTTTTCAGTTTAGATTAGAATACCTTAGAAATTTAGAAATTGAATGAGCTTTTGTTACCCTTTTACATCCAACTATAATACCTAATCCAACAATTTATGGTGAAATTCTAATTTATTTTAAAGCTGATTTCAGTGAAATTAAGATATCATTTTGAAATTCATAACATTTTTATTCATTGTTTTAGCTCTTGTGATCTTTGTACCCAGAAATGTTAATAGCAAAACTGTGATATTTATCATACCATTCTATCAGTTCATTGATTACCAAAATGGTAGAGACTTGTCCAAGGTTGAATAATTGTATGTGGTTGAGTTAGAACTGGACTCCTGATCCCTGACTCTTCGGCCAGGACATTTACCACCAGCTCGTAGTGCTTTCTAAAATCCAGTGGGAAATTAGAGGTTAAATAACTACCTTATGGTTACACAGCTAGAAAGTTAAGATTAGGACAAATATGATGATAAGAACAATACTGATGAAAATACCAACCAACAATTATTCTAGCTATGTGTCAGCTACTTTTCCACCAACATTGTTCATTCTTTCTCCTTTATTTAATAAATGTGTATTGAATTCCTACTAAGTGCCAGGTACTGTTCTAGCTGCTGGAATGTAGCAATAAGTAAAGCCCCAAATCCCTGCTCTCATGCATCTTATCTTGTAGTAGTATTCTATGTAGATCATTCTATTTGAATTTATACAGCAACTTTACAGATAGCTACTCTTTATTTTCCCCATTTTATTGTTGGGGAAATTGAGTCACAGAGAGTTGAAGTATCTTAAACTCCAGGTCACACAGGTAGGATGTAACACGCAGAATCTGAATACAGATGGTTTGGTTTCAGAAACCATTATTATAAGCATCATGCCCTATCGTGTCTCCATATTGAGCTCCAAAGCCTTTATTTGTGATCACTCTGCTATGCCGCACCTCTAGTTCTGCATTTCTTACTGAAGTTCTTACCTTTATCCTAAAAAGTGAAACATGGACGGCAAACAGATTTTATATCCCTGTGATTCAACCTGTTTCCAGGGAACTTCTTTTGGAGGCAAGGGGACAGTTGTATCTCCGTACTTGTTCAGTCATTGGTATGTTAGGTAAGATCCTCAATTGTGATTGTGATTTTTCTGATGGTAACACAGAGGGCTGGCTTCTTTCAAAATCTGAGCAGCTTTTTCCCTTGGGATCAATCTTTGAGCTGCCCAGCTGAGATGCCCTAAGTCAGTCAATATAAAATTGGATTTAGAGGGAAGGAAAATGGACTTCTTAAAATATCATTACCACATTTTAAGTACTTTTTTTTATTTCTAAAAGATAGCTCTTCTATGGGAGAAGAAAGTAGGAAATAAGAAGAAATATAGCATATTTCTAGTACTGACTCATCAAGAATATATCAGAAAGCGAGAGACGTAATAACCAGCCAAAGACATGAATTAAAGCAGCCAGAAACTGACAACATGGAAATTAAGAATTTGCTTTTAACAACAAAAGCATTCTCTTATAGTGTGCCTAGAAAATATGCCAACTGATGAGATGTTTGAATTTTTTTTTTAACATCTTTATTGGAGTATAATTGCTTTACAATGGTGTGTTAGTTTCTGCTTTATAACAAAGTGAATCAGTTATACATATGTTCCCATATCTCTTCCCTCTTGCATCTCCCTCCCTCCCACCCTCCCTATCCCACCCCTCTAGGTGGTCACAAAGCACAGAGCTGATCTCCCTGTGCTATACGGTTGCTTCCCACTAGCTATCTATTTTACGTTTGGTAGTGTATATATGTCCATGCCACTCTCTCTCTTTGTCACATCTTACCCTTCCCCCTCCCCATATCCTCAAGTCCATTCTCTAGTAGGTCTGTATCTTTATTCCCGTCTTGCCACTAGGTTCTTCATGACCTTTTTTTTTTCCCCTTAGATTCCATTTATATGTGTTAGCATACTGTATTTGTTTTTCTCTTTCTGACTTACTTCACTCTGTATGACAGACTCTTAACATACAGAGATGTTTGAATTTAAAAAGTAAAACAAAGGCCTTCAGAATCGAAAGTTAGGTTTGTTTCCCTATTAAAGGCTTCATACAGAGTAAGGGTAGTTTCCCTCCTTAGTGTGAGCTATTAAATATAAGTGTTAAGGACATTAAGTTGGGTCTCAAAGGACCTAAATTGCAAAGGCTTCTATGGAAGAGTCCATGGGTAGAAATAGCCATGAAGAGTTCTGAAGTGGATTAAAACCATTAAGACATCGAAGGCATTTGTGTTGTGACCAAAATCGAGGGTGGTGCTTAATTTAAAATTTTAACATCTTTCATGAGCCATCTTGACACTCTTGCTTAGGAACCAAGAAATACTCCCTGTGTGCCCCTTCTATTAGCCTGAGTCCTGAAAATAATGAAATTTTCTTCTTAATGTGAAACTCCAGGATGGAAATATGCACCCAAAGAGAAAATTATTAAGAATATACAAGGTAAAAATTTAAATATTGGCATAATAAGAACTATGGGAGGTTAACCATAAAATTTATCTCCAGCAATTAAATTGACAAGTTAATGCAGTGGGTTTAAAATTATTTATATCTTAGAATAATAGCATTTACTTAGGTGCATTTTAGAATTTTCTGTCAAGGTTTCAGTGACTTCTGTTCCAGATTTCCTTTCTTCATGGGTGCAGCTATACTTGATCACAGATACAGCTCACAAAACAGGCATGTTTCCCTTTTTCCTTACTAACCATTTCTTGACTCTTCACCAAATGGATTGTTTAAATTCTAACAGATTTATTGCCTCACATTCAAGCTCTAAGCCTCCTCTTTCTTCTGCATATTGATTGTTATCCCCTAATTCTCTCTCTTTGGGTAGAATAGGATAATTGATATAATTAATCCTCCTCTAACCCCAGTTCTTAACATCTAGGTAAATGACACCTAGCCTTCGTTTCAAGGCTCAATGAGGCACCATATCATCAAAAGAAATATGACTGAATTCTTAAACAAATGGTCAATAGAGTGATTTAAATTTATTTTGATGTATAAAAGTCATAAATTATTTTTAGAAAAATTTAAAAGGCCTGAGGTATAACTGCTGCTGGCAAAAAGTTTGGGAATTACAGGCTATATCTGTTCATTCCTTTAGCAGTAGCATCTGTGTGTTACAAGCCATGATAATTCCCAAAAGTATGCAATTTCCATAAAACTTAACCTATAAATGTTCTTCTTAATGACTTGTGCATTACAGGTCTGCTTGAAGAAGTCTTTGTGACACCAAAGTCACAAATATATTCTCCTACATTTTCTTCTAGTAGTTTTTATGATTTTTTTTCCCCTTCCACATTTATATCTTTGGTATATTTGGATTTAACTTTTGAATTTGATATGTAGTATTAATCTAATTTTATGTTCTTCTATATATAGACCTAATTTCCCCAACACTATTTACTAAATAGTTCATTCTTTCCAGATTGACACATTCTAAGTTCCCGTGTGTAAATGCTTCTGTTTCTGTATTCTCTACTATATTTCCTTGTTCTGTTTATCTGTTATTGTTCCAGAACTGTGCTCTTGTAAATTCTGTGGATTTGTTATATGACTTCACATATGATAGGGAAAGTCTTCTGCGTTTACTCCTCTTTGAAAAATTGTTTTATCTCTGTATTGAAAACTTTGTTCCTCCATGAAAAAAATTCTAGATCTGTCAGTTTTATTTCCTTCCCCTATGATCAGATACTTGGTAGAAGAGAGATGTCACATCCCAGTTTTAAAACTTCTGCTGACTTCCCCATTCACCTTGCTTTGTTACCTGTTCTTTCTGGTCTTCTGACCACACCCTATTTTCTATTTTCAGTACCTTTACATTTAGGATCTGAAATTTGAAATATCTTGTGATTAGAGGGATTGTCAGTAGATTGTAAAACATTTCAGTTTATGGTCCATTTAATCTGAAGAGAACAGAAAGCTTGAGCAAATAGGGATGCTTGGAGCCCTTCATTTTGGAGTATATTCTAACCCACAATCTCTAGGATAGACTCCTTTAGTTTTTTTTTTTAATTAATTTTTATTGGAATGTAGTTGACTTACAATGTTATGTTAGTTTCTACTGTACAGCAAAATGAATCAGCTATATGTATACATATATCCCCTCTTTTTTGGATTTCCTTCCCATTTAGGTCACCACAGAGCATTGAGTAGAGTTCCCTGTGCTATACAGTAGGTTCTCATTAGTTACCTATTGTATACATAGTATCAATAGTGTATATGTCTCCTTTAGTTGTTTTGCCTTACTGGTGGTGGGTTGTGTTTGTCTAGCTGTGCATCTCACTTGGCCATGCCGGACAGATAATGCACATTTTCTAAAAGAGTGTTTTAGGCTTAAGTGTCTGTGCTCTTGAAAGTGATGTAGAGTTAACAGATCCATGTGGGGATTGAGCCTATAACCTTGGCCTCATTAATCCCTACCAATGAGTGAATTGTTTAGATAAAGCCAAGAAGAAAAAGAGAAAACAACAATAACAACAAACACTGTTGGGAATGATAATGTTTGATAACAAATTAAATGGATGTTCTGGTAATTACTGAACTTTCAGACTGTTTTGCCGAAAGTGAGATTTGAGCCCAAATTTATCTAGTTTATTGAAGATAAAATGCCTGCTACCTTCTTGTCAGTAATTAGGTTCTGTTGAGGAAGTATTGTATTCTCTTAAAATATGACAAATATTTTACCTCCACTGTATTCATTTGTTTCTACACTTTTTCCTACTCCCCAAGGCCCTTGTTGCATTAGGATCTGGGACAGAAGTGTGGAGTGAGTAATCTAGCCCATTTTGATAAACTGAAATTTGTTTGCAACAGAGTATTATCTTTCAAATTGCTTTCCAGATGCTTTTGGAATCACTTTCCTTCATCACAGGTTCATGGGAAAAGCTTTAGAACTGAATAGTTATTTGACTCTGGATCTCTTTATAATGATTAAAAAAATTTTTTTTCTTTCAAAGATAGCATATCACTTGAGTATGAAGCAGTTAAGCCTGCTTTGAGCCTAGTTCAAGTGAACTGAGGGCATGATTTGTATTTCAGAGAAGGTCAGTCAGTTTCGGTGTGTGACATCAGACAGGGTTCCCAGTTCCAACAAAACATCTGGCAAATGCATACTGTTGTTAGAGACTAGGCCAGAAAATGTTGATGGATGCAAATTCAAGCCAAAGTGAGCGCACAGTAGTGCTGTCTTTGTGAGTGATAGAGTTGTTATGAATGTCAGTACAATAAAACGTGTCTGCTTAGCTTCACGTTTGGAACTCCTGAGCTTGGTTCATTGTCACGTTACACATCTCTCACTGTTTGAGCAAGTGTCACTTGAAGAACGTGAACGTGCTTTTTAGGAAATATTACATTTTGGTTTGAAGATAAATGACATGAAATTGTATCTTTACATGTACCATTTGCTTCTTTAGAAATAACAGACTACACAGAAAATATTGGTAATGCAGCAAGAAGTAAAGCTTGCGATGTTTGAAAATGAGTCAAAGAAATCAATTTTAACTGAGTAGTGTGTTCATTTTTTAAAAACAATTTCCTCCCATAGCAAACCTAGCATTGTGGTAACCCTAAGTGCAGTGGTATGCTGGAGGGTGGGCTCTCTGTTCATATACATCCTGTTGTCCCTGTTCGCTATTTTGTTTTTCACGGGTGCCATCAACAACATGGTTTGCCCACTGCTCTGGAAGAATTTTCTTGTCTCCATTTGGTCCAATCATGTGGTTCCTGCCCTTCCACTAGCCTCTCTCCTTGGGGCTCAGGGTTGGGATACAGAAGGAGTAAGAAAGATTAAGAAATAAATATGCATGATAAACAAGGTGGTAGAAAGTCTCTGGGTTTTGTGCTACTATGTCAAAAAGTTACATTGTTCATAAATAACAATTGAGCGTCTCAAGCATCGACTGAGAATCTACTATGTGCCGGACACTGACTCAAGCAGTTCCCATGGATTATCTCATTTAATTCCCACAGCAACCTAATGACATTGTTATCCCCATTCTATAGCTGTGAAAACTGAGGTCTATCCAAGTGAAGTAATATGCCCATAAAGGTGGAAAGAACCTGAGATTTGAATTCAAGTACATCTTCCTAATCACTTCTCTATGCTACTATCTTATAGTATAGACACATTAACCTCTGAATTTCCTGGGTCACAGACCTCCCATGAAAAGAGTTCAG
Organism: Balaenoptera physalus; assembly: GCF_965194825.1. Lineage (NCBI taxonomy): Eukaryota > Metazoa > Chordata > Mammalia > Artiodactyla > Balaenopteridae > Balaenoptera > Balaenoptera physalus. The sequence continues at coordinate 48,271,651 of NC_138886.1, forward strand.
TTAAAAGTACATGATCTTCTGGGCCAGTCAGTGTAGCTGTTTTCATTGGCTGAATGGGTAGTCACTTACTTGGCATGATTTCATGTGTGGCAGAGAGACCCACCTGCTGGTCATTGCCTGAAAGTTCACAATTAGGGGTTTTCTCCAGGAGTGAGAACACATTGATGCCTAATGAGCTACTAACCGGCAGATTTTGTTTTTCCTAAAGTGTGCTTTTTCTAAGTGCCATAGTTTAGATCATTTGGACTTTAATGTGTTAGCTCTCCATTAAAAATCTTAATTTTTTTCAGTGTATTCTCTCCTTTCAAAGGCTTATAATAAGTATAGCCCCTAGGAAAACCAGGATGGACTGCATTATGCTGTGATAAAAATATCCTAACTATAAGTGGTTTGCAGAGACAAAGGTTTTGTTTAGCTCATGCTGTGTGTCCATGTCCATTGTAGGATTTTAGGGACCAGTGTATGAGGGAATGAGAGATTCTGGAGGGTCTCACATCAGCAGTAAATTACTTTTCCTGTAAGTAATGCATGTACTTCTCCTTATAGCTTATTGGAGAAAAATAGTCATATAGCCCCAAATAGCCATAAAAGGGCCGTATTAGTTTCCTACGGCTGCCATAACAATTACTACAAACTAGGTGGCTTAAAGAAAGAACAGTTTACTCTCACAGATGTCGGCTAGAAGTCTGAAATCCAGGTGTTGGTAGGATTGGTTTCTTCGGAAGGTCTGAGTAAGAATCTGCTCCATGCCTCTCTCCTAGCTTTTGGTGCTCACCAACAATCTTCTTCGCTTGTAGAAACATCACTCTAATCTCTGCCTCTGTCTTCACATGGGATTCTTCCCTGTGTGGGTCCAGAATCTGTGTCTAAATTTCCCTTTTCTTATAAGAACAGTAGTCAGTGGATTAGTGCCCACCCTAATCCAGTATTACTTCTGCGAAGACGCTTTTTCCAAATAGTCACATTCACAGGTACTAGGGATTGGGATTTGGACATACCTTTTGGGAGGATAAATTCAACCGTCAACAAGGGCCATGAAGTACAATTAGACCATGAGGTTAGAAAGGAAGAGACATGGAAATATATAGCAAAGGGCACTAGTGATGGCTGCACCGCTCTTTGAAATTTGAAGAGGAGACACTTCTTTTCAGAAATTGCTAGGAGTTTAAGAAAGGTTAGCAGCTCAAAGAACTAAGACTTGACTATGGATGTTAACCAAATAGCCTGACCTGCTAAGAATGTATGAATAGCAGAGGGATACTATTTGGGAAAAGAACACAAAGATATTATTTATGGTCTCAGTAGTTTGATGGCCCTGCATCTCTACCTATCTCTGCCACCTCATGGAAGGAAGTGAATCAGGGCTTTTGTGAGCATAGGGGCAGAAATAAAAACGAAGTCTTTTACCTAACTGGAGCGTTTTGTGTAGGATATGTGTAGTCTCTTGGTGGTGATTATAACAGAAGATAAATTAGAAATAAGTAAGATAAGACATTTTGGTGCCAGGGATGTCTCAAGGTTGAGGATTTACTACAAAGAACACAGTTTAATTACAAACAATGACTGTATAAACTAATGATAAAAAAAATTCAGGATTAACTGAAAAGTTGACAAGCTGTATCTTTTGGTTAATTAATACTCAGGTATCTTTTAAAATAAAATTACTTTGTATTTAAATTCTGCAGTTTAAAAATGAATTATATTTGGATAAATAAGCTGTGGGAAATGCATAGAAATAAATGCCTTTGGGGTTAAGAAGGAGGCCCCATCAGAAGCTTGTTTAAAGTATCCATGAAGCAGTTCCATGGGGTTTGGGTCATGAGTTTAGTGTAAAGGATGACACTGAATCCATAAATCAAAGTGGTAGCAACTGATCAGCAAGAAGTGCTGATATGGGACCGGGTACAGTTAAGAATGTGTGTTTATGTGTGTGTGTGTGTGTGTGTGTGTGTGTGTGTGTGTGTGTGTGTAGGGAGATCATCCCGGAAGTAACATTCAAGTTGTACCTTGACGGATGCACACCAGTGAAGGGAGAAGAAAGAAGGTAAAGAGAGAAAAGTGTTTGTAGCAGAGAGAACAAGTGAGAAGAATCTAGAGCTAGCACTTAAACTTTGGACAGGTGCTGACGTAGCAGCTTAAGTTTCACTTGAGATTCTGGTTTGGCAGGTGTGGGCCTGGGCATTTATATTGTGAACAGAGTGGTTTGAATGTCAGGCTGGTTTGTGAACCCTGAGTTTTAGGTTTTTGGCTTCAGGAACCCCACATATTCTAAGGTCCTTCCTGGAGGTTCTGAATCATTTTGGAAAAGGACAGGAAAAGAACCTGGTTGGATGCCAGAGATTACAACCTCCAAGGGAGCTTCCTGCTCTGGGTGGATTTGGGTGGTGTTTGAGACAGACCAAAGGCTGGACCTTCTGAGGGCATTCTGGGAGTGGCTTGGACCAGCCAGGGGGCATAAGTTCAAGAAGTTGCTGAAGTGACATGAGAGGACCTATTCTCTTCTTGTTTGAAAACCTGTATTTGGGGAAGTATTTCATTCTCAAAGACTTGTGGCAGAGTTAAATCACATGATGAGTGGTGTTCATTCAGGTGCCCTCTCTCACATGTGAACCATGTGGCAAGTGTCTGTTAGTTTTGTGCCAACATTTGTAGATATTTTGCATTAATGTCATAGGCCAAATGCTGTGATAGCTTATCCCATTCTTATCAACAAAAAACCGTAAAGGAATATAAATGGGACCATCAGTTTTGGTTGTCTTAGTGACATCTTTATGCTATTCTTTCTAGGAAAAAGGTTCATTATGTAATCTAGTGAAAAATATCTCTGAAGTTATACTGTATTTGAGTCACTTTCAAAGTAATCACGAGAGAAGTTCTTAAGTCAGTTTTCTTTAAAAAACTTACAGATTTTTTCCTTTCGTATTATGGAACTTTTCTAATATATAAAAGGGTAAAAAGAATAATATAATGAACACCTATATGTATCCTATTCACTTTAAAAATCTTCCTGATTTCCCTTCCTTCTCCCTTCTTTTTATCACCCAACCCCTCCCATAACACTTCTTATTGAACTTGGTGTTCAGTTTCAGTTGGTGTTCAATTTAAATAATGTTTTAAAATGTCCAAATTACTACATATTTTAGAGTTATACCCTTACATAGTAAATGATAACATCTAGGTCATCTAAAAATATTTTTCTATGTAAGTGTATCACCCTAAAAATATATAGTAATTTGGACATTTTAAAACATTTTTAAAATCATAGCTTCCTCTACATATCTTTCCACAACTTTTTTTTGTTTTTAGCCCAACATTACACTTTGAAGATCTATCACTATTGGTGTGTATCACTACTTCATTCATTTTCATTGCTTTATAGTATTTCACAATCTAAAAAGACCATGATTTATTTATTCTCCTATTGATAGGCATTTAAATTGGAAACAACCTATCAAGTTCATGACTAATTATACCTATAACTTAAATTATTCAATCTTTGCCATTTATAGCTGCCTCCTTCCTCCATTTTTTCAATGATCATCTAAGGTATACAGCCATTTTTCAGGAAGATTAAAGAAAAACAGACAACATTGCAATAACTAAATTTGTGTGAATCTAATTACAGCTTGAACACTATGTGCCTAAGCTTACAATTGGAACTAATGGTGACTTTCTAAATGGAGAGGAGCCAGTGAGCCGTAATAAAGCTGAAGCTCTGGTCATACTCCCTAACTTAATATTTTCTAGGTCCAGTGAATTTGTTAGAGACCAGTAAATTGGTAGGTATCTACAGGAAAATATTTTCATATCAGCTTCTTCAGGATTGCCCAGCAGATTCACCTTTAAAAGAATTATTTATTGTAAGAAATGGTCACCCAATCAGATCCTGTCACACTCTGGGTCTTTTCAGTCTTGAATTCTAAATTTTAAAAAGGCTGTTTTTAGCCATTCCTAATTCAGAAAATTTTAGAAATATTTGTTTCATGAGCATGGAGATAGCTCCATATGGTGATTAGGCCATATTGATATCTATCATCCTCTCCCCAAAATATCTTCAATATCAGTTATCAGTGATGTTTCAAATGGTCTCACCAGAAGACACATCCTTTCTGCTGTATGAATAAAGATAGCACTTGTTAAATTTGGGTGACATAAATTTTGGCAAATGATTTGTAGGTTAGATGACAGAGGTGGTGACTTCATGCACTTGAAGGAGAAACCCAAGTCAACAAAATAAAATCCCATTTTTAAAATTGCTTTGTTTCTTTTCTTATTATTGAATTTTGAGAGTTCTTTATATACTTTGGATATATGTTCTTTGTCAAAAATGTTATTTGTAAGTATTTTCTCCCAGTCTGTCGGCAGCCTTTTTCATTCTCTTAATACGGTATTTTTTTGCCATGTAAATCATTTTATTTGTATATAGTAGTCAAGGTTATCAATCTATAATTTTATTGAATATAGATTTTTGAGTTATAGTTTGAGAACTTTTCTAACACTTAGGTTACAGAAGAATTCACTCATTTTTCCCCTTCTAATATTGGCAGTTTTATTTTTAAAGTTTAGATCACTTATGTTTGGAGTTTATTCTAGTATGTGGTATGAGGAATTGATTCGGTAGACCCAATGTTACCTTTTTCCAAATGGCTATACAATAATCCCAATACTATTTACTTGAGTATGTTTTGTCCCAGTGGTTTGAGATGCGACCTTTATAATATGCTACATTTCCATAAGTTGTTAGGTCTATTTCTAGGCTTTCTGTTCTGTTTTATTGGTTTGTCTGTTCATGCACCAGTACACACACTGCTTTAATTTTGGAGGCTTTGTAGTATGCCTAAATATCAGGTAGAGCTAGATTTTCCTCAGAGCTCTTTTTTTTCACTGTTTTCCCAGTTTTTATTGCATATCTGTTTTTTCCACTTAAACTGTAGTGTCAACTTGTCTAGCTCCAGGAAAAAAAGATTTTTATTGTGATCTAATTAAGTTTATGAATTAACTTTGAGAAAACTTACATCCTGATGCTATTGAGACTTTAAAACCAATAAAAGGCATGTTTTCCATTTACACAAGTCTCTGTTTATATGTTTTATGGGTGATTTTATAATTTACTTCATAAAGGTTTTGAAGTTAACTGGCTAAGTTCATTTCCGAGTATTTATCTTTATTGTTGCTACTGTGAATTGTTTTCTCTTCCATTTTATCTTCTAACTTGTTATTTGTTATATAAAGGATATTGATTTTTGCTTGCTAATTTTGTATCTGCTACCTTGTCTAATTCTTTTATAATTTGAGTTAGTCTTAACATTGATTCTCTAGGTGTTTCTTGGTATAGTGGTATGTTACTTACAAATAAAGACAGTTTTATCTCTTCTTTTCTCTTGTCTAATTGCATTGGTTAATACATCCAGTACAATGTTAAATAGTTTTGGAGATAGTGGGTATTAGAATCCTTGCTCTGTTATTGATCTTAATGGGAATGTTTATGCTGTTTCCTCGTCAAGTAAAATGCTGACTCCAAGACTGAGGTAGGGATGGGTGTATGTGTGTGTGTGTGTGTGTGTGTGTGTGTGTGTGTGTGTGTGTAAGAAGGTATCCATCCATTCTTCATCAAGGGTTTTATTAGAAATAACTGTTGAATATTTTCAAAGGCTTTTTGGCTACCAATTAAATATTTTATTTCAGACAGTGCTTTTTCTTCAGTTCTAGGATTTCCATTGGTTTCTTTTATAGTTTTCATCTCTCTCCTGAAATCCCCATCTCTTTACGCATAAATTCATCTTTTCTTGGAGTTTAACATTGATCAAATGTTCTTTTTTGTTTTCTAATTCTTGTATGTTAATTCCAAAGTCTGCCTTGTCAGTGGATCTGTTTATATTGACCTTTTTTCTCTTGACCAGGAGTCGTATTTTTTTCTCTGATAAGATACAGGGCATTACATATGACACACTGAAGAGATTTGGGTTCTGTCATATCCCTCTGAAGAGTGTTGAGGGTTGTCTCGCAAGCCCTTACATTACTGGCAGATCACCTTTATTTTCTGGAGGCTTGGTTTCAGGTTTTGTTGGAGTGGCCCTGTATCAGTTTTTCCCTTAATCTAAGCAACATCTTAGTCATGGAATATGATTTATACTACTCAGGTAGACTGAGACCTTCAGTGGAATGGCTGAGGTGTTTACTAAGCCCCTCTGACTTAGTATAGTAGTTCTTTCAGTATTCTGTGTTTTTTTTTTTCCTTGGGCTGTTTGGGGTCTTGCCTTTAATCATGTGCAGTGCAGTTAGAAGTCACCCAAACATCCTGAGAGAAAATTTTATGCAGATTTTGGGACTCCCTACATTTTACCTCCCTCCTCTCAGGGAGTTTCCTCCTTGATTTATAGTTTTTCTGGCAACCCCAAACTCTGACATTGGACTCCTCACTTCATTAAGATTACCGTTTTCTGCTTGAGTTCTAGCCCTTGCTCTGGAACGAATAGACTGTGCTTGCAGAGGAAAAGCTGTATTCATGTGGATCTCATTCAGTGTCATTTCTTTTTTCAAGGGATGGATTCTGTCCAGTTCCTATCTATTTTTCAGTCACTTTCCATTACCTCCAAACACGTTAAAAATATTTTACTTAGTTTTTTTATTGTTATCGGCAGGATACAATATAGTCTGATACAATGACTCTGCCATTACTTGAATCCAGAAGTACAGAACCAAGATTAATCCCAGTGGAATTAACTCCACAGTGTATGCTCGTTCCATTTTACCACACTTCCCTACCTACTTTATTGGTACTCCCTAGGTGTGAGAAATGAGTTTTATTATTTTTCTGGTCATTTTTCAAGGCCAGATTGCCAGAAGTAGTCTTCTTGGAGTGTGGTAATAAGCCAACAGTTTGGCTGTTTTTTGTTTGTTTGTTTGTTTTTTAATTATTTATTTATTTACATTTTGGCTGTGCCGGGTCTTAGTTGCGGCCTGTGGTCCCTGGTCGGGGAACTAGATTCCGCATGCATGCCACAACTAAGAGTTTGCATGCTGCAACTAAGAAGCCCACACGTCGCAACTAAGAAGTCTGCATGCTGCAACTAAGTTTGGCTGTTTTTAATGAATTGATCGGTAGTTTGGAGGAGTAACTACCGTGACTATTTTCTCCTGTACTGATCAGTCTCACTGAACCCATGATAATTTGCCTGACTTTGGTAAACCCCTCTCTTGATTTTATGTTGTTTATATGCAGAATCTGAAGTCAAAGAGTACCATATCTTGCCACTTCTAAAAGGGTTAAAGATATTTTATATTGCAACCCCAAACTAGTTTACGAATGTTATATTTGTTAGCTTCTACTTGATAATAGACCTTTCCCAGATGTTCCTCATGTTTATAAATTTAATGTGAAGATTTGGAAAGTATATCGTATGTCTGTAAGAGAGAAACTCATTTAAAAAATGGTTATTTGCTTGTTCTTTCAAGTAACCCAGTTTATTGGTCCTAGAGCATAATACAGACTAACTTATGATTTCTTTCTCATTATTTCAAATGGAAAAGTGGTGAATTTAATTTTGGCAATTGTCTTCAGAGTTGTTTCATGTCAATGGTGAGGAGATACTTTTATATGCAGCTTCATCAAGTTATAAAATGTTGGTATGAGTCATGTAATGGGAAGATTATAAAAGGTGTGTTCTATTTTAAGAGTACTCAGTATTTGAGAATTTAACTACTAGTTGTTAAGTTTAAGAATGGCTACTCATTTTATAAAGCATTATTTCCTTAATGTTGGTTTTGTAAAAGTGGTCTTCTGATATAAATAAAATGTAATCTAAAAGAGTTTGATTTGCCAAACTTCTACCCAGGGTTTTAGGGGAGGATTTAGGTTCACTGAAATCTGTGATAATCTATGCTAAATAGCAAACCTTGCCAAAAAGGAGAGCTAACTACAAGTCCCCAGTGAGCCATGACTATGAGTCATGTCTACAAACTTATTAATATGCTTTCATGTCACTAAAATTGATTATAGTTGCTATTATCCATAATTTTTGGTTATCCATAATCTCCTTCCTAATATCTTATAGTTAATTTCATCCCGTTATGGTGGTTAAAATTTCAGTTGTGATTGCATTTTGTAATGTGGGGCAAAATTCTATCATATTATCATCAACAATTGATATTTTATTCAGTGACATTTTAAAGAGTTTGATATTGGTATGTATGTATAGTATAAATTAATAAAAGGGTGAATAGTTGGAAAGAAAAAGATGAATAGAAGAAAATGACATAGTAATTAGGGTGTTAGTTGGTGAGGGTTTGAACCCGCCGTCATTCTTGTAGAAATATAAAGGCAGTAATGTTTAAGATAATTAGATTAAAGAAATAAAATAAAGAATATCTAATCCGACTTGGTAACTGGATGAAAATGGCTATGGTGGAGCAGTGCAGTGGGGAGGCAATTTGAGGAGAAAAATGAGTGTTGAATAAGAAATAGAATAGCTAAGAGAAAATACAATTTGAGATAAAGGATTGTAGTTTAAGAATCTGGCCAGGGATGAAATGAATATTTGGGATTCATGTTCATAGAAGTGATAGATGAAATGTTGAAAGTGAGTAAAATGGGATTAGCCATCATCCATATGAAAGCAGATGATGCTATGGTAATTCCGTGGCACAAATTTATAGAAACATTCTGTCTTAAAATATTTTAGTATGACTTATATCCCTGAGTACATTTCTATATTAGAAATTGGCCTCTTTTTCCTAGCAGTTAGGAACTCATGTATATTAACCATAGTATAGGTTTTTAAATTTAAAAAGGAAAAATAATCCCTTGGGTTTACTTTGCTGCTTGCTTATTACCATTTGGTAGAAACACATGAGCCAAATGTTAAGCAGCTTTAATATTAGAGCTTTGATTGATTCAAGGTCTCTGGTGAATTGCTCAGTTAGTTATGATTTTTTTCTTCTACTTTTATTACTGATTATCATACATCCTTGAAACAGGAACTTCTTACCTTTTAATATGTCATCTCTGTTGTCATGTTATACTTCATAACTGGAAGCAGAAATAGTTTATTATTTTAGAGGACTTTATCCTCATTCCCATGCTTATCAATGCGTGTTCACTTTTGGTCATCATCTCTGGCATTTCCCTTGTTAGTGTATCAGAAACTGGAAATTTGTAATCCCCTTTAGCATTCAGATGTGGCTATATATTTATCTATTAAATGAATTGGTTTTCAAGTTTTAAAAGTTAGGAGATTTCACACACCTGAATCTGAATTTCCAGCTACTTTGGAAAAATTGGAAAATCTGGTGACACTCTGCATTAGCTATCTACCACTTAACACAACAATGTTTGTTATGTCAGTTTCTGTGGGTCAAGAATCCAGGTGCAGCTTGACTGGCCCCTCTGGCTCAGGGCCTCTCACGAAGCTGTACTCAAAGTGTGTACTCGGATTGCAACCATTGTTAAGATTCCACTGGGAGGATCATCCAAGCTCACTGCCAAGGTGGTTGGAAGCATTCAGCTCCTCAGGGGATGTAGGTTTAAGGCCTCCCTCAGTTCCTTTTCATGTGGGCATCTCCATAGGGCAGCTCATCACACGGCAGTTTGCTTCATCAGAACAAAAATGAGACGAGACAGAGAGAGTACCAGCAGGACTAAAGTCACAGTCTTTTGTAACCTAATCTTGGAAATGCCATCCAGACAATTTTGCTGTGTTTTTTTTTCCATCGGACACAAGTCACTAGGTCCAACCCATGCTCAAAGGGAGGGCATTACCCAAGGGAATGAATGCTGTCATGAGCTGTTTTAAAAGTCATCCATTGCTCCCTGTTCACGAGTTTTCACAATACAGGCATGTGTTAGAGCTGAGTCATGACGGACTCCTTATGAGTGGGTCATGAACTCTCTGGTCCAGAGCTGACCTCGTCCAGTCCCCTTAACCTTTTTATGTTCCCTGCTGGGATTCTACATGCAGTTGAGTTAGTGACAATGACATTAAACAGGAATCACAATCTTTTTTGTGGAGATGTTTTTCCACAGTTCCAAATTCTTCCCTTCTCTGCTCTGTGGAGACAAAATAACCACATGAAGTCAGAATAGGAGATTTGAAAAGGACCAGATTTAATATAGACTAGTTGTTTAAAATATACCACTTAGTTTTTCAGAAGTTCTTTAGGTATTCTCCAAATTTTGAATTAAACTTTATTAATGCAGATATTTCAATAATTTAAAAACTGTTTAAGTAAACCCACTAGAGGTATTTAGTAAAAGTTGTCACACTTAGAAACCAGCAAAGCTTCATTTGCACATACATTTTAAAGTATTCTAAATGTGTTATTAATTAGAAGCTTGTGACACTGCACTGATTTTTTTTTAAAAAGTTCTATGAAATTCTGCATGAATGCTCAGTGGTATGAAGCATTTAGGTAGAATGGTATGAAGCAAGTTCTTCATGAAATTGTGTAACTAAAATGAAATATATGAATAAATTGATGATGAAGCTGATATAACACTGTAACTTTAATACTCGGATTTCACATTTTTCGGTTTATCAGATCAACGTATCAATGTATTCTCATTGACTTTATAAGTAAATTTTTTAAAACATGAACTTACGTTAATAAAATGCCACTTTTAGCTCAATTGCAGTACTGTGTAAGAATTCACTTGAGCAAAGAGTTTCACTACTAAAAAGCATAAACAAATAACATTCAAAGCTACTGATCTGGAATAATTTTCTTTTAGGTTAAAGAAACTTTAGCAAGAGATATTTCTAGTAAAAGCTGTATTATTCCTAAACAAAATCATAAAATAGCCATTTAGAATAAAAGATATAGTGGAGCGGCATATTTAAAATACAAACTCTGAGGTGCAGCAAATTTCTGAAGTGTCTTTTTTAATCTCCAAGATTTAATATTCAGAGTATAGTTTACACCTTGAAGAGATTATCAGTTACCCAGAGGTATTATTATGTTACCTGACTACCATATTCAATTAACCAGAATTTGCTATTCCCTGACCTGCAGAGTTTATTTTATAAACACTATGTCTACACAGTAACCTATCTAAATACTTATTTTATTTACCATGTTTATTTATTACTATTTTTAGGATATCACTTTAATGATAAGAAACATAAAACGTATGCTTAGATCTCCTGAGATTCCTCTTAGGTATTTATCCCCCCCTCTGGGTAGAATTTAGTAGAGAATTGTGGCAGCTATATGTAGTAACAATGTTAGCAAATCAAATGTTAGTTAATCATATTTATTATAAGTCTACATTCTTCAAGGATATTTATTACTTATGCATTAAAATAAATATGTGGCTAGTTTATCCGAACATTAATGAAAAGTTTATTGTGCTTTTAAACATAGATATTTTAAGAGTTCACAATATAACTTTTTTTGATGCATTTCTGTTGCATAGAATTTGTTTTTATTTCACCCCATTTACCACTCCAATATGGAAATGGCTTTATTGTATTATCTATAGATGTGCCATGTGGTTAAGGAACCTGATACCCAAAAGAATTTGCCTCATCCCATCTTTCATGCTAACCCCCTCCTGACACTCATAAAAAGCCCCTCAGGAGGAGGCCACCACTAGAACTGGGGGTATTAGCAGCCTCCTGGTTGAAACTCGAGTTCTATCTGAAATGGCAGATAATTAGTGACAGGCATTTGTACATGGATATGGGAATCCAACTGCCATTTATAATCCTTTGCTACAGTAAAGTATGTGCTAAATGCTAGCTCAGAGTTGAAATTTTAGAAGCCCACCTATTAAAGTTGAAGACTTGCTGGTACTCTGGTGTTCAAATAGGTGTGTTATTATCTCGTCAATCAATACTTCTAATACAGGCGGAATCCTATTCTCAGATTTCCCTTTTCCAATCTGAATATAATATTTGTTTTTATAAGAAATTTTATAAATTCGTCTATTTGGATGGACAGTTGCTGGGATGGTTTTCTTTCTTCTCACACTTCCCCTCCACATCCTTATATCCACTGCAGCCTTTAGCACATGCCTCAGTGTTAGCTTTCGAGATATCCGTCACCTTTGTTCCTGCTTCTCTGAGATGGAGAAATCAGAAATGTATTCTGGGCTCTTTCATTTACACCATATTGAGAATTTCCCAGTATTACAAAAATATTGACAATAATAAATTCTAAGATTTCAGGGATGGTTGTGATCATTAGTAATATAATATCTGGTAAGTGACTGGTATTCAGTAAATAATGCTCATTATCCTTCTATTAGTGCAACTAATTAGTATAAGATTCTGAATTTTGGGAATGCCATTTATGTATGAATTAATACAATGACTATAAAAAACATTTTTCTCTCATTAAAGCAGGTCCCACACTGAACTAAAAACCTTTTGTTAGCCTAATTGAGTTACTGTGTGTCCTTAAGTAATTAAACTACATAACATTAAAAAATTCTGCAATTTAGTTTTTCAGAAATCCAGACTACAATTATTGCTCTGATTAGCCAACATTAGTGAGATGTTCCTCTTTGTGGTCTGACAGATGTGAGTTGCCTGCATGAAGGATGCACTAGGACTGTGCATAAAGAATGTATTTTTGGGTGCTATGTTGGGAACTGTGCTACAGCTGCTACCAGGCTATGATTTGTGAGGGGTTAGCTTTCTTCTATTGTCTTTCTAAATACGGGTCTTTTTTTCTCACTATTTTTTCCTGGTGTGCCAGCTTACCTCCAACAACTCCTTCAACTTAAAACTCGGAATATGATGCTTCCAAAAAGTTTTCTATATTTGTATAAAGGTTTATGAATACTTGTGTTTGAGTTATTGGATAATCAGCACATAGCAGGTGCTCAGGAATGCTCCTTTAAAAAATTCAGGACTATAAAACACATTTTTACCTTTTTATATAGGGAGACAGTATCCCCCAAATGCTGGGGTCATGCATATATCTCTTTTCCTCAGAATGCAGGAAGAGTATAGATGATCACTCTAGTATTTAGAGATAAGTGGTTTGATGCAAGATATCTAAGATGTGTATTGATTTGTCTTTAAGGTGGCATATCATTTTGATTACCCATGGCAATGGTTTTCAACTCCTCTTTAATTCGGTCCCTTTTACCCAATTTCAATTTCATTCAGATCTCCAAGTTATAAAGCATATAAAGTAAAGCTTCTGTAGTTGAAGTTGTATCTCCTTGGCCACTTTGAGCCCTTTGCTGTATCCCCAAGGCTCGGCTCAGCTATATGGCTTTGGGAGACTCTGTACCCAACTCTTCTTGACCAATTGACATATTGAAGAATCATCAGATAATTAAAACTTTTTTATTCTGACTACTGTATGCTTTAAATCACATTAGATGCTGTACAAAATATAGAAAATAAGACCCAGTCATGTTTCTCCAGATGCTGACTTAAGAGATGAGATAAACATACATGAAATAAGGGTGAACAATCAAGGCAGTAGAAATTAAGAATAACTTTATCACAGTTCTGGGGGTTCTTGCTGTTGATACTCTTCATGGATGCTGCAAAACCCAAGATAACAAATAGTGGCTAACTTTTATTCAATAGTGTCAGGTACTTTTCTTGCCTTAACCTGTTTTATCCTCATAACAGCTCTGTTGTCACCCCTCTTTTACATATGAGGAAACTGAGGATCAGAGAGGTTAATGCCTTGCCCATAGGCACCAGAGCTGAGTTTGAAACCTGCTGTGTTCAAACTATTGATAGTTACACTTTGCTGGCATTTAGAGTTGTCCATATGTGAGTATGGAAGGTCTTGGCCTCTGGGGCATGGCGATAGGGATGCATTTCTTAGTCTGACAGCATTCAAGGTAGCAGTTAAAATATAAATGAGATCTGTGCTATAATGCAATGCATGAGACACAATAAAAATTACAAATCAGCTGAATAATCTTTTGCATTTTGAAAGCAGCTTTATATACATTATCATAGATATGAATTTTTCATGATAAGCTAATGTTGTAACAGGTTTTGCTATGCACATTGGAAAGATGAGGAAATATACCAAAAGATCTTAAATGGCTTGTCCTAGGTTACAGGGCTAGGAATAGATCTAGCAATAGAAATCAGTATACTGGACTCCTTTCCACCAAGGTTTTCTTCAGAATTGGGAGACAGAGTAAAAAATGGATATTTTTGTGGGCTGCCTAAATATTTTTACTAATAGCAATTTTCAGTCTGTAACAATGATTCTTGTTTGTCAAAGAAGTACTGGGTGGGAATTTAACATTAATTGCTTGGACATGGATATTTGATTCATACCTATTTTTCATTTTTTTTTGCAATCTTTCAAATTCTCCTGGAATTAAACTTGAACCTCTTAATTATTTGATCATATTCTGCCCCAATAGCAATTGTAGAGGAATTCAAACCTGCTTGCGTGAAACCCAATTGCAGTCACCCAGACAGTGGTAGTTACTGGTAATTGTTAGACTCTTGTGGTCAATCAGTTCTTGAGTATTAGTAAATTAGTTAAAAAGACTTTTCCCCTTGGCTCAGAATTTCAGAGAAACTCCACCTCAGTCACATGTTGAGCTCTTGATCATTTGATACCCCATGGCCTGATAGAGGTGAGGAGAGAAGATCAGGATGAAATATGAGGTGTCCTAGTTAGACACCCTACTCACAAACCCGACAAGTTGGGCTTCCAGAGAGGTAGCAAAGATGAAAGAGAAGCCAGAATATAGATAGGGGATTGAGGACCCTTTGGCCTCTTCATTCTGGTCACTTAGGTAGTTTTTACTCAGCAAAGCATATCTTTTCCTTGGCTAATGCCATCTGTAGTCATTCCCACTCTTTTTGATATTCAGAGACTCATCATCACTCCCAAATGAATCCACCTCAGCAGTGCTGTAGAACAGCCAGCACAGCTTCAGACAGGAGGACTGCTCCTTGAAGGGCTACATTCCCATTGTGCTACTTAATGTTAAATATCACACGTAGCTGGCACTCATGAACTGATTCCCCTTACATCCTTTTTGGAAGCAGGGAAGAGATAATGATTAATACATTACAACATTTTTAAAACATTGGTAGAACCTCTTAGGAAGATGTTAGTAGGTGCAGATTGTTTCCAAAGCAAAGCTAACTTCTGATCGGAATTTAGAGGTTGTTGGAGAGATAAAAGAAGAGTTGAGGGAACCTAGGAACAGTGTGTATTTTCTTTAAGATACACAGAATTAAAAACCAGGCTACATTATTTAAACCTTTTGAAACACTGATTTATAGCTTTTGGTTTGGAAGCCAGTGGGTGACTCGTTCTGCAGTCTTCCATTTGGTTATAGTGTTAATATCATATTTCATATTTATCTGGTGAATTTTGTCTCAGAAGCTGTCAATGTGACTCTTATTGCACATAAAAATTCTTCTGTATCCCTGGAAAGCCAATACATCTCTGCTGGAGGCAACATTAGCTGGAGAGGCAGAGTGTATGGTGTGGCTGATCAGTTAGCTTGTTGTAGCATGCTAGGTGCTTAGACATCCCCAGAAGTACTACCATTGGATGGTTGTCCATTGCTCTCCACACTCACCTTTTTTTCAATGATCTTTTGACCCTTGTAACATTTAAACAAAATCCCAACTTGATAGCAAATCTTCGGCATCCCCTTAATAAAAGCTGAGACCTCCAGCCTCAGTACCACAAGAAAGCAAATGCTGTGGTCCAAGGAAGATGGAGTAGTAACATAACTACAAACAGCAGGTCCTAGTCTAAGTGTAAAATCTTGGATCTGTAACTGAGGAGAGTTTTCCATAGTAGTAGATGCTCTGCCAGTAGCACACACAATTGGTCTGGCCATGCAGCCTTATCTAGAGAGGCAATCCTGATGTCATCATGCCAGGTGAATTCATCATCAGTGTGTTGTGCACCTGGAGTGAGAGAGTTGTGGACTTGGGAGCCACACCAGGGACACTAGCCCTGTTTCTTGTCTGCTGGGTCAGAGGAGGTCATGAGAGGGGACCCTCATCCATTACCAGGGCTCAGAGTTACTAAGGATGTGAAGATATTTCTGGGTTTGGAAAAGCTCCAGTTGTCTATTTCTCCTGTTGATCTTCCCTGTCACAAAAGAGTGTTCTTGGGCTGCTTTGCCAGCCAATCAGAAACACACCGTGGCAGCGTCAACCATGGTAAAAATTGCATTAAAACAGCAATCATCTCCTTATTTGCCTTTGCTATAACTCATGCTTGAGGAGTTTGAGTTGCATTTTACAGATTCTTGACTCATTCAAACAATACTTAATAGCACACTCATGCTGAGCCAAGTAAGTTGTTGGGTGCTATGGATACAAAATGAGTGAAATGCATAGTCCCAAGCTCATAGTCAGCTAAAGAAATAATTGCAATATTAAGAGCACCTGATAAGCATTACCAACCTGCCAGTCACCTGGGAAAGCTTTAGTTTCCTCATCTAAAATGGAAACGTTGTATGAAATGGTTTCTTGGTTCTTCTCTAGTTGGATGTTCCATGATTCCTTCTGACCTGTTATCAATAAATGTCCTTCTTAGGAATGCAGAATATTTTGTTTGATAGCCTCAATTTGTTGGTTCAATTACTACATGTGCTCTTGCCCACAGTTACCAAATACTTGAACAACAATATTATGGTAATAAAATACAACGACTATATTTTAACACTTTAAAACCTGAGAAGTAAAGATATTTTCTCACATGGGCAAGTACTGTTGAACTGAAGGAAATATATAAGTCAAGTACCATGCAATATTTATCATATGGCTGGAATCTGATCTTTAGAATGGACTTCTGCTATAGTAGAAATATCTTCTGAAATGATAGTCTTAGATTCTGCCCAAGCTGGCCACAAATGTGTAAAATCCCTAGGTGAATTTGGTTATGATTAGCAATTAAAAATATAAGCAGAGTGAGAGAAATAAAATCCCCAAGGAAAATCATCAAATTACCATGCCCATTTAATGAAGTATGCGGCAGCATCTGGATCACTGTGTGCATGTGTGCGTGCATGCGTGTGTGTGTGTGAGAGAGAGAGAGAGAGAATATGAGAATATGGCTGGCATCTTTGAGAACAAAGAAGGGAGAAGTTGCAGCTTTGTTGACTTGGTTATTGCCATGATCTTTCTGCCTAAGCAATTCTTTCATTCATTAACAAACTTAATTACCTGCTATGTGAAAGGCAGTTCTTCAAAAATGTGTCTTGTCCTCTCTCACATACGGGCAAAGATGTATTTGAAGTTATGTGATGGTTTCTTCAATTCTTAGTTTTATAACTTAAAATTTCTGTGAATCTAGACTTGACATTTGCTCTCTCTGAGCCTCAATTTCCTCACCTATGAAATGGGGGACACTTGCCTCACAAGATTTTTATGAGGATTTAACAAGCATATATGTGGGAAAAAAAGGTCACACATATGCCAGTAGCCTTCAAAGATGACGTGATAATAAACTGGTGCTCGAAGACATGTCAACACCTTTTCTTACCATATCAGCTCTGTCGATGAAAAATTAATCAGTCAATCTAAGAAAGAAATAGAAAATTTTATTTGAGCCAAATTGAGGATTATAACCCGGGAACAGCCCCTCAGAAAGCTCCAAGAACTATTCTACCCATTAGAAGTCAAAGCACAGTTATATAAGTTTTTCGAGACGGAGGACTGTACGTTAAATGACGTATTATTGACAGTTTACACAATCCAGATCTGCAAGTACAAAGTGGTAGGTCATGTGACCCCTTACAAGATCAAGAAGGAACATTATCTTTAAAGGAGTTGTCTTGTTGGTACTAGGAGAATGTTGCTCTTTATGGTTGAGCAGGTATTTCTGCTGATGGGGAAGTTTGGTTGATGCGTAACACAGATATGCGACGCACAGTGAAGGGGAGAGAGGAGGCCAAAGGGCAGAGAAAATTTTTTGTTTAAATTTTTCTTGTCTTGCCATAAACTATGAATTTTATTTCACAGCTCTAAATGTAGAAATTGGCTTCTGTTGATATTAGTCCTGTTTCACAGTCATGTGGAAGCCTGTTTTAAAATTTTGTGCTAGGGAAGGTCTGCATTTATGGTTTGGGTTGCAGAAAATTCCATGAGTTTGGATCACGTATTCAAGAGACCTGTGTTTTCCAAGACTCTTTTCATTTACACATTTTCCCTAATTATTTCCCAATTATTATTTTCCTAATTATTTATATATATGATAATTCTATTATATTTATAAATAAAACAACAATAAATCTATATATCTCTATATAGAAATTGAATAGAAAGTTATACCAGTGAGCACATTCTGACACTATTTAAGGCTATCAAAGAAATAGATTCTATAAAGAAGAGCAAATTCACAATTTTGTGCATGACAAAGAACTGTGGGAATAAAATCCAGAGCATGACAGTTCCAATTAGGTCTCTGTTTTTTAGTCAGGGCCGTTTGGATTGTGACAGAGCCCACTCTAGCTAGCTTAAGCAAAGGCATTCATTGTCTCTAGTAGTCAATTTCACTGTCATCCAAGATCAGGAAGTAAAGGGCAGCCAGACCTCATGGGAATCAGAATTGGAAAGCCAGGTACAAGATTCTTTATCTCTTCTAGGTTGCATGGCTCCTTTCATGTTATTTTCTCTCTGATCTCAGTGTGTCAACTTCATTTTATTTTCTTAACCAGTTTCTTTGGCTTGCTCATATTTCATATGGCTTAACAAAGTCATTTTTTCATCCCTCAGACTACAGTGTGGCCTTTCATTTTTGATGCTTGCATCCAACTGACAACAGTCTCTTTGTATCTTGGTTCAAATTCTCAAGACAATCTCATGGGTTGTTTGGGGTCAAATATCCATGCCTGATCAGTTTAGTAGTTTTGGTTGGGAAGGGTACAGACAGCAAACCATATCTAGTAAAACCGTTACTAGTTTAGTAAACTTGGATAAGATTCAGATAAATTTTGTCACCTGAAAAAACGTGAATAACACTACTTCAAAGTATAATGTGAGAATCAAAATCAAATATTGATAGGTAAAGTGTAAAGACTTCTGTTTAGGGGTTAACGGATATTGGGTAAGTTGAAGTGTTCGGCAGCTAGTATTCCTGAGTCTACAGCTATTCCCCTTTACATCCACTCCAACTCATTTCAAGGACTTAAGTCCCAATTGTGCTATAAGACATGAAGGCTGATGAAATGGTATCTCTGAAGAATGAATAGAGACCACGGTGTGTTTAAATTACTGGGGTGTGAAAACAGGACAGATTAGCTTGAACTGCAGAGGAGAAAAAATAACTGTGTTCCCAAATGTTGAAATATATTTAATATCCATCCAATCTTGACATTTAGAATGTATCACCTTTTTTTTAATTATAAAAGGCAAAAAAGACTTAGAAATATTGCAAAAAATGTGAATGGAATGGCAGATCTTTTTCTCAGCAAACACACTTTTTAAGATGAACTATTACCTTGAACTTGAACTAACTACTTTTTATCAAGTCAATGTGCTTAATTTGTGGTTTGCCTTAAGAACATTTTTTTTGTTGTTTTTTGGCTTTTTTTGTTTGTTTTTTGTTTACTTTGGAAATGATGGAATCTGGGAAGAATTGCTTAACTGTGCAACTCATCATTTAGAAAATATATCAGAACTTAGAGATGAGCCAAAAAATAAACAAAAAATAATTAACTGGTTGATATGGTGCTTTTACATGAAATCCTGGGCTAAATATCTAGTGTAGTTTATTTTTTAATTGTCTCCATTGATGTCATATAATATAAATTGGAAAAAACTAACTGCTTTTTTTATGCCTTGTTCCTAAAATGTTGTTCATGAGAGAGGACTTGACATTTTCATTGTAACCACCTCACTCACACAGAACATGCTGGCATAGTCTAACTCTGCTGTAACCTGAGGCAATATGACTGGCTGAGATGTCATTTGTAGGGTAATATATCAGGTTGAATAGCTAGTTATATATGAAGATGCTTAACGAATTTACTGCAACCTTACAAGAAATATTTTGAATAACAATATTTCATCCCAACAACTATGACATCATCATCTGATTGTATGAATCATTTGAATGATTTCTCCAGATGTGAAATATCTGGGCAAATTCACAGGCCAACATTCATTTAACATACCAGTGGGGTCTCTCCTGCCCTCTAAGATGGCTTATGGCCAAATGAATGATGATTTTAATAATCTAAAATATTTAGGGAATTAAAAAATACTAAACATTATGAATCTTAAACTAGATTAAATATATGGTATACCATTATTCCTCACCATCACAAAAAATC
Organism: Balaenoptera physalus; assembly: GCF_965194825.1. Lineage (NCBI taxonomy): Eukaryota > Metazoa > Chordata > Mammalia > Artiodactyla > Balaenopteridae > Balaenoptera > Balaenoptera physalus. The sequence continues at coordinate 48,291,890 of NC_138886.1, forward strand.
CAAGTTGTCTTTACAACCAAAAATTATTTGATGAAAGCTTCCATAAATCAAAGTTCCTGCCCCAACCCATAGGCTACTTCATCTACAACTTCTTGCTAAACATTTAGATTTCCTACTTCTGTTTATTTCCTACAAAGCTTGTATAAACCTATTAATCTCTTTTCCCTCACCTCATTTTTTCCTTCTGTCATATCTTCTGGTTGCATGCATTTAAACTTTTTGTTATATGTTAGTTACGTCTCCTCAACTAGATTATGAAGACCCTGCGAGTAAGGATCATTTCTTACATCTCTGTACTAAAAGTTGCTCATCAAATTAATGTGCATGTACTCAATAAATATTTTCTGAATAAGTAAGAACTTTTCTCTTTACAGACGACAGCCCCAGCTCAGACCCCTCAACAGCTCATAGGCACTTTTAATCTCTCATATCTAATATATTTACCAGGAAGTTCTTTTTATAGTAACTATTAACTTTTTTTTTTAACATCTTCATTGGAGTATAATTGCTTTACAAAGGTGTGTTAGTTTCTGCTTTATTACTATTGACATTTAGTGGATGAAACATGTATGTAAAACAATTTATATCTTGTTAACCAATGCATAAGTGTTTTAACTTTATTTTATTTTATTTTTTTATTTTTTATAACATCTTTATTGGACTATAATTGCTTTACAATGGTATGTTAGTTTCTGCTTTATAACAAAGTGAATCAGTTATACATATGTCCTCATATCTCTTCCCTCTTGCATCTCCCTCCCTCCACCCTCCCTATCCCACCCCGTAGGTGGTCACAAAGAACCGAGCTGATCTCCCTGTGCTATGCGGCTGCTTCCCACTAGCTATCTATTTTATGTTTGGTAGTGTATATATGTCCATGCCACTCTCTCACTTTGTCCCAGCTTACACTTCCCCCTCCTCGTATCCTCAAGTCCATTCTCTAGTAAGTCTGTGTCTTTATTCCTGTCTTGCCCCTAGGTTCTTCATGACCATTTTTTTATTTTATTTTATTTTATTTTTTTAGATTCCATGTATATGTGTTAGCATACGGTATTTTTTTTTCTCTTTCTGACTTACTTCACTCTGTATGACAGACTCTAGGTCCATCCACCTCACTACAAATAACTCAATTTCGTTTCCTTTTATGGCTGAGTAATATTCCATTGTATATATGTGCCATATCTTCTTTATCTATTCATCTGTTGTTGGACACTTAGGTTGCTTCCATGTCCTGGCTATTGTAAATAGAGCTGCAATGAACATTGTGGTACATGACTCTTTTTGAATTATGGTTTTCTCAGGGTGTATGCCCAGTAGTGGGATTGCTGGGTCGTATGGTAGTTCTATTTTTAGTTTTTTAAGGACCCTCCATACTGTTCTCCATAGTGGCTGTATCCATTTACATTCCCACCAACAGTGTATGAGGGTTCCCTTTTCTCCACACCCTCTCCAGCATTTAGTGTTTGTAGATTTTTTGATGATAGCCATTCTGACCAGTGTGAGATGATATCTCATTGTAGTTTTGATTTGCATTTCTCTAATGATTAACGATGTTGAGCATTCTTTCATGTGTTTGTTGGCAATTTGTATATCTCCTTTAGAGAAATGTCTATTTAGGTCTACTGCCCATTTTTGGATTGGGTTGTTTGTTTTTTTGATATTGAGCTGCATGAGCTGCTTGTAAATTTTGAAGATTAATCCTTTGTCAGTTGCTTCATTTGCAAATATTTTCTCCCATTCTGAGGGTTGTCTTTTTGTCTTGTTTATGGTTTCCTTTGCTGTGCAAAAGCTTTTAAGTTTCATTAGGGCCCATTTATTTTTGTTTTTATTTCCATTTCTCTAGGAGGTGGGTCAAAAAGGATCTTGCTGTGATTTATGTCATAGAGTGTTCTGCCTATGTTTTCCTCTAAGAATTTGATAGTGTCTGGCCTTACATTTAGGTCTTTAAACCATTTTGAGTTTATTTTTGTGTATGGTGTTAGGGAGTGTTCTAATTTCATTCTTTTACATGTAGCTGTCCAGTTTTCCCAGCACCACTTATTGAAGAGGCTGTCTTTTCTCCATTGTATATTCTTGACTCCTTTATCAAAAATAAGGTGACATATGTGCGTTGGTTTATCTCTGGGCTTTCTATCCTGTTCCATTGATCTGTATTTCTGCTTTTGTGCCAGTACCACCCTGTCTTGGTTATTGTAGCTTTGTAGTATATTCTGAAGTCCGGGAGCCTGATTCCTCCAGCTCTGTTTTTCTTTCTGAACATTGCTTTGGCTATTCAGGGTCTTTTGTGTTTCCATACAAATTGTGCATTTTTTTGTTCTAGTTCTGTGAAAAATGCCAGTGGTAGTGTGATAGGGATTGCATTGAATCTGTAGATTGCTTTGGGTAGTAGAGTCATTTTCACAATGTTGATTCTTCCAATCCAAGAACATGGTATATCTCTCCATCTATTTGTATCATCTTTAATTTCTTTCATCAGTGTCATATAATTTTCTGCCTACAGTTCTTTTGTCTCCTTAGGTAGGTTTATTCCTAGATATTTTATTTTTTTTGTTGCAGTGGTAAATGGGAGTGTTTTCTTAATTTCACTTTCAGATTTTTCATCATTAGTGTATAGGAATGCAATAGATTTCTGTGCATTAATTTTGTATCCTGCTAGTTTACCATATTCATTGACTAGCTCTAGTAGTTTTCTGGTAGCATCTTTAGGATTCTCTATGTATATTATCATGTCATCTGCAAACAGTGACAGCTTTACTTCTTCTTTTCCGATTTGGATTCCTTTTATTTCTTTTTCTTCTCTGATTGCTGTGGCTAAAACTTCCAAAACTATGTTGTATAATAGTGGTGAGAGTTGGCAACCCTGTCTTGTTCCTGATCTTAGTGGAAATGGTTTCAGTTTTTTACCATTGAGGACGATGTTGGCTGTGGGTTTGTCATATATGGCCTTTATTATGTTGAGGTAGGTTTCCTCTATGCCTACTTTCTGGAGGATATTTATCATAAATGGGTGTTGAATTTTGTTGAAAGCTTTCTCTGCATCTATTGAATTGATCATATGGTTTTTCTCTTTCAATTTGTTAATATGATGTATCACGTTGATTGATTTGCATATATTGAAGAATCCTTACATTCGTGGGATAAACCCCACTTGATCATGGTGTATGATCCTTTTAATGTGCTGTTGGATTCTGTTTGCTGGTATTTTGTTGAGGATTTTGCATCTATGTTCATCAGTGATATTGGCCTGTAGTTTTCTTTCTTTGTGACATCTTTGTCTGGTTTTGGTATCAGGGTGATGGTGGCCTCCTAGAATGAATTTGGGAGTGTTCCTCCCTCTGCTATATTTTGGAAGAGTTTGAGAAGGATAGGTGTTAGCTCTTCTCTAAATGTTTGATAGAATAAGCCTGTGAAGCTATCTGGTCCTGGGCTGTTGTTTGTTGGAAGATTTTTAATCACAGTTTCAATTTCAGTGCTTGTGATTGGTCTGTTCATATTTTCTATTTCTTCCTGGTTCAATCTCGGCATGTTGTGCATTTCTAAGAATCTGTCCATTTCTTCCAGGTTGTCCATTTTATTGGCATAGAGTTGCTTGTAGTAATCTCTCATGATCCTTTGTATTTCTGCAGTGCCAGGTGTTACTTCTCCTTTTTCATTTCTAATTCTACTGATTTGAGTCTTCTCCCTTTTTTTCTTGATGAGTCTGGATAATGGTTTATCAATTTTGTTTATCTTCTCAAAGAATCAGCTTTTAGTTTTATTGATCTTTGCTCTTGTTTCCTTCATTTCTTTTTTATTTATTTCTGATCTGCTCTTTATGATTTCTTTCCTTCTGCTAACTTTGGGGGTTTTTTTGTTCTTCTTTCTCTGATTGCTTTATGTCTAAGGTTAGGTTGTTTATTTGAGATGTTTCTTGTTTCTTAAGGTAGGATTGTATTGCTATAAACTTCCCTCTTAGAAGTGCTTTTGCTGCATCCCATAGGTTTTGGGTCGTTGTGTTTTCATTGTCATTTGTTTCTAGGTATTTTTTGATTTCCTCTTTGATTTCTTCAGTGATCTCTTGGTTATTAAGTAGTGTATTGTTTTGCCTCCATGTGTTTGTATTTTTTACAGATTTTTTCCTGTAATTGATATGTAGTCTCATAGTGTTGTGGTCAGAAAAGATACTTGATATGATTTCAGTTTTCTTAAATTTACCAAGGCTTGATTTGTGACCCAAGATATGACCTATCCTGGAGAATGTTCCATGAGCAGTTGAGAAGAATGTGTATTCTGTTGTTTTTGTATGGAATGTCCTATAAATACCAAGTAATATTTTATTTTATTTTTTTGGTTGTTTTTCCCCACATAATTAAATTAATTAATTTATTTATTTATTTTTGGCTGCATTGGGTCTTTGTTGCTGTGCGCGGGCTTTCTCTGTTTGCGGTGAGCCAGGGCTACTCTTCATGGCCATGCGTGCGCTTCTCATTGTGGTGGCTTCTCTTGTTGTGGTGCATGGGCTCTAGGCGCATAGGCTTCAGTAGTTGTGACACACGGGCTTAGTTGCTCCACGGCATGTGGGATCTTCCCGGACCAGGCATTGAACCCATGTGCCCTGCATTGGCAGATGGATTCTTAACCACTGCACCACCAGGAAAGTCCCTTAATTGTTTATTTGTGTTCTTTGTGTCTTATGACATTATAGGAGGGGGAAGTCTCATGAATGCCTCTTATGAGATAAAGTATATTATGCATATTCATAGTTACATGTTAATGAATTTTCTATTTGTATGATTTCAACTAAGTGGTTTAAGCAAGGGAGAGATTAAAATCTTCTGCTTTAGAAGAATCAATTTGACTGAACTTGTAAAACAGATCAGGGAGGCAAAGGCTGTAAGTTAAGAGAACGGTTTCAAAGAACAATTTCAATAATCTAGGCAAGATATGATGATGATGATATCAGAGTCTAGTTGTGAGTGACTTTGGGGGTCGAGAAAGGTGGGTAGATGCAAGGGATATTTAGTAGGTATAATAAAAAATTTTGGTTGAATTTCAGATAGGGTGAGGGGCAAGAGGGGATGGTTTGTGTTTTAAAAGATCCCTCTGACTGAATTGCAGAGACTAAATAGAGGAGGCTGGAAGAAGTATGGGTTGACTTGTTAGGGAGTCATTGCTGTTGTCCATGATGGCAGTTTGGACTAGGACGAAAGCAGGGTGAATGGATAGAGGTGGACTGATTTAAGAGAGATACTGTGTTTAGAGGGTTAAAAACAAGAATTGATGATGGCTTAAATATAGGAGGGGGATAAGGAAGAAGGAAGGGTCAAGGATGGCCCTGATGTGTGGGTAGCTGGATGAATCATTCACTGAGTTAGGGAATTGTTCAAGAGGATCTTGTTTGGGAGGAAGATCAAAAGTTTATTTTTGGGATGTTGATCTTGAGATGGCTTTGGAACATTCAAGAAGATTTTTCAAGTAGATGAGTGAATAAGTATGTCTAGAGCTATGAAGGGAGGTCTTGGCTGGAGATACACTATTGTGAGTCATCATGTATAGGTGGCAGTTAAAGACATTGCAATGGATGAGACTGTCAGAGAAAAAAGAGGGGTCTGACAGTTGAGCTCAGAAAAACTTGAGCATTTACCCACTAGGTCGAGGAAGTTACACCTGAAAAGGAGATAGAGGAGAACTTGTCAGGGTTGGATTCTGCTGGGCTGGAGCAATGACAGAACAAGTGATAAAGAGTGTACAGGATATTAATAGAAGAGGGTTTTTCCCTCTCTCGTCTCTGACTGACATTGATATTTTCTTATTTCCACACTATCTATGTTTGTCTGATTCATTTGTGGAGACTGTTCTGATAAGCAGAGAATTCTGTTTCATGAGCAACTGCTCAGTGCTTAAACCATAGAAAATATATTTGTTTTTCTTTTTAATTAACGTTGCAAATATGTTCGCAACACCAGAATGCAGGAAATATAATTCCAGAATTAACATCACACTATCCTGCTGCTCTTTTTAATAGAACTTTCACACTTTAGGGAAGACAGATAGTTTTCTGGAATGATTATGGCCCGGAAGACAGCCCCCCTCTCCCTTATTTAAATCCCTATTCTTCTTTTAGCTTTATAGGAAGTTATCTTTTAACTGCTCTTTGCTCATATGTTCTAATTATAGTAGCACAATTCTTAAAATAACAAAGTTATTTTAACATAACATAATAAAAATGTTTTCTCAAACTGGGATTTTGTAATTCCTCCTTTCAGGCATCACAGGGACCAGCAGTAATGGCACATGGAGTGTATGTTTTCCCCTCTCCAAATTTCCTTTCCATTTCGTGCAATAATAACCATTTGCTAAGGACCATTTGCTTGTTGCCAGAGTAATGGAATGTCTGAGGCTGAGGTTAACATTTTTTAATAGTAATATTACATTAATTTAATAATATTATATTGCAAAGTGCATGTAGCATTTGGCCATGGAGAAAACCGTGAATGCCAGCTCATTAATTTGTCCACTCAGGGTTCATTATATGAAGAAAAAAATTAGGCATACTACTCAGAAATAAAAAGGAAAGAACTATTGATATCAGCAAAATAGACGAATCTCAAAATTATTATGCTGAGTGAAAGAAGTTGGGCAAAGAAGAATACATGTTGTATGATTTTATTTTGGTAAGATTTTAGAAAATGCAAATGTATCTATAGTGGCAGAAGAGGTCAGTGGTTGCTGGCGGCTCCGGGCTGAGGGTAGAGCAGAAGCCTAGGATGGATCATGAAGGGGTGGGAGGAAACCTGAGTAGCTAATAGAAATATTCATTATTTTGATTGTGGTGATGGTTTCAAATGTCAAAACTAATCAAATTGAATACATATTTAACGTTTATTATACTTCAGTAAATTATATTTTAAAAAAAAACGAAGTGGGCTTCCCTGGTGGTGCAGTGGTTGAGAGTCTGCCTGCCAATGCATGGGACACGGGTTCGAGCCCTGGTCTGGGAGGATCCCACATGCCGCGGAGCAACTGGGCCCGTGGGCCACAACTGCTGAGCCTGCGCGTCTGGAGCCTGTGCTTCGCAACAAGAGAGGCCGCGATAATGAGAGGCCCGCGCACCGCGATGAAGAGTGGCCCCCACTTGCCACAACTAGAGAAAGCCCTCGCACAGAAACGAAGACCCAACACAGCCATAAATAAATAAATAAATAAATAAATAAGTAAAAATTAAAAAAAAAAAAAAACTAAGTGACTCAAGAAAAATCAAATTTAATGTCCCTTTGAACTCTCACTTTCTATGTTCCTCTTATTTTAGAGGTGAGCAGATTGAAAGTGGACAATATATTTTATGAAAGTTTCTCTGCCAAGCATTAGGGCTAGTTGGTTATGATTAGATTGCAATTTCTCAACAACTGCCCTTCCAACAGAGCATCTCCGCCTTCTCAGAACCTTATCTACTGAGAGAAGGAGGCTCTGAAATACTAACATCCTTGATGGTTGAACGAGAGCTGTGCATGTTGTGAACACAGTTACTGAAAAATGAAACACTCTACTTACCACTCAGATGTCCTTTAGTTATATGCTGTAAAACCTCATTATCAACGTAGAGTTGTGGAAGTTCCTTCCAAATTTGTAATGAGCCAAAATTTTACATTTTTAAAGAAAAATGTAATTTTAGTTGTCAAAGATAGTGCTGTATTAATGGAACATGATTGTATTTACAGGTAAACCTCTATTATATGATGGCTTACATTTTAAAACCTCTGATTTTGACTACTTTTTAATAACTTAGAATTCAGTAATAATCAAATACATTTCTGAATTGTTACAAAGTCTGTATTAATAGACGTCTCAGAAAGATTCAGTTTTTCACAGTCTATTTAAAATGTTGAAACCCAACATTCTACCTGCAGTTTTTCTAGGATGAATTCAAAAGATGCATTTTTTTGTTTGTGTTTTATGGATGGATCAAAATTGAATGAACAAGATTAATGTTATTTTTGATAACTTCTGAGTACTTTCTTAAAAATAAAAAATAGTTCATTAAGTGAGAGAATGAAAAGAATAGCAGTTCAAAAATGTAATTAGAATTAAGATGACAGGATTATTTTGCCATTGTATATTTTGAATAATTTATTTTCTTGACCCTATAGAAAACACAAAAGTTGTTTATATTTATCAATCATCATTTTTTACTTAACATGACATCGTTATCATTCCAGCCAAGATACTCACCATTCCTTTTCCACTAGAAAGAGTTGATTAATCTCTTTCTTGTGCATTCATTTTTTGAGGCTTTAATCTCAGCATTCATGGGGGTGATGCAGTGCAGATGTCATATGACAGGACAGAATTACATCCTGGTTGTAAGAGTGCATCATTGACATCTTCTGGGGAAGAGAGCAAAACAGTGACAGAAACCGAAAAGCACAGGGAATATGGCTTATGTATAACCTCAAAGTCATCCATGTCCCCCAAAGGTGGGGATTCAATATGTATAAATTATCTTAATAGAAAAAAATACTTTAGAAGTGATAGTGTAGACTCCTGAATGACATTATTTGTCTGAAAAGCATAGTAGTCAGTTGGCCCACAAGACTTTTTGTCCTTTACAATAAGATTCATTCTTGTAGGTTGTATCAGTTTTTTTCTTAATTTTTATTTTATATTGAACTATAGTTGATTTACAATGTTGTGTTAGTTTTAGGTGTACAGCAAAGTGATTCAGTTATACATCTATATATTTATTCTTTTTCAAATTCTTTTCCCGTTTAGGTTATTACAGAATATTGAGCAGAGTTCACTGTGCTATACAGTAGGTCCTTGTTGGTTATCTATTTCAAATATCATAGTGTGTATATGTTGACCCCAAACTCCCAATTTATCCCTCCCCCCACCTTTCCCCTTTGGTTACCATAAGTTTGTTTTCTATGTCTGTGAGTCTGTTTCTGTTTTGTAAATAAGTTCATTTGTATCATGTTTTTTTTAGATTCCACATATAAGTGATATCATATGGTATTCGTTTCTCTCTTTCTTACTTACTTCAGTCAGTATGACGATCTCTGGGTTCATCCATGTTGCTGCAAATGGCATTATTTTGTTCCTTTTTATGGCAGAGTAATATTCCATTGTATATATGTACCACATCTTCTTTATCCATTCCTCTGTTGATGGACATTTAGGTTGCTTCCATACCCTGGCTATTGTAAATAGTGCTGCAATGAATATTGAGGTGCATGTATCTTTTCGAATTATGGTTTTCTCTGGATATATGCCCAGGGGTGGGATTGCTGGATCATATGGTAGTTCTATTTTTAGCTTTTTAAGGAAACTCCATACTGTTCTCCATAGTGGCTGTACCAATTTACATCCCCACCAGCAGTGTAGGAGGGCTCCCTTTTCTCCACACCCTCTCCAGCATTTGTTGTTTGTAGACTTTTTGATGATGACCATTCTGAATGGTGTGAGGTGATATCTCATTGTAGTTTTGATTTGCATTTCTCTAATAATTAGCGATGTTGAACATCTTTTCATGTGCCTCTTGGCCATCTGTATGTCTTCTTTGGAGAAATGTCTATTTAGATCCTCTGCCCATTTTTTGATTGGGTTGCTTGTTTTTTTGATATTGAGCTACATAAGCTGTTTTTAAATTTTGGAGATTAATCCCTTGTTGGTTGCATCATTTGCAAACATTTTCTCCCATTCTGTGGGTTGTCTTTTCGTTTTGTTTATGGTTTCCTTTGCTGTGCAAGAGCTTTTGAGTTTGTATCAGTTTTCTATTGTTGCCATAACAAACTCCCACTACCTTAGTGGCTTAAAACGATAAAAACTTATTATCTTAGGGTTCTGTAGGTCAGAAGTCTGATGCTGGTCTTGCTGGGCTAAAACCAAGGTGTTAGCAATGCTGTGTTTCCTTCTAGAGGCTCTAAGGGAGTATCCATTTCCTTGCCTTTTTTAGCTTCTAGAGAGCTGCCCTGTATTCCTTGGCTTATGTCCTCCTCCCTCCATCTTCAAAAATAGCAAGATAGAATCTCTCTGTAACCTCTGACTCTTATTTCAGCCAGAAATGTTCTTTTAAGGAGTCCTGTGATTAGGCTTGAGCCCACCTGCATAATTTAGGATAATCTCCCTTTCTCAAGGTCCTCAACCTTAGTCGCATCTGCAGAGTCACCTTTGCAACTAAAAGTAGCATAGTCACAGGTTTCAAGGATCAGGGCATAGACATCTTTGGGAGGCCATTATTCTGCCTCCCATATGGGTGAAATTCTAGAACAGTTAGGGACTAAAACAAGGGCAGGGAGAGATTGAATTAATGGATATGTTTTGGAGAGTATCTGTTGGTGTGGTCTTCAACAGAAGAGTCAACAAACGAAAAAAATTATCACCAGAAAGAAAATCAGGCATCAGGATAGCACTTTGAGTTATGTACGAGTTGCCACACTTTGCACGTAAAAAGCAATCCTCTTTGTTCAGTCAATATTTAAAGAAGCTAATTACACGAATGGGCCTGTTCTGTCATCTGTTTTTCAATCTGGTAGCAGATACAGCTCCATCACTTAGGTACTTGAAGTTCTGTAGCAAACATTTATGAGAGTGAGTTGACAATTATTAGTGTAAAAGAAAAGCTAGGTTAATACCATTTTTAAACCTAGAGTTTCTTGCTTAGGATGTATTAAAGATAAGGAAGATAAAACATTTAGAAAATGTTTTTTACTTAAATAGATAAAACTGATATGTGAACATCAATAGGAGTGCAAGATTAGTTCTAGCTTTTAAATTAGCAAAACAAAAAAATTCCAGTTTTCACAAAACTTAGTTGATAAGGAAAGGCAGATTATACTTCAAGAATCTTTTAAAAACACTGATGGATATTAGAAACACTTCTTTTTGTTTTAGTTAATTAAATACCTTTAATTCCTTACAGAATCCTTTTAAACTGTATTTTTTTAAAAAATTAATTAATTTATTTATTTTTGGCTGTGTTGGGTCTTTGTTTCTGTGCGAGAGCTTTCTCCAGTTGCGGCGAGTGGGGGCCACTCTTCATCGCGGTGCGCGGGCCTCTCACTGTCGCGGCCTCTCCCGTTGCGGAGCACAGGCTCCAGACGCGCAAGCTCAGTAGTTGTGGCTCACGGGCTTAGTTGCTCCGCGGCATGTGGGATCTTCCCAGACCAGGGCTCGAACCCATGTCCCCTGCATTGGCAGGCAGATTCTTAACCACTGTGCCACCAGGGAAGCCCTGTATTTTTCTTTTTTAAAATTGATTTTAATAAATGGGCTGGATAAAATTAATATTCAATTGAATCTAATAGATAGCTGCAAATATAGCTGGATTTGATGGTCTTAAAATTAATTGTAGTTTGCAATTTAGAGCTCAAGCAATAAAATCAGTGACAGGTGAGTAAAGCAGAGATCCAGACAGAGTGGGAAGATAATTTTGTGTGTCATGGGAAATTCCTCAGCTTTAAATATGTAGAACGTTTAAAACATGCTCTCTGATCTTTATAAGGAAAAACTGGTTTTATATATAACAAATAGCTGAACTGTGCAATAGAATTATTTGGTCTGTTTTTTAAAGTTAACTCTATATAGTTGTAAATTAACACCATATTTACTTGTATAATTCTCTTATTCCACCTCCTGGAGTGGGCTAGACACCTAGAAAGAATCCAGACTTTGCTTGATTTCACTCTTCCTTGAGCCTTGGAGGAGAAATGGGAAAGATTGAGTGAAGTGGAGGCCATCTGGAGGCAGGGAAGGGAATGAATGCTTCTTACCACCAACTGTGTGCTAGGTACACTGCTTCATGCTTTACACGCATTGCCATAACTTTAGTTATTATCCAAGAAAGAGAAATGAAACTTACAGTGGCCAAGAATTTTGTCAAACATACCCTAGGCAATAAAGCCTGACTTGAACTCACGTACACTTGACTCCAAAGGTTTGTTCTTCTCATTGTCTCTATGCTTCCTTCCTGAACCTTGAGACCCATTTTTCTGATTCCTCTCCTTAAATAGAAGGCACTGTGTACTGAAAAGAAAGGCAGGTCCCTCAAAACCGGTGACACTGACAGGTTTACAGGATTCCCCAAAGTATCCCAGGGCCCCAAATCAGAAAAGCCTTCAAGTCAAGGAGCCATTCTTGTTATAGTTATGTGAGCCATCTACTCCTTTAACCGAAGGCCTCACTTCCAAGTTATGAATCTTCTCCAGGAACAGATGGACTATGAAGTCAGCCATGCTCTCTGCATGGTGACAGGGCATGGTTATACTTCAGCTCAGATCTTCCTGTCTTATTGACTCACATGAGATTGCTCGGAGGACTCCTGCTTCCCTATCTGTTGCTCCCTTCCTTATACACATCAGGGGTTAACAGGATAGAATGTGGGACCCAAATCATTTTTCCTTATTTTAAAAGAACTTCAATAATTGGACTGAAGTTGAAACTAGAGAATAAAAGGAATTATCACACAGGCTACTGAAAGGGGAAAAGAACTCTTACGTGTTGTGGAGTAAGGAAGGCAGGAATATGTGGAAAATATGATGAAAAGGATGCAGATCTATGTGATCTTTGTATGTGATAAAAAATAATATAATTGTGTTCATGGTGTATTTATCACAGATATATTTTATCTTTAAGGCCAGTATGGTATCATTTAGAAAAGCACCTATGGGGGAACTTAAAATATAGGCAGGCTTTACTGTGAAAAGGTGTTGATTACATCATAATGCCCAGCAACAATAAAATGATTGTACCTCAATGTGATATCCTTAGTCTTTAACGCTGATGTTTATAAAGAATTAATAGTGATACAACAAAAAACCTTTACAGTAATATTTTAAAAACAAGATGGAAAGTTGGGGATATGATTTTTCTTAATTATGTAATTGCATAAAATTCTAAACATAACTGCTAAAATGTTAACAGTGTTTGCCTGGGGAATTCTGGTTTATTGCTGTTTTTTTTTTTTTTTTTTCTGCTTCACTGTATTTTTTCCAACACTTACAAGCAGAAAAACAAATAAGGTTCCATGATGAGAAAAACAAAAAGCAGAAGATTTTATGAGTATTCTCAAGTGACCAGTGAGGAAACAAAAGATCTTCCTGGCCAGATGAGACTTAATATTACTTCAAGTTAATTGATTCAGTGATTCTTCTGTTTAGATTAAAGCCAGTAGAAATCAGATGGTGACTGTACACCTAATTATCATGTTATTTTAGCAATAGGAAAAAATAATAAGAAAAGTTGTGCAACAATTTTTCAACTATAATGAATCAAGAAAAGGCGCGTCAAGAATCATATAAGGCACATGTTTTAGACATTAAAATGTTGTTTGTAGAAACAATCATAAGTCAATTATATAATTTTGAAGTAAAATATGAATAGTATGTTAATGCATTTGCTGTGTTCTACTTTTTGTAATTTCCTTTGATATAAGATTAGCTCTGTCTAAAGAACCACACAGGTCATGTAGAAATTTGGAAACCAGCTATCAGGTATCAGTTCATCCTTTTTAAAGTTATTAAAGTACTATATTTGGGGATTAACATCAGTAAGCAATGAGTTAGATTATGTAAATTCATAAATATATTACTTTTTAAATTCTTAGTGTTTTATTTCTTTTAAATAGACTTTGTCAGAGCAGTTTTAGGCTCACAACAAAATTGAACAGGAAGTACAGGGAGTTCCCATATTTCTTTATACCCCTTTCCCCCACATAAATACAACCTCCCTCTCCCCGCCATCATCATCCCACACCAGAGTGGTACATTTGTTACAATCGATAAACCTACATTGACACAACATTATTACCCAGAGTCCATAGTTTACAGTAGGGTTCAATCTGGGTGTTGTACATATATATAATGATATGTATCTACCATTATTGTATGCAGAGAAGAGTTTCACTGCCCTAAAAATCCTTTGTGCTCTGCCTATTCATTGCTCCCTTTCTTTAACCCCTGGCAAACACTGACCTTTTTACTGTCTCCATAGCTTTGCCTTTTACAGAATGTTACATAATTGAAATCATACAGCATGTAGCCTTTTCACATTAGTTCTTCCACTTAGTAATGTGCACTTAACATTGTTCCATGTCTTTTCATCGTTTGATAGCTTGTTTCTTCTTGGCGCTGAATAATATTCCCTTGTCTGGATGGACCACAGTTTTTTTGTTTGTTCACCTACTGAAAGTCATCTTGGTTGCTTCTAAGTTTTGGTAATTTAGAAAAAAGCTGCTATAAATGTGTGCAGGTTTTTGTGTAGATGTAAGTTTTCGAATCTTCTAGGTAAATTCCATGGAGCATGATCACTGGATCATATGGTAAGACTATATTTGGTTTTATAAGAAACCAACAAGCTGTCTTCCTAAGTGACTATCATTTTGCATTCTCACCAACAGTGAATGAGGGTTCCTGTTGCTCCACATCCTCATCAGCATTTGGTGTTGTCCATGTGTTGGATTTTGGCCATTCTGTTAAGTGCGTTTTAATTTGAAGTTCTTTATTGACATATGACTTGGTGCATCTTTTCAGTAAGCTTTTTGTTATCGCTATATCTTCTTTGATGAGGTGTCCAGACCTTTGGCCCATTTTTAATTGGATTGTTTGTTTTCTTATTGTTGACTTTTAAGAGTTTTTGTGTATTTTGGATAATGGCCTTTGATCAGATATGTCTTTTGCAAATATTTTCTCCCAGTTTGTAGCTTATCTTCTCATCCTCTTAGCAGTGTCTTTCACATAACAGAAGTTTTTATGAAGCCCAGCTTATCAATTATTTCTTTCATGGGTCGTGCCTTTGATGTTGTATCTAAAAGATCATCGCTGTACTTAAGGTCATCTAGATTCTCTCCTATGTTATTTTCTAGGTGCTTTATGGTTTTGCATTTTACATTTAGGTCTATGATCCACATTGAATTTTTGTGTAAGGTATAAGGTCTGTCTAGATAGATTTTATTGCATGTGGATGTCCAATTATTCCAGCACCATTTTCTGAAGAGGCTATCTTTTCTCTATTGTATTGCCTTTCCTCCTGTCAAAGACCAGTTGACTATATTTATGCAAGTCTATTTCTGGGCTCTCTATTCTCTTCCATGGGTCGATTTGTCTATTCTTTCACTAATACCACAGTGTCTTGAAGAGATACTACTTTGAAAACTAAAAGAAGGTATTAGAGTTTTTTTTACTTGACTGTGATACATCATATTTTCTAAAACATAATTGTTCTTGTAGAACATGTTTCTCTAATGTTGAAATTAGTTCTGATATCCTAAAGAGCTTAAATTGTGTTGAAAAAATGAATTTACAGAAAAATACACTTTCCTAGTGACAATTTGGTTTCACTATACATATTTGCATACAAGTTTTAAACTACTCATTTGTGCAAGGATAGACATGAAATAATTATCAGAATGACATTATATTTTCTTTTGTGTGTGTGTGTTTTCTTTAAAGTCACTCTCCAAAAAGTATGTAAGGAAAAAGAGATGAAGAAAGAAAAAGTATAACATTGTGGTTTCTGTTCACCACAGTTCTAGAGTAATTTTTCTAATAATTTTTAGTAGAAATTTATATTGAAGAATAAAACTCAATAGAGGAACAGATTGAGAAGTTAAATCAATATCAGATTAGAAACTGTTTCAATGATTTATTATAATTTCTTAAAATTTTGAAAATTGTATCTCTTATTTCACCTCTTATTTGACTGGCTCTTTGATAAAAAAAAAACATCAAGCTGTTTCAGGTTTAGCCTTCCTTGGTGCCAACATTTTGGTAAAGAAAGTTATTCAAAATATTGTTCTATGCTTGAAATCTCAGAGCATGTCTGTTCAGCTGGAGGTGATACAGCCTGAAAGATTGATTTGTATTAGCCAAGGTCACAAGAGAATGATTTATAAGTCTTAATGCCCACTCATTAATTTACAGTGGGAGCTACATTTTAGTTCAATAACTGGATCAGTTATACAAGACACTCCCATTGGGTGAGTAGATGTACTCTAGTGGCCAAACTATAGATAGAAAACTTGCTTGGAGGCTATGAAATTAGACCAGTGGGAATTGAATATTAACAGATATTTCTTTCCAGCTAGAGGAGCCTGATAATTTGTCCTTTGCCCCTCTAGGAATTTTTCTATTATAATAAGAGATGTTGCTCAGATCTTTCCTTAAATTTTTTTTTAACCTACCACTCCTTTTTCTAGATTGTATAAGGTTACTGAAACATACTGTCATGAAATCATCCTTCATGAAATGTTGGTTTCTATTTCCAAGCTTATAGTATGTTTCTCACTTGTTTAATTTTACTATGAGTTAGTTCTGTTAACTCTTGGAGACAGATCTTCCTATAAAAAAATGAACTATCTGAAAATAATGGTATAGTTTGCAATGAATTCCAGCTATTGTATGTTGATTCTTACCTCCATTAATTTCAGAGATTGCCATACTTTGATTTAGGGTTCTACCTTATTCTTTTGGCTTTTTTTTCTTCCCCTGTAGCATATTGAATGATAGGTTATACCTATGAACTGAATTTTAATTTTATATTTTATTTTGATAGTTACAAATATCAGTAGTATAGCATTTTTGCTATCTACCTTAGTATATGTTATACTCTTTCTTTTATGAAAGAAATTCTTTTTAAAGGTTTGTTCTTCATTATAAAGTTCTTTCATAATTTGGTTTATAGGCTGAATTATAGAAATCCTTCATTCAATTTTAAATTCCATAAGTCACCTTCAGAAAGTAAAAAAGTATGCTGAGGGAATTTTTTGCTGTAATTTTTGTCAACTCTGCCATGATATTTTCAGGATATTTTGATGAAAATGAATGTATATTTTAGTTGCAAATTAACATGTCAGTATAAAGGTTGTAGGAAGAATGTCATTCTAAGAAAATTGAAACAATGAATTAAATATTCAAGTTGTGTTTTCCCCTGAAGTATTATTAAGTACAGTGTGTTTGTTATTCCTTTGTACATTATTTCAGAATTACAGAGTTGTAAAATCAAGAAAATAATGACAGATCCAGCATTCGAAAAATGAAGTTTGGTGGATCTTGCCAAGCATACTTTATTTTTGAGTGATATGTGTTTACAGTGATGGCTGGAATACTTTGCTTGTGTCTACTAAGTAATTAAAATGAATCTGTCTTTAACCATTTGTGCTGGGAAATGTCTATTTTGCATGCATTGAAAATGAAACTATTACATTGGTATCTTTATGGAAAAAATATGTTTATTATTACTTTGAGCCTGTTTGTATTAAGACTATTCATGAAACAAATAGAAATTTTGCCACGAATATAACACAAAAGTGGAATATTTATTAAACTCACCTCAAAAAGTCTAGATGTCCTAAAATTATAGCTGTAAGGAAATGGACAATAGCCTAGAATGTTTGTTGTGGTCCTTTTGAAAAGGATACGCAATCTGAAGAAGCTATGTTATTCAATGCCCATTAAAAAATTAAAAGTGAGTTTCAGATGTTGATGTTTCTATCTCTCACACTAAGTTATGTTTCATAAGGTGACTCCTGTGATGCTTTGGAACATGTAGCATAGCAGGATCTTCAAATATTGACCAGACAAGAGTGCCAGTCAATCTTATAGTACGATGTCCCTTGATGCTAGAACAAAATAGTCTCTGGTAAACTTAAAAGAGAGATATTTAGGGAAGTATATAATTTAATACCAGTACAAGATCTCAGTTCATTAGAATTGGCTTCATAACCTTATGTTCCTAAAGACTGGGAAAATCGGTCTGAAGCCCATTGGTCTGTATATATTTTCACTGAAAGTTTACCTTGGTTTTCTGCTTCTGTGGTTTCATGGTCTGTCTTTGAGCTTCAGTTACAGAGCACAGCAGTACTGTTTATGTCAAAGCCCCCCATTACTTTGCTGAAGTGTAAAATAATTTTTGTTCTGAGCCAGAACAAGTCCTACCTAATCTCCAACTGACCTCAGAAAATAAAATGACTAGGTTCTTTAATTTAAGGGTGTTAAGTACTACCTTTAGGAGAGGCATTTTAATGAAATAACTGATCATTAAATAGTTATAACAACTATACATTCTGCCTGAATTGCTAATAAGACCAGATAAATGTAGTAATCACAAATTGGTGTTTAAATTATATGTATAAACAACCTTATTAATCTTCCCCTCGGTTCTCCTGGATTCATGCTGAGAAAATCTCAAATAATTCTCTATGCTCAGACGATGACAATGTGTAAAAACAAGTAATCTTTTTTTTTTTCTGAGATAAATATTTCTCAGTTATCGTACTTTCATATAGACTGTAAGTATAAATTATTTTTATTGATTTTGAGAGGCTAGGATGTTAAAGTATATTGAGGCTTACATAAACCTTAAGCATTTAATTATTAAAATGAGTAAAAGTTTTAGATAAAAACAGTTTTAAATAAATGGTGGTCAGTTTGGGTGACAAATTTAGTTAGATGCACATTTTATACAATTTACTACAATAATTTCCAAGGAATTAAATTATAATAAATACATAAATAAGAAAAAATAATAAAATTGAGTGTTAGCTCTTAGTTGAAAAAATAATCTGAATTTAAAAGTGCCAGAAGAAGTTTAAAAGGAAAAAAATTAACAAATTTAATTAAATAACTTTTTAAAAAAGGTAGGCACCCTAAGGAACCAAAATAATTAGGTAACTAAGTACAATACTTGAAAAATGTTAAGAGCAAATAGAATTTTTCAAAAGACAATGTATTTATATTAGTAATATATAAATATATAATGTATTTATAAAATAAATGTATGATGTAAATATGTAATTTGGTAAGAAAAGTATTTAATCAAGTAGATAAAGGACCAAGTCTAACGTAAAATTCATAAAAGAGGGGCTCTATTGATAAATAAACATGAAAACAGAGAAAGATCAAAGCATTCTTATGTTAGGAAAAATTAAAAGAACAAAGCTAAAAGAAATTTTTTTAAAAAATAAGAAGAAAATGGTTTCTCCTGATGAGGTTGCCGTGAAACCACTAGTCCCATGTACTGCTGCAACCAGTCCACATAAAACTAACTTCACAAATTATCAGTATTCACAGAAGTGTTCCTAGCCTTTGGCCCAGTAATCCCACTCTGGCATCCCAGATTAATCTAAATGATGCTAAAGCCAAAATCATTAGGCTTAAAGATGCATGAAATGTTTAGCACAGCAGCATTTATTCTAGTAAGAATATTGGTAGCAAACTAAATAGTGAACAATATCTGAATTGTTAAATTATGTTTCATTGTAATGTCAAGGGAATCTTTTACGGACAGTGACAGTGATACAATATAGAGAATATCAAAACATCCTTGAACAGATACTTGAAGTTTTTTTTAACTATCTCTATATTTGAAAAAAATATAGAGAAAACTTGATAGTAGAATAGTGCTTATATGTATATCCCACTCTGTTTGCCAAATTGGATTTTGTAATATAAAAAGAATAAACTTTAAATTGAGAGAAAAAGGGAAACTTTCCATATTGACTATGTCTGTTTATTACTTATAATAATATGAAACTAAGAGCAAAAAAATGAAAAAAAGTGTTCACATGGATGTTCCTCATTCAATTCAGGTAGGGTTTTCGCTGCCGAGTGGTGCCAGTTACAAATGCAGGCCCTGGAGGCCAACAGAAGTCATGGCTGTTGAGTCTAGCAAGAACTTGTAAGAAAGGAGAGATGGTCCAGTCATGTAACTGGAAAGTTAACAGATCTGCATGGATTTCCTGTTCAGTCCAGAATTTAGACTGCAGGATTATGATAAGATCTCAGTAACCAAAATGCTTCTTTCCACCTTCTAAACTGTAACGGACCAAATATGTTTATGGTAATAGCAAGTAGCAAAGCAAGGCCCCTGTGCGTTTTTGCTTAAGAGCCTATGCACTTAAAACAATTATGTATATGCATGACAATCAAACATCCTTTTTATTAATGGCAACCATAAAGCCCTACAAGAGGATCAAACTATCAACTTGAAATGCAGAATGGGAATACCTAGTGTACATGCGCCACTTTTCTTGGATGTTCTCCTTACAGTTAGAGAAAATTGCAAAGAAACATTCTGATCAGGAATAAGCCATGATTGCATAAAGAAATTTCCAAAAGAAATAATTCTGGCATACATGAATAAGGTAAATCCTTGTAATAAGATGATACAGCTGTGAATAATAGGCACCATGATCTAAAGAAAGAGAGAAAGCAGGACAACACTAGCTCTTTGGAATTTCTAAAACCTAGTCTGAGAGCTCATATTCTATGTCCTTCTCACGTATTCTATATAGTGAGTCTCAAGCCTGGCTGCACATGAGCGTCACCTTAGAGTGCTTAAGAATTCCTGACACCCAAGCCGTGACAGAGCAATTAAAATGGACTCTCTGGAGGTGGACCCAGGCATCATTGTTTTTAAGTCTCCACAGGGGATATCAATATGCAGCCAAGGCTGAGAACCAGTGCCTTAATGAAATGTCAGTGGTTTAAGACAGTTATGTTTATTTTCAACCCCTATTTTATGAAATATCTATGGGGTCCTGATAGGTAGTGCAAATGAGTAAAGCTGACCAGGTTTTTTTTTCATAATTGTGTCTTCAGTAGTATTTTTTCAAAGCAAACAATTTGCTTACATATTAAATGTATAGGAATGCTTTGTTCTTCCACCCACCCCCCGCCAAAAAAAAAAACGTGTTTTCCAAAATACATTTGGGTCTGTTTTTGGCTTAGGCCTATCTTTGGTTTGGCCAATTTTGATAGAGCTCAGCACAAGAAATATTTCACTTTTTACTTTATTGTATGAAAACCTAGCACTAAGGTGATAATAAAAGACAATCAACATTTGTAGGCTATACCATGGCAGCTGCTCTTCAACCTTGGCCTTTGGTTACCATGCAGGAATGTAGATCCAATCATTGCCATATTTTTCGGATATTTCAGAAGACAGAGATTCAGATTTGCATATGAAGTCACTCAGTATTTATATATTGGCAATTCAATTAAAAAAAAAAAAAACTCAGTGTACATCAACATTGCAAGCCAAAGAACACATCTGTGGGCTTTTTCTGCTCACAGACTAAATCTGGCCAGCAGGGTGGCAGTTCATATGTTTTGGTCTAAGGCAAATCTGTTGAGGCTGCATAACCAGTTGACCTTATTGCATCATTTCAGAAAGAATCTGTTATTGGCTATAAAATAAGCAGGGTCCAGATTCAGATACAAAAGATGCCTTGTCTCAAAAATAAGGTCAAGGCACTAGACTTAAGGCATGTGGTCAGATTTAGACTACTGGCCAAAGAGATTTGATAATGAGTGACTCTATAGTAACATTAAATCGGCTCTTACCAGGGGCAGGGCATATTCTATAGACTCTGGCAGGGCTTAGTGGGGAAGATGAGAACTGTAGGAACTAACATCAGTCAAGTCTGAGGTGTTGGAACAGATCTTTGCACTGTTGACCCATCCTGTGGCTTGTTGATATGGAAATCTTGTCTTCCTCTTGTTACCACCATGATCTAAACAGCTCACATAGTCTGCCATATGGCCTTTTCACCAAGTTGGTTCTTGGAGAGAATTTGGGGAGAAAAATATGTTCTCCTTTGGCTGGCTAGACAAAAGATTGATTTTATATCTGGAGAGCAGTGATTCTCAAACTTCAGTGCACATCAGAATCATCTGGGATGATTTGTTAAAACACAGAATGCCAGGCCCACCCCCAGAGATTTTGATCGGTAAGTGTGGAATGGGACCTGAGAATTAGCATTTCAAACGAGTTCCCTGCTGGTGTTGATTGCTGCTGGTCTGGGAACTACATTTTGGATCCTCAGGTCTAGGATCTTTAATTCTCATTTTCCCACTAACCTATTTTTGTACCTTTGTCTCTGATAGTGGGAAATGATGTTCTTTTGGTGTGTGTGTTAGAGTTCTCCTTTGAATAAAATAAAATACAAATGTTGAATAAATATTATAAAGTATTTCTTCATAGGGCCAGCACTAATCTTCAGGTTCTATTAATTGACAATTGTAGGAGCCATTTGAGATCCTTATCCTTTAAGTTTTCTGTGGCAATCAATGGAAGCCGTTTCTGTACTTCCAAACTTCCTGGCATGTTGACGGGGATGGTGACTGGGGAACCCCAGAGCCCGTACCTCATATAGTCCAAATACGGCTTCTTGGATTGTCTGGTTGAAAGTGTGGTGTCTGTCTTTTCCTTGTCTTTGTGTATCTGGTGTTATCTTCTAAGACAGTTGAATCATGAGGCCCATCCTGGAAGCTGCTTATGATTTCCTTGTTATTATGATGTTAGTTACTGGAGCTGCCATTTGTCAGGCATGGACCTAGTAATTGAACTCTCTGGAGGTCAGAATTACTGAGAGAGGGAAAGCATAAGTATATTCAGTTCAGCCAGATATTTTTTCTGTATTATTTTCTGGGAAGGATACCATTTGGAACAAATCTTCAAAGAAACAGGCCAGTGATTCTCAGCTGTGGATGAGACATCAAAAAATCCTAGGCAACTTCGAGGTGAGAGGCTGAATGCTTCGACCCCCAACTCCCACCCCAGACTAATTAAATCTGATGCTCCACGGTGGAGCCTGGTCTTGTTATATTTTCAAATCTCCCTAGGTTAGTGGTTCTCAAATTTTGGCCTGCATCAACATCACCTGCAAAGCCTGTTGGAGATTGCTTGGTCCCACTGCTAGAATTTATGATTGAGTAAGTCTGGGTTGGGGGCCTAAGAATTTACATTTCCTACAGGTTCCCAGGGGATGCTGATGCTACTGGTTTTGGAACCATGGTTTGATGATTACAGTGTACAACTCTAGATAGCATGGCTGCTCTGGGCAGAGGTTGCCTTTTCTCTGAGCTCAGCTGTTAGCTACTTCATTAACCTTGGCTTCCCTAGCAGGCTAAATAATAACTCTCAAATCCACTGTGAACCTTTTTTTTTTTTTACAGACTAAAGTATTTTGGGAGGTTGTGCTCTTAGTTACATTGGAGCCCATTAAATTATATGGCAATTTAATTTTGTTAAACAAAACTATATTTGTATCAAATATGTCACTTTAGTCGCTTCTAGCTGTATCAGTCAGCTTCAAAGAGCTCTATCTTTGCTGATATTTTTCATTATATTTTCCTGTAATTTTATTTACCAGACCCTTAAATTGAAGAAAAATAGCAACCACAACATCAGCAGGCCTAAAATAAATTAGATCTATACGGGCAGTTTTCTGCATTATACTCCCCTGGTATGATAAATTCAGTCATTATTTTATGAGGCTCGCCATTCCTGGAAAGGTTATTTTTACCAAAAATGTCTAAAGAGCATCTTCAAACCCAGTGAACCTTAGGAGTATCCAAATCTTGGTTCTTGACCTGATCCTGCAGAATTCTGAATGTATTTTAATCATAAGTATACCTTTTAAAACAGGTATGTACATTGGCTTTCTCACTGTACCAAATGTTCATGCCTCTCTTGCTCGTGTGATAAGAAGAGCAAGGCCTTCACAGACATATCTGTATTAGTATTACCAGCAGAGTAGGTTGGGCAAATTACTTGCTCACTCGCAGCCTTAGTTTTCTTATCTGTAAAATGGTAGGAATAATCCCTGTCTCACAAGGATATTGCAAGATCAGATATGAGGAGACCCAAGTCCCCAGCATAGTGCCTGCTAAAAAGTGCTGTATAAGTGGGAGCTGTTTTTTGTGGTGTTGATGGGGCCTAAGAAGATCTTGGAACCCTCTGTGTGGGGAGAGGATGCCATGATCAAAACTGGATATTCACCCAAGCCACAGAACCAAATCAGACAAATCATATGTAACTCCATTGTGTCTACACATGAGTTCACTACGTCTACATTACTTTTGTACTTTATTCTAAAGTATTAAAATGTGTCAGTGGAGAACATTGCAGGTCAGAGTCCTGCTCTAAAAAAAATAACTTGTGCAAATATGATTGTTGACCTAGTTTTTAGTACTGTCTTTCATTTTTACATGGTGGCGTCATATGTCTGTTAGGCACTATTTTTAATGTGGATTCTTGGCAATAATTCATTTAGGCTTAATTAAAAATGGAACTTGATTTAATTAAAGGATTACCTTCACAATAAAAGCTAGGGCGGATTTCTTTGAAGTTTGTAAATCTTCATTCTAATGATCATATGGCTGATGCCTTGTGAGACTGTGCTTATTTACAGCTTAAACCAGTCCTTGCAATACAGACTTCTCATTTCCCTGAACAAAAAGGGTTTTGGAACTTTACCCTCCATTGAATGAGGTGGGTGCACCAAGCAGGCTACTGTAGTTTTTCAAAGTCAGCACTAGTTTGGAAGAAATGAAGTCCATGTGAAAAAACAAAACCAAAATCAAAACCACACCTGGAGAACTCTAATTATTCTTATCGTGATATGTTAATTTAACAAGGTTATGATATGATTATATAACTATATGATATCACTATGTAAATGTATAGTTTATTTTAAGTCCATTAAGCTCAACTTGTTGCATCAATTATGTGTTCAGTTTCTTCAAGTTAGGAATTTTCTATACTGGTTCCCAAAATGTGTGTGTCTCAGTCTTCACAGGTGTGTTGATGTGTGTGTTTTTGTATAGGTCTGTGAGCATTTTGTTTGGTTGTTTTTATGATGCACAAAAACAACCCTTGAATAATCATTGTAATATAATGACCATAAAGCATAATTTTGCTTTCCTTCAGTATTTCTGTTAAAAACCCATTTAAAATAATATAAAAATCGTTATATTCTACCTTTTCTCTTGAAGTCTTGATAATAAAAATTTCTGTCTCTTTTTATTTTAATAAGCTAGTGAAACAAGCTAGGCTCTTAGATTTAATTTTGCCTAACTCTAGGTAAGGGTTGAGCTTTCTTCTATAGGGTGACCATTCCTCTCCTCTCTTCCTCAAGGAGCTCATCTCTTCTTCTCACTGCTGAGCTAAAAACTTAACAATAGTGATATGCCAAAAAAAACATGGGATTAAGACCCCTGGATGAGGACAGTCCCCACATCTTTTATCTGTATCCACTGGGCTTCTTGCCAACCTTCTACTTCTCTAGAGATTCTTATTGAACATTTCTGCTTCTCTCTCCTGCCAGTGTTCAAAAGTTAACCCCTAGGAAAGCACTGTCATCTATTGGGATTTACACTGTAGGATGTACATGTACAGAAACTTGACTTTGTTTTCTGTAATTGAACTCAACTTGATCATGAGCTCCCATTTCTGCTGATGGTGGGGGAAAATAAACTTTTACTTTTTCAAAGTAATTTGTTTTCTTCCTTTATACAATTTTGTCTTTAGATAAGGCAGTGGGTCCTGGATTGTTTCCTACCATCCCCTTTCTCTTTCCTTGTCTTGAGAAAGAGGGGAAAGCTTATCGAACCTTATAGTAGTGAGATGGAATGGGTGCTCAGGATGTCCTCGGTCTCCTTCTGGCCACTGTGGGTGAGGTAACCAGATTTATTCACCTCTGAGTAGTAGTCAGCACCACTGCTAGTGTCCCTGGAGTCTGTGATAGAATCAGGCCTCAAAGTTCAGCAGCTCTGTAAGCGTCTACTTTAACTTCACTGTGGCCACCAGGTATTCTCCTCTCAGAGCCCCAGATATGAGCCAGGGCACAATCCCTCTCTAACTTCCCCTTCAATCTATCTGTAGTTTATACAGTTTCCTCTTGGACCCTGATCTTCACCCCAGCCAGGGTTTCTCAGGGACAAAGGCAGTGTCTTAATGCTAGACTTCTCATTTTACAGTCTCTTCATTCTGCAATACAGCTTGTAAAGAGCTTTTAAAAAAACCTTTCTTTGGTGAAAAAAAAAAAAAAATTTTTTTCCCGTATTCTGCAGTTGACCTTATTTATCTCTGTGTCGAATCTTCCAGCTTTGACTCATTGGTCCTCTGAATGCATCCTTGCAACAATGCCTGGCTCTTACAAAATAAAAGCTTTTGTTCTCACAAGTGTCGTCTTTAAAATGGACATTAAGAGCCTTTTTTTGGAATTCAAAAGTAGAGTATCATTTTATTTTCTCTGCTGGATTCTGCCTTTCTCCTGAACCAACCGATACCTCAACTTCAAGGAGCACAGACTAAAGGTTAGCAATAATTAAATAAATGAAATTATATCAAATAACATTTCAGAATTATTTGATATTACCACTTCAAATAAGCTTATGTGCTGCAGATCTTACATAATGGTTTTGTCCAGTATTGTTTCAGAGACTATTTTGGTGGGTTTTGGACTTTCACATGAATTAGATAGCCCTATTTACTCAAATAGTCTGTTGGCTTTTCAATTTGATCATAAAATAGTATATAATGAGGATGCATAAAATATTTATTGGCAAATTTCTATGATCCTAGACATATTAAGGAGTATCTGCAATGACCCTTATTCTCACTGTGTGATTTAAACAACTATGGTTTATTTTTTAACTGTGTAGGTTTTTAAAACTACAGTTACATAGAAAGCAATTTAAAAACCTACTGTGTAGGAGTTGATTGTGACACTAAATTATATATATAAAACCAAAAAAAATGTATATTTGGAGTTTGCTCTATTATTCCAAAGCTACGGCAATTATCTCTAATGGTTCAGAGTAACGAAGGGCAGAAACACACAAGCCATTTCTTTTTATAAATTTATTTATTTTATTTATTTATTCTCTGGCTGCGTTGGGTCTTTGTTGTTGTGCACGGGCTTTCTCCAGTTGTGGCGAGCAGGGGCTACTCTTCGTTGCGGTGCGTGGGCTTCTCATTGCAGTGGCTTCTCTTGTTGCGGAGCACGGGTTCCAGACACGCGGGCCTCAGTAGTTGTGGCGCACAGGCCTAGCTGCTTCGCAGCATGTGGGATCTTCCTGGACCAGGGCTCAAACCCATGTTCCCTGCATTGGCAGGCAGATTCTTAACCACTGACCCACCAGAGAAGTCCCCACAAGCCATTTTAATAAGGTTCATTCAACGCAGAATTGGTAGGGAGAATAACTGATCAGATTTTACAACTATTGAGAAGACCCCTTGAGGGCAAATCCATGTTTCCACAGAAACATAAAGGGAATTAATATTTATGAAGCATCTACTGTATGCCAGGTACTACACTAGTAGCTCATATGTATATGATGTTTTACTTAGTCTCTATTAGGTAGGTAGTTCTTATAGTAAAAGAAGCATTTTATAATGAAGCAACTGGCACATGGCCAAGCTGGAATTAAAAACTAGGTCTCTCCCCTACAACCCATTGCCAAACACTAAAATCAGCTTTTATAATCTTCCTCTCTATTAGATAAGCAGTATGTGACATTTGAATAAGGTAATTTTTTTTAAAAGGAATTCCTTTATTTTTTATTATTTATTTATTTATTTATTTATTTATTTATTTTTGGCTCTGTTGGGTCTTTGTTTCTGTGCAAGGGCTTTCTCTAGTTGCGGCAAGCGGGGGCCACTCTTCATCGCTGTGCGTGGGCCTCTCGCTATCGCGGCCTCTCTTGTTGCGGAGCACAAGCTCCAGACGCGCAGGCTCAGTAGTTGTGGCTCATGGGCCTAGTTGCTCCGCTGCTTGTGGGTTCTTCCCAGACCGGGGCTCGAACCCGTGTCCCCTGCATTGGCAGTCAGATTCTCAACCACTGTGCCACCAGGGAAGCCCCAAGGTAATATTTTTAAAAGATAGTCATTCATAGAAAAAAGTTAATCGTATAATTATAAAATGATTAAGAACTTTTAAAAATTGAAGTGTAGTTGACTTACAATATTATATTAGTTTCAGGTGTACAACATAGTAATTCAATATTTTTATAGATTATACTCCATATAAAGTTATTATGACATATTGGCTATATTCCCTCTGCTCTACATTATATCCCTGTAACTTATCTATTTTGTGCCTAGTAGTTTGTACCTCTTAATCCCCCTTACCCATTTTACCCTTTCCCCACCCCTCTCTCCTCTGGCACTAACCAGTCTGTTCTCTATATCTGTGAGTCTGTTTCTGTTTTGTTATATTTGTTCATTTGTTTTATTCCTTAGATTCCACATATAAGTGATAACGTATAGTACTTGTCTTTCTCTCACTTATTTCACTTAGCCGAATACTTTCTAGGTCCACCCATGTTGTTGCAAATGTCAAAATTTTATTCTTTTTTACACCTGAGTAGTATTCCATTATATATATATATATGTATATATATATATATATATATACACACACACACACACACACATATATATACACACCACATATTCTTTATCCATTCATCTGTTGATGGACACTTCAGTTGCTTCCATATCTTGGCTTTTATAAATAATACTGCTATGAACATTGGGGTGCATATATTTTTTTGATTTAGCGTTTTCATTTTCTTTGGCTAAATACACGGAGTAGAATTGCTGGATCATGTTAGTTCTGTTTTTAATTTTCTGAGGAACCTCCATACTGTTTTCCACAGTGGCTGTACCAATTTATATTCCCACCAACAGTGCATGAGGGTTCTCTTTTCTCCACATCCTCACCAACACTTGCTATTT
The DNA here is from genome assembly GCF_965194825.1 of Balaenoptera physalus. Lineage (NCBI taxonomy): Eukaryota > Metazoa > Chordata > Mammalia > Artiodactyla > Balaenopteridae > Balaenoptera > Balaenoptera physalus. The sequence goes on from NC_138886.1 coordinate 48,320,387, forward strand.
GTTGTCTGTTTGATAATAGCCATTCTGACAGGCATGAGGTGATATATCATTGGGGTTTTGATTTGCATTTCCTGATTATTAGTGATGTTGAGCATCTTTTCATGTACCTGTTGGCTATCTGTATGTCTTCTTTGGAAAAATGCCTATTCAGGTGCTCTAACCATTTTTAAATCAGGTTGTTTCCTTTGATGTTGAATTGTATTAGTTCTTTATATATTTTAGATATTAACCCCTTATCTGACATATCATTTGCAAATATCTTCTTCCATTCAGTAGGCTGCCTTTTTGTTTTGTTGATGGTTTCCGTCACTATGCAAAAGCTTTTAAGTTTGATTGGGACCCTTTTGTTTACTTTTGCTTTTGTTTCCCTTGCCTGAGGAGACAGATCCAAAAAAATATTGCTAAAACCAATGTCAAAGAGTACTGCCTATGTTTTCTTCCAGGAGTTTAATGGTTTTAGATCTTGCACTTAGGTCTTTAATCCATTTGAGTTTATTTTTGTATGGTGTGAAAAAATGTTCTAATTTCATTCTTTACATGTAGCTGTCCAGTTTTCCCAACACCAATTATTGCAGAGAGCGTCTTTTCCCCATTGTATATCCTTGTCTCCTTTGTCATAAATTAAATGACCATATGAGCGTGGGTTTATTTTTGAGCTCTCTATTCTGTCTCGGTGCTCTATGTGTCTGTCTTTGTGCCAATACCATGCTGTTTTGATTCCTGTAGCTTTGTAGTATAGTCTGAAGCCAGGGCACATGATATCTCCAGCTTTGTTCTTATTTCTCAAGATTGCTTTGTCTATTTGGGGTCTTTTATGGTTCCATACAAATTTTAGAATTATTTGTTCCAGTTCCCTGAAAAATGTCATGAGTATTTTGATAGGGATTGCATTAAATCTGTAGATTTCTTTGTAGCGTATGGACGCTTAAAAAATATTAATTCTTCTAATCCATGAACATGGGATATCATTCCATTTATTTGTATTATCTTCAGTTTCCTTCTTTAACTTCTTATAGTTTTCAGAGTACAGGTCTTTCACCTCCTTGGTTAAAGTTATTCCTAGGTATTTTATTCTTTTCAATGTGATTGTTTTCTTGATTTCTCTTTCTGATAGTTCATTATTAGTGTATAAAATTACAACAGATTTCTATTACTAATCTGGTATCCTGCAACTTTACTACATTTATTTATTAGTTCTGATAGTTCTTTTGTAGAGTCTTTAGGATTTTCTATGTATAGTATCATGTCATCTGCAAATAGTGACAGTTTTACTTTTTCCCTTCCAATTTGGATGGCTTTTCTTTTTCTTGTCTGATTGCTGTGGCTAGGACTTCCTATATAATATTAAATAGAAGCAATGAGAGTGGGCATCCTTGTCTTGTTCCTGATCTTAGAGGAAAAGCTTTCAGCTTTTAACTGTTAGTATGATGTTAACTGTGGGTTTGTCATACATGGTCTTTATTATGTTGAGGTATGTTCCCTCTATACCAACTTTGTTGAGAGTTTTTAGTCAAATCTTTAAACACTGTTTTCACATAAAGTATAAACATTTACTCTAACTCTTATTTATTGATTCAGTTTATGACTTTGAAACTGGGTGTAAGTGATTTTGAGAACAGTTGGACACAATAGTTTGGCACAAGTTCACTGACTCTAGGGAGCTGGGAATAACAGTAATCAACATGACATATAAAGCATTATTTCCCCTCCTGGGAATTATTTTAGAAATAGAAGGATTTCCCGTTTCATGCTTTGTCCTATCCATAAAGTGAAAAATTACTCATCATCACATGCAAGTCTCAAACATTACTTGGGTGGCTGTGGGCAAGGTACTATACCACTCACTCAGAAAACAAAGATGTGACCTCTTACATGTAATCAGATGTCTACACTAAATTAAAAGGTTTTTGGCACATGTTGCCCTGAGATAGTTCCCGGGAGCAGGTATACTGTGTGTGTGTGTGTGTGTGTGTGTGTGTGTGTGTGTGTATTTTAAATGTCGTATGTGTAAGAAGTGCCCTATACATATTCATTTGATGGTAATGCAATGAGATCATGGTTAAAAGGAGCCTCAGTGTAGTAGCATGGAGTTTAGCACATATTAGCTATTCAATATGTATTAATTACTTTAAAGTGAATTTCAAAGTACTACTTAGACTTGATTGAGGGTCCAATCTGATTCTGAGAACATGAGTCATTAGCTCATGTCCTTCTAAGCTCCGAAATCCCATATATCTTTTGGGGACATCATTAGCTTTCTTTTCATTTCATAAGGAAAAGATCTTTGAACTGTATCATCTAGGAATTACACAACTTGGAAAACACTGTCAGGGCTTTTCTTACTAATGAATGACCTTGGGTTAAGGATTCTAGATTGGGAAGTGTGAGAACATTTATAACTTAGAATTCTATTTAAATCAATATGATCTTTAAAAACAAACATATATTTTAAAAGGCCTTGCTGTATTCATCATTCATACAGTCATTGTGACTTAACTGTACTGAGTTGAAAGTGTTGAATATGTAAATTGTGGTTAAGTGTGTAGGTCCTAACACTTACACCGTCACTCTACATTTTGGCAAAATAGGATCCTTAGGAAGTCACTAAGATACCTTATGTAAGCTAAAAAATGCATATACTTTACAAATAAATGGAAAAATAATCCAATTAAATAATTTGCTATCTCATTAATAGGCAGGCATCTCAGTTCTGGGCTTCCATGATAGTACCATTAAAACCAGCTTGCAGCTTCATGCATTTTGAAAATATTTTGACCACCAGTGAGAATATTTTTAAATTAAATTTTTATAAAGTTAATATTTAAGTTACTTTTCCTTTGATTGTCTTATGATTAAAAATATTTCACTATAAAAATATTTCATTATAGAGTTCTTTTTATCTTTAAGAGCCATGAAATGAGGGACAGTGCCAGTGATGTCTTGTTTCTTTATTGCTCCAAGCACAGGAAGAGAAAATTTTCAATTAGAAATTCCATTTTCTCTTTATATATGGGAAATAGCACATAGAGGCAGATGAGACATTGGCCTAGCTAATTTTTTTTTAACATCTTTATTGGAGTATAATTGCTTTACAACGGTGTGTTAGTTTCTGCTTTATAACAAAGTGAATCAGCTGTACAGATACATATATCCCCATATCTCCTCCCTCTTTTGTCTCCCTCCCACCCTCCCTATCCCACCCCTGTAGGTGGTCACAAAGCACCGAGCTGATCTCCCTGTACTATGTGACTGCTTCCCACTAGCTATCTATTTTACATTTGGTAGTGTATATATGTCCATGCCACTTTCTCACTTCGTCTCAGCTTACCCTTCCCCCTCCCTGTGTCCCCAAGTCCATTCTCTACGTCTGCATCTTTATTCCTGTCCTGCCCCTAGGTTTTTCAGAACCTTTTTGTTTGTTTGTTTTTAGAGTCCATATATATGTGTTAGCATATGGTATTTGTTTTTCTCTTTCTGACTTACTTCACTCTGTATGACAGACTCTAGGTCCATCCACCTCACTACAAATAACTCAATTTTGTTTCTTTTTATGGCTGAGTAATATTCCATTGTATATATGTGCCATATCTTCTTTATCCATTCATCTGTCGATGGACACATAGGTTCCTTCCATGTCCTGGCTATTGTAAATAGAGCTGCAATGAACATTGTGGTACATGACTCTTTTTGAATTATGGTTTTCTCAGGGTATATGCCCAGTAGTGGGATTGCTGGGTCATATGGTAGTTCTATTTTTAATTTTTTAAGGAACCTCCATACTGTTCTCCACAGTGGCTGTATCAATTTACATTCCCACCAACAGTGCAAGAGGGTTCCCTTTTCTTCACACCCTCTCCAGCATTTATTGTTTGTAGATTTTTTGATGATGGCCATTCTGACTGGTGTGAGGTGATACCTCATTGTAGTTTTCATTTGCATTTCTCTAATGATTAGTGATGTTGAGCATCCTTTCATGTGTTTGTTGGCAATCTGTATATCTTCTTTGGAGACATGTCTATTTAGGTCTTCTGCCCATTTTTGGATTGGATTGTTTGTTTATTTGATATTGAGCTGCATGAGCTGCTTGTAAATTTTGAAGATTAATCCTTTGGCAGTTGCTTCATTTGCAAATATTTTCTCCCATTCTGAGGGTTGTCTTTTTGTCGTGTTTATGGTTTCCTTTGCTGTGCAAAAGCTTTTAAGTTTCATTAGGTCCCATTTGTTTATTTTTGCTTTTATTTCCATTTCTCTAGGAGGTGGATCAAAATGGATCTTGCTGTGATTTATGTCATAGAGTGTTCTGCCTATGGTTTCCTCTAAGAGTTCGATAGTGTCTGGCCTTACATTTAGGTCTTTAATCCATTTTGAGTTTATTTTTGTGTATGGTGTTAGGGAGTGTTCTAATTTCATTCTTTTACATGTAGCTGTCCAGTTTTCCCAGCACCACTTATTGAAGAGGCTGTCTTTTCTCCATTTTATATTCTTGCCTCCTTTATCAAAGATAAGGTGACCATATGTGCATGGGTTTATCTCTGGGCTTTCTATCCTGTTCCATTGATCTATATTTCTGTTTTTGTGCCAGTACCACACTGTCTTGGTTATTGTAGCTTTGTAGTATAGTCTGAAGTCATGGAGCATGATTCCTGCAGCTCTGTTTTTCTTTCTCAAGATTGCTTTGGCTATTCAGGGTCTTTTGTGTTTCCATACAAATTGTAAAATTTTTTGTTGTAGTTCTGTGAAAAATGCCAGTGGTAGTTTGATAGGGATTGCATTGAATCTGTAGATTGCTTTGGGTAGTATAGTCATTTTCACAATGTTGATTCTTCCAATCCAAGAACATGGTATATCTCTCCATCTATTTGTATCATCTTTAATTTCTTTCATCAGTGTCTTATAGTTTTCTGCCTACAGATCTTTTGTCTCCCTAGGTAGGTTTATTCCTAGGTATTTTATTCTTTTTGTTGCAGTGGTGAGTGGGAGTGTTTTCTTAATTTCACTTTCAGACTTTTCATCATTAGTGTATAGGAATGCAAGAGATTTCTGTGCATTAATTTTGTATCCTGCTACTTTACCAAATTCATTGATTAGCTCTAGTAGTTTTATGGTAGCATCTTTAGGATTCTCTATGTATATTATCATGTCATCTGCAAACAGTGACAGCTTTACTTCTTCTTTTCCGATTTGGATTCCTTTTATTTCTCTTTCTTCTCTGATTGCTGTGGCTAAAACTTCCAAAACTCTGTTGAATAACAGTGGTGAGAGTGGGCAACCTTGTCTTGTTCCTGATCTTAGAGGTAATGGTTTCAGTTTTTCACCATTGAGAATGATGTTGGCTGTGGGTTTGTCATATATGGCCTTTATTATGTTGAGGTAAGTTCCCTCTATGCTTACTTTCTGGAGGGTTTTTATCATAAATGGGTGTTGAATTTTGTTGAAAGCTTTTTCTGCATCTATTGAGATGATCATATGGTTTTTCTCCTTCAATTTGTTAATATGGTTTATCACATTGATTACTTTGCATATATTGAAGAATCCTTGCATTCCTGGGATAAACCCCACTTGATCATAGGGTATGATCCTTTTAATGTGCTGTTGGATTCTGTTTGTGCCTAGCTAATTTTATTAGACTTTCCTAGAAGACCTCTACCACAAATCTCTCCCGTATAAATGTGCCCTTCTTGGGGATTTTTATACTATTTTCCCTCTCCTTTACATTGCAGTGTGACATATCTCTTTGAATTCAGGTGATCTTTGCCCACTTATCTAGAGTTTGCTCCTTAATAGTTATATTTTTTCACAATTTTTTTTCAGTTTTTATGTTTTAAACGTGTTCAAGACCATTTTAAGGGAAGGCATGTAGTCTTAGTCACAACTCCAAGAACTTTCTAGGTAGAAAGTGTTCTTTGGTTTTCTTTCTGAGAACTGCGAGGCACAATTTACACTAAAACTAATACTTGAATAATGTTACAGTTGGAAAATTGAAATAATTTCTCCATTACTGTAGTCCTTCCTTCCTTTTTTGCTTCCTTCCTTTTTCTTTTTCTCTTTTCTCTCCTTTATTCCCCCTACTTCGTATTTCTTCTCTTTCCTTCCTTTCCTAGCATCTTTTTATATCTATTTTACTCTTTAACTTTTTACACTTTTATTTTGGTATAGTTTTAGATTTATAGACAAGTCATAAAAATAGTATAAAGAATTTCCATATACCATCCATCTAGCTTCCCCCAAAATGGACATGTTACATAACAATGGTGTATTTATAAAAACTCTTTCTTTTGTATCTTTCATGTACATCAACCCTCTATTGCAATACCTGTCAAGCACTGCTATGTAATAGGACTGTCTTATATCAGTGAAAATAATGCATTTTTTAAAAATAAATTTATCTTATTTATTTATTTTTGGCTGTGTTTGGTCTTCGTAGCTGCGCGCGGGCTTTCTCTAGTTGCGGCGATCGGGGGTACTCTTCGTTGCGATGCACAGGCTTCTCATTGCCATGGCTTCTCTTGTTGTGAAGCATAGGCTCTAGGCATGCAGGTTTCAGTAGTTGTGGCACACGGGCTCAGTAGTTGTGGCTCGCGTGCTCTAGAGCACAGGCTCAGTAGTTGTGGTGCACGGGCTTAGTTGCTCCGCAGCATGTGGGATCGTCCTGGACCAGGGCTCGAACCTGTGTCCCCTGCACTGGCAGGTGGATTCTTAACCACTGCATCACCAGGGAAGCCCAATAATGCATGTTTCACAAGGATACAGTGAAATAACCTCAGCCCACATCCTCTTTTTTTCCCTCTACCACTTATCCTTATTTACGCTCTGATAGTGTATTTTTATGAATGATTTAAAAAAAATTTTCTCTAATATAATAATCTCATTAAAGAGGCTGTTTCAGAGCTTTTCTGTGGTTTGATATCACCCAGAATTTACTCCTGGAATACTGAAGCCATATGAACTATTCCATTTGTCTCCAGTCTTGGCATCTCCATCCTTTCTCCAGCCAGCTGCCAGGGTGATCTTTTTAGAGAGTACACCAGAATCATGTCATTCTCCTGCTTCACATCTTTCCATGGTTCCTCACTGATTATAGCTGTGGTTCCCAAACTGTGTGCTAGGGCACCCCAGGCATGGCAGTTAACTCACATCAGTACCATGGGATATTTTAAATATTTGGGGGAAACAAAGCAATCTATCCCTTAAACACCCTCTGTAACAGCTTGAGGTAGTTCAGTTTCAACATTAGATTGGCTCTATTCCTTCTGATGATGTCATATTTTACAAAGCTGAGTTCTCAGTGGTTGCTGTGATGAAAAGCAAGCATTGTGTAAAAAAAACAATGTAAAACAAAAAAGGTGGCAGTGTTCAGTCTGATTCCAAAATCTGTGAAGATGTGCAGTGCCCAAGCAAGAATGTCCCATTGGTAAGTAATGTGGCTACTTAAGGATGAAATAAAAATGTTAATTTTCTTTTTTCTTTTTTTTTTTTAATTCTTTTGTTAATTTTCTTTTAAATTTATGTGTATTATGTTTTCAAATGGTTACTAAGTTTTAAGACATAAATATTTATTGGTGTTTTTTAGACATAACTACTTAAAGAGAACTGTTATTTATCTCTTTTGGCCTAGAGTCTCAATGAAAATAGTACTGACACTAAGAGTGCTGCAAACCAAAAAAGTTTTCAAATGTCTGGTCAAAAATTAAAATTCAAACTCCATGGCAAGGTATGGCAGGCACAGTCCTTCAAAATCAGTTTTCTGACCTTAAAATGAGGAAGTAGTACCATTCATGCTTACATTTCTAGGTTTCAAATTCCTTATCTATAAGGTTGGGATAGTATTCGTACCTAATATATATTAAGAGAGTTGTTGATATTAAATTAACATGTACTGGCACTTAGCACAGTGCCTGGCACATGGTAAGTATGCAGTGAAGTTTTGGTGATTAAGTTAAGCACAATGATATTTGCTCTTAAAATTAACATCATCTCAGTCAAAACAGATACAGACTTAGAATCTGAGAGCCCTAATAGTCTTAAGAGTCCTAGTGTTGGTTAACTTGCTTAAGGTAGTTCAGCTAGTTAGTGGCAATGTGAAAACTTGAAGTCAGATCTTTTGGGTCTGTCTCATCAGCCTTTCCTCTACTCTGCAAGCAAGATCAGTGGTTTTCATCCTTCAAAAGGTGTGCATTACGAAGTAACAGTCATGAGTAGAAACAAGTTTTCTAAGTTCAAGGAGGACATTAAGAAATCAAATCCAATAGTGTCTTTTTATTTTTTACTTATCTTTGGACAAAGATTTATCTGGTATTACATTTGTGAAAATGGGAAGAATAAAATACTGAGTTGTTTGCCTTACCTAGAAAAGTAGGACAATGTGGGCTATATAATTTGAATTGGTTCTTATTCCCATATTGCTTTTTTGCTTCTGTGTCTTTTTTTCCTTAAAAGGGAGGGTTCTATAAAAATACTCATATTTATTCTGCAAGTGCAAACACCTTGCTTTAGTGACGCAAGTACCCTGAAGGAGGCCTGTTTTGAGCTAGAGGAAAGTGTAGAGAGATCGTAGAGGTGACATTAGAAGGTCTTTCCTGTGTTGCTACCTGCATTTTGGTCTTGGGCCCTGGCCAAGCAGTGATAGGACATCTGTTTAGGCTTTGAATTCCTAATATTGAGAGAAACAAAACTAAAACAAAAAGGAGTAGATGATGGTCTCAGGATTAGTGAAGTACCATACTAAGCATTACTGCTGCTGAACAAACTTAAAACTGTGAACCCTGATTTCCTCATCTAAGTAAGAAAAAAATATTTCATCAGATTATTTCTAAAGTCCTTTCTTGTTCCATGATAATTTGGAGGATCAAATTTATTGTTCACAGGGCCATAAACTCATATTCTGCCCCTGGGGCTTAGAAAGGTCACTTAGCTCAGTGCATGAGTTTCCTGATCTGTTGGACTGATCCAGCTGGGTCTACGGATTATATTTCCTGATATCATGCAAAACAAACAAGCAACAAACCAAACAAATCCTTATTCTAGATCAAATAAGTTCAGCATATAATACATCCTATATTCCTCTTAGAGATTCATAATACACATTATTATAAGACTAAAAGTATCCTTCAGTAAAGATAGATTTATTTGACTCACTGTCTTAAAAGAACTTTTTTGGTGACACAGTTCATTGATATACCATGGACTGACCACTCTGGACTAGAGTATTTCTAAATCCCAACTGTAAACATTTCGACTCTATGTTCCAAAAAATAATTTGAGATCAGATGAGTTGGTAGCCAGCTCTCTAAGTCTACTGAGCTATGCCTTTCACCTTTTATTATATATGAGGGTCAATTACATTCTGGGCGTGCTAAGTAAACCATGAAATTATTGCAGTCAAGTGGTCCAGAATAAAGATAATGGAACCAGACTGATTGGATTCAAAATTCAAGCCCTGCCTCTGCCACTTACTCGCCTTGAGGAGTGGGACAAGTTAAGAAGCTCAGTGCTTCATTTGCTATCATCAGTTAAATGGACATGATGATAGTACCTACATTGTAGGGTTCAGACCAGGAGCAGGGCCTGGTACATAATAAGTTTTCAATAAACGTTAATACTACTATGATGATAGTGATGATTGCTAAGGGAACCTGCAGACTTCTCTCCTGGAGATATTGAGAAGAAATGGAAAGAGTCTCATCTCAGGTTCACGCATTGTTAAATTTTTATCTCCTTAAAATTTCTCCTCTCCATAGTGTTTGCCATCTCAGTAAATGGCATTAACCTTCAGTCAGTAGTTCAGGCCCCAAACTTAGGAGGCCAATTAGTAAGTTCTTTGTCCTCTACCTTCAAAATATCCTTCAAATTATATCTCAAAACCTGTTCTTTTGAGATATTTATTAATATTATCACAGTGCAAGCCACCACCATCCCTTCCCTGGAATCCTGCAATAACCATCTAATGGTTTGTGATCCCCCATAGTCCCTTTATCAGTAGCAACTAGAGTGCTTATTTGAAACTTACACCAAATAATTTGCCTATGGCCCCATTGCATTAGAATAAAATCCAGACATCTAACCATGATCTTCAAAGTCCCTAGCTGCCTCCCTAATCTCATCCCCTTCATTCACAGTGCTTTGGACATCTTGGCGAAACACAGAAAGTTTGTTCTTACCTTGGTCTTTTGTATTTGATGTTCTTTTTGCCTACAATATTCGTTCCACAGATTTTTATAAACCTGGTTCCTTCTCTCTCTTCTGGTCTGAGTCCTTCTCTCTATTCTGGTCTGAGTCCCATGTTACCTTCTCAGAAAGACAATCTGCCATCACTGTAGTAGCCCCCAACACACTCTATCTGAATTTTTAAATTTGTTTATGTGTTTATTTTTCTATCCTTTAACCAGAAAGTAAAGCTGTACGGGGGTAGAGATCATGCAAGTCTTGTTCATGGGCATTTAGAATAAATTTTATTATTTCCATTTAAGTATATATTTAATGACTGAATGAAGTTTTGCTTGAGGGTCTAATGGTCCCCATCTCGCAAGCTTGTTTTGAAGGTTAAAAGAGAAACTACACATAAAGCAGCTGAATTCAGTACTTAGCAGATGGAAGCTGCTTAGTATCTGTCCTTAGTATTCCTTAGCATTTTTATGCCACTTCCTCATTTTCCTGTTCTATCCCCTCAAAGGTACTGAGAAAGAGGCTCAAGAGACTCCCCTTCCCCCTAATATCTGGAGGGTGCAAAGAAGCAGAGTCAGGGCTGGAGCCTCCATCTTTGGGCCTTCTTTTGGTCTAGGATGTCTCTCACTATGTCACCCAACTTCTATAGTAAAATTTATTCAGCATTTAAGTTTTAAGAGAAATTATATATATTTTCATACTCCATACAAATAATTCTTTTTAAAGAGAAAGGAAACCACAAGAACAAATTTGAACCCATGATGGAATTAATTCATTATCCTGTAATCATTTAAAATGTTTAAGATATAGCTAATCATCTATATTTTTTCACCTCTGCTAAGATTCAACATTTGGAATGAGTTCTCATTCTATAGTGTTATACTCAGTCTACTTTAAATCCTAATGTAATTAAAATTTTTTATTTCCAAGCTGAAAGTGCTGACCATAATTATTTATCATTTTACATACCTAATCCATAGTCTACCCTTCTGAGCTTCATGTTATTTGCATACTGAATTAGCAAGATTCATATTCAGGTACCTATGTTACTGATCAAATTGTACACATTGAAAAGTATTGAGATATATCATATGTACAAATGTGTGTAACATGAGCATTTATATACATATATACACATATATGTATATATATATGTGTATATATATAGTTTAAACAATAACAAATAAGCATCTCTATTCACCATCCAGGTTGTAAAAATAGAACATGATCAGTACCATTGACATTCCCTGTGTGCCCCCCTCTATTTACAGAATTTGGTAATAATCATTTCTTTACTTTCCTTTATATCACTAAACAATATAAGTTTAGTTCTGCCTATTTTTGTTCACTTCATACAAATGGAATCATACTGTATATATTGTTTGGTGACTTGCTTTTTCACTTTATGTTATGTGTTTGAAATTCATCCATGTTGATGAATACAACTGTGATTCAGTCAGGCTCACTTTAGTACAGAATTCCATTGTGTGAATAAATCACAATTTATTTCTCCCCCATCTTGTTGATTTGAACTGTTTACAGTTATTTGCTATTATGAACAGTGTTGCTGTGGACAGTTTCTTATGCTTGTTAGTACATATGTGCAAGGGTTTTTCTAAGGTTTATACCTAGAATTGGATGACTCTGTCATAGGATATTCTCATATTCAGCTCTCCTGTGTAATACCAACTTGCTTTCCAAAGTGATTATATCAAGTTACATTTCCCTCCAGTGGTACACAAAAATTCACGGGGCTTTCTATCTTCCTGAACATTGTTAGGAAGACTGTCAGGCTTTCAAGTTTTGCCAGTTTGGCAGGTGTGAAATGGTATCTCCTTGAGACTTTAATTTGCATTTCTTTGCTTACTAAAGACACTGAGCATCTTTACATATATTTATTTGGCATTCCCATTTTCTCTTCTAGGAAATGTTTATTCGTGGTTTTTTTTGTATTTGTCTTACTGATTTATGAGTTCTTTTTACATATTCTAGGTACTATTTTGTCTGTCATATGTACAACAAACACCTTTTCCCAATTATTCGGATTGTCATTTCATGATTCCTTTTGATATACAGAAGTTTCAAATTTTAATATCATTGAATTTACCAGTATTTTCCTTTTCTAAAAATTGGCACATAAGACATTCTCCATATTGATGTCATAAAGATATTCTCCTACCTTTTTCAAAAACCCTTAATGTTTAACTCTTCACATTAAAGTCCTTGAATAGATTTTTCAAGGAAGGAATATTGTGTTTTCATGTGAATTTGTAATTATTCCAGCATAATTTATTGAATAATGTGTCCATTTCCCACAGATGTGCATTACCACCTCTATCATATATCAATTCTCCAATTATGCATGAGTCTGTTTCTGAGCTCTCACTCTCATTTTGTTGGCCTATTTGTCTATCCCTGGGATAATACCATAGTTTAAAAATTGCTCTAGCTTTATAATAAGTCTTAATAACTGGTAGGGCTAACCTTTTTTATCATTTTCTTGACTCCTACATGAAGATATTTAGAATCATTCTGTCAAGTCCTATAAAACGTCCCATTGGGATTTTTATTGAACTTGCATTGAAAGTGTAGATCAATTTGGGGAAGGGGGTTGATACCTTTACAACATTGGGTATTTCTGTCCATGAAAATAGCATCTCTCTCCATTTATTTAGCTCTCCTTTAGGATTTTTCAATAAAGGTTTGTACTTTCTACATAAAGAATTTGCACATCTTTATATTAAAATTATTTCTAGGTACCTCATCTTTTGGATTTGTAAATGATGTGTTTTCAAATTGTATTTTCTAATTTGTTCTATTAAAAAGCAATGTACTTTTATTAATTTTGATAATCAGGAAATGCTTAAGTTTTCTATATATACAATGATGTTATCCTGAAATAATAGAAGTTTTATTTCTTCATTTACAAACCATTTGTATGTTTTTTTTTGTTTTTTGTTTTTATTCCACTGATTCAAAAATCAAAGGTAATGTTGAATAGAAGTGATAGTGGGCATTTTTTAAATGTAAATTCAAAAGGAATGATTTTGATATTTCACCACTGAATAAGATGTTTGCTCGAATTTTTTTGTAGGTACACTTTTCAAGATAAAAAAGTTCTTTGATTTCTAGTTTTTAAAGAATTTATTATGAAGGGATGCTGAATTTTATAGAATGCTTTTTACCAGTTAATGAAGATGAATATGTAGATTTTTTCCTTTTGAACTGTTAATATGAAGTACGTTTCTGATTTCTAATGTTCAACCAACTTTACATTCTTGAGATAAACACAGTCTGGTCATAAAAATTTAGGGTTTTTCTGTGCATTGCTGTGTTTGTCATACTATTTTAAATACTTTTATTATTTATTTATTTACTGAAGTATAGTTGATTTACAATGATTAAGGTTTACAACAAAGTGATTCAGTTTTATATATATGTTTGTGTGTATATATATGTGTGTATATATTCTTTTCCATTATAGATTATTACAAGATATTGAATATGGTTCCCTGTGCTATACAGTAGGTCCTTGTTTATCTGTTTTATGTAGTAGTGTGTATCTGTTAATCTCAAATTCCCAACTTATCCCTCCTCGCCCTTTCCCCTTTGGTAACCATGTTTTCTATGTCTGTGAGTCTATTTTTGTCTTGTAAATAAGTTCATTTGTATTATCTTTTTTTAGACTCCACATGTAAGTGCTATCATATGATATTTATCTTTTTCTGTCTGACTTCACTTAGTATGATAATCTCTAGAATACTTTTATTTCTATAATTAGCATTGGCCTGGTATTTTTCTTTCCTATCTGCTTGTCTGGTTTTAGTGTCAAAAGTTACTCATAAAATTATTTGGAGATTGTTTCTTTCCTTTCTATTACCTAAGATTAATAAATATGAGATTATTGATTCCTTGAGGATTTGTAGAACTTGCTTTTAAAATGCCCTGGGTATAATGTTTTCTTGAAAAGAAGATTTTTTTTATAGCTGTCTTTTTTTTTTTTTAAGTGTTATTAGCATTCAAATTTTCTCTCTTCTTGACTCAGGACTAATAATTTGTACATTTCTAAGCCTTTTCCTTTCTACTTTGTTTTCATATTTAATTGTATTTTGTTGTTTGTAATGTCCTCTTATCTTTTAAATTGTTTCTTTTAGTCCTAAAATTGTTTATTTGTGCTTTTCTTTCTTAAAAAAAATCTGTCTTTTTCTGGAGATTACTCAGTTTTTTTAGCCATTAAAAACTAAAAAATTTGACTTCTCTAATCCTTTCTCCTATATCTTTGTTTTCTATTTTCCATTCTTTATTTTCTATTTCTGCTTTTAATTATGTTGTTTTTTTACTGCCAGCTTTAAAAAAATGACTTCCCTTTTTTACACCTTAAATGCCTTAGCCTATTTTAACCATGTATATGTGTACGTATATGCATTCTATACTTTTCCTTCTAAGTGTACTTTATAAGTTTTGATACATTGTATTTTTATCATCTTCGAGTTTTAAGCATTTCTTTATTTTCATTATGCTTTATTTTATACATGTGCTATTTAGAAGCGTATTTCTTTAATTTCTATTTTTCTTTCTCCTCCTTATTCTATTTGCTCTTTTTGTCTTCCACCTCTTTTTATCTCTTCTATTATTTGTTTCTACCTTGTTTATAATAAGAGAACATGATCTATATGACATTGATCCTCTGAAATATGGTGAGATTTGCTTTGTCCTACATTGTGAACAGTTTTCCTTAAATGCCCCATGTGAACTCGAGAATACATACTCTTCAATTAATGATTGTCCATCAGATCAAGGTTCTAATTATGTTATTCAAGTCTTTACTGTTTTCACCAATTTTGTTAATATTCCTTTATGGTATCAGTTATTAAGTGAAGTATATCAGAACTTCCCACTGTCATGGCAGATTTATCATTTTCTTGTTTTTATATTTTTCCTTTTGTGTTTTTGAGGTTCATAGAAATTTGGAATTGTTATACATTCTTGGTAAGTTTAACAACTTATCAATAGATGGTGACAAACTTTTACCTCTGCTAAGATTTTACCTTAGTCTATTATGATTAGTAAAAATAAATTGCATTAGCTTCGTTCAAGTAGTATTTTACTAATATAACTTTTGCTGCCTTTTTTCTTTTAACTTTTTTTGTCTTTGTAAACACATATGTAAATTTTATCTTTTTTGAATCATCTGACATTTTTTATTAATTGAAGATTTAGTTCATTTATGTTGAATATTTCAGGTGTATTTGTCTTCATTTCTAACATTATTTGTGTTCGTATATATTTTTTTACTTGTCTTTTTTTTCCAGAATTATTTTCTCATTCCATTATTCTCTTCCTTGAGTTTAGAATTTATGTATGCTTTGTCTGTTCTTTTAGGCTCAATACACTTTAAATGCATATTTAACTTATCAGAGTCTAATGTTAATCCATATTTTATTATCCACCCAAATAATAAAAGGATTTTAGAATGATTTAGTTAGTATTTTCTTTCTGACTTGTATAATTGTCCTAGCTTTTATCTATATCTAGATTCTTTTAACACCAGAAATAAGGCATGTATTTTTTTTCACTAGCTTAATTTATTTATTTTTTAAAGGGATCAATATTTTGATTCTTCCTTTTTTTTAAGGTGTGTATTATTATTATTATTATTATTATTATTAATTATATACAGTGTCACACATATGTTTGCAAATTTCCTTTCTTCATCATTTCTTGAATCTTATATATTCCTTTTGAGATCATTTTCTTTTTTCTAACATACAAGCTTTAGAAGGGCCTATAGAGAGAGTCTCTTGATTCTAAACACTGTTTCTATCGATTGGTCTGTAAATCTTTGTTCCACCCTCATTACACTGGACATTCTTGGTTGACTTTTTCTCTCTCAGTATTTTGAAAGTATTATTCCAACTACTGGTTTCCACTATTGCATGTAAAAATCATCATTCAATGTAGATTTTTATTTTAAATCTATTTTCTTTGTTTATGGTATTCTGAAATTTCACTATGACATATTTAAGTATGTATCTCTTGTTGTTTATTCATGGGATATCTTGAACTTCTTAAATATATAAATCACTATCTTAGAAATACTAAGTTATTATCTCTTCAAATATTGCCTCTGTCCCATTTTGTCTTTCTTCTTTTTTGTGAACTTTTACTAGATCTGTGTTGCTGTTTCTCATTCCATTCTCTAGCCTTTTAGCCTCTTTTATATTTTGCCCCTCAGTGCTACATTAGAGTAATTTCTTTAGATTTATCTTTTAGTTTCACGATTTTTTTGTCAGCTTTGCTCAACCTCCTGTTGAACTCATTTATCAAGGTTTTGATTTCTATTATAAGTTTCTATCTCTAGAAGTTTTATTGCTTTCTTTTGCAAAACTCTGAGGTTGTTTTTTTTTTTTTAATTAATTAATTAATTAATTAATTTGGCTGTGTTGGGTCTTCATTGCTGCGTGCAGGCTTTCTCTAGTTGTGGCGAGTGGGGGCTATTCTTCATTGTGGTGTGCGGGCTTTTCATTGCGGTGACTTCTCTTGTTGCGGAGCACGGGCTCTAGGTGTGTGGGCTTCAGTAGTTGTGGCACACGGGCTCTAGAGCGCAGACTAAGTAGTTGTGGCACACAGGCTTAGTTGCTCTGTGGCATGTGGGATCTTCCCGGACCAGGGCTTGAACCCACGTCCCCTGCATTGGCAGGCGGATTCTTAACCACTGTGCCACAAGGGAAGCCCTCTGTGGTTAATTTTTGAAGGTCTCTTTTTCCTTTGAGGTATTCTCAGTGTCATCTTCTATTTGTTGCACTGAAAGCATTTATAGATACTAAATATTTCTGGGTTTTACAGGACTGCCCCTGCAGTTTGTGTTTTCTGCTGACTATTTGAGTCTACTGCTGCCTTACATGTTTTGTTAACTTTTTTCTTATGAGCTTCTGTTCCTTGGAACTTCACCTGTGGAAATTCTTTCAGGCCTGGTTTTACAGTGTGTTCCTCTAGAGAGGATTTGACTTTGCTTTGTGTTTGGTGTTAGAGACACTACTCATCCATCCCTCTTTAAAGTAAATGTGTACATCAGGGATTCTTGAGCGAATCAGGTTGTACAATAGGATGTGGGATTAGAAAGTCTCAGGGAAAAGTTTTTCTCTCATTCCCACCTATAGTCAAGAGCATGAAGGGATGATACCCACTGTTGCCCTCTGTAGGAGGTTTTATTTTTCTCTCAAACACTTAAGAGATTCCAGCTATATATACACTGGTCTTCTGTCTGACCTCCCATCTACTTGGGTCTTAAGCTTTTCCCCCCTATTTTCTGGTCATGCAATCTTCAAAAAACCAGGCTCTGGGGAACTATGGTTTGGCTGATACTCCCAGAGTAAACACTGGCTTCAGTGCTATTTTACCTCTCTGAATTCATCCTTTCTTGTCATTTCTCTCCTCCAACGAATTCTCTTCATTTCTCCATCAACTCAGCCCTGCATTGAAATTAATTTTTAAAAATCTATCATTTTTAGTTCTGTATTATAAAGATGTCTGTGTGTGTGTTTAAAACTAGCCTGCCATACTACTGGAAGGTAAATGTGCATAGTTTTCACTAGAGAACTTTTTTTTATGTTCAGATGAGCCTTATTTTTATTGTCTGTGTGTTTGTGCCTCTCTGCATATACATGTGTTTAACATATACAAATATATGTTAAACAATTGAAAGTTATGGATAAATAGCATCATAAATTTTTATTTTGCTAATAATCAAACAATTTTAGCTCTACATTCAGGAAATAACATATACTGTGGATGGCATTGTAGATTTAGAAGTTGTTCCTGTGCTAACATGTCTTCTCCTATCCCCAAGGTATCTCTTTTTTTGATGTCATAATTTAGATAAAATTTCAGGCATTTAGAATGAGGAATGATGGGGGGAAAAACCCTTCACTTTCAGGAAGTAGCAAATCTTATAAAGTTTCCCTCCAGCCAACAAAGGATAAGCCAATTTAACAAATACTTAGGATTGGACTTGGTCACAGAAAACAGACAGTTAACATAGGCCTTCTATCTTCTAGAAAGTTTAAGTTCAGGGCCATAGGTACCCGTCCTTGGCAGTACCTGTAAGTAAGCAAATTGGCAGAGGACTTCTCAGAAATGTGACCTTGCCTGCAGAGCTGGCTTCTAGAGTTAAAATGCCAGTTCTTATTATACAGGTGACATTGGATGCTTTTCTTAACCTCTCTAACCACCACTTCCTCATTTATTAAATGAATTTAATGAAAATAATAAATGTGTCTGTCTCATATAGCTGCTGTGAGAAATAAAATAGTTTATTCAGTTGGATATACAGTTTGTGATTAATGTAAAGTATTAATAGACCAGTCTTATTTTTCTGAGTCAGTGACAACATGTTCTATGATTCTGAAATTTTAGCCTTTTTATGCACTGAAATCCAGCAACTGAATTTTGAAGGCCTTCCTGCCTATCCCCCAAATTGAGAACCTATACTTGTCATGTTCCCACTTTTCTGAAGTTGATCAGCATTCAAAAACATCTTGTCTATTGCCAGGAGCACATGTAGATTTTTGTACCCAGGTTAGTGTTTTTTCTATACTCCACATAAGGTGGAGTTTGTGTGCCAACCCTATAGTGACTTCCGGTTTTAAAATCTGTTTGATATGCAGCCATGAAAGCACATTGGTGTATATTCCAAGATTTCTGAGACTCAGGAAGGAAAGGCAAGTCATTGTCTCTTCCCTGAATGCCTATAATTCTTCCTCTTGGCATTTGTACAATGCATCCAAGTATTGTTTTTCTCAATACTGTATTTCTCAAATTAGGTGGTAAATCTCCAGAGGGTGGGTATCCTGAAATGGTTTTCTTATGTTAATTATTCAATATATATTATTAAGTTTTTGAGAATAATCGTATCCCTAATTCATTCATTCACTCATTTAACAAGTATTCATTAAGCACCTAAAAAAAAAAAAAAGCACCTAAAAGAAAAGTTCTAGGTCCTAGGGTATGCATGTCAGTGAACAAGAGATACAAGGCCCTGTTCTCATGGAATTTACATCTGCTTAAGAGAGACTGGAAAATAAACAAGTAAATTAAAATGGATTATAAATAGTGGTAAGTGCTATGCATTCATAATGGATGTGGGATGGGAAGGATCACTTTGGCTAAGGTGGAGGGAAGACCTTGGTAAGAGGTGATATTCGAGCTTTGAATTAAACAATGAGGAGAAGCCAAGCATGTGAGGATATGAGAGAAGAACAATCCAGGCAGGGGAAAGAGGTTGGCATTTTGAAAAACAAGAAGAAGGCCATTGTAGCTGGAACATAACAAACAAGGCGCATAGACTGGTACTAGATGAAGTCTGAGAAGCTGACCAGGGCTGGATCATTTAATATATGATTTTTACTAACAGTATTCCAGATGCAATTGAATAGGATTTACCATGTTGACTTCTGTTTCTTCTCCCTGTAAACTTGCTGCTATTCCCTTTGCTTAAGCTATCGATGCCAGTGAATGTCTCTTTTCCTGTCTCAGCCTTCCACACTCATCATAACTCAAATGACCACAAAAGGTAGTTTGATTAGTAAGGGATTAAGGATTAAATGTATTAAGGTCTGGATTCTCTGGGAAGAGATATTCCCTCTGAAAAGTGAGCTTTGCACATGAAGGGCAGATCACAGCGAGATTCTGGCTTCTTGCAATAAACAGATCACAAATCTGAATAAATTACATGTCCTCCCTTGGCTTAGCTTAATTTGAATTAGTGTTGTCTAATATGAGTTTCCTGAACTGTTAATCATGATTTATCAACAAGTTGATCGTGAAGCTATTAAACTATCTCTAATCTGATGACACAGCATTTCAGTGGTTACCACACCTTCCTACCCATAGGAGGAGCTTATGAAAGGGGATTCTTAGGAGCTTAGGGGACATCGTTAAACCTTCTCACAACCTTCTCATAGATGCGGGGCCCTTGGTCTTGTGGCTTATAGGTCTCTAGAAGTGTTGACATAGGGCCATTCTTTTCTGACAGTTGCATGGCTTTTTGCATTGGAAGAAATAAGTATTTGAAGGAAAATTGCAAGCAAATATGAATAATTTTGTGGCATTATCAATCTTCTGCTTTTGTAAAATGGATATGTTTACTATTTTGAAATTATGGGGCATAATGGTAATTTGCACCTGCAGGGTGACTGTCAAAGGGAGTCTCGTTGGCATTGCTCCGTGAGACTTGATTTTGAAATTTGGTACAAACCCCAGCTGGGAAGTTAGGCTACAGAAAGCAGCAGGAGCAAGCTAAATGTGCATAGAAACTGGTGGTGTTGGCGCTTGTTCTCAGCAGAGAGAGCCTTGTATGATGTCTGAGCACTTGAGAGACTTGGACCAAACAGCACTGGCATTATTTGATTTTGACTAAGTAGCCCTGAGATGAAATGGCCTTTCATTCAACTTTGTTAAACTTAAGGGCATGCTGGGCCTTGCTTCACTCTGAGTTTGCCAAGGACAGGGTTGGCAGCTGCAGAACAGAGCAAGACATTTCTGCCACATCAATCTCTTGATGGCAGCTGTACGCAGTACGGGCTAATAGGCACCTTTTCAACTCTGAGAGTTAGACTGTTTGCTCAGTGTTTCCTTGCTTGTCTGGGTACACAAAAAAGAATAGAAAGACAAGAGGCACAGAGCCTCTTTTTACATAATGTAGCTGGCGCCCTCTAGTGGGCGATGGTAAGTATGCAGGTAATTTGAACTGCAAGTCTGGAAAAATAGGATTATTTCTAGCCTTCAGATAAATGACGCATACCCAGGCAAGATTGGGTTTGGGTTAGTGAGGCCTAAAGCTTATACAATTTAGGGGTCCCTTTTAGAAAAAAATGCAAAATATCTTATTTAAGTTTTACAAAAACGGGCAAACATGTAAACACAACTAGGATTCCTCCCTTATCACCTAAACCTCATGAAATTCTTGGTAGATCCACCTCTGGATTTACTGGATTCTGTTTTTGCTGACTTTAAATAAAATAGAAATTATGGAGAATATTTTTTTTTAATGTTTGGGAATTACAGCTTTTTAGTCTATAAAAGTTTGGACAAAATTATAATATACAAATTGTACAATACAAAATTCAGACTTAACTTAATTCTTTCTTTCTTAGAATTAGTTAATCCAGCCTTTATAGCATTTCTCAGAATGACTATTCTTCTATTCCTTAGCTGAGTTCAGAACTGTATGTGCTAAGTAATGTATAACACATTAGTCTTTAACCTATAAAATCTTACTTGAGTATGGTAAAGTACAAAGTTAGTAAAGGTTAGTAAATAACTTTGCCTTCATTAACCTGAGGAGAGTATTTTAGTGATCAGCATATTCAACTTTGCTTATCCATTGGTAACTCTAGAAATAGATGAACCTCATAAGCAGAAATGTTGGAATTTGCAAATTGGCTTGAAGATCTGCAAAGTGGGAGCCAGAACCTGCCAAGTACAATGGAATAAGATTGATTCAGTCTTGAAGTGCAAAAACATTAATGAAAGACACTTCCCACTCAAACTAGGGCCTTAAAAAGTCCATTTTCTGAAACAAAATAAGCAATCCAGTTTTGACTGTTTCCTTGAATTAAAGGGGGTATAGATTTGTGGTTTTGTGCTCAATTATAAGCTCTTTCTTAAAAATTAAAGTTCCAAATAAAGTTACTAAGTCACAGAGTTTTCTATACTAAAAAGCTCCTAGATAATGATTTATAGATGTTTCCTTTTTCAAATAGTTGAATTTGTGAATGGGTTTTAAGCATATAATGTGTTTCTTTATTGCCAGAAATATGCAGTCTCACCACTCAAAAGGACCGTAGGCTAATAAAACAGTACAGAGTTTTTTGGAATCAGATTCAGAGAGACAAGAGCCGAAAAAGAACTGTAAGGCCGTCTCGTCCAGTCTCCTTTTCCATTAGACAGGTCAGGAGTTGTGTTCTTCATGTTTTCTTCACACATAAGGATGGCTGATTTTAAAGAAAAACTTAAATTGAACTTCTCTGTCTTCATAAACATTGAGGCAAGCTACCTGAAGTATTAAAAACCCTGGACTTTTAACCTTAATCACTAGCTATTTTTATATAGAAATATAAGTTGATTTTATTTTCTCAAAGATAATGTATTCCAATTTAAAATCTAAGGTAATAATGGCTAGCCTTTTTGTTTGGTTTTTAATACATCAGGCACTGGTCTGTGTATTACTATAGTGCTTATGCTTCTCGTGTGTTATTTCCCTTTTATCCTTACGACAACCCACTGAGGCTGGTGTACTGCAGATGAGAAAACTAAGGGCCGTAAAGGTTAAAGAAATTGCCCAGGGTAATTTAGCTAGCAAGTGGCAGACCAGGGCTCATACCCAGGCAGTCTGGCTTCCTGATATATTATCTCCCTGTTAGAAGACTTTGAGGAACCCACTGGAGCATGTGACAGATTAATGCATTAAAAAAGAAGGAATACAGATTGGATTATAAAACACAAACTTCGGAAGACAATAACTGTACTCACATAGATGTTGGTATATTAGAAAGTGCACTCAGCTTGGAATCTTAAACTTCTGAATAGTGGTGGTAGTTAAAAATGGAGTAGACAGCCATAAAAAAAAGATGAAACCTTGCCATCTGTGACAACATGGATGGACCTTGAGGGTATTACGCCAGGGTGAAGTAAGTCAGACGGAGAAAGACAAATACTGTATGATTTCACTCGTATGAGGAATGTAAGAAAACAAACAAAACTCCCAAATAAATGAACAAACCAAACAAAAACAAACACATAGATACAGAGAACAGAGTAGTGGTTACCAGAAGGAAAGGGGTGGGGTGGGAGAGGGCAAAATGGGTAAAGGGGATCAGCTGTATGGTGACAAATGAAAACTAAATTTTTGGTGATGAACACTCTGTAATGTATACAGAAGTAGAAACATAATGTTATGCACATGAAACTTAGATAATGTCATAAACCAGTGATACCTCAATAAACATTAAACTTTAAAAATATAGGAGTAGATACAATTTCCAAGACAGGAATTCTTGCTAAGAGTGGAGGGGTCAGAATGTGGAAGCTTAGGGAACACCAGAGAAGAGGAAAGGTGGCCTGAAAGTGACACGACAAAGGAATGGTCAGTGGGGTGGGAGAGCTGCCGTCTGGCAGTGCCCCGGGGGAGGGAACAGACAGTCTCACCAGTTGAGGGTAGATGGCAGTGCTGGTCATCCAACACACCACACACCGCCTCCTTGAATAAGAACACCTGAAGCTGACCTAAAGGTGTCTGGTCACATCAGCCACATTTAGAGTCTGATTATACCCTTATAATCAGACTGAGTCTTATACTCAGTCTGAAGTACCTGAGTTACTTCACAGGGGGTGGGGGCAGGGTGTTAGTATTCCTTAGATAAGAACACTGATCCAAAGGTTTTAAGTTATCCTGCTGGTGAGCCTCAAACAAGAAAAAGCAGGCTGCTACTTTTGATTTTGAATTGCTATACAGATGGTGCTAACAGATGTTTCCAAGCAACAGACTTCTAAAAATCACAACTCTACTTGAGGCTTCAAACACAAATACACACAGACTTTGTAATGTTTTGGCATACCTCTTGTTTTAAAAATAGTACCACACTCTCAACCCCGTGGGGTGAGCGGAACTCTGTATAATTACCCTTTTCACATTTAGATGTACCTTACTATGGTTGAGAATGTCCATGTATGCTTAAACGTGGTTTTCCTGTCCTTTCAATGGTTTTAATGGGATAGGAACAATATGATGGCTCATAGATCCAGCAAATTCTAGAATAATGTGAAAAGCACACTTCCCCAGCTTAGAAAACTACAATCAAAGAGATGTAGATAACAAAAGTGACAATTAAAAAAGACTTTTTTTTAAACCCCCAGCAGGAGAATTCATGCAATCATTAAATATTTGAGTGCATACCAGTTATTTATGTGGGGAGACAGCAATGGAGAAATGCATTCCCCTGGAGCCTTATTCTAGAAAATAAAATAGGTAAATAATGGATAGTATGCTAGGTAGAGGTGAGTGTTTTGGAGATAAGGGGACCCAAGTTTGTTCCTGATCCTTTAAGTGTCTCAGGGTGCTTTAGTACTCTTTTTAAAGGTCATTCTGGTTCTATCACTGTCCCTGCTGAAGTTTGCCTCTCCTCTGTCCCTTGTGTCCTGAGTTACTGCTGCCTTCTTGGCTTCGTGTATGGTGTAGGTTAACCTGGTAAGGTTACAACAAGCCAGGATAGGTCTTTATCATATTGATACACCTCTCAATTTCTCTTTTGGGGTCCTGATTTTGTCTGTAGTGGTGCTTCTTCCTCCAGTGTATTCACTGATCATTTCAGCAGGTCTATATTGAGAACACATTATATGTCAGGCACTGTGCCATGGGCTTGGGGGCACAGTGGTAAGACATACATGGTCCTTGCCTGCATGGAGCTTATTGTCTAGATAGGGGGAAGAAAAACAAACAACATTAAAACCTGTAAACACTCAAGTGAATCGGATAAGTTCTACGAAGGAAGCGAACAGACTTTTGAAATAGAGAATAGTAACACATGGTGGTCAGGGGACTCCTAGAAAGTGTACCATTTAGGCTGAGATTGGAAGAAGGAAAGGAATCAGCCTTTTAATTTATGTGTTTGTGTATTTGTGTGAGGGGAAGATGGAGGGTTGCTTTTCAGGCCGTGAGAACACCATGTACAAAGTCCCTTAGCCAAGGGGAGTAAAATCTGGCGCCTTCAAGGATCTGCACGAAAGCTTTTGCAGGACTGAGTTGGAATTGGAATACTCAGTGCCCTGAATCTGTCTCTTAAAAGCAAACCTGATGGTAAAATTTGACTCCATTATTTACTTTTCCCTACACACCCCTCTTTCAGGAACTTGGGGATTATTTCCATCCATGCTGGGTATTAGTGCATTTGACAAAGTGTGAATCAGCACTGCTCCCAGAACCACCTCTCCCTGTCTACCTTGAGTCCCACCACCTAGACTCCGTTCTCAGAGATTGTCTTCTGAGCATCGGGGGGACCAGTACTTAAATGTTCCCACTGCTGTTCTTCCTAGGATGTCACAGAGTCCCTGTCAGTCTCCCATGTCATACCAGACCTCCTCAGAGGCTTGACACCCTTCTGAGACACCTGTCACCAACACACATGTTTGGTAAAAAGATACAATTTTAATTTTTTTCAATTAGATAAAAAAGTTTTCCTTTTAAGTCTAGATTTTGTTTTTCCTTTAAAAATACTGTATTTTCCTAAAGTTCCAGGTAGACAAATATTTAACTACGCTCTGAATTGCCTTGGTAAATCTCAATAAGCCAACATACCTTTGAGCTCTGTTGTGTAACTGTCCATATTTGGGTTTTTTTTTTTTCATAGTGTATTTTTTACCCAGTGGGTAACACTCCAGCTGTTGATACTTTCACAGGAAGGGGTTGCCCTCCTCTGCCTGTGTGAAAATTTCGGGCTTAGTAGCTGGGGCAAAGGAAATACTTGTGGTAAAGGACAATCTGTTAAAGAAACTAAGTTACTTCCTTTCATTTCCACTATGGGGTATTCAGCAATTTGGAGAAACTGGAAGAAAATAATAAGCAGAAATGGTCATTGGGTGTTTTTTGTGCTGAAGCGGGATAAGTTTAGTGAGAAGAGAAATCGAGAAATAAGTGTAATCTTTGCCAGTCTGATGTCCAAAAAGTAGCATCTTACTGTTTTAACTTGCATTTCTTTGATTACTATTGAGATGAACTATCTCTAGGTGTACTTGGTGTGCATTGCTTCTTCTTGTCTCTTAGCCATTTTTCTTTTGAGGTTTTACTTTTCTTATTGATAAGTAAGATTTCTATATATGTCACATACGGATATGTTAGTATGTAATCATTAACGCTCTTGTCGTATATGTTTCCAGGTTCTTATTTCTGGTCAGATCTGTCTATTTCTTTATATCATGTTGAACCATATGCTGTTGCTGTTTCTGTACTTCAAACATGGTTAAAAAAATAATATAGAAATTACAAATGGTTCAACCTAAATAGTTTATGACTTAGAGTTTGTACTCACCCCAGATTATATTGTTTCATATGTACTTTTTTTCTCATGCCTAATAACCTATATAATCCTTTAAGAGTTGTGTTTCTTTGAAAATAAGTACTTTATTACTCGTTAGTGTGTTAAAAACACTCTCTTCTAACATAGTCTGCTTTTATCTGATTTGGTGCCTTTTGCTTTTGTTCTAATACAGTGGTGTTCATACCCTGCCTTAACTCTTTTTAGCTTCAGGTCAGGAATTGCCCCCTCTGGGAAGCCTCCTCTGAACCCCTTAGCTTGGTTTGGTGCTAATGTTCTGTGCTTTGGTGGGACCGTGTATATCCTTCTCCCCTGGAATTTACCACATTTACTGGGATTGTTGATTTCTCCACCTCCAATCTGGGACCACATTTTATTTACTTCCAAGTCCTAGGATCTAAGATACTGGTTGCCTCATAATAAATTCCCAATTTATGTTCCTTTTACCTGAATTAAACTACTTGAGCAGGAGTTTCCCACGGATCAAGGAATAGAGTCGTTATTTTTATAGCTTATGTGATATACATGCAAGTAACCTTTTCAGCGCAGCACTGATACACATAATAGGACCATGAGAACAAAATGTGCTGAATTGCATTGTGATCCTACACTCTTTCTAATTAGATCTCTCTTCCTTTTTCTTTCCTTCTAATTTATTTTCCTTTTTATATTTTCAAAATAACCTCCTTCCTTACATTTCTAGTCTCTGCATCCTTTTCCTGAAACCCATCTGTTGAGTGCAATGTTTAACTATTTCATGTGCATGTGTATTACACCATGATGAAGTGTTTTCCTATTTGAATATTTTACTCTTCATTTTACTTAAATATAGGCTAGATGTTTGTTGAAAAAAATGTAATTAGAAGAGTCATATCATTATATTCAGGCTGGACTGTAGGCACTTTCTATTTGGGGAGATGCTCTGCATTTTACCTGATCATAAACATATTGTAGGCCATTAACCTCATTCATGGACTTTAGAATTTCCCACTTTGTACTATTCTTTGCTGACCACATCTTTCTTTTCCAAGCCTGTGTTAAAAAAAAAAAAATCACCAAATCCAGTCATGCTACTGTGATTTATCACACTAATTTTTCCAAAACTTTCCCCTCATAAATGTTGTCTTTTACATCAAGTATAAATAGTTCATCATAAACTCTTTTTATTTATTTATTTATTTTTCACATCTTTATTGCAGTATAATTGCTTTACAAATAAACTCTTTTTAGAAAGCAAAAATGAAAAAAGATTGTTATTGAGGAATAATGACTACATATGAAAAGGCACAGGAAAACATGAAGTTTAAATCAATAAAGAAATGCATATCTCTATATACTTAAAGCAAGAAATTTATTTACCATTTCCATTTTACTCTCATCTTTTTTCTGTGCAGGCCTTTGTGGGGAGGGTCATTATCCTGAATACTATTGTGTTAATTATTCCCTTACTTTTCTTGATAACTTTTAGAAAACAAACTTTCTAGGAATTCTGACATATTATATTGTTTAGTTATCTGGTTTTGTAATTTAGGTAATTACACTAAAATCATACCACATGAATTTTTAGGTGATTTGATTCTATCATTCAACATTGTATTTTTGAAATTTATCTATTTGATGAATGCAACTTTCATTCTTTTTCATGGCAACATAGTATTTCATAGTATGGGTATATCACAACTATTTTTCCATTTTCTTTTGAGGAACACATAGGGGTTTTCCAGTTTTATTGCTATTTTGAGCAGCATAATTGTAAATATACGTATTCCCTGGTGCACATGTGTGAGAATTTTTTCCAGGATAAATACCTAGTAATGAAGTTTCTGAATCATAGGCTAGGCAACCAGTTCAACTTTCCTACATGATTTTCCAAAGTAGTTTTACTCATTATCATACCTAGTTTCAATGGATGAGAATCCTCTGTGTATATTCATGGCAACACTTAGTATTACCCTACATTTACATTTTTGCCAACCTTGTGGGCATGAATTGTATCTCATTGTGCTTTTAATTTACACTCCCTTGATTACTGAAAAGGTTAATATCTTTCAATATGCTTTGGGGCCATTTGTTTCTTCTATTTTGAATTCATGTTCATTCCTCTTTCCCATCTTTCAATAGTGTTGTTTGACTTTGTCTTATTAATTCATAGAGTTCTTTGTATACACTGCGTAGTAACCCTTTGATTATGTGTTTTAAGTGTCTTATCCAAATTTATAGCTTGTATTTTTATTTATTTATTTACATTATTTTATTTATATATTTATATATATTTTATATTAATTAAATTTTGTACTTCTTTTAAAAATATAATTGCATTTACCAATTTTTCCCTTCATAATTTGCCCATTCTATGCCTTGTTTAAGGAATAATTTTCTATCTCCCAAGGTAAAGAAGAAATAAATCTTTCCTAAATTGCTTCTAAAATCTTGTCTTTTACATTTAAATGCTTAATTCGTCAGGAATTGATTTATCTGTATGGTCTAGAAGGGGATTTTTTTTCTTCCCACATATGTAGTCAATTGTCCCAGTACAATTTATTTTAAAAAGTTCATTCTTTCTCCACTGATCTGTATTATAATCTCAGTCATATATTTTGACTGTGCAGTCATCATTGTATTTCCAGGCTATTTTGGTTCGTTGCTCTATTTATTAATCCCTGTTCCAATACTTGACTACCTTTATTAATATGGCTTTATAATAAAGTTTAGTATCTGGTAGTCAAGTCCCATGATATTATTCCTCTTCTTCATTAGTATATTAGCAATTATTGGAACCTTGAAATTCCTTATATATTTTAGAATCAGTTTTTCAAGCATCACATATAAAACACACACACACCCCCACAGAGTTGGGACTTTGATTGGAATTGAATTTATAGATAAATTTTTGATCAAATAATATTTTTGTAATACTGAGTATTCCAGTCTGTTAATATAATATTTCCACTTTTAAAATTATTCTTTCATGTCTTTCAATAAAATATTATAATTTCCCCATAGAGATTTTGCATGTGATTTTTTATGCTACTCTAAGTGGTGACTTTTTTTTAAGTTGTCATTTTCTAAATTTTGTTGCCAGTGAATAGAAATACAAATTTTTTTGTGTGCACTGATTTTTATATCTAGTAATCTTGCCAAGTGTGTTAAAAGTCAGTAATTTATTGTTTGAATCTTTTTTTTATTGCCTACAACCATTATCATATCATGGTGAATAAAGATAATTTTGTTTTTCCTTTTCTAATTCTTATGCCTTTATTTTTTCCTTGCCTTACTCTATTGGCTAAGAACTTCAGAACAAGGGCAAACAGAAGGGGTGATAACATGCATCTTTGCCTTTCTTTGCAAACTCAAGAGATACTTTCAGTATTTCAACATTGAGAATCAGATGGGCTCTCTCTGTCTGCACTAGATCTTAATATTGTGTAGGCCCCTAAGTTGAGATAAATCACTGGAGGCAAAGGAGAGAGTGCCAGCTTAAATTTATATTTCTGCCACAAAGCATATTAGGATCTTAAAGTAAAAATTAATTTCTATCAGAGAAAAATGAAATGATATTATTTCTTGTACACCTAAGTTTGTAGACTAAGGTACATTCCCACTACATAGTGAATAGATTCAAGAAAATGACACTTTTTCCAGTAAGGAAAATATCGTCAGAGCATTTTCCAGCTCCCTCAGTGGACAATTTCTTAAGGAATTCCTTTGCAAAAATTCTCCCTATTAGAGAGCAACACAGTGGGTGACAGATTAACTAGTCATTGCAGCATTCTCTGGAGGAAGGGAAGGTGGCAGGGTGCTTGCAGTTCCATTTAACTGTCCCAATAAGTATATGAGGGACCTGGTGTGCTCTTTCACCAATACTTTACTGGGTAAGTGTAAGTGATGGAAAAAAACCAGGACAATTGTACTACACAGCTGTCTCATTCTAAAAAAAAAAAAAAAAAAAAAAACAGAGCCTCTGAAGTCTCACTCAGTAAAACCACTCAGTTCCATCCCAAATAAAAACAGAATACTTGGTGCTGGTCCTGACATAAAGAAGGCTTTCTGTGTAGTAGACATTCATCCTCCTGAAATCCACTTGGAGGCTTTAGAAGTCAACCCCAGGCATAGCAAATCTAAGAGCACCTCTGGTTGACACACCCCTGACTCAGTGTCCTGAGTCACAGGAGCAGCCTGTTGCTTGGGTGAATATGGACAAGGGAGATAGTTTATTCACAGCTCCAGGGAAGGAGAGAATGAACATTATACAGAAACCACTGGTCACAGATGAAGAAATATGTGGATTGTATCCATGGGCATATGTTATTCTTATACAGTTGCTCAGAGATAAGAGATGGCATATCCTATATTGTCAGGAACTAGAGTTGAGACACACAGGTTAACTCAGGGAGGAGCATCTTGGGGAACAGTGTGTAGGCTATAACTAGGATGTTGGTTGGCCTAGAAAACATGTTTCATTAGGCCTAGTGGACATGTCTCTTGGGCAGAGTAAGCCAGGCTTTGCTCCGGGCACAAACATGAAAAAGATGCAGAAACTTGAAATGTTTTTTAGAGATTCATCATCTCCCCCAAGAGTTCCAAACCCATTATGAGCACAACATGCTTAATTGGCACTTTAAGGAGTAGATTAATAGTAAACATTGCAAAGTTCCCAGAATTACATAAAGTCTTCCTTTTGGTATTGTAAACTTAATTTATAACCTTACTGACATCCTAATGACAGTGCTAACAGGGAAAAATGCAAGGCATAGTGATACTTTATCAAGTTATCATTTATTGATATCAACTTGGCTTGCCAATGCTATCTCCCTGTTCCTGTGATAAGAGATGAAAGGGAATAGAAGACAGGAAAACAGGATTGGTGGTGAGAAGTCAGATGGCAGGGCCATCCTTCCTTTCTTCTGATAACGTGTTGTCATGTTTGTTGTCAGTACCACAATGCAGTGATTGTGGCTTTGCTCTAGTAACCACTGTTGAAGGACTGTATAGATGGAACTGAAAATGTCTCTGATGGTGAAGGGGGACATAGAACAAGTCAGATTTTGATTTTTCCCTTTTAACTTTAAGATTCTGGTCATGTAAAATTATTGTTAAGGAATTAAACATGCTTCAATATCATTTCTATCTTATAAATTCATGTAAATTTTTTAGATCCTGGCTCTTTGCTTTCCTAGAAATGTACATCTGAGCTCTCTCTACATAGAGCATAATTATGAATAAATACTATAACCCTATAATAGATGATCATATAAAATGATAAAATATATAATATGAAATTTTAAATTTGTATGATTCCTATTACAAATGGGCTAATTTCACTGTGTTAGACTTGAGGAATAAACTATATTCAGGCATGTGAGCTTGGTCTGCTGGATACAGGTGCATTTAATCTTTTCATCAGATTATAAACTTCTGAGTCTGTTTCATCTTTGTACTTCCCAGGCTCCTTAAGTACTTATTGAATGAATAAATACATGGATGAGTTAGTAAATTAATAAATGAGCTAATACGTAAGTACATAAATACATAAATACTTGGTATTTCTCTAGGAAAAGTGGTTAGTACCTATTGGCTTATTTGGGCTTTGTGCACTATATTGCCAAATAGACTTTCATTATTTTTATACCCCTTACATCAATGTACAAGGTTTTGTATTTTTAACTTAAAAATTTTTTGTTATTGTTTAGAATCTAGCTATGTGAAATTGTAATCACCTTTTAGAAATGTCAGTTTCTTTCTATGCCACTTCTACTTTCTTGATGTCTTCATCATTGAAAATTAAAAAAGAGAGAGAGAGAGAGAAAAATCAAACACTTCTCTTCCATACCCAGGCACTGTTTGAATAGGATGCTCTCTCATTCAGTTTACTACCTGCAGGGTTCATTTGCCAAGATTCCTTTGAAGCACAACTCTTAGCTTTCTAAGTTTTGAATTAAAAGGTATTCCCTCTATTACCCAAAATTATGTCTCAGATGATCCAGCTGGCAAAACAAGGCTGGGATAAGTGGTACAGGTCTGCTCTTCATAAGACAACGGATGAGAGCCACTAGTTTGGCCCCCCAGGGATAGAGAATGAATAGATCTTTATCCTTTTCCTCCTCCCATCACACTCCTGTTCACCCCTTTCTCTCATGTCTTTTGATTGAAGGAGACAGCTTCTGTTACTGTTCATCAAGTGGAAAAATGACTCCGTGTGGTTGGGACTTCGTTTCTAGGGCTCCTGGAGACAATAATGACACCTCCCATTGAGAGGTGTGTTTGCCAGTTTAGTCATTTTCCAAGTCAAACCAGGTCCCTCTGGGAGCCCCTTGTGATTCTTTTATTTTATTTTTAACTTCTGCTTTTGTTTTTTCTACAACCAGACACTCTTCTTCTGCCCCTTAAGTGGAATTTGTGTTCCTGACTTATCATGGTCTCTCAGAAGCCCACTCTCCTTTTCCTTGTTGTAAGAATGATCTACATTTCCTTTACCCATGACCATGATAAGCTGGTGCTAAGTTGCATCCATGGTGGAGAAATCCAGAAAATATATTAAGTCAAAAGATATGAGACCCTTTCCAACTGTGATTCTCTTAATTCAGTAGTTAAGTTTTGGAACTAAAATAGGCTTAATAATTTTGAATATAGGGAAATTCTTTGTCAATTTTGTTCTTAGGTAGGAAAAAGGGAAAAATACACTTTTTTATACTTGTCAACTGGGACTCATTTTATTACTAGCACTTATTGTAAATTATAGGGTTAATATGTTTATTCAAAACTCCAATAGCTCCACTTCCTGCAAAATTTCTGTCTTAACTGCATGGAAAATACTCTCCACATCAAATTTAGGAGAACTGTATTTTATTTCCTCTTAAAATTTTGATTGGAATTAGACACACTGGATGGTTTGTGTCTTTGTAGGTACACGAATGCCATTATACTTCCCACTGCAGCACGATTGGGAAGTCACACTCACAGGAATGCATTGCAAGTATGTGAGGGTGTGAGGGGGTATAACGTTGCTTCATTTTTGAGAGCTCTGATTAAACAGACACCTTCTGCGGCTGTGACTTTGTACAGATGGCAAGACTAAACCAGAGAGGCTGAAAGCGCTTTCTAAAATGAAGCCAAGAAACAGATCTAGTTTTCTCCACTGAAAGTTTGGAGAAAACCACATAAAGTACATGCTATTTGCATGTCCATGCATGCTGGATGTGTGTAGACCTTTTAACCTTATTTTTGGTCATGGAATTGTATATGCCACACCTACTACCTACTGGTGAAGTCTTAAACCATATACATATTATGTAGAAGTTTTAAAAATGTATGTTTTATTTAACAGAGAAAGTGGCTGGATATAGAGCAGTTTTCCCTGCCTTGGATCTTTGAAACTGCTTTGGACAACTTGGGTACAAATCTTTTAGAAGGTCTAAAGACAGCCAAAAGATTACCTCTATTACATTTGTTTGAATTGTTTTCCACCTCCTCATATTTTTCTTTTTCCTTTTTTCTTTTTCTTTTTTTCTGATGATCATCTCTTCTACCTTAACTCTGGTCCTCTAATATTTTCCCCAGTTGGTTCTTGCTTTAAAAAAAACTTCTCTACATCATGTACATTTCTACTAGATCTCCATATTCTCTGCCCTAAAATCTTCTCTAAATAGTGGCTATCACGCAAAACAAGACAAAACAAAAAATTTTACCCTTTCTGCAGTTCAGAACATGCAGTTTTGCTCGAGGGATAACTGAGCCCTGGTTCCTCTTCTTGTCTGGGTTCAAATACTTCTCACTCTTGGATGGAATCTGAGCCACCACACAGGTTGGGAGAAGGATTCAACTCACCAACCTCATATGCCTTGGAGAAAAAAGTGAAATCAAATTTTCACAGAGTGCTAAGTTATTCTCTCCACGGGTATCTATGGAGCATCTACTCTAGTTGACCCAATTCTTGGCATAAACATTGGTAAATCGGGCAGATAAAGTTTCTGCCTTCAAGAAGCTTACATTCCAGGACTTCCCTGGTGGTCCAGTGGTTAAGACTCCCGCTTCCAGTTCAGGGGCCGTGGGTTCGATCCGTAGTCGGGGAACTAAGATCCCTCATGCTGCATGGCGTGCCACCCCCCCCCAAAAAAAAACTGAAAAAAAAAAGCTTACATTCCAGTGGTGGGGAGACAGACACTAAACAAAATAAAAATGAACAAGACAATAAGCTATGGATAAGTGTAAGAAAGAAAATAAAATGGAGTAATTTCATAAAATGTGACAGGGTCTTAAAATGTGTAGCGTCTTGGATTATATGTCAGGGGAGACCTATATGAGAAGACATAACAGTTATTATTGCTGTGTAACATATCACCCCACATCTAACAGCTTAAAAACATTTATTGTATCACATGATTTTTGTTAGACAGGAATTCAGTGATGACTAAAATGGGTAGTTCTATCTCAGGGTCTCTTAGGAGATTGCAACCATCTGAAAACTTGACTGGTGCTAGAGATTCTGCTTCCAAGATAACTCACTCCCACTATTGTTGGCAGGAGGCCTCAGTTCCTTCCCCCGTGGATCTTTCCATAAAAGCACACGAGTGTTCTTGTGACATGTTGACTGATTTTCCCCAAACAAATGATCCAAGAGGGCAAAGCAGAGTAGCAATATATTTCTTAGCCTTGGAAGTCGCATGATATCACTTTCTGTGCTGTTGGTCACACAGTTTAATGCTGGTGCAAGGTGGGAGGACACTACTACAAAGATGTGAATACCAGGATGTGAGGATCATTTGGGGGGTGGGGGGACATTTTGGGTGCTGGTTACCACAGGAAGGGTTAGTTGAACTCAGGCCAGGATAATTAGAAAAAAATCTGTTAGGTGAATGCTCAGGGGAAGGGCATCCCAGCTGGCAGGAACAACAGTTCGTATGAC
The DNA here is from genome assembly GCF_965194825.1 of Balaenoptera physalus. Taxonomy (NCBI): domain Eukaryota; kingdom Metazoa; phylum Chordata; class Mammalia; order Artiodactyla; family Balaenopteridae; genus Balaenoptera; species Balaenoptera physalus. The sequence continues at coordinate 48,355,538 of NC_138886.1, forward strand.
ACTGAGGCAGGGAATACTTGGTATTTTCAAGGAATCGATACAAGGCTGGATTGAGTAAATGAGAGAGTTGCATAAGATGAGTCCAAAGAGCAAGGGCCAGATTACACAGGACCTTACAGGGGTTTGGAATATATTCTGAACCTGGGGAGAAATTGTTGGCAGGTTTTAAGCAGAGGAATAACCGAATCACATGCGTACGTGTTGAACCAAAGTACACTTTGAAGAACTGAATTGGACCTGAAAAATTGTAATACTAAAGAGAATGAGTTTGACTAAGACTTTTGACTTTGACTCTTGATGGTCAAACTGTGCCAACGCATCAAAGATGTGACGTGTATTTATTCAACTCTGTTGAGTAATAGAACAAAATTGATCCAGAGATTTAAGCATAAAGTGTGAGCGTTTCTGAATTAGCCCTAACTCCCTATTCTGTCATCAAAAGGAGGCTGTACTTTTGACCCCGACCATTTATAGGAGCCAAAACCCGCAGGGAATTTCAGGCAGGAATATACCTATTGAGGTATTTTATAAATGTTTCAAAGGTCAGATTGAATTCCTGCTGAAACAGTTGGGTGTTTTCCCCTTTGTTTGCCAGATAGAATGTCATTCACTCCGATTTCTCCAGTTCTTTTTCGTGCTGTTAAAAGGCAGGAAAATTTTCTAAAAATTTTCTCATTTTTAGAAAATTCACTTCAGACGTAAAAGAATAGCTCTTTCTTCTCTTGACACCATGCCCCACCCTCTCAGCTCACTGACCAGTGATGTCTTGCCCTTTAGAAGGTGGTTCTAACCTACAGAGAAAACGCAGCATTTTATTTTAAATGAGATTGTTCTGCTCTGTTGCTCTGTGCAGGTGCTGAGATTCTGGCCATGGTTCACTGACTTGGAGGAGGGATGTATTCAGTTTTTCTCTTAACTACCTGCCATGCCCCTCAAAACATTTCAACAGTAATAGAATGTATTTTATGCACATAAAAATGTTCATAGTCTCTGATCCTGATCATGTACACAAAATTAACCTTTGCTCCAAGTCTAATGGTTTGATGTGACATTCTTATCTCTTCACTGCTTACATTTCCTTCTTTTTACTTAAGAACAGGAACATTTGACTTGCATATCATGTACCAGCTCCTCAAATACAAATCTACTAAATTTTGTGTGTCTTTATTATTTAAATATTTCTAAGAGTTGGAATGTACCTGCATTGTAGAACTGAAAACCCATATCTTGGTTCACTCTCCACCTGTGCCCACACCCTACACCCTATGCTGTTAGTCACCGATGAGTATGCCATGTACTTGGCTGTCTTCACTCCTTGTTCATGTGGTTTGCTCTGCCTGAAATGTCCTCTAACCTTACTTCTCTCATGAACTTATATTTCTCTTTCAAAGTTCAATACAAATATCACTTCCCCTGAGAAGCCTTCTCTGATGCCTATAAGTAGATCTATCTCCACTTCCCACCATAAACCCATGCTAGGACATTCAGGTCTCTGCAAAGAGCATTTAGTTCTAAGTACCATAATTGCTTAATGACATAATTCAATTCATAGTCTCTGATATATCATAGGCTCATAAATATTTATCTTAACCAGTCAGCCCAAAACCATTTTAAGTAATCAATATAAAGTATTTCAGTGTTATCAAGCAAATATGCTTCTGTGTCCTTTGCTCATCAGAATCTTGTAACAGCTTCAAGAAAAGGAACAACTTCAGGGTGACTGATCTCAAGGGATTTTAAATCCACTGAGATGGAAAGTAATTCCTGACTTTTCTTATACACCCTAGAAGCTTTGGTAGCAACAGTCAGGAAGATCAGAGGTTCATATTATTTGTGTGATGATTGTTCTCATCATTTATCACTCACTGGGAACATTATCAAACATGATACTCGCGAGTTCATCTTCTGTCATGTCCATTTATTTAGATTACGTGGCAGTAAACAAATGCCGACTCACATCTCTGGGCATTCTAAAAAGTAAATATAATTAACAATCACACAGAAAGAGTGAGCCTTGGCATTTAAAGTGGGATACGGGCTGTGGAGTTTTAGGTCGTCTGAGGGAGGAATGGCAGAGATGATGAATAGAGTCTGAGTGAGGAGCCTCCCTGGGACTTGTGAATTTCTCTGTGCCTGGGGGAGTGACAGGAAGGAGCTGCAGTACAGAGTCCTTAGGGAAATTATCATCTGTTTACTTACCTGTGTATGTGTTTATTCATGAATTCAGCATTCATCTATGGAGCTCTCCCAATGTGAAGCCACTGTGCTGGGTACAGTGATAAATGAGACAGAAGCATATTGCCCTCATGTTGCTTCCAGTCTAGAAGGGAAGACAAACATGATTACATGAATAATTTGTCTACTATCCTTTTGATAAATACTATAAAGTAATATTCTGGGTTGTTAGAGCATGTAATAGTGGGTAGGGTGTTAACTTAGTGGGGGCCCTTAGGAGGCCTTCCTAAGGAGGTGACAGTTAAGTTGAATTTTAAAGGATAAGGTAGTCAGGCAAAGAGAATGGGGCATGGGGAGAAGGATAGGTAGGCCAGGATGGGGGAGAGAGATCAAGCTCCAGGTGGGTAGAACAGCCCCTCGGGCACTCTCCATGGATGAATTTGCCATAAAAGATGGACAGAGTTAGGTTTCTTGCTTTTTTTTTAAAGTTTTGAGTTATGTGGAATTAAAATTTACTTTTGACATGACTTTTTTTGGGGAAGGAGAAAGATATGATATTCAAAGGATTCAAATTTTGTTCATTAATAAAAATACAGAACACACTAAAACAATCTTTGTTTATGCTTCTGTGCTCATTCTGCCATTTATGGAGAGAGTTAGGAAGGCAGAGAAAGAGAGAGAAAAGGAAGGAGAGGACCCGTAGAAGGAATTACTGGAGGGACAAAGGCAGAGAACGAGAAAATAGCAGAATGAAATATGAGTAGAGTGATGCATTGTTTGTATCAGCCATTAAAAAATGGTTTTGTCCTTTCTTGCTGGAACATCAAGGTTTAGATCACGTATCTTTTTTCATTCCTTCATGATATAAAAGTTACAAGGTTAGTCTGTGTTTATTTTGACATCTTCAAATAAATTATTCTCCAGGTTTCAGTGCCCAGATCGCCTAATTTTGAGAGCAGGACAAAATGGAGGCAGGGCTCTAGATGGGCTTCAGCTCACTAGTCCTATCAGTGGAATTCAAAGGGGTGAGCTAGAATATGAAAATGGCCAGGAAATAGCAAATATCTTAGGATTCTGTGTTTGGCTGCAGTAGAGTCCCTAGGTTTGAGAGGCCTGACATGCCTCAAGCACTCACGGTGTTGGCACTGGTGAGAGACACCCACTCCCTTTCTCTAGCCTGAGAGGGGACAAGCGCAGCAAGTTGGTTGACACTGAATGGTATGATAGGTTACTTATATTCAAAGAGAAATCAGGGTGCAACATAAGTTGATAATAACTGCAACAGTTTTGAATTTTAATTGAGTGGGTCACTTGAATTTAGCATATGGGGAAAAAAAGGTGAGAGAGGAAGAGAATAGTCACTGGTTAGGAGAGGTGACCGTGTAAGGGAAGAACTACAACAGTAGATAGCCAATTAACTCAGCCAACTGTTGGACATTAGAAAGGAAAATGTGAATACACAAAAGATGTTGTTTTTTAATACCAAGGGGATTTGTCCTTGATGCTTGAGCACTTGTAATAAACTTATGAATAGCCCTAGGCTACATATCATGGAGGAGTGAAATCAGTTAAAAGAGCTTTGAGCATCTTTTAAAAGCAGATGTTTGAAAACATATGAGGTAGGTGAGGAGGGATTAGAAAATTAGTGAAACTGGAATCAAAGGTGTCTTGAACTCAGTTAACTTGATGTATGTACTCAGACAGGACAATAAAGCAATAGCTATTTAGCACACACGTTCACTTACACATCCCCAGATGTCACCCATTTCAAAGAAGGCTTTTAAAAATCAGTCTTACTAATTTATAGTTCCATCTCTTATCCAAATGATTCTCTCTTCTAAAGGATGTGAGAGAAAACAAGTTTAATAAGCTGCATGAGGAAGTTAATGTCAGAAAGATAACCCAGGATGATAGTCTATGTGACTACCATAGGACATCTCGGTATCATTATGCTCAAAGAAAATTTAAAATTACAAAATAATTTTTTATATTTTAAAGATATTTTGTAAGTAACATACGAGAGTGGCTTTATTAACCTTTTTCTTTGTGTCAGAGAAGTTCTAATTCATCTTTTCCCTTAATTCATATTGAAATAATAAAGATCCCACACTTGGATTTAAGAGAACCGAGTGGGTATTGCATATTATAAAAATATCTTTCTTTGCTATCATCCAAATTAAATGTATTTCTTTGTTAAAACACCTTGTGGTAAGATTTAAACATTCTTTTCTCTAGTATTAATGAGAAATGATACACCCACACACAACCAACTTACTTCTAAGAATTTTTTTTTTAATTTGGAATTAAGTGGATTTTCAAAATATACCTTACCATAAAAATCTCTGCTTTGGGACACAAAGGCTAGAGGATGGAACACTTTTATAATGTGGGAAGAAAGGAAGGCAGAAATGAAGCTTAAGGAAAGACAGAGAGGCACAATGGATATGTGTGCAGCTCTGAAGTACACTTGTCTGGATTCTTACTGAGGCTCCATTCAAGGGCAACCTTGAGCAAGTCACCCAAACTTTCCTAGCCTCAGTTTCCACATCTGCAAAATGGGCGATAGTGGTTCTCCCCTCATAGGGGTTTTGTGAGGATCAAATAAGTGAATGCAAAGCTCACATAGAGACTGCACATGGTACAGCCTCATCTACTATAAGCCTCATGTATTATTTTCTTCTAAGAGGAGGGCTATTCCTATGCTGATTTGGGGACTTTCCTTTGGGTCACTTAATGTGACTATGGAAACAGCATTCACTTTGTTGTTCCCTGGGGATATCAGGCAGTAGAGAAGGTAAGGGAGGTCAAGCCCACTTTTACCAATATGAGTTCTCCTCTCTACCCTCTAGACCGGCATACCATCCTACACTGTTGTTTCCTTATTCAGCTCTTTACCCATTTCTTTGTCACTTTTGTTTCCTTTCCCTTCTCCTGTTACTTCAGAATCTTAACAGTTGGATCAAAGGTAACAGCATTAATTGTGTGAGCCAGAACAAGGAGTTAGGGATTAGTTCAAATTTGAACAGGGGGAGAGGGTTGCATGTTTGAGATCTGGGGTGGTTATTCCCTTGGCTGGTTCTGTCACCCTTGTACATATTCATGGGCACAGTATTTCTGGACTCACTGTGATTATGCCTGAATTAACACACAGCTTTGCTTATCTCTTCTATGCAGAATAATCTAAGTGCTAAGAGTATAGAGAAGGTAAATAAGACAAGATCACTTAGCCTAAGGAATGTGTCATCACAGGCATACATGTTAACTGACAGTGCCATGGAGATCTGTGATAAGGGCCATGAGAATTATGGCTCAAAGAATTGAAAGATGAAATAGATAGTTGTAGGCCCAGAAGTTGTCTTATATTTTGGGATTTTTTTTTCTCATGCTCTTGGAAATAAATTTCGAGCAAAATAAACAGTCTTTTGACTGCATCATCTCCTGCTCATTTTTAAAGTCTAATTTATAGAATTAACCCCAAAGAAGAAAAAAATATGCATAGATTTGGTTACTGTAACTTTTATTTTTTATTTAAAAAAATTTTTTTAAACATCTTTATTGGAGTATAATTGCTTTACGTTGTTGTGTTAGTTTCTGCTGTATAACAGAGTGAATCAGCTATACGTATACATATATCCCCATATCCCCTCCCTCTTGCGTCTCCCTCCCACCCCCTATCCCTCTAGGTGGACACAAAGCACTGAGCTGATCTCCCTGTGCTATGTGACTGCTTCCCACTAGCTATCTATTTTACATTTGGTAGTGTATATATGTCCATGCCACTCTCTCACTTTGTCCCAGCTTACACTTCCCCCTCCCCATATCTTCAAGTCCATTCTCTAGGTCTGCGTCTTTATTCCTGTCCTGCCCCTAGGTTCATCAGAACCATTTTTTTTTTAATTCCATATATATGTGTTAGCATAGGGTATTTGTTTTTCTCTTTCTGACTTACTTCACTCTGTATGACAGAATCTAGGTCCATCCACCTCACTATAAATAACAATTTTGTTTCTTTTTATAGCTGAGTAATATTCCATTGTATATACGTGCCACATCTTCTTTATCCATTCATCTGTCGATGGACACTTAGGCTGCTTCCATGTCCTGGCTATTGTAAATAGTGCTGCAATGAACATTGTGGTACATGACTCTTTTTGAATTATGGTTTTCTCAGGGTATATGCCCAGGAGTGGGATTGCTGGGCCATATGGTAGTTCCATTTTTAGTTTTTAAGGAACCTCCATACTGTTCTCCATAGTGGCTGTAGCAATTTACATTCCCACCAACAGTGCAAGAGGGGTCCCTTTTCTCCACACACTCTCCAGCATTTATTGTTTGTAGATTTTTTGATGATGGCCATTCTGACCGGTGTGAGGTGATACCTCTTTGTAGTTTTGATTTGCATTTCTCTAATGATTAGTGATGTTGAGCATCCTTTCATGTGTTTGTTGGCAATCTGTGTATCTTCTTTGGAGAAATGTATATTTAGGCCTTCTGCCCATTTTTGGAATGGGTTGTTTTTTTGATATTGAGCTGTATGAGCTGCTTGTATATTTTGGAGATTAATCCTTTGTCAGTTGCTTCATTTGCAAATATTTTCTCCCATTCTGAGGGTTGTCTTTTCATCTTGTTTATGGTTTCGTTTGCTGTGCAAAAGCTTTTAAGTTTCATTAGGTCCCATTTGTTTATTTTTGTTTTTATTGCCCTTTCTCTAGGAGGTGGGTCAAAAAGGATCTTGCTTTGCTTTATGTCATAGAGTGTTCTGCCTATGTTTTCCTCTAGAGTTTCATAGTGTCTGGCCTTACACAAAAATAAACTCAAAATGGATTAAAGACCTAAAAGTATGGTGTTAGGGATTGTTCCAATTTCATTCTTTTACATGTAGCTGTCCAGTTTTCCCAGCACCACTTATTGAAGAGGCCGTCTTTTCTACATTGTACACTCTTGCCTCCTTTATCAAAGATAAAGTGACCATATGTGTGTGGGTTTATCTCTGGGCTTTCTATCCTGTTCCATTGATCTATATGTCTGTTTTTGTGCTAGTACCATACTCTCTTGATTACTGTAGCTTTGTAGTATAGTCTGAAGTCTGGGAGCCGATTCCTCCAGCTCCGTTTTTCTTTTTCAAGATTGCTTTGGCTATTCAGGGTCTTTTGTGTTTCCATACAAACTGTACAATTTTTTGTTGTAGTTCTGTGAAAAATGCCTGTGGTAGTTTGATAGGGATTGCATTGAATCTGTAGATTGCTTTGGGTAGTATAGTCATTTTCACAATACTGATTCTTACAATCCAAGAACATGGTATATCTCTCCATCTGTATCATCTTTAATTTCTTTCATCAGTGTTTTATAGTTTTCTGCCTACAGGTCTTTTGTCTCCTTAGGTAGGTTTATTCCTGAGTATTTTATTCTTTTTGTTGCAATGGTAAATGGGAGTGTTTCCTTAATTTCTTTTTCAGATTTTTCATCATTAGTGTATAGGAATGCAAGAGGTGTCTGTGCATTAATTTTGTATCCTGCTACTTTACCAAATTCATTGATTAGATCTGGTAGTTTTCTGGTAGCATCTTTAGAATTCTGTATGTATAGTGTCATGTCATCTGCAAACAGTGACAGTTTTACTTCTTCTTTTCTGATTTGGATTCCTTTTATTTCTTTTTCATCTCTGATTGCTGTGGCTAAAACTTCCAAAACTATGTTGAATAATAGTGGTGAGAGTGGGCAACCTTGTCTTGTTCCTGATCGTAGTGGAAATGGTTTCAGTTTGCTCCATTGATAACAATGTTGGCTTTGGGTTTGTCATATATGGCCTTTATTATGTTGAGGTAGGTTCCCTCTATGCCTACTTCCTGGAGCATTTTTATCATAAATGGGTGTTGAATTTTGTCAAAAGCCTTTTCTGCATCTATTGAGATGATCATATGGTTTTTCTCCTTCAATTTGTTAATATGGTGTATCACATTGATTGATTCGCATATATTGAAGAATCCTTGCATTCCTGGGATAAACCCCACTTAATCATGGTGTATGATCCTTTTTTTTTTTTTTAAACATCTTTATTGGAGTATAATTGCTTTACAATGGTGTGTTAGTTTCTGCTTTTTAACAAAGTGAATCAGTTATACATATACAATATGTTCCCATATCTCTTCCCTCTTGCATCTCTCTCCCTCCCACCCTCCCTATCCCACCCCTCTAGGTGGTCACAAAGCACCGAGCTGATCTCCCTGTGCTATGCGGCTGCTTCCCACTAGCTATCTGTTTTACATTTGGTAGTGTTTATATGTCCATGCCACTCTCTCACCCTGTCACATCTTACCTCTCCCACTCCCCATATCCTCAAGTCCATTCTCTAGTAGGTCTGTGTCTTTATTCCCATCTTGCCACTAGGTTCTTCATGACCTTTTCTTCTTTTCCCTTAGATTCCATATATATGTGTTAGCATACTGTATTTGTTTTTCTCTTTCTGACTTACTTCACTCTGTATGACAGACTCTAACTTCATCCACCTCACTACAAATACCTCCATTTCATTTCTGTTTATGGCTGAGTAATATTCCATTGTATATATGTGCCACATCTTCTGTATCCATTCATCCGATGATGGACACTTAGGTTGCTTCCATGTCCTGGCTATTGTAAATAGAGCTGCAATGAACATTTTGGTACATGACTCTTTTTGAATTATGGTTTTCTCAGGGTATATGCCCAGTAGTGGGATTGCTGGGTCGTATGGTAGTTCTATTTTTAGTTTTTTAAGGAACCTCCATACTGTTCTCCATAGTGGCTGTATCCATTTACATTCCCACCAACAGTGCAAGAGTGTTCCCTTTTCTCCACACCCTCTCCAGCATTTATTGTTTGTAGATTTTTTGATGATGGCCATTCTGACCGGTGGGAGATGATATCTCATTGTAGTTTTGATTTGCATTTCTCTAATGATTAATGATGTTGAACATTCTTTCATGTGTCTGTTGGCAATCTGTATATCTTCTTTGGAGAAATGTCTATTTAGGTGTTCTGCCCAGTTTTGGATTGCGTTGTTTGTTTTTTTGTTATTGAGCTGCATGAGCTGCTTGTAAATCTTGGAGATTAATCCTTTGGCAGTTGCTTCATTTGCAAATATTTTCTCCCATTCTGGGGGTTGTCTTTGCATCTTGTTTATGGTTTCCTTTGCTGTGCAAAGGCTTTTAAGTTTCATTAGGTCCCATTTGTTTATTTTTGTTTTTATTTCCCTTTCTCTAGGAGTTGGGTCAAAAAGGATCTTGCTGTGATTTATGTCATAGAGTGTTCTGCCTATGTTTTCCTCTAAGAGTTTGATAGTGTCTGGCCTTACACATAGGTCTTTAATCCATTTTGAGTTTATTTTTGTGTATGGTGTCAGGGAGTGTTCTAATTTCATACTTTTACATGTACCTGTCCAATTTTCCCAGCACCACTTATTGAAGAGGCTGTCTTTTCTCCACTGTATATGCTTGCCTCCTTTATCAAAGATAAGGTGACCATATGTGCGTGGGTTTATCTCTGGGCTTGCTATCCTGTTCCATTGATCTATATTTCTGTTTTTGTGCCAGTACCAAACTGTCTTGATTACTGTAGCTTTGTAATATAGTCTGAAGTCAGGGAGCCTGATTCCTCCAGCTCCAGTTTTCATTCTCAAGATTGCTTTGGCTATTCGGGGTCTTTTGTGTCTCCATACAAATTGTGAAATTTTTTGTTCTAGTTCTGTGAAAAATGCCAGTGGTAGTTTGATAGGGATTGCATTGAATCTGTAGATTGCTTTGGGTAGTAGAGTCATTTTCACAATGTTGATTCTTCCAATCCAAGAACATGGTATATCTCTCCATCTATTTGTATCATCTTTAATTTCTTTCATCAGTGTCTTATAATTTTCTGCCTACAGGTCTTTTGTCTCCTTAGGTAGGTTTATTCCTAGATATTTTATTCTTTTTGTTGCAATGGTAAACGGGAGTGTTTTCTTAATTTCACTTTCAGATTTTTCATCATTAGTGTATAGAAATGCAAGAGATTTCTGTGCATTAATTTTGTATCCTGCTACTTTACCAAATTCATTGATTAGCTCTAGTAGTTTTCTGGTAGCATCTTTAGGATTCTCTATGTATAGTATCATGTCATCTGCAAACAGTGATAGCTTTACTTCTTCTTTTCCAATTTGGATTCCTTTTATTTCTTTTTCTTCTCTTGATTGCTGTGGCTAACACTTCCAAAACTATGTTGAATAATAGTGGTGAGAGGGGCAACCTTGTCTTGTTCCTGATCTTAGTGGAAATGGTTTCAGTTTTTCACCATTGAGGACAATGTTGGCTGTGGGTTTGTCATATATGGCCTTTATTATGTTGAGGAAAGTTCCCTCTATGCCTACTTTCTGCAGGGCTTTTATCATAAATGGGTGTTGAATTTTGTCGAAAGCTTTCTCTGCATGTATTGAGATGATCATATGGTTTTTCTCCTTCAATTTGTTAACATGATGTATCACGTTGATTGATCTGCGTATATTGAAGAATCCTTGCATTCCTGGGATAAACCCCACTTGATCATGGTGTATGATCCTTTTAATGTGCTGTTGGATTCTGTTTGCTAGTATTTTGTTGAGGATTTTTGCATCTATGTTCATCAGTGATATTGGCCTGTAGTTTTCTTTCTTTGTGACATCTTTGTCTGGTTTTGGTATCAGGCTGATGGTGGCCTCATAGAATGAGTTTGGGAGTGTTCCTCCCTCTGCTATATTTTGGAAGAGTTTGGGAAGGATAGGTTTTAGCTCTTCTCTAAATGTTTGGTAGAATTAGCCTGTGAAGCCACCTGGTCCTGGGCTTTTGTCTGTTGGAAGATTTTTAATCACAGTTTCAATTTCAGTGCTTGTGATTGGTCTGCTTATATTTTCTGTCTCTTCCTGGTTCAGTCTCGGAAGGTTGTGCTTTTCTAAGAATTTGTCCTTTTCTTCCAGGTTGTCCACTTTATTGGCATAGAGTTGCTTGTAGTAATCTCTCATGATCCTGTGTATTTCTGCAGTGTCAGTTGTTACTTCTCCTTTTTCATTTCTAATTCTATTGATTTGAGTCTTCTCCTTTTTTTCTTGATGAGTCTGGCTAATGGTTTATCAATTTTGTTTATCTTCTCAAAGAACCAGCTTTTAGTTTTATTGATTTTTGCTATTGTTTCCTTCATTTCTTTTTCATTTATTTCTGATCTGATCTTTATGATTTCTTTCCTTCTGCTAACTTTGGGGGTTTTTTTCTTCTTCTTTCTCTAATTGCTTTATGTGTAAGGTTAGGTTGTTTATTTGAGGTTTTTCTTGTTTCTTGAGGTAGGATTGTATTGCTATAAACTTCCCTCTTAGAACTGCTTTTGCTGACTCCCATAGGTTTTGGGCCATCGTGTATTCCATCTGTTTCTAGGTATTTTTTGATTTCCTCTTTGATTTCTTCAGTGATCTCTTGGTTATTTAGTAGCGTATTGTTTAGCCTCCATGTGTTTGTATTTTTTACAGTTTTTTTCCTGTAATTGATACCTAGTCTCATAGCATTGTGGTCAGAAAAGATACTTGATGCAATTTCAATTATCTTAAATTTACCAAGCCTTGATTTGTGACCCAAGATATGATCTATCCTGGAGGATTTTCCTTGTGCACTTGAGAAGAAAGTGTATTATGTTGTTTTTGGATGGAACGTCCTATAAATATCAATTAAGTCGATCTTGTTTAATGTGTCATTTAAAGCTTGTGTTTCCTTATTTATGTTCATTTTGGTTGATCTGTCCATTGGTGAAAGTGGGGTGTTTAAGTTCCCACTTAAACTATTATTTAACACAATACTATTATTGTGTTACTGTCGATTTCCTCTTTTATGGCTGTTAGCATTTGCCTGTGTATTGAGGTGCTCCTATGTTGGGTGCATAAATATTTACAGTTGTTATATCTTCTTCTTGGATTGATCCCTTGATCATTATATAGTATTCTTCTTTGTCTCTTGTTATAGTCTTTATTTTGAAGCCTGTTTTGTCTGATATGAGAATTGCTACTTCAGCTTTCTTTTGATTTCCATTTGCATGGAATATCTTTTTGCATCCCCTTTCGGTCTGTATGTGTCCCTAGGTCTGAAGTGGGTCTCTTGTAGACAGCATATATACGGGTCTTGATTTTGTATCCATTCAGCCAGTCTATGTCTTTTGGTTGGAGCATTTAATCCATTTACATTTAAGGTAATTATCGATATGTATGTTCCTATTACCATTTTCTTAATTGTTTTGGGTTTGTTTTTGTGGGTCTTTTCCTTCTCTTGTGTTTCCTGCCTAGAGAAGTTCCTTTAGCATTTGTTGTAGAGCTGGTTTGGTGGTGCTGAATTCTCTTAACTTTTGCTTGTCTGAAAAGTTTTTAATTTCTCCATCAAATCTGAATGAGATCCTTGCTGGGTAATCTTGGTTGTAGGCTTTTCCCTTTCATCACTTTAAATATGTCCTGCCACTCCCTTTTGGCTTGCAGAGTTTCTGCTGAAAGATCAGCTGTTGACCTTATGGGGATTCCCTTGTATGTTATTTGTTGTTTTTCCCTTGCTGCTTTTAATATGTTTTCTTTATATTTAATTTTTGATAGTTTGATTAATATGTGTCTTGGCGTGTTTCTCCTTGTATTTATCCTGTCTGGAACTCTCTGTGCTTCCTGGACTTGATTGACCATTTCCTTTCCCATATTAGGGAAGTTTTCAACTATAATCTCTTCAAATATTTTCTCAGTCCGTTTCTTTTTCTCTTCTTCTTCTGGGACCCCTATAATTTGAATGTTGGTGCCTTTAATGTTATTGAGAGGTCTCTGAGACTGTCCTCAATTCTTTTCATTCTTTTTTCTTTTTTCTGCTCTACAGTAGTTATTTCTACTATTTTATCTTCCAGGTCACTTATCCATTCTTCTACCTCAGATATTCTGCTATTAATTTCTTCTAGAGAATTCTTAATTTCGTTTATTGTGTTGTTCATCATTGTTTGTTTCCTCTTTAATTCTTCTAGGTCCTTGTTAAATGTTTCTTGTATTTTCTCCATTCTATTATCAAGATTTTGGATCATCTTTATTATCATTACTCTGAATTCTTTTTCAGGTAGACTACCTATTTCCTCTTCATTTGTTTGGTCTGGTGGGTTTTTACCCTGCTCCTTCATCTGCTGTATATTTCTCTGTCTTCTCATTTTGCTTAACTTACTGTGTTTGGGGTCTCTTTTTTGCAGGCTGCAGGTTCGTAGTTCCTGTTGTTTTTGGTGTCTGCCCCCAGTGGGTAAGGTTGGTTAAGTGGGTTGTGTAAGCTTCCTGGTGGAGGGGACTGGTGCCTGTGTTCTGGTGGATGAGGCTGGATATTGTCTTTCTGGTGGGCAGGACCGAGTCAGGTGGTGTGTTTTGGGGTGTCTGTGGCCTTATTATGATTTTGGGCAGCCTCTCTGCTAATGGGTGGTATTGTGTTCCTGTCTTGCTAGTTGTTTGGCATAGGGTGTCCAGCACTGTAGCTTGCTGGTCGTTGAGTGGAGCTGGTTCTTAGCATTGAGACAGAGATCTCTGGGAGAGATTTCGCTGCTTGATATTATGTGGGGCTGGGAGGTCTCTGGTGGTCCAGTGTCCTGAACTCGGCTCTCCCACCTGTGAGGCTCAGGCCTGACACACAGCCGGAGCACCAAGACCCTGTCAGCCAGACGGCTCAGAACAAAAGGGACAAAAAGGAAGAAAGAAGGAAAAATAAAATAAAATAAAATAATTAAAATAAAAAATTTTTAAAAATTATTAAAATTAAAAAAGTCATAAAAAAAAGAGAGCAACCAATCCAATAAACAAATCCACCAGTGATAACAGGCGCTAAAAATGAAACTAAGATAAACATATAAATCAGGAACTAGTCAGTTGCATACAGCAAACCCCAAGTCTACAGTTGCTCCCAAAATTCACCACCTCAATTTTGGGATGATTCATTGTCTATTCAGGTATTCCACAGATGCAGGGTACATCAAGTTGATTGTGGAGATTTAATCCGCTGCTCCTGAGGCTGCTGGGAGAGATTTCCCTTTCTCTTCTTTGTTTGCACAGCTCCTGGCTTTCAGCTTTGGATTTGGACCCGCCTCTGCGTGTAGGTCGCCCTCTGGTGTCTGTTCTTCGCTCAGACAGGACGGGGTTAAAGGAGCAGCTGATTCGGGGGCTCTGGTTCACTCAGGCCGGGGGAGGGTGGGGTACAGAATGCGGGGTGAGCCTGTGGCGGCAGAGGCCAGTGTGATGTTGCACCAGCCTGTGGCGCGCCATGCGATTTCCCGGGGAAGTTGTCCCTGGATCACGGGACCCTGGCAGTGGCGGGCTGCACAGGCTCCCGGGAGGGGAGGTGTGGATTGTGACCTGAGCTTGCACACAGGCTTCTTGGTGGCTGCAGCAGCAGCCTTAGCGTCTCATGCCCGTCTCTGGGGTCCACGCTAATAGCCGCGGCTCGCGCCCATCTCTGAAGCTCATTTAGGCGGTGCTCTGGATCTCCTCCCCTCGCGCACCCCAAAACCATGGTCTCTTGCCTCTTAGGCAGTTCCACACTTTTTCCCGGACTCCCTCCCAGCTAGCTGTGGCACACTAGCCCCCTTCAGGCTTTGTTCATGCAGTCAACCCCAGTCCTCTCCCTGGGGTCTGACCTCTGAAGCCGGGGCCTCAGCTCCCAGCCCCCGCCTGCCCCGGCGGGTGAGCAGACAAGCCTCTCGGGCTGGTGAGTGCTGGTCGGCAGCGATCCTCTGTGCGGGAATCTCTCTGCTTTGCCCTCCGCACCCCTGTTGCTGCGCTCTTCTCTGTGGCTTCAAAGCTTCCCCCCCACCACCCCCATCTCCAACAGTGAAGGGGCTTCCTAGTGTGTGGAAACTTTTCCTCCTTCACAGCTCCCTCTCAGAGGTGCAGGTCCCGTCCCTATTCTTTTGTCTCTGTTTGTTCTTTTTTCTTTTGCCCTACCCAGGTACCTGGGGATTTTCTTGCCTTTTGGGAAGTCTGAGGCCTTCTGCCAGCGTTCAGTAGGTGTTCTGTAGGAGCTGTTCCACATGTAGGTGTATTTTTGATGTATCTGTGGGGAGGAAGGTGATCTCCATGTCTTACTCGTCCATCATCTTGAAGGTCCTCCAGCTACTGTAACTTTTTAAAAGTATATTTTAATTGTGAACAAACTAAGTCCAGATGTTTGGAAGAAAGTTAACTAAGTTATAATGTCGACTAAGTGAAATAAGATGTAGCCATTAAAAATGATAATTATAAAAACACATGACATAGTGTTAAGTGAAATCAATATTATAATAGTTTTAGAGAGAAGAGAAAAAAGGCAATGCTAGTCAGTGTGAAATGTAGGATTATAGTGATTTTTAGTTTTTTCCTCTTTTCCTTAAGTCCACTAAAGTTCTTACAAATGTAGTTTTAAAATAAAATTGAGGAGGTCAGGTACCCAACTACAAGTATCACCAGGAAATAAGTTTACAAAGCCATCTTGATCCCTAAAATAGTAAGAAGTCTGTAATTTTTAAAAATTGCAGTATATTTTGTTTACAGTATTGTGTACAGCATAGTGATTCAGGTGTAACATGTATAGCATAGTGATTCATTTTTCTTTACAGATTATATTCCATTATAGGTTATTACAAGATGTTAGATATAATTCTCTGTGCTACACAGTAAATCCTTGTTGCTTATTGTCTATTTTATATATAGTAGTTTGTATCTGTTAATCCCATACTCCTAATTTGTTTCTTCCCCCCTCCCTCTCCCCTTTGGTAACCATAAATTTGTTTTCTATGACTGTGAATTTCTGTTTTGTATATAGATTAATTTGTATTATTTTTAGATTCCACATACAAGTGATATCATGTAGTATTTGTCTTTCTATATGACTTATTTCACTAAGCCTAATTTTCTCTAGGTCCATCCACCTTGCTGCAAATGGCATATTTCTTTTTTATGGCTGAGTAATACTCCATTTTATATACATACACACACACATACACCACATCTTCCTAAGCCAATCGTCTGTTTATGGGCACTTGGGTTGCTTCCATGTTTTGACTATTGTAGATAGTGCTGCTATTAGTCTGTAATTTTTAAGAGGACTACTTTCTGGATGCTGAGACCAGGGAAAATTTCTTTACCCCTTTGATTCTTAGATTTCTCATCTCTAAAATAATCTGTGGATGTTGGGAAGATTAAATATGATGATGCATGTAATGCAATTACCATGGTACCTGGCAGTCAGCAATCACACAAAGATCTTAATGAGTTGGTATATTTAGAAGTATTGATGTAATTAATTAAAATATAAAAACATTACTTCAAGGGATAGAAATTTAAAGTGAAAGTTCTACAAGGTAAATACCAATTTATCATTATCATGAAAGTCATTTATTTTTGAATAAGAAAATAAGAAATAAGAGGAAACTTTTTCTCAATGTAAAAATCCAGATCATGGATAGATACAAAGTCTAGATGGATAGATTTCCTACAATAAAAAGAATTCATGGGAACAGTGGGGACACCTGCTTTAAAGGTTAATGCTAGACAAATACAAATAACTGATGGCCAGGAGGTCAAGAGCTCATACTCTTAGCCAGTTTGCCTGGGTTCACGTCCCAACTTTGCTGCATGAACTTGGACACCCTACCTAACTTCAGTTTCACCATCTATAGAGCAGGATTAATAACAGCGCCTACTTGATACTGTTATGGTAGGAATTAAATGAGTCAATACGTGTAAAGATCCAAGAGCAGCACTTGGTACATTAATGAGTGCCATGTAATTTACTTAGAAAATGTGATTATGAAGTTTTAAGCCTTATTATAAGTTTGTTTCCATAATTTTAGCCATTCTTCCAATTTTGATTTGATAAGAAACCACTTATGGTATTAATAAAATAAAATATCATTCTTGGAAAATGTAAGCCTTAATGCTTTTAGATGGTGAAAATCTTCAGATGTGTGTTCTCGAGGTGTAAATACTTTTTGAATGAGTATAAGCAAATCACTCCATAGAGCAATTTAACACCTAGTGACCATATTACCCTACCCCCAATTTTATGTCTCTTATAAAGAAATATCACTTCGTTCTCAGGAAGTGAAGCCATAAGACCTCTGGATGAAAATTAAAACAGTTCACTCAGTTACTAGGATATTAACTGGAATGGAGGAGTATTGACTGTCAAATGATATTATCAGAAGACTCACCAGTACTCTGCTTATCTCAGATTTAAAAATCAGCAAGCATTCAGGTGCAGAGTTAGTACAAATGCATTCATTTGTGATTATAGGTTCTATGAAAGTATTTTCCTGAGGATTTCTATAAGTAATTTCTCTTGGTGTAAATCAACTCCATTTAGATAAGTTGGTATATATATAAATATGTAAAGAAAATATGTCTCAAATAGCTCAGTCAGACCCATACCTTTGCTATTATGATGAAACATATTTCATATGTAATACTTTAGTCATCACTGTCACATGCTATTATTGACCAGCCATTGAGCCCATGGCATGAAGGTTTTCACCACATCAGCACAAGATCATTATTTGCTCCCAACTTGCTCTTATTTCCCTCTTTTATCAGATGACCCCACCATGTATTAAGTTACCCTGTTTTATAACACAGGGTCCATCTTCTCCTCATCTTCCTTACACAGTACCCACCTCCCATCCAGTCAGTTACCACACTCTCAGAAGTCTCTCCCCTGGGAATCTTTTGCTATCCTATTAAAGAACTTGTCGTCTTCATCTGTACCATTATAGCACTTTCCTACCTGTTTCTTCCTGTCTTATGTCTATTAAATTACTTTAGAAGATGACCTTAAAGCACCTCTTCTAAAATGCAAATTTAATTACGGTGCCAGACACTTCCCATATTGCTCTGCAAATATTCATTCTTCAGGATGTTAAAAGATGTTACATTTGGGAAATTCTGGGTTAAATCATGTTAAAACATGATTCTTCATTGTAAGACTTATCAGGGCTTTTTGGATTTATACATTATGATGTCCAAAGGGTGTTTTTTTTTAAATTTTTAATTTTAATTTAATTCAAAAAAAACTTTTGGCCTTCCAGCATGTGGGATCTTAATTCCCTGACCAGGTATCAAACCCACGCCCCCTGCAGTGGAAGTGCAGAGTCTTAACCACTGAACCACCAGGGAAGTCCCCAAAACGGTGTTTTAATATGTAATTTTTCCTAAACTGTACTGACCAAAAACATTTTTGGGGGTGGGGTGGGGTATAGTACAGAGAGGGCTGATGTCCTTCGGAATGCACTTTGTGAAATACCATTTTATTTGCCTCTCCAAATCCACATTAACCTGTGAGATAAAGCACAAATTCCTTAACATAACTTATAAGAACTTCTGTGGTCAGCTTCCTGGTATCACCTTAGCCCCATTTACTGCTCTTGCACACACACCTTTTGTTCTGATCCTGTCAAACTATATTTAGACCCAATGTCCTGTATATTGTCATGACTTACATGCACTGCTCTCTCTCTACCTGAAATATTTTCTCTTAACCTTGTCTGCTTGATGAACTCTTTATCCTTCAAGATGAAGGATAGGGTACAAATGACACCTACTTTGTAAATGTTCCTGGACCGATCCAAGCAGTCAGTCTCTTTCTCCTCCATACTTGCTGGTACTTACCTCTCTTGTAGTTCTAATCAAATTTTATTAAAAATAAAATATTTGTATATAGTCCCCCTTCTGTGCCAGACTAGGGGTTCCTTAATGGTCAGTATTCTTTGATCCTGTGTCCTGGCATCTGGTCCATGATTGATGCTCAGTAAGAAAAGGAGTGGTGCTTCTGTAGAGGTAAATGGACACCCTATTGTCAGAGGAGAGACATGCAGTGTAATCAAGTTAAGACTCTAATGAAATCACAGAGGCAAGACTGCGTTTACTAATTAATACATGGCAACTTCAGACATGAAAACATTTTCAGCAGAAACAGCTTCTGAATACCAGTGCCTTTGTCTACTAACAACGATGTCCTCAAATCAAATGGTGAGCATTTGTAACATTGAAGGTTACTTCCTACCTTTTTTTTCTGCTTTCCTGATCACCATATCTCTGAAAAAAAGAGAAAAGAACAGAATGGCCTTCAGAGAGGCTGGAATCATTATTGAATATGTCACATCTCAGATCTTGGAAAGAGATCAAAGGAGAAACAATAAATAGGGGTTCCCCCCTTTTAATTTAACCACTCACTCTTGCTTAGCTATATAGATCATTCATTTTTGAAATCAAGGTAGTTGTGGCCACAGCTCTCTGTAAGAAGCAAATAGCAGAGTCGGCTTTATCTCAGGACAAAGTATATTCAGAGAGTAAATTTACTCAGAATAATAACATTAGAGTTTTTACAATTAAAAGGGGCAAATAGAACCCATATTATTACACGTAAGAAAATGATGCTGGAACAGGGTAAAAGACTTGCCCAGGGTCACGAGAACTTACATTTTCCAAGTTGCAAACGTATATTTTTAGTCATGTTTAAAAATACAACTCACATAAGACTAGAGAAATAAAGCAAAGTAGACTTTAAAATCAGCAGGCAAAATCTTATTGTCAAGCTTTTGTCTATCTTTCATTTGTGTAGAGCATATGTCTTTTAAGTAATTTTTACACTAACTGATGTTTTACAGAGATACATGGAGAGGGTATCAAGGAATGATTTAGGAAGAGACGGGTGGTGTTTGTAAATTGGGGCAGGGTGGGCGAATGCTTGGCCAGCCAATGGGCGTGATGGTGGATCACCATCTTGTAAAAGTTTTGCAAGATGAATCTAAAGCATTCTTCTTAAATTTTCATTCATTTTTGTTTCCTAGTACAGAAGACCACGTATTATTGACTCACCACTTAGCATTTTCTTTAAAATGAGCATTTAAAATTTTGTTAAAAAACAACAGAAAATTATACCGTTTATGGAAGCAGGTTAACTGAGAGATGAGGCAATGGGAAGGCAGACGTGAACAGAGATGGTCACAGTAGTAGCTTCTGGTCGTGTTTGCTTAGAGCAGGCCCAGCGATGGATTGGTGGTAGCTGTAAGGACTTTGTCGTAATCCTTTTGTGGACTCAGTTGGGCTGGCTAAAGGAAGGACACAACTCCAGGGCTACCGAAATCAGCCAACAGGGTGTGCCCTTGCTGGGATGAGGGCTATCTATGAAGGAGGGAGGGGCTTTCTTTTGATACTTGGGAAGCTTCGGCCAACCTTATCTGAAGGAGAGGTAGGAGGGATAGTTTATCTTTTCTCCTTGCCCTTACCGCCTCTGCACTTTAGAGGCTGCATGAGATTTGATCTTACCATTGTCAAAAATCCAGCAACAGTAAAAATTAAAACCAGATCAGTAAAATAGTATTTGTTAATAATTTATTGTGCACATAAGAAGAGTTCATGAACTGGGAGCTTTCAAACCCCAAACTGATGTGAGGCTTACAGAATGGCTTGTAAAGTGAAAATGAGGAAGTTGGTTAACCTTTATAAAGATTGGTTATTACAGTGGGGATTTCTAGAAGGAAGGAGATTGGTTAAAAGTGTTTATCTTATACTTTAAGGAAGATGACTTTAATTTCTTTTATGATGGCCAGAAACATTTACCAGCATTTACCTAAATTAAATTTTGCTTATGATTTAGTTTTGCTTACGTGGCTTAAATGGTTTGTCTGCTCAGGGAGTTTTCAAGTTGAGTCTCCACTTTGTATTTTACTTTAGCACCATCCACACATAAATCTTTACAAACTATCTAAGGATATACAGGGCCAGAATGCTAAAGTGCTTTTGCATTCAACCTCTTAAAAATACTGTTTTGATAGATCATAAGACTTTGGATAAAACCAAAGCAGCTTCTAGTAGGATAAATTTGGGGGCTGCTGTTTCATTTTAATATGTGTGAAAAGTAATAGAAACCTTAACCTAAAGGAGGATGTCTCAGTCTTGGCACTATTGACATTTTGGACCATATAATGCTTTGTTGTAGGCGGCTGTTCTGTGCATTGCATAATGTTTAGCAACATTTCTGTCCTCTACCAACTAGATGACAGTAACACAACCCCTGGCCCACCCAGTTGTGACAACTAAAAATATCTCCAGATATTGGCAGATGTTCCCTGGAGGCCAAAATTGCCCCAGGTTGAAAATTACTGACCTAAAGCACAATGTATCGTTTCCTGCTTACTATGAAGTGAAAACTTGCCTTTGAGTCAGGAAACTTTCAATTAGTGCTGAAATCCCTTTTTCTTTATCCATCACACATGTGTTGAACATATTACAATTAATCAGATCCTGGGGATACAAAAATTAATAAGAAATTGCCCTTCTGGACTTACATTGTAGTAAGGAAGACAGGTATATGAAATAAATCATTACTGTATAGGGTTCGAGTGTAATTTTGTAGAGGTAAGTCCGTGGTGCCACACAAGCTCCGAGAATGCAGAACCAAGTTCGGAGTGAAGAACTCAGGGAAGTTCTGTAATGAAAGGCATCTCTGGATTATTTCAGAGCTGTTTCTCCCGTGTTAGATGCATTCCCTGGGAGATGAGGCCCCTCTTAGCCCCATGGTTGCAGGAAAGTCATTGATTTTAGTTATAAGAACCTGCTCCCAATAAAAATTGCACAATTTTATGCTGGAAGAAGTTGGTCCTGGTGTGCGACTTTCACAGCACTGTTCTGTGTTGATGTGGCGAGTCATTGTGACAGAGGTGATCGATATCACAGACTTCCATCATTTTGAGAAATGTGAAATGAGCAAAGTCCACATCAGGCAAACAGTGCCATCACTTTAAAGACAATGAACTGAACTCAGAATGTCACATAAATTCCCAAGAAAAACTATTGTTACCCTAAAATGCTGTGTTTCCCTTGTTTAAAGAGCCGAGCAGTAGAGTTAATGAAGAATCATGTATTCTACCTCCATTGACTATAATTAGAATATGTGAAAGAAGAATGTTTTTCTTTTAGGTTAGAAAAGCTAACAGAATAAAGAAACTCAAAATTAGCTTGTATCTGAATTTTCCTTTGGGGAGGCGAAGGTTCTAATTTTAAAAATTAAATTTCTCTGTTACAATGAATTAGTATTATACATAAAATTTTATTTAGTTAAGTATTTATTGTATAGCTACCAAGTATAAAGTACAGTATTGTGGGACTGTAAACAATGAAGAAGACAGTGTTTACTCTCAAGCACTTATCGTCTTGTAGGGAAGATGAGCACTAAATAACCAGGCTAATTCATCAGAAGGTAAGATTAGTGCTGTAATAGGGGAGTTCAGATGAGACAGTGAAGAATTATAACTGGTGAATGAAGAAAAATGAGCATCAACTCTTTGTCTTTCTGATTTACTGAGCACAATAATATATATCAGGAATATTTGCAGGTCAAAAGTTTCATCCTCTAGTATTAATAAAGCTGGTAGAAAGCTGTGATATGGTTTTAGTAGCTTGTTCTCAAATTCAGTTTTCTCTTCAAACAAAACAGTAAAAGGAAACTTTCTCTAAGAATGCAAGAATACCCTCTTGTGTCTTCCATCCTTCCTTCCAGTTATTCTGCCTTTTTCCCTATCTTAGGACCATTACATATGCACCTTCAATTCTGTCCCTCTGCTCTTGGCTCCTGCACGGCACTCTGCTGGCTCCTTCTCATGTTTTACATCACAGCTTAAATGTCACTGCCTAGAAAAGGTCCTTATTTACAACATTTGTTCACTTCCTCCATTACACTTCAAAGCATTACGTGAAAGTAGGATCCTTGTCTATTTTGTTCACTAATATATCCCTGAACAAGGCACAAGAAATAGTGTATACTTAATATGTATACTTTGAATGTGTAGACAAATACCTCTCTTCAAGTGTTTATCCCTACACTAGATTACATATAAGCTTCTTAAGGGCAGGATAAATGTCTGTTTTGCTCACCGTCGTATAACCATTACCTAGATCAGTGCCCAGTTCAACGAAGATTTTAAAGAAATATTTTTTTAAAGATGGAAATGAATTAATCAAGGTCTAGTTCAGGTAAAAAGCAAAAAAGGAAAACAAGGGCAATAACAATAACAAAAACATATGATCCTACCAATAGCTTGCCAATAGGTATGGGAAGGAAAAGTAAACATTTGATGAGTCAATTTTAAAAAAGTATAGCTTCAAGGTTAAATACATGTAATCATCTTCTCAATTTGAATTTATTATGGTAAAATTCCTTAAACATCATTTATTAAACCAAATGTAATAATTTTAAACATACTCCCTCTCCCCCATAGAATTGCGGCTGATAATCCATTATTAACATTCCTTATGAATCTGTCATTACTCTAAGTTAAAGAATAAGTGTTGTTAATGGGGTTTACTCTGTTAATGGCAGTGGGGAGTTACCAAGCCTTAAACTATGGACCACGTGGAAGACCGGTATTCACATTGTATAGTTTTATCAGTCTAAAATGATTCTCAGTATTGGCCACCAGATGGCAGTGTATGGGAAAACTTTCCCACTTCAAAAAGAATTCTTTCTTCAGCCACTTGATGGCATCTCCTCATTGTTTTCAAGAACTCTTGACCCACTCATCTTGGTTCCTTTTGTGTTCCCTGTCTGCACCGCTTTCCTCCTGCAGTTCTTCCCTATCACATGGACTCCCACCTGCAGTGCCAGTCATGCATACAGTTCCTTAAAGAGAAGGTCTTTAGGACACTCCTTTGAATGTTACTCATTGTGAAAAATTTCCACTCTAATTGTTTAAAATGTACTTTAAAGAAGAATTTTTTTCTTGTATTTTAAAGGCAACAGAAAGCTGCATAGGATTCTTTAAATATTATGATAAAATTATATATATTTATATATACATATATATACACACACACACACATGCATATTTCTAATGGAAAAAATGTGTGTGAGCGAGTGATGTTTTTGTTGAAAGGGTTTATGATTAGCTTGTACAATAGCATCACGTTGTTGAACTATAATATTATGATTCCATATAGGGAGCTTTAAGCTCTACTCTTCATAGGAAGATATAGACTATTTA
This sequence comes from Balaenoptera physalus, assembly GCF_965194825.1. Taxonomy (NCBI): domain Eukaryota; kingdom Metazoa; phylum Chordata; class Mammalia; order Artiodactyla; family Balaenopteridae; genus Balaenoptera; species Balaenoptera physalus. The sequence goes on from NC_138886.1 coordinate 48,379,745, forward strand.
CACCTCTTTGGCCTATTAAAAATTCCTGATTAAAAAAAAAATTAGGGTAAAATGTAGAACCACATCAGCATTCCAGTGTAATTTAGACTTGATTTTATAGTGTTTGCAGGCAAATTAACCTTTTAAAGTATGTATATATATGTGTGTGTGTGTGTGTGTGTGTGTGTATGTATTTTTAAGGGCTGGTAATTTTTCCTCTCAGGATATTATCTCGTTAACATATTTGACTTGTCAACCAAAATTCTCATAAGGCCATTATATAAAGTGAAGCTTTGGGGGATCATACTTTCAGGGGTCACTATTTCAAGCATTTTAAAGATACTCCACAGGAGAGGAGAGGAGGGCATTTGCCCCACCCACTCGAGCCCAGGAAGCCTGCTGGGCTCCCAGGTGAGGTCCCCCACCCTCTGAGACCAGGGGTTGGGGGCACACCTGGGCCCCTTCTGTTCCTTGAGCCTAAGCCCCACCCCCCACAGCCCCCAGGGCCTTTTCCAGCACTGTGGGTCCTGAGCATTGGCCCTGCCCACCATCCAAACCTCGCCCTTGCTTAGGCCCCGCCCTCCACAGCCAAGGCCTTTCTACCCCCCCCCCCTTTTTTTTCCTTCTCCCTCCTCCTCTTTCTTACTATGGTGGTACTGTTGTACCTTCCAGTTGTTGATTCATCTATATTTTTATTTTTATATTCTTTCTAACATATCTGTTAGTTTCCTAGTCTAATTTTATTTTTTTCTTTGTTATTGTCTCTCTCTTTTTTTTTTTTTGCTACCCCACACGGCTTGCGGGATCTTGGTTCTTGAGCCAGGGCTCAGGCCAAAGCTCCTGCAGTGGGAGTTCTGAGTCCAAACCACTGGACTAACAGAGAACCTCATACCCCAGGGAATATCCATTGGAGTGAGGTCTCACGGAGGTCCTCATCTCAGCACCAAGACCCAGCTCTACCCAACAGCCTACAAACTCCAGTGTTGAAAGCCTCAGGCCAAACAGCGAGTAAGACAGGAACACAATCCCACTCATTAAAAAAAAAAAAAAAAAAAAAATGAGACGGCAAAAAAAGATGTCACAGATGAAGGAGAAAGGTAAAAGCCTACAAGACCAAATAAATGAAGAAAAAATAGGCAATCTACCTGAAAAAGAATTCAGAGTAATGATAGTAAAGATGATCCAGAATCTCAGAAATAGAATGGAGGTATGGATTGAGAAAATACAAGAAATGTTTAACAAAGATCTAGAAGAGAACTAAAGAACAAACAAACAGAGATGAATAACACAATAACTGAAATGAAAAATGCACTAGAAGGAATCAATAACAGAATAACTGAGGCAGAAGAACAAATAAGTGAGCTGGAAGACAAGATGGTGGAAATAACTGTCGAGGAGCAGAATAAAGAAAAAAGAATGAAAAGAATTGAAGACACTTGGGCTTCCTTGGTGGCGCAGTGGTTGAGAATCTGCCTGCCGATGCAGGGGACACGGGTTTGAGCCCTGATCTGGGAAGATCCCAGATGCTGCAGAGCAACTGGGCCTGTGAGCCACAACTACTGAGCCTGCGCGTCTGGAGCCTGTGCTCCGCAACAAAGAGAGGCCGTGACAGGGAGAGGCCCGCGCACCGTGATGAAGAGTGGCCCCCACTCGCTGCAACTAGAGAAAAGCCCTCGCACAGAAACGAAGACCCAACACAGCCAAAAAATAAATAAATAAATGTAGTCATTTAAAAAAAAAAAAGAATTGAAGACAATCTCAGAGACCTCTGGGACAACACTAAACACACCAACATTCGAATTATAGGGGTCCCAGAAGAAGAAGAGAAAAAGAAAGGGACTGAGAAAATATTTGAAGGGATTATAGTCGAAAACTTCCCTAACATGGGAAAGGAAATAGTCACCCAAGTCCAGGAAGCACAGAGAGTCCCATACAGGATAAACCCTAGGAAAAACACACCTAGACACATATTAATCAAACTAACAAAAATTAAATTCAAAGAAAAAATAGTAAAAGCAGCAAGAGAAAAGCAAAAAATAACATGCAAAGGAATCCCCATAAGGTTATCAACTGATTTTTCAGCAGAAACTCTGCAGGCCAAAAGGGGGTGGCAGGAGATACATAAAGTGATGAAAGAGAAAAACCTACAACCAAGATTACTCTACCCAGCAAGGATCTCATTCAGATTTGATGGAGAAGTCAAAACCTTTTCAGACAAGCAAAAGCTAAGAGAATTCAGCACCACCAACCAGCTTTACAGCAAATGCTAAAGAAACTTCTCTAGGCAGGAAACACAAGAGAAGAAAAAGACCCACAAAAACAAACCCAAAACAATTAAGAAAATGATAATAGGAATATACATATCGATAATAACCTTGAATGTAAGTGGATTAAATGCCCCAACCAAAAGACACAGACTGGCTGAATGGATACAAAAACAAGACCCATATATATGCTGTCTACAAGAAACCCACTTCAGACCTAGGGACACATACAGATTGAAAGTGAGGGGATGGAAAAAGATATTCCATGAAAATGGAAATCAAAAGAAAGCTGGAGTAGCAATACTCGTAACAGGTGAAATAGAATTTAAAATAAAGACTGTTACAAGAGATAAGGAGGGACACTACATAATGATCAAAGAATCAATCCAAGAAGATACAACAATTATAAATGTTTATGCACCCAACATAGGAGCACCTCAACACATAAGGCAAATGCTAACAACCATAAAAGGAGAAATCGACAGTAAAACAATAATAGTAGGGGACTTTAACACCCCACTTACACCAATGGACAGATCATCCAAGCAGAAAATAAATAAGGAAACACAAGCTTTAAATGACACAATAGACCAGATAGATTTAATTGATATTTATAGAATATTCCAACCAAAAGTGGCAGAATACACTTCTTCTCAAGTGCACAAGGAACATTCTCCAGGATAGATCACATCTTGGGTCACAAATCAAGCCTTGGTTAATTTGAGAAAACTGAAATCATGTCAAGTATCTTTTCTGACCACAGTGCCATGAGACCGGATATCAATTACAGGAAGAAAACTGTAAAGAATATGAACAGGTGGAGGCTAAACAATACGCTAATAAATAACCAAGAGATCACTGAAGAAATCAAAGAAGAAATAAAAAAATACATAGAAACAAATGACAATAAAAACACAATGACCCAAAACCTATGGGATGCAGCAAAAGCAGTTCTAAGAGGGAAGTTTATAGCAATTCAATCTCACCTCAAGAAACAAGAAAAATCCCAAATAAACAGTCTAACCCTACACTTAAAAGAACTAGAGAAAGAAGAACAAAGAAAACCCAAAGTCAGTAGAAGGAAAGTAATCATAAAGATCAGAGCAGAAATAAATGAAATAGAAATGAAGAAAACAATAGCAAAGATCAATAAAACTAAAAGCTGGTTCTTTGAGAAGATAAACAAAATTGATAAACCCTTAGCCAGACTCATCAAGAAAAAAAGGGAGAGGACACAAATCAATAAAATTAGAAATGAAAAAGGAGAAATCACAACTGACACCACAAAAATACAAAGGATTATAAGAGTCTACTACCAGCAACTATATGCCAATAAAATGGACAACCTCGATGAAATGGACATATTCTTGGAAAGGTACAATTTTACAAGACTGAACCAGGAAGAATTAGAAAATATAAACAGACCTATCACAAGTAATGAAATAGAAACTGTAATTAAAAATCTTCCAGCAAACAAAAGTCCAGGACTAGATGGCTTCACAGGCGAATTTTATCAAACATTTAGAGAACTAACACCCATCCTTGTCAAACTCTTCCAAAAAAATTGCAGAGGGAGAAACATTCCCAAATTCATTCTACGAAGCCACCATCACCCTGATACCAAAACCAGAAAAAGTTATCACATAAAAAGAAAATTATAGACCAATGTCACTGATGAACATAGATGCAAAAATCCTGAACAAAATACTAGCAAACAGAATCCAACAACACATTAAAAGGATCATATACCATGATTTATGGGATTTATCCCAGGGATGCAAGGATTCTTCAATATACGCAAATCAATCAATGTGATACATACATCCTTAACAAATTAAGGAATAAAAACCATACGATCATCTCAATAGATGCAGAAAAACTTCTGACAAAATTAAATACCCGTTTATGATAAAAACTTTACAGAAAATTGGCATAGAGGGAACTTATCTCAACATAATAAAGGCCATATGTGACAAATGCAAAGCAAGCGTCATACTCAATGGTGAAAAACTGAAAGCATTTCCACTAAGATCAGGAACAAGACAAGGATGTCCACTCTCGCCACTCTTATTCAACATAGTTTTGGAAGTCCTAGCCATGGCAGTCAGAGAAGAAAAAGAAATAAGAGGAATACAAATTGGAAAAGAAGAAGTAAAACTGTCACTGTTTGCAGATGACATGATACTATACATAGAAAATCCTAAAGATGCCACCAGAAAGCTACTAGAACTAATCAATGAATTTCGTAAGATTGCAGGATACAAAGTTAATGCACAGAAATCTCTGGCATTCCTATACACCAACAATGAAAAATCAGAAAGAGAAATTAAGGAAACATTCCCATTTACCATGGCAACAAAAAGAATAAAATACCTAGGAATACACCTGCCTAAGGAGGCGAAAGACTTGTAGTCAGAAAACTATAAAACACTGATGAAAGAAATCAAAGATGACATAAACAGATGGAGAAATATACCATGTTTTTGGATTGGAAGAATCAATATTGTGAAAATGACTATACTACCCAAAGCAATCTACAGATTCAGTGCAATCCCTATCAAACTACCAATGACATTCTTCACAGAATTAGAACAAAAAATTTCACAATTTGTATGGAAACACAAAAGACCCTGAAAAGCAAATGCAGTCTTGAGAAAGAAAAACAAGAGTTGGAGGAATCAGGCTCCCCGACTTCAAACTATACCACAAAGCCATAGTAATTGAGACAGTATGGTACTGGCATAGAAACAGAAATATAGATCAGTGGTACAGGATAGAATGCCCAGAGATAAACTCACACACATATGGTCACCTAATTTACGATTAAGGAGGCAAGAGTATACAACGGAGGAAAGACAACCTCTTCAGTAAGTGGTGCTGGGAAAACTGGACAGCTACATGTAAAATAATGTTATTAGAACACTACCTAACACCTTACACAAAAATAAACTCCAAGTGGATTAAAGACCAAAACGTAAGGCCAGACACTATAAATCTCTTAGAGGAAAACATAGGAAAAACACTCTTTGACATAAACCACAGCAAGATCTTTTTTGACCCACCTCCTAGAGTAACGAAAATAAAAACAAAAATAAACAAATGGGACTTAATCAAACTTAAAAGCTTTTGCACAGCAAAGGAAACCATAAAAAAGACAAAAAGACAACCCTCAGAATGGGAGAAAATATTTGCAAGTGAAACAACAGACAAAGGATTAATCTCCAAAATATACAAACAGCTCATGGAGCTCAGTATAAAAAAACCAAACTATCCAATTAAAAAATGGGTGGAAGACCTAAATAGACATTTCACCAAGGAGACATACAGATGGCCAAGAGGCATATGAAAAGATGCTCAGCATCACTGATTATTAGAGAAATGCAAATCAAAACTACTATGAGGTATCACCTCACACCAGTCAGAATGGCCATCATTAAAAAATCTAGAAGTAATAAATGCTGGAAAGGGTGTGGAGAAAAGGGAACCCTCTTGCACCGTTGGGAATGTAAATATATACAACCACTATGGAAAACAATATGGAGGTTCCTTAAAAAACTAAAAATAGAACTGCCATATGACCCAGCAATCCCACTACTGGGCATATACCCAGAGAAAACCATAGTTCAAAAAGAGACGTGTGCCACAATGTTCACTGCAGCACTATTTACAATAGCCAGGACATGGAACCAACCTAGATGTCCGTTGACAGATAAATGAATAAAGAAGATGTGGCACATATATACAATGGAATATTACTCAGCCATAAAAAGAAACGAAATTGAGTTATTTGTAGTGAGGTGGATGGACCTAGAGTCTGTCATACAGAGTGAAGTAAGTCAGAAGGAAAAACAAATGCCGTATGTTAACACATATGTATGAAATCTAAAAAAAAAAAAAAAAATGGTACTGGTGAACCTAGTTGCTGGGCAGAATAAAGATGTAGACATAGAGAATGGACTTGGGGACACGGGGTGGGAGGGAGAAGCTGGGGCGAAGGGAGAGTAGCATCTACATATATACACTCTACCGAATGTAAAATAGCTAGTGGAAAGCAGCAGCATAGCACAGGGAGATCAGCTTGGTGCTTTGCAATGACCTAGACGGGTGGCATAGGGAGGATGGGAGGCAGGCTCAAGAGGGAGGGGATATGGTGACATGTGTATGCATATGGCTGATTCACTTCAGCGTACAACAAAAACTAACACAGTATTGTGAAGCAATTATACTCCAATAAAGATTTATTAAAAAAAAAAAAAGATGCTCCAGATAAGTTTAGCTATTAACCAGCAGTTTGCAAATAAATGACCAAGTTTTGCAAATGCTGTTTTTAAGTCAGAGAGTATATTCCACATGAAACATTGTTTGAGTTACCTACTGTTTAAAAGCAAATCATAAACATCTTAAAGCTCATTAGAGTTGATCTGCTTTGCAAGAAATCTGTTTTCATATTCTTCCCTCATGAAAATTTTATCTGTGTATCCTCAAATGGCTTTTCTTTGTACTTTGTGCTATAAGGCTCTTTTTTCCCACAATTCACAGAACTTATATTTATAATCTTGAGGGCTCTTTCAAAATGTTGGTGTTCAGGGAAGTTGACAACCCTAGGGAGCTATGTAAGTGTATAACAATAATTGGATGTGCATTATAACACAGACCAGGGCTCTGTTAAAAGTGCCTTGGGGACTTCCCTGGTGGCGCAGTGGTTAGGAATCTGCTTGCCAATGCAGGGGACACGGGTTCGATCACTGGTCCAGGGAGATCCGACATGCCGCGGAGCAACTAAGCTCGTGCGCCACAACTGCTGAAACCCACGCACCTAGAGCCTGTGCTGCAGAACAAGAGAAACCACTGCAACGAGAAGCCTGCGCACCGCAAGTAGAGAAAGCCTGCGCGGAGCAGCGAAGACCCAATGCAGGCAAAAAAAAATTTTTTTTTAAGTGCCTTTGTTGAATGGGAGAATCAGTCAGAAAATGAGAGACATTGGTAATTAGCTGAGAATAGGAGCTTTCTCTTATGCCGCCCCCCTTTTAAATCAGTTAAGATGGGATTTGCTCCAACTAGCAACAAACAAAAACTTAAAGTAACATGTAAGAAAAGTGTGTTATCTCATATAGAAAAGAGGGCTGAGGTGTGATGTTTCCAGGGTTGGTTAACATAGAACCTGACAGATATCCTTTCTGTCTTCCCCTTCTAGCATTCCCAACCTGTCAGCATTGTCTTCTGGCTTGTCCCCTCATGGTTAATAGATGATTGTATCTTTCCAGAAGCCACATTCAAATACCAGAATGTCCAGAGAAAAAAAGATAATGTTTAACCATACCCAGAGGCCGTGCAGGCAACTCCCTCAGGTCTCATTGGCCAGAATTTGTTGTTATGTATACTCCTTTCTAAACCAATCCATTCCTGCTATTTCCTCTGCAAAGCAATTTGATTTCCATGATGGCTCAGACTATTTAGTTTACCACTGAGTCACATAGTGGAGGGGAGAATTTTCCAATGAAAAACAGCCAAGAAGGGTGGATGGGCTTAGGGTAGACACCCAATAATTTCTGGTGCCCTACCTTTTTCTCACTTGGTGGAAGTGTGGGAGAGCTTGGAAAAATTCGGTAATCAGATAAGAGGGAGAATTTGCTTAAAATCTCAGTAGTTGTAATGTTCTTGGCTCGTGGACCCTTTGGGAATGATGATTCATTAGCCTTTGAGATTGTGCTGTCGGCTCAGGAAAAACTGGTCTCCTATTTATTCCCTCAAATATTTCGCTCTTATATCAGCTTTAAAACCTTGACTCTAGCTAGTAAAATAGAGTATTTATAAAATGAAGACTTGGGGTCCTGGACCTCCTTGTTTTAAACCCTAGTTCGTAAATGTTGGATTTCATATTTCTGCCAGGAATGGTGATTCTAGACCCTCAGCGATGATCAGGCAGGAGAAGGGAATCTGTCCTGTATTCCACTAGCCGGTTTCCCACAGCAGCTGTTCCCTCACACTGGGCTGATTACCTTGTATCCCTGAGAAAATAAAGGTCAGTGCATAGGAATCACATCGGTTGGTCCTCCCTTTGTCATTTCTGAGTCTCTGCTCCTTCCCTCTCATTTTCAAGTATGGAATACCTCTCCTCCCTTCCTATTTCCTCCGCTAGTGTTTTTGATTCTTTTCTTTCCTGACTCCTTGAGCTCTGTCATCCCAGTCCTTCTCCAGGTCACCTGGGCTGGACACTTTGGACTTTGACCCCCACATGCAATGAGGTGCCAATTTCTATTCTTCCTCTCAGGTGTCACTCATTCCTTCCTGCTGCCACTGTTGTCTCGTACTGAAATAATTTTAGGTTCTTGGAGCTCAGGTTATGCTCCTTTAATCGAGTTGTGCAGTAGTCTGGCATTTGAAATAGAGTTTCTATTTTGCTATTTTTTATCTTTATTAAGTATTCTGAGAGGTAACCTTTTGGTGATCTATATTTGCTTTGCAGTACACTAGAACTGCAGGATGCACATAAAACCTGAAGAGGATGAAATGGTAGCAACTAACTACCAAGTACAGAGAGAGCACTAATTAAAGTGTCTTACAATTAAATCTTCCTTATATTAGGGTAGATAAATTAGAACTGTGTGAATTTACAGGGGCCAATTTTGAGATGACAAAATAAATCCTATTATTATTTACTCCCTAAAAGTAGATTGATAGTATTGTAAGCAAATGTCAGTTAGTTTTGTGAAACCAGCTATTTGTATAAAATGGCTATTAAATAGGGCCAATTCAATTCTGGGTGCTTTTCATTAAAGCCATTGTTTACTTTTCTTTTTTTCCTTTTAGTTGAAAATCTCAATCCATTTTGTATTACCGCCAAGACTGAAGGGCTTGGTGAAACATCTCATTTTCCAGAACCATATGCTAAAAAGTGTAAAGGGGGAAGCACCTTAAGTAATTTTATTTAGTTTGTGCACAACGCTCTGTTCACTGTTCTACTCGTTTTCATTGATTTCATCCATTCACAAATCCAAAATATGATCAGTCTTATTTGCAGGCATGATAAACATGCCTTTTTTCTAATTGTTTCTAAAATATAAATACTTTGAAAATTAAAAAAAAATCATTTAAGCATCTACAAACTCTAGAGAAGAACATAAAACATTCTGGCAAAACCATTTTAGTGTTAGAACTTTTATTGAATTTACTTCTCCACCTATCAGTGGATCAAGTAAAGAGTACATTAGGCAACCAAATAAGGATCCAAATTATTCAGCAATCCATTTCCCAAACCTCATTCAAGTCCCATAATTTTAAAAGTTTTAAAACTATTTAAAACCCCAGCCCTACTCTAATCCCTTCCTTCTCAACTGATGATCTTGGATTCTGCTTCACTGAGAAAATACGAGCCATTCTTTATTAACTTCATGAGATATCCTTACCACTTCTTTTCTGTAAATCTCTTTTCCATTCTTTCCCTCTCTGGGGCAGTTGAGCCCTCCTCTTTTCCAACATAAACTCCAAACCCATGTATTTGAAAACATTTATTCCTGTCTCCCGAGCCTTTAGCCACTATCCTTCTAGTTGTCCAGGCTACACACTTCCAAATCATTGTCAGCCCCTATTGGGAGCCCCTTATCAAGTGATTACTCATCCCAGTTTATTCAACTTCTCCATAATTCTTCTATCAAATTCTTTGCATTTCCACCACTACTGCCCTGTGTAAAACCCAGCTCATCTGCACATCCTTGGCACTACTAATTTATTCTTCTTATGAATTCCTTCAGCTATGTTCTCAAAACAATTAAAATTACGTTACTCCTTGCCTCAACAAAATTCATCAGTGCCTCCCTGTGGTCTAAAGATAAAATTCAGATGTCTTCACATTTCATTCATACTCTTGCTTAGTCTGACATAAAACTACTTTTCCAACATCTTCTCCCAGAGTATTCTTCATTCTGCCCACCTTGGACTTGCCCATGATGTACCAGTCACTCTGATTGTCCTGCCTCAGCTCAAGTTGTTCTAGCAACCCAGGAAGTCCTCCCCACCAACCTGAACTACTGAAGTCCTGCTTATCTTTCAAGATCCACTTCAAATGCCATCTGGAGTTTCATAAACTCCTTCTCTTGATCCTTCGTTGAGAATTAACCCAACATCCCCTGTACTCCTAAACTAAATTTCTTATAGAGCTATCAAATCACTTCACTTATCCTGCTTTTTATTGTAATCAGAATGGCTGGATTTGAAATCAAACTGCCACTCACTCTTTTAAGGCTCCAACTTTTGAGTCTTAGTTTTAGTTTTAGACTCGGGTGAAAGGGGTCCCTGCTTTAGAAAGCTCTGGTTTTCCTCTGGCCACACCTTTCTTCACAAGATGAAGAGTTCATGCTACCAAAAGGATGTTCTTACCTGGAGCCTGTATCTCCACTTTTAGAACATGCTTCTGGATTCCTGAGGCCTTTTGTGCACATGACCTTGTACCCACTTTCAGGTCCTGCAAAGGCCTCTCTCCTCACCTGTCTTCCCATGGGTAGACCACAGGAACAAAGTGTCCTCCAGGGAGAGCTATTTGATGGGGCAGGGACTGAGCTTGGACATGGGAGCTGGGCTGTCCACAGACTCTACACAAGGTCCCTCGCAGTGTGGGACATGGCCTAGGGTGGGAGATAAGGGAGGTAGGCGGTGGGGGGGTGGGGGTCCACAATGATCTTTTCCCATATCTCTGCATCCTTGTGTGGAATCCGAGGAATTAAAAAATTCAAGCCTGATCTTACGTGTTTTATGATGTTATATTGCCAAGATAAGAGTAGAGAACGTATTTTATGTAACAGTTTCTTAGCCTGGTTTATAACTTTTGAGTATTTGGACTCAAAGTGTCTGGGTCCCCATTTGTCCTCCTCCCTAAGCCTTGCATATGTTATAGGCTATAAAACTGAGATAATTAACACTTCTTTCCCTTACAGTCTGACACTGCAGATTAATTATGATAATGTAATCACAGCACATCGGTTCTTAGTAAGTGATCAGTAAATACAAGCTCCCATTAATAATGATTTATTCCTCCAGTTGTTTGTTCAAAATATTTTTATTGAGTACTTACAATGGATTAAGCACAATTTTATGTGAAAACAGACAAGATTCCTGCCCTCATGAAGTTTACATCTTAGAGAGACAGTGAAAACTTGAACAGAAAAATTGCAAGTTATGCCAAAAACAATAAAAAGATGAGATGATAGAGAGTGATAGCACAGCACTGGGCATTCAGGAAAGCACTCCATCAGGAGGTGACAGTTGAACAATGGAGATGACAGTAGCTATCAGGAAGCGCCACACACAGGCTGGGGCGTGAGAATTCCAGGTGGTGGGAACAGCAGGTGCAAAGGCTCTGGGACCCAAATTAGTTCGGTAAGATTGGGGTCATTGAGGGCCAGTGTACAATGAACTGTGCCTTCTGCTGTACCCCAGCTACACTAGTGTGGTATGAAATTGGTAAACAGGGATGAGATTATTCATGTTTAACAGGATCAGCAGCTTTCATTTTACTTTGAGCAGATGGGCAATTACTGGAGGACTTTCAACAGAGGTATGATAAGGTCTCATTCATACTTTTTAAAATTTTTTTTGAATTTTTGAATTTTATTTTATTTATTTTTTTATACAGCAGGTTCTTATTAGTTATCCATTTTATACATCTTAGTGTATATATGTCAATCCCAATCTCCTAATTCATCACACCACCAGCCCTACCCCACCACTTTCCCCCCTTGGTGTCCATACATTTGTTCTCTACATCTGTGTCTCCATTTCTGCCCTGCAAACCGGTTCATCTGTACCAGTTTTCTAGGTTCTACATATATGCGTTAATATACGATATTTATTTTTCTCTTTCTGACTTACTTCACTCTGTATGACAGTCTCTAGATCCATCCATGTCTCTACAAATGACCCAATTTTGTTCCTTTTTATGGCTGAGTAATATTCCATTGTATACATGTACCACATCTTCTTTATCCATCTGTCTGTCGATGGGCATTTAGGTTGCTTCCATGACCTGACTATTGTAAATAGTGCTGCAATGAACGTTGGGGTGCATGTGTCTTTTTGAATTAGGTCTCATTCATACTTTTGAAAGCTCAGTCTGGTTGCAGTATGGAGAATGGATGATAAAAGTGATGAAGGCAATGATGGATAATGAAAGTATTAGAGTAGAGCTAGTAAAATTAGTAGGGAGGCTATTACAGAAAGCCCAGGCAAAGAGTGGTTGTGGTAATGATAACAATGGTCACAGTAATAGATGTAGAACTAATAATAATTATAAAAAGTAACATCAACATTAGTATCAGTAATAAGAGCAATAAATAACAGCAATGATGATAATATAGAATTATCTTTCTTTGTCAGGTTCTGAATTGAATACTGTAGAATTAAATTTTTAGGTAGCCAACTTAAATTGATTTCTGTTTTTATTGAAGTATAGTTGATTTACAATATTAGTTTCAGGTGTACAGCGTAGTGATTCAGTGCTTTTACAGTTTACACTCCTTTGAAAGTTATTACAAAAAAATAAAAGTTATTACAAGATAATAGCTTTGATTCCCTGTGCTGTACAATATACCCTTGTTGCTTATCTATTTTATATACAGTAGTTTGTATCTCTTAATTTCATCCCCCTGTCTTGCTCCTGCCCCCCTTCCCTCTCCCCACTGGTAACCACTAGTTTGTTTTCTATATCTGTGAGTCTGTTTCTGCTTTCTTATATAAATTCATTTGTATTATTTTTTAGATTCCACATATAAGTGATATCATACAGCATTTGTCTTTCTCTGTTTGACTTACTTCACTAAGCATGATATTCTCTAGGTCCATCCATGTTGCTGCAAATGGCAGAATTTCATTCTTTTTTATGGCTGTGTAATATTCCTCTGTGTGTGTGTGTGTGTGTGTGTGTGTGTGTGTGTGTGTGTGTGTGTGTGTACACCACATCTTCTTTATCTGTTCATCTGTCTGATGGACATTTAGGTTGCTTCCACATCTTGGCTATTGAGAATAGTGCTGCTATGAACATTGGGGTGCATATATCTTTTCAAATTAGCGTTTTCATTTCTTTTGGATATATACCCAGGAATGGAATTGCATCAAAATCTAAATTCCTTCATTGAAATGTTGTTCTGTTAACAAAAGTCAGTCTTAAATGAATAGGTTTTTCTCTATTTAACCCATTAAGGACCTAGACTTTTCAGAGCAGGGCTATAGAGTTATAGAGGGTGTTTGGCTGCGGGGACTCAGACACTTCCTCAGCTAACTGATCATTTCACAGGGTCAGCCTTTTAGAGCTGAAAGTCATCCTCTGGATCCTGTGGATCATTTGCCAATGAAGAAACTGCCTCTGAGGATTTAGTGACCTAAGCTAGAGATGCCTCAATTTCTTTGTGGCTTCTAGTCTGTATCACAGCCACCCTCTGCACGTAGCCCAGTACCTTGTGCTGCTAAAGGACAATGGAAACTTATGCCTGAAATATTGCTTTCCACATCTGTCTGCCACAAAAAAACGATTTAAAGCTGTTGAGAGGCAGTGATTTCCCAAGTTGACACATATGCAAATGTGACAGATGCTTTTGTCTTAAAGTCTCCTTCCAAAAGCAATGTATATCTGAGTCATCCTGATTCTGTGTGCTCACTGTTGAAATGAGCATTGCTGCTGGATGTCTGATGAAATGAATGTCCTGAATAAAGTCACATAAGATGGATTTTCGCCTAAGAATATTTTAAATCAACACTAATTTGCACAAAGTTGGTTTCTTAAACCTTTACTCTTAAAATGAGTCTGCATACATAATGTTTATTTCTATAACTTGTTTTTTTGCCAGTTGAGTTTAGATTTCATAGCATATCAAATTAGTAAGCTTATGAAGCATTCATACATTGCATAATAGAATTCCAGTATATTCTGTAAAGCATTTTTACATGAACCCAGGCTTCCAACCAGGATTATTTTTAAAGTGTTGAACCAATTGAATTTTTGGCTAGGTACGGTTAAGAAAAGGCCACCAGAACTATAGTGAAAAGAGCTATGAGGGCATAAGCAGGAAGAGCTCTAGCAGCTTTGCCATCATTACCACTGAAAAGGATTTTAAATTTAAAGGTCTGAAACAAGAGAACTGGTGAGTGTGTGATTGCCTGAGGTTCAAGGTCTGTTTGAAGAACTGTGCATGTAAGTGAAGGAATGTATTCTGCTATTAACTTTAAATCTTACAAAGTGATCATTTTGAGGTATTTTCCTCCATTTGCATTTCTCTTGGAATCTAAGAAACTTAGAGCATTTTTAAGGCTTTTTATATCTTTGGAAATAAAAGAAATAGTTTAACAAGGACACAATGTTCAGAAAAGTTCTAATGATCAACTAATAATATAAAGCAGAATCTACATTGTAGGAAATTTTCAACACAGAAAATTTGGTATCCTTCTAGGAGCCAAAAACGTTCAATTAAAATGTTATTCCTGGCATGACCTAGATACTACTCTGAATTCCTTGTAGCAGACCTAATCCTACAATGGGTAGACTACAGACTTCTGTTTTATTTTGCTTTTTCTCAAAAATGTTGGTATTCCTCTCTCCCTCTCTCACTCTTGTGTCCTTTCTCTCTCTTTTTTCTTTCCTCTCTTCCTTCTCCAAATCTACCTTAAACACTAAAAATGTTTTTGTAAAAGCATTAAACACAAGAAATTGTTTTTTTCAAATTTTCTTTCTTGGTTCCAAACATGAAAAAATACATTTGTTGTTATTGTTGTTGTTTAATTCTGGGTGTTTAATGCAAACATTTAAACTTATATTGACACTTTCAGAAACTATCTGTATTAGAGTAAATGTAGACTTAGATAAAAGATGTTAAACTAATGGGTAAAGCCATATGGTAAAAATAATGCATCCCATTGGCTAAAAGTCATGGCTAGATTTACAATGCATTTACTCGTTCACTCATTCAAGATAACACTTGGTATTGCTTACTCAGTAAATGGGATGCCAGGGATAAAAAGATGACTATGACCTAATTCTTGCTGTCCAGGAATTTGTAATCTGGCCAATCTCTTTTCCCCTGATGGTCATTTTGAAGAGTATGACAATAACTTAACATTTCCCTAAAAGAATCCCAATAATTATTCAGTGTCTATGTAGAAAATTATTTTTAATTTATAAAATAAATTTCCAATAAAGAATCTGAAACAGGTGCAAAAATTGGTATATGTAAGGCTCATCCAGTTCCAATGGGAAAAAAACTTTATATTTATGTAATGAATTTCAAGATGCACTAAATTATTCCTCTGAGCTATATTTAGATGCTATAAAGGTCTCTTCAGCTAATCCTTGACAAAAGAATGAAACCTTTTAAGCAAATAAATTCTTATATAGCAAATGTGAATAAATTCCACAGGCTGCCCAAATTAATTCCATTTTCTAAATACAATGAAATCCCTCTTCTAACAAAAGATCTAAATAGGCAAAGTAATCTTTGAAAACCCCAATCCATGAGGCTGAATCTTGGTGATATTATAGTTTCAGTGCATAACTTTTATATTTGGCATATTTAAGGACTTGGAGTTGGTTAATTGCATGAAAACATATTTTCCTCATTCCTATTTAACTAAAAAGAAAAAAACAGGCCGTCAATAACTTATTCTAAGAAATGCATAATATATTGTCATTCTAAGGAATGAATAAGTATATTATATTTCCTGTTGAATTATATTCTGAGTTTATATCAAAGGAAACATGCAAATACTTTCTGTAACTAATGCAATCCCTCTTTTGATTCATGACTTTTGATGTAGAAAGGTGATTTTGTTTTAAATTTATGCTACTTTTTTGTGAAGTTATTTTCTTCAAAATATTTATTTGATGATTTTTGAATGACAAATTCATGGATCAGTGTGGTTGTATGTTTTCCTATAGAACATTGAACTATAGTGATTGTAATTTAATATCTCAGTGATTTAGAAGTGCCCTGAAGATATTTGAATTGCAAGAGCTGTGCACTTTGAAATGTTTATCTGTGAGAGACTTTTCAAAATATACCAATAGTAGTGGTAGTAAACCTATTCTGCCATTCTGGTATGAGAAATGCTATAAATAAAAACATATTAATATGGTAAAATTTTACTGCATGAAATGTTAAAAATTCCACATTGGATTTGTAGCATGAGATTTGTAAAATTCTGTTATTTTATCCCTTCTTCAAGGGAAGGAGGTAGGGAAGGCCATCTCAAGAAGAGAAGTGCATTTGACAGAATACAATCATATATATTTTGGAATATTCTAATCTGAGATATTTTGTACCACATTGCACAGTTGGTAGGGGGCCATGTCAAAGAGAATATTAATATCTCTTAGAATAAGTGTTGCAGTTTTTCAAAAGTGTTCTTCAAAAGTAATGTTAATACTTTTGAGGTATGCTAGGGAAAAAGAGAGCCCAATACCCTTCTACAAGGAAGAGTAGATGACTGTTTGTGAGTTGTGATTTAAGTAGCACCAAGAAGATCCCCCTTTCCCTAAGTTTTCTTGACAATCTCACATAATCTCATTGCTTAAAGTTCTACTGATTAGAGGTACACTGAGTTTATGAGTAAATGGCCCTTGAAGAATAAAGATATGTAATGCCAAATTTTATATTCATGGTACCTTCATTTAATCGTAACTCCAGAAAGAGGGCTTCCTTAAAAAGTCAGTAGATATTGGAGCATGGGAACTTAAGAACTGAAACCCAAGAAATAAAGGAGCAAGATGGTCAGAATTAACTGAGGACAAAATAAAGGAGGACATCAGAGCCTGGTTTCACTTTGAATGTTTTTCCTGTGGTTGAGCTGATAATTTAATTTACATCATTGTGTAACAGTTGGATAGGGAGAGATAATTGTCATTTTACCTGACTTTAGGGAATGATATATGGAGAAGGAAGCCAGACTGACTTCCTGAAATACTGGGCATCATCTTTGGCAGACATTGTTCATGATCCATGTGAGATGGAATAAAAGTAGGTTTACTGAGGAGAAAATGGTTATATTAATAATTTAATGCTGCTACTGCTTTTATTTTTCATAGAAGTGTATTATGGATATGCAGAAAATGTGTTACTTTGAAAAACATGTTGAATTTCTGCTAATCCTTCATTGTAATGAGCCATTAGAAATTTGATAGATATAACCTACATGCCCCAATGGGGAATATGAAGGTGAAAGATCTGCCAATCACTTTTTGGTAGTCTTCTAATCTTTTGCTTGGGAGATTCACTTTTATATTGAAAATGGCATCAAAACCTAAAGAATTAAATCCTATCAGAAGTGCCTAAAGACTTTACAATGGAGTTCATCTTCCAGACCACCTAATAAATAAAAGTATAAAATTTGGGCTTTCTATTGCTACCCATACCTCCTCCCCCAGCCGCTTTGTAAGAAATTGAAGCAGGTTTCTGAAACAGTGTACCTGGATGAAGAAAGACTACCTAAAATCCCAAGAAGGAAGTATTTTGAAAGGGTATGGTTTAGACAAATGTCAAAGTCATATTGGACATGCTCTAGAACTATGTTCACACTACCATCACCTCATTCAGAGAAAAGCAAAGAATATTTGATTCACGAGTATACTAAGAAGACTTTAGATAGGTCAAGTTCATGAATCAGGAAGTGTGAAAACCACACAGCCTAATTGTACCCATTTCTGTTATAGCTCAGAATTAAACTATTTGAACATTTAGCAACTTTTATGTACATAATTTTTTTTTTTTTTTTTGCTCGGAATGTACGAAAGTTTTGCACAAAACTTGCTGTAGGGAGAAACACATTGGCATATTGTGAACAATTATTGAGCATTCTAGTTAGGTAATTGCTGTAAGACATAAGATATATTATCCTGCCTCTGTCCTGAGGGGACTTAATTAATGTTTGTGAGTAAGGTGTCTTATATGTGGAGAGTTCAAATTATGAAAGTCATCATAGCTAATTGAATGCCACCTGCCTTTGTTTTAACAGAATTAATAGTGCTGCTTATTTTCCTCCAATTGAACAATCAATAGAATTGTGTATTGTATGACTACTCTTATGAAGTGTGATAACTTAAACCTCCAGAAAATCTTCTAGAGATGAATTGGGAACAGCAGTTGAGGAGGAATAAATAATACCTTTCTTTTGATTATTATTAAGTGAAATAAGATTATTTGCTTATATACCACTGCTCTTCCTCAACTTTTCCAGTTACTTCTTTTTATTTATAATGCAAATCTGAAGGTAATTTATTACATAACGATAGATAATTAGTATAATAATTAAAGGGAAAAGGACTCACCAAGATAGCTATATTCCTTCTTGTGAATCTCAAACTTGATCAGTGGGGTTTCATTCAGTCTGAATTAAAGGAAAAGACTTTTGAGCTTCACTGCAAAAGAAATCCCAAGCCTAGAATGACATTTAAAAGGGCTAACTGAATATTTGGCTAGGATCTTGAAATTTGGGGTTCTTAAAAACTCTGAAAGACCTTCTAATGCTAATAATAACACCTACAGTGTACTACCTGTAATTTAAAACACATGTTCACATGAGTTTAGTTTAATTTGGAAGGTGGCAATTATTTCTGCAATTTCCTAGAATTTGCATAGTGCTTTTCCAAAATTATCAAGGCTGCTTCCCCATGGGATGATGTATACGATGATGGTTTTGTTTTTATGGCATAAATGATGCCTTTGCAAAGTAAAATAAGACTCTCTCCCATTTTAACATGCCTTTTACTTTTGCATATACTACTTATACCAAGAAAGGAGCAAATGAAGATATCTGCATATAATTAAAGCAGATATGTTGACTGAAATATGAGTATTTGGTATTGAAACTCAACCTTAATTATCAAATTGTAATTTGGAGACAAATGAGATGTCTGTTGACTATAAGTGATTTCGGCTTTTATAAAATGAAAGCATGGAGTCTGATAAAGTTAATATGGATTGATAATGCTCCTTTTGAATTTTTTTTAAACATCTTTATTGGAGTATAATTGCTTTACAGTGTTGTGTTAGTTTCTGCTGTATAACAAAGTGAATCAGCTATATGCATACATATATCCCAATATCCCTTCCCTCTTGCGTCTCCCTCCCACCCTCCTTATCCCACCCCTATAGGTCATCACCAAGCACTGAGCTGATCTCCCTGTGCCATGCAGCTGCTTCCCACTAGCTATCTGTTTTACATTTGGTACTGTATATATGTCAATGTCACTCTCTCACTTCATCCCAGCTTACACTTCCCCCTCCCTGTGTCCTCAAGTCCATTCTCTACGTCTGTGTCTTTATTCCTGTCCTGCCCCTGGGTTCATCAGAACCATTTTTTTTTTTTTTTTTTTAGATTCCATATATATGTGTTAGCACACGGTATTTGTTTTTCTCTTTCTGACTTACTTCACTCTGTATGACAGACTCTAGGTCCATCCACCTCACTACAAATAACTCAATTTCGTTTCTTTTTATGGCTGAGTAATATTCCATTGTATATATGTGCCACATCTTCTTTACCCATTCATCTGTCGATGGACAATTAGGTTGCTTCCATGTCCTGGCTATTGTCAATAGTTCTGCAATGAACATTGTGGTACATGACTCTTTTTGAATTATGGTTTTCTCAGGGTATATGCCCAGTAGTGGGATTGCTGGGTCATATGGTAGTTCTATTTTTAGTTTTTTAAGGAACCTCCATACTGTTCTCCATAGTGGCTGTACCAATTTACATTCCCACCGACAGTGCAAGAGGGTTCCCTTTTCTCCATACCCTCTCCAGCATTTATTGTTTGCAGATTTTTTGTTGATGGCTATTCTGACTGGTGTGAGGTGATACCTCTTTGTAGTTTTGATTTGCATTTCTGTGATGATTAGTGATGTTGAGCATCTTTTCATGTGTTTGTTGGCAATCTGTATATCTTCTTTGGAGAAACGTCTATTTAGGTCTTCTGCCCATTTTTGGATTGGGTTGTTTCTTTTTCTGATATTGAGCTGCATGCGTTGCTTGTATATTTTGGAGATTAATCCTTTGTCAGTTGCTTCATTTGCAAATATTTTCTCCCATTCTGAGGGTTGTCTTTTTGTCTTGTTTATGGTTTCCTTTGCTGTGCAAAAGCTTTTAGGTTTCATTAGGTCCCATTTGTTTATTTTTGCTTTTATTTCCCTTTCTCTAGGAGGTGGGTCAAAAAGGATCTTGCTGTCATAGAGTGTTCTACCTATGTTTTCCTCTAAGAGTTTTATAGTGTCTGGCCTTACATTTAGGTCTTTAATCCATTTTGAGTTTATTTTTGTGTATAGTGTTAGGGAGTGTTCTAATTTCATTCTTTTACATGTAGCTGTCCAGTTTTCCCAGCACCTCTTATTGAAGAGGCTGTCTTTTCTCCACTGTATATTCTTGCCTCCTTTATCAAAGATAAGGTGACCATATGTGCGTGGGTTTATCTCTGGGCTTTCTATCCTGTTCCATTGATCTATATTTCTGTTTTTGTGCCAGTACCATACTGTCTTGATTACTGTAGCTTTGTAGTATAGTCTGAAGTCAGGGAGCCTGATTCCTCTAGCTCCATTTTTCTTTCTCAAGATTGTTTTGGCTATTCGGGGTCTTTTGTGTTCCCATACAAATTGTGCAGTTTTTTGTTCTAGTTCTGTGAAAAATGCCATTGGTAGTTTGATAGGGATTGCATTGAATCTGCAGATTGCTTTGGGTAGTATAGTCGTTTTCACAATGTTGATTCTTCCAATCCAAGAACATGGTATATCTCTCCATCTGTTTGTATCATCTTTAATTTCTTTCATCAGTGTCTTATAGTTTTCTGCCTACAGGTCTTTTGTCTCCTTAGGTAGGTTTATTCCTAGGTATTTTATTCTTTTTGTTGCAGTGGTAAATGGGAGTGTTTCCTTAATTTCTCTTTCAGATTTTTCATAATTAGTGTATAGGAATGCAAGAGATTTCTGTGAATTAAGTTTGTATCCTGCTACTTTACCAAATTCATTGATTAGCTCTACTAGTTTTCTGGTAGCATCTTTAGGATTCTCTATGTATAGTATCATGTCATCTGCAAACAGTGACAGCTTTACTTCTTCTTTTCCAATTTGGATTCCTTTTATTTCTTTTTCTTCTCTGATTGCTGTGGCTAAAACTTCCAAAACTATGTTGAATAATAGTGGTGAGAGTGGGCAACCTTGTCTTGTTCCTGATCTTAGAAGAACTGCTTTCAGTTTTTCCCCCTTGAGAACGATGTTGGCTGTGGGTTTGACATGCTCCTTTTGAATTTTAAAAGAAGGAAATAAAGTTGATTTGATTTGAAATGATATCCTCTCTTATCTAGGTTTTATAGGTTTACTAGGTTTGTTAATTCAATTGTCCTGTGCTCTTTTAGGTAAGGATGATGTATACTGTTGGAAAGTAAAGCAGGATGGTAAAATGAAGTCTCTGGCTTGCCTTTTCTGGGCTACATATGGCACTTACAAATGTAACCCCAGATGGAGTCTGGGGCTGGAGGCAGGTCACTCCTTGATAGAGGCTGAAGACAGACGGCTAATAGAGCCTGCTCATGGAAGCAAGGTGAACCCCATGTTCCCCCAACACAGTGGTGTGATAATGGGGGCTAGAGAGTTAGCACACCAAAGCAGAGGGGCAAAGACAACACAGTGCAGGGAGAAGAGACACAAACTTAAGTTGTGGGCCAGGAAGAGAGATGGCACAAGTTAAAGAATAGGTACCTTGACACTGAATCCAATTTATATATGCATTAGAATATGCATCAGTGAATGGACAGGGTAAGGAAAATGAACAGACAGTCTTCTCATGGTGAGTACATGGGAAGCAGGATGGTAGAACATTGACAACATGCACATTGGAGTCATATCAGCTTCAGTTTAACCTCTGGTTCCACACTTTACTAATCAATAGTGTGATCTTGGCAGGTTGTTATACTAGTGCAACAAGATACCTAGCACAGGCCAGACTAACATACAAGAGGTACAAACAATGCTGGTTCTAGTGTTAGTCTAGATTGGAAGCACAGATTCTTTATATTTGCTATATTCTTTTCCTTCTTAGAATCCACTCCACTTGGTATCAACATTTGCTTGAAATCCTATTCTCTAAGGCTATTTATTTTTAATTTGTAAAGTATGGTAGCTTATAGCTACAGACATCTTTTAAGTCTCCAGTGGAACACAGTGCCTTTGGAGCACTTTGAGTTGAGCTCCTTGAAAGGACTAATCTAAATGTAACATTTAAATAATACCTGATTTTTAAATCTATTATTCAAATGTAATTGTGTTTATATAATATGTGTGTATTAGTTTCCTATCCCTGCTGTTTGACCACCAACTTAATGGCTTAATGTCTTGCTTTGGACTACTATTTGAACGTCAAGAAAATTTAGTGCATCCATTGGTAGTGGTCCAATAATACATTTAGTTAAGACAAGATCAAAGCAAAAAAAAAAAAAAATTAACTGATTGCTTCTTGAAGGAATCTCTTAAGCTGAAAAATAAGAGGAGTTAAAAAGTTCTATAATTCCATGAATCCTAACATTAAACTCGTGATCCTGGGCATAAATGAATTGCAAAGCGGAGCCCCCAGTTTAACTTAACTTTGGAGGCTTTCACAGAGGAGGCGACAGAGAATGCCTATTGTAATAATACAAACAGATGCCAGGAAACAATGGTGTTTGTCTTCACTGTTGGTTTATTGGCATGCTTTTTTCAAATGACTGCTTTTCAATTGTCTGCTCCATATGCAAGCCAAATTTACTGTCTTAAGATACACTAAGAAGTAAGGTTTTTTTTAAAAATGTTGCTTTCTAATGAAAATATGAGCTATGTTCAGGGATATTAGTCGTTCAGCAGATACTTTATGAACCACAACTTTTTGTCAGGCATCTGTATTAAGCATGAATAAGGCATATTTCCTATCCTCATGGAGCTTACAGTTTTGAGGGTTTGGGGTGTGTGTGTGTGTGTGTGTGTGTGTGTGTGTGTGTGTGTGTGTGTGTGTGTGTGTGTGTGTGTTGGCAACAGTGGACAGATAAATAACAATAAAATCTGTCATAAAGTAAACAATGATAGACTTATGACCGTCATGAAGAGACCAAGCTGTAGAAAAGGAAAGGTTTTTAAAGGTGGCAAGAGGTTGAAAAATAGGAAGTTATTAGCAAGGAATGCATTCTTTCAGGGAAGGTCACCCTCCAAAGGGGAACAGATTATCCTTACTAGTGCTGACTAGGTAATTCCAGGTTGATGGGTTAAATGTTACATTCCGGGAGGGACTGCAGTTAGGTTAGATATTAAGTCTTTGTTTGCTGACGTGGGATTTAGCACAGGTGACTCCATTTGGGGCCTGCTGTCTCTTTTTTAACAAGACTTAAGTTTTCAAAGTAAATATAAATTTGCACCAGGGTCTACTGTGGCAAACAGGTTCCATTGTGTGTTTGTAGTATCGGAAAAAATTAGGTGTTCTTGACTTCTGGTCAGAATTTAAAAGTTGGAGATCTTTGTAATATCTCTTGAACGCACTCCCACTTCCTAGTAGCCTCAAGAACTGATGTTTCCCATCTGTGTCATATTCCTTTATGTTTATAATAGTTTATAATTCATGTTTATAATAGTTATTTATTCTGAGCTTAAATGTCATAAACCAAAGAAAGAAATAAAGTGAATATCTAGTTTAGTGGTCAGCAAACTTTTATCTGTAAAGGCTCAGCTAGGAAATATTTTAGGATTTGTGCACCACACAATCTTGGTCACAACTGTTAAACTTTGCCATTGTAGTGCAAAAGCAGCCAGAGACAAAATGTTAACAGATTTACATGGCTGTGCTCCTATAAAACTTTGATGGACACTGACATTTAAATTTCATACAATGTTTGTGTTGTGAAGTATTCTTTATTTGATTCTTTTCAACCATTTTAGACTGTAAAACTCATTCTTATCTCATGTGCATACAAAAACAGACAGTGAGTTGGATCTGGCCTGTAGGCAGCAGTTTGCCTCCTCACCATGGGAAGTTCCCCTCCTTCTCCATCATCTGGTGCTCTTTGCCTCTCCCACAACTTTTGCCAAGCTCACTATTGTTCTTTGTGCGCCAACAGTACATATTTGGTAGATGTAGGGGAGCAACTAAGATGGGCTCCACTACCAGGTATTGTTTTGCTTGAGATTATTTTGAAAAAGTTTTTTTCTTTTTGTCCAGTCGATTTATATTCATGTTAGAGGAGGCAACGTGTTCTTGAGATTGACAGGAAGACAATGTGTTCTTGATTCTCTTGTTCAAGAGCATCACATTCTCTTCCTCTCCTCTCTCCCTCTTTCTCCTCTATCTCTGTCCCTAACTCTATCTCTGTTTCTCCAGTTTAAATTCCCTTGATTTGGTTAGATGTTTTAACTCAAAAAATCACTTTTGGAACTGGCTCCCTTAGACACGAGTTAAAACTTAAGAAATGAATAAATTTTGCTTATGAAAATGTGAATGTTCACTTCCTAATATTGAGAAATTATAAGCTTACTCCTTAAAAAAGCAAGCAGTTAGTTTTAGCAACCATTATGCAAAATAGAAATGGGGCATCAATTTGCTAATTATTCTTTCCCACTCTAACATCAGCTAGAATTCAATTTCTAGCTATGGCATATGAATAATTAAAAGGATTGAAGTTTCATGATTTACGTTATGTCTGGATGGGCTAAGATATATTCATTTAAATTCTTCACAAGAAAATAGTTTCAGGGACCACTACTAAAAGTCTTGATATTTTCACAACTGGACATATTTTAGGTTTACTAGGGTTTCCAAGATATGTAATAAAACTTCATAGTAACTTTTAAATCCCTGAGGGTTACATTTATGTTTATATTTTCCTGGCCATTTCTATTTTTACCTTGGAAAATAGGACAATAAAGGGAGAGCTGTAGTGCCTAGTTTAGCAGATATCATAAAAATATTTAGAGATGTTATTTTGACCATGAAATGTACTTCTATGATGGTAAATATTTCTGATGAGTTAATTTAAAAAATTTTCATGTTAATTATAGGATGCTTTAATTTGATTGACTTCAAAGACCCAAGTAAATTCTTGGTTCTTTCTTGGAAACTGACCTCACAGTCAGTGTTAATGAATGCAAACCAAATTAGGCCTTTATAAAGCAATTTGAACTATTTATTCTTAACACGTGCACCACCACCACCAAATGTTCGTATATCTTCTACTGCAGGAATGTTTTCTATTGACTTTTATTCCAGGTTTTGGGTAAAGGATGAAAGTCAAGGTCTAGCATTTCACTCAACGTTTCCAAAACTTTTTAATACCTAAATTATTGCTATATTTTGTGAATGATTTGTTTAAAATGAAAATTTTAAACTGCAACAGTAAATTGTGTTCTCACCTTTCCCCTTAACCCCAGCAATATAATTTTGCGCTATTATTCAGTGGTCAGTTCCAGCGAAGGTCAATATCAATTACTGGTTGGATAGGCATGCCAGATCAAATTAATTAGCTTAAAGTACAAATGTGTTCTGTCTATGCTGTTTTTCTGGAAAAACACCAAAATGCTTTTTTCAGGAGCTCATTCCTTGTCCTTTTCAGGGCTAGAGATGGAAGAACAAAATTGAAATAATTTTGGCCTTTTCCTGTTTTGTTAACTGCCCTCCCTCCTCCTTACCCCTTCTGATATAAGATGCCTTACTCTATTGGTCAAGTGTGGACCTAAGAAAGGGAGGCTTTGGTAATAAGGAAACAATTCCTATCAAAGAATGGATCAGCATAATTTTGGAGCAGTTAAGGAAAAATAAAAATTTAAGCTATATGGAGAACTGATGAAAATTTAAAACACTTGACATACATCAACTCTTTTTGTTCTTTCATACTGATTTTTTTCAAAAGGGCAATGAAGATCTGTTGAAAGGCATTAAAATAGACCAACCGGTTTTCTGTGACATATTTAAAAATACTTTAAAGTTCATTCTCATTTTGAACAATAACTGATTCAGGGAGTTTCTGTGATTACACTATCCATTACTATATGGAAATTTTATAGTACCACACTATAAAGTGCCAGATTTCCCACTGAAGAATTAACCAAATGGTATGTAATATTTATTACAAAATATATGTTGAATATTTCACATTTATCTCTTTATCTTTTATGCCAAAAATCAATTTAGGGAATAATGACCGATTTGACTTAATTGGGCACACTATTGAAGAATCTCAGTATATTTTTTTCATTTAAAAGAGGTAAGATACATAAGAGATGTATTATTTATTCCAGATAGTAGGTCTGTAATTGTTAATAGCATGTTAGATGTTTTTATAGTGTCTTAATCCTTTTACTTAAGAAAAAGAAATTTTAGTAGAAATCAGCTGCTTCTTCCATAAAATTTCAAGGAAGAAAGCTATCATTCCTAATCAGTTTCCAGGTATATAGCATGGATTTAAAAGATCAACACTTTATTTTATACTGGTAGCTACTTCTTCAGTCTTCTTGTTTAACTTCTGTACCCATTTCAACTGCTGAAAAGAAGAACATCCCAGTAAGGCCATCTTTGAGATAGCTTCGGGGTCATGAATTATTCTTTGAGGTAAGTTAGAGAAACCTTTTGGTACCTACATAAACCATTTTTGCCCTACAAGGCTTTTGGCAAACTTGTGTACATTCCCGCTTATCTGCAGGGGATATGGTCCAGGACCCCCAGCGGATGCCTGAAACTGCACATAGTACCCAACTCTATACAGGTGACTCTTGAACACTGTGGGCGTTAGGGATGCCAACCCCCAAGCAGTCAAAAATCCCTGCATAACTTTACTGTCAGCCCTTCATATCAGTGGTTCCACATCTTCAGACTCAGTCATCCACACGATCTGTGGATTGTGTAGTACTATAGTAAGTATTTAGTGAAAAAAAATATGAGTATAAGAGGACCTACACAGTTCAAATCAACATTGTTTAGACACTGTATATGTTTTTTTCCTATACATACAAACCGATGATAAAGTTTAATTTATAAATCAGGCACAGTAAGGGATTAACAACAGTAACTTATAATAAAATAGAACCATTATAACAATATACTGTAATAGAAGTTGTGAATGTGGTCTCTCTCTCTCTTTCTTTCAGAATATCTTATCATACAAATTTAATGCCTTTTCCATCTTAACTAAGCACTTATCACACACTGTGGCTGTAACTTGTAGTTTGAGGTGTGACAGCAAAACTAACACAGTTTCACAGATAGAAGATTCATTCTGACCCTAGATCTTAGCAACTTCAGCATACGATTTTTTTTTCTTTCCTTATTAAATCAGGAACTTCCATCTTTTCACTTAAAGGAAGCACTTTACTGCTTCTCTTTGGCATATCCGAACAGCCAGCATCACTACTCTGGCGCTTTGGGGCCGTTATTAAGTGAAATAAGGGTGACTTGGACACAGGTACTGTGATGCTGTGACAATGGATCTGATAACCGAGGTGGCTACTAAGTAACTAATGGGAGGGATAGGCTGGGCAAAGAGATGCTTTCACATCCTGGGCATGACGGGAGTGTGACTGCGCAAGATTTCAGCACTGCTACTCAGAATAGTGCACAGCTTAAAGCTTATGAATTGTTTACTTCTGGAATCTTCCATTAAATATTTTCAGATCTCAGTTGACCATGGATAACTGAAAATGCAGAAAGTGAAACAGTGGGTAAGGGGGGACTATTGCATTTATTTTACTTGGTAAGCTTTTTCTTTACCCCAGCTGTCCAGTATCTTTCATCTTAAAACTCCATTTTCCTTTCAAGTTCCTGAAAGAGTGTTCTTAGAATGGAAGCCAAGGCTTCGTTTGCTGTTTCCTTCCCCTGAGGTAACTCTTTCACACTCTTATTTTTACTGAAACGGTAGTGCGCAAACACAAGGATTCCTGTCATTTCTCATGGAAACTACCAGGAGATGGTTCAGTTTGTTCATTTGCAGTCTTAGGCAAGAGATATTTATTAATTTACATGAATGAATCACTTTTAATGCTACATGAAATGTGAATTTGAGAAGGATGAGTAATTACTTCTTGAGCTGATATTCAAACTACATAGTATATAGTTCAAAATGTATCAGCATATTTTTTTAAGAAAATGCATAATTAGTGATATACTTTATTTTGTCCTCAAACA
Source organism: Balaenoptera physalus (assembly GCF_965194825.1). Lineage (NCBI taxonomy): Eukaryota > Metazoa > Chordata > Mammalia > Artiodactyla > Balaenopteridae > Balaenoptera > Balaenoptera physalus. The sequence continues at coordinate 48,408,139 of NC_138886.1, forward strand.
ATCCCTAGTGTGTTTTAATGTTTCACACAGCATTGCATATAATTTTATTTTAAAAGTGTTTGCCCAACAAACTTGACATGGGTGCCATTCCATCTTCCTCACCCTCCTGTCCAGCCCTATTCCTCCTCAACCACTGTCTACCCCACTGAGAAAAACCTGGGCAGGGCACTCATAAATTCAAGCAAAGCAGAACAAGTTAAATTCATTTTGAACTCAATGAGTAGCTTTGTTTTTAAGCTTTGAGAATAAAGACTAATATGTATTTTCATAGAGGTAATCTTTTTCCTCCTTTTATACTCAAATCTTTGAAATGGTATTAGTAACAATTCTACTGCTATCTGTGGCACCAAATTGCATTTAGGATGATGATAGTTGATGTTAGCTGATACTTCCGTAATGCTCTTCACACTGTACCAAGCACTATCCAAAGTACCATAGGTGTATTAATTCCTTTAATCACACAACAGCCCTCAGAAGTAGATACAACTATAATTGCTGTTTTACAGATGAGGAAACTGGGACACAAAGAGGTCAAGCAACATGCCCAAGGTCACACAGCTAATATAGTTGATAAGAGAACTGGGATTTCAAACCAGACAATCTGTCTCCAGGGTTATTCTGCCTTTCTAATATCATTAGCACTCAGTTTTACCCAGCCCCTACTGAGACTTTGAGATGTAATTCTGGCTGAATAAACATGAGAAGATAAACGCATAGAGTGGAATTTGTGTCTGTTGCATTTTGGTACAAAATTAGGAATGGTAGGTTTGGCTACAGCTTACTGAAACATGTTAAAAGGGAAAGGTGGGGGTAACAATAATATTGAATATGCATTATGAGCCACGATGGTCCAGTAAGGGGGATATTTTTCAGATTTGCAGATAAGGGAGAATGAAGCCAAGAAAGGTTAATAAATGTGCCCATAGTGACACTAAAGTGGTGAAGCCAGCATTCTAAACAGCTCTGTCCTGCTCCAAAGCTTCTCTGCTTCTCTGGAACTAGACTTTCCTCAGAGAGTATGTGTCAGTGTCAACCAGAGAAGCAGAACCAGCTATATATCTATACTGGCTAAACCAAACACTTCTGGGGGCCAACCTGCAGGCCACCAATTTGTAACTTGGCTTTAAATAATTGATACTGTTTTCATACAGTCACTGCAGTGGGCATACCATGGTATTACTTGCCTATTTGGGGATTTCTCTTTTACAAAAAGAAATGCATAATTCAATATTTATAATGTCTTTGCTTAGAGAACATTTTTCTAATACCTACTATGTATCAAACACTGTTTTAAGCTATTCACATACATTTTCTAATTTAACCCTCACAACACATTTATGAGGTCAGCTATACCATTAGGTTCATCTCACAAATGAGGGTACAAAGGAGGAAAGGACATTGTCAGTGGCATAGTTGGCATTCAGATCTGAGCAGTCTGGCTACACAGTCTGAGCTCTTAAAAATGATTCTTTGCTAAAGTGTTACAACCAAGAACTGACACATAATCCAACATTGTCCAACTGAGTACCTGGGCCCATGGGTCTTCCCCATGAGGCTTCTATGTACCTGCCACGCTATACCTGGAAAGACGCTCAGAGTAAGCACAAAGCAAAAGTCAGAAAGTGTTCAAAATAACAGCCTGGGATCTCTATCTGCCTATGAAGTCTGTGCCGGAAAACTCTATAACAAGATCCTTTTAAAGTGTTAATAATCGAGTTCTCTTGTGAGATGTACACAAGGACCTAACCTGTGATCCATTCTGCCTCATAACAAAGAGTGCTGTGCAGTGCCACCTGTATGCATAAACAATGGTTTAATCCCCTGTTCATATCTTAGTTTTCTTTAGAAATATATAAAAGTCTTATAAGTATTACTAAATAAAATTTAAAGCGAGAAAAGTTCCCTCTTAATGCATCTGATACTTATTTGGTTTAGCAGGAATTTAATTGCCAGCTGTCAATGAGGAAACCAAATATTGGGGATGATTTGGGGTGGAGGTGGGGTGAGGTGACAGCAGCAGGATAGGTCAATATATAGGGGAAAAGGAGGCAATCTGGTGAAATACACATGACATTTGTAAACAGAAAATGTAGACTATAAAACTCTACCTGTGATACTAGGGTAAAAATGTAAATACCAAATATGCACATGAACAAGGACCAAAGAATGATAGATTTTCAACAATGCAGTTGAGGATGTGAGTATGAAGTAATGGTTTGTTGGTTTTTTTTTTGCTTTCTGTTATTTCAATACTATCTGAAATGAAGTATTAAAAAAGAAGGGAAAGAAAACAATTAAAAAATAAAAATAAAATAAAAGAAGGAAAAGAAACATATATTAAAGATCAAGAAATTGGGAAGCCAAATAAATACACCACAAGTAGAGCAAATAAGATACAGAACACTATTTTGTGGGAATTTTTAAAATGCATATATCTTTTATAGTAGTCTTTAAAGTGACAGTTGGTGCCTATTATAAATTGCTTCTTTTTAGTTAACTCAATGAAATAAGAGATAGGGTGTCAGTGTTTCTATGGGTAATATACATGTCATTGCTCCTAGTGAATTACTTACTGAGAAATTGGTTCAGGGTGATTATTCTTGGTGGTTTTTATTTGTTTTTGTTTGTTGTTTTGGGGTTTTTTTTTTGATGTTGTTGTATACAGTTTGGTAACATTTGATCCCCTTTTCAAGTCTAGCTGAGTTCTCAGAACTAATTGAAATCAGTGTTTTCTTTTTTTTCTAAGTAACTTCAGCACACTTCCAACTGTATACTTTTAATATGATCCATATACAACTGGTCCTACTCTAAAAATATTTTCTAATGCATGTATATTAGTTAAGGTAAAGCTTGCTGATGTGGCAGATAAATTTAGTGGTTTAGCACAATAGGAGTTTCTCTCTCATACGTGTCAGAGTTCAGTGAGGGTGTCCCTGGTTGGGTATCTCTTCTCCAAACAGTAATTCAGGGCCCAGGCTCTCTCTGTCTTGTGATTTCACTGTCATCAGTTTGACACCAAGGCTCACCTTGGGGGCCATATTCACTCCAACCAGCCAATCACCTGAAGGGGGTTTTCATGGACTGACAGGGTCTGGAAGTAGAATGCATTCTTTTGCCCAATTCTGTTAGCTAGAATTCAGCAACAGGGCCACACCTAACAGGAGGTTGGGAAACATGGTGTAGCTGTGTGTTTGTTAAGGAAGAAGAGAAGGATTTAGTGAGCACATAGTCTCTGTCACCATTGACCCTCTTGGTCACCATATCTCTATTTCACTCTTCCTCCCATACATGGAACATTCTCACCCCCTTCCCATGAGAAATCCTGAACTATTAGAGCCAAAAATCACTTACTAAAAATTCCAGTGATCTGTAGTTGTAAGTTCAATTTTCTAATTTAGCAGAAACAAAGTGAGGGAGGGGGGAACCTGATTCAAGCTACCGGTTACAAAAATCACAAAATTACAACTATCAAGTTACAAAAATTGCAAAAAATATCACCCCTTCAATAAAGTGAAACAACTTCAGCATCAACTATACTCGTAAAATATATCTATTCTTTTTCACAGTCTTTTCTATTATAGGTTATTACAAGGTATTGAATATAGTTCCCTGTGCTATACAGTAGGTCCTTGTTGGTTATCTTTTTTATATATAGTAATGTGTATCTGTTAATAACAAATTCCTAATTTTTCCTCCCCCCCCTTTCCCCTAAGTTTGTTTTCTATGTCTGTGAGTCTATTTCTGTTTTGTAAATAAATTCATTTGTATCATTATTTTAGATTCTGCATATAGGCAATATCATATGGTATTTGTCTTTCTCTGTCTGACGTCACTTAGTATGGTAATCTCCAGGTCCATCCATGTTGCTGCAAATAGCATTATTTCATTCTTTTTAATGGCTGAATATTATTCCGTTGTATATATGTACCACATCTTCTTTATCTATTCATCTGTCAATGGACATTTAGGTTGCTTCCATGTCTTGGCTATTGTAAACAGCACTGCAATGAACATTGGGGTGCATGTATCCTTTCGAACCATGGTTTTCTCCAGATATATACCCAGGAGTGGGATTGCTGGATCATATGGTAACTCTATTTCTAGTTCTTTAAGGAACCTCCATACTGTTCTCCATAGTGGCTGTACCAGTTTACATTCCCATCAACAGTGGAGGAGGGTTCCTTTTTCTTCATACCCTCCCCAGCATGTCTTGTTTGTAGACTTTCTGATGATGGCCATTCTGACTTGTATGAGGTGATACCTCTTTGTAGTTTTGATTTTCATTTCTCTAATAATTAGCAATATTGAGCATCTTTTCATGTGCCTATCGGCCATCTGTTATAAATTCTTTTAAAGAAACTTTCATTCATTTATTAGTCTCCTTTAGCCTGGACCTTAAACTGCCAAATTGCTTTCAGAGACCGAAACCTCATGCCTTATTTCAGCCCCATCCCCACCCTGAAGCCTAGATTTGGGAGAAGAGAACATTAAAAATGCTCTAAAAAGGAGAGAATCACAATGATACCCATTGGAATTTCTGTTCAATAATTTGTGCTTTTGCTATATTTACATAGAGATTAAAAAAATAGATTTAAGACAGTGTCTTCCTTTAGCTTAGAAGTAAGTGTTACCATATATTAAATACATTTTTCTTAAAAAAAATTTTTTTATTCCACTACTGAAAAGTTAGCGCAATAAAGTAACAAATCTATCAGAATGTTGCATTCATTTCTATGTGAGGGAATAAAGCAGTCAAAGGCACCTTCTCACCAGCTCTCCAGGTCAGAAAAGGGAAAAAGGTATTGTGTCTCACAGATACTGTATTACCCTGAGGCCAAGGCTCCCAGCAGCTGAATTCACACTTCAGTTCTCTGATCCTTGATGATGTGGTGGGTTCAGAAATTTGCTATTCAGTTGTTTCTTAAGGAAACAAATACAGATTAAAGTTAAAATAATAGTTTGTCCATAACAAAGGATACAATGTTTACATTTGAAAAAGAAGTGCTCCAAATTGTCAAAACAGCAATACTTACAAACAGTTTTTATCTCATAGTATTACAGGCAAGTAGTCCAGCACAGAAAATGCCTGTATCCATTATCACTGGGGACCAGAAGTTAAGCTAGATGGTGTAAAGAATTCAAAGTTTAAGAATTAATGAGACCATGAGAATAAAAATAAGTGAAACAGAAGGACAACAAATACATAAATGTTACAGGGAATTTGGGTATTAATTATGATTTTCTAGTATAGACCATGAATTAAGGAGAGATTGAGGTAAGCTGCTAAGTCCAGTCATAGAAAGCATTATGGAAGAATGTGAACTTGAGAAAGGGGTTGAAGGTTGTAGGTAGGTAGATGGGCATTTTCAACATAGTCAAAAAGCAAACAAACAGACAAAACCCACAGGATCTTGTTTTATTTATTCAAAAAAAATTTATTGAGTGATTACTATGTACCACGCCGTCACTGAGGATAGAGACAAGTGTTGAAGTCAGAAATTACAGGCCTGTTCAATACAGCTTTAGGTTTAAGAAGGCTTGGAATAAGTGTTCAAACACTGGCTATGTTATTTTTACTCTGTATGGCCTTAGAAAAGTTACCTTATCATTTTAGGCTTAAGTTTCCTCATCTCTAAATATTAAAGAAAAGAAAGAAAAAGGCTCCCTCGCAGGGCAGTTGTAAGGAATAAATGAGAAGAATAAATGAGAAGATTTATCTCCGCTATTAAACAGTTCAGGGTGTGTATGTAATAAGAGCTCAGAAAATGAGAATTGCTCTTCCCTGGATTGAAGCTTATATTTAGTGGAATAGTAAGAAATGTATCCAGGTGCTTGGTTGGGAGACAATCTGTGAGAGGGTTTCAGTGCCAGTCTGGGAATTTGGGCATGTTCTATAGGTTGCGGAGAGTCCTGCCCAGGGAATATCATTTTTCTTTTTTTTTTTTTCTTTTTTTAAATGGATATCTCTGGTAATAGCCCTCTTCCTGGTACAGGAGGCTCTTCTAATGTAAATTTCTTTCTTTCTTTTTTTTTTTTTAATGATACCAACTATCATTTTACCATATTCATTTTTTTAAAGGAATTCCTTTATTTTTATTATTTATTTATTTATTTATTTTAGCTGTGTTGGGTCTTCGTTTCTGTGCAAGGGCTTTCTCTAGTAGCGGCAAGCGGGGGCCACTCTTCATCGCGGTGTGCGGGCCTCTCACTATCGCGGCCTCTCTTGTTGCGGAGCACAGGCTCCAGATGCGCAGGCTCAGTAGTTGTGGCTCACGGGCCCAGTTGCTCCGCGGCATGTGGGATCTTCCCAGACCAGGACTCAAACCCGCGTCCCCTGCATTGGCAGGCAGACTCTCAACCACTGCGCCACCAGGGAAGCCCCCAGGGAATATCATGATCACTGTGGTGTATAACAGGTGGACTAGATCAGAGGGGCAAGGTGGCTAGCTGGGTGGCTTGGCTAGCTGGGTGGCTTTTTTTCAAGCTTGATGTCCCAGAAAAATGATATTGTGGTCTTCTGTGTTTAGGTAGATGTGGAGACTTCATAAGGAAGTGCGTGTTATAAATGTATGGAACATATGACGTTACCTGTAGGAGTTTATAAACTGTTGAACATTCCCTTTACCCAGTCCTTCATTATCCTACCCATCCCCTCTTATAGAGAGGCCTCAGATGCCTGGAAGACTTGAATGTTTTCAGATATTTCATACATTAAATAAAATAATTGGATGTGCAAAGAGGATTGTTGTCTTTGAGCTAATTCCATTAAATCTCTGTGGCAAGAGCTTCTTCAGTTTGATACTCGGATATGTGTGGGAGTACCTTCGTTGGTGAGAATATGAAAAGGATGGGCATTCACTCAGCAGATATTAACTGAAGGCTTAGTACTTAGATATTTGTGCAAGTTCTTTAGAGGTAAGATGGACTGAGCTGCTTTGTTCAGCATATTAGATATCACTTGTAGATCCCAAGTCAAATGAGATTTCAGTACCACTGCTACCTTGTTTATATTGAGCAACTGTGCAAAATGACATGATGTGATTACTGCTCCTGCTTTATGTACTGAACTGTCAACACAGCCAAGCCCATGTACCTTTAATACAAAAGTCAAGGCAAAGGGCAAGGTGTTAGATTTACTCTTTCAAATTCTTACATCCCTGATGGCCATTGGGGAAATCAATTTGTAACTTAAAGTGTATAAAAGTGACACCAAAATCAGTCAAGAGGAGAAAAAATTCCTCTGCTGATTTTGCAAATTCTTTCCTAGTTACTGTGGGCCGCGGATGGATTTTTATATGAATAGTGCCTGTGAGTGGAAGCACTATATATGCCTGTTGATATGTAAACTCTTGGAGATAAAAGATTTAAAAATCCTGGACACCCCAGGAATCCCAGGAATCATGGACAACAGAGAGAGGCTATTGCTGATTTCCTGATTTTTGGAAGCATCCTTACTGGCATGGTGTTGGCACAGATTGATTTGAAACCACTTCTAGGGGACTTCCCTGGTGGTCCAGTGGTTAAGACTCAGTGCTTCCACTGCAGGGGGCACGGGTTTGATCCCTGGTCAGGGTAAGATCCCACATTCCACGTGGCGCAGCCAAAAAAACAAACAAAAAACAAACAAACAAAAACACTTCTAGGTATTACATGCTCAAAGTTTGGGGAAGAGAACAATCAGTCTCTTCCTTTCTTGAATTTGTAAAATAGGTCCTTTTCTTCTTGGTGGACACGTGTGCAAAAAAAGCACAGTAATATAAAAATATCAATTTTATACATTTACTGTATGCCAAGTGCTGTGCCTATTACTTTGTATACATTATTTATTTAATTTAACATAAATTTTAAGAGATAAGTATCATTTATTATCTATAGTTTACAGAAGAAAAAAACAAAGCGTAGGGATGTTGAGTAGCTTGCTCACTGGTACAAAGCTAGTGAGTAGCTACATAGATTCATGTGCAGGTGAGGTAGCATGGTGGCTCCTGGGTCACGACGGAATATACTGGGGTGTCTGCGGACCGTGCTCAGAGGTGGGCTGAGAGCAGTTCTGTAGGTGTTTGAGAGACAGGCACTTTTCCCCTAGCTCCTGGGCTCTCTAAGATCCTGTCTCCCAGCGCACTTCAAAGTCTACAATTAGGAGTTTCTATTATGCAGCGTTATAATAATAAATATCACATGGTAACATCAAAAGTATCATCCAGCAGATTAAACAAGGAGAGAAAATATGAAATTGCTTGTACAGTCTTGTTACAGGGATAGAAACCTATCAAGGGACATGGTTGGCCTATGCATGTCAACTATAGATGGCACTGCTGTTGTGTCGATATGATGTTTTAAATTAAGAACTTCCCTTTTCCTGATCAGATTGGAAAAGATAAAGATGTTGATGGTACCTGGTGTGGGCAAGGATGTGGGGGAACGTGCACTCTCACACTGTGCTCCCAGGAGTGTAAACTGGTATAGCTTTAGAGGTTTCCCATTAAAATTAAAATGGTGCAAAACTTTTATTCAGTACTTCTTTTTCTAGAAAGTTATTGTATAGGTATACTTGCATTTGTGTCCAAAGGAAGGTGTATACGGATGTTGATTGCAGTGGTTTATAATAGAAAAAATGGAAACAAACTAAATGTTTGTTGAGAGAAAAATGTTAAATTATTATAACTATATAATTGAATACTGGTTAACTTAACCATATCTCTGTCTATATATATGTAAAGGTTTGTGTGTATATGGACGTGAAGAGAGATGGTATGTTCAGAGAGGAGGGTATTGTAGAATAACATGGAAAGTATATTCCTTTTTGTGCTGTAAAAAGTATGTGCCCTTGTATGATCCTTATATTCTTGGAAAATGCCTGAAGAAATAACAACAAAATTAGGAGTGGTCCGCTTTGGGTAATGGGGAAGCAGGGAGGGGAGCTTTTAAGTTTTGCATAATATTCTTCTGTATCGTTTGAGTATTTTAACTTTATGAAGAGCATGTTGCTTTTTTTTTTTTTAATAAAAATGAACATTAGGTTTAAAAAAATCACTTGATTTTGTTACAGTTTTCTCCCTAAGATGATTCTGTGTTTCCCACTTGCGTTAATGCCAGTCTTCCTACCCTAGTCTCCCAGAAATTTCCTGATGGAGTGAGTGGTACAATGTGTATATATGCCTGGTTAGGATGACCAACAGAGCACATCTTTCCTCCTTCTCCTTCCTTCCTTCTTCTAGCCTGTAGGCCTAGAACAATAAGAGGTGGAATAAGAGGTGAGCAAGAATTTGTTGCTGTTGTGACTGGGAATTTCCTGGAGACAAGAGGAAACTTCATATTGTGTGTTGAAAGGTAGTTCAGTTGGAGCAAACTATGTGGAAACAAAGATTGCGATGCCAGCATATAACCTCTTGCATGTAGATTGACTAATTAGAAATGAGGGAGTAATTTAACTTAAATTGAACTAAAGTTTAACTTTATCTGATCTATGAGAAGAGATTTGCCGAGCACAATAGTACTGTTATAAAGATAGCCAAAGGCTTGTTTTATCTGCTCTATAGGACTCCTGTTAACAATAAGTGAGCTAATTATTGGTATGCAAAGGTACTAGTAATTTTAAATCAACCTTATCTTTTAATTAAAACTGGCCCAGAACTGTATGCTCACATGATAAAGTATTATGCACTATTGCAGATGATTTTTAAGAAGAGTTTTTAACTGATAGGGGAAAACGTGTTTATGAGATGTGTTTCATTCTCAGATTTGCTCATAGACCCAGCTGAGGTAGAATGAGATGGTTAGACTTTTGCTAGCTCATCTTATACAAAACATTAGTCAAGCAGCAATACATGCGAGAAAGGCTTAAAGATTTTATAGACATTCAAATCTATTATTTTTTAAAGGAGCTAAGTATACCAATTAATAGCAAATTCTGCCCTTAATATATTTCCATTTAGGAATATTACAAATTTTTATAGAATTCTAATAGATGTCATTCCTAATCTTAGTCTGGGCTGACCACATATTTCCATGATTCATTTATATATTCTCTCAGTCAGACATAGTTCATCATTGGACATTAATCAGTTGCCTTTCTGAGGGATAATTTGCAAACAAAATGCCTTGGAGATAGGAAGTTAAGGTAGGCATAGAACTTGCCCTCAAAAAACATACAGTCTAAAGACAGAGAGGATATGAATTTAAGGAGAAGTAGAGGCTTGGGTGGCCTTTATAATATAATTACTTAGATTTTTCTAAGTTTGCAGTTAGAAAATAGTTTAAATTCATTGGTTAGTTAATTTCTGCAATGTTGTTAATATAGTAAATAACCTAGGAACTAAAGCATTTAATTAGAATGATTTGCCCATGAATGTGAGATTGTGATGCTTTTCATATGCACGTGCTGTTTTCTCTGCAAAGTTTTCCTGATACCCATAGTGGTTAGTGATCCCAGGGATGAGTTACCTTATCTCTATGAGCCTCAGTGTCCTAATCTGTAAAATATTTAGACTAATACCTAATGGCATATTAGTCCACACATGAAACACGGAGGATGGAGCCTGGCACATAATGGATGCTTCAGAGGTACATGTGAATTCTCATGCATTCCCTCTCTGTGTGTTGTGCAGGGCAGAAGGCTACTCCCCAAGAGCCTTTGTCTGAAGTCTGTCCTAATTAGTGTCTGAGTAAGAGAAGCCAGGTCTGTGTCAGTGATTGGGTTTATTCCCCACTGGTCCAAACAGCTTAGCAGGAAGCATAGAGGGTCTATCTACTTCTAAAACAAGCTGCTTTGGGTTTTGTGTTGTTGTTTCTGTTTTTTGTTGTTCGTGGTGGCGGTGGTCATTCCACATAAAATATATAGATACTTGTGGAATTTCTACAGGTTAATATCTTTGCTTTAAGTCGGATAGGATTATGCTTTCAGTGGTGAGAAGCAGGGAAGTAAAGGGTAGAAATGAAATAGCTGTGGTTGTTCTAAGTTTTGTACCCAGAGTTGCTCTGATTTCTTTCATAATATCTCCTCTTTCCTTACATGTACCAGTTGTACAATGAATTTTTATTACTGTAGTTGTAGCCTCCCCACAGCAAGTTTTCCACCCCCAAAAGTTCCCTGTGGTTCGTTCGAGAGCACAGTCTTTGAAAAGTCACTTGGTTTCTCTGAACATTTGTTTAGCCATCAATGTATGGACTTTCATATCTGCTTGTTATGAAAGACCAACAAATCTTAGGGCAGTCATCCTGTATCTTGATAACTGCTGTTCTAATCTCTGTGTGTGTGTTTGTGTGTGTGTGTGTTGACAGTCTTTTACTTTCTCCACTTTTTTTTGTGTGTGTGTGTGAGAATGAAACAAACTTCTTCATTAGAAATAGGACCTAAGTGTAGATTCTTCGGGAATGAGCAATGCATGGAATTAATTGGATGAGCATGCGAAAGCTGGTGTCTGATCCTTACTTGCACTAGTGATTTTTTTTAATGGATCAGAGACTGAAGTAAGCATAAGGATAAAGATTGGGTCAACAAGACAGGAAAAAAGGCAAAGACTGAGGCTGCTTATGAGAATTCTTTGCCTTCTTCATGATTTTGCCCAAGGCTAGTTCTAGGTTAATACTTCACAACAAGAAGATTGTCTGCCTGCTCAATGCAGATACAGAATCTGCTCAGCTGGCATCATTGCAGAAAACAATTATGGAACGAACTGAGGATGAGCAGATACCAGGAGAGGCCCAGCCCACGTCTATTTTTCAGGGCTTCAGTAATTTTGAAAAGAAAAGAGAGAAGTGCCAAGTCAGGTCACAAAAACTGTTCTATGGTTTAAATGATTACATTCAAAAAGTTAACACTTCTTTCATTTACAGAGAAAGCCAGGAGTCTAGATTGGAGACCCTTACTAAGAATGAGCATTGGGCCGAGTGGTCCTCTTGGAGCCCCCATCCCAGGCCCTGGCATGGACTGATACCATTAGTTATCCTTTGATCTATTTCCACGTGGAGTGTTTGAGATCAATTATTCCTAGTTAATAGCGAGATACCTCATTATCAGAGGTGTTTTTCTCTGATGTCCACACCCTGAGGACATCTGGAAGAAGGTCCCCAAAAACTGCTGCTGATGAGTTATCTTAAAAACCTGGCTACCTGTGTAGCTGGAAACCTGTCGTGATTTTGGCTGAGCTAATGGTAGGAACTGACGATTCCTGACAAGGGTATGAGCCAGGATGTGGCAGAGCTGTGATACTATTGCTCACTATTTGTCAGTGGGGCCCTGACTGAATTGCTGTTGAATTATCTACTCTGTGTACAGTAATGGGTGTATGAGTGAGGCCTGAAAGCTGTTAATTGTATTTTCTTCTTCTATTCCATAGCCTGTATTCCACATAGTGGAAACATCCCAACACTTTTTATTTCTAATGCCCCCATAGGTTACACTGTGATAGATATACTTGTTAAGGAACAGAAGACACTGAGAAAATTATACCACTTCTATCACTCATGTTATTAGTGTGTTCAGTAAGCAGTGTTATTAGCTGTAGTGATAGGATAGAAGCTCTAGAGGGGAAGGTTTTCCTAGCTGTGTGTATTTCGATGTGAAAGTGCTCTAGATAAATCATATTAAATATAAATTCTGGAATTAGCATGAAATTGATAAGCAAAGCTTAGAAAAGAATAGGCTGGTATATAATGAAAAATATTATGCAATGCAACTGTGCTTGGCTAGGACTGTTTTCGGAGTAGTTGCCGGAGAAGGAGCCAATAATTGTAATAAGACAGGAAATTAAAGAGCAAAAGAGGAAAGGTACTTTCAAAGGGGCTGGATGGCAAAAGGGAGAAATGCCTCCAGCTGAGGAGAGTTTCCAAGAGAAAGATCTGATTCAAGTGAGATGTTTTTCTTCTCTGTTTGCCTACTTTTATTATCCTTAGAGAATCTGGGAGAAGATGAACAGGTGGTGCTGAGAATGAGAAAGCACAGTAAAGGCCTTGGACTTGACCTTGCAGGGCTGGTGGACTGTGCCGATCTAATTCAGGTGCACATTAATAGGTCCTGGATCATGAATACTTATTTGATTTTGGGTCACCCAAGTGGTGAGTGATGGATAATCTCATAATATATCCTTCTATTTACTAAATTCCCTATTTACTGCCTTGCCAGGTACATTCCATCTGTAATGTCACCAGATAAATGAATGTCTTTTTTTACCCCACTTGAGGAATGAGTAAAATCATTCGATTCCTTGATGGAGTGAACTGCTTGTTTTAAAAATTTTCAGTAGTGAGCATTTTTGGTCATATAAGTAAGCCATTATACTATTTTGTGTTTTGTTATGTTTAATTCGATCAAATAAGATTCAGAGTTGCTAAAAATATCTTTTAGGACAAATTGACTCCTTTATGTTTTTGATAGATATGTATAAATTTAGGACCATTTTCTTCATTGAGGTTTACCTGCCATGTTAAGATAAATTAAAAAAAAAGAAATTATCAGATTTTACTTGGCCATGTAGAAATATTTAAAGATTCAGAGGAATCCAGATTCCTTTCAAACCCTTGGAATCCTGGAGAGCTACTCTTCCTCCTGTGACTATCTTTTGAGGAGGGAAATTCAATGGGACAGGAAGTATTTACATCACTATTATGTGTGGCCTGATAGATTAGCAATATTTATCACACAACCCCCCTAATAATTGTTTTCTTTCCTATTCTCTGCTATGACTTCAACTTAATCATCTCTGAAATCTTAGTACCAAATTATATTTAGGTGTAGAAAGAAAAACAAATGAATGTTTATTTAACACACACTCAAAGTGCCTGTTATATGCTTGTCTGGGTCTGGTAAAATATGGTCCATATAAAAAAGAAACAAGAAAGCTGAGGATGATAGGCAAAAGGGAGTACAGGGCATGAATCATGTAGATGTTGTGGATTTCATCATTCAGTGTGCTTAAAAATGGCCTGTGGGGCTTGCCAAACATGCAGATCTCCATGCCCCCACTGATTCTGGTTCTGTATGAAGTGGCTCAGGAATTTGTACTTTTACAAACACATTGGGTGATTATGATGCAGGTGGTACAGGAGACACTGAGAGGGTAATCTTAAACCTGTGCTTTATGTTGACCACTGTGAGATAATCTTTAAATTGTTACCTGGGGCCAGACATTTGAGCAAAAGTTATATCTAAGGATTACTCAGCAGCTAGTTCAGCTATAGCAATCCCACATGAGTGAGTGTGTATGGCAAGATACAAGAACACAGAAGTGAAAAATGACCTCTTATTGCTAAAGGACAATGGTAAGTTTGACATCTCGTTTGTAAGTTTCAGAAAGAAAAACTGATCTGTAGAAATGCAATATTATAGTATTTATCTCATAGGGAGGATTAAACATGATAGTGATTGTAAAATACTTCATATAGTATTTCACATAATGTCTAATACTAAGTTTAATAAACACGATGTATTCTTCTTGTTATCGTTTAGTTATTATTTAAGCTATGCATTTCCTATTCTCTGCTTTATTTTTAGTAAAGTAAGTTGACCTAAGGGCTTGTTTGTCATCTTGTAGTTTGAAGAGCTAGGTTTTTTCTGCATCAAAAGAAAATAGCAGTTACCGACTCCATTATTCTTTTGAAAAATAACAAAAGTATTTTGATTAAAACAGGAGTTGGAGTAGAAAAAATGCTTACATGCTTTTACTTATAGGGTTCAAAGTTGTAGAGGGATGTGGTAATACAAGATCAGTTTCCATCCAATTTAAAAGAGAACCTTAGATAGTCTGGTGAATGACTGGGATAATGCCTTTGTTCTCAGGAAGGTCACAAGATCTTTCTTGCTCTATAAAGTAGGAGTATTAAAAAAAAAAAAGGCACATTACATTAATTTTAATGGAAATGAATCCAATTTCTGAAGCATCTGGGTCCTCAGGTAAGGGCAGTCTTGTCAACCCCCTGTGACTAAATTAGCATGATGGAAGTAAACACTAGAGCCTTTATGAACTGCTTGCTTCTATTCTAGCAACTTAATTCACAGAGGACTGAAAGGCCAAACCTTTAAAGAGTACTTTTATCCTATAATTAGAAAATCCAATATGCCAGAATTTGGGGGGAGATGAAAGGCCTCTTTAGAAGAACTATTAGTCTTTTATTTACTCTAACTGCCTAATCCTGGGATTTAGACATTTTAGCTGGGGTCAAATTGTTCAAATCTTATTTTACACAAGAGAGAAATTCCTAGGGATTTATGCTTTCTTCTTTTTGGTAAAAATTTTCAGAATTCGTTAGGCAACAAAGAGAACATGTGGTCTAGGACATCTACCACTCACTACTAGTTTTAGCGGGGACCATATAGCCACTCTGCCTCCTTCCTTTGTATCCAATAGGACATGTTTTCAGAAATTAATCTGACCTTAGAATGTCTGTTATGGATTCCCATGTGAGGTATTGCAACTCACATTTCTCACTAAGTGTAGTACTTAACAGAGTATATGTTTCTTTCTATTGATAGAAATGGGGTCAGGTCATGGCCCACACACCTTAGGGAATTATATCCAGGTTAAATTCCTGTTCAGATGAACTGAATTTGAAATACATGGTAAATGATGTCCCTTTCTAAGAAAGATGGATGATAAGGATCTCCCCTTCTATTGTGTAATGTAAAATCTATTATATTCTACTGAGAGAGAGATGATTTCCAACATGGTAGTTCCAACAAAGCAATTTCCTACAACGATGAACACCAGCATCCGACACACATTAATGCCATATGGTGAGTCCTGCTGCTATTGCCAGGTGAGCCACTAAAATTTACTTCCTATTCTGGGAGGCAGATTTGATTAGGAAGTCTCATTATGATTTTAAAATTTTGTTTACAGAGGATGCTTATGGAAAAAAATATTCCCCAAATGGGAATATATGTTGGTTATGTTTAATTGGTATGACAAGTAAAGCACTTCAAGATCACTACAAATCACAGCTGTCTTCAGCTAAGTCAGCATCCTGCCCCTTCGGAAAAAGTGTAGAGTCTGGTTTCCTTACTGCCTTGCCTCCTTCAGGACAATTTTGTTTTATGCTTTCAGTATTTACTAAGTAGATGCCATTAAAAACTGACTTGTTTAAAATTATCTAAACTGATCAAATTCACCAAAAATTAGCAAATCCTCCATTTTATTTCACATAATATGCATTGGGATTTGGTTCTTAATAAAGCAAAGCAACGTCAAGAACAAAAAACAGGAATATGGGGCACTCTCTTTGCCTGCAACTTTGGATGTGGTGTACATTTTGCTATTTTGCTGGACAAATAAATGTTTGATGTCGAATAACTCCCTTTAGAATCATGAATGGTGATGCCTCCTGCCTTTCCCTCTCCCTCTTGATAATCGGCTCATCCTATCACTTCTTTTAGTCTCAGTCTAACTAGTCCAGTCCAGGCCCTCACTTTGGAACTAACAATGCATGGTTAGCTGGCACACTGCATTTCACATCAAATTGTTCTGTTTCAAGTGTGTTCACTTTTTCTCCTAAACTGGGTTATCAATTCCTTGAAAGCAAGGGAAATGCTGGGATTAAGAACTAAGGAAAATCATGGTTCAGTATCTTCTGGAAGTTCTCCTTTATCTAGTTCATCATTCTAATGTATGAAATTTCTATTAATAAAAGTTTAAACTGTCCTCTTAAAATATTTTTAAACAAAAGTTAATTTTTAGAATCTAGGCTCTACGGCAACTGCAGTGTCACTGAGGGAATAAAATAGGTTAATTACCTTGACTTCCTAGAAGTAATTCCTTTAAAGTAAGAAAGCAGCCTCTGCCTGTCAGGGTTTCAGAGTGAAGGATGAAGGCATTTTTAACAGCAGATTGGAATAGCAAGGACAAGGGGATGATGACTCTGATATAGTTACGGATGCTATAATATTTATGTCTTGTATTTAGTTGGGAAATATTCTTAGAAACTGAATGAATCTTATAAAATTGCTATTTCCTCTTCATGCATATTTTCATCTTATAATTTGCCTACTCTTAAGTGATTATTTCTTTGAATACTATCTTCTAAATACCAGTAACATAAAGATAATGTCTAAAAAGAAAGGGTGCCTACAGTCTTACAGAGTGAGAGAAATTATATTTTGTTTTTACATTCCTTTTGATTTTATTTATTTCCAGCATTATTGACATATAATTGACATATAACATTATGTAAGCTTAAGGTATACATGTTGATTTGATACATGTAAATATTGCAAAATGATTACCATCATAGGTTAGTGACCACCTCTACCCCCATCACATAGTTACCATCTCTTTTTCCTCATTTCATTATAAATTGCCTGGGTGTGTAACCTACTCTATACAGAAGCTTTTATATTAAACTACTATGAGAAACATGTTATTATGTTTATACTACCTAAAATAAAACATATTGAATTTACGTACCCACTTTCTGTAATATTCTCCACTCTGTTGTATTTTAAGCTGTAAATATGTATAACACATGCATAAGAATTCCTCCTTGCAAGTCTTATCAATATAAATGCAATAATACACTGTAAATCATATATTACCCATTGCTACATTTGCCATGTGTAGGTTTATTGCACTCTTTCTACAGTGTGGCTATATGATAAAAATCTTATCTCGAGGAAAATGAATTCCAAAAATTACCAAGCTGAATAATTCTTATACTGAGTTTAAGATCATATCTTGGTTTAACATAAAACATTTTCTGTTAGCAAAGGCAGGTTCGTTAGAAGCATTTTTGTTCCAAACTATCCTTTCCATTGTGGTACAAAAATACAATCTCCCTGTTAGCTTCAGGAACTTAAGGCAAACAAAAAATGAAAACCTCATAAAAGTCAATTAGGATAACCCTATGTGGTGCTTCCATATGACTAAAAACTAAGCCTCAGTGTGCTAGTCCCAGAGGCAGAGGAGGCAAGAGCTAAAAGTCTAAAAACCCAGTGACATTTGGGGTCCGGGTTTAGTAACTTTAAGACTATTTATAATATCGTTTGGGTGTTTTTTAAGTTGAGTATTTGTGTGTGGCAATAGCTGGGTTTCCTAATGCATGAATGACACTGAATCCTGTCTATGTTTGTGAAAACTTGGGTGTTCAGCGTGCTGATTGCTTTTCATACCTTCCAGTATTTCTCCTCATGGCTTAGATTTTTAATGCCTCTCCTATCCGTGTCCTTTACCTTTTGATGATTTCAATTTCTATGTTAAAAGCCATTTGATTCCTCCATCACCTGGCTTTATGCCTTCTTTGATAGCACAGCTACTTAGCAGCAGCCCAGACACTAAGTACAATGAGTATTGCTTTGCTTCAGAGATCTCTTCTTGGTCCTCTTTCTTTCCCTGTTATACCATCCTCACGCCGTACCACCACTGAGACCAGCCTGCCTGTCACATCTACATCACTGGCTGCCTGCCAGCTCATCACACTCCTCCCTCCCTTTTACCTCTAGTCTTCATTATATTAGAGATTTATTTTTTCTACCCACATTTCCCTTGGTCTGCCTCATTGTTTCCCAGATGCACTGGTAACGCTTGCAACTGTTTCAGCTTATGTCCTCTGCTCTTCTGCTCCTCAACTGCCAGGCTTGATGGGAGAGAAGCATAGAATTATACAGGCCGAGCCTATTCCAGGTTCACACAAATGCAGTTTGGCTATCATTGCAGCTCCGCAAGCCATTTACTTCTCTTCTGTGCAATCCTAACCTTACTCTCCCAGAGGCTACTTGTGACCTTTTTTCTCTTCTTTGAATCCAAATCCTGCCTTCCCTCACTTCCAAATTCATGGCTAAGATCATTACAGTCTGGCAGGAGCTGCTCTACATCTTCGGTCATGTTTACCTCCATCGGTTGCTTCCTTCCTCCCAGTCATCTTCTCCCTAAACTCCCTGCCCCCGTGGTATTTGGCCCACCTGCCATTCTCTTTATGACTGCTTCAAGGCTCTCGGTCTCTCATTCAATTCCAGTAGCCCCAGCTGCTCCTCTTCTACTTTTAAGCAAGATTAGCCCTCAGTATCTGAAAACAAAACAGCCAAATGTGTTTTTCTTGGCCTCATTCTCTAATCTTATTACTCAAACATGGCTTTGTCCCTTCTGTTGAGCTGTTAGAATGTGTGGTCCTCACCTGATGGCTGCATCACCTTCATCAGCAGCATCTCTTAATGTTCTCAGACTCTGACTTCTAAACTTGCTTTATCCAGATTCTGCCCAATACATAGTCCTACCCTGTTTTCCTCTTGTTACCTGATAGCTCCTTTTTACCCTTCAGACTTTAAATATATTTTTTAAAAGGTTTATCCTTGATACTTTTCCCTCCTGCTTCTTTGCTTGGCATTCCCCAGTTCCAACTATCAACTGTATTTTCATGATGCCCCAAGATATGTCTCCACATGAATCTCTCTCTAGAATTACAACTCTATTTTCAAAGGCCTAGTGGACATTCCAACTTAATTTTCCTATGATTGCTTCCATTTAGCTTGTCTAAAAGTTGATCAGTTATCTTTCTCCAAAGCCTTTCCCCTTTGACATTTTTTTCCAAATGCCTTTTCATTTCCAAATTTATTTTATTTTAATTTTTGAGGGAAGAAATATGATACTAGCGGAAACATACTCTTTTGACTTGACGCTGAAATAATCATATGCAGACTCAGTTATCACTTCTGTAGATTATGAAATATTTTCCTTCATAGGAAGTACATTGTATTGCAGATGATTATTGTGATCTGGTTTATCTTGGAGTGCAGTGACTGTAGAATGATTTTATTTTTAGCAATTTATAATGTAATGCAATGCCCAGATCATGTCAGTTATTTGCTGATCAAATTCATTGTATTTTTACAAGTAAAAACTCACAAGTAAGAACGGTAATTTCAGGGAATAAGTTGGTCTTCCTAGGTTGTACATCTAAAAACAAATTAAAAGTTGACTCATGCTGTCCTCCGGCCATTTCAATATCATTCTTACCTTGAATGAAGGTAGAAAAAAAACATTTGGACAATTTGTGACATGCTTGTCTCCAAAGCTGGTTTACAGGCAGGTAGTAATCTGTCTCTCCCCTGAGCCCCCCATGGAATTTTCCATAAAGAACCCAGACATCTCCATCAGTGCACAGCCATGGACCTACCTTCTCCCAAATGTAGGGAGATACTTGCCAACTACATTTTAAGGAATAGCATTTTTGCAAAGTATAACTTGTTTCTTTCATCACCACCAAATGTAAGATTCTAAGGTAAATATACTGCCTTTCCATATATGTTCCATAGGAGGGGAAAAAGTTTTCCTCTTTTCTCTTAGGGTTCCTGGCTAGGTCTGAATATTAAACTGGCAAAGACAGATTAACAGGAGAAAAGCATGCACATTTATTTAATGTAAGTTTTATGTGACATGGGAGCCTTCATAAGGAAATAGAGACCCAAAGAAACAATTAGCCCTGAGTATTTTTATGCTAGGTTTGATGAAGAGTGGTCAGATGTGAAGAGATATGATAGGTCAAAGAGTATGAGGTAAGTGTAGTAATCTGGGGAAAAATTAGCAAGACCTGTTCGTTCGGATTCTTCTGGGCATCCTTTGTCTCCAGAGATAAGGATGCTCCTTTCCTGGTATAGAGGAGCATCCTTATCTATACCTCTCACATGTGAGGTTCTGAAGTCACAACCTGTTTCAGGGGAGAAGTTGTAGGGGAAGGTCAGAGTGACCTTCCTGCTTCTACTGTTTTCTTAAACTCCTTCAGCTTACAATATTCAACATACGAAGGTGACATATTTTGGGATAGTATGTCCTGAACCCCATCATTTACGGTTTACCTCCTGCATTCTTTGTTTCTCTAGCTGTCCTTATTTTTCTGTAATTAGGAAAACTTACTTATAAGACTCTACCAAGGAAAATGGGTGTTTGGAACAAGAAAGTCCTTTTAAACTGTTCCTAAGTGTTTGTATGGAAATTTGAAGAATCTGGGGCAAAGTTAAATTGCGATGCATAAGAAAGTGGTAGCAGTATTAGGGGCAGAGAAGGAAGATCAGGGAAAAATGATAAATATATTGCCCCGGTATATTCCCACAGTGTGGGAAACCCCAGTAGGAGGCTGGGTGAAGGGACTGCAGGAAAAGGAACATGTGAAATGAGGAATTAGGAAGTGGGCTGTAGGGAATAAGACACAATGCCTTTCTCCAGTTATACTATAATATGTTCAGGGAAGTCAACTTTGATCACTAATCCTTTTCAGTATAAGTAGATGCTTTCTGGAAATGCAAAGACTCCTACACACTGATGGCACTCTTAAAGACTGCATGGTGGTGGCTGCATAGGGTGGTGTTACAACTCACATAGCAGAAAGCAGTTGTGATGCCATTGTTTTCTACTCATATTCATCATCAACATATATTCATGGCACGGGTTGATGCTCGAGGCACTATGGAAAATGCAGTTATGAGACAAGGCACTTACAAGTCTAGTTATGAAGAGAGAACAACAATTATAAAGGCAATTGGGTATCGTTGACAAGTGGATGGTCCAGTCAAAAGGTGTTCAGAGGAAGAAGACATGGTTTGCAGAAAAACCATGTCTACCAGCTGTTCCTTCCTTCCCACATCTATGTGACTTTCTACTTTGTCATGTATTAATATTTTGTAAATGCCTTTGCCCTTTGGATACCTCTGTTTTCCATGTATGATGTCCTTTCGAAACTTTACACCATCTTTAATTTTTGTGTTTCTTATGCTGCACCCTGATTCAATCCATTTTAGTTCAATGAGAAGAACCTACTTAGCTATTCTGTTTGGGGGGTTCTTTTACGTACAACACATTCAGTAAATCTGGGCTACAATGAGAAAGCTTTGATTGTTCCTCTCTGAGACCTCACAGCTAAAGATATGACTTATTATTTGGTGGCAAATGTCCTTTAAGCATAACAATGATGAAACTCTAAAAGGACTTGTAGTCTATTTTTTTTTTAACACATTCATCTCACAGGAATGAGGTCATCCCTGTTCCCCTCCCTCTCTCTCCCAACAAGTATCTGTGTAGCTAAATTCTTCTGATACTTTTAAGACTCACTCCAGAAGCAACTTCCTCCAAAAAGCCTTCTTTGATGCCAAACTATTCTCATTTTGATGTTAGAAGCTGCCACGTTATGCAGTTCCAGGGGACGCCATTTACTTCCAGTCTATGTGAGTGACACCTCCTGGATTTACGCAGCTCACAGCCTGAGCAGCAGTACACAGCAGCCTTGGGTGCTTCTCCCATAGTACCCTATGCCTCAACTATTACATTATTCTTCCTTTCTATTTATGATTTTGTCCCCTAACACACTGTATTTTAGAGACAGAAACTGTAACTTAATTCTCCACCCATAGTAATTACAGAGTAAAGGTTTATTTTATTAGTGAAAAGGAAAGAAAGAAGTTGAATGGAACCTCTTTGTAAAATTCATACCTTAATGATGTCTCTAAAGACCTATGCTTAACTCACACTGTTGTTACATATCCTGACTCATAGGTGTAGCAGTCCAGACTTTCTCCCCAATTCTGACTCCTGATCCAAAATACCGGGGTTTCCATTTTCTAAGAGCCTTGTACCCTTCTGACCCTATCTATTCCCCATCCCTTTCTCTATCTGCTGTAATCCTGGTCATTGGCCATTATCACCTTATTCCCCTGACTCATTAACTTTATGGAGCAAGTACTGGAGAATCTTTTCTAAACTCTGCCAACTCCAGTTTCTCCTCCAGGTCTTTCCCCCTCTTTCTTCTGTTGTGCATCTCTCCCATCCTCCTCCACACTTGCCACCAAAAATTAGAAATTCAGCAATAAAGGTTGAAATTAGATTTTTATATCGCTGTATATTTTTCTTCTCTGCCTTCCTCCCCTGTTGGGAGGAAGGCAGAGAAGAAAAATCCATAGGTTTAGTAATAACAATTAGATATCAAATCTGTTTGTCTAAGAGAATAACTGATTAGGGTGCATACCTCTTAAATAGGTTAAAAATATTTTTTTATTTTTAGAAATAGGTTTTAGGTGACTTTCCTAATCCACCCTTGATCTGTATGTGTGGCCTCATTCTGCACATCATTTGTCTATTGCATATAAACAACATTCACCTACATACTCTCTCCTTTCAAGTCTGCATTTCCAATTTTCTCTTACATAGAAGAGATCTGGGGGGGTCCTGTTTCCAGCCATTGGTGAACATGAAGAGCAAGCCTTGCAAACTGGGGACTTCGACCTGCAGATGTGCTTTATTTAAAAAGCATACTACTTGGAAAAATTATTTTTTATTTAACAAATGAAATTGGAAGATTCCACGTAAGAATTCAGCTTTACAAGTTTTCTTTAAAACTTGTTTTGAAATCCAACAGATGATCCACTTTACAACATGGTAAAAATCAGTGGGGCTTAGTAGCAATTACTTCATTTATACAGATATCCACTCCCTATAGACCACAGTCATCACCACTCCTTATTGTCTCCCTAATGTGGAGGTCTAATGCATCTCTGCTCTTCCACTGTATTCTCTTATTGTGGAGAGATACTTCCTTGTATCCCTGGTTTTGTCAATTATAGGAAAATGAAAAATGACTGGAGAGGGCAGTTTATTTCATGCAAAAAGTGGAAGTAGCTTATTTCCTTGTGCCAGTGACACATATTTTTATATATCAAATGCAAAAAAAAAAAAATGTGTTTGTGGAACTTTAACCAGGCATCTTCACTCATTTAAGTTACTTTCTTGTTCTTGTACACATATTCTGTGACCCTTGAAAAATAAAAAGAATGATATTATTAAAATAATAACAACATTCCAGGAAGTAACTCATTGCCAATGGCATAGGAGAATCCATGTAGAAGGAAGGTCAGGGTTAAAGGAAGGTGTTGGAGATGTTGAAGTGGCAAACAACAGTGAAGCAAGGCTCTGACTTAAACTCTTGCCACTCTAGATCACCGTGTAATACCCACTGCTGTCTCATCCTCTCCACACAAGTGGAATATGGGGCCTGGATTGGGAGAGGACAGACAACGTAGGATCTGTCTTAATTTACCCTCTGGATACTTAGAAATCCAAATGACTGAAAAGTAGACCACAGGGAAGACAGCACATAAGTTTTATTTTCAGAGTCATTGTAGTCTGTATGCCATTTGGAAGCAGAAGTGTCTTGGTGGCTTCAAAGCCATACAAACAACACCAATAAATAGTATACAATGATGGGTGTTAATTTGGTTTGCTTTGCCCATTAAAATACCATTTTTGGCAATCTATTTTTGTATTCTCCGTAAGATGATAACAATATTTTTTCCTCTAAATGAGGTATGTCGTAGTGCACTTATTTTCAGATTCAACAAAAACAATTCCATAGCAGTCTATTTGTCATGGTATTATGCAGCTGTTGGTGCAATAACCGTGTACCTAATAAAAAGTATTGTTTTATTTCCTCCATTCTCCCACATCCTGCCCTCCACTTACCCCTTCTAATTTCTCAATTTTTTCCTCTGCAGAGTGAAGCTAGACTGTTGTTAGAGTTTTAAAAAAATTATGCTGTCATGATTCCCTCCATAATTAGCTTATTGGGAAAGTTTTGGTAAATATCTCATAGCTCAGCAGGGAAAACATTAAAAAAACAAAACCAAAAAACTCTTACTCAACTTGTGCAAGGGGTGAAGTTACTAGGGAGTTTTAATTGAAACCTCAACCATGAGTGTATAGTTCTCAGAATTCTGAAAACTGCTAATTAGGTTCAAAATTAACTTCTGCATGGAATAGAAGACTATTGAATTTAGGAATGTATTATGACTATGTGGAAAAGTGACATCTATAAATAATCCAAAATGAAATGTGTCATGAGAGAAAGAAGTGTGTGTATGTTTTTTGTTTTTTGTTTATTTTATTTTTTTGGCAGGGAGGCAGGAAGTAATTGGTTCTTTCATTGGTTTTATGGACAAAGGAGGTATTATTCTGGTAAGTTCACTCTTGTGTTCTAGAATAAAATATGGGGATAGCAGAGAAAACTAACAATGAATTTTAAATAAAAGATAACATCTTTATACCGTACTTAGTGTTCTTGAGGAAAAACACGTTGAGGGAGGTAAGATAAATAAATGAGGAAATCATCCAGGTAGGTCAGACTGAAATGAATACGTCTTTTTTCAGAATTATCTGGATATTGTTCTACTGCCTTTTGGTCAGTGGCTTTATAACAACCACTGACTAGCCCAAATAATGTCTTTCATTTGACTCAAATTTTTGAAATAATGGCTGTAATAAATAAATTTTAGTTTTGCTTTTCTTTTTATTTTAGATTTGTTTTATTCCTTGTGGTGCCAGATATTTGAGAGAGCCTAGTACATATGTATTGGTTGAGAAATATAGTTTGGCATAAGAGAGTAAAATGATGATCTCTCTGATATAAAGGGGAAACTTGAAAACAAAATCATTGAAACAGCATAAAACATTTAAAGAAAAAATGTGGACCAACTATATTTTAGAGACCATCTGCACTGATACTTACTTGGTATAATATTGGAATATTCAATGGAGTTCTTGAATCCCTTCTGCAATTTACCTCATTTTTCTTAAACAAGATGATGAGAAGAGATTAAAGTGCTGTGGACAGTACCTAGGGTATTTCCATGTTATTCACCATAATTCCTTTAATCAATTTAAATTAATCAGTGTATGATTCCAGTCATTTGTATGAACTTTCAATCTGTGCAACACATTATTTTACATTGTTGCTGTCTTAAATAGTCAATTTCCAAATATTTTATGCTTGATAGTATGGCTAAATTTACCTTTTTATGATGAAAGATATATTTAAGTTTCACTTTTGCGCCTATATATTGATGGTCCATGAGTCCTTTTAATTCTTCTCTTCAAAATACTGTTTTAAAGAATATACAGGGCTTCCCTGGTGGTGCAGTGGTTAAGAATCCGCCTGCCAATGCAGGGGACACGGGTTCAAGCCCTGGCCGGGGAAGATCCTACATGCCACAGAGCAAATAAGCCTGTACGCCACAACTACTGAAGCCTGCACGCTTAGAGCCATTGCTCCGCAACAAGAGAAGCCACGACAATGAGAAGCCCATGCACCACAAGGAAGAGTAGTCCCCGCTCACGGCAACTAGAGAAAACCCGCGCTCAGCAACGAAGACCCAATGCAGCCAAAAATAAATAATAAATTAAAAAAAAAAGAATATACTAACATGGAAACATTATATTTTTATTTCTTTAGACACAGCTGTCAACCTACTGTGTTTGTTGAATTTCCTGTTTCCTTCCAGTCCATTTTGGCCAGTCACCGTAAATTTCTGGTCACTTTGGTTTATTATAATTAGTCTAATCCTGTTTAACTTCCGATATCATATCTGATTTCATTGTTTTCTTCCCTCCCCCCAGCTGTAGATTGTGATCTTGGCTACTTGGACTTTGGAGAGTAGGAGGGTCTGCATTTTAGACCTTCATTACCTCTTCCTTTTCAAGGTCCAGTCTCTTGAAATAGGGAGAGAGAGGAATAGTGGAAGCAGAGCTTGTCTGTAACTAAGCTGCTCTGATTCCATCTGTGATCTACTCAGAGAATGGTCTTCGTGTAGATGTTACATTTGGGTGGGGGTGGGGGAGTGAGGGCTTTGTTCATCCTCCTTTTGATGACCTCTATTGCTGACAACTCCTGCAGAGAAAGACAGCTAGTTTCCCGTGAGTCCTTCCAGAAGGCCATGTTCCCAGTTCCTTCTGGTACTTCCTCATCTGTCTCTGCCCTTCCTCTGTCTTCCTTGCTCCTTCATATGGGGCCACAGGAGTCATAGGAGGCTTCTTCTGTCCCCTCTGATGGCCTCTGGGAACTTAGAAGGGGCTGCCCCACCATTTTTCTTCACAAGTGTAATGGACATTAGTCCTTTTAAGACTTGCTGACAATAGACTACTCTGAAGACCTTTCTGCTTTCAGACAACCCTAGCCCAGAAATGGGCACCAGGTTCTATATTTATTATTATCCTACATTTCAGGGGGTGGATGTTAACCTCACCTGAGAACTTTCTCACTGTTCTCAACTCCAGCTCAGGAATCAGCCAGCCAGGTTTCCTCACCCACTGCTGTACATGAGTCTCCTCCTCCCCTGACATGCTTGGCTTTAGCGAAAAATTATTCTTACCTTTCTTTTATGGTTGGGACAGGGATGAGTAACCTCTCACCACAAAGAGTGCATAGCCATTAAGTCTAAGGCTGACCCTCAGGATCGTTCATCTGCGCACTTGGGGGAATAGAGGACAGAGAAAAAGTTAGTGAATGGGGGCTCTGGTAGCTGCTTCTGCCTCTCTGAGAAGAGGAACATATCTGGGGGGCTTGTTGTTAGTACAATATTGTGCCCTCCCTGTTATGTAAAAGGTCCCTCTCTACATGCTGTTGGGGGGGTGTGTGTGTGTGACAGCCTCTCTCTTCCATGGATTTTAAGCTACTTTGAGACAGAAACCATATATTGCAGCTTTTTCATCCCTTCTAACTACTACTTTAACAGTAAAATTGATATCAAAATGGTAATAATAATAGTAAAAATAGTAAATGGTGCTTTTTAGGTCAGGCACTGTTCTAAAAGATTTATATATATTTATGCATTTAATCCTCACAAACCCTACGAGGTCGGTATTGTTATTGCTGCAATTTAGCTTGTGAAAATAGGTTATGGAGTGGTTAAGTAACTTGCTGAAAGTCACACAGCTGATAAGCGATGAAGCTGGGGTTGGAACCCAGGCAGCCTGGCTCTGAGGTTTATCAATATTGATTGTCCTCGTCACAAGCATATGGCCTTACTGTGAACAGGTGTTGGTAAAGTTAATTAGAAACAGGGATAAATTGCTCAGTCTGATTTAGTATGTGAAGGAACATATTAAATTTTAATTTAAGTGAATTATTTTACTTAAGAGGAAAATCAGATTATTATTATTTATGCATGCAACTTCATAAATTATTGTTGAACTCAGTGAATATGAAACTTCATAGATTAAATGTAAGCAAAAAATTAGTCCCGAAAGAATTGAGAACATTAAAACAATTCCTTCTAAAGATGAGTCAAAACAGTTACTTAATGAGTGACTGTCCCTGAATATATTAGATATGTTTTTAAAGGTAAGTTTAAAAAGTTCAAACCATATTGGTTATCTAGTCTCAGACACTATCTGGTATCTCTTTGTAGATAAGAAAATAAAAATCAGAGTTCAGAACGATGAAGTCCATTGTTCTCACCTTGCATCTCCTTAAAATCACTGATGATCTTCTCCCAGATTTAAACAGATGCTTTTCAGACCATATCTCTCATACTTCCCTTCCCTCTCCTCCTCTGTCTCGAGCTCTGCCCCTCGTTCTCCACCCCCTCATTTTCCCCTCAGTCTGTCCACTGCACCAGCTGTGAGGTGCACTGAGTCTCCTCTCTGCTCTCTTCCTGCTGTGCGTTCTTTGCCCTCTGCCCCTTCTCTGGCCAGCTCCCTGCAGTTCTGACAATGGGTATCTGGGGCAAATTCAGCTCTCTTGACAATGCTCTAATGGAGAAAAAAAAAAGAAAACTGGTCAGCTAAAACATGGCATACATTTTTCATAAGCTCTTATCTCTACCCCATCCAATACACATTTCTGTAAACCATTTCAAATTGTTAAAAGAAGCAGGTATTTCCCTTTCTGACTTACTTCACTCTGTATGACAGACTCTAGGTCCATCCACGTCTCTACAAATGACCCAATTTTGTTCCTTTTTTATGGCTGAGTAATATTCCATTGTATATATGTACCACCAAATATCGTATATTAACTCATATATGTGGAATCTAGAAAAATGGCAGATGAACCTATTTGCAGGGAAGGAATAGAGAATGCAGATGTAGAGAATGGATGTGTGGACGTGGGGGAGGGGAGGGGGGAATGAATAGGGAGATTGGGATTGACGTATGTTCACTGCCACGTGTAAAACGGATAGCTGGTGGGAACCTGCTGTATAGCGCAGGGAGCTCTGCTTGGTGCTCTGTGGTGACCTAGATGGGTGGGATGGCAGGGTGGCGTGGGAGGGAGGTCCAAGAGGGAGGGGATATATGTATGCATATAGCTGATTCACTTCATTGTACAGCAGAAACTAACACAACATTGTAAAGCAACTACACTCCAATTTAAAAGAGAAAAAAGAAACAAGTAGATTCAGTGAACTTGTTACTTGGTGGATTGACTTTCAGCAATCCAGCCTTAAATGAAGTGGCCATTCAGTCAGCTGGTAAAATGGTGAATTGTCTTTTGGGATATTGGCCCTGAGGCTGCCCTGGTTCCTGCCTTTCTGGTTGTTCAGCTTGTGCTTTGATACCATGACCTATCCCAGCATGCTTTGTGCTTAAGCTGGTTGGCCTCTGTGACTTGATGGAAAGAACCCTGACTGTTTTGAACCATAGTTCAGCTAGTCTCTGAGCAGGTCTGTTGGGAGTGGCAGAAGCAGAAAGCTCTGGGGCCATCTGGCTCTCCTGTTTTCAGAGTTCCTATGATCACTTGGTCTGTGCACCTGTCTTGCTCACAGTATAAACCTGGACTTTTTAATATGTATATTATATTGTAGATACACACTGATGGGGTTAGGATTAGGGTTAGAGTTACGGTTATGGTTAGCTTAGTGCTGGATTTTGGATTCTCTGGTGAGATTCCTCTGGTCACAGAGACCATTGACCTCCATATGGCCAAATCCAGTAGCTACAATTTTGTCATTATATTTCCTGATAATCCTATTGATTTTTGCAATGTTGACCATTCTCTGCTACTTAAAATCTTTTTCTTTTGTTTCCAGAATCCTTCTTTCCAGGATTTGTGGTTTCTCTTTTATTAATAAATAAAAATTTATTTTTTAAATAAACTGTTATTTCTGTCATCTTTACAAATCTGTCTTTAGCCACCCACTCCCTTTAATAATGTGTTTCTTCAGGACTCAGGCTCTGACCCTCTAGTTACCTTACCTTACATTCTTTTTTTTTTTTTTAATATTTATTTATTTACTTACTTACTTACTTATCCGGCTGCACTGGGCCTCAGTTGTGGCACGCAGGATCTTTGTTGCCGCTTGCAAGATCTTTGTTGTGGCGTGTGAGATCTTTTTAGTTGCAGCATGTGGCATCTTTTTTTTAGTTGCAGCATGTGGGATCTTTAATTGCGGCATGCGGGCTCTTAGTTGCGGCATGTGGGATCTAGTTCCCTGACCAGGGATCAAACCCGGGCCCTCTGCATTGGGAGCACAGAGTCTTAACCACTGGACCACTAGGGAAGTCCCTACCTTACATTCTTAAACATGCTTATCCATGCCCATGACTTCAACTGATGCATCTCTACTTAAAATCCCCAAATTTCTATCTCTTGTTTTGGCCTCTCTACTGGTCTCTAGACACATAACAACTGTTTACTCGTTTCAATTTGGTTGTTTCACAAGCACTTCAAACTCATCATCATCCTTCTCCAAATTTTCCTCTTTGACATTGCCCATCTGGTAAATGGCACCACTGTTTACCCACTCCACCTAGCCTTCTCTGTCATCCCATTCAGTCACCAGATCCTACCATTTCCACCTTCTAAGTCAGCATCAACCACTCTCTCCCTCTTTGCTTCTCCCTCTCCTTTTCCCCCTCTGTCTTTCTTTTTCATCACCATTGCTCCTGCCTTAGTGCAGAGCTGCATCTTTTCTCTCCCAAATCATTACAGCTGTTTCTGAATAATTATTTTCTTTCCAGTCTTATCTCCCTCCAATCTGTCCTTCATACTGTGGCCTTGGAGGGAGCTTCTGAGGTGCTGTTCTGATCATATCACTTCTCTGGGTAAACCTTGTCATTGATGTCCATTCCCTTTAGAACAAAGAGTTATCTCATTAGCATGAACATGTAACCTGGTAACATGTAACATGAAACCTTGTAACCTAGCCTCTGTTTAGCTCTCTATATCATTTATTCTTTTGCCTTCTAACATGTATTCATCACTCCAGCAATAGAAAACATGGCATTTCCTAAATGTGCCATGTACCCTAATGTTTCGCACCTGTTTGTAAGACCCATGTGAAGCATCACCTCCCCAAGGAAACCTTCTCTGACCCCTCAGCTTAACATAGATGCTCTTCCTTTGTGTTCCTACAGCCTCGAATACACACATATCTCTGCCCTAATGCTTATCATACCCTTTTGGAATAGTCTGTTTACTTTTCTGTCTCTTACACTAAGTCCAAACCTATTTACTTTATCTCCCCCAAACCTAGCTCAGTACATAGGAGGTAATCAATAATTGTTTATTAAATGATTAATATATTAATGAATGGGTGAAATATAAGAAAATTAAAACAGAAGAAGTTTTCTTATTTAAAAATACAGACGATTCCTCTGAACAATTTCATTTACGTAATGTTATTTCTATTTTAAAATACTCTTTTGCATGTTTGGAGGGCAGTTGCATTCTTGCTAATTATATATTTCAATTAATATTGTGTAAAGCTAGTTATGCCATGTAAAGTATGCCCATTCTATTGAATAAGAATATAATAAAATGCATGCTACAAAATATTGTAGTCCAAATGATTCAGTCTACATTGTTTTTCTGTCCTTTATTCATTGTTATGACTGTCAACTATTATTATACAGTAGATAAGGGACCTGTAGGTTATGAGAAAGTCAGAAGTATTATATTTTATTATGAACTAATCTTGCTCTAACCCCCAATGCAGCTACTTCCTTTTAATAACATTGTTTTAAAAGATCTTCTGACATCTGCATATACTCAGTAACGTGAATATAGCAAACTTTTAGGTATTTCACTCATCTCTGTGCAACATATTAAATTACTAAGAATGTCCTTTTGGAATCATTTTCCTGGAATATAGTATCTTTCTTAAAGTCTAAGGCTTTTTCCTAAAACAGTCTCCCTTTCCCCTAGAGGCTGAGTAATCAGAGACTCCCCTATTCACCTTCTCTTTAGCATGGTACCAGGTACTCAGCAAGTTCTCAGTGACTGTTTCTTGAGTCTACATCCTTGAAACTCTTCTTCCTTTCAGTTTTACCACATTTAGAGGATTTTCAGCCCACCAAAGCCCCTGATATATTCTCTGAAAAGCCAAGGGTTTATTTAAGGGTATAATACAGCAGGGAACAGGAAGTAGAGTGAGTGTTTCTTCATCTCCTTGGAACTGTGGGCCCCTTGAGAATCTGATGTAGTCCTCTCTCAAGGAAAATGCACATACTCATATACTCACAAATGTTAAAAGTTCAGGGGGTCATAGAGCTCTAAAAGGATTTCATTGACCCTCCTGGGTCCATGGAACTCAGATTAGCTCTGAAATCAGGTTTGATTATGCCTGGAGTGAAGGATGTTTTGTTAGGACATGGTAGAAGATGAGGCGAAACCAGAGGTAACCAAGAGATGGAGAAGGACTTGGATTCCATGAAAGCAGTTGGGATTTCTTCCTAAGAAAGCATTAAAACTCATGATAACTAAATCGAAGGATATTTATAAAACCGAGACTACCAAGCCAGAAAGTAAAATTTCCATTTATTTTATGGGGAAGATAAATATAATTTTGCATGAGCATCAAGGGGGAAATACTGAGTTCCTAGTGTTGCCTCTTTGCTCAGTAAAATGCCACTAAGTTGGAAATCTCATATTTTAGCAGACCGAATCTATTTGCACTGAGTTGGCAGTAGTTAAGTACCTTTCTCTACAAAGTATAAGGCTTACTTATGTCTAATATTTTGTCTAGTAAAAAAACAAAACCAGAAAGTTATGGCCAATTCACTCTCATACATATAGTTGAGTGACTATAAAGGGTCAGGCACTATGCTAGGCTCTAAGAGGAATATATAGACAATTTTTAGAAGACTAGAGCTTCTTGAACAGCTTGAAAAAGAGATGCACAAATAAGGTGAACGCTATAACTAAGGTCCAGTTATAATGGGAAAGAAGAAAAGAGGATTTGATCCTCCCTAGTGGAATCTGGGAAGACTTCACGGAGGAGGTGGAACTTGAGCAGGCTTTGAAGACAGTTGGATTCTGACAAGTGGAAGTGAAGTACAGAGACCACTGTAGTTAAAATATGTTCAGAGGGAAAACGTGGAAGTTAGGGAGAGCAAGGAGAATGATGAATCGTCTCCTTGGGTTGGCACAGAGGTGGCATGATGCACGGTAAGGAAATGCCCTATGTGGCAGAACGTGCTCTGTATTCCACATTCAACAAACCTTGAGCACGTACTATGTGCAAGTGGAGAGAGAGAAATGATAAGCCATAATCATAATAGGAAAGTTTTAAAGGATTTTATAAGTGATAATGTGATTAAAAATAAAAGAAAAAATAAAGCAGGGTAAGGGGGATTGTAGTGCCTTATAGGACGCAAGTTAACATTTTAAATAGGGTGGTCCAAACATAATTCATTGAGAAAGTGACCTTTGAGCAAAGCCTGGAAAGGGATTAGGGAGAGAAACATTCAGATATCTTAGGGGAGAATGCTCCAGGAAGAGAGCGATGAGGCCAAAGTGTGCTTGGTTTGTTCAAGGAATGACTTGGACACCAGTATAACTGGAGCTGAGTGCAGAGGAGAGAAGTAGAAGATACAGTCAGGTAAAGTGGTGGGTGATGCAGGTGGGGATGTGTCCTATAGGGTCTAATCGAAGGTTTAGGACTTTTCTTGCTTCCTCTGCCAATATTTTCCCCGAACACTCTTAACAGTTCCACAGTTTTAGAATCTCAAAGAAAACATGGAGGCAGTGTTACCTGGAAGGGATGTAGTGATTCATCTATTCATAGCACAGTGTATGGAATCAACATAGTCTATTTTATTTCACATTTTTTGACTCAACCATACAGATCTCTGGAAGGGAGATGATTTTGCTAGACTTCAAATAGTAAGGAAGCAGTACTTCAGATTGTTACATGTCCCCCATGATTGACATGGTTCTAAGTACTTTCACTGCAAGCATCTTTGCTGCAATCATTTTCACCACATAACTAATTGGCTGTAAGGCAGTTTTTCCATAAAAGATACAGTAACAAAAAATAAAAGAGGGACATTTAAAAGGACATAATGAAATATGAGAAATGAATAACAAAATTAGAAAACTATTGTGAAATACAAAATATTTGATTACATTTAAAATGTGTTGATTCATGGTAGTTCTGCATAAATAACTGATTTTATTTTGTGGGTTGTACCTAAGCACTTGTCTTCCAAGTATTTTCTCCTAGTATTTTCTTCCTTTTTTTTTTTTTTTGCTTGTTGATTCATGTCCTTATTTGGCATCACACTTTTTCTTTTTTGCGAAAATTCTTTCATTAAGAGAGGTATCAGTTTCCAAATACTAGGATGTATATTCGTACCTGAGCTTTGTATTGCATGTGAAAGCCTTCTACACTGTTGTTTGTTATTGGCATATTGTCACATGTCCGTTGACAGACATTCCAAAGTCCTGTGGGAATGTGCATTCAAGTCTGCACCTTGGAGGCCCTGGCCTCTTTCTCCTCCAACGTAGTGTGTTTCAAAATAAGAAACCAACTCTTGAGGCAAATCATCCTCATCTGTCAGCTGGACAAAGCCATCAGTAACGTCGCTAACTGGAAGAAATGCTAATGTATTTCAAGCAGTTGAAACCAAACTGTTGAACCAAAAACTATCAACCAATTGTATCTTTCACGGCAAAATTGCCTTACGGCCAATTAGTTTTGCGGCAAAATGCTTGCGGCAAACATTTACGGCAAAGAAGCTTATGGAAAAAATACCGGATTCTGAGGCGCTCGCGTGTTGCCTTCGATATAACAGGTAGGAGTTATTTTTCACTGGAAAGGTTTTGACTTCCAGAATATTCAAAGGGAATTTTTAGAAAGAAAGACGGTAGCTATGAAATAAGCTTCTTGGGACTTCCCTGGCGGTCTAGTGGTTAAGACTCCGCTTTTCCACTGCAGGGAGCGCGGGTTCCATCCTTGGTTGGGGAACTAAGATCCCGCGTGCCAAGCAGCTCAGACCAAAAAAAAAAAAAAAAAAAAAAAAAAAAAAATTCTGTTAATAAGTTTCTTAAAAACGAAAGATGGAGAGAAAATATGTTTGTAGGTTTTAGGTTCACTAGGATTTTTTAAAAAACGTATATGTGTTTTTTTTGGCCAGATATTGAAGTATGCATGCTTGATATGTTTTATTCAACATAATGACATTTGGGTTTTCTCTTTAATTAACATAGATGATGTAGCCAAGCCTTATTTTTTCACATGACTCTATCTACAGCAAGGATGTACAAAAACATAGTTTTTGTGTTAATGGCCCTCTCTGGCCCATTGTGTTCACTACTGTTTGCACTATACTTTATTTCCTATCCTTACAATGACTCTATAAGACAGAGATTTTTAGTCAAATTTTCAAGAGAGTTACCTGAAGCTTACAGAGGTAAACTAATTTTGCCCAAGTTACACAGTCTATTTGTTGTGGTGCTGTAATATTAGTTCATATTGCTCTGACCCCAAATCCTTTGTAATTTCCACATGATTGAATTGTCATCTTCCTTGTAATTCCCTTTGAACCATATGTAGCTAGAGTCCAGAGAAGGAATAAATTGTTAATAGGGTAGTAGCTACTGGGTGTTTATCTCTGCCCGATGCGGTGTCCTAGACTAATTTAGGTAGTAGGCATTTAAAAGTCCTGGATTCAAATGCTACTTTCCCTCTATGAATGGTATGACTTTGGTCAAGTTACTGTACAGTTTTGAGCTTTCATTTCCTGATCTATAAAGTGAAGATTCACGCCTACCTTGCAGAGTTGTTGGCAGAATTGAATAAGGGCATATTTTGGACTAAGTAAGCTTTCCGTTTTTGCTAGTTGAATATAGTAAGACCTTTTCTTTGTGTGGTTGGCAGAGCATATTTTTATATCAAGAATTAATAGTCCAAGCTATGTCACAACTTTAAGATTGCATGTAATGTCGCTCCCTGTGTAATATTATAATAGGTTTCAATTAGAAAAGTTCACGGCCAGTCTTGCATGGCAAGTTGTGTTAACCTCATTTAACCCAGTCAAATGTTCTGTGGTACCAAATGCAAAATTTTTTTGACAATCTGTCCTCATAGTTTTTGAAATAATTTAATTATTTCAGTTTCAACAATCTGTGTGCTCTTCAGCTTAGGTCTTCTCTTACTAAACTACTTGATTCCTCCTATCCATGAAAGAATAACTAAAAATAGCATATCTTTAACCCAGTTCCTTTATTACTTGCTATCTACCCTCAAATATTGTCGCTTAAATATTAGGCCATCACAGATCTGTAGTTCTTGTGTCCTGGTCACACTTAAAAACAATAATGATGTAGCAAAGCATTTGTAAGCTAATAGCTTGGCTAATTACTGAACTTTGATTAGAGTTTTAAGTTTCTGAAAAAATGTATTAATGGAAAATCAGAATGGCTTTTCTTTGACTTATAGATTTTAATTGATATTATCTTTGTAGTGTAATAAGATTCCTTAGAGGGTGCCCTTGGTTTAATTTTATCTTGCTCTGACTATGAAAGAGGCAAGAGTTGGGCAAATGATACTGTAGGATACTGTAGGTAGTAGAAACTAACATTTTTTGAAATTAATAGCTATAGCTTTTAAAACTTTTTGAAATAAAAAGTAATACTTTTAAAGATGTTTAGATAGCATTATAGACAAATTTATGGTAATTTGCTTCTGATATTTTTAAGTTGTGATACTTTGCTATTTGTTTAGGCAAAATATTCTTTGCCTTCAGAACTGTAACATTTGTTAGCTCAGCAAACCAAAATGTTCCCTCAACATTGTGTAGGTGTTATGCTTTTTGTTTATAACGTACTATTATTCATCTTCTATTAATATTTGGAAAATAAATCTGGAGTCTAAGGAAGTGTGTGTCCAATGTGGATTATTGCAGTCAGGGAAGCCCTCACTCATCCATGTGTGTGGGAAGCAGGCAGAAGTCAAACATTTAAATATTTGATCAAATATCCTTTATGGAAATTATACTGGACTTTGACATTCTTGGACACAATTTTCATGGAAGCCGCTTTGTAACAAGGGTTATGACCTAGAGCACTTTCAAGTGATTTGGTCTTAGAGAATGACTGTAATGAAGATGCTTATTATGACATCAAGTTGTGATCATTTTTCTTTCCAAAGCAATTTGGAATGCTTTCACAAGTGACATCTAGCATTCTTTCATAAGGGTTTGCAAATTTTTAACAGGGTGAAATTTTCCTGATCCTATATTAAGAATAAGTCTACAAGTCTCTTAAGAATCCTGAAGAATGCTTATTATAGCAAGTTTTCCTAAGTACGGTCATGAGTAATTTAGAAATATAAGTACATTTTTGTCTTTCTCATAACTTGAAAAGCATTTATAGCATCATATGGGATTATATGGGTAGCAACCTAAGCACAATCAGTTCTTCTCATTTAAATCTTTAAAAGAGAACGAGAAATTTGATTTGCTTTAAAAAAAAAAGTAGATTAAAAGACTAGGCTAATCATTTAATTATTAATAATCATAGTTGGTATATACTGATCAGTTACTATGTATCTGGTGCAGTGATAAGCTGATGAACAATGTATATACTGGTGGTATACTTATATTCTGTATAAAGAAACAAAGGCTTAAGAATTTAATGACTTGCCCAAGTCTGATGACAGTATTCAAACCAGGAATGATCTGACTGCAGAATTCAGGACCTCAACCAGCAGATGCATGGCCTTTCTCAAACTCCCAATGTACCTGAACTAACAAACATCAGCCTAGGGTTGACCACTAGGGAGAAGAATCCCAACACACAGTCTGGTTACTAGAATATGGCAGTTTCTAGATTAACTTAGAACAATGGCTTTCAACTCTCATTTTGTATTAGAATTATCTGGGCAATTTTAAAACATCCTGAGATTCTGATTCAATTGGTCTTGGGTGAGACCTGGACACTGGTATTTTTTTAAATTGCCCTATAATTGTTGTTAATGTGTAGCCGAGATATAGATGCATTTATTTAGGGCAGACTGTGTCTTGTAAGACAGCAGCATTCAGTGGAAATACTTCAAGTTTGTTTCAAGTTTAATTTTTAATATATTTGAACTATTAATTAATTAAAATAAAATATACAATCAGATGTTTTAACTACAAACGTTAAATCTCAGGATGAGCCAAGCTCATTTTAGCCTCAGGGTCTTTGCAGTTGGCCTGCAATACTTTGAGGCTTTGCCTGGATGGTTTCTTCTCTTTATTAAGGTTTCCACTCTGTTGTTCCTTTAGAGAGACTGTCTATGAGTGTCTCCCAAAATACCTCCCCCGATTTTTTATCTCATTGTTTTTAAAGGTTTTCATTAAAACACTTTTAATTTCCTGAAATTGTCTTATTTTTATTTGTTTTTTGTTGGCTTCCTTGCAAAATGTAAACAGAGATCTTGTCTGTCTTGTTTTAATATGTGTCTATCCCTAGCACAAGGAGTGGAGTTTGGCTCAAGTACTCAATAAATGTCTGTTGAATGAATGAATGAACGGTGAAAATTTAGCATAGATTTTTGGTTAGTCCATCTGCTTATAAGCTAAACTGACTCTCCCAACTTTGAACACAAATTCTGTGTACCTTACTTCCTAGATAACTGGAAAAAGAACACACCTGGTACACAGGTAGAGGTATTCTGAATTCAGTTTAAAATTAAGGTGATTTGATAAAGCCTTCATTTGTAGCTGGGATTGTGACTCTTACTTGATGATAAAACCATGTTTCTGGAAAATATTAATTGTGTTACAATAAATTGACATCTCTGATATGTAGCAAGTCTAGTTTTTTAGACTATCCAGCGAAAATAAAGGTCTAAGGTAATGCTTTTCGAGTATGTCATTAGTACACTGGATGTAGTTCTGTAAGTCTATACCATTTTGAAGGGAATCTTGATTTTGAATTCTAGACTGTATCATTCTTTTCTTTGATAACCTTGGCACAATATTCTTTGGATAAAATAAAACTATTAATATTTGGGAAAGTTGAGTTTCTAAAAATGGGAACTTGGATAACAGGGAGTAATTAAAATACCTCATAACTCTTGGTCTTTGTCTGCTTATTCAGGATGGCAGTTCCTAGAAACCGCTGAAGCAAGTTCATAGAATAATATAAAAGAAAGCTCACTTCTTGATTGACATTCGCTTAGTACTTAATGTGAGATGGGGAAGTTTTCTTCAGTTAGAATATTTTGAAGGAGGGAGGTCAGTTGGGTTTCATCCCGTGCAAGTATCTTTTGACCTGCTGCTGATTAAAGTTTGTTAGCTTGCAGAGTAGCAATAGACTTAAGAATCTTTAAATGTGAAGAAGACTTACATACCATTTAGTTCAATCACTTTATTTTACATCAAGGAAACTGGGGCCCAAATAGGAGAAGTAAATCTGGAACTCTGTCTTCCCTCAGTAATTGCAGTGTAGCTACATGCTCTGCCTTTCTAGCAAATGTAGTGAAAGGTTTGCTCTTGTATCTTCTGGTGTTTTTTCGAGAAGAAGTGTTTTGCTTTGTACTTATAAAGGCTAAAAATACATGTTTTAAATATATTAACAATTATATATGTATAATATAAATGCAAAATATCACTGGATAAGAGACCTAAGGCATAAGCAATCATTTGAAGTGCCAATTTGAAGCTAAAGTTTTTCTGTGGATCTATCTAAAATAGAATAATATTTACTTGGAGAATTCAAGGAAAATAAGCTTCAAAGTTTTTTTTGTTTTTGTTTTTGTTGTTTAAGACTTGAACTTTGCCATTGCAGCTTCCCTCAGGTTCACTCTCACAGTGCCAAACTAAATTTACTCCTGGTGTTTTTAACATTGGCCTTACAGAAAAATGGCTACATAAACCTCAAATTGTGAAACATTAAAGGAATGTGAAAGAAAATATTCTATTTGACTATGTGCAAGTAAATCAGGTTGCTAAATTACAAGAAAAAATGAAGGTGCTCATTATACTTGTTGGGTCCCATTTTAGGGGTATAGAATTCCAACTCCTATGGAAATGTAGTGAAAAAGCACAGACTTCAGTCAGGTCTAACAGGGTACAAGTCTCACTACTGCTTATGAGCCAGGGCTCTAGGGCAAGTGACAGAATATCCCTGACCCTCCTTTGGCTTAGCTGCAAAATTACCCTGAGATAAAAGTACGGTGAAGTGAACTAAACAGGGAAGGGTGTGTCCCAAGGCACCAATGTTAAGGGAGTACAAACCTTTTAAAAATTGAAATTTTAATGATGTCATTTAAAATAACGTAACATTTGCATATTGACAGCATATGCAGTGAGCTTAGTACCTAATTAGCAAGAAAGAGTAATTAAAACAGGAAGCTACCATGTGACAAGTATTGTTACTGATACCTACACCTGAGGCGTATTACCAAGATGATCTGATGGTTCTACTTTCTGTGGGCTCAGTATTGCCAGTGACTGCCCTGATAATGCCAACTTCACAAGGGCGTTATAAAGATTCCATGAGGTAACATGCTTCTATGACTGTATAAATGGTAGTCATTGGCCATTGTGACAGGAGCTCTTTCTCAGGTTTCTAAGTTTGGTATTATGTTGACTTTCTTATCAACCTGATATCTCTTTTAGTAGACTTTCTGCAGGGTAAGGTCATTGCACTGTTTTATTCTTTGAGTCTACCAAGTAAGTGCCTGATGTGGAATAGGTCCTCTTTGAAGAGTTCAAATGAATGTATACAGTCATCTAAAAGTTACTTAACTGGGGATCTTGTTATCATTTTGAGAGCTCTAATCTCTGTCCTAATAGGACAGATGAGCTAATAAAGGAGAGTTGAGTACCAATTCTACTCCCCAGATGGCCTCAACCTTCTTGGGCAGCAGTAAGGCCAGGAAGAGTCAGTGGTGATCACTCCATTGTGAGGACAGACTATATCTAATTCTGCTGGCTCTCCCCTCTGTATTTCCATTCATCTGAAATATAATGGGTTGGAATTCATAAAATAAAATTCTCACTTGTTTATATTACTTTCATTGGACATTAATGATCCAGTTAAATGGAAAATAGAACTTTTTTGAGCGGGGGTATGTTAAAGCTGTATTTGCTCTCCCATTTAAGTATTTCCTTGAGATTGAAACATTTTAATAATGATTTACTCATATAAGTACAATACTATTATAAAGAAATTTGTTAGGTCATTAAGTTCTGAGGAGCAAGGTACAAGGCAGTCAACATCCAGCCCCTTTTTTGAGAATACGTAACATATACCCTCTAAAGTGACTTGGTTTTTTAGCCTTGGCCTTGACTTGAGAAATAAATCTCCAAGTTACTATGCAGTAAACTTCAGAATTATTTCTCTTATAGTTTATAGCAGAGCAAGTTGAAGGTGATAAAATTTTTATCAACAAGGAGTTCACAGTTTTATATGTGATTAAGAACATGTACTTCTGGTTATTTATAATATGTGTCCAGATTTTTAAAACCCACATTACCATAAAATCAGCTATGACATATAAATTGACTGAAAAACAAGCCATGGTTCTTATACCTCTTTTGAAAGGAAAGGCAGATATATCACAGAGTGGTTTTTATAATGTACATTTTTCAGTTGTTGATGGCAGATAGTTGAAGCAAAAACCTCAGAACGGTCACACGAGAGTTTAACGCATAATTTTGTAATAACGGAAGCATGGTTGTTTTCAACCTTTTTTTTTCCCACTGGGAGCCCATTCCATATTAGTGTGTATAGAATTGCCTTATACTTTTTAAGGGATACTAAATTCCTTTTATTTGGATTTATATAATGTAGTCAACCATTCTCCTATGGATGGAAATTATGCTGTTCCCAAACTTTTGCTGCTATAAACAATGAT
This sequence comes from Balaenoptera physalus, assembly GCF_965194825.1. Lineage (NCBI taxonomy): Eukaryota > Metazoa > Chordata > Mammalia > Artiodactyla > Balaenopteridae > Balaenoptera > Balaenoptera physalus. The sequence continues at coordinate 48,449,945 of NC_138886.1, forward strand.
GCAAAGAATGTCTGTGTCCATGTCATTGAGCTTTTGGGTGAATACTCTGCAGAATAAATACCTAGCAGTAAAATTGCACATTTTATTGCATTTTTTATTTTTGATAAAGATAGCCAAATTGTCTTTCATAGAAGTTGTATTAATTTACACTCTCATCAGGGGTTTGAGAAGATACATAATTCTTCACATCAGGCTTTTAGATCTTTACCAATCCTGATAGGTAAAAAATGGTATCTGAACACGTTTAATTTACACAGCTCTTGTTACAAATAAGAGCATTTGAAGTTATTTATATTTCATTTTCTGTGAACGCTCTGTGTATTTTACGTTCTGTTTTTAAATCTTAGATTGTTCTTTTCTGATTTGTTGAAACTCTTTCCATATTGGAAAACCTATGCCTTTGTGATAGGATTTGCAAATATTATTTTTCCTCATTTGTCATTTATCTTGAAGCAGTTTAGTATATGTTTTGTCCTGAAGAAAAATTAGATTCTTTTTTACCTATTCAATTTATGAATCTTTAATTTGATGACTTCTCATTGCAAATTCTGCCCCCCCCCCAACACACACACACACACTCTCTCTCTCTCTTATTTGTTTGTAGGGTTTTATCTGGAATTTATTTTGTTACGAGATAGATATCCAACCTTAGTTTTTCCCAAATGATTTCCCAGTTGTCTCAGTTTTTAATCTAGTTCTCCTACATGCCACTTACATCATAAACTGAAGTCCCACATTTATTTGGTTTTATGTATAGACTCTGTTCTGTTCCATCTTTCTTTCTTTCTTTCACCACAATATTTTAGTAGCAGTAGATTTATAATAAAACTAGTTTTCATTCCATCCCCTCTTCTTCATTAGAATTCGTTTCTAAAAATTTCCTTTTTGTACACATTTATTTTCCACATGAATTAAATAAACAGATTGGTATAGGTCTAAAAAATATGTTACAATTGTATTTATGATTTGTGCATCTATTTTCTTAAGTGTTATTCATTTGTGGGAGGCTATTTCATTGGATTTTGGCATCCATGTTATACTAAATTCATATAAATAGTTTAAAAGATTTTCTTCTTTTTTAATGCTTTGGAACTGTTTCAATAGTATTGGAGGTATCTGTACTTTCAAATTTGATATGGTATCAGAGCTGTTTACTCTTTATAGACTTTTTTCTCCTGGGAAAATCTGAGACTTGTGCTTAAAGGTATAAGAGGGGGTAGAGGAATCACTCTTCTAGTGTTTCCTCGATTTTATTTTCACCAATTAGGATATTTATATATTCTGCTTATTTAGGTCAGTGGTTTTATAAAGCCTTTATTTTTTTAGAGCAGTTTTAAGTTTACAATAAAATCGAGAGGATGGTATAGAAACCCTTTGCTCTCATACACCCATAGCCTCACCTGTTAACAAGATCATTCACCAGAATGGTACATTTTTTCACCAAGAATGAAGCTACGTTGATACAACATCATCATAGTTCACCTTAGGGTTCTTGGTTCTGTACCTTTCAGTGGGTTGGTGCTGTACCTTTCAGTGGGTTTGGGCAAATGTATAATGACATGTATTCATCATTATAATATTACACAGAGTATTTTCACTGCCCTAAAATCCTCTGGGCTTCTCTTACCCACTCTAGCTCCGTTTTTGTAAAATTATATTTTCCTAGTTAACCATACATTTTATACAGATTTTCAAATTCATTTTCAAATTGCTGAAAATAATAGCAGTCTCTTCTTTCTTCTAATTTCCTCTGTTGGGATTATTTCCCCTTTCACTGTGTGCATGTATGTATGTATGTGTGTGTCTCCATCGCCCACTTTTCCTTGCTTGTGTTTATTGTTTATTCAACTGTATTTTTAAAAAAGACTCTTTTGTATTTTACAACATTTCTTTTTTTTTAAAATTGTATTTATGAGCAAATATCATGGCCTTCCTTTTTTTTTTTTAATTTATTAATTTATTTATTTTGGCTGTGCTGGGTCCTCATCTCCGTGCGAGGGCCCTCTCCAGTTGCGGCAAGCGGGGGCCTCTCACTATCGCGGCCTCTCCCGTCGCGGAGCACAGGCTCCAGACGCGCAGGCCCAGCAATTGTGGCTCACGGGCCCAGCCGCTCCGCAGCATGCGGGATCCTCCCAGACCAGGGCTCAAACCCGTGTCCCCTGCATTGGCAGGCAGACTCCCAACCACTGCGCCACCAGGGAAGCCCCTACAACATTTTTGTATTCTAATTATTTGGTTTTCATTTCTCTTTACTGTGTTTTTTTTCTTTTTTGTATTGCTTAGTTTCATTTTCCTCTTCTGTTTGAAAATTCTTGTGTAATACGTGGATAATTATTAATCAGTGATTTTCTTTTTCATTATTACATAAATATTTTAAGACTAAATTTTCTCTTAAACCTGACTTTAGCTATTTCTTGCCATTTTTAAGATAAATTTCATTATCTGTGTTTGCTAAGTATTCTGTAATTTTTAATTTATTTCCTCTTTAACTCACATGTATCTGTACTAATTATATTTTGGGGAGATTTATTTAGGTTTTCTAAGTGGCCTAATACTTGGTTTATTTTTTTGTGGCTATTCTATTATTACTTCAAAAGAAGTTATTTTGTTTGTTTAAAGATTATAGAAATTTATATCAGTTACCTTGTTAATTTTGTCCCTTAGGTATAAGAAGACCTTGTTTATTTCTGTTCTACTTGCTCTTTTGTGAGTGGGGGAAAGAGGAATTCAAATTCCCTATCACTGATGTTTTTCCATCTATATCTCTTTGTTTCCACTGGTCTTTGCTTTATGAATTTTAATGTTATTTGATTCACAGATATCATAGCTGTAAACCTTCGTTGGTTGAAATCATTATCACCATCACTGAATGCTTTCTTCGTTTTTATTTAATGTTTATGGCCCTGAATTTAATCTGTTTGGTATTAGTTCATAAACCCTTAAACCTCTTTTGTTTACATTTCTTCGAATACTTTTGCTCACCCTTTCATTTTCAACCATCCGTAATCACCTTGTTTTAAGTGTATCTCTTGTGTACCACATATAGCTGTTTTGCTTTCAAGAATATCTGTCTTTCAAAAGACAAGGAAATTCTTTTTGCAATTATATATAAGACCAATTTGTGTGGCCTAATTCTGTCATTATATTTAGTGCTATATGTGCTCCTTCTATTTCTTTAGACAATTTATAGGCCCTCCTCTCTATGTGGTCTTTAAATTAGTATACTTTCACTTTGTCTCATTTGCCTTCCCTCCTGTCTTTCCCTTCACAATTTTGGGTGATTACATTTTTTTTTTTTTAACATCTTTATTGGAGTATAATTGCTTTACAATGGTGTGTTAGTTTCTGCTTTATAACAAAGTGAATCAGTTATACATATACATGTGTTCCCATATCTCTTCCCTCTTGCATCTCCCTCCCTCCCACCCTCGCTATCCCACCCCTCTAGGTGGTCACAAAGCACCGAGCTGATCTCCCTGTGCTATGCGGCTGCTTCCCACTAGCTATCTATTTTACGTTTGGTAGTGTATGTATGTCCATGCCACTCTCTCACCCTGTCACATCTTACCCCTCCCCCTCCCCATATCCTCAAGTCCATTCTCTAGTAGGTCTGTTTCTTTATTCCCATCTTGCCACTAGGTTTTTCATGACCTTTTTTTTTTTGTTTCCTTAGATTCCATATATATGTGTTAGCATACTGTATTTGTTTTTCTCTTTCTGACTTACTTCACTCTGTATGACAGACTCTAACTCCATCCACCTCACTACAAATAACTCCATTTTGTTTCTTTTTATGGCTGAGTAATATTCCATTGTATATATGTGCCACATCTTCTTTATCCATTCATCCGATGATGGACACTTAGGTTGCTTCCATGTCCTGGCTATTGTAAATAGAGCTGCTGTGAACATTTTGGTACGTGACTCTTTTTGAATTATGGTTTTCTCAGGGTTTATGCCCAGTAGTGGGATTGCTGGGTCGTATGGTAGTTCTATTTTTAGTTTTTTAAGGAAACTCCATACTGTTCTCCATAGTGGCTGTATCCATTTACATTCCCACCAACAGTGCAGGAGTGTTCCCTTTTCTCCACACCCTCTCCAGCATTTATTATTTCTAGATTTTTTGGTGATGGCCATTCTGACCGGTGTGAGATGATATCTCATTGTAGTTTTGATTTGCATTTCTCTAATGATTAATGATGTTGAGCATTCTTTCATGTGTCTGTTGGCAATCTGTATATCTTCTTTGGAGAAATGTCTATTTAGGTCTTCTGCCCATTTTTGGATTGGGTTGTTTGTTTTTTTTTGTTATTGAGCTGCAGGAGCTGCTTGTAAATCTTGGAGATTAATCCTTTGTCAGTTGCTTCATTTGCAAATATTTTCTCCCATTCTGATGGTTGTCTTTTGGTCTTGTTTATGGTTTCCTTGCTGTGCAAAAGCTTTTAAGTTTCATTAGGTCCCATTTGTTTATTTGTGTTTTTATTTCCCTTTCTCTAGGAGTTGGGTCAAAAATGATCTTGCTGTGATTTATGTCATAGAGTGTTCTGCCTATGTTTTCCTCTAAGAGTTTGATAGTGTCTGGCCTTACATTTAGGTCTTTAATCCATTTTGAGTTTATTTTTGTGTATGGTGTTAGGGAGTGTTCTAATTTCATACTTTTACATGTAGCTGTCCAATTTTCCCAGCACCACTTATTGAAGAGTCTGTCTTTTCTCCACTGTATATGCTTGCCTCCTTTATCAAAGATAAGGTGACCATATGTGCGTGGGTTTATCTCTGGGCTTGCTATCCTGTTCCATTGATCTATATTTCTGTTTTTGTGCCAGTACCAAACTGTCTTGATTACTGTAGCTTTGTAATATAGTCTGAAGTCAGGGAGCCTGATTCCTCTAGCTCCATTTTTCGTTCTCAAGATTGCTTTGGCTATTCGGGGTCTTTTGTGTTTCCATACAAATTGTGAAATTTTTTGTTCTAGTTCTGTGAAAAATGCCAGTGGTAGTTTGATAGGGATTGCATTGAATCTGTAGATTGCTTTGGGTAGTAGAGTCATTTTCACAATGTTGATTCTTCCAATCCAAGAACATGGTATATCTCTCCATCTATTTGTATCATCTTTAATTTGTTTCATCAGTGTCTTGTAATTTTCTGCCTACAGGTCTTTTGTCTCCTTAGGTAGGTTTATTCCTAGATATTTTATTCTTTTTGTTGCAATGGTAAACGGGAGTGTTTTCTTAATTTCACTTTCAGATTTTTCATCATTAGTGTATAGGAATGCAAGAGATTTCTGTGCATTAATTTTGTATCCTGCTACTTTACCAAATTCATTGATCAGCTCTAGTAGTTTTCTGGTAGCATCTTTAGGATTCTCTATGTATAGTATCATGTCATCTGCAAACAGTGACAGCTTTACTTCTTCTTTTCCGATTTGGATTCCTTTTATTTCTTTTTCTTATCTGATTGCTGTGGCTAACACTTCCAACTATGTTGAATAATAGTGGTGAGAGTGGGCAACCTTGTCTTGCTCCTGATCTTAGTGGAATTGGTTTCAGTTTTTCACCATTGAGGACAATGTTGGCTGTGGGTTTGTCATATATGGCCTTTATTATGTTGAGGAAAGTTCCCTCTATGCCTACTTTCTGCAGGGCTTTTATCATAAATGGGTGTTGAATTTTGTTGAAAGCTTTCTCTGCATCTATTGAGATGATCATATGGATTTTCTCCTTCAATTTGTTAATATGATGTATCACGTTGATTGATTTGCGTATATTGAAGAATCCTTGCATTCCTGGAATAAACCCCACTTGATCATGGTGTATGATCCTTTTAATGTGCTGTTGGATTCTGTTTGCTAGTATTTTGTTGAGAATTTTTGCATTTATGTTCATCAGTGATATTGGCCTGTAGTGTTCTTTGTGACATCTTTGTTTGGTTTTGGTATCAGGGTGATGGTGGCCTCGTAGAATGAGTTGGGGAGTGTTCCTCCCTCTGCAATATTTTGGAAGAGTTTGAGAAGGATAGGTGTTAGCTCTTCTCTAAGTGTTTGATAGAATTCGCTTGTGAAGCCATTTGGTCCTGGGCTTTTGTTTGCTGGAAGATTTTTAATCACAGTTTCAATTTCAGTGCTTGTGATTGGTCTGTTCATATTTTCTATTTCTTCCTGGTTCAGTCTCAGCACGTTGTGCATTTCTAAGAATTTGTCCATTTCTTCCAGGTTTCCATTTTATTGGCATGGAGTTGCTTGTAGTAATCTCTCATGATCGTTTGTATTTCTGCAGTGTCAGTTGTTAGGTGATTACATTTTTGCTAGTCCTGAAATTTAAATTATATCTTCAAATATCCTCTCTTTCTGTTATTTGATTTATCAGCTGTGTATGATGCATTTTGAATCTCCAGCTCTAAAAAGAGAGAATATCAGCATACATCCACTACCATCTCCTTCTTTCTCATTTAAGTTTTGGTAGTTATATTATTTTTACATTTCATATTTCTATTACCATAATGGCCCCAGGGTTGCATTTTTTCTTTATCCTAGAATTAAATGACTTCAGTAGCCTTTGCATTTGCTGTTCTTACTCCATTTTCCTCTTCTTCAGCTGCAATTTAGCTTCTGACTTTCAAGAAATTTCAAACTCCTTCAAGAAAGCTTTCTGGGAACAATGATCTCTGAGTTCTTATATGTTCAAAAGTGTTTTTCTTTGGCCTTAATACTCAAATGATTGCTTATCCATTCATCCGATGATGGACACTTAGGTTGCTTCCATGTCCTGGCTATTGTAAATAGAGCTGAAGTGAACATTTTGGTACATGACTCTTTTTGAATTATGGTTTTCTCAGGGTATATACCCAGTAGTGGGATTGCTGGGTCATATGGTAGATGTGGCACATATATACAATGGAATATTACTCAGCCATAAAAAGAAATGAAATGGAGTTATTTGTAGTGAGGTGGATGGAGTTAGAGTCTGTCATACAGAGTGAAGTAAGTCAGAAAGAGAAAAACAAGTACAGTATGCTAACACGTGTATATGGAATCTAAGGGGGGAAAAAAAAAAAGGTCATGAAGAACCTAGTGGTAAGACAGGAATAAAGACACAGACCTACTAGAGAATGGACTTGAGGGTATGGGGAGGGGGAAGGGTAAGCTGTGACAAAGTGAGAGAGTGGCATGGACATATATACAGTACCAAACGTAAAATAGATAGCTACTGGGAAGCAGCCGCATAACACAGGGAGATCAGCTCGGTGCTTTGTGATCACCTAGAGGGGTGGGAGAGGGAGGGTGGGGGGGGAGGGAGATGCAAGAGGGAAGAGATATGGGAACATATGTATATTTATAACTGATTCACTTTGTTAAAAAGCAGAAACTAACACACCATTGTAAAGCAATTATACTCCAATAAAGATGTTAAAAAAAAAAATGATTGCTTAGTTGGGAGTAAAATTCTTGGTTCATGCTTGTCCTAAGATCTTCCCAGGCATCATTCTACTATGTGCTAGTTATATATTTTGCTCCGGAGAATTGTGTGAACAGTTGACAGAAGAACAAGAGAGGAGATTTTTAAAAATCATAAAAATCTAAAATAAATCCCCTCCATAGCAAAGCATTTCAAAACAACATCCAGTACACCTCAGTTGTATCTAAAAACATTATTGTAGCATGTCATGTGATAATGATGTACATTACCATGTCCCAGGGTGTTAAGAAAAATGTAAATTACTTTCAATGTTATTTATAAAAATTCAGGCAAATGTAAATTTGTTTATAAATATCCCTCTACTGATTAATTATATTAATTAGTATTAATTATATTAGTCTAATATTTTAAACATCTGGTAATTTTAGCAGATTAAAAAGTTTAGTTCTGTGAAATTACTTATATCCTAAGGACTCAAGAAAAATATGGTACTTCTGCCTATAACAGTTTTTCTCAAATGGGAGTACAAATGGCATATTTACTTGAGAAGATTTTAAAACATTAGACAATCCCACAACTCCCTGTCATTTCTGTTTGAGAATCGGTAATTTAGTACCAAATGAAATATGGAAGGGAGAAGCAGAAGGGAATATTGTTAGACTAAATTTTTTAAGGCAAGCTTCTTGATGAGGTGACTCTGGACTTGTATAGATTTTTGTCAAGGTAGAGGGAAGGGGAGCATATTTGTAGATCCCTGGAAAATGAAATGCTGGTCAGAAAGTGCCACATAATTAGTACTGCTTGTAAGGGCCCTGTTTATAGTGTTGCCACTTTTTCCAGCTGGTCTAAGATATGAGTCGTGTACCTACCTTTGTCCAGAGGCAGCATTTTCTATCTCTGAGAACTTGAATCAGCAGGATTGGCAGCAAACGAAGTTATTTTTTCAGTCAATTATGTGATTAGAGCACTTGAAACAGGCTAAATTCCAAAATGCTATCTTAACCTGATTTCCATTCAGATTGGAGGTTGGTTGAAAAGAATCACTGAGTGATTCTCAATTCAGATCTCTTGAGGGTTTCTGTCAAGTATGGGCCTAGGACTTCAGAGAAGCTCTGGGAAAAAGTTCCATTATGAGGAAAAATAGTTGAATTTGCTTTCCATTAACCAGCCAGCACTATTTTTATTGTTCTGGGTGTGTGTGGGGAGGTCAGGGGGAGTATTTAATGACAGGTGTGTATTTTGTTTTAAAGAAAAATAGTTATCTGAACTGTGGTACAGTTATATTTTAGTAGTTCCTGTATGGAATTTCTGTTCTAAAGGTTCCAAGGTCTATTTTTAACACATGAAGATTTTAAAGCAGGAGCAAATTAACCCATGCCTTTCAATACACTGTGAATCTTTACAGTAATTTCTAGGCTTTTCTGTTTCCTAAGGTACAGCTAAAGGTATGTTACATATTTTAATTCTTTATTTTATTCAACAAACATTTGTTGAGCATTGTGAATTGGAGAAACACAGATATATAAAATACCTCCCATACCTTCCAGGAATCCATGGAAGCAGTTGTCTACAGAGACCAAATTCATGGGAACTTTGGGAAGTACATGGAACTAAGTGGGGGCTCTGTGGCGTGTTTGGCATGTCCTGGCCTTAGGGATTCTTAAGCATCCAACATCCATTACCCAAAGTCTGTGGCCTCCCTGTGACCATCATAAATAAGTCAGGCCTGTGGCATGTCCTTCTTGCTGCACCTTTACTTTCTAATCAGTTCTCACTCAATACAAGAAAATTTTAAAATTTTCATTTATTCTAGGTGTAGTTTCTGAAATGTTTATAAACTTATGATTTGTAGACAGAGATTAGAGACAAATTGCATCTCTGAGCCTCATTAACTATGTGACATTAGGCTCTTAATCTGATCTGTAAAATGGGAATGATGTGAAGGGTCCTTACGAAGATTAAATGAGGTAACATAGGTAAAGGACTTAGCAAAGTGCCTGACATATAGTAATTTGTCAATAATTATGTGTATGTGATATATATTCCTCTCACGATTATTGTTTTCAATAAACTATGAACTCCTTAAAGGCATGAAATAAGTCTACTCAGTTTTTCTATCTGAGAATTAGGAACAGTGTGTTGCATGAGACAGTAATGAAACAAATGTTCATTATGAAGGAATATTAATAAATTATGCAAGGCTTCCAGCTGCTTAGATCTTCAAGAGAAAGCATGTTCTTTCAAGGTTCCAAGGACATGGGTGATGCCTCATTTCCTATAATCAGCAGTGTCCTCTAGGATATATATAAGTCAGGTGCTGAGTTTGAAAGACCTGGGGTTGGTTGTTACTGTATCATTGTGTAGATTGTAAAAGAGAAAAGAAAAAAAATCCATAGAATTATAAAAGAAAAAAAGAAAACTCATCCATAGATGAATGATGATACATCCACCTCAGTGGAACTATTTAGCATTTAAAAACAGATGGATCAATATATCCTGACACTTTAAGGAGCACTACAACGTATTGATAAGCAAGTGGAACATGATGCAAACACATACAACCATACATAAAAGGATTCAGTTATTTTAAACTATATATAAACTACTTCTGTATCTATTCATTTACCCACATATCCACTCATCAATCTGTTATTTTTATACCTACATCTGTAGAAGAGGCTATGTATCTACCTATTCATTCATCCATCTATCCATTTACCCTCTCTCCATCTTCTCTTTGTAAACATGAAGAAAAAGGAGTTCTGAGGATACAAACTAAACTGATAAAAATGGATATGGTGGCTGTTGGAGTGGGCAAGGGAAACTTTTGCTCTATCTGCAACATTGTAATGTCTTATAAGGAGAATCCTTTAATGAATTTCTTGTTTTTAAGCTCTGTTGAGTATTAAATAGGAAATCATGGAGTTATCTCCTTGTTGAAAATATTGTATCCTATGTCAGAAGATGTTTTGCCTGTGTTCTCTTCTCGGAGTTTTATGGTGTCATGTCTTATATTTAAGTCTTAAAGCCATTTTGAGTTTATTATTGTGTATGGTGTGAGGGTATGTTCTAACTTCATTGATTTACATACGGCTGTCCAAATTTCCTAACGCCACTTGCTGAAGAGACTGCCTTTTCCCCATTGTATATTTTTGCCTCCTTTGTCGAAAGTTAATTGACCATAGGTGTATGGGTTTATTTCTGGGGTCTTTATTCTGTTCCATTGATCCATATGTCTGGTTTTGTGCCAGTATCATGCTGTTTTGATTACTGTAGCTTTATAGTATTGTCTGAAGTCTGGGAGGGTTATGCGTCTTGATTTGTTCTTTTTCCTTATGATTGCTTTGGCAATTCTGGGTCTTCTATGGTTCCATATAAATTTTAGGATTATTTGTTTTAGTTCTGTGAAAAATGTCATGGGTAATTTTTTTTAAATTAGTTAATTTACTTATTTTTGGCTGCATTGGGTCTTCGTTGCTGTACGCAGGCTTTCTCCAATTGTGGCGAGTGGGGGCCACTCTTTGTTGCGGTGCGCGGGCCTCTTATTGTGGTGGCTTTCTCTTGTTGCAGAGTACAGGCTCTAGGCGTGTGGGCTTCAGCAGTTGTGGCTTGGGGGCTCCAGAGGGCAGGCTCAGTAGTTGTGGCGCATGGGCTTAGTTGCTCTGTGACATGTGGGATCTTCCCGGACCAGGGCTCGACTCTGTGTCTCCTGCACTGGCAGGCGGATTCCCAACCACTGCCCCACCAGGGAATTCCTGTCATGGGTAATTTGATAGGGATCACATTAAATCTGTAGATTGCTTTGGATAGTATGGCCATTCTAACAATATTAATTCTTCCTCTGTTAGAAAATTTTAATCTGAAATTTAAATTCCATATTTTTAAAATTAATTAATTTAATTCTGGCTGCATTGAGTCTTTATTGTTGTACGCAGGCTTTCTCTAGTTGTGGCGAGCAGGGGCTACACTTTGTTGTGGTGCGAGGGCTTCTCATTGCGGTGGCTTCTCGTTGCGGAGCACGGGCTCCAGGTGCTTAGGCTTCAGTAGTTGTGGCACGTGGGCTCAGCAGTTGTGGCTCCCAGGCTGTAGAGTGCAGGCTCAGTAGTTGTGCCACACGGCCTTAGTTGCTCCACGCCATGTGGTATCTACCCGGAACAGGGCTCGAACCCGTGTCCCCTGCATTGGCAGGCGGATTCTCTACCAGTGTGCCACCAGGGAAGCCCTAAGTTCCATATTTTAAGCCATGTTTCTTTCAATGCTTTTTCTGGTATATTACTCATAATAATATATTAACAGTAGTATACTTTTCTTTTTTGATTACACAAAACTAAAATTAGGATTTTACATGAAAAAATAGACTTTGGAATGCTCGTTCTTTCCATTCTTCATATTATGTCTATTTTCTTTTCCCAGAAATGCAGCTTTTTCCTGCAGGGCACCTCCAGGCTTCACAGCAGTTTACTAGGGCTCTCAAAGTTGGCTGAGAAAACACAAAATCATGACGTGGTATTAAGTGCTTTCTTACTTATAGAGTATTCCAGAATCCATTCTCAAAGTCCCATATCTAAAGGAACCTACATCTCTTACTAGAAAAAGGAAAGAGTAGCAGAAGTCCTTGCCTGAATGCCCACATTCAGTCATTTTTCTATTGTTATTCTCCTCTGGAGTGTATCACCTCTAGGGAAGTTGCCCTATCAGATTTCCAAATGGAGTTCCATCTGGTATCTAAGATAGCATTTACATTTTCTCATATTTTCATATCTTTTTTGACTTCACAGTAGTCTGAAGGATATGTGACCCTTGACTCTTTGGTTTTCATTATAATTATGATATTAAACAGCTTTTCTAGTTTCTCATGAAGAATGATAATCAAAACTTTTCATAATTTTGATTTGCTGTAAAGTTTTTTTGCTGGACTATTAGCTAATGGATGTTTATGGAAACATAATTTTATCTTATTACAGTGTTTTAAATAATTTACATATTCTTGGTAACATAGCTATTTGAAAGTCAAAAACGTAAACGTGGGTTGTCATGGATACGTACATGAAGAAACTTACTTCATACATTTATTACAGAACTACCTGTTTATTTTTAGTATGTAATGTAGTGTAATCCAAAAAACTGCTGTTGTAATTGAGGTTCACTTTCATTTTCACTAAGGTTATTTTATTAAGCATATTGCTCCTTGTTTTTCTTTCGATTTTTTTTTTTTTCTCTAAAGACATTATATTGCCAAAGGGCACAGTTTAAACTGTGTGTCAAAATGACTGATCAGCAGTCTAGGTTGACTTTTGCTGCCTTTCCTTTCTCCGGCTGATATGTCAAGTCAGGTCTATATATAACTCTCAGAATAATGCTTATTATAATGTGTTAGACCAACTCACTAGGGAGCTCATAGAAATTTAATTGACCCAGAGGGGAAAAAAAAATAAAACCCTAGCTCGCCCTAAAAAAAGTCAGCAAATCTCCCCGTGCTTTGCCTTTTAAGGGTACAATAAAAAAACAAAAGGGTACAGTGTGCAAAAAACATATTGAAACAATTATATTTTTGGGGTTTTTTGTTTGTTTTGGCCATGCCATGCGGCATGCGGGATCTTAGTTCCCTGACCAGGATTCGAACCCATGCCCCCTGCATTGGGAATACAGAGTCTTAACCACTTGACCACCAGGGAAGTCCAAAAAACACATTGATACCTAAGAAAGTAGGGGAAAGAGAATGAATGGATGGGTAGGTGGAAACAGTATAGGTCAGGTTGCCCAGGAGCAAAGAGTTAGATAAAAAGAATTGGGAAAGGTTTTTTTAGTTTGTTTGAGTAGACCAAGATATTGGGTAAGACTAAAATTAAAATGATCAGATGAAACTTTGTTAAAGTAACTTGCTTGGATAAAACATACTGCTGCTAGGTACACGGAAGTTTAAAAATCATGAACCTTATGAAATTTAGAACTCTTACTCATTTTTGTACTTTTTTTCCCCACAGGGTTGGCCATAAAGTAAGGGATATTTTGGTGAAACATAACAGAGAAAATACACATTTTGTTTGATAACTGACAAATATGAAAAGAAGTTTAGAATATATATTTTTAAAAGCCAGCTCTATTAACTAATATAATAGCTAATGGGACAAGGTGCTACCAGTGGAAAAATACAAAACTGCTTTGAAGATTGTGTACTATTTATATAAAGTAACAGAATCTGACAGTGCGTGAAAAATGCATCTTCACATAGGCAGAAGAGACAACTTTAATATAAATTGCAAGGCAAGCTTCTTTTTTATAAATTATCAGTGAAAAATAAATCTGAGAATGTTACCTTTGTTAAAGTTAGTGTGCTCAGATTAGCTTGGTTGGTGTTTTTTGATAATATGATTTTAATATTAAAATTTAAACATCTGATTTGATCTCAGGTTAAATTATACATATAAAATATATAGAAAAATGGAAAAGTCTTAAACAGCCCAGAGCCTTAAACATATTAGGTAGACATTCAATATATGCTTGTTGGAGCTGCTACTGCTGGATGAATTTTCCAGCGTGGCTCACTAAGTTTTTGGTGTTATGAATTTGATAACAACATTAAAATGTCAGCATAAACTGTTCCACTGTTTCAATGTCTAAATAATTTGAGTTACAGCGAGGGATGGCTATTTGGCATAAACAACTGTAGTCATTTCTGCATGCTCTGTTTCCTCACAGAAATGCGATAAGAGACAGCTTGGTGAATGCTAAATTTTTACAGAAGAACCACAGGCTTACCCAATAGCATTGCTCAAATAGATGTAGGTAGACTACTAGGCTAGAGATAGAAAGAACTTAGAGTTTAGTGGAGATAGGCATGCAGTGCAATCATTCCTATAACGATGTATGTGGTACGACAGAGCTCGGGAGTCAAGGGAAGCTGTGCACAGATGATATAACATTTGAGCTAGTTCAGAGGATGATCACAAGTCTGCCAGGTAGATTGGGAGAGGAGCATGGGAAGGAGTGGTGTAGTAGATTCCACCTATGTCCTTTCAACCCATTTCAGTGCCCTTTGCCTCAACATAAAATTCCTCACATCTGTATCTCTTTGCTTGATAATGCTGGCTTCTAGAGCCCTGCATGGCAGTCTGGAAGTGCTGGTGAATAGAACTCTCCCCTCTCAGTAGCCCCCAACCAATGACTGACAGGCGTTGGTGTACGAATGCCCTGGCTCCCTCAGCCTTTGGGTAGGATAACTCTGGGAAGCAGGTTCAACATCATACAAAGCATCCCAGTGAAATGAAGCTCCAGGTACTCACTGTGATAACTTAACATCCTCATTGTCTTTCCCCTAACTGGTTTCAATTCTTCCTTTCCTTCTTTGTTTCCTGGGATAACTACCAAACAAACTGCTAGGGCTCAAATTCTTGTTCCAGGGTTTGTTTTGGAGGGAGTTCAACCTCAGATATTTAAGACATTTCAGAACAAGTGGCCACCATGTCCAAAGGCATTTTAGAGATGCTGTGTCAAGAAATTTCCCAGCTTAAGCTCTTCTCTTGAGAAATAGGAAACTGGAGGTCTAGAGAGATTGATGCCTGGTCCAGTGTCACAAACATTAAAGAAAGAATTCTACCCTTTGGGGTCCAAATTTAGAGTTTTGACACTAGTCAACATTAAGTTTTTTTTAATATATATATAACAAAGGTAAAGCTTAAGATAGAAATCCTGCAGCGGTAACAAAACCCTTTCTGCTCAGTTTTGAAAACATTCAGATATTATATACTGGTGTTTTTGATGATATCCTTCACAGATATGGTCCTTGACTGTATTACAGACCCAGTGAATGGAATTTCAGAAACCATCAGAATACAAGTATAGTAACAGGGTATTAAAGATGTTATTGTGGATGAAGCAGCTTCATTTCATGGGAAATCAAAAGGTCATGCCAACATAATTGGGATTTTGCAGAAGAGCAACTACCAGAATTACAAACATGAGTGAAAGTGATATATAAAAAAATGTAGTCAGCCTATGAAATGTAATAAAAATTTATTTTAAGTGGTAGTAATATTATTAATTCCATTGTTCAAGACCTCACAGATAATGCTTCAAACACTGTCATGTTTTATTGCAGATTCAGACAGTCAGATGTTGTCCATGTAATCTCATTAACTCAGAATATTCCAGGTTTGTGTTTGAAAAGTCCCTTTAACTCAATAAATAACGCATGGAAAAAAAGGATGTCTTGGAACTAAAAGATGAGTGAAGAAAGACCTACTTGAAATCATCGGAAAAAGAATAGAATCAGAATCAGAGGTCAAAAGGCAGTTATATCCATCCCCAAATTAAAAACTAGGTGTTCACAGTTTGTTACAATCATTTTGAACATGAAAATCCATCTTAAATATGAGTTTTAGTATTTTTTGTGTTTATATTAAGTACTCAAAGTATTTGTAAAATGTGCGAGGATATCAGAATCCCAGTCAACTAGATGCTATTTATAAAGATGTCTGAAGCTAAGTGCATTGGTAAATTATAGTACTTTTAATACAACTAATTAAATTATTGAAAGTAGCAGATTAAGAACCAGAAGCTTAAGAACATGCTAATAGTCTAGCTTTCTTAGGTTTTTGTGGAAATTTTAATTTTACATGTCAAAGTTAAATGTATCATGTTCAGTGTACTTGATTTTGGATCTTGTAAATATAAAAAGGTAAAAATGGGATATGCATAATTTTTACATTTAAACATTACTGAACACATGACAGATGAGTTCGACATCAAGGGTATTATCTGCATACTTCTGAGCATAGAAACTAATTATACTTGAATATGATATAGTGCAGCTCAAGCACACCCTCTTGAACCCCTGAGATGACCCCAGACAGAGCCAGTTGCTTTATTCCTCTGCTAAAATCATAGATTGTTTACATTTATTTTATTATGCTTTTCATTGTACTCTGTTTATACAATATGTTAAAATACAGTATTTTTCTGTATAAGTGCATGTATAATTCAACTGTTAGACACTAGTCCTGTTACTTGTACCTCAGGGCCAGGCACATAGTGGAAGGTCAGTAAATGTTTGGGTGGATTGATGGATAGATGAGTGAAAGAATGAAAAATATGCTAATTTAGAGCAGTCATTGAGGAAAGTTATGTGCCTGTTGGCTTTAAAGGTACCATAACATTAAAATACTTTCAAACATTATTCTAGGGTGGCACAAAGGACCAAACTTGAGTAGATGTCAGGATGCCATATTGAGGAAGAAGAGGAGATTAAAAGAGGTAGAATTGGAAAATATTAGGAGGATGAAGAAGGAAAAGGAAGTAATTCTGTTTTCAAACACCGTGCAATTTCCTTTGGAAATGAAAGATGTTGTAGAGCGGGGATTTAAGACACTGGAGACAAACTGCCTGGGTTGAAATCATGTCTCTGCCACTTCTTAGCTGTGTGACTTTGGGGAGGTCAGCTTTTCTGTCCTTCAGTCTCTTCATCCATAATTTGCTTCATAAGGCTGTTTATCCTAAAGCATAAAGCTGCAAGTAACAGAAGACTTACTAGCTGCTTAAATACTAAAAGCACTTAATTATATTGTATAAGTAGAAGTCTCAGAGGTGGTAGATTGTAGGTTGGCTCAATAGCTCAGGATATGAGGGCACTGGATGCCATGTCTGTCTGTCTTTTGACCTCTCACTCATGGCTTCAAGCTGATTGTTATAGCTCCAGGCCTCCCCTTCTCAAATGACAGCATCCCAAAGGTAGGGAACAAGTAGAGGGACGGTAAGTGGCTTGGCATGGGGGCTGCAAGAGAACTTGGTGGCTTTCTTGTTTTTCACGAAGGGAAATCTTTCCCCTAACCCGCACATCAATTCTTTCCCTTTTTGACTAGAACTAAAGGTGAGGGAGGCTTAGAAAACAAGTCTTAGCCTTTCCAGCAGAAGGACAAATAAGAAAGTGGTTAAGAATGGGAGCTGACTTGCTAGCCAAGAGCATATGTCACTTTTGTTGTAAGGATTATTACTGCTTAGCACCATGCCTGGCACAGATTTGATGTTGTTATTATTACTATTATTATTGTTATTATTATTGAATACTTATTTGATACATACTACAGTTATTATTTTAACTACTCTGGAATGCATTGAAGAGAATAAATCCAGTATTAGTAAAGGTTTTCCAAGGGAATATAGACTCCTTTCTACCACTTACAATTATTTTTATAAATTATTTACAAACTCAGACATTACTATTGTTCTCCTCTTAGTATTATCTCTACCCCTACCCTTTCTTTATCACACCTCTACTCTGATTTGTGTAAATTGCCAACTAAGAGAAGTCATTTTTTCCTGTTTTCAGGACTGAAATGTAAACAGTAGTTTTTCTAACGTATCAGTTAAGATGAGTGGAAACTTTTGTTTTAATTATTTTTAATATCATCAGGAATTAAGGTTGAATTTTACCTCAGAGCTTCACAACTAATAAAATTTTCATTGCAGAGAACCTCTTGAGGTAATAACTTGCCACACAGCCATTTCTATATGGACTATTTAGCTAATGGGAAAATTTATCTTATATGCTATTCTCATCAATGTAATCTTTGAGGACATCACTTATTTCAGTTATAACATGAATTGTAGTAAGAGAGGACAGCATTTGGGGAAGATTAAAAAGCATGTATTCAGGGAATCAAGTAAGAATACCAAAGAGGTAAACAAAACAGACAAAAATGAAAAATGACCTCTAGAGAAGAGACAGAAAGATGAAAATAATAAAATCTACATCACAGTTTTTATGCTAGCAAATTAGGAGACCTCTTTCAATGTACTAATCACTAGTCTTTTATATTATACAAGTTATATACTAGTATAACTTGCAAAGTCAGAAGCCTTGAACAATAGTATTTTTATGTTTCTAAGTAGAAAAGCAAATAATCACATTTTAAAAATCAATTTTTATATTGGAGCAAGCAGAAACATACATGACTATTTGAAATATATGTCACAGATATACTGAAGGATCAGAAGCCCAATTAGAGAGAGAGTATCTCCCCAGGGAAACCTGATGTGATTTCCGTTTAATAAATGGTTGAAGTATTGGGAAAATGGCTCTAAAACCCAGACCTATTATTGCTTGTATGCTGTATTCTGTTTCTTTTGTAAAAACAGTTTTATTAAGATATAATTTTTATACCATAAAATTCACCCGTTTGAAGTATACAATTCAGTGGTTCATTCTATTATTTTTAAGTGAAGCAAACTGAAAAAAAAAAAAAAGATAAAAGATAAAGAGAGAATGCTTGGAAAATGCTTATTTCCAATTAGAAGTTTATGTAAGTACTAAAAAATCAATTGGAAGACAAATTTTTCATTTAAAACCCCAGAACAAATTAAAAGTAATATTTATGCATTGCATCATTCTCTGTGTCCTGAGTTCAGGCAACCTTAGTGTTAGCACAGGATCACCTGCCTGGGAACAGAAAAGCACCAGCTTTTCTCCTCAGATGACTGGGAGCAAATATAAACAAAGACAGAGAAAGCTGGGAGGAGAAGGAAATTGGAGAGACCTTTGATGTGGAACCAGGTGTGTGAGTTTGACAAAGGGGGTTTTTGTTGCCATGCTTCATTTTTATTTTTTCTTGATTTCTAATACTTTCTCTTTCCAAAGTTTCGTTGTCTATTTCTAATTGCAAAAGTTCCTTGAACATAGATTTTCAACTGTTTAAATGATGTAAAAAGGTTACTTTCCTAAAAATAATACTTGAAATGTGTCGTCCAAGCCTGAAGCTTCCTTTTGGACATTTTGCAGAACTTGAATCTTTTGCATATGAGTCCTTCAGTGACATGTCAAAAGTAAGGAACTGATGAGGATTACAGCTCGAAGTCATGTGCTCCTCCATGTGGAAAATTAAAGAGAAATAAGATAAGAACCATCTTTTTGAAAAAAGGATTAAAATAATTGGATTGCTTAGTCATTTTACCAAAGTTTATGTTGACACAATTGCCAAATATGTATATTGTCTGTAATCCCACTAATGAATCTTCAAAACTCAGTTATCATTTCTTCATGTTACTGTGTTATGCTCAGACAAGCTTGTCTTAAGTATTTACTTAAGTGCTTAAGGTCATCTATTCACTTGACATTTGTTAGACTATTAGATTTTTATTTGATACTCGTTTGTTTTTTTTTAACAGAGGAGAGGCTATATCAAATGTAATAGAATTTTGCCTTAGTCTGAAGCTGTGAAAATGGGGGCACTTAATCTTTATTTCTTTGAAGTAATATCTTTGTCTATTTTGTGTGAATTTCAATAGTTTTTTAAATTAAGTTTTAAGGAAAAGCCACAACATAAAGAATAACTTTTTGCATTATGAAGCACATGCTTGGAACATTATGTTTACCTCCATTCTATAAGAAAATTTTACCTTTGGGTCTAGAAGTTGAAGGAAAATTTGGTATCAACCACTAAAAACTGAAGAATTAATAATTTTCTATAATTGACATGGTTTGCTTTCCTTCCTCTTGTTTTGCCCCACTCTGATCTACTTTCTACGGATAGTAGAGTCATTTTCTAAAACACAGTCCTGATCACAAAACCTTAAAACCTCTCCCACCCCATCCAGTTTAATGATACAGTTGAAACATCTTAGTTCAAACTGTCCCTATCCACCCCCAGCCTATTGTTGTGCTATACAACACTTCTTATATTCAGAAAGTACCATGGGTCCTCTTACTTCTTTGCCTTTACCAGAGCTGTTCTTACTATCTAGAGTGCTATCTTACTCTCATATCTGTGGCTAAATTTGCCAAACTCTTTTGCTTCCAGAAATTGCATTTCTCTCTGTGCTCCAGACTGAGAGGACACCCCGAGATGCTCCCCTTCCTGTGCTCCCTTTAGCATTTTGTGTGTAGCCCTGTCTAGATCTGGATTAAGGAGCAAACCTGGGAGTCCCTACCTGGTCCCTGCTCTGTGATGGGCATTTAATTTCCTTAGACATACATAACACTGGAAATGTCCCAAGGAGGAGGGCATTACATTTATTAGAGCTCATTTTAAGGAGACTAAGGTATGTGGTTGGGAAGATTTGATTGAAAAGTAAGTAGGATTGAAGAGTAAAAATCCCCAGGAAGTAGATTCCAATCACAAGGTGGTCCTAGTCCCAAACTACCTTCTCAGGTATATGAGTCTAGTTACCTGTGACACTTTTGCATTACCAGATGGAGTATCCATATTTGGTGTTAGAGCTGAACGACTCAGGGCAATAGAGGAGAGGCTGGGCCTAGCGATCTTAAATCATTCCCCACGTGACACTCACCTTACTCCAAAGTAAGGTTTAAATGTAGCCCTTCTTGAGCCACTACGTAAAGAATTTGTGTCTTGAGTTTGTCTAGGAGGCTGTCTCTGTCCAGTCTTGCCTTTAGTCTGGCACTTACCATGCTATGTGAACTGCTTGTTTTCTCAAGTAATGTGCTTGTGTGTTCCATTATTGTGTGGACTATATACTAATCGTTTTATATCCTCAGCACCTGGCATAGTTCTGGGCACATAGCAGACATTCAGAGGGTGGTTAGATTAACAAATCTGTCCAGTGAGTTGGTAAATGTTAATTACATCACTTTTAAATGGTGTCTTCATAAATTTGCTAAAATCTTAAATTCAGGGTTAGGCTGCAAGTGTGGCACCAAACAAATTCTAGACCTAGGGATAGATATTTATGTAATTCCTCAGCAAACAATATGTAGTATTTGTATTATGTTAACAGCCCTTAAAATTCTACTCTATTTTACTGAGAAAAATTAAGGCACATCTAAAATTTGCTGATGTTTTTCTTTTTTCCTGAAGATAAGCATATGCTGAGGTATATCTATCTGGCCCAGATATTTCATAGCATAAACTCCAGTAGAATAAAACTCTCCAATTACATCTGTGATGCCAGTTGGCTCTGGGTGAGTTTATGAGGCTGTCCTATTACACAGACCCTATAGTAAGTGTTAGGCAGTATTCACTTTTTATTCAAAATGGGTAATGCTGAAAATGATTTATTTGTGGCACAATGAAATAGATGGAAACTATCTAGGAAGGAATTAGTATTAAAATCTAAAATGTTAGCTCTGGAAAAAACTCAGCAGAGCATCAACATCACTCTTATTATATTTTAAAATTTATTTTATTGAAGTATGGTTGATTTACAATGTTGTGTTAATTTCTGCTGTACAGCAAAGTGATTCAGTTATACATACGTATATATGTTATTTTCCATATTCTTTTCCATTATGGTTTATCACAGAATATTGAATATAGTCCCCTGTGCTATATAGTAGGACCTTGTTGTTTATACATTCTACATATAATAGTTTGCATCTGCTAATCCCAAACTACCAATCCATCCCTCTGCCATCCACCCTCCCCCTTGGCAACCACAAGTCTGTTCTCTATGTTTGTGAGTCTGTTTCTGTTTCATAGATAAGTTCATTTGTGTCATATTCTAGATTCCATATATAAGTGATATTGTATGGTATTTGTCTTTCTTTTTCTGACTTACTCACTTAGTATGATAATCTCTAGGTCCATCCCTGTAGCTGCAAATGGCATTATTTCATTCTTTTTTATGGCTGAGTAATACTCCATTGTATATATGTACCACATCTTCTTTATCCATTTGTGGACATTTAAGTTGCTTCTATGTCTTGGCTGTTGTAAATAGTGCTGTTATGAACATAGTGGTGCGTGTACCTTTTTGAATTATAGTTTTGTCCAGGTACGTGCCCAGGAGTGAGATTGCTGAATCATATGGCAACTCTATTTTTGTTTTTTTGTGGAGCCTTCATTCTGTTTTCCATAATGGCTGCACCAATTTACATTCCCACCAACAATGTAGAAGGGTTTGCTTTTCTTCACACCCTCTCCAGCATTTGTTCTTTGTAGATTTTTTTAATGATGGCCATTCTGACTGTTGTTAAGTGGTACCTCATTGTAATTTTTATTTGCATTTCTCTAATAGTTCACAATGTTGAACATCTTTTCATGACCATCACCCTTATTTTATACCATTATCCTGGGCCCAGAGGAGGGAGGTGCCATCACACAATTCCCCGCTCCTGCTTAGTGGTACAGCCTGGAGAAGAATCCAGCTGCCTTGGCTTCCGTACTACTCCCGTTCTACACAATCACGTCTCTGTGGCTTCTGCTTGTCGCCCTCCTCTCTAACCCCACTCAGAACTGGAGGTGACACATGGCACTTTGTGTTGCAGAGGGAAATGGGGAGCTAAAGGGTGACTGAAAATTTGCTGTCCAGTGTATGGGAAAGATGCCAACAGAATATGACCTTACAGTAGGTCCAAAAATAAGTTTTGGCTCCAGGTGAATGCTTAAGGAGTCACATAATTCGAAGAGACTAAAAATTGTCATAATTGATAATTCCAGAAATTTTGGATTTAGCTAAGTATGTTTTTATAAGGTTGTGTTATGATGAGTTCCTTTTGTTGACTTTCTTCTTTGTCATTTGCTTCTTGCCCATCTTTCCTATCGTTAAGGTTTATTGAGTTTTCAAGTTGGATTTTTCCCCAACTGGTTTGCTACCAGTTGACAGCTCTTAGAAACAGATGTTCTCCATTTTCTGGCTACTAGTCCAGAGAGCTTAGTTTAAGGTATTGACTCTGATCCTCGAAGTCTCTAGTAGCTTAAGTTCTGGCAAACTCAGAAATCCATGTTACATTTATTCAGTAGCCAGACAATAAGGTACATTCAATCACTCATTGCTTTTACCAGTCATTTTTGTGGCAGAGATCATAGCCACATTGAACCTGCAGGATTGCATCTCTCAGAGACTGAGATGACAGAGATTTCATGGCATTTGGATCCTTTTATTCTATGGAGATAGTGATTGTGGAAGAGAAAAGAAGGCTTAATACTATTTGAAAATATGAAGCAATAAGCTTTATTTAGAACAGATTATGGATTATATCATAGAACAGAAGATCCCTTTAGTCACAGTTGCTGTTCAAGGAATTTTATCACACCATTTGGATGGGCCTTTAATAAAAAGGGTGATATAGGATTGCAGTTTGGTTAAGTATCAGCAAAGAAATGTTAGTCCAAATAGTTTAAATATAATGAGAAAGAAAGAGAGAATTTGAGACAGGTGTGCATGTGTGTGTGCACGTGCACACACACACAGACTTTTATAAATAGTAGGCAAAATAATGAAGTCACAAAGGAAGGTGAATGGACCAGAGGTGGTGTTAAGAGATGCTAATGGACTATGGAACAGCTATAAGAATATATAAATGAGTATTTATTGGAGCCTGGGTCGGGGATGGCCTTCCTTTAGCTTAACATGTATGATGGGAGCTACAAAGGAAATGACTGCTAGATTTGAATGTATAAATGTTAAAAAAAATTTTATAAATTAACAAAAAGAACATAAACAAAAGACAAGTGGAGGGACTTCCTGGCGGTCCAGTGGTTAAGACTACATGCTTCCACTGCAGAGGGGTGCGGGTTCGTCCCCTCGTCAGGGAACTAAGATCCCACATGCCTCGTGGCACAGCCAAAATATATTTAAAAGAAAAAAAAGTGGAAAACTGTAAAAATACTAACAACTCATATGACGATGGGTTAATACCTTTAGTATAAAAAGAGCTGTTATGGATAAAGAGGAAAATTAAAACTCTATTACAAAGAAGAAGCAATTTACTAGAAGAATTACAATTGGCAACAGGAAAAATGGAGCTTTATAAGTTACTCAGTGAGTGCACAATACATTTCTTTTTCTGTGATCGACTTGGCCAGAAATTAATTTAAATTAATGATATACCTGGTTTTGTAAATGATTCAGTAATAAGGACATTTTTATCTATTGCTGAGGGGCATGTAAAATGGTACATTTTTTGAATAACAATTTGGAAATACCTATCAAGAACCTAAAAAAATATTCATCACTTATGAACCAGTTATCCTTCAACCTAATTGTATCTTAAGGAAATGATCAGAGATGTGCACAAAAATGTATGAGCAAGTTTATCCATAGATAGTATTATTTATTACAATGAAAATGGAACCAGGCTGATAACTTGCAGTGAATAAAATAACACAATAAAATTCTATATACCAATTTAATATTATAATTTCTAAGAATATTTGATAACATGGAGGTCAATTTATGATATCATCATATTAAGTTATATATAAAGTATAATTCCTAAAATGCTTGATAAAATTTCTTAAGTCACATGAATAGTTATTTATGGGTAGTGAAATTATAGGCATTTTTAATTTTTTATACTCCTATGAATTAAAAAAATTTTGTATTGAAAAGTTCTTTTTTATAATCAGGGAAAAAAATATATTTTCCCCAGCTTTATTACATACAAAAAATTCACTAATTGTATGGTTTGATGAATTGCAGCAATTATATGCAGTTGAGTAACTGGCATTACATTCAAGATACAGAACGTTTTCATCACCCTAAAAAATTCCTCATGTCCTTTTGCAGTCAATTCTATCCTCAAACAATTACCGGCAGTCTCTGCTCTTTCTGTCACTATTGTTTGTCCTCTCTAGAATTTCATATATCATTTTGAGATCCATGCTGCTTATATATGCCATCTTTTTGTTCTAAGGATTTTATTTTGAAAGAATATTCAGTATGTGGCTCACTCCAAGAATTAACCCAGGGGTGAAGAGGCGATGGGGCATAATGAAAAGAAGAAATACTGAGGCTGGAGAGTCTGGATAAGTCATCTACATCTTCTGATTCTCAGTTTGCTCATCTCTAAGATGAGGTTAAAAATAACATTTTCCTTACCCATACTTCAGCATCATTATGGGTAACAAATTAGAATATGCTTGTTAAACCACTTTGTGAAGCATGTGTATCAATTTCTGTCTTAATTATTATTGTGAGTATGATTATTATTGCTGATGTGTAGGTCAGTGTACCTATCCCCTTCAAAAGGAGATTTGCCTTTATGCGAAATAGAGAACTGCCTTCGTAAAGGTATATTCTGACATTAAGTTAAGTCCTAATAAATTGCTGTCATGGGAGATGTTTGAGAATGGACCAGACTGTCACAAGTGGTAAATGATTGAATTCTCTAGCATGAGTTATTTTCAGATTCAGGTTCTGATATCTATACTTTCCCCCTTTCCTCTTTCTCTTTTCCAAATCCCTCTACATTTAGAGCTTGGTCTCTACTAGCAGGTTAGAGTATAAGAATGTACTCCTTTTATTAACTTTTAAAATATCTAATAAGTAATTCTTAGACTTTTCAAGGGAATGGAGTTAAGATTTGGAGAAACAAAAAGGCAGTGAAACCCAATAAATGTTCAACCCAGTTTTCAGATAAGCACCATGAAATAACTTTAAATAACTTGAAAGGATACAATGAACATGTCTAGGTCATTCATTCATTATTTATTCATTCTACAGTCACCAAATTTTGATTGAGTTTCCATCATGTTCTAGACGTTCTGTAGGACCTGGGATATAGTTGGTAATTGTCCTAATAGAAATTACAATCAAGTAGGAGACGAAGACAAAAAATAAATCATTAAATAGTTACAAATTCTGATAAGAGTAAAAAGAATTCAAGCAAAAACTGCAATGGGTGATGGAGTGTAAGGCTAGAGAAATCAAGAAAGGAATCTCCAGGGAGACTACACTTAAGCAAGACCTGAAGCATGAGAAGGAGCTAATCTTGGGAAGAGCTGGAGAAAAGAGCATTAGGAGGAGAAGAAGAAACACTACGTGTAAATACCCTGTGACAAGAAATACAGGAACTAAAAAAAAAAATCAATATGGCTGACACACGATGAATACGGAAAGGTCCATAGTTGAAGCCGGAGAGTTAATAAGCAGGATCAAATCAGACTGAGATGAAGACTTTGGGCTCTGTCCTAACTCCCTGGGGAGAACTGGATGGCTTTACTCATGGGGGTGCCTTAATCTGTTTTAATCCTGAGTGTTTTCATAAAATCGAACTGATCATTCTCTCATCTGATCTGTAACCAACCGTTTAATTGCAAAGAATTTAATTAAGATGCAAAGAAAACTTACACATATTAAAGCTTTATCTACCTACTTTCTTTTGTTTTTTTTTAATGGTAACTATTGTTTTTATTTATTAAAAAAATTTTTTTTTAAATTTATTTTTGGCTGTTTTGGGACTTCATTGCTGTGTGTGGGCTTTCTCTAGTTGCGGTGAGTGGGGGCTACTCTTCATTGCGGTGCATGGGCTTCTCATTGCAGTGGCTTCTCTTGTTGTGGAGAACGGGCTCTAGGTGCATGAGCTTCACTAGTTGCAGCACGTTGGCTCAGTAGTTGCGGCACGCGGGCCCTGGAGTGCACGGGCTTCAGTAGTTGCGGTGTGTGGGCTCAGTAGTTGTGGTGTGTGGGCTCAGTAGTTGTGGTGTGTGGGCTCAGTAGTTGTGGTTCACAGGCCCTAGGGCATGTGGGCTTCAGTAGTTGTGGTGCGCAGGCTCAGTAGTTGTGGCTCGTGAGCTCTAGAGTGCAGGCTCAGTAGTTGTGGCACACGGGCTTAGTTGCTCCATGGCATGTGGGATCTTCCTGGACCGGGGTAGAACCCGTGTCCCCTGCATTAGCAGGCGGATTCTTAACCACTGTGCCACCAGGGAAGTCCCTATCTACCTATTTTCTAAAATAATAATTTAAGATTTTCGCTTTGAGATAATTTCAGGTACAATAGGACATTATAGTTCTTTCCTCTATTATCATCTCTCCACTTCCTTATTGGGGAAGGCTTCCCAGGAACACCTGGGGGTCCCATGCAGTCAACCAGATACCCCATGCCAACACATGTATTGTTTAGGCTCCTGTGGGTGGCTTTGGCTAGATTTAGAATAACAACAGTTGGAATCTGATTTATTAGCCAATTTAGAAGCTATTGTAAGTCAAATTTTTCTTTGCTACCTAATTTTCTAGTTTAACAGCTTCGGGTCAGTAGTAAAGTTTTGATATTATTTTGTTTTCTCCCCAGATGCTTTTGTACATTTCATACGAGGGTCAAGTAACTTTGAATAATCACCATAATTTTATATGATTACACAGATACCTTTGGTATTTACTTACTGTGATAGTTATCAGGCCAAGTGTATTTTTTGTGTAATTGAAACTTATTGTTACCCTAGTAAGTATCTAGAATATTGTCTTTCAGTCATGAAGACTGCTGGTTTTATGAGCTATCTAACTAAAGTATATGAAACTAATTCTGTTGCCTTAAAAATAGATTTTATTTTTATTTTATATATTATAAAACATTACACAATATCTCAAGTTTATATTTGAATTAAAACCATGGCTCTGAAACTTACTGTGTGAACTTGAATAAGTATTTAACCTTTCTGTGCCTCCATTTTCTCATCTAGAAAATGCATGTGGGGATAAAAGTGGGATAGTAATGAGAATTAAATGAGTTCATATATGTATATGTATATATATTCAGTATATGGAGAACTTAGACCACATTGGCAAGAATCATGTGAATCCTTCAGAAAAATTCATTTTTCCGCTTCTTAAATACTGTGTCCTGGGCCTTGTGTTAAAAATATTGGCATACCAAATGATTAAGGAGAAATCATTGTCTCACCGGAGAGACCTGAGCTTCTAGCCCAGGACAGGCTGCCCCAGCCAGATGGAACAGGAGAGTAGGGAAGGGATGTGGATGTTAGCAGTAAGAACATAAGAAACCCAGAGCCGGGAAGATCCCACATACCGCGGAGCAGCTAAGCCTGTGCACCACAACTACTGAGCCTGCGCTCTAGAGCCCGTGAGCCACAACTACTGAAACCTGCATGCCTAGAGCCTGTGCTCCGCAACAAGAGAAGCCACCACCGTGAGAAGCCTGTGCACCACAACAAAGAGTAGCCCCTGCTTGCCACAACTAGGGAAAGCCTGTGTGGAGCAACGAAGACCCAACGCAGCCAAAAATAAATAAATAAAAATAAACTAATTAATTAAAAAAACAAAGAAAAGAAACCCAGAGCCATTGGGAGAACCATTGGTCCTCCTGTGCTCTGCAGGATTCTTATGTTACGGTTAGATGCTCAAGTTACTTTTTCTGTTTTCAGATTGTGTCAGTGATCAAATACCACCTTCCTTTTGGAATGCAACCAAAAACTTGTATAAATCTTTTTGTTTTTAATTGTAGTGGTGTAGTGTGAACAGCACAGATTATAGAACCAGATGCACAGATTATAGAATCAGATAGACCTGGATTCAAGTCCATTTACTACCCATGTGACTGTTGACAAAAATAATAAATAAACAGTCAGTAATAAGAATAGGAAAGGGTTTTATTTGAGCCAAACTGAGGACTAGCCTGGAAGCGTGCTTCCCAGATTACTCTGAGAAACCGCTCCAGAGAAGCAGGGTTTTCAGTACAGTTTTATGTCTTGTCAGAACAAAGAACATTAACCATTTCTTCAGGGGTTACATTTCTTCAGGGTTTCAAAAAAAAAGAACAGACCAGCATGTACACAGTGAGTCAGTATGGCCTTGGCACCTGGGAAGGTAGCCTTATCATCAGAGGAGTACCAGTGTTGGCATTCTAGGAAGAGGGGCATTTAATCTTTATTTTTAACATGGACATTCTTTATTTCTGGTCAATGTGCGCTTTTCTTTCATTAAAGCAGATGTACAGTGTGTGTTTGATAGGCCACAAACAGACTATTTTAGTTAGCATAAAATTCAAATTAATTCATATATAAGTCAGAGTGAGTTCCCTGTATCTCAATATGTGAAAATTTCTTTTATTATGACTTACTGCAAGTTTCTTAACTTTTTTGAGTCTTTGGTTTTCTGAGACTATTTCCCCATCTGTAAAATGAGGATAATAATGCTACAAATCTCATAGGTTTGTTGTGAAAACTAAATGAGCTATGCACTTAGAAGGATTAATACACTTTAGCATATAATAAGTGCTCAAAGTTGTCAATCATCATCTTAACATTATTATAATTAACTAGTATGTTTATTTTAAAGATGAGGATTCATAAAAGTTGTATAAATTGCCCAATGACTTAATGTGGATTCAAACCCAGTTCTTCCTGATTTCGAAATCCATGTTTGCATTGATTTTATGCCTCCTCATAAGAAAAGCAAAACAAACAAAACAAAAACTGGACCAATCCCTCAAAAACTAGAATCGTGTAATCCCCACCACTATTGTTAATTAAAATAAAAATGAAAGGCTCATGGTTGTTAAAAATGTGATATCAGAATAAGCATCAACAGTGATACATTTTATGGTAGGCTGACAAAAGTAGATAGCAAGTATGGTTTTCATTAGCTTTCTTTGTTAAAATCCTCTTTTGTGCAGATCTACTGCTTTGAGGATTTTCCAGATCACAGCATGTCTGTTTCCCAGGTGAGCACACCTTATGGTTCAACACAGTGGTAGCCATTAGTGTCAGAAGCCCAGATGCACAAGGTGGAGTGTGCAGCTCAGGCAGTTTCTCTGCTCTCATGGGTGGGCATCAGATGGTGTTTGAGAAGGTATATGTGAGGCATGAGCTTGAACTTGTATCTTATTTGAGCATGCGTTAGGCAAAAGATCAGACTTATGCTGCACTGTTAGCAACGAAATATTGAGCTTCCCTCCAATTCACACAGTTTATTCAGGCAGTAATTGGAGATTCACTGCTTAAATCTCCCTCCCAAAAGATGTTCATTCACAAGTTTTGTACCAAGTTGGCCAGATTTGTGGTTTTCATAATGGAGAAGTCTCTAAAATACCTGTATTCTCTCTGTGTGTGGTGCACTTGAGTGTGTGTGTGTGTGTGTGTGTATGTGAGATGTCTAGGCTCAGAATAGAGAATATCTGCAGTAATCAATAGCATTGCAAGTATTAAAAGAATGCAAATATTAAGCGGTTTAGAAATGCACATCTCAAATTCCTGTAGTTTTAATAAGCCTCCATAGACTCATTAAAATTTTCGGAATTGTACAAAAAAGCAATCCCCTTTGTGAATGAAAGTATTAGGGTTTCAAAGCTTGCATGAGGATGTATTTTAGCTCTTGGCCTTTGAATACTTGTTATACGTGTGTGTGTGTGTGATTTCTATTTTTGATGAAACAGAAACTGCTTATATACCTTAATGTTTTCCAATTGAAACATTTTATATATTAAAGCTTTGTACTCTGTTAGTGGAATATATGATCCCCTCCCAGCTGCAGAGAGGAAAGCAATAAGTAAAGGCAGGTGTGGTTTTCTTCTGTGTTCTCTGAAGCTTATCCTCTTACTGGAACAAGCAAAGGAGGAAATGAAGGCGTTTTGCTTTGCTTTTCCTAGAGCAGCAGCTTTGGGAAAGACAGTACATTTGACTTCATATTATTAATAATCAATTACTAATATTTTTTGAGCTTTTACGATGTGCTGGTTCCTCTTTTGAGGGTTCTGCATATATTAGCTAATTACTTCACAATATTCCTTTGACATAGGTAGTAGTATTATCCCCAAGTTACAGATGAAAAAACTAAAGCATGGTAAGGTTAAGAAACTTCCCAAAGCTACATGAAATGGTAAAGCTGGGGTTCAAATCCAGGCCATTGGCTGTATGGCCTGTGCTCTTAAGCACTGTGCCGGTGTTTCCAGTGAAAGAGATAACAATAATCATCATCATTCATCATAATTACACTTAAATGTGTGTTTACTATATAAGCACTGTGCCAATTGATTTTAATCTTCACAAACATCTTGAGGTGGAAACTGCTGTGGACCCCATTTTACAACATGGAAACTAAGACTCTGGGAGGTTAACCGGCCCAGGGCTACACAGCTGTGAGAGGTGAGACTTGAGTTTGAATTAAATCTGACTGCAAAGCTAGCAAATAGACAGGGAGAAGGAAACACAGACCAATCCCTGCCCATTTCTAGATAACATGGCTTCTCATTAGCCAGAGCTTATCACTACCTCCATTACAGGGGCAAAAAAGAGGAAATTACATGCACTTCAGGCTTCAGATACAGTGGAGGTCACTTTGTAACAGAGGTTCTATATGGCACACTTAGGGAGAGAGGGGGAGTCAGTTATTAAACTGTATGTTGAGTAAATTAATTAATTCATGAAGAAAATTTTTTAGAGAAACTACATTATTAGTGAGTTTGCCCTCAGAGCTCCCTACAGGACCTTTATGAGAAGTAATTCAAGGGACATAAGAGAATTAGACACCATTATATTTAAAGTGCCCTATGACATAATATTGACTATAACCATGAAGAGGGTTTTTACATAACGATACTCCATCATGTGAAGAAGGATCAAAGGTCCAAGATGTCCAGTATGGAGAAGAGGTTTGAGTGGAGCTTGTTGCCTGTCTTTATACTTTTGGCGAACATTCTCTGGAAGAGAAACTCGACTGGGAAGTTCCAGGGAGACACATTTTATCTTAGTTGTAGGAAGAACTTTCTCTCAACTAGAGCTGTCCACCCATGGAATGGGGTGCCTTAGAAACACACCCGCTCCCTGCCACTGCATGCAGAGGTGGGGATAGCACTCAAGGAGCCGGGGAGAAATGGAGTAGACAACTATTCTAATTTTGAGACCTTTTAATTTTATACAGCATAAATGTTGTTTAAGCTACTTAACTGAGTGAGTCATGGGTTTTAATAGATTTTAATGTATGTTAGAATCTGTTATCTATAAAAGATACCAAAAGGGGAAAAATAAGTATAGAAAAAAATTATTTAATCTATTTGGAAAACATATTTGAAACCAAATTAAGAACTGTTCTGTATCAATGGAATCTATAAAGAGATTTAATACCTTAGAAAATATTGTTGAAGGATCTAAAATTTCTAAAAATTTTATGGCTGTATTTGAGCGCAGTTAAAGCGAAGAAAGAGGAAAAGCATGGTTTTTTGATAAAAATGATAAATTGCCAGTGCTTACAACACAAATGTTCTGATAAAAGTGATGAATTATCAAACACAACAAATAGGGTGATGATATTGAAATTACAAAATATTAAGGCAAATGAAGTTATCTTGCAAAGGCTTACCCTTGGACTGATTTCTGCTATTTCACTGGGATGCTTGAGTATCGTCCTTCTGAACTAGGTACACTACATTCACTGTGAGAGCCTCGAAATATCTGTTCAGTTAATGTCAGATACGTATGAATTTCCGTGTTTTAACAACATTGTGAAAAATTATATTGGAGCATTTTTTAAAAAACACATCTTAGGCGGCAGATTTGGAACACTGAACCACCCGTATACTGTGTCATTTCCTTTCTGTTTTCTTAGGTTTTCATGGATCAGCCCCTTGTATATCTAAGAAATATAAGGGAAGACAGTGTGCGAAGTGGAGCAATGCTATGTAGAGGATGCCATGATTTTTTTAAGGAGAGGGAATGTGGTTGTCAAAAGGAAGGCAGGCAGCCTGTCTGTACTGTGGCTCGTCATCAGCATTGAGACAGCTCAAATCTTATCATAATTCCTAAATTTAGCATCATTAAGACAGGAAGTAAAACACAAAGATGATCAGTGGGAAGTGGGCTTACATAGCATAGGAGAAAATTAGTTCAAAGACAGACTTCGGAGAGCAGAGATTTGATGTGCTGGGCTTGCTATTTTGGGGGATACTGAAAGCTGATGTGGTCATGTCAGGCTTTTAAGTCTGTTGGTATTTATTGTGTAGCTTTGTAAACATCCACATTCATAAAATTGGTAAACAGGCATTTTGGATTTATGAGATGCAGACGTCTGGGGCTGGGCTTGCTCCTCTCTGCTCTTTCCTCATTAGACTCCTCTCTAAAAGCCAGGAAGACATCATTCCATGTGAAAATATCATTTCTTGAAGCAGGGCGGGATCCTGAGAACTGCTTCAGATGTTGTGATAGCAAACAATTGTGGCCCAAACTATTCCAACAATGGAAGAAAAACCTCCTCTCACGCACTGTCATTCTTCTTTGATCTTTACTTCTTTTGCGGTGTAGTCTCCAATTCTCTAGAGGTTTTGTGCTGTCTCCTCTAATTGCCATTATAGAGGGCTGTGAATCCTCCTACTTCTCCATTCCGCAGAGTTCCAAACTATTCTCTTTGACCAAAGTTATTCAGTAAAAATTAAGGGGGCTAGGAGGATCAAAGGCTGTGTGTTTTCAGAATGATGCTGTCCTTTTTGTGGGGTCCTTAACAGTGAGGAACAGTGGGGGCAAGGGAGAGGTAACTGCAGTGTTTCAGCATTTTAACCGACCACTTAATAGCATTTTATAGCTTACGGAGGTTGGTGCCTGGTAGCCTAACCAAAGGCAACATCTTGCAATCTGATGAATACCACTCTGCAGTATAGCATGAGGAAATCCATACTGCTGTCTTAGTTTCCCACTTTTCTCTTTACCCCATTTATTAATCTCATGGTAACTCATATAAGAAGCTGTCAGGTTTAATCTGCCTTGCTTGACTTCATTACCTGGTACTAAAAGTGTATATACTTGTGCATGCTTAAGGAGATCATCAGCAGGTTCCCACCTCAGCATCAGTGCTTGCTACCTGGAAGATAAATCATGGTATAAGAGACTCAGTGTACGCCAGGCACTGTTGTTCTAAGTGCTTTACTGATCTCTTAGCTGACTTAGTCTTCACAGCCTTAGGTGTGTGGTTTCATTTTTATCTCCATTTTACAGATGAGGACTGTAAGGCACAGAGTAGGCCGGTAAGTTGCCCAAGGCCAGGGTCAGAATTAGAGTTCGAACCATGCAGCCTGATTCTAGAATTCATGGGATTTACTATATCAACGTCAAACCAAAGAAATAATTTGAAACAGATGCTGAGCATTTTTTCTTCATGGTCTTTTAGCTCAACTCTTATGTAGGGTTAAATCACCAGAACGCTGAAGCAGTAGCTTAAATGCTGTGGCTGCCATAACTATGAAAGAAATAGGAAAGAAGATAAAGCTTGTCTTTATAGTCTTGTAGACTGGTTTCAGTCTAAATCCCAGTTTTATTAGTTATGTCATTACTAATTCTCAATTACTCATTACGAATTTCTCAAGACCTCAGTCGCTCAATCTGTGAAATGTGGATATGACAGTAGCATGTACTACATAGAGTTATTGTTGACATGAACTTACATAATGCATTTAGAGTGCCTAGCACAATGCTTGATACAGACAGACATGTTAGCTGTTACTGTTTTAAGCTGCCTTTAATCTTTGGTGGAAATAGAATGGTGGCAGATAGTGAACCAACTGTGTGTGGGGGGGGGTCTATAAAGTGATATTGGTTAATAGAAGGAAATCAGATGCATGAATTTTATTACACAAGGCAAGTCAGTAGTCTGGATTCTACCCATGGACTAGATTTTCTATAAAAAAATCCTTAGTGTCCTTAGATCTGTAACACAGGACCATTGTGAGGGAAATACAGTTGTAATGTGGTGTGTCAGGTATTTATTACACTCCAGGGAGGATCCATGTTGCTCCAAATTCTGAATTACAGCAGGGTCTCTGTGTATCACATCTGCTCTCACATCTCCCGTTTCTGCTTCAGAATGCATAATAGTCATGGAGCTGGGATTTACCATTCTCTCCTAGTTAATTCAAAATTGAAAATCAGTACAGTCATAGGGAGGGACATAAAGAGGAAGAATAAGATGGAAATGCTCTAAGGATGTGAGGGTTCTCCTGGGCAGCCGTCAGTCAACTGCACTCACTGACGTCTGATTCCTCGGGATGGGGGCGTTTACGTGGGGCTTGTGACTTCCTCTTCCCAGCCACCTCACTGCCTTCAACTGGAAGAGTTCCCCTTTGTGCTTTCTCACCACAGGAGCCCTAAAGACTATTCACACCAATGCAGCAACTCTCTCTTAAAGCTTCCCTTAGGAAATGGTGGGGGTGGGTATCCCCAATTCAGGAAACTCCATCTTTTATAGAAAGCATTCCTTCCATGTGGCACCTTAAGGGTTAAACTTTTGTTGCAGATAGAGTATCAAGTGGCTTTTCAGGATGGGATAACCCCCAATTTAGAAACTGCTGTTTCTAAAAGGTAAGCCAAAGACACATTAGTTTACACTGCTTTCTATGAAAGGAATAACTCACCGCTCCCTCTGTGTGTGTTAGTTTGCTTCTCTCTCTGCTGTCTGCCTCCTCTAATCTATATAATGTATACATCAGGGTGAGGACTGTCAATCACAGTTAATAAAAAACCCAGAACTGACAGAGATCCCTTTTATTGTAAATCCATTTTACAGTAGCTCTCAATCTATTGTCACATAAATCAAAAGTGTTTATCTTATCATTCGGAGGCATTCCCTTTTCCTTCTGTGTCCTAGCCCCTCCCCCCTGTGCCAGTTTCCAGCCCCTCAGAGATGCTTTGTACCAGAAAGTGCAAGTTCCCTGTTCTGGCTTTATTGATGTTCCCTTTTGCTCTCCTCCTGGCTCCCCCCCAAACCAAGTGAGCAGAACAAATGGCCAGGGTTTTCCCCCAATGCCTGACCTGCGTTTACTGGGAGGAGAGTAGGAGAGGGAGCACACATTCTGAGCAGGCTGCTCTGACTCCGACCGCTGGCTGTTCCGTGCAGGCTGTCCCTCTCCTTCAAAACCGTGCATCCCCTCCCCGAAGCAGCAGGCAGTGTGCCTCCATTCAGCCACATTTGGTATGCATGAGCACGGCTGCAGGGAGAGGGGAGGTGGCTTTCTTAAGAAGGTTCAGTGGCTCAGGCAACGCCACTTGACTAGTCTCCCAAGTTGCAGGAAGCCTCTGCCCTGATGGAATTCTCAGGTGTGGAGATGACCATGGGATGCCAGGGCTGTGGGGGACCGTTTATTTTCTAGGCACTGCTCAGGTTTGCGACTTCTGGTTTTCCCGGTGGAATTTGGACGAGGTCATGAATCAAACTGATGCTCCTCGACCCCTAAACTGGACCATCCGGAAGCTGTGCCACGCAGCCTTTCTCCCATCTGTCAGACTTCTTAAGGTACTGTAACTTGCTGCTTTGAATGCCTCTCATTGTGCTTTGCAGGTCTAAATACCCAACTTTGCACTTGGGCTGGGACACACCTTTTGGGGAGTATAGATGCCTTGTAGTACTGGCTCTGTTGCCCATGGCTGGAGAGAGGTTCTAAACGCCCCTCACCCCATGGTGTCAGGGAGGGAGGATGGTCTGAGCCACATTTGAGAATGAGATTGTGGTGGTATAGAATGGGCTGCCTGAGTGCTCCCCACCCCCAAAATCCCTAAAATAGAATTAATTAACTTCTTTGGGAGGGTGGGAACAGTGGTGGGAGTGAAATCTCTTACTCCCCTGTGTTTGGCTCCTGGATTCTTTTCCCTCCCTGGGGAAGCCTTTCGACCCAGTTTTCCTTTAAATGGAACCTGGGAGAACAAAGGATTCTCCTTATTAGTTTAAAAGCCCTGTGTCCTTAGGTGGTCTCTCAGATAAAGACAAAGAACAAGCCTCATCAGACTGTGACTTTTTTGGTGACTTTTTTTTTTTTAAAGCCATGATAATTTTAGTCTCTTAAGTGAAGTCGGTAGTGGGAAAGTATTGTTAAATATATACCGAGTGTGTGCCTCTAGCTTTCTCTCTAGCTGAGTTACACAAAAGAACTATACCTGAGCTAGGATGCTACCTGGTGTCTGCAGCACTCCTCTTTCTAGAAGCAAATACATTAAAGATACTGAGAAATTCCCTACAACTTCATAATAATTCATCTTCATCATCTGCCTTGTAGGGAAGGAAATACAAGTAAAATTTAAAAGGTGCAGAAAACAAGTATTTTCCCTCAGAAAAGAGAATGTGGTAATACTTATTTGGGAAAAGTGCATATCTCTGGATGTTCCTCCCACATCCATGTGGAGTTAAAAAGGCAAGGTGAAGTTCTTAATTCTCTTTTCCATATTAATATGATACTGTGATATAATGACCACTGGACCTTGAGTCCAGTGTCACAATAGAGGATTAATAAGTTAACCCTGAATAAATTACGCTTGCAACATTTTTTTTTTTTCTGAGGCTGTGTTCTAGTTGGGTCAGATTTGATGTGGACCATTAGTTCTGTACAGCTAAGTGGCTTCTTACAGTGGAGTATTACCTTGTCTGAGTTTCCTTTATTCTGTTCAGCACAAACTGAGATTAACTTTCTCAAAGGCTACCCTCACGTACCGTTCAAACACCTCTCATGTTGTTGTTATGATGGTGGTTTGCTTCCCTAAAAGAGTATTTTGGAGGAAAAGCAGGTTTGAGGGTGGGAGAGAAGCTTCCTTGGATATAAGGGCTTTTGCTGTATTGGAACAACATGCGTGATAGGGCATGAAAAAGAATGAGGCCAGGGAACTAACAAACAAATGTAAATTTTCTTCCAGAATTACTCCTGAATCCAGGGTCTGGGGCGAAGAGTGTCTTGTCAAACCTAACTATGACTGAGAAAATTGACTTTAACAATGCCATGTGCAATAAGAAACATTTTTCAGTTAAATCATTCATTGGCTTTACCCCAAAGTAATGCTTTTTAACTTACATAATGATTTTTTAAACAAGTGTGTGTATACCACCTTCAATATATTATTCATTAATACTCTCATTTTTTTAATGGAAATGTTATTTTTCATTTGCTAGTCACAAAACCAGCAGAGAAGCATCTCTTTGAGGTACATTACTTATTTTTAGAAGAGCTCTCATCTTTTTTAGCTGAAAGTACCATCCATGCTATATACCAGCAGACATTGTCAATACTACACCAATACCATGGTTGGCATACAGCTCAGTCTTACCATGGTTTATTAACATGGTGCTTTATAACAATTCATTCTAATAAAGTGCATTCATGAGTATCCTTCCAATTCTCTCAATATCTGAAAGATAGGATTTGTTTTACCTGAGAACTTTCTTTCCAAATGACATCTGTATTTTTTGAAAGATTATACCTATCCTAGGAGACTTCAGATATTGAGCACATTTCAAACTAGAAAAAAAAGTGCTACCAAATTCTTTCAGCAATATTTGGAAAGAAATAAAAGCTGCTTCTGTATATGAGTTATTGTATTATCAACATTCTGGATATCAATGCCATGTAATTTTTTTCCCCTCTAGATTGTTGCTGTCTTATCTTTGCTTTCCTAGTCCCTGTGTATTCTTGCTCTGCTTTTACATTTTGAGTAAAATCGAAGTTTCTGAGTAATCATTTGCAACTGTTGCTCAGTGTTCTTCCTGGTTTAGTCTATAAATTAAATATTTAATAACAGCAGTCCTACTGTTCTTTCTGTACTTTCTGCTGGTTCTCTTCCTCTCCTCCTCCTCTCTCAGTCTCTTATTCTGTCCCCCACACTACCACAACCGTGTTAGTATAACGGATGGATTCTCTGTTGTCTATTGAAATTGTAAGTGAATAAACCCAGTTCTCCTATTCAATAGGTGTTGTTTGTTCCTCTTTCAAGCTTTTTCTGGTGTGATATGCCCTTTCCAATGCCCTGACTTGTCAGTAAATGCAGTTTAGGACATGATGGCATGATTAGATTTAACTAAACTCAGATGGCTCACCGTTTCTGACAGACAGGGCTCAAGCCAATTTCCCTCCCTATCCTTTCCTTGAAAATGTGTGTTTCTTTGCTAACTTACTTCAGTACCATGCTAATGTTTAGAAATGGCTTCATAATCCTGTTTCCTGTATTTCCCATTTCCTGATGAAAACAGGATACTAAAGAATTAGAAGGGGAAGGCCAGCATCTGAAGCATGAATTAAACCCAATGAGTGTTGGAATATACTTATTATTCCTTCTGAAAACATCTCATTTGTTGTTTTGTCCGTCTCAGAGAAAATTTTGAACATGCCAGCCAACTCACATTTTGAATTTGGGATTGCATTCGGAAATATCATTTGAAAATGAATTTTTGGACAGGCACATGACCATGATAGCCAAAAGTCAGAGGCTGTTTTCAAACGGATACATTTCAAATGGGACCCTTACCAAAATGTTTCTCTTCAGTTGTCATTTGCTTCATTCTCATGTGTTTCAAGATTTCATCTTACTATTAATCTCCAAAAGTCTAATTTATTTCAGTGATAGAATGTTCTTAGCATATTTTATATTCATTATAAGGTCTGTCTCTGACGTTGTTTTATTTAGGAGATTTTATTTTGGTTACTTCTGTTGAATTTGAATATTAATTTTAGAGCAGAGAGCTTTTTTTTTTTTTTTTTTAAACATCTTTATTGGAGTATAAGTGCTTTACAATGGTGTGTTAGTTTCTGCTTTATAACAAAGTGAATCAGTTATACATATACATATGTTCCCATATCTCTTCCCTCTTGCATCTCCCTCCCTCCCACCCGCCCTATCCCACCCCTCTAGGTGGTCACAAAGCACAGAGCTGATCTCCCTGTGCTATGCGGTTGCTTCCCACTAGCTAGGTATTTTACGTTTGGTAGTGTATATATGTCCATGCCACTCTCTCACTTTGTCACATCTTACCCTTCCCCCTCCCCATATCCTCAAGTCCATTCTCTAGTAGGTCTGTGTCTTTATTCCCATCTTGCCACTAGGTTCTTCATGACCTTTTTTTTTTTTTTTCCCCTTTAGATTCCATATATATGTGTTAGCATACTGTATTTGTTTTTCTCTTTCTGACTTACTTCACTCTGTATGACAGACTCTAACTCCATCCACCTCACTACAAATAACTCCATTTTGTTTCCTTTTATGGCTGAGTAATATTCCACTGTATATATGTGCCACATCTTCTTTATCCATTCATCTGTTGATGGACACTTAGGTTGCTTCCATGTCCTGGCTATTGTAAATAGAGCTGCTGTGAACATTTTGATACGTGACTCTTTTTGAATTATGGTTTTCTCAGGGTATATGCCCAGTAGTGGGATTGCTGGGTCGTATGATAGTTCTATTTTTAGTTTTTTAAGGAACCTCCATACTGTTCTCCATAGTGGCTGTATCCATTTACATTCCCACCAACAGTGCAAGAGTGTTCCCTTTTCTCCACACCCTCTCCAGAGCAGAGAGCTTTCTTTGTATTGACATCTTGGTAGACTTAGTAAAGGGGCTTCTGAAAAATGGATTGCTTTGGGGAAAAGGAAACTCTGCACTTGTAACAGACTTTGGATACACATGTTTAAGCCAGTTTCTTAATGAGGACCAAATGGTCTGTATCATTTTATGATTTTCAAAGAAAGAGTATGACTTTGCCACTTTGAGTAATGTCAGAAAGAGATTAAAGAAATTGTACTTTGGACAGTTAGGCCTAAACACTGGGTCCTAATTCCTTCATGTTCCTAATCACCTGTGTGACCTTGGGAAATTACTTAACCTCTCTGTAACTTGGTGTCCTTCTCTTTAAAATGAAGAGTTTAGGTCTTGACTTAGATTCAATGCTATGATTCCTTGTGGTGAAGGCTGCCATGCTCTGTGGGCCTGGAAGAACAGAGTCTATTGAGGCTAAAAGTAGCTAAGCTGGATTGAACATTAAACTGGAAGGACTAGAACAGTCAGCAGAGTTTAGATCATAAGGGGCCTTGTCTGCTAAGCCAAGGCAGTTGACAATGATCCTGAAAACGAGGGAGGGCCATTAAAGGGGTCTTAGCAAAGAAGCGACTGCTAGATTCAGCTATTAAATAGATTGCTTTGGCTGTAGTGTCTAGAGTGGATGGGAGATGGTAGGATTGGAAGCTGAGAGATTAAATTAGAGGCCTGAAGAATTCATGAGGACCAGGGCTAAGGCAAAAGTAATGAAG
The DNA here is from genome assembly GCF_965194825.1 of Balaenoptera physalus. Classification (NCBI taxonomy): domain Eukaryota; kingdom Metazoa; phylum Chordata; class Mammalia; order Artiodactyla; family Balaenopteridae; genus Balaenoptera; species Balaenoptera physalus. The sequence continues at coordinate 48,491,027 of NC_138886.1, forward strand.
GTAAAATAAATAGGGACTTGTTAAATCGATTAGTTGTGGTGGAAGAAAGAATTTAGGATACCTTCAGATATCCTACTTTGCTGTCTGATGGTCCCAGTGGTGGTGGTTCCAGTGTCTGAGAATCAAGGTCCTGAGAAGGAAAGACAGAGCTTCTTGATTGGTGGTTCTTTGGTGAGCTAGAAAGGGTATGCCAGTTACTAATTCTAGTGGGACTGAGACAAAAGTAAGGCATGTAACTTCATGTCATTGATGAGTAAGAGCCCCATTGGATGCCTGATAGCAGAACTCTTTGATTAAGTAATATACAATCAGAAATATCACTTCTAGTTTTCTTAGATTGTTTTTTTTTTTGCTCTTATAAAACAATGCATAGTAAATTCCCAATTTTTTGAAATCCAGTCAAAAAAGCTCAGAGTTTCATTTCATTTTTTCCCCTCCTTTCCCTCTTTTATGTTATTATGCAAAGAGGGATAAATGAAGGTGAACTGGGTATGACACAAGAGAAATAATTGAAAGAGCAGTGATCAAGTTAGGCTACCAGATCACAAATTCTGCCCAAGTACCAATGTTTTCTACTCCTATAATTTCATGTCATGGTAACCAATGTCCATTGTATTGTCTCTGAATCATAGCAAGATCCTGATGACAAAATAAGTTGGGTCTGTCTTCTCCAGTTGATGCCAGGCATTCCAGAAACTGACTTCCCTTTGCTGGTCTCAAACTCTTAGAAAACAATTATGTTGAGATTCATTTCAATTTGTGTGTTAAATTTATTACTTTTAATGTCTTCTTTTCACATCTAAAATTCTGAATCTTTACATGGCAGGTAGAATAATATTAATATACCAGAGCTTTTCCTTAGCCAGGACAAGGCACTCCTAAACCACATGCTGGTGAGTAGCCATTAAGTTCCCACAGGAAGAGAGGAAACATACACCTATTATATCTAGACATGTTCATGAATGGTGGTAAGTGAGGTCAGGGAACTTGTTATGGATCAATTCCACTAAGCACCTTAAAGATGGGAAACTTGAAGAATAAATTGCTTTTAGGAAAATGCAGTGTGTGGTTAGGCAAATTTTAAGGGCTACTAATAAAGAAACTTCTGTCTTTCCATCTCAGCATGCCAGCCTCAGATTCCCTTTAAGAAAATAAGAAAAAGAAAAGAAAATGTGCCCAAACTAAAACCCAGGAGAGACAAAATCTGTCTGGTGTGTTTCAAGTGGTGGCTTCAACTCAGACTGCTGAACAGTGACCATGTGATTTGCCTTTTTGTGAAATGTTCCTCGGGCAGCCTGAAGGAAATTCCTGAGGCAACAAGAAACCTGTCTCTCTGGAGAGCTCTGTCTTCTGATGCCCACCATTGTGGAGTAAAGAATGAAAGTGTGTGGTCACTGAAGAATGAGGAAGGGCATAGCTGGGATGTCCAAGCTCAGGGCCATCTGGTTCTGGGATGACTTGTGGAGTCACAGTAAAATGGGGCAAGGTCTGTGTCAAGGAAAAGGGTTTTGCCTTCCCTGTAGATGACTTCGTGCAGGGGGCAGGTGGGGAGGCGTGGGGGGTGGCAGGAACACTGCCTCTCCAGCAGTGGCTTTACATCCTCCCCCTCTCTCAGTCTGTTGGTATAATCTCAACTGGCTCCAAGCTCATCTGCGGACAACTAGATCATATCCTTTCTCCATTCCATTAGCTAACATGAAAAAGAGTTTTAAAGACTGTGGCTCACAGAAAGTATTCCGTAAATGTTTATTGAAAAATAAATGAGTGAAGGAACATGTGAATGATACATGATATGCTAAGAATGCTTAGGAATCACTTGGGGAGCTTGTGAGCAAAGCAGATATTCATGTCCACCCCTTGGGGGTGCTGACTCAGTAGGTAGGTTGTCGGCCCAGGAATTTTCATTTTAACAAGCTCTCTCAGTGATTCTGGTATGAACACCCCTTAGAAGGACCGCACGCTGAGAAAAACTGCCGTAGATTCAACTGAGCTGGAGGGAAACTCAATTAAATGCCCTCTCTCTTTTGCTGGCATCTGGGCAGAACAGATTATGTGTTAGTTAACAGTGGGAGCAAAGGGTTTTAAGTGAACAGTTCATGGGTTTTCAAAATTTTTAATCATGAAAGATCATTTATATAGAGAAGTAATTGAGTTCAGCTGCCCCGTTTTGGTTTGTAGATGATATAACATCATAAAGTGAAGGAATGTTTGTCCCTATTCTTTATCTTTTTCGTTTATCTATTTGAGATTTCTCTGTGTATTATTTTCATGATGTTTTTCAGGCAATGACATACAATTTTAGATTTTTCTATCCTACTGAATTTATATAGAGGCATGATTGTGAACCAGAGCTCCCAAAGGTAGTGTCCATCGTCAAGATTCTGGAGCATCCTGCTTATGCCCCCTTTAAACTTCCTTATGATGGTACTTGGAATTGCAGTGGTCACTCAAGTGCATGTCCCTTAGATTCCAGTAGTATGTGATAGTACCAACTGAGCAGTGGTCAGTTCACTTCGGGACCAAGGCCAAAGCAGCCATAACTGATGACTATATTAGTAGAGATAATACCCGCACCCCTGCCCCCTGTCTGCTCTACCCTACATCCTTCAAAAACTAAGGAAGAGATTCTGGACAGGGAGGGGGAGGAATGGAACATCCAGGGCTTTCATTTGAAAAAGCATGTTCAAACTCAAAATTAATTTTATATTTGATTTTTTTAAAATGATGCCTGGTATTAAATATTAAATGTGGAAAATTGAGCTGAACAAAATTTTCTTGGCTCCTGAGCATGTGAGAAAGATACAAAGCTATAATTGCTTGGGTAAGGTGGGGGCAGGTATAACAAAACCTCTAAGAGGGAGATATTTAATTTTTACATTTGTCTCACATATAATTTATGTTTAAAGCATTTGGGAATTTTGTTCCAGCCATTGGCTCTTCTCTACTTCCATTTTCAGGGGCACATGCATAGAAATTTGAAGTTTAGGGATAGCATTGATAACTTTTGCTTCTTTTCCCCCAAATAATTAAAGAATTTCTAAGTTTAATATATAGAGAGACAGACAGATAGGTGACAGTTAGATGATAGATAGGTGATAGACAAATAGAAAGATAGATAGATAGATAGATAGATAAATAGATAGATAGATAGAAGGAAGGAAGGAAGGAAGGAGTGTTTCTCAAAGTGTGGTCCAAGACTGCCTGTTGTTAAGTCTGACTGAGTCTAACTTCTGCCCTAATCATTCAGCCATTGCTGAAATAAGCAAGCTCCCTCACACCTGCTCCTTTTCCTCTGTTTTCTCCCAATTGCTAGAATCACCCATTCACCAGGTTGCCCAAACTGGTAAACTTGGGCTTATGCCTTTTGCTTTGTTTGCTCTCATCCCTTACATAATCAGCCAATCAGTTCTGCCACGTAGTCTCATACATATGTCTCTGATCCACCCGCTTCTGTCTATTCCTAGTTCCCAAGACCAGTCTCTCTTTTTCTTGGGCCCAAAATACTACAGCTGTCTACTTCAAATTGATCCTTTCCACAGCCACCAGAATGGTCCACTTAAAATGCAGGTAAGACCAGGATACTGCCATGTTTGACATTTCTTGTAGAATAAAATCCTAAACTCCTTGGATTGGTATATAAGACCCTCTGTGATCTGTCCTCTGCCTACTTCTCTGCCTTTATACTTTGTTTTTCCCTTTCTCAAATCATGAAATTCCTTTTAGCTGGGCTTTTTGCACAAGCTATTTCCATTGCCTGGAATATCTGAACCACATCTTCTCCTACCTGACTCCTGCCCATATTTTAATACTCAACTCAAGTGAGTTGGATGAGTTCAAGAAAAATTTCCTGAATCTCTAAAGCTAGATTAGGCTCTTCTTTTATTCTTAAAAAAATTCATAAAAATCAGTGGGTATTTCTGTCTTTGCTTTTAGCATGTTGTAGCATTATTAGCTCTTTCACCTCATTCTGAAGAGCTTCTTAAAATTAGGAACCATATCTTAGACAACTTCCTGTGTACATCATTTAGCAGAGAGCACGGGATAATTGGGGTGCTAGATGAATAGGTAAATGTTGGAGAGCGTGGATAACTATGCTCTTGATGCAGTGCTCTGAAGCCACTGCTTAGAAGAACCAAATGGTATTATAGGGTCTTGGCATTTTTGTCTAATTAAAGGATACTTTGAGCTTGAGTTGATATACTTCATATGTTCCCCAAATTGGAAGATTAGTTAGGGAATTGAACTAATAATTATTACTCAGTAAAAGTGATGCATAGTAAAATATGTACTCAAGGAAGAAACTGTAAGTAGGTAGCACCAGATGTCTGCTTTCAAAATATTTACTGAAAGTGAAAGTGAGAGATTGAAATTACTTCATCTATTGCTTATGTTGGAGAAAGGGCATTCCTTAATTTAGTGATCTAAGAGACTTTAATATGTTACTTTCAATAATGTTGGCTGGGTTACACTGTGAATTAGAGAAAGTACTATTAGAAGAAAAACTACACTGTTAAACTCAGGCTATTCTTGCTTTAATCTTTAAATATGCCATTGGCTAATGTCTAGAGATAATTATGTAGACAATTATATTGAAGTATTTTGTCATTTTCATTTAAAGGCAAATGTGGCTTAGGATTTGTGTTTCTGTTAGCATTAGGTTATTTAACTGTATCAGGTATCATGGATAGAAATATTTTATTATATCAGGTATCACGGATAACTGGTATAAAATAGAAGTTTTAGTTTATCCCATTGTGACAACCAAAAATGTCTACACACATGGTCAAATCTCCTTTTGGGGGCAAAATCATCCCCAGTTGAGAAGCACTGCTTTAAACATTTCCTCTTAAAGATGGAGGGTAGGTAATTGATTACACTGGAAACCCAACAGATACATCCTAGTGATGTAAAAGGGATGTTTTAACTTTAGACACACTTCCTTTTTCATTTTATAAAAGACTGAAATTTACATTTACATTTACATCCCAAGTTACATTTGGGAAATTAGCTGGTCAAGTTCTAGTCACTAAACACAGAAAGGCTAAGGGATTATTTTCTCATCTTATTGTCAATCATCTCTTGTAAGAAAATTGAATGTGGCCAGTTTCTCTGAAAGTGTTTGAATTTCCATATATTACTGCTTTATGAATTACAAGCAGAGCATGTGTCAGTTGATTGATGTGTTAAGCAAAATATTTAATTTTTACCATTATTTTATTCTACAGTAACTTCTACTTAGAACTATTTAAGAATAATACAATATAAAATTCATTTCAGTGAATAAATGAAGAAAATATTTTACTTCATCAAGATGAATTTTTTGTATAATGTTAGCTTATGTGAGCAAAGATTCTGAGATAAATCTAGTAATTAGCACAAGGAGGCTACATAATTTAAAGATGAGTATAATTAAAGCTAATTTTTAAACATTAAATTGAGCATGATCAAATGGACAGAAATACTAGGTTTTAGCCCTAATTCTGATTAATTAATATCCTAGCTGAGTTACCTAGAGTAAGTAGTTTTATCTTTAGTTTTCTCCTCTGTAGAATGACAGGATTGGGTTAGATAAGGGTTGGCAAACTTTTTCTATAAAAGGCCAGATGGTAAAGTGGCTTTGTGGGTCATATAGTTACCCTGTCTGTCACAACTGTTCAGCTTTGCCATTGTAGTTTGAGAAAGCAGCCACATACAATACATAACAAATGAATGTAGTTGTGTTCCAGTTAAACTTACTTATGAACACTGTGCTATGGTCTGAGTGTTCATGTGCTGAAAGTCCATATATTGAAATCCTAACCCCAAAGGTGATGGTATAAGTAGGTGGGGCATTCGGGAGGTACTTCAGTCATGAGGGTGGAAACCTTATGAATGGTATTGGTGCCTTGTAAAAGAGGCTCCAGAGAGCTCGCTATCCCCTTCCAGCAAAGAGAAGTCTGTGCCTAGAAGAGGGCCCTACCCTGACCATGGTAGAACCCTGATCTTGAGCTTCCAGCCTCCAGAATTGTGAGCAATAAATTTCTGCTGTTTATAACCTGCCCAGTCTGTGGTATTTTGTTATAACGGCCTGAACAGACTAAGACAGATTGAAATTTGAATTTCATGTAATTGTCACATGTCATGAAATATTATTCTTATTTTCATTTTTTCAACCAGTTTTAAATGTAAAAACTATTGTTAGTTTATCGGCTATACACAAACAGAGGGCAGGTGGTAGTTGGCCTGTGGAGTGCAGTTTGCCAATCATGAGATGATTGTTAAGTTCCCTTATAGCTCTAATATTCTTGGATTAATTCATAATAATAGAAAGCCATTTCATGCTCCTGTTTATTTTAAAATTAGTTTGATATTTGAAAGAGCTGAGAGTAAATCATTTATTATAATAATGTTATCTCATGCTCACTGGAGAGCGGTGTGGAGTAGACTTACTGTCTCGTGATGTAGCTCACATTTAGTAAATGTTAGTAGGGAATGCTTGTTTTCTATCTCCAGCAATCTGAATGTCTCTGTCCTTCAGAAGATGTCATTATTCACAAACTATTTTGAAAGGTGCAGAGACTACAAGTGAAATGATATTAAAACTTAACATTTAAAAAGTCCTTTTCAGTTTACAGAGTTCTTTGCTTTACATCAAACAAACTGAACTTCATAGCAACCCTGTGACACAAGTATAGAAAACACGGCTATCCCTCTTTCGAGCTGAAGAATTGACCCACCTAGGTTACCCACATCATTGGACTTTGCTGTTCCCGAGCTCAGAATTCCCTCTGTTGCACGCTTCTTACATCTGCCCCATCCCCACCACCTTCACTCTCTCTGCATCTGAAACCCAGCTAGATGATAGCGTTACTCATGCATTGATAATACACACAAGCAGATCATTTGGGTACTTGCTACCAAAATAATTAAATGGCATATTCTCAAAATTATCATTGACAAAATAGGAAAACTTCTCCAAATTTTAATTTCCTTAATTATAAATTAAATAAAAATATTGCTTTATGTTCAGAAATTAATATGTTTGGTGTCGGCATACTCTATAGCCAGTATTCAGTTAATATGAGTTCCTCCCTTCCAGCCTAATAAAACAGAAATGGTGCAGTGCAAATGAACAAAATTCAAGATGTCTTTTGTAATAATTTAGGTTTAGGGAATACATACTATTCACGTGCAGCTAATTACACTTTGTAGTTATTGTAGGTTGTATTAGTTAGGGTTCTCCAAAGAAACAGAAGCATTTGTGTGTGTGTGTGTGTGTGTGTGTATGAATAAAAAGATTTATTTTAAGGAATTGGCTTACATGATTGTGGAAGCTTGGCAAGTCCAAAATCTGATGATGGACACTGGCAGGCTGGAGACTCAGGAAAGGCCTGCAGTTTTAGTCCAAAGGCAGTCTTCTGTAGAACCAGGAATCACTGATGTTGCCGATGAATTTCAAAGTCAGTCTTCTGGAGAATTCCGTCCTGTTTGGGGGAGGGTCAGCCTTTTGTTCTATTCAGGCCTTCAACCAACTACATGAAGCCCACTCACATTATGGGGGGCAATCTGCTTTACTCAAATAGCACTGATTTAAATGTAAGTCTCAGCCAAACACACCCTTACAGAAATATCCACAATAATGTTTGGCCAAATATCAGAGCACGGTGGCCTAGACAGGTTGACACATAAAGTTGGCCATTGCATAGATCATTGTTGCAGTTAAAGTTATTATTTTAGATGTAACAACATGGGCTTGAACTGTGCAGGTCCATTTATATGTGGATTTTTTTTTCAGTAAATATATACTGCAGTACCACATGATCTGAGGTTGGTTGAATTCAGAGATGTGGAACTGTGGATATAGACGGCTGGCTTTAAAGTTACATGTGGATTTTCAACTGTGTGGAGAGTCATTGCCCCTAACTCCTGTATTATTGTTCAAGGGTCAACTGTACTTTGCTTGCAAATAACAGAAATCCACTCATGCTAACTTAAATAAAGATCTTCTTCTAAGGCTAATCTCTGGGATATCTAGCAACTGGAATGGAAATACATCCCGACAACACAGGGACCCAAGCTTCACTGTAATGGGGCCCTAGAATCTCTCATTTTGGCTTCTCTTAGCCCATCTATTCTGTATTCCCACTTTTCTTTGTAGACTAGCTTCCTCTATCACTCTATATTTCTCTCATACTTGCCACAGTGTGCAGTTCTATATGATCTTGCTGTTGCATTCCTTACATCTTACCAATTTGTCTCTCCCATTCTCCTAAGGAATCTCCCTGACTCAGGTTTGGTCAGATATCCATCCTTGCCTACATATCTTTGGTCAAGGAAATTGAATCACCTGATATAAATATGGCCACCTAGACACATTCTTCTAGTAGGTGATGTGGGCAGGGGCAGATTCTCTTAGCAAGGATATAGGCACAATGCTTCACTAATTCAATTAGCATGAATCCCCTACACACACAATAGCTTAATGTTTCTGGAAGCCATCCAGGCCCAAAAGTTACAGCAAGCGATCCAAAACTAAAGTTTCATTCTGCAAGTGCAGATAAACAATCTGCACCTTTTTGCTAATATGTAACAGGAGGAAGTGGATTCCAATTATAGAACCTGATTTTAGGTGTACTATAAAGACAATATTTCTGAGGAAGGGGCTTAGAGAACCAGGGAAAATAGTAGGCTCTCCTCCATTAGAATCAAGAAGAAAAAGAAGAAATGCTTTTTAGAGTCCACTACAAGATGGCATGATGGGCTCCAATGTCCCCTTAAATGCCTCCTTGAGTTCTCCCATTTTTCATGGTTTCACCACTGCTGAAAGGTCCTATGGAGCTTTTAATGGGGTTTGTCAGCTCTTCTGACTGAATGAAATTGCACCATCCCAAATGTATATCCCTGAGAAAAGCAAAATAGCACATTGTTTAGAAGCAGTAACGTGATGGTGAACTAGATATGAGAAAAGTTTTATGTTTTTAAAAAATTAACCATGCTAAAGGAATTCAGTCTGAGAGATTAGTGTTTTAGTCAGAATATTCCTGTTTTCCTCAGTGTTTGTGTGAACGGGAAAAGTTCATAGATATTTAATGCTGTCAAAGTGAGTATTGTTTTGTTTCTAGGTGTACAGCAATCAATTCACAAATCAAAACAGGAATATAAAATTAGCTTTTCTCCCCATTCATTTATTCATTCTTCACACTCTTATTCATTCTACAATTATCTATTGCTATATGTCAGAAATGTGAAAAGGTATTAGAAATTCAGAGATGAAGAATAACTAGGCTCCCCATCAAAAGGAGATAAAATGAAGTTAGGGAGACAGACAAGCAAATTGGAAGGGATACTGTGGTTTGATAATTGGTGAACATAGATAAGGGGCACCAAATAATAGCCTGGAAGGTACTAGAAAAGGTAACTCCTGAACTGAATATTGAAAGAGATACCTATGGGAAGTTGGGTGGAAAGAATATTCCAGATAAATAGAGTGGCATGTACAAAGGCAAGGCGATCCTGGAGAGTATAGCTCATGGAGAGCACTCCCATGAGGGAAGCTGAAGTATCAAGTGTAAAGGGATTGTCATGGAGAGAAGTGGGCCAAAAAGAGTGCCGTGTAGCTAAGGGACTACTTCTGGTGGTGGGTGTGGGGTGTATTTATATTGCTCTGGCGTGTACAGCTCGTACTCACTTGACAGTCTGCCCAGTTTAGGCTGCTCACATTGAAGTGCAAGCTGCCACCTCCTCACCCTCTGCCTCAAAGAAGCTCTGTAGATAGTACCACTGCCCCCAGCTGCGCAAATGCAGAGACGAACTCAGATTCATTAATCATTAAATGTAGGAATTGTTCAGCAGCTGCAGGATGCTCTATTAAGAGTGTTACACTGTAGGAGAGCTCTTCATTTTTCTTTTCCTTCTTCCTTTTTTTTGTGCCCCTGGCAAACTCACTTTGCCTCATCATGGAGAAATGTTTTGTCCTGTTTTATACATTTTAAAGTGTCTTCATCGAGAGTGATAATGGCCTTATGAAAATTATAGTAAACAAAAGCTACAACACAGAACATCTTTCTTTTGCTCTGGACAGCTATAAAATGTTAGGCACAGGGGATAATGAGCTTACTGTGTAGTTGTCAATAACGGCATATCACTGAGTAGAGGGAGTAGGTGTGCCTTCAGATGTGTCCCCATTTAGCAAACAAGTGAACTCTGGACATCAAGACTGTTTAAATCTAAACTGACTTCTCTGGGATTTCAGTCATCCTCCATCATCCTGTAAAAGCCTCTACCAGGTGAACTACTCAAGTGAACAGTTGAACATCATCAAGAAGACTTTGTAAAGTTGAGGTAAACTTACATACAGTAAAATTCATGAGTTTTCATTCTAAGCTCAATAATTTTTTGGAAATATAATCACCTGTATGAGCACTACCCTTATCAAGGCATATTAGTTTACATCACTCCAAAGAATTCTTGGTGCTCTTTCCCAGTTAATACCATTACAACCAGCACTACCCAAGGTAACCACTGTCAAGCTTTTATCACTCTATATTAGTTTTGCCTGACTTAGAATTTTGGATAAGTGGAATCATACAGTGTGTACTCTTGTGTCTGGTTTCTTCCACTCGACATAGTGTTTCTGATATTCATCCATTTTGTTTTGTCTATCATTCTGTGTAATATCACATTGTATGAATACTATAACTGGTTTATCCTTTTTCTTGTTAACGGACATTTGGGTTCTTTCCCACTTTGAGTTCCTATGGATAAAGGTGCTGTAAACATTCTTGTGAACCTATGCACTCATTTGTGTTGGCTATATACTAAGATTGGAGTTGCTGGGTTATAGTGTAGGCATATATTTGACCTTACTAGAAACTGCCAAAGAGTTTTTCAAGATGGTCATACCATTTTATACTCCCTTTTACACAATATGTGAGAGTTTCAGTTGCTGCATATTCTCACCAAAATTAGCATTGTCTATCTTTCTTTTAAAGTTTAGCCATTCTGTTGGGTGTATAGTTGTATCTTACTGTATTATAGTTTTCATCTCCCTGCTGAGTAACGTGATGTTAAATTTCACATGTAAACATATTAAAAAAATAATAACAATAGCAAAAAATGTATGGATAAACCTAGGGAAAGGGGAGGAAAATTAATTTTTATTGAGTTATTATGGTGGCTAGAAACCATGATGCATGATTTATATCTTGTCATTTAATCTTTAATGAGGTATTATTATCTCCAGTTTTTAGGCAAGGAATTTATGATTAAGAGACATTAAATAAAGCAGGGATAGTTATAATATTAATTACTTTGCAATGTAGTTGGAAGAAATAAATGAATCATACACATTTATACACATTGTGTTGTATATTCTCAAGTACTGAGAATAGTGCTTGGCATATGGGCAGCACTCAGTATGTTTTTGCTGTTTTGAAACATAGTGCTACAAATTGTAAATAAAAACCAATTAGTTTGTGGTTTTTAAGGAAAGTCAAGATGTGGTAGACTATAGATCTACCCATCTGAAGTCAACATGAGGAAGTTTCATAACAGTGTTGGCTGTGCTGCTAGGGATGTCTCAGTATTAGTAGTGATGGTCACCCTTGAAGAGTTGCTAAATGGGTCTGATTATTCTGAGCTATAGTTATTCCACGGAGCTTGGTTTGGATGGAGAGTGTCCACGTTTCAGAAGGAGGACATAGGATGTCATTAGTTGAGTGATGTATTCACTGCTTCCACCAAACTTGTCAGGTGCCTCCTACGCATGGGATGTCATACTGAGTGCTGGAAATACAAACTTGTATAGTGATTATAGTTACATTTCATGGAGCTGAAAAGAAGAAAAGACTATCTTTCCGAGTGTACTCTATTTTCCCAGCCCATCACATCTAGTTCCTTAATCAGTTACATTTAGACCATGTCAGGTGCTTTTGAAGACTTAACAGCTTCCAGGACTCTGCAGTTAGAAAGATCTTTGTGTTTGGGGCAGGCTTTTGTTTTTGGTTTTGTTTTTAGTTTTGTTTTGAGGTCCCTATAAATAAATATCTAAGATTACAGTGACACAAATGACTGTGCCAGTATTTCATAATTCTTTATTCAACTTTGACTTCTGAAATCTCACCTTATTTGGAAGGCTTCTCAAATAGCCATATTTTGACCTTGGCAGCTTGAAAGACTAGTTTTCATAGGATACTCAGGTGATAAGAGAGAAGATACTCATCAGTTTGTTCTAAGGTTCCTATTTCACTTTTTCTTTTTAGTAATTCTCATTTTGTCATAAAATTTAATAGGGGTATTTACATTGATTACAATCAAGATTCAATGGAAAAAATAATACAGGTGTTTGAGAAAACTTCAAACAGTGAAATTCAGCATGTGATTTATTAGGGATAGGTATCTTTAAATGACCAAAGCTGTTATCCTCTTTACTTACTTACATTCCTCTTACGTCGAAGAGGATTTGAGGTAATAATATCTTTACTTAAAACTAAAATCTTCTTTGGCTAGTTTTAAAAATTTTTTAGTTATACCTCAGAATTCTGTTAAAACACAAATATTGGGAGGGGGAGAAATGTCCTAGTTTGTCAGAAGGGGCAAAGCATATGTGCTGTTCTCATAATTTCAAGTCAATTCAGTAAATATTGTTGAGCATTTCCTATGTTCCACGCTCCATGCTGAGTGTTAGCAATACAAAGATGAAAATGACATACTCTATACATTCTAGGATCTGAACAACTTATGGGAGAGATCCACATGAACAATTAACCATAATGCTTTCTAATAAAAATATAATAGAAAAATGTTCCATGTATTAAAAGAGAACACTGTGTAAAATAACTAATTTTTCCTGAAGAAAAAGGCATCAAAAATGGGTTATATTGGGCTCATATGAATCTTAAAAGTTGATTTCAACATCTTTTAAGGAGGGCAAGGACATTCTGGGTGGAGAAAAGAGTATGTGGAAAAGCATCGTGGTGTGAGTGAGCATGGTGTGTGTGGTGATTTGAAGTTGATCAGTGATTTGAAGTTGATCAGTGAAGCTGAGCAAAGTGGGCTGGAGGGAAAAGGAGGCATTGCAGAAGGAACTAGGGCAGGAAATGAGAAGGTTTTCATGTGCAGTGTTCAGTAGCTTGGATTTTACATCTGAACTTGTTTCTAAAATGTTCTTAGGGGAAAATGTATTCAACAAATATTTACAGAAATCAGCTGTGTGGCAGAGTCTGAACTAGGCGCTAGGAATACAGTAATGAATAAAAATTCATTCCCAGCGCTGAGAAATCCCAAGTAGAGCTAGACCGACATAGAAGTAATGTGGTTGATTCAAGGATAGGTGGTTCTCTTACCTCATGGGAAGAGAGCTGGGAGCAGAAGGGAAGGTGCTTGTTTTGCTTTACCTTTGAAAGGACACATTCCACTCACTACCAAGACAAAAATGTTTAGGTTATGAACCAAAAGCTTAATAAATCAGTAATGTCATTTCTGATTTTGCTTTGGCATGGAGGGGATGCTTGAAATACATTTGAAAAGAAAAATTTATACTAGAACTCCACTTTCACAGGTTTTGGTTCAAAACACACACATATCCCCCTAAAAGGAAAGCTGGAGTCTTGATTTAATTGCTTCTTCTGAAAGGCCCAGAGAGAAAGCTATTGGGCTTCGCAGGCTTTTAACCAGTTTTGTTATCAATAATATAAGAGATGGGTGCTTAAATGTACCTTTCTCACAGGGGAAATGCTGCCACAGGAGCCAGTGACCTAAATTGTCTTTGAACATCAAACTTCCTAAAGTGAAGAGGACACATCTACCCTTTGAATATTAAACTAGTCACTAAACTGGGTCAGAATGCCTGCGGAGAGTGCATTTACAGTCTTCTCTCTCTCATAGAAAGTAATGTCTTGGGCCTTCATTACCGTGAAGAAAATAATTGTATTTCCTATACAAATTGCTTTTGATGGAACAAGTGTTTTACAATATTCATCTTTGACAGTATAGCCCTGCACCAATTTTTAGATTTTCTTAACTGAGTTTGAACTAATTCCTTGGGAATTACTTATCCCTTGCTACCTGTGTTCTCCACTTTTCTCCTTTATATCTGTCTCAGTTACACATACACACACAATTCAGGCCTCCCTTCAGATATCAGAAACAGTCTTAACAATTGTTTGAGACTACTTCAGCAGTTTTCTTACGTCAGCATCCTTGGAAGGAGGATGTCAGTGAGGACTAAGAAAAGACCCTTGGGTTGAGCGATTTGTAGGGTTCAGGGTGACTCAGTCAGAATCTATGGTAGGGTGTTCAAGGAGCAAAATACCCACAACCATCTCAAGAGCAGAGACCATACCTTTTTCATGTTTTCATTGCACAACACCTACACTGAAGTCACAGATGCTTGTATGTTTCCTGAATGGATCAGTAAATGAACAAGTGGGAAGTAGAGGCAGTGGGTATACTATTTCAAGAAGATAAGCAGTGGAGGAGAGGAAACATAGTGAGTTGGCTTCAGGTGGTTACATGGTCCCAAAAGAAAGGTATATTTAGCTTTTAGACACATGACAGAAAGCAAGAAAAGAAAAGATTTAGAATTCAAGCATGATTTAAGAAGAAAAGATGAGTCAAAATCAGAGGCCAGGAGTTTTCCTTGGAGCTGAGAAGTCTAACAGTGGACACACAGTAAATATTTGTTGAATAAATCAATGGGTGAGTAAAGACATTTCATCTTCTAAGACATAAAAAAAGATTGGCTCAAGGTACAAAAATTTTGATGGAGAATAAAAGGAAGTTGGAAACTCTTAAAAATCTAATCATCTAAGGTAATTGTAGTAAAGATTTAGGAAATGATCGCTGTATGCTGGGTGTCATGTTATGTACTTTACATATATTATTTCATTTAATCCTTACTCATAAGCCTACACTGTGAGTGGGGGGTAGTATTTTGGTCATTTGTAGTTAAGGAAACAAAACTTAACCTTATAGTGATCTAGACTTAAGGAACGATTGTAGCTGAGCTAGGACTTGAATTTTGGGACTCTGCCTCCAGACGTCACTGCTTCCTGATGGTAAGGGAATGAGGCTGGAGGCTTGAGTATCCTTTGCTTTTTTTTTTGTTTGTTTGTTTTTGTTTTCAGTTTTCAAAAGTCTCTTCTTCATCTTATCTTCTCAGACAACTAACTGTTTTGAGATTCTGACATAGCGAGTATCCTTTCTTTGCTTTTAATTTTCCGATGGTTTCTCATTTTCTTATGCTTATGTGGATCTTGCTATATGGATTATATATTCATTAAGCGTGAAGACTTGAATTTGAATTTTCTTCAAATTCAAGATTTGAATTTCCTTCAGTGGCTAGCAAAATGCTTGGATTATTGTAGTTAGTTGGCTGCTTGTTAACTGATGTGTTAATCAAAGAAGTTAAATCAAAGAAGTTAAAATTTGGGATATGAAACTTAGGAATTGAAAGTCAGAAAGGAATTAATTTTTATAAAGCATGATGAAACGTAGAAATATACCAGTCCCTTGAAGTGTGGCCAATAAGATCTGAGGCTCTGCTATGTCAGGTAAAATTTCTAAAATAAAGGCATATAAAACTTGTTCCAGTGTTAAAAATAATGGACGAGGCTACAGTGCACTGTCCAGCACATAATAGGCTCAATATACATCAACAGGGATGCAGGATATCATAGGCATTGCTTGGGTCCAAATCTCATCTCAGTCACTGGAAACTTTGGGTAAATTACTTAATCTCTTTAAACCTCAGTTTCCTTATCTGTAAAGGAAATAGATGATACCTCCTTCCTTGGGTTGTTATTAATATTAAACAAAGTAATGCACATAAAGCACTTACTTAAGGCTTTACACATAGTAAATTTTCAATAAGTATTAGAGATTACTATTTGATGTTGAATGAAGGAAAGGGAGCTTAGAGTCATAAGACAAGTATAGCATGGATCTCCTGGAGTCCAAGTTGCATATTCTATCCTGGTATGTATGTAATGGGTACAGTGGGCTTGCCCCAGGCTTTTTGGGAAAGAACTCATCTAGAGGTACAGTCATACATATGCTTGGATCATTGAAAAGGCCCCACACCAGAGAGGAGGGTTGGTTGTGATATACAGCATTGTAGCTACCCTGTGCATTTCAGGAGACAGGGATTATGAATTAAATATAGTGGGGAGATGGGAGAGCTCTTTTCTGTAAAGTGCCTGAGATATTGGAAGTACCAGCTAACATTGCTTTGGCTTCAGTGTCATGGCATGAGGCCTAAGGAATAGGGAACAGCACTTTCCCCCCTCAGCTGAGCAGCCCAGCCTGGTGCCTGCAGCAGCACCACTCTGACAGCTCTGGGAGAGAAGGAAGTAGGGATGCCCAGGGAGGCATGGATATCATTTCCTGAGTGGTAGGTCTGGAGGTGGTGACCCTTGTGAGATGCCGTCATAGGTTTCACCTGGCCACTGAAATCTCCAGGGGAGTCCAAGACATCTTTGGATAAGACTTGAGGAGGATTAGAAATCCTTTGGTTGACGTTAGAGACAGAGAACTGAGCTAAATTATATCCATACATTTACAACTTCCAGGCTATTGTGGTCAGGGGAATAGGAATTACATAGAATTCTAGAGCTGAGAAGAATGTAACCGGTCAGCTGGTTCAGTTTTATCCTTTAACCTATGGTCCAGAGAGCCTAAGTCGTGTTCCCAGGATCACCTGCCATAAGAATCTGTGTAACAAAGTTTGAGTGACAGGGGAGTATTCACCACTGCATATGTCCATTACTTACTAGCATTATGAAAAGTGTGAGTGAGCTGAACATATATGAGAGCGATTGCATTAAACCAGAAAACGCCAGTATGGACAGCCAGGCAGCCTGCTTGGTTTGTTTCCCCACATACATATGCTCCTTTTGTCTCTCTTTAACGGTTGCTAGCTAACTGATGATGTGAAAACAGACTTCCTTAACTCCTACACACTAAATCAATTAGTGTTGAGGTGCCACTAGGTTCACTGAGAACTGTTGATTTCTACCCTGTTGTTTTAGTTGTTGCTTTTATTCTTTTTCATTACTCTTTGGTTTGGGATTGTGTTAGTAGAGTGAGGACATCTGCATGATCCATGGCCCTGTTAAAGGGACTAATAGGAGATAAGTAAACATGTTACAGGTATTCCAGTGTTGACTACAGAGCGATCATTACACAATGAAACTCTCATGGCCTGAGCACACAAAGAGGCCATGCTGGTATTGGGTGAATTTTTGCATTTTCTTTTCTTCCTCTTTATAGAAGAATGCTCATGAGAGTCCTGGATGGTTTGAGGAGCTATCTTCTCTGCATCTTTCCCTTCCTGGACTGATTTAATCATATGCCCCTTCCTTTCCCTTCATCTCTAACTTCATGCCATCTGTGATATTTGGCAGCTGCTGGTATATCCAGAATACTTCTTGGCCCCAGCATCTGTTGGTTTGGATGAAGCTGGAAGTATTTTATCTATCGGTAATGTCTTCCAAAACCATAAATGGTTATTTTGTCACCTGTTATGTTGGGATAATCATTTCCTTTATATATGGCACCTTTGGGCACTTTGACCTCTGTTTCTTTTTAGGCCCTAAAATGCAGAGGCACACAAGCTTGAATAATGGGAAATTTGATTTTCCTATGGGGTGTATATTTGGTTCTAGGAGATATTCAGTGGTGGCATTGAGAATAAAGAGAATACAGCGTTAGAAGAGTCAGAAAGTTCCTCGTGGTGTTTTTTAAGCTCAGAAAAGTTTGGAACCAAGAAACTAAAAAGTATATATATATAAATTTATTTTGTGTCCATAATACTAAGTATAAACAAATACCATACAGACATGCAAATTAAACATACCCTCATTTACACCATGTATACATTTGTATATGTATGTGGGTGTGTGTACAAAAAGTGTTGGCCAGTTGTATATGTATGTATATCTGAAGGTGTTCATAATATTACTATATGACAGAATTACAGAAAATTTATTTTTTCTTATATAGTTTCTGGGTTTTTCAAATTTTTAAATGAGCTTGGAGGCCTTTTATAAAAACGAACAGCCAAACATTGTAAAGCAAATCCATGCTTGGAGTCTTTTTGACAGCACACCATACAAGCTGCCAGAGTCAGGAAGGACATAGAAATTGCAAATGTTCCCTGGGCTCTGGCCAAATAGGTCACAGGAATTGGTCCCCACCCCCCATCCCCACTCCCATCTCCTTCTTTGAGGTCCCAGCTATTTTGAGACAAAACAATATATGTGATCAGTGAGGTGACTGAGATGGTATAACCAAACAGATTACTCCAGCCTCTCTTCTAGAGACAAAGTCTGATTATGTTTGAATTCTAAATTTGTATTTCCTCTCAAATAGTTGCAGAGAGTTCACTCACAGAAACTCCAGAAACAAATTAAGTTGACCACCAGCTGATTTGAAATTTAGTGTTTAGTTATGAAGGACTGTTTTTTTTACAGATAATGATTGCAGCACTCCAGGTACATGAAATCTGCCACTGCCATTGTAGGTTCCTGTACTCCTTCTCCGTTTTATTTAATCGGGTGTATGTGCACACAGGGGATGGGGATTCCAGCAGTCAGTGGGAGATCCTGCAAGCTTCTCATCTACTAGGTCCCATTTTCACTCTTAACCTCTGGAAGAGTTCCACAGAGCCCAGAGGTAATGTAGTATGTCGTCTTTGCTTTTTCACAGGTTTCCTGACTGAGGTTATGCTAATGATTTTCAGTTAGAAATTTGACCATGGATATGACTGTTGTCTTCCTTTAGATCCTAGCAGGGTAGTTCCATCAATTTTTAGTAAAGAAAGAGAAAAGCAACTATATCTAAAAATCAGTTGCTATAAGAGTTTACCATACTCTGATGTTTTGATTCTGATAGAAGCATAGCATTTATAACATTATTTGGAATTTACATTTTTTTTCAAACTGCCGATCTATTTTTAGATTGGAGCAAATGAACTTATTTTTGAAACATTAACTTGACTTAAAATCATATTTGGTCCTCCAGAATCAAGAAAGCTAATCTTGGAAAGTTATCCTGCTTGGATAAATACCTTTTTTAAAACCCTTAACTTGATAAAGCCATGGTGGTCTCCAGAAAAGAAAAACATAGGCCCACTTTAATTTTTATGACTGATCTATCTGAAGATGGAAGAGGAGAATTGTAATTCCTTGAGAAGTTATGCTAATGAAAATCTCAAGTGTCCATTCCATATCTCTGACAGCTATCTAAGTGAACAATGGAAATATCCTCATAGCTATTAGAAGAGAATAAACTTAAATGGAAAATTCTCATTCTCCTGCATTGGGAGAGTTACTTTTGTCTTCTGCTTGTTTTAATTTGTGGTTAAGAACTTATAAGAAACAGTCCAAGAGCATAAATAAAGTGTTCTCCCTTTGTGCCCCACATCACACCTCCCTCCAATTCCATGTTCTTTTATGAGAGAAGAAAAAGAAGGGAATCTGGAAAATGGTTCTATCTCTTATACACGATGATGGAGTCAGTTTGACCCCTTCTGTACTCATTTAATAAGCAAATCTTTTGTTAGTGAAAATAGGAGAGTTTTTGTTCACATGAATTTTAACAGCCAAATGTAATCAGAAACTCAGTCCAAGAAGCAAAAAAGGAAAAAGTAATATGTCCTCTGAGCCCTACTCCAGATAAAAGCCAAGGCATTTCCCAGGGCTTGGATTACAGTCCATTTTGTAGATACTCATCTGTAGGGATGATATAGTTCCTCTTTTGAATACGAAGTGGTTGTTTTGGATGGAGTATGCTAAGAGGACTTAGGACCTTCCTGGCTGGAGCCGTGTGTACTTCCGAAACTTGAGAGTTTTATGGCTGTCCTTTTCCTGGTCCTCCCTGTAAACCCTGACTATATCCATTGAGATCAATGTTACATTACTGAGTTGCAAGTCTGTGTTCTATTCTGAGGATGGATTTTTCTCTTTTTTTTTTTTTTTTGAAGTCTAGTTGATTTACAGTGTTGTGTTAATTTCTGGTGTACACCAAAATGATTCAGTTATATACACACACACACACACACATACACACATTCTTTTTTATATTCTTTTCCATTATGGTTTATCACCAGATACCGAATATAGTTCCCTGTGCTATACAGAAAGATCTTGTTGTTTATCCATTCTACATATAATAGTTTGCATCTACTAACCCCAACCTCCCACTCCATCCCTTCCCCATATCCCTTCCCCCTTGGAAACAACATGTCTGTTCTCTATGCCTGCGAGTGTGTTTCTGTTTCATAGATAAGTTCATTGTGTCATATTTTAGGTTCCACATATAAGTGATATATGGTGTTTGTCTTTCTCTTTCTGACTTCCTTCACTTAGTGTGATAATCTCTAGGTTCATCCAAGTTGCTGCAAATGGCATTATTTCATTCCTTTTTACGGCTGAGTAATATTCCATTGTATATATATATCACACTTCTTTATGAGGATGGACTTTTTTTTCTTTAACAATATATATAATTAAACCAGAGGCAAAGTTTGATTTTTAGAATGTGCCTTGATAGCAACATCTAATGTATCACAGAACAATTACTGTATGACAGGCATGGTGCTTACTATCTTTCATACATTTATCTCTCTCATTTTCCCAACAGACCTGTGACAAAAGATTGTTCTTTCTACATACAGCTTAGAGCATTAGATATTATGCTGGTAGGAAATGGTAGCTGAGGTTTGAACCTGGTCTGTGCTGTTAACTACTAACTGATTTCCTCCTATTATATTCCTTCTGCTTTGCTCTTCTGTCTCTTCCATGAAATACTATGGATTCTCTAAAAAAAAAAAGCATAATACTTAGAAATGGAAGAGAAGTAGAGAAGAAGTCAAGCTAATAAAATGATAATATGCAGGCCTGGAAGAAGATGCAATTTTCCAGTCTTACATGTCTGTCAGAGATGGTTTATACAACAATAAGAACCTTGTCTATTTTTCTTTTTTCATTCTTGCATTCCCTAGCACCTAATACAGTGCTTGGCAAATGGAGGCAACCAAATATTTTTAAATAAATGTTTATATTAAATTTATCACAATGTTTAATGTAAAAGATACATTATAATAATGTTCAAGGAGCCGAGGACATTGATTTTATCAATTCAAACAAATGCTTCTGTATTGGTCTTAAAGATTCAGAAATTTAGAATCAGGGCAGAAAGAAGTAGAAAACTTATTTTGCCCTTGTTATTCTTAAGTCAGTATTATAGTCTTAAGAAATATTCTGACATTATTTGTGGATAACTTCCTAATCAGATCCTGAAATTTCAAATTGAGTCTATTTTATAATTTATAAAATGTTAAGGGAAAGCAGAAAAGTCTGTACTTGGTAAGTGAAGAAGTTAGTCTTATTTCCATTAAGGGAACAAATTTGTGAGAAATCACATTGAAATTTAAATAAATCCATTATCTCCTTATGTTTATCATGAAAATAGATAATCAGTGTTATTTTATTTTCTGTAATTTAAAAAGCTTGCCCAGGTTGCTTCACTGCACAACTCCAGAGGGCACCATTCCCAGTGCAGTGAATCTATGTGAATGGTGCTCTGGGCTAAAGGAGTGCTGTAGTTTCACAGCCATTGGCAGCCCTGCCATTCCTTCTGTCCATATAGATGATTTAGGCCTAACCTAAATAGATTCCTATTTGCAAAAACAATCAATTTATCCAGGGATTTTTTTCATATTTGTGTGATGTGATAATTTATTTTAGCATTTATTGAATACCTATGTCAAATTTTGGGCTAGAACCTTGCAGATAAGTAGGACATAATCTCTAAAAGAGATTTACCATCTGTCAGAATGGAAAATACTAAACTGATGTCGTAGTATCTTTATCTACAGATAGACGTGATTGATGGTTAAGTGGTACACATACAGAGGTATAGATGTATAGAGATATATATAATACATGCTTATGCTTGGATAGCTACAGATCAAGGTTATTATGATATTTTAAAATTGGGTCATCCATACAAAATTCTTTATCCCTCAGATACACCCTTGCCATTCGCAATAGCCAAAACTCCCTCTTCCCAGGGGCTTTCTAGTACTAGAAAATGCTTGGAAACTGGCCTTTTTCTAGGGTTTATATCCTTGATTTTCTTTAGCAGTACATGTAACGAATGATTTCATTTGTATCAGCTGTGGCTGTTTGTGAGCTGAAAATCACAGAAAATGCAATGCCAACCAGTTTAAAGCACAAAGTAAATTTTTTGGGTCCTGTAACTGAAAATCCAAGGAGCTATTTGGCTTCAAGTAGACAGTGTCGCTAGTATTTGGTTTCCCTTGTTCCATCTTTTATTACACTTACTCTGGGTTGTTTCCATTCTCTTGTGACCCAAGATGGCAGCAACAGTTCTGGACTTAATGTGATCGTGTTTCAAAGGCTCTGATCAGATCCTATGGCAAATCCAAACCAACCATTGTTGCAAGGGGAATGTGATGCTCTGACCAGCTTAGACCTACGTTACACGCTCCAACCCTGAACTGGGGTGGATTCTCCAGCTGAAGACTAGTGACTGAGACTGAGAGAGGGGTGGTTCCTCAGAAGTTTGAGTTTCAATTACCAGAAGTGGAGTGAAAGGAATTCTGGAACAATAGATGTCAATCACAGAGGCCACAAAGAGAAAATCGACCTTCATTATCTATCCTTTACCACAATCAACACAAGTTTTGTAATAAAAGCTGCCAATATGCTAAAGAATGAGACGTCCTGTCTGCAAGGGAATGGCAAGCATAGCATTTTTAAGTTTTGATATTTCAAGGTGTTTCTTATCAAGCCAGAGTCAAAAGGTAGGGTCAACAGCCATGAAGCAAAAATTAATTTAGAAAGTAAAAAGTTACAGTAAATTTTTATGACTTGTTAAAAGAAAGGGGTGAGTGGGTGTTAAAAAATTCCTACTATAG
The DNA here is from genome assembly GCF_965194825.1 of Balaenoptera physalus. NCBI lineage: Eukaryota > Metazoa > Chordata > Mammalia > Artiodactyla > Balaenopteridae > Balaenoptera > Balaenoptera physalus. The sequence goes on from NC_138886.1 coordinate 48,513,948, forward strand.
ATATAAATCAAGAATTTGAAAGTTTTACTGGAGCTTTTAAAATCATTGCACAGTTAGGTACTGTAATACTAACAGTACCTAATGTGTATTTGGTACTTACTACAAGCCTGACATTATGCTAAATACTTTTAATCCTCACTTAATCTTCTCAGTAATCCCATGAAGTAGGTAGGTATCCTCATTTTACAAATGAAGATGCTCAGGCTTGGAGAAGTTAAATAACTTGTCTAAGATCACAGAGTGAGTGTAGTGAAGCCAGCCCTAAAATTTGGTGCAGTTTGAGAGATAATAACTTAACCTGTGCCTTCAACCCCTTCTAACAGAAACAACCCATAGCAAGAAAAGCCTGCTTTTTGTACTGCTCGGGGCAAACAGGAAGAGCAGTGTAACAGCCTGGGAAGCGTATTTTAGAGGAGACCTTCCTAAACATGAAGGCATGGTGTAGAAGATGGCCAAGATGGTGATGATTCTGGAAATTGGCAGATGAGAAGGGTCATATCGAGGAAAAAGGCCATGATGACTTTGCCTCTGTCTTAGTTCAGGCTGTTATAACAAATTACCATAGACTAGGAGACCTAAATAACAAATGTTTATTTCTCACAGTTCTAAAGGCTAGAGGTTTGAGGTCAGGGTGCCAGCAGAGTTCTGGTGAGGACCCTCTTCCTGGCTCCCAGATGGCTGTCCTTTCTCTGTGTCCTCACATGGTAGAGAGCAGAGAGAGGGGAAGCAAGCTCTCTCACGTCTCTTCATATGAGGGCACTGATCCCATCATGACGGCTTCACTCTCATGACCTAATAACCTCCCAAAGATGCCATCTCCGAATACTCTCACATGGGGTTTAGGGTTTTAACATATGAATTTTGGGGATACACATTCAGTTTGTACCATTCTGCTTCTGAGAATTGGCTCACAGATATGGAATTATACTTACCCTGCATAGAACGGTTGTTGGATGTTTCAGAAAGACAGTTTGCAGATAAGGTAAGACTTCTTAGCAGTTACCCATTGGCATATTCTGTTACTTCTGTCTACAGTGCTTCTCCATTCTCTTCACATGTCTAGATACAACCCATCCTTGAAAGCTTGAAATGCCATTTATTCCACAAGACCTTGCTTGATTGCCTTCACCACTGCCATCAAGTGAGGTATCTCCTTCCAGTAACTCCCAGAGCACTAAGACACTTGCCTTAGGACCTTGTGCTGTGCTTTATTAATGTAGAGATCTTATCTCTGACTTCAGCCTTAAGTTCTTTGAGGACGAGTGCTTTGCCAGCTTCATCCATGAACCATTCTAGAGTGCCCCATTTGGCCTTGCACACAGCAGATGCTCAGGACACCTCCTGAAATGGCCTGGCTGGTGAGACGGGAGCTCCTGTTCCTAATCATCTTCAACAGAGTGTGCTGAAGACAGTGATTATGGGGATAAATCCCTGCATTAAGTGGAAGGCACATGAAACGACTTCCAAGACCCTATTTATTCTAATATTCTATGATATTTATGGCATAATTTTGCACTTATTGTTTATTTTTTTCACATCATTGTTGAAACATGACTTTATGCATCTGACAAAAAAAAAATCGTAAATGAATTTCTGGCTCTTAAGTATCTAGATGTCTCTAGCTAGACAGACATATTTTCAGGTCATATCAATATAAAGGAAGATACAGATAACATAGCCACAGTTTGTTACTTTTATCTATCCCTAAGGAGATCTATACAAGTTATATGGAGCTATAAATGCCATATTAAGAAAAGTATGTATTGTATTTATGTATTCTTGCATGTATGCTATATCCTTGTATAGCATGTTTAGAGTTATAAAACCCTTCTGCAAAAATCATTTCATTTTATAGTTATATAGAAACTATATATACCTATAAGCAAATGTTTGTATATATAACGTATATATATATAACCATACATACGTACATTATATATGTATACATGTATATATACAATGCATATGTATATTATCCACACACATATACACACTTACAGTGATGTATAAACTTGCCTTGATATTTGAGGTTGCCTTTTACCCTGGAAAGCAGCTGAAATAGTGCCGGGATTATTTTTCAGAAAGGATGAACTAGAGAAAGAAGAGAACAGTATATCAGCAGCTGTCTCCTTCCCCCTCAAGTTTCCATTACACCTTCTTCCCACTTTCTTTCCACCTCTCTACTTACAAATCTTATCATCTGGTCTCAGTGTACTAGTGCAAATAACAAGTTTGAATGGAGTGAGTTCCAAAATCAAAAGAGCATAAAGAATCTTTCAAAGAGAGGAAAATTGTGTGAAGTGGTGTTGTGGATATTTAGTGCCTTGCCAACAACCACATACCAATTATGTTACCTTGGGCTAGGTGAAAATGAGGAAACCTCATTATGCCTTGGAAATTCTGCTGCTTATACCTAGAAGTGTCACTTGGCTTTCTGGTTAGCACAGAAAATTTTGGACTTTCTGAAATTAAGTAACGGTAGTCAGCTTGAGTCTAGAACAAGAGAAAAACGTTGATATATTTGGAAACATTTCGATAACCATATATATACAGTTTAGTTTGTATAATAAGCTATAATTAGATTATATCTATATATTATGTTGCCTTCCAAAGATATTTTATATCAGTCTTTAAAATATGATATAATAGATTTTGGGGTATATCAAACCCATTCAGAACTCCATATATTTCTGTTCTTACTTCGTAGGGTGAAGTTCCTCCCTTGCTTTCTAAAGGTCCCACTCAGAATCTGTTTGAACAGCTTCTATCCTGAAATCCATTTTCTCTTTTCAGCTATAACCAAATGTTCTATCTTCTGTGTAACATGGGTTCATAAATGCTTCTCTCTACCAACACTTGTCTCAAACTACTTTTCTTCCACAATTGACTGTGGAGTCACTGTAACCTGATAGGTATAACTGTATCTCATTGTTGACAGGAGATTACTGAAGAACATGTTTTGGTCTTATTTTATTTCTAGCAACTAGTCCAATCTCAAGCATAAGGGAGACACATAGTAACCTCTCGATTAAAGAATGAATAACAGTATAAGGGTTAAGGCAGATCTACTGCCATAGATGCAGTTGCTTTCTGGCAACATTTAAATCCAAAGAACATCATGTCCTAAAGAAAATGTGATATACATGCATATATATACATAATGGAAAAAAAAGATGAAATCTTGCCATTTGTGGCAACTTGGATAGACCTTGAGGGTATTAAGCTAAGTGAAGTAAGTGGAGAAAGACAAATGCCATATGATTTCACTCACATGTAGAATATAATAAACATAAATATAATAAACAAATAAAACAAAAACAAACACATAGATACAGAGAATAGAGTAGTGGTTACCAGCAGGGAAGCAAGGTGGGGGAAAGGTGAAATGGGTAAAGGGAGTCAACCCTATGGTGATGGATGAAAACTAAACCTTCAATGGTGAACATGCTGTAGTGTATACGGAAGTTGAAATACAATGTTGTACACATGGAACTTATATAATCTTAGAAACCAATGTTACCTCGATTTAAAAAAAAGGAGCAGCATGTCTACATTTTTTTGAGCTTTTCAAATATTTGAGCTTCTAATACTTATTTGCTTTGTATTTATGCAGTTTGTAATTTTCAAAATACAATTACTCCGTGTACTCACCCTGAAGTCATTTATTAGTTATAAGTGTTTTCCTAGTCTTTATACCCAGTAGAATTGGCCTAAACGTGCAATGGCCTATGTTTAAAATCTACTTTGCTGATTAAAAGAAGGAAATGAGCTTGTACTTGGTTGCTTGCTCTCTCCCAAAGCTTATTAATCCATGTACAGTTATTTTACTAAAGAATGTACCCAGTCATGCAGTGAAGTGCAAATATATTGAGTGCCCACCATGTGCTGGATTCTGTGGGAGTACAGAGACAAATAAAATGGACACTTCCCTCCAGGAGTCTAAACGGTATTCACAGAACAGATATAACTGTAAATAATGTTTTTTATAAAGGATCCCTGAGATACATGCTCTCTCAATGTTGTGAACAAGGAAGGACAAAATTAATTGCTATGGGTGGGATCTGAAAAGGCCTTTCAGAGGAAAGGGCATTTGAATCAAGCTTTGAAGTTCGTGATATAAACATTGTACAGTATAAGCAGTGTGAAGGAAACTTCCAAGAGGAAGAAATGTCTTGGTCAAAAGGCTGGAAGCAACAAGGTTAAAAGCTATTCTTTGGCACAGATGGGATATAGGAGTGGAGATGGGGTATCAGATAAGACTGGAAAGTCAGATTTGGGTCAAAAGTTCTTGGTAAGAGGTGAGGATCTTGCTTTAATTTCCCAGGCAGCAGAGAGAAAATGAAAGTTTTTAAGGCAGAGAAAAGAAGAGACAAGCTGTGATGTTTAAATGTTTTCAAGAATCAGAGGCATCAGAGCCAGTGGCCAGAGAATTTATAAGTAGGAGGAAACCTGATAATCTTCATAAGGAAATAAAATGCCCAGACATTACTCTCCTCTTCTCAAATAAGTGCTGGAACCAGGGCAAAGCATGTGAGGTGAGTAAGGTGTAAATTTATAGGAGGCATTCATTCTTAGGGGCATGAAAGTACATGAAATTGTACCTCTCTCACCTTAATCTAGTTCTGACACTGCCTGGAATATTAAATTGGCATTACTGTAAAAGATACTCGTGACATTTCCTATGAGAACTCGCTTCCTATGAGTACTCTCAAAGTGGTCTACTGGATTCTTTCCTTGGGCCACCATTTTCAGTTTCTGTAAGGGGAGAGGAAGGCTAATTCACATAGAAAAGTTGCACTGCAATGAGATATTACACTGAACCAGGCCAATTAGAAGAAGAAGGTCTTACCTCCGTGAGCCTGAAGCTCCCATTTATCCTGACAGGATAAATAATGACTCCCAGGTCTTTTCAGTTTGACCTCTTTAATTTAGATTCTCAGTCTGAGGTAGAGAAAAGGACATCGACTGAATGGTGAGGAGCACCAAACTCTGAGCCATGAATTTGTGTCAGTGGTCCATTATGATAACCCAGACTTTCTGCCCATTTTTAAGGTTGCTGAGAAGAGGAGGAAAAAATTAGAATGAATCTCTTCTTTTTTAAAACCAAGAAGTAGGTGACACAGAACATTTGCTTATTTGTGGCCAAGATCCCTTCATGTTACTGCTTGTTCGTTATTGATTGCCTATGTGATGCCTTGTACAATCATAGATTCTTAGAGCAGTTTTCATTTTATAAATATACCGTGTGGTCCATTGTTAAAATTAGTGTACACTACATATGACTATCCATTCTACAGTCAGTCAGCCTGTTTCTCACCCATGAGAAACAAAGGAGATATTCAGGAAGCACCTAGCACAACATTGGCACATTGTAGGTCCTCAGTCAAATACTGGCTCATTTTCTTCCCCTCTCTCAAAGATCTCCTTCCTCTGTAGAATCACTCTCTCCCCCACAGACTGGGCCCACATCACTCAACTTCAAGATTCTACTGCTAAGATAATTTTTCTGAAGTATTATTTGAATATCCTATGCCTGGCAATTAATTGATTGGTTTAATATGTTGTACTCCACCACTTAGAAGGAAAGTTGGTTAAAAAAAAAAAATATATATATATATATATACACACACACACACACACACAAACATACATATATATACATACACATGCATGCCCTTCAATGTACAAGTCTACTGAGTCCAAAAACAACACATAGTATGTAAAGTCATAGTCATTAAAAACAGGGCTACCTTAACTTTTTTTATATACGTTCCCATCCATCAAAAAAAGTGCAGTGTGCAGAGCATTGTGATGTTTACAACTTCAGAATACGTAGCTCTTAAGATTGGCTTACCCAGTAAGATTCAGAGAGATGCAGGATGCAGAATGGGAAAGAGCAGGGGCTTTAAATCAGGAAGGCTTGGGTTTAAATCTCCTATCTACCAGCCCTGTGACCTTGAGCAGGTGGCTTACCATTCTGAATATTTGTTCAAGATATTAAATTGCCCCGCCTGCAATTCTGTAAGTATTAGATGAGATGATATATGTAAATCATCCAGTGTAGTTTCTGATCCATGGTTGGCACTCAATAAGTGGTAACAATAAATGACATTGATTACAGTTTTAGGAAATTATTTCTGTCTCACACAATCACTCAGCCACTTCAATCCATGTATATTCTAAGGGATTTACTTGGAATTCAGACTCATACCTCCTTTATGTGTTCAGTGGATTCTGTGAAATGCAGTACCTGTCATATCATCCAAATGAAGGCTGTTCTTTGGAACACATACATAGAGATATTTGAAAGATTTCCCTATTCAGGACAAGCTAGACATCTCCATATGAAATCTCCATGTAAAGAATTTTTTCAGATTGTCTTCTAAGATGTTATCTGTCCTGTTCCTGCCTTTTCAATTCCTTCCTGCTATCACCAAATCTCATACAACAGAAGTAAAATTTAGTACCTTACTGTGTTTTTATATGACTCTTCTTGCCTTTACTACCACAGAGATACTCTTCTTGTTAAACCCACTCTCAATGGTTACATTATTAACCTTTGACTTTTTTTCCCTGACACAGATCATTTTAATTCCAGTAACAACCTGTTCTTTCTTCCTTGATTTGACAGGGTATCAGGCCATGTAAGATCATGTAATCCACTAAGAATCATAGACCATTAGAGCTGGAAGGCATTTTATAGAGTATCTAGTTCACTTTGTTCTTTATATACAGGATAAAAGGGAAGTTCTGAGAAGTTAAGGCACCTTGTGAACTATCATTCAATGTCTGAGATTTATGTCTTGAAACCAAACATAGATTCTCTTTAATTACCTGGAATGAAATTAGAACATGGCTCTAACCTACCTTATGGTCATCCTCTCTTTGCTCCTTGTCTTGGTAGGTATTACATGAGAAGACATGATAGAACAGTAAAATTATGCAGCCTTGTTAATAAGGTAACATTCCATCGATGTCAGGAAAATTGGCATCATTTGAATGGTTTCCTAACTTTTATTTTCGACATCAGCTATTTGGCAGTCTGTACATATACTGTTAGGAGCAAGCACTCATAAATCCAAAGCAACCAAATGATCATCAGTAAACACCAAGGGAATTTCCCTTAGCATATTCGATATACTTCCGTGATCCTTGAGATTGGCGCTGGGATTAGTTGAGAGTATACAACTATTAACACACAGTTAACTATATTGGTATTTCAGGAATACTGTCTATTACATGTAAAACATTCATAGCCCGATAGATGCACTTTTTCTGCATTCTTTCCAATAGGATTTATTTTAAAACATCTGTTGATGTTGTTACATCTGTGCAGAGACATAAGGTTCTGCTAGGAGAAAAATTAAAAGATTGGTGGGTAGGCAAATGTGGCTGTTATCTTACTCAGAATCATCCGAAATTATAACTCTACTAAGTCAGTGTGGTAGTACAGCTAAAGGAAGAGCCAGAATGTAAGACAGATGTTTACACTTTTATTAGAACTGCTTGATACCAAATCAAGACTGTGAGTTTGGAAAAACCATTGGTAATCATTTCAGAAATAGCTTACAAAGCATGTAGTTAAACTAAGTCTCTTATTTCTAAGTCCTCCTGTGTGTGTGTGTGTGCGTGTGTGTGTGTGTGTGTTTTCAAATAACAATGACGTAAGGCATTTTCATCTAGATATTCTACCAAAGATCCTTCTTAACAAAAGTTCTTATGTTAAGCTCACAGTTCTTTCTTAGCAATGCCATACAAATTTTAAATAAAGGACTTTTGTCTTGGCACCTTACAAATCTTTCCCCGATTATCCTGAGTCCCTCAAAAACTTCCCTTGTTTGAACCCTTATATTTAACACTGGTGAAGCACTTTTATGTGTTGAGTACTGTTCTAAGCATTTAATCCTTCCAACAGTTACTAGAGAAGTTATTCTAATTATCCTATGTTTAAAGATGAAAACACTGAAATACAGAGGTCAGCATGTACAGAGTCACACAGCCTGTGAAAGATGAGGCAGGAGTGGAATCCAGGCACAGCCTTCCTAATTACTTCTGTAGATTGCCTCACTTGTTCACTATTAATTACCATTCTCTGGGACATTATATCCTGTCTTTCCAGGTAGTTTGTTAATGCTTTGTAGGCACTGTTCCTCTTTATACTCTTAAAGGCAGAGTAGATTTTGTTTGGTAAAGACCAGTTTAGCTTCATGCCCAGAGAGGAAGTGTCCTGGACTTTCTGAGGGCCAAGCTGGAAGGGGCAGTCTTGCCTCCAACCACCTGGCATTTCTAGTCTCTTCCCTCACTTGCTCCTGGTCCTTGGTTTTATCCTTTGCAGGTGCAGGATCGACTGCAGAATGTGTATATACAAGGGGTTTAGCCAACCTGTGAGAGAGGGACTTTAGGCACTTCCATGCCTACTGTGTAAACACAAGGCCAGCTACGTAACTTGCTAGGTCTAGTGCAAAATAAAAAGGTGTGACCTTTTATTCAAAAAGCAGGAAAAAGTTTATGCCTTTCTTCTGTGGTCTCTCTCTCAACCTGTCATGGTGGTTTTTATTTGCTATTTAATGTTGTGCTGCCTCAGGCATGGGGAACTCACTAAGCGAATGCACCTAGGGCCCCTGCAGGAGGGAGATGGGGAGAGGGCAATGGCTGAGTGGGGTTGTGGTTGGGAATGACCAAGAGTCCACTCCAAGGAGGCAGTGGGAGATGAGACCATGGTTGAGCCTAGGCTCTGAAGGCCCAGCACATCCTTCATTGTCTCATCAGACATCACAGAACACAAATTCAAAATAAAAGTACTAAGAATTTCAAGATGGTAGCTGCAGAGTTAACCCCCAAGGGTAGGCCCCCCTTTAGAGCACTGGTTGCAGACCAGACCCATGAAGCTGGCTCTTTATACATATTAATTTGGTTTGACTTAGGGGTCAGAGCTGATGAAGAATATGGCTGAAGCCCATCTAAGCTGTCTTTTGCTTCTTCCACTGTTAGGGTGATAGCATCTTTTGAGGTATTGTTGTCTCATCCCAATGACTAGATTGTAAATCTTCGAGGGCAAAGCATCTCCTTTGTGTCTTTATGAAGTCTCACAAGGTGACCAGAGGACCACTGGGGGTAATGAGGGCACTATGGGAAGTCCATTTGAGGATAGACAAGCCTGTGCAACCCAACAGAAAGATGACTTGTACCACTTTATGATGGCAGAGAGTCTTCACGTCCACTGGACTCACTGAGAAACATTGTTGACTACTAACCAAGCTTTACACTCCATTGGGAAGACTCTCATGCATTTTTAATGAAGAACCATCTACTTCCCAGCTTATCTCCAAATGGTACAGTCCTGAATGTGCAGACTGAAAGGGACTTTCGAAATCATCCCTTCCCAGCCAGGCACTTTACCAAAGAGAAAAATGAGGCCTGGGGAGGTGCCTTGACTTACCTAAGGTCATAGTCCTCCAGAGATACAGTTTTCATTCGGCCTGGTCTTTAACACAGCACACCTTTCCCTCGAAATCTGGCACAAGTTTTTGGAGACAGAAGCCAACTTGAGGGAACAGTCCAGAGTGCTACCCTCTCAATCATTCCTTCACTCCAAACCCCAACTTGTCCGTGTCCACAGATGATAAACTTTTCTTTCCACAGAGAGCACATTCTTTTTTCACCTTGTGCATTTTTCAGGTGTTCTATCCAATGTTTTGTTTCAGGGCAAATTATACTCAGAGACTGAGATTGTATTGCCAGTATTTTATTTAACAAAGATTCAGTGTACAAATTATAATTTCACAAGCCAATAGCATACAGGAAAATGTCTCTTAACAAGCCAATAAAGAAGTAACATACTCTAAAACGATGATAATTACACTATTCTTCTAGGCGAGGGGAGATGACAGAAATAAAGTCCAAATTTAGTTGAGGTGTACCTTTTTATGAGTTAGTACTCTGGGGAGGCAGCTTAGTCAATCATCAGCTGATGTCCAGCTGCTGGCAAAAGCGAAAGTCCCCTGTTGTTGGAGCACGTTGCTAGGGAGTGATGGTGCTGGTTTGGGGGAGATGATCTCCTTCACGGGGCCACTGCTCAGCTTTCACCACTGCCGGTAAAAGAGTGGACTTTACCAAGGGAGGAGCTAATGCCCCAAGGTCTTCCCAGAGCTATTAGATCAGCAACAGCAAAGACCCGCCTTGCCCAGATGGAACACTCTCAGGTGGTCCTCAGAAACTCTGAGTATGTATAGTCTAAATGTCCCATCACCATACTTGCCTCTGTGTATGTTCTTATTAATAAGCCCCAGTGGCGCCCCCAGCAGCTGAGCTACTGAGTGCTCGTCAGTAGTCACACGTGTGGATGACAACATCCCCACATGCAACTTCACTTTTATATCAAAACAACTTATAAAAACAACTTCATTTTTAGACCAAAACAACTTTACTCTTAAAAACAACTTCATTTTAAAAATGAGCCTAGAGTTTTTTGTCATAAAAAACAAGTGGATTTGAAATCCTACTGTCGACTGAAAAAAATGCACAACTTAGAAGTTGAGAGTTATGTTTTATTTGGGTACTTTGCTGAGGACTATAGCCCAGAGAATCAGCCTTTCAGATAGCTCTGAGGGACTGTTCCAAAGAGGTAAGGGATGAGACAGGATACATAGGCGTTTTTGTTGGAAAAAAGAACATATAGTTGAACATCAAAAGATAACTGCTAATTTACACACAAAAAAACCCAGACATTTCAAGTTAATGATTTTATTGCTTTTCTATATATGGGAAGATGCAAGAGTCTGGGCTCATTGAAATTACTACTTTGATTTGCATCTTAACTATCTAGGTCCAGTATCCTGTTCCCTCCATCCTGAATTACCCTCAGGGCACACCATAGTGGGCTGCTGATGACAGGTAACATTGGTTGTTTACCGGAATGGCAGGCAACATTCTTCGTCTGCAGTATCAAACCACTACACAGCACCCACAAACCCATCACCAACTCTGATGGACACGGTAAAATCTTTCCTCTTCTTTGAGATATTTGGGTTATACAGACAGAGCCCTAGCCAGGCCAGCACAGAGGCTTCTCCTCTCTGCCTCCCCAAGAGTTCAAGGTGGATGTGAGGGTACACTGTTGAGGCCTGATGTGGAAAAACTGGTTTTCATTCTACTCAACTGGCAGTGAGTACCTTGAGGATTCTGAAGTTGACCCAGGGGCTCAGTGGGAAAGTGTACCTTTGCCTTTGGTAGTGGCTTCCTGGGTGCCAGGACAAAAAGGGTGGTAGTTCTGCCACCTATTTGCTTTGTATTAGCTTCTGTGCTTATTCTGGATTTCCTCCTGGATTTATTATGCTATAATTTGATGTGCTATTGGAAAATATTTTAGCTGAAATTCTAGGCTCATTGATGAACTTTCATAACGGGCTCTTCCATTAGGCCCTGCCAGCAGGAATCCTCTCAGCATATATTTAAAGAAGCAAGATGATTAGGGGAAGAGCCTATTGGTAATCTTAACATTGCAAACTTTTATTTAACAAAATGTTATACCTACATATATGCATGTAAGTCTAAATACTTTAAAACTCTTTTTAGTTATGGTGATTTCTGTTTTTAAAAATTATTAATTGAAGAAGTAATATAGCTTATGGCAAAAATTTTAAAGAGTACAAGAAAAGCATGCAATGAAAAATATTATGACATCTCATCACCAATAATTAATTCCAAATTCTCCATCCCAAGAGGCAATTACTGTTAAGAATTCCTTCTGTATCTTTCTAGAAATTGCTATATATAAACAGAAATGTGTGTTTATACACTTGAGAAGATACTTTACATATTATTCTGCATCTTGCTTTTTTTTCCATGTAAAATTATATCTAGGAGGTAGTTACCTATCAGCACAAATAGATCTCATTTTTTTAACATCTACATATATTTCCATTTCAAAGATGTTTTTTAATTTATGTAACAAATCATCCAAAGAGGATGCTTTCTAGATATTTGCAATTACAAACAACACTGTAAAAAACCTCATGACTATGTTTTTGCCCACATATGTACATACATGTATAATGTGATTTTCTAGAGGTAGAGTTGCTGGCTCGAAAGATACATGCACTTAAAAATTGTGATAAGTGTTTCCAAACACTCTAAGAAGTTTGTGTGACTGGTTAGCATTTGAAAAACCGTGATTGAATAGAAAAAGACAGATATAAAACCAAAGTAGATGACTATGAATTGAATTAATATATTCTACTAAAAGCATAAAGGAAATAGTAATTTAAATGGAATCTAAAAACAATAAGTAGTTTAGTTCAGTTTATCAAACACTTGTGCCTATTGTGTACTGAGCAGTGTCAGATGGATGAGAAGGAGCTGGAGGGCATGGGGAGGAAGGTGTACACAGGTGAGTAAGGCTGCATGCTTGTCTTACCTTGACAGGGTCCCCAGTCCACTAGTGTAGGCAGTTGTGGGTGAAAACACAGGTGTTAGAGAAGCACAGGTGAGAAGGTTTAAGATAGGTGTGGGGTTGGTGGGGAGAGGGCTCATGTTTATAGTACTTTTTTGTACCTCAGATATCTTTCTGCTTCAGCCTATAGCATTTATGTACAATTCAGGAAGAACTGATTTACGGGCTGCTCCCTGTTTAACCATGGGTTGAATTCCAAAAGTTGGGTTTAAGTCCATTTGGAGCTTAGAGGACCTTTCCTCACAGAAACATTGCCATAAATTGTTTCAATTCCTAAACCATATAAAAGCAATCTCTCCCACAGTGTAGCAGAAAAATTGTGCATATGTGGTTAAAGAAGGCAGTAATATTCTGGTAAGATCAGGTAATTAAGCAGAAGACAAAACAATTCAATTTAAATGAGTAGCTTACCATCAATGCCTGCACTTGAAGACTACTAGGTTTGGTTAGAGGAAGATGAAGAGGTCTGTGGAGATTCTGAAAGGTACCGGCTCTTTCTCTGGAAACTTTCAGGGGCTTTCGGAGCTAGCCAATCCATCCTAATTTCTACTTTTTTGTCCTCTGCACTCCCTTTGTTTTGTAATTCATGGAAATGAGCCAGAGGGAAAGGTTTTCCTGAGGTAAAAAGGAAAGAGTTGGAAGAAAGAGTAGAAAGAAAAATGAATTCAAGTAGGGTGTGTATATCTCCATGAGAAAGAGGTGTCCTGAAATGGAATTGAGGAGTGTCTGAATAGTTGAGTGATGAAGCTTGGAGTCACACAATTTTACAGTCTGCCCAGGAGGTTATGATGTTTGTCCCAAATGCCTTGGCTGGTCTTTGAGAGGGCGAGTGGGCTTGGTAGTGCTTCCTTTAAACCAGTGGTTCTCAAACCTGGAAGTTCTTCACAGTCATTTGGAAATTTTAGAAATGCACACTCCTGGCCTCCAATACTGGAGATTTGATAAGAAATTTCTGTTTTCCTGTCCAAGTGCATAATGTGTCTAGGTGATTCTGATATTTAGCCAGGGCTGAGAACCACTACAGGGCTGGACTTCATAGCCTTGGGTGAAAGGGGAGAAAGACTATATGTAACCTGTTGATGGTGTAAAAAACACTTCTTTAAGCCAAGTGATTGTAATGTATGGAATGCTTATTTATATTTCAGAAAAGGGCAGTCTCCTCTTTTTGGAACAGTGGAAGGTACGAATCCTCTGTTCCTGGGGACAGGATGGTAAACAAGATAGGTCCCTGCTGTCTTTGAGTTCATATTCTGGTTTTTACTCTCTTCAGTGATTCTGATAAGTGATTCTCAATCACCCTGCACCTAATGCCTGGTCCATTCTTGGATGTGATCCCCTGGTTCCAGGATGGGACTCAAGCACTGATATCTTTTAAAGGTCTCCAGGCGGTTCTCAACAGTGAAAGTATTGAGAACCTTGTCTAAATTTGCATGAGGTTGAAGAGGGAGCAGTAACCTCTCTCCAGTGTTTCTCCTCTCCCAACTTAGTTCCCCTCTCCTCCAGGATTTCTGGTGTAAGAAAAGATGCTAGTACTGTCAAAAATTTTTGAGATGAGGAGAGAGAGTGTTTTGTTCATCGTACTAAGAGATGGAGAACTCTAAGAGCAGCAGAGCTATGATCTTCAGTGACTCCCAGAGGATTTTCCCGTGTGTGGAGCAACTGTCCCTTTTCCAGCTGATGGTTGATGCAGGGAACTCCCCGCCCAGTCCAAGCATCTGAGAGCAGATAAAAGCTTTTCTCCTCTTCCTAAGAATGGCTGCTTGACCCAGTAGCAAATTAGTCCATTGTTTTTATTGTAAGATTTTGTCATGTGCTAGTGAATGTTTAACAACCGGCTCTGGAAAGAAAACAGAATCCGTGACTGGTAGTGTGTGCTAATTTCATGGTGTAAGTACTCTCCCATGGCTGATTTCAAGCTGACAGCAGTTAAACACCTCACTTGCAAGGTTCCTGAAAGTGGAACAAGTAGCAATCCTGAGCAGTTAGAAGCCAGCACACCACTAGATGTATCTTTCCTCCACCCCTCTGCATTCCAATCATTTTTTATTTTCGATAGTTTCTTTCACATAAATGTACAGTTGGCACTTTATTGTATATAAGTGATATATCAATTAAACAATAAAACAAAAACGAAAATGAAGTATTGAGGCTAAAGTTGTGCCAGTGATTTACATCTCTGCCCTGTTTTTTTTCATTTATAGGGACAACTTATCTTCTTGCTAGTTAATATGACCTCTGAAGACTCTTCATTGACATGAACATCACAATTAAAAATAGTGTACAATATTTCTTTTCTGAGACATCTTGTTATAAAGCTTATGCCAAAAGAGCTAGTTTTCCTTAAAGCAGAAAAAAATTTTGTTTTAATATTTGCTTCTTTTCAAAGTTTAAATAAATGGCTTAGATATTATTTATGGTTTATTTATGACCCACAAGACACTCATTAGGTGGCTTTATGAGGTTGACTTATAATGTGGAAGTTTTACAGATTTTAAAAAATAAAACAGATGTATATTTAAATTAAGTCTATCAAGTAGTATGGGAGAGCGGGTGGTTGCTTTTTGAACATTTATTATCCAAATCTCTACGGGAATTAAGGTTGCATAGGGGAGCAAAGTTGAACATATCATAGAAATATTCACAAATGAACTGACCACTTATAAAATTAGCCCCCATTCAAACCACTCCCTCCACTTGACATCTTATCTATTTAAACACTGAACAAAATGCAATGCAAACTGGCTTCAAAGTGCATTGGAAATCCTTTAATATGAGGAATTTCTTTGAAGGCAGTGTTGGTGAATGGTTTGAATCTTGTGCAGAGCCGTAAACAAATGGTGATCTGATTGAGTCATCTGAATCAAGAGGTGAAGTAGAAAAGAAATCTGAAGATGAAGATAGGATAGGTTTTTCAGAAGTGAATTATTCAACATCAAAATATTGAGAGAGACCTCTGCAAAAATTGATAGACATTTTTGCCAAAATGGCTCTCTTAATTATGGTGCTACAAAGTATCATGTAATTTTGTTAGGAAAGTTAGCTACATTCCCATCCACCAAAAACAAACAAAAAAAACCCCCAGAAAACAAGAACAATTACAGTAGAGCCACTTGTTCTTAGAAACAATAGCCTAATTCACTGTGTACAATAGTACACAGTGGGTGCAATTATAATTTAGTTTTTTGACGTATAACATATGTTATTTTAATAATTTTTATGAATTTATCAAAATTTGCCAAAATTTTATTGTCATTTTTCCTGGGTAAAGTTCCATTCAAACTTCACCCTCATTATTTATAATGAAATGATTTTTCCTGCTTTAATTAGGGTCATTTCAAGTCAGCCTTTTCCAGGTAATGGTTATCCTTAAATAACCATAATGATGTACTCCTGAATTCAATCCAGAACTTGCCAGGTCCCTACTTTTTTAGCAATAAGGACAACAATAATAATTATTGAGAATATGCTATGTACTATTCTATGCCTATGTGCTATTCTAAGTACTTCACAAGTGTCATCTCTTTTAATCCTTACAACAACCCTGTGAGGTAGAAACATTTATTAACAGCATTTTAAATATGAAGTAACTGAATTGAGAGGCTGGAAAGTAACTTTCTATGGAGGGGAAGCAGACACAGGTAATCTGATACCAGAGCCTGCTGCCAGTGTTTACCAGTGACATAATGGCCAAGAAATATTAAAATGCTTAACTCCTCAAATTCTAATGGTGAAGTGACCAAAAGTCATATTCTTATCTACTTTAAAACATAAGATAAATATTATATTAACAGGAGTTAATAAATATCAATACCGGGAAATCCTCTCCCTAATAACTGGCTTATTCACATGTTAATCAGAGTTTGAAATGCTGCAAGAAACAGCTGCACAGACTGCTTGCCCCATAAGCAGAAAAATATTGTGTAATATTTGGACAGTAACTTAAATAAGAGCTAACTATATATACCTTGCCTGTTCTGGTAGTTACTAAAATGGAATTAATTGCAGGCTGTTGAATTATATTGTTAACAGTAATCATGGTGCTGCTAATCTGTTAGGTGAAGAAAAAAAGCATGTTGTAGTTCTTAAAGTTATTTATTATTGTTTAAAAGCTCCAAATTAATAGAATCAAAAGATGTATTCTTTACATAGAAGAAAAATGGTACAGCAAAGAAAGTTTAAATTAGAGTAGTTTTGTACGCTGGAAGCATATTTTTCTCCTTAGGTTAGTGACTTTCCAACTTTTTAACAGCTCCTTAGGGAAATGAAATCAAGATAATGATAAATGCCTTTGTGTCACTATAAAATTCAGCATTCCTTTTTCAACATTATCTCAGCAATATTTTTATGGGTTTTTAAATATTAAATATATTAAATTTGTGCATCGTGGAGTCCCTGCCATATGTAAGCTGCCAGCTTGAAAAGCAAAGCTCTCTGCTTTAATATTATGTGATACAAGAAATAAGATTTTCCAAATAAATTGGTTTATTGTTCATTGATGATTGGTGGAGTGGAATAGGGAAACACATTACATTTTGCTTTAAAATAGAATTCAAGAAAATACAAATGGGTATATTAGAACATGGGCATTAGTTGAAGCTGCATCTCTGGCCAGCAAAATTAAAGCAATTAGATAGTGTCAGAGGCTAATTACTGATGAGACCTCTGTACTTTCTCAAGCTCAGAACCGGGAAATTAAATGCAGAGCTGAGGATATAGTAAGATACAGCATGTTTCTTTTTGAAAACTGTAATCTTCCTTTTACCATATAGTGAGAACCATGTCATATATTTAATCTTCCTTTTTGTCTCGATCTACAAGAAGTTCAGAGGCACAAGTTTGGCTCAAATACAGGATCTTGCATTAAGCCTACATTTTTGACTGTTAAGCCTCACCTTCCCTCCACTCCTTCATTCTCATCCTTATTATTTCAATTTCCCTTTTTAGCCTTCAGTTCATAGTTTTACTTTTTTCTCATTCCTATGCATTATACTATGTTTTGTTTTAGTTTTTGCAAGTTATTCTGAATCCTTGAAGAGACAGTGTAACTTTATGAGCCCTGGAGTAGGACTGCCTGGGACCAGATCTTGACTCGGCCACTCGAGCTGTGCGATCTCAGGCAAACGATTGAATTCATCTGTCATTCATTTTTCTCATCTGTAGAATTGGGTAATTATGATACCCGACTCCTAGGGTTACTGTAAGGATTAAATGGGTTAATATATGTTCAGTGCTTTAGAAGGGAGTCTGGCACATGGTAACTTTTCAGTAAGTATTAGCTACTGAAGCGACGGATGGACAGACATGCTCTAGGTGGAAGAGAAATAGGCAAATATAAGATAAAATGCTTTGTAGAGATGATGATAGGTTTAACTACCTGAACTTAAAGGAAAATTAACTGAAGACGACCCTGAAAACAAAATGTGGCCCTGATACTCACCAACTGTAACAGCAAATAGAGAAATCTCAAACAATGTAGGCATTGTCATCAATGAAGGCATTCCATAAACTACTGGAAACTAGATCTGAAATGTTTGGGTCTCCCAAGTCAGACGGGGATATGTTTTGTGACATTAGTGTCAATTAGTTCCTCTCTGAAGTTATGTCTTATAATTCTGGGCCAGAAATCCTAAGATTACTACATTATTAAGAGATTAATCGTACCTAGTCAAGAGATCAAATGCCAAAAAAATAAAAAATTGGAATCCCACTTTCTACTCTTTCTTCTTGCCTCCTTCATTCTTGCTTTCCTGGCGCTGAGATCTCTGTGATGTCCTTTGAAGGAGTAGAAGAAAGATAAATACACCTGACATTTGTTGATTCCCTGTGCATGAACCAGGTTATCTACTAGAAGCTCTAGCCTGCATCCTCATGCTGCAAGCAGGTATTAATATCCACGCTTACGTTGCAGGTTCAGAGGACTTAAGTGTATGTCCCAACATCTTACATTTAGTGAGTGATAGAGTTGGATTCAAGCCCTGGTCTGTATGGTGCTAAAGCCCATTCTCTTATGGATACAGCCTATTCTGTATATCTTATCACTCTACCACAGAGTCTGTGGATAAAGACATAGCTATAATGTGTTAATTCAGTCTTGCTTAATTAGGAATCAGTTGCAGTGGTTGTACAGTCTGGGTTACAATTCGTGTTGTAAATTTTTAAACATTTTTTAAAAAAATATTTATGTGTTTATTTATTTATTTGGTTGCACTGGGTCTTAGTTGCAGCAGGCGGCCTCTTTAGTTGCAGCTCCAGGGCTCCTTAGTCATGGTTTGCCGGCTCCTTAGTTGTGGCACACGGGCTCCTTAGTTGTGGCATGTGAACTCTTAGTTGCAGCATGCATGTGGGATCTAGTTCCTTACCAGGGATTGAACCTGGGCCCCCTGCATTGGGAGCGCGGAGTCTTATCCACTGTGCCACCAGGGAAGTCCCTCGTGTTGTAAATTTTTGAAGAGAGGTTTTCCTGGGTAGTTTAATATTGCTTATTTCATTGTCATGATTGAAGTCCTGTGGCTACAATCTTCTAACAACCTCTCATCCTTTATTCTTTGTGATCCTACCCATTCTTGATTACTCATTAGCTAAGCTAATTTCCTAAAACACTCTCCTGTATGAGGTCAGGCTATGCTTTTGTAACCCAAAGACCCAAAACCATAGTGCCTCAAGCAAAAGAGTTTATTTCTGTCTCATGTAGCAATCCAGGACTAGCAAGCAGCCCTGCCATCCTCAAAACATTGCTTTGAATGTTGCCTCTTTCCAAGAAAGTGGGAAAGAGGTAGGCCAAGGCAAGGAGATAGCCCAGAAATGGCACATGTTACTGCCACTCACATCTTATTGGCTCAGACTAATTAATACAACAAAGCTAGCTACAAAACTAGAGAACCCTCTAACCAAGCGACTGTGGGGATAGATGTTCTATGCTAAAAGAAAGAAAAGAAAATATGTACTGGGGCACAATCAGTGGTCTCTGACTCATTACCCCCAACTAAAGAACCTCTGAGACTCCTCACTGTCTCTGTTATTGAAGCTGACCTAGATTCCAGTGCCCTCTGTGATGACGCCTCACCTTACCCATTCAATTTTTTTCCCTGGAGCCTTGCCAACATAGGGTTATGTCAGCTTTAGAGCTGAAAAGAAATCTTTTAAAGCAACAGTTATGGTTTTGACATATGTAAAAGTCTGTATATCCCAGGCCCATCAGCTGAGTTGGAAAAATGTCCAGCCCCTCCCCAGGATGAAGAGTGCTGCATGTGAGACGGGAAAAATGAGATTTGTGTTCATATTAACTAGACACGAAGATTTACATTTGTATCATAAAAAGACAATAACTACACTGCAAAGATAATTTCAGAATTGGATATCTCTTCTTCTCTCCCTCTCCAAACCTCATTATTAAAAAAAAAAAGGTGAATATGTTGTTATTTGCATGGGTATCAGTTGACAGTGCGTATCTGGCAACTCAGAGTTTTACAAACGTTGTCCTTATAAAATATCTTGCTGTGGTTTTGTTTTGCTTTGATTTTTTTTTTTAAAAGAAAATACATCTGATAAGAAATCTGGCCCAAGAGAGTTTAGAGAACAAAGCTTACAGAAATTGCAATGGATTTGTTCCACAACCTGGTGCAAAGCTAAAAGCAAAGGGAAGCATATTTCTCTGCTTTCTAACAGTCTTCTCTGTTTCAATCAGAGTGCAGAGCTGTGTGGCTGAACTTCTTGTAGCACCATGCATCATTCATGACCTGATGGAGTAGACAGAGTGCATAACAATCAGTGCAGAAATCCACTGCATGAATAAGTTCACCAATAGGTTACAGACATCTCCATTTTGTTTTCTGCTGATCTAGGACGTTACCCCCTCCCATTTCAGGAGCAAATTACTGATACATTTTAATCATAACACTTCATCCTGATATGTTTCCTCTTAATTTGGAAGTTGATTTGGGTGATGAGAGTTTTGGCAACTGTTAGAGTGAAATATAATCATTGTATGGTCAACACTCATTAAAATCTAAATTAAACAAAAAGGATAACTCAGCATATTAAGTTACTAGACTGGTGACATTAAATCCACTTTTCTTTGCTTAGAATAAATTTATGTTAGGGGAAGAGACTAAGAGGCATACTTCTTAAAAAAAATTAATTTTGGTAAACAGGTCTTCCTGTTCCTCCCTACCTGTCTCTCCCCACCATGTGAGGCCCTATAGTAACCATTTTTATTACTGTCTTTATGCATTTACATATAAATGCAAATACATGTTCCCCTGCCATTCTTATATAAAAGGTATATATTGGGTTGGCTAAAAGGTTCATAAACCCGAACGAACCTTTTGGCCAACCTAATATATACCGTACTATATATACTGTGGTGTACTTTGTTTTTCTTACATAAGACATCTTAGAGAGCTTTTGATATGAGTACATAGACAGCTTCGTCATTCTTTCATAGAGTTGCATCATTTCTTTTTTGTGGATCTGTCAGAGTTTATTTACCAGTCTGAGGAGCATTGTTTAGTTAAATCCTCAACTCTAAAGTAGGCATTATTAATCTGGATTTTCAGAGAAAACCAAGGCTCTAGGAGCTTCTACAGTGCTTCCACGGTAATCTCTATCTTCCAGGGTTTGGTAGGTGGATTCATATTACATCACCATGGTGGAAGCAATAGTATCAGTTCTTAAATATTGGCTATTATTAAGAAAATCTCCTTCCTTCATATGCTCACAAGTAAGTTTTCCTATGCCAGAGGTTCTCAACTTCAGAGTACAAGAGAATCATTAGCCGCCTTTGAGAATGCAGACTCCTGGGCGGCACTCTCATAAGTTCTCATGAGCATGTCTGGGGTGAGTTGCTGGAACACAGCTCTCCCAGGTAGCCCAACTCCATCATGGCTATTCACATAGAGTGGAACATAGAGATTCTGGTCTGCAATACTCATTTGAACATATACGCCAGATGGTTTGCGGCAGTGATCCCTGAGCCAAACTCTAACACACAGCTGTAGATAGTCCCTGGGTGTGTATAGTATTTGTGTACAGCATCATGCTTGGTAGTCAGAAGCATTCCCTGATCCCATTGCCACCTGGTTCCCTGTGGTGCTTTGGGCTGGGCTTTGTTCTCCAGCGCACTTTGCACCCTGGCTGTACAGGCTGCCTTAGGTGCCAGTGGGTGCAGCAAAGCATGAGGCTGAATATCTCTCTCTTGTGCCTTTGAGATTGAGAAAGACTCTAGTTCTCTGTAGCAAATTAGCATATAAATAGGTGCTGTTGGAGTCCCAAATCCTGAATGCACCAGGAATTGAAAGTATGTGCAAGGGATTTAATTAGGAAACTCTTAGAATCTCCAATGAGACAGAAAACAGAAATCTTCAGTGAGGAAGAACTGCTTCCTGAACTTACCGTTCACTTCCTTCTTGTTTCCACCATAGTCAGGTCAGGAATTATAAGAATGAGACCATTTCTGTAGGACTGACCACCACAGAATGCCAGAGCTTGAAGAACCATGAGAGGTCATGTAACATGACGATTCTTAACGTGGAGCCTCTAGAAGGGACCCTTTAACTTCCAGAGGTCAGTAAACCCCACAAAATCATAAAGTACTGTGTCAAAGGAGTTTCTGATCTTCTCAAAATGATTAAGGACCACCCATATAGCCTAGCACCTTCATTTTACCAATGATGAAACAATGATCCAAAGAATTGCAATGACTTTCCAAGGTCACATAATTATTTGTGGCAGGGATGGGGCCAGAATATGGGAATCTTCATATCTGGTGATTGATATCTCCAAGACTTTGAAAATAGCATATGAAGGTGGCTTAGTAAGAGCCCTTGGCAAGGAACATGTCATTGCCAGGACTTGCAGTCTTTGTAATAGAAAATGCTAATTGACGGCTTACTTTGTGCTAGCCACTGTTCTAAGTACTTTACATATTAGCTCATCTGAGTCTCATAATCACTGCATAAAGAACACTAAGAATGGATGAATTGTAGGAGTTAACTTTTGAGTACAGAGAGGTAAACAAAGACTGGACATGATGGTGAGATTTAGATGAAAAGGGGGACAGGGACCAGGAAAGACTGGCAGCAGGAAAACTTTATGATAAGCCACATAGCAAAAGGTGGTCAGAAGAATAAATGATGTTCAGCTGTGATTTTCCCCACCTTAAAAAAAAGTAATTCAATATGTTGTTGTTCTTATCATCCCATTTTATTTATGAGGAAAAGAAAGTACAAAGAAATTAATTTATCTGCTACGATTTAAAGTCCAGCAGTTTGGTTCCACAACCATGTTCATCATTACGCTATGCTATTTCTTTCTCTGAAATGATGATTAATGTCAACTGGGAGAATGAGCACCAAATCATTTACAGATCCACATTTTCATGAGACATGAGAGAAGGTAATCTTGGCTCTGTTCCCACGAACTTTCTGCACTTGAACATGAGCCCTAGAATGAAGAAACACCATTGAGATGCTTTCAATGATAAACGACAAGATGGTTATACACTAAAATGTCCACAGTAGTTATCTCTGAGTTCTCCAGTATGCAATTTTATTTTTGCTTGGTGCTTTGCTGTTTTCCCAGTTTTCTACAAAGTATATCTGCCACTTTGATAGTCAAAAAGAAAATAAATATTATTTAAAAGATACTATACACAGTATAAGAAACCCAGAAGTTCATTGCCTCCTTTTTTGTCTCAAACCATTGAAAGGGATCCTTGACTTCTACAGACATTTGCTGTCAGGTTTTGGGCCTCTGGGGTGTATTCTTGTCTATCTTCAGAGTGCTTTTGTACAGTGGGAGTTTCAAGGGCTGACAAAACTGCTCTAATGCTTTCCTGGGTTGAAATATGGCACCGTAGCACCAACCCCTAAATGGAAACAGTTTTCCTTCAAACATTATCCAGAGAACACTTTGAATGGATGAATGGTAGGAGTTAACTTTTGTGTACAGAGAGGTAAACAAAGACTGGACATGATGGCGAGATTAAATGAAAAGGGGGAACAGGGGCCAGGAGAGACAGGCAGGGAGGAAAGCTTTAGGATAAGCCACATACGAATAGGTGGTCTGAAGAATAAATGATGTTCAGCCCTGATTTCCACACCTTTTAAAAAAAGAGTAATTTAATATGCAACAGCCTTCAGTGCTATTCAGGAATGATCTGTCAGTGTGTGTCTGTTATGCCAAAACTCAGAGTGGTTAATTATAGATAGAGCAGCATGAAATATGGCCTGCTCTGCATATAAGGCCATCAGGGACCCTCTCTGTTCCTTGCTGTTACTAAAGAGTGTCAGCACAGCTTAAAAATGGCACCCTATCTGCCAACACCCCATTTACAAAACATTTTTAGAATACATTTATGGCTGGGAAGGTCTGTGTCATGGAGTTTGTTTCAGTTTCAAGTCTCAAGTTAATGGATAATTCCTTGGAAAACCTACATGGAATTTATTTCTTTAAACTGTATCTATTGGTATGAGAATCAGACCCTACCTTAGTCTTTCAGGAAACTTAACATTTCTCAAGTGTCAAGCTGCACCATAAGCAAGGTTGCCAACGTTTTAGTAATAAAGTTCACAGAGTCAAGTTTTGCTTAGATATTATTGTCATCAGGATATAAAATATTTCAGTTTGGTAAGTTTTTTCAGAAGACTGAGTTTCATAACTTTAAGGTGTTAAGGCTATTTTCTCTAACTTTAAACACATGTTTTTCTCTCTTAAACATTTCTCAAATATGTGATACATTTCTGTCCCTTTTGAAACAAAGCACTGTACTCTGGGTGACTAGGGGGTCACCACTGTACATGCAATTGATAATTGTCAGAAAGCATTGGTGCATATGTAGCAGTTTCCCCCTGCATGTAAGTCCCAGACTGCCTTCTTGGGTCAGTTTGTGTGTCTGCGTTTGAATTTGTGATCTCTTCGCTTACTATCCATCCCACTTCCAGATATCATTTCTTCCTCTTACCAGTGTGCCAGTCATAGACATGTTGTATGAATTTTGATGACTTTCCTTAATCTCCTCAGTTCCAGGATTGCTTTAGGTAATTGAGGTGATTAGACAAATGTTTTTTAGATAAGTGATATTTTGCTATGAGCAGCAATAGATATTTTAATGTTTTTTAATGAATTCACTTAATGATATGCTCTCAAAGTATTTAGAATAGGTTAGTGGTCCCATTGTTTAGAAAGGTGGAGTGAGCGACGGAGTCACAGAATTCTGTGTTGGTGATTGGGGCCTAAGACTTAGCCAGTCAGCAGCAGCCCATCAGTAGCAGCACTGATGGTCTCCTAAATCTCCCAGGGGTCAGAGCTCTCATTCATTCATTCATTCATTCATCAAAGTGGTAGTTTAAGCAGAAGGATTAATTTTATACTTGCGTGCAGAATGATTTCAAAGCTATGGAGACTTAAGAGGGAACGGGGCTTCAAAGACATACAATGTTGAAAGCAGTTGAAGCCAGTTAGAAGCATTTTCAATAATTTAGCATGAAAAGTCACCCTTACTTGACAATCCTACCTGAACATGTTTTCTTCATCCATTAGCTTTGAGATTCTTCAACAGCTGTTACCTTTGACAATAAAACTCATTCATATGGTACAGTTAATTATTGCAGAGATTTATACAAATGTCACCTGCAAAATATCATGTAAGATCTGATCTATCAATTGCTTACAAGCCTTACCACCTAAGTGTAGTTGAGTGTGTTATAAATAAGCTACTCCTGCTAGACATTTCACCTCTAATTCACCTTGTTTAAAATTTGATTTATCATATATTTTTTCAAGTTATCCCCTCGTCCTAATATGCCTATATATTAATTCCAGTTTTTGAACAACTGCAGTATGCCACGCCCTACACCAGGTACTTGAGACACAATCCCAGCCTGCAGAAATTTATGGGCTATAAAAGAATAACAATAAATCAAATTACACTAATAGTTATTCTGTTACAATTATAATGAAGGCTATGAATTAGAATTTTAGCACATTATATGAGTGTAGTATTAAAACCAACTTTTTAAAACTTTGTTTATGGGACCTTCATATCATAAAGTGTCTCCAGTGCTTATTGGCTGTGCTGTCATTTAGCCTCTCATATCCATTTCTTTTTTTCTGTTTCGCATGTTTGCAAACTAATTCGACCTCTTCTTATTTCAGTAGGCATGCTATGCTGAAATTTCCAGATTTCTGTTTCAATGATTTACAGCCTCTTTCATACCTCTCTTCAGTTTTGTCATTCTTATATCACACCTCCAGACGAAGCATCCACAACTGCCACATTGAAAGCAAAAGTCCTCTGCTCTGCAGACACCTTTGGTGGTCTTCCCTCACCAGCAAGAGGAATGCCAGCCTTCTTAGACTGCATTCTAGGCTGTCCTCAGCCTGGCTGCAGCTGCCTACCCAGCCTTATTGTGCATTATTCCCTTAAACACAGTCTCCCCTCGGCCGCCTTAGTCTACTCATTGTCTCCTGAATGTGCATCTATGCACATTATCAACGCCATCGGAAATGATCTCCCACCTTGGAGCATTGTATACCACCAGACTTCATATTTCAGTGTAGATCCTTCCTGTAAAGATGTTTACATCCTCAGAGGGTTCTTTCCTTTCTGAACTTGTAATAGTAATCTGCATTTCTTACTTAACAACATAGCCTTTCTATTGTTTCATTGGATTGCAGTGTGTGATTACACACCTAAGGCTGATGGTTTCTAGATATCAAGGACTATGTCACTTTCAGGACACAGCACATGTTTTACATGAAGTAGGTGCCCAGTAAATATTTATTGATTTCCTAAAAGGATTCTAACTGTACTCAGCAAAGGTGAAGGCATTCTATAGATCTATATCAGTGAGCATCTCCATAGGAACAGCATGCCAGGCTCCTCAGAGACGTCAAGTTTGAGAGCTTTCTGACTCTTCCAAGTGGAAGTTCATGGGAGGAGAGTAAGTGCTGTGATAGGAATTTATACTTGCTTTGATAATGTGAGCAAGATGGCCGGATTCCAGAGAAAGAAGACCAGTAGTGTTGTTCGGTTGTTTACTTTAGAAAGCAAGATTTGTCTTCCATGCCAGTTCGTATCTCATCAATATTTTATTTGCTGTTTTCCTCTCCTGAGAATGGAAGAGTAAGTATATTGGATTTTCATTTACTCAAAGAAACAAAAGTATTTAGTAAGCAATATCCAGTTTTAAGCCTTGCTCTACTGGAGATAGTGAAGTTGGCATATATTTTGTAAAATTTGCCTTTTTGGTTTTCTAGTATGTTTGTATTGCTAGTTCTTGCAATTAACAGAATATAAAGTACAAAGAAATGACCAACTTTCCTAGGTTTTGAATAATAAACTGAAAGTGTAAGAGAAAGAGGCCATTCAGACTGCAACGTTGACTGGCTTAATATAAAGATATAAAATGAAAATGACCTTATTACATTCATTGGCACAACCTGCATTTTAATAAAGGCAGATAAATTAAAGCTATAGAGCATTATGAAATTGGTTTTCTGAACTCCTGAAGGTAAGATGCCATGTTCCTGGGCAAATGCAGGGCAGTGGCACTGGGGATTGCAGGTGGTTGTTTAATATTTATTATTAATCTTTGTTGGAAGTTAGTATATGTCTTTAAATTTTCATTACCCAGCCGTGGCTCACTGTAGACATTTCTAGACCTTAGAGTCGTGAAGCAACTGCCGAGGTGAGAGTTGCCCATTCTAACCCACCTTTGTAAGCCCTTCAGTGGTTGGAGGGGAAGCTTTGATTACATGGTCACTATAGGCTTTGGGGTCAGCAAGGTCACAAGCCCTGTATCAGGGGTCCCTAAGACCACCCTCCCCTGCCCCACTAGGTTTGGTGATTCACTAGGAACACTCAAAAGACTTATAGAGTCATCCTCATGGCTAAGATGTGTTACAGGGAAAGGACACAAAGCAAAATCAACAACAGGATGAGATGCATGGGGTAAAGCCTAAAGAAAACTAAATACAAGCTTCTGTGCTTTCTCCCAGTAGAGTCACACAGGACATGCTTAATCCCCCCAGCAGTAGTTGTGAAAATGTTTGTGAAATGCTGTCTACCATGTAAGCTTATTAGACTCTCAGTGCCCAGGGTTTTTACTGCGGACTAGTCATGTAGGCACCCTCTGCCTAGCACATACCAGAATTCCAGACTCCCAGAAAGAAAGCAGGTGTTCAGCAAAAACCATATTGTTTGTACAGTTTAGACACAGTGAGCCACTCTCATCAGTTCTGGGAAGGGTGGGAACCTTCTCAATATCCAGGTGTCCTGTTGCCAGCCAAGGGCCAACCTTGCAAACAGGACTTTTAGGCATAGCAGTGTCAGGTCTGCTGTGCTGTTTGTACATACCACCCAACCTCCATGTGCAACTGCATTGAGGACTATGTGATTGGGATGTCCCAAGCCACCAAGTTATCTCTGTCCTTATGCATTCATTGGTTCATTTAGAAAATTACATATTCTACATGGCCTTGCATGAAGTGGCTTCTGTCCACCTCTCTGGCTGCATCTGATGCCACTGCCCTCTTTATTAATAAGAAGTCAGGCACCCTGGCTTTCTTTCAGTTCTTCAGTGCTCCAAGTGGTTTCCTATTTCAGGGCCTTGCTATACACTGCACCTGGCTGAGCACTGTACATCCTTCAGCTCTTACCCTGGCAATTACTTACTGAGGGATGTCTTCCCTGACCCTCCAGATGAAATAAGGATCCACCTGTTACTCACTCTCCGAGCACTCTGTTCTCCTTCTCAGCATTGATGACAATTGTAATTAAATACTTACCAATACATTTTTTTAAATGGTAAGTTTTTTTTTTTAATTTATTAATTAATTTATTTTTGGCTGCATTGGGTCTTCGTTGCTGCACTGGGGCTTTTGCTAGTTGCGGCGAGCGGGGGCTACTCTTCGTTGCGGTGCGTGGGCTTCTTTTTGCGGTGGCCTCTCTTGTTGCAGAGCACAGGCTGAAGGCTCACGGGCTTCAGCAGTTGTGGCTCGCGGGCTCAGCAGTTGTGGCTCACGGGCTCTAGAGCGCAGGCTCGGTAGTTGTGGCTCATGGGATTAGTTGGTCTGTGGCATGTGGGATCTTCCCAGACCAGGGCTCGAACCCATGTCCCCTGCGTTGGCAGATGGATTCTTTTTTTTTTTTTTTTTTTTTTTTTAATCTTTTTAATTTTATTTATTTATTTATTTATGGCTGTGTTGGGTCTTCGTTTCTGTGCGAGGGCTTTCTCTAATTGCGGCAAGTGGGGGCCACTCTTCATCGCGGTGCGCGGGCCTCTCACTATCGCGGCCTCTCTTGTTGCGGAGCACAGGCTCCAGACGCGCAGGCTCAGTAATTGTGGCTCACGGGCCTATTTGCTCCGCGGCATGTGGGATCTTCCCAGACCAGGGCTCGAACCCGTGTCCCCTGCATTGGCAGGCAGATTCTCAACCACTGCGCCACCAGGGAAGCCCCGGCAGATGGATTCTTAACCACTGTACCACCAGGGAGGTCCATCAATACATTTTAATTTAATATTTACCTTCTCTGTAGATGTATGTATCTGATGGGGCTGGGATCGTGTCTATCTTGTTTGTTGCTGCATTCCTGGATGACTAGTACCTGTGATCAACCAGCATTTGTTTCATGAAAGAAGACAATTCTTTCACTTTTAATGCTCTGAAAAATAAAGCATGGCCCCATCACAGATGAATTCACTACATTGTACTCAAGGCAGAGAAACATATAATTAGGGTGCATGTACTAAGGGTTGAACAGACAATGACTTGTGGCTCATGCATGAGATTTTGAGTCCTTCTCTCACAGGGTAAGGAGAGTGTTTCCACAGAGAGTTGCCCTCTACACAGTGGCTTCCCAGGGGAGTCTGGGGAGTCGGGTGGGCCTGGGTTTGAAACCTAGCTTTGAAATCTACTTACTGGTTGACTTTGGACCAGTTACTGAGCTTCCAAGAGCCTTATTTTTCCTGTCTTTAAAGTGAGGGCACTAAGGCCACCTTAGAAGTTGGGAGGATGACGTTGTGAAATCAGATATCTAAGTGCTGAGCACAGTGTCTGGCACGCAGGGAGGACTCAGTAAATGGTGGCTTTGATCGGGGAACTGTCAAGCTGGATAGGAGCCTCCAGGTCATACTCTCTCTTCTCACCTAATCAAGAAGAATCTTTTTTAATCTCCTGCCACGTATCACAGTCCTTTTAGAAAGCTGGTCCCTGGGAGCTGATCCAGTTCAAATGGTTCAGTTCTTGTGTTTATTGATTGCCAGTCTGCCCACTGTAACTTCTAACCTTAGGATCCAGTTTTGTATTCTGGGGCAGCACAGAACACGGCTGATCTCTCTTCTGCATTTCAGACCTTCAAATATATGAAGGAAGCTGTCAGATCCCACTTAGACCTTCTTCTTCCAGACTGAATATCTGTAGTGCCTTCAGCCTCTCCTCACATACTGTCATTTCCAGACCTTCCTGGTTTCCAGATCCCTTGAAGTCTTGGCTGCCTCCCTCCCCACACATGCTCCATTTGGGTGGTGTATCAGTCAGGGTTCTTCAGAGAAGCAGAACCAATATGTATTTATTTTAAGGAATTGGCCCATGCCGTTGCCAGCGCTGGCAAGTCCAGAATCTGTAGAGCAGGCCCCAGCAGGCTGTGAAAGCTCAGGCAGGAGCTGATGCTGCAGTCTGGAGGCAGAATCTCTTCTTCCCGGGAAACCTCAGTTTTTGCTCTGAAGGCCTTCACTTGATTAGATGAGGCCCACCCACCTACATTATCAACAGTGAGCTGCTTAAAGTTAACCACATCTATAAAGTACCTTCACAGCGATGCCTAAAGTAGTGTCTGATGAAATAACTGGGCACTGTCATCTAACCAAGTTGCCATAAAAGTAACTATCACAGACGATATACTTAAACTATGATGCCAGAACTGAGCACGAAACATTCGCTCTGACTAGAGTCCAACACGGGCGAGTGTTAGCTCCCTCGATCTGGAAACTACTTTTGTGTTAATGTGGTCTAAGATTTTATTAAATTTTTAAAAAATAGCCAGACCACACAGACTTGTTTGTGCTAAACATATCTGCTGCCCTTGCAAGCAGGAGGTATGGACCCTGCTGCAGAAGCTCCTGGTCCAGGTAAGAGGGTGCCTGACAACAAAGGAAAACCCCAGATCAGAGGAAGTGGGGGGAGGGAGGGATTCTGTCAAGGAGCCTGGAGGAGGGAAGGAGACAGTTTTCTTTGACACAGTCCTACTTTGTTTCCAGTAGCCTTTAACATACCCTTCCCTCATCTCCCAACCAACCCTTCTGTTCACATGTCCCTAACTGCCACCCAGAAGCTAGTAGCATAACACTAGTTAATAGTAACTTACAGTGTTATTTCTCCTATAGGTTATTTATAGCCTAATAGATGACTCTTGAAATTCGAAAAAAAAGTCATAGCAATGTATTTACTGCAGCAGAACTTCAGACTCCAGAGGCAGGCAGGGAGGGAGATACTTTTGGAAACAGGCACAAGATCCATCAGGTGGACCAGCTGCTCTCCATTCC
This sequence comes from Balaenoptera physalus, assembly GCF_965194825.1. Taxonomy (NCBI): domain Eukaryota; kingdom Metazoa; phylum Chordata; class Mammalia; order Artiodactyla; family Balaenopteridae; genus Balaenoptera; species Balaenoptera physalus. Next base: position 48,544,941 of record NC_138886.1, read on the forward strand.
TGACATCTCTTCACTGTCCCTGTCAGGAGGCTGTGAAGGAGGTCAGGAGGCTGACCTCTGCGATAACTGTGTGTACTCGGTTAGCCTTGCAAGGCCAGCCCTCCTACATCTTGGCAGCTGTGCTGCCTCTGGCCCTGGGTTGGTTTTCTAATTCCCATATTAATATTAAGAGGGACTGAGCAGCTGACGAATCAGCAGGAGAAAACAGGAGAATGGAGCACGTTACTTCAAAAATATTGTAGCCTGCAATACCCATCAGTCAGAGCTCTGAATTTGAAGCCACTGCCAGGTGGCTGCACAACTTGCTTAAAACATGTATATCGTAGCTTCTGGAAAAACATCAAGGCTTGCACTGGGCTATGCCGTGGGTTATTTTGTTCATAAGTGGCATCAGTTTGTAGTGCAGTATTTCACAGACTATGATACCCATACTCTTGGTGACTCACAGATAATTTTAGGTGGTACATGGATGATCATATTTTATTCTAGATTTGTGTGCTTATTTATTTTAGTATATATTCTTGTGAAATGTGTTGTAAGGTTATATTCATCTTAATGTCTGTTTTAAAAGTATAGTTGTCTCACTGAGCTATATAAAAGTATAGCTGTTGCATACTGCTTAAGACAACGTTAAGGTAAAAATTTGAGGCTATTTAAAGAAAAATGTTCAATAGATAATAGTACAGATAGTATGTAGATATGGTAAAAGTTATGATAGTGACATGAGAATGACCACAGTTAGAAAACACATGTCCAATGAGTAAAGTCTGGGCTTTACTATCAGACCTTTGTTCCAATATCAGTTCCATTATGGCCTCTTTATGGTCTTTTGTGTCTCATCGATAAAATTGAAATGTTAATACTTAACCTTCAGGATAATTTTGAGGATTAGAGCTAATAATACAAAGTGCCAGGCTCATCATAGGTACTCCATAAATAGAAATTATTGCGTTTAGTATTTTAGATCTGTTAGAAGAAAATGGCACAATTATCAGAAAGATGAGATCAAAGGCTAGAGATCTAGCATAAGACATAAAGACAGAAAACTATTTAAATTGTGAGACTGCATCAGTGTAGTAGTTCCTTTAACTGTGTTTAGAGCACTTCATTATCTGACAGTAGCTTCAGATACAAAAGTAGAACATGAAGACACAATCAGGGGAGGCCAGGCTAGACTCTGTACAGAAGTAGACTCAGTGGTATAGAAAGTGTCATGAAAGATTTTTCAGTTAAAGGTTCAGAGAGGAAGGACAGACAGCTCTCTGGCCCTTCAGAGGAAAGGGAGAAAGTGACGTGGACCCTCTGGTCCAGCGGAGGAGCAGTGAGAGGGGCATGGAGATCCGGTTCTGCATCAGGGGTCTCATGAGCCCATTACATGGGTATCTGGAGACAGTAAAATGAAAACAACGCTACAGACTGAATCGTTTATCCTCTTCCTCTATTTTGTTGAAACCTAAGATAGGACACTTTGTCACTAAACTCCCAAGCTTCCAAAGCATTTCCTTGTCACTGTTTTGTCCATCTTAGTCAATGCACTAATAAGCTTTTCCTCATAAGGGAGGCCAGGTTCTGGAGTGTGGATGAACCCAAGGATGCTGTATTAGTTTGCTAGGGTTGCTGTAACAAAGTACCACAGACTGGGTGGCTTAAACACAGAAATTTATTTTCTCACTCTTCTGGAGGCTGTAATTCTGAGGTCAAGGTGTCAGCAGGGTTAGTTTCTTCTGAGGCCTCTCTCCTTGGCTTGCAGATGTCCGTGTTCTCCCTGTGTCTTCACTTTGTGCTTGTCTGTGCCCAGATTTCCTGTTCTTGTAAAGACACCAGTCATACTGGATTATGGTCCTCCCTCATGACCTCATTGTACTTTAAGTACCTCTGTAAGGCCCTATCTCCAAATATAGTCGCGTTCTGTGATACTGAGGGTTAGGACTTCAACATGTGAATTTGGGGAGACACAACTCTGCCCATACACATGTTTGTTAACTGCTCCTGGAAGAAAAGAATTCACACAGTAGGACCTGCTGACTAGACCACAAGCTTCATCTTCATTTCAATGAAGAGTGTCTAATTATCTGTATCTTTGCAGTGTTTCCTAAAGATTAGAGTTGAATAATCATCCTTCTCTGAAGTTTTAAAATTAATAAAATCAGATATCCTTTCAACACGTTATGAAGAGATTACAACAAGAGGCAGCACACTGTAACTGGTATCTTAATTTCCATTCACAGCTAATGAGTACTTTGTAAACACTGGAATATAATTTATTCTTCTTCAATTTTTCTAGTCCCAATTCTACACCCAAACATGTTATTTTAATATATCTTTAAGTTTGATTTGAATCATGGCTCTGCCACTAGCTGCTGGAGTGGCGTTGGGCAATTTTGCCCATCTGGGTCACAGTCTATTGCTGTGTAGAATGGGGATGATAATTACCTGATAGGGAGGCTAAGGGGATAACAGGAGATAATGGCTCTAAAGTGCTTTGTACAATGCCTGGCATACAGCAGGTGCTCAATACGTGATAGGTAGAGCTCTAAGGGTTATTTGTATACAGGGTATATAGAAAGGAGGGTGGATTCTTAGCTGTCAGATTAGGAAGAACTAAAAAGGAAGGTGTGGTCCCCTTCAGCTCATGCTCTCTGTCAAGAACAGAAGCTATTCTGGATTACTACCAAATCATTCAAATCAACATTCATTCACAAGCTCAGAAGGACATGCTCACATTGAACTGTAGTGGCCTCAGCACATGTAATATTATCTTCAAGGAATTGTCATAAAGATCTGAATCCTTATGACTTCTATCTACATTATCCATTCCTTTAAGAGAGCAAGCAGCCAGGCTAGAGATTATATAATAGGTGTCAGAGCAGATAGCACAAAGCAGTAAGTGATACCGCCTGGACATGCATGCATTTGAATTCTGAGTCATCTGAAGCTGCCTTTTTGGAAAAATGGTCCACTTGGATATAAGAAAGGATGTGTACTGAATGTTTTCCTGCTACTCACAAGCCCTGACTTTAAAAATATTTGCTGAAAAGTAGGGAATTGGACCCTTTGTCTTTCCTCTCTTGATTCTGTTGCTCAGCCTGAATACTCTACTTTTCTAGGCACTATATTTGAAATCTTGTAGACACCTGACAAGATTATTATTTTTATAACTAGTCTCCTTGACTTTATTCTCTTTCCTCTCCAGCCCATCCACTTACCTGATTAAGTTTCTTAAAATGTGACTCTGTTCAACCCAACACTTGAAAAAGTGAATATTTAGTTAGCAGACTGCCTCCAAAATGGTTTAAGCACAACCTAATCTCTGGCTTCAACATAACTAAACAGCACCTTACCTCCTAACTTGTGTTTCAGATGAACTGGAATCTCCAAATCTGTTCTGAACTCACTACTTAAACTACATATATAGCAAACATTCGTAGATACGAGTGCTTAGTATCTACCAAGCATTGTGTGGAGTGATTTATATGTATTTTTAAATCACCACAGTAACTCTATAAGAAATATTTGTAAGATACTGTTATTATCTTTATTTTATAGGATGAAAGTGGGGCTGAGGAGGTTAAGTGGCTTTCCCCAGGTCACACAACTAGCAGTGATGGAGCTGGGTTTACCTGACTCCAAAGCCTTCCTTCTGCCCCAAACGCTGCTTCTTCACATCTGCCAGTCAGGCCTTTAAGGTACATCTGAAGCATCTCCACTAGTTAAAACTGTAAGTTCCTTTATTATAGGAACCGTGGAGATGCCACTATATGTATGTATGTATGTGTGTGTGTGTATGTATATATATGTGTGTGTGTGTATATTTGTATATATATTTTGTGCTCATAAGATCTAGCATAGTGTTAGCCTCATAACAGATACTCAATACCTGTTTGAATGAGTGGACAGAACAGATGATTTCAGATAAGGCATAAAACAAAAGTAAAAAGCAAAGTGGTATGCAGTGCTACTGTAAGGACTTACATAAACAAAAGCTGAGCTGAATTAAATTTCATTTCACTTCACAACTACCTCAGTCTGCCTCAAGGGCAGAATAAACAGATTCTGTGAACTTTATGAGTTCATACCTATAAAAGAACATTGCTGATGTGTGGCCTCCTCTGAGAGGGAATAAAGTTTCATAGCAGGCATCCTGAATAACCAAAGATGCAGAACTCTGCACATGGGGAAACATCTTGGCCAGTCAACAAAATCAGGCTGCTGCCCTCCTGGGGACCATTTTGTTTGCTTAGCGTCCACTCAACTTACTTGGTTGTCTTGGGCAAGACTTCACCTCTTTGACCAAGTTCCTCATCTCTAATGCAGAGGGGCTGGTGGAGATAGTAACAGCTACCATGACATAACTAGCACAGCTAGTATGAGCAGAGCTAAGGTTTAAGCTGACTAACTGAATTTAAAGCCTTAATGCTACTGTTTTAAGGTCCCTTGCAGCTCTAAAATTCAGTGAATCTCCCACATGTTCTCTCTGAGTTGGTTGGAGGCTCTTGCACTCCCTTGTCTGAAGATCCTTTACTCTGTTTTGTGATGTTTGGTAATGATTTTTATACTTCTACCCCATGCAGGACCTGCTGGAGGGGTCTCAGCCATTATGCAGCTTGGTCTGGCTCACATCTGAGGGCTGCTGGCTGGGGAGGGTGTGGAGGCAGAGCAGACAGTAGAACAAAGCTTCTCTTGCCAAGTCCATGTCACTGAGAGGCAATTCGATACTTAAATTAAAATTTTACATATTTCAAATTTCAGATATTTTCAAATTGTCAGATAACTTCTCTAAAAGAACTGAAAAATAACACATTTTTCAAAATTGGGTAGTGGAATTGTAGGTGGCATCTACACCTCTTTTATAATCTTGTTTTCATACACAATCAGCAGGTTGACCCTCATCTTCTGCCACCGTGACCTTGAAAGAAGACCTGAAATTCTCAGGGCCACAAACTGTGTGTGTGTATTTAACTATAAATCTTTTTACTTGTGGGACACTTTCCCTTCAAACTCTCTGGAGTGATATAAGAGGTACTTAAGTGAATGTGAAAGGAAATGAGTGGACAGCACTGTATATTGTGAGGATAATGAGGCAGGATGAGTTAGCTTGAAAGGCCAGCATTGCACAGACATCTGCAGAGGTCAGTGTGGCTCAAGCTTTGAAGAGACTCTTCTTCATCTGGGATTGGAAATAGATGATCTTGAGGTCCCTTCCAGGTTGTTTAATTGCAAGATTTACTGCTAGACTGGAAGATACCTTCCCTCTTCCCTCTCTGCTCAGTTTTTTTTTTTTCTTTTTCATAGCATGGTTCTATAAAAAAGGTACGTTAGTTTGCTCTGTGTTATAAAACTCCAGATGCATCGCTGATGCCAAGAGAGTTACTGAGATGCACTTTGGGTAGGTGTAAATATTGTTTTGTTATTGTATTTTTTGTAATAGTGTGATATTTTTGCCATGAAAGTAGAGCTTCGGACGGTCATTTCAGTAAAAAAGAGAAATAACTACCTCACATGAACTTATGGGAAGTTCATTTTATCTGGTGAAACTGAGTTTTGCTTTGTGCGCTGAAGGAAGCAAATGATGGTACCTTGTTCATTTGCAGCAAACTCTTAGATACCTGGAGTTGTAGGTGTTTTTAGAAGGTTATATGTGTTTTGGCTCAGCTAGTGAATAGAGGTGGAAACAAGCCTTCAGTATGACCTATAAGGTTAAAAATTACTGTAAATTATGATGAGCACTAGTTATTTTCTGCTGTCAATAGGTAGAGTGAAGGTCCTGAAACATGGAGCACTCATGGCCTCACTCTGGCTTGCACACCCGTTGTAGACATAACAGATTGAACTGGCACTCTTTCCTGACTTGGATCAAGACCTCAGAATCCTTTCTCAACACAGCAATTCAGGAAGCTGCTGTCATCTAATGAGAATGATCTAGCACCTAAAACCCAATTGCTATTCCGAGATTCATCCCTGTGGGCATCCAAGAAATAGATATGGGTTCTAAATACAACACTTTTAATTTAGCTTGATTTGCATTAATGAGTGTGAATTCTTGATCTGCCATTTACTAGCTGTGTGACCTTGGCCAAGTTTCTTAACTTATCTCATTCCTCTAGTATTAAATGGAGATAATAATACGTACCATGAACATATAAACATGGTTCCTTAACATGAAGCCAAATTGTGCCCTACATTTTCACTCTCCCCCATGATACAGAACCAACCATTTACTGCCTTTAAACGTTCTCCTTCACCCTGCCTGCTTTTCTTCTCCTTCTGATACAGTTATTCCAATGCCAGGAATATGTTTGATTAAGAGATATAGTACAGAAGCAGGTAAGACATGCCAGACCTGAACACTAATGAGGATGAAATTAAATGATAATGGATTTTCCCCTCCTACCCCCTAGATAATGATGAGACTGAAATGAACACCAAAACTGTGTTCTTCAGTAATCCATGGTGACAGTAAAAAGAAATGGCCAAATAACATATTGGCCTCAATATTCAGAGCACATTTGGAATGCAGAGTAAGACTGAACAATCCTCCATTTCCCTTTCTCTCTTCTTTTGTGTAGTATAGTCTGAGCAGGTATGTGGGTGAGGCAGTGTGCTCCCCCCAGGTGGGGTAGGGACACTAGGCTTGGGAATCAGAATACTTGTGCTCGGGTGTCAGCTCCGTAACTGACTACCTGTGTATCTTTGGATGCATGGCTTCCCAGCTTCCTGATCTTCATAATGGAAGAGAATGATGTTATCGACCTCACAGCAATGTTGAAATGAGATAATGAATTTAGTAATGCATTTTATAAACTGCAAAGCGCTTAAACACATTTTAGAGTCTTAGTAGAGATGCTCAAAGACATGCTGAATGAATGCAAATCAGTTAAGCAGTAGAGGCTAAGATCACCATCCTAGTAGATTCTTTATAGTATAATACTTTGTTCAAAGAAAATCTTATTATGGAAAGCCAAGTTTTTGCTGTCTGACATGGCAGGAACTTCAGGACTCATCTGAGAAACACTTCCATTTCTGTAAGCAACATTGTGCCTTATCCCTGTCCTACTGAAAGGTACAAATTGTACTTTTTTCTATTTATTTTTTAATTTATCTGTTACCAAGGTGTATCTGAGACCTACATGAGTCTCACAAAAACTAATTGATGAATCTAATTTATGTGCCTAAATATTAGTTGAGAGCTTCCTGGGTCCCAAGCACCATGCTCTACACCAGCAAAACAATAATGAAAATGTCACAATTCCCATATAACAATTTCCTGTATGCATTGTTTTCCTAGTATTTGCATGACACTGAGGGAGGCACAATTAATAATTATAGGCTACACTTAATAAGGCTCTTGAGCACCTTCTGTGTTCCAAGTCCAGTCGTTACTTTACTTTACAGTATTCCATTTAAGCCTCACAAAATCTGGACGGAGATTTTTTTTTGTTTGCTTTTATTTTATATTGTGGTAAGAACACTTAACAAGAACTATACCCTTTTTTTTTTAATTAATTTTTATTAGACTATAGTTGATTTACAGTGTTGTGTTAGTTTCTGCTGTACAGCAAAGTGAATCAGCTCTACATATACATATATCCACTCTTTTTTAGATTCTATTCCCATATAGGTCATTACAGAGTATTGAGTAGAGTTCCGTGCTAAACAATAGGTCCTTATTAGTTACCTGTTTTGTATATATTAGTGTGTATATTTCAATCCCAATCTCCCAGTTTATCCCTCCACCCCCTTTCCCCCTTGGTAACCATATGTTTGTTTTCTACATCTGTGACTCTATTTCTGTGTTGTAAATAGGTTCATTTGTACCATTTTTTTTGGATTCCACATATAAGCGATGTCATATATTTGTCTTTCTCTGTCTGACTTACTTCACTCAGTATGACAATCTCTAGGTCCATCCATGTCACTGCAAATGGCATTATTTCGCTCTTTTTATGGCTGAGTAATACTCCATTGTATATGAGCTCTACTCGCTTAACAAATTTTAAGTGTACAATACATTATTGTTGACTCTAGGTACAGTGTTGTACAGAAGATCTGAAGGGAAGTTATTATTAACCCCTGGGTCACAGATAAGGGAACTGAGTCTCAGAGAGTGGGATAACTTTCCCAGACTCACACAGCTGGAAAGTGGAGGAAATGGGATTTTTAACCTGGGCTGTTGGAACTCTAGAACCTATCCTCTTTTCCATTACACCACAATGCCACCTCTGCCTTCAAAGAGCGACAGTCCAGCTGGGCAGATACAATCTACCTATAATGACCAGGAAACGTAGAACTGGCTAAGGGCCAGTCGCTTCAAGGACCCTCTCATTCGGCCACTTATTCCCTTCCTCCCTCAAACCCAGGCAACACATATGCCTCCTTACTGGCTTGGGCTCCTTGGGGCCACCCTTTCCTTTTTCCTCTCATGAACCAAATAAAAGTTGGTTAACTTGGTTTCTGCATACAAAATGATGTTTTTAGAAACTAAAACTCACATTTCAGATTGGGACATGCCAGAGCATTATTTTACAGAGTTTTCTCGTGCCCTGAAAGATGAGTACTTAACTCTGGTTATGACTCTGAGCGTTTTGGCTGACGTGGCTATCATTGGGTACAAGACAGGAGCTATGTGCCTGGAGGATGATCAAGTCATTAAGGCAGGTCAGCATAGCCTCGGAAAGAGGGAGTCAGGGTGTGCCTTGTGATGAAAAGGATAAGTGAGATGGAGTCACTGACAACGACTGTGACACATCAGCAAGAATGGTGCTAAAAATTTAGTGCAGCAAAGATGTGGTGAAGAAAGTGAGGGTCTTCAGCCTGCTCTGGGGAAAGACTCATTTATTGTTATTTCCCTGGAAGTAAAAGATCATGTCAAAGGTATTTTATTTTATAAAACGGCATTGAATAATATGGATTTGAAGGAAATGAGTAACTTTCATCTGATTTCATCTCATAATGGCTAGCGTGGGCCAGAATGGAGCCATAGCTCAGGCTCCTGATGAATAATCATATGTCTCCTTCACATTAGCAGTGAGGGATTCTGAGTCCCTTTCGTTACTTAATGCCCCATGGAAATCTGTCTTGACATTCCTCTCACATCAGCATCAGAGTGAGATTTTTGCTGTCTGTGGCCGTCTCAAAAATGGGCCGCTGCTTTTCAGTCACGCAGTTTCTGTGCATGGGTGTGACTGCCTGCAGTTGTCCATCCCTGCTGCAGTGCAAGGCTCAGATTCTAACCCATACATAAAACACGGTAGATTCATGTCACAGAATTGAATGAGGTGAGCAGGACAAGGCTCTCCCCGCTGGTTGGAGCCATAAAGTGCCTGGAGAGGAAACAGAACCAAAAGGGAATTGTCCTGATTTTATGGTAGGTGAGAACCATAGTATTGTTGCTGAAAGCACACTCCGACGAGCATTCCTGCTTGGGGAAGGTTGGGTACTTCACGGATGGCTAGTGAGTAAACTGTCCCCAAAGACATAAGGATCTGAGGCCAGTAGGCCTGCCCCTAAATGGAAGCTGACCTTCTGGGCAGTTGAGACTAGAGGAGTTACTTAGTTCTTTGGCATAAAATGAGATAGGTAACTCAATAACTAAATGCTCTAAAAAGTTAAAAGATAGTTTTAGCCATTCTTTCATTTAACAAATATACTGAGCACCTATTCTGAGCAGAACACCAGTCTAGGCTCTGTTGCGGATGGGGTAATGAAAATACTACTCCTCACCTTTCAAAAAAAGTGTCAATAACATATTAGATTAAATATCTATACTAGAGTTGAATGATGATATGGCAAGAGTAGAAAATACGGAATCATTTATTCAGTCAACGAATACTTATTAAGCACATAACCGTGTTCCAGGCACTCCACAAAGCATTGGTGAATCATTGGTGAATGAAAGTCAAATTCTCTGCCCTTGACACCCTTTTGTTCTGGAGGAATGCAACCAGTAGGCTTGCATTTTGAAAGCAGTGATTTTCTCTGGTGATTGAATATCTGTAAACTTGCAGTTGTATAGTTTGTCTGTGGGGCAGATTTAGCCATTGTCAGCTTTCACTGATCATGAAAGAATGAGATTTTTGCATGTGGTGAACCAGAAGACCAGGTCCTGTCTTCTCCAGATACTCTTCAAGTGAAATAATCAGATGAGCAAGACGTTGACTTATCCAGAGGGTAGCCAAAGTTGTAGGAGTTTGGGACAGCCTCCTTTGTATCAGAAGATTTTAGTCCCTACACAAAATCAAGCTACTGATTGAATTCTTTCCAACATTATTTGTGCTGTGCCTAGGTTCTTAATGATGGTTCCTGGTTCTGGGGCATTCAGGTAAAGTATACCATAAGGCTTTCAGGAAAAAAAAAAATTATTAAAATGTTTTTACCTGATGATCAGTTCAGGCTAGAACATTTGAATGTTTAGAAGAAAACCAACAGAAACTGGAATAACAGAAAAATAATTGAAAGTCCATGAATGATTAAAGATTATACCATATTTATACATCTGCATAATCAATATATAATAATTCCTATTAATCTCTAATGATCTTGATTCTAAATTGCCAGAAGATCTCCACATATGAACTTTTATCTTGGGTTAATTTGGGACCCTCTTCATCTATTGGAAAAGCATTTCATTAAATGGATTTTACACACACACACACACACACACACACACACACACACACACACACACACACATTTCTTTCCCTAAAAGAACAGTTTTGAGGAATTCATTATCCTTAAACACTGCAAAGGCAGCTTGCATTTGACCTTTAAAATATTCCAAGGGGCAGTTCTTAGGGATTACAAGGGTAAGCCTATTTTGGCATATGTGTGAAAGTCATGTGGTACTTGGTGCTTATTAATTTAAAGTATTATTTTGAACATTCTTAAGTAAATGTCATGGCATTTAGGAAAAAAAATGGGCCACAACTATGAAATATCAAAGACCAGATAGAATATTAACTCTATTCCATTCTGATCAGTTTTTCTGTGCCCTCAGGCAAAATATCTGTTCGATATATATGTTGCTCTAGCAACACTTTCAAGTCATGGTAAACCTATTTTAAATTATGAGTCTGAGAGTTGTATGTGTAGTTAATTTTCTTTTTCCCGCCTTGCTTGGATTGCTAAGAAAATCCGTCCAAACAAACAAAAAAAAACATGTTTCACAAAGTGGGAATAGGGAAGAGGGGTGGTTAGTGGAGGCTAGAGCTGGAAACAGGCAACAAATAACTGATAGTCTGAGAAATCCTCAGGAGAGGGGACTGTGGAGCAGATAACATTATTTGGATGCTTGAAAGAGAAGTGCCCTTTTTGCCATTTTATGGGCCAGCTAATTTATTTTTTTCCATTTCTAAGGTACTGAATATTAGAATTGCCTTCAGTTTCTTATTTAAAAGCTCACAAAATATCAAGTTGCAGAGGGTCAGTCATGTAGTGTTTCCCAACATGAGTTCCTCAGAAATGCTGTTCTTACAAGATGCTCTGTGATAAAAGACTGTGTGGTCACATAAGTGCAGGAAATACCACAAGCTGCAGATTCTCCTGGAAAGTCATACATTACTAAATGAAAGATTTAAGAAGTGGTACAATGAAGAATCCTTTTCATTTTTGTGTGTCAGATTTTCTCCAATTATTTGACCGTAGAACCCCCAATTTAAATAGCTAACAGCTACTCATTTTACTCAGAACTAATGTTGCGCAGTATGCTAAATTCTATGGGAAGCACCCCTGTCAAGTATTCTTCCCTAAGAGTCCCTTAGCCTGCAGTTAGCACTCTCCACAATTGAAAACAAATCCACATTACTTCCTTAGATCTCTGCTGGAGGATACTCTAGTCTTTGTTTCTTCAGGTCATAAGACTGCTTGTCTGCTTGCTTTATGTCTCATCTGTTCCTCCACCTTCCTCTTTGGTTGCTTCTTTTATAAGACTCATCAATCATCTCATGGGCAAATTTTAGGCAGAATTTATTCAATTCAAAAATATTTATTAAGCATCTGTAGCGTGACAAATTGTGCACTAGGTACTCAGATACTCAGGTGAGAAAGAAAAACTTAGAGACCAGCTCAGTACCTGTCTTTAAGGAGTTTACAGTCTAGCGAAGAAGAGAAGCCATTGTGCACATTATCATAATAACTTACAGATGTGTCACCTGCGATAAGAAGGGTATAAAGAAGGTGAAAATAGAGGAAAGATAATGTCGTAATGGGGGCTACCTAAGAAGGAAACATGGAGGATAACTGAAATGGTATTCTAGGTTGAGTGAAAGCATTACAAAATAAAATTACAGAAATATTCAAAATAGTGATGAAGCTCAGAGACTCTTTAATGGAGAGTCTCCCAACTTGGCTAGACTATAACAGGGAGCAGTATGAACTAAGCCTGGAAAGGAAGTTTGGAGTTATGTAATGTAATAGATAATCTCATGTGTCAAGCTAATGAATGAAGATTTTATATGTGAGGTAGTGGCAAGTATTAGAGAATCATTGAATGCCTTTATAATGATACAATCAAAACCTTGAGATTAACTTAGTAGCAATTACTAGAAAAAACTCAGGTGAAAGATGACTAGAGGCTGGGTCTACTGAGAAGTTGATGGAAATGCAAATAATATAAACAGACTCAACAAGACTTGGCAAGTAATCAGTTGTGGAGTGACTGAAAAACAAGGATGAGTCTGAGTCTTTGAGCCTTCTTGTGTGAGAGTCTAGGGAGAGAAACAGGAAAGCTGAAGAGCAGGGGCTTTTGGGGGTGGCGAGGACTGGGTGTTTGGGTTTTGATGTATTCCTTATAAGAAGCCATGGAACACAGAGATGGCATTTCTACTCAAGCAGTTGGAAAGGTAAACTTGGAGACTCTATTCAGATTGAATAAAAGACAAAATTTTTAAAGTCCTGTGACTAAAATGAATGATTGAGATCATAGCGATGCATCAGATTCTCATGGAAGGAAGTTCGAAGTGAAAGGAGGCAAGGTTTAACTATGGAAAACTCCAGATAATAGGGAAAAATGTCAATGAAAGAGATAAAGGAATGGTGTGAGGTAAAAAGAGAATCAGTCAGGGTAGTACAACCACAGAAAACAAGGGAGGAGGAAGTCTCAAGCAGTGATGTGAAATGGTACAGGGATAAAGAAGGATCAGGGCTAGGGTAAGACCCCTAGATTGGGTGAATTAGAGGTCCTTACTGAACTTTGAGAGAGTGGTTCCAAGAGGGCAGTGTTCTGACTGTGGTGTGCATGGGAATCTCTTGAAGGGCTGGTTACAGCAGAGATGGCTGTTCAGTTCTCTTCCCTAATCACTCTCTGCCAAAATTTTGATTTTGTAGATCTACAATGAGGCCAGAAATTTCCACTTCTAACAGATTTCCAGCTGATGCTGGTGCAGATGTGCTAGTCCAGGAACCATACTTTGAGAATCACTGTAATAGAGTGATGGAAGATTGTAACAGATGCAAGAGAATAAGGGAATAAAAGATAATCTAGATGTCTGTGTAGCAAATGGAGGCAAGTTCAGAATACTTGCCTATGAAAAGAAGCTGGGGAAGAGCTGTAGACTGGGGACTAAATCTTCCTCCCATAGCACCCAGCACGGTAGCTTATGTATATTAGGTTCTCAGGGACTAGCTATACACTGAAGATAACCAATAGCCATTTCTTTCTCCTTGCTCTAGTAGCAAAGACTTCTTAAATGTAGCCTTAGGTGTAGTCACCTCTTCTAAACTCCTCCATCTCTTCTTGCCAGAAACTGCCCCCGAATTCTATCTTATGTCCATAATATACCAGTTGTGTGACAATCACCTCAACTGCCAACGTTGGGGGATAGCTAGGTTTGAGGCTCTCTGCAAAGAATTTAGCTATTTAAAGGATAAGGAGAATATGTCAGACATCACTTTAGCCTTGAAAATGAAGCAGTATGTGCATCCTTACATTTATGTGCTTAAAAACTCAAGATCTGTTTTGCAAAGATATCAAATTTTCTGTTTCTCAGAAAACTGCAAGAACTTGGCAGAAAGCCTGTGCTTTGGACCAAATGCAGTCATGCTCGTGTGTAATCCCAAGAAATAAGAATTAATGCAACTCTCACAGTTTAGAAAAGTCATTTCAAAGTCTGTGTAGTGGTTTCCTTCATGACACTATGATTTTATTACCTATAATTTAAAACACCGTGGTGCTTCCTGATGAACTGTTTATGGCCCTTTGATTTTTCCCCAACTGCCAGGTATGTAATGCTTATTTAAATTAAATTTTTCATCTCCTATTCAAAACCTTTTAAGGACTCTCCTCTTTGCAAAATTGACTCTTACCTGGGTAAGAAGAGAATGAAGAGTTACACAAATGTAATCACAGGCTGTCAGAATGCTGAAGCTTCTATCAATGATTAGAAGTCAGCTTCAGGACATGCAAAGGTCACTTAGTTTGGATGTAAATATTAGATAGAGGAAATAGGAGGGATGAAAATTCAATACCACGAGATACTGTAAGAAGAAAAGAAACAGTATAAGAGGCTTAGTGTGTCCCTGCCAGTAATCATGGGATATTTATTGAATATCTACTATTTGCTTAACATGTAAAAGAAACTGAAGTGTAAGGTACATCGAGTTCTTCAAGTAAATACTATCTTTGGGCGACTAAACAAAATTACATAAAATAGCTACAAACAACTTTTTTAAAGTGGCTGTTGAGCGGCATGGTATACATTATGTGGGGAATGCTGTATAATGCATACTACAGAAGAGTAGTGACATAAATTAGCACAGTAGAGGCTGAGTTGATTAATTTCATTTAATGCAATATATCTGAAACATATTTGACCATTGTACTCTCCCCCTTTTTTTTCAAATAACAACTTCAACATTCTAAGGTATATACTTTAGGAAATGAGAATGGAACAGACAAAGCCAGACAAATAAAAATTTGTCTTAACTTTTGATCTTCAGTTTTCTGAGCTCTAAAATGGGAACAGTAATGCCTATCTCACAGAAGATGCAGGAGTTAAATTAGATTCTGTGTGTGTGTGTGTGTGTGTGTGTGTGTGTGTGTGTGTGTGTGTGTAGTGGCACACTTAAATACTTTACCCTTGAATACTTCAATGTATTTTCCCCTAACAAGGACATTCTCTTTCATAACAATAGGACAATAATCTAATTCAGGAAATTAACACAAGTACAACATTATCTAATCCACATACCTTATTCAGATTTTGCCAGATTTTTCCTTCTTCCTGGGGAAGTGCCTCAGTCTTCCCTTGTCTTTCCTGACCTTGACACTTTGAAGAGTTTAGGACACTTATTTTGCTGACTCTCTCAATCTTTGATCTTGCCTGATACCTCCTTGTGATTATATGCAGCTTATACATTTTTGCCACAGAAGTGTCATTGTGTCCTTCCCTGTGCATCATATCTGGAGGCACCTGATGCCTGTTTCTCATTGCTGGTGATGTTCATTTTCATCACTAGGTTAAGGCAGTACCTACTAGGTTTCTCCTGTTTGCCTCTGCTTCACTTTGCAATTTTGTAAATATCCTGTTACTAATCAAAGTTTATACTACTTGTTTTAGCATCCACTGATGACTCTTTTTAATCAGTTATAACCATGATGGCTGCCAAATGGTGGCTTTTTAAAGTCCACGTCAAAAGCAATTTTAAAAACTTATGTAATCAGAGAGATGCTACTCTATGTGAATGCCTCTAGTTTACAGAATGCCACCCTGAAATAATGTTTTTTATACAGCATGAGGAAACATCCCTAACACCCAGCTGTGACTGTTAATGTCGTGGGGATAGCACTGCTGAGAAAGTCTGGGAGGTAATATCAGGCTGATGAACAGCTATGCATTTCAAAGCTTCTGTTATAGAGGAAGCTTTGTCCACTAATGTTTATCTATAAAATATATTGAGAAATATTGTGTGCTTTGAGATAAACTATTTTTATGAAGAATTCTAGCTCTGGCCACCAGGACTTGTTTCTGCCTCAAGACGTAAAGAATTTTGTCTTTTGCTTTTACTCAAACAATAAACTTATTTGTAAATGACTGAAAGAATAGAAGCCTTTAAAGGCTTGTTTGTAACAGCTACAGGCTTTCTCTTTCCTGCATACGGACTCCTGCTCCCTTTACCCCTTTCTTGAAAATTATAGCAAAAAATTAATTCTCATAGTACCTGTGAGATGTATTGGAAGAGAAAAAAGTTTATCCACTTTTTAAATTATTGCCCTTATAATAAAATTATCAAGTATTAGCATTTCAAATATTGTATTTTGAAATGTGATCTTTGTATACCATGAATAAAAAACTATAACATCTATTGATCACTTATTATGCCCCAGGTACAGGATATACTAATAGTCTATATATTCTCATTTAATCCAAAACCACTCTCTGAGGTGTTATCCCCATTTACAGAAGACAAAACTGAGACAGAGATTTAAGTGCTCTTCATTTCATTTCCAGTGTTTGTGAGTCCTACTCATAAATCCTGAGAATTAGAACCTATCTTTGTTCATTTGTGTTAATGAGAATAGTCTTGAGATTGAGTTGACCATGCCTGTGGCCCAAAGAGGCTCACTGATATTTTCTACTTTTATGGCCACATGTGGCATTTCCAGACCCAATATGTTTTCTTGAAATAGCACATTCTTTCATCCCTGGCAGTATCTAGCTAGAGACTATAGATTTACATTTTTGTAAATAGTTGATATTATTAAAGAGCATCTATTGATATTATGATTTGAAACTTCTACTTTTAAAATGTTACATACCTTTTTACCCACTTACTAAATATTTGTTGAATACTTAATATGCCTGGCCCTATGCTGGGCTCTTTACATGTATAACCACCTGGTTCCATACTTCCTGGAGGGTAGTTTTTAATTCTGATTCTGCACGTGAGAAAGCTGTAACTTAGAGATAGAAAGATTTGCTCAAGACCAAAACACCATAAGGTTCAGAATCAGGATTAAATTCCATGATTTGTCTGATTTCAGAGTCCACAATCCATATAGCACCCTGACAACACTGGCTTTCATAAGGGTGCAGGGATGTGTGGGTAAGAAAAAGACCAACGTTGCATGGTTGAGGTGACAGGGTTTTGACATGATGCAAGGCACATTTTCCTCTATTTCTTTTTTTTTTAAGTTTACTTCAAAATGTTTATTCCTGATTTATTAATGCAAAGTTCAAAATTATACAGAAATGAAAATATTTTAGAGGAAATTTTGGTCTGGGAATTGGGCCCATGACATTGAAGACAGTCATATAATACTCTTCTGCCATTGCCTGATGGGTCAGTTTTGCTGAGATCCTCCAGTGGCCTCTTCTGGCAGCTTTCTGCTGTGGGACATTAGCACAAACCATGTCCTCTGCCTGGAATGTTATATACCCCCATTCTGTGACAGCCTGTCTCCTATCCCTAGGTCTCAGTGTGAATATGACTTCACCAGAAAGCTTTTCCTGACCTGTCCATGTGCCCAACTAGACTATAAGTTCCATGAGGTCAGGGATGCAACTGAAGCCCTAGTCCCTAACCCTATGCCTGGTACATAATAGCTGCTCAGCAAATAATTGTTAAATAGATGGATGGATGGGTGGATGAAAGAGAAAGAGGGAAATGAAAAAGACAAGGGGAAAGAGGTGGAGAGGAAAGGAAGGAGGGAGGAATATCGTTAAAGAGAAAGAGACAAGAGGGAAGGGGAGAGAGAGAGGAAGGCAGAGAGGGGAAGAGAAAAATTCTCATTCACGGTATACAGTAAGCATGTTGTAATGCAAAAACTTCCTGGACCTAAGGCCAGTAGAGATGAATTCAGATGCCCCTTTATTCACTTGTTCCATAGCATTGAATACATTATTTCCCCTCTCTGAACTTCTAATTCCTTATCAGTAAAATAAGGATTTGAACTTGAAGACAGGAGGCATCTCAGATCTCTTCAAACTCTGTCATTCTCCAGAATTGCAATTGTTAGTGGATAAGTGTTCTCAAATGCCTGATATGCACTTCTCCACTTCTCCTCCAACTCCCCAAAGACTGAAACAGCCCACAGCCTTGAACAATACAAATCTGTTTGAAAACACTTTATGCTCTGTCACTCCAGCTTTTATCTCACTAAGCTAAGACTTTTGAAAATTCAGTAGGGTCATTAAAATAAGTTCGTCGATTTCTTTTCCCTTGTAATCTGTAAGCACTACTATATTTTGACTGAAAAAGACCAAAACAGCGTGTAAAAGCATTAGCAGCAAGAATGATAGGCTGCACCATTTATTTGAATGCATAAATGTCATTTTCTAGGACAACTGATGTTATCCAGGTTTTTCTTGATTAGGATTCGCCTGTGGCATCCACGCTTGATGGAACTGTGTGGGTGGGCAGGAGGGAAGAACAGCAGACTGGCTTGTATTAAACAAGTAGTGGGCTCTGTACATTACTGATTAGATCTGAGGTGATCCATTTCACTGAGAGGCTTCTGCATATGCCTGCCACATCGTACCAGTGTTCTGCAGGCTGCTAGCTGAGAAATGAGGTAAACCACACAGTCAGCTAAGGTGGGAAGACTTGAATAAGCAAGAAGTGCAGTTTTGTAACTTCATAATGGACAAGTTATGCTGAGTCGATGGGCAAGGGCCACTTTTCTGCGCATGCACACACACACACGTATGTATGAGCTTGTCTCACTTGAAGCCATACATTTTATGCACACATATCACGTATATACATAAAAATGTTTATGAACACATGAGACTCCACTGAGTTTTAGGAAACACTTGGATTCCACCCAGTAAAGTTAAATCCAGTCAAAACACTGGATTTGTGTTACATATTCAAACTTTAAATGTAGTATTTCCCATGGTACCAAAACTTACTCTGAGGTTTAGGGGGTAGCTACTAATTGTTTAAACTAGGCTAGTCTTACATACCTAAGTATCCAAGTGTTGAATTCTCCTCACTATTGTAAGTTGAACATAATCATGATAAGACTTGAACACGGCTGGATGATCAACATACAGTTAATTCTCAATTAACACCCCTAAGAAGAAAATAAATACAGAGTTTATAGCATACCTTTTCATGTGGGACGCTTTTTAAAGTTTTTCATTATTGCTGCTGCTTCTCTTGTTGCTGCTGTCATTGGTCATGAGCTGAGTATAGCAACTCTGTCTCATATTTCTTGGTATCTCAATCATAGCTTTCTGTCATCATCGATGCTTAATAAATGCTTATAATCATATTGTACTAGATTGTCCTAAATTTTGCATAATTTAAAAATGATCAATCTGTGTTAATTTTGAAATGTGTGTTTTCACTCATATTTGAGTGTCTATTGTCCCTCAACACCTGTTGAACCACCTAATGACATCCCCAAGGCACAAAGGAGTTGTCAAGTTCCCCATGCTGCCATTCTTATAAGTTGCTTCATAATGGTAGGCAGCTACTTCAAACTAATGCAAACTTAGCCTTCTTTCAAAAATTCTCTTTATCTGGGCATAGGGCCAAAAACTTCTGTTTCGAAGAGTTTCCCTCAGGCAAAGTAAATTGAGGGAGTTCCCTCATGCATTCACCTGTTCCTTCAAAAATAGTGTGCCAACAAATGTGTAGTGAAGCCTTTGTACTGTTAACTTTTTAGTTAATGCCCAGCAAATGAAAAATAAGTAATTTAAATGAACTGGGGTCTATGGAAAAGCCACAAGGCAGTGTAGATAATATACCCACAAATAAGTGAAATTTGGTTGCACTGAGTTTATATGGTCTTAGTAAAAACCATGTCAGGGTGCCTGACACGTAAGCGCTTTCTGAAGAAAATTGAAGAGGCCTAATTTACAGAGATGTGACCTGGAGGTCCCTGCTTCATACATCCTAATTAAGTAAAGCAGTCACTGAAATTGCTTTCTGTCACCTGGATAAGAAGCAATTACAGTTACACTTCAGGTTGCTGGTTTGGTTAGGGAATAAGGTATTGTATTTAGCTGACTCCTTCAATCAGCTGAGGGTTAATAAATTAATGTCCATAGTTGTGAAAAGGTAATGTGGCAAAGAGGGGAATCTAACTGCTTAGAAGATGGAGACTTTAAAAATTCAGTCTGAAACCTCTTTCCAGATCATAAAATTAGGGTTAGTGGTTATTTTTGTTTTCTCTCTTACAGAAACTGAAAAAAAAAAAACCCCAAAATTGTTTAAAAAATATTTCCATCACCAAGTTGAGTTTTAACATGGTATACAATAAATTTAATTAGAATGGATTTCTGATTTCTTTATAAAACCTCCTGTATACTTATCTCTATTTAATAAATATTATAATCTGTGATCTGCTGCCAACTAGATGATGAGTTCTTCAAGGGCTGATACTGGAGTTTTTTCTTTGAGAAATCCTGATTATTGCAGGCCCCCATAAAGTTTGATGAAGGAGTAAATTTTTATACTATGTTTTATGAATTGGAAAATTTGTGTCTCCTAATGCCTGTTCTTGAAATATGCTAAGTCTCTAAAAGTAGTTTCTGGCTTGTTGTTGTTGTTGTTAGAATATTTTCTGGAAGGATTTCAAAGTTTGCATTCATTTGTTTTTTGGTAGTTTCATCTTTCTCTTCCTGATCAATCGGCACTCTCTGAATTGCTGGTTACTTGATGGGTGCAGTTAGCTGAGTGCTTGTTAACCAAGTTTTTACTAATGAAGAAAAGCAAATGAGCTCAACTGCGAAAGCTTTTGGAATAATTCTAATTAACTTCAACAAAAGGGTTGGCCTACTAAAGGAAAGAGTGGGCTGGAATTACCAACAGGTTGAGATTAGTCCACTGTTACCAACTTCCCACTGTAAAAAATGAATAAGCACAAGGAAACTGTTAAGAGATTTTGTAGCTTCTAAAACGTATATCTGACCATTTTTAAATGCATGGGTGAGCTAGAGGAAGATTTAAAGTTATTTTGACTAATTTTCCAGAAATTAAATTTCCAGAATGTGTGCATGCACACGCATACACAGACACACACTGAGTAGTGTGCTGATGTATGTTTAACAATGCAAAGCTCTCTGGAAAAAAATAATGATACAAATACCCTGATTTGCAGCATTGTTGATTTCCAGCATAAATTCTCCCATCATGGCCAATTTCAGTCTTCAAAGGTGATGTCACTGAGCACAGTTAGGAAGAGATGTGCACACTCAGCTCTTAACACTGAAGCAAACCAGCTCAAACAAACCACTGCACACTCGGCCCCAGTATACCATTTAACTTCTAATATCTCAGATATTGAATCCTGTGAATCATATGTAGAGGTGTGACCCAGAATCCAGTATGAAAGTATCTAAACTGGAAGAAGGAAATATTCGCCTTTCTTTTCCCATGTTTCAGGCAACTAAACAGAACAATGAGGCTTGCCACTTCATGGGAATAAGCTCATTTTGGTGAAACACATTCACTTGATAAATGATCTCTGTCAGCATGAAGCCCTCACCAAACCTTCTGTCATTTTGCTGATGACCCAAACTTACTGACCCAGCTGAGTGCTGACTGGATCTCTGCTAGTCCAAGCAGAGCTGGGGCATGGCCACCATGAGAACGAGAAAGAGCAGCTTCAGAGTCCTGGCTTTGCAGATATTAAAGGCAGCCTCCCAGTGACCTTGCTCTCAGCCACAGCCTGCTTCTTTGAACAACTCAGTCTGTCTGTTTGGCTTCCCAGCAGTTTAGGACCCCTTCTCCTTATTTCCTGTGTTCCCTCTTGCTTCAGAGACTGCAAGTCCCAGCCTGCTTGAGATGGAGAGATGGCTCATGAATGGAGTATCAGACGGGTGCCAGAAGAGTCAGATGGAAATAGGATCTGATTGTTTGACTCTGCTTAGAATCAGTAATTGGCACTAAGTAAAGCAGGGAGTTGTAATCAAGGTAAATGGGACGGTGATGAATAGATAGCTAAATGGAGTCCAGGAAGTAATAGAGTATAATTCCAAAAGAAAGGTTACATTTAATCCAAATAAGTAAAGTGCTTCTGAGAGGGAGGAAGTTAATAGATAGATACACACCGAGACCGTTGATGGTATGAATAGCTGTGTACCACACAGGAGGAATCTTCATGGAAAAACCGCTATAAAACAGATTTCAAACACACACACTCATACACATACCCCTTGGTGTTGTGGTAGAAAAAAATAAATGCCACATTTTCAGATGTGAGGTTAATTGGACACAGGTGATTGTTGTTTCAATCTATGGGTCACACTTTTACATCATCCTTACTTAGTTAAAATGTTATTACATTTATGGAGACTTAGAATGACTGTCTTCTTATCCTACCCCTCATTTCTGCAATTTCTTCTCTTCTTTCTCTTGTCCTATTAGCTTGTTTTACTTCTGCAATATTCAGACTGTATTTCAGTAATATGTTGAAATTAATGGTGGGTTTATAACCTGATACTTATTTTTAAAAACCTTGGTGTTAGTAAATACATCAAGGATGGGTCCCAATATCTTCCGTCTAGGTTAATATTTAGGAAGTGTCAAATTTCATTGGTTTTCAAATTATGGTTCGTGAAATATATTTTATGAAAGAATCAGTGGCTAAACATATTCAGGGTAGGATTAGCCCAGTGTCTCCAGCCTTGACCCTCAAGTTAAGATGTTTACGTATGAAAAGGGAGTGTGTAAATGTCTCAGAATCTCAGAAATTGAATGTTTCAAGGCCCTAGGGGACTATAACTTGGCATGGTATTTTGTAATCTGCCTAAAAATATCAACAACAGCCACAAAAATAGTAATAGTGAGTATGCTTTTTTAAAGTATCTACTTTGTGCCAGGCATCTGACTTTCTTAAGTATCACTATGTGCTGAGTATATACTAGGTATTTCATATGTATTGCATTCATTCTATTTTTAAAAAATTAATTAATTAATTAATTTATTTATTTTTGGCTGCGTTGGGTCTTTGTTGCTGCCCGCAGGCTTTCTCTAGTTGCGGCCAGTGGGGGCTACTCTTCGCTACGGTAGGCGGGCTTCTCACTGCAGTGGCTTCTCTTGTTGCGGAGCATAGGCTCTAGGCGCGTGGGCTTCAGTAGTTGTGGCACACGGGCTTCAGTATTTGTGGCACACGGGCTTCAGTAGTTGTGGCTTACGGGCTCTAGAGTGCAAGCTCAGTAGTGGTGGTGCATGGGCTTAGTTGCTCCGCAGCATGTGGGATCTTCCCAGACCAGGGCTTGAACCTGTGTCCCCTGCATTGGCAGGCGGATTCTTAACCACTGCGCCTCCAGGGAAGTCTCTTGCATTCATTCTTGAGAGAAACTTGACAAAGGAGTTAACACTATCCTGTTTTTATAAATGAAGAAATTGAAGCTTAGAAAAGTTTAGAGAGAAATATGAGGGAGAACCAGTATTCAAACTCAGATCAAGCTGACCATAATTCTGCTCTCTTACTAC
Organism: Balaenoptera physalus; assembly: GCF_965194825.1. Taxonomy (NCBI): domain Eukaryota; kingdom Metazoa; phylum Chordata; class Mammalia; order Artiodactyla; family Balaenopteridae; genus Balaenoptera; species Balaenoptera physalus. The sequence continues at coordinate 48,568,323 of NC_138886.1, forward strand.
TATGGCCATCTGATTTTAAGCTCTGAAAGGGCAGAGACCGTGTTGGTTGTGCTCATCTTTCTATCTCTAGCACATAATAATTTGCTTGGCATTCAATGTGTATGTGTGAGTTGAAAGAATAAATGAAATCTCTCATTTAAATTCTTGTTAGCTGTCCTATTTTTTTCCATCTGAAAGTGAGAATTATAATGTTAAAATTTTTTGTTAAACTTTCAGACATTTAATGAGACCATATGACTTAGTGTGGTTGCAGCATTTTAGTTCTCAGCATGCAGCAGTAGGAGCCCCCAAATGTAATCTATGAAACACTACAGAGATGCTGAAATAAATTAAAAATTTTAATGAGTTCAACAATTCAAACTTTAGCTCAAATAATTTCTATGGAGATCAATAAATACCCTGTGCCTATGTAATTTCTTTTCATATGTTTCATGTCAATATCAACATAATAAATGCAAGAATTAAATTCTCTAGGAGAAATAGCTTCAGATTCATTCAGTCTTTATAAACCAGATAAAACTACCAAATAGCTTTGACTACATCCTGGGCATTGAATTCATGAATTAGCTGTTAAAACTTAATATACCCTTTATGTCCAAGTTCGCATTGCTGCACAAGATTCCAAAATGAATAATCTTGTCTATACTAAAATAATGTTTTGTGTTTTTAAAATGCCATTTAGCCCGATTGGTCAAGGAAAACCTGAGTGTCATTTTAGCCATCTAAGCTTCATTAAAATTTATGCTTCTGTCATTAGAAAAAAATTGAATGCATCATGTCAAAGAAGGCATCTCTGTTACCTCTGAAAACAAAATCATGGCAGATTTTTTTTTTTTAATTTTAAAAAATATTTATTTATTTATTTTTTATTATTTTTTTTGGCTGTGTCACGGCTTAGTTGCGGCACGCGGGATCTTCGTTGAGGCATGCGGGATCTTTTTTGTTGCAGCACGTGGGCTCTTCGTTGGGGTGCGCCCGCTTCTCTCTAGTTGTGGCCTGCGGGTTTTCTCTCTCTAGTTGTGGCACGCAGCCTCCAGGGCACGTGGGCTCTGTAATTGTGGCGCATGGGCTCCAGAGTGCGTGGGCTCTCTCGTTGAGGCGCACGAGCTCAGTAGTAGTGATGCGTGGGCTTAGTTGCCCCGCAGCATGTGGGATCTTAGTTCCCTGACCAGGAATCAAACCCATGTCCCCTGCATTAGAAGGTGGATTCTTTACCATTGGACCACTGGGGAAGTCCCATGGCAGATTATTTTTAAATAATTCTAATAACTTTCCCTAACTATAAAATATGTTTACTGAACAAACTTTAGAAAATATGATCAAAAATTTAAAAATAATTATACCTCCTTAGCCTTAGGTGACCACAGTGAATGTTCATTAACATTTGTTTGTGTTTGCTAACAGACTTTATACTTTATTTATAGATAAGTGAGTCAGTAGAAAGGGAACATGAATCAGACATTCTTGTCTTTATAGAAAGCTTCAGCATGTAATTTCAGGCTTTTGGACCCCTGGAGTAGCTTCTTTTAGCTAAGAGTTCAGTCTGTATCCTGGTACATGACTCAAATGATAAAAGCAGCCCACCAAAGTAATGTCATAGCCCTAATTCTACTCTAATTTTCCTACTAAATATTCTCTCCTGAATTCCAGTTATCTGTCTGACTATTGTTTATTATCAATATCTGTAGTATCTATTGACATTTGAATGCATATCTATGTAAGGATATGGAGTGACCAATGTAGTTTTTTTGCTGAAGGTCTCTCATAACTCATCATTATATACCTTGATTCTTAAAGACTTTCTAATTCCTGAAAGACTGTTCCCCAGAATACATGCATGAAAAATCTGTTGATTTTCCTTTTTTTGGTCATAAGCTTAGATTGTCTAAACTGTATTATGGTATTTCTCTTCCTTTATTATATCTTCACATAGTAATTGAATTTGGAATGGGTAAATCTTGAACTTTTTATTGATGAATATTTACATCTTAATTTGGTGTCATTTTATATTTTGGTCACCTTTCAGTATGTAGCTTTTACTCCATACTGAATTTTGTATATCTTTGGCTCTAGAAATCTGTGAATACATAGAACATGTTAAAAATCCCTCTTACAACTATTAAGCTAATTTCTGATAGTATTTTATTTTTCACTCTCTCTTTATGAGAATATTTTGGTCTTATTATAGGTCAGGAGTTTTTTTTTTTTTTTAATGTTGTGTTTCAGGTGTACAACAAAGTGAATCTGTTATATATATATACATATATCCATTATTTTTTAGGTTCTTTTCACATATAGGCCATTACAGAGTATTGAGTAGAGTTCCCTGTGCTATACAATAGGTCCTTATTAGTTATGTATTTTATATGTAGTAGTGTGTATATGTCAGTCGCAATCTTCCAATTTATCTCTCTCCCCCACCTTACCCCCTGGTAACCATAAGTTTATTTTCTACATCTGTAACTCTATCTCTGTTCTGTAGATAAGTTCATTAGTAGCCTTTTTTTTAGATTCCACATGTAAGTGATATCATATGATATTTGTCTTTCTCTGTCTGACTTCACTCAATACGACCATCTCTAGGTCCATCCATGTTGCTGCAAATGGCATTATTTTGTTCTTTTTATGGCTGAGTAATATTCTATTGTATGTATGTACCACATTTTCTTTATCCATTCCTCTGTTGATGGACATTTAGGTTGCTTCCATGTCCTGGCTATTGTAAATAGTGCTGCAGTGAACATTGGGGTGCATGTATCTTTTCAGATTATGGTTTTCTCTGGATATATGCCCAGGAGTGGGATTGCTGGATCAGATGGTAGCTCTATTTTTACTTTTTTAAAGAACCTCCATACCGTTCTCAACAATTTACATTCCCACCAACAGTGTAGGAGGGTTCCCTTTTCTGCACACCCTCTCCAGCATTTATTGTTTGTAGATTTTTTGATGATGGCCATTTTATAGGTTGGGAGTTCTTTACCTAGAATCCTCAGACTCCCAAGGGTTCAAGAATTTAATTCATAAGGTCTGTGAACTTGTATTGAAAAACATATACATATGCATATTCACTAACCTCTGACTAAAATTAGCAGTTTTTTCAATTATAAATGTAGACAACAAACCACAGTACTCTTAGCAGTATCTGACTTTGTCACCACTGAAACTCACAGATATTTTCATGTCACTTTATAGTTGCTATAGATATCTTAAAATATCATTACACTCATCACTACTTAGAAATTATGGAAGTTATTAGACCTACTGCTAGATCTTGATATTTAGTGTGTTAATAAGGGCTTGCATATTTTTATAACGAATATCTGGCTTTAATTTTTCAACGACAATATTTAGTGTTTTAATATTTCAATATAATAGGTTTTCTTTGTAAATAGATGTAGTTTATGCACAAAAAACTGTTTTGATGATGCGACTGTATCTTTCACTTATTTATTTTACTCTTCCAAACATTAGGATTATATACCAACACACAGTGTAAGTATCTTTCTTGGTACTTAGACTTCAAAAATATCTTTTGATTAGTTTTCATACTTAAAAAATGACTATAGAACTTGGAAGAACTGGATAAGAAAGAAACTTCAAAACAAACAAAAGGGAATGATTAAACGATAGATGGAGAAGAGTAAACAAGGGTGATCCCAGACGATCTAGAAGAGGAAATTTCTTATATTTCTATTTATACATGATGCTAATTTCATCCAGGTGATGAGCTGCCAGATTAATAAGGATCATTTCAAGAAGGCCTAGTAAGACATGGCAGATGTGCTTTCATAAGGAAAGGTAGTAAATTTGCAGAATATAGTTCTAGAAAGAGGACTGTTAAATCTAGAAGCCGTGGTTGACTGTTTCCCAAAGTGTAGTAGTGTCTGCAGCCAGAGATGCTTCCCCTTTCCCACTCATCTCCACCCTTGCAAAGCTGGTAATCTTCAGGAAAATTTCCAGAAGGAAAAAAAAAAAATCCCGTGCTGATTATCATTATACACCCTTGCCAGAGGTATATTTCTGGATCCTGTACTTCCACAAAAGAATAAAGAATATGGAGGAAGTTGAGTGAATGGTAACTAAAATGATCAGCGGATGGATGTATCCCTTGATTTGAGAAAGTGAGGACTGAACAAATGCAAGGCCTGTAAAAATTTGAAGATTATAAACAAGATGGAGATGGCTCTATTAATCAAGTTCTTGAACATAGAACTCTTAAAAGGGATTTGATTCAAGAATTTGAATAAAAATAAATGACAGAATCACTATATACTGCAAGTAATAAACATATGGGACTGGTAATCTCCAATGGTGGTATTCCTCAATATAAACAAAAAAGGGGGGCTGAAAACAGTTGAGTATGTGAATAGTGGCTTTCCAATGGGATTTCATTAAGGGAATGTTAAAATGATAAACCCACATGCTTAAACTACTGAAGTTATTGACAGGACAACCACTGCATGTGACGAAATACCCTTCAGTGACATTAACAGGAGCCATACAATTGGACTGTATTCTGGTGTTCCCACTGTGTGGTGGTTTTTGTTTCTCTGGCTGCATGTTGTGTATGGTATGCCAACAGCGATGGCTGCTAAGTCAGTGCTCGTCCTTATTAAAGAAGAAATGTGCCAATACCACCAACTTGGTATTTTCCCTGCAAGTGATCATATCCTGGTTCATTAGAAAATATGAGCCTCATATAGTTCATGCCCATAAATATTTATTCCTTTTCTATGCGTCATGTATTCTTGCCAGTAAAGCTCAGGCTCTCGTAGAGTGGAATTCTCACAGCTGTCATCCTGTAGGCTTCAGGGCTACTTCAGCAGCTCCTTCTGCACTACTCAGAGCAAGTCTATCTGTAGGGGATTTAGAGCCAACAAGTTCAGTCTAGATCATTACTGCCTGTCAATCTTCATCAGTCAAGAGGGTTGCAAAATAAGGAAAAAATTTTACCAGCAGGGCTGGAAAATGATGATTACAGTTTCTCTTTGGGGAATGAGTGTTTCATTACTTGTGATGCATTGTACTTCGTCAGAGAATAAATAGGTTGCTTGGTGCTGAGAAGGTGAAGATACCGCAGAATTATCTCTAATTTGTGCTGGACTCAGAAAACAAAGATCTTGTTGGAAATCAGTCAGGAAAAGGGGACAGGTTTGAGGGAGATGTATTGAACTGGTTTCCCTCTCCAAGCAACATTGTTTATACTTGGATGGGTAAGCAGCCACCTACACAATACTGTGCTTCTCTGGCCTGCTTTCAAACAGCTTTAGAAATCAGAGATGCAGAGGTGTCAGTTTCCCCGGCTACTGTGGGATAAGCTCAGTTAGTAGAAGTATCAAAACACAGTAAGTAATAAGAAAGACACAGGAAAATTATAGCTTATGTTGCCCTGTGATCAGGTAATGATACAATCAGCTAAGACTGAATACCAGGCACTCTTCTAAGATTTTTATATACATTAATTTATTTGGCCCTCGTAATAGGCTTATAGGATTCATATATTATAAGGAACCTGAGGCATAGAGAGGTTTCAATAACTTGCCCAGGGTCATACTGCTAATAATTGACAGAGTTGATATTGGGTCTCAGGCAGTCAAGTTTAGAGCTCACACTCAACAGTTATATTCTACTGTATATTTTGGATGTATTCTGTTCAAGAAGGCAGCACGAGATACTTGCCCTGGATTTTTGTCCCTAGTTAAGTAGAAGCTTGTTACCTCCTCCTTAAAATCTCAGTTTCAGTCTTAACCAGTACTTACTTCTACCTCTCTGATACCCTGTATCCAATTTGTTTTTTCTTTTCCAGAAAATGATAACGGCTCAGTTTTTGGTACTCTGCACCTCTATCCTGTGTGTGTGTTGTGTGTGTGTGTGTGTACATATGTTTTTTGTTTTTATTCCAGTTTTATTGAGATATAATTGACATACAGTACTATGTAAAGTTAAGGTGTACAGCATAATGGTTTGACTTACATAACATCGTGAAATGATTACCAAAGTAAGTTCAGTGAACATCATTTCATATAAATGCAAAATTAAAGAAATAGAAAAGAATGTTTTTCTTCTGATGAGAACTCTTAGGATTTGCTCTCTTAACAACTTTTATGTATAACCTACAGCAGTGTGAATCATGTTTATCATGTCCAGTGCTGTACTGGAAGTTTGTACCTTTTGACAGCATTCATCCAGTTCCCCTCCCCCCACCCCTACCACAAATCTGATCTCTTTTTCTATGAATTTGTTTGTTTTTGAAGTATAGTTTTCCTACAACATTATGTTAGTTCCTGGTGTACAGCATAGTGATGTGGCATTTCTATACACTTCCAAATGATCACCACTATAAGTCTAGTTACCATCTGTCACTATACAAAGACATTACATAATTATCCACTATGTTCCTCACACTGTAAATTTCATACCCATGACTCATTTATTTTGTAGCTGGAAGTTTGTATCTCTTAATCTCCCTCAGGAAAGAAACCTATTTCTTCCCCCCCACCGCCCCCCGCCACCCCACACCTCTCTGGCAACCACTTGTTTGTTCTCTGTATCTTTGACTCTGTTTCTGTTTTGTTATGTTTGTTCATTTGTTTTATTTTTTAGATTCCACATATAAGTGAAATCATATGGTATTTGTCTTTCTCTGACTTATTTCACTTAGTATAATACCCTCTAGGTCCATCCACTACATATATATTCTTTCTTTGAGTTTATAACGGAGATATATTTTTGTGTTCAATAATTAATTAAACTTTTTTGTTTTGAGATAAATGTAAATTTACATACAGTTGTAAGAAATAATACAGAGAGATCCTATATCCTTTACCTGGTTTCCCCCCATAATAACATCTTGCAAAACCACAGTATAATATCACAAGCAGGATATTGACATTATCCAGTCCGCCAATCTTATTCATATTTCCCAAGTGTTACTTTACTCATTTGTGTGTGTGTGTGTGCGTGCATATACTTAGTTCTGTACAGTTCTGTCACATGGGTCTGTTCATGTGTCTGAACCACAGTCAAGATATAGAAGAGTTCTATCACCACAGGATCCTTTGTGTTGCCCTTTTTATAACCACGCCATCTTCCTCCTGTACCTCCCCTTCCCTGTTCCTAAACCTTGGCAACCACTATCCTGTTCTCCATTTCTAAAATTTTGTCTTTCCAAATGTTTATTATAAATGAAATTACCATATGTAATTTGGGGGGATTGGCTTCTTTCACTTAGTGTAATACCTTGGAAACTCTTCCAAGTTGTTGCATGTATCAAAAAATCATTCCTTTTTATTGCTGAGTAGTATTGCACAATTGGTTTAACAGTTCACGTGTTGAAGGACATCTGGGTCGTTTCCACTTTGGGCTTTTATGAATAAGGCTGCTTTGAGCATTCACACACAGATCTTTGTGTAAACATAAGTTTTTATTTCTCTAGGATAAATGTCCAAGAGTATTATTGGGTTATATGGTAGCTGATGCTTAGTTCTACAAGAAACTGCTAAATTGTTTTCCAGAGTGACTCTATCATTTTATATTCCCACTAGCAGTAAATGAGTGAGCCAGGTTTCTCCCCATTCTCACCAGCATCTAGTACTGTTACTATTTTTAATTTTTGTGATTCTGATAGGTGTATAATTATAGCTCATTGTCGTTTTAATTTGCATTTTCCTGATGTCTAATGATGTTGAACAACATTTTATGTGCTTATTTGCCATCTTTATTTCTGCTTCTGTGAAATGTCTGTTCATCTCTTTTGCTTATTTCCCAATTGGGTTTTTTTTTTTTTTTTTTTTTACTGTTGAGTTTTGACAGATCTTTATGTATTCTAAGTAATAGTCTTTTGCTGGATATGTAGTTTGCAGATACTTTCTTCAATTCTGTAGCTTGTGTTTTTATCATGTAGCAGAGTATTTCAAAGAACAAAATTTTAAAATTTTGTTAAGGTCCAAATTATCAATTTTTCCTTTTAGGGATCGTGCTGTTGGTATCAAGACTAAGAATTCTTTACCTAGCCCTAGATCTCAGTGGTTTTTCTCAGTTTTCTTTTCTACAATTTTTATAGTTTTATGTTTTGCAATTTAAGTTTATAATCTGTTTGTGTTAATTTTTATATAAGGTGTGGGTTTAGGTTGAGGTTCACCTATTTATTTATTCATTTTGCCTGTGGATTCCAATTGCTCTAGTATCATTTCTTGAAAAAGCTATCTTTTCTGATAAATTGCTTTTGCACCCTTGTCAAAAATCAGTTGGACGTATTTGTGGGGGTCTATTTCTGGGTTCTTTATTCAGTTCCATTAATCTATGTGCACATCCCTTTACAAATACCATATTGTCTTGAGTAATGTAGCCATATAGTAAGACTTGATTTTGGGTAGAGTGATTCCTCCCACTTTAGTCCTTTTCAAGTTTGCTTTAACTATTTAATATTTAATTTATGATGTTAATTTATAATGAAAAGCAACAGCCCATGCTCCACTTACATTCTTATTCTGACCTCCTGGAGGCAACATCTGTGAAGTAATTGCATTTTAGTTTCTTTTGGTGGTTTACCCTTTATTTCTTAAAAGTATGTATTGCTGCCTCTTGATTTATCAACTTTTTGATGCTTTTGCATTACTTTTTGCTATAATATATAGTGTCTTAGCTCACTTAAATCAATCCCCACTCCCTCTCCCTCCTACCTTTTGCTATTGTTAAGTCACTAGTTTTAGTTTGTTCACTGGTCATTTGTGTACCTTAAAAAGACATACCTGAACCTTCTTCTCTTGACTTCCCTCTTTGTTAGATGACAGTACTGCTCCCCCAACTCTTTCACCTCATATTGTCTTATACATTGTTGAACTTTTCAACATTTTCATTCTGTTTTGTAATGAATGATAATTGTCTTATTTCTTTATAGTCTGATTTGAAAAGTTGAAAATCAGTAGGTATTATTAGCTTTTTAAAACTGTAAATATTTAATCATAAATTTCTCTACTGTGCCAAATAGTACCCTATGGACCATTCCCATTATAAATGTTCCTAATAACAAGTTGAATAGACTGTCCCCACCATCGTCAAAATTAAGTCACCTTTTAGATTACTTCACACTTGAATGATGCATTTCTTATTACTCCTTGAGTTGCGTATTATCAATCTTTTTGGAATAAATTTTCTTATTGAAGTATATGCATACATAAAAAGCAAAGATTATAACTGTATAGCCTGATATATTTTCACAATAAATGGAACATTAGCAGTACCCCCAAACCTTGTTTGCACCACCCCAGTCATCAGTTGTCCTTCCCCAGTCATTTTCCTGACTTCAAACACAGTATGTATTTGTTTTATTTGATTTTGGATTTTATATGAATTGAGAGATACAATATTAATCTTTTGGTCTGGCTTCTTTTACTTAACATTAAGTTTGTGAGAGACATCTTTGTGGTTGCATTCAGCAGTAATTCTTTTATTTTTGTTGCTGTAAAGTAGTTTTTGTAGTAAAATACCACGATGTCTTTATTCCAACTCTGATTGGGCATTTTTTTTCCAGTTTGGCTATTGTGAATATGCTGCTTTAAATCTTCTTTTACCTGTCTTTGAGTATATACATACAAACTTTCTGTTAGGCGTGTGTTAGGAGTATAATTACTGTGTTATAGAATATGAATATTTTCAAGTTTAATGAATACTGCTAAACAGTATTTCTAAGTTTATAATCTCACTAACATGTATGAGAATTCTACTTGATCAATTTCTTCACTAACATTTAGTCTTGGCAGTTATTTTAATTTTACCCAGTTTGGTGAGTAGATGTTTTTACCTCATTGTAATTTTAATTTGCATTTTCCTGATGAATAATGAGGTTAAATAGTTTTTCATATTTTTTGGCTAGTTCTTTAAATATTCTGGTTTTGAATCTATTTTTGTTTATTCTATGGCTTTTCACTTTTTTAAAACTGTCTAAATGAGCAAAAAAAATTGTAATGTTATCCAGTTAATCTTTTCTGTTTTGGTTAGTGTTTTTTGCCCCATTTAAAACGTATTTGCCTATCCCAAGTTTATAGAAATATTGCATAATATTTTCATCTAGAAGCTTTATTGTTTTACCTTTCTTATTTAGACTTACTGAAATTAATTTTTGTGTATGGTGTGAGGTAGGATTCAAAATATATTTTTCCCATATAAATATCCACTAATTTGGTTCCATTTCTTTAAAAGGCCATCCTTTTCCCAAAGTTCTACAGTGAAATCTTAGTCATAAATCAAGTGTCCATAGATGTGTGGGTCTGTTTCTGCCCCTCTATTCTGTTACACTGTTCTATTTACCTGTCTTTGTACCAGCACACACTTTAGCTTTTTACTGATTCTTGAAATGTGGTTGTGTAAGCCCTCCAGTTTATGATTGTTTTGGCTATTCTTGGCCCTTTGAATTTCCATATAAATTCTAGAATCAGATTATCATTTAAAAAAATTCTCTTGGGATTTTGACATTTATAGATCAATTTGCAGAGATATGACATCTTTACAATATCAATATTCCAACCTGTGAATCTGATATATATCCCCCCAATTATTTAATTCTTTAAAAACCTCCTCTCAATATATTTTTTTCAGTTTTCTGGGTACTTACACTTCTTTTACTTCATTTGTTAGAATTATTGCTAGGTATTTGAAGATTTTTGATATAAACAGAAACTTTTAAAGTTTTCATTTTTAGCTGTTGATGAAATATAGAAATAAATTGATTTTTGTGTATTGACCTTTAGCCAATGAACTAAATGATTTCACTTACTAATCCTAAAAATGTATTTTTAGGTTCTTTTCTAGTTACTATAGTTCTTTTAGTCACATAGTACAGGGTGTCAGTTTGGGAGGGTGATAAAAGTTCTAGAGATGGATGTTGGTAATAGTTGTGGAACAGTGTGAATGTACTTAATGCCGCTGAACTGTACACTTAAAAATGGTTAAAGAGGGCTTCCCTGGTGGCGCAGTGGTTGAGAATCTGCCTGCCGATGCAGGGGACACGGGTTCGTGCCCTGGTCTGGGAAGATCCCACATGCCGCGGAGCAACTGGGCCCGTGAGCCGCAATTACTGAGCCTGCGCGTCTGGAGCCTGTGCTCTGCAACAAGAGAGGCCGCGATAGTGAGAGGCCCACGCACCGCGATGAAGAGTGGCCCCCGCTCGCCGCAACTAGAGAAAGCCCTCGCACAGAAACGAAGACCCAACACAGCCATAAATAAATAAAAATAAAAATAAAAATTATTAAAAAAAAAATGGTTAAAGAGATACATTTTATGTTATGTATATTTTACCACAGTTTATAAAAGAGATGTTGATGAGATCTGCAGTATACTCACGGTTGGTAATGTCGTCAGAATTTCTTTACCTCCCTCATGATTTATTATTATTACGCTGAAGCAAGTATGTAGAGAACTGTCCAAAACCTGCTCCTCAGTGTGACACATGGATATTCCATTCAAAACAAAAATAGACCCAAAATCTCTACTGAATTAAACTGGACTACTCTGGTTCATTGGCTTTCTTTTTTGCTTAGCAGATTTTCATAAGGAAAGCTCTGATTTAATTGATAGAAAACACAAAACAAATGTAAAAGACCCCAAATGATAAACTCCAGAGTGTAATGGTAAGGGGACACTCTCATAGTACTCTGAAGTACTCTGAACATAAGAAAACACAAAGAATAAGGAAAATGTCCTTGAACTGCTATGGAATGATTTCCAGGATATACTGTCAAGTGGGGAAAAAAAGCAAGATTCAAAGGATTCAAAATATTTAAACTAAATCTAGTCTGAAAACTATAGTCAGACAAGTCAGTTTGTGGAAAAATCATTAAAGATAACTAACCCTAGGACTCTTTGAAAATGTCAGTATAATAAATAACCAGAAAAAAAAATATGAAGGTAATAGACTATTCTAGATTAAAAGAGATACTAGAGAGACTTGACAACCAAATGCTGTAAGTAATCCTTTAATGAGTCCTGGATCCAACAACAACAATTATTAAAGACATCTTTGGAAAACTTGAATATAGACTATATATTAAATCATACTTTTCCATGTTAAATTTCTTGGTTGAGATATTGGTATTGTGATTATGTAGGAAAACATTCTTGTTGTTAAGTGATACATGCTGAAGTGTTTGGGGATGAAGTGTAATGATATCTGCAACTTGCATTCAAGTAATTCTAAAGGATATATGTGGAGAATGGATCTAGCTGAAGATAATATAGAGGTGCTCACTGTACTATTATTTCAACTCAAAATCAGACTTGAAATTTTTCAAGTAAAAAGTTGAGGGACAAAAGGGATGTCCATGATAAAAAATAATTTAAATTAGAACTATGCCATTTACTTATTTTGTAGTTCATTGCAGTTTGAGCTTACATTTAAGTAACGTTAAATAGTAATAAATTGGTCATCCTAACCAAATAAGCCTTCATTGAATGCCTGTTGTGTCTGAGGTGTGGTAGAGAATAGATATGTATAATGGAAGGAGAAAAGAGTCAAAGCAGAAAAACGATCACCGTGATGGATGAAGTTATAGTGAAAACCTCAGTGTAGAATAATTGTGTTGTGTGTCTAAAAAGTTGGTCTTTCATTTTCTCTGAGACTTCTCATTAAAAAGAAATGTAGTCCCTTGTATTAGATGGTTTCCTGGAGACTGAGATTCCTTTTTAAAGTTTGAAAGCTAAAACCACTGGCTCCAGTTTCAATGAAGAGAAGTATTTCTAGCAACTGCTGATAGCTTATGGCATATAGTACATAAAATGACTTAGTACATGGAGTCAGGGAATGCTTCCTTGAATTGATGTCAAAGGTGAACTTTGAAGGGTGATAAGAGTTAACTAGGCAAATGGGATAGATGAAAGTATTCTAAGCACAGGGAACAGCACGTACAAAGAACAAAAACGAGGGGAATGGTGCATTTGGGAACTAAGAGAAGGTCAGTATGCTTGGAGCACGGAAAGGGAAAAGATGAATGTAAGAAACAAGGTTGCAACCCTCCATCTCCCACCCCTTCATTGTTCATTCCTCCATCTCTATTAGCTTGTCAACCACAAGGGGGCTCCCAAGACCCAATACCTGATCTGTGGCCTGTGTGCCATTCCAAAGGTGTTTCCTTTCTTCCTTGGGGTTATACAGAACCATCTTGAGCAGCTCCCATCTCTTTCACATATGCCCCCGCCAACTGAGTAGCAAAGGGGAAACAAGTGAATAAGTTTCAAGTTACTGCCAACACACAATAGGTGCCATGTGTCTCATACTCCCTCTTGGGTTAGAAATCAAAATAGCTGCCTAGACACATGGGGATCAACAATGCAGTCCTCCTTCTGTTAGAATGATGTTTTGCTTTGGATTCTACATCAGAAAGGCTAATTTTTCAGGGTTAGGGACTTGCTGTTTTTATAGGAGGACAAAAAAAGAGGAGAGTGTTTGGTTTTATTTTTTACAATGTCTCTATTGTTCCTGGCTTTTTTGTCCTTAATGGACATTGTATGGCACCAAGGCATTTAGAAGTAACTCAGTATGCCTGTTCAGAAATCATGTAGATCAGTAGGAATATCATAACTTTTGAAACTAGAACTATGAGGTAGCAGAAGTCTTAGGTTTGCTGAGATATATTTAAGCTTAAAATGACGTTAATAGAAAGAACAAATGTAAAAATCTAAGGGAAAATGACATGTGTGTATATATTTTTTTCTTTATCTCTATTTGTTAGTTATCCTAGGGTTGATAAAATTAATCAAAAGGCACAGTGACTACTGAATTGGTTATAGACATAACCCCCACATTGGGACTGCTTTTGGGAAGACCCAAGGGTTCTCATACCACACCACCTACCACAGTCTGGACTCCCAGGTCCGGGCACTGGAGTGGCTCAGAACTGGCTTTGGGTTCCAACAGCACTAATAATCAGAATTCACTCAGTCACGCATCCACCAACCACCATTCAAATATGTTCTACACCAATGTTTCATCTATTGGAGTGGAAGGCAATTAGGTAGAACTGAGGAAATTCAGCAGGCCAAATCATTATTTTGCATTCTGCATGTAATTTGTTGAGACCCTTCTAATAAGAAAAGGTATTTTGTTTGTTTTCTAGCTAGAATTATATTTATAGGGACAAAACTTATCAGACTAGTATCAGTTTCTGCTATGAAAGTGACAGGACTGATAAATTGCAATATGATTATAATTTATCTTGATTTTGTGAAGATTTTTATTCTGTGCATACTAATGAAAAGAACTGGAAGAACAGCCCACCTCCCTTTTCAGGGTGTTGTCAATCCTGTGGACTAAATAGCAGGTACGCACTTTATTGTCAGCTTCTCATGAACTGTGTGAGGGGTCTAGGTTAATGAGGTAAAGAGCAAGATCCCTTTATGATGGTAGATGATTCTGTGATTTAATCAGCGAACTGTGTTTAATTAGCTCTAAAGGTAATAAAACTAGATAAGTTTGACAGCTGGAAGAGGAAAGTCAAATAAATTAAAAAGCAAAATCTAAATTTCTCTGGATCCCAACTAGATTGAAATTTTATTTGGGTTGTATATATACACTTTAAAATTTATTTTTCATGTAAGCACCACAGCTCAGGGGAGTATTTTTACACCATGAAAGCCCGGTCATGGATCTGAAAACCAATTTAGCACTTTCTTTATTTTATTTCCAAAACTTAGCAGTACTTTGGAAATGGCTAAAGAAAAAATAATAACTACAATGAGATGGAATTCAACACTTTAACCTCAGTGTTCAGCCAAACAGAATCTTAAGGCTCTAAATTGTAAACTCATTCCATTTGACTTGATTTTAGGGTCACATGGAGCCAAAACTAACTTATGTGCCTTGAATTCACTGCTTTGAACTGAAAAGTAAGCTATTTACTTGCTCCCAATGGGAATACGTTATGCTGAAAGATCGCTTCCTGTCTGTCCTAGAGGGGTTTCCCTGCCCTGAAAGAAGCCGTAAGTTGGGCCAGCTGTCTCTGCAGGGGCCGCCTCTGACAGCTTTCTCAGGATGAGGTCAGGAAAGCACCAAGCTGTCGCAAGATATGAAGCCAAAGGCTTGGCACAGCCCCGCCCCTCCCTTGCAGAGGGCTCTTAAGTTTAAGTGCGGCCCGAATGCTGAAGTCACAGAAAAGGGACACATTTCCCCCAAGTGACTTCTGCTGAACCACACTGTGGATTGTTTCAGATGTTGCTGAAAGTCATTAGGAATGCTGTCCTGCATGGGTATTTTAGACCGTCTGTAAGGAGGATTGCCCAGAGAGAGTTGCACCTCTCTCTGTGACATTGGAAGGTGATGGAGAGTAAAAATAATCCTGGATCAACATATGAGTCAAATGCAGTATTTATCCATTCTGCAGTTAGGGAACAAAAACTTAAAATGCCACCTTGCCGAAGATAACAGGCAATTAAAGTAGGCCGAACCCATGATACTACGTGTGGTAGCCAAGAAGCATTATTGTAGAGGAATAATTATAATGGGGTTTCCAGTCTTTCATTTACCCTGATATTACCTACCTCTTTACCCTTTTGCCTTTGAAAAGAAGTGAAGATTTCTTCTGGTTTCATCCAGGGTAGTATCACCACTTCTGCTTATTATTTCTGATCACTGTCCTGGTAAATTCTAAGTATGATGCTAAGTTCTGGCATGAACCACTGCTGGAAGGAGTCCAAATGAAGACGTGTGAACATCCAAAGACTGCCCCATTCACACAGCTGGAAAAATCAATTCAGTTGAAAGCACAGGTGTGATAGACAGCATATTACCAGGTCAATGCCTTCATAATTCTTTCTTTCTAGTGAGGCCTTGTGGGAGATAGGCCAGATACTCTGACTCATCTTTACTGAGTGCTTTCATGCCAGCGTGCTCCCTTCTCTGAAAGGCAACTGGAATTGAAGGAAAATGGAAAACTCATCTTGAGGTGAAATTGGAAGTGAGCAAGGAACATAAAGAAGGCAGTGATTGTCAGTAGGCAGAAATACGGGGCTTTGCTACAATCATGCCTCGTAAATGTGCCTACCTTCCATCACAGTGCCTTATATCTGGCAAGTATGGAACAAAAAATTCTGGAAAGTATGAAAATAAGGAGTGCACTGTGTAGTACTGCAGAGGACCAAGGGGTAGAAAGTAAAAGTTTAAAGAAGATGTGAAGACCATCATTGCAAAATAAATGGAAACGCAGTTCCAGGACTTCTAAAAGCACGCTAGTGAAACTGTTGGTGTTGTAATCTGAGTTCTGAGTAAATAATGTGTCCTTTTCGTGGAAGAAGTGGGTGGTGGTGAAAGAACACGTACCAGAAAACAGCTAAAAAATAGTGATAATGATACAAATAAAATTCAGTAAAAGTGGTTGCATCAGGGTAAGTAAAAAACTGAAACTAAGAAATAGAATTGAATCATAATATATGGATTATATAAATAGAGAATAAAATTAAAAACAATTTTTCAGCAACAGTGATAACCTGAAAACAATAGAAACAGGCTTGAAGGCATATGGGCAAGGTATTTCTTTTTTTCTTTTTTTTTGAATTTTATTTATTTTTTTGTACAGCAGGTTCTTATTAGTCATCACTTTTATACACATCAGTGTATACATGTCAATCCCAATTGCCCAATTCATCACACCCCGCCCCCCACCCCCCACCCCCCCACTGCTTTCCCCCCTTGGTGTCCATATGTTTGTTCTCTACATCTGTGTCTCAACTTCTGCCCTGCAAACTGGTTCATCTGTACCATTTTTCTAGGTTCCACATGTACACGTTAATATACAATATTTGTTTTTCTCTTTCTGACTTACTTCACTCTGTATGACAGTCTCTAGATCCATCCACGTCTCAACAAATGACCCAGTTTCGTTCCTTTTAATGGCTGAGTAATATTCCATTGTATATATGTACCACATCTTCCTTATCCATTCATCTGTCGATGGGCAGATGAATGGATAGGTTGCTTCTATGACCTGACTATTGTAAATAGTGCTGCATTTTTGGGGTTCATGTGTCTTTTTGAATTATGGTTTTTTCTGGGTATATGCCCAGTAGGGGGATTGCTGGATCATATGGTAATTCTATTTTTAGTTTTTTAAGGAACCTCCATACTGTTCTCCATAGTGGCTGTATCAATTTACATTTCCACCAACAGTGCAAGAGGGTTGCCTTTTCTCCACACCCTCTCCAGTATTTGTTGTTTGTAGATTTTCTGATGATGCCCATTCTAACTGGTGTGAGGTGATACCTCATTGTAGTGTTGATTTGCATTTCTCTAATAATTAGTGATGTTGAGCAGCTTTTCATGTGCTTCTTGGCCATCTGTATGTCTTCTTTGGAGAAATGTCTATTTAGATCTTCTGCCCATTTTTGGATTGGGTTGTTTGTTTCTTTAATATTGAGCTGCATGAGCTGTTTACATATTTTGGAGATTAATCCTTTGTCCGTTGGTTCGTTTGCAAATATTTTCCCCCATTCTGAGGGTTGTCTTTTCGTCTTGTTTATGGTTCCCTTTGCTGTGCAAAAGCTTTGAAGTTTCATTAGGTCCCATTTGTTTATTTTTGTTTTTATTTCCATTACTCTAGGAGGTGGATCAAAAAAGATCTTGCTGTGATTTATGTCAAAGAGTGTTCTTCCAATGTTTTCCTCTAAGAGTTTTATAGTGGCGGGTCTTACACTTAGGTCTTTAATCCATTTTGAGTTTATTTTTGTGTGTGGTGTTAGGGAGTGTTGTAATTTCGTTCTTTTACATGTAGCTGTCCAGTTTTCCCAGCACCACTTATTGAAGAGAGTGTCTTTTCTCCATTGTATATCTTTGCCTCCTTTGTCATAGATTAGTTGACCATAGGTGCGTGGGTTTATCTCTGGGCTTTCTATCTTGTTCCATTGATCTATGTTTCTGTTTTTGTGCCAGTACCATATTGTCTTGATTACTGTAGCTTTATAATATAGTCTGAAGTCAGGGAGTCTGATTCCTCCAGCTCTGTTTTTTTCCTTCAAGACTGCTTTAGCTCTTCGGGGTCTTTTGTGTCTCCATACAAATTTTAAGATGATTTGTTCTAGTTCCATAAAAAATGCCATTGCTAATTTGATAGGGACTGCACTGAATCTGTAGATTGCTTTGGGTAGTATAGTCATTTTCACAATATTGATTCTTCCAATCCAAGAACATGGTATATCTCTCCATTTGTTGGTATCATCATTAATTTCTTTTATCAGTGTCTTACAGTTTTCTGCATACAGGTCTTTTGTCTCCCTAGGTAGGTTTATTCCTACGTATTTTATTCTTTTTGTTGCAGTGGTAAATGGGAGTGTTTCCTTAATTTCTCTTTCAGATTTTTCATCATTAGTGTATAGGAATGCAATAGATTTCTGTGCATTAATTTTGTATCCTGCAACTTTACCAAATTCATTGATTAGCTCTAGTAGTTTTCTGGTGGCATCTTTAGGATGCTCTATGTATAGTATCATGTCATCTGCAAACAGTGACAGTTTTACTTCTTCTTTTCCAATTTGTATTCCTTTTATTTCTTTCTCTTCTCTGATTGCCGTGGCTAGGACTTCCAAAACTATGTTGAATAATAGTGGTGAGAGTGGACATCCTTGTCTTGTTCCTGATCTTAGAGGAAATGCTTTCAGTTTTTCACCATTGAGAATGATGTTTGCTGTGGGTTTGTCGTATATGGCCTTTATTATGTTGAGGTAGATTCCCTCTATGCCCACTTTCTGGAGAGTTTTTATCATAAATGGGTGTTGAATTTTGTCAAAAGCTTTTTCTGCATCTATTGAGATGATCATATGGTTTTTATTCTTCAGTTTGTTAATATGGTTTATCACATTGATTGGTTTGCGTGTATTGAAGAATCCTTGCATCCCTGGGATAAATCCCACTTGATCATGGTGTCTGATCCTTTTAATGTGTTGTTGGATTCTGTTTGCTAGTATTTTGTTGAGGATTTTTGCATCTATATTCATCAGTGATATTGGTCTGTAATTTTCTTTTGTTGTAGTATCTTTGTCTGGTTTTGGTATCAGGTTGATGGTGTCCTCATAGAATGAGTTTGGGAGCGTTCCTTTCTCTGCAATTTTTTGGAAGAGTTTGAGAAGGATGGGTGTTAGCTCTTCTCTAAATGTTTGATAGAATTCACCTGTGAAGCCATCTGGTCCTGGACTTCTGTTTGGTGGAAAATGTTTAATCACAGTTTCAATTTCATTACTTGTGATTGGTCTGTTCCTATTTTCTATTTCTTCCTGGTTCAGTCTTGGAAGGTTATACCTTTCTAAGAATTTGTCCATTTCTTCCAGGTTGTCCATTTTGTTGGCATAGAGTTGCTTGTAGTAGTCTCTTAGGATGCTTTGTATTTCTGCCGTGTCTGTTGTAACTTTTCCTTTTTCATTTCTACTTTTATTGATTTGAGTCCTCTCCCTCTTTTTCTTGATGAGTCTGGCTAATGGTTTATCAATTTTGTTTATCTTCTCAAAGAACCAGCTTTTAGTTTTATTGATCTTTGCTATTGTTTTATTTGTTTCTATTTCATTTATTTCTGCTCTGATCGTTATGATTTCTTTCCTTCTGCTAACTTTGGGTTTTGTTTGTTTTTCTTTCTCTGCTTCCTTTAGGTGTAAGGTAAGATTGTTTATTTGAGATTTTTCTTCTTTCTTGAGGTAGGCTTGTATAGCTATAAACTTCCCTCTTAGAACTGCTTTTGCTGTATCCCATAGGTTTTGGATTGTTGTGTTTTCATTGTCATTTGTCTCTAGGTATTTTTTGATTTCCTCTTTGATTTCTTCAGTGATCTCTTGGTTATTTAGTAATGTATTGTTTAGCCTCCATGTGTTTGTGTTTTTTACGTTTTTTTCCCTTAATTCATTTCTAATCGCATAGCATTGTCAGAAAAGATGGTTGATGTGATTTCAATTTTCTTAAATTTACTGAGGCTTGATTTGTGACCCAAGATGTGATCTATCCTGGAGAATGTTCCGTGTGCACTTGAGAAGAAGGTGTAATCTGCTGTTTTTGGATGGAATGTACTATAAATATCAATTAAATCTATCTGGACTATTGTGTCATTTAAAGCTTCTGTTTCCGTATTTATTTTCATTTTGGATGATCTGTCCATTGGTGTAAGTGAGGTGTTAAAGTCCCCCACTATTATTGTGTTACTGTCGATTTCCCCTTTTATAGCTGTTAGCAGTTGCCTTATGTATTGAGGTGCTCCTATGCTGGGTGCATATATATTTATAATTGTTATATCTTCTTCTTGGATTGATCCCTTGATCATTATGTAGTGTCCTTCCTTGTCTCTTGTAACATTCTTTATTTTAAAGTCTATTTTATCTGATATGAGTATTGCTACTTTCTTTTGATTTCCATTTGCATGGAATATCTTTTTCCATCCCCTCACTTTCAGTCTGTATGTGTCCCTAGGTCTGAAGTGGGTCTCTTGTAGACAGCATATATATGGGTCCTGTTTTTGTGTCCATTCAGCAAGCCTGTGTCTTTTGGTTGGAGCATTTAATCCATTCACGTTTAAGGTAATTATCAATATGTATGTTCCTATTAGCATTTTCTTAATTGTTTTGGGTTTGTTTTTGTAGGTCCTTTTCTTCTCTTGTGTTTCCCACTTAGAGAAGTTCCTTTAGCATTTGTTGTAGACCTGGTTTGGTGGTGCTGAATTCTCTTAACTTTTTCTTGTCTGTAAAGCTTTTGATTTCTCCATTGAATCTGAATGAGATCCTTGCTGGGTAGAGTAATCTTGGTTGTAGTTTCTTCCCTTTCATCACTTTAAGTATATCATGCCACTCCCTTCTGGCTTGTAGAGTTTCTGCTGAGAAATCAGCTATTAACCTTATGGGAGTTCCCTTGTATGTTATTTGTCATTTTTCCCTTGCTGCTTTCAATAATTCTTCTTTGTCTTTAATTTTTGCCAATTTGATTACTATGTGTCTCGGCGTGTTTCTCCTTGGGTTTTTCCTGTATGGGACTCTCTGTGCTTCCTGGACTTGGGTGTCTTATTTCCTTTCCCATGTTAGGGAAGTTTTCGACTGTAATCTCTTCAGATATTTTCTCTGGTCCTTTCTCTCTCTCTCTTCTCCTTCTGGGACCCCTATAATGTGAATGGTGTTGCATTTAATGTTTTCCCAGAGGTCTCTTAGGCTGTCTTCATTTCTTTTCTTTCTTTTTTCTTTATTCTGTTCACAGCTGTGAATTCCACCATTCTGTCTTCCAGGTCACTTATCCGTTCTTCTGCCTCAGTTATTCTGCTATTGATTCCTTCTAGTGTAGTTTTCATTTCATTTATTGTATTGTTCATCTCTGTTTGTTTGTTCTTTAATTCTTCTAGGTCTTTGTTAAACATTTCTTGCATCTTCTCAATCTTTGCCTCCATTCTTTTTCCAAGGTCCTGGATCATCTTCACTATCATTATTCTGAATTCTTTTTCTAGAAGGTTGCCTATCTCCACTTCATTTAGTTGTTTTTCTGTGGTTTTATCTTGTTCCTTCATCTGGTATATAGCCCTCTGCTTTTTCATCTTGTCTATCTTTCTGTGAATGTGGGGTTTTTTTCCACAGGCTGCAGGATTATGGTTTTTCTTGCTTCTGCTGTCTGCCCTCTTGTGGATGAGGCTATCTCAGAGGCTTGTGCAAGTTTCCTGATGGGAGGGACTGGTGGTGGGTAGA
Organism: Balaenoptera physalus; assembly: GCF_965194825.1. Lineage (NCBI taxonomy): Eukaryota > Metazoa > Chordata > Mammalia > Artiodactyla > Balaenopteridae > Balaenoptera > Balaenoptera physalus. The sequence goes on from NC_138886.1 coordinate 48,590,001, forward strand.
GCTGAGTAAAACTTTGATCCGCTTGACTGCTGATGGGTGGGGCTGGGTTCCCTCCCTGTTGGTTGTTTGGCCTGAGGCAACCCAACACTGGAGCCTACCTGGGCTCTTTGGTGGGGCTAATGGCGGACTCTGGGAGGGCTCAAGGCAAGGAGTGCTTCCCAGAACTTCTGCTGCCAGTGTCCTTGTCCCCATGGTGAGGCACAGCCACCCCCCGCCTCTGCAGGAGCCCCTCCAACACTAGCACGTAAGTGTGGTTCAGTCTCCCCTGGGGTCACTACTCCTTCCCCTCGGTCCCGATGCACACACTACTTTGTGTGTGCCCTCCAAGAGTGGAGTCTGTGTTTCCCCCAGTCCTATCGAAGTCCTGCAATCAAGTCCCACTAGCCTTCAAAGTCTGATTCTCTAGGAATTCCTCCTCCCATTGCTGGACCCCCAGGTTGGGAAGCCTGACGTGGGGCTCAGAACCTTCACTCCAGTGGGTGGACTTCTGTGGTATAAGTGTTCTCCAGTCTGTGAGTCACTCACCCAGCAGTTATGGGATTTGATTTTACTGTGCGCCCCTGCAACCGTCTCATTGTGGCCTCTTGTTTGTCTTGGGGTGTGGGGTATCTTTTTTGGTGAGTTTCAGTGTCTTCCTGTCGATGATTGTCCAGCAGCTAGTTGTGATTCTGGTGTTCTCGCAAGAGGGAGTGAGAGCACGTCCTTCTACTCTGCCATCTTGGTTGAATTCCTGGGCAAGGTATTTCTTGTTATTGTGTGGGCTGTGGGATGTGTGATATTCTGTTGTGAGGCTTTGGGAGATCTTGTTGGGTGCTGTGTAAATGGGTATTAGAGGAGTGTTGAGACTTATGAAAGACTCTCAATTCAGAGGAGGTAGACACAGCATATCAGGAAGAGCAAAACAGTTCATCCAAGAAATGCAAAAAAAAAGAAAAGAAAGTTCTAGTAGAAATCCACAGTGGATTATAATTAACATTGATACCCAGGAACCCTGAACACTGAGGATTCTGTCAAATTAACTACAGTGTGTGTGTTCTGAATATCATCTGGAACTAGACATCAATGATGTGGCCTTCAAGAGAAGCTAGCCTACCTTCTTAAGGGGAAGGTGAAAATGTACTCTGTTTGACTAGATTCCAAAAAGATTGGAAATGATAGTCTGGGAAAGACTGTGCAAGAATCAGATTTTGAAAAGGTAGAAGGAAGCCAAAGAAAGCATTAAGGTTAATGAGTATAAAAATGTGACACAGGGGAGAAAAAAAGAAAAGAAAAAGGAATATACATTACTGAAGTTTTGAGCTCTGTAATTGGAAAATATGTTGTCCATCTAGTCCTTCTTAAGGTGCAGACAACAAACCATACTCAGTAGAGCATTAAAAAGATTAAGGCAGAAGAAACCCTAATATGGCCCACAGGAGAAAAACACAGGAGTCATAAACCCCCATTAAAGGTATATTTATGACTGATTATAAGTTTACTCTCATTTATGAAAAAAAACGGCAAACCTTCCCACAACTCCTGAGATCTAAAAAGTGTTCTTCCCATTTACCTGGTCATGAGTGCCAAATAACATCAGAAGAAATTTAATCCAAATTTCTCGTTACTTTGAGATACTAGGTACTACATGTTAAAGCTTTTGGAGGCAGTTTAACTGGATAAATTACCCGACACAACAAAAGAAAACTTGAGGCTACTGTTAAGGTGAAAAGAAAAGGAAATCCCAAATAAACTATTAAAGCAGATAGTATTCAGTACACTAGGAATGACCCAATGGCTGACCTAAATGTGAGAAATTAGTGTGATTTAATATTGTGACTTGGCCAATGATTCACTGTTAGCGTTGCATACAATCTGAGTGCTAAGGCCATGGGATGTAGATGTAAGTGGAACCATATATTTACCATCCCTGTTTGCTCCGTCGTTCATAAGCCAACATAATGAATGCTCCTGGGTATCTTGTTCACTTGGTTGGACTATCAGGATTTGTTTACAGTAGACATAGATGGCCCAAGTTCTTTGGTGTCATTGTGGAGCAGGGAACAAGAGGACAGAATTCCTCTTATCAGATTCCCTGTGACTTTCAACAGTATTGGATCTATGCGTTTCACCACCTAGGACTTCACTCTCTAGATAGACTGAGCAAGGTGAGTTTGTGTCTATAGATCAAAGTTCTTAATCGCTTCAAATGGTAGGCAGGATTCCATTTCTATGGATATGTGTTTAGTTTTTCTAAGGAGAATGTATCATTGGCCATTCATCTGCCAAAGTTAAGAAGGGCCTTTCATTAATCCAACAATATATTGTAGTACCTTCAATGTATAAGACACTAGATTCTGTGATTACAAAAGTAAATATGACAGTAGTTGCCCTTAAGCAGTTTTCAGTCCACTGGGGTAAACAAGCCCCAGCCAATTTCAAAGGTGCAGTAAAGACACGCATAGAGCTAATGGATCCAGAGAATTACAGAGGAAAAAGGGACAAGATTAGAGTTTCTTCCTGAAATTGCATAAAATTATGGCAATTAGGAACCAAAGTTGGGACACCAAGCTAGAACAATTAAGTAAATGAGTCCAGCAGTATGCATGTGTGTAAATCAGTGTCCGTAGAAGCAGACAGCATTTGGGTTTTGCAGGGCTTTATTTTGAGCAATTAATTTTTAAGAGCCTGGAATGCTAAATTTATTCATCGTCTTGCCCACACATCTGGAAAGATGCTAGGAACCTCTGACCTAGCTAATTAAAACAAATAGCTCTTGTTGTGGCATTGTGAATGGCTAGGCAAACATCATCGCACTGTTCGTTAGCAGATTCTGCCACACTAGTGGAAGAAAAATGTCAAAAATCCTAGCGGATGTCTTTCCTAATTGATACAAGGACACTTGATGGGCAGGGATGACAAATGCTAAAACAGAAGGAGATATAAAGAGAAATGGATCCAGCTTGTTGGGCTTGGAGATTAAGTTGATGAAATTTTTTTTAAAAAGGAATAATCTAATCTGTACACTTTTGCAAAGATAAGAGTTAAAAGCAGCAAGTGATCCATCTCTCTTCCACTTTTCATCTACCCTGATCTAGAGAAAATTTGCTTGAACTGTTGATTTAAATGTATTTTTTTAGTAAATCCTTTTAGGAAACACTGATGAGGACAGTTCAAAGAGAGTTAAGTAGATTCCTTAACCTTAGAAAATGACTTTAAAAAATGGTCAGCACCCACGTATTGCACTATAAAGACTCCTAGACCAATTTTCAACCAAATTAAGACAGAAAAATGTGATGAGATTACACACACACACACACACAAACACACATACACATTTACACTCATACAGAGGAGGAAGCAGGAATCTTGGAAACCTACATGCTCTGATTTCTGCAAGAGTCCCCTATACCTGCCTTAGTGGTGGTTGTTCATTAGGAGCATCCACCTGGATCCAATGAGTCACCTGTACAAATACAAAGTGGGATGGAGAGCACACTCTGCAGATAATAAGAAAAGGTGTTTTGAAGATGATCATGCTAGACTGGGTCCATGTTTCTAATTGATCTGCTGGGATAAATTAACTGTCTCCCATCTTTTTTGTTTCTCATATCCACGGTGGTTGAAGATTTATTAAATAGAATGCACAACGAAAGCAGAGTCAGCAGGAATGTAGCTAATCCACATGTTTCACTGCAGTTTGGGAAAAGAACAGTGCTTGTATGCCTTGCTGGCAAGCCCTGCATGCTGAGTAAGCTGGTGAGGTTCCCCTGGAGAGTAAGGTGGGCTGGGAGGAGGAAAAGGGGAAACATTGGGTTTCCCTGGGCACACATTTACAAAGGCCATGTGAAATTACATACTTCCTGCCAGAGAGCAGTAGGCAGAGCCAGTTTCGGGAAACAGCACTTTCCAATTAAAAAAAAAAAATGAATTAAATTAAAAAATTATTCTTAGGGAGCATTAGAGAAGTAAACAGAGAAAGAAGGGATAGAGCCAAAATCAGATAGTTCTAAAGCACAGGAGTCGTGGCATGGCACAGTGGAATGATCACACAAGCTTTGGAGTTGCGTACACCTGGGTAAATTTCTTAGGCACAGTAACAGGATTACTAACACTGACCAAGGTATTTCATATCAACAGCTAATGCATTTTGGGCATTTACTATATGTTAGGCATTGGACTTGTGTCCATTATTTTACTTAATTATCCTTACAGCTTCACTTACTGATGAAATTTGGGAGACATTAAGTATCTTGTCCAAGGTTATGCAGCCAATAAAGAGTGGAGTCAGGATTTTGACTCAATTCTGTATGACTGTGTACCAGTTACATTCTCTGTGAAATAGAGGTGCTATTACTAATCGTCCAGGGTGACACAGCTAGTAACTGTTGGTTCTCCCCCTTCGTGACTGTAGCCATTTGCTCAGTGCAAAACTCAGAGTACACCTCTGTGGTGTGAACTTTGGGTCACTGATGGTTGGGCCCTTGGAATTTGCCCATTTTGCCCCAAAGAGAAGTGACCCTAATCTAAAGAGAATAACCACTGTGCAGGTGCTGGTCAGCATACCCAGCCCTCCTGGAGCACTTTCTCTTTTCTGTCTGGGCTCATCCCACAATTGATTTCATCAAGTCCCTGAGCTTCAAAGACCATTTCTATGCTGCTGCCTCCCAAACCCACATTCGCAGTTCTGACCTTTCCTCAGAATTCCAGACATGACATTTCCACTTGGATGTCTAATAGATATTTTATACTTGGCATATCCAAAACTGAACTCTTGATTTTTCACCCTTGAGCTGGGTCTTGAATTTACCAGCAGTCAATTAGGGAGAGACTTTTTATCAGAGAGAACAGTGTGCCAGAAATAAAAGAGAACTTTGATGGTTCATTGCATCTGGGAACTTGAAACAGTTTGGAACAGATAGAAAGCAGAGTTCAAGGATCAACACACAGGCAGCGAGGCAGTGGAAGGAGACATGTAGATCATGGAAGGTCTTCTGTGAACCACAAAGGATTTGGATGCTATTAGGGAGATGGTTTGGTGCCACTGAAGAAGTTTAAGTTAAGGGAGTAACATTATGAAAACATTAGAAAGATCCTTCCAGAGCAGAGGTTCTTAATTCTTGTATGTGTGCCATGGACTGCTTTAACGGTCTGGGAAAGCCTAGAGATCCCTTCTCAGAAGTGTTTTTTAAATAGACGTATAGAATTTCAAAGGAGACCAATTACATTGAAATACAGTGATCAAAATATAAAAAAGAAACAAATCTGTAATACAGCTATATATGTGCTTCTTTATTAAATGCATTAAATAATAAGATCTAGGAGGAGGTCTAATAACTAAGATAATTTTGAATGGTGGTGCACTTACATGATATTGGGGATATTTGCTGTAACTGTAGTGAGATATGAAAATGTCTGTGGTTTTGTTTGGCGACTAGCTCACATCTACTACAAATAATACTGAAATTTGTTTCTCCTTTCATCGTAGAAGGAAATGCTAAATTTCGGTTTGAGATCAGTGAAAATAAAGATACTTTATTTTTATCCAAGTTTATGGACCACTGAATTCTATCCATGGGTCCAGATATAGAGCCCCTATTGTAGGTGATACGGAGAATAAACTTGGGGGTGAGAAAGAATAAGGGTGAATGTTGTGAGGCTTGTGATGAGACAGGGAAAGCAGTTAGAAAGATATTACCATAGTTCAGTGAGAGATGAGGAAGCTTGAAGGGAGCAATTCCTTTAAAACAGATGTGGCACAAATTCACTTCCAAAATAGATCATTTAAAGGGTAATTTTTCTATTAGAAATGATACATCACAAGTCCCTTATAAATAGGCTCCCCCTTACCTTATTTAAGATTTAATTTATATTAACTTTGAGATATGTACGTTTCAGAGACACAGTATTTCTGGAGAGATAAAGTTGTGCTAGTTCTATTTTCTTTTTTTTTTTTTTAACATCTTTATTGGAGTGTAATTGCTTTACAGTGTTGTACTATTTTCTGCTGTATAACAAAATGAATCACCTATATGTATACATATATCCCCATATCACCTCCTTCTTGCGTCTCCCTCCCACCCTACCTATCCCACCCCTCTAGGTGGTCACAAAGCACCGGGCTGATCTTCCCTGTGCTATGCAGCTGCTTCCCACTAGGTGTTTTACATTTGGTAGTGTATATATGTCAGTGCTACTCTCTCACTTCATCCCAGCTTACCCTTCCCCCTCCCCGTGTCCTCAAGTCCATTCTCTACATCTGCATCTTTATGCCTACCCTGCCCCTAGGTTCATCAGAACCATTTTTTTTCTTTTAGATTCCATATATATGTGTTAGCATACGGTATTTGTTTTTCCCTTTCTGACTTACTTCACTCTGTATGACAGACTCTAGGTCCATCCACCTCACTACAAATAACTCAATTTTGTTTCTTTTTATGGCTGAGTAATATTCCATTGTATATGTGTGCCATATCTTCTTTATCCATTCATCTGTTGATGGACACTTAGGTGCTTCCATGTTCTGGCTATTGTAAATAGAGCTGCAATGAACATTGTGGTACATGACTCTTTTTGAATTATGGTTTGCTCAGGGTATATGCCCAGTAGTGGGATTGCTGGGTCATGTGGTCGTTCTATTTTTCGTTTTTTAAGGAACCTCCATACCGTTCTCCATAGTGGCTGTATCAACTTACATTCCCACCAACAGTGCAAGAGGGTTCCCTTTTCTCCACATCCTCTCCAGCACTTATTGTTTGTAGATTTTTTGATGATGGGCATTATGACTGGTGTGAGGTGATACCTCATTGTGGTTTTGATTTGCATTTCTCTAATGATTAGTGATGTTGAGCATCCTTTCATGTGTTTGTTGGCAGTCTGTATGTCTTCTTTGGAGAAATGTCTATTTAGGTCTTCCATCCATTTTTGGATTGGGTTGTTTGTTTTTTGATATTGAGCTGCATGAGCTGCTTGTATATTTTGGAGATTAATCCTTTGTCAGTTGCTTCATTTGCAAATATTTTCTCCCATTCTGAGAGTAGTCTTTTCGTCTTGTTTGTGGTTTCCTTTGCTGTGCAAAAGCTTTTAAGTTTCATTAGGTCCCATTTGTTAATTTTTGTTTTTATTTCCATTTCTCTAGGAGGTGGGCCAAAAAGGATCTTGCTGTGATTTATGTCATAGAGTGTTCTACCTGTGTTTTCCTTGAAGAGTTTTGTAGTGTCTGGCCTTACATTTAGGTCTTTAATCCATTTTGAGTTTATTTTTGTGTATGGTGTTAGGAAGTGTTCTAATTTCATTCTTTCACACGTAGCTGTCCAGTTTTCCCAGCACCACTCATTGAAGAGCCTGTCTTTTCTCCATTGTGTATTCTTGCCTCCTTTATCAAAGATAAGGTGACCATATGTGTGTGGGTTTGTCTCTAGGCTTTCCATCCTGTTCCATTGATCTATATTTCTGTCTTTGTGCCAGTACCATACTGTCTTGATTACTGTAGCTTTGTCATATAGTCTGAAGTCAGAGAGTGTGATTTCTCCAGCTCTGTCTTTCTTTCTCAAGATTGCTTTGGCTATTCGGGGTCTTCTGTGTTTCCATACAAGTTTTGAAATTTTTTGTTCTAGTTCTTTGAAAAATGCTGTTGGTAGTTTGATAGAGATTGCATTGAATCTATAGATTGTTTTGGGTAGTATAGTTATTTTCACACTGTTGAATCTACCAATCCAAGAACATGGTATATCTCTCCATCTGTTTATATCATCTTTAATTTCTTTCATCAGTGTCTTACAGTTTTCTGCATACAGGTCTTTTGTCTCCTGAGGTAGGTTTATTCCTAGGTATTTTATTCTTTTGGTTGCAATGGTAAATGGGAGTGTTTCCTTAATTTCTCTTTCAGATTTTTCATCATTAGTGTATAGGAATGCAAGAGATTTCTGTGCATTCATTTTGTGAACAGGATTTTATGTATCCTGCTACTTTACCAAATTCATTGATTAGCTCTAGTGGTCTTCTGGTAGCATCTTTAGGATTCTCTACGTATAGTATCATGTCATCTGCAGACAGTGACAGTTTTACTTCTTCTTTTCTAATTTGGATTCCTTTTATTTCTTTTTCTTCTCTGATTGCTGTGGCTAAAACTTCCAAAACTATGTTGAATAATAGCGGTGAGAGTGGGTAACCTTGTCTTGTTCCTGATCTTAGTGGAAATGCTTTCAGTTTTTCGCCATTGAGAACGATGTTGGCTGAGGGTTTGTCATTTATGGCCTTTATTATATTGAGCCTCTGTGCCTACTTTCTGGAGAGTTTTTATCATAAATCGGTGTTGAATTTTGTGAGGAGCTTTTTCTGCATCTATTGAGATGATCATGCGGGTTTTCTCCTTCAATTTGTTAATATGGTGTATCACATTGTTTTGCATATATTGAAGAATCCTTGCATTCCTGGGATAAACCCCACTTGATCATGGTGTATGATCCTTTTAATGTGCTGTTGAATTCTGTTTGCTAGTATTTTGTTGAGGATTTTTGCATCTTTGTTCATCAGTGATATTGGCCTGTAGTTTTCTTTTTTGTGACATCTTTTTCTGGTTTTGGTATCAGGGTGATGGTGTCCTCATAGAATGAATTTGGGAGTGTTCCTCCCTCTGTTATATTTTGGAAGAGTTTGAGAAGGATGGGTGTTACCTCTTTTCTAAATGTTTGATAGAATTTGCCTGTGAAGCCATCTGGTCTTGGGCTTTTGTTTGTTGGAAGACTTTTAATCACAGTTTCAATTTCAGTGCTTGTGATTGGTCTGTTTATATTTTCTATTTCTTCCTGGTTCAATCTTGGAAGATTGTGCTTTTCTAAGAATGTGTCCATTTCTTCCAGGTTGTCCATTTTATTGGCATATAGTTGTTGTAATAATCTCTCATGATCCTTTGTATTTCTGCAGTGTCAGTTGTTACTTCTCCTTTTTCTTTTTTAATGCTTTTGATTTGAGTCTTCTCCTTTTTTTTCTCGGTGAGTCTGGCTAATGGTTTATCAAGTTTGTTTATCTTCTCAAAGAACCAGCTTTTAGTTTTTTTGATCTTTGCTATCGTTTCCTTCATTTCTTTTTCATTTATTTCTGATCTGAGCTTTATGTTTTCTTCCCTTCTGCTAACTTTGGGGGTTTTTTCTTTTTTTTTCCTCTAATTGCTTTAGGTGTAAATTTCGGTTGTTTATTTGAGATTTTTCTTGTTTCTTGAGGTAGGATTGTATTGCTATAAATTTCCCTCTTAGAACTGCTTTTCCTGCATCCCATAGGTTTTGGGTCATCGTGTTTTCATTGTCATTTGTTTCTAAGTATTTTTTGATTTCCTCTTTGATTTCTTCAGTGATCTCTTGGTTATTTATTAGCATATTGTTTAGCATCCATGTGTTTGTATTTTTTACAGTTTTTTTCCCCTGTAATTGTTATCTAGTCTCATAATGTTGTGGTTGGAAAAGATACTTGATACGATTTCAATTTTCTTAAATTTACCAAGGTTTGATTTGTGACCCAAGACATGATCTGTCCTGGAGAATGTTCCATGAGCACTTGAGGAGAAAGTGTATTCTGTTGTTTTTGGATGGAGTGTCCTATAAATCAATTAAGTCCCTCTTGTTTAATGTGTCATTTAAAGCTTGTGTTTCTTTATTTGTTTTCATTTTGGGTGTTTTGTCCATTGCTGAAACTGGGGTGTTAAAGTTCCCTGCTATGACTGTGTTAATGTCGATTTCCCCTTTTATGGCTGTTAGGATTTGCCTTGCATATTGAGGTGCTCCTATGTTGTTTGCATAAATATTTGCAATTGTTATATCTTCTTCTTGGATTGATCCCTTGATCATTATATAGTGTCCTTTTTTGTCTCTTGTAATAGTCTTTATTTTAAAGTCTCTTTTGTCTAATACAAGAATCACTACTCCAGCTTTCTTTTGATTTCCATTTTCATGGAATATCTTTTTCCATCCCCTCACTTTCAGTCTGTATGTGTCCCTAGGTCTGAAAACAGAATTTATACGGGCCTTGTTTTTGTATCCATTCAGCCAGTCTGTGTCTTTTTTTTGGAGCATTTAATCCATCTACATTTAAGGTAATTACCAATATGTATGTTCCTATTACCATTTTCTTAATTGTTTTGGGTTTGTTTTTGTAGGTTTTCCTTCTCTTGTGTTTCTTGCCTTTAGCATTTGTTGTAAAGCTGGTTTGGTGGTGCTGAATTCTCTTAACTTTTTCTTGTCTGTAAACGTTTTAATTTCTCCGTCAAATCTGAATGAGATGCTTGCTAGGTAGAGTAATCTTGGTTGTAGGTCTTTCTCTTTCATCACTTTAGATATGTCCTGCCACTCCGTTCTGGCTTGCAGAGTTTCTGCTGAAAGATCAGCTGTTAACCTTATGGGGATTCCTTTGTATGTTATTTATTGGTTTTCCCTTGCTGCTTTTAATATTTTTTCTTTGTATTTAATTTTTGATAGTTTGATTACTATATGTCTTGGCATGTTTCTCCTTGGATTTATATGTTCTGCGCTTCCTGGACTTGATTGACTATTTCTTTTCCCATGTTAGAGAAGTTTTCAACTATAATCTCTTCAGATATTTTCTCAGACCCTTCCTTTTTCTCTTCTTCTTCTGGGACCCCTATAACTCAAATGTTGGTGCATTTAATGTTGTCCCAGAGGTCTCTGAGGCTGTCCTCAATTCTTTTCATTCTTTTTTCTTTATTCTGCTCTGCAGTAGTTATTTCCACTATTTTATCTTCCATGTCACATATCCGTTCTTCTGCCTCAGTTATTCTGTTATTGAGTCCTTCTAGAGAATTTTTAATTTCATTTATTTTGTTGTTCATCATTGTTTGTTTGCTCTTTAGTTCTTCTAGGTCCTTGTTAAACATTTCTTGTATTTTCTCCATTCTATTTCCAAGATTTTGGATCATCTTTACTATCATTATTCTGAATTCTTTTTCAGGTAGACTGCCTATTTCCTCTTCATTTGTTTGGTCTGGTGGGTTTTTACCTTACTGCTTTATCTGCTGCATATTTCTCTGTCTTCTCATTTTGTTTAACTTACTGTGTTTGGGGTCTCCTTTTCACAGGCTGCAGGTTCGTAGTTCCCATTGTTTTTAGTGTCTGCCCGCAGTGGGTAAGGTCTATTCAGTGGCCTGTGTAGGCTGCCTGGTGGAGGGGACTGGTGCCTGTGTTCTGGTGGGTGGGGATGGATCTTTTCCCTCTGGTGGGCAGGACAGCATCTGGTGTTGTGTTTTGGGTTGTCTGTGACCTTATTATGATTTTAGGCAGCCTCTCTGCTAATGGGTGGGTTTGTGTTCCTGTCTTGCTAGTTGTTTGGCATGGGGTGTCCAGCACTGGAGCTTGCTGGACTTTGGGTAGAACTGGGTCTTAGTGTTGAGACAGAGACTTCTGGGAGAGCTCTCACCAATTGATATTACGTGAGGCCGGGAGGTCTCTGGTGGTCCAGTGTCCTGACCTCGGCTCTCCCACCTCAGAGACTCAGGTCTGACAGCAAGCTGGAGCACCAAGACCCTGTCAGCCACACGGCTCAGAAGAAAAGGGAGAAAAAAGAAAGAAAATAATAATAATAAATTAAAAAAAATTTTTTTTAATTATTAAAATTAAAAAAAATATTAAAATAAAAAATTTTAAAAGTAATAATAAAAAAATAGGAGAGAGCTACCAAGCCAATAAAGAAATCCACCAGTGATAACAAGTGCTAAAAACTATACTAAGATAAACATAAAAGTAATAAACAAGTCAGTCGCAGACAGCAAGCCCCAAGTCTACAGTTGCTCCCAAAGTCTACTGTCTCAATTTTGGGATGATTTGTTGTCTATTCAGGTATTCCACAGTTGCAGGGTACATCAAGTTGATTGTGGGGCTTTAATCCGCTGCTCCTGAAGCTGCACGGAGAAATTTCCCTTTCTCTTCTTTGTTCACACAGCTCCTGGGGTTCAGCTTTGGTTTTGGACCCACCTCTGTGTGTAGGTCACCCTCAGGCCTCTGTTCCCACCCAGACAGGATGGGGTTAAAGCAGAAGCTGATTAGGGGGCTCTGGCTCACTCATGCTGGGGGGAGAGAGAGGTACGGTAGGTATAATTGGAATGCGAGGCGAGACAGCGGAGGCAGAGGCCAGTGTGACGTTGCAACAGCCTGAGGCATGCCATGTGTTCTCCTGGGGAAGTTGTCCCTGGATTACGGGACCCTGGCAGTGGCAGGCTGCACAGGCTCCCGAGGGGGAGTGTGGTTAGTGACCTGTGCTTGCACACAGCATTCTTTGTGGCTGTAGCAGCAGTGTTAGAGTTTCATCCCCGTCTCTGGTGTCCGAGCTGGTAGCCATGGCTCGTGCCCATCTCTGGAGTTCGTTTAGGAGGTGCTCTGCATTCTATGGGAAGACGGGGAAGGAATCCCCTCTCCTCATGCACCCCAAAACAATGGTCTCTTGCCTCTTAGGCAAGTCCAGACTTTTTCCCAGACTCCCTCCTGGCTAGCTGTGGCGCACTAGCCCCCCTCAGGCTATGTTCACGCAGCCAACCCCAGTCCTCTCCCTGGGATCCGACCTCCGAAGCCCAAGCCTCAGGTCCCAGCCCCCGCCCGTCCCGGTGGGTGAGCAGACAAGCCTCTCTCAGGCTGGTGAGTGCTGGTCGGCACCGATCCTCTGTGTGGGAATCTCTCTGCTTCGCCCTCTGCACCCCTGTTGCTGCGCTCTCCTCCGTGGCTCTGAAGCTTCCCCCTGCCACCCACCGTCTCCACCAGTGAAGGGGCTCCCTATTGTGTGGAAAGTTTTCCTCCTTCACAGCTCCCTACCAGATGGGCAGGTCCCCTCCCTATTCTTTTGTCTCTCTTTTTTCTTTTGCCCGACCCAGGTACGTGGGGATTTTCTTGCCTTTTGGGAAGTCTGAGGTCTTCTGCCAGCATTCAGTAGGTACTCTGTAGTAGTTGTTCCACATGTAGATGTATTTCTGATGTATTTGTGGGGAGGAAGGTGATCTCCACGTCTTACTCCTCCGCCATCTTGAAGGTCCCTGCTAGTTCTGTTTTCAAAGCTCATTTCTAACATGGTGGGAAGAAAACTGAATAGTTCTAAGTAGTGACTCCAGGAAAAAGATCCCTTCTGTGCATTTTATGCCTTTGTTTTGTTTTTAAACATGTGTGTATGCACGTACACACACACACACACACACACTGCTTAATATCCTGATGTCAGTGACAGTAACAAATAGCCCAGGACCAAGAGAGGTGAATTGTGCCTTCCTTCATTTCAACACAGGCATTTCAAGCACAGGGTGTTTTGGGCCAAGAACATGTTGTAAAGGAACAGGAATCCAAGGAGTCACCTTCAAGACCTATACATCTCATAACTTGAACTGAAAGCTTCTATCTTGTTATAAACTATTAAAGTATACTATCTGTTTTATGGTGCCTTATTGAATTTTTTAGGCTCTAGGCAGAAGCTTTAAAGTAGGCTTTTGTATCCTTCATTTTTCTTGCCAAGAGCAGTAGTGAAGGAGAGGGAAAGGTCTGGACTCAGTTACTGGTTTTTAGATGTTTCCTTGTTTCACGCCTTTGCATTTTGCCTCTCCAAGCAGAGGCACCATTCTTTGACACGAAGATCCTGCATCTTCTGCTGAAGGCTGCACTTTGCATGCAGTAGGTTTGTCGACTAAGAGAAATAATATATCTCATCTCAAAATAGAGTAAGCATTATATACACAACTTTCTGGGTTCCAACTTCTCCACTTACTAGCTATATGATCTTGGGCAAATTATTTAAGTACACTATATATAGTTTCTGCATTGTACAAAAGGCATAATGTTAGAACTTATGCTACCTTTCTAGAAGAGATGTTATGACAGTTAAATTAATACACTTAGAGTGCCCACAACAGGATCTGGCATACAATTGCTTAATAAATGTTGCGTATTATTGTCTACATGGGAAATGCACACATGTTTCCTACACAAGTAGAAATTCCTATATACACTTGCTTCAGGTTATAAAAAGGGGAAAAGAGATCATTATTCTCCTATTAGATCTGATCTTACTGAGATTGGAGACATGATTTATTTTTATTTGAAATACTTTAGAAGGTAGAGTTTGGTTGAATGTCTAAGTTCCTGGTCTAAATAATCCAAACCAATTGGGATTTAGTTTGAACAACATATAAAGCTGAGTATTCTTACTGAAGTCCCAAGACTTTCAAAAAAAAATCTTCATCTTCTTGATGAGATCAGAAAGCCAAAAGTACCAATTCCCTTCCCCCAACCATATGGAAGGACTAAGAAAATGAAAATTCAACAACAATAACAAGGAAGGAAGCTCTTCACAGTTGTAAACCTTTGGGAATTGCTGTTTCTTCAAGTTAAAAGTTCAGTTCCTGTCGCTTCTAGATTCTTAGCTAAGCCTGTGGGCAAGATGGGAACGTTATTTCACTGTAGGGCATTTATAACAAACTAAAAGAGATGGAGTGAAAGAGATGTGCATTTATGTAGTCCTTGGTAATATGTCAAAATAGTGAATATGTTGTTTCTCCTTCCATTTGGCCCTCGGAAGATAAGAACTGTCACTTCGTATTTCTGTTACAGATACAAGCAGAGGTGTATGGTGGAAAAGGCAAGAAGAGGAATTTGTTCTTCAAATAATGTTAACTTTTAAAAACAATCATATAATACAATTCTGCTATATATATATTTATTGTCATCTAACAAATTATCACAAACTTAGAGATTTAAAAGAACACTTTATTATCTCGCAGTTCTGTAGGTCAGAAGTCTGGCACAGCATGGCTGGGTTCTCTGTTCAGGGTATGGCAAAGATGATATCAGGATGTCGGCCAGCTGCATGCTCCTCTGGAGGCTCCTCTAGGGAAGGATCTCCCCCATTGCTCCTTTAGGTTGTTTCAGATTTCATTTCCTTGCAGTCATAGGGCTGAGGTTGACAGTTGGGGACTGATCTCAGCAACTACTCTCAGGTCCTTGCCATGTGGCCCCATAGGCAGTTCACAACATGGATGTTGGCCTTCTTCCAGCCCTGCCTAAGTGCATCTCCCTGACTTCCTGTGGGACAACCAGCAAGAAAAATCTCTCTGTTTTTAAAGGGTTCATGTAGTCAAGTCAGACCCACCAGAATAATCTTTCCATCTTAAGATCAACTGATTTGGGACTTTAATTACATGAGCAAAATTCCTATACAGAAATACCTAGATTCGTGTTTAACTGAATAACTGGTGGTTGGGAATTTGGGGAGGACCATCTTAAATGCTGCCTCTCCAGAAATACATATGCAAGGTATATAATGGACACTTAAGTAGTATGGTGAATACTTAACTAGCATGTACAAGGGTATGGTGGAGAACTGATTTTCTTGGGTTTCTTTTCTGGACCAAGTGCTGTGGGAAACTTTCTACTGATTAATGTTTTCATTCTCCTAAAGGCACAATCATTTTACAGGGGAGACAATGAAGGCTGCCAGACTTTAAAAGTATCTTAGGTTACCCAGCTAGTAAATGACAAGGCAAGATTTCAAACTTTCGAGTATTTGGATTCAAAGTTTGTACACTTTACTCCATACTAGTGGTTCTCAAACATTAGGATGTATTTGAATCAAGGAAAACTGGTTAAACATGTTAATTTCTAGATCCTCCTCCCAGATATTCTGATTCTCTGGATCATGGTCTAGGAGTTACTATTCAAGAAATCTTGCTCTATAGCAGTGTTTCCCAGAGATTCCAAAGAATCTCAGTGGCTAACACAAGCTTACCTACATGGAGAACAGATATTTTAACCCTGAAAAATTTAGAAGAACATACAGAATAAGAGATAATCTCTTAGGTCCTTATTTTTCACACTTCTCCATAAACTGATAACAAAATTGTCATGAAATTTACTAATCCCAGGTCTGGCATTTGGGAACCACTGTTCTATACCATAGTTGGAGTATTTTTAAATTAGTTATTTACATAACATACAAGTCATTAATTATCCATGAAATAAAATTTTACTATAATTTAAAACATAGGAATATTTTAATATAATGTTAAAATTTTTTAACACTCCACAAAGACATTTCAGGAACCAACAGAGAATTAATCTTTGTTGTTCGGTTGATGTGCAGAAGGACTACTTAATGGAAAGTTCCAGCTGATAGATTACTAAATTAACAATATTTTATTCTGTATGTATGACTATAGCCTCAGGATGATAATATGGCAGCAAGAGCCTCTCTGATCTTGTTTTCATAGGTTCTGTTCCCAAAGAGTTTTCATTGCTTGTAAAACACATAACTAATATATGTGTGTGTTGACCCACATATAACCGTATATGTGCGAATATATATTCTGACTTATTAGTGACAGTTATTGTATCACATATACTTGTCTCTGGCTTTCAGGTTTCAAAAATACCAGAATTAGTCATTGGACATAATCTCTATAGCAACAAATTGATCATTTCACATCAGAAATAATATTGGTTCTTAAAATATTGGGGAATATAATAGATTTTAGAGATCTTAGAAAAGGACACAAGAAATGGAAGAATTAAGCAGAATTTTCCAAACAGTGAGTATATTACAATTACCATCTACATCAAATATAGCACATGAGAGTTGCATCTTACTCAGAGCCTGTGTTCAGAATTTAGCAGGAAATGCAAAAATTATGTAAAATCAAAATTACCTTTGAAACCAAATAAAGGGATAGAACAGATCATACTTTCTTCAGTTAAGCACTAGTTCAAGTATTTGGCTTAAGTTTGGGGGCCATTTTGTGTTTTAAAAACACATGTTGGTTTTTGTTTTTTGCTTTTGTTGTTGTGTCATCGTTGTTGTGTTGATTTTGCTGAGTCCATATGATTACACTGATGGAGTTTAATGGACATATAATATTATTCTCTTGTAGGACTTTTTAAAGCTTTAAAGCTCTTTGAGTTGGATTTCTATCCGTGACTGACTGGGGGATTCACAGACATGGTGATGTTTAAGCTGAATGCAACTAAATTTGAAAAAGTAGGAAAAGGAGGCAGAGGAAGGAAGAAGAGATGAGCTGAGAATTTAAAAATAAAAAGGAAGTGTCCACATGTATTCCCATCACTGTTTTAAATAAGCATCTTTTGGAAACAGCTTTATGGAAGCTAAAATAGTATTTTTCAGCTTTGTTGATAAGGAAACTGAGTGCTTGGGAATTCTTGCTAGGTTTACATTAACAAAGGTTGTGAACCCTTACATTTTTCTTTTTTTCATTAAACTTCCACCTTCACCCATTTCGCCCACTCCTCCCCACCCCCACCCCACCTCTGTGGGGTTTTTTAAAAAATTCCACATATTAGTGAGATCATACAGTATGTATCTTTCTCTGTATGACTTTTTTCTCTTAGCATAATGCCCTCTAGGTCCATCCATGTTGTCACAAATGGCAGCATTTCCTTCTTTTTTATGACTGAATAAGATTCCATTGTATATATACCACATTTTCTTTACCCATCCATCATGAAAGAGATTAATGAGATCTGTAATCTGTCCTGTACTGTTCAATAAATTAAATGTAAATTAATTAGAATTAAATAAAATTAAAAGTCCAGTTCCTCAGTCACACTAGTTGCATTTCACATGCCCAAGAGCCACATGTGGCTAGAGGCTACATATTGGAAAGATGCAGCAGAAATATAGAACATTTCCACCATCCAGAAATCTCTGTTGTAATATACTGACCCATCATTGGCTAAATGATGCTCCTAGAAGGTTAACTACAGATAATAAGAGACTGATGTGACCTGTGCTCTTTTGAAGAGTTTTCTAAAACCAGAGATCTGAAGAGGCTCCACTAGATTAAACATCTGTTTTTGCACATTTGCCTGTATTCTATTTGCCTACATTTTTGGGAAATCACAAATGTTAAAGAAAGAGGCAGAGTAATATAGTAGAAGAATAATAGTGCTGCTTCAAAATCTGGTTAATTCACTTGTGAATGCTGCTACTACAGACCCGTCACCATACATCTGTAGGTCTCTCTTTCCTCACCTGTGAAATAGGATCATAATATTGACCTCACATGGAAATTGTCTGACTTAACTTAGATAGTTCAATGGGAAAACATCTCAAAGCACCAGATGATTCTGAATCATAACAGACTTCCTCTTGAGATGAATGTGTAGTCAAGTTTTGGGTTTTGGGTGTTTATTAAAATATAAGTAATAAAATTATAATATTGCAAATAGAGTATGTTTCTCTTTCCCTGTTAGATTAGGTTCCTTGAGTATAGGGATCATATCTGGCCCACTTTTATACCCACCAGAGCCCAATACAGGAAAAAGTCAGTTCTCAGAAAACACTTGACTCTGGAGCTGAGATTACTAGCAAGTACTTTAGATGGATTTAGAAGCCAAATTTCATTTTTTAAGTAGCATTTTAGTTATAATACTTTTGACCAAAAGTAATAGAATAAATTCCTGAGTAAAAACAAATACAGACATTTCATTGCTTGTACAAAAAGAAGTTTGGAAATGTGCATCCCCAGGGCTGGTTCAGAGGCTCAGTGCTGTAAGAGCACTGGGTTGCCCTCTTTAGAATTCTCTTGGCCTCTTCCTCATGGTTCCAAAATGGCTGCAGAAATTCAGTATGACATGTCCGGACATCAGGCACACCAAGCAGGAAGGGAGGGAAGAAAGGTCCTCTCTTCATCCATCTCTCTTTAAGAAAAAATTCTTTCCCAGACACTCTACAGCTGAGGTCTTAAATTAGTCAGCACTGGGTATTAGGGTTACTGCTGACATTTTCAGCTTAAGGAATGTCTGGTACTGGCCCCAACAGCCTCTGCCACAGTAAGCTGTCCCTAAGCCCTGTAGATAATAATGCCATAATTAGACCTTCGTGATCTCATTTCATTTTACTTTTTTCTTCTTTTTTCCCATCTGTTCTTTGGCACTCCATGCCATCTGCTGGGTATTGTTTACGTCTGCATCTTAAAGTGTCTTTAATTTGAGATAAAGAACCCAACAGCAGAAAGCTGGAACCTAGGATACAGGTTCAGGAAGCTCCACATGACCCCAAATAATCTGTAGGTAAATGAGACAGTGGATGACATATTAGCGTCCTATTGTTGCTTCAGCAAATTACCACAAATTTAGTGGTTTAAAACAATACAATATATTCTCTTACAATTCGGGAAGTCAGAACTCCAAAAGGAATCTTAAGCAGCTAAAATCAACATGTCGGCAGGGCTTTTTCCTTCTGGAGGCTCCATGGAATGTTGTTCCCTGCCTCCTCCAGCTTTTAGAGGGGGTTGGCATTTTTTGCCCTGTGGATTCCTCACTCCATTTTCTGCTTTTGTTGTCACATCACCTTCTGTTCCATTGACCCTTTTGCCTCCCTCTTATAAGAACCCTTGTGTTTATGTTGGCTTACCCAAATAATTCAAAATAATCTCACAATCTTAAGGTTCTTAACACTATAAAGTCCCTTTCACCATGTAAGGTAGTAGATTCCCAGGTTCCAGGGATTAGGACGTGGACATCTTTTCTGGGGGAGGGCAGGGAGAGGGGACATTATTCAGCCTACTACATATAGGAAGTTCCATTGTACACCATCAAAAATATGTGGAAGTAGGAAACAAATGTCTGATCAGGAAACACAACTTATTTGAAGTTTTTATTAATTATAAGGCACTAAATAAATGCTTTTCTTACGGAGTTTTGCATCTCCAAGCAGCAACCTCTTTTCTTTTACAAATAAGGTGACATGACTTACCTGAATTGACTGTTTTGGAATCTAGGGCAGAAAGCGGGTGTCTGAGTCATAATTTTTAAGAAGGATCAGGCAAGAAAAATTACCCCTCAAATGCACCAGTACATTAATGCTATTATGCCTGCCAAAGCAGATTATATATATGTTATATGCACAAGAGCTTTATTTGTAATGTTTTAAGGGAAAGTTGATCCAGGAGGTCAAAACAGGAAAAACAGAAAAGGAAGCTTCTGTTTCACACTGCATCATGTCTCCTTTCTACTTACTCTAAGCATCATTCTCATTTATTTTTAAGATGTCAGTTTGATGCCAAAAAAAAAAAGTGGCAGTGTGGATACCAGTGCCAATAACAGATAAAGTATGATGTCATAAGAGAACAGTTTTCAAAAGGCCACTTTCTGAAGTCTTTTTCTAGTTTCAAAAGGAAATTTCAAAATCAAGGGCATTTTAAGCATGAGATAAGGTTGTTTTGAGAGATGCCAATAACCGCATAACCAGTATTTATTATGCACCTAAGGGCTGCAGAACATTACTGTGCTTTGAAGGAGCAGTTATAAGAATCCTATGAGGGGGACTCATGAATCCCAAACTATGCAAGGAGTTGAAGTATGAATGGAGCTATTTGGGGAAATTTTTCTGAGGATTGCCTGGAAATAGACTTTAAATAAAGGAAGGATGTAATATGGGAGAGAGGAAGAACAACCATAATAGCACCTCTTAGGTACTCTGTTAGGCCCTCTACACAAATAATGGCAAATCCTTACAACCTGCATTGTCCCCATTGTATAGGAAAAATGCTGAGGCTCAGAGGTAACTCCCCAGGGTCATGCAGCTCATCAGGAGCAGGAGCAGGGTGCGAATCAAGATCTTACTTTAAAGTCCATATTCCCTATACTACTCTGCTATGTAGCCTCTAGGGACTAAAACATTTATGCCTTTAGTAGTCCAGGAATCTTTTAGGAAATAAAGTGCTACATTGACAACCCCCTTCTTTTTTAATGTGAAGCAGGGAAGAAGGAATGATCTGCCATGTATCTATGTCAGAATAGACAAAAATCTTCTGTCTTGTTGAGATCATTGTTTACAATGATATATAGTAAATATAAGGATGGAAGAAACTTTCTATGATAGCACATAACAAAAAAACTTGATCTGGACAGGGGTTTTTGGAAAGGTTTCCCTGACAATACCATACTTTAGCTAAAGGATGGGTAGGAGTGAACTCAGCGAAGGAGGGATGGTTTGGATGCATTCCAGATAGATGGTGGGGACAGTATGTGCAAAGGTTCTGTGGTGAGAAGGAGCAAAGTTTATTCCAGGAACTGAAATAAGGTAAGCATGGTTGGAGTACGGGGAGCAAGGGAAAATGTAATGGAAAATAAGGCAGAAGAGCTAAGCAGAGGCCGTGGAAGACTGTTGTAGGCCATGCTAAAGATTTCTATCTTCATCCCAAAAACAAAGCCAGGAAAGGTTTTTAGTTGGGTGGAAGCAGAAAGACACGTTCACTGTATGATAAGATTAGCAGTGAGTATTTTCCTGCATAGTGCAGAGGAGATATTATGGTAACTGATAGCAGCGAGGATGGAGAAAAGAGAAAAGATGTCAGTGGTACTGAGGAGATGATGATGGGAAGACTTTGGTGATAGGTTGGGAAATGAGGTGGATAATAGCAACATTAGCTAACGTTTATTAAATACTTACTATGTGCGAGATGTGTTGGTAAATAACTTTTTTGTGGATTATCTCATTTTTCACAGTAACTAAACAGTAACATAGTATACTTTTAGCTTCAAGTGACAGAAATGCCAGCTTAACATGTTCTTATGTTGTAGAATGAAAGTCTGCAGGTAGGGCAGTTTTGATGTTGAATTAATTCATCAGCTCTAATGTCATCTGGGACCCAGGTTCATTCTGTGTGTTCACTCTGTCATCTTAGTGCGCACCATAGTGCTTTGGGTAGCCCCCCTCATGGTTGCAAGCTGGCTGCAGCAGCTCCAGCCATCACTATTCATACAGCTATGTCCAAAAGGAAAAACTTTCCATCCCTGTCTCCTTCTGTTACCTTCTTTCCTCTTTAGGTAGGCATGTGTTTTAGTTTGGAGGTTATTCTCACACTGTTTCCTTCTGAAAATAAAAACAAATATGTGGATGTATTTATTTCCTCTTTTCTTACAAAGGATAGAATGCTATACACACTATTCTACCCATAGATTTTTATTGCTTAACAGTATATCCCAAAGATCACTAATGTAAAAAGATCTTCCTCACTCCTTTTTAGAGGTACATGGCACTAAGTTTATGGCTGTACTAGAATTTATTCAGCTAGTTCCTCATCGATAAACATTTAGATACATTCTAGTCTTTGCTATTACAAGTACTGTTGTATAGAGTGAACTGTTCATACATGTCATTTCATATTTCTTTTTTTTTTTTAAATTAATTAATTAATTTATTTTTGGCTGTGTTGGGTCTTCGTTTCTGCGCGAGGGCTTTCTCTAGTTGTGGCAAGCGGGGGCCACTCTTCATCGCGGTGCGCGGGCCTCTCACTGTCGCGGCCTCTCTTGTTGCAGAGCACAGGCTCCAGACACGCAGGCTCAGTAGTTGTGGCTCATGGGCCCAGTTGCTCCACAGCATGTGGGATCTTCCCAGACCAGGGCTCGAACCCGTGTCCCCTGCATTGGCAGGCAGATTCTCAACCACTGCGCCACCGGGGAAGCCCCATTTCATATTTCTTCCTGTATATCTTCAAAATAGATTCCCAGAAGATGGATTGCTCTGTTAAAGGGTAAATACATGTGTAATTTCAGCAGTAAACACCAAAATCCCCTCCATAGTGTATGCTGTACCTCTTTGCCTCCCCACTAGCAACATATAAGGCTGTTTGTTTTGTGTTGGCCTGGCCAGTGACGATTATTGTCAGACTTCAGGTTTTTGAAAATCTGATAGATGAAAAGTAGAATCACATTATATTTAATTTTACATTTATCTTATTAGAAGTATGGCTGATCATCTTTTAGTATGTTTAGGACCATTTGTTCTGTGAGCTGCCTGGTCCTATCATTTACTCGTTTTTCTACTGGGTTGTTGGTCTCTTCTAAATTTTGAGGAAGCTTTTATAGATTACAGATTTAGCTGTTTGTAATTTAATTTGCAAATGTTTTTCCTATTTTGACACACTCTAGGTGGAACATATCTTGGTGTACAGTGTGAGAAACCCACCCCATTTTATCTTTTTCCATACTTCTACTCAGTTGTCTCAACTTGATAAAAAGTCCATCCTTTCACTTCACATCACTGATTTGAGAAGTTGTCTTTATCGTATTCTAAATTATCAAGTGTACTTGGATCTATTTGTGAATTTTCTATCCTGTTCTATTGGTTTGTATCTCTCTTCATGTACCAGTGCATACTATTTTAATTGTAGAAGCTTATATAATATTTTAATGTGTTTGCCACCCCTGTCCCCCTTCCCAACATTGATTTTTTTAAAGTTTTCTTGGAAATTTTGCTTGCTAATTCTTCCAAATTACTTTGTAGCTGACTTATCTGGCTCCAGAAAAAAAATCAAATGGTACTTTTGTTAGAATTTTATTACGTACATAAACTGACTTCTGAGAATTGACATCTTTTTGATATTGAGTCTTTCTTTCCAAGAACATGGTATATCTTTCTATTTGCTCAGGTATACATTTTTTTAAAAAGACTCTATTTTTTAAAGTTTTTGTTGAAGTATAGTTGATTTACAACGTTGTGTTAGTTTCAGGTGTTCAACAAAGTGAATCAGTTATACATATGCATATATCCACTCTTTTTTAAGATTCTTTTCCCATATAGGCCATTACAGAGTATTGAGTTGAGTTCTGTGCTATACAGTAGGTACTTATTAGTTACCTATTTTATATGTAGTAGTGTGTATATGTCAATCCGAATCTCCCAATTTATCCCTCCCCCACCTTATCCCCTCATAACCATAAGTTTATTTTTTACATCTGTAACTCTATTTCTGTTTTTTTAAAGCCATCCAGCTGGACACTTTATTTATTTATTTATTTATTGGCTACTTTGGGTCTTTGTTGCTGCACGCGGGCTTTCTCTAGTTGTGGTGAGCAGGGGCTACTCTTTGTTGCAGTTTGCGGGCTTCTCAGGGCTTCTCATTGTGGTGGCTTCTCTTGTTGCAGAGCACAGGCTCTAGGCGCATGGGCTTCAGTAGTTGTGGCACTTGGGCTTAGCAGTTGTGGCTCGTGGGCTCTAGAGCACAGGCTCAGTAGTTGTGGCGCATGGGCCTAGCTGCTCTGTGGAACGTGGGATCCTCCCAGACCAAGGATCAAACCCATGTCCCCCGCACTGGCAGGCGGATTCTTAACCACTGCGCCACCAGGGAAGTCCCTATTTCTGTTTTGTAGATAAGTTCATTTGTACCCTTTTTTAAAATTCCACATATAAGCGATATCATATGATATTTGTCTTTCTTTGTCTGACTTACTTTACTCAGTATGACAATCTCTAGGTCCATCCATGTTGCTGCAAGTGGCATTATTTCATTCTTTAAAAATAACTTTATTTTTTTTTTAGAGCAGTTTTAGGTTCACAACAAAATTGAGAGAAAAGTTCAGAGATTTCCCATATATCTCTTGCCCTCAACTCATGCATAGCCTCCCCCATTATCATCATTCTCTACCAGAGTGGTACATTTGTTACAATTGATGAACCTACATTGACACATTGTAATCACTGAAAGTCATAGTTTACATGACAATTCACTCTTGGTGTTGTACATTCTGTGGCTTTGGTAAAATGACATGAATCCACCATTATAGTATCACGTGGAGTAGTTCACTGCTCTAAAAATCCTCTGTACTCCACCTATTCAGCCCTCCACCCGCCCCCCCACCCCCCCCCCCGTCCCCAGCAACCACTGCTCTTTTTATTGTCTCCATAGGTTTGCCTTTTCCAGGATGTCACATAGTTGGAATCACACAGCATATAGCCTTTTCAGATTGGCTTCTTTCACTTAGTAATATGTATTTAAGATTCCTCCATTCTTTTCATGGCTTGATGGCTCATTTCTCTTTATCACTAAATAATATTCCATCACGTGATGTACCACAGTTCATCTGTTCACCTACTAAAGGTCATCTTGGTTGCTTCCAAGTTTTGACAATTGTGAATAAAGTTGCTATAAACATTTGTGTGCAGGTTTGTGTGCGGACATAAGTTTTCAACTTCTTTGGGTAAGTACCAAGGAGAATGATCGCTGGATCATATGGTAAGAACATATTTAGTTTTGTGAGAAACTGCCAGATTGTCTTCTTTAGTGGCTTCTATTTTGCATTCTGACCAGCAATGGATGAGAGTTCCTGTTGTTCCACACCATCACCAGTATTTGCTGTTACCAGTGTTCTGGATTCTGGCCATACTTTGGGTGTGTTGTGGTATTTCATTGTTGTTTTAATTTGAATTTCCCTGATGATATATCATGTAGAGCATCTTTTCATGTGCTTATTTGTCATCCATATATCTTCTTTGTTGAGGTGTCTTTGGCCCATTTTTTAATCGGGTTGTTTGTTTTCATATTGTTGAGTTTTAAGAATTCTTTGAATATTTTGTCCTTTATAAGATGTGTCTTTTGCAGATATTTTCTCCCAGTCTGTGACTTGTCTTTTCATTCTTTTGATAGTGTCTTTTTCAGAGCATATGTTTTGTATTTAATTAAGTGTACTTATCAATTATTTCTTTCATGAACTGTGCCTTTGGTGTTAATCTAAAATGCCATCACCATACCCAAGGTTATCTAAGTTTTCTCCTGTGTTATCTTCTAAGCATTTTATAGTTTTGCATTTTACTTTAGGTATTTGATCCATTTGATTTAATTTTGTGAAAGTTGTAAGGTCTGTGTCTAGATTCAATTTTTTTTGCATTTGGATGTCCAGTCTTTCTAGCACCATTTGCTGAAAAGACTGTCTTCGCTGTATTGTATTTCCTTTGTTCCTTTGTCAAAGATCAGTTGACAGTATTTATGTAGGTCTTTCTGAGCTGTCTCTTCTGTTTCATTGATCTATTTGTCTATTCTTTCACCAACACTATACTGTCTTGATTCCTGCCTGTTTGTAGTAAGTGTTGGAGTCTAGCAGTTTCAGTCTACCAGCTTGGTTTTTCTCCTTCAGTACTGTGTTGGCTATTCTGGGACTTCTGCCTCTCCATATAAACTTTAGGATCCACATATTAACTTGCTGAGATTTTTATTGGGATTACATCAAATTTATAAATCAAGTTGGAAAAAACTGACATCTTGAAAATACTGAGTCTTCCTCTTCCTGAATATCTCCCCATTTATTTAGTTCGTCTTTGGGAGGGTGGGGGGGGAGATGCAAGAGGGAGGAGATAAAGGGATATATGTTTATGTATAGCTGATTCACTTTGTTATACAGCAGAAACTAACACACCATTGTAAGGCAATTATACTCCAATAAAGATGTTAAAAAATAAAAAATAAATAAAAAGATTGAAAAAAAGAAAAGGGGGAAAATGAGAAATAACACGCCCACTGAAATATGGCATATATTATATCCTGTTACACAGGAAGGGTCAGGACTCTCTGGTAGAGATCAGTCAGTCATTCTGGTCATCTCTGGTTCTGCCCTAAGGAAGGATCTTTCTTATCTGTTGTCATTCTGAGTGACATCTGAGACATTTATTGGGTAGAATGTCCTTCCTTTGAGCCAATTGTTTTAGCACTATACTTCTTGTAAGTATGAGTGTAGAGCCCCAAAATCACTGTAAGGTTTGTTACAGATTATTTTTAGCCAAGCACGTGGTAAATTTAGCAGTGTAGTACTCAGAAATAAAAAATTATTAGGTTTCCATTCTGGTTTTTTTCCCCACACGCAGCTCCATATTGTAAAACCAGCACCAACAATCTCCTTGTACATAATCCTTAAGAGTATCTGTCTTCTGGTCACTGGCACATTTCCTCTGCTAAACCCAGAGCTTTGATTTTAATGTTAAAATATGGAATAGCATCTTCAGTGATATGGGAACACACCTCCTTTAAGCTTATTTTTGCCATCAGTCTTTTCCCCTTTGTCAAGCAGAGAATGATTAAGATGCCAGGGCCACTGTTTTCTCAAGTGTATATCCTACCTCTCTCTCTCTATTTAATTCAGGTTTGAGAATTCCATTATTCCAACACTGCAAGACTGCAAATTATAGAAGTCTTGGTTAATTTTAATTTCAGGCTATTGGCACAGAGAGCTTCTCTTAGCAAGTTTGACTCTTAAAATACTATACTAAATTCTGCGGGGCTGTAGCTAACACATATGAGTAGGCTGAATTTTCCTTATATTACTATCAGCCTTGTTAGTAAAATTGTCTTCATTACAAGGTAGTAATGCAATAACTAAACCAAGCATTTTGACCTTGAATGACAAAGCTTATCAACTTCCAATCTAGCAATAGTGGAATTCTCAACACCCTCCATCTCCTTTCTTCCTTCAATCAAATTCTCATTTTTAGGGTCTGTTACTTATAATGCACCATTCCTGATTATCACTGGACCAAGAACATAGCCAGTAGTTAAATGTTTTTAACACTTCAGAAAAGTGTGGGTAATGGCTGTTGAGTAGGCAATAACTGTGTCTATGTCAGGTAAGTCTCCCATTCTACTAATTTTTAGGTTAAGTAAATGAAAATTAAAACAAAATTTAAGTACCTTGTCCAGAGTTACAGAGCTCATGTGTGGTAGACCTATGAAATATAAACACAGTATGATTCCAGAGCTCACATTCTTATTATCATGCTATATTGCCTCCTTAGTTTCTGGTTTACGAGACCGGACTGAGGGAGTTGAGAGACTGAATATACAAGTGGACAATGGCCAGACCATATATAAAATAGAACTCTGACCCATAATCTGCATCAACCAGCCCAGGAAGTGAACCTCCCATTTATATTTTCTCCAACTGGAGGAATCCAAATATATACCTCTAACCAATCACATAGGAGGCCCACTTCTAGTTAGCCCACGTCCAGCTTTCCCATGCCAACAGCCTCTAATCAGGGCATACCTGGAGCCCTTTTTTCTTGACTGTAAAGCATTCCCACTCCTCTGCCTGCCTTTGAGTCTCTGCCAAACACCGGTGATGGTGGCTGACTCCCTTTTTGTGAATAAATAGTCTTTGCTTGCTCTCGTTTGAGTCGTCTTTTTATTTCCACAGAGGTATCTTTCAATGAGAGAGAAAGTGCTGAAATGAAAGAAAATGAATCTTGGATAGTATGTGTTTGATGCTTTTGAAGTATCAAAATACACATGTTATGTAGGCACTTAGATTTATTGGTCTGAAGGGCCTAAGCTATGAAGGGTGGATAAAGTTGCCTAGAGAAATATACAAAGTGAGAAGATATGAGGTATTAGAACTGATCCTGGAGGAACTCCCGCATCTAATGGTTGGAAAAAGCTGTATCAGCCTGCAGAAGAGTATGAAAGGATGAGAAGGGGATAGGAGAAAAACAAGGGCCATGAGGTCATGGATGTCGAGGGAAGAGAGCTTTCAGAAGGAGTTGATCTAATGCTGATGAGAGTTGAGTGGATTTAGCACCATGGAGGTCAGTGTGCTCCTAGCAGAAATGCTACTGTGATAGCATGGATTCCAGACTTGTGGAGATTGAATAGAAAGAGAGATGAGAAAAGAAAGACCAAAAGTTTAAAGAACTTTCAACAACTTTGGCTGTGAGGCGGGGGGATGAAAATGTGCTGGGAGCTGAGGTAGAATGTGAGGATCAGAGAGGGACTTGAAAATACCTAAGGTTTGCGTGTGTTTAGATGCTGACAAGAAAGATTCATTTGAAAGGTATTGGTTGATTATATGCGAGGGGAAAATGAATAGTCATATGTCAGGTTCCTGAGGAGACTGGAGAGAGATTAAAGCTTAGGCAATAAAAAGGAAGAACTCCTTTAATCTAACAGGAAAGACGATGAGGGCTGTTGACTAGGTCAGTGGGTTTGTCATTTTCAAGTGGGTTCCTTTGGAAATCTTTGATTTTCTGAATAATATATAATGATATTGGAAATATTTCAAATAGTCACTGTGGAAATTAGGCAAGGTAGTTTACCAGGGAAATGATGGGAAAATGCTAGGTATAGTTGAAGGCCCATTTGAAGTTTATAATCTTGATTTTATTGTCACATCAGTAAATTGATCCAAGAATGTGAGGTTGTACAGTATAACTGACTCGGAGGAAATAATCACCAGATAGATTCCATGCTGGGCTGAGAGGAAAAAGAGAATATTCATGATGGGTGAGGTGAAATTAGTCTGGAGAGTATATGTAACCCAGAACTGAGGATTGGTAAGGTTTAGATGGTGAAGTAGCCCCAGTCTTCCAAGGTTTCAGGAAGAACAAGAAGCTTTGCAAGGTTTGCTCGAGTCACACCAGTATATCAAGGCACTTTAGCATATGTCCTCTTGGGACTAGTGTTTTATAAATCTCCTAAGAATACTTTTAGTGCTTTATTGGGTGAAGTCCAATTTGTTTGGAAAGAATATAAAGATAATATTTTCTAAGATTAGGATGTTTCTGTGCTTTTGTACTACTTTTTTGAAATTTGTATTACACATCTTAGATGCACGAGCTTCAAATGGAATGGGGAAAGAGATGCTATCATCCTCACATAATAATAATTATTAGCATTAATTGAGTATTTACAGTAAGCCGGACATTGTGCTACATATTTGCCTACATTTCCGCACTCCATCCTGCCAACAACCATGTAATTTAGATAGCATTCTTATCTCCATCTTACAATCAAGGAAACTAAGGTTTATAGAGGCTAGGTGACTTGCTGGAGATCCCCCTACTGGGAAATGATGGAGTCAGGACCAGAACCCAGGACCTTCTCAGGCAAAATTGTGATGTCAGCGAAAGTGATCTTCAGGAAATTCCTGGTTCTCTTCCAGCTTTACTTTCTCAGACCTTGCCTAACACTCCCACCTCCCCAAGATGAGACAGCTTCTATCTCTTTTCCAACTAAGGCAATAAAACATTCTTTGCTAATGGGTTAATCATGTACTCCCAGACATTGTATTCATTATTTATTAGGAAACTTTCTGGAGACACTGGCCTAAATCAGTGAGATAGCTCTAATGTTGCTTTTACTCTCCCATTTTCAAGTCATTCTGTGCTGTAAAACTGCAGAAGAGGTAACTACTGTTTTCATTCAGTAGGGCCCTAAAATCAAGACTCCTGTTGCTCTGGAACAAATCACATTGTCATCTTTCTCAGTAGAAGTGAGTAGGTCTGTGGGGATGGGAGAGCAGAGAAGTGACAGATTGTAGGTTCATCAAAGCTTATGCTAATTAGGAAGCAACTGATTTGATGTGACTCTTGAGCTTCCAGTCACCCAAGGAAAGAGGCATCTTGTGTGTGCATGCACATGTGTGTGCACTCACATATGTGTGTATTGAAATTGCTTTAGATTTATTTTTGTTTTTTAAAATTTCAGCTTTATTGAGGTATGATTGATAAAGTTGTAAGATATTTGAAGTGTACATTGTGATAATTTGATGTATGTATGCATTTTGAAAGGATTCCCCCTCCACGCATCTAGTTTATTAACACACCTTTTCCGTCACCTCACATATTTATCTTTTCTGTTTCTTATGGGTTTTTTGGGGTTTTTTTGTTTTTTGTTTTTTATAAATTTATTTATTTATTTTATTTTTTGGCTGCATTGGGTCTTCGTTGCTGTGCGCGGGCTTTCTCTAGTTGCGGTGAGCGGGGGCTACTCTTTGTTGCGGTGCGCTGGCTTCTCATCGTGGTGGCTTCTCTTGTTGGGGAGCACAGGCTCTAGGCGCGCGGCCTCAGTAGTTGTGGCTTGCGGGCTCTAGAGCGCAGGCTCAGTAGTTGTGGCGCATGGGCTTAGTTGCTCCGCGGCATGTGGGATCTTCCCGGACCAGGGCTTGAACCCGTGCCCCCTGCATTGGCAGGCGGATTCTTAACCACTGCGCTACCAGGGAAGTCCCTGAGATAGATTTCTTAAAACAAATGAATATAATGTATTTCCTGAGTCCTAAAACGTACGGGAGAATGGAAAAAGGAGAGAAGAGGCCACAGCAGTGTGCCTATCTCTGGTGAAACATCTAGTTAGAAATTTAGGCAAAGAAAGCACAAAGTACCCAAAGATTGAGTTCCCACATTTAAAAAATAGTTCAGTTGATTTTTAATCACTTTTGCCCACTTTTTTTAGAGAGAAGCTCAAGGTAAGGCAGTTGAAGGGAGTATGTGTTGGCAGGGGCCAGGATGCTACCGAACAAATAAATTGGGGGTGGGAAGTAAAGGAGATGGAAACAAGATAAGTGCGTGTAGAGGGATGAGTTAATCAGTCAGCTTGATAGAGACTGGAGCAAAAGAAGAACATGAAACAGATGCCTTAGAACCACAGGGAGTAGCCAACAGAACTGAGCAGAGGGAGAAAGAAAAATGAACACCTACACGTAGCCGACATTGATTAGCTTCCTACCTCAGGAACATGAAGGAAAACCACTTTAAAACCACTTTAGAGGGGCTTCCCTGGTGGCACAGTGGTTAGGAATCCACCTGCCAATGCAGGGGACACGGGTTCGAGCCCTGGTATGGGAAGATCCCACATACTGTGGAGCGGCTAGGCCCGTGAGCCACAACCACTGAGCCTGCGTGTCTGGAGCCTGTGCTCCGCAACGGGAGAGGCCGCGACAGTGAGAGGCCCGCGCACCACAATGAGGAGTGGCCCCTGCTCTCCGCAACTGGAGAAAGCCCTTGCACAGAAACGAAGACCCAAGACAGTCAAAAATAAATAAATAAATTTATTAAAAAAAAAAAAAAAAAACACTTTGGAAAAGCAAAGGGAAAATATGAAAACTCTCCCAGACTGCCCCCTTCATACATCTTTCTTCCTTCTAACACTGATCTCTCTCATGCTGCCGCTCCCTCTGGTCTTATTATCCTGTGTTATCACTCAAATCTTTCCTTCTGCCCTCCAAAGATGTCCAGAAATCCCAGTTCCTCCATAAAGCCTTTCCTGGCTAAATGAAAAGAGGTCGCGCTGACTTCTCCTCCCTCCAGCAGTCTGGCAGAGAACACTGCAAGGCCTGATTTAAGAAGGTTACCCTCAGTGTAAATATTTAATGACAAGTGCCCTCACCACAGCATTAGCTCTTGGCTTAGCGTGCTGTGTGTGCATGAGCATGTGCACGTGCTATGGACTGAATTGCCTACCCCACCAATTCATATGTTGAAACCCTAGTCCCCATGTGACTGTATTAGAGATAGGGTCCTTAGGAGGTAATTAAGGTTTAGTGAGGTCATGTGGGTGGGGTCCTAATCTGATAGGATTTTGGCCTTATAAGAAGAGGAAGAGAGACGTCCTATCCTCTGCCCAACCAGTCCCCCACCCCTCACTCCCTGCTACCCCGTGAAGACACAGCAAGAAGGAGGCAGTCTGCAAGCCAGGAAAAGAACCCTCACTAGAACCTGAACCCTGCCTGAACCTTGATCTTGGACTTCTTGTCCTTCAGAACTTTGAAAAAAAAAATTTCTGTTGTTTACACCACCCAGTCTGTTGTATTTTGTCATGGCAGCCCAAGCAGTCTATGGCAGTGTGTGTGGGTAGCGGCAGTTGTGAAGACTGTTAGTTGAATTTAGGTCATCCATTGTTAGAATAAAACTCCCATAAGGCAAGGATTGTCAATTTAACTGTATTTACAATAAGCAAAGTGTTTATGTGAGGCCAGTACCTAATAAATACCAGTAAATTTCTGCTGTTTCTTTTAATACAGAAATGACAAATGTCTTCTGCCTATTTTTCTTTATGTATCCGTTCGGCTCCCCCTTCCCCTAAATTTCTGTTTACCTGAAACCAGGGACCCAGATATAGCAATACAGGTATTCCTCGTTATATCACACTTGGCTTTACTGCACTTCAGAGATACTGCTTTTTTTTTTTTTTTTTTTTTTTGCAAATTGAAGGTTTGTGGCAGTCCTTGTCGAATAAGTCTCTTGGCACCATTTTTCCAGCAGCATTTGCTCACTTTGTGTCTTTGTGTCACGTTTTGGTAAATTCCCTCAATATTTCAAACATTTTCATTATTATTATATTTGTTATGGTGATCTGTGATCAGTAATCTTTGATGTTATTACTATGACTCAATGAAAGTTCAGATGATGGTTAGTGGTTTTTAGCAATAAAGTATTTTTAATTAAGGTATGTACATTATCTTTTTAGACATAGTGCTATTGCACACTTAGTAGACTACAATATAAAGTATAAACATAACTTTTATATTCACTGGAAAACTAAAAGTCTCATGTGACTTGCTTTATTGCAATGTTCACTTCATTGCTGTGGTCTGGAACCAAACCCGGAATATCTCCAAAGTATGCCTGTACTGGAAGCTCTGGATTATACAGGACAAGGTTGGAGCGAAGTTACCTAATACCCCAGAGAATTGAGAGGCTTTGCCAATTAGGTGTAGATCTTTCACACTCTATAGCATTTCTGTTAAATTAAAGCTGTAGCCAGCTGTATGCTGGTAGGTATACAGCTGTATGCTGGTAGGTATTAGATGGCAGCTTAGCTGAAAAGGCGCTTTCCCTACTACCGTAATTATTGTGCTGAAAAACTGCCTAGGAGAAGCCTGCAAGTAATTAGATGCTGTTAAAAGCAGGTGGAGGGACGATGCTTCATTCTCCTCCCTGGGCCAGCACACCCACATGGTAATTTACATAAGGAATCCTTCCCTCTGACTCAGAAAGAGGGTGATGATCCCTGTGGGGCTCTCCTCATGTGAGGAATAAATGTGCCCCTGCGAAGTCACCCTTTTTAATCCTTAGATACTCCAATCTAGCAACATGGACCTCAGAAAAGAATATTAGCAAGGTTGGCAAAAAGCACGTTTGCCCTCTCTAAGACTTCATTCAGAGCCAGCCTGGAATATGAAATGGCAGTGGACATTTAGCAGGAAGGCTAATTCTGGTTCTCTTCCCATTACAAGGGTCGGGAGGAGGGGGACTATTAAGACCTTCCATTTTCTTGCATCTTTTTTTCCTACATGATACATCAGCACCTCAAAAGCCTTTCTTGCACCAGATTCTGTATTACATATATCAATGAACAATGCTGATTCCTAACTCTTGCAGGGTGCTGGCCAGTTAGGGGGAGAGGAAGAGAGCCCAGGCTCAACATCCTCCCTCCCACCTCCATCCCTACCCATATCCCCCAACCCCCATGAAAACCAAAAGGGGTCCTAAGGTCAGGAACGAGGACCTGGAACTCTTTCCTCCCCAAGGACCACACATCCTCCTAACTCACATCCCTATGCCCTCTCCTCCCCACAGCACTGCGACCTGGGTGGGATTAAAACCCCTGAGGCCCTAAACCCTGGAACCAATATAGAACCTCTTCTCATATGTAAATCAAAAATGTAAATAAGTCTCAATGGAATAGCCATACACCTTGTCACCCAAACCTGGACACTTGTGAGAAAGGAGGAGCTGTTGACAAATGTCAGGACAGCAGACAGAAGCCAGGAATGTCCTGAGCAAATGGGGCTGTGTGATTACCCCAACGCAAAACCATAAAAGAGGTATAAGAAAGTTCTTTTTCCATGATGACTAATTTGATTTTGAAATATCAAATTCTTACCCCCTAAATTCTTTCTCTAATATAAATAGTTTGTTTTTTCTTTTTCGAAAGAGTTGGTATTGGGCTGCTTATTGTTAAATCCACTAGTTCTCAAGTGTAGTCCCTGGACCAGTATCATCAGAATCATCCGTGAATGTGTAAGAAATACAAATTCTGAGGCCTACCCCAAACCCACTGGGGGTGGGGCCCAGCAGCTTGTATTTTAACCAGCCCTCCAGGTAATTCTGAGCCATGCTGAAGTTTGAGAAACATTGGGATAATCAGTTCAGCTCTGAAGGCAGCTTGTTAAGGAGGTTCCTCAGGGATTTGCTTGAAGTGGTTTCCCTTCCAGTGGAAAAGGAAAATGCCTGGATGGACCTAACCAGCATCTGCTGATAACTTATAAGCCTAGTTGTCTATCAGAGTCTTCACCTGTTGACTAGTTGTTGGATTCTGAAGAAGGCTGCAGCTGCACAGGCCATATCTAGGGTTTTGTAAAATGCTTTAGGTCCTTGGAACTGGATCTCAGTATAAAGCATGCAGATATATTGTTTGACTTTCATACCATTGTGTTTCCAACACACTTTCAGAAAATTGTTATGTGTGCTAGAGAGGAATATCTGGACTTCCTAGCTGTGTGACATCAGGCAAGCAATTTCTCCATCTTTCATGTATCAGTCAGAGTAGCTTGGGTGATGCTGTGCTAGCTAACAACCCCCAAATCTCAGTGACTTAAGATGACAAAGGCTGATTTCTTGCTCATGCTTTATATTTATCATGGTTTGGAGGGGTGAGAAGCTCCTGCTCATTGGAGTAACTCAGGGACCAAAGCCACCATCCACAAACATTGCTGATCTCCATATAGAGGCAAGAGAGTTCTAGAGTGTCTCACATCGGCAATTAAATGCTGTAACCTGAAAGCGACACATTGCATTTCGGCTCACAGCTTATTGTCAAAAACTAGTTACATGGCACAACCATGGGGGTATCATATATTAAACAAAAGACATAAGAAATAAGTTACATAATATGTAAGAAAGGGATGAGTGTGATGCAGAAAGAAAACATGGAGCAGATAAGGAGGATAGGATGTACTGGGTAGAGGAGAAAGGGAGGAAGGTTGTAAATTTAGACAGGGTGGTCGGGGAAGACCTCAGGGAGAAGATGACTTTCCAGCAAAGACTTTAAAGAGATGAAGGAGTCAACCATGCAGATACCAGGGGGGAAGAGCATTCCGGGTAAATGAACAGAAGGAACCGCTAATGCCAGTGCAAATGCACACCGAGCATGTTCAGGGCCAGCAAAGAGGCTGCTGGTATGACAGAATGGAGTGGAGAGGGGCTTGGGTGTGGGGCGGGGGGTGTAGGAGGTAAGGTCAGAGAGGGAAAGGGGCCTCATTCTTCCTAAGGACTTGGCTTTTACTCTGACTGCAGTGGTGGTGGCCTATTATAGGCATTTGGGAAGAGGACTGATGTGATCTGACTTGCATTTTAAACTGATGCTCTGGTTGCCTTGTTGAAAATAGACTGTAGGAGGGCAACGGTAGAAGGAGGGAGACTTATGGGAAGCTACTGTCATAATCTGGGCTCAAGATGATAGTTTGGGCAAGGGAGGTAACAGAGAGGTTGGAAGCAGAGATCAGATTCTAGATAGGTTTGGAAGGTAGAGACAAGTGAGATTTCCTGACAGATTGGACATGAGGTGTGAGCGAAAGAGAAGAAGAGCCAGGGACCCACTTCGAGGTTTTTTGCCCAAGGAATCAGAAAAGTGGAGTAGCCATCAACTGAGATAGGGAAGTCTGAGAGGGGAGCAGGGTTATGGGGACCAAGAGTTCTGAGTTAGTGTGAAATGTGAGAGAAAGCCTCTTGCAAAAGGCAGCTTCAACTGAAGTGCTATCAGTAGATGTCAAAAGTAAGAGAAGTAGAAAATTCCACATGCTAGCACAGGCTAGCTTCCTTGAATTCACCAATCCAGGCAGATATGAGAGACCTGGGACAATCCTTTTGACAAAAGATGATAATTTTTACTGGTTATCATATGTTTCATAGAGATGCCTCAGAATGAATGCATTAGGATGGCTGGGGTTAAAATTAGAAAGTTAACAATACGTCATATTCATCTTTGCATTCATCATGAGTAGAAAATCCATGGCACATAAGCAAATGATAAATATTTGATAAGTGGATGAATGAAATTACCACACCCACATCTCCCCAAGTCTGAGCAATGGAATGGCAAATGGAGAGGTGTAACAGGAGATAAGGAAAGCCAAGTGAAAGGCGTGGGCTTGAAAAAACAGCCATTTGGCCCAAAGGGGACTTGGTATGTTGACCTATCACTGGTTTCAAGAAGTACTACACACCTAATCTTAGCAGTAGTTGTATTAGTTGGAATTCTTTTCTGCTCTAGAAAGGTATTCCTTTAAGATGACTCATCTCAAGGTATCCACCAGGGCAATAACGTTCAATCTTCCAATTTTCTTTCTTCCTTGGGGGGAAAAGTCTCATTTTAACTTGTTTCTCTCTGGCATTTGCGGAAAAGGTATGAGTGTGGCACTTTGGAACAATTATGTTCACTTCCCTGGAATATGGATGGCATCCAACCTCGAGGTTTTATGTTGAGGACACTGGCAGGGCACCCAGTGAGCATGTAGCCAGGAGACAAACTTCCTGATATAAAACAGAGCCGTCTGACACCAAAACAAATGTGTTTCCATTTCATGCCATTTATGTTTTATGAAGTTGTTTAAATTATGCTGATGGCAAATTAACACTAAGCTTAAATGCCTTACCCCATGATGGGAACTACAATATTTCCTCGTGGAGGCAGTGTTTCAGGAACTTATGATGCAAGCCATGGCATCGGAAATAACTTGAATCCTGATGATGTCTCTAAAGCATTAAAAGCATCTCTCGTAGATGCATGAAATAAATAGGATTGTTGCTGGAAAAAGAGAAAAAAACATAAGTTTTGGGAAGGGAGAAACCTGTGAAGGGATTTTCTGAGCAATTTCAACTGACTGCAAAAGAGTAAAATACACTATACTGACAGATTGTGGAATATGCATGGGGCTGGTTTTTCTTACACTCAGTGGGCTGAATTGCATTTGCTTTGGTCACTAGACATAAATATCCAAGCAGGCAGCTGCCCTGAGAAGCATCCAAGACATTTTTCATTTCACCTGTGCACATTAGTCACATGCATTTCTTAAATATTTTTTGACCAGAAACAGTTTAACTTTCTCCATGTTATAAAATTCAGTTATCCATCCTTTCTGAAGTTATACTCTCAGGTGTAGCTGAGGGGCAGATGGGAAGAAAAAAAAATTTTTTTTTGACCTTCATACTTAAAGTAATGCTGTGCCTTTCTCTTAAAAAAAAAATCCCTGGAATTAAAGGAGAATCACATTATGGTGATTCACAAATAAGAAAATCATGACTCAGAAGAATCTTTCAGAGACTTGCCCACTGTCCATCTGTGGCTGCACCCAGGTTTCTTCATTCTCAGGCAAGAATTTTTATTATTAATAACTATTATTTACATAGGACTTACTAGAATCCAGTAGAGTGATGTATTATCTCATTTAATCCTCACAATAATCCAGTGAGGTAAAAACTATTATTTGTATCTTTTTACAGAGAGAAAATTGAAGCATAGAGTGGTTAAGAGACTTACTTACCCAAGGTCACACAGCTACTAAGGTGAGGAGCCAAGCATTAAATGCAGGCAATCTGGTTCTCAGATTCTTTGCCCTTAACCAGTGCACAGACTGCCTCTTTAAAGACATAAGCACTTTCAAAGAAATGAGCTTTGATTGATTGATTGATTTTTGGCCGTGCCACACAGCATGCAGGACCTTAGTTCCCCAACCAGAGATTGAACCCGTGACCCCTGCAGTGGAAGCGTGGAGCCCTAACCACTGGACCACCAGGGAATTCCCAAGAAATGAGCTTTTAGAAGATGTTCTCAAATTATAGTATACATAAGAATCTCCAGGAACCCTCTGATTCAGAAGGTCTGGGCTGGGGCCCAGAAATCTTTTATGTTCAGGTGCTTGTGGCTGGGCCCGATGCTTTAGAACACCTCTGCTCTCTGGATAAGTGGTATATGAGATGGGCTGGGGTGCTTTTGAATCTCTTGACTTCGGTGTGTACTTTGCACATTCTGCCTAGTGACCTGGCCTCGTGAAAACGTTCACCTGGGTGTGGATGTTGGCGAATCAGGTGGAGAAATCACTAGCTGCGTGACCTCCTAGGCAGGAGAAGTTGAGCTTCCCTGTTTTGTGTTTTCTTTCACGGTAGACAAACCCTTCACTTCCTGAGGTTTTACCTCATGACATAATACTCAGTTCACCCTGCTCCTTCTTGACAATGCCTCATGCTGAGTTGTTCTGCACCAGGAGTGAAGAGCGTATCTGTGTTCGCCTTCCTCTTATTGTCCAGGAAATTTCACCATGGATAGTCTTCTCTACACTGGAAGCAGACTGATTCTTATGAAGTAATTGCAATGAAAGTGCATATTGAATACAGTGAAGTGAGAGTCCCCTTGGATTCTAAGGCTGGGAATGGAGATCAGGCTTTAGAGAGCAGGGATGGAAAGAAGGGACACTAAAATATGTGTCCTAGGCACTGTGCTTGATCATTTGGGTCTATGATCTTCAAGGTACCTGTTATCTACATTCTTACAGATGAGGACCCTTGGCACAGAGAAGTTAGGTAACGTGCCCAGGTTTGTTCAGCTAAAAGATTCTGTCCTATCTGATTCCAGAGAGTGTGTTCCTTCCATGATACCATGCTGGCCAAGACAACGCAGGTGGCTAGCTGAAGTAAGCTCCTAGGTGATCCTCACATGCAGCTTACATCTTTAACCTTTGAGCTGAACCTGAGAGGTTCTCCAGGCCTAAGGTCTTATGTGGTATTTATCTACTGCAACTAATTAGAGAATCTTCTTTAGAAATTGTGACTATTCAATGTTAGATAAGTGTACATATAAACACTTATTTTTTTTTACTGATATGAATCAAAATGCATTCTGGCTTAAGGCTCTGGGTAGTATTATGTATGTGCTCCAAGGCACATAGAGGTGTTCGTAACATTGTAGATGTACAAAAGGTTTTTCCTCTAGGTATTTCCTAGGAATGGCTGTGGTGCAAGTAACAAGTTCTTTTTCCTTTAAAGAATCCTTTATTCATCTCTTATTTCTTACTCTAAAAATACATTTTGAAATAGGAGTAACATGATACTATAAGATGGCTCTACTCAGCAACTCCTTTGCAGAAGTTATCTTTAGCTTCCTGAAGAAATTAATGGTCTTTCATTCTCATGGAACTATAATCAATTTTGAATTTTTGTCTTTATGTACATTTCTTAACCTTTGTAAATTTCACATTTCTCCTATTAAAAACAAACACAAAAAACCTTTCTCATTTATATCTGGAAATTGTTATATCCATCAAAAAAATTACACATGTGAAAATGTTTCAGTAAATTTATCATGCTGTACAAAGAGAAAGAATTTGCTTTCAAACCATGGTGACTGGATTACTTTTCAGGATTAGCCTGCTGGTTTCTCTGGTTGGTAGGCAGTTAATAGCCTTTGTAAGTATCATTCCCTTTTACTTATGAAGTGCGTATGTATACTTCACTTACTATGCGCCAGGCATTTTGTGAATAGTAACTCACCTAACTTATTCAGAATGTTGTCCTTTTAGGCATCAACTACTTTATAAAATTCCCTGTCTGTTAGTGAGGAACTTTATCACAACTTTGAAATTGACCAATTCTAGGCTATGCAATTTAAAGAACTTTATCTTAAAATTTGTATTCAGTGAAGTTTTTGTTACAGTTGGTACTCCTTTTTTCAGTGACTTTAGTCTGAATTTTTGATTTTTTTCCAATGGGAGATAGTTTTGACCCAGTGGTGTGCCGTAAATGTTTAATAACCAGATGGATGATGTTTAACAACCAGGTTTGGGGAAGGGATTAAGACCCTAATTTGTATCATTGGCCAATTCCTATGGTGTAACCATGGCTGATTTGGTGTCACAATGTGGAATTGGGAAGAAATGCTAACATGCAGCTCCTGTGAGTGTGGTCTTTTTATATCTTATCTTAAAGATGCTATAAATTTGAGTTTAGTGAGAATGACCTAAATTCCTAGATAAGGTTTAAAATAAAAAGTGTCTCATGAAATGGAGGATATTAGTTGCCAGACAGTTACTACCTTCTCATGTAGGTATAGTTGATAAGGTTTGAAATCTTATATAAACACAAACCAGTAGGAAGACTACGTAAGAATGAGTCACCTTTACTAGAAATTAAATTCTTTCACAAATGAATGAGACCTCCTTGCACTTGGGCTAACTCAGCTTAAATAAGCAAAGTAAGCAGTGTCCTTGTCAGTATGATAGGAAGACTAAGGAAAAAAGATCTCTGTTAGTATTAACCACCCACAACCTGACATTGATGTGATAAAGTCAGTCCTTTGAATTAAGAAATAATTGTACACAGTAAGATGTAAAGAGGACTAGACTGTGATTCAGCAGACTCACATTCCATCTATGGAATCTGTCCACATCTTTCTATCTATGTCACTTAAAATCTCATTTAGGCCCCAAATGTTTCATCTTTATATTGGAAATAATAATTATTGAAAGCATAAATACCAAGGTACTTTAAAAACCAAAGGTTTTATATGAATGATGAGGCATCTTATATAGGGGTTAGATTTTTAAAGTGAGGACATGAGAAGGCAGATCATATGTAACCTCAGTCCATGCTCCCAATCCTTTCGATATCATAGCGTCCACAGAAAATAATAATAGTGGTGGGTCACACTGGGCCCCCAGCTGAATAATGCTTACCAGATGAAACCTTACAACTACTATAAGCCAGATACTGTCTGGGGTTTCTTGCCGCTTGGGATGTAGAAAAAAATTCTGCACTGATACAAGTCCAAAGCCCTCTTCAAGAATCTAAAAAAAATTCCTAAAGCACTTTTTAAATAACAGCTTTGTTGAGATATTATTCACATACCAAAAAGTTCATCTTTTTTTTTTTTTTCCTTTTTTGGGCCGCACCGTGAGGCATGCAGGATATTAGTTCCCCAACCAAGGATCGATCCCATGCCTACTCCAGTGGAAGCAAGGCATCCTAACCACTGGACCGCCAGGGAAGTCCCAGTTCACCTTTTAAAAGTGTACAGTTAAATAGATTTTAGTGTATTCACAGAGTTGTATATCCATCACCACTATTTAAATCTGGAACATTTTCATCATTTCCAAAAGAAACCCTGTACCAGTTAGCAGTCAGTTCCCATTTCCCCTCATCCTACCCCTGGCAAACACTAATCTACTTTTTGTCTCTGTAGATTTGCCTATTCTGAACATTTTATATAAATGGAATTATATGTGGCTTTTTATGTCTGGCCTTTTCCACTTTACCATAATGTTTTCAAGATTCATCCATACTGTAGCATGTATCACACCTTCATTCCTCTTTATGGCTGAATAATTCCATTGTATGGTATACCACATCAATTGATGGGCCTTTGGATTGTTTCCATTTTGTATAATGAATAATACTGGTATGAACATCCATGTATACTTTTTTTATGTGAACATACATTTTCAGTTCTCTTGGGCATATACCTAGGAAAGGAACTGCTGGGTCATATGGTTAACTCTATTTAGCATTTTGAGGAACTGCCTCCAAAGCAGCTGGACTATTTTACATTCCCACCAACAATGTATGTGGATTTCAATTTCTCCACATCCTCGCCATCAATTGTCATTGTCCGCCTTTTTCATTATAGCCATCCTAGTGGCTGTGAAGTGGTATCTTAATGTGGTTTTGATGGGTATTTCTCTAATGACTAATGATGTTGAGCACCTTTTCATGTATTTATTGGTCATTTGTAAATCTTCTTCAGAGAAGTGTCTATCAAGTCCTTTTACCATTTTTCATTGGATTATTTGTCTTTTTATTGTTGTAAAGTTTCTTTATATATTGTGGATACGAGTTCCTTATCAGATGTATGATTTGAAGATATTTTCTATCATTCTGTGGGTGCCTTTTCACTGTCTTGATGGTGTGCTTTGGTGCACAAAAGTTTTTAAATTTGATGAAGTCCAAAATTATATATTTTTTCTTTTGTCACCTGTGCTTTAGTTATCTAAATATCTGAGATAGATATCTGAGAAAACATTGCTTAATCCAGGGTCACAAATATTGACCTCTGTGTTTTCTTCTAAGAGTTCTTACATTTAGGTCTTAGGTCAGTTTTGAGTTAACTGAGTTAATTTTTCTGTGTGCTGTGGCACTGATGCTTTTATGGTAACTCTACCCTCAGGCTCCTACTTCTGTACATAGTGTCTCTGTTCTAATATTGACACACAGGAAAACCAGGCCCTTCCTTGATTTCTACACACACACACACACACAGATACACATACATACACCTAAACTCCTCTTCTATAAAACATCCCCAGGATAGTATACTTTACAGAAATTTTAATAGTCACATCATATATCAGACAAACAACCTAAAATCACATTTTAGGCATCTCTAACCTCCAGAGTTCTTTTGGCCAAGGGATATTCACTGTTAATTGTCCCCAGTATGATGCAGTTTCTAAGTGGTTTTTTTCTTTGTTCAGTTCTTCTCTCTCTCCCCTGTACTTCTCTCCAGGCTCTTGAGAACCGAAACGCAAATGTCTCTCATTTTCTCATGTAGCACAGCTTAACTTCTTCATTTCCTTACTTGAGTTCCTCATGGTTTCTCACTTGCTTTTCTGCAAGAACGTATTCCCCTACCCCCCCAAAAGGTTTATCCCTAATGGAAATTCTGGTACCATTTTCCGTACCATTATTCTAAGCAAGTTTTGGTAGAGTAATGGATGGAGAGTGGTCCTAGGAGTGAGTAGAGAGCCCACATACCTGAATAGCAAAAAATAAGAATCACCAAATGAATAAAAGAAAGGCACAAAAGGGGAGACCAAGAACACTATGATGATGAGCTTCAACTATTCCAACATGTTCACAACAGTTGAGGTAGCAGAAAGGGTCTTATAGGTCAGCTCAATACAGTGGGGGAGAGATTAGGTTGTGGAGAGATTGGTCAGTGGAAGGGGGAAGGAAACCTACTTTTAAATATACAAAGTTATAGTGTTTTGATTACACATATCCACAATACTTTGGGGCAGATCTGTTTTATAATTTGGTATTTTTCAGATTTTAGAACATATTACAGTAGGTGTGTCATGTATTATATACAATATAATACCCG
Organism: Balaenoptera physalus; assembly: GCF_965194825.1. Classification (NCBI taxonomy): domain Eukaryota; kingdom Metazoa; phylum Chordata; class Mammalia; order Artiodactyla; family Balaenopteridae; genus Balaenoptera; species Balaenoptera physalus. Next base: position 48,633,655 of record NC_138886.1, read on the forward strand.
GGTAGGGTGAGGCAGCATCCCATAAGCAAACACAGCATCAAAAGTATATAACATGAAGGGGGAAGAAAACTCTAAATAGCTTTATATCGATTATTTAGTCTTGTCAAATGAGTGAGGAAAAAAACTTTCTATTTTTGGTTTTGGTTTTTTTTTTATTCTGAATGTCATATTATGGAAATATGAGATCTGTAGGTGATAAACCACTATTCCAGTGTTCTCTTTTGCTGAGACTGCTCAGCACGGCTAGCGATGATGAGGATGAAGATGAGGATGCTTCCCAAGTGCCAACATTCTTTCTAGCCGGTGCATGTTTTGTAAGTGATTTGCCAGGCAGATCAGCTTTGCTGCTTAAAAGCATTCACTGTAGCCTCATTTCCTCCCAGCTTTCTTTTTAGCTTCAGTCTTACTGCAGTGAATATAGTTGGAACATAAGACGATGAGCAAATGCTGTTGAGGATAATAATGTGAGCTCAAAAAAGAGAGTGAAATCACTACAGCGAGGAGAATAGCAGGGAAGAAGTAGACTAAAGCAGTATTAGGAAATTGCTACCCACCCCTCAAGGGAAAAAAGGCCTATCAGCTGTACTAAAGCTCTCTTTGGAAAAACCTTGAATGGTAATAAATGAGCACGGGCATCTAGAAGGAGTGACCGACAGCCTTTGTGGACTTAATGGAGGAATTAATCTTAATTTGCCTTTTGCGTAAAGGAATTCTGATGCAGCTTTTTTTTTTTTTGCATTTTTAAAAAAATTTATTTATTTATTTATTTTTGGCTGTGTTGGGTCTTCGCTTCTGTGCGAGGGCCCTCCCCAGCTGCGGCGAGCGGGGGCCACTCCTCATCGCGTGCGCGGGCCCCCCACCGTCGCGGCCTCCCCCGTTGCAGAGCATAAGCTCCAGACGCGCAGGCTCAGCAGCCATGGCTCATGGGCCCAGCCGCTCCGCGGCACGCGGGATCCTCCCAGACCAGGGCCCGAACCCGCGTCCCCTGCACCGGCAGGCAGACTCTCAACCACTGCGCCACCAGGGAAGCCCTCTGATGCAGCTTTGATGCATGAAAAATGCTTAGGATTTGGATTCAAGATACTGGGCCTTAACCAACCTCTTCCTGACTGTGACCCTAACCAGCATCATTTGTTTTCGTTAGTGAAGATGACCATTTTGTAAAAGTCACTGTGATCGGGACATTTTACATAAATTAGTTCTAATATTCATAATAGCCTTTCAATGAAAAAATACAGGTCTTAACATCTCCATATAATGGATGAAGAAATTGAGATCTGGAGAGTTTACCTGACTTAACCCAAGTTACACGGTGAAAGATCTGTTCCACTGGGATTAGACACAGTTCTGTCTGATGCTAGAGCTTATGTTCTTCTGTTGTTCAGGATGCCTCTTTAACTGGGACCCTGGTTTAGCACGTGAATACTGATTTTACTGTACAGTGTAGAGACCTGCAGACCTAGCTTCAAATTAAGCTTATTATATACTAGCTATTCAAGCTTGGAATAGTAATAATAGTAGTAGTGGTAATAGTTACCATCACTATGTATCAAGCACTATTCTAAGAAACTTTATATAGATATACATGTAGGTAGATATTTAAGGGATAAAGATACCAGCTTGTTTTCTATGTAGTTCACATGACATAACGTGGATCAGCATTTTCCACGGTTCATTTTAGGAACTACTAGACTCTTGAAATATCCCAAGAGAAGAGGTTTCATGCTAAAACAAATTTGAAAAACCCTGACTATTTTTTTCTTTTATAGGTTCTCAGTGTACATCCACATTGTAATGATGCTGAGAAGCATTTAAGGTTAAAAAGAAATGGTTGAACCTTGTTTAACTCAGGGGTTTCCCCAGTATTTTGACCACAGAACCTCTTTATTCAGAGTTTATCTGTTAACATCCTTAACTTCCATGGAACACAGTGTGAGAGATGCTGATATAAATGAAAGTCCTTTGTATACTGGTATAAAGTGATACGATCACTCACATTATTTTGTACAACTAGTATAAGTTTACAAAGTAAACACAGAGTTTGTTTGGGTCAGAACATGTGTCTGACTTTAGCTTCTCATTCTACCTGTGGGCTTTGCCCACTTGAATATTTTTTAAATAAAAATAAATTTTAGGGTTATGTCTTACCATCCAAATTCAAGGCGCTCAAATCCTGGTCAAGATTTCTCTCTTTCACAGAATCTTCCCAAGCCTCCCTCCCCTCTAGCCCACAGGGATCCCTCTGTTCTCTGCCCTGTCTCAGCACTGATTGTCCCCAAGGAACTGGGGCTTCAGAGTCGTCTCTAAGAAACTAGAATTATGCGGAATTAAAATGTTCTACATTTGATGGAGCTGAATAGGAATAGATTGAAATTTGTGAGAAAGCCACAGTTTTAAAACAAAAGGCAACATTTCCTCATTAGCCTTCCGGAAGAAATTCACAAGGGGAAACTAGCTTTCTTGCTTTCTTTCTTGCTTTCTTCTTTGTGATCCAGTCCTGAGTACACAATTACAAAAATTTTATTTACCAAAAACAGATATTCAGTTTGAGTCTTCTAAACTTGGACATGGATTTACATTTAAATTTCTCATATATCTTTTTTTAAAAATACAACTGCAAAAAATAATGACTCTTCTCCCTGTGTGAGTCCTTGATTGTTTTTAATTTGTAACACTTCCCAGCTATATGGAAATTTGTGAGTCTCTATTCAGAATCACTTTTTTAAAAAAAATGATGAAGTGCAACATTCCTAATTGAAATTTAGCACTTTATTTATTATCGGGGACCCCTTTTATTAAAGTTGTGAAATTAAAGTACAGTGTTTACTCTGTTTAAAATGTCCTAAATATGCTCAATGCTGCTCTTGCAAGAGAACCACCCTTTGGCCCTCTGACTAATGCACCAATGGAAATGTAATCTGTGCTAAAGGGAAATGCCCACGACCTGCTTCTACTATGAATTTTAAAAAATAAAGGATAGCTTGAGGGTGTGGCACTGTAGCTGTCCTTGGAGAAGCTGGAGTTAGGTAGGAGAGGATGATCAAGTAGTGATCAGCCACATCGGGGTGTAGGTACGAAAAGATTGTGTCAGGCACTAGTTTACTGTACTAATTTAAGAACAACCACAAGCTAAATGTGGTGCTCAGTCTACAGGGAGAAAATTAAATTAGGCAGAGAAATAAAGATTGATGTAAATTTCTGTGGCTTCATATAATAGGAAAGAGAAGAGGTTTGATTTTGAAAATGCTCATGCTTCTCTAAAACAGAACTAGCCACCTAAGCAGAATCTTTGGAACACAAAGGGTGATTTATTTGAAATCCTGTGGTTAATTATAATACCATTAGTCAAATTCAAATTATGATTTATGAAAATTAGTCAAGGATAACAATTACACCTGTGGCTCTGACTTAAACTGGTGGTTATTTATAATAATACAGATCAGTTCAGAATATAACTGGAAATTTATCTATGAGTTCCTCAACCACGTTATTCCCACCACACGTACAGAGCCTGGAATGTAGTAACTGCACAGTAACTGGAACAGAATACTTGCTCTCCAGATTAGTCATGTGGGTAAATAAAACAATGAGAGAGATGGAAGCAGCTTAAGTGCCTATTGATAGATGAATGGATAAAGAAGATGTGCAAATATATGCATATACATATATTGGAATATTACTCAGCCATAAAAAAGAATGAAATCTTGCCACTTGCAACAACATAGATGGATCTAGAGCGTACTAAGTGAAATAAGTCAGAGAAAGACAGTGCAGGATCTCATGTATTATACATGGAACCTAAAAAACAAAAACAGACAAAGAAAACAAAATGAAAACAGACTCGTACATACAGAGAACAAAGAGGTGATTGCCAGAGAGGAGGAGAGTGAGGTTGGGCAAAATAAGTGAAGGGGATTAAGAAGTACAAACGTCTAGTTAAAAAATAAATAACCCACAGGGATGTATAAGGAATATGGTCAATAATAATGTAAATAACTTCATATGGGGACAGATGGTAATTAGACTTATCATGGTGATCATTTCATAATGTATGTAAATGTCAAATCACTATGTAGTATACCTGAAACAAACATAATATTGTATGTCAACTGTATTTCAATTTAAAAAACAAAAACCAAAAAATAATTAGGAACCACAAGGAAAAAACAATGATAGTGAGATTGTTGCCTTGACTTAAGAAACACACTTCTGTCATTTACCAAAATGCCTCATAGTTCTTAAACTCATTTTATTCTGTCTCCTCTCTGTTAACTCATTCATTAATTTAAGCATTCATTCATTCACTCAAAACCTCTTCTTTGAGCCTATTCTTTGTTCCAAGTACTAGGTATACACTCTGCCCTCCTAGGGTTTATGGTCTAGCAGAAGAGCCAAAAAACAAGAAAAAATATATATAAAATCATAATTGGGATAAATAATAAGACTAAAAATAATGATGGCGAATACTTCAGTATGACAGGTCTAGGTGAACAGAAATTTCACCTTCCTTTGAGAAATCACTGTATTATATTGAGTTGTACTCACTGATTTGCCAGTAAAGCACTTGTGACATTTAAAACAAAGGTTAGAAAGGTCTCTAACCCAAAAAAGACACTGCCAGAGAAAACACATTTTCCAAGGAAAGAATATAAAGTTAACAGGATCTTAAATGTCATAATTGTCCCTCATTAGCTAAAAAAACAACAGAAGAATCTTGCTTTAAAACATTTCTTTCTGACCCTGGACAGAAACTTTCTAGACCAAAGCATGGCCTGCTATTGATGCAAAAGACTCATATTTTATTCACTCTCTTTAAGGGCAGCAGACCTTGGGGAAGACTGTGGATTTTGGTGCCCACACTGAGAAACAAGGGTGTGAATCTGTACTCTTCCACACGTTTTCCATGTGGACATGGACAGATTATTTAACCACTCAGAACCTCATTTTTGTAAGCCTTTTAGTTGACACACAAAATTTGCAAAATATCAATATACAGCTCAATGAATTATCTCCAAAAGAAATCTGTGTAGCCAGGCAAACCAAGATGTGGGCCATTGCCAGCCCATCAGAATCCCCTCTCAGGCCACCTCTAATCACTTCCCCTCTCTCCTCTCAAGTAACCAGTCTTTTAACTTCTTACACTACAATTTAGTGTTGTACTTTCTTTTTTAAAACTTTATGCATATATAGGATCAAATCATACGTATTGTTTGGTGTCTGGCTTCTTTCACAGAGGCACATTTCTGTATCTGTAAAATGGGGGAAATCATACCCACCTTATACCGTGGTTACGATAATGATATTGGAATTTTGGAGCATGGAAAGTACATGGCTACCAACTAGTTGGGAGAAAAGGGGAGTGGTTTATCCTCCCTAGTTCCATGTTCACAAGCAGCAGGTGAACATGCAGAAATGCTAGTGACAAGGATGGGATGGATTTGGAAGTATTTGATAGACCTGACCTTGCCTTGAGATCTACAGTTAAAACATGAACCTTTATCTTGGCAGTTAATTCTTCTTTTCCTGATGCCATTTCCTCCTGTGGAGTAGCTGTTCCTTCTCCATTAGTCTCCAAACGAGCTCAGGTGGTTTGTGCACCAGAAGCTTGTAGAAGTGACCCAAGCAGGTTTTCAGATAGAACAATAGTTATAAGTAGTTTTTCCTAAAGACTCATTATGTGCCAGGCCCTCTACTGATCACTTCACATACTTTATCTCATCTAATTCCACCACAGCCAGATGAGGAAGGTATTCCTATTATCCCCTTTGTAGAGATGAGGTACTGAAGCCAGAAAGACTTGAAAGTTTACCCAGCCTCTAGGAGATGGAGTTAGGATTTCAACCTAGGCAGTTCATCTCCAGAATGTTGGCTAGCTGCTGATGTGCAGGGCCCTGGTACAAACAGATCCTGTCATTTTTACTGCACTTCTTTGGGAAAAGTTATCACATGTAGATTTCAACTTATTGGAGAGATTTGGTTGAAAAAATAATAAGAAAGTGTTTTACACTCTCCCTTCTAACCTTACTAGAAAATGTTTTCAGTGAACAGAGTTTGGAAGACACAGGCCACATATGCCTCATTAAAAGCCCTAAAATTTAAGGCCTAAATCTATGTTTATGGTGTTACCCCTGCACTGGAGCATGTCATGTTATCTAGGAAAGTGCTTTTGGGGATTTTAGTGCCCTCTCTAGTTCTACTACCATTTCCTTCTTTTTATCTCTATAACAGTTTTACGTATTTCTTTATTTTCCATTATTGACCAATAATCACAGCCCTATAGAGTCATTCGTGATGCTACTTCAGAAATTTAGAGAGCCCCTGTAAAATCCCACTGCCAGGTTTAATCCTATGAAGTTGCTGGTAAGACGTTTTGTAATAAATCTTCTTACAACATTATTTAATATGTCAAACCAATACTTATTTAGTATTTTTTTTGTGCACAATACTATTCTAGGGGGGGTAAAACAAAAAATTACATGACATAAGCCCCATCCTCAGAGTGCTTGAAATTCAGTTGGGAAAGAGGACAAAGATGTAATCACAGAAAGTTAAATGTTAGTTCAAAGCAGTAGTAGAAATGTTAACTGTAGTGCCTATGAGTAAGAGGACATTTAAGGTGGTCTCAGAATAATTACCACAGATGTTCAGAGAAAGCAGGAATCACATGGTCAGAAAAGCAGTGAGATTTTTTTTTTTTAACATCTTTACTGGAGTATAATTGCTTTACAATGTTGTGTTAGTTTCTGCTTTTATAACAAAGTAAATCAGCTATACATAAACATATATCCCCATATCTCTTCCCTCTTGCGTCTCCCTCCCACCCTCCCTATGCCACCCCTCTAGGTGGTCACAAAGCACCGAGCTGATCTCCCTGTGCTATGTGGCTGCTTCCCACTAGCTATCTGTTTTACATTTAGTAGTGTATATATTTCCATGCCACTCTCTCACTTTGTCCCAGTTTACCCTTCCCTCTCTCCGTGTCCTCAAGTCCATTCTCTCCGTCAAGCAGTGGGATTGAAGGTGCTCCTAGAACATGAATAGGATCTGCAGAGTCAGACTGTAAAACACCCTGGCTGATAAACATGGCTTTACCCAAGGATTCAGGAAGACGAGAAGAGAGAGGGTAGAAAGTTGAGTGCATTTGTTTCCTATTGCTGCTGTAACAAATGACCGCAAACTTGGTGGCTTCAGATAACACAAATGTATTATGTAAAAGTCTGCAGGTCGGAAGTCCAAAATAGATCTATGGCTAAAATCAGGGTGTCAGCAGAGCTGCATTCCTTCTGTAGACTCTAGGGTAGAATCTGTTTCCTTGGCTTTTCCTTGGCTCCTGGCCCCTTTCTCCATCTTCAGAGCATATTATTCCAACTTATGTTTATGTCATCACATCTCCTTCTGTGACCCTGACCCTCCTGCCTTCCTTTTATAAGGGCCCTGTGATTATGTTAGGCCCACTGGAAATGTCCAGGATTATCTCTAAGTGTATCATCTCTACACTAACTGAATCACATGTGCAAGGTTTCTTTTGCCGGGTAAGATAACATGATCACAGGATCTGGGGGGCAGAACCCGGACATCTGTGGGTGGTGGGGGGGGGGGAGGCATTATTCTGTAGATTTAGCTCAGCACCATACTGAGGAGGTTTTTAAGTGATAGGCTTTGAAGTTTACCTGGTGCAACATGAAACCATTGAACATTTCAATCTGGGAAGTGACATGAGCAAAGCACAGAGTAAAAGGCAGAGCAATGGTTAGAAAAGCATAGAGACAAGGAGACCAGTGCAGAGTGCTGAGTCAATCACTGGACAGTGTGCATGTGGTGTGTCATCTTTGCCTGTGTGTCAGTCATGTGTGGGTGGGGTGACAGACCACCCACATGTCCACCTACGCTTGTACTTGTGAACACTGCCTAAGCTTGTTCCAAATGGATATTTGCCTAGCCATGGGAAAGCAGCCACCCGAGGAGACCTGCACCTCTTCCTGCCTCCCAGTGTTCCTGCTAGAGCATGGGTGATATGCAGGGATTTTGGTTTCTAAGTAATTGTCGTTATACTTCAAAATATGGGACATTCAGAGAGCTGGGAGTAACCTCTCCAGACAACCGACCAGGTGTTCCAAGGGGGTTTCCATACTTTAAGAAGATCTTTTAAAAAGTAGTCTGTGATGGGCAATTATACAAGCTGCAGTGATCTCCCAGAGAGACTGTTTCCTGGGGTGGCAGGGACTGTCACATAGTGGCAGCCAGGAGAAGTGATCTGATTAACAAGAAGTCTGAATGGTGTTCAGAGCAGAGCTGAGATGCTATTCATTAACTTGCCTCTCTATTGTTTTCCCTCTCTATATTGTCCAAAATTTGAAATAAGTTGTCACACACAGTGAGTTTTTGTTCAGACACTGCTTTATTGGAATTAGCTGTAACTATGGCTCTACACGGGTTTGAAATTAGGCAAAAACAAAAAAAAACCCAAATCCCAAGGATCAAATGAATTAGCAGACTTGCAGCAGCCCGAGAAATTTTTAGGAGAATTCTCACTGACATACAGGCAAAGGCTGGAGTTGCCTCTCCGGCCAAACAAATTCAGATAATTCAGGAGTGAGCAAGCCCAAATGGTTTATTAACTCATTTGGGGATCCTGTCATCAGTGTAGTTGCTTATCTAGGGTAAAGCAATTAAGATGGTATCAGATAGCTTCACCCAACTGCCTAGTAAGACTTGATAACATGGAATTTTTGGAACAAAAACTTGTGTTTTCAGCAACGGGAAAGAAAATTATAATGTTGGTATTCAGACTTTGAGGAATTACAACACAGTCTGAAAGGGATGGATGTTATGAAGTGAACATGTTCCCCCTTCCCAAGGCTGAATGGTATAGCAGAGTTATTTTGGTGACTTATAACTATTACGATGTTCAATAGCAAAGAAAGATCCTCAGAAATAAGCCCAGAAGTCTCCGAGGGAAAACATAAATATTCAGCTTTGCTTTTAAAGACTTGCTGTTTTCTTTCTTAATTGTGTTTACCTTTTAAACAACAGCAAACAGAAGCCAAAAACTTGGCAGAGGGATGCTTTTTAAGGAGAATGTATTCCTTGGCTGCTAACTGAATATGCCTCTTTTTTTATTTGGTTCTTTTTCCTTTAAAAAAGAAGAAAGTGATACTTCCCATTTTCTTCATTCAAGAACATCTTGCCCTTCAGTCATCAAGAGTGCTCAGACTTCAGAATGGGGTCCCAAGGAGGATAAGTCCAGGGATGTGTTTATCGTTATTATCATCATTATTGTTATATTGCATGAAATTATAAGACTCAGGGTTTGGAGCATTAGAGATATACTAGATTGATAGAAACATGTGCATAAACAATGACTACACAACATCATAAGGCATTTGTACTTAAAAAATCACTATGGGAGTGTTATTATTTTCAAGAGCGATGACCTCTAGTGAATTCATGCACGTGTTTGCCACCTTTAAAGAGTTCCTCACCTCGTACAGCAGAACCAAACAAACTACAAAGCAGTAGCAAACTATCCTTTTTGAACCCGTTTCCCATGCTTGGGGTGTAAGACAGAAGAGGACCATGGCCCTGGAGTCACTGACATTAGGTGGTAGCCACTGTGGTAATCAGGAGAGACCCCAAGAGGAAGGTGACCTCAAGTCGGTGCTCTCCTGCCACCCAGTGTCCCTTTCTGTGCTTCATTGGGAAGTTGCAGGCTCCATGTCTAGTTAGGTGTCTCATACATGGTATTCCGAATTTTCTGGTTGTTAAACCCTCTTCCCTGTGCACTCAGAGAATATCTCCATGGAAATGAGTTCAGAAAGTAAACCACGATCTTTTTTACGTAACATCCCTTTACAGAGGCTAAAGCTTGGCAAGAGTGCTGAAGAACTAGAGGGGAACTTTTATATCGTAGTAGAGGAAAGTCTGTTTCCTAAATGGAAAAAGTTCTGCCTCTTCTTACTGATTATATTGATGGGGACACCATGGACCAGTTGATATTTGGGGAAGTTGGAGGAAGGGGGAGCAGGGTAGCTGCTAGGTTTGAAGACTTTGGGCAAAGTATTTGAATTATTGTGGGATTTAGAGAAACTGAGAGGAGTGAGTATTTATTTATTGAGCCTCTGCTAAATAATTTAAATATTCATTTCATTTAATCTTAAAACAAAATATGAGGTTTACAGATATGGAAACTAAGGATTTGCAAGAAATTACCCAAATACATTATTGTTCCACAACCACTGAGTGACAAAGCTGGAGTTTGAATTCGGCCCTGCCAGAGGACTTTCCACCTCAACAGTGTAAACACCTTGGGCAGTGGTAATGCACTCAGGCCTGCCTCTGAGATGGGTGTTCAGTTCCGGATGACTGCAATAAAGCAAGTCACATGAATTTTTTGGTTTCTCAGGGCATGTTAAAGTTATGCTTACACTATACTTTAGTCTATTGTGTGCAATAGTATTATATCTAAAAAAAAACCCACAATGTACATACCTTAATTTAAAAAATATTTTATTCCTAAAGAGTGCTAACCATCATCTGAGCCTTCAGGAAGTTGTAATCTTTTTTGCCGATAGAGGGGCTTGCCGTGAAGTTGACGGCTCCTGACTGATCAGGGTGTGGTGGTTGCTGAAGGCTGGAGTGACTGTGGAAATTTCTTAAAATAAGACAACAATGAAGTCTGCCACATTGATGGACCCTTCCTTTCGCAAATGATTTCTCTGCAGCCTGCATTACTACAGAGCTTTTTACCCACAGTAGAACTTCTTTCAGAATTGGGATTGGTCCTCTCAAACCGTGCCACTGTTTTATCAGTGAAGTTTATGTACTGTTCTAAATCCTTTGTGGTCATTTCAACAATCTTCACAGCATCTTCACCAGGAGTAGATTCCATCTCAGGAAACCACTTTCTTTGCTCATCCAAGAAGCATCTACTCATCTGTTAAAGTTTTATCACGAGATTGCAGCAATTCAGTCACATCTTCAGGCTCCACTTCTAATTCTAGTTCTCTTGCTATTTCCACCACATCTGCAGTTATTTTCTCCACTGAAGTCTTGAACCCCTCCAAGGCATCCATAAGGGTTGGAATCAACTTCTTCCAAACTCCTGTTGATGTTGATATTTTGACCTCTTCCATGAATCATAAATGTTCTAGGATGGTAAATCCTTCCCAGGAGGTTTCCAATAGACTTTTCCCAGATCCGTCAGAGGAATCACTATCTATGGCAGCTATAGCCTTACAAAAAGTATTTCTTAAATAAAAAGACTTGAAAGTTGAAATTACTCCATGATGTTAGCAGGCATGAAAACAACATTAATCTCACTGTACATCTCCATCAGAGCTCTTGGGTGAGCAGGTGCCTCATCAACGGGCAGGAATATTTTGACAGGAATCTCTTTTTTTGAGCAGTATATATCAACAGCGAGCTTAAAATGTTCAGCAAACCATGTTGTAAACAGATGTGCTGTCATTCAGGTTTTGTTGTTCCATTTATAGAGCACAAGCAGAGTAGATTGATCATAATTCTTAAGGGCCCATGAGGATTTTCAGAATGGTAAATGAGCATTGATTTCAACTTGAAGTCACCAGCTGCATTAGCCTCTAACAAGAGAGTCAGCCTGTCCTTTGAAGCGTTGAAGCCAGGCTTTGACTTCTCCTCTTTAGCTATGAAAGTCCTAGATGGCATCTTTTTCCAATAGAAGGTTGTTTCATCTACATTAATAATCTTGTTTAGTGTAACCACCTTCATTAATGATCTTAGCCAGATCTTCTGGATAACTTTCAGCTTCTACATCAGCACTTGCTGCTTCATGTTGCACTTTTGTGTTGTGGAAATAGCTTCTTTCCTTACATCTCATGAACCAACCTCTGCCAGCTCCAAACTGTTCTTCTGTAGCTTCCCTTACCTCTCACAGCCTTCATAGAATTGAAGAGGATTAGGGCCTTGCTCTGGATTAGGCTTTGGCTTCAGGGAATGTTGTGGCTGGTTTGCTCTTCTACCCAGATCATCAAAACTTTCTCCATATCAGCAATAAGGCTGTTTCACTTTCTTATCATCTGTGTGTTTACTGGAGTAATACTTATAATTTCCTCCAAGAACTTTTCCTTTGCCTTCACAACTTGGCTAAGTGTTTGGCGCAAGAGACCTAGCTTTCAGCCTCTCAGCTTTTGATCACTAAGCTTAATCATTTCTAGCTTTTGATTTAAAGTGAGAGACATGTGACTCTTCCTTTCACTTGTACACTTAGAGGCCATTGTAGGATTATTAATTGGCCTAATTTCAAAATAGTAGTATCTCAGGAAGTAGAGGCCCAAGGAGTGGGGGATAGATGGGGGAAACAGACAGCTGGTGGAGCAGTCAGAACACACTCAACATTTATGGATTAAAGTTACGTCATATTTGCGCGGTTTCCACGTCCCAAAACAGTTACAACAGTAACATCAAAGTCACTGATCACAGATCATCATAACAAATATAATAATAATGAAAAAGGCTGAAATATTGCAAGAATTAACAAATGTGACACAGAGACACAAAGTGAACCAATGCTGTTGGAAAAATGGTGCAGATAAACTTACTCAATGCAGCATTGCCACAAGCCTTCAATTTGTAAAACACAGTATCTGTGAAACCAGGTGTTCCTGTACTTCCTAAGTGCTTACTGGTCTAAACTTAACAGGCCAGTTGTTCTGCTCTTAAATTGATGTTGTCATTGCAATTATACACAAGTGCAGTTTAAAAATAAAACTTCAAAAGTTAGAAGCATTTTTAATGTAAGAAGTAAACCATTAAAACTTTCATTCATTTAGATATGATATACATATAAATGCATACACATATCAATACATCCCTATCTTTAGTCAATGCTAAGTTCTTACAGATTTTCAACATCTTTATCTTTGCATTAAAAGCTTGCTACAATTATTCCATTTGCCTTGCTAATATGTTGCCTTTTTTTTTTTTTTTTTTTTGGCTGCATTGGGTCTCTGTTGCTGTGCATGGGCTTTTCTCTAGTTGTGGGGAATGGGGGCTACTCTTCGTTGCGGTGCACGGGCTTCTCATTGGGGTGGCTTCTCTTGTTGTGGAGCACGGGCTCCAGGCACGTGGGCTTTAGTAGTTGCAGCATGCGGGCTCAGTAGTTGTGGCTTGTGGCTCTAGAGCGCAGGCGCAGTAGTTGTGGCACACGGGCTTAGTTGCTGCTCAGCATGTGGGATATTCCCAGACCAGGGCTCGAACCCATGTCCCCTGCATTGGCAGGCGGATTCTTAACCACTGCGCCACCAGGGAAGCCCGCAAATTTATTTTTTCTTATTTTTTTCTATTTAAAATTTACTATCCTTAGGTAGAAATGTTGAATTAATTAACAAACCTTTCTGAAGTGAAAAATGTGCGTTTGTCTAAGTAGAGTCTTGGCTATATTTATTCATGTGACTAAAAAATAAGATTAAATCCTACAAGCTATCTAAATTCTGCATTTATTTATATGTTAAGTATATTCTGTGCTATGCTATTCTCAATATTGCCCAATTTCTTCATCTTTTTATTCTGAAAAGCTTATCTTGGAGTAAGCAAATATGTATATCTTTCTGATTCTCAGTTGGATGCCCTTCAAGTAACACTGTCAAATAGTACAATTAGAATCCTGGGAGTGCCTCTGATATGAAAACTCATTCAGTAGATGTTAGACTACTGACTAATTGGCATTGGCCACTGAAAGGTTGTCAGAGATAATGATATACTGTCACTCTCACTATTGTTATACTTTTCCAGTACACCAAATATATTAGATGCCAATTAATAATCATGGAGTTGCCCCCCAATAATCTTGCAGTTACCCATTGAGCTTGTTATATTAATTTGAAAAATGAGACTCGAAGAATTGATAAAGACTATTCACAGAAAAGAAACATGGTAACTCAGAATTCACGGGCCTCATTCTATAGGAAATTTTCACCAATCGTGAAAGATATATGCAGAGTCACCATCTTAGTGAGCTAGTAGAATACTATCAGACACCCTGGAATAGTAGTGGTCAGAAATCTTGGATTCTGGTTCTAGCATAATCCCTGATTTTCTGTGTGACCTTAAATAAATCACTTCTCTGGGTTTCAAATGTCCCACCTGTTAACTAGGAAGATATAATGCCATTCCATTGTAGGTATAAAAGCACCGTGAAGATCAAGTGAAATAAAATATATAAATATGAATTTAAAAGTATTAGGAACAAGAGAGATGTTTAACTGCTACTGCTACTATAATTATATAGCCATGTGGAATAGTGAAGATATCTAAAGACAGGAGTATGAAGTATAAATATAAATAAGGATAATTATTAGATGAGGTAAGGAACTAAATAAGCCAAAGAATATTCCTCATTCTTCCTGTAATCTCTTCTGCAATGCAGAAACAGCCTCCAAAAACAGACTACTCCCTAACTGTTTAAAAAAATTTTGATAGCTAAAGGCAGAGGGATGTTACATAGGAAAAAGAAGAATGTGATTGTCACTTGTTTTCAATCACTCTACTTCAAGCAAAAAAGAATGTAATATAGGGAATTAGAGGCTGATATAACTGTTGGAAGGGCTGCGGAAGCAAAGGTCAGGAGGAGAATGCTGCTGGTTTTCAGGAACTCCAGAAGTGCAGGAAACACAGAAAAGCTGTTGCTGATGATCTTTAATTGCTGGCAATTCCCGAGTGACTTGCCACTGCTCACGTAGTAAGCCCCAGGCAAAATCTGCTCTAGGCATCTGTCAGTGTTCGCCTGGCTGCTGCTGGAGAATGCAGGCTTCTCCTCTTCTGTGCTCCAGCTTTCCTGCAAGGATTCCCACTGGCATAATTCAAATTGGAACCTAGAGGGTGAGGGATCCCAGGAAGTGTGGGTACCAGGCTTCCCCCCAAGGATGGGAGTGATGTGCAGTTGACAACACAGCTGACACACTCCTGCTCTTCAAAGCCATTTCTTTAGTAACACTTGCATGAAAAGACTAGAGTTAGAAAGCAAGGATCTCAAATGTTAAATCAGAGTTATTTGAGAGTAAGAAACTAGACTATTTCTGTACTCTCTCATATGTTATACTATTTCCACAGTTCTAAGTTTCCAACAATTAGGAGTTGCACCATTAATTTAATAAGAGCTTTTCAAAAAAAAAAGAAAAAGCAACATAAAAAGTACACATCCAATGGAAGACTTGCCCCCTCCCAAATCACTGTTGTTCATAGTACAGAGATTAGTCTTAGAGACAAGGAAATAGGATGTTACTGTGATGTTGGGGGGTTCTAGTGGGAGGAAGTTGGAAATCCCTTATCCTTCTCACATCCTTCTACATACTGACAATTGATCCTTTAATCAAATTGGGTCAGGATCAAGGCATTTTCCTCTACTACCAAAGAGGTCTGGTGGACATGCTCAAGGATATATTATTGGTTATTGAGCTATAGGGGTAATGGAGAGAATGTCACTGTCCTGGGCAGAGAAGGAAGGGGGACCAGGGGGTGTCACAGTCTCTCCATACATGGACTTCCTTACATTATGCTAGGGAGAAGTAGCTAGTTGTCTCTTTCTCTTTGGTTTCCTTCTGCTCCCTTCTGACCTTTGTCCCCATGTGACCAGGGTAGAGGTGGCCCATTTCCTCCTGGAAGAAGCCTTGTCTTCTCTGTGTATTTCTTTTTGGGATGCTATTTCTTCAGGGATGTTCCTGGTGCCCCAGCCTCAGAAGACCTACCGAAGTTTCTCTAAACTAAATCTACTATAGGCGTTTCAGAAAATGTTTCCTCCATCTTCCTCTTTGAGCTCTTGGGCTGGCTCTGGATGAGAGCCTTTGCAGTGGTGTGGCTGAGATTTGGGCTTGGGCCCAGTGGCGCCCTCTCCTCTGGCTTGTGGTCTTTTCAATCCACCTTGTTTAGGCCATAGTGGTTCTACCCAGGGCCTCTTCCACCTCACTGGAGAGTTCTGCATTGGAGTTTAGTGGTTATGTGTACATAAATTTCCTTTGGAACCTGGTAAAGAGCAATGGCCAATTTATGACCTAGATTCTTGGACTCTTGGCCAAATTCTGTGGTGATCTCACTTTGTATTGAATAATGCCATGTTTATTGCCTAGAAAGTAATTTTAAGTATTTTAGCATATAATCAGTGTTGAGCAACTGGCATATGTTGCCTGTTATCAGAGTAGAAGCCCAAACACTTCCGCCTACTGCATCTTGATATTAGAGTTGCCAAGGAAAACACAATGATGTCAAGTACTGGATGGAATAGTGTTTTACTTAATAGAGAAGAGACAGAGCAATACCAGCTGCAGTAGTTGGGCATCCATCACCCATGGTGCCTACATGCACCCCAGTTGTGACAGAGAACAGAAACCCCGTCCCCTTCCTGTAAGGGACAGGTAGAGCTGTGGAGCTGACCAGGTGCCATATGACACATACGCTTAAGCAGAACAAAGGAGTTCACATTGAGTCTGAAACAGAGAAAGATGCTCTTCTTTCTCAAGTCCAACAGAGGCTTTGAGGATTTTTAAATTTTTGGTCAGAATGTATTCTAGGCCCAAGGGCTACCCTGTGCAGCTAACAGGGTTGAAAAAAACTACATATATAGAACTATTTTCCTAACCATCAGGATTTTCAAAAAATGTATTTCCTGATTTCTGAGAAGAGTATATATGTACTCATGATGAAACATTTAAAAATGCTTGATAATGTCACAGATTTTTCTGGAAATGGTATTGTGTCCTACTTTGGTTTTTTTTTTTTTGAGACCAGAAGAAGATTATTACCTGCAGTAATCTTCTCCAGGGCTGATTGGTTCACTCTGAACTAGGTTTCACTTTGGAAGAATATCTATGGACACCCTACCCCTATCATAAATGCTAACATGACAGCCTTCTCATCAGTGCCTAAGCTGGTTAGGTGACCTTGAGAAGCAAAAGCACTTTGAAACTGGGTGACCATTACCTGAAACATTGTCAGGCAAACTCCCCACCATGGGAAAAGAAAAGAGAATGTTTGGGGGTCTGTCATAGACCTTGTCTTTTATTTGTGCCATAGAAGTTCTGTTGAGCAGCAATGAAGCATGAAACATTTGGGGTCCCAGCGCTATGGACCAGTATTCAATTTTAGCCAATATATCCTTTTAACCAGAAAAGAAGCACCCCTTTTTGAGGTTATTTCTGTCAATTGGGTCAGTAGAGAAACCATTTTTTTTAGTACTTGGCATGGTTGCAGGAAAAATGGTTTGAATACTTTATCATTTCTTTGCTGAGTTTAATTCAACTTTGTCACTTCTTTGCTTAAAAATTCCTTCAGTGGCTCTCCCTTATTTTCTGGATAAAGTTCAGATTTTTTCACATGACTTGACTAGGACTTTCAGTAACTGGTTCCTCCTTGCCTATCCAGACTCATCTTCCAATGACCTCCCACAGGCTGCAGCTCCACTACAGCCTGACTAAGCTATTGTCATTTCCTCCGACACTCATGCTCACCTGCTAACCCCTCTGTCTAGCTTCCTATCTCCCCTACTCCCCTCCCTTCCTTCATCTTTCAGATGAATTGCTACTTAACCTTCAGGAGAGCAGACTTTAAGCACCTCCATAGATTGGCCATGTCCTATTCATCTCCAAACTCCTGGTGCTTATCAGAAAATTGGTACATCAGAGGTGCTCAAAAACAATCAGTGTATCTGAAATGAACTTTATAATTGTACATTTTCTGCATGAACTTTATCCCAGTGTCAAGAGTCTTCTGCTTAGGTAATGTGAACGATTACTAGAAATTGCTCATTTAATTTCCATGACATCTCACTAGCAAGAATCTCTTCATTACCAAAGTCCCTATTAAGAGCTGTATTATGAATTCCACATATAAAAATGTGTCCTAACACACCATTTAAGAATTCAACAAATTGTAGTTGTAGGAGTGAGACCATCCCCTGTCTATGGGCTCAGGCTATAAGATGAGCAATAAAACTTTGCTGCTAAAGAAAAGTGTGCTTTCATTAGTGCCACAAGTTCATCAAATATTAGAATCTTAGTTGAAAGACTGTGAGCAAATCTTTTAAGGAAGCAATTTGGGCTCATTGATGGTTAGGAGATGATGCTTTTCTTTTCAGGGCATTGCATTTGTTTTCTGGAGGTAGAATCAAGGCTTCTTGGGTTGTGGATCCCAGGGAGCCTCCTGACCTTGAGCATTTTGGTCTGCCTTAGAGCAGCCATTTTTAGCACGGAGTCAGCCCGTAGGTTTAGGGGAAAGCTTTGTTCAACTGATCAGTAATTCTAGAGGGCTGAAGTGCAGTGAAACAAGTCACAGCTTCTTTGAATGTATATTAGTTGTTTTGCTTGTTTAAATAGAATTCCATCCTCATTACCAAAACATTTGTCATGTTGAGTGCTATTAGGAAACAGAAAAGAACAAGCAGCCCTTCCAGAAGACATTCCTTTAGCTCTGCAAAATCTGTATATCCCTGGAAGTTACTGCAGAGACTCAAGAACAGACTGTATAATGGAAATATTATCAATAAGCTTCACTGCCCTTGGGTATGTAAGCAACAGTACTCACATTCTGTCCTATTTCTCAAATTCTAGAAGGATCATAATGGTTTAATATGCCTGATTTACAGAGTGTGTTTAGTGAGGAGAAGCTAGCAATGTAATAAAATAAAATAGAATATGTTATATTTTAAAAGATTTAGTTTACCTCTTAATGTTGTACCTATATTTTCTTTGATCTTTTACATGCATAATATATATTTCATGCCAAACTCCTCTAATCCATAATTTGATTATTCACAGGATAATAGAATGTTGTCAAGTGTACTTTTTTCTTTTTTTTTTGATTACCTTGGTCATATGGTTCACCAGTTTAGAGAGTTACTTACATTGACCTGAAAATTACTCAAGAAGTTTATCGTCATTATTTGTTGACATTCTCTCTTTCCACCTATTCAAACATAATTCTTTATTAAGCATCTACTAAGGATGAATCCTAAGATGCAATATCTAGTCATTGTTTCCACAAGCTAAGTTGGTTAAATCATAATATGTTCTTATAAGAGATCAGGAGACCTTGAAGGCTGAATAACTGAAAAATAAATTAAATAAACCACAAGGTATATGTGCTATAAGAAAAAACTTCAGTGCAGTCTGGAGAGGCTGCATAAGATTTAATAGGCCTTTTCAGATTTTTAATTTCAGTCAGTTCATGGGTCATGCTGTTGGCTTTCTCCTCCTCTCTTCATCTTGGTTAATTCCATTTGCTTTAGAACATGTCTGTCCGGTAACTGTGGAGGAACCCTCATTCTCAGTGCCTCAACTCAAAGAATCCTCAAAGAATCCTGTTCCCTGAAAAGGATACCTTTTCCAAAGGATTCCCATGTAATAACAGGTGGTCTCAGTTCTCTTTGTTCTCAACCAGCTTATTTTTCCTTCTGTGATACTGTCAGGAGCCTACAATTAATATATCACCCAAATCCATGAAAATATTGAGGAGGTTTGACCATCAATATTTGATGGACCAAGTTAAAAACGTACCACAGCCACTTGAAAAATAACACCACGAGTGTGCGACAACTCTTTATTAAGAACAAATAGAGATTTCTTTGAAAGGTTTTTTGAAGCTACAAATCATGTTCTGGTGTGAATTTAAATACATCTGTACTGTGGCATTACTTAAAAAGAAAGCCGTTTTGCTACTTAAATACTTTCTAAATTGTTTAAATAAGGCAGCTTTAGAAGGTTTTGATAGAAATTGCAATACCACATAGACTTTGCCATCTCTATTTAAGAGAAAGATCATGACTGCACAGGGAGCATTTCAGATATTTTTTTTTCCAAATCTTTGTAAACAACATATGAACAACTCATCAATCAAAGTGAATTGCATTAGTATCCTTCCCAACTGCAGTGCCAAGTTAGCCTTTGGGGAGCTTCCACGTGTCACATGGACTCCGTAACAGGAGTCAGTTTGTCCTATAGCTTAGGCATGGGAAAGAAAAGCAGACCTCGCTTGGCCAAGGCAGTGACTCCCATGTCACAAATTAAGGAGATGAGTCCTATTACTAGAAATAAGAGAATGTTGAATTTTTTCTGGAAACCTGCATCATTCTCTTTTTTTTCACTTTTTTTTAAAAAATTGAATTGTAGTTGATTTACAATGTTATGTTAGTTCTAGGTGTATAGCAAAGTGATTCAGTTTTATATATGTATTTATATATTCTTTTTCAGATTCTTTTCCATTATAGGTTATTATAAGCTATTGAATACAGTTCCCTGTGCTCTACAGTAGATCCTTGTTGTTTATCTGTTTTATATATAGTCGTGTGTATCTGTTACTCCGAGACTCCCAATTTATCCCCCCACTACTTTCCCCTTTGATAACCATAAGTTTGTTTCCTATGTCTGTGAGTCTGTTTCTGTTTTTTATTTATGAACACACATCGTATCATCTTCATAACATATTTCCTTAAAATCCTTCATTGGCTCCCCTTCATTGTCTTTAGGATTAAGTTCAAACTCCCTGTCATGGCGAAGTCCAAGTCCTTCCAGGATGGCATCTCCCACCCCCAACCTCTGTAGTCTAACTCACTCTCTCTCCCTGAAGCTGCAGCCATATGAATCTTGTGTGTGTCCACACTCACCATGCTCTCCAAATGTGGCTATATCTTCTTAGAACACTGTGCCACCCTACCTAAACCATTCCATTTGTCCCTACCTATTTATCCAGACTCACCTCATGAGTCACCTCCTCCATGAAGCCTTTCAGACATATTGGACCAATTCTGGTACCTATAGGACTAAAGTAATATAACTATTACTTTTCTGTTTATTTCAACTAGATTGTAAGCTATTTATGGGAAGAAATGTCATAATATTTATCACTGTATTCCCAGTGTTCAGCATCATGTTCAGCACAGCATAGTAGAAAAACACTTCTTTTTAAAAACACATTTTGAAAGAACTCCCCCCATCTAGTTCATTAACCTATCCATCACCTCACATATTTATCTTTTTTTTTTTTTTTTTTTTTTTTTTTGGTGAGAACATTTAAGTTCTATTCTCTTGGCAAATTTCAGTCCCCACAATTTGTTTATTTTATAACTGGAAGTGTGTACCTTTTGACCCCCTCATTTTACCCACCTTCCAAATGCCCCACCCCCATCTCTGGCAACCACCAGTCTGTTCTCTGTATCTACGAGCTTGGATTTTGCTGTCATTGTTCTGTTTCTTTTAATTCCACATACAAAAAGTAAGATCACACTTCACTGGAAGATTTTGAAAATAGAAATACAAAAATGTATTTTTATAAAGGTGAATTGAGTTTTTTAGTTTATTTGATTATAAAAGTGATACAGGCTAATTGTAGAAATGTAATGCAAATAATACTGAAAATAAAAAGAAAATAAAAATTATCCAGATATAACCACCATTAATATTCTCTATTATATTCTCTGTCCTTTTTAATGCAAAGGTATTTTTAAAGAATATATTAGATATGCTATTTGTGTAGTTGTGTAACCTTCATTTTAGACTTCATTATGGCCCACTTTCTCAGTCAATAAATGTAGATGATGATGAAAATTGTCCTTAATGTGAAAAGATACTTTTCGAAGTCTTTTACATATATCAACTCATGTAAATTTCAAAACAGCCCTATTGTAGATTGTCATTATCTTCATTTTATAGATAACTAAAATACAGAGAAATTATGTAACTTGCCCAAGGTCACATAGCTACTAAGTAGCTGAACCTCAGTTTGAGCCTAGACAGTTTTGCTCTAAATCTATGTCTAGAACCACTGGACAACACTATCATCCATCTTCAATCTTATTTTTATGGATTCACAATTTAAAATTGTAAGCATGAACTTTAATTTATTTAACATTTCCCTTATTGTTAGACATGGAAGCTATTTTTCTAGTATTCAGTATGATAAACAATGCCACAATAAATAGCTTAGTGCAATCATTTTTGTATAATTATCTATTTATTGCCTTATGATAAATACCCATCTTCAATTTGTTCTTTTCTCTTTGGACACTGTACTCCTGCTACATGTGCTTCTTGTTAATTCTGCGGACTCAGAAAGCCCTTCCCTGACTACTGTATCTAACTTAATCCTTACCTCTGTTATTCATTATCATTGCATGCAGTGCATTTCCTTCAAAGCACCAAAGTTCTGATAAAATATACATCTGATAGTCTACATATTTATTACTGTCTCCTTCACCCCCAGTGGCCTATGAGCTCCGTGAATCCACAGGTCATGTCTGTTTTATAGAACACTGCTTGCCCAGGGTTTGATTCCATGCTCAGCCTATGGTAGGTATTTAAATACTAATTGAAAGAACAAATAAATTTGAGTATAATTGCTGAGTCAGGTAGATGTCATGAAAATTTAAGCTAAGGGCATTACACTTTCTTTCTCTAAAACCACAACATAGAGAAAAATTCCAGAATCAGCAAAACAGTAGATCAGTCTGTAGTAAGGATATAATATGATCATACCTGTGAAGCAAAAAAGTCAGCATCTTCCTGCATTAATTACCACTCTTGGCAATAGGGCAGATGGTTTAAGTAGTTCAGGGAAATCTGTGTCAAAAGTGGCTCCAGGTCCAATGTCATGTTGTGAATTCGCTGGAGGCAGGGATTATCTTTTGGTCTGGCCACTTACCGTGAGTAGTGGCTGGAATACCAACTGCTGAGAGCAGCAGAAATTCTCTTTGCTGCTTGTAAACTCCTAACAGGGTGATATTTGTTTAATAGTCTCTCAACTACCCAAGCCATGTTTTTGAAGACAGTCTCTTCAATTGTTAATATATTCATTCATCTTTAACCTGCAACCCAGCCCACTGGTCACAGTTTCAATTTTTTATCGACGTAACCAAACCAGAAAGCATGTTAAAAAAACTTATTTCAGTCGTCAAAAGGCTCTTTATTTTTCAAGCTTAGTGTTTCATTAGAGAAAAGGACAAGGAATGCATACAGTTGGAACTGTTAAAGTATATTTTGTTTTCTGCAATGTTCACATTGGCACAAATGATTCAAAATGTACCTCTCTAGTGTTTCCCAAGATAAAAAAATTCTTTTAAATAATTTATATTTGAGAAGGATTCTAAAGGAAGAAAATTCTTTCAAATCCAGGAGAGGAAAAATTGTGTGTGATTTGAACGTAAGCCAAGAACATATATTCATTAGCTGGAACCCTTTTATGAGAATGAAGAGCAGTTTAGTGTTCTATCTGAAGGCAAGAAAGGCTTCTATCTGAGGGTGAGAATAAATATGTAGGAGCTGTATCCTGGGTGATACTAATACTGTTATTTATAAAATCAAGTTATGTTAAGGAGTTTGGTGGTGTTTCTGTGCACTCTCATAAATATAAAGAAAAGCAGGAACAACTTAAGTGTTTACAAGAGTTATATCTAATAATACTAATTTTTCCCTATTTACTGTCCCTACAAAAGGCTTTGGAGGAAGTATGGGAGACTTAGGTACACCTGTATGTGCTAACAGTGAAAGTAAAACTTAAAACCCAAGCTGCAATCATGCATTCTCCTGCAAAATACTCACAGATGTGCTGTACTGTCATTATTCTCACACATACACCCAATCTTCCTCCCCCCCACGCACCTCTGGCTCAGTTTCAAA
The DNA here is from genome assembly GCF_965194825.1 of Balaenoptera physalus. Lineage (NCBI taxonomy): Eukaryota > Metazoa > Chordata > Mammalia > Artiodactyla > Balaenopteridae > Balaenoptera > Balaenoptera physalus. The sequence continues at coordinate 48,657,285 of NC_138886.1, forward strand.
CATAAATGTCATGAAAACACCTTGCAGTCACTAAAAACTGTCATGGAGCCTCCAGAAGTAGGTCATCCTTCCTTACTGTCTTCCTCTCCGCCCCCCCCCCACCCCGCACCCCACCAAACACTAAGCAGGCCTGCAGAGCCAAGATAATTTTCTAATTCCACTTTGAATGGAAACAAAAGGAAGTGCAAGAAAGTCTTTTATAAAAGACCCCCTTCCTCCCCTCCATTACCAGAGGGTAATTCTCTAAATTACAAAAGAAAAAAAAAGTGAATACAGAATAAAAATAGTGAATGCCCTTGATTTCTAAATTAGAACTTAAAATTCTTTGAAAAGCTTTGGAGAGAGGCAGTTATTTATAAAATGAAAGGTGGGGATAGTTATTTATAAAATAAAAAAGAGAGAGCACAGGCTTTTGACTTAGAAAAACCTCAGTTTAAATCTTGGTGTTGCTTTATACAAGATATCCAAATACCCAATAAATAGGTGTTTAATTTCATTAGTCATCAAGGAAATGCAAAGTAAATCCACAATGAGATACCGCTCTACCCCTCCAGAATGGCTGCAATGAAGAAGACAAAGTAGAATTTCCGTATTCTACTCATGGGGAGTACTTATTTACAACTAATCTCTGTTTTACGCTATATTCTAAAGCTGACTGTATTAATACCTTATGAGCCAGAAATTCCACTTGTAGATATATACCAAATAAAAATGTGTATACATGTTCACCAAAAAGCATTGTTGAAAGGTTTATAGCAGTACTATTAGTAATAGCGTAAATTTAGGAACTCCTCAAATGTGGGTCAGCAGTAGATTGGATATATTAGTTGCGGGAAATTTATAGATAAAATAACATACAACCATGAGAATAAAGGATTTTTATCCACATATAACAACAAGTACAAAGTTTAGTAGAAGAGGCCAGATACAAAAGGTTATACATTGTATGATTCCTTTTATATAAATTACAAAAACAAGAAAGACTCTTCTGTGTGTTAGAAGTCAGACTATCAGTTATGAAGGGTGTGGGGATATGACTGGAAGGGGGCATGAGCAGAGCTTTTGGGTGCTGGTAATCTGTTTCATGGTTTGGATGCTGGTTACATGAGTGTTTTCAGTGTGGGAAAATCTATCAAGGTATACATAAATTTTAATAGCTTTTAGAAATTCTAGTGCCCCCAATAACTAGCTGTGCATCCTTGTATATGATTAGTACCCACTCTTGTGCCAGTATTCTGAGAGCTTTATAAATAGTGATGCATTTAATCATCACCCTGGAAGATAATTATGATTATTATCACCCCGGTTTTACAGAAGAGGAAACTGATGCATGGAAATGTATGTAACCTGCCAGAGTCCCCATGGCTGGTCCATGTTGGAGCTGGGTTTCCGATTCTGCCTGCCTCTCTACAAATTCAGTGTTCTTACCACTACACTGCTCTGCTTCCGTAGGCACTTAATATATATGAACTACCATTTTCCCTTTTATAATGTCAGCATAATAATACATCAAAAGTTGCACTAAGGATTAAGTAACACATCATTTGATGTAATATAGTCATTCCTCGGTATTTGCGGGCGACCCCCTGCAGATACCAAAATATATGGATGCCCAAGTCCCTTACGGTTGGCCTCCGCATCCGTGGATTCAACCAACCAAGGATCAAATCCATGATTGGTTGAATCTGCAGCCACAGAGCCCTCTGAAGAGGGCCAAATGTATATGACATTTGTCTAGCTCACAAGGTGTTTAACTAACGTTAACTAAAAGCACGTCTGCTCCACCTTTCTGACCAGAGTTGACCCAAGATCTTCCTAGTTCAGGGTCAACAAAGTTTATTATTCACATACTTCTCTCTCCCTTTTCTGTCCCATTGGACCCCGTGTCCTCAACACTCTGCTCCATTTCTCTCTTCTTCTGTACCTCTCCGGCCAGTTCTTACTAACTAGGGCTGCCCTGCCTGAATAGTACAGAACCTCCCTCAATTTTAAATTTAATTCAGAATTACCTTGTTCTGTATTTTAGGGTTGCTAATGGTTGCCAAGTGATAAGAACTCATCTAATTAATATTATTCCACCAAACAAGGAATTTACATTTTAACAATAGTCAGTCACAGCCGAATAAAGGAACCTAATGTTGACAATTTCAAGCCAGGAGCTATACGGGGAAACATTTTGTGTTGGGTAGTGTTTTGTAGTAATAAGAATAACATTTCTTGGCATTTTACATTATCCACATTAGTTTATGTGGCCATGATTTCATTGAATCATCACAGCAATCTAGCTGGGTAGGTAGTATTTTGCTCACTGTAAGATGAGAAAGCTGATGTTTAATGAATTTAAATGTATTTATTTGACAAATATATAGAGGGTAACTACCCTGTACCAAATATTGTTCTGGGTCCACAAGATCTTACATTCCTGAGAGAGGAGAGTGATCGTACACAAGTAACACACAAGACAAGTATATAAAGATAATTTAAATGGTAGGTTAATGCTATGAAAAAGGAATAAAACAGAATGGTGAGATAGAAAGAGACCAGCAAGGCTGGGGCAGGAACTCTATTTTGTCCTGAGAAATTCAAGGCAGAATCTCCTGGACCTTCTCACTTCCTTGTAAACAGTGTTTCTCCACTTTGGCTGCACATTAGAATACACTGCGAGCTTTTAAAAAAGTACCTCTGTCCGTGCTTCACCTGCAGAAAGACTTTAATTAAGCGTAATACCTTTTAAAGCAAAAAACGAATGAGGCCCAAAGAATGACAGCACTAGCTTCTGTTGATGCTTTCAGTTTAATACAAAACATGAACATGCCTACATTGATTTCTGATCCTTCACCTAGTTTTTATTGAGGCTTTTATGTGGGTTTTTCCCCCATGAGCAGAGTAATCTGTCTCTATGCAATGGAAGAAGATAAAAACCTTCCCAACATAAATGAGCATAAACATTTCCTTGCAAACCACAAATGATTATTGTTAAAAGTTTAAAATTCAAGGGCTTAATGTCATCTTCCTGAACATTTTAATCAAGATATCTTTGAAAAGACTGAAGGGAAATATGAAGTTATGTTATAATTTTTCTACTGTGTCTCTTAGTCTGCTGCTGGTATACGCTGTCCATATGGAGGAATTTGAATTGGTGTCAAAAGACATTATCATCCACCTTTACCCATTAAGGTATGAGGGGTGTTTGTGGAGAAGGAAAAGGGCAAGTCTTTACAGGGAGAATCTAGAATAACCCTTCACTTATGATCTCATTCCTTGAAGAAAACAAGAGATAAGAGAAAAAGAGAAAGAAAAAGGAAGGAAAGGAATGAGAAAATAAGAGAAAGTGAGAGTGTGGAAATGAAGGAGGGTTGTGGGCTCTGTGGTCTAAAGTGATGGAGCCGACTCAGAAGTCAGAAGACAAAATAAAGGTACATTAGAGAAACACACGCCTTGCTCCAAGGCTGCTTTTCACTTAGGCTTGTGTCTTCCTTTTTGCTTAATGAAGGCAGGATTGTTCAAGCAGGGTGGTCATTCATGATGCTGCTGCATGTTTTCTCTTCTCTGCTTTTCATTCATCCACCTCCAGCCCTCCAACTACTTCCTTTTCTGTACTGCCAACTAGAGCAGAGGCCAGATTGAGCTTTCTTCTCTGTTACTTGTATAACTCTATGGAGTCAATTTTTTTACGAAAAAAATTACTTTAAAATCATTATCACCATTGTAATTACTCATGCACAATAACATTATTATTCAGTATCAGACATTTTTAGAGACTTTGAGGCCTGTACAAAATCTTTTAACCAAATGGTAAGATTTTTGGGGGATTTTTTTGAGTTTAATAGAGTGAAAAAATGGCTTAACTTGGAAGCATAGTTTAGTAACTGTGACCTTTGTTTGCCATTAGCTAGGATTTTGGTCATAAGTTAAGAGGATTTGCACACAGTAAATAAAAATAACTTCTAACCCAGTAAAACAAATATTCCCTCAGTCTTTTAGGGAAAGTTAACTCAGGTTATTGAATGGGTGTAAGAAACCAACCATACAGGAACTATGTGTTATATAATCAAAGCATTTTGTGTCAGAAGTTTTACTGAGTGTCATGGGTAAATGCAGTGGCAGTCATACTTTCAATTTCTACATTCATGATATTTGTGATCTAAGTCTTGAGAAAGTTTTCATGGAGTTAAGCCATGTAAGTTTTGTGTCTAGAAGTTTCTATATATGTAAAGAAATCCAGATGTAGTAAGAGGTTCTTCTTCAGCCAACATCTGTCAGTCACCTCCTGTGAGCCACCTTGTCTCATCAAACTCATGACCCCTTGATGTGGGCATTATCATCCCTGTTTAACAAATGAGGACACTGTGGGTCACATAAGTTAAGTGACTCAGCAAAACTCCCACAGTTAGTAGGCAGTAGAACCCACATAGAGATTCAGATCTTGGACTCCACAAAGACAAAAAACTCCTTTCCATTTTACCACATGATCCTAGTTTAAAAACATTTATAGTGGGCCGGGTACTTGTTACATTAGCTCGTCTTTAATCTCCAAAATCAGTGGTTCTCAAACTTTGGTGAATATGAGGATCACCTTGAGAACTTGATGAAAATACAAATACCCAGGCTTTGTTCTCCTTTAATTAGTTTGACCTCTGTGTTCTTCATTAGCTCTCCACTGAAATTTGAGAAACACTGGTCAAAACCTTCCATATTAGAGATGATCTACAGAGGTTAGTACAATAATTTGCCCAAAGGCAATGCTGGAGCCATTGGTGGAGCTCCAAATGGGAACCAGGACTCAACCCCAGTCTGATCCCAAATCATTGCTTCTGAAATTGAAGTGGGATGCCAATGGAGATAGAAGGCAAGGAAGGCATATGCTACCTAGAACCAGTCTTTATTACTGAAGAAGGTGGAAAAACATGATATGATCACTGATAAAGAAGAAAATGAATCCCCACCCAGTGAATTTTCCAACAAGGTTTTGATCTCCAAGAGCCAAAGTTGATTTGTAAATAATCTGTGCATTGTGCCAGTATGGTTGTTGAAGGTCGAGATGCTCACCCCTTCTTCCTGAATCTTGCCATCCTTTTCTTTTGCCTCTCCTATTGGACTTCTGTACATTTTTTGGCCTAAATGTGTTTGCCAATCTCTCCTTCGCCTGAGACTCTCTAACCTGAATGGTTAATTCATTTGTCTGTGTATGTATGTGTGTGTGTATACAAACCTACATAACAGCCTGTGTGAGATTCCCAAGTTTAACTCTAAAAAGAATGTCAAAAAATGGTCCTGGTGTAGATTTTTAAGAAGGAAGATTGTCTCTCCTTTTTCAAAAGTCTGTTGCTGGAAACTATCTCAGTTAAAGGTTGGCCAATTGCTCTTGCTAGTGCCTGCTAAAGCTGAGCTGCATGATTTATTTGTCTCCCAGATGAAAATCAAATGGCATCCAAAGAGAAGTTGAAAACAGTATGTGGTAAGATTTAAGAGGAAAAAACTTACAGGTTTAGAACAAAATATAAGGGCCTCTACTGATTGTTTTTGGAACCGATAGAGACTGGTTAATTTTTTTTTTCACGTAACAGATTTGGGGATAGAAACTACTTGCTGAATTGTGGAGTCAAGATAAACAGTAATCAGATCTATTTTCCAAAGAGTCCAATGAGTTCTCAGAAGGTGTCTGAGATTCAAGGGAACAAAATGTCATCCAGATGCTCATTTGGTACAATTCACTCCCTCTGGGTCTTTTGCAGTGTAAATAGAAAGCTGACAGTTTGCCACCTTTAATAAAATGCCCCTTGCCTTTCTGAATCAGCCTGTGCATCAACAAAATCCACCCAGGGCAGATACCACACTGATACCCTCTTCACATTTTGCCCCGCCCTACACAATGATTTTCAAATTCCATTCTTGCATTCTTATATGCAAACTGTTAGAAATCGTAAAATGTTTATTATTTTAAAGGAGAATCTTAATTAATACTTAAGCTGCAATGATTTCTAAATAGAGAGTTAATTTTGTCCCTCACTAGGACACAGCAATGCTGGTTGTACTCCATTTTTTCAAATACAAACTACTTCTCTCCTCAAGCCCTTGCACACATGCTCCTTCAGCATGAAACACTCCCTTCCCTCCACTCTCCATCCCTGTCCCCAAACTTCTCATTGCTAACTCCTCATCCTTCAGCCTTAGCTCCACTGCCACCTCCTCCGAGAAGCTTTTCCTGGCCACCTTATAGAAACAGGTCTGTGCCTTGGTCTTCCATTTGCTTCACAGTTGTTTCCTTCACACCATTTATATTGTATACCCTTATATATTTTTGTTTACCGCCTTTGTTATATATGCCTTTGTTTCCCCACCATACCATAAGCCCCATAAGGGCAAGGAGTACCCCCCGCCTAGCATCACACTTAGCACATAGTAGATGTTCAAGAAATTTTGAATTGGTGGACCACCAAAACTAAAGAGATTGAGATTGAGCCACTTTCTTGTCTCCACTCCCTACCGAGTATTCTCTAATCATGCTGTTTTTATATTCCAATGGAATCCTAACAAAGTTTCAAAGAAACTTAGATAATGTAATTTGATGATGAAAAACACAAGCTTAAATGCCAGCTTTGTCACTTCATAGGTTGGTGAACTTAGGCAAAATATTTTACCTTTTTGTGTCTAAGTTTCCTCTCTATATACTGAAGATAATACTTGTATCTAATTCAGAAGGTTGTAATGAGTCTTACACAAGTTAACACATTATATGCTTTTTAAAATAGTAGCTGGCAGATAAATTCTGGCCAGAATAGTTTCAAAAGCTCCATACAGGGAGGGGTTCCAACACCTGCAGGAATTCTGAATTGATGACAGGAAGGTTGAAACCACCCAACTGAGAACCTGTGTTGTGTGTTTTAAATACTGAGACATCATCTGGATTCCTCACTTTAGCTTCTTAACTTTAGCTAGAAAGCAGCTTACTGTAATTATAATGGAGAATCTCCCTCATCAAGCTGAATTCTAAAGGACCCTGCCACCTTCACACTTCAAGGAACAACATCTTATGTCATTAGCAGTATTAATTAATTTTACTTTAATAGATGGGTACATTGAGGAGAAGGGACTCCCCAGGGCCATAGAAAGAGTGAATAAAGGTGCTTGGAAAAGGTTACAGCAACTCTGTTTCATAATTCACCACTCAATTCAAATGCTTGAGCTGTCCCTCATTTAGATTTCCTGTTTTCTCTCTCAATATAAATTTTAGTTGGATTTATCTTAGGAAACTTCTCTTTCCAATCTTTCACTGGCAAAATCAACCCTTGTGGGTGTGTCTGATCACTATAACCCAATTAGGGATTTGTTGATTTATCTTAAGAAACTGTTCCTTGAAGCATTAAAGTAAATCTCTCTGCAGCTTTTTAGATCCTGTATTTCTTTAAGCAATTGGGCTGACTAATACTTGCTCTGCTGCTGAAATCGAGTGATAACTCATTAATCTTGCTGAATAATTAACGTATGTGAGAAAAGGGGAGGAAGTACTATCAAGTTCTGAGAGAAGTTTCAGGGACTCTTGGGTAATTAGCAAAGCAGGAGGAGGTGGAAACTCTTGCTCACTTTGAAAAGTTCTATCATCAAGACAGTAACTTTGGTGAGAATTTTGGTAACAAAACTGTAAAGGAAACAAAACTCATTTTAGTGTTCTGTGCCACCCTTTCACTCTTCTCTTCCCCTTCTTCCTTAGTTGCTTTGAAATAGCCATTATTTGTGATGCCTCCACCTTTCACCGAGGAGAATGGCTCTGAAAAGCAGGTGTACTTTAACCCATTAGTAGTTTAATAAGGTATCTCTTGCATAAGTTATTGCATTACACAAGGTAAACCATAAAGAAACAAATGTCTAATGGTGGAATTTCAGCTGCTGAGACACCTTGGTAGAGGGAGAAAGGAGTAATATTACTGATAATTGGCGACATTTCATGATATGAAGGGGGCTGAAAATGGGCAGCATCACTATTTAAAGAATGTTCAGAGGACAGGTAATCTGCAAAGAATGAGAAAGAATCAGCAGAGAGATGGAAGGAAAAGCATGATTAAATGGAGACATATTTACCAAAGGTAGAGAGAGCACCCAGGAGGAAGTTGTGGTTAGCAGGGGCAGATGTGAGGAGGGCTCATAGAAGGTAACTCCCATAAAGCATGCAGGAGTTAGCAACAGAGAGTCATTGGTGCCTTGAGTAGAGTGGGCTCAGGGCTCAGTAAACTGAGAAGGGAACAGAACCTGAGGAAGTGGGAATGACATGGTTACTACATGTTTGCATTGGTGTTTTGGAATCTGTCCAGATCTCTGTATTTTTTGATGCACCCTCACCCATCAATTCAAAACTCACAACACAAATCACAGAGCACTTTAGCCCCTCTGCCCAGCCCTCCCTTACACCATTATAGTGATGCAGCCCCAGGTCCTGTTCCCCACCCCAGAACATGTAGAAGTCCTGAAAGTGGTCTCCAACTTCTGCTTACTTACTGGACAGAATATACTGAGAAATTATAATAGAAGAGGTTTCTCATAGGAAAGTAGCAAATTCGAGAACAAATCCTCAGAAATCAACTAAGAGATCAAATTTCTGAACATTATTAAATTGTAAAGGGAGTTCTTTAGAAGCAGCCCCCTCCCAAAACATTGATAGCTTTTAGTCTGAGAGTCTAGTTAGGCTCTCAGCTGATTTCTGCAGGACCTGCGAGAGTGACAAGGGCTCACGGATACAATTGCTGGAGCCTTCCTGCCCCAGGAACTTTGAAAGAGGATTTCGCAGTCCACCCGGTAAACATTCAAATTTCTGTTTAGGGATGGCCACATTTTCAGTCAGTCACACTTTGAGGCTTCTTTTCTGGTGAAGTTTCTGTACAAAAGAGTCAATGGACTATGCTATGTATTCAGTTTCTTTTAACTCAAGAATGTTGTTAGTGAATTTTTTTAAGGGTTTTTTGTTTGTTTGGTTTGGTTTTTTTGTTCACAGGAAAATTTGTAATGTCTCAGTAACTTTGGACATTTCTGTCTGTAATATGTTGCAAAGTTATTTTAGCAAGAATGAAATTAAATATTGTGTTGGCCAAAAGGTTCATTTGGGTTTTTCCATAAGATGTTACGGAATAACATAATATAAAAAATTACCATGTTTACTGATTCCAGTATAGTTCCTACAGTTTAGATCCTCAAAAGATTGATTTTAAAGTCATAAATAAATCTTGTCATTTAGAGATGGCTACGCTGAGGGAGAGGTACCTAACAGATTTGCCCAAAGATGATAGTTTGTGGCCAAGCTGAGAAGAGAAACGAGAGAATAACATGAAACCTAAGCCTGATTCCAAGCTCAGTGCCTGTTTCTATGCCTATCTATCCACTTTCAACTAACCACTTTTTAAAACTTTTTCATTTTGAAATGTACAATTATGAAGTTATCTCATCAACTCATGCCATGTGGTGACGTTTCATCAAAATGTATAATAAAACAAGTTCATTAATTCTTTTAAAACTATTTTCAGCTCATGACATATTTCCTCATTGTGTTAATATTGAACAAAAGTATGATAATTGATGCCACAGGCTGATTTGTTTCCGAAGGCTTTTGAGATAGTAGAGATTAAAAACTGGTGATAAGCCATGTACCTTTTGTATGGTCTGGGAAGCTAAAGGCTGGAAGATCTTGACAGATACGAGTTATGGCACAGAAATCCTACTTAAATTTCCTCTTAGATGCTAAAGCCTGGAGTTAGCTGAGCTGAATACAAATGAGGTTGATCTTAGTTTACTTCACCTGTAAGAACAACTCTCCTCCTGAGCAAAGAGTATAGTCATCCCTCGGTATCCGTGGGGGATTGGTTCCAGAAGCCAGTCCCCCACAGATTGGAAGCCACAGACTGGTACCAAAATCTGTGGATGCTCAAGTCTTCTATATAAAACGTCTTATGTAGTACTATGAATACAGTTGGCCCTCTGTGTCTGCTGGTCCTATATCCCCCTGTTCTGCATCCACAGATTCAACCTACCCAGTTTGCAGTTGGTTGAATCCACGGACATGAAACTCTCGGATAATGAAGGTGGACTGTATATCTCATTGAGTCGTAATGAAAATCTATTTACTGAGTCAACAGAACTCTAAGCATAGGAGGAGACTTGTGTGATACAGAAGTCTCACGAACACTTTTGAGGGGTAAAGGTTGTAGCTTTCAGTTCATCTGAACCATTAGGCAAATCACCCAGCAGCCTAGTAGTGATCACACTATTATCAGTTCTGATTTCCACTCCTCCGCTAACCCATTAGTGGTCTCTGAATAAATCAATTGCTTTCCCGCTGAGGTGTCCCATTTCTACCAGTTCAACCTGAATTTCCTTGTCTGATTCCAAAGGGTTAATTAAACATTTTCTCAAGAGCTATAGACTACAGAATCTCATTCTTTGCCAAATTTCACAGAGGATGGACATAATTCTCTCCCTCAATGGAAAATTCTGTGGCTGGAGGTCTTCATACAGATTTTAGTGAATGGGGTTGAGTGAAGTTTTTGTTTCGCTTTGTTTTAGAAATTCCTAAACATCGAATCAAAGCAAAGCAATACTGTTGTTCACATCTGAAGGGTGGTACAGTTAGTCATTTATTTACTTACTCATTTACTGCATTTATTGAACTTACAGTACATTTGTGCCATACAATCAAGTTTTAAACCCTTGGAGGCTGAAGACTGGAAATTATAGTTACTTCCATGGAGCAATCACCCCAAGAAAGCTCTCTCTCCTATGTTTTTGCAGCCAAAGTTAATCCTATTGCTAAAGTGATGCCAGGTGTCTTTGGCATTATCAGAAAGCTTTTGAAGGAAGGGAAGTGCATAAATGCACAAGTATTTGCAGGCCTTTTGTTCTGTCAATAACTGGACTGCTAATACTCCTTTTCCTAATCTTTGTAGCTTTGAAGCACACTAGAGGAAATTTGGAAATGGGTTACTGATTTGAATGAACAGCATACCTAAAGATATTAGGATGTGGAGCATTTATCATGCTTGGGGGGAAAATCATTTTCTTTTTAAAAAGTTCACAAATATAAACAAGATTATGTTTAAGTCTCATCCAGAAAACATTTAAGTGTCTACCTACTCTTGGAATCAGACTATTAGATATAATTAGTTTGTCAGAGTTCCTAGAGGCCAGTGACCCAGACAAATATGTAGGACACACATCGGTGAGGGAAAGATGCAAAGTAGGTGCAAAATGGTAATGGATAATATCATGCATTTTCAGTATGCACAGGCCAAAGTTTAGGTATATTTACAGGCAACCTATAAAGTGTAAACAACTTCCTGTTTAGATGGTATTTTTTTCATATATATATATATATATATATATATATATATATATATATATATATATATATATGTTAGATAATTGTGCAAGTCAGCCTTGCCATTAAAAGTATCCCCAGGATTCATTCTTTACTTCATCTAACATTTATTGAGCACCATGGTACCTAGCCTGGAGTAAGCACTAACGTGGTTCCAAAAACGGATTGAGTCCTTTGCCCCCTGAGATGCTCAAAGTCTGGTGGGGAAGGCAAATCAATTAACAGACTAATTAAATACAACCCAGTAAGTATTAAAATGGGGGTATGTTCAAAATGCCAGTGTTCTATAAGCCTAGAAAAGATATCTGCCTGGAGAACTGGGGAAATCTTCATAGGAAGGAATATTTCCATTGAGTGGGTGGGAGTTAATGAGGTAGATAAGAGAAGCAGTGGGTGGAAAGGGATGGGATGGGGACTTTGGTGTAGTTGCAAAGTAGGGCATAGGGAAGTGATGGAAGATGAGGTGATGAAGTACGTTGGGGTCCAACTATGAAGGCTTTTGTAAGGATTTGCGTTTCATTTTCTGAGAACTTGATACCTTGGGAAAGGTCTTCTAGACTGCCAATGTCTCTCCTACAAAATTTACAAGCCCATGATTACCCAGTTGTTTTCTCTGGTCATTGTATGCCACAATTCATAAAACCTCAGTTAAATTTCCCACTAGTTACATGTAAATTACATTTCCCACGTACTTCAGCGGCACACCTCCTCATTACAAACACATATGGGCAAAAGAAACAAAGATATTTGACATTTATTCTGAGGGAAAGAGGAATTTTATTGTAGTAGTCATTTTACCTACATTATCCTGTTTGATTCCTCCAAGTCTATGGTGGTAGGTATTATTAATACCTCATTTTTAGGATGAAGAAGTTGAGAAAACTGATACTTAGAGTAGTTAAATAGCCCAAATTCACCATCATAATAACTTTGCAAGTTACACTTAATGTATTACAAATGTATTGCAAGTACATTTAATGCATACATCATATATATTTCATATATTGTTTATTTTAATCTTCACAACCATATGAGATCATATTTTATTCCTATTTAGTGATGAGGAAACTGAAGCTAAGAAAGACTAATAAATAAATTGCTTATGATAGAACTGGGGTTTGAACCCAAGTCTAGCTGATTCCAACACCTATTTTTTTCCCCAATACTGTCACTTATGCTTATAAAGCAAACCTGAAATGCTCTTTGATTTTCCCAGGCATAATCCTAGAATCATCAAATATTATGTTTTCTTACCAAATCCTCTCATTATCCTTCCATATTGTAAATTTTTCAACTGTGCCTTCTTTGTTATTCCTGAGTCTACCTGGGACTCAGCACATCTTGATACTGCTTTGTGTATTCCAAGGATTTTGGTACACTTATAAAAAGATTTTGACAAATACATGTTTTGGACAGCCAGGGGAAGTTTTTTTATTATCCAGCATGTTGGTACAGCAGTGGAAGCCAGGGAATGCAGTTTTGTAGCTTCCGTAACTTTAGGAATTAAGTTTAGTAAAAGAGTTTATGCGGGCTTCCCTGGTGGCGCAGTGGTTAAGAATCTGCCTGCCAATGCAGGGGACATGGGTTCGAGTCCTGGTCCAAGAAGATCCCACATGCGGCGGAGCAACTAAGCCCGTGAGCCACGACTACTGAGCCTGCGCTCTAGAGCCCGAGAGCCGCAACTACTGAGCCCGCGAGCCACAACTACTGAAGCCCGTGCGCCTAGAGCCTGTGCTCCGCAACAGGAAAGCCCGCTGCAATGAGAGGCCTGCGCACCGCAACAAAGAGTGGCCCCCACTTGCCACAACTAGAGAGAGCCCGCGCACAGCAGCGAAGACCCAATGCAGCCAAAAATAAATAAATAAATTTTTTGAAAAAGCTTTAAAAAGAAAAAGGTTTATGCATCAAGTAGAATGTTCAATTTTATGCTCGTTATCCTAGAAACTCCCAAATATATGTGATTGACAGACTTGAAGGTTTATTACAAAAATTTGATTTTAAAGTTTTTATACGAATCTAAAAAGCATTGGTGAAACTATTAAAAGGTTTGTCGGGCTTCCCTGGTGGCGCAGTGGTGAAGAATCCGCCTGCCAATGCAGGGGACACGGGTTCGGGCCCTGGTCTGGGAAGATCCCACGTGCCGCGGAGCAACTAGGCCCGTGAGCCACAACTACTGAGCCTGCGTGTCTGGAGCTTGTGCTCCGTGACAAGAGAGGCCGCGACAGTGAGAGGCCCACGCACCGCGATGAAGAGTGGCCCCCCCTTGCCGCAACTAGAGAAAGCCCTCACACAGAAACAAAGACCCAACACAGCCAAAAATAAATAAATAAATAATTAAAAAAAAAAAAAAAAGGTTTGTCATTTGGAGAAAATACATATTTTTTCAGAGAGCTCATTTTTCCATTTCTTTCTGATCATTCTCTATGCTGCAAAAAAAAACTATAGCACAGAAAACAGAAAGAGTGAAATAGTGATCAATCCTGCCTTTCACGTCTTTAAATGAAATGTTTTCTTCAAACTTCATTTTATTGTTGTTATTGCTCTTATTGTTGTTATAGCTCTATTTTCTGGGTTCTGTCTCCAATCAGTTTTAGTCATCAAGAGCTCAGATTTATGAAGCCATTCTTATTTCTTAATTATGGACTTGTTTTCTTTGTGTGTTTTCTTAATGCATTCTGAATACACTGTCTTAAAATTACATAATCTTTGCATTTTTTTATTTCTTGAGTGCACTCACAAAATAGGAGTTTTTAAAATTTACTCTTACAGTTTTTTCAAATGCATTTCTAATTATTCTTAAAATATATAACTTATACATGCATTTAAATGCATTTACTATAATTATCATTACACCAGAAACCCTATTGAGCATAAGTTTCTTCAGAGTCTGAACATTGTCTTCCCAAAGTTGCCTTGCTTATTATTATCCTTATAAAACTCATAAAAGGCAGGAAACAATTCTTTACATTAAAAAAATTACTTTTGGGACAAAGTGAATATTATGCTTCTTTATCCAATCCAGAGCTTGGAAAATATGATTATTGGAGCCCCAATATTCAAAGTTATCTACATTTTCTCTGCTTTGATTATTGCACTTGATACATATAAATGTGTGTGTTGTATTTTTCCCACAGCTAGTTTCCTTTATTCTGCTTTTCCTGCTCCCAACTCCCACATCTTGACCAAACACATTGGCAAGATTTTGTCTTGGTTTTAGTGACTGTTTAAAATGAACAGTTTTCTTGCTTTTGCCAAAGTATTTATGGAAACCACTTTCTATATTTAAGTTAATTGAGTTGAAATCATATTTCATTACAAGAAAACAACCACGCAGTTATGTCACAGGACCTCATTGCTCCTTGATAATCCTGCATTTCATTCCTTAACACCTCCTAATGTAACATTAATAAGAATGTGTGCTGCTCTGCTCTATCCTTAACTTTTTGTTTATTATGTATTCAAATATTAACACACTGTGGCTTAAATGTTAAGATTTAAATAAATAAGTCAATCATATACATGTTATTTTTTAATAATCAAAAAACAATTGTAAGAAAATCATAACAATGATAAAAGAAAGTATAAAAATTCACCCAGAGAAACAATTTCCATGACACTGCTGAATCCTCACATAGGAACTTACATAATCTGCATTAAGTGACAACATGGACAAATTCTTGAACTACAGTTTTGAAAAAGATAATACTAAATAGCTACCATTTTCTATATTCTTTCAGTGTAAGGCATTATGCTAGGTACTTTACAAATGTGACTATATTTCTATCTACTAATTTGTTTTTTCTCACCCCACCCCTATCCTGCATTGTCTCCTGTGGATCTCTTCATTTCTCCCACCACCCTTAAACAAATGTAGAAAGAGTAACTGTGGAAAACCAGGGACACTGCATCCCAACTCCACCGTTTACTATGTTTAGAATCTGTACTTCTCTTCTTACGTTGTCTAAGCCTCAGTTGCTGCACAGGTAAAATGAGAATAAAAATATCTACCTCAAAAAATTGTTGTGAAGAGCAAATCATATGTACACCCAGTGGTTGATACTTAAGTTTCCACAATTTCTCTTGTACCAGACAGACTGAAGAGCTGAAATATTGAGGGCTAATTCTAATTGTATACAGGGAAGAAAGGCTAGACTGAGGGGCTGGGGAGGAGGACAGCAAAAGCGCGTCCTAAAAAAAACAAAACACAAAAAATTCTTTAAGCATGTTCAAGCCCTTGGAGAAGCTCTTGGTAAGATAAGGGTTCTGTGCCAGAAAACCGTGGGAGGAAGCAATTTTTCCCTGACCATATTAACAATAGATTTTCCAGTTATCAATGCCAGCCATAGAAAATCAGCCAGGACCCAGTGGAACATACGCTTTTGGATAGAACTGTCTTCAAGGACCATCCAGAACCTATGATTTTGTAAAACACTATTATCGTATAGCTTAGGCTCCAAAGACATGAAAAAGTATGAGGAAGAATTATATTTAAGAGATGATGCAAAAAAGAAGGCAATGCTTGAAGACTCTTGGAACTTATCAGATACTAACTAGGTAAACCAAGAGGCTACTTTCTACCATTTGTGAATATGGCTGGAAAAACCACAAGGATGTAGAATCCTTTCTTTCCTGTACGTGTGCTGGGTCTTTCCTGGAATGTGGAGGAAGCCATTGTTGGCTGGCCAACTAGGAATCATAGTAATTTTTATCATATATTGTGCTGTGCCAGAACAGGAACTGAGGGCTTTTCTTAGGGACAGCTTGGTTGCAAGCTACTGAAACACATTCAAGCTAGATTCTGTGGGGATGGTTAATTGTCAGGGCAACCTCTCAGATACCCAAGAGCAAAGAGCAAAGGTCAGCCAGGTCTCTCATGAGGTTGCATAATCCTCGCTTCATCATCTTTCCACATACCTGCTTTGTTCTCCCACATCTCTCTGAGATCATGTTTCTCACAGCCTCCTGTCATCCGTGGCTCAGGTTTGCCATGTTTCCTTTGGATCCAGCTGAAAAAATATTCAGCTGCCAGACCCAGTGAAGTAAATAGAGAAGCAACCCCATTTGATAGTCAGTGTCACAGAGTTCCAGTGCTCCATATTGTCTCAACTGTATTTGGCCTGTGTGTTTTAGATTGAATTTTCAAGAAAGACACTGTAATAGGCCGTACTTAATCCCTAGGTGTGTTCTCTTGGTGTCAGGTTTCCACATTGCTCTCTCACTTTGGCCAGAGGGTCGAGATCACCTGTATGAAATCCACCTGTTCCTATGATCACCCTTTTAGTAAGAATTGAAGAGAGAAGGTGATTTTTTAAAAGGGGTGAGGAGACCTGGTTTATTCAGACAAGTCCAAATATCTCTAATAGAGCTTCAGCCTGCAGTCCTGCAGATAGCATTATCTGCAGTTCACAGATGGAGAAACAGAGGCTCCAAGATATTAAAGCTCCTTCCTAATGTCACATACCTAGTAAGTTACAAAAAATGGCATTTCATCCCAGTTGTATCTCTCTGACCCCGAAGCTCATGTTCTTCCGATTTTGCCTTAACAGCTAAATATCCAGATGACCCGCAAAAATGGGGGCAATTTGTTTGAAGTCATAAGAACTCAGAAAGAATTAAAGGCTCCAAAATAGTTTCTACACTTCCAAGCAGTGTATTCATTATCTTGGAATTAAGAGATGTCTCAGGAAAGCTCTTCATAAAAAGAAAAATACTGCATTTAAATGCTATTAGAAACTATTAATTAGTGGGAGGTGAGAAAGCTGCTCCCAAGCTAAAAATAGACAAAATAGTCTAAATTAGGGGGGAATGGACGATACCCAAAAGGAGACAAGAGACCCAATTGATTGTGCCTGCTTTTAGCGTTTTGCCCTAAAGCCCTCTGGCTGGCAGGTCCTATCAGGTGCTGTGACATTGCCAGATCTCCCTTTTATGTATAAAGTGGGGCACCTCAGACTCTGTGCCCAAGCCTTGGAGAAACACTGAAAAGAAGAATACAGGAGAAAAGTATTCAGAAAGTCCTTGCGAATAGCAGAGATCATTAAACCAACCATTGGAAGCTGGCAGCCCAAGAAAGTATATAATAAAACATATTTTCTCTATCTCCATGAGAAAACCTTAATGTACTTTTCTAAGTTACAAAATTAAAATGGAAGATTTGGATGCCTTTAAGGTTTTGCTAGTTTCATTGAGATTCCTTTACCTTTTCTCATGCTATGAATTTCATTAAATGTTGTCTGTTGGCCTACAGAACTGTCCGACAGTTACTTTGTGGACGGCATTTACCAATATCATTCAGGGAGCATTCAATAATGTCTTACCTGCAACTTAATGTATTTTCACCTCTTATGTGCAGAACATAATAGCATGAAAGTACATCTGAATTTCCATAAAATGTAAGGAGACATTCTTTCTCAAGCTTCCAAATAAGAGAACTTTTCTTTGGCCCCCTCAACATCCTTTGAAAAGAACTAGAGTACAATAAATTCAGATACAAAGTGATGATAAACAGGAAAATGTTTCAGTATGTCAGTAATAACTTACAGTATAAAACCCTGATAAGTAAGACTGAGCCCTTCAACTATGACAGTCGTGGAGAATACTAGAATAAATTTTCATGTTACCTGAAATGTAATTTCCTTAGATATGGTGCATTTTCAGGTTAGCACTTAACCTTTAAGCTGGAAATTTTCCGATTAAATCCAATGCCTGCTGTAGGGAGAGCTGTCAACACAGGTCTCCTCTGGTTGGAAGATTTCGTTGACATGTTCTTGCAGTGTGGGTATTTGCGATCTCAAATCTGCAAGGATGCTGACAACTTTGAAAATTTAGTCCTTAAAATGCCTTCCCTAAGCACACTCGGGACTGATATTTCCCACCAGTTATAGTATGTTTAGGAGCAACACAGCATCAGATGGATGTGCAGAAGACTAAGTAAATTACGACAAAAATTTCAAAAGCTGCTTAAAAATAATAGGTCATAGAAAAATGGTTCTGGTTGTTAACTTCTATTATTGAAGTCCCAGACCAGGATGTGAGTTGAGTTAAAAAGTGCCTCTATGTTTCTTTGAAGCAGTACTACATGAAGAAAAAGTTGTAGCTTTTTTTCCAGGGTGTTTTAATATCTAAAAAGTAGCTCTGCCTTTGCTATCTACCTGCCTCTTTTTCAAATGCTGCCTTTTGGGAGAGCCTACCTTTCATTTTCTGGTGAGTCTCTCTATGGAATCACATGTAGTCATGTGATTTTGCAGAAAAATATGGTACATACAGTAGTATCTCTGAATTATATAACCACAAACCTTTACAAATAAATACAGATAACTTCATGAACAAATAACATTAGTTTGGGCTAGACTTGAAATATTTTACAAATGCTTTGTCTCACTTTGGTCTTGGGGACACCTCACTCTGAAGATCACACAAGCCCCCAAACCCACATTTGTAATTTATTTCCATTTCTTGTCAAGTTACAAATTTGAGAAGGAAACCATTATAGGTGATCTCTTGTCAATATTATTGGTCGGCAGTCTCTATACCAGCAGCCTATGGACCATTTTTGGTCTCCTTGAAAGAAGGATGACTTTTCTGTGTGTATTAATAATAGTTGTTTGAGATATGCAGATTACAGATTGATTTTTAAAGGTGGGGGGAGGTTGTTTTGTTTCATTTTTTTCAAGCCTTTTTCTTTTCTAGTTACGAGTGGATCATAAAATGCCTAACTGAAACTGATCCCTCACCTAAACTGACGCTGTTTTCAGAGAAATGAGACTGGCCTTGGTTCCACACTGTAAACAGGAAAGGTGCTGTTCTCCTCCAAATCCTAACTGTGTTGAAGAGAACTTCTAACCTGTATTGACAGTAAGAAATTTATCTCCATTGTGCTGCCTAAAAGGACATATTGTGCTGCTGCTTCCATCTTAACATTAAATTATTTTGGAAAATGAGTCACTGCTAATATCCCAGCCATCCAATCCATATTCCACCGACATTTCTGTGAAGCTATCACAGAAACAATATAGTCTGTATAATGACTCGTAATCTTTTTATAACTACCCTGTTTAAGACCCACCTCTGACTCCCACTGCCTCCCCAAAAACATTTACCTATGTGTCTTTAGGAAAAAGGTCTGGTTTAATACATCATTGCTATTAGGTGGTGAGTCATCGTTTATTTGCCCTCAGTACCCCCGAAAACAGATTTCTTTCAATACTGAGCAAAGACTGGTTTTGTATTTGAAGTCTGCTGTCTCATATTCAGGTTCAGTTTTGGACCTGTGAGCAATTTCAATAATATCAGTGCGCAAAGTGGACTTCATTGAACAGCCTTAAGCAGGCCTGCTCAAATCAGTCAAGTTATAAATTTGCCATGTAGCAAATTTAAATGTTGGAAAGACAGCACCATCTGCTGGAAGGGGGCAGGTAGAGAAACACATGTTAGCCAAGTGTTGGAGAATCTGAAGACCAAAATCCCTGACTGGCTCAAGTGTGTGCATATCCATGTTCAAATAATTCATGTTTTGAACTGGCAATTGTGGTATTTCAATGATAATGACGTTTTATGGTTCAGTGGAAAGAGCACAGAGTGAAAATAGGATTTTGGTCTGGTTCAGCCTTCTTCATCTTTTTTTGTTTTTGTTTTTTTGGTGGTTTTGTTTTTGTTAAATCCATGTAACCTTGAGGAGATCACTTCTTTAAAATAAGAGTTCCTTATATGGGTCTTGGGATGTGTGGGTAGTAGTACCTAAGCTTCCTACCTCACATTAGTCAGCTGAAAGAATGGTTGTTAAAGTGCTTTGTACCCTGTAAGTCACATTAGAGTATAAGATATAAGTGTTAGTGTTAGCATATCAAATTTTAATTCAGCAAGATGCAGTAGAAGCAGAGCAGGCCTGTTGAGTATTCTAATACACTGCTGGAGAGACTGTTAATTGGGAAAGTAATTTGGCAAGAAGAGGAAGAGCTTTAAAAACATTCATCTAGTTTGACTCAGTAATTGTGCTTCTAGGAATCCATCCAAAGAAGATCATTAGAGATGTGGAAATAGATTTATGGTCAAGAACATTCGTACTAACATTATTTATGGTGTTGAAATACTGGAAATACAAACTGATGAATATCAGTAAGGAGTAAGTCCCATGATAGAATAGTGTGCAGCATTAAACATCCCATTTTGAGGAATAATGATATGAGGAAATATTTATAATTTAATTATAAGTAAAAAAATATGGGATTTGAATGTGAATGACCAGCGTGATTATAACTTTTGGAAGGAAAAAGAAAAGAAGGGATCAAGAGAGGAAAAAAGATATTGACGGACACTCAGTGAGATGTCAACAGCAGTTATCTCTGTTAACACCATCAACACTTTGACATTGTTGACTATATAATTCTTTGTTGTGGATTTTGGGAGACTGTCCTCTGTGTTGGATATTTAGCAGCATCCCTGACCTCTATCCACTGGATGCGATAGTAGAACTTCCCCCAGATGTAACCAAAAATGTCTTCAGACATTGCCAAATGTCCTCTGAGAGCCAAAAATCACCCTTGGTTGAGAACCATTGGTTTAACGGCAAGTAGTAAAAACATTACAAAGTTATTTCTGTGCTTGTACATATACTAAGCCCAGTTTGATCAATAAACTGGTTATAGGAATCAAATGGAGAAAGTGGAGAGTAACTCACTGGCTCTCCAGGATTTTGCCTAAAGGAAGTTCTTGGGAAGTGGATTGGACATCTGGCAAGAAGAACTCATAGGAGATACATATCTATTCACAGATTGAAAAGAAAGATTTTCTGACATATGACCTTTAGGAACTTAGGCCTTTTCCCTTTGTACTAGCTACATTACTTTATGGTCATTTCTTGGCAAAAGAGACTGAGTTCTCATCACTGACAGGTGATGATGAGTAACTTTTTTTTCTTTGCACTTTCTATATTTTACATATTTTTCTACAATTAACATGAATTAATTTGTTATCAGAAAAAGTAAATGTTTTAAGAAACCCTTAGAGCAGACCAGGAAGCAAATGCTTGAACCCTGGCTAGTGTTTTCCTGATGTAATCCTGATGAATTCATCTGCTCTTTGTATCCATTCCATCATCTTAAAATCGGACAAAACCTGCATAATTGCCATAGTAAATATGAACATGTACTGAAAAGTTTAAAATGCCATGAACATGAAAACACGTCGTTATCTTAATAACACTTACCTTCAGGTTTTCCTGGCTTCTTTTTCATTAATTAGTTTACTCAGATTGTCAAATTAATAAATCAAGAAATTTTTAGGCTCCAGTTAATTGTTCCTGGATAGGTACCATAGATTATCATAGGCTGAATTGTCTAATCCATTTAGAAAGCCAAAGTCAGAAAGACCAATCACTTTTATTCTTGGTGGACATGATCTTTGCCAAGCAGATCATTTGCACTGTTTCAGCTGAGCTCGTAGAAGGTGAGCTTTTGTGGAATGTGTTTACAGAGTCGATTCTCTTTCCTCAGGCCCCAAATATTACATTCTATATAACATGCTGGTTACCTGCAAAATCTCCCTTTGAAAAATAACCTTTTGGAGATCTAAGCTCAATATGTGGAGAGAAAACGAGCCTGAGACCACTTAGCAGCCCAACAATAACTGAAATCAAATAAAAATGAGCGGGCCGGTTCCCTTTCCAATTTTTCAAAATGAAATTCTCTCAGCAATGCAGTATCAGTGTGTGAGGGTTTAGCCACAAGCTAAGTTCAAGGAGTTGTAATAAATTCTGAAAGCAATGATTTAGTGGAAAAAACGGTAATCAAGGCAAAGTATTACATATCTTCAAATACAGTAGAACGAATAAATATCTGTAGAAGACCTGCAGAGATGCAAAACTATAAGGGCTGACTTCCTGCTATTTAAATCCCTTAACAGCTTTATCAAAGTATAATTTACCTAACATTAAATTAATTCATTTTAAGTGGCTGTTCAATAATTTTTAGGAAATGTGCAGAACTGTGCAGTCAGCACACCAGAACTTCTTTTTGAGGCCTAATATTTTATTGTCCAAGTCAAACGTTAATAACATGATGCATCACACATGTGTGTGTGATTGAGGACAGGATTTGGAGAGATGGTATGTATTCAGAATTGAGTCTCTTTTGCCAAGAACTGACTATAAAGGAATGTAGTTAATGCAAAGGGGAAAGGATGCTTAGTTTTTAAGAGTTATATGTCAGAAAACATTTTTTCAATCCATGCGTAGACATGTATCTTCTGTGAGCTCTTCTTGCCAGATGGCAAATCCACTTCCTAAGAGCTTCCTTTAGGCAAGGCCCTGGAGAGCCAGTGAGTTACCCTCCACTTTCTCCATCTGATTCCCATAACCAGCTTGTTGATCAAACTGGGCTTAGCAAGGGAGAAGTACAGAAATTATTTTTTTTACTACTTTCTTTTAAACCAGTGGTGCTCAACTAAGGATGATCCTCCACCCCATCTCAGGGAACATTTAACAGTGTCTCCAGTCATTATTGGCTATCGCAACAAGGGGGATGCTATTGACATCTAGTAAGCTGGAGGTTAGGGATGCTACTAAACATCTCACGTTGCACAGGATATTTCCCCCAGCTCCCCATACACACAACAAAGACTTATTCTGCCCAAACCATCAACAGTGCCAAGACTGAGACACCCTCCTGTAAACTCACTTCATGCATCTGCTAGTCCCCACCGTGGACAAAGTGTCAGGCAGGATACATATCTTCTCATCAGTCATTTTATGGTAATAAAAAGTCCTGTGGTCACTTTCAAGCACTTAAGGATTCACCCTAAGCAAATTATCAAATAACTCCAGTTTCATCTGGTCAAATGTCAAAACTTAAAAGCTTATTTGGAGTGAACATTTTTCCCATGTAGTAACTCAGGCCTGCTGGAAACCTGCAGCAGGAAAGGGGCATGGTTAGAGGATTCTTCCCTCCTATGCTGCCTAGCTTTCTGGTCCCTGAGCTGCTGTTTCTATGCCCGTTACAGTCCAGCCCAGGCGGCCAGGGAATTACATGACTGGTACAGTTGCAATTTGGCATCAGTGCTCTCTGGTATAATGCTTGGACAATACAGACTTTTTCATTCATGGGATAGTTTTGCTGTTTCTTTAGAGCATACTCTCCACCCCAACTTTCCAAGGTCTTCTCCAACTCCTTTGCTTCAGGCAGTGTCTTTCCTCCTCTGGCTGCCTACTTAAGATTCCCTGCTAGCATCTTGTTCTTCCACTGTTCATCCCTCTCCTGGGGGGTTTCACTCATCAGTCCAGATGCTCTTATGCAAGGAGGTCCCTTTTTAAGACACTCTCAGACCAGATCCCATTCATGGGGTCCAGAGTTGGTTCCCAAGTGTATTCGTTATCTACGGCTACGTAACAAATTATCTTGGAACTTAGTTGTTTAAAACAATAGCACTTAGGGCTTCCCTGGTGGCACAGTGGTTGAGAGTCTGCCTGCCAATGCGGGGGACATGGGTTCGAGCCCTGGTCTGGGAAGATCCCACATGCCGCGGAGCAACTAGGCCCGTGAGCCACAACTACTGAGCCTGAGTGTCTGGAGCTTGTGCTCCGCAACAAGAGAGGCCGCGACAGTGAGAGGCCTGCACACTGCGATGAAGAGTGGCCCCCGCTCGCCGCAACTAGAGAAAGCCCTCACAGAAACGAAGACCCAACACAGCCAAAAATAAATATAAATAAATAAATAAACAAATAAAAATTAATTAATTAATTTAAAAAAACACAACAAAAAAACAATAGCATTTATTATCTCACAGTTTCTGTGGTTCCAGAATCCAGGTATGACTTAGCTGATTTCTCTGGCTCAGAGTCTCCCACAAAACCACAGTCAAGGTGTTAGCTGGGGCTGCTGTCTCATCTTAAAGCCTTATTGGGAAGGGAACCTCATCCAAGCTCTTTCAAGTAGCTGTTGGCAAGATTCAGTTTCATGCTGACTGTTGCACAAAGGCCACTCTCAGTTCCTTGCCATATGGGTCTCGCCTCATGGCTACTCACAACATGGCATCTTGCTTCATCAGAGAAAGCAAGAGAGAAGAACCAGAGAGAGAAAGACAGAGCAAGAAGACCTATGCTCTGCTAGTGTTTGAAACAGTCACTCTCTGTCCAGCCTTCCTTCCAAGAGACACTTACCAAACTCTCCTAGTGGGCTGCTCATTGACCCACTTGGATCTATCACTTGGCTAAGGAAAAAGCAACCATCTTTTCCCAGTGGAGAATTGTCAAAGCACCTCATCACCCTCCCCACAAATATTTTGTTTCTTGGACTGTTTAATATTGATCTCCTATGTAGATTGTGATAGTGGGAGGCCTGGATAATTGCTGACAGTACCAATCTGGTGGAGCTTGCTTCTTTGCAAATGCTGTACTGATGAGCTATCATTTTGCTATACAACGTGAAGGAAGTTGGCAATTATTTATAATTCAGCATTTAGAGTTCAGCAAAACTGAGGCAGGAAGTACTCACTTTTAATATCCTGCTACCTTTTAATCTAGAGGTAGCAGAGAATAGAGAAGCAGATTATAAAATTTTATTTAAGTGCATTGTGGAAAACAATTTAAAATGAGAACTGTGATAAAACTGGAAGAGAGACTAGAACATCTTGTATAGAAGAGTATAATCATTCGTTCAATTAATAATAAAATAGGCAAAAAATGATGAGGACACAGGTGTAAGAGGAATGAATCTACTTGTTAATAGAAAATCAGTAGGGAAGGCAATCAAACATTTGGAAGGACTAAGAAAAGGTGATTTGGATCTGTGTTTGATGCCTACTTTTCTCTTACAGCAACACTACTCTGTCCACAGAGAATAGGAATATTGAACTAAGAGTGTGCAACCTGTATTTGAGGGGGTCTGCTAAAAATGAATCCCTAATATTGGTCTACAGCAAAATTTTCATCAGTTCAGGATGGAATAAGAAGTAAAGATATTATAGTAAGCATTTCATATTTATTCAGTATAAATAAATCTACTCTGGCATTTTATCTTTTATGTTTGGGAATATAAATATTTCCTCTTATTTATGAAACTGTTGAGGGTAGATGTCTGATTATTTAGATTGGAGGTTACATGTTTTTTACTCTTAACCTTCAGAGATTTTTTTTGATGGTGTATTTCATCACTTTTTTTTTTGATATTAATGAA
Source organism: Balaenoptera physalus (assembly GCF_965194825.1). Classification (NCBI taxonomy): domain Eukaryota; kingdom Metazoa; phylum Chordata; class Mammalia; order Artiodactyla; family Balaenopteridae; genus Balaenoptera; species Balaenoptera physalus. The sequence continues at coordinate 48,682,809 of NC_138886.1, forward strand.
TATGTAGTTTTAGGAAAATATAGAGAAGCCAAAATCAGCTGTTTTAGCTCCTTGTTAGAGTTCTGGCCAGAAGTTTGATAGAGGAGACTTAAAATTCCAAAATTATTGACATTTTAAAATGGTCTGTCATTTTCCATTATTTTTTGTTTCTATTCTATTACCACATTTCATTATTTCCATTATTCCTATTTCATTACCACCGCATAAAACTAATAGACTTTTCAAAGCCCTGACCCCACTCACTAAATGATGAAACAAAATTTTAGTAAGCACCTACTATGTACAAGGCACATAGGCATTGTGAGGGCTACAAATAAGAACGGGGCACAGTTTTTGCCTTCAAGAAGCTTGTAGTCAATGGGGAAGAAAAACTTTTATCCCAAGTTTATTGATTTCTCACTAACAAAAATTGAATTCTCTTATAACAGGTACTAGGAACGAAGTAATAAAAAAGACATGCTCCTTACCTTTTTTGAGTAATCACCAAATGATGAACATGGGATAATTTATTATCCACAGTAAATATCTTTGTCTATTATGTCAGTTTTTTTTAAACCTTGGACTTGATGTGACAGATTAGAGAAAGCAAACTGTATTCTTGAAGGTCAATTTAGTCAAACCTGGGGAGAGCCTGTTCTGTACTTTTGACCCCATTTACACAAAAATATCTGCATTAGTTGATGGACAAATGAACACCAAGTTAGACCTTTACAACTAAATATCAGTCATGGACATACATAAATAAAAGATAAGGTAGAATATAAGTACTATAATAGGGAAATGAACAAAATAGCACAGGAGTGTAGAGAGGTGTAAGATTAATTCTGGCTGAGGAAAGTGATGAAAATAATTCTACTTGAGCTAGCCTTCAAGAAACTAACAAACATACATAATGAGGTTTGGGCGGAGAGTAAAAGACCTTCCAGGCCAGGACAGGGTTTGTCCCATGGTGAAGTCACTTGCCGAGGCCGGGCATGTTTCTAGAGCAGGGCTCAGTTTGACTGTGGCATCAGGTTCCTGAAGAAAAGTGACTGATCAGGCTGGGAGAGCAGATTCCAGCCTGATGATGGAGAGCCTTGGTTGCCATGCTGAGCAGTTCGGACTTGTTTCTTAGCAGATGAGTAGCTATTAAGGGATTTTTCACTGTGAGTGTGATAACCTGGTGCTTTAGGAAAGTTACTCTTTTGGAAGGATAGGTTATAGGATGAATTGGAAAAGGGGAAGGCAGTGGAGAGACAGACAGACAGCTCCCTTGAGAAACTATTGTCTGCTCCATTGAGAGACTATTGTAACCACCGAAGAAAGAGGCAATGAAGGCGCATATTTAATGAGTAGCAATAGAAGTGGAAAGGAACAAAGAGACTGAATAAATTGTGGATTGAATCTATAATATAATTTTTAGGTTTTCTATAGAAAATGCTACATTAATTTGGGTAGAACAATATAAATCTGCTTCATATGAAAAACATGCGCATCATCTTACTGTACAACACTTATTACATATTTGTCACCATAATTTTTAAGTGGGAACCTAGGAAATTTATTTTTTAAACTCAAAACTGCCCAAATGAATAATCTGTACACCCAAAGCTGACTTTTCTCTCGAAATACGTGATTTTCTCTTTATCCAGTAGGTGCTCCTCTCTGAGCATCCCCCAAATGGCATCATTTTACGTTTGTACAATGCCCAAGCCAACGTGCTCCTTCATTAGCTCAAGACTAAGGGTCTTACTGCACTGATCTGTCTTTAAAATAAGGGGTTTCTGTTTTATTCTGGGGATGAGGGATGGATGAAAACATATACAAGAAGGAAGAATCACAGGCTCATCCACATCCAAGTCCTAGAACAAAGCAAGTGACAGTCACTTCAATGCTTGAGTAGTGGTGGTCAGTTCCAACAAAATGGCATGAAGATTTCAAAACAAACGCAGGCCCCATTTAACTTGAAACAGGGGCGTTTTTGTAGATGTACCACTTTCTTCAAGACTAGAAATCATTAAAATATATTCTAATGGCATTTCCTTTCTTGAGGGTCTAAATGTTTTTAAAATTACAAAGAAATATGTAAAGTCATTCTTACACACTTTTAAAAGCATAGTCATTATTTAGTTGTAACCGCAGCTTGATCCATGCCCTTTCATCATCACACTGCACATGTCTATTCTGCTTCACCATCTGTCTCTATAGGAAGTTTTTTTTGACACCGCTTTTTTCTCATTATACCTCCGGTGACTCTGAGAGATACAGATGATGGTGTTTAGCAGCCATCATTAAAGATTGTGATCTAAGTTATTTTGCCCAGGGAACATGATGAGAAATCTGTAACTTTATTTCTCTATTCTTTGACCTGGTCTTTCTCATGCGCAATAGAACATGTTGGTGCACTGGGGTCTAGGTGTGGTTGCTGGCCATCACATAGAGGAAAGCAATAACTTGTAAGCTCGACATGTTTTATGCTTTTAAGACTGATAGACAAGTTAATATTTTACTCCTGGGAAATTTGGGAGAGACAGTTAGATGCTCAGAATACCACAGAGACTTAGAAAATTAGATTTAAACCTAAAAGAGCCTAATTCATCCACTGGTCTAGTAACAGCCTATTGTCTTTATGCTGGTACTACTGGACACCACAGATTCTACTCTAGAACAGTTAATACTTTGTTTATTGAAGTATAGTTGATTTACAAAGTGTTAATTTTTGCTGTACAGCAAAGTGATTCAGTTATACATATGTATACATTCTTTTTTAAATATTGTTTTCCATTATGGTTTATCATAGGATATTGAATATAGTTCCCTGTGCTATACAGTAGGACTTTGTTGTTTATCCATTCTATATATAATAGGTTACATCTGCTAACCCCAACCTCCCACTCCATCCCTCCCCCAACCTTCTGCCTCTTGGCAACCTCAAGCCTGTTCTCTGTGTCCGTGAGTCTGTTTCTGTTTCATAGCTAGGTTCATTTGTGTCATATGTTAGACTACACATGTAAGTGATATCATATGGTATTTGTCTTTCCCTGTCTGGCTTACTTTACTTAGTATGATAATTTCTGGTCTCATCCATGTTGCTGCAAATGGCATTATTTCATTCCTTTTATGGCTGAATATTCCATTGTATATATGTACCACATGTTCTTTATCAATTCATCCGTTGATGGAAATATAGGTTGTTTCCATGTCTTGGTTATTGTAAATAGTGCTGCTATGAACATAGGGGTGCATGTATCTTTTTGCATTAGAGTTTTGTCTGGATATATGCCCAGGAGTGGGATTGCTGAATCATATGGTAGCTCTATTTTTAGTTTTCTGAGGAGCCTCCATACTGTTTTACATAGTGGCTGTACCAACTTACATTCCCACCAACAGTGTAGGAGGGTTCCCTTTTCTCCACATCCTTTCCAGCATTTATTATTTGTAGAGTTTTTAATGATGGCCCTTCTGACCGGTGTGAGGTGGTACCTCATTGTCGTTTTGATTCACATTTCTCTAATAATTAGAGATGTTGAACATCTTTTCATGTGCCTATTGGCCATTTGTATTTCTTGTTTGGAGAAATATCTGTTTAGGTCTTCTGCCCATTTTTCGATTGGGTTGTTGAGTTGTATGAGCTCTTTGTATATTTTGGAAATTAAGCCCTTGTCGGTTGTATCATTTGCAAATATTTTCTTCTGTTCTGTAGGTTGTCTTTTCATTTTGTTTATGGTTTCCTTTGCTTTGCAAAAGCTTTTTAGTTTTATTAGGTCCCATTTGTTTCTTTTTCTTTTTATTTCTATTGCCTTGGGAGACTGACATAAGAAAACATTGGTTCGATTTATGTCAGAGAATGTTTTGCCTAAGCTCTGTTCTAGGAATTTTATGGTGTCATGTCTTATGTTTAAGTCTTTAAGCCATTTTGAGTTTATTTTTGTATATGGTGAGAGTGTGTATTATAATTAAATTGATTTACATGTGGCTGTCCAACTTTCCCAGCACCACTTGCTGAAGAGACTGTCTTTTTCCCATTGTATATTCTTGCCTCCTTTGTTGAAGATTAATTGACCATAGGTGTGTGGGTTTATTTCCAGGCTGTCTATTCTGTTCCATTGATCCATGTGTCTGTTTTTGTACCAGTACCATGCTATTTTGATTACTGTAGCTTTGTAGTATTGTCTGAAGTCTGGGAGAGTTATGCCTCCTGCTTTAGAATAGTTAATACTCGATAACACTAAGCTATTCATTTTTTTTAAATCATTGATTATTCATTATTTGTGTCTTTTTCTGCTATAGAAAATCATGGAAATTTTAACAGTGGCTATTTTCCTCTACTCCTTTGAACTTGAACATTGTAAATAAATGTACATGAACTTGATGACCTTTTTTTCTACTTAATATCGCCCTCTAACCCACTCTCAGTGGTGGTGATGTGAAAAATGTGAAATCCAGGGATGATCTTCACCAATCCAGGGAAAAGGAGGTCACTATACTCTGTACTAGTTCTAGCACTGACTTTTGACCCCCAAAAGACTTTTTTTTTTTAAATTAATTAATTAATTAATTAATTAATTTCTGGCTGTGTTGGGTCTTCATTTCTGTGCGAGGGCTTTCTCTAGTTGTGGCAAGTGGGGGCCACTCTTCATCGCGGTGCGTGGGCCTCTCACTATCGCAGCCTCTCTTGTTGCGGAGCACAGGCTCCAGACGCGCAGGCTCAGTAATTGTGGCTCACGGGCCCAGTTGCTCCACGGCATGTGGGATCTTCCCAGACCAGGCCTCAAACCCGTGTCCCCTGCATTGGCAGGCAGATTCTCAACCACTGCGCCACCAGGGAAGCCCCCCCAAAGACTTTTGACCTCAGAGACTACAGTAAATCATTTCTAGGTAAACCAAATAAGACTATTGGGACACCTCTGTGTACAGGTGAAGTTTATAGTTCATACCTCTGAAACATGTCTAAGAAACAGAGGCCTGGAAAACAAAACCAAATACGTGGAAGTGACTCATTCACAAATTTTGAAAAGGGAAAAAAATGGCTGTTTGTACCATTTTGTTTTGGGTTTGACAATTTCACCATTGGGAGGGTAAACATATGCCTACTCTACATTTATAGGTTACCCACCCAGCTTTTATTTTACAGGATGCCTTCTCATAAGCAGGATACCCATGTATATAAGTGGTTGCCTGGGAAGGGATGGATTATAAAGGAAGAGAAGGAAACATTGGAGAATGGTTAAGTGTATGTTATCATAATTATGGTAATGGTGTCATGCTTGTATATATATATCAAAACCCATTTCATGTATGTGTAGTTTATTCAGTGTCAATTGTATTGCAATTACTTTGTTTTTTTTCAAAGATTTATTTATTATTTATTTATTTAATTTATTTTTGGCTGCTTCTGGTCTTAGCTGCGGTACATGGGATCTTTGTTGAGGCATGCGGGATCTTTCATTGCGGCACGCGGGCTCTTTGTTGTGGTGCGTGGGCTTCTCTCTTGTTGTGGTGTGCTACTGCAATTACTTTGTAAACCTGAAGAGTAGATTTGAGAGAGAGAGAGGGAGAGAGAAACAGACGGAGAAAGAGACGGAAAGAGAGACAGAGAGAGGGAAACCTAAAATACCTTGCATAATGGGTGACTGCTGCAGAGTTGGTGCCCATTGCATTTCAGCTTGTTTTTCCTTTCCATTATTTATTGTTTTTTCCAGGCTTTCGTTCCAAGTTTGCGATCTCAAACACTTGTTAGGGGGCAATGTCCACATTTGTTTTGGCTTCCCATCAGCTGCTCCTTTCACTGAGGAGTGTTTTCTAAATACTTTCGTTGATTTTCAGATAAGCAGCCCAAACATGTTTTTACATTTACTCTGCTGGGCTGCCCTGGTCTCTCCTCACTCTCTTCACCTACCCTCTATTCTATCTGAGAAATTAGACTAAGAAATTCCAATTTGTTTTAGCTGTTTGAGGTTACTTTGCTTTATCAAGCCTGTTGAGGCAACTATTTAGAATTTTGTAGAACACCTTAGAATTGCTGTACAGGTACCAATGTTTTTCCAAACATAATATTTTACCCATGAAAGAGTTGTTTTGTTTTGTGGTTTTAACTTTGAGAAACTGTTTAATCTCTAGAAAACATTCTTAACTTTTAACCTTTGGGATAAAAAATACTAAGTGAGAATTTAAAAGTTCCTGGAAAACTAAAAATTAATATAATGATTCTCAGGGAAGATTGCATTAATCCTTTTAAATATTTATTTGCCTCCTCTTCCTCTCTTTGACTTTTCCTGCTGATATTGGCCATAAAGATTGTCCTGAAATCAACTTCTGATTGAGACAATCATGGAGGAATCCACTTTGACTATTCTGACTCTATTCTAACTCTTCTCTTTGGTTAGACATCATTCTGTTTCCTCAAGTCCAAGCCAACTCCTTTATTTTTGTATCACAATCCTCATGCATGGCTACTCAGCCCTTGTCCCTCCAAGCTAGGTCCAGCCATGGCCAGAAGGGATAGAAGGGATGGTGAGGGTGGTGAGGGGTATGCAGGAGATACCTGTTAGTCATAGGGAAGCAAATGAGGAGACGGGATGATGGGACTTGATGAGGCTTGCTAGGAGGGTGTTGCTGTTGTGCAGGAAGAAGAGATGAAGGTATGAACTAAAACAGTTGCATTGGCAATGGGAACCAAAAGGAGAGGACAGATTCACAACAAATTGAAAAACTAGAATCAGGACTTCCCTGGTGGTGCAGTGGTTAAGAATCCGCCTGCCAGTGCAGGGGACATGGGTTCAAGCCATGGTCCAGGAGGATCCCACATGCCGCGGAGCAACTAAGCCTGTGGGCCACAACTACTAAGCCCACCTGCCGCAACAAGAGAAGGCACTGCAATGAGAAGCCTGCGCACCGCAGCAAAGAGTAGCCCCTGCTTGCTGCAACTAGAGAAAGCCCGTGCGCGGCAATGAAGACCCAACACAGCCAAAAAAAAAAAAAAAAGAATAAAATTTAAATAAATAAATTAATTAAAACTAGAATTAGTAAGACTAGGTGACTTTTAGATGGTGAGTGGAAAAGTAAACAACAGAGGGGAGACTATTGGCATCCAGGTTTCTAATCCCTGGTGGAATCATGATCATCGTGCTGCTTACTAATAGAGAATATAGATGAAGCAGGTTTTAGTAGAATCCCATGAGTTCATGTTTGGACATATGAAATTAAAATACCTTTGACATGTCTCACTGGAAATAACTAATAAATAGCTGAATATACAAGTAAAAATGTTGGTATCACCAAATTTTAGATAGTAATTAAGGTACAATTTTGTATGAAGTTACCCAGGAAGGGAGTACAGAACGAGATAAATGAAGAGAGGGCCTAAATGGTGCCGTAGGGAACACCAGTGTTTCAAAGGTGGTCAGAAAAACAGGACCTTGCAAAAGAAATCAATAAAGAATGGCCAGAAAATCCAAGAGTAACTGATCTAATAAAATGTTCCCCAAAGTATTGCTGCAGGACAGTACTCCTATGATTTGATGTTAAATGGGGTTCATTTGTCAAATAAATTTGCAAATGCTGCAGGATATATTCTTTCCTGGAAGAGTCCCCATCTGAGGAGTCTTCTGGTAAGGAAAATTGTTCAAGTTATATAATCTAGGAATTTCTCAACATGTTGGGCCACAGAGCACTTTTCAGACACAGTACATCTCATTAACATTCAATACAACTACTACCATTCCTGAAACACACTTTAGAGGTAGTGTAATAGAAGTCTACATATGAGAACACCAAGGAGGGGCATGTCATCTGTTTCCATTGCTGCAACAAAATCAAGGACAGGTTAGGGCTGAAAGCCATTTATTGCATTTGGCAGTGACTGCAATGGTTAAGAACTCAGACAATACTATTAATTTGTAGAACTTTCTTAAAGATAGAGGGGCTTCCCTGGTGGCGCAGTGGTTGAGAATCTGCCTGCCAATGCAGGGGACACGGGTTCGAGCCCTGGTCTGGGAAGATCCCACATGCCGCGGAGCAACTGGGCCCGTGAGCCACAACTACTGAGCCTGAGCGTCTGGAGCCTCTGCTCCGCAACAAGAGAGGCCGCGATAGTGAGAGGCCCACGCACCGCGATGAAGAGTGGCCCCCACTCGCCGCAATTGGAGAAAGCCCTCGCACAGAAACGAAGACCCAACACAGCCAAAAATAAAAATAATAAATAAATAATAAATTAAAAAATTAAAAAAAAAAAGATAGAAATAGAAAGTGTATGCAAACTGCTGAGAGCAGCTATTATTTGGTAACTCTTATTCATAGCTTGGCAATTTTGGTTGCATTTTATGGCAGAATCTTTATTTCTAGAAGTTAAAAAGTGAGTAGAAAGTGATAAAAGTGATAAAGATTCAGCTTCTAAGGTGTATTTTTCCAATTATAATTTTACCAAGTTTTATTCTTTTTATTTTTAGAAATTTTTAAAATTAAAATATAACAACTAGAAAAGCACATAAACTAAAAGTATATATCTCAATAAATTGATACAAAGTGAACACACCCAAGTAACTACCAACCAGGTGCAGACAGCACACTAAAAGCCCTATTCTTGCCTCTTCCCAGTCACTATCCATACCCTCTTTCCTGAAGATAACCATATCCTGACTTTGAACAGCATGATTAGTTTTACTTGTCTTCAAACTTTGTATAAATGGAATCATGTATTCTTTTCCATATGACTTATTTTGTTTAACATTATATTGGTGAGAGTCAACCATACTGCATGTAGTAGTTTATTCTTTTTCACTGCTGTATAGTATTTTGTTGTGCCAGCATGCCACAATTAATTTATCTGTTCTATAATTAATAGAAATTGGGGTTGTTTCCAGTTTAGGGCTACTATGAATAATGATACTGTGTACGTTGATTTATACATAACTTGGTGACCATATGTATGCATTTCTGTTGCTATTAGCCTAGAAATGGAATAGCTGGGTCATAGGGAATACATATATTCAACGAGTAGAAATTCCAAGTAGTTATATCAATTTACACTCAAAATTGTAGCAATTTATACTCCACCCAGCATACAAGGGTTTCATTCTCATATCATCATCATCACTCTATATTGTCCATCTTTTTACTTTTAGCCATAGGGTGGGAATGTACTGGTATTTCATTGTGGTTTTAATTTTCATTTTCCTAATGACAAATGAGGTTGAATATATTTTAATATTTATTGGCCATTTGGATATCTTCACAGGACCTAATCAAGTCCTTTGCCAACTTTCCTATTAGACTGTATATTGAACCCAATTTATATACCCTCCACCCAGTTCACTCCTTCTAACCCCAACTTTTTGGGCCCTTAGCTGCTTGATCAATGGACAGCCCAAGCTGCCAATGCTGTTGCTTTTTTTCCTTAACACCCCAGGCTGCCTAGGGCTTCCTCAGAATAAGTGCTGGGCTTCAGCATGGCCTCCCTCATGCCCACCTTGCCTGGGGCTACAGCAATTCTGGTTCCCAACCCCAACCCTACCAAACTGTGGAGGATCTGGCTTCTCCCACCACCTCCCTAGGGGTTCCCTAGAAAGGCCAAGTGAATTAATCTGGAAATATAAAAATTTGACAGTGAAAGACATGAGCTAGAAGGAAACCAGCATACAAATTATTCCCCTTCCCTCCTTTCCATATACTCTAGGTATTTCTCTATGTCCCCTCTGGAAACTGAGCAATCAGCTAGGTTTTCTTATAAGGCTGTGGGGTAGCTAGGTATTTGCTTTCCCTTTTTCCCTGCCTCTCTTTCCTATTTTCCTTTACTCTTGCTGCCCTGGACTTTTAACCCCCCAATAAAGCATTATCTTGTTTTTCCCTCAGGGTTGATTTTTTAGGGAAACTGGATTATTGATTTAAAAGACTTTATATATGTAAACTTAATTGGTTATGTGTATTACAGATATCTTCTTCATTACGTGACTTCTTATAATGGAGTTTTTTGATTAACAGAAGTTCATATTTTCAATGTATTATAATGAATCATTCTTGCTTGCTTGTGGTTTATGATCTGTGTTTTAAGAAATCTTTGCTTACTCCAAAGATATAAAGGTACTTGACTGTCTTCTCAAAACTTTATTTCACATTTCACGTTTTTATCTACAATCCAGCTGAGGTTGTCATTTGATGATGTGAGATCAGGGTATTTTTTTTCCCATATGGATATGTGGTTAACACAGCATCATTTATCCTTTATCTGCTTCTCTGAGGTGTCATGTTGGTCATGTATTAAGTGTCAACATATGTGAGGGTCTGTGTCTGGACCTCTGTTCTATTGTTTGTCTATGCTTGAGCCAGTACCACATTGCCTTAATTACTGTAGCTTTATAATGAGTGTTCATATATGCTAGTGTGGATACTCCAGATTTGTTCTTCTTCTTCAAGCTTGTTTTGACTATTTGGAGCCCTGGGATTTTAACTGAAATCACACTGAATACAAATCAGCTTGGGGAGACTCAACATTTCCACAAGTTTGGATCATCTAGTCCATGAACATGGAGTATCCCTCCATTTGTTTAGGTCTTTAGTTTCTTTCAGTATTGTTGTGCTTGCTTCTATGGACTTCCCTTTTGTCCTGGACCTTGGCACCACAAGTCCTTGTTACCTTCACAGCTTTCCAATGTCTTCAAAACTTGATGTATATTTTGTCCAGTTCATGTAATTGTTCTTGGTGGGAGTGTTGCCTGAAGTGAAACTCTCCCTATCTGTATTAAATAATTAAATATTATGTAATCAGTTGATTCTCATTATCTGTAATTATTTTCTGTAAAGTCACCAGGAACAGTGAAATAGCAAGTATGGGATCATTGCTCCTAGGGGAAATACAGTGTTAGGTTCCTGTGAGCCTCTGCTCATAACATTTTCATCAACTGATCAATACGTAACCTTGATTTATGTGTGTTTCTGTTTAAAGACATCTTATTTAATATATATTGCTTATTCATTAACATTGAATTCACAGCCAAAGCACTATAACTTATATCTGAATGAAGCTTATCTAACACACATTTTCTCTGTAAGGCAAATCACAGCCTTTGCATACTCAAGAACACTAGAAGACACTTACGAATAATGTTAGGGGAATATTTTAAATAAAGAAATCACCAGCAAAAAGCACAAAAATGTAAAAAATGTGTCTAAATAGACCGTGAAAAGTATACAGTATGAGAGCTGAAACAAGAAGCCAAGAGTCATCTTGTTCGACCTCAGCTGGGAACACACATGTCAAGCAAGTCAAAGTGTTTGCCCCTCTGCACAGGAATGACTGTGAACACGTGCCATGGGTACTGATTTGGGGTTACAAATAAATTATCATAGGTAGGCTAATTAAAAAATACAGAATCCATGACTAGAAAGAATCAACTGTATTATCCGAGTAAAATTTTATTGTTTTTAATAAGCTCTGTTATAATTAAAGAAATATAAATTTCAAAAGTAAATAGTAAATGTATACAGAACTCATACGTTTGGGTATGTTTTAGTCCAATTGAATTCATTATTTATCCCACAGTTACCCTACCTTTCCTGTGTTGTATCTGAACTTTTTTAAAGCATTGTTCTTATCCACTGTAACTGAATATATAAAATCCCCATCTAACTGTTTCTCAGCCTGGAGGCTGAGAGTTTCTTCCCCAAACTTCCAGAAACTCCCCCAAACTCTTCTGGCATTTACTTCCCTGAAATTTAACAAAGGGATGGCACTAGCTTCACCTGCCAGAGGTCACCAGCCCTCTTCACCTTTGACTTCCACCCTCTCCTCAGAGCCCAGGCCGAGTGAAGAATCATGCAGCTGGCCCCCTCACAGGCTCATGGCAGAAAATGAAACTATGTGCCATTCCCATTTTAAGATTTTCTTTTTTTTGTACCTCTTCATCTCTTTTCTATGATAGATGTAAACTCCAAAATCCCTGGCTACTACCTGGGATTCTTTGTATACAGTAGGAAAGAGCTACTGATTCACAAGACCTTTTCCCCTAAATATTATTACAGAAATAAATATTCAGAAAAAAGAAGATTCTTTAAGTTATGAAGGAAGAACAGAGTCACAATTGTATTCTGTCTTCCTGTGAGCTGTTATTGTTAGTTTGTTTGTGATGAGAGAAGCCAGAGGATTCTCCAGCAAAAAATGATTCCTTTATCAGAATCCAGGTCCAGGAAGTAGAGGATGCTTTGTCTTGGTATTGATCATCCCTTGGGTGTATTTATTAATCATAGAGATGACAAACGCTTATTCATTGCATTTCTAACGTCCAGGTATTTATAAAATGTTGTAGCTTCTATTTATGGCTATAAATCTTGTTGGTCTATTTGCACAGTGGTATGTTACTCTTCCTAGTAATTAAATATACTTTGTTGAGAGAAAATAATATAATTACAGTTAAATAGAGGCCATTCCCTTCAGCTGGTTTTAATGACACTTAGTGAAAATTCCAACACAGGCATTTTGGTACCTTCTGCAAGATATTAAGAGTTGCTACTGGTTTGTAAACAAAGAGGAGAGGGACTTTCAATTTGTTTCGGAAATGTTGATTTAAGCAAAGTTAAACAGCTTGTTTACTGCAGCACTTTGCTCTTTAATATGTCCACATGTATTGGGCATCTCCAGAAGGAGATTACAGTGTACTGCAATCTTGAACATACTTAACTTCAGAACCATTTTAAGAAACAACTTGTGGGAATAATGCTATGAAAGGCATAAATTTGAAAATACTACTCTAGAATATGACCTACATTTTTTTTGTAGACTTAGAAATTCTAGTGGAGGAAAATGGATAATTAGTGATTGGCAGGAACCATGTCTATTTGTTATCGATGCTCTCGAGATGGCTTTTCAGGATTATTAGCAACTCCCCAGGATATCCTGAAACCTACCAAAACAATTGAGTTTTTGCTTACCTACTTCATTAAACCACACTGTGAATGAAGCAGATGTTATGAGATTCAGGGATCATACAAGGAAAGCTTCCCCAGCCATAAGAAAAATTTAAACTCTGGAATATAAGCAAAAATTTTAGAAAAGCTACCTTCAAATTTTGTTAATCTCAAAAGAAGCCAATTATCAATTAAAAACTCTCCTCTAAGTCTTCTCTTTTTTTTTTGTACTTGAATAGCTTTTTATTTATTTATTTATGTATTTATTTATTTATTTATTTATGGCTGTGTTGGGTCTTCGTTTCTGTGCGAGGGCTTTCTCTAGTTGCGGCAAGTGGGGGCCACTCTTTATCGCGGTGCGCGGGCCTCTCACTATCGCGGCCTCTCTTGTTGCGGAGCACAGGCTCCAGACGCGCAGGCTCAGTAATTGCGGCTCACGGGCCTAGTTGCTCCACGGCATGTGGGATCTTCCCAGACCAGGGCTCGAACCCGTGTCCCCTGCATTGGCAGGCAGATTCTCAACCACTGCGCCACCAGGGAAGCCTAAGTCTTCTTTTTAAAATGTCTTTAAATTAGCAAAACTTCATTTCAACACCTTTGAAGAAAAAATATTCTATTCGATTACCCTGTGAATATGTGTTTTCAAACTGAGTATGTGAAACCCAATTTAGCCCTTCCTTGAAGGCTGTGTCATTTTGTGACATTTTGTGTTGAAAGGCATTGCTGCTCCAAGCCCATTAATATATGCTGGCCATTTACCCCATCCCTAGATGGGCCCAGGTTGCTCCGCTTTCTGAGATTACTTCTTATCTGCCTCTGAGTTCCTTCCTTCTTACCCCTCTTCCTCCTTCACATTCTTCCCTGGGCTGTTTCTAATCTGCTGGGCTTTTGGAAACCACAATATGTATTACACTTGTTGGTTTAAGTAGTAAATTAGAGAAGGTGGGCCCTTGAGCACCTAATTTGCACTTCGTTGATTAGAAAGAAGTAACTTTTCAGAAAACTTTCTTAGGTTTTTTTTTATCAAACATGTATTCAGCCAACAAATATTATTACGGCTTGGGACTGTGTTTTGGATGGTCAGGTTTGCCAGAAAAGCGAAGAATCTTTATATTTTTATTAATTAATTTCAAAAATAAGCAAAAAAGAAAATATATGATAACTTCAAATCCTACATAATTCTGTATCTCAGAGAAAACATGTTCTCCTTTCTATTCTTGCATATACACAATGGACTCTTAATTGAACAATATTTAAACAAACTCATTTATCACGTACCTCTTATATATGAACAACCCTGCTGTTTGCAAGCAATACAACCAAAACTGTAGCAAACTATAATAGATCCTTGCCCTGTCTAGTAGTTTTAGCTAATAAACAATATTCTGTAGGTAGAGTTTACCGTAAATCACTCTTTAGTATTTTATATGCACCATTTTGCTTTTTCATTTTCTTCATGATAAATAAACTCAACAAAAAAAGTAAATGTCTTTCAGTTCCCTTGTTAAGGAAAAAAGTATGTTGATTCCTCATTGTGATCTCTTTCTTTTTGCCAAATTCCCCTTTTTTTAAAAATAGTACCCTTTTAATAGGAACACTTTTAACAGAGTACTTTAAGGGAAATTATCTTTTGGGGGAGGTGGATGAAGCCTCCATTCACATTTTACGAGGTCCAGAATGTTAGTGTAGGAGTGCCAACGTGGCATTTCCATATAATGGAGCTAATCCCCACACAAAATGTGTCAGTCATTTCACTGCGTATTAATGCCCCAGCTCTCTTTTAAACAACCAGCAAAGCTCAGATCTTTGTTTCAAGTGCAAAACCCTGCTGATGCGCCAACTTTGTTCAGGCCTCCGGCACATTGTCTGTGCTTCATGACCTGGAAAAAGGACCCATTATATCTGAAAATGTTAACGTTTCAACACAGGAAAGGACAGTAAGGTACAAACCAACACGGAGTCATCTTTCCTTTGTACTGGATTTGGTTTCTGAATTCCTTCCTGGGAAAGAGTTCCGGCTGTAATTTTCCCCTGGCCAGATACGTGGATAACATCTTCACGTCCCCCGCCACTTCGTTTCCTCTTTTACATTTACAGCAGGACACACTATGCTTGTATTACAGCCATCTTATGTGCCTGGGCAACCTCTGCCCAGACTGTAAACTGGAGGCTGGAACAAGGTTATGTCACTCTGCTATTTGTGCCATGACACCGTGAGCTCTTTCAAAAGGTTCTGTGACTTATTCTAGT
This sequence comes from Balaenoptera physalus, assembly GCF_965194825.1. Lineage (NCBI taxonomy): Eukaryota > Metazoa > Chordata > Mammalia > Artiodactyla > Balaenopteridae > Balaenoptera > Balaenoptera physalus. The sequence continues at coordinate 48,697,935 of NC_138886.1, forward strand.
TACAGTCAAGCCAACAACTTTCTCTTCCCCTGAAACATCACTAGTGCAAGTCACAGGTACATATTTATTCACTTGTTCATTCATTCATCTAGAACTCCCAGCACCTAGTATAGTGCCTGGGGCTGAAAATGTCCTCAAAAACTGAATCAACGAGTGAATGGCCTGCGTTTTGCTCATTGTAACTTCTCTAGAAGAAGGAAGAAAGCAGCTGACATGATTCTTATTCAAATAATAGGTGAAAGATTGGAAGAAGAACTGAGCTAACCCTAACTTGTCTCATGCAGATGCAATGAATTTGTGTCTCGTGCAAAATTTGAAATGTGTCCCTCCCTTATGCTCCCCGAGATTAAAATAAGTGGCCCCCAGAGTAACAAAATAGATCTTAACCACTTCCCATTCAGTCGTCGGCATTTATTGAATATGTACAGTATCAGGTACAAAAGAAATGAGGCCTCCCAGATCTTGAGTGCAGTGACGTCAAGCATAACCACAGCTTCGCAGAGTGTGAGGGATGTTGAGATGAAGGGGCATGCCTGAACTGGAGCTGGAGCCATGACCAACCTTGCAAGATTCTGCTTATTTGCTCCTGGAACTTCTCTCATCCTGCCTTTGCTATGTGTTATTTGCTCGCCAGTGGGGTGAATTTGGTTTCTTATTAGCTAAGACATGTTGGAGAGAAGCAGGCCTTGTAAAGGAGAATTACGTAAAAATTGCTGTGTGTTACTGGCTAGATATTCAGTGTGGACCCTCACATTCTATGTGACTCCTCCCCTAACCACCAAAGAACAAGAATGTCAGAACATAAAGACTGCTTTGTGTGGCTACGGGTGTCTGCCCATGTCATCTTTCCTAATTCTACGACAAGCACAATAAATGACATTTAATAGAAACATAATTATGATGATGAACATCCTCAGCTGGTTTAAAATTTGCAAATATATGCTCTCATGAACTTGCTTATAAATTGTTCTCTGGGATCATTCATTAATTAATAGTAACTTGGAAGTTAATAACTTAGAAACAAAACTCGCCTTCTTTTTGTTCTTCTGTGCCATTAAGTAACATTAAACCTTTGCTGCTTCAGATGTTTTAACTTGTCAAAGCCTAATAATTATTCACAGCTCCACATATTGCTGCTCCTCTCCTATTATAAACAACTAATTTTTTTTTATTTTTAATGCTTAAATTTTATTTTCAATTTATTTGTTGAATTTATTTCTGGATATATAATAAAATTCCTAAGTATGTTCTTTTCACGGTATATTTCAAATTCCATAAAATGTTTTACCACCATGGACACAACATCTACCATGTTGCTAACCGAAGTCAAATTTTTTAACCTACCTTGTTAAGGAAAAAAAAAAAAAGCTGAATGTTACATCTTGATAATTTTATTCATACAAAGTAAACATGCCTCCTCTTCATATTAGTTGATGGTGTTTGGAGCTGCCTCGGGATTTTCTCTCTAAGGACTGACTCTGTAGTATCTGGAAATGCTTATGGGGTCATTAATGAATGTGCCCTTTGAGCTCAATGATCAAGGGTGTTTCCTTTGGTTTTAATTTGTGTTACCATATCCACACTCATAACAATTGTGTAGGTCATTATACTATGCATTTTTACCTAATTCCTGGTTACATTTTAGGTCTCCACCCTTATTTTTCTTTCTTTTTTCATGCCACTTTCATTTTAGTCTATCCTGTTCCTTGTGGAACAAGGTAGTATGTAAATAGTACTGAAACAAAGGACAGTTAAGGCAAACCAATCAGTGATTTCTGTTGAACACAAATGGGGGAAAAGTTGTCCTCTACTTCTCCCTGAGAATATCATAGAAAATAATTTTAAAAGCTCTTTATAAACTTCAAAGACATAAGTATTCATAGAGTCTCTGGCCCAGAAGGGAAACCTCCCTTATGAAAGTAGCGTGGCTGCCTGCCTGTGAGGCCAGACACAGATTCTTCCTCTCGATTGACCCTTCTCACTCATGATCAGGCCTATGACCATGACCACAATTTAGAGCAGAATCAGAAGCCCTGTCAGATTGTATAGTAACTTTGACTTGGAGAAAAATGAAAAGAGTGTTTGCATAAAGGTTGATCCAAGTGAATGATCCACTTATAGTGGGAAAAGACTAGAAATTCTTGCTAAAAGATATTTGTGGATACTGCCCAATTTTTTGCTATAATGTATAGAATGTGCTTTTTGAGGTAAGGTATTTAATTTGCTTCTCTTTTTAATTTTAATAACCTATTTTTATAATGCCTGTGTCCATTTTCTTCTGTAATTCCTTGTTTGTGCCCTTGAATTCCAAATTTCGCCACTCATTTTTTTCTTTTTACTTTCCTAATCTCTGCAAGAAATCTTTGAACCATGACCCACGCTTGTACCTTATATCATTTGATTTTCTAGAAATTTATTTCTTGACCTCCAGTAAGTTTGATTTTATCTATGTCATTAAAGTTATGATTTCCATATTGGAACTTGATTTTTTCTTTTTTGATGAATTTATTGTTAAGGGTCCTTCCACCCCTGAGATTCTCTGAAATATTTCTTCTGTCTAAGAAAAAAAGAATAATGAGAGTTTATGCAGTGCTAGTTTTTATATTCTTTGCAGACATTTTAAAGCAATTTTCATGCTGCAATAGTATAATTAAAACCAGCCTCTTCAAGTATACATTTATCTAGTGATTGGTTGAGCCTCTTCAAGTATACATTTATCTAGTGATTGGTTGATTGATCCATTCATTCATATATTCTTCAAACATTAAGTGACTTACCTATGCAAACAGGATGCTAAGAACTATTTCGACAGTGATAAAGCAAAGAGGGTTCCTAACCCAGAGAAGTTCACAGTCTTGTAGATAAAAACACACAACTGGGCTTCCCTGGTGGCGCAGTGGTTGAGAGTCTGCCTGCCAATGCGGGGGACACGGGTTCGAGCCCTGGTCTGGGAAGATCCCACATGCGGAGCAACTAGGCCCGTGAGCCACAGCTACTGAGCCTGCGCGTCTGGAGCTTGTGCTCCGCAACAAGAGAGGCCGCGACAGTGAGAGGCCCGCACACCATGATGAAGAGTAGCCCCCACTCGCCGCAGCTAGGGAAAGCCCTCGCACAGAAACTTAACTCGAACAGAAGACCCAACACAGCCAAAAATAAATAAATAAATAAATATTACCAAAAAAAAAAACACACACACAATTAAGCAAATGCCATAAAGTGGAATTATTACTACGGTCTAAGCATCTATAGGGTGCATTGGGGCACAGAAGAGTGTGTGATCAGTTCTCCCTGAGGTATAGGTAAGGAAAAGCTTCATAGATGAGATAATGATTCAGCTGAGTTTTTTTAAACTTTTTATTTTATATTGGAGTATAGTTGATTAACAATGTTGTGTTAGTTTCAGGTGTACAACAAAGTGATTCAGTTACATATATACATGTATCTATTCTTCTACAAATTTTTTTCCCAACTAGGTTGTTACCAACAAGGACCTACTGTATAGCATAGTTGAGTTTTGCAAGACAGTAGTAGATTCATAGGGGGGCAGGGGAAGGGACAAAAAGCAGTTTGGGCACAGCAAACAATACAAGAAAAACCAAGGAACGTGAACCAATATACGCAGTTTAGGGTTTTGGAAGTGGTTCTGTGACTCAAGTGTGAGGTGTGAAGTGGAGACAGAGTGGAAGATGAGGAAAGAAAGAGGTGGAAGAGAGCTCAGATGATAAGAAGTTTGGACACAAATCTGTAGGCAATGAGGATCTGTTGAAGAATCTGATCAGATTGCCTGAGAGACCCTGTTTTAATAAATAAACAGTAACTGTAAGATTACCTCCAGGAATGACAAGTCATCTTTTAAGGCTACAACAAAATGTGGTAACAGGTTTATACTCAGTGATGGTAGTTTGTATTATGCTCTAAAGTTAAATCTTTCTTTCCCTCTTTCAATTTTGGTTGCCCTATTGCTTTCCATTCCAGTACCACTGATGTCTCTGTCTTTGCTCTTGTCTTCCCTGCCCTGCTCCTTTCTCTGGAAGCATCAGATTTCAGGTTCTCTGAACACTTTACACAGGCACTGGCCTTGGCTCTATTCCTTTCTCTGACTGTTTCCTACAGAGGGATAGTACATTTATTTCTATTGTCCAAGCTGCATATTGGTAACAAGCTTGCCAGTTAGGCACACATTTCCCAAAGCCATTTGGACCACCTTCATTCCTAATAAGTCAGTCCAAATTCTATCAGTAGCTTCTGTTCTCCTCAGGCTGCTTTCAAATTGGTAGAAGTAGAGGAAAAAACAAGTAAATCTTTCAAAAACATTTACTTTTAAACTTATTGGGAGCTGTTGAGTGAGAATTCGGGTTCCTTCAATACCAAAATAAAGACTGTTCTAATGAGTTGCTCAATTCGTAGCACTTGTCAGGGATCTTATTCAAGAGGGATATCCCCAGAGCTAGAAACGCTCCAGAAACTGGAGTGGTGCTTTATTTTGTCTTGAATTATCTCTGGTTTAATGACAACTACCTAGACAGCTTCAGCCTTGCTGTAATTGATCAATCTGACTCTCCTTGACCTTCATAAGAGATGCTATTAATGGCCAGTGAGCTGGTGCACGGTAATAAAGAGAATTGTCTTTAGAAGCCATTGTTTAATTTTACAAACCATTAACATACTCTGAGTCTTCCCTTCACTAAATATAATCAGTTCCTTCTCCTATTTGGAGACATTTACCTACAGATTATCTAACTTTTCTAGGAATTTACCTCTGGGAAAATAATTTCCTCTTCAAAACTCAGCCTAGACTTTTTGGAGCTTTTAACCCCAAGACTTACTGGAGCTTTCTGGAGCAACTGTCCAATATAATCAAAGACCTTCATAAGGAATTGTTAAAAAAAATTCAATGGCTATCAGGTTTGGAACTAGACCTTCTCCCTTGTGCACCTCAATTTTCTCACCTGTCAAAAAAAATTAGAAGGTCTGCTTAGCTCTAAAATGCTCTTTGGTGTTAGGAAGTTCTTTACACTGCTCGGCACGTAGAGCAGTATTGTAAACTAGTGGAATTGGTTTTAATAAAACATAAATCTCCTGATTTAGGCATTAGTCCCTACAAATCTCATCATTGTTATTTGTTAGTGGTAATCTTTTAATTAAAATCTGCCTAATTCAATCCAAGAATGATATACAATGAACATGTTAGGCTTTTATTAATAAATGTTCAAATATCTTACTGCACAATGAACATCAGTAGTGATTAAACAGCTCTGTGGGGGTTTTTTTGTTTTTTGTTTTTTGTTATTGAAAGTACTCATTGTCTCTATCTGTTCACAAATCGATTAGTACTTTTTGTGTAATAATTCATGCACATTCACTTTTGAGTCCTTTTGTCTTCTAGCATCTGGTTCTTTATTTTCTGTGACTGTCTGTATCTTATAAAAGAAATTGAAGCTATGGCAGCTATCTAATTAGTGTAATCAGTATGTGTAGCTGAAGTAGGAAATTCATCCAGACCCCGGTATATTTTGAAGGGTTTTAGCCTTTGAGTGATCAATTTAGCTAAATAAATTTGTAAGATTAAATCACCACTTTCCACTAGGCTATAGAACTATCCTGTGTAGCCTACTCCAGCAGGGCATGACAAGCAGATAGAAGTGAACATCCCTAAAATTTGCCACTGTGCAGACACCTTGCACAGCAAAAACATTGTAGTGTGGTAAATTCATTGAAAATGAGGAGTTTTTCCCAAAAGTATAGAGGTTAGCACAAAACAAAAGATAACACCCTAAACCTTTTTTTTCAACTAAATCTTTTTTTCCAGTTATATTGAGAAATAATCGATTGACATACATCACAGTATAAATTTAAGGCATACAGCATAATGGTTTGATTTACATATATTATGAAATGATTACCACAATAGGTTCAGCTAACATCCATCTTCTGATAAAGTTACAATAAAAAGAAAAGAAAAGATAAGAAAAGGAAAAAAATTTTCTCTGGGATGAGAACTCTTAGAATTCAGGATAAAAACTTTCTTATGTATCATAGAGGTGAGTTAGCTATAGTCATCTTGTCGTATATTACATCCATAGTATTTAATTATCTTATAACTGGAAGTTTGTACTTTTTGAACCCTAAACCTTTTTATGAAATGCTGCTGTTCTAATCTCTATCTCTTTTTCTGCGTATTGACCTTCATCTCATCTTTCTCTCCAAAAGTATTCTTAATCTCTAATTATCTTTCTTGTGACTCATCAATTATAATTTTTTTAATTTCTTTTTGATCATTTAGGCCACCTGCTGTCTGACCCATTTGACCAGTAATGCATTTTATAAGAGGGGATGTTTTCCCTATGTGATGAAATTTCACCAGAGCCACTCTCTGGATAATCCCCTCATTCTTAATTTAGGGTTATCTAATACTTTTGCTGTCTCTACTCAAATTTGCTATCTCTTCCAGATGTGTTTCTTATAAGATTATCCCTTTTAGTTTCTGGGGCATTTTGAGGGCTAGTCTATGGTCTGTCTCTTTTTGTAAGGTATAAATATCTTTTAACTTTCTAAGTTTCTTCTCTATCTTTAAAATATATCCTCAGTGCAAATTCCCCCAAAATAGCTTGTAATGTGGTAAATTCATTGAAAATGGTGAGTTTTTCCTAAAAATATAGAGGTTAGCACAATTTAAATATACACAGAAGTATAGAAAGGATTATACTATATTCAATAAGCCCCTATTTTCCCATCACCCAGCTTCAGTCTTAGCAATTCATGGCCACTCTTGCTTCAATGACTCCACCACCCACTTTCTCCCCTCCTAATATTATTTTGAAACTATCCTAGACATATTTTATCCACAAATACAGTGTTTTTAAAATATATATAAAATATATATTAGAATATATAACATATAGCACATGTCATATGTATGATATATACAACATGTATATAATACATATATAATATTAAGTAGAAAATTGCCTAAAAAATTCTGGGAATTTTCTGTAATCCATTTGTCTATATAAATACTGGGAGTTATCATAAGTCATCTCTAATTGATATGTTTGTAGTATTAGATCATTCTAATTAAAATATCAGATGTGAAGGAGAAGAAAAATTAGAATTCCATCCAGATATTAATTATGTAGTTTCATTTCAAGTAGCTTGGGCAGTTAATATGTTCCTCTAGATTTTCTGTGGCACATAAGCTATTTAGTAGATAGAGGGGCCTATTCAGAGTGGGCCAGGTGGTCCTGCCAAGTTGTAGAAAATATTACGGATTTTAAAAACCTTTTGCAGAGTTAATAAGCATTAAGCATAGGAACAAAATTCAAAGTGGTGTACACTGCAGAATTCCATAAAGAACAAAAATGCAGCACTGGATCTCTGCAAAGCTCAGATCTGCCTGTGTTTGGACTGGCATACAGAATTGTCATAATACTACTAATGTTTATATAGCACCTGACACTTTAATATCTCATCTGATATTCAGTTCACCTTAGAGCTGGGGACTCTTATCATCTTCCCTGGGCTCATGAGGAAATAAAGGCTCTGAAAAGATAAGGCTCTCCCCAAGGCCTGGCCCTAGCACCCAGTAGAGGCAGCTCTCAAGCCGATGTTGTCTGCGACTCTAAAACTTGTGCTCTTTTTCTCATTTAGGATTCTCATGGGTCCTGTTAAACCAGTGTAGCCCTGAGATGTAAGCTTCTTGAAGATATAGACCCTTGTCTATAGACTACTTGTAGGAAGTAGTATTGACATGATGTTACTAACATTTATGTAGCAAAATGTCAAGTACTTTTATTTAAATGTTAGTAATGTTATCACAATTCTATATGACGGCCCAAACGGATATAGGTCAGGGCCCTGGAGAGGCCTAATACCACATCTTCTATTCTTTACAGAATTCTCAAGTGCACCTAACCTTGTATTTTATTCTCATGTTCAACGTTTTCTTGGTCAATACTATATAACCAAGTTCCTAAAATGGTGTGTGGTATATGGTAGGTGCACAAGGAACATTTGTTGAATAAATAAATGGATGAAAAGTGATGACAGTATCCCTGGCTCTTGTACCAAAGGCACAGACCTTGATTTATAGAGAGATATTCCATGAGTTGCAAACACTGAATATAGCAAACCAAAGTGGTGCAGTCCCAGGAAGCCCAGTTGATGTCCTGCGGTCCCCCTTGCCCAGGTATCCATTCACCCCATAGCCCAGGGCAAAACTCAGCTGGGTCCTAAGCTTGACTGCTCCTAGCTGACAGTGTCACTGGACAACACCACTGAAAATGTTCCCTTTTGTTTGTTTGTGTAACAGTTACCAAAGTGTCTTCATATACGTGGCGTCTGAGCCTCAAAACAACTCTGGAAGGAAAATCCTGGGCCCCTGCACCTTAGCAAGCTCCTTGGTCTCTAAACTCCTTTCACATTCTGGTGCTGTGATTCTGAAGAACTACTCTTTCCTCACTTGTAAATTAGAGACATGTGCTTATCTATCATGAAGTTACTTCCCAACTTTTAAGCTATTGTAAAGCAAAGTAGACTTTTTCTATGGTAATTTTCTGCATATCTTATTTTTTATTTTGGTTTTGGATCATATTCCTGATTGACGTGTGTGTGTACACACGTGTGTGTGTATTCTAAAGCTATACACCATAGTTAGATGACTGTTAACGTGCAAACACAGACATGCATCCACTTCATTTGCACATGATACCATACAAGAAAACTTACATCTTTGTAGCTCAACAAGGAGTACATATCAGTGTTGAAATTTGTTGGGATGGCTTATGAACACTTTTTCATTCTGTCTGCTGTATGTGTTCTCCTCTACGTGTTCCAAACAAGATTCCCAAGTTCTTGGACAACCATGACCCAATTTTCCCTCCAATATAGTGCTGTTTCCTATATGTGGGATAAAGCCTTACACATATTATAACTTCTGGTATTTTCCAGGAGAAAAAAAATTGTGCTTACCTCGTCATATTTTTCAACTTCTTTTAAAATAACTGAGAGGCTTAGAATGCTTTGCATAAGACTTCTTTCATATCCCAGGCCTTTTTGGGAGAAAAAAGAAAGAATCCTTTGATGTAAATCTTTTTTGATGTAATCCTTTTCTAATATTAATCTTATTCACTGTGTGTCAGTCTTTAATTACCATTAGCCCTTTAATCTGACCACGTGTGGGATTTGGGGTGGCGCTGGTGGCTTTGCTAGCACAGTAATGTGACTCCAGCTACATGAATTACTTTTCCCTTTTCAATAAATAAGTTTATAGAGCCCTAACTGTTCCACGTCTAAGAGGTGTACTTTTAATCCCAAAGTTATCAAGGTACAACTAAAAATATCCGTAATATACCATAAGCTGCTGGTGGTCACCATGGGGCATCTTGATATTTATGCTGTGCTATTATTATTTGTATTAGTCATATCATTATAACATATTTCTCTGGTACCTTATCATTTATAAAAGAGCTTCCTGTACAGGACACATTCATATTCTTTATTCATTTGACCCTAACAAAAACCCTGTGATGCAAACAGGGATCCCTTTTTATGGATGAGAAAATTTGGGCTAGGAAAGTTGACCCAGGTTCCTTGTGACAAAGCCAGCTCTTTGACCCAAGCCGCTGGTATGGTCTAAGTGACTTCACCAAGCAAATATCGACAGTATGGTTATGCAGCCCTTCCCATCTGGAGGACCTATGGGGAGTAGTTTCATCAGCAACTGTGTTACTGCTATCCCAGGCAATATCTGCATCAATATATTGAAATAGCGATCTGGTACAGGAGACTGTCCTTCGGGGAAATAGATCATCAGTGTTGCCTCTTTTTCAGAATATGTTGTGCAGAGATGGTGCTTTGTGTTTGTTTAAAATGCCATCTCATGTTACAGCATATTAATAACCTTGTAAGTAGTTGCAGTGGGTGGTATTTTCTCAATTTTATTTATTGACATATTTGGTCATGTAATTAAGTGACTTTTCTAAATATGTGAAGGTAACATCAGAACAAGAAAACTATAGTATTCTTTTTTGTTGTTTGAGTTATTTTCTTTTTTTAAAATTTTATTGAAGTATAGTTGATTTACAATGTGTTAATTTCTGCTGTACAGCAAAGTGATTCAGTTATACATGTATATATTCGTTTTCATATTCTTTTCCATTGTGATTTATCATGGAATATTGAATATAGTTCCCTATGCTATAAAGTAGGACCTTGTTGTTTATCCATCCTATATATAATAGTTTGCATCTGCTAATTCCAAACTGCCAATCCTTCCCTCCCCCACCTCCTCCCCCTCCCCCTTGGCAACCACAAGTCCGTTCTCTATATCTGTGAGTCTGTTTCTGTTTCATAGATATGTTCATTTGTATTGTATTTTAGATTCCACATATAAGTGATATCATATGGTATTTGTCTTTCTCTTTCTGACTTACTTCGCTTATTATGATAATCTCTAGGTTCACCTGTGTTGCTGTAAATGGCATTATTTCATGCTTTTAATGGCTGAGTAATAGTCCATTGTATATATGTACCACATCTTCTTTATTCATTCATCTGTCAGTGGACATTTAGGTTGTTTCCATGTCTTGGCTATTGTAAATAGTGCTGCTGTGAACATAGGGGTGTGTGTATCTTTTTTGAATTATAGTTTTGTCTGGATATATGCCAGGAGTGGGATTGCTGGATCAAATGGCAACTCTATTTTTAGTTTTTTGAGGAACCTCCATACTGTTTTCCATAGTGGCTGCACAAATTTGCATTCCCACTAACAGTGTAGGAGGGTTCCCTTTCCTCCTTTTTCTGTTCCACCACACACTATGGTTGGAATGACAATTACCAGTTTTAACCACTTATATCTTGGTATTGACTAAGAGTTAGAAGAGTCTCTTTAATTGGAAACCCTTTTGCAGAAATAGGTTCCCTAAGTTTAATAGATCCCTTGAATAGATTCCCATCCATGAACATGATAGTTTTTCATAAATGTTTACAGATAGGCTAATTTTTTGATCCCTTTTTTGAGGCCAAATAGGCCAATACAAAGCTTGAATCTAAAGAAGGAACAGTGTATTAATTTGGGATTTTTTTTTCATTTCAAAAGATAAAGGATTGAAGTAACCAGAATTGAATTGAATTGAACCATAGAATTTCTTTCAAGATAATTATTTAAAAAATAAAAAGTGGCACAATCTCAGTAATAGCTAAAACTATTCCCCAGAAATTAATCAAATATCGGAAATTGGCTTTATCTTTAATCTCAAAATTCAAGGTCTGACCCCATTAATGTAAAGGAAGAAAAGCAAATTACCCTATTTTTAGATATTTCTACCAGTTTATAGATGCCTAGCTTAATGTCTGACAATAATAGTGCCTTCTTTCTCTGAAAGTTATTCAATATTATTAATTCATTTTACTTTTTATAGTGTATACTACTCTGTTGGCTAAAAAAGTAAATTCTCTACTCCCATGAAAAATTAATTTCTAAATATAGTCTTTCAAAAGTTTAAGACACAAGATGTTAAAATAGTGTGGATAATACATTCTGAAAATAAAGAATCCTCTCACATCTTGCTTTTTTTTCCCTCTTCCTTTATAAATAAATTCCCCCAAAGAAGGATTAAAGTTATCATCTAGATGTCCACTTTATTATGAAACGCTATGAAGGCTAGGAGAAACATGCAGTCCATAACAATTTCTTAGAATCAAGCTTCCATATATAATTAAATGAAACTTCAGAATATGGTGAGAGCATGGAACTCAGGGTGAAAAAGGCTTTTGGTAGGGTGTGACTTTGCTAGCCCTCTGACCTTGGACAAGCCTTTGGAACTCAGCCTGAGTTCTCTTATCTGGGATGTGGGGACAAAAATGCCTGCCTCATGGAGTTGTCATTAGCATTAAATGAAATAGTGCCTAAGAGACTGCCTAACACAGGGGCTTGTAATAGATAACACAGGTTTGTTTTAATAACGACCCTGGGGGAGCTGGAAGGATAACAATCCAACCGCCTACTCAAGTTTTATTGTTGTTGTTCATTTAATTCTTATTACATAATTTTATTATATAGCTTAAAAAATAAAATAGAACTGCAAGATCTTTAACCCAAAAACTGAGTCCCTTTCCCACTCCACATTCGTGCTTCCCATTCACTTTCCACTCTTTTAGCATCTTTTCCTGATATTTATCTTTGTTTGTAAATAACATGCTTATATGTCTACATTTTTTATTTTTCGTAGTAGATATTTTTACCCTGAAAGATAGGATTTAGCTATTTTACTCTCCTTCCCCAACATACACTTCCTCTTCCCCCTTACTCCCAAAAGACGGTTGATAAATTTTTTTTCAATCCATATTCAGTGTTCTTTATGACTATGCAAACTTTGTTCACTGCCAAGACAAGCAAGATTATTAAACCTCGTTTCCTGAATAGTATTTAAGGTTATCTGTGTTTGTTTGGTTTTGTTGTTGTTGTTTTCATATGCGTGATTTTCTTTGTACTTCTAGCCAGGTTTTCCGGTACCCTCAGCAGCTTTGTAAAATGTCTGGATCCAGTTTTCCCCATCTGTCCTTCTACCCTATTCTGGAATGGTTGGTCCTGTGTGTGCTGTGTAGCTGTCTTGTCAACCTGGCCCTTGGTTTTTCCATCCTCCTCTCACTTCACTCTGCTCCTATCCCATGTTTGGTTCCCTGTTTCTTGCATACCATGTTTCCTCATATTTATAGAGCGTATTTTCCAGTAGCTTTCTGAGAAAGGGTGCATAGCAGGTTAAATTTTGAGGTAGTTTAGATCCCAAAATTCCTTTATTCTATTCTTACACTTGATTAAGAATTACTTTCACTCACAATTTTGAGGTAACCCCCACTGCTTTCTAGATTTCAGACTCTTGATCTTATTTATGAAGCCCATTTTCCCCTGTCTGGAGGCTTATAGAACCTTCTCTTTTTCTCAGTCTTTGTAAATTCTACAGTGTTATACTGTGGTGTAGGTCCATCTTCATTCACAGTGGCTCCTTCAATTCGGAAATTTATGTTCTGCAATTCTGGAAGCTTTTCTTATATTGATTTTTGATAATTTTCTCCTTCGGTGTTCTCTATTTTCTTTTTCCTGCACACCTTCACTACTGATTCTCTGATCTTATTTTTTTCTCCTGTTTTCTCTTTGTTCTGTTTACTAAGAAATAACCTTACCTTTATCTTCCAGCACTTCTATTTAGGTTTTTTTTTTAAGCTTTTTTGTCATATCTTTAGCTTCTAATAATCCCTTGATGTTTTTGAAATGCCCTTTGTTATAATCTCTCTCCTTTCATGCATGGGGCTTCTTTATCTCTCTGAGACTATTGTTTATACCCATTCTCCTTGTTCTCAACACTGTTTCCTTTGTTGTTGATTTCGATGGTCTCTGTCTTTCATATTAGAGGCTTTCTTCAAGTCCTGGTAACCCTTGGCTGTTATTATATTTAACACTGAGACACTAAAATGCAAATTGGAAATTCTTTTTACTGAGGTGGGATTTTTTTGACTGATGGCCTTTTCAGTGGGTACCCAATATTTTGTTGGGAGAGCCCCCCCCCCCCCAAATCAAGATCATTAGGTCTCTGTTTGGTGCTCTTTAGTATTTCCAAAGGAAAGTCCTCCAGTGTCCTGCCTAAAAGTGGGTACAGAATGGAGTAAGAGTGATCAGGGAGGGTGGTGAGGATATTCAGCCAGTCTGCGCATGTGTAGCTGAGAGAGGTAAGGAACTTCTGGGATCTCACTGGTCTGTTTGTACACTTTCACTCAATATTTTTGTTTTCAGTCTGGTGCCTCATGCCTTGTTTCAGCTCTGCCCCAGAACCCAATCCTCTGAGGTTCAACTTCTCAAAAGAGTAAACCTCTGGTCTTCTGCCTGGGTGGGACAGGGGCAGTTTCCTGGCTCTGTGGAGTGGAGGAGGAAATTTGGCTCCTTCTTTTAAATATTTTCAACCAATTATCCCTGTGGGCTTGGCCTTACAACCCCACCCACATCCCAGCCTTCAAAAATACCCCGATGCCTCTATTTCTAAGCCTGTTTGAGGTTCAGCAGAGTGAATCAGCTTCTTTGTTGTTGGCTTATGCCACCCTTTCCAGTCCCTTAGCTTGGAAGAGTCCCTCGTCAGCTAAATCAGTTACCACTCATCTACTTTGAAGCTTCCAGAAATGTTGTTGACATCCTTCATGTGTTCCCACTTCCTTCTCCATGCTCCTGTCCTCATAGGCTATGCCTTTGTTGTTGTTCCTTTACTGTCATTGTAGGAGAATATTTAAGAAGAACCAGGAAAACTGCATATATTCTATCTTCCATGTTTGATCAGAAGAGCTATTGATTCAGTCTCTTCCCATTCCAAAACAGACATCATCACTCCTTAACTTAAGCAAAGGTCAGCCCAAAGGGAACCATATCTCCTTCCTCTTCTCATCCTAGGCCCAGGGGTCAAGTCAGTGTCTCTGCTGAGCCAAAGTAGCTGGACAAAAATGTTAGTGAATTGTCACGACCTCAGAAGGGGAGGGTAAGGTACACCCAGTCCTTCCAGTTATCACGGGAATTTTTTAAAATGGTATGCAATGTACATTAACAGTGGAGGTAAGACAATAAGCAGAAGTTGAAAGCAAAACATGTATTTGTCAATGGCAAAATAAATTCAAAAATAATATCTCCTAATCAGAGAAATTTTCTGAGAAAAATTTTGGAGAATATATACTATCTGGTTATTTACAGTTTTATCTTAATTATGCAGAAAATTTTACATCTAAGATTGGATAAACCACACACACACACACACACACACACACACAAAAGCAAAACGTACTCTCTTAACTCCTATAAGCCCAATAAGAAATTTTTAAAAATGAAAATATTGTTATAAAAATTCAAGTTTTTAGGCAACTACTATGTGCTAAGTGGTTATAATAGTTCATAGTAAAGATTGAAGCTAAGCTTCCTTTAGTGATATAAAGCCTCATCATTATAGTGATTTGGGGAAAGCCAAATCTTGTTAATATGCCTTCTTGGTTCTATGGAGCATGCTACAATCTGTGCCAGATGCAATTAAAGAATGGTTCAAATGGCAATCTGTAGAGCTTTGAAGATATCCGTGGGAAATAGGCTGCTTGGCTGTTCATTCCCATTGTAATAGATTAGAAGTGACATCGGTTTAAAAAAAAATAACAACTCATCATTCTGGTCCAGTTGACCAATTAGGGCATTCACACTTGTCATACTGCAGTTGCACAGTTGTTGACATTATTTTTCTTCATATGATGGTTATGGGAAAGGAACACGGTACTTCATAGACCTTTACAATATCTGTGCTTCTGCCCAAATGTAAGTCTTCTTGCATATGAGAGTTAAATATGTTGTGTTTATGTACATAGATAAAATGGAGCAAACCAGTGTCTGGTGATAAGGAATAAATGGATTGATAGTTGAAAAACAGATGTTGAAACACACAGAAAACCAGATATCAATAAAATATGAGATTTGTATGAGCTGCCTCGCTCACCCACATGTAACATAAATGAGAAGAATTAAAATTACTGAAATGGGAAACTTATAGTTTCCTGACAGAAGTTTATTCTTGTCATTTCAGATATTCAGGGAAACTCTCTTCTGTAATAATTCATAAAAAGAAGGCATCTATATTGACATGAATATTATAGTATAAAATTATACCTATTAGATTTGCATCACTGTATATTCTAAAATGCTCTAAAAATGGAAGAGAAAGCATTTTTATATTTATATTCCTTATATTGTTTCTCACTAAGTTTTATTAGCACTTTAGATGAGTAACAATGTAGACAGTGAATAATTAGCTCTTTGAAGATCTTCCCAACACTTAAATAATCTTCCATTTTCCTTTTGTAACATCAACATTGAAATTAGGAGGAAAACTACGTATAGATGTGACACAATTTGGACTTAATAAGACCTGGAACAATCTAAACTAAGTCACCTGAATTCATATCCTCAGACCCCTTTCTTTCTAAGCAGGAGCCCGATCACTTGGGCACAGGTGATATGAAAGAACTCCAAATAGCTTAGGAGTTAGGTAGTATATATTGGTAAACTTAGGTAGAATGCAATTACAGATTTCCATTTAGAAGAATGACTCTCCTTTAAAACTTTGTTTTGGTTTTGTCTTCTCCCAGTTATTAGTGATAAAGATACCTTATAGGTAAAAAGAAAAACTCTCAAAGGACCTCCACCACCACCATCTTCCTCAGTAGTCCTCATTTCACCCTTGAGCTGTTGTCCCCATCTCCTCCTTCTGAGTTCAGGGTAGCTAAGGTGGTCAAAATAGGCGCTTTAGATCTGGGCTGAGATTGGATGTTTAGGATCAACTAGATGCATTTGTTATACAACATAAAGTAAGGACACAGGGCAATGAGGGGAGAATGGAGACAAGCTAACTGTTGTAAATTACTGTGATTGTTAATCCATTAATAGAGTAATTCCTAAAACCTAGAACTTCTTGGGAGTTCCCTTTGTAATAATTCTACCAAAGATGCTAACATAGCACCTACTGAATCAATGCTTTTCAAAGGCGATTTGAGGTATAATTTATATCTATTAAAAGCAGGAAAACACTAAAGTGAACATTGCTCATGTGTTGGTTTGGGACTGGTTTTGTTTAATTTTGGGCTGCTTATGAGTAGTTTGGTCACTTTTTCTTACTGATTTTAACTTAACTTTAGTTAAGGACTTACTGCAAATTAAATATTCTAAAATGTTGATGGCTAATATCCTGACTTAAAGTGTAATGCTGTAGGTCTATAGCACACACATTTAATTTTGTTTCCATCATTCTTGGTGAGTCAGTTATAACATATAGATTAAAAAACTTTTATTCTCTGTAGTGTGCTTTAAATGTCACTTTTATTCATTTGCGCAGTTATTAAGGGCCAACTTGTGCTTTCCCTATGCTCAGTGCTAATGAGTTGGGAAGAAATACGTTCTGGTCTTTGCAATTGAGAGGGAAAGAGATGGGCAAAAAATTGGTTGTGGGACAAGTCTGAATGAATAAGCTCTAGATAGAGGCAAAAAAAAAACAAAAAAAAAAAACTAGTACACACAAGGAAAGAGTGGAGATAATTAGGAAAATCAAGAAAACTTTGGAGAAGGTGGATTTTAAGCTAAGCTTTGAAGATGTCAGGTTTTCCTGGGAAAGCAAGCAAAAAAAGAAAAGGATGCTTAAGGCTTGAGAAAAAGCAGAAGCTAATGTACAGAGTTGTGAATATCAATGGTTCTTGATATTGGGTAAACTAGAATGGCCTAGTTCGGTGAAGAGCGAGGGTCATTGAGTAGTTTAGCAGTAGGCACGGCTGGAAGCCTGTTTTGGAGGCAGATCACATAGGTATTTGATTGCCATGGTAAAACATTTGGACAATAGAAGAAGAGACCTAAGGTTTAAGAGCAGTGGTTTTCAACCAGGGTCTGTTTTGCCCCAAAGGGATGTTTGGCAATGACTGGAGACAATTTTGGTTGTTACAACCAGGGATGGGGATGTTACTGGTTTCTAGTGAGTAGAGCCCATAGATGTTGCTAAACATCCTACAAGGACAGGACAGTACCCACACCCAGCAAAGAATTATTCAGCCCCATGTGTCAACAGTACTGAGGTTGAGGAATTCTGGTTTAAGAAGATATTTTTTATGGCACTGTGAAGGATGGAATAGGGTGAGGGAGTGGGGAGCAGAGAGGCCTGTTGGGAAACCTAGAGTAATGGTGTTGGAGTGAGAGAGAGGACCTAACCAAGGCAGTGGCAGTGGGTTTGGCATCTTGCAAATAAACATAAATAGCCGACTTCGAGAAACTCAGATGCCAACCAGTGGCCGAGAGGAAATCTTAGCAGTGTTGCTCAGACAGTAGTTCACGGAACTAACTGTGGTTATTATTTAAAAATTGGGATGCTGGAGACCCACTATCACCTACAGATGCATAATCTATGAACAAGGGACCATAATTTACATTTTTCACAAACTCCTGGAACAATTTTTAGCAGGAGTTCCACTTCAAGTCATTGATTCTTAAACTTGTTTTCTAATACATCAGAATGCTTATAATTATCTCCAAGATTATCCTAGTTTTTTTAATCACTTAAATTAGCAAAATACATGTCCCCCAGCTCTGTGAAGCAGGGATATAAATCAGCCATATTTAGGATATTGCAAAAACAAAGGCATAGCTGTGTCCTCTGTATACAGGAACTATTTGGGGTATTTGTATAAAATGCCACATCTCTCCTGTAATAAGGAGCACCTTTGCCACATGGCATATGCACACTCTGCCCCATGCTGGGGCCATCACTAGTTCTGCCCTCACATGCCTGATCAGCACATTCTCAGATGAATGGTTAATTCAGTTCTGCATGCTTTCACCAGGTCATTGCATCCCAGGGAGAAATCAGACATTTGCCTTGTAGGCTTCTGGGGTATCCTATACTTTTCCACCAAGAACATATGCCAACATGTTATCAGAGTTCTCTGTGGGTAGGAGTCAAGATTAGAGGTAACGTATATTTTCTTCTCTTTGTGTAACTGTTTTCCAAAGGATCCTCAGTGAATTAGCACAACTTTTGTAAGACAGAAAGAATGTACAAAATAAGTTGTAAAAAAGCAAATTAAAGAGTTTGCATGTGGGCGTTGTCCCTGCAAGTGATCATTGTAAACCACCCCTAATACAGGAAAACGCCCTAGGAAGCTCTTCATTTTGAACAACAGCAAAGGATGGAGACTGAAAGGGGATGAATCTCACTGTAAATACATGTCCCTAGATTTCTTAAGATCCCCAATATATGTTTTTCAATATAGCCAAGAAAACAACTACCCAAATGCCAAGAATTATTGGGCTGGCCAAAAAGTTCGTTCAGTTTTTTCCATAAGATGGCTTTAGTAGCACTTAGTTGTCTTTAACTTCATTCGAAGCAATTTTGTTAGGTTGTATGTGACAGCTGTCATATCAGCGTGCATTTTAAAAGAGACATCAAAATTGGTGAATTTTTGTGTAGCCATTTTAATATTGAAGATGAAAGAAAAACAACATTTTTGGCCTATTATGCTCTATTATTTCAAGAAAGGCAAAAACGCAACTGAAACGCAAAAAAAAGATTTGTGCAGTGTATGGAGAAGGTGCTGTGACTGATCAAACACGTCAAAAGTGGTTTGCGAAGTTTCGTGCTGGAAATTTCTCGCTGGATGACGCACCACAGTTGGGTAGATCAGTTGAAGTTGACAGCAATCAAATTAAGACATTAATTGAGAACAGTCAACGTTATACTACGCGGGAGATAGCCGACATACTCAAAATATCCAAATCAAGCAATGAAAATCATTTGCACCAGCTTGGTTATGTGAATCGCTTTGATGTTTGGGTTCCACATAAGCAAAAAAAAAACCTTGACTGTATTTCCACATGCAATTCTCTACTTACATGTAATGAAAATGTTCCATTTTTAAAACAAATTGTGACGGGCAATGAGAAGTGGATACTGTACAATAATGTGGAACAGAAGAGATTGTGGGACAAGTGAAATGAAGCACCACCAACCACACCAAAGGCCGGTCTTCATCCAAAGAAGGTGATGCTGTGTTTATGGTGGGATTGGAAGGGAGTCCTATATTATGAGCTCCTTCCAGAAAAGCAAACAATTAATTTGAACAAGTACTGCTCCCAGTTAGACCAAATGAAAGCAGCACTCAATGAAAAATGTCCAGAATTAGTCAATAGAAAATGCATAATCTTCCATCAGGATAACGCAAGACTGCATGTTTCTTTGATGACCAGGCAAAAACTGTTACAGCTTGACTGAGAAGTTCTGATTCATCCGCTGTATTCACCAGACGTTGCACCTTTGGATTTCCATTTATTTCAGTCTTTACAAAATTCCCTTAATGGAAAAAATTTCAATTCCCAGGAAGACTGTAAAAGGCACCTGGAACAGTTCTTTGCTCAAAAAGATAAAAAGTTTTGGGAAGATGGAATTATGAAGTTGCCTGAAAAATGGCAGAAGGTAGTGGAACAAAAGGGTGAATACGTTGTTCAATAAAGTTCTTAGTGAAAATGAAAAATGTGTCTTTTATTTTTATTTAAAATACCGAAGGCACATTTTGGCCCACCCATTAAGTTCCTTTAGATGAATCTCAGTAAGGGAAATGTTGGGACATCCAAGACTCATGGATGTCAGAGCTAACACTGTAACTGTTTCCAAAAGCAAAATAACAACTAGGATTATGTCCCTGATACAAGCAGAATGCGTCAGCCTCTCTGTACTTGTCGTACAAATCAGCCCCTTTTCAGAGATGAAAATACTCTGTTTTAGATGCCAGCTGACTCTGCCTTCCATGTGGAGGGGGTAGTGTGATGGGACTGGATTGCACAGGTGTCTGGATCAGAAGAGCTGGCTTTAATTCTGCTTTTGCTGGTTGCTAGTGGTGTGACCTTGAGCAAGTCCTATCTCCCTCTCTGAATGTCAGTTTCTCCCAACATGGAGCTCAGGTAGAGCAAATGAGACACAGCACTTGAGAGTTGGATCTGTGAACTATGAAAAGATAAGGTTTTTTGGTATCTTTTGGCTCATAAGATTTTATTGTTACCTTTCCTAGCTGTTCTAATAATGAGAATCACTCAAGTCATGTTAGGGAAGAGGAAATTATTGTGAGCCTAGAAATTGACTAGAATTGGAATGGGAAAATCATCAGGAAGCAGGACTACTCTCCCCATCTCTCTGTCTTTCATGGGCTACCTTGTTTCTCTCTCATACACAGCGTTTCTACTTCTAACTGCACAGGCACTATGGAGTACTCTGATAATGCACATGTTCCCCTCTCTGAATTTCTACTTATACCTAAGTGTTGTTACCTAGTTGGAACTTTCTCTGCCTCAAGACTTCTCTGCATTAGTTCCCCATGGTTCCTGGCTTCATTTTCTCTGAGTTTCTAAGTTCAGATTTCCAAGTAAAGGACTATGATTGATCAACTTCTCTTTGGGGTCCTTCATAAGTCAAAGGTAGTGGACAGCCTATGATTTTTTGCTGTGATGTCAGGCACCACCACTGGTCCACTGGTCTTTCAGTTATGACCATGGTGGGGGGGGGGTAGGTGAGGATATGGTATCACGACAAAAATGGCTACATCTGGACAGGCAGGCACTAACTGAGATCTCTAGGAAGCACACTGGTTTGAGTACTTCTTTATAATCCCTGCTTTAGCACTCTTATATATCTATCCTTTTGAGGTTTGTTACTATCATATTAAGTGTTATAGGGAACATATATGTCTAGGGATGTTGTCTTGAGGAATGGGTCCATGGTTTAAACGGTACCCAGTCTAAAACAAAGTCACCACTCACTCAAATGAAGGACCAGAATCAGGTTTCATTCTTCTCTGCTCTTTATGATGTTGTGAAGTCATTGGGAACAGTTGCCATGGCCTGCAGCCAAACATCCTTGCAAAGTCACTTGCAAGGGAGAACTTTACCAGTAAGTCAAGGTAGACCTCATATGATCAATAGTATGAAGTGGGAGACATAGGAGTGGGATTAAGTTTAAAACTAATTTTGAGGAAGGTGCTATGTTCCAGAATACTCAAAATGTCTCACTAACTTTGAAGTTCAGGTGTCATTCTGAAAAAATAAAGTAGCTGAAAAACCAGTGGAGAAAACAAACCAGCAGTGATTCCTAAGGCCTGAGTCTCCACACCTGCAGTCTTGCTAATAATCATATCCAGGAATGGAAGAGAAAGAATACCAAGATTATTTCTAGAAACTTATTTCTAACCATTCCAAACAGCTTTGGCATTTCCTGTTAAAAAATGTTATTTATGTCAGCTCCCCCCAGTATAGCATTTTTCACTGTCTGGTTTGTGACTCTGTTAGAAATATGGCAGACCTAGGAGTCCCAGAGGAATGAGGCCTCTGTCTCTTCATGTTGTGATGACACCAAACGCATGTAACCAAATCAACTAAAGTGAGGACTGGGTCATGTCAAGACACTAAGTTAATTTATTTAGTCGACTAACAGGCTGAATGCTCTGTGTGTCCAAGAATCTATTGGGTAATAAATCATCATTTTACTCTTTCGTACAATCTCTTTCATATGTTGACTCTTAGTCTTTTGGCTAACACAGCAACTTTATACTCTGGCTAAGACTAACTTCCTAGAACTGGAAAACTTGGTGATAATGTTATTTTTAGAGCATACTTTTGATTATTTAAGATAATTCATTGTTTGTTAGGCAAACAGACTGAGTGCCTCAATATGCCAGATATGGTACTAATTGCTAAGGAATCAGATGAGAGACACGGCCCCCACCCTTGAGGTACTTATAATCTGGACAAGGGGATAGACAGAAAATTTTAGGAAATAGTGGAAAAGTTCTGACTAAGGTAGAGAGAGCACAGCTTGCTCTAAAGTGAATATTTCCATTTGTGGCTCACATTTCATGTAACTAACCTTAATTTCTAAGTAACATAATTCACAGGTGATGGGTTTTGGTGTCACTTGAGAGAGATGCAGGAAACTCCAAAGGCAGTGCTCCAAAAGAAACTGCAGAAATGCAGAAATGGCCAAAAGCACCAATGTGATGTCGCCTTTTATTAGTCCACAGAGGAGATGTAATTATTCTGCTAAGTCTTTGTTTGCTATTTGAGAGCAACAAATTAAACCCCACTAATCTACCTCGCTGGATGGTACCTACTGAACCTAAGAGGCTTCAATTATCAACAGCTTAATAAACTTACTAATCTGCATTAAATGAAATCCTTTGCAAAATCACATTGAAACAATGCTTAAGTCATAATCAGCCTGCCTGGTATCTGCAGCCTGCTGTGGCTGAGCCCCAGAATGCACTGTGTAATCAAATTCCATGTTACTTAAATCTTAGAAAATTCCTAATAGTTGGTTGTGTTTGTGTGTGTTGTGTGTGTGTGTTTTGTCACATGAATTCATATAGTGCTTTTTTTAATCCAGAGAAAATTGACATTTAGGTATAAGTCAAGCAAGAATGTAATTTAGAACTGCTTAAATTCAACCACCTATTACCATAAAAAGAAAGCTTAAAAAGAATGTTCTATTCTGCATGCAGCAAGCCAGCATTCTGTGTAACAAGTCTTCATATGACACTCAAAGAATCCAAGGTTGTCATCATGTTATCAATCCAGACCACAGTCCCTTGCGAGGTAATAAGAGAAGTATTCTTTAGGTTTGCAAAAGGAGAAACGGAGGCAATGGAATGCTTTGTCCCCAGTCATAGAGGGGAACACCAGCAGGCTACCATTTCATTCCTCTTTCTTTTGCTAAGCAGTCCAGGTAAGGGAGGACTGTTAGAACAGAATCACTAATTGAGTGGTTTAGGATTCACATAGATATTCTCCAAGTGATTTGTATTGATGTCTGGCACAGAAGCTCAAGTTGATAGTAACAGTGCCATGAGGAACTCATCAACTAGGTCTTAAATGTTAAATAATGAGCAGTGCAGTACAGATGAGGGTAGGATTTGTGCACCTAAGAACAAGGAAAGGGAGCCATAAAAATAACTGAACAAAGCATTTCAGGATTTTGTCCTCAATTTTATGGACTAATTAATCATTTAAACCTGTCCAGTGCACACACATGCAAATGCCAACTAAAATCTATCCATTTAGGATTCTACTGGCATAGTTTTATTTTTTTAAGGTATAAAATGCAGAATTTTCTATCTGGGTAAAACAGAATCTAGCAAGGACTGTCATTTAAAAGCTACCTAGGTAGTAAAAGTTCTGATCCTCTCTATAATTTTGAATTATGCTGACTAAAATTATTTTTCAGATCATCTCCATCAGCCTGTAGTTTCTAAGACTTGAAAATTTTTGAGCAGAGGGGAGGTATAACATGTGTCTAAATTCAGTGGGAAAACATAATTGATGGGCAATTATACTATTTAACAAATGGCTGAATTTAAATAATGACATCTACTGACATTAAGAAAAGACTGCATACCCCCAAAATAGCATTTGACAATCCAGAACTTTTCTAAGATTTTTATCCTTAGACTACAGAATATTAATTTGAAGGTCCAAGCATTCAAGAATGATCTATGGACCCATTGTCCTTAAAATGCACTAACAAGCTATAATGCCAACAAAAGGAAGGGTGGAGATGAATTACATTTTTATATATTTCTCCGTTTTCAGTGCTTTCCAGCATGTTTTTGTAATATAGAACTGGTAAAAGTAGAACTTGGTGTGTGCCTACCAGATTCCAACAGAAAAAAAGTGTGTGTGTGTGTTTCTGCGCACAAACACGATGTGTGTGGGCATGTGATCAGTGTAATCAGTCAACTCAGTGGCAATGCTTTAAGTCTGACAGTTATATTTTGCTAATATTTTAAGGTTTGACAGTTCACGTTAAGGTTCTGGTGCAGAACGTGTTAGGAAAATAGAGAGCAATGAATATCTAAAAGAATGTTCCACCCGCAGCTGAACGATCTATTTTCTTGGTAACTTTATATTATTTTAACAAAGGTTTATTGAGGTACCAGGCACTTGGGTTTCAAGAAGAAGGTAAAAACGTAAATAGATGTGGTCCCTTCCCTACATGAGCCTGAGGACGTAGGCTAGCAGCACACTATTAGTCAGGACAGAAGGTGTTAATGGGCCAGGAAAGAGGAAAGTATAGGGAAGCTCAAGGAAGGAAACAAACACTTTCACTGTAGAGTTGGAAACAGGGGAAATAGGAGAAGAAAGAAAAATTTGAGCTGAATCTAAAAAAGTGTAGAGTTATGAGAACAGGTAATTAAATTGAAACCACCTCCCTGAAACTATGGAAATAGGGAAGGACAAAAGTTATGTAACTCAGCGAAATGCAACCAAAATCATTTAAGTGCCTACTGTATGCTAGGAATGCCAGCTATGTGCCAGACCCAGCTCAAATACCTGTCCTGTCCAAAGTTGACCCTTCCCACATCTGAGCACCCTCTCAGCCAGTCTCAACTTCTCTCATGTCCCTGAAGCTATTCTCATTCCTGCATTCTGCTTCCTAGCTGTGTGACATTGAACTAGACGGTTAATCTCTACTGTCTCGTGTCCTTACCTGCAGAATGAGCATAATAAAAGCACTTAACTTCACAGGTTTGTTATGAGGATCAGATTAGTTGATATATGAAAATAATTAGACCAGTGTATGCGTACTTACTGTAAGGGCTGTAAACCTGTTTGCTATTATTGCTATTATTAAATGTTATTGTAATCTTTCATTCGTCTGATTGATTTCCCTGCAGAACAGTGCTTTTCCCCTGTGGATCTTATTAAAATGCAGATGCAGATTCAGTAGGTCTGGGGTGGGGCCTAAGAATCTGCATTTCCGACAGGTTCCCTGATGCTGCTGGTTCATGGACTACTCATCGAGTAGTGCCTTACGGTACACAGACTGGTGCTGGCTCACGAACTGTTTGTGAATGATGAGAGAAGAGCAAAATTGAGAGTAAACATTTGGAAACTTTTAGAGCAACTTGCCACTGCCACAAAAATCCAAGTGCATAATCAATTCATGGCATTTTACAGAACTATGAGTTTGTAACCGATTGAAAAAAGTTTTTAAAATGGTCCTTCACCACAAATCATTTGAGAAGCATTGCTCTAGAACACAGCATAAACTTAAAAACAGATAGGAGGTCTTTGTAAAGTTTGGTACCACCTCATCAACTAAAAGAACTTTGTACAAGGTTCGTGTTCCACAGATATTCTTGAATGCTTGTGAGAATTCATTTAAAAATAAGTGAATACAACTCTGATTGCCCATTTTCAAATCCTCCGTGTGATGGCTGGAGTCAGAGCTCCAGGTAGCATCAACTTTAATGAAGTACAATTAGCAGTTGTACGACTAAGCTTCTGTTTACATCTTATGCTTAATGATTGTTTAAAGACTTCTGTGTTAGAACTGATACGCACAGGAAGGTGTTTTCTCTACTTGGTTCTCTCCTGCGAAATATTAGATTTGTACATTTGTAGAAATACATGCCCACTTTCATAATAACTCACTTTCAAATAACTAACATTAGGATCTGAAGAGAGACAGAACACATACACATGTATGTTAATATGAGTCTCATATTTCATCCTTGTTCTTCATCTACTATGGCCTCAGGTAGAGCACTATTTAACAGTAGTATACATATCAGTATGTCAAAGAAAAAAGTAAAAGGGAAAAGAAATACCTGTTTGAACAAAAGAAATATATTATTATTTTGGGGGTGTGTGTGTGTGTGAGTGAAAGTCAGTATTATAGTATATTTTATGCCTTTACCTGTAGTGGCAGTTTTAATGACTGGTCACAGACAGTATTCTAATGAAAAGGATCGCATCCCAGAGTCAGGAATTTCATGTGAATGTGTGTATTTATGATTTTCCTTTGCAGTTATCTCACCAGCTAGAAACAAGGTGTCATTCACCAGAAGAACTTACTTAGTTTTCTACTAAATATTGGAGAAAGGACCTAAGATCTCTTGCAAACTTAGGGTTTGAAGATTAAATTAAGAAATGAATTGGGATACTTGGTCTCTGCTCCATGATTTTCCAGTGATTAACGTCTTTACTAATGACTTCCAAAATCATTATCATACTTATCTCTCATGTGCCAAACAGATATCTTAAAATAAACTACATTATCAAATTAAACAAATCTGTGTTAGGAAAATTTACATTCAAAATGCGGACGTCAGATCATCCACACCCCCCTCCACCCAGGTCATGAGTGTTATTTGTATCCCCTCAAAAAGGAGTATTCAAATTAAAGAGTAAATTCTATCATGACATTTTTACTCTTCCATCTCTTTTATGTGGAAAAGTTGCAGATCTGAAAGAAGGCTGGTATGGCTGGAGGTAGTGAGTTGGGATGTGACTGTGCAAGGCCTCTGAGACCTGCTAAGGAATCTCGATTTTATTCTGGGAATCACTGAGTGATTTGTGGTAAGGGAGATGGAATGCCATGAGCTAATACATCATTTTAAATGGTCATCAGTAAAACTATTCTATATTATACTGCTATGATGGATACATGATATTATGCATTTGGCAAAACCATAGAACTGTAGAACACAAAGAGTGAACCCTGATGTAAACTGTGGATTTTAGTTAATGGAAATATATCAGTATCAGGTCATCATTTGGAACAGATGTAGCACAGCAGTGCAAGGAGTTAAATAATATGGGAAACCATGGGGATAAGTGGAGGGAGGGGATATTTGAGAACTCTCTGTACTTCTGGTCAATATTTCTTTAAACCTAAAACTTCTCTAAGAAAGTCTATTAATTAAGAAAAAAAATGATCACTCTTGTTGCTGGGTGGAGAATGAATTAAAGGGACAAATTAGAAAGCCAGTACAGTCCATTTTAAAAAATAGCTTTACTAATATAGCTTCCTTCAGAAGAATTTTGCTATCAGAATTTCATTTTGGCATCAAATATCCAAAGAATGGAATTCTCTACATCAGAGTAAGGGTGAGGTGGTAAGAAAACAAGAGAAAAATACCACGTTGCCATCCAATGGAATACAACTTGGAAACTAAATCTATATTTTTGCACTACCTACTAACATTTTTTACACCTACTTCTGAATTTTTGTTCATTTCTATGTGCATCAAATTTAAATTAATATATTCAAAGAAAGCTAATAAATGTATTAGTATCTTCCAGGACCTAAAATCTTTCAGAGAAATTTTTTTATTAACATACTAAGCTAAGAATAAATCAAGAAGATATAGGCTTTGGTAAGGAGTATGTAAGGAAAGGCATTGGCAATATATGGAAGCTAATAAACTTGAACCACTTTAAAACTGTCACATTAGTACAACATAACCAGAGGCTGAATTTATGTGGATGCCTTTATTTTCTACCTAACAATCTAGTAATTTGACAGAGAAAGATGGCTATCAGACAGAAATACATTTATGCTGCATTAACTTAATACCTAATAATTTTTCATTTCCAGAGAGAGATAGGAATAGCTTTACAGTTACATCGCTGGACCTATCTGCTTATAACTTACTTCTGATGATAAAAATGGTATTGATTTGGCCTCAGTTTCTCCAGTTAAGTAATTCTTGATTGTTAGGTTAAAGAAAAATTACAAATCATGGGCAGACTCTGCATATTCTGACTGGAATGACCATCAAGATTTGATTTATCATTTGGTTGGGAATCAGGGCAAGAGAACACCAAGTTCTGGTCTTGAAAACTCTCTCAATAGCAGAAATAGAAATGTCAAGTCATTAATTAATTGCAGTAATGTCTTAATAATACTTGAAGTCTTATTGAAACAGAATTAGGACTTGACACGTGTGCCAGATTGCTAAACCAGGGGCATTCTTAAGAATGGTTGGAGTCTGGGGAGAATTCTTTCAGGGATTATTTATTAGTTCAAATCTCCTTATGTGCTTTGTGCTCAGTAAGCACAAAACTGTGTGCTCTGCTACATTTTTGTTTGTTTTCAGAAGAATAGTGATTTCATGAATTTGTAAAAATTAAAATAAAAATACCCTCTTATTTAAAAAAAAAAAACACCTCTACATCTATTTTGTACACATTAATGAGGAACTAATAACAAAGCTGTCAGGTTCTGATTCCCAGAATCCTCAGCTCTGAGACCTGGGGTTGACCATGAGATCACCAAGATTAAGTCCTCCCCCAAGTTTACACGACTAGGGGTCAACAAGGCATGGCTAGGATGCATATCTTGGGACCCCTAATCAGTCATGCTTCCACTAGGCTCTGCCTTTGAATGGATAAAGAAAATCAGGATTTCAGAAATAAAATCCTGCCCCAAATTTAAGTCTGTACTTTGTGAGGATGAAGAGTTTGAACTGAACTAATCACTCATTGATTAAGATGAGTCTGTTTCTGTACCCAAAATACTTTAAGGTAATTAGGACTGATGATAAAGAAACTAAAAATAATAAAAATGAGAGAGAGAGAGAGAGAGAGACACTGATTTCCTAAGCAGTTAATCCTCATTTGAGAACTCTATTACAGATAGAAGTACAGCTACTGATCCATTGTCCCCTTCTTCTTAGCATCTTCATCCTTCCAGGGCAAAAGAGGCAAACAAAGTAAAAATCAGCCTCTGAATCTATGATATCATTTGTCACATAAACTTCACATTTCAACATAACATAGAATGTTCCAATTTCATGACTCAGCACATTTCTTTAGTTCCTGACAAAATCAGAATGATGTGGGAATGAATTGTGAAAGCTAAACAGAATTAAGGACTTAAAGGATGACATTACATTCCCCCAGCTCTGCATTTACTTGACAGAAAACAAGGTTGTATTTCACATGTATGCGGCCTCCAGGAATGTAGAAAGCCCTCCCGGTGACTTGCTGTACACTGGCATTGTCACATTGATGCTGCTTTCTAACAAATGACCTATCATTTTAAACTTTCTACCTCTTGAATATGTCAAATCTCAGTCTTATAATTTTGTTAGTCATAATTTTGTCTTTCATTTCCTACTTCTCTGGGTGAAGTTTATCCTATTATTATCTTCCTAAGATGTACACCGGTTTTATAGAGCTGGCTCCAATGTAGGTATGTTTTTTGGTCAATGAAGGCAGTGAAGTCACTAAAAGTATGTGTGGAGCTTTTAAGTTTTTATGTCACCATGTATGGAAATAGCTATTATATTCAAACAGATGTCTAATCCTTGATCATAATTAGGATACTTTTGAAATAGAAGCCTATGTCCTCATTTCAATTTTTCAACAGTCTTTTAGGCTTGATGAAGTGTGTATATTTTTACTAAGGTCATAATGATTAAAATGCACTTATCCCACCACAAAGAAGAAAAAGATGACTCAGCATTCCTAAGGTTAGTCATAGCATATAGAGGATGCAGGGTTCTCTGTACCCTCTGTACCCTATGGAAGCACAAGGGCTTTGGCTCCATCAGGCTAAGCCAATAGCTGATGTACAACTTAGGAATGAGACTAAACCTCTGTAGACCCCAGTTTTTAATTTGAATAATGGAATTTTATAATACCTACCTTACAGAGTTATTGTGAGTATTGCATAAAATACTATGTTTGGAAGCATTTGTAAACTGTAGAATAGTTTATAAACGTAATATATTATTGCCAAGCAATAATTAACTGATTCATAATGAAGAAACAATTTTCCAAAGAAACATGAAATATATTTTTAAATTGTTTACAAAAATTCTATGAGGTTAACATTAGTATGTATTCATAGTACATCTATATAAAATTCTGCCTGTATTTAAGTGTAATTTACATAGCATGACCTACTGAAAAAAGATGTTTCAGTTATAATTATAAAGCATAATTTATTGAATTTTTTGCAAATCTAGTGATAAAAATATAATCTAATTTAACTTTATGTTAAGGTGTATATGATTTAAGTTTAGAGGCTATAAGGAGAATTTTAGTACAAATAATTTGTATAATAATTTATATACTAATTATAGTAATTAAAATAATTTAGTATAAATAACCCACAAAGAATTATTCCCCAAAGATGACTGACTAGGAGTGAGAAATTGATATTTCTGCAGAAACAATGTTAAAAATAGAAAAAGAAGGAGAGTGTCCTAGGCAAGGCTATGAAACTCTAGTTATGCCATGATAGACCCAGAGTACTGTGTGTTTGCAGCAGAAATTGGCAGTGGGTGATTATAAATCTTGAAATGAAAACAAATAATTATAAAATTATATGACTTTCCTTCTAATGGAAGTGTGAGCAAGGTATGGAAGTGGATCAGTAGTTGTGGTGATTCATTCTGTCTGGCAGTGGCCAGCCAAGCTTGTCAAAGAATACAATATTTTGTGCAGAGTTAGGAAGAACAAACAGGTGTTTGCTAAGTACAGAAGGAGGAACCTAGCATTCCAGGCAAATGGGACAGCATATTCAAAGGTTGAGGAGTGTGGCACAGCATGGTGCTTTAGGGAAATAATCAATAATCTAGTGTACTGGAGCATAATGTGTTTAAAGATTTGGAGGGAGATTGAGAGATTTGAACAGATAGTTTCAGAGGCAGATCCTGAAAGGTTTTAAATACTGAACCGATCTGATCTTGTTGGGGTTGGGGAGCTAAAGAAGGGTATTGACCAGGGGGTATCCTGATTGACTGTTTTAGGAAAACCATGTTGGTGGTATTATGCTCCAGAGGCAGCTGGCTTTGTCATGTTCCTCTGGCATTGTTTTACTTTATAGGTCAAGGGCAATTCTGAATATTAGAGAACACAATACATTTATTTTCATGCATTAGAATAAAAACAAGGAGCCAAAGGGGCATTTAAGAGGAATTGGTCCTGTGTTTCCCAAACTTCACTTGCTTATGTGGTACCATCATTATCTACAAATCATTTTTAATCTAATTTATTAAATATTTTGGATGGATTTATTTTTTCATAACTCCACAAAAGAAAATGTATGTCACCAAACAATAATATTTATTAAATTACAGGTTTAGCCATTGCTTAACTATTATATATTATTATAAATCCAACTGTTAAAAGAAAAATGCATCTGGGTACCACCTCTGGGAAACACAGGTCCATCTGATGTCATCATCTTACAGGTGAGGAATTGATGTACAAGTAAATCAAATGTTGTCCCTAAGTCACCTTTGTATGCTGACCACGTCCCAAACACAGTTCTAGGTGCTGGAGTGACAGCAGTAACAAAATAAAATCACTGCCCTCAGGAACTTACATTCTAGTGGAGGAAATAGACAAAAAATAAATACGTGAACACATGGCATAATGCTAGGTAATGTGAAAAATAAATACGTGAACACATGGCATAATGCTAGGTAATGTGAAGGTAATCTGAAGAGGAAAAGAGAGGGAAGTTACAGAGTAGAGAATGATGACACAGGTGTGCCTTCAGATGGAGTGTCCGGGCCTGTCAGTGTTCCTAATGTGCTGATGGAGCAATTGTGGGCAATCTGAGGATGGAGCTGTCCAGGTAGAAGGAACAACAGAAGCAAAAGTACCTGAGAACTTGCCTGACATGCTTAAGGAAGAGCCAAGACAAGCTAGTGGTGGTGCCATGGAAGCCTGGTTTTTAGGACCGTCACCCCCCTCCCCTGCTGCCCCATCAGACATACCCCCTTTCTCTATAGCAAGGGCTGATCAGTACACACCAGTTCCAGCCCACTGCCTGTTTTATTGGAATGCAGCAATGCTCATTTGTTTATATCTGGCCTATGAGCGCTTTTGTGCTGCAACAGCAGAGTTGAATGTTGTGACGGAGACCATGTGACCCACAGAGAGCCTAAATTATTTACCATCCAGCACTTTACAGAAAATGTTTACTGACCCCTCCTCTATATCATGCTCTTGTTGTCATTGTTGTTATTAAATGTGGACATCACAGAAAGGAATGCTTTGGACACCTTTATAAAAATGAATACAAATCATCCATGTCAAAGTCTAGTTTCTACTTGTAGAAAATCTGATTTCATTTTTTAAAATTGAGTTATGTACCAGTGGGAACTTTTTAGTATATTCTATTCAAGTGTGATCTTTTTTCTTTAACGATGAATTGGAAGAATAAGGTAATCTGCCATTACATGAAGATAGGAGTGAAGAATAACCACAGTTCGCACTACACTTGTGGTTTCCTCTTGTTAGTATTCAAAGTATATTCTCTCTAAACTACATCTGAAACAAGATGGTGATATATCCTGTCAGGAGTTGAAGTTGCATTGTTGGGTAATGCATAGGGTTTTTAAAAGATCTGTGTGGACAGTGTGGCCCAGAGCTACAAGTCTCTTTGGAACTAATTACCTTCTCAAATCAGAGTCCTGAAGATCATCTGTGACCTCATATGAAAGAAATGCTGTGCTGATTTTTACCTCAGGCTTCCTAGTTCACATAGACAGAATGCTCGTGGTTCTGGTGGCAGTATTTTTGTCTTTGGTGTAAAGTTCATAGAAGGTGCCTCATATCCTTTTCCCTATCAAATATTTCTCTCTAGGAAGGAAAAATAAGCGAAAAGAAAAACAGCAACAAAAAATGAGTAAGACTAGAGAGAATAAGGCTAAAAAAAACACATGGGCAATATTTAAAAGACTCAGTATGGATCTGATTGAACTCAAGATTTAAAGTAAGTCAGATGAGGAACTGAAGTAGTATCTAGTGAAGTAGATATCAGATCTCAGTATCTCTCAGATGCCTGCCTGTCAGCCAGCCCTCGCCGTCTTCTTCCACCTCCTCCTCCTCTTCTCTGTTCCCTTCCCTGCTCCTCTCTCTCTCTCTCTCTCCAGCCTTTATACCCTAGGAAACTCATCCTATACATTATAGAACTTCCCTTTCCAAATATTAACCACTGAGCCCTCTCTTTTAACTGAGCTCTTCGTACGTCACTTCCTGAACTGCTCTTTCCTAATGACTTCCCATTATCATAAGGTCGAGCTTAACAGCTGGAAAAAAAAATCTGGAGATCTTCTGACCATATAGAATATAATTTCATGACTATAAATATATGGTTACAGAAGAAAACTTCGGAAAATATAAAAAAGCAAAAGGAAGAAAATAAAAATTAGCTACAGTTTCCACTTTAGTATATTCCCAATCATCTCTGTATCTATTTAAAATTTGTAATTATTCTCTACTTAAAATTTTGTCCTGCTTTTCTCACATAACAATGTGAAAATGTATATTTCTCTATGTAATTAAATAGTCTTCTGAAACCTGATTGTGGTCATCAAACAGCATGAACCATAGTTTAATTAGCCTCCCATTAATTTTCATTTGTTTCCAATTTTTCTGAATTATAAATAACGCTGTGGTGAACATCTTTGTGTGCTCACATCTCTGTTGATTCCCTAAGAATAAATGCATAGGAGTGTTACAGCTGCATAGAAGGATAGGTATCCTCATTGTGAAGGCCATCACTACGTATTATTCTGCAGCCAACTCCTGAAGACTGTCAAAGGGACTTCTTTCTCCATCTCATGTTTAATGCTCACGCTCAGTCTGATGATGATTCATTTGCATTTTGCTTATTGTAATGTTTCCTCAGTTGAAAGTCACTAAGTAGTTTGTTGCCCCTTGTCTCCGGGGAAACCTTGGTAAGTGAGAGACCAGAAGATGGGGGAGTTTGAAAGAGATCCATCCTGGAAACAGCAGAGAGGCAGGGAGAAGGCTATGGATCTGATCCAAGCTAGAAATAAGTCACCTAGTTCCCACTGTGATTCTCAGGGAGTGCCCACATAACACATACTAGGTGCTTTGAGAGGAGACTGTGGGAAAATGAAGCTCAAAATGACACTGCCCTCAGAGGTTCACAGCCCACAGAGTTGATGATGAACACACCTCTCAGCTCTGACTTCCATCTGCAAGAAAAGATAAGTCTTTTGGAGGTGAAGTGTTCACATAGTCACTTCTTTAAAAGTATTTTTGCCATGTTGAAAGTTGAGCTCTCTTCTTCCCCAGTTCGTTCACTTATCTAGCTAAGAACTACTATTATCTAAAAAACTTATTCTTGGAAGATATTTGAAAGAGCCCTTTTGTGTTGTGTGAGCCAGAACCTCTAAGTTGCCCTCCACCCGCCCCAGATAAACACATCACAATGCCACTGCTTTCAGCCTGCATCCATGTGCTGTAATAGTCCCAGCTCATCTTTTTTTAATAGGGAAACAGGGGAGTGTAGGTTTCTAGTCACACAGTTACAATAGTGGGGGAGGGGCTGCAGGATAAGAAGTGTGATCAGTTGTATTATTATTATTTATTGACATCTCAGAAGTTGTGGAAGGTTACTGACAGACCCCCAACTTTATTCTCCTTGGGCTCACATTCAGGGACCCAGCTATCCTTTTGAAACATTCAGAGTTTTTAGCAGTTCCTCTTTAAAGAAATGCTATCATTCCATCCTTTGGGGAGGAATGAACAATGCCGCTTGTGTGTTCAAACCACTCGGAGCATTAATATACTGTTTCTTTAGAAGGATTTGCTTTCCAAAGTTGAACTTTTCAGAACTCAGAACACCTTATCACACTTTCACAAGCCTTCTCTCTGAAAATGGAAAAAGAAAAGGGGGGAGAGCCTGTCAGGACTTGTGCCAGTTAAATCCGATCTCTCCGGGGATTTGTTTTTCTTCTGGCGTCAGATTAGATGTTCAAATCAAGCAGTGTTTGAGGGCTGCGAGGGAATGTCCATGGGATTCTTAGTGAGGCTAATCCCAAAGCAGCACATTCCAAGGGGCTAATCTGCCCAAGTTCATTGCTTACTTGAAACGTCTCTTGGGGGAAGAGCCGGGCAAGTGACTTTTTTTCCAGTGGGCGGTCATAAGAGCATTATTAACGGGATGACCAGCCCCAGACGCAGCAAAATGAAAGCAACAAGAGCTGCTCGTGGGACTGCCTTTGCCACCACCCAGAGTCAATGCTCAGGTAAAATGATTTCAGCTCATTTTCTTCTTGTTCAACCTCCCAGTACTGGATCTGGGGATCTAGAGGAAGACCCAGGGAATGCCAGGGAGATGTTGAGGGAAAGCAAAAGGTAAAAATGAACACAGGCATTCAGTACCTTGGGGTCTTTGGTGTTTTGTTCTGATTAGGGCAGAGTGTACCTTTTAAACCTGAGAGTCTCAAAATGAGGGATGTAAAGTTTTGCTCGTAATTTGTTCCTATAAAGTTAGTAGACTGTTTTTCTAATCTTGCAATTACTGGACTGGATTGGTGTCCTGTTAAGTTGCCCTGCTAAAGGGTAGATTGCAATAGCAGTTTCTGAGACTTTCTGTAGACAGATTTAATACATACTCTATGTAAGTACTTGTAAATCATGTTGCCCGGAGAAGGTCTTAATTCTGTAGCTAATGGGGAGTGGGTGGTAGGAAGAGTCAAAGAAGTTTGAGAGACTAATGTTTGTAGCAGAGTCTTTGTGAAAAAGAGTTGAAACCTTGTTAAATGAAACCATTTTTTTTTCTTTTTTCAGTTCCAATTATTTTGATGCTTTATTGACTGTACATTTGACTTTCAAAATTCATACGTACTTTATTCTTTGAGGGTTATTATTATACTTTTCTTGAAATGTGAATGTCCTCATTTTTGTTTTGAATAAGATGTCCTTTAATTATTAGCCTTTGAAAAACAGTTCCCTATTACACATCACACATGACTGATAATGCAGAAAGACAAGAAAGAAAATAGCCCTTCGCCAACTCAGTCATGGTGATGTGACTGTTCTGCCTTTAGAAAAGTGATTTTCTAAGAGCTGATAGAAGCCACCTTTTCTAAGAGTACATGAGCCCTCCAAAGCATATTTAGAAAGAAGAGATTTTAGGGCATGCTGTTGAAGTTTTGCGTTAGAAGAGAGTTAAAGGGTCAGCTAGAAATATGGCATGTCAAAACTGTTTCATGCTTTCTAACAATAAGGATAGCCATTCTGTGCTTAGTTGGGTGTTGCAACCAAGCATAAAGCTTCACACAGAGTAGTTCAAAGCCTTTGAACAAAGGAAAAGGGAACTAGTTTAGGGAACAAGTTAAATCATGATTATACATCAAATATGCCTTCTCCAAGAAAATGATTTTAAAAATCTAATATCCATCCACACTGAAGACTGAATAAAAGCACAATAAAGCAAAGCCCACAATAAAGCATAGTAAATTATGCATGATATTTGGTAGAATTCCTAATTCATGTGCTATACGTGCACTCTTCCTGTTATGTATTATGCTTTTCTTCTCAAAAAGAGAATCCGACTCAATTATGAATGATGGAAAGATTTTTTTACATTTTCTCCCCTCCCAATTTTCTATGCCTTTGCAAGAGAAACTGTTAGTTTGCTAATAATAAGAAATAGAAACTGATCCTCAATCCCTTTGCTGACAGTGAGGTAGCTTTTCACCTTTGAGAAGGTAATTAAGTTGCTAAACTGCACACAAGTCAGATTACTTAAAGACTAACAAACAAGTTGGCAATCCATATGCAGTCATTCTTATTACACACCATCTGTGTAAACCTTCCAGGGCCTTCCAACTTGAAACCAGGATCCATGAGTGAGAGAAATAATGGAGGTGCCCTTGAAAAGTGTAATCTATTTGTTGTGGCCCCCAGATTCTCAAGTTGGGAGTCCTGTGTGATTACATTTCTTTGGGGTAGCCGTTATAATGATCCCCCCCTTCTTTTACGTCTTTCTCATATTCTGATGTCTGCCTAATGTCCCACCTCAATCCTTGACCCCAAGGAGAGAGGAACAGAGAGCAGAGTGTTCATTACTCCACTTGTGGGGACTGGCAGGGGGAAATAAGGAGGGGAAAGGTGCAGGTATGAACTGGTTCCCAGACATGCCTCTAGAAGGCATCCCAGGCAAGCCCAGATGGCACTGCCCAGATCTAGGGTATTTAATACCAATAAAACCTAATTTGGAGAGGCAGTTGAGCAGAGTGGGTAAGAGTGTGAACTCTGGAGTCAGACTGCTCACGTTCAAACTCTGTCTTCTAATCTGCTGCATCTCTGACTCAATTTCTTCATTGGTAAAATGGACATAATAGTAGTAATTCCCTCACGGGGTTCTTGTGCGGCTCCATGGAGATAATACGTATACAGCGCAATTCCAGGTACATGATGAACCCTTAATAAAGGTTAAGCATTGTTATTACCTACTGAGTGCCTACTATGTGCCAGGTGCTTTCTCTGAATCATTTGCTTTGATTAATAAAACAACTCTCCAAAGTAGCTGTGGTACCCTCATGTTATAGAAAAAGCTCAGGAAAGTTAAATAGCTTTTCTGTATACCTTGTTTGTGGCCAGCCAGGCCTTCTGAGAGCATATCATCTCCAGTGCAAAGTGAAATCAATTTAGGTCAGATCTGCTACAGCAGTTTCATAGTAATCTCATCTAAACCTTTATCTGAACTTCTAGTACCAGGCCAACCTAGGACCGGTCCCTGTTCTTGAAGTGAAAACTTGGTACCTAAATAATGATAACAACTCTGTGTCAGGCATTAGTTTTGTGCCCATTTTATAGATGAGGAAAGCCGAAGATCAGAGAAATTATACGACTTTGTCCAAGCTGCAGAATCCCACACACGACAACTTTTTCTAACTGCAAACGTCATTGTCTACCCAGGATACTGCCATTCCTGCTTTCTCTCAATGAGTATTGATCAGAACTCCCTGAAATTCCCAGATAGTGGGCCACAAAAAAAGGGAAAGTATGCTCTCCCTTTTCTGCTCCCCACGGTGTAGGAAAAGTTGGTTGCAGATGTCCAGTGAGGAATATTTTTACCATCTATCTTTTACCAAGAGATGTTATCAAAGAAAGTATTCAGTTTCTAGGAAAAATCACAGCCTATGAATAGTTTAACTTACAGGCTTTTTACAAAGATAAAGACTGGTTATCTATGCTGCTAAGCTCATTTCTGCTGCAAAGATGTACCCACTAGTTTTTCCTATGTATTTGAGAAGAAAAATCTTTAAGAATAGACACTGGGGCTTTTTCCATGCCCAGATGACAAATGACGGCAAATGTTAGTTTTGTGGTGTGAGGGCGCAGAGGGCCACCAGGACCCAGGGATCTCTGTGGCAGGGTGGTGCTCCTTTTCACGTGGACAATGTATAAACACTCAGAATTATGCAACCTGATTGTAACCATGACTGAAACAGGATGCAGGTCCTTTGTATCCCTCAAGCATCCCCCCGCGTTGCTACTTTTAAAATGTGCTTTGTCATGAATATAAGACAACTGCTTCCTTCTGTGCCACCTGCTCGCATAGACTCCACTGTGAGAGAGGAGGCAGGTGCAATATTAAAGGGTTGAGGGCAAACCAGACCTTAGCACAACTTATACAGACATTTGGGTCCCTGGCAGAGTCAATATCAATTACAGCCAACAAGCAGGGGCTTGTAACAGTTAACACTGGTCATTGGGACAGGCCAGGTAAACAGCTTAGTTGCGCTTTGGTCCCGTATATTTTAAAAGTAGGAATTTGGTCCTGATGCTGGGTTAGAGAGAAGACGATGCCATGTAGATACAACATTACATGTTACTCTAGCAACTTCTGTTTTAAACACGCGCTTAGAGAAGGAATCTTCTGAGTAGCTTACTGGATTTCGTAGGAGGCTCTGCTACTGTTTCAAATGCTGCTAAAAAAAGGGGTTAAGGGATGAAGGATGGACACTGCTTTGGAACAAGGATGGTACAGTTTGTTGAAACTTCCTTCATCCTTCTGGGAGCCCAATCTCAGTGGCCAGGCTTCTGGGTGGACAGTCCCAACAGTGTTCATTCTAAGAAGCCATGTTTGCTGTGCTGAAAGGCATGTGGGATGCCAAAAAATGTGGTATCTTCCTTCCTTCCAAAGGCATTACCTGTGAAATTTTGGACTGTGATGAAGACATTTATCATCCTATGTTTCCATTTCCTTTTTTCCCCTCCATATTCAAACATTGCTAATTTGGATTTTAGAAAAAACATGGTGATGGATTAGGGCTCGAATTATGTAATTTCCTCACCGTTTTTCTTTCTTTCTATAAGGAAAATCTAATGGAAGTGTCAGCCATGAAAACCGTATGCTTATTTAGATATATTTCTTCCTACCACTGAATACTTGTTAACTAAAGGGTTATAAACATCCTGCTCTATGGCTTTCATTTTCTCTGTAAATAGCATTATTTTTCTGTTCTTCAAAAGTCATTATGAACTTGTATATAGTTTCATTACTAACATTTTTTATTATGGTCATTTCCTTTAACTCTCATATTATAATGTTAAATAACCTAACCAGCAGATTCTGGTAATAATTGATTTTGTTATATGCAGTGTTTATGTGTGAAGTAACCACAATTTCAGTTCAGTTTATGAGACACTAGTCTCTTAAGTGATTATGAAATTTTGCTTTCTAGTCAAAAATACTTGAAGGTTGTGTTCACCTTTCCTCTTCTTTTTTTTTTTTTTTCAGGCTCAGAAGTCCTGGATAGAAAGAGCGTTTTATAAAAGAGAATGTGTTCACATCATACCCAGCACCAAAGACCCCCATAGGTAATCTTGCTGTCTCTGTAATGTAGCAAGAACATGAAGTAGCAATTATGGGACCAAAAATATGATACCAATCACTATCCATTGCAAGAGAATGAATGTTAAAGATCATTTTTTAATTGTTGCTGGACATCTTTGAAGCAATCTCATATATACACACCATGTAATATGCCATGCCTGCAGTTAATTGTCTGAGAGCCTGTACAAAATAAAAGCTACACCATTGGGAAGGGAATTCATCACAGTCTATAGGAATGGGATATATATATATATATATACATGAATGGGAGATACATATATTTAGTGTGGTTACTGGTTTTCCCTTTCTAGCATTTCATCAAAATGCTTACTTTTTACTAAAATGCTCTGCTACAGTGAAAAAGAGACTTTTAAAGGAAATACTCCTAGCAGATTACTAATTAGACTGCAGACCTTCAGATTTCTATCCAATCACATTTTTAATATTCTGCTTACCTTCCTGAAGATCAACAGTATATAAGGTGGGAAGCATTTGGGATAAAGTAACATATGAATGTCTGGAAACGCCCTTATGAAAAGGCAGTATAATGGAGTAGTTTAAAATATAGACTCTGGAATCATATAGACCAGCTGTATAACCTTGAACAAATTACCTAACCTTCAAAACTATAATATTTTACCCGTAAAATGAATGTCACACTGTTAGTATTTAATAAATGATAGCTCTGTATCAGCATTATTGCTAATAGTCATAACAGTGCTAGTAGTAAAGTATGAAGGACATTTCCATGGTATGAGGGGTGAATTTTGTTTTCAAATACCTTGTGAATAATTTTTTCATTGTTTCTTCAACAACACTTAAGCTGCAGATCTTCATTCTCAGAATTGGATATATGACAGAGTGTCAATTGGGAAAAGACAAGTTAGGTTGTGACTCACATATGATTGAGAGTCCTTATTTAAATGTACCTGTTAAAATTCTTCCCTCAAAGCTGTTCAGTGTCCTTCGTGCAAGATTTGATAGATGGGAAGAGTGAGAAGTAGAAAAATCTACATGGTGGTCGTTCTTTTCGTTCCAATCCTGAACAATGTGGCAGGTGTGAAAGGGGGTAGGTGCAGAAGGATGGGAGGCATGTTACAGCCTATACAGCTAGAGGAAAATGTGGAGGGGCCAGAAAAGAAAAGAAATATATGTCAAGTAAATCCCAAGTTCACCATTTGCCAGGTATGGCCACATTATGGTTTCCACCTGAAAACTGACTCTCTGGCTTGCTATGGTTTGTAGGTTTCTCCAGCAGGTTGCCTTCAGTGTGTATTACAGTTGTTGCTAATACAGGGGGTTCACTTTGACCTCTTATGTTATAGGTGTTGCTGCGGGCGTTTAATAGGCCAGCATGTCGGCCTCACTCCCAGTATCTCAGTTCTTCAGAATGAGAAAAATGAAAGTCGCCTCTCCCGAAATGACATCCAGTCTGAGAAGTGGTCCATCAGCAAGCACACTCAACTCAGCCCCACAGATGCTTTTGGGACCATTGAGTTCCAAGGAGGCGGCCATTCCAACAAAGCCATGGTAATCAGAAACCATTCAGTCACTTCTCAAATTCTGTCTCAAGTCCTGCAAAGGAATGGTGAAGAGCTGGAGATTTAGTCTTTGGGCTGAATCCCAACTTTGCCAGTTCCTGGCTGGGTGACCTGCTCTAACTGTGCTGCTCCTGTGCAGCTCTGCCCTTCCTCTGTCAAATGGGGCAAAGAAAACCTTCCTCTCAGGATCTTTGAAATGATTAGTATGAGATCAGACACAGTGACTCTTGTTTTTAATAATAATAACAAGTAGCTTTCTACAGTTATCCACTGTTCATTATTTTATTTTCTGGGTCTCATCCATTGAGACATGTTTTTCTAACTCCTTTGGTAAAAAATATCTTAACTTTAGGTCTCTGTTTCATTCTATTGGTAACTAGCATTTCTCTCAATTCAAGGTAGAAATGATCATCCCAGACTATTTCCTTCCCTGTTCTAACAGAGATCTTGTCATCCAAATTGAGTGCTTTTTCTTCAAGCAGCTGCGTTCAATAATGTTCTCAATAGAACAGCTCCATATGAAAAGCATTTTTTTTTTTTTGGAAAGGAGGCAGTAGGAAATATACAAATTTTACTTCTAAGAGTTGTTGCTTCTAAATTTTAGCTTTCATCATGGACCTCTCCCTACTTGGCTGACAGATTTTGCCAGGAGAAAAGTCTACCATGTGTTTTTGGAAATTCTAGAAATGCTGTATTCCAACAAGCTTGCTTCTAACTGTTGAGAGAGAGTTAGTTAGTTGAGGGTGGAGCAGTTGGAGGTGACTGTTCTCAGGCATGCCACGGAGTTTTCTGAGTTTGGAGAGGAAATTTTGCTTAGAGAAGCATACTGCAAAACGCAGGAGAACTCACTTCACACCAGTTACAGTCTAAAAATGTGCAATAAAGCCACCTCTCTTGTCTCTCTCCTCTTCTCTCCCCTTTCCCCCATCCCCCCCTTCCCACTGCAGTATTTTCTTCACCAAGAGTAGCTGACCAAGCTATTCTCACAGTTCTTCCCTAAGAAAATTAATTCTGAGCAATATACTGAAAAGGAGGATGCTATGTGCAACCCCCAGAAAGGCCTGGGGAAAACAGAGAAAGGGTTAGGTAGTCTTGACCTGGACAGAACCAAGGGAAATGAAGATTTGGTAACTTCCTCATCCACTTAACGGATGGATATGCCCACACAAGATCCTTAAGGGTTCCCAATTACAGTACAGTCCCCATTCACAGTATGAGATTGAACCATATGCAGTGTGGATGCTCTGGAACCGTGCATTAATTAAAAGTCACGAAAGTTCTCCCTATAAGAAGAGTGCTGCAGATGAAGAAGTGGTTTAGCGGTCAATAATCATTATAGAGTAGTATACCCAGTGACTTCATAGGGTGCTTGAATGATGCCTGTAAGCATCATGCCACAAGCCCAGAGGCATATGATAAACTTCTAGCCGTTATTTCCTTCATTAATATGCAGTATCTGTCAAATATAGAGCATAAATTTGGTCTTAAGTAGAGCATTCCTCCAAAGTCATCACCTAGGGAGATTCTAATTACCGTGATGCATGAGTGCACAGAACGTGTTTTGGGGACTGCTTTCAGACAATTTATAGATCATGAGAGAAAAGCACTCCGTATTTTCTTCAAATGATGTTTTTGATCAGAAGTTAATCCCGAGTACCTAAAATTCAGAAAACTTAGGGCTTGTCACAAACGGCTTCTGCTAGTTTTTAAAAATCAGGTCTGTTCTCAGAAGATAAAGTTTTCCACCACTAAAAATTCTGAAAGAATGGAGTTCTAGTTTGGAAGTGAAGAATGTGGGTTTTGGATGCAGACAGTCTAAGTTTATCCCAGAACCATCATATATTTGCTGTGTGACATGAGAAACATCAATTAAATTCTCTGAGCCTCAGTAATTTATTCTGTTATCTAGGAATAATAATACTACCATTATAAATGTTAAATAGATGGCATATGTAAGTCATCTGGCACAGTGCCAGGACACATAATAGTTGTAAAATTAATTTTAACTGTTATTTGTACTACTATCATCATTATTATTTGCTTCAGGCTTTGAAAAATTTTTTAAATATTTTGATTAATACTCTGAAGGACATACATTTGGGTGTATATCTTGGTATATTATTTTAGAAAGTCAAATCATAATTTTTCAGTTAACCCTTTAAAATAATTCAAGAAGTTCTGATTTCTTCACCTAGTTCTTAAGCCCCAAATCTGAAGCCACATTGCTTTGTTTATAGTCTGGCCTGTCACTTACTGGTTTAAAATCTGGCCCAGTTTATTTAACTTCCCAGTGCCTCAGTTTCCTCATCTGCAAAATGAGGATAGTAATTCCTGCTTTATAGGGCTGTAGCAAGGATTAAGTGAGTCAATATGTATTAAGTGCTTAGAAGAGTACTTGGTGTTAAAGCTAAATTAATGTTTGCTATGTTATTACTTCCACTAAGTGTTCACTTACTATAGTTACAGGAGAGGCTTTGCAATCAATTAAAATAAAATGCATAATCTTGAAGTCATATAGAACTTTGTCTAAACACTCACTCTCTCTGCCTAGTTAAAAAGTCTTGGTTAAACCAATTAACTTAGCTGAGCCTCAAGATTTCTTATTTATAAAGTGGGCATGTTTTCCTTATGAGATGGTTACAAGGATTAGAGAGAATATAAAATCACCTGGTATACAGCTAGTGCTCAATATATTTATGAAAATCATAGTAATGGCACAGTGAAGCAGCTTCGTTTACTTCCTAGGAATCCAAAGATATGTTAACATATTTCCACAGGAGTACCAGGCTGCATAAGCTGGTGTCAGTGACGGTCACTAACTGGAGGCTACCACTGTGGACACCAGCTCATCAGTGACTGGAGACATGTGGCTTGTAAACCACCACATTATACACTTTGACTTCCGCATTGAGTCAACCTCC
Source organism: Balaenoptera physalus (assembly GCF_965194825.1). Taxonomy (NCBI): domain Eukaryota; kingdom Metazoa; phylum Chordata; class Mammalia; order Artiodactyla; family Balaenopteridae; genus Balaenoptera; species Balaenoptera physalus. Next base: position 48,742,395 of record NC_138886.1, read on the forward strand.
TGCATCCACTTACTCTAGCAAAACGGAAAATGAGCTGTTACCTGGTATCCTCTCTACTTTACTCACTGTAGACTTCAACAGTTAGACAGCTACTGTGGGTGTGGCATTTGTGCCTTTTATGATGGACAAAGCCAAGATTCCTTCTCATGATACAATTTTCTTCTACCTGAAATTTTTCCCCTCCTAAAAATTTCTAGTGAATTTGAAATTTTTAAGAATCCTGGAGATTGAATCTCCAAATAAATTTACTAGAACATGTGTCCTTCAAAGTATCAATCAAAATACTTTTGCAACTGTTTTCAGGGTCTGTAGCAAATAATAATGACAACTAAAACTTATTAAACATCTACTATGTGCCCAGCACTGTGCCAAGTACTTATCTATGTTGGTATATTTCATGTTTATGACACTAGCATTATTATTCCTGCATGACAGAATAACATACTAAGGCACAGAAAAGTTAAGTAATTTGCCCTGTGTCACACAGCTACTATATGATATGTGTATATTATGGTATTTAACAGTAGAGGAAAAACTTGAAGAGACAGCCAGATCTTTCACTCTGTTCCAGAAGAGTGAACACATAAGGACATTGAACCTTGACAGCCCTCCCCAGGTCCCACATAGCTGTGTCCAACCCAGAGCTGTCTGTTGGCAGTCAGGTTAGGCAAGGTCAACTACATGATTTGTGGAGCCCAGTATAAAATGAAAATGTAGGCCCTCAGCAGGGGTAGGGAAATCCATGCCCCTTTCCCATGACTACAGCCCCAACCCGTCAATGGATTGCCATCTCCACACTGGGAAGTGCTCAGTATCCAGTGGGGGAGGCTTCCCACAAAGTTGCCCACAAAACCCACCGTGGCACTGCCAGCCCAAGGCAAAGACAGCTACATCCTTACCTGCCCTCAAATGCTACAGGCCACATGCCCGACCCTGCCCCTGCCCTTGCCTGCACCCAGGTACCAGCCAGGGATGGAGGGTAATGATGGAACACGGCCCTGTCCGCTGCCCCAGGCAGGGCTGGGGAGGGGAGGCTAGGCTGGCAGGGACACTAAAGGCAGGAGCGTGTATGAATGAAATCCCATTCTGGCGAGGCAGCAGGAGGTAGGACGTGGGACTGTAGCGACGTGTGAGCCGAGGCTCCAGGCCCTCTGCACATGCTCCACTGTCCCATCAGGCTTCACTTACAAAACACGGATTCAAGGGTAAATTTGTCAAGAATTTCAAGACAGCACGTGCAGAACATTAAACCCTGAACACTGCCCTTCTGAGCAGTGTGACTGGGCTGGTGGCACGACCATGAAGCCAGCACTGAGGTTAGGTCTCGCCTGCCCTAGGTGGTCTCAGAGCAGTCACTTCAAGGGGAAACCTTTCTTTCTGACTCTAACCTGCCAAATGAGGACCACTTTTTCTTTTTTATTACAACCCAATATTTAACAAGTGGGAGTCCCCACTGTTCATCTAGGCATGATGAGCATTTTGTCCACTTTAGATACTTGGCCTTGAATTATTCCGATTCTCCTGTCTAGACAAAAGGGTGGAGTTATGCATAGGACAGATGACTTGTTTTATCAGGCAGGACAGTCGTTTTGTGCCAACCTGTGCCTTCTTTACCTCTTGTTCTCTCCAACAAACCAACATGCAGTTCATCAAAGGGAAAAATCAGCAACTACTGTCTGTTAAAGAGTGCCAGTCTTTAGATGGGGAAGCCATGGTTAAATATTCACCAGGATTGAAGTGAATCAGGTCAACTAACTTAATATGTCTTTGGTCCCCTTCTCCTGACAAGAATATTTGAAAGTTGAAATGATTTTTAACAAAGTGGTCAAAAAATTCTAAAGGGCAGATTAACTTTGACCTTCATTAATTTTTAAAAAAATAAGATATAACATTAACTTTTCCCCTCAAGACAGCCCAAAATAAAGCACTTGGGTCTTCAGAATGCCGATGTGGTCTGGACCCAATTTGAGGCAGAATCTGCCGTAGTTTGGTAGAAGATACAGTGGGAGAAAAGGGACTCGTTATTAAAATGTGGTGGGCTATGTGAGAACCATATCTCACATATGTATCTCTGTTACCACATAGACAGTACAGCATGGTGTCACAGGACTTTGATCACCAAAGACCCTTGAGGGATCAGTGCAATGGTTCTCTACTTGGAGGCTCACAATAACTTGTGGGGCTACTACCAATGCCCATGCCCAGGAATCATTCCCAGAGAGTCTCCTTCATTGGTCTGATATAGAACCTGGGCATTCAAAGTGTTTTGTTTATTTATTTTATTTATTTATTTTTGGCTGCATTGGGTCTTTGTTGTTGTGCACGGGCTTTCTCTAGTTGCGGTGAGCAGGGGCTACTGTTCTTTGTGGTGCACGGGCTTCTCATTGCGGTGGCTTCTTTTGTTGCAGAGCACGGGCTCTAGGTGCACAGGCTTCAGTAGTTGTGGCGTGTGGGCTCAGTAGTTGTGGCTCACAGGCTCTAGAGCACAGGCTCAGTAGTTGTGGCTCGCAGGCTATAGAGCGCAGGCTTAGTAGTTGTGGTGCACAGGCTTAGTTGCTCCGCGGCATGTGGGATCTTCCCAGACCAGGGATCAAACCTGTGTCCCCTGCACTGGCAGGCAGATTCTTAACCACTGAACCACCAGGGAAGTCCCCAACGTGTTTTAAAAGTTAGCCCGGTTAATCTACTGTTCAGCCAGGCTTAAGAAATACTGAATAATCCCAATCTGTCTACCTATTTTATAGATGAGGCAACTCGAGCCCAGAGAGGTTAAATTATTTTCTGAGAGTCACCCAATTACTTGACAAAGATAGTTCTCAAACTCAGGATCCTTAGCACTCTCCATCAGTTCTGTTTCTTCTCTGTCATGTATTCCTGGTGCAGCCTATAATAGATGTTTTGAAAGGAAGCTAATTACTATTATGTTTCTAACTCTTTATAAGGGTTTTGAAAACTTTCTAATAGAATTATAAAATCTCTAGTATTTGATGAGGTTAATTACACTCAAAAGCTGTGAGCAGGAAGAGCTCTTTGTAAAATTACATCCTAGGTTAGTGGAGCCATTTTCTGAGCCCCTCCCAGGACTCTGTGGTATTCTGTCCTCAATTCTCAGACTTGACAAACCCCAGTGAAATAGCAGTGAAATCAGTGTCTCTCACGCTTTACAGAGAAAGAAGTTGTGACACAGAATGAAGACATTCAGAGCTGACAGTAAGTGAAGGATTCTCGTTCCTCTCTCTTCTCTATACCAAGCCACATATTACCAAAAAATTCATGGCCCCCAAATCCATTCCTGGGCTGTTAAACAACCTGGCAGTTCATGCAGATGCCTCATAAAAACCAGAACATGAGGACCAAGGAAGAAGGTACTGAGATACTAAACCTCTGGTTTAGGCATTTTCTTACTAGACTGGGTTCCAGGGAACTTTTTAAAACTGACTGAGAGAGCAGTACCAAAATGGCCCAACAGCAGACATTGTTGGGTCCTTTCTCAAAGACTCTTCCTTATCTGGGGCTGAGTCTATTAAATTATTTAGAAAAGGAAGCAGTGCTGGACTTAATTAGGCAGACTCTTATTTGCTTACTAATCATCTCTTCCAGTTAATGCTGAGCTGACTTACAGACCAGGTAAGTATAACCTAATTAAGGACTTGTATTTAAACTTCTCAAGTCACCCACATAATTCTCTTTGGGTTTTCCCTTGCTGTTTACTCAGCTTATTAGATCAGGTTGAGCCCCTTATTACAGTTTTTGTATAATTTAGAGAATTATTCCTGTGCTTCATTTTTACACTTAGAGCTGTAACTGTTGAGTCAGCCAGGATGCAAGCCTTCTTCTCTGCGCATTACCAGAGAGTGTGTGAGAGGGAGTAGGTAAAACTGAGGAGATGCTCAAGGGGGTGGGGAAGCTGTCAGCTGCTTGACATCTACAACCTTATACTCTTAAAATCCTTTAGGATTAAATCTGATTTTTTAAAAATTATCTTTCTTTGCATTATGCAGATTTGATCTGGGAATCATTGACTGACGTGCACAAAATACATTAAATAAATCCCAGTTCACAAAACAAAATAGCTAATCACTGGACTATAGCTAACTAAGAAGCTTTATATAGCAAGGTATGGTTTTTGAGGGGTTTTGTAATTGCTCTGTTGCTTTCCAGTTTCCACTTTGAAATCTCTAGACCATTAGACTGGCAGTACCTTTGGAAAACCTTTCTGAAGCTGGGAATAAAACTAGAACTTATCAATATCACTTAAACTTCTGATCTCAATCATAGACCTATAGAGAAGGAAGAACCGACATTCCTCAAGAGACTCATCTTGTTCTAGAAAATTTTATATAAAAGCAATTCTGGCAGAAAATTCATAGAGTACCCCTGCAACTAGGTGATATGCTCAGTGAAGTTTTGTATTATTTCTAAACCTTTAGCTTTGGCTTATCAGCATCCATCACCTGGAAGCACCTGTTATCTAACATTGAAGAATCACAAAAACAATATAGAAGAAATTACAATGGCATTTTCACTCCCAAAGTTTTGTGGGTCATCAAACTAGGAATCCAATAACAGTGACACCTTACATTTACCTTCCACATATTTTCTTTCTAGGGAACTTTTGCATACATTAAACCACCATAAGCATTAAACATTTGGTGCAAAACCAACGGCTCCATGGACTTGGAAAGCTGATATCAGCAAAGTGGTCTCAGCAGTCTGATGCAACATATTCTCCTTGGCCACAACTTTAATTAAAAATACTCATTTAAAATGGGGCTACAGAGAATTAGAAAATGAAATGATGCTTGTCACAGATCTCAACAGAAAAGAAAATGGGACAAATTCCCACTACAGGCTCGGAAGAGAGGCATTGAAAATACTGTTAAAATAGATTTAGCTGTAGTAGTTCCATTACTCAGAAAAAGTACTACTGAAATATACCAATTGGTTATTTCCCCAAATTAAAGATGGCTTCGCAGTGAGAGTTAGACAGATTTGTCATTTACCATTTCCTAGAGTATAACCAGATTTGTTGTTCTGTAAATATCTTCCCTTTTCATTTAAAAAGCTGGGCAAAATGATGTGAGTAAAAATTTAGGGCTGAAAAGGTGACAGATTAATTATCAGAGACAAATTGCTCCACAGCAAGTCAAGATCAGAATACCAAAGGAAGATTATTATTATTTTTAATTAAACAACCCCAGCCTATTCTAAGTAGTGACGGCTGCTTCTCCACTTTCCAGCCTTCACCCGCCCTGGGTGTTGTAAAGGGAAGGATACTGTCTGGTTTGTGACACCTCTGTACCAGTTTAATGCAGTGAGGCCATAGTAAAGTTGAATTCTGCTTTGACAAGTGAATCTAATGATGAAGCAGATTAGAGTGGCTTTAGAAAAAACTGCAGTGAAATCACCTGCTAAACAAAAATAAATTTAGCAACTGGAAAAAGCAAAGACTCAAGAGTTTTAGTTACCAAAGCCCTCTGCCATTCGAACAAAAGAAAAGCTCTAGTTTGCTATTATAGTCTCACTTGCAAAATTTCATTTGTAAGTTTGTGGTTTGGAATTCAAAGTACGTGTTTTTGTGAAAATCATGCTTGTATGCATTGGCCTCCAGAGCACCTAGGCATAGATCAAATAGTACAATTTCAAGTAGAGCTAACTTCTGTTTTATACAGTACATTCTTTAGATGCTCTTCTGAATCTCATTAGCTCATCACACAGGCTTTCTGCTGCCAGGCAGGGGCACTAATGATGGCAGTGCAGGCATGGGTAAGTCATTTGAGCTCAATTTATTTCTAGAAATTAAAATTAGGGAGCTCAGGGCATGAGGGAGAAGGATAGGATAGGTAGCCAGACAGAGGTAGCATTTTCCCTCTGGACAGGTACTTTTTATAACTTGCACCAGTCACTCCTCAGATAGCTCAGAGTTGAGAGACAAAGGGCTACTTTGAAGGGGACATGAAAGAGCTGACGGCAAGTTATCTGGACCCTGTTGTATGCAGAGGTCATTTATAACGTGAGTGCTCGTAACTCTTATCCAATTTACATATACTGATTTTTCTGCCATTCCAGGCATTTCCCAGAATTTAATCTTTAGTGTTCTGTGTGGGGGTCAGGATCACCCTTATTTCACAAGAGAGGGTCTCAAACTGATCTAAATGACTTACAGTGCCAGTACTGTATCTGATGCTAGAGTGTGATGCCACCCGTGATTGGGAAACCTGTAAATAGGAGCACACATCACCACATCAGAGTACTGCCCAGGTAACAAAATTTAATATACACATTAGGAAGATTTCTTGTTATTTGTAAGGTGATCCCTTGGCAATTAATGAGCTCACAAGTGGACAGTCAAAATTGCTTATCTTGACAACCAAAATAGCTCCTAATTTCAAATCACATTGACCTTTGAGCAGGAATGGATTAATTGCTCTGGGTACAACCATTTATGACCTTGAAGCTGCTGATTCGGCACCTGAGTTAACTGTTATATTACAAGCACCGGGAGAATTACTGAATAACCTGATTTTTATGGGTATAAGAATATAATTTAAAAATTGAAATCTCCAGGTAATCATAAAGTGTCATTTTATCCCTTAGTTTTAATTATCCTCTTATCCCTAAACTGTTTCCTTGAGCTGCTAAACAATAACATACAAAAAGTAACAAATTGATTTCATTTAAATGCTTCCTTTTTTAAAAAATCTCTTATTCTCCAAGGGAAGGAAAAAATAAATCTAAAATAATGGCCAACATTGAAGGAACAGGGACACCCAGTATTTCTGTTATTTATCAGTTTCTGGATAATCAGGGATGGGCTGTCATTAATCATGTGTTCCTTTGTATAAGAATTAGTCCTGGTGAAAAAGAATTAGGTAGTTGAAATTGAGTAGCTTATCAGTGGCTGCACTTTCCTACTTCTCATGGCCTGAGTAACTTTCCAGTGTTTCCTCCATTCTTCTCTTTGATTTTCATGTAAAATATTGAGTGTTCTTTCTTCCCTTGGGCCCAGTGATAAACGCTAGACACACCACTTAGAATCTTTGGTCTGGGGAAGAGTTGTAATCCTTGCTACTCCTGTGGTCCCTGGGGAGCTAGTTAGAAATGCAAAACCTCAAGTCCCACCTCATACCTACTGAATCAGAACCTGCATTTTTGAGGTCCCCTGGGTGAGTTTTGCATGTTAAAGTTTGAGACGCATAGCTCAACCTAGAGTTTCCAGTGTAACAGTAGCTTTAATAATGGGTTAGGTGAGTGGTTAATTACTAGATAACTAATTCTGACTCCCAGTCACTCACCTTCCCTGGGTCTCAGTGTCCTCATCTGTAAAGCAGAAGAACTGAAATAGAGTATTTCTAGTTCCCATGATTGCTAAGATATTTCTAAACTCCCTTTTATTTCTAAGATTGTAACTACATCATAGCCAGTACTGAAAGGCTTATCCAAAATCGTAGGTCAGACCAAACATGATCCCTCCACTCAAAGGTCTTGCAAATGGGGAGATAAAACTGACACATACAAGAAACAGCTGGAAAAAAATATATATTAGACTGGGTTTGACTGAGAGTTATATTGAGTCAACATGAGCTTGCATTCCAAGGAGCAGTCAGTAAGAGCCTTTGAAAGACAAGAATGATTTATGTAGATGAAAGGGGAGGGACTGGGTTTTCTAGGACTTGGGGAATAACATTAGCCAAATACAGAGAGAAGTGGGGAAACGCCTCTTAAATAAGTAGGGTAAGGCCAAATTGTGGGGACCATGACAGGCAGAATGGGAGTGTATGTATGATGTAACTATTTGAATTGAGAAATAATAGGATCAAAAAGGAATTGGGGAAAGAAATCTGCCTGTTGGTGTCTCATTGAGAACACAGGGTTAGAGGAGCCAGTAGGACTGTTGCCACAACCCAAAATGACATCCTAGTAAAGAGCATTCTTATTTATTCTTAAAATAGCAACTGAAGCAATAGAAGGAAAGGCCTGGATGAGAGCACCATTTGAGAAATGGATCGTTAGGGCTCGCAGACTGCTTGGTTGTAAGTGAAGGAAAAGGAAAAGTAAGGAGAGAGGAGGCGTTTATGTTTTTGAGGTCAAGAGCAAGGACGTGGAGTCAGACAGACCTGGGGTGTGAATTCTGTCATCACCACTTAATAGCTGTTGAACTTACTGTTCTTTCCTGTCCCCCGTAAATGTGGATGCCACCAACCTCGTAATTGGGAGGAGTCCATGAAATGATGCATGTAAAGCACACAGTACGTATGTACCTGGAACACAAGGGATTTGATTGTAGGTTTGGGGTTTTTTCTCAGTAGTTAAGAAATTGAGAGTAGAGAGAAATATGCATGGAGAGCGTATGAGCAACATGAGCTTACACAGGCCAGACACTGAATACCTCTGTTTCTTCCTCTGTAAGACAGAGAACCAGGGACAAGGTGATCTAAGGTCATTCATTCATTCCCCCACTGGAGCACTTATTAACTGAGTAAGAAGTGTTTCGTGATCACCAGCAAGCTTTTCTTCGTTTCCTAGCTAGGAAAAAGATAAAGCTAGTTCAAAAGGAATTTTAACATATTCACTAGATTCGTTGGTCACTTTCCAGTGAACTGCTCACATGATCAGTAAATTGGGTTCCTTATTGGTAAGTTGTAACTTTAGAAGCCCCAAAGGGAATTATTTACCAAGTGAGACTTATTCCTAAAAATGCATTAGGATTATTATTACTAATTACTATAAATAATGGAACTCCATAATATGTTATTTTTAAATATTTTTTATTTATTTATTTATTTATTTAATTTTATTTTGGCTGTGCCAGGTCTTAGTTGCGACGTGTGCAATATCTTCATTGCTGGCACGTGGGATCTTTAGTTGCGGCATGTGGGCTTCTTAGTTGTGGCATGTGAACTCTTAGTTGCAGCATGCATGTGGGATCTAGTTCCCCGACCAGGGATTGAACCCAAGCCCTCTGCATTGGGAGTGTGGAGTCTTACCCACCAGCTCACAGGAAAGTCCCCATAATATGTTATTTAGCTAGGTTACACATACTAAAATTATTACACATTCTCTGTAGTGATTTAGTATGATTGCCATATCTCTTCATATTGAGTTAATTAATAATGTATGTGTGTCTGTTCCCAGACACTACCTGTGGCTCAGAATCTCACATTATTTACCTGGCTAAATGAAATGTGCAGGTGGGGTTGCTCAATGAGGCATCTTGAAGTTCCAAAAGCCATAATCACACTACTTTTCTTGTTTTTCAAAACATTTTACTGTTCTCAAGTAAGCCTTCTCTAATCATTGGGACTACAGCTTTACAGTTCTTCAGAAATTTTAGGAACTACTATCTAGGCTTGCAAGGGGCACATAATTTTAGAAGGATTTTTATACTTTAGATGTTTGTCTATATTTAGAAATGTAATTTATATCTCACCTTAGAAGAATATGGATTCTTATTTAGTTGGGGTTTTTTGAAGGAATAAGAAAGTGATACTGAAATAAAGTTATTGAATAATTTGAGAAGCAGTTTCTTAGCCTCTCCCACAATGAACATTCTTGGTTTGGAAGGCTTGTGAGTCTCAGTTCTAGTTTATTTTACTAAATATCCCTTTCTAGAATTATTCAAAATGGTATAAATTTAATCTAGTAAAGCTACCAAATTTTAACATAAATTTAGCATAAATTCAGTGTACAGGCACAGAAAACATTTTATTCTTTTATTTTATAGTGTTCATTATATAGATAGCTTTCTTATAAACAGTCACTCAATGAGATAATTAATATAACAATAGATAATTTTAAAAGCTTTTAAGAAACCCTTGTGTTTGCTTCCACCACTGCAGTACCCTCTCTCCAGCCCCAAGGCTCCTTGCATGACACAAAAGCACATGTTGTTGAAGATTTCTGCTGATAGATATCTGAAAGTTCTTGCCCTCTACATGAGAGTTTGTGTACAAAATATGCAGTTTCCCACATTGTAAACTCTAGTTAAATTCTATTGATATAAGTGATGTAATTCTTTTTTTTAACATCTTTATTGGAGTATAATTGCTTTACAATGTTGTGTTAGTTTCTGCTGTACAACAAAGTGAATCAGCTATATGTATACAGATATCCCCATATCCCCTCCCTCTTGCGCCTCCCTCCCACCCTCCATATCCCACCCCTCTAGGTAGTCACAAAGCACCGAGCTGATCTCCCTGTGCTATGCAACTGCTTCCCACTAGCTATTATATCACTTATTTTATACACTACCAAATGTAAAATAAGTGTTATAATTCTTTTGATATAATGTACTTAGCTAAAATTGCCAACCTTTACTGTTTCCATTCTGGAATTGATTTTTGCTGAGTAGATTAAATCAATATAGAACCAGCTTGTTAGATTCTAACACTTCTTTGGATTTCTAGTATATGTATATGGGAAACTTTAGCTCTTTTGTATTTCTTGATTATGCAGCTTAATTTATCAAGCTACTTTCATATTTTGTATGTTTGTGCCTCACATTTCTGCTAAATATATTTAAAATATACTTTAACAAAAGAATTGACATATAATTTTTAAGGTTTTTGCAACAGTGGGGTCTCCCCGATCCAAAAAATATTACAATAAATTGTCATCTCCTGCATAACCTTTTTTATTTATACATCCAAAAGCATATGTTTGTATGATTACATGCAAGTCTGTTCTTTTTGTGGTTATGTAACTTCAACATTAATACTTCACAAATTCCAAATTAAAACTTTTCTCTCCCACACAATATATAGACTTTAGAATGCTTTGACTCTAATTACTACTCCTGAGTTTATATGCTATATTATCCAGTGCTTTAGTTCTATCCCTTTCCACCATATATTAGACACTATTATCATTTTATATTTTACAACCAGTGCTTTTTAAGATTTACCCTGTATGTGCTAATATCTTTGTTTACCATTCTTTCTTGTATCTCAGATCATCCATCTGGGATCATGTAACTTCTGCCTGCTACATATATCTTAAAATTTCCTTCAGTGAAGTCTGCTAGAAGTAAATTCTCAGTTTTGGTAGTCTAAAAATGTCTATAATATGCTCTCATTTTGGAAAGATATTTTTGCTGAATTCTACACTGACAGACAATTTCTCTTTGCAAATCGAAGACACTGTTCTGGCATCCATTGTTGCTGTTGAAAGTAAGCCATCAGTCTAATGACTCTTTCTTTGTAGGTAATCTGTCTTTTTTTCTAGCTCCTTTTGAAGGCTTTTCCCCCTACCCTTTGGTGTTCTCTATGAGGTATCTGTGCGTGGGGTTTCTTTTTATTTATCTTGCTTGGGATTCATTGAGCTTCTTGAATCTGAGAATTAGTATCTTTTAGTAATTCTGAGAAATTCCCAACCAATATCTCTTCAAGTATTGCCTCTTCCACATTATCTCTTTTATTTCTATCTAGAATTCTGATTACATCCTCTAAAATTCTCAAATTTTCTTCTATGTTTTCAATTCCTTTATTTTTCTAGGCTGCATCTGGCTTATTTCTCTGGATCTGTAGTTAACATGTCTGATCTGTAGTTTCATTTATCCCCTGTATTTTTTATTTAAATTGTTATATTTTAATTTCTAGAAGTTCTGTTTTTTACTATTTTTCAAATGTATGTGATCATTTTTTATAATCACTTGTTCTTTATTCATATGTTCAGTTTTCTCATTTATGTTTTTTAACATATTAAATGTAGGTATTTTATATTCTCTGTCTGAGCATTTCAGTATCTTTGAGGATCTTATTCTGCTACCCATTGTGTCTTTTGGTTCTCATTCATGTTGCTTTACTTCCTTTTGTATTTTGTGATTTTATTTTTTTACAATGAAATGCTTATTTTCCCATGGGAATTATTTGAGACCTGGGTTGATGATGTATTCCTCCACAGAGAATTTGCATTTGCTTCTGACAGTTATCTGGAGCCATTACCCCACCAGAACCACCTTATATTAAATACTCTGATGTTTCTCAAACCACACTGAGAGTGTGAATGTGGACCAGAACCTATATGAGGACCCACTTTTTTTTTTTTTTTTTTTTTTTTTAATTTTATTTATTTATTTATTTATGGCTGCGTTGGGTCTTCGTTTCTGTGCGAGGGCTTTCTCCAGTTGCGGCGAGCGGGGGCCACTCTTCATCGCGGTGCGCGGGCCTCTCACTGTCGCGGCCTCTCTTGTTGCGGAGCACAGGCTCCAGACCCGCAGGCTCAGTAGTTGTGGCTCACGGGCCCAGTTGCTCCGCGGCATGTGGGATCTTCCCAGACCAGGGCTCGAACCCGTGTCCCCTGCATCGGCAGGCAGATTCTCAACCACTGCGCCACCAGGGAAGCCCGAGGACCCACTTTTGTTTATAAATAACCAGAGGAGAATTTTTTTTTCCCATCTGCTGAGAGTCAAGGTTGAGGCAGGCAAGTTTCCTTGCTCTGTTCTTCTGACCATCAGCCTTATTTATTTTTCTTCCTTACACTTGAGAGTGGAGCCCTTTGAAGTATCCCCGCTTTATGTGGGGTCTCTCCTTAGGCACTTAGGCACCCCCATACTGCATTAAGCTACCAAAGCAGCTGCTCATGGTCTTCCAGGATTCAGGAGAAAGCCTCAAGGCCAAAGCTTGCTTTGGTATTTCCTTACCTCCTGAGATTCCAGCTTCCACTTTGTTTAGGTATCTGAATATTCTCTCTTTTCATGCCAGCTCAGCAATACATTTCAAAAGGCTTTCAAGTGCATTTGCCCAGTATTCCAGTTGTTTCCAGCTAGAAATGAAATGTTTATATAATTAAAGACCTAAATGAGTATGTATATATATATATATAGTTATAGTTATAGTTATAGTTATATAAATGTTTATCATTATATGTATTTATAGCATTTTATTTATATATACTTATCATAACTTTATTTCCAGTTGCATCTGGGAATACGTTGATATCTGCTATGCACTTCAATTTTTTTCAACTATTCTACAAAAATAATTGGAATGACTTTTGTCACTTTTCTTTGAAAGATAAAGAAAACATTTGGTATGCAGGTATTTTTAGATTTAAATAAATATAATCAGCTGTTACCATATTTTAAAATTCTTGTTACATTATGTAGAACTGTAGAATTTTCAAAACCTCTCAAAATAATAGAGTCACAGAAACAGTCATGTCTAGGTCCAGTTGGTATAGAGGGATTATTTATATTGAAAATGTTAGCAACATTTGAACTGTTGCACAAATTTTAAGGTTGGTAAAATATAAATATGATTTCCTTTGAGCAAAGAACCCATCCCAGGGAAAGTTGTGTTTACACTGCATTTTAGAAAGTTAAATAATTTAAAAATTTGTAGTCATTCAGAATTTCAAGAAAACCTTTTAAAATGGTGAATCCCTTTGTCTAGAAGGCTCTTTTGGTAAATCAATTGATTTGCCCCTTTTAAAAAATCTAGTTTTTATAAGACGTTTTCTTCAAGTAACTATACATATTATTGCAATCAGTAAAGATAAGCAGTCAGCCCTGCCCTGTCTCCCTAATCAATGGTTGTCCTTCTTCTAGTATGTACGAGTATCTTTCGATACAAAACCTGATCTCCTCCTACACCTGATGACCAAGGAATGGCAGTTGGAGCTTCCCAAGCTTCTCATCTCAGTTCATGGGGGACTACAGAACTTTGAACTCCAGCCAAAACTCAAGCAAGTCTTTGGGAAAGGTCTCATCAAAGCAGCCATGACAACTGGAGCATGGATATTCACTGGAGGTGTTAACACAGGTAATTGGAAGTGGGACAGAGAAGGACAACGTAAGGCCACGAGAATGTTGTGACTAAGATCATTTTCCCCTGAGGTTAAATATATTTACATTCCCCCACCTCATCCCCTACACCTGTGTGTCCACACCTGCTGGTTATTGCTCCTTTCACTGAGTCTCTCTCCTTCCTCTACCTAAATGATAACTGTACTGTCATTTCTCAACCAAGAAGAATTATTTACACTTAAGAAAAGGATTGGGATATTTAATACTTGACTCTACAGAATTTATAAACACGACTAATGGAATTTCACAGGATATTTTCAATACCTCAAGTTGCCAAATAGGCATCCAGTAATTTTTTAAAGAATAACTTTTGCTCTAAATTGGAGACTCTGTTCTTTAAGTGATTTTAAGTTTGATGCAAATAGCTTTAGATTTTGCAGAATGCCCTTTCCATCTGGGGTGACAGCAAAGTCTGGAGTAATATGTGTTTATTATTTAAAGTATTTCATTGAATCAACTCTGCACCAACAGAAGACACACTCCACTCTGAACTCCAAGCGGTCTTTTCTACCTGCCAAATGAGTTTCTATATTGTGATCCAGGCAAGCTGTCAAATCAATTCTTACAAACCCACTTAGAGTTAAGTGCTTATCTGCAGAACATTATGAATGTGCAGCAGATAATGGAATGGATGCTGTAAATGTTTTGATATATTTCCCCAGCCTGAGTCAGAAGTGCCAATTGGAAGAGACAGGTAATGCTGCAGTAAATTAATTCAGACTTGTTTCAAGACTCAAAGTCTGCGCATGTGGACACATTTGAAGTTAGTGGGACATGCTGAACATAACCCTGGACCAACTAGTTTTAAATAAAATGTTATCTCAATGTTGTTTATTCATTTGTTTGTAGTTTAGGTGATGTTTGAGTGAGACCTGCACTCAGAATTCTCCTCCATACCTAGAAGTTGGGAACATTCAGCTCACAACAATGTAGGTTCATTTACACAGCGAAATCTGCATATCGCCCGTGCCCGTCGTTGTCATATGAAACCCTGACTCAGTCTGTGTAGTGACATGATCTTAGAATGACCTGCTCAGCCGGCTCTTTACTGTTTACTTTGTGGCGATCAAATATCTACAGAGCAGTTTTCTTCCGTGGCTGTTCAGGCTTTAAGCTCCAACTTTCACTCACAGTTTAACAGGCATCATTTGCCTAGAATTATTCAGTCTTTCGCTTTCCTGGCATAACCTGCATCTCCTGTGGAGATCAACTCAAAGGTTTCTAAAAGAAATGCTTACCAATCTTCTGTTTGGGGGAACTTGGAACATTGTTTATTGTTTTTCTTCTTTTGTGAAATGCATCCAATATCAGAAGAAGAATTAACAGCGTAAATGTTGTAAACCAAAGAGTTCACCTCTGCCTCTCTACAGGCATAGTGTTCAATCCAACACTCTAAGTGAGGTTTTTTGAGTGTTCGATTGAACGCTCAGCTTGGGTAAAAGGTGAAGGTGGAATTGTGGCAGATGGAGGGAGGGGCTACCATGAAGTTAACCTTCTTGTCCAGGACTGGACCCCAAATGAGTTTTGCATATAAATAGGAAAAAACTTAACACTAATATTCACACCTTTACTCTTGTATTTGGTTTTCTTTATCAGTACTTTCTCTTAGAAGATCCATAGATGAGTTAGTAAGTGAAATTGATATTCTTGCCAACGCTCCCAGCACAGCTCAGCATGGATTAGTGGCTATTTACACTACTCTGTTGTTTGATTTTTTTTAAAGGAGGCTCTTTCTGTTTGATCTTAGGAATATTTCAGAATTGAGTTGTTCACACATGTCTGTTGTCTCCTGTGATTAAATTGCCTGGTGTGTTTTGTGTGCTTAGTTAGTTCAGTGCCCAGTTCCTGAGCCCTCACTCTGTGCTGGCACCTGAAGAGAGTGAGCCGCTGATCTCCAGCCTTCCCCTCAGTAAGTTTACTCTGAGCAGAGACATCCTCACATGTGGTTATGAGCCAAAGAAGAATATGTTCAGTGACATATTGAACTATTCAAAATATACAAACTGCAACCCTGTTCAAATGGAGAAGAAATCAAATCCAACTCAGCTTTCATATAGGAGATGGAACTAGGTGTGAGTTTTTCCTTGAAGAATGGGTGGAATTTTCCTTAAAGTATAAATGGAAACATCTTTTCTTAGAGAATGTATTTTATATCTTCTATAAAAATGATCACTTGAGAGAGAAGTTACAAGATTAGAAATTATATCTTCTTTAAATGGTTTATTAAAAGATAAAAGGTAGTTCCCTACCATCTTGTAAACTGAATTTTCTCACTCTTAACTATGGTGAGGAAAGGCGTGGTGATGGGAAGGCCACTATGACAGAAGAGGAAAATAATTAGAATGATGTCTAAAAAAGTGTATTTATGTATTTTTAACATAAATTTTCCACAGAATATATCAACATTTTCTTTACAAGCAGGGTCTCCACATTATGTGTCCATAAATAAGAAGGTGAAATCAAGATTAACAGAATCTGAGCTAAGTAATTACTCTATTTGCTGACCCTAACTCATACACAAACTGTGGTATAGATTTAATATAATATTATTTATGATGCTTTTTATAGGATATTGTCATGTTATTAGTTTTAGTCATACTAACACATCATTATACTTATAATACAAGAAAAGATTCTCTAAGTTTAAAGTATCGTATTTATTCTTTTTTTTTAAATGAAGTTTTATTATTATCATTATTTTGGCCACGCGGCTTACGGGATCTTAGTTCCCTGACCAGGGATCGAACCCATGGCCCTTGCAGTGGAAGTGCAGAGTCCTAACCACTGGACCACCAGGGAAGTCCCTGTATTTATTCTTTTTATAGATATTGTATACATCTGTTTTTCATATGAGATAGAATAAGAAATGTATTACTAGAGTTCATATACAAGTCAAGCAGCTGTATCTGGCATTAGAGCTGCAAGTTTATGTTCTCTCCTGAACCCGTGTAGTTCATGTAGAAATGTGTCAAAACTTTATATTCAGTGCATTTAATCTTAGGAAAAACAGTTACCACAATTTCCTTTAGATCAATGGAAAGTAATTGCTTTAAAAGGCAAGAGTAATACTTCTCTTTTTCCTTTTAGGTGTTATTCGTCATGTTGGAGATGCCTTGAAGGACCATGCATCTAAGTCTCGAGGGAAGATATGTACCATAGGTATCGCCCCTTGGGGAATTGTGGAAAACCAGGAGGACCTGATTGGAAGAGATGTAAGTCCTGGGAGCTCCCTGTATGTGACTTCTCATAGAGGCGATATCAAAAGAGTAAAATAAAATTAGAATTCAAACTATGCATACTGGATTACTCTGTCAGTCCCCACCTCCCAAAATGAAACTGATGTTAGGAATAGTTATGGGAGACTGTTTATTTTCCAGTATCTATCTATGTGAACTCCATGTCAACTCTTAGGATTAGGAAAGGTCCTAAGTAAGACTTATCAACTACCCTCTTGGTTTGAATCAAGCAATGGTCTTTTATCACCCATCAAATTTTGCAAGTGCTCTTGGCACAGTTATGTTAAGATTAATTAACAACATGAATTCATTGACTGATACATAAAATGAGGACTTCCCTCACCCCAGGTCTCCAGCTTCTTTATTTGAGTGCCCTTCACCTAGGACAGGAGGCTACAGAGGGAGATTCTTTCCATTCAAACTTGTGGCTTCCCTGGTTGGCCTTTCTTTTGCTAAATGCTTGGGTGAGGAGTGAGCATAGTTGGGTTCTTTATTTCCCGCTGTGGAACTACTCAGAAGCCCTTGACCAAACTCAGCAGGTTGTCAACCTCTCTTTCCTGTTCTGATGTCCGAAGCCACACACTGACCAATCAATCAACAGTTTTGCCAGAGATAATTTGGTCCTATTTCTTCTGAGTCACTGTCTTATTTCCAGGGTCTCTTTTTCGTTTGTTTAAAACCACAAACAGGTCATTCCGCACCTCCCTTCTAGGGTTTTTCTCTCCTACTAACAACCAGACTTTTTCCCCTATGTAATACTTTCCAAAATTCCACTGGTATGGGTTAAACTATGTACACAGATTGCCATGCATTATTTGCTTCTTTTGTCCCCAATAATTTTAGCAATTAATTATTTATCAATGCTTCTCTATATCAGATCAATACAATCCTCCATTCCCAATCAAGACCTGCCATAGAGTAATAAATGTGTTTCGCAGTTCTTTCTAAGTAACATGAAGTCTGTCTGAGTTAAAAAAAAAAAAAAAAAAAAAATTTTTTTTTTTAATCAAAGAGGTTGAGAAGTAACTGGTCCTAAACTGCTTCTTCTATTGTGTTGCAGTATAATGAAACCATCTTATTTCAGTGCAACACAGTATGTGCAATTTTTTAAAATGCAATGCAAAATACTTTGAATTTAAAAATCAAAGATCATGAAATGGAAGCAGTAAATAAACACTCTTTGAATCCTTCAGAACTTTATTTAAGTGATAAATAACTTTATTTTAAGTGATAAGAAATGTCCATATCTCTGCTACCAAATTACATGTAGAAACACGAATTTATCCAGAATATGTAGAATAAGAAATGAGATAGTTTTATCAGTGTAATATTCTCTTAACTAAAATGTACTTGCTGTTTTGTATCATACAAAAATTGAATATCTCAAGCAGCAATTCCCAAAGTGTTATGTTGGCAGAACTGACTGGAAAAGTAATACTAATTTTTTCAAAGTATCTGGGACTAGTCTTTGATGGAACGTATTTGGGTTAATATTTGCCTTAGATTCCAAGTTGGCTTTTACGTATATATCAATTGCGAACTAGAACAAATACAGTTCTTAAAGAATTAGAATATGCTAAAATGCCCCCTAATACCAAGAGCATCTAATAGTTCATTTTATTAACAAATGAATTAACTATTTAAAATGTCGTGATGATTCAGAAGTCATTTTTAAATGTTCATAGTTTCAGCATCTCTCTTGTAAACCTGAGTTGTTATTATTCAATTTTGGAACTTTCTCATGCAGATGAACTATGAATAAATGAAAGCTGATTATTTCTTTATTCACGATAGAGTAACCATATAATTACCTCAGTTGCCTAATCATTTGCAGAGAATGCTGGCCTACTGCCTTTCTGTGTCATTTTGTTTGTCTTCTAATTCTGTATGATTGTGGAAGACAATACTTATATTGTACTTACTTGCCTTGCTGGGTTGGAAGAATCACCCCTAATTCATTTTCCTCCAATCCTAGCTTTTTTTCTCTGGTTTCACATCCACATGTGCTCCTCTTTTTCACTCTTCTTTTCTTTCTCCCTGTATTTCTTACCTGTTCTGTGCCAATAGGAACTTACATATGCCTATGCCAACGGGACTTACTTACATTGTCTGACTTCCCAGTAAAAAACTAGTCTTGATCCCAGTTCAGGGGGCAGAAAAAGCCACTTATAAGTTCAATAAAATGTGCACGTTCATTGTCCCTGCTCACAGGGGTCTAATAAAGGCAAGCCATGGCTCACAAAGATCCATGTGAACTTGCGGAGAGACCGAGAAAAGGAAGTAAAATTGGCAGGTTGTAGAGAGCACAGGAAAAACAATTGTATTTTCATTTTTTAGTAAATCTTTGACCAAGATCTATTGAATTTCAACCACTCTGGCATGTTTTTCCCCCAAAATTGGGAAACCAGAATACACATAGGACTTCTCAGGCTCTTATATAATAAGAGTTTGTTTTTCAAGTTGTAAATTATTTGGAGCAAAAGCGCTGTTTTTTTGTGAGGTTTTTTTAATTTAATTTTTTTTTTTTTTAATCTGTGTACTGGCCTATTTAGGTGATTCGCTTTCCAATCGTGATTTTCTCTTTCCTATAGATTCTTTCCTCTTTTCTATTTATTTATTTATTTATTTATTTTGCTGCACCGTGCGGCTTGTGGGATCTTAGTTCTCTGTCCAGGGATCGAACCCAGGCCCTCGGCAGTGAAAGCGAAGAGTCCTAACCACTGGACTGCCAGGGAATTCCCAAAAATGCTGTTTTTGGTATACAGGATTTATGACATAGTTTGAGGGACATTTAAATATGTGTTTATTATTCTAATGTATAATTTAAATGATAATTTAAAAGGAATATGATGTTAGGCTGTCATAAAAAGAAGTATTTGAATGAAATATGTAGTCACTGGTGAAAATCTCCCTAAAATTCATTAAAACAGAAGTGCTGTCTGGTAAGCTTCTTAAGTAGTTACAATAATTTTCATAGCTAGCTTGATTTAATACCTTCTATCCTTTTTCTTCCATTTTATATAAACAAACACACATGTAATAAACATCAAAAAGGAAACCTTATAGGATCAGACATCAGGTAGCAGAGAAAAACAACCAACATATTATTAAAAATCCTGATCACTTCAGAATTCTATCAAAATGCAATCATTTGAAAAAATAGGATTGTTGCATTTTTGGTCAAGTCTATGTCTATGTTCCAGAATAAGATTGAAGTGGCACAAAATAAATGTCAAGGGAAATCTAGGAAATTTACTTGAAATAAATAAAAAAATAAGGATAAAAGAAAGGCTTTATATCTTATGCCAGATATTTTATTACAGTAGATTTATATCCAAACCAATAGAAAATATAGATCATTTTATTTCTGTGGGGCTGGCTCTCAGATGAGCACTTTTAGAAGCTGAAAATTCAAGTACTACTAGAGTTATTTTATTGATAGAAGTAGTAGACATCACAGTTGCTATTCATCTTAGAATTTGAATACACTTTTGGAATGGCACCATAAAGGCAAATACTAGCCCTAAAAATAAAGAAGAAAGATAAATTTGTCCTAGGGTGTGCTTCTAGATATTCTAAAAAATTTACTTCCCTTCAAGTCTGATCTCTTAACTAGACTTTAAAGATATAAGGCATGTATCTTTGGATTCTGAGTTCAACTTAGAGCCACACACATAGTAGGTACTCAATAAATATTGAGGAGATGGATTGGCCATGATGAAATTCAGGCTTCAGGGAAAATAAACATTATGGAAAAAATATAATGATAAATTTTATCTGGTTCACAACTTTACCACAACTTAATCTCTACTCATATTACAGAGCTTGATCATACTATAGTAGCTATAGTCGAGGGATTTTTTTAACCAAGTATCTGAATATAAAACTATTTTCTTATGTAGCAGCTCAGGTTAGGAGGTGGATGGTGAAGCCTCTACACGTTGGGGATGGAGACAAAGAAATGTGGAATGAGAAGAGGCTCTTCTGTAACCTCTTTGAAAGATGCATGATCCTCCCAACTGAGTGATAGAACTAGCCTTGACTCTTTAAATTTAAATACCTTCAACTCTGTTTAACCAAATCTTTCAATTAATAGATAAAAACAACAGACTTTGGTGAAGAATAATGCTATGAATACTGAGACAGTAACAATCTTTTACCCTGCCACTAGACCTGAAAATGAATATTGTCCAGCTCTTAAGGTTAACTCCACCTCTGTGATGTCTCCATATTATTCCTACTGCTCTTCTCTTCTATGGCAACCCATAATCCTATACTTCCATCAAACTAAGCTCAAGGCTCCCTTCCACCAAGACGGCTTCCCTGGCTTCACCCACAATATCATATGCCTGATTATAGTTCTCCCACAACTGTCTTTTTCCCCAACTTAATTAAAAACTCCTCAAAAATAGGGATTAAATTGTTTTCTTTGTTTGATGGTAACCACTAACATAATACTTTGCATGAACATAAGGCATTGACATGTCACTTAAACTCTATAAGATTTGATTTCTTCATCTCTAAGTTGACTATAAAACATTTGCTCTATTTTATACAACTTCGATGAGCATAATCATAATAGTAGTTGTAATTTATTGAGCTCTTATTTGAGGAAGCTCTCTGTGATTGCATATATTAGCCTGCTGAGATATGTTTCATTCCATAAAAAAAAAAACTAAGCCAAGATCCACTGTCTCCAAAGCCCATACTCTTAGCTAGTATTGGGTTGGCCAAAAAGTCCATTCGGGTTATCCCATAAGATCTTATGGGATAACCCGAATGGACTTTTTGGCCAACCCAATAGTATGCCAAGTGATATATAAGAAAATATTTAATGATATTATGTTTTTATTGTTAGTTGAGATACTGGCAGATATCTTATGCCTGTAAATTGAACTCAAAAGTAGACTTAATGAGAGTGACCTGAGCCCTTTTCTTTGTCGCTAAATACTCTTGATCTGGAATGATGATTATGAAAGTGTCACCACTGTTAAGTCAAGAAAGAAATTCCAGTGAATTGTGATTTGTATATGACTCATTTCAGACTTAGATTCTTGCTTTAGAAAACAATCTGACCAGAATTGTTTCAAGTAATTGAACAGTTCCTGAAGCCTTTATGGTTTGTCTTTTCCCAAATTTAGATTAACAAAACACATGCCAAATGACAAATCTAGACATGATCACAAGAAAAAGCACTTTTCATTTTAGCCTGAGGATGAAAACACAAGGTAGATTTCCAAAGCATCATCTTATGTGGTTATTAAATTATCTTGACATTCAATATCTTCTGTCTTCCCTAAGCTACATATATATTCTCAGACTATTATAACCTTTAAGAGTTGTTACATTTAATTGGCAGGTGTTCTTTTGATGTCATTTTTATATTTTAAGCCAAGAAAAATCAAGTTTAATAATGCAATTGATAATTCTAGTGTAGTTTTCAACTCAATACATTTTTCATTTACTTCAAATGCAAGCCAAATGTGACTTCATATTGTAAGCTCAGAAAACCTCCCAGGAGTGTTCTTACATGGAGTTTATTAGACTTCTATGACTAGGTTAGATAAGATATATTCAGAGGATGTGAGAGGAGAAGTTGAGACAAGGAGACCCACCCAAGTCTTTACAGTCATGAAGGAGCCAGTGCTAGCTAAACCTGGACCACACTCAGGTTCAGGGCTACATTCAGTTGCATGGGTAATACAGTTTCAGTAAACACAGTGTTGAGTTTGGATTTGGACATGTTGATTTCAAAGTTCCTTTGAAATATCTATGTGAAAATGTCCAGCAGGACAGTGAGAAAGATCTGGTTACCCACTTAGATTCAGAAGGTGTCTGCATATAGATGATAATTAAAGCCACTGCAGTGGATGGATCACTACATACAGCAGAGTATGTAGAGTGATGAAAAGGAGGGCCTGATGATATCCCGGATCCTGGTGATAGCCAATATTTAACGGTTGAGCAGAGGAAAAGCAGCCTGCAAAGGAGAGCAGAGGAAAAGCAGCCTGCGAAGGAGACCAGAGGAAGGGCTAAGAGGGAGGAGCAAAACCAGGGAGTGTTTTAGAAGCCAAGGGAAGAGTGTGTTTTAGAAGGACTGTGTGAAGGGCAATGCCAAGTACAACTGAGAGTCTAAGGAAGATAAGGACTTGGAAGTGTTCATCCAGTTGATCAAGACAGACATGATTGGTATCACTGGTCAGAGCTGTTTCAGAAGCATGATGGAGGATCAAGCCATATTTCAATGGGTTGAGGAGGAAAAAAAAGAAGTAGAGATGGCAAGTAGAAACTACCTTTTAGAGGTTTGTCTGGGATGAGGAGAAGGGACATGAGCAGCCAAAGGGAGCCATAATTTGAGGGTTTTCTTCTTCAAGATGGGAGAGACCTGAGTTTGTTTATATGTTTATGGTAGAAATGGAGTTAGGGATGGAGAGGAGATAATTAATGAAATAAGTCCTAGAGTGGCCCTGAGGTGCTGGGGTCCAGAGCTAAAGGGGAGATTAACCATCTGTACCCTTGTAACCGAAGGAGACGAGGAAAGAATATGTAGGCAGAGAGTTGATGGCAGGATTTTGAAGTTTAGCTGGAGGTTTATCATTTATCACTGAAATAATAATAACAACAATGATAATATCAACACAATTGTAGAGTTTAATAAGTATCAGCATCCATCTAAGCACTTTACACAGATAGTCATTTAATCCTCATAATGGCACTCAGAAGTTGCTATTTTTAGTATCACTGTGATCCTTCCCATTTTACTGATGGTGAAACTAAACACAGTGAGATTAAGTAACTTGCCCAATGTTACATAACTAATAAATTATGTAGCTGGCATGTAAACCTAGGCCATCCAATTCCCCAGATCATATTCTTACCTATTATGCAATATTACTTCTTCATATAAGAGCAACTCTCATTTTTTTGAGTTCATATGTGGATCACTTCATGAGTTCTATATCTCATTGAATCCTAAAAATGACCCAGTGAGGTAGTTATAATCATTATTAATCTCCATTTACAAATGAAGACACTGAGACCAGAAGGTAAATAACCTGCCTTGGGTCATCCGGCTGACAAATGTGTAAACACAGGAGTCAGATCATCTGCCAAATGAGGAGAGATAGTGTTTGGGGTCAGGCGTATGAGGAGCGTGGAGGATGGTAGTCATAGCCCCAGTGTAGAACAGGAACCAGAACTGATCAGAGCCCAGGGATGGAATGCCAGGCAGCTTAGAGGACTAGAGTGAGGCAGGATGGAGGTCATGAAATTATGATGCATCAGTGAATCCAGAGTAGAGGGAAGAGAATACATTTTGAAGTCTCAAAGAAAACGATAATAATGCACTATTATATTAGTTATCTATCACCATATAACAGATTACCCCAAAACTTAACGACTTAAAACATTCATTATCTCACCGTTTCTGCGGATCAGGAATTTGTGAGTGGCTTAGCTGGGTAATTCTGGCTTGGGGTCTCTCGTAAGGTCACGGTCAGGATGTCAGTTGGGACTGCGTCATCTGAAGGATTGAATGGGGTTACAGTACCCTCTTCCAGGGTGACTCACTCACATGGCTATTGGGAGGAGTTTTCGCCATGTGGATCTCTCCAGGAGGCTGCCTTATTAACATGGCAACTGGCTCCCCCCAGAGTAGGTGATCCAAGAGAGAGCGAAGAGGGAACCCTCCTATGACCTAGTTTTGGAAGCCACACACCATCACTTCTGTTTTATTCTGCTTAGAAGTGTGTCACTGAATCCAGCCAGACTAAGGGAAGATTTTCAAAGAATTTCTGAACAAATTTTAAAATCACCCCACTGACACATGGTGATTTCTAAAGCAAGTAACCCCTTTCAGAACTCAAGGCCTTTTCCCACAACCAGTAGGCCCTGTATCTGAATGGTACACAGTCCACCTCAGGACAGGGCAGAGGGAGGCGAGCCTATTCGAGCAGAAAGCCTGAAATGTGGACGGTGCAACTCTGCAGCCCGTGAGGTGAAGAACACATTTTCAAAGTGCTGCAAAAAGATGCAGTTGTTTTCCCGTGGATTTTAGTGGGAGTCACGCGGCTCAAGTATCTGGGCATTCTTTAGAGATGGATCCCTGGGTTTGCTGGTTTCTTGTTTGGATTGCTGAGCTGAGAGTCAGCATCTGGGTTTCAATATGACCCTGCTTCATACCTAGACTTGGCCGCTGAGCTGCCTAAATAGGAAACAACAAGGCAGTGTTCCCTCTAGCTCAGGCCTTGCTATGATTCTGAGGATACACAGTGCCTTTCTTTTTTTAATTTCATTCTCTCAGTCCCCTTGTTTCTTTACCTCAGACACAGGTTGTTTCCCACTTCTCTGCAGTATACCCTCATCCCTCCCAGAAACGCATGCCTGATCTGAAGAGTACCTTGCCGCTCCTTTTGTGTCTCTCTCACCAAAGCACAAACCCCGTTTTGCTGCCTGCTGGTGCCTTTCCTGACCTCTGTCTACTATACAGTTCTGGAGAACTCATCTGGAAATAATCTGATCAGCTGTCAGCAGGCTTTTAATGCCCGGCTGAGTCACTGACAAAAATGTCCAGCAGCAAAACCAACCATAATATCCTTTATAAATTTAAAATCAGGCTGGGTCCTCTGTCTTTCCTCTAAATGTCTCCTGCCCTGTAAAGGAATTTAAGGTCTACATGCAATTTATAGGAAACAGTGAGGTTAGTGGGGCAGATCTGGTCAAGACGCTTTACTTCTCCGAGCCTCTATAGTTGTGTCTTTAAAATAAGCATGAAATGGATTAATCCATGTAAAAGTGGCTATCACAGTGCCTGGCATACAATAAGTAGTCAAAGAATGCTAATCTTCTTCCTGCCTAAATTATAATCGTGGTGCTGTTAGGAGGGAAAGAATGACTCAGTGGGCTACACATCCCCTACCCTGGTATTGCCTGGGGCAGGTTGACACACACCTCACCAGGTAATAACGGCTGGGATTGCAGAGGGCCTGTGATTGATGACTCAGAAACCTGATTTAACTCAATTCAATTCTGTTCAGGAAAGGAGTCACAGATACCCAAACTGCCCTTGCGTTGTGGAAAGCACCACAAAATGGAAGAGACCCCAAGATATGAGCGAACTACTTTTTTTGTGGCCAGCATGCCCAGAAGGTCATTGTTCTATACTAACTTGGAAAACGCAAATGTATTTTTTAATACAGACTGTTCAGACTCAATTTTAGAGGTAGAAAGCCTTCAGAATTTATAGTCAAATCCTCTACCTTACAGATGAGAAAACCACCATCCAAAAAGTTTCTTTCGATTAATATATTTTGAATATTTATTTGAGATATTACTTAGATGCAAGATTATATGTCTCCTCAAGCCAGTCCAATACTTATCACATACATTTCCTAGAGAAATTCTGAATGGGTATGTGAACGAATGAATGAATAAATTTGAAGACTTGCCCAAGTTCACAAAAGTAATTAGGGGAACTAGAACTTGAAGTCCCATCTCCTGACTTCCTACTAAGTACTCCTGGGTGAGACCAGAACATGCATGAAAATAGCTAGGAAAACTCCAGCAGGTGTCCTAGATCAGCTCCCAAATGATCGATTTCAGCCCATCCAAGTAAAATAAATGCAGCACGCTGCACCAACACACGAACGATGTTCAGTTTCTCCACAGTGTCTCTAGATCGGTTCTCTCCTGGCAATGATAATGGCCCTACAAATACCTTATATAAAGGCCCTCCACCTCATTAACTTCTTTTTTTTTTTTTTTTTTTTTTTGAATGAACAGTTTTACTTTTGTAGTTTAAAATGCATTCAAATAAGATTCAAATGGAAATGCGAAAATGCATGGTGATTACAGTCATTACAAGGAAAAAATATTTGAAAGTGCTTTAAGAGGACTTATTTTCTTTCTAAATTATACTACTGAACTCATGTTTAAATTCATACAGAAGCTTGCTTTACATGGTAACCCATGAGTTGAATTATCAAACAGTAACAACTGTTTGAAATGAACAGATGATCCTAGTTAACAGGAGGCCATGCCACATGTTGACTAAATCCCATTCCATTTTCCCCTTCCTGGGTGCATTTCCCAGCTTCCTTTGCAGGAGGCTGGGCCCATGTGACTGCACACCAGTCAATGAGGAAGAGCTGACTATGCGCTCTCTTCACTCCCACAGCAACCTTAAAAGCCATGTGTTCCAGCTGCTACAACTACAGCTTGAATCTCATTAACTTCTTGAACAGCTTCTATTACATTCCCTCTTTGTTGCAAAGTCAAGGTACACAGAGGCCTTAGAACCAGAGCTTTACCAATCAGCCAATACAAAATGTGTACAATAGATTAATGCGTGAAATACTAAGTACCTAAAATCCATTTCTAAGCAGATTTCCCTTCTAGGTATAGATACCAATGTAGTTACCAATCATGAAAGATCACTTGATACGTAGTCCTTTCAGACACAATTCAGTCTTTCTCGACCCAGATTCCTCATTTGAGCTACAAAACACAGAAAATTATTTGAATGACTCTCTTCTCAATTCTCTCAAGGATGGTACATAACGTGGACCATCCTATATTCTTAGGAGAGAAGGTGATCCATTACATACAACGAATACTGCAGAGCATTAGGGCTTGATTCTCCCAGGAAACACTGGCTGAGAAACGTGCTAATCTGTATACCTACAGGTCACAATTGTTCTAGCTATGCACACATGCGCATGCACACACACACACACACATACACACATTTCCAAAAAAGTCCTTTTTATGTTATGCTCTTAACAATAAAAGTTTTGCATTACCTCCAAAATTTTGTCAGAAGGAAAAATTCATTTGTATTCATGTGATACAAAGGCATTATTTTTTTCTATTTGAAAAACTTAACAGAAGATCAGCAAATCTTTTGTAGATATGCAAATTGTAAATTGAACAAAAATAGACTGCTGGTATGTTTGTTATGAAGAATATTAAGTGGATTTTGTAGACAAGTTAGACCAAAATGCATTCCTCTGAAGTATTTGGGAAGTTATTTCCAACTTTGCAGTTAATCAACAAATATTTCCAGAAAATCACCGTCTTAAATGACCTAGGAGGACATGCAAAAAAAACCACTTTGCATATTTTGGCAACTGATAAATTTGTTTTCTCTACTCATATTGATTGATTTAAATCCCTGTGTAAAACAAAAGTGACTGATTTGTCTCCCGTCGTTTCATTTTGGTCACTAGTTTGCAACTGGAAAATCAGTTTATAGTTGTTAAGATAAAGCAGGACTTGAGAAGAAATTCACATTTGTAGATTGCCTACTAGGAGCCAGGCATGGTGCCAGGTACTTTGCACATATAATCTCATCTAACCCCCATGAGGTAAGTGGTTTTATCATTTCCCTTTTACAGATTAAAAATGTGAGACTCAGATTCACACAGCCATTGACAGAACTGGGATTCAAAGAGATTTCCATGCCTCAAACGTTCATGATTATTCCGGGATTCAACATACCTTCCTCCAATGATGACTGGAAAATAATTTAGGACATTTAACTTATTTTTTGGATTTATATCCTCCATTATTCGGCAGAAAAAAATCCCTGCCAATATATAACTACCTTTAACTTACTTTGACATAAGATCCAAAGAAATGGGGAGCAGTAAGATGAAGAAATTAAAATTCATGAGTGACACTGTAAACTTGATCCTCTTATCATGATTAATTCAAATGTACAGTATTCCCAAAGAGCTGGTGCACCATGTTTCACAAGAAAAGAAGGTCAAAACTCAGAAGGCTGAAGCACCAATGTCCTTAGAATCCTGTGGTGGGGGAAACAGATATATAGAATATAGTCAGATGATTTAATTATGTTCTTTTATTCTCAGATTGTGGTGATTAAGTCAGGTTGACCCAGAATCATTTTCACTCCTTTATTTGTTTGAAAACGTCACTTTCACTGGTGGGCTTTAATTAAGCTCCCAAGAATTAGAAAACGTGCCCGGTATCTCAGCTAGAACAAGTGTCTGGAGTTCTCCATCACAAATAGTTTAACCTCTAGAAAATCCACTGTCCCATGACCCTCACAGAACTGCTTTGGGGTTCCCTCCTTCTTGGCATGGAGCCTTGGGGAACTGCCGTTAGGAAAGAGAAAACAGTAACCTAAAGCTTTTTCTTTTGTCCAAAAGTACAGTGCAGAGGTACTTTAAGAATAGGAGAAAGTCTTTCTGCTAAGCCTTTTTCAACAAAGCATTAATATTTATTAACTTGCACTCTGTTATAGAATGAATGTTTTATGATCAAAAATGCGTAAGAGCAAAATGGGAATTTTAACCACAAGCGACCTACTCTTCCAGTGATAAAGAACTCAGGATGGGGTTAGCCAACCACTCTCTCTGTAGTTCAGGGGGGACTCTCATTCACTCATCTAGACAAAGGAGTAATTGAATACTGCTCCATGTGATTACTGGAAACAATAATCACAAATTTATAGGCTTACTTTATAAATGAGAGCCATCTAGAATAAGCTGTGAATTAATGTTATATTAGTGGTATATTAACAAATAGGGACATTTATTAAAAGGTCTGAAAGATAGTTCAAAAGCTCAGAATTACCCATTTTAAATTTAGATTAGATCAATTCCCAAACAATTCAGATAAGAGGGGGTTTTTATTTTTCAACTTTTAATAAAAGCATGTCTGTCTCAAGTCTTTTGAATTAATCCATTCACTATTCATTGAGTAGATTCTGTTTGCCAGGCATACAGAAATGTGGGGTTTTGAATCAGCATCCAGGTGTAAAATTTGACTTTTATGAGATCTTTTCTACTGACGCTGTCTTTACTGAATCACTTTGTAATTCCTTTAGCAAACTACTCAATCTTACTACAGCTTTGCCTGATGAGTTATTACTTACTTAAAATGAACAAGTGCATCTCAACTCTATAATTAATGTATACACTGCATAAAGGCACAGAAATAAAAGTCCCTTAGCATTTATTTCTGTCTTGTCAATTTCAGTGGTACACTACAGAGATAACTGTATGGAGACCGTGTAACAGTGAGTTTGTTAAATGTTCCTTTTCATAGTCTTGAGTGAAATTTCTGCCTAAATATTTTAGGAGTAGATTTCCAACACATCATCTTGTTTCCATTGTGTCTAAGCAGTTTGGGAAAAGGGAATGAATAAGCATAGATTTTGGAATCAGGCAGACCTGGTTGTGATTTCTGGTTCTGAGCGTGGTAAACTCTTGTAAAACCTACTTAATCTCCATCTCTGTTCCTTCATCTACAAAATAAACATAACAGCATCTACCTTGCAGGATTATTGCAAGGAGTATAGATAATGTATATAAAGCAACTAGCGCACAATAGGCTTTGTTTTTCTTTTCAGATCAAAAGTCTGAAAGACCATACGAAGAATTGTTCTGTTTCAGGTAGTCTGATTCACCATGAAATTAAAATAACACAACAAAAATTTAAGACAGAGATGAACATTGTGAGCCTGATTTTTATTTATCTCATGATACAGTTATTTTACATTCAGCATTTCCACTTAAGGTGTCTAATAAGACACCTTAAGGTGTCTTAAGGTCTGTTTAAATAACAGACCTTCAGATTGCTGAATGGGCTTGACAAAGAAGATCACCCCTGACCCCATTCTCCACCCTCCACTCCCCACCCTCCACTGTACTCCAGAATCATGATTGCTCTTCTCTGCCTATTAGAGTATGGACATGATGGAGAGGAGAAAGAAAGAAACAAAATAGCTAAATTTAAAAATTATTTTTGGTTCATCAGCATATAAACAATCAACTTCAAAATGAAACAGACATTCACTTGCCAGTTTTTGAGTACAGTGAAAGCACAAACTCTCATTTCTGTATGAATCCAGAAAATGAATGGAACACTTACTGTAAATCTTGCTTCTACCCAAAGCAGTATTAGGAGGAGGATGTAGACTATCCTTTCACTGTACCAAAGAATTGATTTCCCTTCTCTCTCTCTCTTTCCTGTCTGTCTGGTTCTCCTTTTCATATTTTGCACTCTTTTCTCTGACTTCTGCCCCTTCCTTTTGAAATTCTGCAGGTTGTCCGGCCATATCAGACCATGTCCAATCCCATGAGCAAGCTCACTGTTCTCAACAGCATGCATTCTCACTTCATTCTGGCCGACAATGGGACCACCGGAAAGTACGGAGCAGAGGTGAAACTTAGGAGACAACTGGAAAAGCATATTTCACTCCAGAAGATAAACACAAGTAAGTCGGCTGCTGTTCCCACTCATGCTTCACGGGAAATAGGCTGAAAGTGAGAAAACTTGAGCAAATTTTAAACACAGATCATTTTCTACTGGGCCAGTGGTTAGAATTAGAGGAGGTCATCTAAAGGAGGATGATTGGAGGCGCAATAAGTGTTTACACAATTAGTGGACTCAAGCTCATTTATTATGTGTGAAAAATTCAACCCTGTCTGGGGTTTATAAATGCAGATAAGCTTTTCTTTCCAAACTTTTTTCTACGTCTTTTACAATACTCTAAGGAGGAAAAGCACCCTGGAGAATTTTTTTCTATTTATTAAGCTATTTTTGGTGGCTAAAGAAAAGAAAAAAAAAGAAACAGGTTTTGATCTTAGCATAGATCTGGCTGTGCAAAGGCATTTCGAGGGAACTGACATTGTCTAAACTAAAGCATAATGTGTAACCATGTTGATGAAACTTTAATTCTGTCTCTTAATTTTATGTATGTATTCATTCACTGTTTCTAGATACCTATATATTTAGATATATGTGTGTATTTATGGGTACCACATAATACTTAGCCCATAGTTACACTGAAATTATCTCTTAAGTACTTATGTGTTCTATGCAGTATTTATTGTGTACCCATTTAACTATGAGAAGGTAGCATTGTAAAAACAGCAACGCTCCCCAGATCACTCAGTGGCTTGCATTTAAATGTGGTAGAGGTAAGAAAATAATCTACTGACCTTCCTCACAAAATAAAATTCAATTTGTTTTCACAAAGTAACACATGGCTTCGCGGCAGGCTCAAGCTTTCTGGTAATTGTATGTTCCATCAGGGAAACTTGGATTTAATTGATTAAACTTTCAAAACCTGCAATTCCAAGTAACAAAAGATTCTCTTTGGCTTGATAAGCTTTCAAAACTTCAGTGTAACATGATTCAACATGTCCAAATGGCTTTTCTCATCTCCAGTCTTTTCTCTGCATCTGTCCCGAATGGATTTTGCTTGCTCTCGCCACCTTCCTCCCAGAACTAGGATATCCAACCTATCAGACCACAACTTCTCTTTCCTGTACTCTCTTTTCTGGTTCCACCTTTTAGGAGCTACTACTGTTTAAGCAGTCAAGTTTCATACCTTCATCTTTTTCACAGAGAAGTCTGGAATAATAGATTTTGGTGTAGGCCTGAAGTCAACATTGTATTAGAAAACTCTCTTCTAAGAATCTTCAACTATCTTTGGAAAGAGAAAACACAGGATTACCCAAAGGTAAACATCTTTTGGGAACAAAAGAGTAAAAAAGACTAGAAAATCCATCCAGAAACCAGCAGAGATCCAAAGTAACAAAGCACTATAGCCAATGGGTGGTAGGTTTTGTTAAACTAAAATTGAATTTTATTATAATACTTGATAGGAAGGACAAAACTCATATCATTAATATTATCCATTTAGGTTTTTATTGGCTGTAGCATTACTTTTTTTACACCAGCAGGTTAAGAATGAGCCTAAATAGGAGTAACCTGAAAGCTGAAGAAGATGGGAGCAGGGTAGACAAAGAGCAAATGCAGGGTCAAGTTCAGTGCTCAATAGTGAGACCAAATTTGTCCAGACACACAAAGCATGCCATTGTGCCAGGTCCTGGTGGCAGCTGGGCCAGGTATTTGTTAGTGTTAGGAGGAGAGCTAGGTGTGCGGTTGTGTAAGTTTAAACACCCAGCTACGGTGGTGCCAGCAGGAGTTAAAACCCAGCCAGAGCTCTGTCTGCCAAGCCCTGTGCCTTATAGGCTGCCCAAGGAAAGGATACTCTTTTCTAATTAGTCATCCCAGAGGGGACATCGTTTTGTAACCTTTGTGCCTGGGGAAGCACCTGTCTCCAAAGCTCACAGAGTTGCTATACGTGGGGATTGCCCTGAAGGGGAGGCTCATAGACAGTGGCTGGGCCTCCGTGAGGAGCAGAGCCCAGCAGCATAGAGTCCAGGAGGAGGCCAAGGCTGGTGGTCAGGGCATCAGGGATGCTGGAGGAGCCAGGACCCCAGGCACATGCCTTATGCCACTCGTGTGACACTGGACCCTTGTGAGCACATCAAGGCAGGTAGCGGCATGCAAACACATTGCCAAGTGGAATCCCAGTCAAGGGTCTAGGGCGCAAAGTAGGGGATAAACACAGACCCAGGTTCCAAGCTGAAGCACCAGGTCAGAGAAGCTGGCTTGAGACTCCTAAAATGTTCCGAGTCCACAAACAGGATTAGGCCTCGGACCTGGGGTAGAGGCTGAGCCCCTAGATTGGGTTAAGTGATAGTAGCTGGAACAGGATGGGGGCAGAGAGAGGCAAATAGTCATTGCAATCGTCATAATTTATAAACACAATTTTCCTCTTTGTTTTGGAGACTATATTTGAGGCTTAATAGGAATCCACAGACTCCCATTCAGTGCAAATAATTAAATAGGAAGAAGAAGGTTAAAGATGCCCAGAGGAGATCCCTGAGGTCACAGGAAGTTATAAGGCTCAGGGCCAAGAATTTGCCACAAGCTGTAGTGAATGATGCCATGTGTTAGCTCTTCTACCAGTTCTATCCTTGAACTTAGTAGTGGGAGGGTGACCAACTTGTCCCAGTTTCCCAGGGACTTTCTCAGATTCAGCATTGAAAGTCCCATGTCCCTGGGCCCCTCCATCACAGGCAAATGGAGATTGCAGGTCGCCCTCCAAGTCAGACTCAGAAGTCATTAGTTCTACCTCTCTTTTTACTGCATTCACCCCGCAAACCAGGGAAGGAGCAGCGAGGGCCTCAGAGCTTACGGAGTGGCCCAGGCTCTGGAAGTAGAGCAGGACCTTGAGATCTCCATTCAGTTAGCAGTAAAGCAAAGTGCCCACTGAGAACCTGGAAGCCTCCAGAATAGGACTGAGTGAGAAAAAAGGAGGAAAAGTTGACCTGGTTAAAATAAGAAACAGCAGAACTAAGAATATAGACCTTTAATGTAACTCTCTGTTCTAATCTGAACACTATTTTTTTCTTTATATCATAATTAGTGATAATGTAATTCTTCTTACTAAAATAAAATTTTATTCTATAACAATTCTAAAAATCTCACCTACTTCTTAATTTCCCTCTTCAAAAGTCTAAGAAATCTAAAATACAACAGGGGAACTCAATTTTGGGAAACCTCAATTTAGCCTCCTGAAATTAGACCGTCTACCAGGATACCACAATAATACTATCACCACCTATTACGCTTAGCACGACCCTGGGGGTGTCTGAATACACTCAGCATTTTGCTCATTAAAGTGCCATTCCTCCTCATCACTTAGGGATGACATGCATACCATAGGAATCTTTCCACAAGTCTATTTCTTGCATAAATAGCATAATCTTCTGAAGAATATTTTCAAGAGACCTTTAAGCCCTTTCTCATCAACATGACAATTATGAATAATAAAATATTACAAGCACCAGCATCTTAGACTTTTCTCAGCACTCTGGCATCCATTATCTCAACTCTCCCCTCCCTCCACTCATTCCTGCTGTTAACAGTCCTTCCGGAAGTGTTGTCATTGGTTACTGAAGGACTTCTTTGTTGTTAAAGGAGAATCCTTTCCGACGTGAGCCACTTAGGAACACTTCCATCTGAAATTTTCTAAACTTCAAATTTAACATGCAAAGCCTCAAACAATCCCCATCATGCCTTTAGTAAACAAATATTTCTTGAACTCCTATTATGTACCAGTCATGGTTAAGGTCTAGAAAAGCAGCAGTAGATAATTCATTGAGCTTACGTCAAGAGGGGCAGAGAAATAAGTAAATAAGTAATTAGGCAAATATATGTAGTAAGAGAGCTATTAAGAAAAAGCAGAAGAAGGGATATATGTATGTGTCATGGATACACATGTCTGCATGCATGCACATGTGTGTGATGGGAGGATAGTTTAGATTAGATGATTGGGTATGGTGTAATATATAAGCAGAGACCTGAATGAAGTGAGGGAGCCAGCTCTGAAAAGATCATTCTGGAGGGAGTGAAAGCAGGAACAAAGACCCAGGTATTTGATGAAGAGTACGACCTTTGTAAAGAGTTGAATTTTATTCTGACAGAGTTTTGATCTGGCAAGTTATAGGATCTCCCTTGTGGTTTAAAACACCACTCTGCTGTTGTGTGTAGAGATCCAGCTGACGCAGGGGGCAAGATTAAAAGCAGGTAGATGTTTCAGTAGGCTATTGCCGTAATGCAGGTGAGAGATGACAGTGTTTTGAATTAGGATGACAGCAATAAAAGTAGTAAAAAGCGGTTGGATTCACATTTATACATATCTATTTTCTTAACTGATCTTTCTTTTAATGTGGTAAAATATATATAACATAAAATTTATCAGTTTAACCATTTTTAAGTGTACCGTTCAGTGCTATGAAGTACATTTACATTGTTATGTAATGATCACCACTATCCATCCCCAGAACTTTTCATCATTCCAAACTGAAACTCTATACACATTAAACGCTCTTATTCCCTCCCTCCAGCCCCTGGTAACCATGATTCAACTTCATGTCTTTATGAATTTGTTCTAGGTATCCCACATAAGTAGAATCATACGATATTGGTCCTAAGATACATTTTGAAGGTAGAGCTCAAGAGAACTTGCTACTGAATTGAGCATTCAGGGGAAGGAATAGACACATCAAGGATGCTGAACAGTCATCCTTACAGACACCAGTGTATTCTTCAAAGAATGGGGCTAGTGGGAGCCCCTAAGGAGTAAGTTTTTACAGAAAAGGGAGTTGAGGACTAATCTCTGGGGAGTTGGGACAAAGTCCTTGAGAAGGAGGGAGATGATGAGATTCAGCGCACAAATGAAGAATGTGGCCATAGGTAGAACAGGAAGAGTTTCATCCTGGGTAGCAGGAGGGAAGGCAGAGTTTATGTGTGCAGATGTAGGTGGGATGGAACATTTTCTGCTGGGAAGATCAGGTAGTTCTTTATAGATGCTTTCTATATCTGAAGAAAATAATACAGGAGGTCATTGGCTAAGAGTGTGGAAAGGCAAGAGGTGTAGAAGATTAGGGAGAAAAAAGAAAAAACAAGTGTAGAGCCTGGGAGAGTGAGCTGACTAGGGAAATGTAGGACTGTCCACTTGATATTTGTGGTCATAAATTTGCAGTGGCATGAATCATCAGGGATGTGTGTTTTTTTCCAGGCATGTTCAGCTTGAGTAGTAGAATAGGCAGAGACTTGGGTTGAGAGGCTATTGGGATTTTGCTAAGCAAGTAGAAAAGAGGAAGAGAGAGGCAAGGGAGTGAGGCTATATGTACTCTATATACCTATATCCCAGGAGTATTGTCAGTGTCTGGATGAAAGCAGTGGTTTCCCACCCACATCTGTGCCCATTCACGAGAACATAAAATCATTCATCTAAAAGATCAGAATAAGGTGCAGAGAAGTGATTAAGAGAATTATCAAATGTGACCCACACCTTTAGTTAGTATTGCCAAGCATTACATATGTTAAGTTCAAACCATTTAAGTAAGCAAAGGTTCATAATAAGCAGTTCCTCATATTTATTTTATTGTTGTTTACATATTCATATAAGTTGAATCAAGTTAGCACAATGCTGGGAACATAGTAGCTGTTCAATAAACACGTGTTACCTGAAAGACTGAATACCAAGGGACTGCTCCAGAAAGTAACATGTAAGTAGCCTGATGAACCTACAAAATCCCAAGCATATTTTCTGCATACATTTTTGCTGTTAAAAAAATTTCCAAAAAAATTAGAGAATATTATAATAACCCCTGTAACTATCACCCCAGCCTATAGCCAATCTTGTTTCCTCTATGTATATAACCACCTACATCTTCCTCCGGGTAAGTTTGAAAGAAATCCAAACAGTGTATCATTTCATCTATAAATATTTCAGCACCAAAGCATTTCTTTAACTTGCGTGGGCCACACGCAAGGTAGATTTTTAAAGTATTTCCTTAACTTAGGAGCAACATAATGGAAAATACTGATCCAAGAATCCTTTAACAATTCTTTCAAAAAAATAAAAATTAAGAACTATGTTATCACATGTTAAAATTTATCTAAAATTTTGATAATCATTTTTTCTTGTCCCAAATTCTACACTAAGCTGGCCAAAAAACATTTAAAACAAATATTACCTTGCAGTTCTTCAAAAGGAAGATTAGAAAAATCCCCAGCAATTGTGGCTTTCTTTGAATCATTTGAAGGGAAGAATATAACTTTTGGGAAAAAAGGAAGGCTTTGCCTTTTGCCAGTGGTATAAGCTGAGAGAAACAGGGAGACCCGGGGGTTCAGATCTTCATGGCTCTGTGACCTTAGGTAAATTACCGTATTTCTCTCAGACTTTATTATCCCTGGTTCACAGACACAGAAACAATTTTTCACAGTGTGGTGATTAAATGAGTCAACCTATGAAAGGATTCTGGCATGTGGCAGTTCAGAAACACTGATTCCCTTGCTGCCTTCTCGGTGGCGCAGCGGTCCCCCAGTGGGAAACCATGTTCTGTGTTGATATAGCCTGATGGGCTGCCATAGATTCCAGCATGAGATCCAGACCTTCATTCGAAGCACATCAGAGTCTAGGGTGTCTGTCAGAATATCTTTACCACAAATCGAACCTGTCTCTGCTTGTTAGGGAAAAGCCATGTATCTCTGGGGTTACAGAAAGGGTCCAAAGAAAAAAATAAGACTCAAAATTGTATTCTGAAACATATTATCAAGCCTCTATTAACATTACTTCTTAAAGAGTAGTTGATTTAAAGTCTTGATCATTGCAGCAATAAACAGAAAACTCTTGTTTTTTCATTATTGTTGAAAATATATTCTAAAGTGTAGTTGTTCCTCTTGCTTGAGTGAAGAATATAATGGAGAAAATTTAATATTTCTTTAGAGAGTCAAGCTATTCTAGTGTCTTGGAGCAATCATTATGAATGTCAGTTAAGTTTGCAGAGAACTCTATTTGGTGGAGGTGTTAGAATTTGGGCTAAATGTGAATTGGTCCAGAATATATAAGATTAGATTTATATGTCAAGTTTAGATTTAGGCCAATATCAGATTTCCTTCTTATAATTTACTATTTTGTTTAAAAAGGAGATTGGAGGAAGAGGACAGAAATCTAGTTGGTTTTGGGCTCTAATTAATGAAAGTGTTACTGCTTTGTGTTTGAATTTTATTTTAGGTTTGGCTAAATGCAAAGTTTTATTTGAATTATATATCTTAATTAATTTGTGAACATTAACTTTGTAGGAAATTTCATTATGAGGCTAGAATTTTCCAACTTTGTCATCTTCATACTATAAAGTGAAATCTATGTCAGACTAAATCTAGTCTAAGAGACTCTGTCCCCACGGCAAGTCATTATAGATACACCCATTCTGCAGTACTAATGAATGGGGATGTCTGAGTAGGTTTAGATTTTTGTAACCATCGCTTTTGCCACCGTCAGGGTTTTCTTGAAAGAGAATTTGATGCTGTGCATTTTCTTTGCCCCAGAGTAACAACTGACATTTGAGCATAGCCTCATCTAATGAAGCCACAAAGAATACTCTCTCTAAAGCAGTAGATTAAAATCTGCTTGGCAGTTCTAAGCAAACAAGTAGCAGAAATGATCACGGAACTCATAAAACACAATCAAATTTGGTATTTGAGGATACTGCTATTTAGAATTCTCTGGGAAAAAAGAACAGATGTTTTGTTATGCAGTCCCTAAACCAGTACACCTATTTATATATGATTGTGTGCTTAACTCACACAAACTAACAAAAAATAACAATGACAATAATGTCACCCAGTAGCACCGAATGTCATCCCTGGTAAGTTATGCTTTATGATGGGAACAGATGTTTCTGATTTCCACTGAGTTGTTTGGTACAGGAGTCCCATGAACAGGCTAATCCACAGAGTGATAAAGTCTTATGGGTTCCAGGAGATTTTATTTTAAAAAGATCATGATGTGACACTCATCAATTTTACAGCATTTTGTTTCAGTGAAATTTCCATAATCAGAAAAAATACTCATGACTGTATCCTTGTTCGATTACCACCATTTTTTGGTGATAATTCTTAAACATGGCTGTGGTGGTTTTCAACCAAGGTGACGCTGCGTCCCGTAGGAGGTATTTTAAAATATCAGAGGGGTTTGGTTGACACAATTTCTGGTGCTCCCAAATGACACAGAGAGGAGGAGGGAATGTTAATATTCTACCTTGTGCAGGACGGTTTCACATGAAGAATTAATTGCCTGGACCAAATGCCAATCCATCCCTTAGGAAACACTACTCTGATTTTGTTTCCTTGAGTTTTGTTTTTCTTTTTTTTTTTCTCCCAAATCTTTCCAATAGCCCACACCTGATGTGGTAGGACCACACACTTTCAAGATACTCTGTCCTAGTCTAAAGACGTAGAAGAAGCAGCAATCGTGAGCCAGCAGTGAGATTTAAAATATCGAACAACGTGTGAAGACTTTAGTGTCCTCAATCCACATCATAGGCTGGATGTCAGCCCTGACATGTCCTTCAGATCTTAACATCCCTTGCTGTTGGGAAGTTCTCCCTTATATCCAACTTCATTTGCTCTGAATCCGTTCTCTTCTGGGTGAGGACCAAAGTCATCACCTGTGTTAGAGCTCTCAGCTTATTTGAAAACTGTAAATGGACTTGAATTGACCTTTCTGCCATAATGGCTATAAGGAAGCTGTTTTTCATTTGAAGAGACACACTGACCTGCTTAACAGGCAGAACTGACTCAAGAAGTAAATCAGAATTTCCATTTCGGCAGCACCCGCTCTTAGCACCACTGCTTTGTATGTTTCAGGCTCAGTGACTCCAGAAATGTGCTCAATGCTGGGGGCTCTACTGTCAGAGTCCTTGATGTTCAGAGAAATCCTACAGTCCACAGTTATTAACTGATTTGGGGGTAGAAACAGAAGCCCAGAAATGTGGTTGCTTTACCTGCAGGCCCCTGGAGAGCCTACTAACTAGAATTCATTGCCAAGGGAATATTTTAATAAACCAAGGTTCTAGGAGAATAAAGAGTTTGAAACTGAATACAAAGAGACCTCTAATTTTTAATCTATGTATTACTGAGAATTATGTTGGAAATAAGGGAGCAGGGCAGTAATATAAATCTTGAGTGAATGAATAAATTCATGATGTAAAATGCCATAAAGCAGTGCTTTTTAAAAATTCACATTTAATTTCTAATATATGTCTCTCATTTCCCTGGACTGTAATAGACCCCTTATACGTATTAGTATTTTTCTCTTGTTAAATTATGAAGCCGACTTACCCTGGAAATTTGACATAGATTATCTAAAGAATACTATTGACATCCTTACTGTTAAATCCTTACTATTTACCAACCTCTCTGACACCAAAACTAGCGTTAATGTTATGCATAGTAAGTGCTCAATAAAGAGTTGCTGATTTGGTATGAAACAAATTTAAGTGATTTTGACCCAGTCATATTATTATAAGAAATGTGTGAATTTATAGTTTCCAAAAAATTCCAAAGATATTTTAGCAACAGCAGCATTACTGAAATAAGCGGGTAGCTTCCTGGGAGGCTATTTTAAAGGATTGTAGTCATTTATATATAAATAAATAATTTGTATCATAAATACTACATAAATTATTTATTTTTATTCTTATTATGACTGTTAAGTAAGTCTCATTTCTTTGTATTTATACCAAATACAGAGAGACCAAACCTGAGTGTCAACAATAGCACAGAGAGGGAGGCATATGGCAAAGGAAAGGTCTAAGGTATGAGTCACATCAGAGCTTCCTTGGAAAGTTTTCCATTTTGGAGTAAGTTGGATAGCCATGAAGTAAGAGGTTAGAGTTGGCATGGAACCATCGGGTCCCTTGCCCACTATTGACATTGCAAACCTAGCGAGACACTTTTCCCACTGAGCCTTGATACAGCTCAGGACCATTTTGCATTCATTAAGACACAGGTTCTGCTGCTGTAACAATGACTCAAAACAATGGATGCCTCAATGAGACAGGAGTTTATTCCTTATGCGTGTGTTATTCTGAACATGAGTCCAGGCCTTTTGTGGTAGCCTCACAATGTTGAGGACTCAGATTTCTTCTTTCTTTTGCTCTGCACATCCCTGTTTTCATGGTCTGCGGGAACTCACTATCACATCTACATTCTGCTCAGAAGGAATCAGGAAAAAGTCATAACCTGTTCCCTTAAAGGCACAATGAGGAAGTCATATACAGGATTTTGGCTTACATCCTATGTGCCAATATTTGGTCACATATTCACACCTAGCAAAAGGGGGATTCAAAAATGTAGTCTTTATCCTGGGCATACAGCTAAAGTTCTATCACTATGAAGGAGGAAAATAGATACTAGGGTACAGCCAGCAGTTTTTGCCACACCTTTCCAGCATAGCATTACAGATGGTTATTAAGAATTGGCTGGAGTTGGCACATGAGGTAAAACATACCTGCCATTCATAAATAAGATACACCTACATGTTCTAGTGTGTTCATTGAGTAGCTTTGTCCATAAATAACTCCTGTAGCATATGCTTCATATCATGCCCTTTCACTCTTCACGTGTGTGTTTCTTAGTCATATGTAGTTGAAGAGTCTTCCACTGGTTCTGGAAATTGTAATTCCCCTTGAAATGGGATTGAGACTAGCTGTCTAAAATTATATACATTATTTTAGACCATCCTGGTTTAGTTAACTTTTTAGGTTAACTCAAACAGATCCTCCTAGCCTCAAAGTAATTGCATAGGCTATACTATGCATAATTTGTATACATTCCATAATGGATCTGTAGCCACATATTTTCTTGCACATCATTTGTAACCTTAAATGCCTAAGTGTTAAAAATAAATAGAAAAGATTCAGTTCTGTGTTTCTATGACATTGTACTTAATATTAATGTTTCAAAGATAACTCCTAGGAAATAATTCTCATGTGACCTACACAGGACTGTACTCTTGGTAACAGGCAGTAGAATGGAGATTGCTCGCCTCTCAAATCCTTCCTGAGGGGAAAAGGTTGTAACTGGGCCTTGGCCCAGTTGGGGAGAAAGGATGAGAAACCCATCTTAGGGAGTAAAAGCAGCAGCGCATCCTCCGACTCTGTTGAGGAAACGTTTGAGGAGACCTGGAAAGCAGATGCATTTGTGAGGGATTTAAAGCTCTCTTATGCCAGTTATCCAGTTTGACATTCCTACATTTTATAACCCCTAAGTGATAACTAATAATTTGGCAAGATACAGCCGAAAGGCTCATGAAACCTTCTGAATGCCTATAAATATATAATTAAGAGTATTTCCTGACACTGACAGTTATAAGAAGATTAATCAGTAGAACTTCTCTTAACAAATGGTGAACTGGGTCACCTTGTTTTAGAGACTGAGATACATGTGTATTATTGATTCAACCCTAGTTAGTTTTTCTTTTGATTTTAGCTTGTGTTCCTCAGTAAAACCAAAAAGATAGAGCTAAAAGCAGTCGGGGTTTCTTTTCTATCTTAAGTGAATAAAGCCTACGAGGATCTATTGCGGTACAGATTTAATGAAGCCAGAGGCCGGCACTGTAAAAATAAACCTTGCCTTTCCTCTCTGGGTATTCTTTGAATAGAACAGTTTCTTGGCCTTGTTTCTGCCTTGCCTATATCTTTTTCCCTCATCTTTTTATAGTACCAAACTCAGAGGTATTGTGACTTTTCCATTCAGACAAACTCAGTTTCTGTAGAAAATAGATTCAATGTTTAGAAACCCCATTAGAAAATAGTATAAATAAATTCAAAAAACAAATGGGAAAGCAAAGAAAATATTTGCAACCATGACAAAGAGCTCATTTACATAATAAGTAAAGGGCATCTACAAATCCAAAAGGAAAATCCTTTAATAGGCAAAGTATATCAACAGGAAAATCTTGGGGAAGAAAATACAAATGCTCAACTTCACTCAAAATTAAAGAAATGAAAGCTAAGACAACAATGAAATGTTTTTTAACCTATCAAATTGACAAAAAACAAAGTTTAAAAATATCTGGTATCAATAAGTGTGTATGGAAATCTGTACTGGAGGGTGTGCAAATATGGACAACCTTATCTGGAAGATAATTTGGCTACCCCTATTAA
Source organism: Balaenoptera physalus (assembly GCF_965194825.1). Lineage (NCBI taxonomy): Eukaryota > Metazoa > Chordata > Mammalia > Artiodactyla > Balaenopteridae > Balaenoptera > Balaenoptera physalus. Next base: position 48,785,783 of record NC_138886.1, read on the forward strand.
ATTTTAAATGCACATACCTTTTGGCCCGTAATTTTACTTCTAGGGATTTATTTTATGCATATTTATTGCCATATTGTTTACAGTAATAAAAATGGAAATAATTCAAAGATTCACCAATAAGTGACTAATTAAATTATACGTAGACATAACAGTGAAAGACTGTGAAGTTATTATGAATAATGCAATAGCTCTGTTTGGGCTCCTATGGATAGATACCCAATGGTAGTTTTTATGTCCTTTTCTTAAGTTAAAGCCTGTTGTACGACAGTAGAACTGTGTGTTTATGATCACATTTACGTTTTTTAAAATTATGTGTGTGTGTGTATATATGCTTACAAAATATCTGAAAGGACACAGGTGAACAATTATAGCTTCTAGAGAATGAGACTTGAGGTAAGTAAGAAGTAAGATGAGAACTGACATTTTCCACTAATACCTTTTAAAAACCTCTCAATGTTGTTTTTTGACAATGACCAAATATAGCTTTTATAAAAGGAAGGAAGGAAGGGAAGGAGGGAGAGAGGGAGAGAGAAAAGGAGGGATGGAGAGAGGGAGAGAGGAGGAAGGATGGATGAAGGAAGAAAACTTTTTGGAAGTAGTCAGCCTATCCATGTTCAGTACTTTCTTCCCACAAGTGTATATTTATCATTCTTGACCTGTGGGTAAGGAGCCAACACAGCTGTGTTTGACACACCTTGATTTCTCTTGCCCACTGAGTCTGCTGGCAATTCTTTGCTTCATCTAAGACAAAAGGAAAGAGTCAAGTCAGGAGACCTAAGGGAAGAGGCTGGTTAAAGACATGCCATGGAGAATAATACTCTCAAATCATATAAAGGATGTGTATAAAACAGTAAGACAACATAACAGGTTTGAATCTTATATTTGATAGTGGCTGAAATCAGAACCAAAATTATCTTCCCTGTTTGGAGTTGGTAAATGACAAAAGAGCCTAAATTTATTCCCAATCCTTAGCCATAACCAGATAGCCTAGTATAATGGGGCTGCTGAAAATGCCCTACTTCTATATCTCTACCATGAGCACAATTCAGTAGAGCTAAATTATTCATTTTCCTTTTATTAGGCTCTGGGGCACCCCGAAGTCCAGCTCGCCTCTCCCTGGATCCTACTCCCTGTGATGGAGTAGGCTCACACACAGCTCATTCAACAGCCATTTCATGTTGAATGTTGTCTGTGATGCTCACACTGGAAAAAATGGCTCCCACTATATTCCTGACTCCACTGTGCTCTTAAGATGCTTTGTATGGAGCCAAAATACATGTCAGAAGTTCATCAGCTTTTCTAAATATGGCAAGAATGAGAACTCAAAATATCTGTCATCTAAAATAAGTAGTGATCGCTCTCTCTGTTATTTTCCCCTTGATAGTTCTTCTGTTACTCCACCAGTATTTGCTTGTGTGCCTACAATATACAAAGCACTATAGAGGTGGCAAGATAAGACATAGTTGTGCACTTGAAGAACTTAGAGTTTTACAAATAAGTTAACAATAACTAGCTATTGAGTGCTATTCTAAAACTTTACAAGGAATAACTGACTCAGTCCTTACAACGACCCTGTGAAGTGAGTACCATTATTATTCCCATTGGCCAAAAAGAAAACTGAGGCACAAAGGAGGTCAAGTAATAACCCCCAAGGTCAGACTGCTAAAAAGTGGCAGAGCCAAGAAGTCTGCCTGCGTCCATGCCTCAACCGTGTGCTCCACGGGCTCTCAGTGTGCAAAGGGCTGCATCAAACAGCAACAAGTGTCAGATGCCCTTGAATGATACGAAATACAACAGGAATTCAGAAAGCATTTCTGGATAGGATGTTCATGGGGGCGGTGTAGTCAAGGTATTCTCAGGAAGATTTTGACAGATGGAATGTGGGCAATGGATTGCAAGCCATGCGGGTGAAAGCTTTCAACATTTAGAAAGGTAGTGCACAGCATGTGGTCTAATTACATTTATTTTACTTTCATTAAATTGTTTTTCCTATCTTCATAAGCAAAGTTTCAGCTGCAAATATAAATAAGGTCTACATGTGAACTAAGCTTAGTTTGTTTTTTAGGAAACGCGATCATCAAAATCATAAGGATAAGATATAGATGTTTCATTGTTTCCCTTTTATTGACCCTCCTTAATAGAATGATGTAAAGGTAGAAGATAGTGTAATATGATAAATGAGACATTATTGTGTATACATAGATATAGATATATATATATAATATAATATTATATATATAAGATATATATATAACTATATATTATCATTGGTATTTTATATATATATATATATATATATATATTTCACCTAGTTCATTGCCTTCATTTTCCAGATAGGAAAGCCCACTTGGAAAAGGTCAATCAAGTGTCCTACCTAAATTCATACAGTGAATTAACTGGCACAGCTTTTACCTGAACTCACGACTCCAAACTCCTAACTGCTACTCTTTGCTCAGCATTGTCACTACCTTAGTTTGGGAGGTACTTCTCTTATTCTATTTAACAAAGCACCAGGGGAACTCAAATAAGAAAAGGTTCTCCAGGCACCTGAGCAAGGAATAAAAGCAGGGCACTTAGGATATCAACGTATTTGATGCAAAATCCTTAGCCCTTTATTCTCCAGTTTTTCCCCTTGAGACCATTTTCTCCACTGCATCTTGAAGGGTAAGCAAGGAAGTATGGAGAGAATTGGAATCACAATCAACAGACACCGGATGTTCAGACATTTCCATTTTTAGCCGTGCAACAAATCGGCAAGAAATCTGGTTGATCTGCACTAAAATGTCATTTAACTTTTGTTCATTAGGGCTTGGTAACTGTGGGGGGAAAGAAAGAAACTAAAAATACCAGTGTGCTGTTCAGTCTGCAGGAAAGACGCAGCTAAGCCAATTTTGTGCTTGGTTCCTTAAACAAGCGCTTTTGTGGTAAATTTCCAGGAGGGTTTGTGTCATCAACTCTTTGAGGTTTTGCTCGTAATATTTAGCAATCTGTCTAATTGTTGCACAAAGTGGTGGAGTGACCTGGGGAGGTGTGTGCTCCCAAGCTGAATTTATGTTCTCAGGAAGGTGCTAATTAGTAACTTTCTGGAAAATGTACAGTAGTTACTCTTGGCTTGTTTTTTTTTTTTTTAATTCATGAGATATTTATTAAAATAACACATTTAAGGAAAAAAATCAATACAAATGTATGCATCATTACTGAAAACTGTATACCATCATACAAAAAAGGATTTTATTTTGGGAAATCGATTCCTAATTTATGGAAAGTTCCCCCCCCACCCCCGCTGCTTTGGGTCTTCTTTGCTGTGCACAAGCTTTCTCTAGTTGTGGCAAGCGGGGGCTGCACTTCATTGTGGTGCGCGGGCTTCTCATTGCAGTGGCCTCTCCCGCTGCGGAGCACGGGCTCTAGGCACGCAGGCTCAGCAGTTATGGCGCACGGGCCTAGTTGCTCCGCGGCATGCGGAATCTTCCCCGACCAGGGATTGAACCCGTGTCCCCTGCGTTGGCAGGCGGATTCCCAACCACTGCGCCACCAGGGAAGTCTGGCAAGTTTTACTTTCAGAAATAAAACCACAAAACAACACAGTCTAATTCAATCTTAAAGGCTGGCATGCTGAGCAAGGAATGTTCTTATTCTTTATAGGAGCTCCTTCTTTACACTGTCAGGTACCAGGGCTCTGCCTTTTGGTGTGATTTCAGCCACCAAGTCATCAACAGTAATGTGTTCTAGTCCTTTTTCTTTAATTACCTCTTTACAGTGTGCCTTCAACTGATCCTTCCAGCCACATTCAGTTAATTTAGCTCTCAGCCACTCTTTGAGGCATTCTCTTTCTCCAGTTTCTATCAACTTTTGGTTAATTGCTGCTCTCATCTGCGCATCTCTGTTCATCTTGCTAACCACCATCACCGCGGGCAAGGGCCGTCCCTTCCCAGTGACGAAATGACCCTTGCGCTGACGACCGTTACCTACCACACTCTTCGGCTGCCCGGACCTAGACCCTCCTTGGCTTGTTATTTTGCAAACTATTGATAATCCAGAAGAACCAACCCTTATATTTTGTGCTTGAAGTGATATTGCTTTGTGTTTTCCCCAATGAGTACGTTCTTATGAAAAGGCAGCCCTGCCAAGTTATGGGCACTGAGGAATTACCAAGTCATGTTTTATGAAAAATGGGGTGAGACCCTACTATGCCTCTCACCAACCAGCTACCCCCTGCCCAACCAGCAACCAACAACTACCACCCCAAGCTGTGGCTGCGCTAGAAGTCTGGCTTGATCCTAGGACACTAGGGCTAGAAGACCTAACTCAAGGATCTGGGCCCCTCTGTAAATGCTGTTTTAGGGAAGGAGCAAAAACGGGCAGAGGCAGATTCTCCTGAGGCCTAGATTTGAAATGAGATCATGCCTGAGTCATCTAGCCTAAAACTAGCTTGTTAATAAGTTAACAATTCCAGAGACATTATTTACCTACCATTAAATTTATCTCCCAGTTTGGGATAGAATAGCCAGAATTGGTAGGAAACCTATTATAATGAAATGTCTTTGACGACTTTTTTTTGGAAGATAGATAGATAGAAAGGTAGGTAGGTAGGTAGATAGATAGAGGTATATGATAGAGATAATATGTGACAGATAGATATAGATATATATGGTTCTATCTATCTATCTAATTGGTCGTTTTCTTGGCCCATGAGAGAAGAGAGGGGAAATGTGGGGATCTGTTCAGTAAAGAGCATGAGATATGTTGAGTGACACATTGGCATTGGTTTCAGTTCCCTTTTAAAAAGAAAAGTTAAGTACATTAGCCTCTGAAAAAGTACTTCTTTTAGGTCAGAAGTAGCTAATTACCTAAGAATAAGACATGTATCTCTAGAAATCAGAAAAAAAAATGTTTTTAAAGGGAGGGAGGGAGGGAGGAATCCGGTATTTATTCAGCCTTGGAAGACATAATTATTGTTATAATTAGTGTAACAAAAACAAACATTTCTTGAGGATTTACTAAGTGCCAAGCATTGTTACAAGCACTTAACATGGATTAACTCATTTAACCCTTTAACCACTACAACAGTTATCTAGGCTGAAACAGAATAATGAAGGCTATGTCCTCCAGCAAAGGGAATGTTGATTTTAAGGACCCGTTTATCTGAGGGAGCAATGAGACAAGGCATAGCTGGTACAGAGTGCTGTTTGATGCTTTGCATAGGTCTGAATATGCAATTGGGTTGCCATCACATGTGTAAATTTATAAATTGGGAGATTGGACTGCTTTAATAAAATGTGAATCCAACCATTGGGTTGTAGAAATTTCAAAGATTTTGTTTTTTGACAGGATGCCTGCCGTTTTTCTCTCTTGACTCCCGCTTGTTTTATTCATTTTGGGGTAGTTGCCAATTAGACCCAATTGGTAAGTATAATTAATGGACAACATGAATTTCCTCTTAAACCCCAACCAAGAAAATTAACCATAGAAATAATCATCTCCTTTACAAATTCCTAACACTATCCCTCCCTGTGACTGCTGTTTATCTCTTCTAAGACATCCAACCACACCAGAGATTAATTACTCCCTATTATTTATCATCTTAATAATACCACATAAGACAGAGAAGAGAGAAATGAGTGTTTATTGAGGTCCAAGTATATTCCAGTCACTGTGCTAGCATTTTCATATATACTGTCTCTTTCAATAGTCACAAAAACCCTTCAAAGTAGGAATTATTATCTTCCTTCTTTATAGTAGATGAAATGGCATCTCAGAGTAGTTAAGCCCTTTTATATCCAGTTAGTGGTACAGACAGGTACAAACCTAGGCTGATATGATTCCAAAACCCTTGCTCTTTTCACCCCACATAGGAAGCATTATTTCATTCAAAAAGACACTCCCCTAAAATTTTGTTACCTTGGAGGGTTTGGGGGTCATTATTTCATTCAACAACTATTTGAACACAAACTCTGTGTCAGACACGGGATGAATATTGGTTCAGCTGGGAATAATCATCAGCAGAACTTTGGGTGGAGGACAGTGGTTAGTGGCAAGATGGTAGAGGAATTCACAGGAACAAGATGAGGAGGAAGTAGGACAGGGTGGTGGCATGGGCGGTAGGGGTGAAGACAAACAGAGGAGCTCCTGATCGTGTGCCCATGGCTACAGTCTTTCTTCATGTGACTCGTGGACTTCCCTTTGTCATCCTATGCCTGAGAATATATGAAGGAGGCTGGGAAGGCAAAGGGACGTTCAATTGTCATCACTGGCATCTTTTTGATCATTGCACCATCATCCAATGCATTGGGATAACCATGACATGAAGTTTTCCATCATTGAGCTCATAATTGTTCCATGAGATAAATAACAACTCTGTAAGTTAAAGGTCATAGCAGAACTTCATCCAGGGAGCCCTGGAAGTAAGAAACAGTGAATTTATATTCTCAGAGACTGACAGCCCTGGATTCAAATCAAGTGACCTAAAAAGGATGTTAAACTTCCTCTGGGCAGGTTACATGTATATCAGGAACATCTCATTGTCTTCCTTGGATGCTTAATCCAAGACATGTTCAGCCTAATCATTCAGACTTTTTACTACTGGTAGAATCAACCAATCAAGTAGAAGACCATCCAAAATACAAATACCAAATTCATGATCAGTTAACTTTGGACTGTGATAACTTGCCATTTTCCAGATGCTCTCAACTGAATGTGTTGTTTGAAGTTTTCTCTGCCTTATAAAGAATTTTCCCTTCAAAGGATAGGTTGTGTGAAGAAGACAGTTACAGTTTAAACATCTGCCCTCTCTTCATTTTATAAAATGGCTTGACAGAAGTTGGCTGTGACACTGAACTGTTTGCCATGCTTGTTAATGAAAAGTCACCTTGTCAATCAAGAAAATAAAGGAGTCAAAAGAATAATACTGAAGGAGTAGAACAAATTTTAGTGAAACCTGTTTCTTGGTATTTGCCTGTCTTGTTTATCTGACTTATTTTCCAATTCAAGCTAGGAGCTCTCTCTTTTTTAGGAAGGAACCCCATTCCACATTGGAACTCTCTGTTCAGGGACTGGGACAGTTCCTGTAAACAAATGAGTCTGAAACAGGTAACTGTCCACCATTCTGATAAGACTCTTAGGTTCTTTTACATGTAGGGAAGAATGCTGAGATCTCCTTTCAGATTAGGAAGATTTGGGTTGCAAATGTTTGACTGGCATTTTGGTCTCAAAGTCAGCAACATTTACTGTTGCTGGTCAGAACTAATAGGTTCTTCTCATGGCAACTTTCTTGGTGGGACTCAGTCTCTTCCTCGTTTCACTAACTGGAAGACCTTCCATATCTTCTCATTTGTTGTTTTTCTAGCTTTCGTCTCCTTCCTAATGCCTGTGGACCTTATGTCCCACCCATTCCAAGCTACTTGCAGTTTCTCTTAAAGGACATACCCTGTTCGATGTGTTTTTCTCCCATTTTGACATTTGCTGAAATTCCAACCTCTCCCAACTCTACTTATTGGCAAAAACCTACACTCTTAAGTCTCAGCTTGAAAATCTTCTTTTCTCTGAAATACTGTCAGAAACCATACACACACACACACACACACACACACCGTGATCCTCTTAGGCTCAGTTATTCACCACATAACCCCCGTTCCCACAGCACTCTGTACAAACCTGTGTTGTAGCATTGCCTCTTTGGTAGAGTGGTTGTCTGCCTGCACCTCCTCCCCACCACCTGTAGATTGTGAGCTCCATGTGAGCAGAGCCTGAGTCATACTCACTTTTGTCATCCTGCAAATCTAGCACAGTGCCTGGCACATGCAGGTAGGTAGGTGCTCAATAAATTTTTATTGTAAACATCAGTATATGGTTTTCTGGCCTTATTTTTAACTCTTGTTTCTAGCCTGACATAAAAATGTAATAGAAGAGTTTAGAAACTAAAAGCTATATAGAAAGGACACATAATAAAACAATAATACATAGTGTCAGGGAGGATAAATAAATAGGAACGTGTACAGGTAAAGACCATCATGCATACTTCCAACTGTCATGGGCATAAAAACGTTTATTCTGGAAATTTGACTGCATTTCTGTTGACTTGTGCTTGTTGTCAAATCATTTCTATCTTGTGGATTTAGAGAGTCTAGGATATACATTTTTGTAGCAGCCAATGCCATCATGGCTTCATTATTTCCATTTACACAGAAAAAGAAATAAGTATTGATTTTTCTGCACTTATCTAAAGTGATAATTGCCCATGGCTGCTTTTCAGTCTAGATTAGGATCAACCATTCAGTAGAAATGCATAGCTAACTTTAGAAAGTTAGAGAAACATAAAATAGATGGGAAAACTCGTGCTGACTGAGTACTTTTCTGCCATAATCAACAATTTTACAGTAGGATATATTTGGAGACGATAAGGTATCTCATTCTCTAGGGGTCTTTTAAAAAAAGCAGGCTGAGATTTTAATTCACTAGAGATGGGTCAGGCCAGGGCAATTGTCATAGGATCCTTCAAAGCCCCTTCCCAGGATTTAAAATAATTTGCCCATCCTTTGAAAATACTGTTTGGATCATTTCAAGCCATTTAAACTAGTGGATGTAAGGCTATATTTCATATAGGCTAGGAAAATGACTAGAAGTAGTGCTCCCAAGATGTCAGTAATAAAGTTGTCATAAGTTTTAACAGAATAAAAATCTTTTAACTTGAACCCTCAGCTTAAGATCATTAAGCCCTGAGAAATAGGAGAAAAATAGAGATGTTATGCCCTAATACTGGCCAAATAAGCATGCAGATTCTTTTTTTTTTTTTTTTTTTTGGCATCCATCGCTGAAGCAGCAAGCACTCCTACCCTTACTGAACAGGCTGTCCCTGTTCTGCAAGGAGGCCAGATTTCACAAGCCTCACAGAGTCCCACATGCTGCAACCCGGCAGGCAAACACTCAAGTCCTAAATCCCAGGCAGAGGAATCAACAGTTCTTGTTGGCTAATGAGCCTTGACGTCTCTGGGTCCACATGGGGTTCTGTGGGCAATTCCTGGCGGAATGAGGCAGGGTGGAAAAACAGGTGCACCTTTGCTAAAACAGAGGGATGAGGATTGAAGAGTCAGCTCTCCTGGTCATCAGAAAGATCTGAGCTGAACCCTTCCTCATTAGCAGCATTTCATCCACCCAAAGGGAGAACACAGGAAGTGCATATTGACTCTGGTTCACATCAGAATTTATTATGAAATCATGGTGGAGTTTGGGGAGAAGTGGAAAGTTCATTATACCCTGTATTTCCATTTTTCTATCCTGTTTTCTTGGTTTGAGTGGAGCAGGGTTTGTTTTGTTCCATTGATTTATTTATTTCCATTATTCAAGTAATAAGAACTGTTGAGTATGAATTATTGTTCATAAACTTAGGTATGTAGGAAATGTCACATAATAACAATTTTCCTTAATTCAAATAAATCCAATTCCAAGCCCCCTTTCCATCTAGTTTTGGTAAATTCAATCTTTATCTATTAGGTCTCTCCCACCCTCTCTCTCTCTCTCTCTCTCTTTCTCCCTTCCTCCCCCCTCCCTCCTTCCCTCCCCCCCCCTTCATTCTTCTTCTCTCCCTCTTCCTCTCCTCTGTCCCCGTATTCCTCTCTCCTCTACCCTTCTCCTCTCCCCTTCTCTCCCCTCCCCTCCTCCCTCCTTCGCTCCCTCCCTCCCCCCTCTCTTCCTCTCTCTCTCTCTCTCTCTCTGTCTCTCTCGCCTCTCCCCCCACCTCTCTCCCTCTTTCCTCTCCTCTCTTCTCTCCCCACCCCACTGTCCTCTCTCTCTCCCTACCCGCCTCTCTCATGCTTATGGTGTACCATAAACTGAATAAGAGCCTTTTAACCTCCCTCAGCCAAGGTGACCACTGATAAAAACAACTGCCCAAGCCTGCTTGGTCCCTCCAGGGTGGAAGGCTCTGGTGCTGCCTGGCCGAGTAAAGCCAGCGGTATCTTTGCTGCAGCTGGCATCCCCGTGCCCAAGGCTCTGCAGCCCCGACTCAGCACCCCAAAGTGCACTTCACAGCAGCCCCCTCAGACCAGATGCCTGTGCTGATCCCACCCTTAAGGAGCTTACATTTGAGTGGAAGGAGACAGAGAACAAACAAGTAAAATACATAGTGTATTGCATAGTGATAAGTGCGGGGGAGAGAGAGAAAGCAAAGAAGGCAGAAAGGCAAGTGCAGGGAAGGGGCTGCAATTTTCAGTAGAGTAGGGGGAGGACTCCCTGAAAAGGGGACATCTGAGTAAAGACTTGGAGGAAATGAGGGAGCAAGTTGTGTGATGTTTTGGAGGAGACCATTTCCAGCAGAGGAAACAACATTAAAAAGGCGCTGAGGTGGGAATGTGGGCAGCATGTTTGAGGAGCATCAGGAGGCCTGTGTGACCACGTGGGTGGACGAGTAGGAGAGGAGTGGGGAGGAGGCCAAAGAGGAAACAAGGGCCAGGGCCAGCGAGGACTGTAAGACCTCTGACTTTCACGTTCACTCTTTGGGAGATGGGAGCTTGTGGAGTTTCGAGCAAAGGAATGAGTGGTCTTGTATGTTTCAATAGACTCGCTGTACCTGCTGAGTTGAGAGTCGTCCAAATTGGGAGCAGGAATGAAAACAGAGATGCCAGTCAAGAGAAAATGGCACTAATCCAGGCAAAAGCTGATGGTGACTAGACTAGGGGTGGTAGCAGTTGAGGAGCTGAGAAGCAGTCAAATTTGAACTATGATATGAAGGTAGACCAGGCAAGTTTTTTTTTTTTTTAAATGAATTCCTTTATTTTTTATTTATTTTTTATTTATTTATTTATTTTTGGCTGTGTTGGGTCTTCGTTTCTGTGCAAGGGCTTTCTCTAGTTGCGGCAAGCGGGGGCCACTCTTCATCGCGGTGCGCAGCCCTCTCACTGTCGCGGCCTCTGTTGTTGCGGAGCACAGGCTCCAGACGCGCAGGCTCAGTAGTTGTGGCTCACGGGCCTAGTTGCTCCGCGGCATGTGGGATCTTCCCAGACCAGGGCTCAAACCTGTGTCCCCTGCATTGGCAAGCAGATTCTCAACCACTGCGCCACCAGGGAAGCCCCAAGGTAATATTTTTAAAAGATAGTCATTCATAGAAAAAAGTTAATCGTGTAATTATAAAATGATTAAGAACTTTTAAAAATTGAAGTGTAGTTGACTTACAATATTATATTAGTTTCAGGTGTACAACATAGTAATTCAATATTTTTATAGATTACCATCAAATTGGATATGGGGTATGGTTCCAGGTTTTGGAGGCTGATCAGTAGAAGAATGGAGTTTCCATTTTCCAGTCTGGAGAAGACTGTGGGGATGTGGATGGCAGGGATGAGACAATATCAGGAGCTTAGCTTTGGACATGTCAGATTTGAGCGGCCTCATGGCATGTGTGGAGACGTCGAGAGGGTCACGGTTATGTGAGACTGAAGTTCAGTGGAGATATTTGGCCTCAAATTATAAATATGGAAGTTGTCTGTGTGTCGACAGTATATGAAACCATGTGAGTGGATGAGATCACCAAGGTAGTGTGTGAGGAGAGGACAGGACAGGAGAGAACCAAGAACTGAGCTTCGAGACAGTCCTTCTATCAGAGGAGAGACCAGCAAAGGAGATAAAGAAGGAGCAGCTAGTGAAGTGAGAGGGAAACCAGAGGAGAATGCTCTCTGGAAGCCAAGCAAAGAACATATTTCCAAGAGGAAGGAATGGCCAACTGTGTCAAATGCTGTTGACAGGACAAGTAAGGAGAGACCCGGGAACTGACCATCAGGGATTTTGTGAGTCTTTTCTGCCTGTCCCAGGAGTTGGGTAACTTCCTCCCCATCTCATCCGCTTCCACCTCTCCCCATCAAATACATTTGTCTTTCTCTTCCTCCTCTTCAGGGCATCAGCGAGCTTAGTTCTTTAGCAAAAACCATCATGAGAGCTTATCTTCAGGCCACCAACGTAAACCTCCTGTGAGAAAAGACAGCCCAGTGGGCCCTTTTGGAAATAAGGAGAAGAAAAACCGAATTTAAAATGAAATATGAATTAACTGATAACTCAATCAATGATCCTGCTACACAGGATTGACTTTTATTGACTTTTAGGCAAAGTACCAAGTAGAGAATAAATTAAATGTACGTAATTTCCAGCAGTGCAGTGAAACCCCTGTTGAATTAGGATGAAGTGGTGAGCCATTGGTTTTTAAACGGTTGTAGGGGTTGAATTGCAAGAAGAGTGCATATCTTCCAGTGCGGGCAATAGTCAACCAATCACGTGCAGCTAAAACAGGTGTCAGTGCTTGGCTGACACAGGTTTCCAGCTTGGTTGGTTTCTCATTGATCATAGGCATGCTTGGGCTCAACATACTAACAGATGTTGCAATATATGAATCATATTTATCACATTAGTTAGACTCAGAGGTTGGCAAATTATGGCCTGTGGGCCAAATCCATTGCATTATTCGTCTTTGTAAATAAAGCTTTATTGGAATACAGCCGTGTCCATGCTCCATCTTTCATGCACTGTCTCTGGCTGCTTTCATGCTACAGTGGCAGAGTTGAGAACTTGCAGCAGAGACCATCTAGCCTGCAAAGCTGAAGATATTTACTATCTGGCCTTTTACAGAAAAAGTTTGCTGACTCCTAGTCAGACTTCAATAGACTGTTAGAAATATAACAGGGACATTTCAGTCCTACTCCATGGGCTTTCATCTTAATTTATTCCAGGGGGCATATCTTAGATTTCACTTCTTTTCACAGGTGAAAAGTCTCCACTCCCTACAGCTTTATGCTAGGGCACTGGTTCTCAGAGTGTGGTCCGTGGACCAGCAACAATAGCATCATCCGGGAACTTGTTAGAAATGCACATTCTCAAGTCCCATTCTAGACCTACTGATCGGAAGCTCTGAGGGTGGGGCCCAGCAGCGTGTATTTTAGCTGATCCTCCAGGTGATTCTGGAGCATGCTAGGCTTGAGAGCCATCCTGCTAGATCCTAGAGCACACACTGGTAAGAAGAGCTGAGGACTGGAAATGGGCATTTCCACACACCTCTTCTTGTGATAATTTTCAATGCACAAACTAGTTCTTTGCACATTAGAATCAGGATTTTAAGAGCAGTCCTTAAAGTGCCATGCTCTTCTATGTAACATTAGGATAACCCATTTACTAGAATGATAGTAGTAGCACTGATTATTGATGTCAAATGACTCTTGGTGGCAGCAGTAGGAATAACTCAAGTGGCTGTTTCACACCAACTCGACAGAGTAGGGTAATGAGGTTAACCGCCCCCATGCCCCTGGGCCTTGACTGTCTCTGATTCCTCATCACGACACTCCAGTGTGCTTAAGTGATAGAATGTAATGGGACATTTATTTATAAGAGAGAAAAGTAGAAGGCATTTATATCCAGCTCCATCAAGGATATGCTAGAACATGAGAAAAACTTTAAATTGATCTTTTCCCCCTACAGGATTTATGCAGGTGCTGTTGTACTGTTGTTTCTATTTTCCTTTGCTTAATGATCTAATCCTTCCCTGGAGCTTCATCCCTCTGTGTGGCTAGAGGAAGAAATATCTCTGATAACAAACAGCTGTGATTTATTTAGATGGAGCTAGAAACTGGATCTCAAGAATCAGGGAGGGGCAACAAGTGAGTCTTAAGCCTTTTTAAGCCAGGAAGAGGTGAACAAAGGAACAGTGAACAAACTCAGGCCCCTTTCTAAATATCCAGAATTGGCATCTATTTTTAAACATCTGCTAGAAACGAGTTTGAGACCCTAGAGTGATCATATGTACAGGTTTGTCCAAAACTAAATAATTCTGGTTTATATTGATGTTTGTCATCCCAGAATAATTATTAACGATGACCCCTTCACTTGCAAGAATGTCCTGGTTTTTGTATGATAAATCACCTGGTCACCCTAGTGAGAGACAAGCCAGTAGAGTGCAGAGTGCAGGCTCTGAATTTCCTAATAGGTCTCTGAAACCCTGTTCAGACATGAGATTTACTCTCAATGCCTCAATTTATTTAACTGTAAAATGGGGATGATAATATCTCTATCATAGGGTTGGTGAGCAGATTAAGTGAGCATATCCAACTCGCCTGGCTGAGTGCCCAGCACCTGGTGGGTGCTTCGTAGCCGCTACTTCCCCTACAGGAATAAGAAACTGCCTTCAGTCAGTTGGCCGAGTGGACTTCACTACATGAAATCATTCACTGCAACCCAGAAATTCATAAGCTCCCTTGTTTGGGTTCCATTTTTAATAAGCTTTTTTAAAATCTGTGGCAATTGTTGTTTCCTTTTAAGGAGCTGTAAAGACATTAAGAAAAAATTGTCTTTCAGAAAAGGCCATATTTGTGTCTAAAAAATAAGATCACGTTCACAAACTTGAACCAGAGGTTCAAGTTTGTTAGATGCTGCTGCAAAATGAATGCCAGAAACAGAAATGACTGCATTGTAATTCATGGTGTTGGAGCTTGAGGAAGTCCAGTAAATTATAACTCACTCTTGACAGGACAAGATTCAAAGTGAGAGTTGAACAGTGGAGTTATGCAGATGGAGATCAAAATATCACTTTTATTAATGATGAAGTAGTTGAAGATAATGACTTATTGTGAGGGCCAAATGGGTTTGCCTGCTTACCTCAGCCCTCAGACAGCCAACCAGAGGAGAAATTTAGGTCTACAGAAACAATTTTACTAATATCACTGACTGGCACTGGTCCATAGAGAAAAACGAAAAAAGATGCTAAATCCTCCTCACTGAGAGACTTTTAGTAGACTAGTCCTATCCAATCAAGAAACATGGACATTAGTCACCACCAACCAGGTTACTCAATTCTATATATAGAGACAAGAGAAGGACAAGGGGCTAGATGTGTCACATTAATGGAGCCCTTCACATGGAAACTTGACACCAGAGGAAAGAAGGTTTCCCATGACATTGTCACCATATTTCTCACTGAGGATTTAGTAACAGTGAAAATTTGATCAGATTGGACACATTATCTTTTGGAAAAGATGCCAGATAATCAAATAAAAATGTATCGCTTTTCCCAACTGCTGGTCAGAAATTGGATTAAATACCATTACTAGATTCCAAATAATCAGTACCCTTCCTTTGTCTCATACATGATAATGGCAGTCAGTTATTCTAATAACTTAAATAACCTTTGTGGTGAATGAAGGTCACTCCTGGCCTACAGCAAGTTAGCTGCTAAAACATATCCATCACCTCAGAGAGAACAGAATTAGGTTTCTACTTCAGTCATATAGTTCCCTATTTATTTCAACTGGAGGAAATAATAGCTTTCACGGACATCCTTCCAGCAAGGGGAAGAGTGTAAACCTTTGTTCGCGTCTTTCTCCCCAGTGGCCAGAACACGTTGTCACTGCAGCTGCGTCCAATTCTGAGAAATAATAAGGCTTCAATTTAAAAGTACAAGACAGCTGAACTGAAATTGGCTATTCAAGTTCCTAAGAATCTGGACTCTTGCGGACTTAATCCAGATGGACAAGGCAATGTGTGAGCACCCACCCAGGTCACTCAGCGTGTTCTTTTCTTGGTCTCTGACCACCACTAAGGCCAATAGTGAAGGCCTGTAAAAGGACACCAGGGACCACTTAAATGGCTGTCATCTCCACTTTCAGCAGTCCGCATCAGCAGTATTGAGGTGTGATACTTAGTCCCCTTATAACAACCCATCTATTCATGTCGTTTCAGCTGTGCTAGTCCCAAGGTATAGACCCTAGGCATTGTACCTTCTAATTTTATTTCACAAGCATTTATTTGATCTACCTTCTAGGTATGAGGCACTACGGAAACCAGAATGTTGTCTAAGAGGGGTGTGTGTGTTTCTATCCCAAAGAGTTTACAGTGTAGTAGATGAAACTTTCATTAAAGCAAGGCAGAATTTAAAAACTGCCAAAGGATATGTAGAAAAATAAATAAATAATGGGACTACAAAGGAATGAATAATTAATACTGCCTGAGGGAGTTAGGAAGGGCCTCAGGAATTAGTAACATTTGAACTGGACTTTGCAGATTGAGTTAGGGTTTCTGAGGGGCTGCAATAAATAGCACCTCTTTTCCTCATCCAAGTTCTAAACACTTTGAGAAATAAAAGAAGTAGTTGATGGAACTCAGAATATCATTTTTAGTTGGGGGACAAGTTAGCAGACATGGCTTTTAGACTGTTGACCAAGTGGGATTATTGACTCCCCAGAATTAGGCAGAATTCCACAGTAAGCCTTCATTCCCCACCCCACCGCATACACCCACAGGGACGGGGCCCTGGAGGAGTTGGGAGATGTCAGGCTTCCGGCAGGCAGGAAGATGCCAAGAGAAAGAAGAGAGAGACTGAGTGGGCAAATCCAGTTATTCTTCTCCAATCTACCAAGGAGTAAAAGCATAGAAGACCCAAGGATCTGCTTAGGAAAAATTCCTCCTCATGAAACCAAGAGTAGGGAAAGATACTCCTCTCTGAAAATTAAGATGGCTAAAGGGAAATTTAAGAATAGTCCTAGATGGAGGATAAGGAAGATAGTCTGGATGAGACTAGAATCAGAATGAACAGAAAGTTCTGGAGAGAGAGATGAGGCTGTGAATAAAGGTTGGGTCCAGAATATGGGGAGCCTTGTCTGTCATGCAAAATTATTTGGGCTTTTATCTATAAGCAATGGGAACCCACTAAATATTGTTACAGAGAAGACTGTATTTACAGATGATGACTAGCAGTTATGTGATGATTGTTGTAGAGGCAGAGAAATCAGTTAGGAAGCAATCTCAGTAGTCCACAGGAAAACCAGTCAGCGCAGAAACCGGGCATTTGGCATCATTCCTGATTTCAGGAGAATTTAAATCAGATCTCAGTGCCCTGGATCTCAGGTCAGTTGATTAAGGGAAAATTGCTTATGTCATAAAACATTTGAAAATTTCTATTGAAATAATTACATTGTCATATAACCTATGAGCAATCAGGATATACTTGAGGTGATTCAGTATCCTGCCTTCCTTCTGTACCCCAGATTTTAGTGAACAACTACTACATGTAGAACACTCTATGATATGCTGGGGATACAAAGATAAACCTACCTACAGAGAAAAGAGATGTCCAAACATGTAATTTAATGAGAGAAAACTTCAAGAGATATGTAAGGTACTATGAGAATTTTTTCCTTGATATCATAGTAGTTGATTGACAAATTTATAAAGTATATTCATTGGTATGGGCTTTTAAGAAAAGTAAATGCTATAAGAACACAAAAGTGAGAATAGTTAATTCTGCCTGGTGGGGGTGAAAGGGAGGGGCCTAAGGAAGACTTGTCTTTGAGCCTGGGAACTACAGGATGCATAGTAAGTTCTCCAGAAAGAGTAAGTCAAAAAGAACATGCCTTAAAGAGAGAATAGAACTTTTCACATTTGGTGCAGGGAGAAGTAATTGCAGTCTCCTTCAAATGATGCAGAGATTATTTTTAAAAATTATTTTGGAAGGGCAAATTAATATACAATTTTGCCATTACCAGCAACATTTCCCTCTCTCTTACCATTTACCTCTCCTACCCAGCCGTGCCCTGCACTGTGGGCTAGGTCTTTCCAAATCATAATTCCCCTGGCTGCTCTGCTGCTTACTAATTCTGCCAAGAAGCCAAAGGATCTTGTACGAGCTGTGGACCTAGATCCTGGCACATTTATAGGGGAGTGTGGGCAAGGAATTATAAAGTAAAATGAGTTAGAATCACTTTGATTACCTTACATTTGAGAAGGCAAGCATGCCTTTTGATGTGGGTTTTGAACAGAGCAGAAACTAAGAAGACTGTAGCTTTGTTTGGGCGAGTTTTCTTGTAGACTTAGGTCAGTTACATTAAAACATTCAGCCTGCAAACAATGGCCCCAAAGAAAAAAACTCTGGCTCTTTCCTTTTATGAGAGTAATACTTGCCTTACAGCCCATGCAATTGGCCGTTCCCTTTCTTTTGAAACGATTCACGTGGAATGTCGCTTGGATGTCCTGGAAACATACGGACATTAATAGCAGAACATTTTAATCAGAGCTGTCTGGCCATGAGGGAGTAACTGTTTTCCATTGATTAAGTCAAAAGCTAAGTTTGTTTACTAGCATGTAATATACTTGGAGTCAACTTATGAGTTTTGTTATTTGGCATTTACATCTTTGTCCAACCCACAGAATTCAAAAGACTTAAGCTGATTGAAGCACTGACGAGAGGCCCCTTGGTAGAAGACATCTGGGGAGTGACAAAAAGATCACCTACCCCGAAGCAGAAAGTTTTAGTGTTTTGGATAGGAGATAAAGGAATTTGCCTTCCTAAGCATATTACTGGTCTGCATGAGAGAATATTCAAACTTTGGAAAAGTGTGTTTCAAATTATTTATTTGTCGGAGCATACTTTTGGTTTAAATCCATAAAATGCATTTGTTGCCATGAATCATTTATACAGTTAAAATAGAAACCTTTTACAAACCTAATAAATATATATAAAAATCTTTATATTTGTTTAACCATATAGTTCTCAGTAAGTGCCAGACTCTGTTCTAAGTGCTTGACAAATAACTCATTACTCAAAACAGTGCTATGAATTGTGTGCCAACTCTGTGTGTTAGACACTGTGTAGAATTCTAAAATGTATTGTTGGTTTATCAATTCATATCAAGATGTATTTATGCCTTTCTAGGATGTGCATAGTTCCAGCTACCATGTTAGTAGTACAATGTCTAGACATGCTGTCAAAGTTTACAGTAGCATGGAGGTAAAATAGACTAGAGGGACCCATGCTGAGTTAGAAAATGGGGGTCAACAAAAAGCAGCAGACAAATGAAGGTAGAGGCAGTCATGGAACTGGGAATCAGAGTCAGAGATCAGAACAGGACAGGTTCAGCCCAGTTCCAGCCAGGCAGCCCATGATCTAAAGAAAAGAGTCATCATCTGAGTGAGACAGGTCCAGGCTTCCAGAGTATAGGGCAGAGATGGTCGTGGTGTTGCATGAAGAAGTGCTTCCAGAAAAGTCCACTGAAATCAAGGCAAAACCCCAGTCTTGGGGCCCACATTGCCAGGGAGGGAGCAAGCAAATGTCCCAGCCTGGCTGGCTTATAGAAGAGGGTGCCACTCTCCAGGAGCCAAGGGTATTCAGAGAGGACGGATTGTTCTCTCTGCTCTTGGGCTTAGAGCTCTCTGAAGACCATCTAAATCCCTTCCGCTGTCTGAGTGAAGTTCCTTGATCGACCACATGAGTGAGTCCTCTTCTCTTTGAGAGAAGCAGAGCAGCTCACCATGACTGGTAACCAGATTTCCCACATGAGCATCAGTTAAGCTTCAAAATGAAGGCCTGCCTGACACTGTGTAGATGGTAGCCTTACACCCAGTTTAGAACTGAATATTGCCTCTTAAAGCCCTACCTCAGGGCTTCCCTGGTGGCGCAGTGGTAAAGAATCCGCCTGCCAATGCAGGGGACATGGGTTCAACCCCTGGTCCGGGAAGATCCCACATGCCGCGGAGCAACTAAGCCCATGCGCCACAACTACTGAGCCTGCACTCTAGAGCCCGTGAGCCGACTACTGAGCCCTCGTGCCACAACTACTGAAGCCCGTGCGCCTAGAGCCCATGCTCCGCAACAAGAGAAGCCACCGCAATGAGAAGCCCGCGCACCACAACAGAGTAGCTCCCGCTCACCTCAACTAGAGAAAGCTCATGCGCAGCAACAAAGACCCAGTGCAGCCAAAAATAAAACAAAACAAATAAATTAAAAAAAAAAAAAGCCCTACCTCAAAAAAAAAAAAAAATCTCTGCTATCCTCAATTTTTCTCTTACAAAGAGCCCTCAACTACTCTCTCCCTGTGAGGGTCCTCAGGCTGAGAAAAGAGCATCTGAGGACTTTCCATGTTGTTAAGGACAGGTGAAGACTTCCTTAGAGTCAGCAGAGGTGAGGCTGAGGAGGGGAATGTTTGGTGGCAATAAAGAGAAACTCACTCAAAATATATAAAGGAGTATTTTTGATAAAAAGACAGAAATGTGTTTAGAGGAAGGTTTGCAAACTATGGCCCACCCTGTTTTCATATGGCTCATGGGCTAAGAATGTTTTTTTTCATTTTTAAATATTTGAAAATAAAAGAATAGTTTTGTGACATATGAAAACTACATCAAATTCAAATTTCAGCATCCATCTGAAAATTCCATTTTTCTCGTTAGTAGACCTGTAGTACAAAAAAAAAGTATTCAATTGTGTTTTGCAATTCGTCCATAAACATTCTGTATAATTTGTTTTCTCTCTTGTTATATAAGTACCTGCATGATGTCCTCTATTTTGCCCATTGTCCTACAAAGCCTAAAATATTTACTATATAGCCCCTTACAGAAAAAAATTTTCTACCTTTGATCTATAGGGGACTCTGTACAAACTATAGCCAAGTGACTGTATCTTGAACTGAAAAGTCATTAATAATCCAGGCAATAAATCCCTCTCTCTCTCTCCCTCTCTCTCCCTCCCTCTCTCTCTCCCACTCTCACGCTCTCTCTCTCTGTCTCTCACCCCCAAACACACACACTCTTTCCCTCCCTCTCAGGCCATGTGATCTCTCCTCTGTGATGCCCTCTGTTCCCTTCTTCTCTTCCTGCACACAGACTTCTTTGCTTGTTTATTCACCCTGACACGGTCCCATCAGAGCCACCATTAATAGAGGCTTTACTCCCCAAATACTCATGCCCTCCCAGTCCCTCCCAGTTACTCACCTCAGGTTCAAGGTCTCCATTCAAATTGCAGAAAGGCAAATCTGGCCCACTGCAGGTCTGGAATCTACCACCATTCCGATCAGCTTTGAAAGATGCCAAGTAAGGCTGCCCTTCTGTGCTGCGGACAGCTCAGTTCTCTGATAGGCGAGTGTGGATAGAGAGGACATGATGGGAGTTGCCAGTACACATGCCACAGTGACCTCTTTGGTTGGCTTTCAAGATTTTACATTCAATCCACTCATCCACTCTCCCAGTTCTGGCCTTTGGCCTTCAGTCACTACATGGGAAAGCAAAGCAAGAAGGCAGTGTCCAAAATTATAGTCTTCTGGTGGGGGCTAGTACTAAATTCCTAAGAAAATACTTGCAGCATTGATAATGCGAAAAATAGATTGGTTCAACAACAGAAAAAAATGCATTGGAAACAAACAGAAAAAAAGGGGATTGGCCATATTAATTCAGTAGATTTAACATTCTTAGTCCCCAGGGTAAGAAATGCTATGCACCATCTGCTTTCGGTCTTTTATCATTGTCTCAGAGAGGTGTTTCCATGAATTCAAACTCTATATCTTCAACGTCTTGACAACCTCATATCTTCAGCCAGATTTACTGAGATTTTAACTGCCAAGATAAAATATACATGTATGTTTATTCTGGAATATTGGCACTAGCTTTAAATATGGAAAGATTGTGTATGGATGGGGTCTGTTAAGTTAAATATCGACAAGGGAGTTGCCATAGGGATTGGTGATGATAGGAAAAGACATTTAAGCAATTCTCATTATCTTTACCCCTGCCTAGTACTCCAATGGGTTGGAAATTTATGCCTCAGGGAAAGACCCCAGCCCTCTTTCAAGGAATTTCTTCCCCACTAGAGAACCAAAAGTGTCTAAAAGTGAAGCATCTTGTTGCATGTGGTTTCCTTTTGACTGCTTAATAATTTGTGCAGTATTTTATATTTCCAAATGCTTTTCTAAGCATCCATTTAGGTGCAGAATTATAGTGGCAAAAAAAATGTAGTAAGGATATACATAATTGGTTTGAACTGGGATTGGCATTTACCAATTGAATACATCATCAGGATTTGCTAAAATGAATGGGTTTATTACCCATTTCCAAGTAGGATCAGGCACATTCCAGTAATAGTTCTGTTGTCTTGAATAGATAATGTATTCTATCTCTAAAACATGAAGGCAATATCTAAAACATCTGCTTCCATTGAAGACTGAAGAGACATTCTAGTTAAAATGAGATGCATTTTTTTTTTCTTATGTCATTCCTAGATATTTTCTTGGGCTCACTCTGTTCCTTAGTAGCTCAAAGATTTCCAATCACGTTTCTTTTTGCCAAAAAAAAGCATATTAAAATATTATCTTTCTATACAGTAATATTCTACAGTTGTACCTGAATATTCATGTTCTGGGAATCTTCCTAATTATAAGAAGCGCCTTAAACTAAATAAACAAGAATAGTATCGAGTGTTGTCAGTTAAACACAGCTGATTACCAGCTTTATTTAATTTTCATAAATCCATCCCACAATTTGCAGATCATAGAAGAGATGCATTAAGGGGAGCAAGAACCTAATTCTAAAACTATTTGTGAAAAGCCGTGGCATTATGCAAACTTCAGCCACTATTTCTCAAGTAGAGAGTAAACTGGTGCCCATTAAAATGAGGCAAATAGCTTGACTGCTTCTTCTCCCAGCATTACAGTAATTGTTAATGCCCCCCAGGTCTGTATAAAGTTCTGTTTGTAAAATACAAGATCTTAAGGGGTTAGTGAGTTTTTATGGCCCCATTCTAGTCCAAATACAGGAGATGGTGACCAGTGTATCTATTGGTCGAGTCAACCATTGAATCAAAGACCAGACTATTCAAATGAGAAATGGGATAAAGGGGACATGTTCAGTGCTTTTTAATAATATACACATTTTAATAATATAAATTTAAAATTTTGCAACATAAAATATATTGACAAATTCTCACTATATGCACACTTTCAAAGCATATGCATTCTCCAAACAAACTTCTAAATCATCAAGAATCACATAATCCCAGAACTGGCAAGGCCAGTGTGTTAACTGTGTTCATGTTATTGCTAAACAGCTTTAGCTGGTAAACAGAAATGCCTACCCATCACTGACAGACTCATTTTCAAAGTGATTAAGATCTTCAAGAAGTCATCGCTCATGTAAAGTTTGAAGCCTCCTTTCTAAATGACCTGTACTGTAATAATCACGTGATCTGTGGCTTTGATCATTAAGACTTAGCTAAATATCAATCTTCTATGCTCCATCTCCATGTAAATATAAACCGTTTTCCAACAGCAAAAAAAATTATTCCTTAGGCCCACTGGCATTTTAGATCATATATAATGATGTTGACAGTAAACCAAAGGATTAATTTGGTTTGGTCAAAATTCTATTTATCCAAGCATTTCACTACAATACACCAAATATTTTTACAGGTGGCTGAACTGATCGTAGATTATAGTCTCACGTCGGCAGAAAGAGAGAGAAAAAAGGGGTCTTTCAGAATTTTAAGACATTCTTCTCTCCCTGCCACCTCCCTTCTTTACACCACCCAACGCAATCTTTGTTTACACCAATTTTGACAATATTTGAATTATTGGAAGCCCAGGCTTAACTGCGTAGTGGTCATAACAAAATGGGACAAACGTCTAAGAGGTTATCTTCTGCAAAGGACCATTAACTGGGGTTCAATTTATAATTTGAAAACCCTAGGTCAACCTGGAATCCTCTAGAATGTACTTGCTAAGTCCATTACTCAAGCTCACGTTTTTGTAGGCTATAATGCTTCCAGTTCCAAAATTACAAAAACTAAAGAGTGTGGCAAACATCTTGCCTCTTCCTGATTAAGCAACTCTGCATTGCTCTAAAATTAAATTCTAATGGAAATCTCTAAGAAGTTTTTGGTTATAGTAGAAAATGAAAAATTATTGCAATCAACTAAGGAATTAGCCTACTTTCCCCAAAACCAAAAGAACAAGTATTGACCAAAAAGTTCTCTGAGGGGCCTAGATAAAATGAGAACTTTTTTGGTGATAATAGATAATAGAAGTCATATTTTTTTAAAACTATAAATCTAAACTACTTTTTGTGAATGGTCAGTAGTTTCAGCTGAGCAAGGCTTACATTTGTGAAGCTCTTCAAAGGAATTTATGTTAATTTTTTTGTGGGCATAAAGAAAATGGTAGTGGTCCTTATGAATCCAGCTGGATCTGTAGTGAATTCCCAAAATGTTTTCTTTATTTCACTAATAAAGAATATACCGTTCTTGTTTTTTAAAATGCTTTTTCTTTACTAATGATGTCATATGCTACAGATTTGTAAATTTGTGGTTTTCTCTAGAGATTTTTTTTAATATCCTACATCCAAAATGTAATTTAGAAAAGAAAATGTGAACAGAAGAAATAAAGAAAAACAAGGAAGAGAGAAAGGCATGAAGGATGGGAGGAGAGATAACCTATAGACAGTGCTTCACCTTGGAAACTTCGGCCAGTCACTATAACTGGGTAGTAATAATGTGATATAGTTTCCCTGGACATAGAGTTTTGTTTGAAAACCCATTCTAGAACCTGTCTCAGAGGCCTCAGTGAGCTTCATAAAAGAACACAAACTGATGCTCTTTGCATATATAGTGGTCCCTCAGTATCCTTGGGGGATTGGCTCCAGCCCTACCCCCACAGATACCAAAATTGCGGATGCTCAAGTCCCTTCTATAAAATGGTGCAGTATTTGCATTGTAGCCTACGCACATCCTCCTGTACACGTTAAATCTTCTCTAGATTACTTATAATACTTAATACAACATAAATGCTATGTAAATAGTTGCCAGCACCCGGCAAATTCAAGTTTTGCTTTTTGGATCTTTCTGGAATTTTTTTCAAATATTTTCGATTTGCAGCTGGTTGAATTTGTGGATGTGGAACCCACAGATACAGAGGACCAACTGTATATCAGTGTTCTTAATTTAGGGTGGGGCTTTGTAAGGGTCCATTAGCAAGATTTTTATGAATAGGCTTCAGGGATCCATGAACTTTTGAAATGCATAGAAACATTTTTGTGACTGTCCTTATGAGCATTTATTTTTCTGGGAAAAGGATCATTAGCTTTCATCAGATTCACAAAAGTTTTCAAAGATTCTTGTCTCCAAAAAATAGGCTAAGAACCATTGCTTTAGGTCATTACTAATTATTTGATATCATTTTCTTTTCTCAGAAAAAAGGTAATATGTGTGACGGGTGTGTGTGTGTGTTGACAAAAAGGCTTAATGTTACCATATATCCATATATTGGCAAGTTTAATTTACACAAAGCATAGTTTTAGGAATGGCCTGATTCTCTACCACCTATAACTAAGAAAATCAAAAATGCTTTTGTTTTAGGCTATAAGGGTTTTTCATTGTCTGTGGAACAAATTTCCATGTATTATCACTAAAGGAAATGGGAGAGAATTTGGAGGAATAGATATATTGGATATATTCAGTTTATGAAAAAATAGATGATATTTTGATACTTTACTCCATCCAGTTTTTAGCCCTGGAATATATATCTGAATTAATGTAGTTCTTTTCATCATTTCAGTTAATTACAGCTTCATTCCAAATATAGGAAATCTGACCATCTAATTGCTTCTGTATTTCTAGAGGTTATAACAATTTGATTTATTGACAAATATAACTGACAGCTTATTGCTCTCAAATCTTCCTATGAAAATTGATCCTTTGCACCTGTGTTTCCTCTCAAAGAGAGGAGAGTTTTCCAGCCATCTTGCCTATTGTTTGGTAGACTCTGGATCACTGGAACATTCTAGAAGATCCATTCTATGACTTCTTCCTCCATGAGTGGATCACAGTTGGTCTGTGAGTAGGAGTAAAGATCCACTGATAGAATCAGTGCTCAAGAATCAGAATTTGGCCAAGGCCTCTCTTAGAAGATCCTAGAAATAGTCTAAATGATATCATTTGGTATAAAACAGTAGGTATAGCGTATTGTCCCTTGACATGAAACAATATGAGAGCATGTGCTAAAGAGAAGCAAAGGGAAAAACTAAATAGCATAGTATTTTGGAAATACCTTATAAAATCACTTGAAACATTTAAGCTTATGTTTAAACTTTAAACATAAAATACTTTATAAAATAACATTTAATGTGCCTTGGAAAAGAGTCTCTTTTCCAAGGCACATTAGAACATAAATCCATATAGGGGTGGGTATTTTTTATGTCAGAAAATTCTCCTCCAAAAGAAGTGTGCTGTATTAACATTTCAAGTGAGCCCTTAATCTTTAAAGTGCCTTTCAACAGGAACTTACTTAATCCTCATAAACAATAGCAGTGGGAAAGTGTCTCCTTCATAGACCCCCCAACAGAGCTTTAAAGTAGCCTTTTGTCTGAGTCATTAGAGCTTCTAGGTCAAAGGAGAACAGCATGACCTTTTACTTCCCTCTCCTTGGTTTTGAAGGAGTAATTCTCAAAAACTCCCCATCCACAGAAAACTCTGATGGGACTACAGGTCATCTCTCTCTCCCAATTCCTTCTGGGGAACAAAAAAAAATCTTGGCTTTTTGCCTTAATCAACAATTGTTATTTTCTTACATTTTTTAAATGTAAATTTAAAACAGCACTCTTTTTTTGTGTAACTGGCATTTTGGACCATTCTTTCCAGATGAAAATCAAACCATGAAAAACACTGACTTAGAAGAGATAAGGCCCTAGGAGACTGATGTACTTATACTTTAGAAGTAAAACAGGTCACACAAGTCTAATAAAATCTCTTACTAATGGAGCAAGAAATCAAACACCAACCTATTATTTCTCATAGGGAAGCAGTTTCTTGATAAAAGATAAAACCATAACAGAAGGAGGAAGAGGAAGGAAGAACTGAGGTGATTAAGGGCTTTTTTCAGTTCATATTTCCGGAAGTGGTACAGAATCTTGACTCTATTTTTTAAGATAACTGCTTTGTGTACCTTACAAAACCCTTTCATTTTTATGGCACTGCCCAATTTCCTAACTATTCTGAGAAGATAGAGTGAGAAAATACAATGTGGTACCAAATTGAGCAAAAAAACTTATTCAATGAACGATGATACTTGAGATGTCACTTGAAAACTAATTTAATTTCTTTCTCATCATGTCTCTCATGGACATTTGTTTTTAATACTTCTCTTTACTATGTTAGGTTGAACATACGTAAGTGTTGATGTTAGGGCAGTTTTTACTTGAATACAGCAATGTCTGTGGCTCAGCATAAATAGCTGAAATCCCTTAACTCAACTGAATTCAGAAAACGTTTGCCCATCGTGTGCCTGGCACCTTCCTCAGTAGTGAAGGACACAGTAATGGCAGAGGACAGATGCCATATCTCCTGAGTAATTTATTATAACTATTCTAGTGTTAAGAATCCATAATCAAGCTTATCACCTATGGTCAGGAATAGATAGACCCCTAATTTTGCCACTAGTTGATTCAACAAGTTAAAATATGCCCCCAGCTGATTTTGGTAGTCTTTAATAAAAAGAACCATTTAGGCACTTTCTTAGCACTGTGATGACTTCAGGGAGGTGGCATTTTTTTTAACTTCCCACTTTTCATATAGGAAACTGACCGTTGGATCCATATGAGACATGCTTAAGATCGCATTTAGCTTCCAGTCTTTTGGCTGCTGGCCCAGCACTTCCTCTACTAACCAATTCCTTTCCCACCCTCCTCACTCTACGCCTCCCCTGTGAGGTATAGTCATCAGCGCTTTAAAACCCCAAAACCCTGGGAGTTGCGGGGAGAGGGCAGAGTCAAGTGGACTCTCTAGCGGGAAAATTCTGCTAAAGGGTTTTCTGTAAATTTTCGCTCCGTATGTTAGCCCTTCATATGTTGTTACCTCCCCCATGCTCAGTAATTTTAGTTTGTGCTTTTTGTTTCTCTTTTTGTTTCTTTGGTTTGCTGGCTTTGTGTTCTTTTCTCTTTTTTTCCTTTTCTTTTCCTTTTTTAATGCAGGAATCGGTCAAGGCGTTCCAGTGGTGGCACTCATTGTGGAAGGAGGACCCAATGTGATCTCAATTGTCTTGGAATACCTTCGAGATACCCCTCCCGTGCCAGTTGTTGTCTGTGATGGGAGTGGACGGGCATCTGACATCCTGGCATTTGGGCATAAATATTCAGAAGAAGGCGGGTAGGTAATTTTCCAGGCCCCAGAGTTGACCTGTGAGTGCTAAGCTTGTGTTCCAAGCTTGGAAGAGAGGGTGTGAGTTGATTAATCATTTGGCGTGGGAGGGAGGTGGGGAAGAGCAGGGAAACATATCTACATGTCCTATGAAGTGGGAAATTCCATGAAAGCTCTACTAGTCCACACTGATGCTAAAGAGAACTAGGGGAATGGAGGGGTCATAGGATGTGGTCTCCTTTCTGTTCTCTTCATTCTCCTCTCTTGTCCTCCTCCCACTGAGGAGAAGCAGGAATTGGGTTTTAACACGTGAAGCACAGCTAACCTGGACTATACAGTACAGGTTAGTAACTCGAGAGAAGCTAGGATGTGCAGCTTCCAGGCTTGACCTCCAAACACCACCTTCCCCAAGCTGCCATGTGTGTACAAATGCTAAATGTTTACAAAAGCATTTGGTGGCCTGTCCCATCAGATCCCTCTAGACTGGCTTGGAAAGTAGATTCTCTGCAATGGTAACCACTCTGTCCTGTGTAACCTGCTCTTGACCCCCTCACACACTTTCCTTGGTCTAGCAACCCCCGGATGCTGCTCTCAACAGTCCAAAGTACCCAACCCCATGGAGGACTTCCTTTCATGGCCCTCCCCCCCAAATCTGAGATCCCCCTCAGTGAATCCTGAAGTGCAGGCACTCCTGCAGAAGATTAGATCAAAGTCATTCATCTGAAGGTGTGAATGACTTTAAGGAAGAAAACTCAAGGGAGCAGTTGAAGTTTTAAATAAGGAACTTCGTAACCTAATCAGTTCTCCTAACACATGAAAGTAGTGGGAGAAAGAAACCCCGAAGGAGTTGGGGGTCTTTTATTCATTCCTTTCATAAATATACAGTAATTGTCTACTGGGTGCCAAGCACTAAGATATGAAAAAGAATAACAAGCTATTCCTACCCCAAAGAGTTCATAGCAAGTCTTGTAAGTAGACAAGCATATCATTATACTAATAGTAATGACACGTGAGCTTGCCTACTCAGGCCACTCCCTCCTCCACCTCTCTCTCACCCAGCCTGACTTAAAATAGACTTGGCATGGCAGCTCAATACCCTCTCTCTCCCCAGTCTTCCTCTTGTCTTTGCCAGCAGCCCAGCACTCTGGGTGAGCCATTAAATCCGCACACTTCCCTGGTTAGTACGTGAACTTAGACATGCGAAAGGAAGACGGCTGGAGACATAAGACTCTCAGCTTAACATTGCAAACATTGACAGTGGCTTTAGGCCCTGTTAAAGCTTTTGATACTAAAAGAAAAAAAGCTAATTTTTGTACGCACCAAGTTGGAGTTTGCTTACTGGCAAATTCAATGAAGTTACTGTTATCTTCTTCTTTAATAGTGAATATCAGTCACATTTTCCTATGTGTCCGCATGTCTGTTACCAGAAAGAGTTCGAGATCCTCAGCTATGCTTTGCTTTTAGCCATAGTTCTCATTGATTTAAATATAGCAATTGGTTCTTTATTCAGAAATAGGTTAGAGAATGTACAGTTTTTAGCTTTGGTGCTTTTTTTCGTTTTAGTGCTTGCAATTATTTTGCTGTATCCCTAAAAAGTAGATACAAGTTTGCACTCAGAATGCACATTTCGTTTTGAGAAACCTCAGCATTTCAGGTTTCCAGGTCTATATACAGTGAAAGTCTGGACCTAGTGCTTGTTTTTTGTCATTCTCTCGGGTTGGGTACCTTGAAAAATATTAAAATCTCTGATAAGTTGCTTTTCCTGATTCTGTTTTAATATAGGAGAAATGTTATACATTTTAGAGCTGGGTAAGACTCTATATATTATTTAACCTAGGGGACAGATACACAGAGAAATTAAGTGCTTTCCCAAGGCCACACAGCCCATGATCCCAGGCCATTTCTGGTGTATTATAAAAATTCACTGAAATGTGTTTTGTGGTATGTGCCCTAGTGTTTCTCATATAGTACTTGAGTGATACTATCTTTTAAATATATAGGTGTACTTAAGCTGCCTTCAGTTTCCGCTTTCTGTTATAATTGAATTTTTTTGTTATTCTGTGTAATCAAAGAAAGATAAAATCAATGTATTTCTGGTTATAAACCAACATCCAAGCTGATCACCTCTACATCATGTAGATTCTTTTCTTTCTCACACCCAGACCATCATACCTCAACTCCAAAATTAAGAGTCAAAAATACCATGCCCTTTCATGCGTGTAACTAGTGTGAAGATAAAGAGTTAAGATATAATTTTTTTTAAAATTAATTAATTAATTTATTTTTGGCTGTGTTGGGTCTTCGTTTCTGTGCGAGGGCTTTCTCTAGTTGCGACAAGCAGGGGCCACTCTTCATCGCGGTGCGCGGGCCTCTCACTATCGCGGCCTCTCTTGTTGCGGAGCACAGGCTCCAGACGCGCAGGCTCAGTAGTTGTGGCTCACGGGCCCAGTTGCTCTGCGGCATGTGGGATCTTCCCAGACCAGGGCTCGAACCCGTGTCCCTTGAATTGGCAGGCAGACTCTCAACCACTGCGCCACCAGGGAGGCCCAAGATATAATTTTATATCTTTGGAATTATTAAAATTAAAATTTCAATAATTTTCAGAAACATTTAGAAATGGTTATTAAGAATATAGAAGACTAAAAAGAGCATTATATTTGCCAGTCTAAATATATATATATATATATATATTTTAAAGTTATGATAAAAATACGCTCTGCTTCAGGAAACCGGTTATAAATTTAACATGATAAAATGCATTCAGAATGTCTCTGTGTGCCATCTGAATAACTGCCAGAATTAATCATGTTTATTTACCTTGGTAAGAAATTGTCCAGCCACACATGTGCAGCCAATTTTAAAAATCATTAGTGTGCTTTACTATATGCTCCTGAAAAAAATGGCCCACCTGGACTTCATTCATCAAGAAGGATTTCTTCTTTGATTTTCAACAAAGTCCAACAGAGTTGAGACATGTTTCACTGCAAATAGATATAAACGCATAACTATATGTTCATATAAACAAATCTATGTGAATAAATGTGTGTGATCGTACATATACTATTGAACATAGGAAACATACATACCCTGTTTATTAAACATGAATCAGGATTTGAAATCACTTATTTTTATTTTTCAGTTACTTTGGTAATTTAAATATGATTTTTTAAATTTTAAGTTCATTTATAGGTTGTTAAATAGTATAGGCCCAAGCACTATAAATTTTTATATTCAGCTGTAAAGCTTTTCAATTTTATAATCCTAGAGGAGTGAATAGAATTTACACACACTTATGTAGTTTAACTTTTGTGAACTTGATATTTTGACTTTAAATTCCCTGTTATCAACTACCTTCCAAGAATATGAATTTGAAGGGGAATCGCTCTGGAAGCAAATTATCATTGGAAATACTGATTAACTTTTGTAGATGAGATTATGTGAGGTAGAAAAAGTCAGACTGTATCTCTCCCAATGCAAATGGGTTTGGATAGACTAGGAGACTGTATCTCTCCCAATGCAAAGGGGTTTGGATAGACTAGGAGACAATTGCAATTAAATTCTTATTTTTATCTTTTTTCCCCATCTCTGTTCTGTGGACTATACTACCAGAAAGAAATGGTCAAACTTTGTTTTTTTCCTTATTGACATATTGGATTTTCTATTTCTCATCTGTCATAGTTTAGAATGAGTCACAAGTCACTTTCCCTACCTAATTTCATTGCTTTAGAAATATTATGAAATATTATTTCTGAATCACAAATGACTCAACACTGCAGACATAAATAGATTAATGCTGTCTACATAGCATTAGATTCAATTACCTCAGTTTTTAAATACTAGGATTCCCCTTTTTGCTGTGTTGACTAACCAAGATGACCAGCATTACCCATAGTCAGGAGCACCTTTCCGGCTGTAGGTTTCTGAAGTTGAAGTCGGAGATTGCTTTGCTTGATAATTGTCAACCCAAGTCTCAGATTGCAGAGAAATGTGGTCTAGCCCCTCATTTATCAATTAGTGAGCAATGACTCACAGACGAAAACCGTCAGCATGAAAAAGGCATCTGAATGAATGTGAGTCCTGAGATGATTACCCCCATTCATCCAAATTGTATTATCAATGCTTATGTTTATTTTGACAAGTTTGTCCCAAAAATAATCATCCGGATTTACCATTTTTAGATACCCTAGGCAAGAAGCAGAACTTGCAGTAACAGAAGGCCTTAAAGTTTTAAGTAGTCATAACTTTTGGAAAGTTATTAATGGGGCAAACACCAATAGACTTCACATCCTTATGTGCCAGTGGAATTTGCATCAGGTATTGTGAAGAATAAATGAGCAATGGCTTGCTCTTGAATACGGGAGATAAATATTTTATTTGAAATAAAAGTCTGATTTGCCTGTTTAAAGGGAGCTTAATAGGGTCCCTACATTTTTGAATTAGCTGAAATAAAGGCATAAATGGAACACAAAGTAGAAATGAAGAAGGAAAATTTTGCTGCATGGCTTCAGATTATATAACTCTATCCTACCAGAGATGTGACAAGTTTGTTTCTCTCCAAATACACATCAAAATGACCAAGGACAGGAGAAAGTCACCAGAAAACTAGTCATTTTAGAACCCCAGGTGTAGACTGTATTCCCTAGGGCATATCATTCTGTGCGGTGGCCACTCTTTCCTTCTGCTGCTCAAGAGATTTCCAGCTAAAGCTGAAAGATGCCACAGGCCGATCATTTGTCTCTGTAAGATCTGCTGAAAGAAAGTAATTGATCTCGATGGTTTGTATTCCAGCATGATTTAGACATAATGGGAATGTCAAGTGAGAAGGAAGGAAACCAATAACAGGCATGCCAACTTCAAGTGTCCATTTTATTTTTTGTTAATTTCATCTTGCCTTGTCTCTTTTCTAGAATTTTCTATAAAAAGCATGTCAAAACTGGATTCTGTTTTGTGACCTCAGAAGGGAAGTAAGAAAAATTGGAAACATCTTGTACAGACACAGAATACTGGTGGCTTTATTTATAAAAAAGTGCTGGTTTTGTAAACTGTTTTCCAAGTTAACATTTAACTGTTAGAGGACGGGCAGGACGTGGCACTGTCGAGGACTTTGGAGATTAAATGGAGACCTCCAACACAGGCATGAATACAGATAACGAGAAGGTCATGTATGCTATGATAAATGTATAAAGTGTTACCAGAGCACAAAGCAGTTGAGTGTGGCATTCCTCATGAGAATCTATTCAATGAAAACATTTATGTTAATTATCCCCAAAATGGCAATATTAATAACTCTATTGCTTCCCTTCCCCTTTTCCATCAAAAACTATATCTAAAGTGAGAGTCAGTATGAATGATCAAGGAAAAGCTAACATACAAACCTCTTTTATGCAAGTCAACACAGAAAAAAGAATCAATCTGAATAGGATTGAAGGAAAGCTGGTAAAGGGACAAATTATATGAGACAGTATGGTGTTTTGTGTGGTGGTGTGTGTGTATAGATAGATATTATTAAACTGAATTTATATATGCTCAAATTCAAAGTAATGAAGTTAATTGATATATTAATAATAATAATATTTTATAATATTTATAATAAATTTAATAATTTAATACTATAAAATTTAATTTTATATAATTAAGTATATATACTTATATATAAATGATAATAATATGTGTATGTATGTGTGTGTTTAAATTTTAAGTGAAAACTTAAAAGTAGGACTGATAACCTCAGTTTTCAAATCAATCACCAGGTATTCTTTGAATGCTTGTTTTAAGCCTTTCCTGGAGAGGTACAATCTCATTTGAACTAATATAATAGAAAGTAATTTTCAACTAGATGTTAGTTACTGAATTCTAAAAGGCAGAAAGAGGCAGAGGTTGGAGTAGATGGAGAAAGTTTCATAAAGAGAGTATTATTGCAATTTTTCCCTCCGTGGAATATATAAAGATATAGTTATATGGATACTTAGGTCACTGTATCCAAGTTCCACAAGGCTAGAGTAGCTTCATTTATTTAGGAAAGTGCAAAATAAAATAAATATTTTTTCCTTAGAGTTTGCTATTTGATCCCTCCATGTGTGCCAACATGGGGAGAATGAAGCATTGACTTAAAAAAAATCTAGATAGTTCATGGAGGAAAGTACCAGTGAAAACTTTTATTGATATAAATTGGCCGATAAGTTCTCTACATTGATTAAATTTACTTTAGAATTGCTCAACTCCAAGTTGGGAAAATGTGGTCTTGAACATAAAGAGCAAACATGAGAAAAACACAGAGCTGGGTAATCCATTACCGTAAAGAAATCCTTTTTAGGGAACCACTGCCCAGAACTTTTAGATAGCCCATCAATGCAAGTGAAGACTTCAAAGGTACCAGTTGTGTTCCCCTGAGATTTGCTTAGCTAACTCTCGGCCACTTGTTATATAGAAAACTTTCAAAATAAGCATGTGGTTATCACATTTCAGCATGCCTGAGAATCACCTGGAGAGTGAAAGAAAAAGTCCCCTAAGTATCTTGATTCAGTGTAGCTGGGCTGGGGTGCAGGAAACTGTATTTGAAACCAAAACCCCAGATGATTCCAATATGAGTGGTCCATGGACCACACTTTCAGAAACTTTTTAAAAATTTATTTCATTGAAGTACAGTTGACTAACAATGTTGTGTTAATTTCTGCTGTACAGCAAAGTGATTCGGTTATACATATGTATATACATTCTTTGTCATATTCTTCTCCATTATGGCTTATTACAGGATACTGAATGTAGTTCCCTGTGCTATACAGTAGGACTTTGTTGTTTATCCATCCTATATATAATAATTTGCATCTGCTAATCCCAAACTCCCAGTCCATCCCTCCCCCATCCCCCCCCCCTTGGCAACCACAAGTCTGTTCTCTATATCTGTGAGGCTGCAGAAGCTCTTTTAAAGTTTATAAAAATTAGATTTCTCTTTGTATTTCTCTGGTGTTTCCAAAAACAGCTTCTTCACTTTCTATGCCTCATGTGCATTCTACTCACACAAGTCATTGCATTGTTACCACAAGCACTTTGTACTCTCTGCCAAACTTTGTCTTTGGAACCCAGTTGACTTGAAAAGTGTATTTAGCATGAATCTCCTCATTTCTTTCTTTATCACAGCTGTTCTTCGTTCCAAACATCTGTCAGACTTGAAAATTCTTCCCTTGAAGAGCAAGCTATAGCTCTTCATACAGCATAAAAATACGCATTTAGACAGGACTGGGAGACTTCTCTGTTAGTATTTTTATTTATATGGATTTCTTAAAGCTATTCAGCTCACCTTCCTGTTTCTCTTGAAAATTATTTTCTGAGTAGTTCAAAAGGTATGAACAATTTAAAAAGAGAAAGAAAAGAGGATGAGGAAAGCAATAGTACTTAAAAGTGAAGTAATGCTAGTTGGTTGTGAATGATGGCTCTCAGCTGTTTGAGAAGCCACTGACAGTCACTGGGGCCATTAACTTCAGCATTAGAAGGTATTACCTCACTTTCCTTTAACTTGACGATTGCAGTGGATAACCATTTAAGAGTCCCAATTTCCCACTTGCCTCTAGTATTGATTTTCACTTCTTTAAAGCCCCTGGACCCCTTCTCAAATGAAATCTCTGGTAGAAGTGCCATTTATAAAACAGACAAGACACAGGTTTACTCTGTTGAAGCTGGGGTGGAAGGCCTAGACCACTGGTTCTCAATTTTTACCTTGCATCAGAATTACCCAGAAGGCTTCTTAGAGTCCA
This sequence comes from Balaenoptera physalus, assembly GCF_965194825.1. Lineage (NCBI taxonomy): Eukaryota > Metazoa > Chordata > Mammalia > Artiodactyla > Balaenopteridae > Balaenoptera > Balaenoptera physalus. Next base: position 48,821,435 of record NC_138886.1, read on the forward strand.
CATGCCACAACTAAAAAAAGATCCAGCATGCTGCAGCGAAGATCCCCCGTGCTGCAACTAAGACCTGGAGCAGCCAAAAAAAAAAAAAAGATTAAAAAACCATTAGCATTAAAAAAAAACTACCCAGAGGACTTCTTAAAACGAATTGCCGGATCCATACTTCGAGAACCACTGGCTTAGCCTCCTTCTCTCTGCCTGGTTCTCACCCACTAAAGCAGTTCTGAAGCAGCTCTGGAGCTCATCCTCAAAATTCCAGGGGCTTCTTTGTAGAACCCAGTTGAAGACCATTAATCTACATGTTAAGCCCACGTTCCTTTACTTAAACTCAACACTCTTTGCATTCTGGCCCCAGCCTCTCTCTAGAGCCATCTCAATGAAACTTGCATTTACCTGAAACCCAGCTGAACTGTCCCCCTGCACTGCTCTCCAAGCACAGCATGTTGCCATAGGCCTCTCTGCCTTAGCATGAGATGTCCATGTACATTTCTTTACCCCCTTAATTTCTAGGAAATTTGTCTTTCTGAAGTCCAATGCATAGTTACTCTCTCATGAGAGCTTTAAAACCCACATTTAAAGAGCTTTAAAAATACATTTAAAACTTATCTGGGTGAGGTGCAGATAATAAACTCTCCTGGTATTTAATCCCTCTACCTTAGAGGAAATGAATTCTAAATCAACCTGGCTGACACTAGAACCTGCAGCTGCTTAAAATACAGTGTATTAACATCTCACCCAGTGATCATTAATAATAGATAATGTTTGGAATGTTCTTAATGGATTTCCCTCAGATTCCCCATGCAATTCTCAGATGTTGATTATGAGCCACAGGATTTATGAAAACTATTTACAGCAGTAACTACCTGCTTAAAAAAGCTTCTTCATCCAGAGAAACACTAAAGATGCATTAAAGTAGGACTCCAAGGTTAAGTCAAGTTTGTACTTCTGAAAAGTACAAACTAGAAAAGTCTCCATTCAGTTTCAGTAAAGCCTGTCCTTTATTGTCCTAATTGCTGGACAACCATCCTAGAGTTAATATACATGTTCATTGTGTTTTCTGGGTTTATTCAATGTAAATGAAGTGTCCGTCCATGAGCAGTGTCCCCCTAAAGGTCTTAAGTAAGCAATAAAGAATCGGTTCTTCTAACTCCATGGAAACCACAGTTCAGTGTCTTAGAGACAGGCCTAAAATTTGGAGCTCTTTGACCCTATGATCTTATTGGTTTTCACCATTTGACAGTGTATTTGAGATTTATTATCTCTGGTAGAGGGATGACAAGTTTTCATCTTGAGTGTCAACGATAATCAACCAGTAGTGGCTTCCTAAGATGATGTGTTGAGAGTGATTCTGAGGCCACATCTGGACTCAGGAAAGATTACTGTGATAGATTAGCAATGATGCAAAGAAGGAAATTTATAGTCAAAATACCATGGATGTCTATTCTTATTCTTGAATAAAAACAAAATCTTTTAGCTAGCCTGTGTATATCACTACCAGGCAACCATCAAGCAGCACATTGAATTATGAAACCAGGGGAAAAATAAGAACCTTATCTGCCTAAAAGATACTTAGGAACTACTCAGTTTTTTTATCAACACTGTGAAGCACATCAGTCTTTAAATTATCTGATGATATGAGCCTTTTCACACAAGCATAATGCATAGGATATGAGGGACAAGAGGCTCTTTATTGTGGGGTGGTGCTGTTTGGAGCTGGACTGAGGGACAAAGTGCAATTGCTAATGGATAATGTATTAGGAAAAAGAATAACTTTTTCAAAAACTTAGGAACTAATTCACCACAGAATACATACAAAAATAGAGAAAAGTATATTTGCCCCAGCATCTCATAGAGTAGGATATAGGGTTAGAAGGAATACTTTGACAAATTACTTTGAAAGAGAAGTGATATTTACCACTCCTTTTCCTCCACACCCCTGACCCTCCCCCCAATAGCATACTTGAGGAATTGAAATTACTGTTTTTTAAAGCTTCTACATGCAGGAGCCCGATCTAGACACTTTGTTTCATAAATGCTGTGAGGTAACTATGATAATTATCTCAATTTTATAAATGAGGAAATTGAGTAGAGAAAGGTTAGGAAAGTTCAGTATCGCACAGCTAGAGAGTGGTCTGCCTAGGAAGATTAGGGCTGGAACCTCTGCTCTTAGCAGCTGCACCATGTTGCCTCCTAGGAGAATGGGCCCCAGGAACTGCAGGAGGTTTACTTGCCCCAGAGCTGAGTTACTCCGAACAGAGGAAGCTGCACCCAGCTTCCATCTTCTCCTTCTTGTTTCACATGCTGGTTAACTTCTCCTTTGAATTAAATGTTGGACCAATGTTTAAAGCATGTCAGTTGAAGAGGTGCCAGTGTTTTTGCCTGCCCAAGGAGCCTACACATCTCAGTCCAGCTCTGATTCTGTCTCTCATACAGGGCCTAAAACAATAAAAGTTTGATTATTCCTCTTGCCTGGCTATGTGCAATATTCACTGATGGGATTTCACTTGGCATGAAATCAGAGGATGTGTTTTCCTTACAATTTTGGCAGCAGAGAAGCTACCTGACCATGTGGCAGTCCCCATATCCTCTGGCAACAATTCAGTTTCTACTCTTGGGCACATTCATAACCAAAGGCAAAGAGAAGAGGAGGAATTGGAGAGATGCAGCCAACACTGTTCAGGATTTTTCACCTTAAGTCCCGCTAGTCCCTGACTAAGGTGGAGGATTTGGCACCTCTGCCTCAAGAGCAGCGCTATCCACTAGAACTTTCTGTGGTGACGGATATGTTCTGTATCTCTGCCGTCCAATCAGACAGGCACTGAGCTCTTGAATTGTGGCTAGAGTGACTAAGGAATTGAATTTTAAATTTTATTTAATTGTAATAAATTTAAATTTGAATTGCCACATGTGGCTGATAGCTCGCACAGCTCTGGCATTTCTGTAATTGGATTCTACCACACTAGGAACCCTTGAATGTCTGATAGATTTCCAATGTTATTAGAAATTGTTCCCTTCATTTTTAAATTACATTCTTTCATCCAACCAACATTATGTACTCAGTCATTCAATATTTTTGGACACCTACCATGTTCCAGGCACTATTCTAGGTGCAGGCAAAAACACACCTGTGAGCCAAATAGACAAACATTTCTTTTGTGGAGCTTACATTTTAAATTTTAGCAGGGTTAGATAGATAATAAGTAATATACATAATAAATAAGCCTGTAGAACATTTTAGAAGGTGATATACTATGGGGAAAAGGAGAAGGGTGAGGGGAATCAAGATAAGGAGGTAGAGGAAAAGCCTCTGTCTACAGCACATCCATGAACACTGAGAGAAGGAGTACATAAGTAATATAACATGTAGTCCATGCATCCAAGGAGTTAGAGTTAGTTAGGATTTTCTTAGATTAATCTGTCTTTCTTTATGAAATGCCAAATACAAGATGCACAGCACAAAGCTTGTCTTATAATAGGTGTTAACTGCCTCTCTTAGCACCACCCTCAACCCTACCTCACCACCTACCTTCTGTTTCCTTTTGTATGTGTATCTAAGCCTTCTCTTTTACTATATCTGGCTCAGGATTGTAGAGTGGGTTTTAAAAAGTAGATAGATATTAGATAGGTAGGTAGGTAGATAGATAGATAATAGGTAGGTAGGAAGGTAAGTAGAAAGAAAGAAATGTAAGACACATCACTCTGTGGTTAGTGGTAGGTGAAATTTGCCAGAGAGCAGACTGTACCATCAAGGTATGTGCATCTTGCCCAATTATAAGCAGCTTCTCTAAGATCCTTCCAACTGCCTCACACTGCTAGATGGAAACCCTCAGGAAAAGCCCAGGTGAACAACTTTTCTAGGCCAGATGTTCAAACAAGATCAGAGGTACTATTTCTAACATGTCTTAGCTAATAAAGGCCATTTGTACCTGGAGTTGATCCTCAGTAAAACTTGGGCAAAGTAGTTTGGTCACTTTTCTACATCCCATTCACATCTTCCCCAACTTTCTATCCAACTAGTGCTTCCTGAAAAACATCAACATCAGTCAATTATAGCTAAGTAGTTTAACATGAAATATCACGTTAGGGCTTCTAATTGTTGAGCAAAATAGTTGTTTGCCTTTTAATTAATTAAAAGGAACTTGGGGCATCTGCTAAGTTAAGGGAGTAACTCTGAGAAAGTAGTGGATCCTTGAAATCACATTACTCAGTCTTCTCACATATAAGATATATAACATCCTGTCTCAGGGATAAAACAGAAGAAATCTCCTCTTGTATCCAATTGTTTAAACAAATCACTAACTTTACTACACTGAGCTGAGCCTATATATTTAGGTTAGTATAATTCATTGTCAAAGATTATTCCTTCTTATTCTCTTGTTCTCTTAAGCCCAGCTCTGATGCTTTCAGCTATGTAATCTTTAGCAAGTCAGTTTACCTGTTCAGGCTTCAGATTCTTCATCTGTAAAGTGGTTGTTCTGAAGTTGTATCATTCCTTTATCCCGAACTTCAAATTCCTCAATAGAATTTTCGGATTAGCACTTTTCCTAGAACACACAGACTCTAGAAATATCAAAATATAAGCTTCAGGAGGAGGTCATAGTCAAGTAACAGTTCTGATACTAACAGCAGTTTGACTTCAGGATGACATAAAATTATCTAGAGTAGTGGTTTTAGGGTATCTTAGGATCACTTGTTTGTTTTTACATGACATTGATGAACATAATACAAGAGCTAATGAACTCTCTTCATTGATACCCTTCTAAGTGGTTTTGAATTATAGCCTTGGGCTTCCCTGGTAGCGCAGTGGTTGGGAATCTGCCTGCCAGTGCAGGGGACACGGGTTCGAGCCCTGGTCCAGGAAGATCCCACGTGCCGCGGAGCAACTAAGCCTGTGCGCCACAGCCACTGAGCCTGTGCTCTAGAGCCCGCGTGCCACAACTACTGAGCCCACGTGCTACAACTACTGAAGCCTGCGTGCCTAGAGCCCGTGCTCCACAAGAGAAGCCACCACAATGAGAAGCCCACACACCGCAACGAAGAGTAGCCCCTGCTTGCCACACCTAGGGAAAGCCCACGCGCAGCAACGAAGACCCAACGCAGCCAAAAAAATAAATAAAATAAAATTAATTAATTAAAAAAAAATTATAGCCTTTTCTATCCCATTCACAGACCTGCTCCATCCAAATTTTATAGAAATACTGCAGTTTTTCCCTCCTGCGTAGAATTGGTCTCCTCCAGCTAATTTGCATATTCAGTACCTTGCTTCAGCCCTGAGCTGGGCACAACGTTGGGATTCCCTGCAGGTGCGAAAGCCCCTGGGGTATTTAATAATAAGAAAAAACTGCTTATTATTGAACACCTACTACGTACCAAGAACAGTGCTAGGTGCTTTCTATACCTTATCTTTTTCCAAATACATCAACCTACAAAGACATATTCTACCCCCTTTCAACAGATAAGGAGATGGAGGCTTAAAGAGATTGAATAACCTGCCTCAGGTCCCTCAACTAGTAAATGAAAGAACTGGATTCCAACCAAAGGCACCGTATCATAGTGCTTTAATTATAACATTCCATCTTCTATAGAAGATTGCAAAACTGACCTCACCCCTTCTATGTACGACATGGAATTAGTTGAAAAAATGTAGATGTATGTTGAGTTGATCTTTTTAATTTTAGTTTATTTTATTGTAGTATAGTTGCTTTACAATTTGTTTAAATTTCTACTGTACAGCAAAGTGATTTAGTTACATATATAATTCTTTTTCATATTCTTTTCCATTATAGTTTATCACAGTGAGTTGATTTTTATGTGATATAATTACTTCCATAAAAAAACAACAAGATCTATGTTAAGGAATTATCTTGATATCACTGAAATCCTTAAAGTCTTTAAACAGTTATTGAGCACTTTTATGGGCAAGACATTGCCCTCAGCATTATGGGGGAGACACAGTGAATATGCATCTCCTCCTGACGAGCTACAAAGCAATTCAAAAGGGGAAAACAGTCTCCAGAAGTAGAACCAAATATAGATTATTTAGTTTGGTGGCCAATTCATTTCTAAATACCCTTTGAGTTTAAAGAAAAACTAGAATATTTCTTAGAGATGGATCTGATTGAATAAAAAACGATCAAGAAAATCAGATTGTTGGGGGATGAGGGGCAAAACCCTATGCCACTTCTCTCATTCTCCCAAAAAGGTTTGAAGTCCATCCCAGCATGAGGAGCAAAGGGGAATGGGGAAGACCACCTGGTTAGCTGCCACAAAGTAGCTAATGAGTAGGCAGCTACACATTCACTCAGTCAATCCACAGATATGCTTCTAGAACCAACAATGAACTATGTACTCTTCTAGAGCTTAGGTACAGGAAGTGTTAAGATGCATTCACTCCTTCAAGGAGTTCATAATCTACTGGAGGGAGACATACATGTAAATAAATAATTCACATACAATATAATAGTAGTAATTAATATGTATCCAGTGCTATGGGAACATCAAGAGAGTGGTAATCAGAGACTTCCACACAGGAGGTGGACTTGGAGCTGAATTATGAATGATGAGCCTGAGTGACGGGATCAGATGTAGAGAGTATTTCAAGCAGCAGGTACAGCAAGTTCAAGGGCATAGAAGCATGCAAGAGTCTGGTGTGTTTGGGTGATAATAGCATTTTATAGAACATGTGTGAGAGAGTTGCAGGGGATGAGCCTAGCTGGGAGAGAGACCATGATAAGCCTTAAATGCCATATGCAAGTTGAGATGTTATCTTGCTAGTGACGGGAAGTTATTGCAGGGTTTTAAGAAGGATATGATAGAATCTGATTTGCCTTGTAAGAGAACCATTCAATCAACACTGTGGGGAATATAGTAGAGGACATAGAGAAGAAACCAATTAGTGATCTGTTGGTACCATTTGCATGAGTCACCTCTGCCTGAATTCTTGGCCCACAAAATTATCAACACAATAAATAAATACTGTTTTACATTGCTAAGGTTGGGGTGTGTTACCTATTAATAAATGACCAGAATATGTTGACACACAATCCTGTGAGTTCCTTGAGGCTAGGACTGAATAGTATTCATCTCTCTACCTCTAGTATAGTGCCTGGCACATAGTAAACACAATATTGTTTGTTGAATGAATGAGTGAATGAATGTTTAGGTGCTGCCTGCATGGGATGTTTGCAAGGCTGCATTATAATTAAACCTCCAAATCTAAGTATCTCTGTCTCAAATGTAAGAAAGAATGGTGATCTCTGACCTCACTGAAGTCAGAAAGTTATTTCTCCGACTGCATACCTGGCGAGCCCAGTGGTATAAGGATTGGAGTGTCCTTATACCGCTGGGCTCTCCAGGTATTCAGAGCACTGTTGATCCCAGGGGAGAGCTCTGCATTACACACAGAGGCCCTGGCCACTGGTTGTGCTACTTGACAAGAAGGGCTGGTCAGTGATGCTTTCCTAAGGAGCATTGTAGGGCTGAGCTCTAATAATAGCAAATGTTTACATAGGACTTGCTGTGTGTCAGGCACTTTTCTAAGCATTTTGCAAAGATTAATCCATTTAACATTCACAAGTCTATAAGTACTATTATAATTCCTATTTTACATATACAGAAAATATGACTTGGAAATACTAAGTAATTTGCACAAGATCACACAGCTAGAAGTGACAGTTGAACTCCAGACATCCTGGCCCTGGTGACCATGATGCCTTTATTCATGATGCTCTCCTGCCTCTCTGGGAAGAATCATGCTGTTACTTGTAACCTCAGCCATTTGGGAAGAACTGATAACTTTTACTAAGGAAGAAAGAGAAGGAGAAATGGAAGAGAAGAAAAGAAAAATACCAGTCTCTGTGACCTTAGACAAGACATGTAGACTTTCTGTGCCCTAATGTTGTATTTAGTAATTTGCTTTCGTTTCAAGCAAATGATAAAATTTCTTTTTTTTAGACCATTAGAGATTCCATGGGAAATGATGTTTTGTAAGTACCAAACAGTGGTATTGTTAACAGTCGTTTTTATTTATACAAGTAAAATTTTCTCCCATTGTATCTGAATAGGTTAATAGAGAGTGTCTGTGGGGGCATACGAAGGGCCCCTCTCCTCAAAAGCCATTAGCCTAAGCCTAGCTGTTTGAGTCCCATTGAATTCTGAACGCGCTTTCCAATTTTTAAATCTAGGAACAAAACTCTGATATTGCAGGTAAATTCATTTTGAGAAAAATATGTACATGTGGGTTGAATTGCCAGCATTTGAACAGAATATTAGTAGCAAACTGTGGGAAGTTTTGTTGGTTACTCTGAGCACTGGATGAAACTGACCTATTTCAGATAACTCTGTGACTCATCTGAAAAGCTTCAGATCACAAGTACAGCATTTAAATGGAGACACAAATGCTGTAGTGTAGAGATTTTCCTCACTTCAGTGACTACACTTCCTAATCAGAAAACCTTCTAATTTGAGGTGTACCAAAAATAGCATTGGTACATATGGAACCACAAATTAACAGTTTCCATAAATAGGCACCCCTTTGTCAAAGACCCAATTCTAAAACTAAAATTTTACATAATACTATGACCATGTTTTGGTGTCAAGAAATTTTTAGTCACTATTCTAGTGCCATAAAAAGAAATCTAAAATGAGCTTATTTCTATTTTTTGCTCATGATTAAATATAACAGTCAAGATTTTTAAATCATTCCAGTGTTGTGCAGAAAAAAATATGTGAAGAGCTAGGAAAGTAATAATTTCAAGAAAGTAGGCCTCCCAGTATCATAAGGAGTATAGTCACAAAATAAGAAAGGTGCGGTGGAAAAGACGGAGTAAGAATTTGTGCCAAATGGAAATCATCTAGTTCAGCATAGAAAATACTTGTGGAAAATTAGAAGCAAATGTAATCTTCAGTGTACTAAATGCACTTTGTCGTTGTCCTCATTTACCAGTTTCCCCTTATCTTCTCCAAACGTGTCTGATTTCCTTCAGATATTTTCCATGTAACTAAAACGAAAAGCAATTTCCTACAACACATACATGCAAATGTCTACCTCCAGTGCAGATCAGTAGGAAAGTGAAAGGCATATTTATAGATTACAATCAGGAAAAGCAACACCATGGAAGGAAGGCTGAATTCAATAGACCCAGCTGAAGCACTAAGATGATCAAGCTTTGTGACTTTGCACACATCATTTCACCTCTTTGGGCCACAGTCTCCTCTTCTGCAAAATGGAATGAATACCTGCTTTTCTCACAGACTGTTATGAAGAGCAAATGAGATTATCTCTGTGAAGCCCATTGTGTGTCATAAACACTGCTGCACTATGAACACATCAAACCATTATACAGTGTCTTTTTAAAAACAATATTATTAAACTCTCTGCAAAGAGTATGGGACCTAAAACCTGTCATTTCTCTGTCAAAAGGGGGGATTTGTAAGTGTTTGTGAGCTGTGAAAGGCAAAGAAGCATCAAAAATGAAATTTTCCTCTTGATGCAATCAGAAGGACAGAAAAAGAAGTAAACCAGGAATAACAGTTATTTAATGTTTAATGAGTATAACCTAATGCTTTCAAAGGACCAAATCACCTTTGTTCAACCTAAATTCATCTTAGCTCCAACAGAGACAGTTTTCCTACACTCTGGAAAACACCAACCTAGAGAATTCTTGTACTTCTAGAAGTAGAATCCATGGTTTTTGTTGCTAAATGATTTAACCAAGGCCACAATTTCAGTCAGTTGCATAATTGGACTAAAAAGTATAAGATGCTTAGTGTCTTTCAGCTCTCCTAGCCACTGAAGCCCACAATCAGCTAAGTTGTACATCATTTCTGAATTTTTACAAAGTGACAGACTGGGTACAAGTGACAGACAGATCCCTCAAACAGTTAATGACCTCAGGGAACTGGGATTTCATTACAGATGGTTGGCAATAGACAACAAATTTTGAGTTGTCAAAATTAAACACCTGCAGATGAATGATTGGATCTATCAAGTGGCTAATCAGAGAGTCTTTTCTGTTGTTAATCATGTACAACCTTTATGTACACTTGATATTGCAAAAACCTCTAGACTGTCAAGTAGACACATGCCCAGGTATGAGTGCTCATGTCTTGACTCTTACAGAAAATTAATTGGCAACACAAATGTAATCATGTTACTCTCCAACTTAAATCCTTCAATGGTTCTCCTTGCCTGGGGGATAAAATCCAAAATCTCTAACACAGTCTTGAAAATTTCCCATGATCTTGCCCTTGCTTACCCCTTCTGCAGCCTCATCTTGTTCCATTCTTTCTTTTGCTCTCTGTGCTCTAGCCATACTGGCCTTCTTTATTTTCTCCAAACTAGGCCTATTCATGCTGTTTTGTTTGCCAAATATGCTCTTACCGAGGCCCCATCCCCATCCCCATCCCACCCGCTTCAAGTGCTAATGCTCCTCCATTCTTCAAGTCTCAGATAAAAGAGCACTTCCTCAAAGAAGTCTGCCCTAAACCCCTTAGATTAGATTGTATTCAACTGTCACAAGCTTCTCTACTTCTTGACCACTGTAAATTATAGTTGAATTGCTGGATCGTGTCTTTCTATTCCACTGGTGTGTAAGCCCATCGAAGGCTGTGAGTGTGTATATCTCATCTATCCCTGTAGCCCTGGCATGCACCACAGTGTCTGGCACTAAATAGACATCACTAAGCAATTGCTGAATGAATGAATGAATGGATGGTTTCAGAGTGGTTCACAACTAAGAGTACAGAGTCCTCCAGAATAATTCAGTAATCTTGAGAGGATTTGGTATCATTTTTCAACTTTATCTGGATCATTCTCTTTTTCTGAATGTATATGTTCATGATATAAATCTTCCTGGAGGGCCAAAAGGGTAACCCAACCCTCCATCAAGGTGAGTGACATTCCAGGATCCTTGGTATAATTCTATCATGGGGAGTGCACCTGCCTCAAAGTAGGGCCACCATAATATGCAGCCTCGTGGGTCTAGGTGAATCTTCACACAGTCCTGGGGCACAGCAGGTCAGTGATATGAAGACATTCTCAAGCCTCTCATCTTGCTTTCTTTTAAGAAACAAAATTTGTCCTGCTTTCATGTAAAGGAAATTTTATAATTTCCTGCTCAAGTAGCCACAGTGATGAAGAGAGGCAGTGGTGTATTGCGAGGTGTAATACGAGGCAGCATGGTGTAGTGGAAAGGGCACTGGACAAGGAATCAGAAGAACTAGGTTCTGGTTTTGACTGTGCCACTTGTTTTCTGAGTGACCTTAAGCATCTGGCTCTTTCTGGCTAAAATATCCTTCCCTTTTGAATTGGACAGATCTCTTGTCTATCAAGTTTCTGTAGGCACCAAATGAGATAATAATTATAGTATACTACTTTATCTAGGAGTTGTTGGTACTTCATATGTGAAGGCAATTTGTAAACTGTAAAATACTAGGCAAATTATGATAATTTTGTCATTAGTCCTTAAGAGCAGTTTTATCTTCCTGATTTTGAATAGTATCTATTAATACAAAGTGAATTTTCATTCCTGCTATTTGATGGCTGATAGAGATAGACTAGTTCTCACCAGGCTAGTGATAAAGGAGTTAAAATTAATTGTGATTCGTCCATATGCAAGAGATAATTGAGCTTTAACTTGATATGATGCACCTTCCTTGTTTTAATTCACTCCTCTATAATACGAAAACTATCTTTAAATAAAGTAGTCAATATAATACCTCTTTATGGGTCAGACTCCTGTTGGCAAACAACACAGCAAAAGTTCAGCATAAATAGTGAGGACCTGAATTGTGGGCCAGATCAGCTACTACCTTCATGGAATGATTTTAGAGGAAACATAAGTCCTATTTCTCCTCATTGATACTCAGCAATCCCTTACTGAGACAAAATTTTTCTTTCCACAGTTAGACATGAAGCTGAAATTTAAATCTCCTTCAAATTAGTAATATATTAATAGTAAATTTTTACCAAGATGCAAAGGATTAATTGAAGGTATTTTTTTGATAACAGCACTTGAGCAAGAGGGCATTAGACATATGCCATATAAAAGAAAAAAGAGCCAAAAAAGAACTAAATCCATCTTCTTCCTTTACTCATTTAGGTACTGAGATGTTGAAATGGATTTATTTTTAAATGTACTTTTTAAAAAAAAATTATCACAATCAAAATAACTGCTATGGAAAAAAAATATGGGAAGAAATAACTCCTATCTAAAGTAAATCCTCATAACGCTTTCTCATGTTCTATGTTTGTCAGAAATATGTACTAAATAGGAGCTGAGTTAACCCGCGTTCAACATTTTTTCACTGCAGACTTATAAACGAATCTTTGAGGGACCAGCTGTTGGTGACCATCCAGAAGACTTTCACATACACTCGGACCCAGGCTCAGCACCTGTTCATCATCCTCATGGAGTGCATGAAGAAGAAGGAATTGGTAGGTAACAGTGTGTCCGCGGGTGGCAGAGACTTCCCCACATTCCCTCTGTGTGTTTAACCATTTTCTTGAATCACACACCCGCTGTTTCTCCTTTCTGGCCAAGCTCACAACCATCCTCAGCCTCCACTGGCCCCTGTAGCTTCCTCCCTTCAGTAGCTAAGAAACTTTTCTGCCTGGATCTAATGAAGTGTGGGCAGCAGGGTTCTAGCATCATTTGCTATTGAAGCTCACCTGAATGCTCCAATTGCCTCAACCCAATGAGGTGAAGAGAACACGGGTTTCGTCTTGGAAAATGCTTCAGTTGATACTCTCTTAGGTTTGGAGTTTCACTTGACTTGTGAGTCGTGAATCACTGATGTGCTTAGTATCAATGATCTTAGTGACACAGGGTCCAGGCTAATCTGTTCATCTGTACAGGTGGAAAATGGAGAAACGTAGCCAAGGAAGGGTGGGAATTTCTGTAATTTCCGAAGTGTCCTTCAATAACTACTGAAACATTTCTTACATCTGGGGAAAATGTCTTAGAAGTGTGTCAGCACAGAGACCTTCTGTTAGGGTGCACAGAAATAACCTGAGCTAACATTGAAGGAGTAGGCAGAGTGCCAGATCTTTCCATATATTAGCTCACGTGATCTTGGCAACTGTCCCAATGTGAGAGGTACAGTAATTATCCTCACCTTACAGAAACCCAAAGTCACCTGATGAGTAAATCAGGAACTAGACTAAAAAGCATTGGTACTTCATCTCTGTGGGAAGTATTTTTATTCAGAAATTGTCTCATTGAAGCAAATGTAGTGAATCGCCCACTCTGGGTCGATTTGAGGTGGGCCCCAGTGAGAGGAGACTATTCTCAAAGGCCACGTGAGCCCACCTGCTGATGCGGAGGCAAAGGAGCAGTTCAGACCTGAGCAGCAGCCTCACTCAGGCTTTGACGATCTCAAAGTCTGCGTAGGCATCCTGGAATGATTATCTCCGGAGACATAGGGCGGCACTGCTCCTCCAGAGGGGCACCAGGGCCAGACCCTAAAAGGCTCAACCACAGGGAGGTAGGTGGTGAGGAGAAGAACTAGAGAGAGCTGCCTGCAGCCTGCTCCCCACTAGACTATAGCTCCCTGGGCCCGGGCTGGAACTGTCTTGCTCACGATGGTGTCCCTATGTATGTGACAGTGGCTGGCATGCACAGGTGCTCACTGAGGCTGCCAGGAGGGAGGGAAGGAGGCAATTTCTGAGTTTAAGGAACTAAATATTTAGAAAAAAAAAGATTTGATTCAAATAAACAAGATCCAACTCCAGAAAGCATCACACAGCCTTTGTGAAAAGCCTTTCAGCAGCTTCTAGGTTTGGGATGAGAGAGAGGAGTGAGGTGAGGAGAATGGGACAACACCTCTAATCCTTGAGTATCCAACCTAAGTAGTCTGGCCGCCCTGCAGAGGGAAGCCCACGTGCAGACTGGGTTCACAGTCATGACTGCTGGTGTCCCAGCAGAGCCTCTGTCAATCCTGAAAGTGCCACTGGCGTCCTCCCATCTCGGAGGCAGTTAGCTCACAGCATTTCAGCCCATGTGCTTCCTGCACTCCCAAGGAGGGCATGAAACTGAGCTCCTGCATGCTTGCAGCAGGGATTTTCTCCTAACTGAGGATTAATGATTTTCCAACGCTAAGGCCAATGACTGTGAAAGTTTACCAGAACTATGCATTTCAGCAGTCCTGCAAGTTTCCTAGAAAGGCAGTCAGGCTCAAAATTCTAGGAACCAGTTAGAAGTCATAAAATCAAATGAGGCTGAATGTAGTTTTCTGGGTATGTTATAGGGCTGTTCCCTGGGATTCTTTCTGTCTGATAATTATCTTGTTGCTTGATCATGGCCCCTGCTGTAAGGTCAGCTGCATTTTCACGCGAGATATTTATTCTAAGAAACGTAAGGTATCCCTAGATCTAGGCTAAGGACATGTGATCTTAACAAGCAGTAAATTGTCCTGATTTCCATCCACATCTGGACAGAAATTAGGATTTTTTAAATCATAAATGTAATTAAAATAATTTCCATTTTTGAAGGACTATGTGTGTGGACAGTACTAGATGCTTTAGAAAGGAGGTGGAAGGAGGTAGGCATTATTCTTCTCCTTTTGAAAGAAACAGGCGAGGGAACTGAGGCTGGGGAGGTGAGGAGATACGCGCACAGCCAGGAAGAGCCACACCAGGTCTGTCCTGCTGCAGCGCCCAGGTATCTTTTCCATGCCGCCTGGCTTAGCACACACAGCGGCATTGCACAGGGAGCCCCTCTTCACTTTTACATCCTTCAGGTTGCTTTTTTTTTTTTTCTTTTCTCAATTAGGTAGTCTAGAGTTTTTATTCCCCCACTGGAGATTTAATCCATCAAGTATTAGGTACAGAGTTTCTTTGCAACTTTTTTTTAAATTGAAGTACAGTTGATTTCCAATGTTTCAGGTGTACAGCAAAATGATTCAGTTTTATATATATATAAAGAATTTTCAGATTCTTTTCCATTATAGGTTATTACAAGATATTGAATATAGTTCCCTGTGCTATACAGTAGGTCCTTGTTGGTTATCTATTTTATATATAGTAGTGTATATCTGTTAGTCCCAAATCGCTAATTTATCCCTCCTCCCCTTTCCTCTTTGGTAACCATAAGTTTGTTTTCTATGTCTGTGAGTCTATTTTGTTTTTAAATAAGTTCCTTTATATCATTTTTTTAGATTCCACATATAAGTGATAGCATATGATATTGGTCTTTCTCTGTCTGACCTACTTCACTTAGTATGTTATTCTCTAGGTCCATCCATATTGCTGCAAATGGCATTATTTCTTTCTTTTTTTATGGCTGAGCAATATTCCGTTGTGTGTGTGTATGTGTATATATATATATATATATATATATATATATATATATATATACCACATCTTCTTTATCCATTCATCTGTTGATGGACATTTAGGTTGCTTCCATGTCTTGGCTACTGTAAATAATGCTGCTATGAACATTGGGGCGCATGTTTCTTTTTGAATTAGTGTTTTTGTCTTTTCTGGGTATATATGCCCAGGAGTGGCATTGATAGATCATGTGATAACTCTATTTTTAGTTTTTTAAGGAACCTCCATACTGTTCTCCATAGTGGCTGCAACAGTTTACATTTCCACCAATAATGAAGGAAGGTTCCTCTTCAAGTTTCTTTTTATTTCCTTTACAAATGAAGTGGGATGTCATATCCTGAGGTCAACCTAACCATTCATTACCAAGTTCAACTTAGGGATTTGGTTCTAGAGCTGATCTTACATCTTTCTCATCCCAGCATCCTATTAACTATGTCATAAAAATCTGCACTATAGATGCTTGTGAAACCCAGGCCTCTGGGCTGTGTGGCCTTATGGAAAACATGCATTGATGGGCCCTTTGTGTGAGTACTTTCTACTAACTTCATATTGTTCTTGAAGAAATTCACTTCTCCTCTGCTTACTTCCCAACTTGGGTCAAAACACCTGAAATCCTGTCATCTTCTGAGAAGATATATCCCTCTAGAAACCAAGCCATGAGCTAAATTCCATCATTGTTATTCAGGAAAAAAATAAAAATAAAGCAATAAAAACTGTCCACAGCCAGTATAGTAATTTGGGGGCAAATGTAAGGGATCAGTGGCCCTCCACCTCCTTCCTCTCAAGAGGGATCTGGTCATAAAGAACATCAGGACAGGAAAAGTGGCATAGCATACTCTGAGGCTGATTGCGTGTGTAGAAACCATAGAGCCTTTTAGTTCCAGAGGACAGTGCCACCTCCTGCCTCTTGGAGCTCCTGCCTGCCCTCCGAGCTCCTGCAGAAGCCTCCCCCCATCACCACTTCCAACCCACCAGTGCCAGGCTGGGCAGTACCTGTGCTCCTGACACTCTGTAGTGATGGGGTACCGGTCAGACTCAGCAATGTAAGCCCCATGGTACGTGTGGCCCTAAACAAGTCATGGTGGAGGATGGCACCCACCTGGCTCCTAGTTCACTACTTCCATTTACACACTGATGGCTCCTCTAATTTGCTACCCTTCTCTCCCAGCCGTTGGACCTCCTAGGGGCCAGTGCTGTTCATCTGGCCACCACTTCCCAGTCACACCTGAGGATCATGTCTCCACTCAAAACTGATGCTGCTCTAAAATCCAAGACTTTAAATTCCATTCTCACCTCCAAATACAGTCACCCTCCCCTCCCCCCACCACCATCACGTTATTCATATCAAACTTGAATGCCAAGCTTTTCCATAATTTGCTAGTCTGAGATCAAATTCTTGAGATCATCCAGGTGGAAGCATATTTTAAAGTGTGGTTTTCTTTGTCCTCCTAGTTGAGAGTCCAAGCCATCACTCCCAAAGCTGAGTCATTGGTTCTAATTCAGTTAGGTCTTCAGTCATACTGGGCAATCTCTTTATTCATCTCTAGTCAATTCAGGATGTACAGGAATGAAGATAAACTGATTTTTAAAAGACATCAGATGTCAAGAATCTACCAAGGATGTCTACAGGTATAGAGAAGAGGTAGTTTGGGGAGAATTGGAGGGGACCTGGTACCCACCTTTCTTTGGAAAATGATGGACACATGCAACCTGAGAAGCTAAATTTAAGGAATAGGTCACTATTATGTCCTAGCAGCTGAAGCTATAGCATCTCAATATCATCACATTCTCACTTGGGTAGGGCACCTTAAGGCAAGGAAAAGCCAAGGACATAGAAATGTGCTAATGGAATAAACTGAAGCAAAGATATTAGGTCATCAGGTTTGTGTCCTTTTCAGTAACTTCTCTGTAGCATTTGATGCTGTTAACTCCTCTTCCCTCTTCCAAGTTACATTCCTGAGGAGTCAATGATGTTAGACTCTGTAGATTCTGTTTCCTTGCCATTTCTCTTACAGTTCATTTATCTTTCTATTGCTAGTTCCCCTTCTTCCTCCCCATACTATAAAAAGATGTTTATCAAAGATCAGTTCTTGGCTCTTTCCCCTTTCATTCATTATTCTGACTTCAGTTATCATTTTGAGACAATTCCCAAATTACACATGTTAAGCCTTGTCTTCCTCCAGGCTCCTTCATTTCCAAAGTCCATGCTCTCAGACACTCCCTCATTCTTCCTTTCCTAACCTATCACTCTTCCCTATTCACATGGCTTCCCCTAATCCAGTGTCCCCCCAACAATCCATTTTATACACTGCAGAGGCTGTCAAACTTTTTTCTGTAAAGAGGCAGATGGTAAGTATGTTAGCTTTTGTGTACTACATACAGTTCTGTCACATAATTTTTCTGTTTGTTTGCTTATTTGTTTTTAAACCACCCTTTAAACTATAAAAACCATTCTCATCTTCCTGGCCACAGAAAAACAGGCCATGGACCAAATTTGACCCACAAGCTGTGGTTTGCTGGCCCCTGCTATATAGTAATGCCAGATACTCTTGCTGGAGCAGAGAACCAACCACATCAGTCATTTGAATATGAAGTACAACGTTTTGCCTATAGTTCCAGTCTTACATTCCATCACTTTTTTATGGACCCCTTACACTAACCAAACTAATCTTCTTGCAGTCATTTTTTTATTTCCTACTTCCCTGAATTTGTTCAAGTTTAGAACCCTCTCTTTAGCCGTAACCAGTTGCCAAACACATGCAAATACACATGCATGTACATGCACACGTGCACACACACACCTAGAAGACACCTCACTCCTTTATTTGTAACTCTCTTGTGGTACTTATCGTTTATACCTTAAGTTATTTATGTGTATCTCTAACTTCCCATGTAAACTCTTAAGAGCAGAATCTCTGTCCAATTCGTTATTCTCACTCATCCCTAGTTGTACTTAGTAGCATAGCATATATGTGGCAGATGCTCAATAAATCTTTGTTTAATGGATGAGTGAGTGAATGAATGAATTCAGATAAATATACATTAAGGCAGAAAGATACATATTCAGTATCCATAAATTGCCCTAGAATTTTCATTAACACAGCAGCATGTCTCCTTAGGGCGTCGTAGATTTGGTTTATGGACGTAGATTTGATTCAGGGCCATCTGCTTAAGTTGCTCTACCTATGGGAGGTATCCCAATGCAGTGGTTATGAGGAGCAAGCTGTAGAAGCAGACAAGTCTGGATTCTAACTCTGGCTTCAGCACTCAAGAGACTTAACTTCCATTAAGCCCCAGGGCCCTCAGCTTTTAAAGAGAGTGATAATAATACCTATGTGTTCCAGGATCTGCCACATTTAGAGCTTCTTCCTTACTGATACAGATTATGCTTTGATTCTTTTTTTTCTAACCACAATGAGACAAATGTCACAATACCAAAAGATTAAAACTGGCACGAGGATTTCACATGCCCTATTCTATGCCCTACCAAGTCCAAGGCCAAGCAGTACCCAGACGTCACTCACATGGCTTCTTGCCCTCTGCTTGATGGTCCCAGGCTCCAGAGCTGATGAATATCCGCTAGACACTGGGGAAGGCAACAGAGGGGTGTTTTCTGTGCCTTACAGGTGAGTCTTTGGAGGCCCAACTCTGCTACCTTCCAATGCAGGGAGATGTATTACTTTTATGAGGGCATATGTAAAGCATATGCTGATGTCCCATCACAACTCTCTAACCACATTTGGGAAACTGAGAGACAACTCTCTACTTGTCATTTCATAGATTCATAAAAACCAAGCCAGCATGACTTCTAAACAAACAGGTTTCCTCTCCTTTCACAGATGGGTATCCTATATCTGAGGAAGAACCACAAAGTGCAAGATGTTCCTTGCTTAGAAAAATAGATGTTTGTAAGACTCTTAATACCATAGGTAGGAGCAGTTAGTGTACCTTGACGCATTGATATCTTAGCATCATGTAGGAGATATTCCTGAAGATCCCAGTTACCCCTCCACCACCCTGGGATGCTGGGAGAGTTGTGCAAAGAATGTTGGCACAGTTTGTGGCTCCTAGGAAATACTCAATAACCTCAGCTATCATTACTGTTATACGACAAGTCACTACAGATGCTAATTAGAGTACAAGTACAGATACCTGCTCTTACCCTTGTTTTTTCCCTAGTCCTATTGATAGTTATAATTGTTACTGGGGCACAGTTTGACTTGAGTCACTTGTCATCCATCTTCATGTTCCGTCTTCCTTCCTTGCTCATCACCATGGACAGAGAGGACAGACAAGAGGAAACATATTTATATGTAAACTCCCATGTGATAGGAGAGGAGTGAGCCTGCGCCTTCCCTGTTTAACACCAATGGCCAAACAAGTGCAGTAGATCTCGTGTGGTCATGAAGGGAAAAAAACCTCTTAGAGCTGAAGAAAGGCTTTTTAGGCCAAACGGCTGAAAGTCATAAAGTCAGGTATCAAGTTTAGAAAACAGTTCTCTCTAACACAGTGTATGGGGAGAAATAGAAATGCTCTTTGAGATCAATGCTGAATTGTACCTAGGTCCTTTTAATTTCATTTGACTATCATCGTAACAATTTAAATCCAAACGTCTTAAATGAGATGGAAAGAGGATAGAGGAGAAATATTGTTCCATTAAAAATGTTTCCATATTAGTTCTCAAAACACACTGAGTTACTGATTAATTTTTGGAAGTTCTGAAACTCTTTTAGGTGATAGAATATCACTATTCTAGGAATAAGGATGATGAAGGCTTTGGAGTCAGTTTGCCTGGCTTCAAATCCCAGATCTGTCATTTAATACTTGGCATTAGCAAGTTATTTAATCTCTTTAGTTTTCTCCTCCAGAAAGTTGAGATAATAATAATGTTTATGTTATGGGGTTAATTATAAGGATTAAATGAGTTAATATATGTAAAGAACATAATAAGCATTCAATAAATACTTTTATTGTAACAGTGATGATGATGTCTATATAGCACTTTATCTTTAACAAAGACAATTTTCTTGTCATCTTATTTGATACTACAATCAACCTTGCTAAGGTCAGTATTAGAATCTCCATTTTACAGAGAGAAACCAAGACTCAAAGACTTAAGTGACAGGCCCAACGTCATGTAGCTTAGTCAGTGGCCACCCCAAGACTTGAACCAAGAACATCTTTCTGCAAGTCCTCTGCTCTTTCCACCATATTTCAGCTGATTCTATATTCAAAATATCAGGTATGACCAAGTTAAAATGACTTTAAAGTAGGAGCCAGTTTTCTCTTTCATTCCTAGAATAATCTGAACAAATATTTATTAGATTTTTAGAGTCCTGGAAGGAAAAAAAAGAATACATTGTTGGTTGATATTCCTGGAATGCCCTCTGCCCCTGTAGCCATTATATTCCTACAAGGAAAATGTAAGTACAATGTCCAAATCACTTGAAATTTCTACATCAAGGGCAAAGTGAAATTATTCTTTTCCAGCATAATACCTTAATCAGACCAACTAGAAATCCCAATTAGTGATCAACTCTCCTATGTCTTCTCACAAAATATTCATTGAAATAAAAAAGAAATTTGAAGGAAATGTCATTTACACAATTCCTTGCCAAGACAGCTGATCATAACACCTTTCATTTAATGATATATAATAACACTTTATAATAGACAAAGGTCTGTTGCACTCCTTGTGTCATTTGAGCTGCACAACAATGGGACAAGAATCATGTCTATTTTTCAGCTAACCAGAAAAATTAAACAAATTGGGAAAGACCAGAGAAGTATACAGAAAATGGCCATCTGATTTTCAACCCCACTATGCAGGTCTCACATTCTCTCTCATAACCAATAAAAATGCATAGAATTTTAATGCTTCTGACTTTTTTCAACCATATTCATTAAATATTAGTAGATTAAGGCAAAGGGAAAATATAGCAAGCATTAAAATATAAATAATTAAATATAAATAATGCCCAAAAATAAACATATTATTGTATTATTTTATTCCTTTAGGAGCTGACTTACTAAATGGTTTACATGACAATTGGTTTGAGTTCCAACTCTAGGAAGACTCCATCTCACCTCCAGTCTACATTTTCCCTCTGCCTCCCTGGTCCAGGGTCTCATCATGTTCACCTAGACCATTGGTGTCTGCTTGGTCTCAGCACCGCCAGGCTCTCCATTCCAACTGACACTCAACTGCTGAAGGATTCCTTTTACAGAGCATCTCTCATAACATAACCTCCCACCCACTCAGAAGTCCCCATCGCACTCTCTAGTGTTTCCCAAAGTGAAGAATACCTACTGCTGATTGCATGAGATCATTTCAGGTAGAATGCAAATTCATATTTTTATTTTAGGAGATACAGTTTTTTGCATATGTATTTGAAATGATTACAATAAAATGCAAAATATAAGTGTATATTAAGCCTTTAAAAATATAAGTTTTAAAGGGGAATCAGTTTGAAAAAAAGATCTAATTGTCATGTTGGGATATAGATATGGCAAAAAGATGAAGATTGTACAAGGATGACTGTAGGCTGGAACATACTGGCTTTCAGAATTAAGTTGCAGTTTCTTAACCTAGCATTCAAGATCCTCCGTGATCCAGATCTAGTCCTCCTTTCCAGTCACAACTACCAGTACTACTACTCTTGTTCCTTATACTCTAGCCTCTCCATACCTAATTTTCTTTGAGGAAAAAGACTATGCCTTATACATCTTTCTGTATTTTGTGCAAGCTCTTGAATCCTCTCTCAAATGTTAAATGCAGTAGGCTCTACAAGCACCAGGATGGACTCTTCACCCCTACCCTACAGCCTATTCCCAAATAGGAATTTTACTGTTGTAAATAGAAATACATGGGCTAGCGTTTTCCCTGAATTCAATAGGCTAACAATTCTTAGCCTAGTGTTCAAGAACAACTAGAAGTCTCTAGGGAGTTCTGTGAATCCCCTGAAAATATACGTAAGATTCTGTGTGTGTGTGTACGCATTTCATGGAAAGAATGCATTCAATTCTCAGATTCCCCAAGGTACAAATAACCCCAAAGAGTTAAGAACCACTATATTAGAGACCTCTCCACGGCAGCAACCAAATTAGAATCATGGGAGCCATAAACATTGTCTCACATTCCTTTTAGTTCCTCAGAGATATCCCATTTGGATAAACATTTAAACTCTGAGCAATTTTTAAATGTGTGAACCTCCACATTTCTCAATAAGAGTTTTGTACACGTAATTTCTTCCATGCAAAACAGTCAATCATGCATCTCAGGAAGTCATCAGCTTATAAATGGGCTGTGATCCAAGGATCTATTTACAACCCAGAATCCATTTTCTCATAAAGAAATGTAAATAATTTAGCAAAATTCTGGTTTGCTATGAAGAGTCTGAGAGCAAGAAATCAAGAAATGCAGTAGGAAAGAAGGAAAAGATTATCATTCCCTTCTTTGGGACATCCCCATCTTGTTCCTCCAGTGTTACCCATCTCCCACCTCCTACAATTCCAAGTCCTCCCTGCAGAGCATCTTGTCTGGGAACCTGGAATCCCAGCAGCAGGAGTGATAGCTCTTTGACCTCCGTAACATACTTGAGCTTCCAATAGAGGAAACTTATTGAACCAAAGGAATTATTGATTAGGGGACTTCAAGGTAGTATAACAAATGAAGGGGGAAATACAGGTGGGAAGGGCAATGAAGAGGTAGGATGCTGAGTCTTTTTTGGAAATCTTCTGATGTCAACTGTCATATTCAAACCATTTCCAAACTATGCTTCCTACAGCATCTTCATGATGGGTAAAGGCAAGGATAAAAAACATGCTGAATATGACAGACACCAGCCCACCCTTTCTCTGTTTTAAATTCATCTTAGTTCTGTAACCCGTCTCCAGTAACAGTTCATTCAACTAAAGATCGTAGGACTAAAGTTTGAAAATCACTTCTCCAAAATAGGTGTTTCCCAGCTTATTCCCTTCCTCCACTTCTTTTTTTTCATAGCTCTTTTTTAAAAATTTTATTGAAATATAGTTGATTTACCATGTGTTAATTTCTGCTGTACAGCAAAGTCACTCAGTTATACATATTATATATATACTTTTTCATATTCTTTTTCACTATATGCTATATCACAGGATATAGCATATAGTTCCCTGTGCTATACAGTAGGTCCTTGTTGTTTATCCATCCTATGTATACTAATTTGCATCTGCTAATCCCAAACTCCCAGTCTTTCCCTTCCCCACCTCATCTCCCCCCTTGGCAACCACAAGTCTGTTCTCTATGTATGTGAGTCTGTATCTGTTTCATAGATATGTTCATTTGTGTCGTATTTTAGATTTGACATGTAAGTGATATCATATGGTATTTGTCTTTCTCTTTCTGACTTAACTTCACTCAGTATGACAATCTCTAAGTCTATCCATGTTGCTTCAAATGGCATTATTTCATTCTTTTTTATGGCTGAATAATATTCTATTGTATATATATACCACATCTTCTTTATCCATTAATCTGTTGATGGGACACTTACGTTGCTTCCATGTCTTGGCTATTGTAAATAGTGCTGCTATGAACATAGGGGTGCATATGTCTTTTCAAACTATAGTTTTGTCCAGGTATATGCCCGGGAGTGGGATTGCTGGATAAAATGGCAACTCTATTTTTAGTGTTTTGAAGACCCTCCATACTGTTTTCCATAGTGGCTGCACCAATTTATACTCCCACCAACAGTGTAAGACACTTCCTCTACTTCTGATTCCACAATTTTACTCAAACATGTAAGTTTTGTTTTTGACCCACAGTGTTTGCAGGAGGAAGAAGGGAGTGGAGGGTTGCGGGGGGGGGAATAAATGGGAAGGAGCTAGAGAGGCTATTTATATGCGTGTATTATTTGTAAACCAGGTTTCTGAAACCAGATACTTTCTGCTTTCTCTTCCATGCTAATCAATGTGTATAAAATACCTTCTATCATTTGATCTCATTCACCCACACTTCTTTCTGTATTAGTATTTATGCTGCTTCTTATTAGATGTGAGGCTCAGTAAATGAATACATTCATCGAATTCCAAGGTTTCAGGCAGGGCCATTAGCCTGGTGTTGATCACATGTTGCCCAATATATCATTCTCCCAATTCATGATCTGCCTTCCCCAAACCCAAACCTTGACCTGAGAAAATTTTTCCCAATCGGAAGACAAACATACACTGCCTAAAGAGCACTCCTGCTACTATTATCTCTATCATTTATCTTTGGGTTTTTACTTAACCGTCTTCTCCCTCAAAGGGAATTTAAATATTTTACCCACTAACCTCCTCCTTTACATTAAATAATATTTCCTTTCTTTTTCCTTCTCATTTGGCCTTTGTATTTTCTTTATTCTCAGCCCACTTCTACTGTTTGTTATCAGCACATGGCTATCAACCGTAGGGCCGGTGCTCAGGCATTGTTCTGGAGCTGGTCTGTCATCTTCATTCCACAGTGTTGTGACTAACACTTCACTCATCCCTGTCCTTGTGGGCCTTAGCATTGGCCCATGGCAGCCACATTAGTTTCCTTCCCCTTCTTATTTTTAATTCCTAGAAACATAGATACATAGTTCACAGAAGTATAGAGGCTTGGGGTGTTAAGAAACCACTTAATAGTGATTCTCAACCTTGGCTGCACATTAGAATCACCTGGGGAGTTTTAAAAACTGCTGATGTCTGGACTCCACCCCTGTGAAATAAATTAAAAGTTAGCTTATGTGAAACTCCTCCTTTTTCAAAGATACCAGCAAATGAAGTATCCTGATACAATGAGAGCAGGCCTGGTGGGGGGCTGGGCAGAGAAAGAGCATTATTAAGTAAAACTGGCCCCAAACTGACTTGATTTTAAATGTTGTGATCACATCCTCCTCCACGCGCTCGGCCATGACTAATAACAGTGGTGAGAATGACTGTTGGGGTCTCACACCACATCGTGGGCTCTCTGCACATGCCAGCGACGAGCCATTCAGTGATAAAAGACAAGAGGCTCAAGGCGTCGCCGACTGGTGGAGGGAAGGGAAGAAAGGAGGGAAGTGGAAGAGGAGGGAAGAAAGGGAATAATTCATCCCTAGCTTGCCAGTTGCTTTTTGCAATTTTATCTTCCCTACAGCAGAGGCAAATAATGCCATCCCTATTTTTACAGACAAAAAAGTTGCTTGGAGTGACTAGAGGTCACTCAGCTAGCAAGTGGTCTGATCAGGCTTCCTCCTACCACTCCTGCCTTCCTGTCGTCACCTGTTCAAAGTCTACTGCTCTGGTTTTGAAGGTCAGGGAACACAGACCCTCCAGATCTGAGTGAAATAAAGTTCCAGGTGGGAGGAAGGGCAGTCTCCACCCAGCGGGAGGAGCATTACAGCTCTCAGCCCTCTGGGTGGAGGCAGGCTGACTTGGGACCCAAGAAATAGAGTTTGAGTTTTTCTGGCAGTGGTTGGCCTCCAAGGGGACCTGGGTCAGGGGAAAAACAAATTCCACCAAGCAGGTTCCAGCAGGCGCTACATGAATGCAAAGTCTGGAGTATGAGTCCTTTTGCCAGGCTTCCCCAGGAAATGGGCTGGAGGACTTCTGTTATTGAGCTAATGGGGGGACAGTTTTGGTTGTTGTGGAGAACAGCAGAGCATAGAGTATTCACAAAAACCCACCATCCTCTCATCTAACGACACTAAGAAACAGTCAGATACTAATGATTCAAACATATGGGCAAACCTGCACTTCAACCAAATGGCATCATTTTGTTTCCATACTTGCAGAGGACAGAATGATAACCAAAGGGAGAAATCTCTTACAACACAGCATTTAGGGGCGGGAGGTGGCCAACTCTCAAAAAAGATTTTCCCGAGGAATGACTACCAATATTTTCACCCTGTTTTTCTCTCCTTGCTCTAGCACTGGTCTCTCATCTCAGCCACTCTGGTCTTCTTTCAGTACCTCAAACACCCCTGTGTCTTCTTTGGTCTCAAGACATTTGCTTATATCCTTCCTTTTGCCTGAAACCTTTCCCTCCAGTCTTCATGTGGCTGGTGCTTTCTTATTCTTCATTCTCAGCTTGACCATCACCTCCTCCAGGAAGCCTTCCCTGAACACCCTGTATAAAGCAGTTCCCCCTTTCATTCCACTGTGTTTCCTATTAGCATTTATCACACTTGACAGTTCTCTCATTTATTTATGTTTGCATGTGTTTTTGTCTATCTGCAACTTTAGCCTCTACGAAGGCATATCCATCTTGCCCAGCGAGTCACACATTTTTAGATACAACATAGATGCTCCATTTAAATGTTTGCTGAATACATTAGCAAACAAAGCCCACGTCTGCCATGTCTGATGCTGTATTTTCTCCCCCTACCCTTTTTTATAACTTTTTTTAACTATTTAGGGTGGGCTCTATTTCAAACCCTATGCTAGGCACTTTGCTCATATTTCATTTAAGACTCAAAACAATCCTATGTGATAGATATTATTTCTCCAATTTTACAGATTAAGAAATTAAGGTTTGAGAAATTAGGTTTCTTGCCTAAGCCAGCATCATAACTGAAACAGTCAGGATTCAAGCACAGATGTATCTAATTCCAAAGCTTTTGCTCTTTTCACTCTGTGACACTATCCCTAAGGAAAAAAGAGGGATTATTGGGGTGGATGAATAATCTTTCCAAAGAATTGAACAACAGTGCTTCTCACTTATCTTTCTTCCTCTCCTTTTATTTGTTCATTCCTTCCCCCCATGCCCCCATTTCACATTGCCAAAAACATGCACATCCATTGGCAGGAAACACAGGGAAGTAATCCCTGTCCCAGATAGTGCCTTTAGAAACACTGAAGTCAGAAAGCCACTTTGAATGGCAAGCTCCTTTTCCAGTCATGGAAATCTCCTCTTTTAGTACCTATATTTCTAGAGCCTCAATGCAGCAGACCTCAACGCACCATACTCAGCCCCTGCAACTTCAGAGAGATGCCCTTGGAAGGGCTGAGTGCTCTGGGGAAAGGGTACAGGGCCCAGATAACACCCCCACCAGCATCCCCCAAACTCAGGGCTTGCAAGAACCAACTTGCAAATTCTACTGTGGACAAAAAAAAATGGATCAGGGTGTGAGAGGACCCCAATCCTGACATAGATAAAGTTTGAGATTGCTAGGACTGTCACTAGCCTATGCATAGCTTTAAATGCCCATGTTCCAACTCAGCCTAAGACAAAATGTTTCTCAACAACTCGATTCCTAACCAGACCTCAACCATCTGCCATCCATGAGCCATAAGCTCTTTGTCTTCCTCTTTCATTGGTCCTCGGAAGCTCTCCATTTCCACTACAGCTGTTTTATCTCCTTGTGTGGGTTCATTCTGTCACTCTGCCAGCTTAGGAATACTTGGTAGCTTTCTCATCCCCAACAGGATAAACCAGAGAGCTCAGAGAGGAGAATTTCTAACCATTGTAACATGCCAGTCAGCTCCCAGATGCCCTGTGGGCACAGGCACACGGAGGGCCAGGAAGCAGAGCAGATGCCAGGCACAGCACACATCATATACACATAAACATGGGCATTTGCAACTGAAGCTCACTGCAGAAAAATCCAAGTGGGAAATGCATCGCTTTTTAAAGCCAAATCATTACACATGCCAACAAATTATAAGCACTGAACAGAAGTCCAGAATGTGCTCAGGAACTGCTCACGGCATCCATGGGGTGGACTTCA
Source organism: Balaenoptera physalus (assembly GCF_965194825.1). Classification (NCBI taxonomy): domain Eukaryota; kingdom Metazoa; phylum Chordata; class Mammalia; order Artiodactyla; family Balaenopteridae; genus Balaenoptera; species Balaenoptera physalus. The sequence goes on from NC_138886.1 coordinate 48,849,473, forward strand.
GCTTGGAACATACATTCACATTCCCCTCAGGGTATCCTTCAGGGAAAGGCAGTCTGTTGTTACCTGCAATAGTTTTTTGCTCAACAGACTACTTTTGCAGACATTCATTCCACTAACCTTTATTGTGCGCTTGCCGCATGCCAGGCACTATTCTAGGGGATAGGGATACAACAGTACCTGCCGTCATTTCAGCCCACATTCCAGTGGGGAAGAAATAGTAAAGAAATTGGTACTGACCCTTTCGAGTCTGGCCCCAGCAAAGGTCTTCCTGCCCAATGTCATTTAGGCCAATACAACGAGACCGTGTTCAGTGCAGAAGCAAAGCAAAGTTTTATTCTTTGATCAGAGAACGGAGAGGTGTGAGCTCACGCTCTAGAGTACACGGTCTCTTGACAGGCTGTGGGCGGAACTCCTTTATAGGGATCGTGTTCTCTGGGAGGGAGGGGAGTTCTGGTGGGTGGGCGGGGCTGTGCTGTTCTGGCTCCAGATGGCAGTGTCGGGCGCAGCGCTTCTGCGCACAGCCCACTGCCGCCATCTTGAATTGCAGTGTCGGGCGCAGCGCTTCTGCGCACAGCCCACTGCCGCCATCTTGAATTGCAGTGTCGGGCGCAGCGCCTCTGCACACAGCCTGCCCGGCTGAGGCGTCGAGGCGTCAGCTCAGGCGTTTGGTGCTAGGAACTCCGGCCTGAAGGGCCAGGCGCAAGGCCTCTGCAGGCGGCACCCTATGAGCAAGTGACACTAGACTAAGCACAAAGGAAAAAAAGGTTAGATTTTATTACCCAGATTCTATTTTTATTTCCGGGGACTTGTTAATGGACTTTGCTGGTGACAAAATAAAATAAATACATGGAAATATATATTATCATAAATATATCTTGTGCATTTAACGCATCAAGTACTGTAAGTATTAAAAATCTGCGACCAGATTTAGCAAGATGGAATTCATTGGTGGCCTTAAGGAGCATGGTTTTGGTGGTGGTGTGGGCAAAAATCCTATGAATAGGGTACATTCAAGAGAGAATGAGACTGTAAGGAATGAGACAGAGTAGAAACTGCTATGTGAGGAATTTTGAAATAAAGGAAAAGAAAAAGTGGGGACGAGCTGGAGGACAATGGAGATCAAGAGATGATATCACAATAACTTGTCCATTAAAAAAATATTCCATGACCTTAAATATTTATCCTATCCAGTACCGGAGACACAGGACAGAGATTTCAGTACTTATCTTCATTCTCTTCTAAACCCAAGAGAAATGGCATCAAAATACTTCTGGCCTGGGGGCCACCGAGGAATCAAAGAAGTCAAATAATAATGATAATGTTAAAAGCTGCCATTTTGAGGGTGCTTTAATGATTAAGCAATTATATACGTGTGTGTATATATATTTCCCTCTCTTATTTAAATCTGAAAAACACAGTAAGAAGTTGACATTATTGTCAGCTTCCCTCTCTAAAGTTGAGAGAGGTTAAGTAATTTGCCCAAGGGACACAGAGTTATGGAACAGCATTAAGATTTGAATCCAGACTTGTTTGATTAAAAATCTTGTGTTTTTTCTTCTTCTCTCTTCTAATGTGAGAAGAACAGGCTTTCAACTCTCCAGCCTAAAAATCTCACCTTGAAATGACCTGATCAGAGGGAACACACAATCTAGATCTCTAGGTCCCTCTGGCACTGCTTTTCTTTTAGTCTGTGATTCAGTTACAAAGAAAGACTTTTTCATATTTCAAATTCTTTTTTTTTTTTTACAAATTAATTTTACATCTCTCAGTGAACAATCATCTTAAACTTAATTTTTCATGTAGTTTTGATTTAGTTTATTTCTTCCATTGGGGAAGTAATATCTGCTGATTGAAAATATGTTTTTTATAGAAAATTTAGAGACCACCAAAAAAATGAAAGGAGAAAAACTATCACCCACAGCCCCACAAGCACCAGTGACTTTTATTGTTTCCTTCCATGTTTTTTCTATGTGTAAATTTTTAGATTTATTTTGTTTTAAATACAGTTGTAATTAAGCATATATTTCTAAAGTAAAATTTTTCATTTAACATTAAAATATTTGCATTTTTCATACCATTCATAGGTATACATTTTTAGGATTAAATTATTCATTATGTTATAGTGAGATTTCCCCACTGAAAACATTAGGTTGAGTTTTATTGGGAAAAGATATGAATAGTGCACTTAAGTCCCCCCAGCCATGCTATTAGAAAAGAATAGGTGTCTGGTTATAAGGGTACATGACTCAGTACTACTAGCAGCTTCTTCTACCAGGGTTCTCCACCATGATTCTCAAACCTACTTTCAGTAGGGGATCTGCCTTGGCAAGTATAAATTTTGGGGTCATCCTGTTAATCAGTGTTATGACCCTGCTGAGAACACTTGAAAAAACTTTGGATTAAGAAACATGCCAACCCCACCTCTGCTTAACAAAGCCCTCCCTAACCATTAAAATTGCACATGAATGCTGTTTATGATCATGTACTGAATAGTCCAGCATTTGAACAGAGGATAATGTAGAGACGACCTTTACTACTTGTCCCTTTTCACTCGTGAAGTTTATATAATACAATTAATTTGAATTCACTTAATGTCCAAACAGTTTATTGGGCAATTTGCAGACTTGGTGAGTGTCATGGATTCTTAGACATTATGGAATACAACCTACTAGAGAACCTTTGTCCCCTAAATAGACAGTCCATGTGAAGGAGCCACAGCATAACAAGAAATGGCATGACAAAAAGAAATATGAAGACCCAGCTTGTACTTGACATCTGTGATGAATGCAGCCTTTCACTGATGTACTCCTGCCAGTCCTACCTTGTTTGGTTTTGCATTCTCCATGAATGTGGCTATAATGCTGGCCCTGGTAAAAGTTCCATTGTAAGCTTCCTGTTTCCTGGGTATTATACAGCCAGCAAGCTTACTTACATACCAGCTATTGACTAACAAAACAATGACCTATTATTGAAGAGGTCTTGGGTCACTGTGCAGTATATTCTTTATGTTCAGCGAAAGCTGTATCAGAGACAATGTTAGAAACCAGTTCGAACCACCAAAGAGAATCCCCTTTCATTCTTTCTCTCATATATGCTCTATTTATCTTTTTGTCTTTCTTTTCCTTTTGTTTTTGCAAGGGGTATTTCCAGTAAATCTATGTCTGATCGGAAGTGGTTCATTTTGTAAAATGCCATTGAAATCAAACTACTGATGAATAGCAATTTTTTTTTTCTTCTCTGGACTATTGTTCCCTAGAAAAATTGTACCTTCCTGACTGCTTTGTCTCTCACCAGAATTTTTTAATACTTTTTTTTTAATGCATTTGGGTGCAGTAAATATAGCCTTTGGATTTTGGTGGAGCCTAAATACAGGGAAATGTAAGGTAAAAAATCTCTTTTTCAAAAGAGGACATACTCACTAGCTCAAAGCCTAATTGTAAGCAGCTTATAGCCCCCATGACTAGCATTTATTCTGCATAGGAAGATATTTGAGAAAGAGAGCAACCATTTGGGGGAATGAAGGATTTACAGTAGCAGTTGTTGGAACAACTGGCCGTCAGCCTGTCCAAACATTCTCCCAGATTTATAAAATAAAATTACCGTATCAGAACAAGCGAGCCTCCAGGGAGCTAAAACAACCAGTTGACAAGCTGTTCTACTCCCTGTTAAGGCTGAGCTGGGCCTCTCTCCTTCTGGATCCCAAAGCATTCAAAGCTAGGCCAAGTTTTTAAGCCCCCAGGAGAAATTACCTGCTTATTATCATTTCATCATTCTGGCATTATAAAAAAACAAACAGAAGGTATTTGCATGGAGCAAGACAAAACAGTTATTCTTATGCTTCCATTTGCTGCCATGAGCTCTTAATACCTCAGGGTAAATTTTCATTTGTGTTAAATGTTAACCTGATCCACTGATTTAGGATATTGGTCCCTCCATAGAAAATTGAAGGACTTTAACAGAGGTCACCAAAACAAAGAAACTGTAGGGATCATCAAGATGAAATCCACCCATCCAGTTTACAGATGAGGAAACTAGGACTTTAAATAATAACAATAATAATAACAATAATAGCAACAGCATTTACTGAGCACTTACCTTTTCCCAGGTGGTTTGGTTTTTTTAGCTCACCTGTAAAGCCAGTTCAGTTTCTCCAAGAATACGCCAAGTTCTTTTCTGACTGCTTTACACGTGTTAATTCACTTTTCCCACAACAACCTATGAAGATGATATTGTTAGTGTTGTTGTTTTGTAAAAGTTAGGTGACTTGCTTGAAGCCACAGAGCCCGTTAAGTGACCTAATATATTATGTGGGTGTATATCATTATATTACATTGTCTATAACGTTATTTATATGATAACTGTCAAATGTCACAATACAATGATGTTATATAATAATAAATGTTATTATATTATATGTTGAAACTTACAAAAATCCATTTTCCTGCAAGGTTCTGTGCATTTTGTTTTTCATTGAAGAGGATTGCAATAAGTCCATTATGTGCTGGTAAAGAAAACCAGGAAAAAATAACATGCCATATCCCACGTAATAAAGGTCTTCTGATTTCACTAGATATTGAATTAAAACACCAACCTTGCATCTGAAGAAGGTGTTCAGAAAATATCTGTTGACTCAAAATCTGACTTTCTCTCTTGGAGTCGTAATAGTGGATAATATGGGTCCAGAAACCATATTTTCAGAACTAAAATGTAGACAGGGTGGCCTTGGATGTGAGCTATAAACTGGGCAGAACATTTGAAATAGGGACAGTTCTGGAAAATTCCATGTGCATAGTGAGTGTGTGTGTTTAATATGTGTACTTGGTGTGAGTGTAAAATGTAGGATGCCATTTTTCAACTTCTTTTGTTTGACGCCAAGTAAAAAATTTGTAAATTTTTAAAACCTGGCTATTTTAGAAACTGTAGGTAAAGCCTGATAAAAATTTGAGTTAGAGAGCAGGAATGTCCAATATTCTCTCACAAGTCAGCATAAGTAAGTCACCAAAGACAAGGAGGACGTCTTCTCCCTCGATTTTATCCCAGTTCCAGAAATGCCTCCTTTCCTTGTCCATATCAGAAAGTATAGGATCAGTCCCTGTAAAAAGGTATGTTTAGGATGCTTGATTTAGAAAGCTGCTAAAATATGCTTTTCCTTTAAGGGACTTTCCAGTTCTCTGCCAGCCTTTGTCACACTGGGCTGGGTGGTTCTGTGCGGGTGGTTCTGTGATTGCTGAGTGTGCTCAGTGAAGCAGTGCTTGAAAAGCAATTGAAACCTGAAGTTGACTGGGCCCATAACAGCAGCCAGTCTACGTGAAAATACACACTGGACTCCTTGCAGTGGAACTTGTCATGCCCAGCAAAGCTGGTGACTGCCTGTCGATCTGGGAATTCTTGGAGGAATTGAACTAGCCTGACAGATAGACTCAAAAAACCAAGCAACCTGGAGAAAAGTTCCTGAGCTGCCCCCCCTTTGCAACATCAGGCATGCTGGCGGCTGTGCGCTGTCTTCCTCATTAGTTCCTAGTAGCATGGTGGTCATGTTTCTGGTGGCCTTTTTTAAAAGATGATGAGATACTTGATAAAATATTGTCTTGAGTAACGAAAGGATTTGTCATTCACATGATATTTCTTCTTTTGGAAAAAAAATTCTTGCTGTTGCCCAATTTATTTTAGGGCTGCCACAGTTCTATCAACTCTTAGACCCATAGAATTATGGTATCTGTATATGGGGTAAACTTGGCCTTACATGCTTTTTCAGATTGATGATATAATTATGGAGAGCCACTAATGGTGTCATTCTCTCAAACACACTCTACTACTTAGTTAAAACTAGGTTTTTCTTTTCTGAAGGGTGAATAAAAATAAAACCTCCTTTCTTTTCAAGGGATTAGCATTATCCATTGTATCTGGTATAAACCCACTAATTTCCTTTTTATTCAGAATTTCAGAGACCCACTGAGTAGTACATAATTGTGTAATTTTTTCACATCTAAATTTAGCTTCATTTAGCTGCTAATATGTTATATTGTTTCTTATTTTAAACAACTATGGCCAGATAAACTCAGGTACACTTTTCTCATCATCTAAGAACTATATTTGCTTTTTTAACTAATAAAATTACTCCTCTGATGCAGTTTTTAAGGTTATAAATTTTGAACTGAGCTTCACCTAGCTACTGTTCCTATTCCATAGAAACAAATCTCTATCTAGAAAATATATATATATGTGTGTGTGTGTGTGTGTGTGTGTGTGTGTGTCCCTGCACAGTGCCTGGCCCTTTAAAGGCTCCTAGTTAATAATTTTGGAAGCAAAGAAGGAAAGGAGAGAAGGAATGAGGAAGAAATGAGAAGGGGAGGCTAAAAACATAACTGAAAGAAATGCAGTGTTTGCATGAGAGAGGGACTCAACATTTGGATGTTTCTTGAATGTTCCCATGCATCTCTCCATACATAACTTTCAAGCTAAGGGATGTTCTGCTGCAGTTGAATGATAAGGAAAAGATTAAAAAGGAGAGAAATATTTCTCACTGATGTCCAGAAATGAATAACAAAGTGACAGACTCAAAGACAGGTGCTGGACAGAAAATAATTACATTCTACTTTGCATCACTGTTACTTCAGTTTAATGCAGTAGCTTTATAATTGCTAGCTAAAAATATATGCCTTTCCATGCCATTCTATCAAGCCTATTTTTGGGAACTTGACTTTCTTTAGCAGCTTGCTTTATTCCATGTTATTTCTACTTTGGGGCATCTAGGAAATTCTCTATTTAAAAAGCAAAGTCTAAAAGAGCTGATGATAAATGATAAAAATCTGTTTGCATATCTGACAATCAGTAAGTGCTCTTGGCAAAGCAACAGAGAGGAGGTTCAATACTGAATAATAATGCTGTCTCTTTCATCAACATCAAATATGGACACTACCTCTGACCTCAGTGCAGCTTCCATTCATTCTCTTTCTGTCCCTCCATAAAACCCAGGGAACTCTGATGAATCATCCAGCAGAATGAGCGGGGAGGCCTTCAACAGTAGTGTTTGAGCACACGCCATGAGAATTCCAGCTATGTGACTTTGAATTAGTTACTTTACCTTTCTAAGCTTCAGGTATCTCTACTGGAAAATAAGAATAATAATACTGAGGGTCATTGGGAAGATTAGTGAGTTGTACGTGTACAATGTTTAGAGGAGTGCTTGCACACTACAGCTGCTATTATTATGATTAAGAGCTCTCTTCTATTCTTACCTTAGGCAGATGTGCTAATGTCACTTAGCAGCTGCTCTCCTTAAGAGGCTAGACATGTTCAATTCTTAACTCCCTAGTAGGGATTAGCAGAAAGAGTTCAAGTAAAATTAATTAGAAAAATTTCCTGCTAAAAGTATGACAATGTCTAATTTATCTGAAGATCTCTTATACAGAAACCTCAACTATGCAGACCAGGAAATAAGAAATGAAAAAAGAGAGTTATTTGAATGCTGTCATTAATATCAGACAATCTGACACTAAATCCCACACAGTCAAAAGCACTAAATGCCACAGAAACCACCACTCTTTTGTTCAGTTTTGGTCTGGTACTCCTGCCCTTTATGCCTCAGGGATGGTTTTGAGAAGAGTTATTCAGACTGTAGAGTGAGGAACCAATAAATAGCAGATACATGAACTCTGAACATGAACGGTCTGAGGTCATTTCGATAGGACGAAGTAGTCCTACCTTCCTGACAGTCAGTGAGAACATCACAAAGTCACACCAAAAATAAATGGATTTTCATTTTATTTAATGTTGTCTAAGAAGACAAATGTGTCTATTCCATTTTAGAAAAGTTTCCATCCAAGAGAACTAGTTTTCAATTGGTGTCAAGCAATAACTCATACTTAACTAGAAAATTCACCTTTATAGAACAATTCATCATTCTTTAATATCTCCAAATAAGATAGACATCATCATATAACTGTACAATCAATGTAACAGGAATATGTAAAAAATGCAAGCATTTGATGAAAGTGGTAAATGTAAAGCTGAACATTTTTCTGAGGGTTCTTTGTGGGAAAGGCGATGCTGGTTGAAAGGTACATTCTTCCATCCAAGAGAACCACACTCAAATTGTACAGAGTTGCTTTCTGGGGCGGCGGTTAGCATATTTAATATTGCCAAGTCATGTGACTCACAAAACCACTGTGTGTGTGTATGTGTGTGCACGTGCACATACCTCCTTATTGTCATGATAGGATGTAAGTAAAACATGCCTCCAATTTTGCTCCCTAAAGAGAGCAACTTGATGAGAGCTTCTGTTTTCTCAGTCCTGGGTATCTCCACATACATACACATTGCTCTGTGGCAGTTATAACCTGAAAAGCTGTTGACAGCCTCAAGTTTTGCCAAATCCTTCCCTTTCCCTACTCTTCAGAATCTCCCCAGGGCTTTGGTGTAGCTCTAGTCAAAGGCATTTTAACAAAGAGCTCATCTTTTTGCTTACCAGTGGGAAGATTTCGAGGGCGTATGGGCAGCAGGGATTCTACTCATTTTGGTTTCACTGCCCGGCAGAGCGCTGTCTAAAATCACCCCCTACCTTGTAGTGTGCTGCCCTGGGCCAATACTCAACTTCTGAGTCAAAAAGAATAGAAGTTATGGAAAACTCTTCACTTTTCCTGGCTTTTCTGTTTCTCTTAAGAGCAGCCCCATGTTCTCAGCACCAAGGCTGAAAAATTGAGTCATCTTTGATTCCTTCCTGTCTTTTGACCCCTGAAAATCAACCCACCTCGTGATTCTTCTTGATGTTCCTCGCACAGAGCCTCTTCTCCATCACACGGCCATGTCCTAATCCAGGCCCTTGTTACTTCACCTTAAACCTGCTGCAACAGCCCTGAAGCTGGGCCTCACCTCCAATTTGTACCCTGAGATTAATTTGCATCCAACAGTATTTGACTTCAGCAAGATAGCCTAGCAGGCTAAGAGCATAGCCTTTAGAGCTGAGCAGATCTGAGATCTAATCTTGACTCTGCCATTTACCAGCTAAGCGCTGTTGGGTACTTATCTAATCTCGGAGCCTCACAGGGTTGATGTGAAGATTCACAAGGTAATATATATAAAGTGCTTGGCACAAGGCCTAGTACATAGTGAATTATGTCCAAATTCCTTGACACTGAAGATGGTTCACAACTCGGCCCCAACCTTCCTTCATTAGTTACCTTCCCTTTACACAGTGCTCCAGCCAAATGAATATGTAATGCTTTTATTATTTTTTATTTATTTATTTATTTATTTATTTATTTTAAGTTCTTATTTCGTTTTATTAGCTTCCTCAGAAAGTGCAAACTTAAATAGCCATATGTGTTCTCCTGGGCAACACCAAGTCTCTCTCATGTCTTACTTTTAGTCTTGACAAGAAAACTGTCTTTGCCAATTTGCCTCAGAACAGGTGATGGATGTAATATTTATCCTCAAAGAAAGGAGTAGCAAGAAAAACAATAAGCTGCATTTATACAGTGCTTATACATATTTTATATCATTTGATTTTTTTTCTTTTTTTTTAAATTTAATATCTTTATTGGAGTATAATTGCTTTACAATGTTGTGCTAGTTTCTGTTGTATAACAAAGTGAATCAGCTATATGTATACAGATATCCCCATATCCCCTCCCTCTTGCGCCTCCCTCCCACCCTCCATATCCCACCCCTCTAGGTGGTCACACAGCACTGAGCTGATCTCCCTCTATTATGCAGCTGCTTCCCACTAGCTATGTCAGTGCTACTCTCTCACTTTGTCCCAGCTTACCCTTCCCCCTTCCCGTGTCCTTAAGTCCATTCTCTACATTTGCGTCGTTGTTCCTGTCCTGCCCCTAGGTTCATCAGAACCATTTTTTTTTTTTTATTCCATATATATGTGTTAGCAAACGGTATTTGTTTTTCTCTTTATGACTAACTTCACTCTGTATGACAGACTCTAGGTCCATCTACCTCACTACAAATAACTCAATTTCGTTTCTTTTTATAGCTGAGTAATATTCCATAGTATATATGTGCCACATCTTCTTTATCCATTCATCTGTTCATGGACACTTAGGTTGCTTCCATATCCTGGCTATTGCAAATAGTGCTGCAATGAACATTGTGGTACATGACTCTTTTTGAATTATGGTTTTCTCAGGGTATATGCCCAGGAGTGGGATTGCTGGGTCATATGGTAGTTCTATTTTTAATTTTTTAAGGAACCTCCATACTGTTCTCCATAGTGGCTGTATCAACTTACATTCCCACCAACAGTGCAAGAGGGTTCCCTTTTCTCCACACCCTCTCCAGCATTTATTGCTTGTAGATTTTTTGATGATGGCCATTCTGACTGGTGTGAGGTGATACCTCATGGTAGTTTTGATTTGCATTTCTCTAATGATTAGTGATGTTGAGCATCCTTTCATGTGTTTGTTGGCAATCTGTATACCTTCTTTGGAGAAGTGTCTATTTAGGTCTTCTGCCTATTTTTGGATTGGGTTGTTTCTTTTTTTGATATTGAGCTGCATGAACTGCTTGTATATTTTGGAGATTAATCCTTTGTCAGTTGCTTCATTTGCAAATATTTTCTCCTATTCTGAGGGTTGTCTTTTCATCTTGTTTATGGTTTCCTTTTCTGTGCAAAAGCTTTTAGGTTTCATTAGGTCCCATTTGTTTATTTTTGTTTCTATTTCCGTTTCTCTAGAAGGTGGGTCAAAAGGAATCTTGCTGTGATTTATGTCAGAGTGTTCTGCCTATGTTTTCCTCTAAGGGTTTTATAATGTCCGGTCTTACATTCAGGTCTTTAATCCATTTTGAGTTTATTTTTGTGTATGGTGTTAAGGAGTGTTCTAATTTCATTCTTTTACATGTAGCTGTCCAGTTTTCCCAGCAACACTTATTGAAGAGGCTGTCTTTTCTCCATTGTATATTCTTGCCTCGTTATCAAAGGTAAAGTGACCATATGTGCATGAGTTTATCTCTGGGCTTTCTATCCTGTTCCATTGATGTGTATTTCTGTTTTTGTGTCAGTACCATAGTGTCTTGGTTACTGTAGCTTTGTAGTATAGTCTGAAGTCAGGGAGCCTGATTCCTCCAGCTCCATTTTTCTTTCTCAAGAATGCATTGGCTATTCAGGGTCTTTTGTGTTTCCATACAAATTGTGAATTTTTTTGTTCTAGTTCTGTGGAAAATGCCATTGGTAGTTTGATAGGGATTGCATTGAATCTGTAGATTGCTTTGGGTAGTATAGTCATTTTCACAATGTTGATTCAAGAACATGGTATATCTCTCGATCTGTTTGTATCATCTTTAATTTCTTTCATCAGTGTCTTATAGTTTTCTGCATACAGGTCTTTTATCTCCTTAGGTAGGTTTATTCCTAGGTATTTTATTCTTTTTGTTCCAATGGTAAATGGGAGTGTTTCCTTAATTTCTCTTTCAGATTTTTCATCATTAGTGTATAGGAATGCAAGAGATTTCTGTGCATTAATTTTGTACCCTGCTGCTTTATCAAATTCATTGATTAGCCCTAGTAGTTTTCTGGTAGCATCTTTAGGATTCTCTATGTATAGTATCATGTCATCTGCAAACAGTGACAGTTTTACTTCTTCTTTTCTGACTTGGGTTCCTTTTATTTCTTTTTCTTCTCTGATTGCTATGGCTAAAACTTCCAAAACTATGTTGAATAATATTGGTGAGAGTGGGCAACCTTGTCTTGTTCCTGATATTAGAGGAAATGGTTTCAGTTTTTCACCATTGAGAACAATGTTGGCTGTGGGTTTGTCATATATGACCTTTATTATGTTGAGGTAAATTCCCTCTATGCCTACTTTCTGGAGAGTTTTTATCGTAAATGGGTGTTGAATTCTGTCGAAAGCTTTTTCTGCATCTATTGAGATGATCATATGGTTTTTATCCTTCAATTTGTTAATATGGTGTATCACATTGATTGATTTGCATATATTGAAGAATCCTTGCATTCCTGGGATAAACCCCACTTGATCATGGTGTATGATCCTTTTAATGCACTGTTGGATTCTGTTTGCTAGTATTTCATTGAGGATTTTTGCATCTGTGTTCATCAGTGATATCGGCCTATAGTTTCTTTGTGACATCTTTGTCTGGTTTTGGTATCAGGGTGATGGTGGCCTTGTAGAATGAGTTTGGGAGTGTTCCTCCCTCTGCTATATTTTGGAAGAATTTGAGAAGAATAGGTATTAGCTCTTCTCTAAATGTTTGATAGAATTCACTTGTGAAGCCATCTGGTCCTGGGCTTTTGTTTGTTGGAAGATTTTTAATCACAGTTTCAATTTCAGTGCTTTGTGATTGGTCTGTTTATATTTTCTATTTCTATTTTGTTTCGGGGTGCACAAGGAGAGGGGATTCAGAGCACCACCTAAAAGAGCTCCAGAGATGGGCGTGAGCCGCAGCTGTCAGCGTGGATACCAGAGGCGGGCATAAGATGCTAAGGCTGCTGCTGCAGCCACCAGTAAGCCTGTGTGCAAGCACAGGTCACTATCCACACCTCCCGTCCTGGGAACCTGTGCTGCCCACCACAGCCAGGGTCCCGTGATCCAGGGACAACTTCCCAGGGAGAGCACACGGCGTGCCTCAGGCTGTTGCAATGCCACGCCAGCCTCTGCCGCTGCAGGCTCGCCCCGCAGTCTGTACCTCTCCCTCCCACAAGCCTAAGTGAGCCAGAGCCCCCTAATCAGCTGCTACTTTAACTCCATCCTGTCTGGGCGGGGTACAGACATGCTCAGGCAACCTACATGCAGAGGTTTGGCCAAATGCAAAGCTGAACCCCAGGAGCTGTGTGAACAAAGAAGAGAAAGGGAAATTTCTCCCAGCAGCCTCAGGAGCACCAGATTAAATCTCCGTAATCAACTTGATGTACCCTGCATCTGTGGAATACCTGAATAGACAACAAATCATCCCAAAATTGAGGCGGTGGACTTTGGAAGCAACAATATATATATTTTTTCCTTTTTCTCTTTTTGTGAGTGTGTATGTGTATGCTTCTTTGTGTGATTTTGTTTGTATAGCTTTGCTTTCAGCATTTGTCCTAGGGTTCTGTCTGTCCATATTTTTTTTTTTAGTGTAGTTTTTAGCACTTTTTATCATTGGTGGATTTCTTTTTTGGTTTGGTTGTTCTTTCTTTTTGTTAAAATTTTTTTTTATTTTAATAACTTCATTTTATTTTATTTTATTCCTTCCTTCCTTCCTTCCTTCCTCCCTCCCTCCCTCCCTTCCTTCCTTTCTCCCTTTTCTTCTGAGCCGTGTGGCTGGCAGGGTCTTGGTGCTCCAGCCGGGTGTCAGGCCTGTGCCTCTGAGGTGGGAGAGCCGAGTTCAGGACATTGGTCCACCAGAGACCTCCCGGCTCCACATAATATCAAACAGCGAAAGCTCTCCCAGAGATCTCCATCTCAACGCTAAGACCCAGCTCCACTCAATGACCAGCAAGCTACAGTGCTGGACACCCTATGCCAAACAACTAGCAAGACAGGAACACAACCCCACCCATTAGCAGAGAGGCTGCATAAAATCATAATAAGGTCACAGACACCCCAGAACACACCACCGGACACAGACCTGCCCACCAGAAAGACAAGATCCAGCCTCATCCACCAGAACACAGGCATTAGTCCCCTTCACCAGGAAGCCTACACAACCCACTGAACCAACCTTAGCCACTGGGGGCAGACACCAAAAGTAAGGGGAACTACGAACCTGCAGCCTGCAAAAAGGAAACCCCAAACACAGTAAGTTAAGCAAAATGAGAAGACAGAGAAACACACAGCAGATGAAGGAGCAAGGTAAAAACCCACCAGACCAAACAAATGAAGAGGAAATAGGCAGTCTACCTGAAAAAGAATTCAGAGTAATGATAGGAAAGATGATCCAAAATCTTGGAAATGGAATGGAGAAAATACAAGAAATGTTTAACAAGGACCTAGAAGAACTAAAGAGCAAACAAACAATGATGAACAACGCAAGAAATATTTAACAAGGACCTAGAAGAACTAAAGAGCAAACAAACAATGATGAACAACACAATAAATGAAATTAAAAATTCTCTAGAAGGAATCAGTAGCAGAATAACTGAGGCAGAAGAACAGATAAGTTACCTGGAAGATAAAATAGTGGAAATAACTACTGTAGAGCAGAATAAAGAAAAAAGAATGAAAAGAATTGAGGACAGTCTCAGAGACCTAGGGGACAACATTAAACGCACCAACATTCAAATTATAGGGGTCCCAGAAGAAGAAGAGAAAAAGAAAGGGACTGAGAAAATATTTGAAGAGATTATAGTTAAAAACTTCCCTAATATGGGAAAGGAAATAGTTAATCAAGTTCAGGAAGCACAGAGCGTCCCATACAGGATAAATCCAAGGAGAAACATGCCAAGACACATTAATCAAACTACCAAAAATTAAATACAAGGAAAAAATATTAAAAGCAGCAAGGGAAAAACAATAAATAACATACAAGGGAATCCCCATAAGGTTAACAGCTGATCTTTCAGCAGAAACTCTGCAAGCCAGAAGGGAGTGGCAGGACATACTTAAAGTGATGAAAGGGGAAAACCTACAACCAAGATTAGTCTACCCAGCAAGGATCTCGTTCAGATTTGATGGAGAAATTAAAACCTTAACAGATAAGCAAAAGCTAAGAGAATTCAGCACCACCAAACCAGCTTTACAGCAAATGCTAAAGGAACTTCTCTAGGCAGGAAACACAAGAGAAGGAAAAGACCTACAATAACAAACCCAAAACAATTAAGAAGATTGTAATAGGAACATACATATCGATAATTACCTTAAATGTAAATGGATTAAATGCTCCAGCCAAAAGACATAGTCTGGCTGAGTGGATACAAAAACAAGACCCGTGTATATGCTGTCTACAAGAGACCCACTTCAGACCTAGGGACACATACAGACTGAAAGTGAGGGGATGGAGAAAGATATTCCATGCAAATGGCGATCAGAAGAAAGCTGGAGTAGCAATTCTTATATCAGACAAAAGAGACTTTAAAATAAAGACTATTACAAGAGACAAAGAAGGACACTACATAATGATCAAGGGATCAATCCAAGAAGAATATATAAAATTGTAAATATTTATGCACCCAACATAGGAGCACCTCAGTACATAAGGCAAATGCTAACAGCCATAAAAGGGGAAATCGACAGCAACACAATCATAGTAGAGGACTTTAACACCCCACTTTCACCAATGGAAACAGTAGCAAAGATCAATAAAACTAAAAGCTGGTTCTTTGAGAAGATAAACAAAATTGATAAACCATTAGCCAGACTCATCAAGAAAAAAAGGGAGAAGACTCTAATCAATAGAATTAGAAATGAAAAAGGAGAAGTAACAATTGACACTGCAGAAGTACAAAGGATCATGAGAGATTACTACAAGCAGCTATATGCCAATAAAATGGAAGAAATGGACACATTCTTAGAAAAGCACAACCTTCCGAGACTGAACCAGGAAGAAATAGAAAATATAAAGAGACCGATCACAAGCACTGAAATTGAAAATCTTCCAACAAACAAAAAAGCCCAGGACCAGATGGCTTCACAGGCAAATTCTATCAAACATTTAGAGAAGAGCTAACAAACACCTATCCTTCTCTAACTCTTCCAAAATATAGCAGAGGGAGGAACACTCCCAAACTCATTCTACGAGGCCACCATCACCCTGATACCAAAACCAGACAAAGATGTCACAAAAAAAAACTATAGGCCGATATCACTGATGAACATAGACGCAAAAATCCTCTGCATCTTTGCCAACACCAGGGGTGGTAGGAGAAGACGACTCTGCTTTTCTTGTTTGACTTTTCTTTTTTTCTGAGAAAGACATATAAATTGAGTAATTGATATTTTTTAAATTTTAATTTCAAATTTAAAAGTTTAGAGTAGTGGAGACATAATATCTCAGGTCAACTCAAGGGAAAATTATGAAATAAATTTCATCTTTGGATCCTCCAGCCTCCCTTTGGTGCTTCCTCTCCCTCTTTCTAGGATCCTTAGGTCCTTCAGTCTAAGCACACCATGGGGATGGGGTGCCACAGACAGGTGGACAGCCATCCCCTCCACACCAGTTTTCCAGAAAATCTGTGAAGCCCCAGAGTACAATGCTATTTCAGGCTCCTGGACAAACAACAGCACACATATCTGCATCTCCACCACCCCCACCCTGAAATCCTTTAGCAGCTCCACACTGTAAACCTTCCTTTCCCCTCCTCAAAGCTGTTCCTAAGAAAACCTGATAATCTTATATTTCAGGGTAAATTTATCTATTTGCTACCTTGGAAGAATTTGCATCTGAAATGGGATCTCTAATTAGGCAGTGAAATTTAGGCATCTGCAGAACAAGTAGGTCAGATGTTTAAGGAATTCTGTTTGATGCCTAATTTCTGAATTCTTCTAAAACAATGAGAGATGTTATCCTGGTAGTCCGCAGCTTGCTACCAGCTCAGCACACGGTAATACCTTTCAAACCCTAGCCAGCCCTGGCTTAAAAAGTTGAAGATTTAGCCAAAATTCCACTTCTGCCCCTTGGTTCTTTCTCCAGTGGACCTGAAGTTTTCTTCCCAATTAAGGCACTTCTGAGTTCAGAACAGAGAAGAACTGCCTCTCATCTCTGTTCTTGATTCCAGTCACAGCTGTTCTTCTAACTTGATGCTGACCATAAGCAAGTTACTCTGTCTCTGGATAGTGGACTAGAGGATTTCTAAGGCAACTGACAGTTTAACAGTCTGTGATTCTAGGTGCCTGTTCTCTTCATCATGGTGGCAAAACTTAGAATTATACATGAGCAAATCCTACAAAGTTTACTTCCTATGTGGTTAGAAACAGGGAAGCCCTATTATTTTCCCATTTTACAGATAAAGAAACTTGAAGTCTGAAGCAGTTGAGTACAGTAGTAATTCAACCAATGTATATATTCAAATAACCTTTCGGCTTCCTTAAGTAGCTTCCATCTGACTTGGAAGAAAAAAATCTTCATTATCGTTAAGCATGATGTGGGGACTTCATATTAATCCAACATGTATTAACCCTTCAGTGCTGCATCTGTACTCTCCTCCCCATCATTCATCCCCAGAGAATACTTTTCTTCCCAGATTTAAGAGGAAAAAATGTTATTTTATTGTCTGCTTTTTCATTCTTACAACCTGGATACTGCTAAGTCATTCTCAAGAAGGTTTAAGGTTATTGAGAGGACTGAAGGATCTAGAGGCATCACAATATTGAAACCCTTGAATAACTATTGCTGAGGAGAGAGTGTAGTGATGGCTATATTGCACACGTGCATATACACAAAAACACACACGGGCACACATGCATACATAGTGGGGCCACTCACTGAAGGGCATACTAACTAGCTATTTTTAAACAATTTCTCAACTCATAGTTTAAATTATGGCTTACACATTTTTGCAAATCTGGCAAGTTTTAATTCTAAAACTGAAATGGTAGAAGGGGACATTTTCTTTGGTCTCTGGTTTCAGAGATTGTAACCATAATCAATGAATTATCTAAGTTGGTTTCTGTTTGGAGGCTACTGAGGCATCTTCCTCTTAATGAGTTGCAGACCCCTCTAATTGAATTCTTGCTATGCATGCTTTCGCTGTGGTTAAGAATCTACCTTATAGATATTAAGATAGTCTGTGTTCAAATATGGTCTCATTGATTTAATTTCTCTTGAGAGAAAAAATGCATAGCTAATGGTCACCTTGTCTCAAATTTCAGATTACGGTGTTTCGGATGGGATCAGAAGGACACCAGGACATTGATTTAGCCATCCTGACAGCTTTGCTTAAAGGTAAAGATTTTCTACGTCCAGAGAGTGCAAAAATAATTTAAATGGATTAACACAGTAACTTTATGTCTCCTAAGAGTTGGATATAATTCCAAATGATACCATGACACATCTAATTATTGATAACATAAGGGCCTCTGTTGTAAGACATTCTTAATGCTATTAAATTCCCCTATAATAGACCTCTTACAGTGTGACTCAATTTCATGAAATTTAAATGTACTGCAATTCATCCGTGTCCATTGAATCATAAAAATATATTAATTAAAAGGCTAATGTAATATGTAAGAAACTAAGTTACTAAGGTTAGTTAATAATTATTACCCTGCCTACTTTCAAAAACCATTTGATATGGCATAGATGATAGATAGATAGATAGATAGACAGATAGATAGATATGGAGATATTATAATACATTAAAAATGAAAATCAAAACCATTGAGAAGAAGGGAGAAAGAAATAAAACAAAAAAATTGGGCTACTGTATTTGTTATAATTGAGCATTAAATTTAAGCTTCCTAGAAGTTCAGATAAGAATAGAAATGCCCTGGGTTGTATGATTTTCCTTTATAAGGTGGGCATTTGTCCTGTTTTCTAGTCCTAATATCATAAAGAGGTCCTTATCCTTGGAACCATATCCAGGAGAAGACCATTTTCCTCCAGGCTCTGCAGATCAGATTCTGCCCTTAATGTCCCTGAATAGGTATATTACATTTAACTAATAATTTTCACTATTAAAATAAACAAAAGGAAATTGCCTCTGTTCAGCACTGAAGTGAAAACAGGAACAATAAGAAAAAACAAAACCACAAACCTTGTTGACTGTGGTTCTGGGTTAGAGCTATCTCCTACATTCCCGCTAAGCCCCACAGTTTATGCCTGCTGCAGCATTTATCACATGGCTGATTAGTGCCTGTTTGTAAGTCTCCATTAGACTATAAGCCCTGCGAGGGCAGAGAATGTGTCTTGTCCATTACTGCTTTCTTAGCACAAACAGTAGCATTTAATCAATTTTTGTTGAATAAATGAAGGAATGAATGGATTACTCAATGATTCAGTGGTAGACTCAGCATCCCAAATTTTAAACTCAGAATAGCAGCCATTGTAATCTAAGTTCCATTCTACCTACCCTAATTCCACTATTAATAGTTTCTCGAGTACCCATCATGTGGCAGCCACTATGCTAAGTGCTAAGCTTTTTACAAATACTGTAAACATTAATTACTCCAACAACTACATCACATTAGAGCTATTTTTAGTCCCCATTTTACAGATAGAGTAAGTGGAGCTACAAGAGATTAAGTAACTTGCTCAAGGTTACTATGCTAATTAATAAGCCTGGACTTAGATCCAAAGTATGTCTAGTTCTTCACTGTACCACATGTGACCCCTTTGATACTAGAAACTGTCTATCCTCTCCATTCATTCCCAAAGGTACATGTGCACATTCATTCAAGATCCTGATCACATTTCGGAAGTTCACAATCCGATGAAGTGTATCGTGTGTCCCAAGTTGAGCATTTCATTCTAATGAACTAAAGCATTTCATTCTAACGAACTAAAAAATATATACATGCAGAAAAATTAAGGAACCATGCATGGGTTGAGCCACAAAGCATCTTCAGGGCCTAATCATAGCAACCAGAGATTTCCACTGGAAAGGGCCCCAGACTTGCCTTAATAAACTATCCAGTGCTTATCAACCTGCTCTGTTGGTCACCTTATCCTATCTGCATCCCTCATGCAGCAGTATAAACCTCTTGCTCCAGGCTCAATGAAGCCAGAAAACATCTACTCATAGTAGATGAAGTTATTATAAGTGGTCCCTTGACCCTTTCTGTGCATAAAATTACTCTCATTTTTTTTCGTCTTTTCTCATACACCTTGGAGGTTAAATCGTGTGGGTGTATACTCTTTCACTTCTGTACATGCACTGAAGTGTAATATGTGATTATAGCTATCCTCCGTAAATGAGGAATTCTTTTTCTTTGGGTTTAATCTTCATTGGTAAAGAAGTTCACCTGTGGCATAAAGAGAATAACTTTTATTGCTTATTTCTTTTTCTGGAAGGTATTTTAAAAGAGAGTGCAAAGATAATATATTCCTCCTCAAAAATGTCAAAATCATCAAAAACAAGGGTAGTCTCAGAAATTGTCATAGCCCTGAAGAGCCTAAGGAGACATGACATCTAAATGTAATGTGGTTTCCTGGATAATATTCTTGAGCAGAAAAAAGGGGCATTAGGTTAAAACTAGGAAAATCTTAATAAAGTATGGACTTTAGTTTGTTGGGTTTTTTAAATGTTAAGGGAAAAATAAGAAATTTATGCTATCATATATTATGTATCTGAGGAGGAGACATACTGTAGCCAAGAAAACGCCACACTTCTTTCATGTCAAAGTGACAAAAAAAGGAAAAAGCTTCTTATGGGATTAACTGTACAAGTCAAGTACATATATAATCAAAGTACTATAACATGCATAGCCAGTATTTAATATAAAGAATCTATATAAATCACATAGGCATGGATAATAGCTGATCACTACTGATGTAAGAAACGATTAAAAATACCACTGGGGAATCGAAGACATGTAATGAATACAGAACTAACAGAAAACAATTTGTAGGAAATCAAATGTCCTATGGACTTATACAATCATTTCAGAGATAATTACCATTTTATTTTATACAGTTCACTTCTTCAGACATAACTAATGCTATCAGTAATTAATAAACTAATTAATTACTTACCTATTCTTAAGCAGAGGAAGAAAAACTCTTTTTAAGATATGTATTTGCTAATTTGTTCAAACTATAAAGAAAGTTTACAATAAAAATTCAAATGCCAAAAGAAAGTCAATATGTTCTAACTTTAGAAAAAATTTCTAGTAAGAATGCTATTGATTAGATTAGATCATACAAAACAATGAAAATCACTGTTTTCAGAGTCATTTTCCTTTAAAACTATATCTTTAAAAAAAACCCTAAATTTGAAATAAAAGTGGGTAAAATCTAATGTTTTTAAACTACTTCTGAATGCATGCCCCTCCAACTCTATTAACCAGAAAATGCAGAATTATTGTCACAAACTAGTACTGATATCAATACACAATTAGTCTTGCTAAATAACTCATTTTTAAATGGCTTAATTAATCCTTGATAAAACAAAAATTTTGACATATATTCTAAAGTAGTTTCTGTCCAATAATTCTCTGCACCAGATACATTTCATAAGTAACTAACACCCTAGAATGTTTACTGAGAAGCTGTCTTTGCTTAAACTTGGATGATTAATGAATAGGTTTTATGGGAATTTACTGTGGCTCTGCTTTGAAAATTAAAAAATTATTTCTAATTATGTGTTCCATCTTTCCCACCCTTTTTTCTGTGTGTAGGCAGCTTAATATAACACATGCATGATTGCTTTCTTTTTAATATTGTTTTTTTTTAACCCAGAACTGTTTAGATAGCTTTATTAAGGCCAAAAAAAAGAGACATTCATGTTGACACTTTCATCGTTTATATGCAGTGCAAAGTTATTAAATATTATGCAATGGAAATAGATGAAATTTTGTCCAAAAGATATCTCCAGAGTCGAAATGTGTGGCATATTTATTTTAGGTTTAAAAGGGCATAGGGGGTAAACTGTGGGAGAACAGTGAAATATTTCAGGTAGAGATAAAATTCACCCAGTATTTTTTACAGTGTAGATTCTTAACAAAAGTATTATTAAGCCCCTCTCTGTATGAGACCACTTTTAACCTTCCTTGTGTCCTTTGACTGTAAATCAGGCTCCCCCAAATGCACTTGTTTCCTGATGGTTCATTTTACCTCTTTAGCCAAATCTTTAACTTAGATGTCACGGAGCAGATTGGCCATGAGCATTAGAACCTTAGCATGGGCCCCCCAGACCTATGTCTGCTACTGGCCTCTTATTATTACTTCATCCCAAAGCCACCCTGAAGCCACAATACCCTCTTTCACCTTGCTACTCCCTTGCATTTTACAAACTTGGAAATTGAGGCCAAAGAGTCTAAAAGACATGCAACATCATTAGGCAAATCAGTGGCAGAACCAAGGCTTAAACTCAGGTCTCCTCACTTCTATTGTTTTCTTTACATACATGTATGAGTCTTTGGGGCATCCAGGATTTCTTGGCTCTACACTGCCACAGAGATTTCAGGCATTTGCCCCTTTGACTCCAGGGGTATCCGAGTGATAACAGATCAGGACATCTACTTCCTTAAAACTATCAGAACACTTACCAGGGCCCTCAGCTGCCAGATGATCTTAGCTGCACACACAATATCTTAATGATGAAACTAGAATGCCCACAATTTAACCTAATGTAATGGAAGAATAAGTATAGTCTGACACTTGTTTTATTTTTAAAGATTAGACCTCTGGTGAAATATTGACTTAACCAGGAATTTTTTTAGTTACGTGTGACAGAAACACAGTTCAACCTAGTTCAAACAAAAAGAAATAAAATGGTTCACACAGCCAGGAAGTCTGAGGGTAAAATGAGTTCAGGCAGAGTAGCATGCAGGACTCAAATGGTGTCATCAGGGTCTATACTCCATTTCTTAGACGTTAATCTGTACACTTGTTATGCAGAACAGCAATCAGCAGTGCCAAGCTCACATCCAATCCACTGAGCAAACCCCAATTCAAAAGAGCCATCTTTCCTCGAACTTACAATGAGAAGTCCCAGGGAGCATTTGGATTTGCTTGCCTTGGTTCAGTGCCCATCCCTGAATTCATCACCGTGGCAAAGAAGATGGGAGAATCCCTATAAGCATGAAATACAAGATGGGATCAGCTTCACCTGAGTCTCAGAGTTATAGATTCCCAACAACACATAAAAGAGGTTCTGTAGCCAGAAAGTAGAGGAGGAAAGAGTGCTGAGAAGACCAAAAGCAACTAAAAAATATACACGTCTCTGCAGTTGTATTAAAAGAAGTACTGAGGGTCAAAGAGTGTCAGATTTACCTCACATGCTGGCACCTCATGCACCTTAGTGGAATAAATTCTTCACTCAGCAGACAAAAATGGGAACTAGGTCAAATGAATACTAATCAGGGTTCAGACATTCTCCCAAGGCATTCTCATACAGTTCACTTTAGGTAGACCTAAATATGCAATTTATGAATATTATTTACTATATATTGTTATATATTACTATAATCATTATTACCCTTTTCAATTTTAATTGTCTGTACTTGATTATTTCTGCCAAAAATTTTAAAGGCGATTACATTCTTAACACTTTTTCCCCAAGACCAAAGTCTGTCCCTTAGGAAAAAATGATTCTGGGAAGACCAAATCGTCCCAGGCTTTCCCCACTAGACACCATCCACTCCATCCTCCACTACCACCCCAACCCCTCAGAATAGTACTTACCACAGTGAGACCACTAGTAAAGGGCCTTATAATGTTAAGAATTACAGCCATACTCAAAGCATCGCTACTCCCTGATTGAACAAATTGCTTTACTTCATTGAGGCTTGGTTTCCCAATCTGTAAAATTGAGATAATTACCATACCTCACTTACAGTCATTGTAACAATTGTAATTAATAATGCAAGTAAAGCACTTAACAGTACCTGGAAAGTTCTGTTTAATAAATGATGGTTGGACAGATCATGATGATGATGATGCCAAACTAGAAATGAGGACAGGGGCCACATCCGTTTTACTCATGATGATATACACATATACACAGTGCCTGGCACACCGTCAGTATTCAATATGTTATATTTGTTGGATGCGTGAATAAATGATCAACAGGCTTTGGGATAAGATGAGATATATACATATACATATATATATATATATATATGTATATGTATATATCTCCTAGTTCTTTGCTGGCTGTAGAATTGACCAAGTTATTTAACCTCTGTATGCCTCAGTTCCCTTAACTGTGAAAAGGGAAGTTGTACCTTTCTCATGTGGGTTGGTTTAAAAGGGCCGCATGAGATGGTTACACTGGAAGCTCTCTGAGGGCAGGCACTCTGCCTTCTTCATGGTAAATACTGAGCACTTAGTGCATTGATACTCTTCCCCTTCTAAGACAGGCTTTAAAAATTCCTAGGGGATTAGGATGTCCCCCATGTCCAAAATCCAACAGCATCATAAAATGTTAATTTTGAAAGGACACATAAATTTGAAAATACAACAACAAAACCCTTGAGCATACGTGTAAAGAAACAGAACAGACCACAAAAAGAAATTTAATCTTGAAAATGGTTGAGCACATGCTAAGCTGCCTTAAAATGAAGTTAATTTTCTGGCAAGTTTATTTTCTTGCATATCCAAGTAGATCTCAGAGCAATAATAGAGACCATGGTAGAGAGCAATTTTGGACACTTCTGTTTGTCTCTAATAGGAGAATGCAATAAAAGAACTTAAGTCTCTTAATTTTTCTATTTGTGTAATGTTTTACAATTCACAAAGCATTTTCACGTAAATTTTATCATCTAATCTTTATAACAACTCTGTGGAATGGTTGCCAGTTTATTTATCTCCAAACTGGGCCTTCTGGGGCATGAAAGTGGGAGGTATAGATAATTATGACAGAACAAGCAGAATGAACCAAGAATGTCCAGGTAAACTGGGAAGAGTGATCATCCTGATTACAACACCCACCTTCCAATTAGGAAATTTCCAGAAGAAAAGTATTATGTCTTCTTTGCCTTCATATCCCACAATACCAGGAAAAATGCTTGACATACGCTAAGCATTCAATAAATGTCCACTGATTGAAAGAAGTGAAGTTTAGTCCCAAGCCCATCAGTCACTGGCTAAAGTCATATAAACAACCTAGACATAAACTGGGCCTCCTTACCCCTTGAGAGTTCATTGAGGTGGACTCCAGCCTTTCAACTCAGTGATCCACAGTAATGCAAATTCCACATCCTCCCCAGGATTTCTGCAAATTCCTGAAAGATGTAAGTTCTCTTGGTCACCCCTGCCTTCAGGTTCCTGATTCCACGTGTGATATTTCTGTTTCTCATCACAGAACGCAAAATGTAAAACTCAGCCTTGCCACAATTTCAAAACAAAAAACAAAATTCACTTACACAAAGCTTTTAACAGACATAGTAGACTTTTCTAAAAAAGTAGGTAGGGATGGAAGAGAAGTTTACTTCTCAATAATGCACATAGCTTCTAATTGCACAGCAGGCATCTCCAATGTTGACGTCCTTTGGCTATTTCACACAGGGACTTCCCATGGATCCTTCACCCTTGACTTCCCCAATGTCACACTGTCTCACAGTCTTCTCCCCCTCTTCTCCCACTGTTCTCTTCTTCGTGCTCCCCTCTAAGAGTAAAACAAAGTCCTTCAAACAGAGCATTTCATCCCTGTTCTCTGACATTTTGGCCCTGGCCCTGAAGGGCTCATCTACCCTAAGCAGCTTTGCAGGGTATTTTTACAAACAAAGACAGCCTCCTTCCTAAGCAGAGTTCTGGTGCCAACGCATAGGAGAGAGTGATTCTTCAGCTCCTTTGATGTAGTAGTAAGTGAGAGAGTGGGGCTTGGACTTATGTCTCTAATCAGAAGATGAGAGTATGATGTTCTTTGCTCCAGGGCCATAATCACCAGCAGTAAAAGTTACAATGTGTAGGAGGCTCAAATGCTTGCAAGAACTGTGAACGTCGGCCCCCAGGTCTGCAGCCGTGGACGGGCCATTTCTAGCAGATTTTCAAGATTATGACCATGTCCATAAGATTGTCTCATTGTAGAACTACACAGCTGGATAGAACCGTAAAGGTCTAGGGTAGGGAGAGGCCTCTGCTGATGTTCAGACAAAGGGGAACTGGAATCCAGGTCTGCAGATGTCCGGGTCTGTTACTCCTTCCCTGCATCATGCAGCCAGTGCTGGTGGCAGATGTGGTCATCCTTGGCCTCTTGTTACACAAAAGGTAAACACCTTTCACTCTGCAGCTCCCTCGTGCCTCAGGATTGGCACGGGAACAATGCCATGTGCACATTAAGCTAATTGCGAACCCAAAGCTCCTGAGCAGCTCTCAGCTTGTGAAGACATCATCACTGCCGACTGCCCAGCAGTGCTGTAGAATTGTACCTTTTCTTCCTTGACTTGCCTGAGAGCAATGAATCAGCCATCAGTTAAATCAATTATTGAATATTCTGAATTACATAACCATGCAGATTGGTAAGAGCATGATTCCAAAATGAATAGTTTACATTAATAACAAAAGTAATAGTGATGACAATAGTAAAACATGTAACAATAACAACTAATATGGCATTTACTATAGTACAAGCATTAACTAATTTAATTCTCACACTACTCCAATGGGGCAGGTACTATCAGTATTAGCCATTTTACACTTGAGGAAACTGAGGCACAGCAGGCTGCCTTGGCCAAGGTCACACAGCTAGAAATTGATGGAGTCTGGACACGAACTCAAGTTATTTGAGTCCAGAACACTTGGTCTGCATCCTAAGCCTCTATGGCCAGAATCAGATATTAAGGACTACCCCCATTTTTTACATGTTCTGAACAATAAATGGTGGCTAAACTTTCCTTGATGTATAAAAAAAAAATACAGATTCCTGGTTAAATATGGTCCACTGAATACGTGGATGTACTATTATTAGTCCCACTGAATCCCTCTAAAACAAGAGTAAATGGTTATTTATTAAAATATTTTTGTTGTTGGAGCAGAAACAATATTTTGTGTTGGAGCAGAAACAATATTTTGTGTTCACCACACTGATTTCTCTTCTTGCACACTGAAGATTAAATATCCTAGCCTTCCTTCCAGAGAGGTTGGGACCATGTGACTGTGCTTCGACCAAAGGGATGTGATCAGAAGTGGTGTAAGCCATTTCTAGACCTGGAAGATGAAAAGCCAATGTAAGAATGGAAAATAACATACCAAAGAAAACTGAATACTAAGCTGATACCAAGCTGACTTACACTTCAAAATGCTCAAAAGGCCCAGAAAGGTGGGGTACACGGAGTCTTTTTAAAGAAGTAGCCAGAATGCCATATCCACTCCCCTAGACTCCCCTACACTCCAAAACCCTCTCCAATCAAAAGGCAAAGATTTATTCTCTGAAGAGGGTAAAACATATTCTCTGCACCAGGAGACACCAGGTGCAAGGTGAGAGCTAGGCTATAGAACTGACAATGGGGGTGCTAAATAAATTAATAGATATCAGATGCTGAGACCCCAGCCCTTCGCCCTCCACTTGGTTCCCAGCATGCTGGTGGCTGGGGTCTTCATCCTCCAGTGAGGAGACTGGAAGATCCTTTTTTGTAAAACCACTCTTAACACCCATTGGCAACTCTGACATATATATAAGCCCTTGATAATTTAGGGACCTCAGTACTTATTTCTGAGAATTACTGTTCTCAGTAATTACTGAGAATTACTGTTTCACTATACAGTTGGTATTCTGTGTGGTAATTGTTCTCCATCTAGGAGTGTCTACATGGCAATGGCATTATTAACCTGATAAAATTATTAAAATAGTATTTTTAACCTGGTAAATTTATTGTCGGGAACGTGTAAGACACTCAAAATATTTGCACAGTGCTTTAATTTAACAAAACAATTTTTTCATCTGTTATTCTATTTAATCCTCAGTCCCTTGAGGGAGATCTTGTTGACTTTGTTTTACGTGAAGAAACTCGGTCTTGGGAGGATAAGTAACGTTTCCAAGCCCCCCAGGTAATATCAGGGATAAACAACCTAATCGCTGGGGCACCTACTATAAGGCATTATCTTAAGTGCTGCAAAGTCTTAAAAGTCTTAAAATATGGTAGAGTACAGACCCCAGTGTAAAATGTAAACAAAATGCTAAAAAAGTGCAAATGAAAGAGACTGCGTGTCCAGGGGAAGTTTTATTATAGAGGCAGCATTTGAAATGCACCTCTGCAGTTCAGAATACTAAGCCTATTATATTGAATAAACAGCCTAGAGAAATCCAAAATAAATAGTATGCCAATTATTTTTTCAGAGGAATTTAAAATCAAGAAGAAGATACTTGTTTGTTTGTTTTCTTTTTCAAATTATTTTCCCATTTAGGTTGTCACAGAACATTGAGCAGCGTTCCCTGTGCTATACAGTAGGTCCCCGTTGGCTACCTATTTTAAATATAGCAGTGTGTACATGTCAATGCCAAACTCCCAGTCCATCCATCCCCCCGCCCTTCCCCTGTGGCAACCACAAGTTTGCTCTCCCAAGTCTGTGGGTCTGTAAGAAGAAGATACTTTTTAAAAAAGTCTTATCAAGACTGAAAATCAGAGCCTCCAAATAAACAGGATATAAGAATGTCCAAACAGGGTTTCTTTTGCCTGTACAAGTGTGCATCATTTTATCCAATCAGTACCTTCCTTAAAATGTATTTGTAAATTGTATCTTTTGAACTGTATCATACTTTAGACACACTTGTAAATTCCTAATTAAGGAGAGAGTAAGTCCTTTCGCAAAAGAGAATCCTTTTACAAAAATATCACCTAAGTCACTGTTCTGTAAGTATTCACTTTTACAATATTGTTACCAAAAGTGGGGTCAGGCTGCTCATCCCTATGAAGCCGATAAAGAGGCAAGGCTGGTGGAAAGGAAAGTTTGCTTTATTTCAGAGGCCAGCAACTGTAGGGGAGGGTGGAGTCGTGCCCAAAGGCCAACTCCTTGCAACTGACAATCAGTGGGCAAGAGCTTTTATGGGCGGAGGGAGGGGGCCACATGCAGAAACAGCACAGTCAGCTCTGCCAGTCATCTTGAAGTTGGTCGTGTGGTGGTCTGATCAGTGTCATCTTGATTGTTTTCAGTACAGTTAGTCTTCAGTTCCCGGTCAGTTTGTTCCCATTTCTTTGAGACCAATTCTCAGAATTGTGGCAGCTTATGTCATGCTACATCCTGGTCATCATGTAGTTCACTTCTTCCACCTGGTGGGGGTTTTAGTATCTATAAAACAGCTCATAGGACATGGCTCAGAATATTATTCATAGCCCTTGAGGAGGAACTAAAGGTCCTTGACTTTGCTTAATGACTAAACTTTTTTTTTTAAATAAATTTATTTATTTACTTTTGGCTACTTTGGATCTTTGTTGCTGTGCGTGGGCTTTCTCTAGTTGCGGCGAGCGGTGTCTACTCTTTGTTGCGGTGTGTGGGCTTCTTATTGCGGTGGCTTTCTTTGTTGCAGAACACGGGCTCTAGGCAAGTGGGCTTCAGTAGTTGTGGCTCGCGGGCTCTAGAGTGCAGGCTCAGTAGTTGTGGCACACGGGCTTAGTTGCTTAGTTGCATGTGGTATCTTCCCGGACCAGGGTTCGAACCCATGTCCCCTGCATTGGCAGGCGGATTCTTAACCACTGCGCCACCAGGGAAGTTCCTTAATGACTAAATTTTTATTATTTTGTCCTGTTTGACTGTTTTCCTTTGCTTCTGCATTTTCTCACTTCTCTGATTAAATTTATTCTTTGACTAAAGTTTTTCTACAGACGAAAGGCAGGCAGTAGACGTGGTGGGGAAAGGACCATAGGGTCCTGCTCCGTTTCAGCATGAGACTTTCAAATGGAGAACTCCTATTTATGACTATCAGGAAGGGGTGGCAGTAGAGATGGGATAATTGAAATGAATGGAGCTGGTAGGGTAGAGTGGATGGAGCCCAATTTAGGACCAATCTTTTCTGTTCCAAAGGAAATGAAGAACACTGAATTCATTTTGGGTCACTTCAAAAACTGGCATAGACTCTTAGGTAGTCGTCTAAGGACTCTATCCAAAATAAGAGACTCAATAATAGAATCCAAAGGAGGACTCGGGAGATTGCATATATATTTATTTTATTTATATTTATATTTATTTTATATATATATATATATATATTTTTTTTTTTCCTTTGAGAGTAGAAACTTTGGTTCAACCTTGTTTTCCCCAGGGCCTAAAAGAAAGGCTGATGGAGAATTGGAATTCAATAAAAATCTGTTGAGTAAATGAAAACAGCTGGGGATCCAGCTCTCTTCTCTAAAGGCAGCCCCTAGAGGCAGTGAAATGAAGACATCAAGAATTTCAGCAAGGAGTGGGAGGTGGGGGTAGGTGAAATGGGTGTATGAGGTCAAAAGGTACAAACTTCCAGTTATAAGTAAGTTCTTGGGAGGTAATGTATAGCATGGTGACTTTAGTTAACAATGCTGTATTTTATATCTGAAAGTTGCTAATAGAATAGATCTTAAAAGTTCTCATCACAAGAAAAAAATTTGTAACTATGTGAGGTGATAGATGTTAACAAAATTTATATTGTACACCTAAAATTAATACAACATTTTATGTCAATTATATCTCAGTAAAACTGGGGGAAGATGTTTTTAATAAACAAATAAAACCTCAAGCCCAAATGGCTTGACTAATAATCATAATAATAATTAAAGAAGCTGATATGTGAATTTTAGGTAACATTTTACTGTCAATTTTGGACCTAATCATAGGGCATTAGAGAATATTCTGGCTTACTTCATTAATGCAATGTGGGTTATTTTGTGATAAAGGAAGCAAAAACCTGTTTGCCTCCTTCCCTTTTTGTTGTAGGTATGATGTTCTAAATTTCTATGAATCAGAAAAAAAAAAATTTCAGCTCTTAAAACCAGATTGCCTGAGTTTGAATCTCATCTCTGAACCTCTTAGCCATCTCACCTTGGACAAGTTTCTGTGCCTCGGTTTCCTCATCTGTAAAATGAGGATAATGGCACCTCAGAGCTTGTTGTGAGAATTCAATACATTAACACTTAGAAACAGTGCCTGGCACAAGCTAAGCATGAAAGAAATATTAGTTATTATTATCTTTCTTATTTACTAAAGATAAACCAAGAAAGAAAACTCCATCTCCCCACAAAGGGCTCTTTCACTCAGCTGTCTGGGTTTTCTCTTACAAGCCAAATCTGAATTTCTTCAGCTAAAGTTAATCCAATTTTTCCTGATTCCTTTTAACTTTCTCCTGGGAGTCTACCTGAAGTTATTTTTACCAAGAGGAGATAGTTATCATTCAAGGTAAGAAAATAGAGCAAAGAATAATTATCCACAGACCTCACATACTTTATATGTGTGTGTTTCAAGCCTTTAATTTGTTTTTTCTCAACATAGCAGCTGCATTCCTAAGAGAGGTTCACAAGGCTAGGTCATGTCTCTGCTCTGAGAGATAACTGAAGGTGTATCCTAGCAACCAAGTCACATGGCAGGGCCTTTCAACTACTTTCCTTCCACCTTTGTGGTTTTCATGTAGGTAGAGAATCTGAAGTCTTTAAATGAATGGATGGATGGGTTTTCACTGACTTACTGCATTTAGTTGCAAAACTTACCAGTAAAGTAAATTGATAGAAATGAATAGAATTCCTGAGAAGAATATTTAATCCAGACAAGGTTCTTTAGATAAGACAAGGAAAGGCCCAAAGATCCCAGCAAGAAGAAATGTTCCTCAATTAATTAGGGATGGGCGGCATCATCCTATATATCACAGAATCAACGCACTACTAAGACCTTGCAAGGTCAGTACCTCCTGCCCTCTCCCCCCACCACCCAGTCCATCAAGCAAGATCATGCTTAACTATCCAGGTCAAATGACTCACCCAACTTTTTTATTTGGAAACTCTCCCAAAGAGGGTCCACAGCTCTATTTACAACCCATTGAAGTGTTTAGTGACCCTCAGGGTAATAAAAAACAAAACAAAACATAACTTTCCCTAATAGTGATGCTCAAGTCCCTAAATAAATATTGCCTGCAACATGTACCCATTGGTGCCATGACATATTTGGGATGCCCTACCTCAAGTGGGCTCTAACTCTGCTCCAAAACTGCTTCATACTTTAAGCCTCAGCCTCAGACACATTCTCCCTGTTCCTTCCTTCAAGTCCCCACTTCCTCTCACTCCCAACAGATGGTATCCCCTCTTAATTAACTTACAATATTTAGGTTCATCTAAGCTCCCTTCTTTTCCTCTCATGAATATGTTTCTTCACTCAGCCTCATTGCCTTTCCTCCTCTCCCTGAAGACCCCTCTTTGCTAAAACCAACTACTCCCTGGCGTCCATTCGCCAGGATCTCAACCATCACGCACTTGCTCTTTCCTTTTACATTTTCAATGCCTCCCTCACCAGTGGCTTTTTCCCTTCTGCTATAAATACGCTCCAGGTACTTGTCACCTAAGGAGACCTGGCTCCTCTCCACCAGGACCCTCAAGGAAGCATCCTCCTTTTCTCATCTTAACCATCAAACTCTGAAAGGTAGCCTGCCTTTCTACCAGCATTCCTCACCCTCCACTCACTCTAAATTCTTGACTCACTTACTCACTCTGCAAATTCTTGCATTCCATATTCTATCCCAGCCAATTTATTCACACAGCTTTCAGTGACTTGATGATGTCGTCTTTATCCTCTTCTTACTGCAACTCTTTTTTATTTTGAGGGAAGGCCTCAATTTAAAGCCTCGTTCTACAAGTTAATCCACCTCTCTGAGCCTCTATTTTCTTTTCTTTTTTTTAAATTTTATAGTTGCTTTATTTAAAAAAATTTATGCCCACTTCTCTATCTACATACATATGTGTTTCAAAATCAGAGCAGGAGACACACAAACTGTTAACACAGGACTTATAGTAATGCTTAAAACATGTTACACAATGTTTTGTTTTCAGCTCATACTGACATTGACAGATTCAAAATTATTCCAAAGGCTGAGCAGCATCATGTCTTTATTTTCTTGGGTGGTTTATATGGTATGTCCTAAAGAAAGAGGGATGGAATTTTTGAGGGTTAATACATTGTGTTCAGTTTAGTTCAACCAACAATTCTTGACCCATAAGAGGGGCTCACAAAGTGTTTTGGACTGGGGATAAAAACTTGAATAAAATAGAATCTATTTGAGTATACTTTAAAAAGCTTTTTTCACTGTCATATCATAAACATAACAAGGTCATCTTGTTTCTGATCCCCCAAAGTAAGAAAATCTATTTTAAAAAATAAGTTAAAAATGATTTTAGTAGTAAGTACTATGAATAACATTTAGTGAGTAGAGATCCTTCAAAATCAAGGTAAGAAAGAGTAGACAGATACTCAACACAGTTTTGCCCCTACCTTCTTCAATTTTGTTGGAAATATGTTCGTTTCATGACATGAAGCTACATGTTGACAAGATGTTTTCTAAAGTTCTTTATATGGGGAAGACAGCCATTTTCTGCTTTCTCATTTTTTTACAACTTCCAGGAGCCCTCTTAATTCCTTAAAAAGTAAGTACTATAGTTCTGAAAATCTCAAAAAGCTTAGCTACATATTCTACTCACAAAATTTTTGAGCCTCCGTTTTCTGATCTGCAAACTGGGGATAAAGATATTCACTGTACAGATCTTTGTGAGCATTAAATGAGATAATACATGTAAAATGCCTAGCATGTAATTGTATGTATGATGGCAATTATTTTTATTTTTCATTGGTGTCAGAGATACTGAATATTCTGCCTTTCAGACTACTCCTTTGTTTCTTTCATTAAACTCTCTTACTTCTTCACTCTGCCTCTGTCAAACTTTAAAAGTACCATAACTTTAAACAGCACATCTGCATGAATAACCTCCAGACTCACCTCCAACCCTAGCTTCCCTCCCTGCTCCCTTTTCTAATTGCCTACTGGATAACTTCCTTGGTAGTCAAATTCAATCAAATTAATTATCATAAAAATAAATATAAATAAATGAAAATAAATTCTTTGCCCAAAAAGCTGATTTCTACCATTTATGTTCATATAACAGCTATCCTTTTGGCTATCGAGAGCCTTCATCAAGTTCTTCCTCCCTTTGTTCGAGCAAATTCTTGCTAATTCTGGGCATTTTTACCACCATAATTTCCGTTATGTCTATCCCTTCTTTTCCCTCCTTGCTCAGCATCATTAGACCTTCAGGACTTTTGATCTGAATTATTGCAGTGGCCTCTTAAGGGATCTTCCTGCTTCTTGTTGAACATATTCCTATCCATCTTCTATGCTTCAGTTAGAGGAATACTACTAGTGCAAAGATCTGATCAAAACACTCTTCTACCTACAAAATCCTTCAGGATTTCCAGTATAGACATGGCAACATAAATGTATCTTTCTCTTCCTAGAAAGCTTCAAAAATCAATAATGAAAAAGGAAGACAACAGCAAGCAAACTCCATTTTTGGTAAACTAGGAAAAATTCCAAAATATTTGTATATGTGGGACATCTGTAGGAGGAAAGGGTGAAAGCTGAGGAGAGAGAAACCAGCAGTGACAGTCCTCAGAAAGCACCAACAAAAATGTAATTCCTAGATGTGAGGAACACCCTAAGGTACAAAGTTCTCTCCTTTGTCTGGAACAGCATGTGCAAGAACAAGAGGGAGTTGGATGGTGGCAGGAGACCCTCCTGTTCCTGACTTAGTACATATAAGTAGAGGAGGTGAGCCACATATGGAATTATTCAGATAAGCCATGTTTGCAGGAGAGAGTTTTCCTTCATGGTAGCTGGGAAGAAAACCTTCCAGCTGTGAGTAATAACTAGCCTGGAATGCTACCCTGGGCCCATTATAACCCAACTCACTAAATGATAAAAAATAAAAAAGGAATTAGCACACAGATTTATTCTAAGAAAAAAATAACAAAAGAGCAAAATGTATTCACAGAAGACTAATACTCTATAAAAATGTTTCCAGGGAACAGATGAACATTATGAGTAAATACTTTACCATGAACTTTAAAAAAATTAAATCTCAATGAAGCACTTACCTATGAAGAAATACTTCAGAGTTGG
The DNA here is from genome assembly GCF_965194825.1 of Balaenoptera physalus. NCBI lineage: Eukaryota > Metazoa > Chordata > Mammalia > Artiodactyla > Balaenopteridae > Balaenoptera > Balaenoptera physalus. The sequence goes on from NC_138886.1 coordinate 48,884,073, forward strand.
AATACCAAAGTTCAGGTAAGAGTAGGTGAGGCAGCAAGAGGAGATAAAATGTGAATAGCACTCAGGAATAAAGTAAAGGGGGGAAAAAATAAAATTATCACAGAACTGCAGAAGAAATGGAAAATGGTACAAGATCAAATACACATTGTGAAAAACCCAGCGCAGGACACAAAGAGTAGAAATGAGGAAAATAAACAAAAATGAAATGAAACAGAGTTAATTGGGATTAAAGAGAAGTTATATTTATAGAAGATAGAAAAGAGATCCAACATAAACATACTTGGTGACTCCAAAGAAGACAACCAAAATAACGGATCAGAGCAAATATTTTGAAATATAATTACATAATTTAAAAATATAATTTAAGAATTTTTATTCAAATTTTTTAAAACTTTGACCTGGATATTGAAAGGGCCACGTAATGCTAGGGAAAAAATGGATTCAGAATCCTCAACACCCACACTTAAAATCCTAGTAAAGTTACTGAACGTCAAAGAAAAATAAAAGATACTTTGGGCCACCAGGAAAAGTAATCAAGTCTTTTATGAGGTGAAAATCAAGCTGGCCTCAGACCTTCTTACAGTAACATTCAATGCCAGGAGTCCATTGAGGAACAGATTTTATACTGAACCAATGTCATTCAGCTACAATGACTACTGAAAAAGCGAAACAAAACAGTTTAAAACAGTCGAGAACTCTGGCAGTATTGTTCCCTTAAGTTCCTCTTGAAAAAAACTATTGGAGAATTCAAGCTACCAACCAAGAGGTGCTTCGTTGGTAAAATCACTAATTGTGAGCATTGATACTAGAATCTAATAGAACTAAGATTTAAAATAAAAATGGGAATTTGAGTAACAGAACAGAATGTAAATGTTACTTGCCATTTACATAACAACAACAAAAATTAACAGGAGGAAAAAGGGTGAAGGTAAAGTTGGTAGGCTTTTTGCCCATTATTATATCTATGCCTTTTGCCTAAGCAACATAATTTAAGACACAATTCAAGTATTAGTAAAAGAAATATAAGCATATTTGACAGCACAGAGTAAAACACTAAAAATACAATCTTATATTCTAAAATTGAATGGTGGAGGAAAGGGAGAAAGAGTACATGCACTTAATTTTATCATGATCGCAATAGAAAACTAATTAATGCTTGCTGTCTAGAGAAACATAATTAGGAGCCCACCCCAGACCAACTGAATCAGAATCACCATTTAAACAAGATCCCCAGGTAAATGATATGCACATTAAAGTTTGAGAATTGGTACCATAACAAATTACCACAAACTTAGTGGCTTAAAATAACAAAAATTTACTCATAATTCTGGAGACCAGAAGTCTAAAATTAAGGTGTTAGCAGGGTTATATTCCTTCTAGAGGCTTCAGAGGAGAATCATGTCCTTGCCGTTTTCAGCTTCCAGAGGCTGCCTACATTCCTTGACTTGTGGCTCTTACCTTGCATCAATCCACCCTGTTGCTTTCATTTTCACATGTCCTACTACTACTTTGATCCCCCTATGTTCCTCTTCTAAGGACTCTTGTGATTACATTGCATTTGGCCCATCAGGTAATCCAGGACAATCTCCCCATTTCAAAATCTTAATTACAGCAACAAAATTTTTCTGCCATATAAAGTAACAGCTTCACTGGTTCCCAGGATCAGGACATTGACACCTTTGAGAGATGGGGGCATCACTCAGCCTACCACAAACTCCATTTGTTCAAGTCTCCCTCATCCTTCCCCATCTCTCAGAAAATTCTACTTCCTCCTTAAAGTTGCTCTGACTTAACTGACAGGAAGTGCTCTAGACTTATTTGTGTAGCTTCTACAGAACTTACCACTTTGTTCTTTGATACAGTGATTTGTATACTTGTCATATCTCTCCTTTTATTCCATTCCACCTCCATTCTTATTAGATCACACTTTCCTTGAGGGAAGAGTTAGGAGACATGCTTCCATTCCCGTACTCTGCTGACAGTACGCACACTGTTTTCATCAAGGACTTCTTAATTGCCAAATCCAGTGCACACTTTTGGGTTCATTTATTCATTCAGCAAATAGTTATTAAACACCTATTATGTGCCAAGCACTGTTTTGGACTCTAAGAATACAACAGTGAATAAAGAAGACTCAGTCCCTGACCTCTTGCAGTTTACATTCTGGTGAAGGAAATAAGTAATAAACTAATAGATGCATAAGCTGGTGCTCAGTAATGAGAAGAGTTGTGAAGAAGGAAGACCAGTCTTTTCACTTGCTCTTTTTGCAGAATTTGCCCTATTGACCACACCCTCTTTCTTGAGAACCTCTCTTTCCATAGTTTAGGACACCATGATCTCCAGTTCTCTTCCTATCTCTCTGTTTTTGTGTGTGTGTGTGCTTTCTTTCTAAAGATTTGCTTTACTTTCGTACTTTTTAAGTATTGGTTTTTCACTTACCCATCTTCTGCTCTCTTCTTCTTGTCACCTTCATGCTGTTTCCCAAATCTGTATCTCCAGGCCTGACCCCTCCCCTGCCCCAGACCTCAATATCTAGTGGCCTCTGGTCATTCCCACCTGGACATACCACAGGCATTTAAGCTCAACATCTTAAAGAATGAAATTTTTCTGTCCCCAAATGCTTGTTTATCTTGCATTGCCAATCTCAGTTGGGTTCCCAAGCTGGAGACAGGGGATCACATTTGACTTCTTTTTCTCTCTTGCTCCCCACTTTAAATCTCACCCAAGGCTATCAACTTTGCTTTCTAAATATCCCTCCATCCAAGCTGCTTCTTCAGGTGCTTATTTTCCCTTTCCTAGAATGCTGCAGAACTTTCCTAACTGCTTCTCCAGTCCACTGCTCTTCCAATCCATCCTTCACACTGCTCTAGTGATTTTCCTAAGTCATAAATCTGACTGCGTTGTTTCTGAGACAGAGTCCTCCAGTGGTTTCCTCATGACTTCAGGAAAAAACAAAACTCCTCCACATCATTTATAAGTCTTTCTATTCTAGCTTCATCTCTCTCTGCTTCTAACTCACACTATACCCCAAGCACTGAATCTTCAATGTCTTCCCATGAATTTTCCAAATTCACTGAGTTATTTAACTCCCCAATCTTTGCATATATGATTCCCTTTGCTAGAACACTTTTCTTCCTCTCATTTGTCTAGTGAACTAATCCCATAAAACCAAGTGTGGCCATTACTTATGCAGGGAAGATTACCTGCAGAAAGAGGAAATAATAAAACTATATTTTAATGTCTTATACCTACTTGTTTTCATTTCTACGTCAGGACCTTTGCACTTGATGTTTCCTCTTCCCGGAATGTTTTCCCCCCACTTCTTCACACGATGGCTTTTTCTAATCATTTAGGTCTCGGTTCAAGTGTTACTCTCGGGGGGGTCTCCTGTTCACTCATTTTAACAGAGCAGCTCCACCACCCTGATCATTATCAGTACCATCCTTAGACCTTTGCTTTCAAGGGCCTTCTCCATGGCCACCTGGGATCCCACACCAGCTAGGGCTGTAGTACCATATGCTGGGGAGGGCAGGGACTGAGCTGACACCAGGACCTGCATAGACCCCAGACCCATTTCAATAATTCAGGGCATTTTTGAAACTTCTGTTTCCCACACGGGATCAACCAGATGCCCCAAAGTATTCCCAGACTTGTGCTATGAGGTTATCCAATGGCTCCATGTCCAGCCTTGGTTTCAGGAGGGCAGCCTGGCCAGCAGATCACTCCAGCTGACTGGCACAATACTTTTGTCCTGGGATCATATGAAATGGGTTGCCAGAATGTTGCTGCCACTTTGATTTGGAATGACTCAAATTTTTTATATAGACACAGGTCCCATATATCCTGGGAATGACACTGCTCCTTCATAGCACTTACACGTTCTGAAAGTATACTGTTTATTAATTCATTTATTCATTTATTTTCTGAGTGCCACTCCTCCACTAGTAGAAGTAAGTAGTAAGCTATGTGAAGAGTGACCTTAGCTATCTTGTTCACCACCAGACATTCAGTGCTAAAACAGTTCCTGGCACCGAAGGTATTCAATAAGTATCTATTGAGCAAATAAATGAATGATTGCATGAAATAGTGTATTTAATTACAGACCTCTCTCCTTCTCTAGAATGTAAGCTCTCAAAAGACAAAGGATTTTGTCTTATTCACCTTGGTCTTCATACTGGCGTAGTGCCTGCCATATGAGAAGGCATGAGGTCAATATCTTTGAATGCATACATAAATAAATAAATGAGTGAATGAATGACCATATAATATCTAGACTCGAGGTTCTTAACCTTGTCTTCACAATTCTAATGTGTAAATGAGGTTAAGAACCTCTAGTTCTTAAAAGCTGTTAAGAATCTCTAGTTCTTAAAAGCTGTTAAGAAACTTTTAAAACTGCAGTGCTCAGGACCAGTTAAATCAGAGTCTCTGAGGATACATCCCAGGCATGAGTATATTTTAAACTTTCCAGGAAATTTCAGTGTTCCACCACAGTTGAGAATAGGGTGACCAGCCATCCAGGTTTGTGCAGGACTGAGGGGTCTCCCAGGATTCAGAAATTTCACTGCTAACACTGTGACTATACCAGGCAAACTAGGATGGTTGGTTACCCTAGTTGAGAACCACTGATTCGAACTGTCACCCAGCACCAATCTTGAGTGATATATTTTCAATTTTTGGAAAGTCAAGACTCATTAGTTTCGTGCTTTCATTTGACACTTACCTAATTACATTCAGGCAGTTCACATTGACCTCAATAACTGCTTTCTGCTATGTGTTCTTGTTCAGATTTGTGTGGCTACTATTGACTTGGGTGACATACAAATTTGTGGCATACAAATGGCAAAGGGAATGATTAAACCATTACAGCAGGTCAGCAAGGACCAATAGGGCAGCTAAGCTTCCTTAGCTGGAAGTTAGCATAAAGTGCTACCTTTCCAAATGCAACTCCAGTGAGCCTTCACTTTTCATTCTCCTTCAAAATGTTGACAGTACATTCTGACACGTTCCTATTTATCACTTATGTACGTCAGTTACCCTGGTATGAGCTTGCAGTCCCTGCTGTTATCTGAGGAGACAAGAAATACTTTTCTTAATGGAAAAATCCCTATGTAAACTGAATTAATATTTATCATTCCAATTAATTTAATTCCTAATTAATTTACTACAAGTATGTGATTTATACTGAACCCATCAATATCTGGACACCAGAATCAGAAATGCTCTTTGACCTATGAAGGGAACATAGCACCACAGCTCTCTAGGGCCTTGTTATTCAAAGGGTGGCCCTAGATCATCAGCCTCAGCATTACCTGGGAGCTTGTTAGAAATACAGAAACTCAGGTCCCACCCCAGATGTACTGAATCAGAATCTTTGGAGGTGGGGCCCAAGAATCTGTGTTTTAAAAAGCTCTCCAGATTATTCTTATGCATGCTCAAATTTGAGAAGGGGTCATCTAGAGAACACTTCACTTACCTAATTCTTCACATCATTATCTCAAAGCCCAGAGAGAAGAGGTAAGGGTAAGCAGAGGAAAGAAACATGTGGCACAGTGGTCCCCAAACTCTGCTGCACATTGAAAACACCTGGAGATCTTAAAAACTATCTGCGCCTGGTTTGCCACCCAAGGCACCGTGATACAATTGGTTTGAGGTGCAACCTGGGCACAGGGATATTTTAAAAGCTTCCCAGGTGATTCTAATTTACAGCAGAGATTGGGAATCACTGATACAGCAGCCATATCCCCAGCTCCTTGCTTTGGGCTTCCACTGATGAAGAACCCAGAGGAATGGGCAGCATCAGCATTTTCTGTCCCTCCTTCCTTCACAAACATCAGAATCAGCAGGGACAAAATGAAGGGAAAACTCTCTGAGTCTGAATCTCACCTCTGACATAATGAATGCTTATTCTGTTTACCCTCTGTTAGTAGCTGTTCGATCTTTAACCTCTCTGGACCTCAGTATCGTCTGTCAAATGGAGACAGTAAGACCAAATTCCCAGGATTATTTGAGACATTACATATGATAACATGTGGATGTGCCTAATACTTTGCCATTCGAAAACATCTGATGCAGGAAAGAGTGTCCTCTCTTTATCCTGCTCCCCTGGTGGTGGGACATCCAGCAGCATGAAGTCTGGCAAATATTTAGGGATGTCTCTTGCTCAGTACATCAAGGATATTGATGAATTGAAATAACCCTGTTCACATGTGAGTTCATTTATATAATCCCATTTCAGTCTCACATCTCAGCTGGGTAAACAGGATAACTTTTATTGTCCCCATTTTACAGATGATAAAACAGTGGCTTAGAGAGGTCCAGTGCCACACAGCAGTGAAATGGCAGACTCAGATCCTCTGACTGTAGCCCATTTTTCTCTTCATTCTCAATCTCACATCCCGCTGCTTCTCAGGTTGCATTTATGGACAGGATACATTGATTTAGACCAGCTCTGTCCCAGTAAACTGTCTCTGTGTTGATGGAACTGTTCTGTACTTGCACTGTCCAATTCAAAGGCCACCAGCCACATGCGACTATTGAGCACTTGAAATGTGGCTACTATGAGTGAGGAATTAAAGTTTTAATTTAATTTTAATAGTTTAGATTTAAATAGCCACACGTAGACAGTGCAGATCTAGCGACAGAGTCTGGAGAATAATGGGAAACTGAAAAATTGTTCAGTGGTTTCTATTCACAAATCGAAGTAAACCTCAGCCATTTGTTTGCCTTTCTCTTAAAAGATCTTCTTAACTCTTTTTCAATAGAGTGTTAAAGCTGGCTTACTTTTTTTTTTTTAATTAATTAATTAATTTATTTATTTATTTATGGCTGTGTTGGGTCTTCGTTTCTGTGCGAGGGCTTTCTCTAGTTGCGGCAAGCGGGGGCCACTCCTCATCGCGGTCTCTCTTGTTGCAGACCACAGGCTCCAGACGCGCAGGCTCAGTAGTTGTGGCTCACGGGCCCAGTTGCTCCGCGGTGTGTGGGATCTTCCCAGACCAGGGCTTGAACCCGTGTCCCCTGCATTGGCAGGCAGATTCTCAACCACTGCACCACCAGGGAAGCCCCCTGGCTCACTTTCTTGACAAGGGCACCATCACCATGCAATATATAATTCAAATGATGCCTTGAAACCAGTGATTGGCCAGCAGAAACAAAATGTGTTGTAGAGCAGGCTTCTCAAACTTCAACATGTATAGGAATCACCTGGGATCTTGTTGAAATACAGATTCTGATTTAGTAGGTCTGGGGCGGGGCCTGGGATCCTGCCTTTCTAATAAGTGCCCAGGTGATGCTGCTGCTGCTGCCCTGTGAACCACACCTTGACTAGCAGAGCTGTAGAGCAGCAGTCGGGTTAATATTGTCTCCCTTCACTCCTGGGGGCGTTTGGCAATGTCTGGAGATATTTTTGATTGTCATGGCTTGGTGGGGGAGGTGCTATTGGCATCTACTGGGTCCTGAGATGCTGCTAAATATTCTGCAATATATAGGACATGATAATTATCCTGCTCAAAATGGCAATAGGGCCAAGTATGAGAACCCCTGCTGTACAGCCAAGTCTGCTCTCCAGGAAGAGGGGGTGGATGGGAGAGCGATGGAGTGGGTCTTCTTGGTATAATAACTGAGTGCTGTTTTCTCTCTCTCATTCTTCTCTCCTACTTATCTACACACAGGAGCCAATGCCTCGGCCCCAGACCAACTGAGCTTAGCTTTAGCCTGGAACAGAGTCGACATCGCCCGCAGCCAGATCTTTATTTATGGGCAACAGTGGCCGGTAGAGTATATGTCGTCACCCCTGAAAAGCCCACTTGCTTGGGCAAGGGTATTTGTTTAAGGAAACTCTGAGAGCGGCTCAGGAAAGCGCTGCTTTTTCTTTAGGGTAGAAACGTTCCTTTGTAACTGCACTCATTCTCAGCTCCCTTTCTTATATTTAGGAAAACACTGTCATCTGGTGGAAGATATGAGAAAGCACAGCTCCAAATGTTCCAAACATTTCCATCTCTCTGAGTGGCCTTTGATAGCAATGTTTAGCTGCAACTAATGCCATTTCTTTATATGCCTGAAAAAATATATATAAGACAAAATTGTGTTAATTAAAACTAAAGAAGGAGCAGAGTTAGCAGTTTGTTTCTGGTTGTCCCGGAGGTTTCTGCTGCCATGTGGTGGCACCCCATGCTGGTGTGGGGCTGGGTTGCACCTTAGGATACAGAATTAGCAGGCTTCCACGTGCCGGTGCCATCTGGTCCTGGAGGCTGAGCACAGGTCCTCCCTGAACCCAAGAACAATACAGAGGCAACCAAAGCTTTATATAACTGTTCTTGGTTTGTTTCCGTCAACTGGCTCTACCAAAAATAAAAACTTGGAAATTGGCCATTGGGTAGTGTATGCTTGTATGCCCAGGAGGCAGCCAACAGTCTGGGATTTGATTTCTGTGCCTGGAATCACTGCAGAACACACCTTCATGTACAGGTCTTTTTTAACCCTTCCTCTGCCCCAGAGAGCTTCTGCCTAGGATTGAAACCCTGGCTTCATTTAGTGCAAATGAATTGCTAGTGTGGAAAGATTTGTCAAGGAGTCTGGACACTGGGAAATTTTTGTGAAAGAAATTAAATAAAACCCTAGTAAACAGACCAAATGACCTAAATAGTTATTGGGCCTCCGTGTAGAAATGGGCGAGGTGGAGACAAGGTAGTATCACTTAACTAAAAAAAAAAAGAGCAGCCTTCTTTCTGGTCTGTTTACTAGGATCCCTCCTCTCAGGTCAGCCAGGAGTCCAATTTAGAGCCTAAGGAAGATGACAATGAAGACAGTAAAGTACTCACCTTGGAACTTCACTGGTTTTGTAGAAGTTTGGTCAGAGAGTTGGAAGAAGGAAAGCCTTTTAAACCCGTGCACCTTCTCAGAATCTAGAACAAAAAAAGAGATTCAAGGAAGAAATAGCTTTTGGAACTAGAGATCCTTGTGTTCTGTTTGCAAAGACAAGCCCCAAAACACAGGAGAGAGTGTGACTGTCCCAAAAGTGGGGTTGGGAAACTCTTGCTAGCATGTTCTCGGAGGTGCTGAAGGTTTACCAGATGTCAAAGGCATCCATTTCTAAACTATTCAGGAGAATGCCAGAGAACTACATCCTTAGACCCTGGGTCAGACTAACTCTGACTTGATTTGCAGGTGGGGTCTCTGGAGCAAGCCATGTTGGATGCCCTAGTTCTGGACAGAGTGGATTTTGTGAAATTGCTCATAGAGAATGGAGTAAGCATGCACCGTTTTCTCACCATCTCCAGACTAGAGGAATTGTACAATACGGTAGGACCGAGCTAAGGCACATTTTATTCTCTCTACTTTGTTTGTTTGTTTGTTTGACCTTCTCCTGCCCCCCACACGTCTGTGAGTCCCTGCCTTCCCCTCCAAATGCATGGATCATTTTCCACAAAGGCTCCCTTAGACCTGTATAGACAACAAGCACCAAGTCACCAAGAATCCACTTGTTTTAACTGCTCAGTTGTCAGCATCCAAGAAGCAGAAAGTTACATGATCACCAAAAGGTAATGTTCTCAGGTTCTTACACAAAAGCATATGGCTCTGGAAATTAGAACGCACTTTATTCTGTAAGCCCAGAGGGTGTTTGAGGCAATCAGCAGAGGAGGATTGATTTAACTCCAAGCATCAAAGGAGGCCGATTAACTATCCTGCACCATCTTGTTATCCTCAGAGCTATGAAGTTCATTCATTCCACTATAATAGGATAAAATGTAAAAACCTCTTGTTTGGAGTTACCCAGAAAGATTTGTTTTGTTTTGTTTTATAATGATTTGTTAATGCATTCACTAGGGATACCAAGAAGTAATCAAAAGAAAACCTACTGTTTATGAAGTTGTTGAGAGTATCCAGTGAGTTAAGTACATCAGCTCTGAGCTGATACTCACTAAAATACAATGAAGTTTAAAGAGTAGATATTGTTTTCCCCATTTTATAGATGAGGAAACTGAGGCCAAGAAGAGAACTGGCTTATTCAAGATCACAAAATTTCTCAGTAAAGACAGAAGCCAGTACTGAACCAAAGCTTCTTTCTCAGAGACTGTTTTTCCCCTCATTTGTCACAGTGCCTCTTTGTCCCACCACCCACAGCACTAATGAGATGGAGCTCGTTGACCTGTCCCCAGCCAGTGATAGGTATTAGCTGGTGCCACCCTGGCTCTGTAACATTCCCACTGCTGGAAGTAGAAAACAAGTTAGCGGAATGACCCCACGTTTCTGTTTTCTCTGCAGATTTTTCTCAGTTCCACATACTAAGACTTTCAGTAACAATACGCCAGAATGGCAGAGTGGGAGACCCAGCCTCTATCCGCCCCCCCAACAAAGATCAACAATTAGACAGCTATCCACAGACAAAGACAGCTCTAGGAGAGCTCAAGAGTTCAATTAAGAAACTTCAGCAAAACAGTGGAACAAAAAATATCTGAAAATAACCACACAAAAAGGAGAGGAAGAACAGCTTCATTGTGTCTGTATCACCCTGTCCCCTGAGGCCAGCACAACTCTGTGCCAAGAGGAAGCTCCTCAGCTAGAAATAGTTCCCCTCACTGGAAAAGAGAGAGCCAGTGAGCCTTTCAGGGCACTGCACAAAGGACACACTTCGGTTTCACCCCGCCTAGAGACCTGCAAAGCTGAGACATACTGTGATAGCTAGGAACACAGTATCAGCCAGGCTGAAGGCTGAGTAACCATGGTTCCCAGAGACCTGCTCTGCAGAGGACCCCGGCATTTTTCACCAGTGAAGAAACCAATAACCAGCACAGCTGCCACAGACCCCTGCAGATTTCACTGGCTTTTGCTCTACAGATATTTGCGTTCATAGACACCAGTCACCCAAGCCCCTCACCACTCCCTCTCCCCTCACCCCTGCTGATGCCTGGGGTCCACACCAGCAGCCAGCCCAGGCCTCTGTGGCTACACGATTGCAAGAACCCAGCCTAGACCCCCATGGCTGACCTCCACTGCTGTGCACACTCTGAAAGCTAGCACCTCTGGCTGTGCACCTGTACACTGCTGGCCTGACACACACCGCCACTGCTGTGGAAATGCAAGACCCTAGAACTGCAAGACCCTGCAGCTACATGAGTACACTCCATCAGCCAAGGCTGCATGTGGACCAATAGCAAGTAAGGAGATTGAATCAGGAATCAAAAACCTCCCAACAAAGAAAAGCCCAGGACCAGATGGCTTCACAGGTGAATTCTACCAAACATTTAAAGAATTAACTCCAATTCTTTTCCAATTCTTCAAAAAAAATTGAAGAGGAGGGAATGTTCCCAAACTTATTTTAGGAGGCCAGCATTACCATAATAGCAAAGCCAGATAAGGACACTGCAAGAAAAGAAAACTACAGGTCAATATTCCTGATGAATATAGATGCAAAAATTCTCAACAAAATACTAGCAAACCAAATTGAAGCACATTAAAAAGATGGTATACCATGATCAAGTGGGAGTCTTCCTAGATGCAAGGATGGTTCAACAAATGCAAATTAATAAATGTGATACATCACATTAATAGAATGAAAGACAAAAATCATATGATCATCTCAGTGGATGCAGAAAATATATTTGACAAAATTCAACATCCTTTCACGGTAAAAACTCTCAACAAATTGAGTATAACAGTAACACACCTCAATGTAATAAAGGCCATATATGACAAACCCACAGCTAACATCATACTCAATGGTGAAAGATTGAACGCTTTCCCTCTGAGATCAGGAACAAGAAAATTGTGCCCACTCTTACCACTCCTATTCAACACGGTACTGGAAGTCGTAGCCAGAGAAAATAGGCCAAGAAAAAAGGAGGAAAAGAAATAAAAATTTTTTATCCAAATTGAAAAGGAAGAAAGAAAATTGTCTCTGTTTGCTGATAACAGCATCTTGTATACAGAAAATCCTAAAGACTCCACCAAAAAATCTATTAGAACTAATAAATTCAGTAAGTTTCAGTATACAGAGGCAACATACAAAAATCAATTGCATTTATGTATGCTAACAATAAATTATCTGAAAAAGAAATAAAGAAAACAATTCCATTTACAACAGCACCAAAAACAATAAAATACTTAGGAATAAACTTAAAAGATCTTTGAGATCTTAAAAGATCTTTCAAAGAAGTGAAAGATCTTTGATCATATATCAAAAACTATGACATTGATAAAAGAAATTGAAGAAGGCACAAGTAAATGGAAAGATATCTCATGTTCATGAACTGGAAGTGTTAATATTGTTAAAATGTTCATGCTACCCAAAACCATCTATAGATTCAATGCAATTCTGATGGCATTTTTCACAGAAATAGAAAAAAACATTCCTACAATTTGCATGGAACCACAAAAGACCCTGAATAACCAAAGAAGTCATGAGAAAGAAGAACAAAGGTGGAGACATCACACTTCTTGATTTCAAACTATATCACAAAGATACAGTAATCGAAATAGTATGGTATCAGCATAAAAACAGACACATAGACCAATGGAACAGAATCAAGAGCCCAGCAATAAACTCATGCATATACAGTTAACTAATATTAGACAAGGGAACAAAATATAGGAAACAATATGGAGGTTCCTCCAAAAAATTGGGGCCGAGGGGCGGGGGAAATGTGGAGATGTTGGCCAAAGGATACAAACTTTCAGTTATAAGATGAATATGTTTCAGGGATCTAATGTACAGCATTGTGACTGTAGTTAACAGTACTATATTGTATACTTGCAAGTTACTATGAGATCAGAGCTTTAATGTTCTCACCATAACAACAACAAAATGATTATTAAGTGAGGTGAAGGATATGTTAACCTTATTATGGTAGACATTTCACAATATATACGAGCATCAAATCATCACATTGTACACCTTAAACTTACACAATGTTACATGTCAATTTTATCTCAATAAAACTGGGGAAAAAATAATAATGGGGTTTTCAGTAAAATAAATAAATGAAAACACAGAGTTGAATGACCTTCATATAAATTAGAGAATCAAGGGTGTAGAGTGATTTATTCCAATGATTGGAAAGAAGTAAGTAGTAAAGTTATAGATCAAGAAAGGCCAATAGATTTCATCACTCCAGTCAAGTCTAATCAACATTCCCTAGAGTACTCTCTTGAAAAGGATTATGGAACAGTGAATGGCCTCAGTGATAAGAATAGCTAACATTTTCTAAGCACTATTTTAATAGTTTTATAAACATTTCATCATTTAATCCTCACAACAGCCCTACCAGATAAGTGGTAGTATTATCCTCATTTTATAGATAATAAGACTGAGTCACGGTTAAGCAGCTTGCCCATGGTCATAGCTGGTAAGCAGCAGGGTCAGGTTTGGAGCCAGGCATTCTGACTCCAGAGTTTGCATGTTTAATTCCGACACAATACTGCATCCCTCAGTGGAAAAAGAGTTCTGATCAGCATGTCCGCCTGAAGGGACCAGTGGTTGAGGCGGTACACAGGGATTGTCTTGAATACTTGAATTTGTTCCAGCAGTGCTTAAGGATTTGCCATCACTGTTCAGGATCTTCCAATACAGTCACCAGATTTAGCAAACAAAAATACAGAATTCCCAGTTAGGTTTGAATTTCAGATAAAGAGCAAATAATTTTTAGTATGTCTCAAATATTGCTCAAGACATACTTATACTCAAAATTATTCATTGTTATTGGTCAAAATGTACAAAATTCCAAATTTATTTATAAAATAAATGTCATGAGGATGTAATATACAGCACAGTGACTATAGCTAATAATATTGTATTGCATATTTGAAAGTTGCTAAGAGAGTAGATCTTTAAGGTCCTTATAACAAGAAAAAAATCTAGGAACTATGTATGGTGACAGATATTAAATAGACTTATTGTAATGATCATTTTGCCTTATATACAAATATCAAATCACTATGTTGTACACCTGGAACTAAAATATGTCAATTATACCTCAATTTTAAAAAGATGAGGAAACATAACAGAAGAAGCTGTAAATCAAAAGATTAAGAGATATAGTTACATTTAAAACTTTTAATTTGATACATAAAAAATACATGAATACTAAAAAGAAATACAAAATAGGCCATCAGGGCTTCCCTGGTGGCGCAGTGGTTAAGAATCCGCCTGCCAATGCAGGGGACAGGGGTTCGATGCCTGGCCCGGGAAGATCCCACATGCCGCGGAGCAACTAAGCCCGTGCACCACAATTACTGAGCCTGCGCTCTAGAACCTGCGTGCCACAAGTACTGAAGCCGGTGCGCCTAGAGCCCATGCTCTGCAACAAGAGAAGCCATGACAATGAGAAGCCTGTGCACCACAACAAAGAGTAGCCCCCGCTCGCTGAAACTAGAGAAAGCCTGCACACAGCAACAAAGACCCAACACAGCCAAAAATAAAAACAGATTAAAAAAAAAAAAAAAAAAAGGCCATCAATATGACAAAAAAAAAGTTCAACATTAAGAATTAATAAAATGAATGAAAATTAAAACAAAAAAAGAAGTTATTCAGTGGCTGTCTGGAATTCAGATTTAACTAGGCATCCTGTGTTTCATCTGATATTCCTATTCCTGAAAGACAAGAGAATGGCAAACCACTTCACTTTATTCTTACCTTAAGCAAAGGTAAGGATCTTTTGCACAATGGCAGAGTTGAACAGTTGCGATGAAGACTGTGTGGCCCACAAAGTCTAAGATATTAACCATCTGGCTATTTACAGAAAAAGTCTGCCAAACCCTGCTTTAGCCAGTTTCTCATTCATTATGGGTAATAAACAAGTTGCGATTGGCAGTGTGCCAAATTGTAGTTCTAATGCAGTAAACTGGCCCTTTTGTCTCCCCCTGCTGCACAACTAGCCTCTTGAATGATGTTTTGGCCCAGCTGTCAACAGAGTTGATGGCCTCCTTTGCAAAGTTTGAATCTAGAACCTCAAATGATTTTTCTTGAGGAGCCACAATCCAAAAACCTGCCACTGTATTTGTTTAGAAAAGACAGGTACAACTGAGCAACTAGAACAAGGTTCATCTTAATGAACTTCCCCTCCGCCAGCCAGAACCCTTCCTTCCAGATCCTTGTTGCCTTGCCAATGAGAGCCCCTGACTAGCAAAACCATTTGATTCTTCTTTATTGTTTTCAGAGACATGGGCCCTCAAACACATTGTACCACTTGGTCAGGGATGTCAAAAAGGTAAGAACCCTCTCGACTGCAGGTCGGAGGCCCTGTCTTGACTGCTTCCTGTGATTAGAAAGTGCCTGTTTTGCATGAGCTGCCAGAGTATTCCTGTCCCTGCCAGACCCCCTCATTTCAGGACACAGTGTGCGTGTATGTCTTTTAACTTTGACATCTCTGCTTATGATGCAGCTGCGGTTTTATTGCCAGTCTCCATGGTTTTAGATGCTTTCATTGGACATAATGCTTTCGGATAGTGGAACCCTAGGCTTTCCCCCCATGCCGTGTGGATTTATGCCATTACCTGTATTTTTCCATGTGCTCCTCACTATTTGGGGAACTCGTTTCCATGCTATCCAACTGACCATGAAAGGTATATTTATTTACTAGCTCCTGATACAGTGTATCACTGCCACGTCTAGCATGACACAGAGCATATAGTAAGTGTAGCTCAAAAAGTCTCAGAGAAACAGAGACTACAACATATATATACATTCCATTCTGCTAACACTTTATTTTCTCCAATATATTTTTTCACATCATCAAATTTGATGGGGGAAAAAGCCAGTTGGTTTGGATCTAGTAGATTTATGCCCAATTTTAAAATGAGGAGGTTGAAACACAAGGAGGTGAGAACTGTATTGAGTGGTTAGTAAGGAGCTAGATTTAGAACTCAAATCCTTTAATAATCATAATCATGAGTAATGGTACCTAGGATTTAGTGATGACAAGGTATGTGACACTAATCCTTCTATGTGTCTTAGCTCATTTCATCTTCACAACAAATATATGAAGTAGAGTTATTATTTTATTTTTTTTTACTATATAGTGTTATTCCCATTTATAGATAAGAAAAATGAGGCACAGGGAGGTTACATTTAATCTTAACCAAGTGCTTGTTCTGCCCCATACAATCTCTTTCTGAGGTAGCTTCAGTTCTGAACCCTTGGCAGGGTTCCCAGAAAGTGATGTTTTAACACCAAAGGATAAAATAAATGGTGTCACTTCCCCTACCACATACACACGTACACACGCACACACATACACAGGTATACCCACCTACCAGTTGGTAGCAATTCTTTGCCAAAGTCCATAGGACATACTCGGAGAAAGCTACAAAGTGAGGTAAAAAGTAGAGTGCCATTCCTTCATCTCATAGGAAGTCATAGGCTAGAACTACCCTTTAGGTGTCCTGTAGCCACTTACTAATTTTTCCTTCGAAAGGCCAATCAAAGGCCCTGGGACTGATTATAATGTACCTATTAACCAGCTGGACCTTTGCTGATAATGAGTAAAGAGTACTAAAAAACCTCCTTCTGTAGGCCCTTGGGAACTTTACTCCCATCTCTGCACAACCTTACTGAAAAATTTCTCATCCATGTGAGTGAGTGAAGCCTGTAGTTCTTTCAAAGCAAGGGAAATAGATGCTATGCCATCTGTATATTTTACCAAGATCACACCTTTCCATGGTCTGCCTCATTTCAAGCCATAAACATACCTGCCCTCAACAAACCCATTTCTCTTTTCCTCAAGTCTTCCTATTTTGTTTAATTTATCTTGGCATAAAATTGCCTGGAAACTAAACAGAAGTATCTCAGAAGATTAGATGTACACACCCAGCATGTATTCTTTGCCAAGATACTTGTTGCTCATGTTCAAAACTCAAAATGTTTTGAGTTTTTCTAAAATAATAAGTAAAATATCCCCCTCACCTTAATCTAGTCTGTGTCACTGAAGGAATTATGAGGCTTTCTGAAGAGACAGCTGTGTGTCTTTTCCCTTAGTCCCAGCCACTGGGCAGGCCAAGCCTTCATATAAAGTCACTCATCTACCTCCATCACCAAGTTTCTCAATGTCTTGCCTGATTTTCAAAGAGATTTTTGCAGTTAGATTTTAATGAATATAAATGATTGAAATCCCTCCTAATAGGTTCTCTTCCTCGTAGGACTTTGCTTTGCATATCATTTTCTTTTTTCTGAAGTTCCATTAGCTGCCTCTTACATTTGCTTACATTTAGTGGAAGGCATGTAGAGTATTTTTAAGGTAGGGTTTTCTTTAACTTCTTAGCTAAAGGTATACCTCAAAAATAATATAGACTAACAAGAAAGGACAGGATGGTAAGAATTTGGGAGGACTATCAGTTAGGAGCAGTTTTATTTTTCTTTCAAGTGTGATCCAAATACCAGAGCAAGAATATAGTTATATAAGGATTCATTTACTTACTAATTTAGTAACAGGAAAAAAATAAGAAATCACTCAGGATAGTACTGAAATGGCTTAGGAAAAATTTATCCTTTTTCTTGAGAAAAGAGACTGCCAATATGGTTGGGAGAAACAAAAGCCTATGTTTAGTTTCTTCCCTTGGGAAGAAATAGGGGCAAGAAATGCAGACTCCATTTATTTCTATGATAAAGGTGAGTGTCTGACTATTGGAGAGCAAGAAAGAATAACAGTGGTAGCCAAAGGAGCTGTAAGTGTCTATGTTTTATGGATGAAAGTAGCTAAAAATTAGGTTTTTTTGTTTGTGTTTTTTTAAGAAGTGAATGAGAGAGAAATTAATATTGGTAAACATCTTCCTCAGATGGTTCCAGATGACTTCCATCAATTTATGCCAGTAAGATATACAAAATCTACAAAAACTAGGTTTAAAATGCTAAGAAAATCTTGGGCAGTTTAAACAGTTTTCAAAATTAAGGAACATAATAATTAGCATGTGCTTTGTGCTTTATGATTATAGGACTTTATGTACATATTAATTGATTTAATCTATGACAAAAGTTAATCAGTAAGTGATAAGCCCTAGTATGAAATGAATGCTGTTCAAAAATTAGAAACACAGTTCGGGACGTTAAACGTAGTGTTTGATAATATGTCTGTAAAATAAAATGTAAATAACTCTTATGAACCCAGAGAATGCATTTAGGAATTATCAGACCATCGTTAAGTTAACCAGCATATCTCCAAGTCCAACTATCCTTTGAAACCAACAGAACTGAACGTGGAGACTTACTCCCAAGCTAGTTTCAAAATCTTAAATTATTTATATCAAGGGAGAAATCTAGGAGCAATGAGGTAGAGTTAGTATCAATCAGAAATTTAAAATATCACCCAACCCAGTTCCCTGAACCTTTCTCGTGCATAAATCCATTGGATGTACCAATGCTCTCATATTAAACCAGAGTGGCCTGAGTCTGTCCGCTTTTCCATGAAATCTAACTTGCCATTTTAGTAGCTAACTGTCTGCTCAATTTGTGCCTCTGTATGTTTTAAAGTAGTAGTTTTTCTTTCTTAAATTAAATGTACTAATACTTTAGATTGCCTCAATTATCCCTCCCCACCAAAGAAGGGTGATATTTGACTATTATGTAAGAGTAGTGGTGAAATTATTATAACTTAAAATTCATTTATATGGGAATCAAGACCCAGAGCTTTGCCAAATTTTAAAGAAAAAGCATTTTGGACACACTTTGGGTAAAGAAAGGACATTTTCATAACTCCATCTGCTAAATTCATGCAAATTTGCAAAAGCATTCTTAATTTTTAAAAGATTGGTTGCCCAGTCTACTGCCATGCCAAACACTGAGGGAATGTCCTCTTTTCCCATGAATTTTCACCAGGTTGGTCTTTTCCCCACTCTCCCTTGGTAAATATGACAACCAGCTATCATTTTATACCTTGCATACATCAGAAGGAAACAGTATTCTTTGAAGGCTTGTTATGAGTTTCAAAGAAAAAAAAAAAGTTTCCTAAACAGCTGAAATCTGATAGTGATATCATGAGCTGACATCTGAAAAACAGAGTGCATTTAGAAGAGCAGATCTAATAAGTGAATTTAAGTTATTCTTTTAATTAAAAGACATCCTTAGGCATGGCATGGATTAAAATTTAGCCTCAGAGTAGTATCTCATGGCATGAAAAAAAAGGAGACAATGTTTTCAAGTTGTAAAATTTACCTACCCATGGATCCAAGCCTCTCTATTTTACTCTGTGGATCAAATTATTTGAATCCTGTGGCTTGCTATGTGTTGTTAAGGCATGAAATGGGAAATAAGTGTTCAGACTTTACCAGTTACCAAAGTAATTACCAAAAAATGGGAGCAGGGAATAACAGAAACAGCAGGCAGAATGAATATTACTCCGGTATATTGACTTCCTGTTCGAAAAGGAGCCAAGCAAAGGAAGACTCCTCCAGAGGTTTTTGGACATTACCTGTGGAATATGAGGGGGCATTTTTCTCTGCTTTTTTTTGAAGGAGGTGGATGTTATGAGCACAAGCCCATCCCTGTCTAACCCTTTACCCTCCCTTTTCTCTAAGCCTCCATCTCTACTAACCAAATTCCAGCAGATTATTAGAAACTACATCAACTCTGGAAGCTCTGGACAGGGGTCTTTGCCCAGGGACCTGGCAGCATAGAAATAAGAGCAGCCTTCCAGGTAGTGATCAAACAACTGGACCTTTAGAAACAGACAGGACCTTAGAAGTAACTATGTCCACATTGCCTGTTTTCAGAGCATGAATTGAAGTACAGAGAGAGAACCCTCATTGCCTTGTTAGGTGACCATTGCCCCCGTTGTAGTCAAACAGAAATCAGACCAGTTCCTTTCAGGCCGTCACTCAAAGCTCAGTAACCCAGAATGGTCACAGAATCTTTTCTCCTACTTCAGACCAGATCATACAAAAATCACTCCAAAATAATCAAGCTTTATATAAGAAATTTCTAGGAAAAGAAGATTCCAGCACCTTCTTTGGTAGTATGTAAGCCTATCAGCCCTTTATGAATTTGCATAAAATTTTGCAAAACAATGTTGCCAATGTTTGCTGAACATTTGCAAAAAGTGTTGCCCCTCTAAAATTTTTGTTTATTTTGAATTTTACTATTATCACTTTCCTGACAACCCACTCTTACAGAGACCTCAAAAGCATAAATATTGCCATTCAATATTGGCCTTCAGGCAATATTGGTTCTTCTTGTTAGAATTCAAACTGATGTTCACACATAGGTTTCTCAAAAGGAAATATACAGGTGTTAGGCTCACTATTACCCACGTTTTAAATTTGGAAAATCGTTACAAGACTAAAAATAGGCACAAATTCATAGACCCACTATGATTGTTGTTCAGTAGCATCACAATAAACCTTTTGGGGATTTTTCTGAAACCTGGTACTTGAGCATTACAGGCCATAAAGGGCATGGAGTTCAGCCCCTTTTACGGGGAAGAAAACTGAGGCCTTGAGGGAAAGTGGATGATTTGTGAAGGATGGATAGAGTCCAGAGCAGCTGACTCGCAGCCAGTGCTCTTTCCCCTGCCAGCTTCACAGTGCCAAGGAAAATAGCACAGATGGGGTGAGCCTCCTCTGGAGGTCATCCGTGTAGGAGCAAAATGCACAGGAGGTGAGGCTGACCCAGATGTGCCCAGAGAAGCTCTGGGGCTCTTCTACTCTTGAAATAATAGCCTTGCCTAACCGTCCAGTAAGAGCCAGACAATACAGAAAGTGCAGTCTTGTTAACCTGCCCAAAATAATGGAGAAGTGTTGCACAGGTAATATTTTTAGATTCAGTTTAATGTTTATGGAAAGGACAATACATAAAAAGTTACTACCTTAAAATAAATCTCTAAGTTCCCTTTTAAAGAAGTCAGACAATTGGTCTTTCTTGATAACCTGAGGATAGCTGGGGCTTTCCCACTCAGGAGTGACTCATAAACTGTAACTAGTTAGTTGTTACTGAGAACATAATACTGAAGAAACCCAAACTGAGACTTGATCCCAAATACATTGATTAATTTCAGTGTTTTACTTATTCACATTTTTGACCAAAAAAAAAAAATCTTGAATGCCTACCATACACCAGGCATTGGGAATACAAAGATAAATAAAGCAATTAAAAATATGAAGTTATAGGTTTGATGGCAGGATACAATGGGCCACCTGTAATCCTGAATCCCTTTCAAGTGATTGCTGTTGACCATAGGAAAGCTGATAAGGATAACTGAAAACCTACCTTCAGTTAATAAAACTACATAAGCTAATTTCCTAGTGATAATGATTATCTTCATACACTATGAATTTCCCAATTCTGCTGTGTAATCCCACCTGAACTTTATTTAGTAGACCTCAGAATCACCTGGACAGCTCACAAAGTGCATAGAGTCTTATACTCGAAGCAGGATAGGGTCCAGACCTTTGCATTGTCACCAAGTTCCTCAGATGGTTCAGATGCCACAAAGTTGGAAAACCACCACTATTATGAGCCACTTCTGTGAAGTGGCAGGAACCTCACACAGCATCCTGGATGGATCCTCCATTAAAGACAAACCCCAAAGTGGACAAAGCCCTCAGGCCCCTCCAAAATGTATCTAAGAATGCAGTGTGCCAGGCTTCCAACACGGTGTGGTACCCCTGCCATTCATGGTATAGAGCACACTTCTGCATCAGGGAGCTAAACCAGACAGTGAGACTTGATCAGTTGTACCCTTTGGAACTCACTGTGAGCTCAGAATTTCCCACAAACAGAACTATTTCTTCCTTGACCTAACAAAACAAGGATTTTCCTCAGACCCTATAGAGCTCCCTTTTGAAGTAGAAACCAGTAATGAGCAGATAATAATAAAAACTCTTGTTTTTGCATCTATATGTACAACATTAAACTTATACCATAGCTCTAGGTCCTTAAGAAGCACTATTCTCTGAAAGAAAATATGAAAAACCTCTTTAATTCTGAGAAAATAAACATTCCGTTGATAAAACTTCTCTTATTTCACCCCTCTTTCTCTTTAATCACAGGGGATGTTCATAAAGGGCTTTGTCATGACATCCATCCTGATCTCCTTTTATTAAAAAGGTGCCAATTTTTAAAAAAAGTTTAATAGAAGTTTTGTATAAACGATATTTGAGCTCTCAGCATATTTCACCTGATGCAGTCCCTGGTAATCACAATCATCTTCTGGAAGGAGTCTTCATTTAGTGAGTGTGAAGAAATAAATGATCAGCAAGAGGACAGTAACAGGCCTGGGTCAGAGGCAGAGCAGCGAGGGGGTCCAGGGGGAGTATCTGGGGAACATAGTTCCTAGTGGCTGGGAGTGGTAGAATTTGCCATGTCTAGCCTTGTGTTTCTTTCTGCTACACTGGTGTTTTTTTCTCCCCAGCTGAAGACTTGAATAAATATTTTGATTTTCTGTTATTGCCGACGATTACTGCATCTTCTTATTTAACTTATGTCTTCTTTCCAAGCGAGAATATCCAGGTTTCGGTTGGATCTATTTTAAGGTGAATTGATTAACCAGAATAATAATACATTCATATGTTTCTTTTTTAATTATTATTATTATTTTACTCTAAAATAGTTACAAAACACATGGAATAGAATCCCTAGTAAACCACGCTGTCTTTTGGATGTGTCTGTTTGTTCCATTCTTCCCTGATAGGGGAACCTGCCCCCAGACTACAGAATCAGCCTGATAGACATTGGCCTGGTGATCGAGTACCTGATGGGAGGGGCTTATCGCTGCAACTACACGCGCAAGCGCTTCCGGACGCTCTACCACAATCTCTTTGGACCCAAGAGGGTGAGGCTGGCAGCAAATTCCATTTCCTGGACGCCGGGGAGGACTAATGTGCAGTAGATTTGGAGTGTGGCTACTTTGTCATCTCCAAGGGGGAGATCAGATGACAAGGCAGTTGCCCTGCCTCTTCTTCCCTCTGCCATCAAATCTGTTTAAAAAAGAAGAAAGAAAAAAAGGAATATACTGGGTGTTACACTTCTTTCTTTTCCTCACTAGATCCAATTCAAACCAGAAACTGGCATTGAAAGTGAACCTTTTTTAGCTTTTCTACATGCTATGAATTGAGATGACATGCTCAACTTCTAAATAAGTCATTTTGTATATTAAAAAAGTAATTTTTCTCATTTAAAAAAAGTGAACCTTAATGGTCAGAGAATAGTAATTATATTCAAATAATCTTATTATCTACCTCATCAGTTTTCAAGGTTTTTGGTCTTAGGATCTATTTATACCTTTAAAAATTATTGAGGACCCCCCCCAAAGCTTTTTATCTATATGAGTTCCATCTTGTTCTATAATTTGCTGAGTTGCCTTCTCTTCCGTCTTGGTCTGTGCCTGTTTTGCACATCCCCAGCATCAGCAGTGGTGCTACTGTGTGTGCTTACACTTTCCATGCCATTGAGTGCCTTTTGCCGTCAGCACATGCCCCTCTGGTCCCACTCACCCTGCTCTACTGGACCGCAGCAAAGAGAGATAGCCAGCATGAAGCATCTCAACATACAGTATTTCTGAATAATATCCCAAGTCTCCAGATAATAGAGGTCTTTCAGAGGTTTGGGAAACATCTCATGGTTTGACTGAATGTCTCATTGTTCACTCAAGTGCTTGATGTCATGGAGAGGTCGGCCTAGCGGGATGGTTTTAGGATGATGGAAGAAATCTTGGTCCACAAAAGAGATTATAAACCTGCAGGCTCTACCCTTGGGCAATCTCATTATGCCTCTCCAGTTTCCTAATTTTCTGTAATTCACCAAAATCACTAAATCCCTAATTCTTTTAGAATTTCTATAAAGAGTTTCCCCTGTGGTATTTTATTTAGTGAAATGAATAAATGCTGTATGGTACAATAGATTTGTTCCATTACCTGTTTAAGATACATTAGGATTCTTTTCTTACCTCTATAAAGAAAGATCTAACTTTGTGCATAACATTTTTTTAACAGCCCAAAGCCTTGAAACTGCTGGGAATGGAGGTAAGTGTTTGCTCAAATTATTAGTGTCAATTGTTTATTCTCTTTATTAAACATTTCAAAATATATATATAAGTTCATTCCAGTGGTAGGGCTTAGTACATGTTTCTAAAATAAGGAGGTGAAATTTTTTCCAGTGTCGAGGGGGCAGGTCACAGTAGCTTTGAAAATTCTATCATGGGGTTATATTAGCATTGCAAACAAAAAAATAAATCCTATTTGAAGTACTGACTTGAAAACCAAGAAAGCATATAAATTCCAGTAAGTGAAATCTATTCATGGGTGCTTACAAATGGCAACAGATCCAAAGACCAGAAATTCTTCACAAATGCATCTAATGAAGTATTCAGAAACTCAAGATAGATTATCTGTCTCCCATCTTCTGTTCATGTGGTTATTATCGTATATCCAAGTGCAAGTATAGGATGTCCTTGTCCTTTCAGCAGAAAGGGTAGTGCTGTCCATCATGAGGTACAACTAACCCTACTTGTAGAGGAAAAGAATGGACAAAAGTTAAAAAAAAAAAAGCCCATTAAAAAACTGTTCTAAAATTAAAGTATAACACTGACATGTTCCCATAGGACTGTGCTTATGCATTTATTATAACTTGTTTTAAAGTTAGGCATGCAGGGGCTTGTGAGTTCTTTTAGAATAGAAGCTAGGAAAAGATAGTTCATTTTTTCTGTATCTATCCCAGAGCTGGGCCAGTAGTAGACATCCAAGAACTATTTACTGAATTGAATGGATTCATTTCTAACTCCATCTCTATGTTTTTTCCCTAAAATTACAGGATGATGTTCCCTTGAGGCGAGGAAGAAAGACAACCAAGAAGCGTGAAGAAGAGGTGGACATTGACTTGGATGACCCTGAGATCAACCACTTCCCTTTCCCTTTTCATGAGCTGATGGTGTGGGCCGTCCTGATGAAGCGGCAGAAGATGGCCCTGTTCTTCTGGCAGCACGGCGAGGAGGCCATGGCCAAGGCCTTGGTGGCCTGTAAGCTCTGCAAAGCCATGGCCCACGAGGCTTCTGAGAACGACATGGTCGATGACATCTCCCAGGAGCTGAACCACAACTCCAGGTTGGACAGCCTAGCAAATGGCGTGGTCAGGGGAAGAGAAGGGAAGGTGGTCCCCAGATACAGGTTTTTTGAGCTATCCAATACTTCAAGGGGAGACAGAATCAACCCAATGGTGCACACAGAGGGTGGACACAAACAGTTAACATTTACAGTGCACAGTGCTAGATACAGAGGTACATACAGATACATAGATTTCATTTCACCCTCTCAACTGCCTCCAGAGGTAGGTCCCTTATGATGCATACTTTACACCTGAAGAAAGTGAGACTCAGAGAATTTAAGTAACCTGCCCAAGATCACACACTTGTGGTTGACAAGGCCCAGTTCGGAACTGAGGTCTGTCACATTTAAGAAGACATACTGCACTCTGAGTTTTGGGTCTGCCTTCCGCATCCATATGCTTTGAACTGGGGGCCTTGAGTGCAGGGATTGTGCTTCATTTGACTTACACCCCCGGTTCTAAACATGGTATCTGGCACACAGTAGATGCTTAATGGGTGTTGGCTGAATGAATGAATGAACAGACTAGACCCCATAAGGAACAACTAGACCACTCAGCGACCACCCTTTGTGGCTTGGCCAGTGGGTCCCCACTTTCATCATCTAAGTCTCCAAGATGGCCAAAAGACAGTTCCTCACATTCTCTCATTCAGGGACTTTGGCCAGCTGGCCGTGGAGCTCCTGGACCAGTCCTACAAGCAGGATGAGCAGCTGGCCATGAAACTGCTGACGTATGAGCTGAAGAACTGGAGCAACGCCACATGCCTGCAGCTCGCAGTAGCTGCCAAGCACCGTGACTTCATCGCACACACATGCAGCCAGATGTTGCTCACGGACATGTGGATGGGTCGGCTCCGGATGCGCAAGAACTCAGGCCTCAAGGTCAGTGAGTCCAGAAGGCCCTGTTGGCTATGAGGACCAGAGGGCTGGTGGGAGCTTTCCAAGCCAAATCTGCAGTGGTAGTAGGCATTCTCTTAACTCGGGAGGGTGGTTCTAAGCCCCAACTGTGCATCAGAATCTTCTGTATAATGGGTTGTTTTTTTGAATACAGAGACGAGGGCCTACCCCAAATTCTTCTAAATCAGAACCTCTAGAGATGGCATGCCTAGACAGTAATATTCTCAGAAGATCCAAAGGTGATGGTCACACACAGGTACCATAGGAGGTATCATTTGCTCTGTCACAAGCCATGCTGCACCAGGAGACACTTAACTTAGGCAACCTTTCACCTCCATGCGAGCCTGAACGCCTTGGCCCCTCCTTGGCACCATAAAGAGACATTGGCTCTTATCAGCTGTACTTTAGAAATTTTTTAAAGGAAATAAAAATGAGATTTATATGTAAAGATGTTGCTAGGTAATCCTGATCTATTCTTCATTGAAGGAAAACAAGTTGCAGACCAATATGTAGAGCCTGAGTCCCTTTCTTTGGTTTTTTTAAAGCATGTACATGTATAGTTCTATTTGTACAACTTCATTTTTTTAAAAAAAAAATAGAAAGGATACACAGTAAATTGTTTGTAGTGGTTATCCCTGGGGTTGAAAGTATAAGAAATAGGATAATAAGTGGCTTTTGATTTTTTGTTTTCTTCAGTGTTTTACAAGGAAAACATTAAACTGAGAGAATTTTTTAAAAGGCAAAAAAAATGGGAAGGGAAGATGGAAAGAATGTTTTTAAATGCTCTATCTGTTTAGAGTCTGTGGCTGTTACAACTGAAGCCAGCCAGGCTTATACTTACCTAGAACTACCTGCTCTAGGTAACTCTGAGGTCAGCCCAAAACAAAAGGGCCACCAGACCAGAGCAATCTGCTGAGGCCACCCTGATTGAACCAGCAACCCTCCCCGACTCCACCCTTTCCGTGGGCTCTTGGCCCAGAGTCACAGAAGGGCTCCATGAAGTGGGTCATGGGCATTCCATCACTACACTGCAAACAACGCCAAGCCTGGCTCTCAGCTCTTGAGGACAGGGTGTCATGTCCCCTGAAGACTGCCAGGCATGCCATCTGAGCGTTCCCAGGCCTGCCAGGCACCCTGAGTCAGGGTCACCACTCTCCCCTTTCCCTTAGCTGCTCTCAAGTCCCTGGGCACTCGAGCACAGGCTGTCCCTGCCTCATTACTTGAGGATCATTTTTACTTATCCTTCATGGCCTCTCTTAGCCCCTCACCTTGGTATACTTTCTTCAGGGAGGGTTGTATTCAGAAGCCTTGTACACAGAACCATTTTAGGACTGAGGGAAGAGGTGAGAGAAGATTTAGGGAACACAAATCAGATGTCAGTATTATCATTCAGAAACTTGGTCCCTGGAAATAGAGAATGAAATTATTGCCCTCTCATGAGAAAAGCCAATGAATTTAGTGTCATCACGTGGAGATTTAAGCATGTGGTTTATAATGAGAGAAATACAATGCAGAGCCTTCTGGGGCATTTGTGCAGAGGGATTCTCATAGTGATGCAGAGCCCACGTGTGTGTGTGTTTCTGTTGGATAGTAGCAAATGCTGAGGGATGCTCTAAAATGAATACCGTTTTCCTACATGGACTTTCTCAAGGTCAACTTAGGACAGTATTTTTTACGGAGATAACCAGATGACACATAATCAATTCCACTTGGCATATTAATAAATAAATGCCAATGGACATAAGTATGAACTGATTTCACAAAGTGCCATCAAGTGACTAAATGGGAATCTGAATTTTTTCCCATTTTTGCCTTGGGTAGAATCTTTTTCCTCCGTTTCCCTCATGCAAAGTAGGTGTTAATTGGACAAGATGTATTTGGGTAAGATGCTTTGTTTCTCCAAAATCAGACTGAGCTACTGTGAGTTAACAGTTAACAGTTCCCAGTCACGTGGGCAGAAGTGACCCTCTTAGTATGGATGTTCTTAGTTACTCAGATATGCAGGTCCCCACTATGGGCACAGCCAACACTCATACACCCTCACATCACACACACACAGACCCCACCCCCCAGGCTCTCTGATTCTAAGCAACCACCCTTATCTTAATCCTTTAAATGTGATTATTATTATTATCATTATTATTACTTTAGGTAATTCTGGGAATTCTACTTCCTCCTTCAATTCTCAGCTTGGAGTTCAAGAACAAAGATGACATGCCCTATATGACTCAGGCCCAGGAAATTCACCTCCAAGAGAAGGAGCAAGAAGAACCAGAGAAGCCCACGAAGGAAAAAGACGAAGAGGACATGGAATTGACAGTAAGAAAAAACTATGCAGTTATTGTCAGAGGGGAGAACCCCTAATCCACCTCTCCCATGGATATGGCTTAAGATTTAATAACTCTTGAGGTCAGCCTCCCACCAGGTACTTTCATTTAAGTATTGAGACCAGGTTATTATAAAAGTGTCCTCTCGGGGACTTCCCTGGCGGTCCAGTGGTTAAGACTCTGTGCTTCCAATGCATGGGGCACGGGTTTGATCCCTGGTCGGGGAACTAAGGTCCCACATGCTGCATGGTGCAGCCAAGAAAAAATAAGTGTCCTCTCTGTACACAAATAACATAACTAAAGGGACTGATTCTAATCCTTCAGCCAGGTAAGTGGCACTCAACAACCCAATGAAATTCAGAAGCAAGACACCCTGAATTTTCCAAACAGGTGATACTTTATAAACAACAGGTGATGTGGCAGTCTTAGCACACTAAGAAGGAAAGGGAATCTGATTTGGGAGCAGCTGGCTCCACTGAGCTGGAGCCGTTGTGCTGATCAGAAGCTAAGCCTTTATCTGTCTTTGAGGTCAGGCTCACAAATACAGCACTAATTGAATTTGGGGGTTTGTATGGAAGGCTTTTATTAGCTCTTCCTGGTATAATTATAGAGCATGGATGGTTTGTTGTGTAGGGGGAATGGGGCAGCTGGGCATGGGACAGCTTCCTGCAACCCCTGCTGGAGCAGCATGACTACCACTGGATTGTATCCAAAGTCTAAAAACATCACATGCTATTAAAGGGACAAACAAGGCTTCAGAGCTTTGGAGACATAAGGCAACAGCTCCATAGGACTTCCTGGGTACCCCCCACCCTCCCCACCACCCTGACCAATTACCGTGATGAGCCAGAAGAAGCTGTTTGGGGAAAAAGCAAAAAATTGGTCTTGCTCAGGTGACAAAAGGCCTTGGCATTATTATCCTAAGTGGGACCACCCTGCGAATTTTTTTTCCTCCAGATAAACACTATTTCCTTCAGTAGGTCCTTCCTAAAGATCTATTTGCAGGCACATTCCCAGCCCCAAGTACAACAGGGGGTATGCATTGGGCCACTCTTTGGACTGATTAATCATTCACTGCTTTTGACTCACTGAGTTCAAGTCCTATGTTTGCTTTCAATTTCAGGATCCTTATATAAATTAGTGGAGGAGTCGGCTTCCCTCTATGACAGGATCAAATGACTGTCTTCCCTAAAGAACTTGCCATAATTTTGGCCTCTGAACCCCTTCAAGGATAGGAAATGATATTTTGATCACTAGCAGAAACGTTGGTAGTAGTAATACCAAATCTTTATTGAATGCTTCAGCAGAGGGGTAAAGAGTGTGTGCTCTGGAGCCAGAATCCTGCCCTGTCACCTACTTGCTGTGCAACCTTGGGCACAGTTTCTTAACCTCTAACATGGGAATAATGACATTATTAGTATTACTAGCTGACAGGTACATGTAAACTATGTAAAAAGTGTACATGTAACTAATGTAGACTGGTGCCTAGCACATGGTAAATGTTTGCTAATATTGCTATAATGGTGCTAAATGCTTAACTGTACACTTACTCATGGAATTCTCACAACAAGCCCACAAGGTAGATGCTATTGTTATACCATTTTATAGATGAGGAAGCTGAGACTCAAGAGAGGTTAAATGGTCCAAGGTTACCCACCTAATTAGTTGCAAAGCCGGGATTAGAACCCAGGCATGCAGACTCCACTGGCCATGCTTTTACCTGAAAAACCTAAGGGATGCAAAGAATTTCTTCCTAGTCTCAAATGTAGGAACTCAGCTGGTTTGGTCCACCACGTAGTAGAAAGAATCCAATAGGGATGCATGGGCCTCCTGTGTCAAGTATGACATGTCCTTGACATTGGTGTACATCCTAGGAAGGCTCAAAGAAGGAACCTAGGAAGGTAGCCAGAAGCTAAAGCAGTATTCTTTCTGGTTGGGTCTCAAGGAAGATAACAAAAGAGGCAGCTGCCTCTCCTGCTCGGTCCAGAGTTTTGAGGATCTGATCTTTCAAGAAGCCACAATAAAAGATGCATCTCTGGACTAAGAGCAAAGTCTACTTCCCAAAGAATAGCCCCTGCCATTGTCTACTGAGAACCCAAGTAGAAGACACCACAACAGCATTACTGCCTGAGCTGATTCTCCACAGGCTGAAACAGCAGGGAGAATGAAAGGAAGGAAAGGACTTATGGGCTGGCAAAGTCAGGGTTGGACAGCACTTGTTTTTAAGGTGGCACTTTCTTTGACCCTAATGACAAATTCTGTTACTGCTGGACCACTGGTCTCAGCTCACCCCAGACAGGATTGGAGAATGCAGCTTGTTGACAATTCCACTCCCTTCATAGCATTGATATTTGAGCTTCTGTGTTAAATCAGTATATCCTCTCTTGGAATGGAACATTTTCCCTTGGCCCTTCCAAAATTATACATGAAACATCAGCCTCAGTTTGCTTCACTTTAGTAGCCTTTAATAGCTTAGTTCACCTCAAAGGATCTTTCCCGGACTTGACATCTGTGTCTAGCCAGCAAAGATTCTGAAATCCATATTGTGCAGTCATGTCTGTATTTGACCCTGTTACAATCTGCTTTAAGAAATGTAGGCTAAGGAAATGTTTGACTACTGGGAAGAGAAATCAACAAAATCAGCAAGTTAAGCTGGAATTAATGAAATGTCGAAAATGCTTTACTTAAACCATGAAAGACAAGCCTCTTAAAAATGCACTCACTTTGAAATATTTTTGAACAATAAAGGCAAAATAGATTGTTCTGTTTTTCCCTTTGTTTTACCTGCCTTGCTAGGTAAGTGTCTTGAATTTTGCCTAATAAAGCCTCAACACATCCACAGACCCAGGGCATTGTTACAACTCTGTTGGGAAAGCCACCATCCCTAGAGGTTACCCCAAGATGCCATTCTCCAAGATGCCTAAAACCCTCCAAGCTGCCTTTACTCTCATCTAATTGTGTACCCAAATGGTCTTGTATTATTGAGCATATAAATAAGCAGAATAGAAGTAGGATAATTATGTTACATATATTATAAATTATAGAAGAGAAATATCATGAACTTCAGAGTTTCCTGAGGTCGATGATCGATATTTATAGAACCCTATTGCTGTCTAGTGTGCTATATCCATCACAATCCATCACAAAGATTGACTCAGCTCACTGATCAAAATAAATTCTTAGATAGGCCATAGTATGGAATCTTACCTATTCATTAGTTCAAGGTACTTTTCCAGCCAGAGAGTCCATAAAGGAATGGAAGTTACCCTTTCCCGAAATCCAATGGTTACAGGTAAATCATTTGTGATTGTTACATATTTGAGTAAAGTGGATATTTGAGGCAATGACAAAAATAGTTGAAACTAATATATCTATATTGTGGGTAAGGTAGTTTGAAACCAGAATTATCTAGTGGTTGTCTCTGTTATCAACTTCAAGGTAAATTATTTTGGTAATTAGATCTTCAACTTTAAACCCATATTCCTATACTTTTTCTTCCCCCAAATCCTTGTCTGTCTTCAGTAGTTATAAGGTTTTACCCTGTTCTCACACTTAATAAAAATTTCATTTCCCAAACATTGTAAAACTAACCTTGCTTAGAACAATATGGAAAGAATTAAAGCCAAGAAATTATGCTGTAATAGGTGCCTAATATCACACTTCTTTTTTTCTTGTGAGAGATCCCAACTAGATCATTTCAGTCACGAGTATCCGAGAAAGTCTTAGTTCACTTTAAAGACCAGCTCATCTTTACCGAGCACTTATTACGTTCCAGATGCCGATTGATTTGTAAACCAACCCTCTATCAGGTGCTATTACTTATTTTACAGTTAAAGAAACTAAGTCTCAGAGAGGTTAAAAGAGTTGCGCAAGGTGCCACAGATTCTAAGTGTCCAGGGTAGGACCCAGTCCCTTTCTGAGTATGTCCGCTTTTTCTCAAGTTCTGCCTTTTTTGTGATGTTTAATTGTTGTTGCCGCTTCTCCTGTCGGAAATGAGGAGGAAATAGTGAATTCTTAAGGAGATCTGCAACAACTTGGGAGATGAGGGCCTTTTCTGGTCAGGCCTGACTTCCAGTCCCATCTGGTTGACTCTGCCATGCAGAGGAAGGCCGTGTGCCCAGGAATCACCAAACTAGCACCAGCAGTAATTCAGGCTTTACAGGGTTTGAAATCGGGGAACCGAGGCATATGCCTAAGAGTTGGGTAGATATTCCTAAGTTCAGGCACTACAGATAACTTAACCTCTTGAATATTCAACACCTTTGGATAAATAAGGTATTACTAGTCCAATTTACCCTTGACTTAAGAGTCGTTAGCATGAGTAGAGAACCCAGACCTGCCTGTTTCACGATATATAAAGGGAGAGAGGGGTTGGGAGGAATGACAGATTCCTGGCCTCTCCAGGTTACGCTCTTTCTCTCAGAACTCTGGGTATCTTCTAACAGCTCATCTTCCAGAGGTTCCAGGCTGGAAGAGAAGAGAATGGTCAAGAAATATCCCTAAGGCCTTCCATCCCAGGGAAAGGGTACATAGATTCTATGTATAATGCAAATGCACACTTAGGGAAGGCACAATCTCTAAATCTCTGGGGGCCCTGAACAAAGCTCTTAGGTTCTATGAACACACTTTCCCCATCTATAAAATGAGATACATGTTGAAACATGTTCTGCAGAACAATGCTGTGACGGTATCGGTTCTCTTCCACTGTAGGCAATGTTGGGACGAAACAACGGGGAGTCCTCCAGGAAGAAGGATGAAGAAGAGGTTCAGAGCAGACACCGGTTAATCCCCCTGGGCCGAAAAATCTATGAATTCTACAACGCACCCATTGTGAAGTTCTGGTTCTACACTGTAAGCATCTTTCCTTTTCTCCTTTTCTTAAAGGAGAAAAGGCCACAAAGAGCCAATGTCAGTTTCTCACACACCTGGGTGGTTTCTTCTACAAGTCATTATATAAAGACCATACAGGCAGGAATAATGGCTCTATGACCTTGCTTTTTCCTATAGCTTTGCAAGATTTGTGGCGTTTGTGAGGCAGCTTCCACAGCTTCTACATTTCTCCTCCTTGCAGAAAATAAAGGAAATGGTAAAAGTGAGAACTAGCAGAAATAGAGGTGAGATGAATATGAGTCCAGTCTAGAAGGGAAATAGAGGTCCTTCTACAAAACGCTTCCTGTTCTGGAGGGACGAGCAATGGATCAGAGTTGCCCATTTTAGACACCAGTCCTGGGTTTGGGGGGACATTTGGTGGGTAAGGGCTGAGCAGAGTGTTAGAAGGAAAACCACTAAAGACGGGGATCAGAAGTGTGTAATTACTCCCAATCCGGTATGTCATCAAACAACCTTTCTTGCTCTGACACGGTTAAACAACATGCTAACCAAAGCAGCAAAAAACATGCAAAGCAACCTACAATCACAGCAAATACTGTCCAGTAAGCACACCCTGCAAATATTTTCTGCCCACAAGATAAAAGATTATCCCTGAAATAGCCTCCTCATATGGGAGAAATGGCCTGTCTGCCCCCGTTTTTCATGATATTTTAAGCTTAAGGTGAGCTTTGACCCAGGTCGTCTCTGCTGCTCTCCAGCCAACAGTGGAGCTGTGCCAGATGAAAGATAGTGCATCTGTATTTTTGGCCTTTTTCACAACCAGCTCCACACCAGTCACTTGAGTCAGCAACAGGATAGTCTGAGTCTGAGGCCGAGATGACGCAAATGACCAGATGAGGTCCTTTTTGTGTGGTCCTGTATGCTAACACTCAACGCTGGCTTTCAGCCAGGCTTTCCCAACCTCAGCACTCTTGACATGTGGGGCGGAATGATTCTTTGTTGAGGAGGGCTGTCCATGCGCAGCAGCATCCCCGGCCTCTGTCCACTAGACGCCAGTAGCAGTGTCCAGCCCCCAAGTAGGACAACCAAAATGTCTCCAGACATTGCCACATGTCTCCTTGTGGGGTAAAACTGCCACAAGCTGAAAACCACTACTTTAAAGTTTGTTCTTCAAAGAGGATGGGAAATTATTAAAATACAAATATGACTTTTTTAGTGAGGTAAAAATTTAAATTTAAAGTTTAAATTTATTAACATTAAAAAAAATCCTTCCCCCCCCCAAAAAAATAACTAAGGCATACAGAAATCATTTCTATTTATCTATTGCATGCAGATATACACTATTTTTACCTTGCAGAAAACAACGGAGTGGTGGCAAACATGGACTTTGGAGTCAGCCTAAGTAGAAATCCTGTCTGGGCCTCTTTATTATGCTGTGACCTTAAGCAAGTTACTTTAGCACTACGTTCCCAGTTTTCTTACGATGGGGATAGTAATAGTACCTACTTTATAAGGTTTGGTAAAGATTAAATGTGTTGAAATATATAAAGCACTTAGAACAGGGCCTGGAACACGTAAGCACAATATAAATGTAACTGTTGTTATTCCTAGGCTGGTCCCATTGCAGAGCAACGGTCAGTGTTTTATTCATCCACCCAGTCAATAATGATAAACTATCATTTACTGAATACTTACCTTTCTCTTATATTAGACTGCTTTAATTGTCTAGGACGGAGCGAGGCAAACTAAAGCTCACAGGCCAGACCCAGCCCACTGCCCATTATTGTGGCCTGTGAGCTAAGAATGTTTTTTACATTTTTAAAGAGTTGAAATAAAATCTACTGAAGACTAATTTGTGACACATGAAAATTACATGAAATTCACATGTAATTCATGTGTCCATAAATAAAGTTTTACTGGAATACAGCCAAACTCATTCATTTACCTACAGTCTGGGTGCTTTTGTGCTACAACTGTTGAGTTGATTACTTGCGATAGAGACCATCTGGCCCACAAAGCCTTAAAAATTATCTGGTCCTTTACAGAAAATGTTTACAGACTCCTGATCTAGAGCATGAAAGAAACCAGTAGTAGTATCAAGAATTATCTATCACCTTTACAAATAGAATACTAGCTTCTCTTATCCTTCCAAGGCATCTCTTTTTTTCTTTGTCTGAGTTCAGTATTAATTTTACTTCCTTGATTCCTCTAGTCCCCATTTACTTAGTTGAGGCAGTTTGTTAGCCAAGAATGTTTTTAAATCACAAATGCCTTGGCCAGTGGTTCTGAGCCTTGGCTACGCATTAGAATCACCTGGAGTGCTTAAAAAAAAAAAACTGAGTTCTATTTAATCTATATGTTTATCTACTTAAAAAGATGCCTAGGTTCTTTTCCCGGAGATTCTGTTGACATTGTTCTGGGGCACAGCCAGGACATCAGGATATTTCAAAGCTCCCAAGTGGTTGTAATGAGTAGCCAGGGATGAGAACCACTGCCCTAGACAAAGGGCTGAATTTTCAGCCTGGTATTTCCAAAACTTCCATGATGATAAGGGATTGTGTTAGAAATGCAAATTCCTGGCCCCATCACGGACCCACTAAATGAAATCTCCAGGGAGGAGCCCGAGCGGTTGTGTTTAACAAGCTTCCCAGGTGAGTCTTGTGGTCTGGGAAGCTTGGGGCATACTGCTTTTCTTGTACCATATACTGCAGGTTGTGAGGCTGTCCCTTTGAGAAGTGGGGCCCACGTGTCCAGCTCCCTTCTGCATGGCTGACTGGGTTACCCTCCACAGACCCATCAGACTGGATGCTCCAGTCATGTCTGATTGTGTTTCCACAATGATTTTCAGAAATCCGTATGTATTGACAAAGCCTCCAAGAAGTAAATGGAGATGCGGAGTGTCAATCTTTGAAGTCCCCAGAGATGCTTAACAATAAAATGCAGCTTTAGATCAAAGGGCCCATTTGCTTTTGGTTGTGTTTTTTTCTGTAAGAGTAGTTCCCACCCTGATTTCCCAAAGTATCCCCTTCTACACTCCCAAGGTTCTGAAAGGTAGGACACACCTCACTTCCACATAACCTCACTTCCATATCTTAGCAAGTTTCCAGAGGAGCAGGTTGAGTCCTCTTCTGTTCCAAGAAGAAAGGAGGCAGGGATCCAGCTGGCTCCCAGACCAGTTTGTGGTGAGAGCCTGTTTCAAGTGCCCAGCTGGAGAGGATGCCAATTCAAGGTGCAAAGTGGTGCCGGGTCAGAGGGCACCGGGTGTGCTCTGGGCTTCTCCAGCAGGAACAGACTCCTTCCTCTGCTGACATGATGGGCCCCTCCACGCTCTAGTGGCAGTAGGAAAAGGCCTGGGAAGAAGCGAGGAATGGCCAGGGCCCACCAGGGATCCCCAGGCAGCTTCAGCAGGCTTCGGTGCTTGCATTTCATACTTTAGGAGTCATGCACCTTGGTTAATGGTAAATTTATAAAAATATATAAGCAAATAAAATACAAATTCTTATAGGATTCGCACTAACTTAAGAATCACAAGGTTCTGTTTCTTTTCAAAGCTATGGCATTCCACACACAGCTTGTTAAAGCTTACAGAATACATATGTGTGTATATATGTGAATATATATTCACACACACAAACATTAAAGCATGTCACGTTAGGGTTATCTGCAGCAAGGCCCCATGAATGTTAGCAAGTTCTAAGATAGGTTTCTTCCAAGGCAGCATCCAGTCCTCTGTTGTACCACTGAAACATGTTTAAAGCCCTATTTTGGAAGTCCGTATTTTGAGAGTTGTCCCAAAATATTATATTGTAGCTTGTTTATGGAAAGAAAAGCATTGTAGAGTAACTGATTTAAAAAATAGGCAGGAGCTAAAAAGGATGGTCGTGGAGGAAGCATAAGCAATGAGGTCAATTTAAAAAAGAAAAAAAAAGAAGAGAGGTATGAGT
This sequence comes from Balaenoptera physalus, assembly GCF_965194825.1. Lineage (NCBI taxonomy): Eukaryota > Metazoa > Chordata > Mammalia > Artiodactyla > Balaenopteridae > Balaenoptera > Balaenoptera physalus. The sequence continues at coordinate 48,921,085 of NC_138886.1, forward strand.
AGTTAAGGGGGGTAAAAAGGAAGGAAGGACTGAGATAAGAGGAGGCAAGAGGCGTAGAAGTTTCTTGAAGAAAGAGGTGTATAATAATATCAGTCACCATTCATTGGGCCTCTATACTGTATCAGGAGGTAGATGCATATTCCCCTCCCCCATCCTTCTGAAAGCTCTACAGGGTCGATAGCAAACATCTCCATTTCACAGAAGGGAGGCCCAGGCAGGCGAAGTGATTTTACACAAAAAGATACAGCTGGGATGTACTTGAGCCAGGATTTAAATCCAAGTTTCACTGACTTTGCGTCTGTATTCCTTCCACCAAACACTAGTCCTTCTGCCAAACAAGTACATTAGACCTGTGTTCAGAGGAGAGAGGCAGATTGAAGGAGTTATTTCAGTACTAAAAGGAAGAGGTTCTGGAAGAATTGTGTGTGTGTCACTGGGCCTACCTGTGACAAGAGAAGATAATGCTTTGGAATGTTTTGTAATGAACTGAGTAAAATGACAAAACCTGGGCAGTTAACAAGGCCCACCAGAAGCAGTGGAATTTGGTCCAACAAGGAGAAGGAAGCAACTAGAAAGAGAGAAGGATTTCAGGTCAGAAGGAGGCTAAGAGCATATTTCACCGTTTATCCACTGAAGTCCTTTCCTTGTGTTTTGTAAAATACAGAACTCACAGGGACTAGAGAGTGGATGCCAGTGTATAATGGTAAACAGGAACCATATGAAACAAATTACACTCTAAACACCATCCTACACGATTTCACGTTGAGTAGACTCTTCTCAGGTGAGGTTTTTCACAACGTGCTAATGATCCCGAAGGGGGTGGGGTAGGAACTGAGGCATGGTTATAAATGGTGGTCCTTGGGCGGGGCGTATACCAAAGCGAATCTCTCAGGAGGAGGAGGCCTGCTGATCCTCCAGCATCTATGCAGCTGCCCTCTCACTTTCATACGTGATCTCATTCAACTCTGACATATGCCCACCCTTCAAGAGATGAGAAGTTATATCGCCGTGTCTGTAAATCCGTCAATGTAATAGGGTCTCAGAAAGTACCTTTGACTCATATTAAGGACCTATGTATTCATTTATTTTTTAAATGAGAAGGAAGGGGAAAAAAAGGAAAAGGGGGAAGAAATAAGAAAAGGGAGGATAAAAAGGAAAGAGAAAAAAAAAAGAGGGTGAGAAAAAAGAAAAGGGGGATAAAAAGGAAAGGAAGGAAAAAAAGGGGGGAAGAAAAAAAGGAAAGGGGAGGAAAAAGAAAAGGGGAGGGTAAAAAGAAAAGGAGAGGATAAAAAGAAAAAAGGAAAAGGGAATAAAACAGGAAGAAAGAAGAAAAAGGGGGATAAAAAAACAGGAAGAAAAAGAGCAAAGGGGAGAGAAAAAGAAAAAAGGAAAAGGGAATAAAACAGGAAGAAAGAGAAGAAAAAGGGGGGATGAAAAAAACAGGAAGAAAAAGCAAAGGGGAGAGAAAAAGAAAAGGGGGAAAAAGGAAAAAAAGGGGAAGAAAAAAGAAAAAGGGAAGGAAAGAAGGAAAGAGGTCCGTTAGTAGAGAAAGCAGCATTTCTCTAGCTCTGCAGGGCTGCCCGTTCCCCTGTCTCCCAGCCAGGCTGCATCTTTCTCCACCTTCTAAGCTGCCCTCCTGGGCTCCGGAATCATGCGGTATCTCCAAAATTCTCAAGGTCTCAATCCTTTTGCCCACACCGTATCCTATTCTTTTCTACCTAAGCTCCAAAGAGTGCAGATTTCAATAAATTCACTCTTAGTTCCTATTCACAGCCCCTGAGGCCCCTAAAGGCAGCAGGTACCTTACTCGACCTGAAGCCTTGCCTAGAAAAGGCTTAACTTCTATGCCATTGCCCCTAGGATGAGTTTTTTTCTCCAGAGGCTCCTCAGCCCCTTACGTAAGAACCTCACTAGCCCTCCTATACTTCACTCATCTAGACATACCTGAGTCGTCCAGTGACATTCACCAAACCTGAAGCCTGAGGAGTTTTCCTGGGACACCCAGCAACTCAGCTAGTTCCATCAGGGCTCAACCTCCAGTGCTAGTGCCTCGTGAGGATTAAACCTTACTCCAAGCCACAGTAGGCCTCACAGACTCATTCTTTCCTATAAATTGCTTGTCTTCTCTTGCTTTGTTCAAAGAAGCAGAAACCAGGAAGGAATATCCCAGCTTGGATAGGGCAGGAAAGCAGTGCCTGGGATAAGAGGTAAAACCTTCCCAGGGCACCGCCAAACCAAGCACATTAAGATAGAAAAAAAGAAGACATTAACATAGAAGAGAATTAAAGTGGGGCTCCAAGAAATTCCGGGCTATTATTTATGTCGATTTGACCAATTGACACGTATAGCATGTGTCTGCCTTTCCTTCTTACAGACATTTAATCTACCTGGTATTCGTTAGGCAAAAATTCACTGTGCTGTCCTAGTTCAAGGACGCAAGACTCATGCATGAGCAAGAGCAGCCCCTGAGAGAAGAGGTTCCATGTTTAGCCAAGAAAATACGAGAAACAGGGAATTGCAAAACAAAATGGTCCATCATGACACATAGGTACAAGCAAAGTACTGGGACGCAGAGACACGCAAGGATCAAAAGGAAGATTGTATATCAAATTATTCAAAATTACAGTCTTTTAAAATTCTTTTGATCGTTTAGAGCCTAGAAGTTCATTTCGTCGTGAATTCCTAGTCCTGCTTGCTGACCTTGTTGTGTCCTAACTCACAGTGGCCTGGCCCAAGGGCAGGGCTCCCAGGTCTTCGCAGCCAGAGCACTGTATTGTGTTTCCTTACAGCTGGCGTACATCGGATACTTGATGCTCTTCAACTATATCGTGTTAGTGAAGATGGAGCGCTGGCCTTCCACCCAGGAATGGATCGTCATTTCCTATATTTTCACCCTGGGAATAGAAAAGATGAGAGAGGTAACTGCTTTCATAAAAGAGAACAGAGGAGAAAGACAGTGGCTAGTTACATCTGTGGATAGAGGGGATCATGGAACACTCGGGATCCAAGTTAAGCCAGAAACTATTTCTCTAACACTGCCACAGAAATAAAGGACTTGGCTTCCACGGCTGCTGACAGACCTGGGAGGCTTCAGTGTGTGTTTATAGGGTTGTCAGTCCATGCATGCTTGGGATCTAGTCTATTTTCTGCTAGAGTTATCTCTTACCCCCAAGAAACCCTCCAGTTGTCTTCAACAGTGTTTACACCTGTCTTTCCTCGTCCTGATAAACATGACTTTAAAATTTTTTCTACTTTAAAAAAGTTTTTTTTAATCTTTAAATTTTCCACTTTTAACTCCCATTGCAACCCGTTACTCTGTGTCTCTTTGGACACAGTCCACCAATACCTGTGATTCTGCAAATGCATTTCAGCAGCTCTAGGAGGAACTATGCTTTCATTCATTAATTTATTCCCTGGTTTATTCCTTCTCAACATTTATTATGTCCCTGCTGGGCGCCAGCCTCTCTCCCAGCCCTAAGTGAATTGAACATATTTCTTGTCCTTCAGGTTGAGGATGTGGGTCCCTCTCTTCTCCCCCCAACGCCATCGCATAAAAGGGGCCATCAAAATGCCACCCTCCTGTGACTTGAAGTCAAAGCTAGCCTCGGGTCATCAGATTCAGAGCCATTAGAATAAATGTAGTCAAGCAATAATCCACCAGAGGGCTCTGCAACCCTGCCCAACAAGCTCCCAAAGCCCATTCCCAAGCCCACAGGGGAGGCAGGCTTGTAAGGTATGATGATTCCTCTGCATTTCCCCCTGGAACTACAATCAGCTGGAGAGGTTTTTCTGGAAGAATTACTCCCTGTCAAGTCCACTGCATTCTCGGGAGCTCTGGAACAACCCTACTTGCTGTACTACAGTGAGTAGGAAAATATATTGAGCTCCATAGAAAAAAGAATTCCTACAAACCCACAAATTCACCCTTGCCTTCATTAGTAAGGTTAAAAGGGCCTTACTATCTTAGGGCTTAGCTCTAGAATGTTCTCCAGAGAAAAAGTGGGATCATTTCTTTAAAAAAACAAACGTATAAATATTTAGAGCCCTTCCTTGGGTTTTTTAACTGCTTTGGGGATATTTAAATTCTAACCAGTATGCCCCTATCCTGAGAGTCCCATTTTATAAGGGACTGGATTTTTTTTTTTTTTTTTTTTTTTAAGCGGCTGCCTTTGCCTCATTCCAGCTAGTTGTCTCCTCTTAGGCTTTACCATTCATAATGCCTTCCACTTCCTGACCACTGTTGTGCATTTCCCGTTTGTAAACTGAAAACAGTAATAAATTCGCCTTGGTCTTTGTGTAGTTCTCTGAGAACTGAGGCCGCGACTGCTGCGGGCCCTGTTGCTGTGCAGCGCCAGCTCACTGGCTTTGTGATTTAAAGCCCAGATGCCTATTCCTTCCCCAGGACAAGCAGAAAAGGGAGAGACTTGAGCAGGGAGACTGGAATCTCTCCAGGGACTAGACTGGAAGAAGACAGGGAGCAGTCTGTACTCCACGGACTGTTCTGGAAGAGGCTGCCAAGCCGGCGGGCTGCCAGGAATCTCCAGGCTGGCTATCCATTTCTCCTGAGGCGGCATATAACAGCGGGGAGAGCAGGCTTTGGAGCCTGGGGTCAGCGGGGGGTCAACCAAGAGTCCTTGTTTCCGAGGAAGCAGTGGGCGGGAGGCACTGACCACCTAAGTGTCTGACCTTCTCTTCGGCCCAATGAGGTTGCCCCCTGGCCCCTCACCCCACGTCCCTGAACCCATTAAGGACATGCTCAGGCGCCGGGCGTCCCGCCTGGTGCCTCCTCACAGCACGCGGGCCCTCCAGACCTCAGACGCAGGAGCCTGAGAACAGGGGAAAGGCTGTAGGCTTCCGCGCCCCCGGGGGCATAGGCGGGCTCTGTGGTCTCTCCCTGGGCCCGCCCCTTCCCGGCACACTTGCTTCTGCGCGCAGTCGGCCAAACAAGCCCGGTCATGCCGTAAGAGCCCGTAACAGCTCCCGGGTGCGGTTAGACAGCTTCTCACGTGGGGCCTCCTCCCCGCGACTCGTGAGGTAGGTGGCGCGCTGTGACGACATCTCCACTGCACAGGTATGGGAACCAAGACCCAGGGATTGAGCACTTTTTCTGCATCCCACAGCTAGAGAGGAGAGCTGGGTCTTAAACCCGACTGACCCGGCCCGAGGCCCACGGCTCTTTCCACTTCCCGCGAGGTTGCAAACTGAGACGCGCCCCGGATCCCTGGGATCCTAAGAGAGGCCTCACCCCAGCCACTCTGCTTTTATCTCTTTTTATGTTGAGATTTCAGAAAAATACTTTAACTATTTAAAATATATATACATATATACTAAAAACCTTAGGCGAGTGTGGGCAAAGGGTTAGAGAAAGTCTAAGGCATTCCCCACCCCACCCCAGCACGTACGCTTGTGCACAGACAGGTTTTTTCCCCTAGTTAAGGTGGAACCTGGGTGGGAAGCCATCAGGACAATAGCTGCTGCAGGAATTCCTCATGGGTAGGACAGTGGCTCCCAACCTGTGGTCACCAGCATGACCTGGGAGCTTTTAGAAATGTAAATCCTCAAGCCCCACACAGGCATACTGAAGCAGCAACTCCAGGACTGGGGCCCAGGCAACCGTGTTTTCACCAGCCCTCCAGGTGATTCCGATGCATGCTAAGGGCTAGGGTTTAGGAATGAGGCACTAGAGGATGAAGAATGAGGCTACCACGTGGCTCCTGGTATCTTGCTCAGCCTTCCAAGCCCCAGTCCTGACTCACTAATAAAACCTCCCTTCCTTAATATTTCAGGCCAAGGCAAGCTCTTAAAGGCACCGTGAGGATTCAGATAAATAGCTGTAGATTAGACCTGGCCCCCGTCTTTGCACTCCTCTCCTTTGAGAGGTCCTGAGTCGGGAAAGGGGTGGGTCATGGCTTGAAGAGGTGGAAACCTCAGAGGCAAACACAAGTGATTCGTGAAGGTAGCCCTGCTGTATAGCCTCACCAGGTTCCTCACATCCTGTGCTGCAGAATGGGTGTCAACTCCTACTGTCCAACTGTTCATTTATAGCGTGTGGAGCAGCAAAAAAACCCCTCTAGATTTAAGATAATTCAGAGTACCACCCAGCAGTTAAGATATACAAGGGAGTGGAGAATTGCTATGAGGTGTCTGTGCAACAATCAGTCAACACATGAGTGTCTATTATGTAGCAGGGCCTGGGAAACAAAGGGTCTGTCCTCAAAGTTTACAGTTGTAGATGAGAGGAGAGATGGATGGATGTTGAGAGGGATGCGTAGATAGACGATAGCTAGCTAGCTAGACTGGCATGCGTACATGTACGCACACATATACATGCATGCAGAAGATTTCCATAGAGTGATAAAAATCTTCAAAAAATAGAGTAGGGTAAGGTATTAGTGGCTTGGGCATGTGGAGACCACTGCAGGGAGGTGGTCAAGGAAGTTCTTCCTAAGAAGGGGAAATTTGAGTGGAGACCTTGAGTATAAGGAGAACCCAGACATGTAAAAATCTGGGAGAAGAAAATGCCCAACAAAAGGAACAAGTGCAAATGTCCTGAGTATAGAGTGGATTTGTTATGCTTAAGAACAAACCACTATGGCCTCAGGGTAGTGAACGGGGATAATATGGTGGGACATGAAATGAGGCCACCGTAAGGAGTTTGGATCTTTCTGTATTCATAATGGAAGCCATCAGAAGGCCTAAATATTCAGTTATCACAATTTACTTCAGTTTTGCTGTTGTTCATATGTCTCTCAAGTCTCTCTCTTTTTTAAATTGAGGTATAATTCACCGGTAAGAAAATGAACAACTCATAAGGGTAGAGCTTGATGAGTTTTTACCTGCCCATACAACTGTGTAATCACCACCCAGCTCACAGCTTAGGCTTTTAAAGGTCTTTCTGTGTGCTGCTCAGAGAATACATTGAGGCTGGTCGGGCAACAGTGGTGGCAGGGATACCAGTTAGAAGGCTGTTGCAATCATCTGGGCAATGTAATGGGGCTTAGGATAGAGTGGCGACACTGAAGGTGGTGAGAAGTGGTTGGACTAGGTCGTATTTGGAAATATAGGTAAGAGGACATGTTGATGCAGAGGATATGGGAATGAAAGAGGAATGAAGGAGTCCTCCTAAGTTAGTGGCCTGAGTAACTCAATATGGTGATACCGTTTACTGAGATGAAGGAGGATTTTGGAGATTTGCAGGGTATTAGGAATCAATAATTTTATAGCAAAACCCTAATGCGTGTCTTAGAATTGTAAGGCATCCCAAAGGATCAAACTTATTGCTTATATACAACTGAGCTAAGCTTAGGCTACCCAGATGAGTAGATACAGGTAGACAAAACAAGCTACTGTTGTCAGCTAACAGACCAAGCACTTTCCAACTGGGCTGAAAATATAGACAGAAATCAAACCTAACCCCACTCTCTTTCCTGACTTTCAGATTTTGATGTCAGAGCCAGGGAAATTGCTACAAAAAGTAAAGGTGTGGCTGCAAGAGTACTGGAATGTCACAGACCTCATAGCCATCCTTCTGTTCTCTGTTGGAATGATCCTTCGTCTCCAAGACCAGCCCTTCAGGAGTGACGGGAGGGTCATCTATTGTGTGAACATCATCTATTGGTACATTCGTCTATTAGACATCTTCGGCGTGAACAAGTATTTGGGCCCATATGTAATGATGATTGGAAAAATGGTAAGCAGGGTCCTCTGATTCCATGTTATAAGTTCTCAGGGAAGGAGTGGTTATCCTAGGAAGAGGGAAATCATTCATTTGGGTCTGCTATCAATGTCTGAGATGGCCCTGGGGGTGTTTTATTTTTTAATTCCTTTTGAGTGTTCAGAAGTTTGACTATATCTATATATTATTAATACATAACTGGAGGATTAACTATCACTCACTCGCTTACTGACAAATATTTGTAAACATCATCTATTTTGTGCCAGGCACCTGGGTAGGAGTTGGGTATGTAAGGACTCTCATTTAATGAGGTAGATGATGAGAGAAAGAGAGAAGTGATTACCATACAGTGTGAGAATGCTGCAACAGAGTTGTGTATAAAATACCTCAGGAGCATAGAAAAGAGACGGTTGGTCAGGGAAGCCTTCACACAGAAGTTACATTTTATACCGGAGAAGGTATGGATGGATCTCCACTGTAAATTTTTAACAGATTCCTTTTTTCTTAATGAAGTTCTAGAAAAACATGTTTCCCTACGCAGAGGGGGAAAAAAACATAGTTTATTTGAGTTGAGTTAGGTTGAGTTTGAGCTGAACATTAAGTTCTATCAATATATTACGTGTTTTGTTACATTACTGGAGAATGATATCTGTTGAAAACTGGGTTCCAGAATGATGCTCCTACTTATCTTATTCTTTTTAAAAAAGAATCCCAAGTGCCAAGTTAATATGCTTCCCCACATATGGCTGTGGACTGGTTCCGGTATTCCTGGACCATACACTAGTTTCCAGACTTTCTCCATAAAGACTGAGCCCTCACAGGACAGCATCGGTGTAACCCTGGGAATGCACAAGTAAATCAGCCCCCTCTCCAAACTTACTAGAGGAAGAATCAGAGTCTGATGCTCAGAAACTGGGTGCTTTTTATCAGTTACCCCACTTTTCTAAGTGTGTCCCCTTACTTAACCTTTACAGGGCATATATGGAAAAGCCAAGTACATCCATTTTACTGTGGCAAACAGCTCTTACTGAAAAATCTCATTCCTAATGTCCTCCACTCTACTCCCATTGTATCAGCTCTTGAAACAGTTGAACAATTGGTCAACAGATATCTTTCATCATTCTCACTCAAGTTTTACTATTTACATCATTACTGCTTACCTTTCAGTCAGCAAATCAATATTTATTATTATTATTATTTTGTGTGTGTGTATGTATGTAACTCTACTAAAATGAGTCTTAAATAACAAAAACTCTTCCTACAAAAGCACTGGCAAACTCATACAAAGAGAGGGAGACTGAATCTAAAAGGAAAGGGTTATAATACCTTGAGCAATTTATTTAACCTCTTTGAGATGCAGTTCACTCATTTCCAAGTAGTAATAATAAATGCATATCTCGTCAGGTTGTGGTGATAATTAGAAATAACACAGGTTAAGTGGTCAACAATGTCTGGCTTACAGTAGGTAGTTGATAAATTATATCTGTTGTCATTGTTAAAGTACAATGGAAAAAGGAAAAATTGGTGAGCATACTTATTTGCTCTATTCCTAATCCTTTTGTACAAAAGCTTGGTGTTTATAAAACCAGCATTGTTTAGGGAAAATATCACAAAGCCCACTCTAGGGTGGAAAAACTTGAATTAAGTAAGCTTGAGTTACTTACCCAAAGCTGAATCCCAGTTCATTTGGGGGTTTTTTGAGTAGGAAACAAATGCGTATCTTACTGTATAACACTACCTTTTACATCATCTTTGTACTTTAGTGATGAATTTGAGATGGTGGTGAAAATTTCCACATCTAAAAGCAGAGTCTCCACTTAGTCTATGGAAGAGGTTTAGGAGAGAGGATCTGTTGGCTTTCCACACAATTTATGTATAAAAATGTGTAGATGTATGAATTTTCTGGACAGAGGGGACAGACCATCTATGAGATTCTCAAATGTGAAATTCTCAAATATATTCTCAAATAGACCCAGTGAAAGTGAAGAACTATAACAGCTGCAAAATTAAGCCAAGTTTTCTCATTCTTGACACTATTGCTATTTTGGACTAGATAATTCTTCGTTGGGGGGCGGGGGGCTGTCCTGTGCGTCATAGGATGTTTAGCAGCATCCCTGACCTCTACCCACTGGGTGCCAGTAACGTGTGTGCATGAGCGCATGTGTGCACGCATGCATGTGCACACACACGCGCGCGCACACACACACACACACACACACACACACACACACACACTCACAACAACAAAAACATCCAGATATTGCTATATGTCCCCTGTGGAGCAAATTGCCCTCTGTAGAGAACCAGTACATTAGGTGAATACATTATTTGATTGGTTGTTTTTCATAATTGATCATTACCTTATTTCAATAAATAAAATTGGGAAAGACCCAAGCAAGCCAGATATATTAGTTTTAAGAGGTTGAGTCACATTTAAATACTTGAAATAACTAAAGTCACACTAATGCAGTAAGATGATTTTCTTATTTATTTATTTATTTATTTATTTATTTATTTATTTATTTATTTATTTATTTATTTATTTATTTATGGCTGTGTTGGGTCTTCGTTTCTGTGCGAGGTCTTTCTCTAGTTGTGGCAAGCGGGGGCCACTCTTCATCGCGGTGCGCGGGCCTCACCGTCGCGGCCTCTGTTGTTGCGGAGCACAGGCTCCAGACGCGCAGGCTCAGTAACTGTGGCTCACGGGCCCAGTTGCTCCGCGGCATGTGGGATCTTCCCAGACCAGGGCTCGAACCCGTGTGCCCTGCATTAGCAGACAGATTCTCAACCACTGCGCCACCAGGGAAGCGCAGTAAGATTATTTTCAAATTCATATCTATCTTTTTAATAATGGCATAATTATCCCCAGTTTTGATGAGAATGAAACCTTACCGTGGAGTGAGCAAGAGAGATTGTACTGCAGTTTTTTTACATTCTAACTTATTCTTGACTGATTAGTGAAGTCATTCATAAGTAGAAAATGAGTATATTTGGGGGCTTTGTTCGCTTTCATGGGGCTTTTAAGATAATTAGTAATAGAGTCACTGATCCAGAAGGTAGGTAAACTATGCCTATAGAAATTATCAGTGAGCTGGATGGACTGCCAGGATGGAAGCTTAACAAACTATGCCCAGATGTGATTATACCGAAAGTCCCCAATATTAGAGAGCCCCTGTTTAGTACTAAACAGCCAAGTAACTCACTATGCCCTGTGGTCTAGGGACTGCAGGCTGCTAAAGTACCTGGACTCAATACTGATCAAGTATGATTCCAATTAATCTTCAGATCCAGGATCACTTAATGGAATTCCAACCCCTTTTCTTCATATTCCACTTCTCAATGGGTCTCTAAACCTAGCACTAACCTCACTTATATAATGTGGAATAAAAACAACAATAATAGGTTTCATTTACTATGTGCCAAATACCATGTCAGACATGTCAATCATCATTACAACCCCATGAAATAGGTTTTAGTATCTTCATTTCATAATTGAACAAACTGAAACTAGACAAGGAACAAAGGAAGGATTCAAACTCCTGTCTATCTGACTCCACAGCCTGACCTCCTTTCAATTCTAATAATAAACTTTTACTGAGAACTACCCACATTGTTTCACACATTATCTCATTTAATCCTTACAAAAATAATATACATTATTATTATTATCCCCACTTTACAAATAAAAGAAACAAGACCAAACAACGTGCCCAAGATTACCTAGTTGTTTTTACTACCAGAGTCAAGGTGAAAACTCAGGTAGTCTGACACCTGAGGACACATACTTAACTGCTACAGTATATACTCTCCTCTATAGAAACCAACCAAAGGGTATTTGAAAGAATGAGACACAATCAGCTCTCTTCATATTAAACCAACTGGACAACTTAGCTTTAGAAACAGAGGTAGCCAGGGCTTCCCTGGTGGCACAGTGGTTGAGGATCCACCTGCCAGTGCAGGGGACATGGGTTCGATCCCTGGTCTGGGAAGATCCCACATGCTGCGGAGCAACTAAGCCCGTGCACCACAACTACTGAGCCTGTGCTCTAAAGCCCGTGAGCCACAACTACTGAGCCCGTGTGCCGCAACTACTGAAGCCCGCCCGCCTAGAGCCCGTGCTCCACAACAAGAGAAGCCACCGCAATGAGAAGCCCACGCACTGCAATGAAGAGTAGCCCCCGCTCACCGCAACTAGAAAAAGCCCGCACGCAGCAACGAAGACCCAACACAGCCAAAAATAAATAAATTAATTAATTAAAAAATAAATAAAAAATAAAAATAAAGGTAGCCAGACCCAGTTCTCACTAATAATGTCCTGTTTCTGCAGTTCACTCCAACAGATATCAGTATTTGTATGGAAGCTAAGACTCCTTTGAAATATATGAAGTTGAGTGTTTGGGAACAATGTTTCTTTGATTGTTTTGACCCTTTGAATAGATATTACAATCAAGCTGAATGAAAAACAGTCCTGAGAAATTAGATTAGAACAGTTGCTGTATTTACTGGCTGAGTTTTCTTGGGTCAGACTAGTTCCTAAGTCTCATAAGTACACACCTTCCTCTCCCCACCCACCTTTTCATCAGTCTAAATAAACATAACATGAAGGACCCATTTGTGTTTTCTCACTAACAGAACTTTTTGTAAATAAATGATGAAAGAATTTTATAAGAGAGAGAGAGGATGAGAAATAGACCCACATTCCCTATAAAACTGTTTCAGCACAGCTGGCTTGCTCACTTTTAAGAGAGTTCTGAGGCCACTAAGTTGTGAAAAGAATAATTAACCAGCATATATTTTTAAGGACAGTGAACAAATACGAATGAACGTCAAATTTTGAGAGATTCTTATTTAGATTCAAAGTCAGACAATACTTGAGAGATTTTTAAGTTGCCTTGAAAGTTGATTAATTTGCCTAAAATATATTGAGCCCTCAGTGTCCTAAGGCATACAGGAAGGCTGTAATGTTTTAATTCCAATAACTGGCACCATGAAATGTAGTCTTGCAAAATAAAGTTTTAAAACTATTTTAAAGCCTTCATTACTATTTATAAAATTATCATCAGTTTTTCTTTGTGGATGGGCATTCCTTCAGGAAATTTGGTATCCAAGAAAAGATAGCCTTTTGTATTAGGTGGTTTTATGTAAGGGATAGAAACCAATCTCCAACTAGCTTAAGCCCAGGAGGGGTAAATTGATTTACAGCAGGGCATGATGGAACTGGGCTTAAAAGCTACTGCAGCCAGGCCCCCAACTACCATCACAGCGCACTCTTTCTCTCTGGAATAGCTGCTTCGTTCACTCTGGTCAGTTTCACTAGTGGGAGACTCAGCCTCAGACACTCTGAATTCACATCATTACAGAGAGAGTAAGGGAGCTTCTCTCTCCTGCTTCAGTTAAAAAAAAAAAAAAAAAAAATCCAAAGAAGGGATTCTGGTTGGCTTGTCTGTGACGCATGCCTACCTCCTGTCATTTGCCAGAGGGCAAGGTACCATGATTAACCCAGCCTGGAAAAGACACCTACCTTTAGGGCCAAAATGGGTGGGAACTGTTTCTGAAAGAAGGAGGCAGTGGGTTCTGGCCAGGCAAAATAATAGTTAGTACATCCTCATCTACTTTTGGTGATAAAAGGAAAGTAATTTGGCATGTGAGAAACAGATCCCAGATAACATGTATCATGAAAACAAGCAAAAAAGAAAGGAATAAAGAGGGATAAGAGATAACACTGTACTTGAATGGAGTCGAGAATTTTATAAACATGTCGAGATGAAAATCCAACATTTCAACAGCAAACACTGGAATGGGCCATTAGGCTACCTGATTCTAATGCCTACAAAAACACGCTCCATAACTGATAGGATGCACTGCAGAAGAAAGCACAGAAGAAGTGATTCTCTGAGACTGGTTTGTGGTAGAATACCATTCAGTGAGGTAGGGGCCACAAGGATAAGACGGTATAAGGTGGATATTTGGGTTGTCCTAGCCTTGTTAACAAATGATTTTCTTGAGCTTTTCAGCTCTCCATAAGCCTTTCAGAATTTAGGGAATTTACAGCATTGCAATAGTTGTTGAAATAGTTCAACTATCTCAATTCCAATTTTGCTAAGAGGAAAGAGACCCAGCAAGGGCATTTGCCTTTCCCAGGAGCAGAAAAAAAGTTAGTACTGCATTAATATAAAGACTCAAGCCTCTGTGTTATATGACTCTCATGCCTAGTCTTGACTAGGTCCCACAGAAAATAATGAAAGATGAAGGGGTTCCATTGTGCATGTGCTTTCTTTTTTTTTAAATGATTTTTGAGTTACTGACAAGCTTGTATGGACATTGGCTTCAATAGACCAGGTGTTCTCTTACCTGAACACAGCTCCCTATGTCAACATCCCTTATCAGCAGTCTCAAAAGTGCACCTCCTTCAAAGGTTTCCATCAATGTCAGCACCACAGGAATACTCAGTCATTCTGGTTTTCTTTTGTTTCTCCCTCTGCTTCCCCACCCTTCCAGATGATAGACATGATGTACTTTGTCATCATTATGCTGGTGGTGCTGATGAGTTTTGGGGTCGCCAGGCAAGCCATTCTGTTTCCCAACGAGGAGCCATCATGGAAATTGGCCAAGAACATCTTCTACATGCCCTATTGGATGATTTATGGGGAAGTGTTTGCAGACCAGATAGACCGTAAGCAAGTTTATGATTCTCATACACCAAAGTCAGGTATTTAACTTCATTTGGGTCATATCTTTTCCAAGTTCATTTGTTTGTTTTCAATAAATGGCTCAAGATAGAGGACTGATTCCTAGCTTGCTATCTTGGAGGAAAAAAAAACAATTACAGAAGGTGAATATACAATTTTAGCAAAGTAATCCTCGGGTGCTTTTTTCAGGTATGTCCTTTCTGTGACATCTGATGTGCCAAATTCGATCAAGAATGAACCATTTAAAAAGGTCTAAATTCTTTGGGGATTCAAAATCCTAGGGCCATGTGTTGAATATTTCAATATTAGGAGTATATTATGTCACTACTCCCCACCCTACCCCAGCCCCCAGCCTTTAAAAAATAAATTCCTTGGGTTTGACTTCAGAACAAATAAACAATTCTCAATTTCGCCATCAGAATTCAAGAGTGAGGGCAAACATCTGCATGTTTTCCTTGCACTGGAAACTACTCTCCAGCTCCTTTTCCCACTGTCTTAAGTTATGTGCTGTTGAGACTCAAAAGAAGCTAGTATTCATTGCCTGGAAGTATGGAAAATGCCTTAGGTTATAAAATGAGTTGCTTGCTTGTAAATGCCAGAAAAAAAAATAGTATCTATATCATGAAGTGATTCATTGTGAGGAGCGAGTGCCAGCAGGCCCCCGATGTTTCATGCCCTAATAGATGCTGATTCTCGGTAATAAACACCCTTCTTGTATAGAGTTTGAAGATAGTTGTGTCCTAGGAGTCTGCTCCAGCATTTTATTTGGATAAAATGTCAGGACATACCAGGCACTGGGAAATTATTTGGGAAGAAAGCATCAGGAAAGAAATATCTTTCAATGTGGAGGAGTTGAATCCCGGGAGCAACCATTTCTCATTTTCCCTGAGGAGTTTAACTCTAGAAATAACATCCTTCCAACATTGTTGAATTAACATTTTTCTAACGTTTTTTGCTGACAGGCCAGCCATCTGAGCTCTGGACTATGGACATGGATTAGGGTTACATAACTAGGTAGTATAGCTTATTAAGAACAGGAGCAAAGACTAGTCAGCATCTCCCCCACCCTACCCCTGCCAGTCCCAGGTAGGACTGAGACCAGGAAAATAAGGACAAAGCACCAAAAAGTGTGAGTCCTACAGGCCTGTGAAGAGCATGTGTACACTGGCCACAGGACACACCAGTCTCTCATTTTCCCTTCCATGATGGGTTTTGAACAAATACTCTTTCCTTCTCACAATGAGTTATCTGAGGCAAGAAGGTTTTTTGGAACACCTAATTGGAACAAATACTCATTTCATGAGACTTAGCCATCTCACTGAGCAAGAATTTTAACTCCATCTCCCAGTTGGAATATCTTTGACAATGTGCAGCCTTCACCAAGACAGCTTTCCAGGGACTGGGGAAAACTCTTTTGAATTCCTTCTTTCAAATGGTCCCTAAAGGCAAAACAACACTTAAAAAGCCCACCTATGATCATTCTCCTCAGAGATTAAATGTACTATTTTTCCCCAAGAAATTGCTTTTCCACTTACATTATTTTACTTTTTCTATCTTTCCTTTCTTTCCCCAAATGAAATTAAGCCCCCATGGGTCTTTTGACAATGCAACATTTTGGGATGGGAGAAGGAGGGAGCTGTAGGTGTGCTTTATGAGTGGGATTCTGTCCGTCCGTCTACAAGTGGCCATTTATTGATGTTGTACTATGAACCCAGCCTAGTGCAACAAACACCACCATCTGGCTGAATCTGAGGTTCTATTATTGTTATTTTAAAAGAAGGGCTGATTGTAGTTTAGAACTCGAAAAAACCCTGGAGATGGAAGTGCAGTGTTTTGTGTGAGTGAAGTATGAATACAGATTTCCCACATTGTTAATTAGATCTGTGGTGCTCTATGTGTGTGAGAATAAATTTCTACCCCATATCCCACATATCCCAGCATGTAGCCAACTCAGCCTTGGATGGATGTAACCTTCATGACACCCTTCCCCCGACCACTTACCGTCCTTTTTGATATTCTGAAATTGGCTGCAATGGTGGCCACTGTTCTAAGCTAAATCAGCCAGTTTTCTGTCTAGAGTGTTAGAGTATCTGTCCTTTCTCAAATGGGCATAGAACACTGCCCCCAAATCTGTCATTACACTTGGCCAAAGTCATTGAACATCCCTATCCTCTAAATGATTTGGTTCTCATGTCATGGCATTGAGTGGGCCAAAGGGGGATTGGGTGATGGCCCTGCCCGGACATTCAGAACTGTCCAGGAGACCCAAGTACCGAGCTATTTGAGAAAGGTACAAATCGTTTATGCTGCCCTGCGGTGTCTTGCCTACTTTCCGTGCCATGTCCAGGTCGGTTTGTGAAGCATGTATTCAGGCTGATTGGATCTCATATCCACCTGGACCCACAGCCCTGCCCAGGGTCCACCAACCCCATCCTGTGGATGTGCCCTGTGGGGACCTCTCCAAGTGCTGCTCATTCTCGCACACCTTCTCAGAGCAGCTCATTTCTAACGTAATGCACGCGCTCCATGTCTAACTCTTTTTGTTTTTAGCTGCAAAATTGTTAAACCTATTTCATGTTTGCAGAAATAATCTTTCTTAATTAAGATGAGTGTATATGGCTGTATCTTGGGGCCCTCGGGGTGGGTTATTAACATCTGTCTCACACCTCAGAAGGGAGGGCAGCTTTAATGCCCTCACTTCTGGGAGGCAATATTACCCAACTACAGATTTTTAATATACATTCCATTTTTTTCTTGTAGTTAGTCCTAAACCCAGAGACTATCAATAAGGCCAAAAAAGCTAGAATGAGACTTCTAAAGTTACTTTCCAAATGTGCTTAAAGACTAAAAGCAAAAGGAAAAAAAGAATGTAAATTTACAAAATGACATATACTTTGACCTCTAAGCCAAGTTGGGTTAACACAAACGATAGTCCAGCCTTAATCTCAATTATCTGTAGAGGCTAAAACATGTGCTTTGGTGTTGGGAGCAGAAGTGAGTGCAAGAACGTGTTTGGAAACAGCAGATAATGAAACTCAGGAAGGAACAGTGATGATCTGCTCGTCTACACACTTTGCCTAACACCCTGATTAATGGATGGGAATTGAACCTGCTGTCATTGTCTGATTGGTGGGTTTCTGGTTTTTGTTTTTTTCACATAGCCCAAAATCATCTCAGGTATTTATGTTATATATACTAGCTCTCTAAGACCCAATCTATGGGCTACCGTGAGGGGACTTGGGCTCCAGGTTGCTAAAAGCATTGCTACCGAATGATGATATCCTTCTGGGCATCTCATTAAATGACCCATGTTGCATGGCTTCTGAGAGCTGGTCAGGATCCCACTGGAGCCTGAGGGGAAAAAAACCACTTGAGAGTAGAGGAGCAGCAGAATAAATTTCCAGCACATTCATGCCAAGGCGGGGGCAAAGCTAAAATTAGATGGATTTTCGCCAGCTAAGAAATCCGGTTCTACGTTTTTGTGTGTGAGGTGCTTGGAAGTTCACCTCTGTTGGCAGAGAAAATGGGGTGTCTCTAGCTTCCTCGAGCCTCTGAATGAATGAGACTTCCCTTTATTTACAGGGCATCCTTGTGTTGCCTGCCATGCACACAGATTCCCCAGGCTGTACCAGGGCAGGGGGAAAATGAATCATGCTCTTGAATACATTAAATCAGCATCTAAATTTAGTCCTTGTTTCTGTCTCTCTGAGTATTTTCACAAGTTTGGTTAGTAATGTGGAAGCAGAATGTCCAAAACTTACTTTCTACCATGACAACTTATTATTTAGCCGTTTCTATTCACCCTAAATTAACTATCCAACCTACTTAATGCATGGATCACATTTCATTTCCCTTATTGCCTAGGGCCTTTCCATCTGAAATTAATAGGTTATCTGGAGTAAGAGGGATATTTGTGTTGTTGTTTGGTTTGATTTGGTTTTGCTCATTTATTTATTTAGTACTGAAGTTTTGCTGTTCAAAAACTCTATAGGCCTGTTGTCTCTGTGGTGTTGACTGGATTTAAAGTGTTGTTTTTGTCAGGAAACAAGGAGCATGCATGGGCATGTAAAGCTCAGACATTCTCCTGTATTACTTTTCTGTCTCAAATCATTTGTTGCTCACTTCAGGTGTGGAAATTAGGATAGCTCAAGGCCAGTCTCTAAAATATGCCTACTTATGGTGAAGCTTAGAACAGCAAGAACAGAGAAGATGACTATTGTTATGCATTTCAATCCATAGACCCCAGTTCTGGAAACTCAGGGCTCTGCATCTGTTTGGTATTCAGGACTGACCTTCTCTAATGGATTCAGAGCACACTATGCCTGACAGTTGTGGCGTGGGGAGTGTTCCCTGACGAAAGAAAGTATTTTGGAAAAGACAAACTCGAGCCTGTGCCAACTTTTGGGAAAGGGGGTATTGTTTTGCTGGGTTTTGTTTTTGCAAATTGCTAAGGAAGCAAGCCAATATGAGGCACCACCCCCATTTTCTGTCCCTGAAAGTCAGCTTACACTCTAGAGAATCCCCACCCGACTTGTTTACTAATGCAACCTGAGGGTTAGCGGGCTTACAAACAGCAGAACTATCTGCAGACAGGCCGTTGTGATGATTCATTTCACTACTGTAACCAACATTTGTTCCATTGTCATCATACTGATTTTAGCCTTTGCTCACAGGTTAGGCTCCATTTTTAATTTGTTCGTTTCTCAGTCAATGAATATTTGTTTTGTTCCTACTATGAGCTGAGCATCAAGGTACAGAGATGCATGTGACAGAGACATTGTCTTCAAGGAATTTACAGTCCAGGAGAGGCAGACTGACGTGGTCCATATATGTGGAGATGGAGCCCCAGAAAGAAAGTAGTCAGTTCTTCCTGGGGTGAAAGGAAGAGCACAGTAGATGAAGCCTTGCAAAGAGTGGGAAGGTTGAGCTGAGCCCTGAAATTTAAGTAGATATTTGCTAGACAGATGGGAGCAGGGGGGTGTGAAGGAGAAGAATGACATTCCAAACCGAGACTTAGCATGGAAAGTTCCAGGCACAGCAGGTAGTTTAATATGGCTGACTGCAGGGTGAGAGGCAGGAGGCAGGAAGCAGGACAGATGGGTCTGAAGAGAGACAGGAGTATAGATCTTAGCGGAGTTATACTCCCTGCGCAGGGTAGTACCATGATGTGATATATGTTTTAGTTGGAGCTATCAAGCAAAATGTAAAGGGTCCATAAAAGGGATGGAGATGGAAGGTGGGAGGACATTAGCTAATGCAGTAGCAGTTGGGATGGAGAAGATAGGCAGCATGAAACTTCAGGAAGGTAAAATCAGAAGGACCTGGATAGAAGTCAGATGGTGCAGAAGGCGGGAGTGCGGGAAGTGGATGAGGATTTAAGATGGAGGAGATGAAGTTCACTCCAAGGTTTCTGGCTCAGTCTAAACAGTGCTGTCATCTACTGAGATAGAGGAGCAGGGAGGAGGAACTGTGGGGGGAAGGGGACTTGTTCACTTGGGCTTGGATGGAGCTTGAAGTTTCCATTGGAATTCCAAAAAAATTATGAAGAAGACTATTTTGTTTATAGAACTCTGGAGCTAAGTAGAAAAAGCTGGACTGGAGATATAGATTTGGGGGTCAAGAATATAACCACCAGTCAAAGCCATGGGAGTGGGTGAGCTTTCCAGAGAGCACAAGTAGAGAGAGAAGAGAAGGCCAGAGCAGAACACTGAGAATGGAGGAGTCAACAGTATCAAATGCAAGAGAAGAGTGCAACTAGGTGAATATTTAAAAGAGTCCATTCAGTTTGACCTTTAGAAAGTCATTGGTGACTTTGGCCAGAGAATTTGCATTTCAGTGGGGAGTGCAAAAATCAATTACAGTGATTTAAGAGTAAATGAGTAGCAAGGCAAAGCATTTACCAGGGAAAAGGGAGGGAGACAAGTGTTGTATATGTATGGGGCCGGGGGTGTCAATGCAGTGAGGCTTGGAAAAGAAGAGTATTGTTTTGTAATCACCCCTCAGGAAAGTCACTGACCCATACATATCAAAGAATTGCCTAGGGCTGCCTCTTTGCATAGTTAGGTTGTCTGTTTTCTCAGTCAAGACTTAGCAGCCCAGATCAGGAAAAACAAATCGGTGGATTAAGTCAAGATTGAAGATTTTTTGTGCCATTACAGCAGAAAGAAAGGGGCCTAGGGATTTTGAAGAGGCTTGCAAGGGTTCTTAAAGTTTTGCATTATAAGGTCTAGGATGGAGGGTGAAGAAAATAAAGGTACAATGTTGGTAAGTACCTAGGAGGAAAAAAGAATAATCAAAGGACTAGAATTCTAACTTGAACACCAAGGACGCTGAGAACTAAGGATCCTGAGAGTAGTGATGATAACGTGCTGTGGTCAGAGAATGGTAAACTGGCCTTCAAAATTGAGAGGTGGAACAATTTAGGATAATGATAAGAGCCAGGAGTGGCTATAAGGATGGGTTCTAGGATATGCTGGAATCAAGGTCACACATCGTGAAGCTAGGTTCTTCTGTGTTTGTCACTTACAGATGTTGAAGTGTCCATGATAATGACAAGAGAGGGGAAGACTTTGAGCAGGATGACCTGAAACCCAAAGGAGAAAGGGCTTTTTGCACAACAGTGAAAAGCAGTGGTTTAGAAGAGGCAAAGAGTATCAGCGAGAATGCAGACATTACTTATGGGAACCACACTGGCAGATGAGCAGAAATGTGGGATTTCCATTTGAGAAGGTTACAGGGAGGTGGTGTCTTCCTACAAAATGGGTTTAGCTAAGCCAAGAAAATGGGGTATTGTTCTTATGATAAGTGTAAGAAAGCAGAGGAGTTTGTGTTCAGTGGTAAGGGTTTTCCAGAAGGCTCTGGGGAAAGGGAGGAAAGGGAGAAATGGGAAATTCAGTGGGCAGAAAGCACAACGTCATATGAGGACAGTAGCATAAGGCAGGATAGTTAACCAGAGGAGTTTGCATTGCAGATATAGAGGGTCATAGGTAAGAAAGGTATGGTGGGAATAACTCTTCCAGAGTTTTGAGGCAGCTGGAGACTGGAGCCCTAGTAGCGTAAGAGGCCAGATGAGGCTGATGAGATCTAGGTCTCAGAGGCAGACTAGAGTGGTCATTGCTCAGGTTTCCAAAATTGTGTTGGGGACAAATTGCTCTGGTGCCTGAGGAATGGGTGTGGCTCCCAGATCACAGATGCAGAGGCTGCCAGAAAATCAACTTTTTTTTTTTATTATAATTCTGCTTATTTCTCTTTTGAACACCTACCCCCTTATGCTGGGGGAAAATCATGACCTCAGGCTCAACCCTCTTTACCTTCCCTGAGGTGGGTTAATGTTGGGGGCTGGGAGCAGGTTGTAGTTTTGAGTAATCTGTCCACACAGTTTGCTGCTAAAATGTCCATTATGCCTGTCAGTGTGACCCTCCAAGTGTAGCTGACTTATGAGGTCTCCCCACAGTCCCAAATCCTAGACACTTGCTCCCTCTGGGGTCCTGCTACCCACAAAAGAACTGCCAGGAAAACCACGCAGCCTGAGCCCACAAAGCACATGCAAGCTGGCGTTCACTCCCAAACACCCTCACACGTATACACAGACACACATTTCTTTCCTCTCCCCTCCAGTCTTGCTCCTGCCAGCATAATTTCATCTATTCCCAAATTCCTCTCTCTGTTACCCCTTCTACAAATGCTTGAAAGTCCTGAGAGCTTGTACATCCGGACCACAAAAGCAGCCAGAGACTCAAAGGCTGTCTCTGGGTTGTGCCTTGCAACCCCTCCTTCCCTGATACAGAGCCATTACCTGCTTGCAAAAGAAGCAGGAAATGTGAATGAGTATTTCATAGTGCTATCCCACCACACTGATTTAACCATCTTGTAAGTAAAAACAGGATGCCCCAAATAAAAATAAACTTATTGGCGCCAGGCATGCTAGATGTAATCTCTGTGTTTCAAAGGGAATGTGAAGGAATCATAAATCGTCTCATGGTGTTGCTGCGGGGATTTCCTAAACTCTGAGAATGGTAGTAGGTCTTGCAAATTCTTCTAGGATAGCCCTGTCCAGTAGAATCTTCTGTGATGGTGGAACTGATCTAGTCCTGTACTTTTAGTCACACGTGGCTAGCGGGCCTTTGAAATGTGGCCGGTGTGAATGAGAAACTGAATTTTTGTTTAATTTTAATTAATTGAAGTTTTAATTTAAAGGGCTGCACATTGCTAATTGCTACCCTATGGGACAGCTCAGTTCTAGTCCTTCAGAACACCAGCTCTGTGAGAGCTGGAAACACATCTGCCTTGTTCCCTACTGTAGCCTCAGCATCTCAAACTGTCTGGCACAAAGTAGGTGCTCAGAAAACAGTTGGTGCATGAAATAAACCCCTTGACATAAGGAATAGAAAGAAAGTAAGGTTGTTATCTGCTTTACATAATTTAAAAAAAGAAGATTTCAATGATACATATAAAGAAATTTGAAAATTTTCAATTGAGAGGGTGAAAAGTTTATTATAAAGGAATTTAAAATTTGGGTTAAGTCAAATGTAGTGATCATGGATTCATACTTCAAACACACACACACACACAGAAAAGTGAACTCAAATGGGATCCTAGAGTTGATAACTTCCTGCAATTTAGCTGAATTTGTATTCAAGAAGAGAATTACAGCCACATTCAAGAAATATTTATTGAACAAGTCATCATTCTAGACTATGTGCAGAGATTGACTGTTGGGTAGCTAGAAGAGAGGAAGGAAGAGAGGGAGAGAAGGGAGGAGGGAGGGAGGGAGGGACGGAGGGAGGAAGGAAAGAAGGGAGGGAGGGAGGGTAGGCATTTGGCTGTTGAGGGCAGCTGAGGAAGGAAGAGAGAGCTGTGTGAGCCCAGCAGTGGGACTGGATGAGACCCAAACAGAGAGCCCTGCCAGCTCCACGTTGTGCCACACTGGAGGTGGTTGCCATGCATCCTGTAACTACGGGCCTTTCCACAGGCACAGTGTTCTGACCAAACGCAACGAGGCAGATGGCTGATTTCCACTCAAAGCAGAGCAGAGTACATCCCTTCTGATAACGTGGCAAGATTTTAACTGACCTGTATCAACAACAACCAAAAAATACACTGACCTCCACACAGGTTAACTATTAACAGACAGGGCCAGCAAGATTCACATGCTAATTGTTTTTTTCTCAAATGTGACAAGAGTCCAAATAAGCCTGCAGCCTCAGTGAGGAGGGGGAAGTTAGGTGCTCAAGATCTTTTACAAGATACTGTCCAGTGGAGTGAAGAGCTTCCTGCCGCTAGATTTCAGACTCTGTCTGGCAAGTGACATTTGACTGAATCGCTTGGCCTTCAGCCAGATATTTGGTGTCTAGAGTATCAGGCCTGAGGTTCAAGATGAGGGCATGCTTGGCAGAGAGCCCAGTAACTTCAGATCAGGTACAGAATTGTGAGTCCTTGCCATGGTGACAAACCCAGTTCAAGTACATGACATCCCCTGATGGGTCAAAACCTGAGGGGCTATTTCTTGACCTGGGTTGTCGTTACGTGGGTTTTCATTTCACACTGGACATACATGTTTTATGGACTCTTCTGTGTATATGATGTATCTCACAATGTAACATGAAAAGGAGTAAAGCAGACAGGCTGCTATCACATTTTCTAGGTTCTCGTTAGAATGAATTCATTCATTCAGTGACATTTACTGAGTGCTTCTGTGTGCCAGGCACTGTGCGAGGAGCTGGGGAGTAAAAAGAAACATACGTTATTGCCTTGGCTTCGAAAAATGTTTAATAGGGATGATTGACAGGTAAACAAATCAGTATGATATATATTTCCATAGACGTGATGTATAAGGACTTAGCTCAAAGGAAAGAGCATACTTTTATTTGAGGGTGGGTGGGGTGAGGGGGACGTGTTGAAGCGGAAAAACAAGAGAAGGCAAAGTACAGCCAGAGAAATTCTCCTAGAGGTAACAGTTAAGCTGGATCATAAAGGGTATTAAGAGTTTCCCAGACAGATCATAAAGAGGGCATTCTAGACAGAGGGACCATCATGCACAAAGCTAGAGAGAGGTGACAAGGTATGCCAGGTGTAGGCATGTGGAGACAGCAGAGAAGTGAGACTCCCTCCCTGGACCGGTCAGTTAGGGTTAATCCCCCTTACAAGGTGCTCCCAAGCCTCCTTTACCTACCCTGGGTTAACACATGGCGCCATATTGGTTTTTTCTGGTTCCTTATGTGTATCCCCCACTGGACTATATGCATTTTGGGAGGGTGAAGGCCGGGGTTCGTGTCCATCTTTTTCACCATATTTGAGTCAATGAATGGAGAAGAGGTTAGAAGCGTAGATTGTAAAGCCTTTGTATGCCAGGCTAAGGAATTTGAATCTTTTCTTATGGGAAAGGCACAGCTTACCTTGTGTGGAGCTCATTTCTAAGTTAAGGCTGTTGTTTATGGAATTCGCAGGTTGTGAATGCCGAGTGGGGATATTGTGGCTGGAAAGTATACAACCATGATGCTCATTTCAGGGAAGCTCGGTGAGCCATAGAAAAGCCCTTTGTTCCAAAATGTCTTTTAAAAGAGAAATAGCAAGTTTTGAAGAGTCAAAACATCCCCGGAATGGGTTAAACCTACTGACTGTTCTCCCCTTAGTGTGAAGTATTTGAATCTTTCATCTTAACCCCCCAAAAAAGCTGAAATCAGCATTCAGGGAAGGAAAGTTAAAATGGGGGCAGGTCACGAAGGAAGCAGATGGCTCCAGCGGAGGGTGAGGCAGACTTTGAGCAGCCAGAGGGCATCGTGAGGCGACTGTGTGCCTGGAGGGCAGGGAAAGTGAGACGGGGTGTGGGGAAGGTTCGGAAAGAGAGCTGGTGGCAGAAGCAGCTATGCCTACCTTGCAGTTTTGCCAAGGGCCCTGGCAGATGCCCCGCTTGCCTCCAAAAACCATCTTCTATGCTGTCTGCAATAAATTGCTGATGCCTGAATTTAAATATCAGGACTACTTGAAGTTCTAAAAGCCTCAGGCTCCCCGCAGTTCAGGCTGCAGGTGCTGGAGTTCCCAACTCCTGCTTCTCCAGTTCAGCCAGGTTTCTCCTCACCTACACCCTGCCCCTTCCTGCTAGGAGACTAACAGATGCAAAAGAGAGAGAGGAAGACAGAGGGGAGGAGTCACATGCATTCAGGTACCACCCTCTCTCACCTTTTCCTTTAGTTCATCCTTTATTTATTTTCAGGTCCATTAAAAATCTATTTCCCAGGAAACTCAAAGGTCTAAAAAAGCCCCGGGAAAGCCAGCAGAAGCTGGAATACCTTCAAAGAAGTTTTCTTGTGACCGCAGAATCTCCCACAGTTAGGTCTGCCTCACTGGTTCTCAACCAGGGGCAATTTTGCCCCCCAGCCCCACCCCCAGGGGACATTTAGCACTGCTTAGAAGTATTTTTGTTTGCCACAACTCGAAAGATGCTACTGGCATCTAGTGGTAGAGGCCAGGGATGCTACTACACAGGGCAACTTCCCAAGCAAAAAAATCTTCCAACCCAAAATGTCAGTAGTGCTGAGGTTGAGAAAACCTGGTTTATTAGAATCCAAAATTCAACTTATTTTTGCTTCTCAAAAAAAAAATGGCACAAGGTAGTTGCCGTCAACATCTGCAAAGTCCTAAAGGACAGATCTGAAAAGATCCCAAGTCCTCACTACCTGATGCCAGGAACAGTGTTCTAGGCCCCCATCTGCCATTGCTTACAGAGTTTCACATCTTTCTCCACTCTGCTCACTCATTTGATCTTCAGACCAAAGACCAAGTTAGGACATCATGCAGTTATGGTGTCAGAATGGTCAACATGACAAGCCACTTTTAGCAAACACCAGTAGGTCGCATCACCTGTTCTTGGGGACCAGTTTTGGATGGAATAAATCCAGCTACCATTGCAGTGAAGAATGAGGAGAACCCAGAGGTCTTCACTTATCATTCAGAATTCACCAAATATTTTGCTGATCCAGGTAAAATCTAGCAAACACTTCCCAAGTTTTTATCTGAGAGATGTCAGTGATTTTTTAATAGGAAAGGATCATCCTGCATGACCAGAGAAAGTGGCTTCAGTGACCTCAGAAGTCCTGTGAAATTGTCCAGTTCAATCAGTCTAGCTCATCATCTGAGATGAAGCAGGAAGGAGAACCACACTCCCCATAATCAGACTCAATAGTTACAGTTACTGACCAACTTAACACCACTGGACCAAATCCAAAACCGTTTTTAAACATTGTGCTGGAGCCAGTGACTCTCTCCTGAGTAGACCACAGGATCCAGCTTTACAAAATCACAGTCCTTGAAGCAAAGGAATAGAGTCTGTGGCATGCCCTTTTTAATATTCTGAACAAGGGCTTTAGAAGTAAAACGCCACTGTGAACTAAGTGGTTGCAGTACTGTTGCAGGAAAGCCAGTTGCTGACAAGTACTTCAAAGTCACGGATGCCACCTGAGGAACATAGTGTTCAACGACCAGAGGAACTGTGTATGGTGCATGCGGTTCTATTATACAGCGAGTAATTGAATATACAGGGTGGGGGACATCTCCATCAAACAGGTCAGGCACTAAAAGACTAGATTCTTTTCAGTGGATTTAAGATTATACAACCTGTCAGGAGTCTACATAAGATAACCAAATGTCGAAAATGTCACTGCTTTTTGAAAAATGTACGGCAGTTGCACTTAAGCAGATTGTACTAAATATAAGGATGCCTGAGTGCTTTATTAGCTGTCAGGTGTGTTACAAAGGCTGTGTCATGAGTTTCATGGGTTTCTTCTGGCATTTCTAGGCGAAGGGAAGTCAATTAACATTTGTTGAGATCCTATTACAGTGGCTGGCACCAGACCAGGCACAGGATATACTGCAACCCACTTAATCCTGATTTACTGTTGATGTACAGAAAGAGCAGAGATTAAATAACTTCCTTCGGGCACACAGCCAGGGTTGCAGAGGCGGAATTGGAACCCAGACCTGTCTAACTGCTAAGTCAGTGCTCTCATTTCTACACTGTAACAGAAGGCTGCTTCCGTCTGATTCCACAGGCCTTCTTTCTCCCCTGCAACCTTGCTCCAGTGACTGGACCACAGTTATGCATTCATTTACTTAGCAACTACTTATCAAGTGCTCTACTTGGCCCTGGAGAGAAAGTGGTACACTGGAGAGACCTCATCTTTCCCTTAGTGGGAGTTATAGCCTACTGGGGGCAGGAGGGAGGTAGACAATTAGTAAACAAATAAATAAGATACTTTGGGATAGTAATAGGTTCCATAAAGAGAATAAATCCAAGTAGTAGTCTAGGGAGTCATTGGGGCAAAGAATTAGGGTACAATTTTACATAGAATGGTCAGGGGAAGACCTTGAAGTGATAAGGTTGTATTGAAATATGAATGATGAAAATAAGTGTGGCAAGAACTGGAGAAAGAACATTCCAGCAGAGGGAACAGCAAGGACAAAAGCCATGTGGTAAAAATGATCTATTAGTTGTGCTTAACTAGGATCAGAAAGGATACCAGTGTGACTAGAGTTTAAGATCTAAAGCAGCTCAGGTTGGTATTAACATGCCATAGTGGAAATCCTGGGTGCAAATGTGTGGCCTAATTCTAAGTTAGGGACTGGATTTAAGAACAGATCAACAACTCTGCAGTCATTCAGGAAACAGCATGCCACCATGTGCTGATAGGAGGGTAGGGAATCTTCCAGAAGCCGGTGGCTTCCAGGATCAGGAAGGGAGCTGCCTCCACTGTTGGAGCCATCCTTTGGCCTCACTGAAGGGTTCCTTCGACACTGGGATGGTGATACTTTGGACACTCTCAGAAGCACCCATCATGGATGAATCAGACACCCACATGAATAACACATTGTACCTCCAAAGAGGAGATTTACCTGTCGCTATGAGTATCTCAGATAGCATCCATCATCAAAACTGTGAACATCTTAGTAATGTAAACAAGAATACAGCACTTGTAAATGAGACGTGTTCACAGATGGGTCAGAAGATTACAAATTGGGAAGAGGCAGCTAAAAAGTGTTAGCCCTGAGACACCAGCACTGTGCACTGGGTATAACGTACTCAGGGAAAAAAATCTTACAGAAAAGTTTGCTTTGGGGAGTGATCATTAGTCCCGTAGCAGTTCACATTTACAAATGAGTGCCTGGTATGCATGTAGAACTCAGTTAAGAATGGTTTGAGTTACTGTAGCAGGGACAGCCCATGATGGAACCAAGAACCAGGAACTCTGAATCCCAGTTCTGTCACCTCTGATAACTCTGTGACCTTGAGCAAGTTAGTGAACCTCTCTGTGCTTCAGTATTCTTAACAAATTAAGGACAGTAAGGAGGTCTGGCTTGGTAAACCTCCCCCCAGGAACACTGTTAAGAAAAAGAGCAGTCTTTCCCCAATGAGTATAATAAGCCCAAGAAATACAGGAGTTCATGCATATTAGTGTTTATGATGAAGCTAAAATCTGCATCAGTGTCAAGGTGTGATGTGTTCAAAGAAAACATTAATGAATAATAACCCTGGTGATGTGCAGATGTGCCAAATTAATGAAAGTGATACCCAAAGGACTGGAAGTTTGGGAAAGAATGAAACAAAATTTGCACTTTATTTATTTATTTACTTATTTATTTATTTTTGTGGCTGTGTTGGGTCTTCGTTGCTGCGTGCAGGCTTTCTCTAGTTGTGGCGAGTGGGGGCTACTCTTCGTTGCGGTGCATGGGCTTCTCTTGGGGTGGCTTCTCTTTGTTGCGGAACACAGGCTCTAGGCACGCGGGCTTCTGTAGTTGTGGCACGCAGGCTCAGTAGTTGTGGCCTGCGGGCTCTAGAGTGCAGGCTCAGTAGTTGTGGCGCATGGGCTTAATTGCTCCGCGGCATGTGGGATCTTCCTGGGCCAGGGCTCGAACCCATGTCCCCTGCATTGGCAGGTGGATTCTTAACCACTGCGCCACCAGGGAAGTCCCAAAATTTGCACTTTAAAAGGCACAATACCAAGGACTAATCAGAGATAAGGTGTTATTGGTAGTAAACAGGGAAAGGATGAAGTGCGGTTGCTTGTAGGGTTGAGTCCTATAAAGCCAAAGTTTGCAAATCTGTTGCTTGAGCCTCTGTTCCCTTCCAGCAGGGAAGCCAGCTCCAAATAGGTGCAGGAGCCTTGAGTCATCCAAACAACAAGGTGCTTTCCAGCATCCTCTATTCCACTGTGTTCTTTTCAAACAAAGCCCATTGAAACAGTTAAGCCAAAACAATCTGTCTCAAATAATAGTATGCCTCCCTCTCTTTACAGCAAAATAGAACCAAGAGTCTGTTGCTGCTGATCATAATGAAAAATGACGATCTTGTTTGCCCTATTGTGTCTGCCTTCTAGCCAACCCAAAAGTCATTTTGGACAGCTAACACAATTTCTCATCCATTCATGGATTCAGCAAATGTTTAGAACCTACTCTGTTCCAGGCGTTATGATGGGTGCTGGGGGTACAGTAATGAGTAAAATCTGAGTGGGGGCATCAGATAACAAGCATAGAATCACAGAGATACTTAATCATAAGCTCTGTTAAGTGTGTGTTCAAGAAATAGAGGTGATATGAGAACATCAGACATGGAGACTCAGGGAAAGGCTTTCTGAGGAAGTGACTTTTTGAGCTAAGCTATGCAGAATAAGTAGGAGTTTGCCAAGCAACGAGCAGGAGAAGAACCCAGGGAGGAGGAATAGTCTGTGCCAAGGCCCTGAGGTAGGAAGGAGGTAATTCTTGCCAGTAACTGGGAGAAGACCAGCATGGTAGAAGCATAACATATAGGGGAAAATATAGTTTGAAAAAAAACTGAAGAGCAAATGAAGGTCAAGTTGTCCAGGGCCTTCTAGGCCAGTGTAAGGATATGAGTTTTCTCTTACATTTAATGGAATATCTTTGAAGGGTTTGGTACAGGAATTTAGCTATAGTAATGACAGTGGTGGTTGTGGTGGTGTATATATGTGTGCATGCTTATGTAAGTGTGTGTTGGTGTATGTGATGTGAATTGCATGATTTGCTCAATCAGCCTCAATCCAACAGTTACTATGGGTACTGTTGAGGGCTCAGCAAGCACCAAATCATGCAGGATAGGAGCACAGACCTGAATTTCAGGCTAAGTTTTGCCCTCGTATGCTGGCTACGTGGACCTAAACCCAGCCCCTTGCTGTGGACTGAATTGATTGGACTTAAACTAGATGAGTGGTGGTCTTGACAGGGCAGCATGGCCTCCATATTTTGGAAATTTTATCTTGAAATTCGAGGAGTGTTTTTGCTTGCCCTCCCTGATTGGGAGGGACACTGGCATTCAGTAGGTGGAGTCCAGGGGGGGCCCCTGTCCTGCAATATACAGGCCACTCCCACAATCAAGCATTGTTCTCTGTCCCACACAGCTTTCCAGAGCCCCTGCAGGCATTCATGTAGGTGAAAAACCTCGTTATGATTATCTGAGCCTAGCTCTGTTTTACATTTAAAGATACAATATTTTTGCATGTTTTTAATAAGCAGTAAATTTTTTCAGGAATGAAACCACCATGAAGATTGACGGCAGTGGTATTTTGTTTGCTTTGGAACTTTCCCAAGGGTTGTTCACCCTTTTAGAAAATCAACTCACCAGTGACAATCCTGCCCATTATAGTTGAGTCTTCTGTCAGTCTACATTTGTGTCTCTCTCACACGTGGAGATTCTTCATGTAGGTGTAAGCATCTGACCACTTCACTGTGGCTTGTGGAATAGTCAGACCTGAGCATTTATATATTGAAATATTTATTATTATATTATAAATCACTGGCCTTTTTATTTTCCCTTTATTTTAAAATTAGGACATTATATTGATTTTTCTGGTTTTTCTGATTATGCATACAGGTAAATTATGCCATCAATAATTTTATTTCAGAACAGTAAAGGAGGCAGTAGAAAATACTTACTATAAAAAAGAGGTGTTGGGTCTGATAAGATTGATAACAACTGAACAAGCATGTTTGGTAATTCAAAATACTATGATTTTAGGAATCTTGCTACTTACTATCTCTGAAGAGTCTCTTGGGAACTTTAATACCTCGAGAGTTCTATGTAAAAATTTTACTTTGTTAAATAACCCAGGGAGGTATCAAGGTTGACACCACCAGTGAGAAGTCATGTGGGTGTCATTTACCCTCAGTAGAATATGATGAGACAGACATTTGACCTTTGTGGTATTCTTCCCTAAATTTCATAACCCCACTCTAATCATGAGGGGAAAAAAATGCGACAAACACAAATTGAGTGATATTCTTCAAAGCGCCTGACCAGTACTCCTCAAAACCTTGTCAAGATCATGAACAACAAGGAAGACTGAGAAATTGTCACAAACCAGGAGACTAAGGAGACTTGATGACCAGATGCAACGTAGCATCCTGGATGGGATCCTAGAAGAGAAAAAGGACATTAGTGGAAAACTGATTAAGTATTGACTCAAGTCTGGAGTTTAGTTAACAGTAATATACCAATATATATAAATTTCTTCATTTCAGCAAATGCACAATAGTTGTGTAAGACCTTAACATTAGAGACTGAGTAAAAGGTACACAGGAATTCTCTGTACTACCTTTGCAACTTTTCTATAAACCTAAAATTATTCAAGTTTTTTTTTTTCAGGTTTCTGCTTTACTGACCAAGGTAGATCTAGGGATCAAAATAAGCAAGGAGCTATATTTTTTTAATCTGCGTATAATAAAATTGGCTTTTGGTAGTGGTGATTGTATACAGGTCTGTGGGTCTTAATACATGCATAGATTTCTGTAACCACCACCACAATGAGGATACAGAGTCATTCCATTACCCCCAAAAAACTCCTTTGTATCAGACTCCCCCTGACCCCAATCCCTGACAACTATATTCCAGAATATCACATAAATGGAGTCATATAGTATGTAACCTTTTGAGACTGGCTGTTTTCACTCAGCAAAATGCCCTTGAAAGTAAACCATGGTGTTGCATATCAATAATTTGTATTATTAGTTCATTCTTTTTTATTGCTGAATAGGATTCCATTGTATAGATGTATCACAGTTTGCTTATTCACCTGTTGATGGATATTCTGGTGGCTTCCAGTTTGGGGCAGTTATGAATAGAGCTGCTGTAAACATTCATGTGTAAGTTTCTGTGTGAACATAAATTTTTATTTCTCTGGGATAAATGCCTAGGACTGAGATTTCTGGGTCATGTGGTAATTCTATGTTTAACTTTTTGAGTAACTGCCAAACTGTTTTCCCAGTGATTGTACCATTTTACATTCCCACCAGCAATGTATGAGAGTTCTGATTGTTCTACATCCTCTTTGGTATTGTCACTTTTGTTGTTCTTCTTCCTCTTTGTTTCGTTTTTATTTTGGCCATTCTGATAGGCTTGTGGTGATATCTTGTTATAGTCTTAATTTGCATTTCTCTAGTGCCTAGTGATGTTGAGCGTCTTTACATGTGCTTATTTGCCACCCATAGGTCTTCTTTGGTGAAGTGACTTCAGATCTTTTGCCCATTTTAAATTGACTTGTTTGCTCTCTTGTTGTTGAGTTTTAAGAGTTCTTTATATATTCTGGACACAGGTCCTTTATCAGATATATCTCTGCAAATATTTTCTCCCAGTCTGTGGGTAGTCTTTCCATTCTCCTACCAATGTCTTTCTTAGAGAAGAGTTCTAAATTTTATGAAGTTTAGTTTAACAGTTTTTTTTCTTTTATGGGTTGTGCTTTTGGTGTCATTTCTAAGAAATCTTTGCCCAATCCAAGGTCACAGAGATTTTCTCCTGTGTTTTCTTCTAAAAGTTTTACAGTTTTACATTTTACATTTAGATCTGTGACCCGTTTTGAATTAATTTTTCATAAGGTGTGAGATTTAGGTCAATGTTTATTTCTTTTGGCATGTGGATGTCCATTATTCAAGGGTTTTTTTAAGTCTTTTTTAAAAAACATAGGAAGACATTAGGGGTCCCACATTTAAAGATCACTTAATTTTTCTAAAGATAAATAATCACCACATGAAAAGATACAATTAAAACAGGAGAAATGGGGCTTCCCTGGTGGCGCAGTGATTGAGAGTCTGCCTGCCAGTGCGGAGGACACGGGTTCGAGTCCTGGTCTGGGAGGATCCCACATGCCGTGGAGCGACTAGGCCCGTGAGCCATAATTACTGAGCCTGCGCGTCTGGAGCCTGTGCTCCGCAACAAGAGAGGCTGCGATAGTGAGAGGCCCGCGCACCGCGATGAAGAGTGGCCCCCGCTTGCCGCAACTGGAGAAAGCCCTCGCACAGAAACGAAGACCCAACACAGCCATAAATAAAAAATAAATAAATAAAATAAAATAAATAAATTAAAAAAAAAAAACAAAACAGGAGAAATGTCATAACCTTCCTGGACCCTCACACTCCAGGGTCAATATATGAAGAAGACAAAGACAACATGGGAACCACTGTCAGCTGATGTAAAATAACTTGTCCTTAGTGAATAAACAAATGCCAAGAGACATGGCAGAAATGGAATAGAGTGGGGGAGTCGATCACATGAATTGAGACCAAGCTTTGAAGGAGAGAGAGGGGCATTGCAGGCAAGACAGAAAGGCTGATTGACAGAAGCAGGCTATTCTTGGGAAAAGTTTGTGTCAAGCAGTAGTGAGATGTGAGGGTAATAAAAATGATAATAGTAAATACTTAAATAGCACTTTCTGTAATCAGGCATTGTCCCACATGTTTTATGAATGCTTACTCATGTATTCCCCATAACAATCCTATGAGGTAGGGTTATTGCCTCTTTTTTTAATTAATTAATTAATTAATTTATGGCTGCATTGGGTCTTCGTTGCCACGCACGGGCTTTCTCTAGTTGCCGCGAGCGGAGGCTACTCTTCATTGCTGTGCGTGGGCTTCTCACTGGGGTGGCTTCTCTTGTTGCAGAGCATGGGCTCTAGGCGTGCGGGCTTCAGTAGTTGTGGCACATGGGGCTTCAGTAGCTGTGGCTTGGAGGCTCTAGAGTGCAGGCTCAGTAGTTGTGGCGCATGGGCTTAGTTGCTCCGTGGCATGTAGGATCTTCCCAGACCAGGGATTGAACCCGTGTCCCCTGCATTGGCAGGCGGATTCTTAACCACTGCGCCACCAGGGAAGCCCATTGCCTCTATTTTTAATGGGTAAGGAAACTGAGGCACAGAGAATATTATGTTCATGTTAGGTTCAGCCCTGTGAAGCTGCCGTTTTTGTAGGTCAAAAATGATCTACTCTCAGAAAGTTCATATGGTCTGACCTAATAAGTAACTTGCCTAAAGTGTATGGCTATTTTGAGAGGCAGAGCTGAACTTTGAACCCTGGCAGCTGGGTCAGGAGTCTAGACTGGAAGACTACCAGCTAGAGGGCCTCTTATAGAAATGGCCAGCACTTACTGAATGCACACTGTGTACCTGGCACTGTCTAAAGTTTTACATGTATCAACAACTCATATATCTTTGCGTCAGTACTCTTGAGGGTAGGTATGATAATCACCCAATAATCTGGAGAGGAGAGGCTTTTCCTGTCAAACCTCAGTACAGCTGCTAGGGGCTTTGCATTGGAAGGACACACAAGAAGGGGACTGTATTTTCTGGCCAGCTAAAAATGAATGACATTGTTATTCTGATGGAATAGAAAATTGACCTCATAATCTCTTCAAAAATAAGGAAGTAAAAGAGAGAATGAATGATAATGGAACAGAATGAGAGAAACATAATGTGAAAGACTGGAAGATGGACTATAGAAGGTATTTCAGATGTTTCTATGCTGGAGATATTTGGAATCAAGTATTTTATTTGCAGTTGGCTAGCTTCTTCCTACTCTTAAATGATTGGCTGGCCATTCAGTGGACATCTGTTGCTTGGATCTACTCTATCGAACAGTTAGTAGTCATGTCATAATGGCCCGATGTTCAGTCTACTTAATTTACACCCAGATTCTCTTAGGCAGAGAAGAAAAAAGTACCCAAATGTTGCTCTCCAGCAAATTAACTTTTTAAAGTATCATTTAATAATATGACCTAAAACTCTGCTAAGTTTAACTATCAGATGAATCAAATTAGAAAAAAAAAATCTGAATTACAGAATATTTTAAAATGCAGTTTTATTATTTTTCATGTACAATATCTTAAGTTAGGCTCAGTATGGATTGCCTAGCAAGATGATTCTACACAAATAAAGAGTCTAAGAATCTAAAGTAATTTAAATCTTGAGCATTACATAATTCAGATCACCAAATCTACAAAAATACGGAAACATCCTTAACTTTATCTCTTTAAATCTCAAAATAAAGTAAATTAAGTCCCATGAACCATTGTTTGTGGGTCAATATTCTGGGTCAGTTCTGCGGAAATATAACTTAGACTAGAGCCAGGCCTAAACAAGGCATAAGTATAAAAAAATTATTAACTAATTCATATGAACATTTAATTAATTAAATGAAAGAGACTGCAAGGACTGTATTATTGGCACCACTCTGCCCACTTGGCCCTGTATACCTGCCGTAACAGTGGCAAGTCTCTTGCATTTTGAAGCACATAAACATGACTGTGAACATCTCTGTTGGTCTCAGATGCTGACACACAGACTTCCACCAGTTAGTAAAGCCAAATCCCTTCATTTGATATTCCTCGACTTGACATCACTGGTTCCTATTGTAATGTGGGACCAGCTGGAGCAGTGTATATCCATGGCAACCGTCAGTATAGCCAATTCCTTCACTCACCTAGTAATATGAAATAATAGTCTATTCTTTATAACACATAGCAAAACAAGATTTGGTTTTGTTCCTTGATTGTACACTATTTTGGTCCTCAGCCTCTTCTCAACAGAGATCCTACTGCAAACCCAACACTACTACGTTAAATGAAGCTATCAGTCTTGGTGGGTGTAAACAGCTATGCCTAAGCAAACGGCTTATTCTTGGGCCCATCTACACACTCTAGTGAAATAGAGAAATCTCTGTTTCCATGGGTTAAAAACAGACTGTTTACACAGTTAACTGGGATAAATGAGACCCAAGGAGGGCTTAAATCGAGTCTTCAAGCCTGTGGGATGAAGCGCCTTGCCCAGGGCACTCTAAATGATATTTCCTGGCCTGGAATTATTCATACCCCTTCCAAAGAATATTAGTTTACTCATTTTCAAAGGCACCACTGGACAATAAATAAAATAAAAACTGGGCTTTTAAATTTCTTTCATTATATTTGTGGTGATAAATATACATTTTCCATTTACACTGAATGTATTATCCACACAGATGTGGTTCTAAAGTAAGCATGTTGGCCAAAAATCACTTCTGGTCCAACTTACTCTCAAAAGTCTTTATATCATGGAAAGAGTATTACTTATGGACATCACCACTTGAGAGCCACTGACCCAGACAAAAGAATGAAACACAAGGATAGTCTAAATACAGATGTCTGGACATTCAAACCTTCATGACTCTAATGTAACGTTCAACTCCCTCACCATGAGAAAGAGCACAATGCGGTAGTTAAGATGATGGAATCTTAGGTTTGAATCCAGGCTCTGAGGTCTCTTTCTCTTACTAGCTGTGTGGCATTGGGCAAGTTACTTGCCTATTTGTGCCTCAGTTTACTCACCTCTAAAATGGACATAATAGAATCCACCTGTTATGGACTAAATTGTGTCCCCCCAAAATTCATGTGTTGAATCCCTAACCTGCGGTGTGACTGTGATGGGGCCTTTGGAAGGTACTAAGATGAGATCACAAGGGTGAGACACTTATAAGAAGAGACAGCAGAGACCTTTCTTCCTCTCTCTCTGCCTTATGAGGACACAGTGAGAAGGTAGCCATCTGAAGCCAAGCTGAGGACTCTCACTGGGGAACCAGATCAGCTGGCTGTTTGATCTTGGACTTCCTAGCCTCCAGAATTGTGAGAAATGTCTGTTATATAAACCACCCAGTTCATGGTATTTTGTCTTATGGCTGTTTGAGCTAAGACACCACCTTATTTTTTTTCTCATATTTTTATGAGCTGAAAGTTATAAAGCATGCAGAATAATGCCTAAAATATAGCAAGTGTTTTATTAATTGATTGTCAAATGAAATTTTTAAAAAATAAATGAATGGGTGGGAAATTCTAATGTGTTTCATGCAGGGTTTCCACCACTTTGTCTTATGATCAGCCTCCATAATCTTAATAATCTTTTTAAAAATGTGTTTGTTATCATGACAAATGAGCTAATATATGTGAAGGCATCTGGCATAGAATCTGATACACCCATCTCTAGGGTGTTTGTAACCACAGCTGTTTGTTGTATAATTATAAATGCTTGTTGTACTTGAGTTTGCAACTTGTTTCATCAGACCCATATCAACCCTGTTCTTTGCAAAGTTGTAGTGAAAAACCTGGCCATCTTCCTTATGTCTGTCCAAGTCCACATGTCCTGTTGTGGCCCCAAGGGACAGTGATCACACTCAATCCACTGGACATTGGTTTTAGGTCATCTTAAGTAGAATTGCATCTTGCACTGGGATTTGATTGTAGTCAGGTCATATATTAAATGCGTATAGGAGACTGTTCCTTTACATCTTGTTAGCTAACTTAGCAATCAAGCTGGATTTTCCCCCATAACTTTCTTTTAGCTTTCCTTCCTTTTCTCTCCGCTCTCTCTCCTGCTGGGGGTGGGGTTGTGTGCATGCATGTATGCTTGTCAGCAATGAGCACGCAGCCCAGAGCCTGCATGTTAACCATCCTCTTTTTACTAAATAGTTGTATAAGATACGGAGAAAGGAAGGCAGAACATTCACTTACAAACTCCCCAAGTTTGCAACCCACAGGCTGGTCCACCAGAGCCCAAAGAACAGCCTTTGTTTCACAATTAGGCAAGGGATATAGTGGAAGAAGCCCAACTTGTTTCCTTTCTATGTAGGACCCAGAAACTAGCCAATTTTATACTGCTTTTTGGTTTAGTTTTCAGATTTTCCCACAGGTCTATTCAGACCAACTTGGCCAAAGGAAATGCCACTGCACAGCATTGCTTAGAGTAGAGCTGCGTGAGGCATAAGCTTATGAAAATTGGGAAAGACTTTTAAAAAATGTGTGTGTGTATGTATATGTATGTCGGCTTTCACGTGTCACTAGTTTGTACTTTGTGCAGTGACAAAGTGAAGCCATCCAATTTTCAAATACATGAATCAACATGGTCAACTCAGTTGATCATTTGTGGAAAAAAGCAGCATCTTTGTATGTGTGAGTTTTGTCCAGGTACAGGAGAAAAATACAGATTTTGTATAAACCATCTATTTTCACTTTAAAAAGAAGTAACAACCTTCCTATCTTCACGAAGAAAAGAAATGAGAATTTAAATCCACCCTTTCTCTGCATATACTTTGTGGTGGGTAGGCACACTGTTGAATAAAACCGTCTAGAAGTTTTTCAGACTAACTGCTGGCTACAGCCTTTGCTTAGGTTTCCTGCCTCGGGAAAGGTTAGGATACTTAAGGAACAAAGGGGCTTTGCCTGTCCCTAAGCTTATTGTTCTTTGACACACCAGGTACAGCAAATAGTTTGCACCAAGCAGCAACCACTGAGGAGTTTAGCAGCAATGAGAAAAGCTGGATTGTGCTCTAAAGTCATTAGTAAGAACTTTGTTCCCTCTCCCAAGCCTCATACTGTGAGGACTTCTTCTATTTATAAAAGTTGATTTTGCTCAAATTAGATTAGAAATCAGCTTTCCCTCAGTAGGCTGCTTGTTTGGCCGATAAAGGGAGGATAGCTGTTGATGTGGGTAGGACTGAGAGAAAGAGCGAGCCCAGGCACCTGTTCTCATTAGCCTTCCATCTCTTTATGGTAGGTGGATGCAGAGGGAGTCTGAGAGCTACCGTTCATTGCAGATTGTGGAGAACCAGGATTCAGCTGCCTTCAGTTCACCACCAGGGGACAGAGCGTTGGTCCCTATTTCATTTAGGGGCATTGGGGGTCTATTGGGAAAAACAGAAGTAATGAAGAGAGGGCTTACTGAGTAAATCAAAAAACCGTCCAACAGGAGCCGGAATGGATGAAGAGGAATTACTCAGCTTCTTTAATAAAGCCAGTAAGGATTACAATAAATAGCAATGCCTTATTATCTGACTGGATCCTGGGAGGTCCTTCCATAGGCCCCACATGAAGTTCAACTTCCCTCCACCCCTTAGCACTCTTTTTTTCTTCTCTGCTCTCCTCTGCATTACGGCAGACACAGAACACAGCAGAAGCACTTCTGCCCCAGGGCCTTTGCCTTAGCCCTGCCTGCAGCTTCAAACACCCTTTCCCCAGATTGCTGCTTGGTTAACTCCCTCATCCAAGACTGGAGTCTGTTCCCGTCTCACCTTCTCATTGCTGTTCCCAGGCACCCACACGCCCGCCTGATCCTTCTTGCCCTGCCTTACTTTTCTTTTCTTCTACATCACTTATCACCTTCTAACACACCACTTAGTTTACTTATTTATGATGCTGTTGTTTACTTTCTGTCCACCCACTTCTCCCAATGTAGGCTGAAGAAGAGCAGGAATCTTTGATGCGTCATTCACTGGTGTGTCCCAAGCACTTAGAACAGTGTCTGGCACATCGTAGGGGGTTCATAAATACTTGTTGAATGAATGATGAGGGAATCTGGGCATGTGTCATCATCATTATTAATATTATTTCTATTACTACTGTATTCTATTAACATTACTGTTATTTTATCAGGCTTAGACATTTTAATTGACGTACTCTATGACGTGCACAGATGGCAAATGTCAGGTCTAGGACTCAAACTGAGCTCACTAAGATTAGTAGCTTGTGTCTAGTGACTTCAAAGAGTGATTTAATAAGATGGGTCACTTATGGATAGATCCCCAAACAGGAAATGTACAACAAGGAGATTATTTAAAATATTCAAACCACAATTAACAGCGAAGTGCCTTTCCCATCTTGCTCCTTTCTATGCCCCCCACCCTGCTTCTCCACTTGATTGGCACCTGAGTTTCTAATTTTTAACAGATAAATCTTTCAAGATAAAAGTGTTTCTTTATTTTATTTTCACTGACATTTGCTAACATTGCTCTGGGAAAGAAAAAAGTTGGTAGTCCACTGTACGAGGGTGTACTGTCACCCAGTCTTTTGTTATAATAATAATAATGTTTATATTCTGCATACAGTTGGACGCCTGTTCACAACATGACAGTAAGTGATGTCATGATGTCAGTAATCTGAGCCCGCCCGTGAACTGACTATGGTCCAGATTCTTTGCTGTGTGAAGAGCAGGAGTTGAAGAGTGAAAAGCTCACATTTTATCAGTAAACAGAGACAAGTGGGCAGAGGGGCCTTAAAGTAAAAAGAAGAGGGCGGGGAGAACAGAGCCTGGGATCTGGAGGGGGCAGCAAGGGGAGGAGAGACCCCAAGAGGGCCGTGTGCCAGGAGACTGAGCCAGGAGCTGAGTTCTGAGTACAAATGGATTTCCTGCGTTATCTGTCACTTACCAGGGGATTTGTAAATAATGTCAGCAGGAGCTTGTGTTTGCTTGCAAGCACATTCCTGAATATTAGGGGCCACATTGATTGTTTCCCTTTATGTCCTATAATCCCGGGGGCGCAATCCAATGGGAGCTGGCAGGAGCTGTGGATCATTTCCGTGGAGCTGGTCCAGCCTAGTTTCCCTGATGTACATCCGCACACAGATATACATAGCCTGGCTCGCTAGACTGATCTTTCTCAGCACAAAGAACCCTGATGTCAGCTTGCTAGTTTCTTTTCATGAGACACTCCCTCTCGAAGAAGGCCCTGGCTCCTCCCTCTTCATACAGCCAGCAGGACAGATGTATGGGTTTCTGAAAAATTATGCAGTCCCTTTTTAAACAAAAACAAGAAGCATGTTCCTTAACGTGAGGCATGGTGGCTCAGGTAGAATGGACCCACAGGGGAAGCCTTTCCCAGTTAAGGCAATGAGAAGGGAATCACGCTCCCTGCACCTGGGATGGAAGGGACACCTGTTTCTGCCCTTGTAGCTCTGGAGAGTGTATTCTTCCAACATGAGGAGTTGGTACAAGAACGTCACAGTCAAGAGTTACAGTGGAAGTGGACATAGCACAAAATCTGGGAGAGTAAATCATTTATTTGACTTCTTCTCTGAATGTTTTTGTTTTTGGTTTGAAGCAGAAAAAAGCTTATCTAATCCTATTTTGCTTAGGCAAATATCAAAAGGAATGAGATGAGCCCTCAGTAAAATTGTAAGTTAAATGCTTTTTATTCCCATCCTTCCGACCCTTCCCTGGGCCCCTTTCCCCCGTCCCCGGCCCCCTCCCTAATTGCCATGAGTTCCC
Source organism: Balaenoptera physalus (assembly GCF_965194825.1). Taxonomy (NCBI): domain Eukaryota; kingdom Metazoa; phylum Chordata; class Mammalia; order Artiodactyla; family Balaenopteridae; genus Balaenoptera; species Balaenoptera physalus. The sequence goes on from NC_138886.1 coordinate 48,962,778, forward strand.
AGCCTGCGGGATCTTGGCCTGCTCTGATGAAACTACCAGCCTGAGAAGCTGATTCTCTCTAAGGTGTTAATGGCTGTGCCCTCAACTAGAGAAATGTTGCTTGCAAGAAAACAAAACCCACTCAAACTAGATTAAATAAAGAAAGATTGACTGTAAGTGTCTAAGAGGAAACCTCAAAAACATTCAAAGACAGGAAGCAAAGCATGACATAAACTGACTGGAAATGAAGCTGGAAGTTGTTTTGGGAAGCCAGAATCTGAAGACATGACCACTCGTCTGCTTTTCTTTCTACTTCTTTCCAGGCTCAATCAATCAATCATCTCTCTTGCTCTCTAGCTCTCTCTCTGTTTTCCTTCCCTTCCTTCCCCTCTCCTCTCTCAGATGGCTTGCTTTCCCTTTTTTTTTCTTTTGGCAGTGTTGGATCTTCATTGCTGCCTGCAGGCTTTCTCTAGTTGCAGCGAGTGGGGGCTACTCTTCGTTGCGGTGCGCGGGCATCTCCTTGCGGTGGCTTCTCTTGTGGAGCACAGGCTCCAGGCGTGCGAGCTTCAGTAGTTGTGGCACGTGGGCTCAGTAGTTGTGGTTTGCGGGCTCTAGAGCGCAGGCTCAGTAGTTGTGGCGCGTGGGCTTAGTTGCTCTGTGGCATGTGGGATCTTCCCGGACCAGGGCTCGAACCCGTGTCCCCTGCATTGGCAGGCGGACTCCTAAGCACTGCGCCACCAAGGAAGTCCCTGGCTTTACTTTTAAATGACCTGACTTGGTCTGATTCTATATGATCTTCAATTAAGTACCTGCCATCACCTAACTAAAGTCTCTGCATCTCAGTTTAATTTCTAAAAACCAAGTCTGATTAGCCATTGGTCATTCAATGGATTTGCTCCTCGCTCCTTGGGTAATGATGGGATTTGACCTGAATTGAGGGGGGAGGATGAAGAAATTAGGAAAGGGTTTGTTAACCTGTGAGACCTAGGGCTACAGGTTGCCCTAGAAGAGGGCTACCTCTTCTAGCTGTGAGCAGGGCAAGGGAAGTGGAGTATGTATATCAGGTATCTTTGACATACACCCCAGAAGGCTTAACGCTGTCAACATTTATTGAGCTCAGGAGCCTGTGGGTTGCCTGGATGGTTCTTCTGTCTTGGCTGGGCTTGGGCATATGCCAGGGAGTCAGCTGGCTGTCAGCTGATCCAAAACAACCTTAGCTCACACAGCAGAAATGACTGGGAGCAGAGGCTCCCGTGTTTCATCCTCCAGCAGACTAGCTCAGGCATGTTCCTCATGGTGATGGCTGAAGTGGAAGAGTGGAAACAAAAACACTCAAGGTTTTTTCCAGGCTTCTATATAGGTCACATTTGCTAACATCCCCATTGCCAAAGAAACTCACATGGCTAAACTCAGAACCAAGGGGCAAGGAAATAGATCCTGACTGTTTATTGAAAGAAATGAAACTGTCAACTCACATGGCAAAGGAGGTTGGATACAGAGAGAGAAATTGGAGCTATTAATGTAATCAGTCTGCTGCATCATGGCAACAAATTCACTGACATGTACTACAGGCTAGTATAGATACACATCCTTTGCTGGCAAAATTTGCATGGGATCTTACTGATACTAATTCCTGATCCCAAATAATGAACTCCCAAGGTTGGAATTTTGACTCCTTCTCAAATAACAGCAAAAATGACAGGTTTGTCTCTAAGTAAAACTAGAAATTAAGAATAGCTAAAACACAGAACGAAGATAACAGAGGGAATTGGATGATCTCCCCTTCCCCCTCCCCCACTCCACTTACAAGCACATTCCTGAATATTAGGGGCCACATTGATTGTTTCCCTTTATGTCCTATAATCCCAGGGGCGCAATCCAATGGGAGCCCACAATTCACACACAACATACCTAGGCTTACAACATCCTGCTTTATATATATATATATATATATATATATATATATATATATATATGTATGTATGTATGTATGTATGTATGTATGTATTTTTTTTTTGTGGGGGGCGGCTCCGTTGGGTCTTCCTTACCGCGCGTGGGCTTTCTCTACTTGCGATAAGCGGGGGCTACTCTTTGTTTCGATGCCTGGCTTCTCCCTTGTGGTGGCTTCTCTCGTTGCAGAGCACGGGCTCTAGGCATGCAGTTTTCAGTAGTTGCACATCCTGCTTTCTGATTCACTAGATTAAAAAACAAAGCTTATTAATTTAATTGTGCTTCCTAAATAGCTGAAAGCTGAGCATGTGTAACCCTAACCCTGTGAAGAGTTAGAGGCTCTGTCACTGGTGAGTTTTTTCCCCCTTGGTGGTGGCTGGGTTCTCTGTTGTGCGGTGGGGGCTAGGTATTTGTTTGCTTTTCTGACAGGAATAAAAAGAATACAGCTTTTATAGGTGACCTACAGTTAGCTCCTGGGATGGATAATCCAGCCTGGGGCTTATTCTGGTCTTCTGCTCCTCTTCTTAGATTCATAGAGTAATAAAATGTCTGGACTAGATGGGGCTTAGAGATCATCTAGCGTTTCCCAACCTTTAGTTAGTCACATAAACCATTCACTGTTTTGTAACATCTGTCCACTCTTTAATGTTTTTAGTTAAATTGGCTCAATTTTAAAACCTAAATTAATTTATTTTTAAAAATTTACATCATGGCCGTAAGTTGAAAAATCAGTGTGATTTGATGTAATAGAAAATGAGCATAAAATAAACAGAATGAAAACACCGCATTGTTAGGAAATTCTGTCCAGATGCTTGAGCCTTCAGCCTGCCCAGTCTTTACTAAAAAGGAAGTTTAGCAGATGTGAAGGAAGTGTTAAAGAAATATTATCCTCAAACTGACGCATTCTCTCTGATGGAGTCAGGAAGATGGAAAGAGGCTTGAAAAGGTCATCACTTTCTCACTGTCCTCTTCAGTGCTGCTTAGTGCTGCCTGTATCCCACAGTCATCTTGGGCTTCCTGAGTTGTGTGGGCAGTGCACTGTGGGGGGTATCAATAGTCCAAGCCCCTCTGTTCACAGATGCAGGAGCTGAGGCCTCTTACTCCTTTCTCATGGTTGCCTTTGTACCATGTCACTACCAACTTGCATCTTGCCCAACACTTAGGATAGGGGAAGGGAAAAGAAATGAACCACAAAAGAAGTAAAAGAGCTGGTGGGTGGTGCTTTTGACTCTACAAAGTTGGAGCTTACCTGGTATTCAATTACCTCTGTTCTTCCTGACCTCCGTTTCTAGAGGACATTGACTATAGCCTATTAAAAGAAGCAGAAAGACCCCCTTACTTACATAAAGAAGACTTCTGCCTGGATGTACTGTTATGCAGGACTCTTAGATCAGGAGCTTCTAGATAGATATAGCCATACAAAAGGAGACATCTCCAGTTCTTTTGCCAAGGAAAGCAGTGTGTCAGGAGAAAGGCCAAAAAAGCAGAGCTATCTAAATCTGGTTCCTTGGGGTAAGCCATAGGAGCTGTGTAATGGCATTCTAAACCCTCCATGGCAAACTGTATGGATTTTCAAAATGAGGTGGGGAAATCCTCTTTGTCTCCTTTTCAGGATGGAGTTTTAGTTGAATATCCTTTGTTTAAAAAAAATAGGATAAATGTAGTCATATGTTTAACTAAGCTCTTTATTCCATTGCCTGTGATTTGGAATATGCTATTGAGACATTTCTTCAGCCAGGTGGGGAAGAGATGATCTTCTGGAAATATCCTTCTTCTTCATATTTTCAAAGATGATGCTCATTGTGTCATATATTGCTGTTTCATTTTTAATCTCTCATGCTTTTTGGAAACAGTATGGTATGCGTATTAAGTAAACAAATGTTTCTTTTCCCCATGCCTTATAGGATAAAATCAAAGGGGCAAGTGTCTTAATCTTTGGGATGTGGGTTCCTACACCTGGTACCTGTTATATGAATCAAATTTCTTTCTCCACACTTCGAATTTTAGTGTTCTGTACATTTGTACATGATCTGAACAGCTCAGGCTTTATTCGTGTTGATGGAAACAAGAAAAATTCAGATGTCTATCAATCTGTCTTTACATTTGTTCATAGTTGAGATTCCTCTCAACCCCATGTTGGCTCTTTCTTCAGAGGCACAGAGAAAAGATACTTTATAGTTGAACAGGTTTGCATGGACATCCTGATTCTGTTCTTACTGTCTCTGAAATACTGACAGAGATACTAAAATTTTCTGAGCCTCACTTCTTCACCTTTAAATGGGGCAATAAAATCGATCGTGTCAAAGTATTATAAAGATTAAAATAAGGTGATACAGATACGGCTCATAGCACAGGGCCTTACACTGAAGCTTGCGATTGGTAGTCACTAGCAATATTACACTGGAAAGGCTGTATGAGACAGAGAGGCATACATACAGGCTTTGGGGTCAGAGAGGAGGAGGACCCATTTCTGCTTCATTCATAAGTGCATCTCCAGAGCCAATTCCCACTGGCACGTAGCAGGAACTCATTATTTTTTGGATGGATGAATGAATGGTTCTGGCATATTCCCTTCTTAGTTGTGTGATCTTAGATAAGGCATTGCACCCCTCAGTGCATGTTTCTACAACTGCGAAGCAAGGATAATACATTTGTTATGGAGTTGCAAGGAAGCTTAAGTGCAATGGCTGATGTGAAGTACACAGCACAGAGACTGCCACATGCTATGCTTTCCACAGTTGTTTATTCCAAATCTCTACTGTCCTTCACTTTAGTGGATCCCAAATAACAAACTAGGATCAGCAGTTCCACTAGAAGTATCCATTTTAATTTAGTTTTTTTTTTTTTTTTTTGTCTGTGTTGGGTCTTTGTTGCTGCGCGTGGGCTTTCTCTAGTTGCAGCAAGCGGGGGCTACTCTTCATTGCGGTGCGCGGGCTCTAGGCACACGGGCTTCAGTAGTTGTGGCACACGGACTCAATAGTTGTGGCTCGTGGGCTCTAGAGTGCAGGCTCAGTAGTTGTGGCGCATGGGCTTAGTTGCCCCACAGCATGTGGGATCTTCCCGGACCAGGGAATGAATCCGTGTCCCCTGCATTGGCAGGCGGATTCTTAACCACTGCGCCAGCAGGGAAGTCCCAGAAGTATCCATTTTAAAAGGTATCTTTTAAAATGGGTAGTGGGCAGTGTCCAGGAGCCCAGGACGTATGTAGGTGGCCCTTCATCAAAAACGTCAGGGTCGGGCTTCCCTGGTGGCGCAGTGGTTGAGAATCTGCCTGCCAATGCAGGGGACACGGGTTCGAGCCCTGGTCTGGGAAGATCCCACATGCCGCGGAGCAACTGGGCCCCTGAGCCACAACTACTGAGCCTGCGCGTCTGGAGCCTGTTCTCCGCAACAAGAGAGGCCGCGATAGTGAGAGGCCCGCGCACCGCGATGAAGAGTGGCCCCCGCTCGCCACAACTAGAGAAAGCCCTCACACAGAAACGAAGACCCAACACAGCAAAAATAAATAAATTAATTAATTAATTAATAAAGTTCCTACCAAAAAATTCAAAAAAAAAAAAAAAAAAAAAGTCAGGGTCTAAGAAAAGCAGGATGTCTAATTTGACCCTTTTTTGTTCCTGGGCAACTTCAAGGTAGTATAGATTGGGCAAAGGCCAGGCCATGTGGGCGTAAGGAGGATCCTGAAAAGAGGTATAGAAATTATCTTTCACCGAGACCTCGTGTTCTCATTTTTGAAAGAACTAAGAAAGTTTCCATCTCTTGTGTCAACTTCATTTGGTTAGTCGTGCTTTGGGGAGTTGTGTGGTAAAAAGGATTCCAAGGCTACAACCTGACACAAGAGTGTAATGATTGATTACCAAATGTCTGCCGTGAGTTTAACATGGGGTGTTATGTCTGGTGTGCCATGGAGATTTATGCAGCAGCATTCAGAAGGGAGATTTTCTATAGCCTTTACCGAAGCCAGGCATGTTCCTTTGCAGGTTAATTGCAAAAACAAACAAATAATCAAGAATCTATTTTTTCCCCTCTTTCAGATTTTTGCTCTTACAGGAAACATCTCATATTAGCAGGTCATGGTGGCACTTAAGATCTTGAAGTAAATAAGAAAAGAAACACTGACCCAGTGAAATTGATCGCATGTAACCCTTACAGAAATGCCTGACATTGCAGGTCAAATGTACAGTATGTGATATTCCTGCCTGCATTCATTTGGCAAGTATTTATTGAGCATCTGCTATGTGCCAGGCAATGTTATAGCTGTTGTTTCTTTAGTGAACAAAACAGACAAAAAAACGCTTTTCCTCATGAAGCTTACGTTCTAGTAAGGGATTCTGTTGACCCTTATTTTAGTTATTATAAAAATTTATTTATGATAAAAATTCCAACCATTGGAAGGCTGCTCTCCAGAACATGTACAGAAAAGGGAAGACTTTCTTACTCTGACCTGCATAATCTGGCTGGATTATAACTGCACAAACCTATCATTGTTCTAGAGCCCAGTCTTCCATTTCACTTCTACTCGTTAATGCACTTCCAACTTTCTGCCTTGTGATGTGTCATTGTGACCCACGTAGATAAACCGTAGAGAATCTGAATTTCCAAATGTTTGATCCCTTCTCATTTGGCCATAATTGCATAGATGTAGCCTTTACACTCTGTACCCGCACCCCACCCCCCGGGGCTTCTTTGGCCTAATCTATCTGTGATCAGCTTCTAGAGCAAGGTTTGCTTCACTTTGGGAGTAGCTGGAAACTTTGGCCAGTTTCCCAAGTGTGTTTACCCTGCTGACTTGATAATAAGTGAAATCTGTATCATTAGTTTCTGAGTCAGAGGACAGTTGAGCTTTGAGCAGTGTAGACCCCTTAAGTTCTTCTATGCTTGGGGAAGAAAAAGAGCAACAGAGCCTCTGGCTCCTGAAACCCTGAAACTGTGATTCAACCTTGATGTCAGGTCAGATTTCACATTGCCAGTTGCCTCTTCCAATCTCTTCATGCTACCCCAAGGCTCCAAATGTAGCCTCCCAGGAGTGGCATAAACAAAATACCAACATCCTTAATGACCGTGGACAGGGGACAGGGAGGCAAGGGTGATTGTATTAGCCAGGACTCACTGCAAGTGATAGAAACCCAATTCAAATTGACTTAAGGAAAAAAGGAATTTTATGGTTCATATGACTGAAGAATTCTGGTTTTAGGCATGGCTGAATCAGGAATCTGTTTCTCTTCTCTGTGATGGAGTCACTCCTGGGCAGGCTCTCTTCGCTTGGTAGACTTATATCGCATTGTAAAAAGAGCTTCTCTTTAATACGAGTTCTAGCAAAAGTCCCAAGCTTTATGCTCGTTGGCTCTGGTTGGTCAGGCTAGGATCACATGTCCATCCCTGAACTAATCACTGCAATCAGGAGGTAAAATACACTGATTAATTTCCTCAATATGGAACTGCATGCAGCTCATTTCGCCCAAACTTCATGGACTGAGAGTAGGGAGGGACAGTTCCACAAAGGGAAACCAGCATGCTCTTAGCAGAGGAAGGGGAAATGTATATACTAGGCAGGTGGAACCACCAAACATCCACCAGAGGCACTCTGCACTGTCACCGACAAAGAGGGAGATGACAACATGTCACTTGGTATAAGGGTGGTAGTGACTGTGCATTTACTTCTTGCAGGAGGGTTGGGAGAAAAACCACTCGTGTCAGGTTCCAAAGCAGGGAAGGAGGAGGCGCAATGGCCACCAGCCCACACGTTCCTAAACATCCACCCGTGTGCCATCTTGGGTCTGTGTGCCCTGGAGTATTTCCCTGGGAATATGAACCCCCAGATACTGGTTGGTACCATTCGACAATCCAGATAACTTATCCCCCAACCTAAAATCTGCTTGTCAGGGCTTTAAGGCACCCAGTTCATCTTCATCAGTGGTAGACATCTGTAAGTTTGAGTCATAGCACTTTCTAGTGCAGATAAATGCTCTGAGCAAGGACACGGCTAGGAGCCATTACAAAGCAATGTTTTGCACTAACTGCTGCATATAATATCAGGAAACTGCCTCTTTGCTGATATTACCAAATGAAGGCTGTTTCTTACTGATTCATTTTTATTATCATTATCACAAGGATCATCTAATTCATGTATACTGCGCTTGTTGCTGTAGAGTCTAGATGACAGTCCTCAAGGCTAATCCTGACTACCAGCCTGCTCAGTGTGACCCAGGCTAGAAGGACTGCAGCAGTTCTGCTGTGCTTCCTCAGAGCCCCCAGCAGAGCTCACATCACCCGTTAAATGCAATGTTCTCTTCCCTTTCTGTGCCCCTTACTAAACTGCGAGTTCCTTAGCAACAGGGACTGTCTCTTTCATCCCCAGCATCTCCTGTACCCAGCATATTATAACCACTCAATGAATGTTTGTAGAATAAGTGCTATGCTTAGTGATTGTAAAATAAAGAGGAATAAGACATAGTCCCTAACCTTGAGACGCTTCAAGTCTACTAATTACAAAATAACAATACCAATCATGACACCAACTAATGTTAATTAAGTGCTGTATGCTAGATACTGAGCTAAGTGCTTTCCATGCATTATCTCATTTAATGATCTTGACAGTCTCCCCCCATATATACTATTACTACCCCATTTTACGGATGAGGAGGCTGAAGTTCATGGAGTAAGCTAATGTCGCATCATTTGAAAATGGTGGAATCGGGATTTGAACCCAGGTCTGCCAGATTATAATGCATGTTCCTAACCACTAAAGTAATACTACTTCTATAAAGGCAGGATGAAAAAAAGGTGGGGGAAGGTGGAATAAATTAATACCCAAAGAATTGGCAGAGAGTTCCCAGAGCCAATCATGATGACGTCAAATCAAATCAAATCTTGTCTAAAGGTAATGAGTTGGTCCAATTTTCCAGCTAGTAGGGGAATAAAGCAGAGATCTAGAGACATGTTAATGACACTATCTGAAGACCCATGGAAATGCGCAGGGGCCACTTGAAACTAGCGAGCACCTACTATTCTCCCTGGGTTTTTCTCTAGGCTGGAAGAAGGTTTCTTCTCTAGTGGAGGAAGTGTCTGCATCTTCACTAAATACGGGGTCAAGAGCTGGATGAGCTCTGCCCCTCACAAGTTTATTTTACGTTCTCCCAGAATGTAAAGAGAAATCTCAGAATGACATCGTTAAATGGAGATCAGGGATCACACCTGTAAAACCTGTGTGCACTTTGTACCCCACCCCAAGCAGTTCTTTCTCCTGCTCTTTGTCGGCTTCCCCATAGAGATCTGATCAGGAACCAAAGAAAAGGGCAGCACGGGAGTGACGGCCCCAAGGGAGGTCAACTCAGGAGGAAGGGGGTAGGGTGGCTGGGCAAGCTTCGCTGCGGAGAGAAAAGCAAAGTGAGCTATTCCATGAGGCCTGCAGCCAAGTGGGTATCAGAGACCCAGGCATCTGTCTGAGCATGAGAAGCCTTCTTGCCAGACCAAGGGCAGGATTTCTTGAAAGAATCTAAGGAAGGAGCCAGCAACTGCTTAGAGCTAGAACTATCCATCATGAGTAGGCCTGCAGAGCTGTGGTGAATGTTAGTGCTCAACAACCAAATTGTGTTTAATGATCTTTATTCACTCAGCAGTTTTCATGTGTGGATATTTGTGTATGTGCTGTGTGTATGCACTGAGGCAGGTAATTGGAAACCATGGAGAGACATGTTACCACTGGAAATGTTACGTAGGACACAGAGACCAGTAAATTGGCAGCAGTGATACGGTGTTGAGAAACCCCCCAAAGGGGCAAGCAAAGGGAGTTCTGGGATTACATGGAAGACAAAATTACTAAAGAAAAAATTATTTGTTAAAGAAAAAATTATTCATGACATTTGGTAAGAATGGTAAGGAAGACTTTGTTCAAGGGGAGCTACTGCGGTGGGGTTCTGTAATAGGAGAGAGAGATTGGGCTCGACTCTGAGTGAAGAAAAAAAAAAAGGAAATTTATAGCCAGGAGCTGGGTGTGGGTCAGTGGATGGAAGATCACTAAGAGGAAACATCAGGAGTAAGGGGGGTTCTGGCTTACCTGACGTAATGGATTCTTACTGAAGACAGACCAGTGTGATCAGACTTCAGATGGAGGATGGTGGAGAATGAGGAAACTGCTTAGATATCGATGGTGATTAGAAATTGAGAATGGGGATTCTGGCTAAACATACTTAGCAGGATTCTTGCTAAAATTGGACAAATGCAGAGACAAGCATGGAAGTCCACAAGTTGAGGCCACAGGAGAGCTCAGAAGAGCCTGAGTGGAGTTTGGTCAAGCAGAGGATCTTTGTCAATACCTATCCCAGTCCCAGCTGGAAAGGAGCAGAAAGTTAGCTGAAAGCTAAGTGAGCACTGAAAAGTGAATAGGATTCATCGAGGTAAAGCATGGGAGTGGGAGCAAGGTGTCAGAGGTGCCTTCTGGAAGCGAAAGAAGAAGCGTGGCTCAAAATCAGGAAGTAAGAGAGGGCATGACACTTCTAGGAACTGCAAGAAACTTGGTCCAGTTTGTGCTCAGAGCGAGATGTGGGAAGTAGCAAGAGATGGCACCAGGCTAGCTACCCTCAGAGTTTGGACCTCATCCTGGAGTCAGTGCGGGCTCTATCACTGGGTTTTCCTTCCAAAGGAGGAAATGATCAGAACCTCCTGCAGGGCTGTCTTGGGTGCATAGTGCCACAACTGCCAACAACAAAAAAGATGCCGGCTCCTTGAGAACATCTGAGTCCATCAACACCTGATCATCTTACAGGCAGGTCCAAAGGAAGCACTTTGGCCCTCTTTTTCTGGCCATAAAAACAGAGTCTTGGTGTCCCGATATTACTAAAAGCCTCATAAATTGAGAAGATGTATTTTGGACTTCAGAGCATGTCAAAAATCACATAATGTTTCTAGCCTAATTCTAGTTCAGTAGACTCATGTTAGTGGCACCTGAGAATTACCTGGGAAATTTTGAAAGGAATATTGATGCCGGGGCCACCCTCAAAGATTCTGGTTCAATTGACTGGAGTGGAGCTGGGCATTGGCAGTTTTTAAAGATCCCCACATGGTCCCCTGTGCAGTCAGATGTTTTATTTTTCTCTGTTTGCCCATTTATTCAATGCAGTTGGGTTTTGTTCCCTGTGCTCTGAGAAGCACATTTTTGGAATGGAAATGCTGCTGGAAAAAAAACAGGTGGCTCCAGGCTCCAGGGTCCTGGCCCATCTCCCCTCATTGCCCCTCCCCATGAAATGCCATCCATCAGGAGCACTGAGCTACAGTCCCCCTAAATACTTCCCAAGGTGCTGCCCTGTTTCGTTCCTTCCACACTGAGACAGCAAATCATTAACTCAGAGTCCCTGGGTTGTTTCTTGAAGCAATTAACAGCTGCCCCGGTGTTAATTCCCAGTCAATAGCCCCTCCATGCTGCTGCTCTTACAGCTGTCGGCTTCTGGCCTCCACAGCACATTTTGAAAGTAACTTGATGGGGCAGTGAGACTCTGCCCCTCCTGCACTCCCTGGGAAAGCCTTCACCAGGCTTCCTGGGGACACCAAGTGCCCCAGGGACTCGGCAAGCCAGCAGGGGGCTCCACCCACCTCTTTCGTGTCAGATGACAACTTGGGAGACTGTCGGAACCAACTCCCCTCTGCAGAGACAGCCCCTAGAGATATTCATGAAGCTTTCGTTTGTTTGTTTTGGCTTTTCTGGAATTCTTTTTTTCTGTTTGTTTTGAGATGGCTGTTTTTTTCCTTCATCTAAAAACCCCTCCTTCAACTCAGTCTGTGATTTCAATCACAGAGCCACACGATTTCTCACATCTTGCCTGTGCTGCTTCCTCCAGCTCCCTGTGGACAGAATGAGACTCGAGAGGATGGTAAAATAATCCAACTGCCTCCCTGCAAGACAGGAGCCTGGATCGTGCCGGCCATCATGGCCTGCTACCTCCTAGTGGCAAACATCCTGCTGGTCAACCTCCTCATCGCTGTCTTTAAGTAAGAGGGTCCTTCTTCAGAGCCCTTGGAAGTAGGGAGACTGAGGCAGGAGCGGGGCATGACGCTCCAGAAAGCAGGGGTGTTCCTCACTTGATTCTCTCTGGTCTCTATTTCAGCAATACATTTTTTGAGGTAAAATCAATATCCAACCAAGTGTGGAAGTTTCAGAGGTATCAGCTCATCATGACTTTCCATGAAAGGCCCGTTCTGCCCCCACCTCTGATCATATTCAGCCACATGACCATGATATTCCAGCACCTGTGTTGCCGATGGAGAAAACACGAGAGTGACCCAGATGAAAGGGACTATGGCCTGAGTAAGCTTTGAGTGACCACCCCCCGCAACTATAGAGCAGAAATCCCCACCACGTCTATAGGTGGTCATGGAGGACCACTGGGCACCTGGTTCCTCCTACTTCCTGCCCACAGCTCCGAAGACTTGGGAGGGATGGGAGGGTATGCGTGATGAGAAATGGTGCTGGAAGGAAGACAGGAGAGGCTGAAAGCGAGCATTCTTAGCCTCACACCTTTCTTAGTGAGATAAAACCAGGCTCTAGCAGGGCTGTTTTAGCACCTTCATAGGTTCTAAGCTTCTTACTTTACAGACATCCCACCACAAGATATATCAACCATGTTAATATGCTCCCAATGCTGCAGTATATATAATTTAAGTATCCTGACATGAGTTGAGTTGTAGGTGACTAAGTTTGATTTTCCATGGTCATTTTTGGACCTATCATGTTTTTAGGTCTTACACATTTCCCAAGCCTTAAGGGTTGTGCCTATATGGCTTCATGAGGAAACCAGTCCTGCTTTCCATGATTCCAAGGACAAAAAAAAAGACCCTCCACCAACCACCTTCTAGCCCAGTGTTTCTAGAAGGAGATTAGATTGACATTGGGGTGGAGTAATTCTTCATTATATAGGATTGTTCCACATATTGCAGGAGATTTAGCACATCCGGCCTGCACACATTGAATACTAATAGCTCCTGCAGATTCATAAATGTCCCCTGGGTACCACCCACAGTTAAGAACCATTGGGAATCCAGCCCCCATAGAAGCAACCTACCGTGATTTCTCAAAGTGTGTCAAATAGACCACCTACACTAAATCTACTGAACCAGAGCCTCTAGGATTGTGGCCCAAGAATTACCTCCAGGTGATCACTAGTGCAACTAAAGTTTGAAACCAAAGCCACTTAATAATCAACTGCTTCTCTAAGTCTGAAGCTTTTAACAACTTCTCTGACACAGCAATGCCTCACTTCTTTCGAGACATTAAAATTGGAATGTTGGAGAGGGGTTAAGAATTCCAAAATTCACTGTTTCCATTTGAAACACCCATTTAGGCAAGTAGAAAGCTCGGGGAGAAAAGGTTCAGATTTCCACTGGGCTCTTTCTACCACTGAATCAGTTATGAATTTGTTTACCAGCTATAAACAGAAAACCAGACTAACAGTAACACAAATACGTAAGGTTTTACTTTTCTCACACAACAAAAAGTGAAACGGTAAATAAATAGCCCAGAGTTCAACAATGACTCACTGAAGTCAAAGACCCCAAGTCCTATTTTTAGGCTCAGCTGTTCCTTGTCACACTGTCTTGTCTCATGGTAGCAAAATAGCTGCTGCACTTCCAGTCTTCACATTCATGTTCAGGGCAGAAAGAAGCATGAAGGTGAAAAACGGTAGAAAGAAGCAGCCACATACTTATAGTTTATCAAAGCAAAATCTCTTCTCAATACACAACCCTTTCCTGCAGCAGGTTTTTTTTGTTCCTTGAGCCAAACTGGGTCTCATGGTTGTTGCTAGCTTGAAGGGACACTGGAAACATGTGTATTTGGCTTTCCAGTCTCAGTAGTGGGAAAAGGGAAAAGGGAAATTGGGTTGCAAAGGGCCTTTAGTAAGGTGAATGAACAATGTCTTGTCTGCCACACTCCTCAGCCCAGAAGTTGAGTTTTCAAGAAACCTCCATTCTCTGCATAGCTCCCCTTTCCTTTATTTAGCTACATTCTTGTCCTTACAATATATATAATTCTAACTGGTCTCTGCAGTAAACCAGGTATACTCAGGTGAGCTTCAGAGACCCATAATGAATCTAACACAGAGAAAGAGGACAGTGACGCAAGTTGCCTGACCAGATTTGGATTTAGTTTGAGACTCAGTGAAGAATCTGGGCCCCATTCCCTAACCTTGAGTTAGATTAGGAATGTCATTAGACCCACAAGTCAGGTGCCATCGCTTTTACTTCTCTGCCTCATATCTCTCATTTCTTTTCCACAGAGCTCTTCATAACTGATGATGAGCTCAAGAAAGTACATGATTTTGAAGAGCAGTGCATAGAGGAATATTTCAGAGAAAAGGATGACCGCTTCAACTCGTCCAATGATGAGAGGATACGAGTGACTTCAGAAAGGTGTGTTCCCACGGGCACATGCCTCCTGGGGATGTTTTATACCATGGCATGCCTTATCAATTGATTTTGTTTGCAGGGCCGCAAAAAAACAGAGACCCCATTGTGCTTATTTTTATTGTCCAAGAAATCATTGAGCTTATGAGAGAACAGAATGTTGTCTGAAATGTCTATAGATCAAAGTCCCAGACTTATAGACCCTAGACTTCTCTAGCAGGCAGTAGCAGCTGCCTTCCCGGACACTAGAGATTGTTGAGTCCAGGACAGGGCAAGAGTTGTTGCTGGCTCAGACCAGAAATTGGAAAGTTCTGACACAGACATAAACCAAGAGAGACCCAGCCCAACTCAAGGCTCTCCATCAAGTTTGTGTTTCATATAGATCACTGAGCTTCTTCTCCAAAGGTGAGGATGGTCCTAGCGCCTGGCTTATATGGGTGCCCAATACCTTCTGAATAAACAATAGCAAGAGACTTGTGAATTAGCTAGAATAATGGTTGAGGGTTTTTTTTTTTTCAATTGTTTTGTTTTTTTCTTCTTATAGAACAAGATAAAAGCAAAGAAATAAAAGCAGATTTTTTACTTACTTATTATGTAATTTTAGATCTCATTGGCCCCAAATAGTTTTGTAGACCAGTAGGGCTGTAAGAAAAAAATCTCAAAATGAAGAGAAGAGAATCCTTTAAAGTTAATAAATATGTTTATGTAAATGAACTTACATTTTCTTATTTTCCCCATTTTGCTGTAGACTGATACAAACTTCATTCCAGGCTGGCACTCAGAACCCAGCATTTAGGAACTACTCTTCTAAAGAACACCCCGAGTGTTACAAAGCATTAGTGTAACTTTAAATTTTAAGCACTCTCAATATAAAGATGGCAGAAGCAAATTATAAATAATGGGAAAAGGATGGTATACTGATGACTTCAGACGATATATGACTCAGACTACTAAGATTTGAGTCAGTTGCCTCTAGTTTTCATGAAATGGCATTCTGTCTGTTTACCCATGTCATACATTTTCTCTAGTGGCTCTGTAGAAATTACACAAATGGCATTTTTCTGTCCCTGGCCCTTTATTTCTTTAAAGAATGCAGTCTAGATAAGTGAGTATATACACATATGCCATTGAGTGATTGTATCCATAGGTAGCCAGCCAATATTAATAAAGTTTAAAGCCATGGACAGATTTTATACACATCTGTCATTGCAAAATAGAGCATTTTATGATGACATGGTGTGAAGCAATTTTCCAGCAAACAGAGGAAGGAGCTGCAAATCTAAAGATCTCTCTCATGCTGAGGCCTTGAAAAAGCTATTTATTAATGGACATACAGCCACGTGGTTCCCAGAAAATTGTGCCCTGTGGACACATTGTCCATTGCTCAGACATATTTCCAAAGCATATGTCCAGGGGCCTTTGAAATGCTTTTTGGATTCAGAAAACCACAGACCTGGGAGGAAAGAAAGGTAGGGGAAGGAGTGTTAAGATGCAAGGAAGTCTTTGTCTTTCTTTCTGGGGAACTAGAATGAGAGGTACAGACGCCAGGGCATGTAAACTGTGACCTTGTCACCAATTCCTTTTGGATGGAAACATAAAGGAACTATAGCACCTCCAACTAAGGCTCTCACCCCACACCTACAAACGCTTCCAGGAGACTTCTTCCCCCAAGGCCCTATTCTTCTGTGGGTGGTTACAGAGCCCCACCCTTCAGAGCGTGACCAAGATGAACAATTCCCAGAAATCAGGACAGCGTGCAGGCCCACCCTCCCTGTGTCCCAGGCGTTAGCTGACCTCCTGGAGTAACATTGGCCTAGAGGACCAGGACGAGTTCACAGCCAAGCCCAGGTGCCAGAGAAGTGAACTTAAGCCCAGGCCTCATTCTGCTTCTGTTGCTTCTGTCTGTGTTTATTTGAGGTTTTGCTTTTGTTGTTGGTGGTGGTAGTCTTGGTTTGTTTTGCATTTGTAAATGTACCCGAAAATAACATCTTTAAACACTAGGATTATACTCAGCACAATAGAAGCACCACGAGGTGCATAAGGGAATCAACCAAGGGAAGAGTGGGTCCATGTTACCAATCTCACACATTCTCTAGGCCGTGTCCTTTCTAAGTGGAGTGGCGTGCGAAATCACCTGTCCTGTTTTACATTAGCTAGCTAGATGGATAGATGGATAGATAGATGGGTAGAAAGTGATAAATAGATAAATATGTATAAACACACATTTGAATACATATGTTAAATGTATATAAGTTGACTGTGCACATTCTATATAGTATATAAAATATTTTATAATTTTCTCTTCATATTAGATAACCTCAATACAGAGATTTGAAATCAGAAAAATTAAGAGCTGGTTCTTTGCTCTACTAAAAACTTGGGAAAAGGGTTTTTTCACGTAGTGAGCCCCATGCTTCTCCCCCTGCTACTGCCTTTAAAATACAATTTATTTATTCTTGTTCTATTTGCATGAATCTTTTTAGAAATACAAAGATACTTCCATAATTGTCTATTTAAATGGATCATTATTAAATCATATTTTTGTCACCAAATGGTATGTATAGGGCTCAATACAATATTCAGGAGATCATTAACACCTTGGAGGAACTTGATCCTGAAAACTCCTTGGCTTTCCCATTTTTATATAGCAATGACCATGATGTATCTAAAGCAGTACTGTTCCAGAATATAATGAGCTAATTGATTGTAACCAGTGCCCTCACTTATTTGGGACAATATCTAGCTGGTGATAATTATATTAAAATAACCAAATTTTTAAGCTATTAAGCAACATTGGTGACTGGCTTCTTTTCTGAGGATTTTTTGACTATTGGCTGAAGATAACCAATCCTTGGAGTTTGTTCCATCAAATTCTGTGCTCATCATCCTTTAACTAGTTCAGTTCTGTTTCAGTACATGCATACTGGACCTTTACTGTATACCAGACAATAAGGCAGGACCCTGTCCTCAAAAAACACAGTCTCATTGAGTTCCAGTGTACACCCAAGGCAGGAACAGCCAGAAACATCTAACTCAGTGTTGTCAAACTTTAGAAGGCCTGAAAATCATCTGGAAGGCTTGTTACTACACAGGTTGCTGGGCATCCGTCCCCACTCTGGGTTTCTGATTCACTATGTCTAAGGTGGGGCCTGAGAATTTGCATTTCTAACAAGTTCCCAGGTGATGCTGATGCTGGTTCTGGACCACACTTTGGGGACCACTAATAGAATACGATGCACAAGATAAAAGTTAAAGTAGGAGAGGACGGTGCAAAATTATTCACTGTGGAACATAGAAAATTCGGCACCTTACATTCAGAATAAGTTCGGGAGGTCAGTGAATACAGATTACTTGTACCCAAAGCAGTATTTCTCCCACACACCTGACCAACAGCACTTTGACAAGCATGTACTGAGCAGGGCCTGTGTTAGGGGTGGGGATATAAGGACTTTGCTTTGAAAGAATGCATAGTCGTTACACTCAGCCTCTATTTGAGCACCTCCTAGAAAGAAGAGAAATTGCCTTAGATACCAGCCTTATGAATAAATACAGAAAAAAATTAAATTCATTTCTCTCTGAGAAAGTATTTTACATAGGTGAAGATCACTATCATCTCCCCACTTTGCTTTGTCTTTTCTAAACTAAATATCCCAAGATCTTTTAACCACTTACCATGCATACAGCAGGTCTCCCACTACCCTGCTTACTTTCTCAGTATGCACTTTAAATTGTCAACGTCACCCTTTAAATGTGGTCTCTAAATGGAACTTAATTCTGTGTTTTAGTTAGAGCCTAGATTCAATTCCTTTATTCATTTATTTACTGTTTTTATCATCTACTATATGCTAGGCTAATAATCATAGAGTACAATAGAACAAGCAGTTCTTTTCATGTTACAAGAGAAGGAACACAGTATAATGGAAAGATTTTAATACTAATTCTGCAGTAACTAGCTGTGTGACCTTGAACAAGTTACTTAACTTCTCTGAACCTATGTCCCCATCTGTAAAATGAAGTATTAATACCTAACTGTAGAATCTTAAAAATTATTGAGATAACATATATGAGATATTATGCTTTCAGTAACTGTTAGTTATTGTTTGATCCATACATTTTATTTGCTATGAGATTGCATTACAATCATAGCAGCCAAGCCATGTCTTTGGTTCAGAGTGAAACTACAATTAATTAAAACCAGGGCTTTTTCACGTGAGCTAATTCAAATATCCTCAAACCTCTTCTTGTGAAATGTTTGTTTTTAACCTAAAATCAAGACTTAACATCCATCGCTGTGAAATTTTTCTTTAATTTGTTCCCCCTTTGGCTCATTATTCTAGCATTTTTAAGGACAACTTTGGATCCTGATTTTATCATCAGTCTATTAATTTTTCATCCTATTCTTTTTATATCATTGTTTGCTTGATAAGCATACCTACTATGCCTTCAACATAATCCACCAAAATGTCACCAGCACAGATCAGGTGAACCAAGACAGAACTAAGATATTGCATGACTCCAAAAAATACCTCTCATGGCGACATCGGCCCATTGGTTAATCAGGCAGCCAGGTGTCCACATTTCTGTAGTCACTCCAGTGTGTCAACCTCCCTTCTAAAATCACAATGTACTTCATCAAAAGTATTGTGCATCTGTGTCTCTCTATTAGTCTAGACTATCAAAAGAGAGACAAGATTAACATTGTAATTTTGAGCCCATGTAGTCTCGTGTTAACTAATCCTATCTCTTTAAAGTACTCAAAAGATACCATCTGCTTAATTACCTACGACTAAGCCATTCTGTAATGCTGCCTAGAATTGATGTCAAACTCCCATAATTCCTAGAATCCAGGAATGTTGAATGTCAGGAAAACATTTCCTATCTGCAGTCTCCTGGCATTTCTTTTCTTTTTTTTTTTTTTTTTAATTAATTTATTTATTTTGGCTGCGTTGGGTCTTTGTTGCTGCACACGTGCTTTCTCTAGTTGCTGTGAGCAGTGGGCTACTCTTCATTGCAGTTCGCGAGCTTCTCATTGCGGTGGCTTCTCTCGTTGTGGAGCATGGGCTCTAGGCGCACAGGCTTTAGTAGTTGTGGCACGCGGTCTCAGTAGTTGTGGCTTGCAGGCTCTAGAGCGCAGGTTCAGTAGTTGTGGCCCACGGGCTTAGTTGCTCCACAGCATGTGGGATCTTCCCGGACCAGGGATCGTACCCATGTCCCCTGAATTGGCAGGTGGATTCTTAACCACTGCGCCCCCAGGGAAGTCCCCGGCATTTCTTTTTACTTCCCTTTGGTTTTTAAGGGTCACGTACATTTTCTGTTGATCAGAGACGGAAGTTCTTTTCTGGTTCTTTTAACTCATTTAAAGCAGAATTTGCAAACTGGTTGCTCATGGGCAGCATCTGCCCACAGAGGGCTGTTGTGTTGAGCTTGCAGTGATTGTTAAAATTCACTCCGAATGCCTTTGGACTGGGTGTGCTCTCTGCTGCCACAGAATCCTTGCCTCTGTTCTCTTGCCTGCTTCACCTACTTACTTGATCTGCCCTTCTATAGGCATTTGATTCTCAGACCCCTAACTTAAAGCTTCCAGTTAATCCTCACCATCACCCCACCCGTAGGGCCCCACCTGTCAGAAGTTTCAGTTTGAATTTTCTCCTTGACAGTAACAATTTAAGCAAACTGGGATATACATTATTCCTTGTTGTCATCTTTTAATCTAACATTATCCTTCCCAGACCAATGGGCTCTATACCCTTTTTTCACTTCACCTAGATCCAAAAAGTATTAGACAATGACTATTAATAGTGTATACAACTTATAATTTTTCATAACAGAGAGGAATAACTTAGGATATATGAAATTTATAAATAATCCAAAAATAATGTAAGCCAAAAAAATGAGCTTCACCCACTTGCCACCATGACTTTTTCTAAAACTGATCTTTGATATCTCCATTGATAGAACCAAGTTTAAACCTTTCTCCCTGTTTTTGGTTAGTGAGAAGGATTACTGCCCCAAAGGGAAGGGTAGGTGACCCTAAAGGACTTAAATAATTCACAAATTAGGTATCAGTCTGTGGATAAGCAAGAGTTAGCTTTAGCTGCTCTGCATCGTTGCCTTTGACCTGAAAACCTGTGTCAGTATACCCTTTTTCCCCCCCGCAAGAGTCCCCACAATTGGGTTCATGTGTTCTGGGGTTGTTTTTGCTCTTCATCCTACACCCATTCTACTGCTAGCACTCCAGGGAATATTTGAAATTTAGAGCAGGCATGGTCTGCCAATTCTCTTTTTCCTTTTACCATATTTGCTTTAACTACATTTTGAGGTTATCAGAAAAGAAGATGAATTTCTGGAAGGTAATACAATAATCCTTAAGAAGTTACATATTGAAGTTGAAATTTTCTGTGCCACCAGAATCTTCTTTTGAATGCCCTTTTCCTTATCACACTGGCTGTTAGAGGCTGGTTGTTTTACTACCTGGTTTTTGTTTGTTTGTTTGTTTTACCAGCCTATTGAGTCCTCTCTAATGGGCTCCTTGCTGTCACTTTCTTGGCCTCCCGGGAACAGGAGCCACCTCACATCTTTCCAGGGTTCTGTTGGGTCCCTATTGTGATTGCCTTGTGAGTTATTCTGAAATAAGCCATGCAAGGTCTGGAGATTTGAAAGAGGGAAAGAAAAATAAAGTGTTCCTTCATACAACATCTTCCTTTCCACAGTTCCTTCTTCTTTTCTTACGTAGTCACTTCCCATATCTATCTCGTTAAGGATTCTTATTGATCCTTAAGTTCTTATAATTCTTATCTCCATTTTATCTCCTGATTTATTTGACTGGAGTCAGCTCCTAGAAACTACAATCATGACTCGAAACTCTCGGTTTGTTCCTCAGACCTATTTTTATCTGTGATGCGTGCCCATTTGCAAATAACTTCTCAAGAATTCTTTTTTAAAGATTAAGAGAAGTACTCTATTTATGGAACAAGCATATGTAAACTTGACTCTAGGAACGTTTATTCTTTTATAACTCCTACATTAAACCCCTATCAGTTATATCCGTGCTCTAATTGATGATATAACTAGGTGGTTAAACACATCTAGAATTCTGAAAGGAAATGGATCAAACAGTCCTTTTTTTTTTTCTTTTTTAAATTCAAATCTTACATTCCAAAGCACCTCAGAGCCCACAGCAGAGTTAAGATTTGGTGAAGAATAGCTCCTTGGCCCTGTTCTAGCAGGCTTTCCTCCCCTACTTCCATCCCCTGGAGCCATGCTTCTTTATCTTTGCTCTTGAGGCTCCACTGGGCACCTCCTTGCTTTCCCGGACGACCCTCTTCCTCCTTGTACCTCCTCTCTCTTCCTCCCATCCCCTTGGGCTCCTTAGTTTCTGGGTTCCATTTATTCCCCACAACCAAGTCCTTAGTCTTCAATTGCCTCTTGGTGCCTTAGCTTGGCCTCTCACCTGCTAGTTTTCTCTGCAGTATTGGATCCAGGGGCTAAAGCAAGGTGGGATGCAGGGAGGGGAGGGTCCCACAGTGCAGGGAGATAGCTCACCATGCTCAAACCAATGATCGCATGCAGTTATGCTCAGAGAGCATCTTTATTTCTTTCCATACCGACCTTGTATACACCAGACTCCAGGAAAGGGCAGGAGAGGGAGGAAGAAAACTATCCTGCCTTTCGTTACTCTGCCAACACTAAAAAGCTAGGTGGACCCAGTACCTAGAGTATCCAAAACAAAACTCCTCATTCTATAGAAATGTGCCATCTGTCCTTCTCTTGACTTTAATGAAGAAGTGTTTTTGTCCACTTACGCAAAGCTTATTGAATTACAAAAAAAATGAAATTGTAATACTTGAAAACTCCATAGGCTAGATGGTGAAGAAGTGAATTGTAAGTCTGTAAGACACACAAACTTATTATTGTAAGTAATTTGTTTCTCAGGCTATGTTTATACCACAAAACAAAGTGAAACAGAGGAAAGTTGAATTTTCCTTCTGAATCATCTGTGTTAGCTGAATGAATAACATTGTGTTTGCCAGACACAGAATTGCTCGATTTATAAGTCTTCTGGAAATACACCTGGGCATGATGGCAGAGTGTGCCTGGACCCTGGGAGGCTCTGGATTGGCTATGGAGCAGCACGAAGGAGCAAAAGAAAAAAATGTTCCCAAAGCAGGGCTCTTGAGAACAGTCCACAACCTTGGACCAGTGAAGGGAAGCTGAGAGGTAAAAGAGCAGAGTAGGTAGAGTGAGTTGGGAGGTTGTTGCTAAGAGAGGCAGAGATGGGCCCCAAGGCCGCAGCAGCAGAGAAGGAGGAGGAGGCTTTTAAAAGGCCTCAGGTCCCTCAGCGAGGGGGACCACATGCCTCTCATTTCATTCTGGCACTGAAACGTATAGTCTTCTCTGATAGAGGCACTGCTACTGTCAACCCACCGTCACCATCACCACCACCACCACCCCGGCTGGAGGGACCCAGGTCTGATGCCCACCGCTCTTCGTAATGCATGCAGCCATGTTCCTTTTCAGGGTCAGCAGTCAAGTGATTAGCTGTGCATATTGGAAGTATTGGAAAAGTATCTTTATCCTCCCCAAAAAAGTTGTGAATGGGTCTTATTTAGACTCTCCAAAAGATTTGCCTTTGGGCATCTAAAAGTGAAAGTTTGAGCTCAAACCAAAACTTGGCTTTGGTTTGTCCTTTCCAAGTTAATTTGAGCAGGTGAAAATGTGGCACAATTTTATTTTAAATGTGTGGTCTCTGTCTTTATAAATAAATGGCCAGGCAACCTATTAGACAGTTGAAATCAAGTTCATCACAGTGATTGACTCAGTGAACCTTTATTGACACCTGGCACGTATTGGGCTGGCAACACGGAAATGGGAACAGGAATATGAGGCAGATCACACGCCTAAGAATTTCCAGTAGGGAGGGTCAAGACCTGGAGAAATAACTGTAATATAAAGCATCTGTGATCAGCTACCCAGAGAGACAGAGAGAGAGGAGTAGGACTATTCATTTATTGATAGCCGCTCCAGAGTAATTTACCATAAATCACTCTATGTAATCTTGGCTGAATTTCTTGATGTTTGCTTTTCCTTTATTAATGAAAGGATTTGGTTAAATTAGATCAGCTCCAGGTGACTCAGTAACAGTACTATATCAGTTCCTCTGGAGGCACTCCATTCTAAAAGGATTGTTGTGAATAACAACAACAACAAAAGATTATTATATAAAGGCAAAATAAACATAATCCCAGTCCATAGAATACAAATTTAAATGTACACTGCAGTAAGAACAGCTACATTCTGCAGTTCCACTGCAAAATTCTGGGTAAAGTTATCCAAATGTAACATGCTCATTTTGTTGGTGACTGATAAGCCAACACCCTAATACTTATTTAGGTCATTGAACCCTGCCCCAAGCCACAGCAAAGCCAGGAGGGTGAGCAAAGGTGGGACTTTGGCCCACTTTACTTCAAGAAGAACTACTCAACTTTGGTGTTTATTTATTGGGATTGAGCATTAATTTTCACCGAGGGAAAAGGGGATTAGTAGCTAAAAACCGCCGGATTCAGTAATCTCTAAAGCCTCTTCCAGCTCCAGAAGATGGAGAGTCTGTGATTCTCAGTGGCAGGGTCACTGCCATCCTCTCCTCCCCAGCCCCCTTAGTTTCCCTCCAGTGGGACAGCGAGGGCACCGAGTCTGGGTGCAACTGTGATCCCCTCCGTGCTCTCCAGCCTCCCACAGAGAAACCAGCCCCAAGTGACTCTGGTTCTCTTTTCCCTCCCAGGGTGGAGAACATGTCCATGCGGCTGGAGGAAGTCAACGAGAGAGAACACTGCATGAGGGCCTCGCTCCAGACCGTGGACATCCGGCTGGCACAGCTCGAGGACCTCATCGGGCGCATGGCTACAGCCCTGGAGCGCCTGACGGGTCTGGAGCGGGCCGAGTCCAACAAAATCCGCTCGCGGACCTCCTCAGACTGCACAGACGCAGCCTACATTGTCCGCCAGAGCAGCTTCAACAGCCAGGAGGGGAACACCTTCAAGCTCCAAGAGAGTATAGATCCTGCAGGTGAGGAGACCTTGTCCCCAACTTCTCCAACCCTAATGCCCCGTATGCGAAGCCATTCTTTCTATTCAGTCAATATGAAAGACAAAGGTGGGATAGAAAAGTTGGAGAGTCTTTTTAAAGAAAGGTCCCTGAGCCTACACCGGGCTACTAGTTCCCACTCTGTAGCAAAAGAATCCAAAGCTCCTGCAGCCCCTGCAAACACCCTGGCCATTGTTCCTGATTCCAGGAGACCGTCTTCATGTATAGACATCTATGTCTCTGCCATGGATGAGCTCCACTGTGATATAGACCCTCTGGACAATTCCATGAACATCCTAGGGCTGGGAGAGCCAAGCTTTTCGGCTCCAGTACCTTCCACAGCTCCTTCAAGTAGTGCCTATGCAACTCTTGCACCCACAGACAGACCTCCAAGCCGGAACATTGATTTCGAGGACATCACCTCCATGGACACTAAATCTTTTTCTTCAGACTATACCCACCACCCGGAATGCCAAAACCTGTGGGACACTGAGCCTCCGATGCACCACACCATTGAGCGTTCCAAAAGTAGCCGCTACCTAGCCACCGCCCCCTTTCTTCTAGAAGAGGCCCCCATCGTGAAATCTCACAGCTTTATGTTTTCTCCTTCGAGGAGCTATTATGCCAACCTTGGGGTGCCTGTGAAAACAGCAGAATACACAAGTATTACAGACTGTATTGACACAAGGTGTGTCAATGCCCCTCAAGTGATTGCTGACAGAGCCACCTTCCCGGGAGGTCTTGGAGGAAAAGTGGGGGACTCATCATGCTGCCATCCCGAACGAGAAGCAGAACTGAGTCACCCCAGCTCTGACAGTGAGGAGAATGAGGCCAAGGGCCGGAGAGCCGCCATTGCAGTACGCCCCCAGGAGGGTGATAATTCAGACAGAACCCTGTCCAACAACATCACAGTTCCCAGGATAGAGCGTGCCAACAGCTACTCAGCAGAGGAGCCAAGTGTGCCATATGCACACACCAGGAAGAGCTTCTCCATCAGTGACAAACTTGACAGGCAGCGGAACGCAGCAAGCCTGAGAAATGCCTTCCAGAGGAGTAAGTCCTCCAAACCAGAGGGCCGAGGGGACAGTCTGTCCATGAGGAGACTCTCCAGAACATCCGCTTTCCACAGCTTTGAAAGCAAACACAACTAAACCTTCTAATAAGCTTTGCAGGAGGCTCAAGAATCCAGCCCTAAAATTCTCCCCAAAATTCACCTGTTCCCCTTCCTTGAAACTTATCTGCTTTATTCTTAGCTGAGCAAAACAAATATTGCCTTGGGAGGTATTAACTCAAAGGTGACTTCTGGCCAGAGATCAAGAAAGCATTTGTTCTGGCCCAGTGCCAAACACGGGATTTAAGTCATGTTCACACTTGATGGGTAGGGAGGGGAAAGAGGGAGAAGAAGGGTTGAGGTGAATGTGTATCACTAGTCACTTCAGAAAGCCATGAGTTCTGGGAATGAATGGGGCTTCAAGCACTGTCCGTGCCAGGAGGCATCTTTCCATTTCTGACCATTATCAAGAGTTTTAGGATGCAGGGCTAAATTGCAAAAATAAAATAAAATAGCCAGCATACAAATGAGATATTCTAAACTTTCAATTCTGTTTTCTTTTCACATTGGCTCCATCACTGGTGACTGATGAAGAGCATCCTTTTTATTCAGTATAAGCCGGCAGCAAGCAGTTCTACCTAACGTCCCACATCCTTCTCATGCCAACACTTCTGTAATTGATCATTATAAAGAAAAAACAAGGTAACAGTCATAGTTCACCTGTCTCTTATATATTCGTTTCTGGTGCCACAACTTTTATCTTTTTTGAAGAAAATAAAGGGAAAAGAAATGCCTTTTTGTATTGCAATCCAAATGAAAGAAGAATTGATGCTAAAAACAAATGTCAAGTGGTTTATTATAAATAGTGGGCATTCAAGCATAGTCAAGCAAGCTCAGGATGAATGTAATTAAATAATTTTATATTTTTTAATTTATTTTGTATCTCACCTGTCTTCAGTGAAGCCACTCACTGAATATGTAATAGTGAACTTAAAAAAATAGTAGGCAGAACTCACCTAAAACTGCCATATGAGATACTATTATCTTCTCACCATCCATGTCATGTGTGATGCTCCTGTGTGACCTTCATCATTTGTATGAGTCTACCATGTCTTCTGAACGTCTCCAGGATGTAACTGCCAATTTCCTGCACCACTCATCACATGAGCATTTTGTATATGAATATCTGGTTACATGTGGATATTTTCATACCTAGAGTTTTGCCATTTAATCTGAGCTCAGCATAAATTTAATTGGAGTTTTTCAAGGGCTGGTATCTTTTTTATGGAATGTTCCAAAGCACTTTTTAAGGAAGTTTCAAAACCATAAATAACCTTAGAATTGACTGGGAGTTTGGTATCAACCCAAGCCATCAGTTGCAGGCATACCATGAATATTTTTCTTATACACAGAGTTATAAAAAAGATACAGTAGACTAAAATAGAAAAAAAACATGTAAAGAGTTCTGTAGTATATGCTGCTTATATACATATATATGCATTTACCCAGGGAGACATGTTAATATATAGTATATAAACAGACATATAGAGCTTTCTTAGAAGGCTTGGACTTTTCTATCACCTTGAGATATAACCAGGATTTTTTAATATCCAAGGAGTTCCATTGAAAGAGTTCATTATATTAAATTTTGACAGATGTTGAAATTATGAATTTTTTAAACCCTTATGACCTCAGCTTTTCCTTGTACCAAACTAGAACATGACTCACTGCCTTCCCTCTGCCCCTTTTTGTGCGGAAGCACTTGCTGTCATGACGTCTCATTTAGTCTGGTTTCTCCTACACAAAGCGATTATGCCAAGTACAATCAGAATAGACATGCCAGTCTAAGCCAGATAGTATTATGGACTCGAGAATACAGGCATATGTTTCTAGATCCGAGTCTGGATTTCAAGTGGGATAAAGAAATCTTGACCCTCAAATCTTCGGATTCCTATTTGGATCACTGATTTCAAAGCGAATCAAGATCTTTAAGGAAAAAGACTTAATGTCTCTGACCCCAAATACTACCTGGCTCTTTTGTTTCTCTGTAGTTATGAACTCCAAATTGTCTCACTATGTGAAATCAAGTAAGTACGTGGACAAAATCTCTAGCCTTTAAATATTTAAACAAAACCCAAAACCTTCTGCACAAGCTTTTCAGTTGTAGAGATAATGATGTGGCCACATATAAAGAATTAAAGAATTCCTTCTTCACTCCTTGGATTTAAGTGAATAAGAAATAAGTCACCAGAGTCCCTCATATATAATTGCTCTAGAAACACTTAATTTTTATTGAACTCCATATTGGCTATTTCCCCCTCAGCAAACACACATTTGAGAATAGATCAGTTGCCCTTAAACTTCCTTGAGTCACGAATCTCTATGAGGATCTAATGAAAGCTCTGGGCCCGCTTCCCAGAAAAAAATGTACATACGTGCAAAGTTGCAATATACCTTAAAGGGTTCATGCACCCCTGGTTCCATATTGATTGATAATGAGGAGGAGGAACCATGTTTGTTCATAATCAATGCAGTTGTAATAGGCACTTTACATTTCAAGACCATTTCTCTGTGACTCTCAGGAAGGCCAAGTCTCAGCACCAGAGTTTGAACCAAGATTTTGTTATTTTTGTTCCTTAGATTAGCTTTTGCTAGTCTGATGTACTTACATCCTAACACTTTGATGGTTTTACGTATGGAGCACATTTACAAAGCCAGAAGCCTCTCTAAATCTGTAGAGGAATCTAAGAAGGAGGTGAAATCATTATTCTTTGACCACAGAGCAGGATATCACAGCACCTCCAGAGCCTCATTCTGGACCAGATTGAAAGTAGGGGAAAGAAATTATGAGCATGCGTGTTTCCATTCATCGTGATTTCTGGAGAGAACTGAGCAGAACCTGGGAAACAAAGTATTTAACAGCCCTGACCTTGTGACTACCTGGTCCTTTTGTTGTGCATGAAAATGAAGTTCTTACATCTTTTGTGAAGTGTGTGAAATATATAAGCCAAATTTAAGTGACTTTAAACACAACCTGTGTAACTTTCATGAGCCATTTCTTTCCTCTGCACTTACATGTGTATTATGTTTCCACCCATTTCTTTCCATTTCTGGGTGTTCTGCACACCGACGTGGCATTGGTTCTGTGGCCTTGTACAGTCAGCTTGTGTCCAGCTCATTTATTTCACCATGTCCCTGATCGAGGGGACATTAATTACCTGTCTCTGTGAATTAAGCAGCCCGTGAGCAGCAAGTTACTGAGGAATGTAAATAAAGTCATAGAGCGCTCAAGGAAGTAATAGCTTTGGTTTAATCATATGCTTCTAAGGTGCCAATTTTTATATACTACTATATGTAATGATTTGTTCTAAATTACTCAGTCCTTTTGAAAAAAAAAAAAAGTAAGGATGTCTAATGAAAATGACCATGGAAATTCCTGATTAACCAACATACTTTATACTTATACTTAGAAACTCCCTCCTTAATGGATTTCAATGAAGCTGGAAAGCTTGAGTGTAATTGTCGTGACTAGTCTGAGTATTTCTCCAGCCAAAAGGTGTATTAGGGGTCAGAATGCAGCACTTTACAGAACTGGATTTTTTTTTAAGTCTAAGCTTCCAGGTCTAGGATATTATATAGCACTTTGAAAGTTCCCCCTTTAAAAAATATATATCAGAATAATCGAATGAGAAAAATGTACTTGCAAGAACACAAAATGTGTTTCTTCTGAATGTTTCAAATGTATTCTAAAAGACGGTTTCTATAGATAATATTATGGTAGATAACTGGATAGCACATTTTTTCTACTTTCTGAGGCTGTACAGTCTAATCTTTCTGAATGTTTGGGCTGTTTAACTTCTGTAATGATAATAAATATTATCCAGTCATCGATCATGCTATATCTATAGGCTATACCATTCGATGTGTGTGGGGCAATGCTGTATTATAAAACACATGTAAACATATATGTAACCCGTGTTTAACTCAGCATAGTTGTAGCATGTGGTTGTATTAATGAACGTTACAGGACAGCTTTATAATCATTTACAAATCTGTAACATTCAATAAAGAAGCACATGTTGCAAGGATTAATGATGTTCCCAATTCCATGTTATTTAGCATCCTCGTGAAATGGGCACTTTTGTTCCTGATCTGCTTTATGTCTTTCACATTCCCGTAGACCACTGTAAAATATTCGTATAAGCTGATGTGCATCTTCTAACCAGCCCTGCGAGCTGTGGTAGGCAAGTTGTGATTCTGTGAAAGACAAACTGGCATGTTATACAAAAGACTATATGACAAATGAACTGAAAATAGTATTTTAAGCTCCAGTTGAATTAGCTGTTTGTTTACATCTGCTAACCCAACGTGGAAGCAGTGTACAGTATTTTATAAATATGTTCATGTGGTAACACTGATATGTTTGTTTCTAGATAAAGTGATGCTAGTGTGTAGGTGGTTATATCCTTGTTCTAGATATTGCATTATAGCTCACTTTTCTTTAGTAATAGTAATGTGACTTAAATGAAGTAATCCCGCTCCAAATCCAGTCTTAATTTTGTGGCAACAAAATGCATGCACTGCTTTATGTGTTTCTTTTGACTTTTTAAAGGCACTTAACATTTTACTGTTGCCTGCTGTGACACTTAAACCAGTTAGGAACTCACTCAAAATGTCGGGCTTCTTACACTGTTTGGGGGTTATGTCCAGTTTTTTAAAATTAAAAACAAAAAAGCAACCAAGTATTTTTTATTATTTTTTTAAGCTCTGCACAAATAATATGGACTAAAGTATTAACCACAGGGCATATAGCCATGCGAGACCTGGATATAGCTAGCCAATACTAAGGTCTAGGTGTTGGTGTATCTGTGATATATGAAAGACATGTTTCTGATTCTTTAGGGCCATTAGGTGCAGATTGCTAAAACAGAGATGAGAGGGAGAAGTCCATTCGTGACAGTGTAGAAATCCACATATCAGTATGAATGAATCCAGTGGACAACATATGACCACGCTCCTACCTTGGGGCTTTTTTCACCTTCTATGTGAGCCTGGCCCAGGGGAGGGCGAGAGATGGGTGACTGGGTGTGTGATTGAGCACTGGGTGACTCTGAAGAGTTTGCCTTGTAAGGAAATCACCATTTCATTGTTAGAAGCCATTCAACATCTGGACAAGAGAGGAGCCAATTTGCACAATTTACACATCTTACAAATGATGACTTCTCAACGAGTAGAGAGAACTTTTCTCTCAGCCTGCACTGGCCTAAGCTTTCTCTCCTTTTTACCTGTCAAACAGTCTCTTTCTCAGATTGGAGTCAGCCAAAGGAGGGGTTGGTTCTGATTTAAGGAAAACAAGATTTTTTTTCCTTTTCTTTTGTAATTCGTTTGAGAATGTAGTTGTGTTACCTTTTCTCTGATGAATTCCTTGCACTGATCGCTGCTAATGAAATCAAGACATGACCGTGTCTACATGTCATCTAAGAGAGGAATTCGGTGGCCAAGTAATCCCGACGGCGGTAAGAGTGAGGTGAATTTTCCCTCCCCTAACTTACCTAGTCTACTGGCCCCATTAAACCTTCAGGCCATTGCCTGTTTACACAGTGTTGTGTGCTGGGAAGTGAAAAGGACATGTGTGGCCATAAGGCCATAGGCTTTCTGATGAACATCAATGCCAACCTTGACCCAGGCCTTCCTCTGGAGCAGGCAGCCTGCTGAGAGCTGTGGGACACAGAGGGGAGTTCAACCTTGTGCCTGGATGTACAGCCTTTTTCACCCCTTTAACTTTCTTCCTTTCTCTTGACCCAGCACAAGGTGTTTTTTGCCAGACCAGTTGACTCTTGCTCCTATTACCTCAATACCCTCTGGACACTGGCACAGTAAACTGAAACAGTGGTTACAAACATTCAGACTTTGTCCACCCCTCACCTTCCCACTGGCTTTTCATCCTCCCCGCAACTCTACCCCACATGCTCCTAACTTGGCTGGTGTTTGCATCAGCCTCATCAGTTCTTTGCCTGTCTGAATCCCAACCCTCACATCTTCACCCCAGCTTCTCACATGTCGTCAGCACCGGCCATCTGCACCTAGATTGTGGGGCTGCAAACTCAAATACGTGGAGAGGCTGGATCCAGAACACAAAGGTGTCAGTTGGGCTGGCGAAAGACAACAGGAAGAAGTAGGGTTTGTAGGGCACGAGAGAACATGTGTCCTGCTGCAAAGACATTCACATTCAGATGTGCAAGCACTGTGCTAGCCAAACAAACGTGTCTGCCAGCAGCTTTCAGTCCCAGAGGCAATAGTTTGGGACCTCTGAATCAGAGCCAACCAGGATCATATTCTTGATTCCAACTTAGTGAGTATATACACAAAATACACTGAAAATGGAGGCGGGAGGGAAAGAAACTCACCCTATTCAGGGTTCCTCCTGTTCTCCCAAATGATATGTGCATGTATATTTGCTAGCTGCATCTTTCTGGACCTAAACTCAGGATCTTTGTGAGGAAGATTCAGAAGAAGAGTACCGTAGCATTGTATTGAGGCTTGTCTGCTTCCTGTCACTACAGTGTCTGACCTGAGTTCTCACTGCTGCTCCTGCCGTGCAGAGCAAGCCGTGCAGTATACTGTACTCATCGCCGTTTCGTAGCACAGAACGTAGCCTCTCATTTGTAAACGTGCCAACCATAGTTTATAATGGGGAAAATTATTCAAATATCATTTTTAAATGAATTCCTATAAACAATTTTGCAGTTGGGTTTCTTAAAGACACATACATCTTTTCGTTCTTTGTGTATAGACAGACAGTGGTTTGCATATCTATCGACATTATAAATATATATAAATCCTTAGAGGAATTGTTCTTTTTTTAAAGGTCTCTTATTGGATTCACAGTGCACTTTGAGCTTGTTCGTTTAGATATATAATTCAAAGCAGAAGTTGGCAGATACTACGGGAGAAACTTTCTGAAATTTCTGTAACAAATGTTTTGCAATAAAAAAAAGAGAAAAACTCAGTAGTTCAAAACATGACTTGGACTTCCTTGTGCATTTATTTGCCACCATGTGATCTCTACCATTCTCATGCCAAGAATTGTTGGGGTACAGAGAGACAATTGCCTTGGGCTCCATAAATTACTTGTAGAGCAGAGGCTGCAACTGGTGGTCTGTGGGTCATATCTGGCCAGCAGAGAAGGGGTGTTGTTGTCCAGCACAAGTATTTTCACTTCAAAGAATAGCGGAAAGAGAAATTGCAGAACACATATATGTACAATCTTTTATTTTAAAAAATATTTGTTGAGCACCTACTCTGTGCCCAGTAGCGTGCCAAGGTGAATAACACAGGCAAAGGCCCTACCCCTGTGGAGTTTTAAATCTAACTGTAATAAAGTGTAATCATATATAGTTTTGTAATTACCATTTCGCCGCCTAAGAAATAGAGCATGAAAAGTAAGAATCTATAGGTTCAGAGGAGTGACAGTGCTCTGTGTCTCAGGGCAAGGAAGGCCCTATGGGGTAGGCTACACCAGAATGTGCCCTGAAGAGCAAGGGGAGTTTAACTAGCCGATACGAGGAGGACATTCCACGTAAGGGGGACATTTTTTTTTTTAATTGATGCATAGTCACTGTACAATACGGTATAAGCTACAGGTGTACAATATAGTGATTCACAATTTTTAAAGGTAAGGGGGACATTAATTTGATAAGCAGCCAAACGTTACAGTGCTTCGTCCTGGTTAGAACCTCTAAGCAGCCCCAGCTTCACGGGCTGCATCTCCAGCATGGACCCTGATGTTGAGAATGAGGCTTTGTTCCAGTGAGCACCTTTATCTTTACTTTTCCCACTGGCTCTGTCTAGTCAATTTTTTGAAAATGGAATGGCTGGCATAGCTTTCTGCACATTTATGTAACACATACAATATTCAATCATGTGCCCTCAGATTTCCTGTAAAATTTGCTGCCAAAATCTCAGATTTAGACCAACATGGGGCTTCCTTGAAGGACATATTAATGGAGGTAGAGAAAGACTAAACTCTCTAGAGATAATATATCATCATTTCCTTTTTTACATTACCCAATTTGATTAAAAGCC
This sequence comes from Balaenoptera physalus, assembly GCF_965194825.1. Classification (NCBI taxonomy): domain Eukaryota; kingdom Metazoa; phylum Chordata; class Mammalia; order Artiodactyla; family Balaenopteridae; genus Balaenoptera; species Balaenoptera physalus. The sequence continues at coordinate 48,996,316 of NC_138886.1, forward strand.
GGAAGACAGCTTACCATAGAAAGGCCTGGTTTACCACACCCTTGTCTGTGGAAAGTTCTCAGTAATTATTTCCTTTTCACCATGCCTGATCTCTGGTCGTTAACTTGGCCTCTGCCCTAACGTACAGCACGTTACTTTTTTATAGTATGAACCATTTCCCAGAAGCCTTGGGCTGTGTCACAGTCATTATCTTACAGTATATCATCAGATAGACATGATGACACAATGCGGACACCCTAGAAAGGCCTTCACTCAAAATCATGAACTGTTGCCCCAGTATTCTTTACCTCAGGCACTAAACAATTTTTTTTTTTACAGACTGTATTAATCTGCTAGGACTGCCCTAACAAAACAGCACAAACTGGGTGGCTTAAACAACCGAAATGTATTGAATCTAGACCTGGAGGCTGGAAGTCCAAGATCTGGTACTGGCAGAATAGGTTCCTTCTGAGGGCTGTGAGGGAGAATCTGTTCCAGGCCTCTCTCCTGCTTCTGGTGAGTTTCTGGCAATCTTTGGCATTCCTCGGCTTATAGAAGCATCACCCTGATCTTTGCCTTCATCTTCACATAATGTTCTCCCTGTGGTCTGTATTCAAATATTCCCTTTTTATAAGGACACCAGTATGGGGCCCATCCTACCCCAGTATGGCCTTACCTCAACTAATTGTGTCCACAATGACCCTATTCCCTAATAAGGTCAAATTCTGAGGTACTAGAGGCTAAGATTTCAACATATAAATTTTGGGGTGGCAAAATTTAACCCTTAACACTGGGTGAATTTGTGAATAGGAGTGTGATGGTCACACTATCACACACACCTGTCTTTTTAATATCTTTTAAGGTAAAGAAATCAGAATTCAAGAATCAATTGGAAATATGTTGATCGACAGGAGAAAAATATAGATCAGTTGTGCCACCACATGGAGCCATTAAAAATAATTAAATCTTTGTACATTGACATGAAAAAGTGTCATTGGTATATTGTTAAGTCTTTTTAAAAGGAAATACAAAGCAGCATATAGAGTGTAATCCCAATTTTTATAAAAACTAAACCAAGTGTATAGATATGGATATATTTGTATATAAATAGTAAAAAGACTGGAAGAATACACCAAAAGGGAGAGAAAGGAGTAAAAGTTTTGCAGTAGAAATTTTTTTTTTCAAAAATTCAAATACTGTTTAAGAGTAATCTAAAGTGGCCTAAGTGAAGTTGGTTTAAGCATCAATAGACATCAACCAGGGACTTCCCTGGCGGTCCAGTGGTTAAGACTCCACGCTTCCAGTGCAGGGGGAGTGGGATCGATCCCTGGTTGGGGAAGTAAGATCCCACATGCCGTGCACTGTGACCAAAAAAAAAAAAAATAGACATCAATCAAGAGGGTTTTCTTTGCCTTCTTTCTGCTCTAGGCATTGTCACAATAATCACAAGCCCTGTAATGGCAAGTCCTCTCCCCCCAAGAAATGGTAAAGGTGAAAGAAAAGAAAAGTGGTAGCAATGGTTTAACTACTAATGTCATGAAATTGTAGGCACAAATACAATCAATGCCTTTCCAGCTGGTACTGTTCCTCTGGAAGAACTGAAAATTTTATTAAAAAGGCAAGACTGTCGTGACTAAAAAGATAATTACATAGTGCAGTTATTTAATTAGAGCTGCTGAAAAAATGGGATGAGCAGCCCAAGTTTAGCTCATCAACACTAAAAGTGTTCATGTAGAAGCAACATGGCCACCAGGAAGGCAACGTGTGGATGGTTTTCACATCCGGGCAGGAAATTGGGCTATTGGGCTACATGACGTACTCTGACACTCTGCATAGAATAGAGGAGAGACGCCCTTAGAAGTAAGAGGTAAGAATGAGTATTTGTAGCCTAGCAGGGCCCTAAGTAATATGCAGGACTGAAAAGATAGGAGGTGAGGGTCAGATATTTCCAAGGCTGGAGTCCCAGGCAAAACAAACGCATAGCCGTGAGAACACATAAGGCACACTGGGAGAGCCCTGGGCAGCCAACCTGCAAGGGCAGAGGGTTCGCGCTGGAGATTTGTGGGAAAGGATAACAATCCCTGATATTCACTTAATCTTCTCAGTACATCAGTGAATTTGGCATTATTATTCTCCTGTCCCAAATGAGGAAAAGGTGACTCGGCATTTTATACATAAATGCCAGGTTAGAGTTTGGACTTTATTCTGAGATAAAGAAAGTGCCTGAAGAATTCTGGGCGAAAATGTGACATGTAAAGATATGGCATGGCCGAGGAAGGAGAGGTACAGTCAGAAGAACTGCAGGATTCCAGGCAAAAGGAGATAAAACCCCCTGGATAAAAAGACACTTTGAAGAAATTTCACAACTCTTCCTAATTCCAGAAACATTTCATGGATACTCACTATTTGAAAAACACTTGACCAAGTGCTGGCACATTCTGTTTGAAATGTCAACCTCTTACTTAATTCCCTGGTGAATAACTAGTCATCCTTTCCAGAGGATTATTTTTTACTGTGTACCCAGCTGAGCATCCTTTGAGATGCCTCCTTGCTGGCAGTTGTTTCATACAGTGTGGAAGAGCTGTACCCTTTCCCTCAGCCACAGTTTTGGCTACATCTTTGGGGAAAGGTGACATTGACCCAAGAGTGCCAATCAGAGCTTTTTCCTTGGGAACTTGGAATAGAGGTAGGGGTGGGGACAATCTCTGGCTACTGAAACCATAACTTATGGACTCAGGAACTGTCTACCATCATGTTCCTACATATGGCTGAGCTGCAGAGGAAGTCAGTCTGAGGAGAAAGACAGAAACAAGGAATACAGAGACAGAAGCAATTATGGAAAACAGAAAAATTCTAGACTCTTCCTGGGACGTGACTGTAGTTCACCTTTGGGGTCTAAAAACATCAGTGTCCTTAAATTCCTTGTGTGGTAGGCTAAATAGTGGTCTCTCAAAGATGCGCACGTCCTAATCCCCAGAACCTATGCGTATTATCTAATATGGCAAAAGAGGCTTTGCAGATGTGATTAAGTTAAGGATCTTGAGATGGGGAGATGAGGCAGCCTCAGGACCCACCAGACCCTTCTATACAGGACCCAGATGCTTAAAGCCTTTCAAAAATTGCTTAAATGGCATTGCTCTTAGTTATAATTATTCTCCAATAATTTCCCCCACAACACACACACCCCTATCCTTCTCAGTGTTTAATTAAGAAACTTTCTGTCTTATCTTACTTATTTGGTAAGCACAGCAGTGCTTCATCAAATAGAGTGCTGTCTCTGTTTCAGAAAGAAAACTGAGGGACTTCCCCGGCGGTCCAGTGGTTAGGGCTCTGCCCTTCCACTGCAAGGGGCACGGGTTCAATCCCTGGTCAGGGAACTAAGATCCCACATGCCACGTGGCAGTGCAGCCAAAAAAAGAAAAAGAAAATCAAGCTCTCTTTTGCCTCTTTTGTGTCAATCCTGCCAAGGGACCCACATTTTTTTAAGACAGTGGGTGAAGGGGCCATGTGGGAAAGGAGGTGGGTGGAGGGATGGAATTTGTTGACAGAGATCTTTTTTAATGATATTTTCTCTCAGAGATCAAATGTAATCCACACAAAAGAACCTAACTGGTCTCCCCCATGACTCTGGCTTCCAGAGACTGCAGGAGCTGCTCCTAAATTATGTTGCCTTCTTAAGGTTTTCGACCAGACTTGCCTCTGCTATTTGGGATCTCTATGCTGACAGCAAAAGCTCCCTAGTGGCTCTATTTCATTCAACCAATTTTACCGGGCCATTAGCTCAGTCTGCAGCGGCAGAAAACCAGGTCAGTCCTATAAAGTATACAGACTTTCCAAAAATTTTAATAACTGCTTCTTTTCCTAATTTGTTCTCTCGGTTTCTCTGTCTGTTATGTGGGGCTTAGAAGTTGGACCAGATCAGTGGCTCTTAAATTTCTTGAATTATAACCACTTATGGGATCTATTGAAAGCTAGGAACCCTTCTTAGGGAAAAAAGCTTAGATTTGGGAGACTGTTTAAAGGGGCTCCTGGAAGCCCTGAAAGCCATCCAGTGTCACCAAGGGAAGACTCTGAGAAACCCAGGTTAAGAACCAAATGTCTCTCCAGCCCTAGAGTTCTGAGACTCCATGGAGCCTGGCAAAGCAGAAAGCACAGGGTCATTTTGAAACATCTGTCTGCAGAAGAAATCAGGCTGACAGCTGGATGAGCCATGATGCAAGCGTCAGGCGCTCACCCGTCCTCCTCCACTGCTTCTGAGCAAATGCACTGAAGTCGATACAGAAGGATCCCGAATTAAGTCAGTCAGTCTATTCCCGATGAAGGCAATGTGAACCATCTGTGCACTTTCAAGTCTCCAGCAAACCACAGATTCCCCAGCCCTCCAACTGGAAGCTCTGCCTGCAAATGAGGGTTAACCAATAGTCTCCTCAATTATCTCAGTATGTCTTGAGATCAGGCTTCCTGCCTGCATCTCATGAAGAACTGTCTGCTGATGAGAAAGCCACCCCTATCTAAGCACCCAGCCTTTCTCATCGCCTTTCTCATCGTGACTTTATGGGGTTGACACATAACTAGATTTCCTCTCTGTCACACCGGGTATTCTAAGTGAACAGGCTTCGTCTGCTATTTTTTTAAAAGCAGTATGAGCTGCTGTTCCACAAACATGCAGTACAACTATTGTCATATCTCTTTGAACCCTCACATCTTGTTAACTGAGACAAGTTACAGCTCTTGAGTCTCCCACTCCCTCTTTTTTCCCTCTAACTCTTAACTATGAAAATTTTCAAACATACAGAAACATTGAAAGTACAGGACAATGAAGACTTTCATACCCTCTACCTATGTTCAATGATTATTGACATTTTGCTCTATGTGCTTTCTCTCTGTATATATTTTTCTCCAAAACTGTATGAAAGTAAGTTGCAATAATTGAAACACTTTACTTACACATACTTCAAAATTTATGTCCTAAGAATACTGATATTCTCCTCCATAACCACAATGCCATTATCATGCCTAAGAAAATTATCAATAATCCTTAATGCCATCTAATATCTGGTCCATATTCAAATTTCCCCAGTTGTTTCCAAATTACTTCTGTGGCTAATTTTTATTCCCCAAATCATAACATTTGGTTGACATATCTCTTTAGCCCTTTAGCCTAGAGCAAGGCCCCAGCACACACTAATTTTTCACGACAATGACTTTTTAAAGAGTCCCGGCCAGTTGTCTTACAGAACGCCCCACACTCTAAATTTGTATGATTATTTCCTTTTGTCCTGTTCATGCTCCTCTGTCCCCTTTATTTCCTGGAAACTGAAAGCTTGGTCTAAAGACTTCATCAGATTCAGGTTAAACATTTATGGCAGGAATACTTCACAAGTATCTTACATACTTTCACACCACACCAGGAAATGCATAATGCCAGGTGTTTCTGCTAGGAATAGTAGTGCTAAGTTTGACCACCAGATCTCTCCAATGTAAAGATATATGTTACCTCCACAATTCATACACCACCTGTGGGGTGATACTTAGCTAACACGTGAATGAGCCGTTCCCCCACCGACCTTTCACCTAATGGTTTTAGTAACCAATGATACAACCCTTGACTGAATCAGTTATTACATAGCGGATTGCAAAAAGCACCCTCCCTCCCTCCAGAATTACTCAATCCAAAGGATCAGTCCTACTTACACATTCAAGTGAGGTGAGGATTAGGTCTGATCAGTCTGCCGCTGCCATGACTTCTTGTTGTCACAGGGTGTCACTGTTGAACACTGGCCCTGCACAGCCTCAAATGTCTGGCCCAGATCAGACCACTTCTCGGATCTCTGCCTACCATATTTATTTATATAAAGTACTGTAAAATAATGTTTAGTTTTAGACAGTGTTTATCTTCTCCAAATACTTTTGTGCCAAGAAAGTCGGTTTTTTAAAGCACCCGAATAAGACACTTTTTGTGTTAAATTTAAAGTCAATAAGTAAAACGGGAGAGAGGCCTGGAGTCACAAATATCTATTTCTTGAGCTTGCTGTAAGCTAAGTTGAAATGCTTAAATGGTTCCCACTTCCACATCACAAAAGAATGACCACAACATCCCATTGCTTTCTATTTTGACAATATGTAATCCATCTCATCCAACTCACCTGTTGGAAGGCAAATGGCTCCACTAAGCAAGCCAGAGATGATAAATGGGGAGCAGAGTCTTTGCTGGCTGTGGTTCATCCATGATGTCTCCCAGGAAGTGAGACTCAGGGGAGCAGATATGAGTGGGGAGACCTCCCATGTGGCCGCCAGGAAGGAAGAGGCCACCACCATGGCATCTCCATACCTGCTCAGCTTCAGGATGCAGCATTGCCAGATTGCTTCCCCTCTTATTCAGCATCTGAGTCCTCTAATCTCACTCCTCTGAGGCAGCACCCCCTCTCATCAAGAGACACCCAAAAAAAGACAGACTTTCCATGTGCTGTCTTTCAGTTCTCTATTTGCCCACTTTGATTAAAGAGAAGAGGGCTGGTGTTTACTGAGTGCTGGCTCTGAGCCAGCCAGTTTGACACATGTTCACATTGAACAGCTACCACAGCCCTAGAAGGTGGGCATTATTATCCCCCTTTTAGAGAGATTATATCTCTTGCTCAGGGACATGCAAATATCACATAACAGAGTTGAGAAATAATCCCAGGTCTGTGTGGCTGGTTAGTCTGATAACTCTTGACCCTCCTTCTAAGTATGTCCCTCTTCTGTTCTTTAAGAACATGTGTCAACAGGATGGGCATCAAACACTGTTTTAGCCTCTGGAGACTTTGAGCTGAAAGAGAAACTTACTAAGCTACCCACTTTCAACGGCTCTTTGCCTCTCTTCTCTGCTATGATGACTTATGCTCCCTGGGCTAAGCCATTCTGTGCCAGCAATAGTCTCATTCAAGAAAGCACATCAGAACTCAAATGAGTTGAGTGACATTATGATAGGAGACAGTGCTAAATCTGCTTTCATTTTTTTATTAAATAAATGTGTACAAACTTTGCAACTTTATTATTTTATCTTTAATTACTGCTATACGTATTATTATCTATTATTCTACCGTAATCCTGGGTTGAAAATCCTGATCTAGTTCAACCAACAGCCAAGGAAAGTAAAGCCCCAGTGAAGATAAGTGATTTGCCCAGGTCACACCACTTCTAAGTGGCTTTGCTCCAGCAGGTCTTCTGAACCAGGTCTTGATTCCTGCCACTACATCACAATATCCAACTATCAATCCTGGGCAAGGGCAAAGTCTTTTTTTTTTTTAATTTTTATTTATTTATTTATTTATTTTTGGCTGTGTTGGGTCCGCGTTTCTGTGCGAGGGCTTTCTCTAGTTGTGGCAAGCGAGGGCCACTGTTAATCGCGGTGCGCGGGCCTCTCACTCTCGTGGCCTCTCTTGTTGAGGAGCACAGGCTCCAGTCGCGCAGGCTCAGTAGTTGTGGCTCACGGGCCTAGTTGCTCCGCGGCATGTGGGATCCTCCCAGACCAGGGCTCGAACCTGTGTCCCCTGCATTGGCAGGCAGATTCTCAACCACTGCGCCACCAGGGAAGCCCAGGGACAAAGTCTTGTTCCTAGTTCTTCCTGACTCCCCTCTCTGTGCCCACTCCTTCTCCTGAAGACCATGCTATCTTCTCATTTCTAAGTCTGCATCCTCCATGGACAAAGACCATCTTTCTCCCCACCCCACTCCCACACCCAGTGCCTTTCTTGACTGCTATCTCAGGAAAAAGGAATTCAGCTGACACTCTGATGAAGATGGCTAGGCACCACACTAGCTATGCCACAGAGCAGTGGTTCTCAGATAGTTTGATCTCAGGATGCTTTACGCTCTTCAAAATTATCGAGGACTCCAAAAAGCTCCAAAGCAAAAAAAAAAAAAGAAAAAGAACAGCGTTGTTTTATGTTTGCAAACTTCTTTAATGTCTGGCTTAAGAGAAGGCAACTGGATTCTCAAATCTGCTTCTGCATTTGATTCATTGTGATATCACCTATCATGTAGCCTCTGGAAAACACCATACAATCATGAGAGAATGAGAGTAAAAAAAGCAAATACTGTCTTAATATTACTATGAAAATAGTTCTGGGACTTCCCTGGTGGTGCAGTGGTTAAGAATCCGCCTGCCAATGCAGGGGACACGGGTTCTAGCCCTGGTCTGGGAATATCCCACATGCTGTGGAGCAACTAAGCCCGTGCGCCACAACTACTGAGCCTGTGCTCTAGAGCCCGCGAGCCAAAGCTACTGAGCCGGCGTGCCACAACTACTGAAGCCCGCGCACCTAGAGCCCATGCTCCACAACAAGAGAAGGCACCACAAGGAGAAGCCCGCACACCACAGCGAAGAGTAGCCCCCGCTCGCCGCGACTAGAGAAAGCCCACGCGCAGTAACGAAGACCCAACGCAGCCAAAAAATAAATTAATTAATTAAATAAAAATTTTTAAAAGTATAATTTAAAAAAAGAAAATAGTTCTGATTATACAGATCAACTGAAATAGTCTCCAGGACCCCCAGATGTCCCAGGATCATACACTGAAAATCACTGCATGGAGCAATAAACATGGAGTTAGAGGAGCTCCAATCCAAGTGACCGCTTACTAGCTATGTAACCTTGGGCATGAATTTATGCATAAGAAACAGCCTGGCACATAGAGTAAATTTTTTTTTAAGCTTTTTAAAAGCTTCTCCATAACATATTTATATAAGAGGAGATATGCCTAAGGATAGTGCCTGAATACAAAGAATGACTCTAATGATGGGATGTCAGGCAGGCAAGGAAGCAGAGATAGAAAGTGAAATTTGAAACCTGGTAGTGGTGGTGGATATCCCTTGGATCATCTCTTCCCGACATCCTTAGGTTCACATAATGCATGCGACCACTTTTTGGAAAAAGTCTAGCTATAGTTGCATGTGTTCTACTTAGTCCAGCCACATCTGGGTCTTTCAATTTGCACTGACTTGTCTGAACCCACCTCCGCCCACAGCATAGGATAGGAAATCTTCTGAGAGATTGCCCTGCAGAAATGAGTCCCTTGATTGAATGACCTATCTGAGCCTATTGTTGGGCCTCCCTTTCTCCTGACAGAGACCACCTGGGGAGCCCTCATCCTCCCACCCCACCACCCCCATGCCATAGGCATGGACGGCATCTGGGACGCATTCTAATCTATTTTCTCACTAGATGAGCAGGAATTCTTAATTTGACTTAGTTTTTTGGGAATTGTTTCTGTGGGTGTTATAAATATTAGAGAGTGGTCTGCATTCTGAATTGTGAAAATTATTTTTGGCGGCCTGGTGCACTCTGCTATTCCTACTCATCTTTCACAGCCACATAGGACCAAGAATGAGCTCTAAGGTCATATTCCTGCCACTGAGAAAGCAGGGTCTCTAGGACCTTCCGATCGTAATTTTAATTGAATCACACTGTCCAACCCCCCCCCCCCACCAAAACACAAAGACCTAAGGAAGGATGGTGAGGCCCTAGCTGCCCTGTCTTGCACATCCTTTGAGTTTCAATTTGAATTTAGTTTGGAAACACATGACTAAAATGTTTAGAGGGAGGAAAAGGTGTTAGGGGGAAAATACAAATGCCATTATCTACTGCCCTAAACTAGGCATTACCAATCTGATAATCAGGGAGATAACGTAAATAAGTGGCACCGTCAGGTGGGGACTGTGGTTAGCAGGAGAGCACATGTTCCACCTAAAGGGGGCAGCACCTCCAGGCAACGGCTCTCCACCTCGCTATACCGTGGGCCCCGTGGTACCAAAGCTTTTCTCTCAAATCTCTCTTTTCAAGAAATTCTAGAAATCTGGATTTTTTTTTTATGTGAAATCTTCCAACACAGATGTTTATACATTTTTGAATAATACATTTTTTTCTTTCAGTTTTATTGAGATATAATTGCCATACAGCACTGTGTAAGTTTAAGGTGTACAGCATAATGATCTGACTTACATACATCATGAAATGATGACCACAGTGAGTTTAGTGAACACCCATCATCTCACATAGATACAAAATTAAAGAAATAGAAAAAAATATTTTTTCCTTGTGATGATTTTTTCCTCTTAGGATTTACACTCAACAACTTTCATATATAACATATGACAGTATTAATTATATTTATCATGTTGTACATTACATTCTTAGTACTCAGTTATCCTATAACCGTAAGTTTGTACCTTTTGACCACCTTCATCCAATTCCCCCTTCCCTCTTTCACCCCCTACCTCTGGTAACCACAAATTTGATCTCTTTTTCTCTGAGTTTGTTTCTTTGTTTTTGAAGTATGATTGACCTACAACATTGCGTTAGTTCCTGGTACACAACATAGTGATTTGATATTTCTATATAATATTTCAAAATGATCACCATGATAAGTCTAGTTACCATCTGTCACCATACAAAGATACTATATACTTATTGACGATATTCCCCACCCTGTGCATTTCATCCCCATGACTCATTTATTTTGCAACTGGAAGTTTGTACCTCTTAATCTCCCTCACCTATTTCTCTAATACTTAAATGTTCACAAATTTTTCAATAATACATTTTTTAGTATTTTTCAATAAAAATTCAACAAATTCTTTTTCGAAATCAGTGTCAACAAAAAATGTCTGTGGGCTGCCAGTTTGTGTCCTGTAGCTCCGAATCTCATTTCTCATGGTGTAAGACTGTTTCTCCCAACCCAAAACACTGTGGCTCCTGCCTAACATTGCCCAGGGCTCAGTTTTTGTTTCTGTCTTCTACGATGATGAAAATTTGCACTTTACACTGTCATAGAACATATAACACTGTAACTGATATTTCACAATTTCAGGAGCTGATTTGGTGTACTTTTGACAGATCTGACATGTTTATACAAGAATATTCTTCCTTCTGGAAAGTTGCAGAGGTAACCAAGTAATTATGGCCTTGGGGTTCTCTCTTACTTCAGCTACCATTGTTGCCTCCCCCTCGTCCCCCAGGGTGCATTGCTGCCCAGCATGGTCAATACTTTTTTCTTGGTACCCATTGGCACAGATGAGTCAAAGTGAAAATATCAATCAATCAATCCTAAATCATCGGGGAAAGCTGAAAGGCAAGGCAGAGCAATAAGCAGAGAAACAGAGAGAAAAACACTATAAAACCACTTCAATTTACAAAGTACAACTCTCTGTTTCCTTCTTTCATGGAAAAAAAAGACCTTTATTCATGTTTTAATACTGTTACTATCTATTTATGTAGCCATACATGACACACAGTACTGTTTTATAGATTTCAATTTTTCATAAATGATGTTACTGGATTCATTCTATAATGTTTTTCTTTAATTTAATATTATGTTTTTGAAACCTTTGTTGTTATATATTGACCTAATTTGGGTCCTCTCTCTTTTCTTCTTGGTGAGCCTGGCCAGAGGATTGTCAATTTTATTTACCCTTTCAAAGAACTAACTCTTGGTTTTATTGATTTTTTCTATTGTTTTCTTAACCTCTATTTTATTTATTTCATCTCTATCTTTATTATTTCCTTCCTTTTTCTGACTTTAGGTTTTGCTTGTTCTTCTTTTTCTAATTCTTTTAGGTGGTAGTTTAGGTTGTTTATTTGAGGTTTTTCTTGTTTTTTGAGGAAGGCCTATATCACTATGAACTTCCCTCTAAGAACTACTTTTGCTGCATCCCATAGATTTTGTATGGTTGTCATTGAACTAGTTCATTCCTTTTCATTGCCATATAGTTTTCTATCACTTAAGTATATCATGATTTAATTTAGCCATTCTCCTTTTGATGGACATTTAGGGTTTTCTTTTTTTATTCCCACTATTACGAATGATGTTGTACACCTTCAATACTAAGTTTCTCTAGAAAGAGAATTGCTGAGTTATAGCCAGAACACTTTTGTCTGCTCCGGATTTTGTCAAATTGCCTTTCAAAGTGGGTGCAACAGTTGACAGTTCCAGCAATTGTGTATGGAAGGTTCTCCTAATAGGGTCTAGTTTTTTCCTGTGTGGTCCTGAAGACTGTTAAGATTTGGTTAGTACGTGAATACAGTGAAAAATATGCCCTTTTAGAAATGTGGAATATCTGTATATGCTACTCAGGATAATCTTCAAGATAGATTGTTAAATACAAAAAAAACAAGAAGGGGAAAAAGTGTGTATGGTAGACTTAATTTATCTAAGAAGTAGGAGGATATAAGTAGATATATTCACATTGCTTATAATTTTTAATGGAATAATAAAACAATTTTTTAATGTTACCTATAGACAGAGGAAGAAATAGGTAGAGGGAACAGAAAAAAGGCTAGACTTCTTTGAATATACCTTTGTTTTGTAGATTTAACTTTGGAACTATTTACTATTTTGCATAATTACAACAAAGTTAATATAATAGAAAAACAACCTGAGAAGTCAGAAGCAGAATAAAACAAATGAACCTAACCATATGTCTAGTTGGTGGCAGAACCACATAGAGATGAACTAATCTAAATCATTTCATGATATAGAACTGCAAAAAAAAAAAAAGACCCTATTTTAGTCATTAAATTATTGGTTGTGGTGTTGGTATTTTTATTTTTAGACTGAGAGGGGCAAGAATAAAGCAATTTAGCAGTTATATTGTATCATTAGAAATCATAATTTTTAACATGAGAGAAAGGAGATACAGACATAAGGCTGATAAATTAAAACCCTGTAGAACTAAATTTAAATTTGAAATTTCACTTTGAATTCATAATGTGTCTTTAAAACAGAAATTAAAATTCCCTATCTCTGTCTCCTAAAAAAACTTTGAAACAATGACCAGGCCAGTGTTAATGAACTCCTCTGGCACCCCTGACGGTAAAGTCTAAAGATCATTTTCCACTATAAGGAACCAGGCTGACTTAGAAAAATTGCTGATTCTGGTCTGAAGCCAAAAGTGTACAAGACGAGCCTAGAACATTTTGTCATATCTGAAAGCAAGGAATTTCCCAAAGATCACTGGGATCATACCAAAGACTCAGGAACCAGCCTATTGGTCAAAAATGGGAAAACTTGGCAATCAATAAAGATACTAAGAGATTGAAAACACAACAAATATGTTTATATCTGTATTTTCATAGTGACTTTTTTTTTAAACATCATCATTGATTACTTTTGGAAGATGCTAATGAACCAACTCATTATCTTGAAAAATAACAAATAGAAGGAAAGAATCAAGCATTTATTCTGCTTTCCAAAGGAGCTGTATGTCAAGGCAACCAAATAGTTGACATGGGAAAGTTTCTCTTCATAGATGTGTTCCAGCCAGTAAAGAAGGATAAAATTAGACTGCTACCATCTTGCAACCCCAATGAATTAATGCATCCAGGCAATCAATATCAATGGCTCAAACCCTAAGGGAGAGATAACCAAACAGAAATACAAGAACAATTCTGAAGTCTTAGCCAAGAAAAGGAGGAGGGGGAAGAGTGGGGGCCGGGGGGTAGGGGTGAGGAGGAGAATCTACCCAAATGTTTGTGTCTAACTATAAATTTTCACGCACCATGCGCCACAAGGGATAGAGAAATGCATTAAATGGCACCAGGGGAAGATGTGAAACAGGAGTATTGCAGGTTACTAGGTTGCTCTCAGATTGACATCGCTGTCAAACTGCTAAAACTCTTAATGAGTCCTAAGGATTATTGACAATGTGTCCATTTTCAGTGAAGCTGAGCCACCTAACTGCTCAGATTGTTCCACCTCTTCTTGACTTCCACAATCATATCCTCAAAATAAACCCTGAAGTTTCTGATCATGTCTTTCTTTCATAAGGAAGCATCTTACACAAGCATAAGGAAGGACAAAATTCCCTCCCTAGCCCTTATACACAGGTGGATAAATAAATAAATAAATATATATATATATATATATATATATATATATATATATATATATATATATATATATATATATATATGTATATACTTTCCACCATATTTCCCCTGATGCACCCCCTGAATTTGGATAATACTTTGAACCTGTGTTGAATGGGAGACAGAGGAGATTATGTCTAAAGGGGTCTGATTCCTTAAAGATGAAAGATGCTGTGAAATGTCCATTTCTATCATTTCCATGTGTTGGACAACACCCAGACCATTAGAAAATATAAATTATAATTCATATATATTCTTTATATAAAAATATATAAATCCTTTGTCTAAAATATATATAAAAATATATACTCTTTATATAAAAATGGAAGCTCAGAGAGCATCTCCAGAAACTGTGACCATGCCAAGGGCTGTGACTTTTCTACAGGGACGGGATTTCGGATATATTGTGAACACAGCATTAAAGGGATGAAATGATTTCTTAAAAGAAGGACTAAAAAAAGCAGAACAGCTCCCCTGCTTCTCATGGTGTCTCAATGTTTTCCATATTTAGTGAGTAAGAGTCAAAAATATCAAAACTCCTGGGAAATTCTCAGTAAAAGAAGTTATTTTTGCTCAGCATAATTTAGTTCCATTTGTGACTTTATCGTGCAAGGCTCAGGATCCCTTATACTTAGAGAGAGAGAGAGAGAGAGAGAGAAAGGTTGGAAACAGGATGACCCAGGATTGTCAATCAATGGTCCAAAGATTCCTTTTTCATTTGGTCATTTTCTAGCACGTGTATATGAAATTAAGAAACTGGGATCAAAAAGAACAAAACGTGGCCTTAAATAACAAACAATCCTTAGATGAAGAACACTAGGCTGTGATTTCATCAATGATAATAGAGATCTTATATCATCTATGACCACAGAGTAAAGGAAGCAAATTTATTATGAACAATACAATGCAATGAGGAGGATGTTGGTTTTAATTGCTCTTAATTTATTCTGCAAGTCAGACACAAGGCAAGGCTTTGGAGAAATGAATGGTTTGTTTTTAAACCAAAACCCTGACATTGTGGAGTCCATGAGGACAGAGAACTGGGTTCTGCTTGAGTCATCCTTTAAGAAGACATTTTTCCTTCTTCCCAAACAGCTTCTATAGCTACTATCCTGTAATATTGGCCTATGTCAAAATCTTGGACCTGGAGAAAGACTTGCAGTTACTGTGAGTGTAGGATTCCAAGTCTCAGCTAAGAAGGGAATTCAGTGCCATGTAGCTGAAGCAACCAGATTTTTTTTAAGGTATAATACTTGCTCTAGGTGTTTGGCTATGCTATTTTAGTCCATTAGTAATGGCTGATTTAAAAGTTAGCACATCCAGACTGGAATGAACCTTGGGAATAAAAATTACTCCTGAATGACATATCTGCTTGCTATGGACTAAACTGTGTCTGCCTATATTCGTATGTTGAAGCCATAACCCCCAATGTGACTGTGCTTGGAGATAGGGCTTTTAGGAGGTGATAAGTTTAAAAGAGGTGATAAAGTTAGGGTCCTAATCCAATAGGACTGTGGAGTTATAAGAAGAGGAAAAGGGAAATCTCTATCTCTCTGTCTCTCCATGCCAGCACACTAAGGAAAGGCCATGTGAGAACAGCAAGAATCTGGGCAGTCTGCCAGTCAGGAAGAGGGCCCTTACCAGAAACCAAGTTGGCCAATACCCAGAGTTTGGCCTTATAGTCTCCAGAACTGTGAGAGATAAATTTCTGTTGTTTAAACCACCCAGTCTATGGTATTTTGTTATGGCAGCCCAAGCAGACTAACACACTGCTACTTTTAAAGTTGCCATGCAGGTGCTACAGATAAATCCTTCATGTTTGATGATCTCGGGTTTCTAATATAGTATACAATCATACAATTGGAGAATTTTTTGAGTTTAACAAAATTCTAAAAAATGTCTAGTCCTGGGATGTATTGTATCATGTCACTGGTGGTATGTTTGGGGCACTGTGTTGAGGACTCTGGTTAGGGTTGAGCTCAATGGGAAAAGAGAGCTGAGATCAATTGGGGCTGCAACTGCCACCTCTCGGCCCCTGGAGTGTGTCTGGGGGGGGGACAGAGGGAAGGGAGGGATGTGTGGATTACACATAACACAGATTTGCCACCCCTGCTCAAGACCAACAGCCCATTTGGAGGCAAAAGACCCAGATCTACTCCTAAACTCTTCCACTAGCTGGTCCGGGCCAGGAACATTAGAAAGCAAAAATAAGTCACCTAAAATATTTGAGCCAGGGTTTATTCATCAGCAGTCAAATGAGGATAGTCATTAATGATACTGCTGCAGCTCTCGGAGAAGCCAGGCGATGAGATCAAATAAGAGAATGTCTATGCAAAGGCTTTGTAAGCCCAGAACACTATGCAAATATCAGTTTGATTTTTTTAAAAAAAACTAATCATCCCATATAGATGGCTACTTATCTTTCACTCAAGTGTAACCGCTCCTAGCTGCAATCCACACATGGGCATTCCAATATAATTGGGAAATAAAATCAGATGGAACCATTTTTAAGCAATGTGGGTTTTTTTTAAAGGGGTGACTATTTTGAAAAGTTTCCATTTATTAATTATATGTATTTCTATATCCCTTCTTATCCTCAAAAGCCTTTGAGTCAGTGTACATACCATATAAAAGTACATACAATACATGATTAATAGAAGCAAAGGCAAAGGGCACGAGACTGTCAGACAAGATGGAAAGTTTGAATCTGAGCTTCCTGGCAACCAAGGAAAAATAAAACAACACAGTTATATAATTCTCATTTTCAGAAAGGAGAAAAAAGTTTTACATAGGAATTGTAATGAAAAGAAACTTTCTTCACCGTACAGATAAGCCAGTATTTTTCCATCAAGCCCCCGTTTGCCCAGGTAAATGTGGATGCAGCTAACAGTGTCTCTCAGGAGAACTGTAAATATAAAGGAATCCGTGTCCCCAAGAGTGAGGATGTGCTTTGACCCTGGCACAACATTAATTTCAGGAGCGCAGGGCCGTGCCCCTGAGGCCGCACAGAGGCCTGTTAAGAATATGGAACTGAGAATCTAAATCTGTTCCAGCCCCAGTCTCCCCATCTCTTGGCTGGGTGGCCATGGGCAAATACTTTAATCGAGAGAGTCCCGATTCTCTCTCCTCTGAGAAGGAATAATTATACCTACCTTGGAGAATTGTGATAAGGAAAATGCAAAATCTATTTGGCAAACACTTAACTTGTAAAGCACTAATGACACGTTTGTTGTCATTAACCCTTGTGTTTACAGCCCATGAACTTACCTAAAAGCAACGCCCAGCATGTATTGAATGCATGCTAATGCCACATCTTCCCTCTTGGAGATTTAATGTATCCGTCAGCATATTGCAGGCCTGAGAAGCCCTACAAATAAAATGCTCTGTTTAGCTTGTTTTCATTCAGCATTTCCAGACTTACTGGACTATAGACCCCACTTTCTTTTTGTATGACCCCCTAGTCCATGTTCCATTTGAGGAGAACATTAAACTAATTCACTGGGGGCAATTTTGCACCTTAGGAGACATATGGCACTATCTGAACACATTCCTGGTTATCAGAACAGGGGTGGAGTGGGGGAGGAGCTCCTGTCATCTGATGGGCAGAGGCCAGATATGCTGCTAAACATCTTCCAATGCTCAGGACAAGAATCCCCACCCCGAACAAAGAATTCCCTGACTCAGAATGCCAGTAGTGCCAAGGTTGAGAAACCCTAAATTAACCCCTTCTTTAAAATATTTATATTTCCAACCTGCCTATTCTTACAGGGCTAACAGGCCCAGAAATATACTACCTTCTGTGAGCCATAAAATCTTTCCTTCCCTCCGATCTTATTTAGTTGGCCTGGTTTATATATCTACGGTGCTCCAGGAATTCACGAACAATCCATGGGGCCCTCATGGATTAAATCCTCACCTTGTCGACTCTCATTAAATCTCCTATCAGCGCCGTGCATTCCAGGCCACAGTCGTAACTACACAGCTGTATCGGGAGTCAGCACTGTCCCCGCCAACTTTCCTGCTTCTCTCACCGCTGCCCATCCCTGCATCTTCTCCAAGGCCGTACAGCCGGTCCTTCCTGGAGTGCAGGACCAGATCCACAGCCAGTACTACAGATACAGGGGAGCCTTGCCGTGAGCTGGACGCTTCCTACCAGAGACCACCGGTATGTCTCCCAGGCCACAGTCAAGAGCCAGAAAATGTCACCTCCTCCTCCTCATTGTTTGAGGAAAGCCTTTCTATGTGTAACGCATACAAATAGCAGCTAAACTGTGCCCACAGTGTATAATAACTCTCTTTTCTGTGATTAAGTTCCCCTTTTCAGCTCCCACTCTGCTCAGTGGCAGAACTTTAATCTCAGTATGTTCAGGATTCCTGGAGATCCGCATTCCTTCAGGGCTCCCAGGATTTCAGGGGAAGGCGTCGCCAGGTCCTCCGTGTCGCCATCCACCGTGCTGGCATCACAGAGGGGTTCCCACCCCCACCGTCTTCTGCCATATTGTTCTGGTCCCCCCTGCTCACTGGCTCCCTGAGCCTCGTCTATGCTACTCTCAGAAGCACAGGGTCCAGGCTGCAGTTCTCACACTATCCTGGGCTTCAAGAAACTCAGAGGGTTTGTCTGAGGACCTTCATATTCCATACTCTGCTGGGCACTTCCTTGGGCTCAACCTTCATGCCCTGTGCCTCAGTTTCTCAAAACTACCTGGGGTGCCATCATTCCTCCTCCAGACTTGGGCCAAGGCCATGCAGGGCACAGAAATTCTTCCCAAAGGCCCACCTCTCCCCATATTTCTTCTCCCCACTCTGACTTCCACTCTTGAAGAGCTTTTCCCTTTTTGCCTGTTTTCATTCTTTTTTTCTACTCATCATATATTCTCTGTGCTCTGAGTCCCCTTATGACACAATGCTTTTGAAACTCCAAAACTTTAAGCTTTTCTTTTTTTTTTTTCTCAAAATACCATCTCTGCCAGGAGTTTCAAAAGTCTGTTTAGACTCGGCTCTCTCTCTGCATTTTCAGAGTCATTCATTCACCAAGAGACTAGAAGCAGAATGTCATTAGCCTGAATTCAGGGAAGGACTAGGGGCATAATGAAATGAGGGGGAAAACTTTGGTCAAACCTCAAAATAATACAATTATCCCACAATAGTGAGCCCCTGGCCACTTGTGGGTCCACTTTAGCGGCCTGTCCGTGTCTTTTGTATCCATCTTGACAAGGTTTAAAGTTTCACTCCCTGGAAGAGCTGGGTGTAGGGGTAACAGATTTCGTCTCACTTGCTAAGTTCAGTTGATTGGTAGGGGCTGCCTACAGTAGTGTTGAAAAGGTTTTTTCAGGCCTCCGTTGGGCTTACTGGGCAAATGTGGATTAGTCACATCTGCTGTGGGTAGGGGAGGAGAAGTGTGATAGCATGTGTGCCAAGAACTAGCCATCACTGGCTTACTCTTATCTCATCTAGAACTTCCCTTTTTCGGTTCATGTAAGTAATGTTGTTAGAGGGCCTGATGGAAAGTCTAGGATAAGAGGGGGTCCCACATATAAAGGGTGTTTGGCTAAAAGGCAGGAGCATCCCAGAACCAGCACCCCAAGTGGCACCCCTCAGAACTGGGAATGGGATATGACATATTGTCCCTCCTTCTCCCCAGCTCCCAGGCCTGCACTCAGGGAGGGGTGGCAGAATTTATGGGGTTTGTACCCTCTGGAGTTAAGCACAGGATACCTTGATTACACAGACTAATTATTTATACCACAGGCAATAAGAGCCACTGATGGTTTTTGAGTGGAAGAATAACAAGATACACAGCTTTAGCAAAATGAATCTAGCAGCCACAGAGAGAATGGATTGGAGGGGAGAATTTAGAGGACGAGAGCTTCTTGGAGAGTTGCCATAGAGGTCTAGGTGAGAAGTCTTTGTGAAGGGGAATAATGTTTAGCATTATTGAAGTGAAGTGAAGAGAGAATGTTTAGACAACAGAGGGCAGTGGGCCGCCCTCACCTGGATGCAAGCCAAGTCATAGGCCTTACAGAAGCCTGGAGTGTTGCGAACTTTCTTGAAACACCTTGTGCCTCTAGCCTCTGCCTTCACTTTTAGGGGAGCAAGGGATTTGCAAAAGTCAGAGTGCCTCAACACAGAATGCTGCCAGCCTGGTCTGATGTAGGGAGACCTAGTTGGCTAGTTGGAACCCTAAAAGGAGACAGAGTGCACCCGGCCCCCGCAGGCTGTGGGGCAGCAGGCACTGGGCATGCCCACTTCCAAGTGCCTGCATGACCAAGGGCAATTTCTGGTCTAGGGTGGCTCTAGGCCGTCCTGAGAAAGGTCAGACTGCACTGGGATGTGGCCATAGCTCTGGGTTAGGCATTTCTCCAGGTCTGGGAATAATTCCTCCAAGGCACAAGTCAGTCCCTCCCACTGAAACGAACTAAACCAGACACACAAAAACAAAGCTGGGCACAGCACACAGAGGAGATTGCCAAGGAGGAATACACTCTGGGCTGGGGCTGCTTTTTGACCTATCCTATTGAGGATAACTGGGGAAGGGGGGAAGGGGTGGGGGGGTAAAGAGAGCCTTGAATGCCAAGACAAGCCTTCGGAATTTCTCCATTCATAATAGTGAGATATGGAAGGTCGCGGAGCGAGAGGAACATTATCAAAATAATGTATAAGAAGATATCAAACTAGGGCCTTTCTTGTTGCAGCAGGATTGGCGCTCGGACCACAGCTGAAAACAACAGCAGTTAAGTAACACATATTGTGAAAAATAAAGGAAAAAAATGGGCCAGATACCACACTCTTCCACAGCTGATTAACTGTGGCTCCACTCTAATCCCCCCCACTTTGAAGAGCTGTATAAGCACTTCCACTGGGGAGGGGGTGGGGGTCAGGAGGGGTGGGGACACAGTGGCTTTGCCTCCTCCGTGTAGCAGGGACACGCCTTCTTCGCCGCCCTACCTCCCACCGGTGTCTGGGAGGGATTCCCATAGAGACTGAGGCACCTGAAAGACAGGGAGGCAGCCATCCTTTGCCTGCTTAGGCAGCAGGGCGCTGCTCTCGCTCTGAGCCAGGGAAAAGGAAATCTGAGTGACAGCAGGTGGAGAGAGAAGGCAGCTGTGGGGCACCTGCACAGCCACCATTTGGTACCACAGTTCTGCCTGGGCTTCTCGTGGTCACCAGGACACCTCAAAAAGTAGCTGTGCTTAAGACACAGAAGGTCACATAGTGTATGGGTCCATGTATGTGAAATACCCAGAATAGGCAAATTCATAGAAAGCAGATTAGTGGTTACCAAGAACTAGAGGATATGAGAAATAGGGAGTAACTGCTTAATGGGTACAGGGTCTACTTTTGGGGTGATTAAAAGGTTCGGGAACCACAGCAAAAGAAATCATAAACAAGACGAAAAGACAACCCTCAGAATGGGAGGAAATATTTGTAAGCGAAGCAACTGACAAAGGATTAATCTCCAAAATATACAGGCAGCTCATGCAGCTCAATATCAAAAAAACAACCCCAAAATGGGCAGAAGACCAAAATAGACATTTCTCCAAAGAAGATATACAGATTGCCAACAAATACATGAAAGAATGCTCAACATCACTAATCATTAGAGAAATGCAAATCAAAACTACAATGAGGTATCACCTCACACCGGTCAGAATGGCCATCATCAAAAAATCTACAAACAACAAATGCTGGAGAGGGTGTGGAGAAAAGGCAACCCTCTTGCACTGTTGGTGGGAATGTAAATTGATACAGCTACTATGGAGAACAGTATGGAGGTTCCTTAAAAAACTAAAAATAGAACTACCATATGACCCAGCAATCCCACTACTGGGCATATAGCCTGAGAAAACCATAATTCAAAAAGAGTCATGTACCACAATGTTCATTGCAGCTCTATTTACAATAGCCAGGACATGGAAGCAACCTAAGTGTCCATCAACAGATGAGTGGATAAAGAAGATGTGGCACATATATACAATGGAATATTACTCAGCCATAAAAAGAAATTGAGTTATTTGTAGTGAGGTGGATGGACCTAGAGTCTGTCATACAGAGTGAAGTAAGTCAGAAAGAGAAAAACAAATACCGTATGCTAACACATATATATGGAATCTAAAAAAATGGTTCTGAAGAACCTAGGGGCAGGACAGGAATAAAGATGCAGACGTAGAGAATGGACTTGAGGACACGGGGGAGGAGGGAAGGGGAAGCTGGGACGAAGTGAGAGAGTGGCATTTACATATATACACTACCAAATGTGAAATAGATAGCTAGTGGGAAGCAGCTGCATAGCACAGGGAGATCAGCTCAGTGCTTTGTGACCACCTTGGGGGGGATAGAGAGGGTGGGAGGGAGATGCAAGAGGGAGGGGATATGGGGATATATGTATACATATAGCTGATTCACTTTGTTATACAGCAGAAACTAACACAACATTGTAAAGCAATTATACTCCAATAAAGATGCTTTAAAAAAAAGGTTTGGGAACTAGATAGTGGTGATGGTTGCACAGCACTATGAATGTACTAAATACCACGCATTTGTATACTTTAAAATAAATTGGCATATTTCATGTTGTATATTTGACCACAATACTTTTCTTTAAAAAACAGTAGCTGGGCTTCAGCCATCTTGTCAGTCACCCAGGGCTGCCTGTGGGGAGAGGAGATCCAGAAGGAAGATGCCATGGAACGTAATACTTCCAGCAACGTGAGGGGAGGGACAGTGGTCTTCAGCCAGGAGTTTGACCTTCCTTGCCAGAGACGGAGGCCATGCTGAATTGTCTAAAGAACTCACACGTGTGCCCTGTTGTAATCATCAGTGCTGCTCCCAAATGTTCAAATGTTCAGAGCACTCCTTTTGGGCACGTGGTAAGATTGTACTTCCTGTTCCCATTCTGGTTGGGTGGGGCCACATGACCAGTCCTGGCCAGTGAGATGCAAGTAGAAGTCATTCCAGGCCTCCAGATTCAGTCCTGGTGTAAGATCTTCTGCAGGCTCTTGTTCCCTCCGTAGGGTCTGACATTGTTGGAGGTGAGGGCTGTCCCATGAGCCTGAGTCCAAGTGATCCTGTGAGCAGAGCTTCTCGTGGCCTGCAGTGGACATGTAGCATGAAAGAGAAGTAAGCCTTTAATGATCTAAGTTACTAAATTTGGGAATGGTGCGTCACCACAGCATAACCTAGCCCAACCTGCAAGAATCAGCATGTGAACTCTTGCTCCAAAGACAGCCTCCATTAGCCAGAGACACTAGCAGAAAGACGAAACTATCTCAGCAGCTGGTTATGAAAAGAGAGACCTGTACCTTTTCCTCACCCTTTCTCCAGCACCTGCATACAGAGGATGCCTGGTAGAGGCGGCAGGAAGGGAAAGAGTACACCATGCCTTCCTCCTCAGGTCCCTATTCCTGAGGGGAAGAGAAGAGATGAGAATTAAGTCAGAGATGAGATTAAATTTCCAACCAGACTGGACTTAAGTGGTGATAAATTGAAATGACCAGGATACAATGAGAACTCCCTAAGTGATAGGAGAGGGAAAGTCTGCAGAACTTGGCTGACAGCAGTGATTGGGGCCTCAGGACCAGTCAGGGTCCCAGCAGGAAGCACATGGTACCTTCAAATGGAGGTAATTTAAGAGAGTTTAATAGGACAGGACTATTTACAAGTAGTGGGCAAGTTAAGCCTAGCAGTAGTAGGGAGATGCTAGCATCCCGAGGTCCAAAGGTGAGAAAGTAGGTGTGGCTGTAGAAAGGGCTACCCAACAGGAGCTGTGGTCTATGTGAGAGAAATGTAGCCACTGCCGACCCTCTGGCCATCTGGGAGGCAGCCTAGGAGATGAATACCCCAACCTTATCTTCCTCCTACCCTTAGAGCCCTTGCCAGTGCTTCTTAACTGGCTGAGCCCAATGGAAGGCTAGAGGACAAGGGAGCCCTTTGATATCTCCCTAAAGGTCTGTCTCCCAGGACTCAGAGCATGATGGAGAAGGAGGAATTGATCAAGAGGGGCAAATGGAAGCTCTCCAGAACCTCTCCGTCCTGAGTGAGACTGCTCCATAAATTGTTTCCAGGGGTTTTGGGAATATTATTTTTTTAATGGGTGATGTTCCAGATAGGGCAGGATGGAATAGAAATTAGAGGACCACTTAAGAAACAATTAGAGTAGTTCTTGTCAGAGAATGAGTGGAAAGGTAGAAGGAAAGGAGAATAGAGTAGCATGCATCTAGGAGAGGAGAGGATAAAGAGGAAGAAATAACCTGAGCACGAGGGGTTAAAAAGAAGAGCAGGGAGGTGTTCTTGGGTACTGTTTTGCGTGTCCCTGGTGACCAGCCAGGGAGCTCTTCTGGAAGAGTGGCGAGGATGAAGGCTGTATAGTTCGTGTCCTGGCAGGAAACAGATGGATACTCAAAAAAGTTGGACTCTAAAGAATTTCACGAAGGGACTTTATAAGGTGTAGGCAGGATTAAAGGAGCCAGAAAGAGGTAATGAGTCACCCAGAGACTCATGATTGCTGGAAGCTGTTTCCATCCTTGTGCCTGAAGGAGCAAGAGAGGGGGTGGTGACACTGGAGCCATGGAGGAACCCCTCCCACCAGGAACTGGGGCTGCAGAGGAACACAGCCTCTACCAGAGCCTTCATGAGGCTGCCGTGGAGGGTCAGAGGCAGTCCACACCTCATCCCACAGCCCTCACACCCTCCAGTTTCCTGCCATGCCTCCCATTGGGTGAACCAACCAGAAACCCCAGAGCAGAGGAGCCCAAGAAGGGCAGAGAATGGATCTGTGGAGAGAGGGAGACAAATGGAAAAACCATCTACTTGGAGGAAGGAGGAAGTAAGAGGCAAGGAGACAGTGAGAAAATGGCAGATAGCGCACCAGGCTATTTTCTGGGGAAAGAAGAAGAGGGATGAGGGAAGAACAGCAGTGTCAAGCAAAGGTGTTTTCTAGGCAAAAGACACCTGAGCATGCTTTGAACTGAGACCCAATTTACCTAAGCCACACCACCGATGTCATGGTGACCGGTTACTCCTGGCTCACATCGCGTTGGAAAGTTTCTGTAATTTCAGGTGCCCCAAAAGATACCAAGGTTGAAGTGAAAGGGGCAACACGGTCGCAACAACATTGCAAGCTCGTGCTGGCTCTAACTATCCATCTTTCACACAAGAGAAAGATAATCTTTTAGAATAGGAAGACCTTCACTCAGAGTAACACAAAGGCTACTATGTTGCATTCCCCAGCTCCCTGGAGGCTGGCTGGATCTAGTTCAAATAATTTCTTTCCGGAGTTGCTGTTACCAGGAGGATTTAGAATAGCAAACAGGGGTGGTCAAACTAGGTGAAGCTGCGTGTGTTTGCATCCCGTCTTCCTGAGCAATTCGGAGAAATCAGCATCTGACTTTCCAGCAACAGACAACTGTGGGCAAAGAATGTGCTGTGCTCATTTTAAAGGCTTAGCTATCCTCTGCAACATCACTCATCAGGGCGGTTTAAAAGGAAGGATTCTCTTCCTTGCAGTTGGAGTGGGATGCGGTGAGCATCTGAAAAGCCAGCAGAATCTGGATTGCTAGTGGGTAGTTAACTAAAAGAGACAGCACAGACGACTGCTGCATTCAGCATGAAGTGAAAATGTGCAGAAAAGGGGAAATTGATAAATGGTCTTAGAAGGTTAGGTGAACTTTGCCAGGAAAATGAGGAGTTAGGCTTTCAGAGTTCAACCTCCTCAATGGTTCATCACCAAAGTCAGGTCCACAGGGTACAGCTGTGCAGGTTGTGCACTGCACAGAACAACCCTCCACCCTTGCCTGCCCGCCCTCCTGTCAATGGGGCAGGGACAGTTGAAATCCAGTGTGCTGTCCCCTCACCAAGCCATGCAACCTAGCATGCAGGTGTCTACCTAGAGGAAGGGGTGGCTTTTTCTCTGCATGAAGATCCTATTCCCCTGCCAAGCCATGTTCCCTGGAAACTGCACCACTCAGAGATGGAGGGAAGGGTCTATTTCTGATTCTCACAGAGATTGTATATATGCTTATAGCAACCCTGGCCAAATTCTTTCTAGTTGCTGATGATGCATTTACTTTCCACGCCTTGCCTGAAAGAGCATTGCATCATAATCAGAGCATGAGTAGGAGAAATTCAGAAAAGATGATACTAGTAATAACAACTACAATCCCTCATTTGGATTTAGCCCTTAACATTTATTATAAAAGTACTTTCCTATACAGGATCTCATTCAAGCCTCAGGACAACACAGGGATCAAATTGGGTAAAGGTATTTTCTCCCATTTAACAATTGTGGAGACCAGAAAGACTCAGAGACCCGGGACTGAAATATCCATTTTTCTGATTTCAAATTCTCCGCTCTTTGCACAATATAAACCAAAAAAATCTACACATTTAGAAAAGCTTCTAGGTATTGAGTTGGACAGCGAGCACCTATTCGCACGTCTTCTGGGTAAACAGAACAGTAATTTCCCCCCGGGCTAACTGCTGCCATTCTCAGTCCACTTTCTTCAATCCAGGGAGAGACTTGTAACTCAGGTCCGGCTATTCAGGGCACTGCCCTAGTGATTGGTTCAGGAAGGGCATGTGATCCAACCAGAGCCAATGAGAGTCAAGAATATATTTGCATAGGGGCTGGGTTTAAGATGGCGAAACGGGAAGACCTGAACTCGTCGCGGACCCAGCAAATTCGAAGTTTGGAAGGATTTCCTCCGAGAAAAACTTAAAAACTGGCGGAGCGACCCCTTCACATCGGGCAAATGAGAGGAAACTCGCCTGGAAGCAGGTAGGAAACGCTGAAACACAGTCTCGCCATAAATCCCACCCCCACCCCCTAGCACCGCGACCCGCCGCAGGACGGAACTCAAAACCCGGAGCTTCTCCTTGAGGAGCGAAGGGTTCCTACCTCGCACTGGGCACTCCAACTTTTAAGACATTTGCCTCACCTGAGACTGGAGAGAGACCCATCTCTTTTCCTTTGGTCCTGAGCAAGCGAGAAGGTGTGCCTGGGGGTTTTGGCTGCAGTCTTGCCCCCGTGTGGGATGTGGGAATAAATAAAGACAATGTGAGTGATAGGACAGCCAAAAAGTGACTAGAGGCAGGGTCCTAGTGGCAGCATTTGAGCCTGTAGGTGAGTCACACGCCCAAGATCCTTTTTATTTACTTAAGCCCATGTATTTCTTTAATTATTTAGACAGCTTGAATTGCATTATGTGTCACTTGAAACTAAAATATCTTGGCTAGTTCAGGTAGTTTCTTCCTCTTTTGTCCCTTAGCCATATGCAAATGCAGGCAGTGCCATTCACAGCACTGGGGACCAGCATAAAGTTTCAGTGGCCAAAGACTGAACTACAGAAATTCCCTCAGTGCCATTCTTTGGCTACTCACCACCTCTACTCAGCAGCCTGGAAAAGTTGGAAAAATTCCTTTTGCCCAGATGCCAGCAGAGTAGCCTAAGCTACTAGTAATTGTGAGGCAATTGTGTGGTACAATGAGCAGACTCACTTAGTAGAGGTTGAGCCGTGCTCTAATTGTGCTTGGACACCTGCATCAGATTGATCCCTGATGGTGAAAAGTTGCCTCTCAATGGTAATGGAGGCTACATGCAGGAGAAAGAGTCTTCTCCCCCAAGCAAAAGACATAATTTTTCTCCTTCAGTCTTACTGGTCCACCATAGGTCATGTACTCCGCTCTGGGTCAGTAGTGGTTGCCAGGAGCATGCCATGCATTGATTGATTTAGACTAACCAAGATCTACCCTGGATCTGGAAATGGTGTCACATTGGTTATCCCTGAGTCACGCTGGGGAAAGATAGATGCCAAAACTGGAATTCTGTTGAAAAGAAAGAAGTAGGGACTAGATGTTGGGTAAGACCAAGAGTGTCATTATAGCCACTACTTGATCATGTGACCCTGGGCATAGCTCTCTAACTCTTTGGGCCTCAGTGTCCTTGTCTGCAAATTGAAGAGGACGGAATGAAGGATATCAACAGTCTCTTTCTACTCTAATGTGCTATGACTCTATTTGACTCCAAACACAAAATAGAAAACCCACATAGTATGGTGTGGAAAGGAAATTTGATGATGGTGGTAATTAATTACTCATGTTCATTCATTTCAAAGTCACTTCACTTTGGGGGAGAGGTGTTGATAGGACACAGGTGTGTCCTACCTTAAGCAAACCCAAAATCAGATCCACAAAACACAAAAACTTAGGTGAGACTACACATGCTATTGATACATTTGCTTTACAAAGGGATTAACCACAGTAAATCCTCTTTCCTGAATTCTATTTATTTCTAGATATTATGATGATATGATGTCTTAAGCTTGAAGAAATTGCTTTTACAACCTTTTGATATTTCTTTGGTTTTTGTTTGAGGAGTTCTGCTGTTTCTCCACACTCGAGAGGGCTTACAAGTGGTCTTGTGCGATGAGTATGGGAAGGAACTAAGGAGACTTTCAAAGAAAGTGTGGGAAAACAAGCTTCAGACGGTGTGGTTCAGTTCAGTATAAATCAGCTTAACATTTGTATGTTTTAATAGCTTCTCATATCACTCCTGAACTCTATTAAGGACATTTATGTCCAAACAGTGGTTTTCTCCTTTCCCTCTGCATGCTCCAAAGTCATAAAAATGAGGGAGCACCATAGGTATATCAACTGGTTCCACAGGCAAAATTTCATCTCAAAATCTAGCAGCTTCTAAAAGCATGAAGACAAATGAGTCTCACTCAAATCTAACTCGCAGCACCTCCTTTTCCCGTGACAAAATTCCAGTCTCCTCTCAGTGACCTCCTACCTTTGACCTTAAATACTCTACCTGGTGCCTCTCTTTTCTTTTTAAAATTAATTAATTAATTTATTTTTGGTTGCGTTGAGTCTTCATTGCTGCGTGCAGGCTTTCTCTAGTTGCGGTGAGCGGGGGCCACTCTTCGTTGTGGTGTGCGGACTTCTCATTGCGGTGGCTTCTCTTGTTGCGTAGCACAGGCTCTAGGAGCGTGGGCTTCAGTAGTTGGGGTTCGCGAGTTCTAGAGTGCAGGCTCAGTAGTTGTGGCGCATGGGCTTAGTTGCTCGACGGCATGTGGGATCTTCCCCGACCAGGGATTGAACCCGTGTCCCCTGCATTGGCAGGCAGATTCTTAACCACTGCGCCACCAGGGAAGTCCCCTCGTGCCTCTCTTGATACTGTTTACCGGACACAAGCAGGGCCATGGTGAGCAGGACCCGTGTTCCTCCATGACACTCCCCTCCTCCCTTTTGCCTCAAGACCCATCCCAGGGACCCTGACCCAGCCAGCTTCATTCAGAGGTTTGCCAGGCTACTGAAAACCACTTAATACAGGAGGTACGATTCCTTCCACCTCAGAACTCTTTCCCAGGCCATCTTCCCCACCTAGCATGTCAACTCCTTAAAGCTTAGGAAACTCCCAAAGAACAGACTAATATGTTTTCTAGTGCCTGTGAGAGTAGAGAATGCTTCTTCCCCTAGCAAAGCAGCCTATAGAGGAGTCAATCCATAAAACAATGGGAATAAAAGTAAGTTTTAGAAATGGAGTGATTTACTAAAAAACAAAAAACCTGATTTTAAACAGGTTCCCACCTCTGTACAGTTTCAGAGTTCATAAAATGATGATCTGGTCCTCAAATGTGCTTCTTGGCACTCAGTGTTCTTAACACTGAGAGATTCTGCATACAAATACTAATGTGTATATTATTCTCCCCCAAAGTTGTGGCAGCATTAAGACCAGATTCACTTGTCATTAATCAGCCAGAGTGGGGTCAGTGTCTCCCTTGAGAAAGGATTCCTGCCTCAGCCCAGGCCTGTGCTCCTGGCTGCCTGGTATCCTGCGGTTTGCTGGCACTTACCTGCCTTTCCCCAGCCCCAGGCAGGTGTGTGAGGTTGCAAATCCCGGTTTACAGAACAGTGCTCCCCGCACCGCCACTGCTTCATAATCTCACTTAGGCTACACAGCAGTCCTGTGGAACGGGCAAGGTGAAGATGTCCCCCCCTCCCATGACAATGCAAAAAAACAAAAAGTTTTTCCAAATTTCTTTATTATAAAATCATATTCTATGGCATATAGAAAGTAAATTCTAAGCAATGATAACCTGTTTAAACAAAGACTGGATTTAGCTTTTTTTTTTTTTTTTCCCCTGGACCTGGTCAGATCATACAAACTACAGCACATTATAAGTACTTGGAAAGTTGTTTGGTTTTTTTTTTTTTGCTTTTTAAAAATTGAAGTATAGTTGATTTACAGTATTATATTAGTTTCAGGTATACAGCATAGTGTTTAATTTTTTAAGATTATACTCCATTTAAAGTTATTACAAAATAATGGCTATCTTTCCCTGTGCTCTACAATATATCCTTGTTGCTTATTTATTTTATACACAGTAGTTTGTATCTCTTAATCCCATACCTCAATCTTGTCCCTCCCCCCTTCCCTCTCCCTGCTGGTAACTGCTAGTTTGTTCTCTTTACCTGTAAGGCTGTTTTTGTTTTGTTGTATACATTTGTTTGTTTTATTTTTCAGATTCCACATGTAAGTGATAACATAGAGTATTTGTCTTTATCTGACTTATTTTACTAAGCATATACCTTCTAGGTCCATCCACATTGTTGCAAATGGCAGAATTTCATTCTTTTTTATGGCTCAGTAATATTCCTGTGTATGTATGTGTGTATGTATGAGACATTTGTATAGTTTGCATATTAATCACTTGTTGGTCATGTCATTTGCAAATATTTTCTCCCATTCCGTAGGTTGTTTTTTCATTTTGTTGACGGTTTCCTTTGCTGTGCAAAAGCTTCTACGTTTGATTAGGTCCCATTTGCTTATTATTGCTTTTATTTCTTTTGCCTTGGGATGAGGGAAGGATTTATACAGGAAAAAAAGCAGTGCTCCTCTATGCCCAGAGTCTTGCTAAATCAATAGATTCACTTTGATCTGACCCTCAACCCAACCTAAACTGGAATGGGAATCAGTCTAGGCTAATTAGGGAAACCTTTTTAGTTGTAGATTACAGAATCTTAACAGAAACCGACCTAAACGAGATAATTTATTACGTTAAGGTACAGTAGTGGCTGGATCTAAGCACCTCAGAGATGTTATCCAGAATCAGTCACTTTCCATCCCTCCACTCTGATTTCCTCCATGTTGGCTTCATCTTCAGACAGGCCCTCTACAAGTGGTGACAATAATAATTGCCAGAAGTTCCTGGCTCAGGTTCAGCCAGCTTAGCGTCCTCGGATAGTTCTAGCAAAAACCTGGGGCTAATTTCCATTGGCCTAGCCAGAGTTACATACCATCTCTGAACCAATAACTATGACCAGGGAAATGCAGTTCTCTCACTGGCCTGGACTGGCCTCTGTCATATGCCCACTCCTCATTCAAGGTGGGGAGGTCAGCCCTGCTCATCCAACATGGACCAATACTTCAGCGGGTGCCCAAAAGATAATTGGAGTATTTTCCTAGAAGGTGAATGGAAGCTGAGTATCAAAAACAACAACTCTGGACTATACTCTGCTGGCCCTGTTTGTGGATGCTGGAGTTATGACACCTCTTCTGACCTTCATTGTCACTGAATTTCCTGTGTCTGAAACTTAATAGGCAATTCAATAATAAATAGTTTTAAAATGAATAAATGAATGAATCTGGATGACAGTATAAACATGAATCATTTAAATAGTCTACAGTATTTAGTGATGTTCCTAAATGGATGATACAAAAGCAAAGATGCAAAGATAAAAGAAGAGCTCAGGGGAAGAGGCAAGATCTGAACTGGGTCTTGAAGGATGGATAGAGAGGGGGAGAGGTGGAGGTGCATTCCAGGCAGGGGCACAATGGGGGCACAGCCACTGAGATCAGACAAGCCCCATGCATCCAGGGACAGAGAGACAACTTGCCAGACAGCCTTGTGCGGGGAAGTAGTGGGTGGGGCCAGGTGCAAGTCTGGAATGACCATCTGCAGAGTAGACACAGGGTGGGGTGAGAAGGGTTAGCATTGAAGGGCAGCACTGAAGGGAGGGAGGAAGCATTCAGTGTGGGACAGGATGAGTTGGCAGTGTCAGCAGGAAGCATGAAGCAGGATGACAGTGCTGCTTTGGAAAGATAAGCCTGGTGGAGATGGGGAGGGTGGAGGGATTGTCAGAGGTGAAGATGGAAGCGGGGAATTAGTCCAGACACTGTCGCCAGGTAAAGGTGATGAAGGTCTGGCCTCTACCCTTTCAGATAGCTGTTTGCAACCCAGCCTCAAAAGTCCATTCATCAACCTGCTCAACCCTTCCTCTTTCTCTCTTGCTACCTTTCCTGCCTCCACTTCCTGAATGCATGTCAGATATTTGATTATATTCAAGAAAATTTTAAACGCATGGAAGCTCCACTGAGAGGAGTAACGAGTGCCGTGAGAAAAGACCAGGCCCTGCCACACAAGGGGCTGATGGCGATGATGTGGAAGCCCAGGTGGACCAAAGAAGATATAGCTTACTGTCACTCGCTATTCTGCAAGCTGGGTTTGGATCTCAGCTTCACCATTCACTGGGTGGATGATCAGGGGCATATCTGGGGCATATCTCCCTTAGCCTCAGTATTTCTCATCTGTAAAATGGAGGTAACAATTGTACTTTCCTCAGAGGCTTACTATGAGAATTGTGTTAACAATGTTATGTAAAGTGCCTGACTCAATAAATGTCATTATTGGGCTTTCCTGGTGACACAGTGGTTAAGAATCTGCCTGCCAATGCAAGGGACACGGGTTCAAGCCCTGGTCTGGGAAGATCCCACATGCCACAGAGCAATAAGCCTGTGTGCCACAACTGCTGAGCCTGCGCTCTAGAGCCCGCGAGCCACAACTACTGAGCCCATGTGCCACAACTACGGAAGCCCACGCACCTAGCGCCCGTGCTCTGCAACAAGAGAAGCCACTGCAATGAGAAGCCCACGCACCACAAGAAGAGTAGCCCCCACTCGCCACACTAGAGAAAGCCTGCATGCAGCAACGAAGACCCAACACAGCTAAAAATAAATAAATAAAATAAATAAATTTATTTTTTTTAAAATGTCATTATTATTATTATTATTAGCAACAGCAGCAGCAGCAGCAGTAGTAATAGTAGTATTTGCATCTGGGAACAAAACAAGCAACACTGCTGGTAGAACTCACCTAGGCTTCCTCCCAAAGCTAAAAATCCCTACAGGAAAGGGAGGCCGTTGGAGATGGAGTTAAGCTTTTCTCCAGGGGTCTTCAGGCTGAGCTGAGACTAGTAAGCTCTGTTCTCTCCTGAAAGATGCCAACCACTAGAGGGAGAGTGGATTTCTAGAAACCACAGCCCCTTAATACCCATGTCTTTCACACTGCAGTTAGCCACATATTAGCAGTTGTGATATCAACTTACTGGGACCCAACCAGCCTTATTATTTTAATGGAATAGAATAAAATTGAAAATGGCATTAATTGCACAAGATTCAGGCAGATATTGTTTCATAAAGCCCTTTGTTTTAGTTACATAATTAAGTATGTATGTGTAAAATGTATTTCTTATTGTGCGACATGACCAGCCAACAGTAGTGTAAGAAACACTGCCTTAAAGGATATGCAAGAGAAAACTACCTTTTTTCTTTAATTCTCAGACAGACACCAAACAAGTAACATTCAGGTGAGTCACTTTTCTGTATTAAAGAAGAATCAGATACAGGAGTAGAAGATTAAACTAATGGTGCCCCATATTGTTAAAAACTTGTGTTATAAAGCAGAAACTAAACACACCATTGTAAAGCAATTATACTCCAATAAAGATGTTTTTAAAAAAAGACTAATGGAATTTAAAAAAAAAAAAACCTGTGTTATTTCTTGGATGCTTTTCCTCTCGTGTAAGCATCTCTCAAGGTATAATCAGGCCCTCTTTTCCACAGGTCTGTAAATGACCTGCATAGCTCTTTTTCTAGGTGATAACATCGACTCCCAAGGCTTTCAGTGGTTCCTTTAATGTGGCTGAATCCTGAATTACTTCTTTAGCTCTTAACTCCAGACATGTATTTCCAAATGATGGCTGGAGTTCTCTCCATAAGATGTCCCATATCCCTCAAATTCAACCTATCTGAAGCATAACGTATCATCGTCCCTTTATTTAAAAAAAAAAGTAAAAAGCTCTTCCTGTATTCCTTCTCTTGGCCCCTGTCTTAGTCTTAGTCTGTTCAGGCTGCTATAACAAAATATCACAGATTGGATAGTTTATAAATAACAGAAATATGTTTCTCACAGCTCTGGAGGCTGGAAGTCCAAGATTATGGTGCCAGCATGATTGGGTGAGGGCCCTCTTCCAAGTCTCAGACTTCTTGTATCCTCACATGATGGAAAGGGCTAGGGAGCCCTCTTGGTGGTGGTCACTTTTCTAAGGCACTAATCTCATTCATGAGGGCTCCACCCTCATGACTTAAGACCCCATCTCCTAACACCATCATTTTTGAAAGCTAGTATTTCAACATATGGATCTGGGGGGACACATTCAGACCATAGCAGCCTCTTGCCTCTCAGTAACCCAGTTGAGAAAACTCAGTATTGTCAAGTCTTCTTTCCCTCCTCTATCATCACCAAGTCCTATCACTTCTACCTCCCCAGTGTCTCCTCTGTCCAACCCACTTTTCCCTCCCACTCACACCATTCTAGATGATTTGTGTAGTCTTCTTACTCGTCTCTCGTGGTTTCTAGTCTCACCTTTCCCAGGGATCCTTCCCATGGCCATCAACTACCTTACAAAAACCCAGGTTGAATCATGTCATTGACTCATATCATCTTGATTCTTAGAAACACGCAGTAACTCCCCAAGAACAACAAAATAAAATGCAAATGTGTAAGGATAGGATTTAAGGCTCAAGCAAAGAATGACAGATGGTTTTATCTCAAGTGCCAACCCCAGCTGATTAGTGGTGGCTTTTTGGGGAATTGCATTGAGAAAGATTCTGAAGCTTCATACAAACTCAGCAAGAAAGACTAGCTGTGGGCATAAGATGAAAAAGTAGACATCCCCATCTAGGCTCAATCTATTTTTTTTTTTTCTTCTTCCTACATACTCTAGCAACAACTGCTCAGCCACAAGAGCTACTCATTACTACCCAAATAGCGTACACAATTCTTTTAACCACAAAGACCATCTCTCTTCATGATTTGTTTCTTTTTTTAATTTATTTACTCATTTTTTTATACAACAGGTTCTTATTAGTTATCTATTTTATACATATTATTATATATATGTCAATCCCAATCTCCCAGTTCATCCTACCACCACCACCACCCCCCGCCCCACTTTCCCCCTTTGGTGTCCATATGTTTGTTCTCTACATCTGTGTCTCTGTTTCTGCCTTGCAAACCAGTTCATCTGTACCATTTTTCTAGATTCCACATATATGCATTAATATACGATATTTGTTTTTCTCTTTCTGACTTACTTCACTCTGTATGGCAGTCTCCAGGTCCATCCACGTCTCTACAAATGACCCAATTTCATTCCTTTTTATGGCTGAGTAATATTCCATTGTATATGTGTACCACATCTTCTTTATCCATTCGTCTGTTGATGGGCATTTAGGTTGCTTCCATGACCTGGCTATTGTAAATAGTGCTGCAGTGAACATTGGGGTGCATGTGTCTTTTTAAATTATGGTTTTCTCTGGGTATATGCCCGGTAGTGGGATTGCTGAGTCATATGGTAATTCTATTTTTAGTTTTTTAAGGAAACTATATGCTGTGCTCCATAGTGGCTGTATCAATTTACATTCCCACCAACAGTGCAAGAGGATTCCCTTTTCTCCACACCCTCTCCAGCATTTATTGTTTGTAGATTTTCTGATGATGGCCATTCTAACTGGTGTGAGGTGATACCTCATTGTAGTTTTGATCTGCATTTCTCTAATAATTAGTGATGTTGAGCAGCTTTTCATGTGCCTTTTGGCCATCTGTATTTCTTCGGAGAAATGTCTATTTAGGTCTTCTGCCCATTTTTTGATTGGTTGTTTGTTTTTTTTAATATTGAGCTGCATGAGCTGTTCATATGTTTTGGAGATTAATCCTTTGTCCATTGATTCATTTGCAAATATTTTCTCCCATTCTGAGGGTTGTCTTTTCATTTTGTTTATAGTTTCCTTTGCTGTGCAAAAGCTTTTAAGTTTCATTAGGTCCCATTTGTTTATTTTTGTTTTTATTTCCATCACTCTAGGAGATGGGTCAAAAAGATCTTGCTGTGATTTATGTCAAAGAGTGTTCTTCCTATGTTTTCCTCTAAGAGTTTTATAGTGTCCAGTCTTACATTTAGGTCTTAATCCATTTGGAGTTTATTTTTGTGTATGGTGTTAGGGAGTGTTCTAATTTCATTCTTTTACGTGTAGCTGTCCAGTTTTCCCAGCACCACTTACTGAAGAGACTGTCTTTTCTCCATTGTATATCCTTGCCTCCTTTGTCATAGATTACTTGACCATAGGTGCGTGGTTTTATCTCTGGGCTTTCTATCCTGTTCCATTGATCTATATTTCTGTTTTTCTGCTAGTACTGTATTGTCTTGATTACTGTAGCTTTGTAGTATAGTCTGAAGTCAGGGAGTCTGATTCTTCCAGCTCTGTTTTTTTCCCTCAAGGCTGCTTTGGCTATTCGGGGTCTTTTGTGTCTCCATACAAATTTTAAGATGATTTGTTCTAGTTATGTAAAAAAGGCCACTGGTAATTTGATAGGGATTGCATTGAATCTGTAGATTGCTTTGGGTAGTATAGTCATTTTCACAATATTGATTCTTTCAATCCAAGAACATGGTATATCTCGC
The DNA here is from genome assembly GCF_965194825.1 of Balaenoptera physalus. Lineage (NCBI taxonomy): Eukaryota > Metazoa > Chordata > Mammalia > Artiodactyla > Balaenopteridae > Balaenoptera > Balaenoptera physalus. Next base: position 49,032,996 of record NC_138886.1, read on the forward strand.
CATCTGTTTGTGTCTTCTTTGACTTCTTTCATCAGTGTCTTATAGTTTTCTGAGTACAGGTCTTTTACCTCCTTAGATAGGTTTATTCCTAGGTATTTTATTCTTTTTGTTGCAATGGTGAATGGGATTGTTTCCTTAATTTCTCTTTCTGATCTTTCGTTGTTATTGTAGAGGAATGCAAGAGATTTCTGTGCATTAATTTTGTATCCTGCAACTTCACCAGATTCACTGATTAGCTCTAGTAGTTTTCTGGTGGCATCTTTAGGATTCTCTATGTGTAGTATCATGTCATCTGCAAACAGTGACAGTTTTACTTCTTCTTTTCCAATTTGTATTCCTTTTATTTCTTTTTCTTCTCTGATTGCCATGGCTAGGACTTCCAAAACTATGTTGAATAATAGTGGTGAGAGTGGACATCCTTATCTTGTTCCTGATCTTAGAGGAAATGCTTTCCGTTTTTCACCATTGAGAATGATGTTTGCTTTGGGTTTGTCGTATATGGCCTTTCTTATGTTGAGGTAGTTTCCCTTGATGCCCACTTTCTGGAGAGTTTTTATCATAAATGGGTGTTGAATTTTGTCAAAAGCTTTTTCTGCATCTATTGAGATAATCATATGGTTTTTCTTCTTCAATTTGTTAATATGGTGTATCACATTGATTGATTTGCGTATATTGAAGAATCTTTGCATCCCTGGGATAAATCACACTTGATCATGGTGTATGATCCTTTTAATGTGTTGTTGGATTCTGTTTGCTAGTAGTTTGTTGAGGATTTTTGCATCTATTTTCGTCAGTGATATCGGTCTGTATTTTCTTTTTTTGTAGTACCTTTGTCTGGTTTTGGTGTCACGGCGATGATGGCCTCATAGAATGAGTTTGGGAGTGTTTCTTCCTGTGCAATTTTTTGGAAGAGTTTGAGAAGGATAGGTGTTAGCTCTTCCCTAAATGTTTGATATAATTCACCTGTGAAGCTATCTGGTCCTGGACTTCTGTTTGTTGGAAGATTTTTAATCCCAGTTTCAATTTCATTACTTGTGATTGGTCTGTTCATATTTTCTATTTCTTCCTGGTTCAGTCTTGGAAGGTTATACCTTTCTAAGAGTTTGTCCATTTCTTCCAGGTTGTCCATTTTATTGGCATAGAGTTGCTTGTAGTAGTCTCTTAGAATGCTGTGTATTTCTGTGGTGTCTGTTGTAGCTTCTCCTTTTTTATTTCTAAGTTTACTGATCTGAGTCCTCTCCCTCTTTTTCTTGATGAGTCTGGCTAAAGGTTTATCAATTTTGTTTATCTTCTCAAAGAACCAGGTTTTAATTTTATTGATCTTTGCTATCATTTTCTTTGTTTCCATTTATTTCTGCTCTGATCTTTATGATTTCTTTCTTTCTACTAACTTTGGGTTTTGTTTGTTCTTCTTTCTCTAGTTCCTTTAGATGTAAGGTTAGATTGTTTATTTGAGATTTTTCTTGTTCTTGAGGTAGGATTGTATTGCTATAAACTTCCCTCTTAGAACTGCTTTTGCTGCATCCCACAGGTTTTGGATCATCGTGTTTTCATTGTCATTTGTCTCTAGATATTTTTTTTAACATCTTTATTGGAGTATAATTGCTTTACAATAGTGTGTTAGTTTCAGCTTTATAACAAAGTGAATCAGCTATACGTATATCCCCATATCTCCTCCCTCTTGCGTCTCCCTCCCACCCTCCCTATCCCACCGCTCGAAGTGGTCACAAAGCACTGAGCTCATCTCCTTGTGCTATGTGGCTGCTTCCCACTAGCTATCTGTTTTACATTTGGTAGTGTATATATGTCCATGCCACTCTCTCACTTCGTCCCCGCTTACCCTTCCGCCTCCCCTTGTCCTTAAGTCCATTCTCTACGTATGCGTCTTTATTCCTGTCCTGCCTCTAGGTTCTTCAGAACCATTTTTTTTTTAAGATTCTATATATATGTGTTAGCATACAGTATTTGTTTTTCTCTTTCTGACTTACTTCACTTTGTATGACAGACTTTAGGTATTTTTTGATTTCCTCTTTGATTTCTTCAGTGATCTCTTGGTTATTTAGTAACATATTGTTTAGCCTCCATGTGTTTTTGTCTTTTACGTTTTTTTCCCCTGTAATTGATTTTTAATCTCATAACGTTGTGGTAAAAAAAAAGATGATTGATATGATTTCAATTTTCTTAAATTTACCACAGCTTGATTTGTGACCCAAGATATGATCTATCCTGGAGAATGTTCTGTGTGCACCTGAGAAGAAAGTGTAATCTGCTGTTTTCGGATGGAATGTCCTATAAATATCAATTAAATCTGTCTGGTCTATTGTGTCATTTAAAGCTTGTGTTTCCTTATTAATTTTCTGTCTGGATGATCTGTCCATTGGTGTAAGTGAGGTGTTAAAGTCCCCCACTATTATTGTGTTACTATCGATTTCCTCTTTTATAGCTGTTAGCATTTGCCTTATGTAGTGAGGTGCTCCTATGTTGGGTGCATATATATTTATAATTGTTATATCTTCTTCTTGGATTGATCCCTTGATCATTATGTAGTGACCTTCCTTGTCTCTTGTGACATTCTTTATTTTAAAGTCCATTTATCTGATAAGAGTATTGCTACTCCAGCTTTCTTTTGATTTCCATTTGCACGGAATATTTTTTCCATCCCCTCACTTTCAGTCTGTATGGGTCCCTAGGTTTGAAGTGGGTCTCTTGTAGACAGCATATATATGGGTCTTGTTTTTGTGTCCATTCAGCCAGCCTGTGTCTTTTGGTTGGAGCATTTAATCCATTCACTTTTAAGGTAATTATCAATAGGTATGTTCCTATTACCATTTTCTTAATTGTTTTGGGTTTGTTCCTGTAGGTCCTTTTCTTCTCTTGTGTATCCCACTTAGAGAAGTTCCTTTAGCATTTGTGGTAGAGCTGGTTTGGTGGTGCTGAATTCTCTTAGCTTTTACTTGTCTGTAAAGCTTTTGATTTCTCTCCTGAATCTGAATGAGATCCTTGCCGGGTAGAGTAATCTTGGTTCTAAGTTCTTCCCTTTCATCACTTTAAATATATCATGCCACTCCTTTCTGGCTTGTAGAGTTTCTACTGAGAAATCAGCTGTTAACCTTATGGGAGTTCCCTTGTATGTTATTTGTCATTTTTCCCTTGTTGCTTTTAATAATTTTTCTTTGTCTTTAATTTTTGTCAATTTGATTACTATGTGTCTCGGCATATTTATTCTTGGGTTTATCCCTGTGCTTCCTGGACTTGGGTGGCTATTTCCTTTCCCATGTTAGGGAAGTTTTCAACTATAATCTCTTCAAATATTTTCTCAGGTCCTTTCTTTCTTCTTCTGGGACCCCTATAATGTGAATGTTGGTGTGTTTAATGTTGTCCCAGAGGTCTCTTAGGCTGTCTTCATTTCTTTTCATTCTTTTTCTTTATTTTGTTCTGTGTCTGTGAATTCCACCATTCTGTCTTCCAGGTCACTTATCCGTTCTTCTGCCTCAGTTATTCTGCTATTGATTCCTTCTTGTGTATTTTTCATTTCAGTTATTGTATTGTTCATCTCTGTTTGTTTGTTCTTTAATTCTTCTTGGTGTTTGTTCTTTAATTCTTCTAGGTCTTTGTTAAACATTTCTTGCATCTTCTCAATCTTTGCCTCCATTCTTTTTCCAAGGTCCTGGATCATCTTCACTATCATTATTCTGAATTCTTTTTCTGGAAGTTTGCGTATCTCCACTTCATTTAGTTGTTTTTCTGTGGTTTTATCTTGTTCCTTCATCTGGTACATAGTCCTCTGTCTTTTCATTTTGTCTATTTTTCTGTGAATGTGGTTTTCATTCCACAGGCTGCAGAATTGTAGTTCTTCTTGCTTCTGCTGTCTGTCCTCTCATGGGTGAGGCTATCTAAGAGGCTTGTGCAAGCTTCCTGATGGGAGGGACTGGTAGTGGGTAGAGCTGGGTGTTGCTCTGGTGGGCAGAGCCCAGTAAAACTTGAATCCGCTTGTCTGCTGATGGGTGGGGCTGGGTTCCCTCTCTTTTGGTTGTTTGGCCTGAGGTGACCCAGCACTGGAAGCCTACAGGCTCTTTGGTGGATCTAATGACGGAATCCTGGAGGGCTTACACCAAGGAGTACTTCCCAGAACTTCTGCTGCCAGTGTCCTTGTCCCCGTGGTAACCACAGCCACCCCTCGCCTCTGCAGGAGACCCTCCAACACTAGCAGGTAGGTCTGGTTCAGTCTCCTATGGGACCACTGCTCCTTCCTCCTGGGTCCTGATTCACACACTACTTTGTGTGTGCCCTCCAAGAGTGGAGTCTCTGTTTCCCCCAGTCCTGTCGAATTCCTGCAATCAAATCCCACTAGCCTTCAAAGTCTGATTCTCTGGGAATTCCTCCTCCTGTTGCCAGATCCTCAGGTTAGGAAGCCTGGCATGGCGCTCAGAACCTTCCCTACAGTGGGTGGATTTCTGTGGTATAATTGTTCTCCAATTTTTGCGTCACCCACCCAGCGGTTATGGGATTTGATTTTATTGTGATTGTGCCCCTCCTACCCTCTTATTGCGGCTTCTCCTTTGTCTTTGGATGTGCGGTATCTTTTTTGGTGTGTTCCAGTGTCTTCCTTTCGATGATTGTTCAGCACTTAGTTGTGATTCTGGTGCTCTTGCAAGAGGTAGTGAGCACACATCCTTCTAGTCTGAACCATATCCTATCATCGTTTCTTATTTGATAATCCATGATTTCTTTCTTTTGCTGTCTAGACTCCACATGACCCAACTTCCACCTATTAGAATCATCATCTTGTTCCTGTGATACTCTACATTCACAGTTTATAGCCTTGTCCTTCCGTTGGACATACATCAACCTCCGTTGTATCACATATGTATACAGTATTATGTGCGTGTGTTTGTGTGTGTGTGTGTATTTCTGCCTCTCCCAGTGGACAGTAAACTCTCTGAAAGCAGTGAACATATCTTACCCATCTCTCAACCCCTTAGTCCCATCTAATAACTTAAACATACCAAGTATTCAATGGCAGTTTATAGAATGTATGAACTAATCAACCAAAATTCTGATGGCATGTTGACTTTAAAAAAAAAGATCACAGGGACCCTCCAGGAACTAGAATCATTTCAGAAGTAAAGACACTCTTGTAGGAATCTCCCAGTTGCCAGCAGTGAGCAGTGAGCAAGATCTACAAGACAGCAGCCCCTCAACTGTGAGGTAGGTGGTGGAGCTGTGAATGCAAGAGAACGTCTTTCATTGGCATAACAGTATGGCACTGGACACTTATGAATGACTCTGTAAGTACACAAGACAAGCCCCTTTCACCAGCTGAGTTTTACAAGGCATGACTTGACCAGTATCACATGTGCACGCATAAGTAGAAAACTCAGACACGCAGCTCTCACAAAATTGTACTCTTCTGCTTCACCAGTGAGTTTTGGTTAATTATAGCATAAAGAAAGGAATCTACTGCTATTAAAAAATAGTAAGTTGGAAAACTACTGCTGCCTATCCTATAGGGGTCTCACATTCAGATCCTCCAAGCAGACCCCCTAAACCATTTATCAATGTGCCCCCAAATTGGAGGCTTGGCCCTAAGACTAGGCAAAGATTGTTTTCAAAGAGAAATTTCAGACCACCTTACCAAGCATTGGTTGTGTCTCAAGTTGGTGATTTATGTGGAGGCAAATGACTCAGAACCCTTACTATCGATTCTCTCAGGCCATACAGTAAATTGGGGACCACTGTTTGTAACATCATGGTAGCCTGAACACCTGAAAGAAGTCACAGGCATTGGAGGCCTTTCCTTTCCCTACAGGAAAATATCTTTTATTGTTGTTGTCCCTTGAATGCCTAAGAGGAAAAAGAGAAAGAAAGAAAGAAATCTAGGAGAGATGGTGACAGACTTGTTTCTTTCCAAAGTGGAAGCTGGAGTACTGACTCAGAGAAAGGACATCACAGGCATTTTGTTCTTCCGAGAACTGTAACGCTTGGGATTTTTAATTTCGAGCAGTGAAAAGCAAATGATCAGGGCCAAAATCAGAGAGAACACAACGATTTCAACAATTTGGGGGTTATCTTCCCTGTTTTTTCCCCTCTGTGTCTGTATGATTCCTCAAACAAAGTGGGTTGGAAAAGTTCAAGCTCAGTTCACAGAAGAGAACATTCTGTACTCTTCACAACAGGCTGGGCTGCTCTCTGTAAAACAAAATCAACAGCGTGATCTCAGCCACCGCGGCGGCAGGCACTGCGCCGCCAGCCTATGGCCCCAGCGTTTGAATAGACAGGCTGTCAAAGGCACCCCGTGGACAGGACACGCAGAAGGTGCAGCCACACGCGCATGCGGCCCCCCCCCCCCACACACATACACACACACACACACACACGACTTTCTGTCCAATTGTTATTTCTTCTCTCCAGAGGGTCAAGAAAGTTGTTTGGGTATTTCTCTTTGGAGAGTTATTATTTCCAAGGAAACAGCCCCCTGCGTGTGCACTTCTGCTCTGGCATTGATTGGAGCTTTTCAATCTGTTTGTATGTTACTGTAATCAAATGACAGCATTAACACTGAATAACGTGGCTGCTTCCCTACTAAGGGGGAGGGAGGCGAGGAAAGGAAAGAGTCAAGTTGGTGTTTGCACCCCTCCCCCAGCCCCTCAGCTTTTCAGTTTTCTTTCTGGATCCGCAGCCTTTTCTTCTTTTGTCTAGAATTTAGCATGCAATTCAGTAAATATTTATTGAGTGCATATTTGGTGCCAGGGACTGTTTACAGAATAATACCTGTAGCAAGGTTTTTCTCGTGAAGTGAAAACCTGGCCTTGAAGCCAGTCAGCGGAGGAAGAAAAGAGAAGCTGTATGTGTCAGCAGTGGAAGGTGGGAGGGGAGGAGAGGGGCTTCTCCAGGAGGGCTGAGGGGCTGAGGTACTAGAAGGCCCTGAACATGGGTGGGTGTTCTCCAGGATGACAAAGCAGACGTCTGGAATGGGGCTGCTAACCCAGTGCTCCTTCCATGCTGGATTCAATCCTGTTTGCTAGAGGAAGAAACAAAGAGAATGCACAACTGCCCGCAGCAGGGGAGTGGATCGCTGCCCCATGCCTCCTTTAAAGTCACCCTTTCCTGCAGACGCTGCAGGACCCAGAGATGGGGAACTGGGCAGGGGTTGGGGGGAGAAGCGTAGAGAAATGGCAAGTGAGAATGCAGGGGCTTCCGTGCATGTGAGGGGTTTGGAATCCTGGCTTACTGTCTGTGTGGTCTCAGATGAGATTCTCAGACTTTGTGCCTGTGAGTCTCCTCCGCTGTGCCCTCCGTCAGCTGTTAACTGGGGTGAGAAATCCCTGTTTCGTAGAACTATTGACTATTGTAGAATTTAAGGAAACAATATATGCCTTTGCTTGGCATAGGCTAGGTACTTAATAAATAGTAACCATTGTTATTATTAATTTAAGTACTGTTCAGAGAAAGCTGTTAACTGGGGTGTCAGTTGAGAACTTCCACCAGTGTGTCCTCTCAAATGTTTTCATGCCCACGTAGTTCACAATTTATTGACTTAACTGGGTGCCTGTTGAGCACCTATACCCAGCACTGTGCTCTGTGTTAGGCACTGCAGCGGGCACCGGGCCAACAAAAGACTTGTCCTCAGGAAGCTTCCTCCCCTGACCAGGGAGGGAGTTTACACAGGGCAATGGCCGCCCTGGGGCTTGATGGATGCTTCCTCACAGCCGACCTTCCTTCATGTTCAGGCTCGTTTCTTCCATGTCCCAGACCACCTCTGTGGCTATCACAGCCATCCCACAGAGAAAGCTGCTGGGGGGCGGGGACTGGTCGGTTTGATGCAAGACATTTCTTGAGACTGCTCTTCCAGAATGTAAACACCCTTTCTCACTTCAGGACCAGAGCTCCTGCCAAGACTTTGAAAAACAAGTTACACAAGCACCTTTGGGGTGGTTGGTCATGCCACATCACGGCTTCTACTTGGGAACATGGGGGAGGGGGGTGGCCTCAAGGACTCAGTCAGGTACAGTGCATAAACCTGTAAACACAAGGCTCACTGAGCCCGGAGTTCAAGAAAACACAAGCCCTTGAGCACCACAGCAAGCCCCGGCGTGGGGAAGGAGTCAGTCATTGCAGATCATTTCACAGACTTCCCTGCTGCCATCGCTGAAACAATCCCAGGGTTCAGTAGAAGAATCATCTGCCATTAGAGCCAGGCCTAGGCCAAGGTGGGGCTTCCCTGGAACTGCCTACCATGACGTCTTGAATTCTCTCTCCCCCACAGAGATCACCTCCCTGACTATACCCACCACACCAAGGGTCCTGTTTAACATTTTCGCAGCAGACAGCCTGTCACAAAAACACTTCCCCCATTGGACCTCCTTTGCCAAGGGCTCCTGCCAACTCCAGCTATTTGCAGATGGACTTTCTCAAAAGGGCAGAGTGTGCATGGGACAGCAAAAGCAAAACCCTGAGGATCTGAGGTAGACCAAGCTAAATCAATCCAGGGACTTAGGCAAGTAACCAAGATCTCAGAGAGAATAAATGAAGGGAAGTGGTTCCAAGTTCATACCCACCCACACACACTTGATGGGAGGAGAGCCTAAGAGAGTGACATTAGTTGACCATTTATTATATACCAGGTGCTTTACACACATTCTCTCATTTAATCCCCACAGTAACCCTGTGTGGTAGTTAGTGATGTTATCCCAGAGTCAAAGAGCTTAAATAACTGGCCCAAGGTCATGCAGCCAAGTATATGGTAGAGCTCGCACTTGAACCCAGGTTTGTCCAGCTTGAAAGCCCAGGTTCCTTTCATTATACTAGTCTGCCTCCCTGTATGCAAGGATCTTTTTAGAACACTGTTGGAAGCATCTTGTACATCGATTTTGGTTTTTCAGAGACGGAAGTCTCAAAGTTCTGACACCAAGTCCTACTCTTCAACCTCTGATATTTTACTTTATCTCAGTGTATATAATCAGTCAGCAATAATTATTGAACATGCATCGGGCATTGTGCTGTGCTCTCTGGGGGATAGAAAGGTGAATTATGCATGAGTGCTGCCTTCAAGGAACGTATAGTCTGGATAGGATAGATTGTGCTGCAGTAGCACACAATTATTTAATTTTTATTTATGTTGTTAATTATTCAGACAACCTCTGAATCTAAATGGCATAACACAGTCAAAGTTTGGTTCTTACACCACATACCCATGGTGAATCAGCTGGGTCCTCTATCAGACTTCCAGGACAGTCCACTAGATATCTCAGTCATTGCCAGCCACCAGTGTCGGGGGGAAGACCAGTCACCAGCTCTTACTACTTCTTCCTCTGAGAGCTTCTTCCCTAAAGGGGCTCATGTCAGTTCTGCTCACATTTCTTTGGCCAAAGCAAATTAAACAGCCACACATAACTTCAGAGGTTAGATAAGTACAAACCTACCAAGAGTCTGGAAATGGAGAAAAACCTGAAAAATCTGGTATATAGACCTATTAATGACCACATTCTAGGAAGAGGAATGGCCTTAATGCTTCATGCCCCAAATTCCAAACAATGAAAGCCTGAAAGATTAAGTGCCATTGGCACGGATGCATTCAAGACATGTCCTAAGGACTCAAGAGAGAATTATGCCTGGACCGGAGACCTCAGTGAAGTATCCTTAGGAAGTGAAGACCTGCATTGAACCTTGAAGAGTGAAGGCCTTGGATGGACCCACAGGAGCAGACCAGTTGCATCCACCTTGGCCTTCAATAGGGTGATGGTAATGCACCACTAGTCACGCTCATGAACTGCATAGGTAATTCCAGGCCTGGAGAGACCACCGAATGAGTGCCTGAAGGCGAGAATATGCGCGGTGGGGCTTGAGGGGAAAGGGCCCATCACAGCTGGGCAGAGTGCTCAAGTCAGGGAGAAATGGCAGTTGGCCAAAGCATTGCTTTGAGAAGGCATGAAAAAATCTTTAAACAGGAGAAAAACCATGATTACAGTGGAACTTTTTGGATTTTAATCTATGGCTATATTCTTTCATTTCACAAATATTTTAAATATTTTGCATAGGAATTACAAAGGTAGATAAGGCTTGATTCCCACCTGTAAGTCTTTAGTGGAAGAAGAAATGTGTTTGGTTTTTTACCATTGCCTTTTAAGAGAATTGATCTCAAAGAGATACTTTGTTTGATGAATAGGATCTAAAATTTCAAGGATGTGCATTTATGAAGCAGAAAGGGCTAAAATGGCTAGTCTGCTAAATGCAATTGGGATGGTGGTGAGGAATCCAGGAGTGGGAAGAGCGTGGAAATGGAGGAGACAGAGGAGATAAGGCAGCTGGCAACGAGGAGAGAAAAGGCTTTGGGAATGATGGAGATTTTTAATGGGGATTTTTATGAAGTTTCACCATATGGTGTTCAATGTAAGCCCTCCACTTTTCTCCCTTGTGAGCATTTCTGTAAAATATATATTACTCAAAATACTTTGGGAGGTGACTTGAGAGGTCACAAGGGGGCAATTGAGTAGCAATGAAGTGTTGATTGTGGCCTCAAACTGTGCAGAGTGTGAGCCAGAACTTCTGAAGTGAACCCAATCGTGTTTGTGTTAAATAGATATGTGCAATCACATTTGTACAGGATAAAGTGGCAATTCTAGCTGTGGGAGAGTTTGTCAAGAAGAGCTTCATAAAGGAGATTAAAGGAGATCCTTTAATCTGGGGCCAGGTGTTGAAATATCAGAAAGTGTCCCCGGCCCACCTGGATTAGTGAAAAGCATTCCAGTCCAGTCACAGAGAGCAGCAGGTGCAAAGGTACTGGGGTGTAGAACAGCCTGGTTTATTGGCACTACTCTGAGCAAACATTGATGGGTAGGATTTTGAGGGATAAGATGAGAGGGAGCAAGTCCAGTAATCTCATCCAGTTGTCAGCGTTTGTGGAAATAAGGACATGTGTTTACCGTCAAAACTATTTCTTCAGCATTTGACTCTCAAGATACTTTCCAGCTTTTATATTGTTGCAAAACTATTTTGTTTTAATTTGGCCAAAAAAACTGGGGAACTCATGATTTTCTATTTTCTTACCTATTGGTGAGACAAAAGGTGGATCCAGAGATGAACTTTTCTAAGGATATCCTGAGTTGTTTATATTCACTGCTCATGCACAGCATGCCAATATTTACCTGGCTGCTAAGCATCCCCTCCCCATGTGCAGTGCAGAGAAGTGCCGAGATCCTTCAGGTCCTATGTCCCAGGAGGTGAAGGATTGCCTGAGACAGCAGCACACAGAAGCAGAGAGCTGGTGACTGTTAAAACACACTTCTTGATTTACAGTCACCTGTCAGGTAGGAGAATTTATCCCTGCTGATCAGAGCAGAAAGTACCCTGAGTGTGGGGTGTGAGTGTCTGTATGTGCCTGGGTATATTTAAGTATCCACATGGGAAATCTCTAAATCAGCATCTATTTCAATAATCTTATACATTCATATGACACCTTTCTCCATAAATGCTTCCAAAACAGTTTGTAAATTTTATGTAGCAGGGGAATCGTCACTGCTGGAGTAGAAGGAAATAGATGCTTATCGGCTTCCTAATGAGAACTCGGGACTAACTGTACTTTTGTTAAGAAGTACAGAGATCCAAGAATGTGTGTGTTATTAAATGACATTGTATTTCATTAAAATAGTATTCAAATTTCCTCTGAATAATTCATTCAAATTCTACCTAGCCTTCCAGGCCCACCTCTAGATTCAACTCTACAGTTGATGCTAAATTTTGATCCCCTAGAGCAAAGTACTCTCACCTTGCCCTGGATATGGCTCTTCCCTCAGTACCCAGAAGAACAGAATTGGGCAGGAGACCTTCGTCACTCTTAACGTTATACGTTATGCTTTTCTGGCCCATTAGGAGGATGAGCAGTATCTGAGGGGCCAGGTAGCATCTGAAAGGAACTTCAACTCATTCATTCATTCAGTAAATATCTATTGGACCATTATTATGTTCTAGAAACTCTGCTAGGGTGCTGGAGATAAAACTAAGAACACCAGAGACAGGGCCCCTGACCTGGAGCCAGCAGTTTGGCAGGGGAGGTGGTCATTAGTGAAATAATCACACAGATCATTGTAAACTGAGAATCAAGATAAGTGCTACAAAGGATGGTTCTGAGAGCATAAGCAGGGAACTTCACCAAGACTGGGGAGTCAGGAAGGCTGCCTGAGAAAGTGAAGTTCAAGGCTTCAGCTCAAGGGTAAGTAGGAGATAGCTACGAGAGAGAGAGAGAGAGAGAGAGAGAGAGAGAGAGACAGGGAAACAGACAGAAAGAAGAAGAAGGGGGGGGAAGGGAGGAGGGGAGGGAGAGGAAGGGAGGGAGAGAAGGAAAGGAGTGTGGATGGTGTGTGTGTATGTGACAGCCTCAGTTTCTTCATTCGTAAAACAGTGATAGTAAGTTTTACAGTCTAAGGTTGGGGTCCCCAAAAGCAGATCCTGAGATAAGGACTCATGTGGACATGGTTTATTGGGAAGTGTCCCCAGGGGAAACTGCTAGAGAAGCTGAAGAATGGGAACATGAAGGGAAGGAGGCCAAGCAAGGTTGAGAAGGAAGCAAAATGCCATGGAGGGGAGAACTGGAGACAAGATAGGTGCCACTGGGAGCTGGAGCACTTGTCCCCCTGCACTGTTTCGTTACCAGTAAAATCCTAGGCACTTATGCTCTCCGGGCTGGGAAGCAAGAGTGGCTCCAGTAGCTCAAGGACTGTCCCCCAACACAGAGCCAGGGTGCTGGCAGCTGGGAGTATAGCACATGGTGATAAGTGTGCAGGAATACGGGGAAAGCATGTGAAGGGATGCGGGCAGAGCACCAGCAGCCTTTGCCACACAGGATACAGGGACAGGTTAAAGGAAGCAACACATATAAGGAACAGAGCGCAGTGCCTGACGTGTAGTAAGTGCTCAGTAAATACTCTCCTTGTAAGTCTTGTTTATTGACTAGGCATTGATGTGGCCTGGAACAGGCTTCCTCTGCCCAGTTATCTCTGCCTACTCCAATCCTGAAGGAAGCACTACCACCCACCACTCCCCGCCAGGTCTCCCGAGACAAACACATGTATAAATATAGCAGTATATATTTATATTTCCCAGGATTGTCGCATTTCGCTGAGCTCATAATAGAACTGAACAAATAGCCCTGTCATCCTCTGTAATACGTCCCATCATTCACTGAGGCCGCATCTCTCCCGGTCCTTCTGGACTCCTGGTGCTCAGAAATTCACGTGCCTGGCTACTTCTTAAATGTGATCTGTACCAGCCTGATGCAATTCTCAGGGCTGCGTTTCCCAGACAAGTTGATAGAATTTGTATACCAGAGGGACTTCCTAGCTATGCTCATCTTCCTAAGTGGTACACTGAACAATTGTTTGCTACTTCAAAAAGCAGCATTTTAAATAAAAAGGAATGAACTAACAAGAATGAATCTCAGAACCATTATCCTGGGTGAAAAAAGCAGACGCAAAAGAATGTGTATGGTATGATTTCATATGTTGGAAATTCTAGAACAGGCAAAATTAATCTGTGGTGACAGAAAACCGGTCAGCGATTGCCTGGGGCAGGGGCTGGGGCAGCTGCAGAAAGGCGTGAGGAAACTTTTGGGAGTTGAAAATGTCCCATGTCTTGATTACACCAGTGTATACATTTGTGAAAACTCACAGAGTGGTATACTTAAAATGGGTGTGTTTTACTGCATGTAAATTATACCTTAGTAAAGTTTATTCAAAATCAAATAGGCGTTTTATTGCCTGACCAGGAGATCAGAAGTAGATCCAAGACCAGTCTCAGGGACCTCCATGTGGCCAGACACGCAGATGCCTTTGTACTGTTCCCCATCCCCACCCCCTATTTTTTTCTTTTGGCAAGAAGTTGGTCATTATTATTTGCACCAATGGAGGGGAACAATGGCCCAGAGAATCTAAAAAGGGAATAATCCACGAATCATTTACATCTGGTGGCTCTAGAATGTGTTTTGTTGCCTATCTGGTATTTGAATAGAGATGTGCCTGCTTGACCTCCTGAAAATACACTTCAGGTGAAATAATGAAGTTCCCTATAAAGACCTGAATTGTTGGAAGCTTGGGAAGCACTTCACTTTCCCTGCCTGACCTCCTTTCTCCCTTCTCCTCATTCCAAGCAGGAAATGCAGTGTTTCACCTGGGCCCAAACCTTCCTTCAGACAAGTTCTCTCTCAGTGGGTGCCTCTACCTTGTGAGATTTGGTGCCTCTGTGTTAACATGCAGTGTAGCTAGAGGGAGCTGAGATACTCAAGCCATTGAAAAGCAGGCTTGAAAAAAGTTTTCTTGCAAACCAAGTGGAATCATCTTTTTGCAGGCAGATAATTGAGAACAGATTCTATAAAAATTGATTTCTTATATTTAGGATACAGTTTAGCCAACTCTGGCTCTGCGAAGCCTCTGGCACCCCCCGCATCCCCGCCCCTCCCAGCCCTGCCACTCCCAAGGCTGGGTTCGCAGCCCCTGCTATTTGTACCGCACCTCCCACCTCCAGCACCCTGGACTTTGTCCTTCATGGCACTCACCACGTGGAGGACAAATGCCTGTTTACTAATCTGTGTCCTGGACCCGACTGAAAGCTCTTTGAAAGCAGGGTCTGCTGAGGTCACCAGTGTATCCCCAGCTGCTACAACAGTGCCAGGCTCATAGTAGGTGCTTAATAAATAGTTGATGAGTTGTTATGATTCTGAACACATCACAACAGAGTTTATTTAAGGCTTTCAAAATCAGCTGCACAGACAGGAAAACTCTGGTGCTTCCAAAAAGAGCTCCACCCAGACAGAGCTCCAGCAGGAAATACCAAAAAGTCAGTATCTAGCACAGAAATCACTGTGTGTGTTTCAGGGCAAAATTGTGTGAGCTGATCTCTGAGAGGCTGTGGAATAGTCTGGAAAATCCAAAGCTTTAGGAACTCTACATAAGAATTCTCCTCCAGGGCTTCCCTGGTGGCGCAGTGGTTGAGAATCTGCCTGCCAGTGCAGGGGACACGGGTTCGAGCCCTGGTCTGGGAAGATCCCACATGCCGCGGAGCAACTAGGCCCGTGAGCCACAAGTACTGAGCCTGCGCGTCTGGAGCCTGTGCTCCGCAACAAGAGAGGCCGCCATAGTGAGAGGCCTGCGCACCGCAATGAAGAGTGGCCCCCGATCGCCGTAACTAGAGAAAGCCCTCGCACAGAGATGAAGACCCAACACAGCCAAAAATAAATAAATAAATTAATAAATTAAAAAAAAAAAAAGAATTCTCCTCCAAAGCAAGTGACAGTCCCTAAGTGGGGGTGGAGGGAAGAGAGGAGAGGCCCCCAGGAGAACACCCTGCGACTCTAGAGAAGCCCTGAACTTGGAGCCAGTGGACCAGGCTGGGCACCAAGACTCTTAGAACCTGTGTAAATGACAGTAATGACACCTCCCACAGAGTTTCATCTGTAAGTCCTTAAGGATGATACACATTTTAGCTGCCTGTATTATCAGGAAAAACAACAAAATACACCTAGGACTTTAAAATCGACAGAACAAGAAGAGGAAGAATGAGGAAATTCTAAATAAAAGTCATAAGTTACTCATTTTTCAAACACTGACTTCCAAGATATAAACCACCCCAGTCCTTTCTTTCTTCCCCATGGCCGCCTGGGTGCTCACCTTGAGCTCATTCATTCCACATGAGTGAGGAGAGAGCCTGGAGAGCTTAAATTCACTCAGTGCTGCTACATATTATCCACGTTAGAATTGGGAAAGGAACAGTGAAAATGAGCATTTGAGAGTATCTGAATGCCAACTTTCCATAAATTCACCTTGGTGGGCACCTAGGTCTCAACATACAAAGAGTTAAATTCGTTCATTGATTGATGGTGCCTCTTTCACTAAGATGCTTAGTTAAAAAGCGACTTCATGAACTTACCAGAGTTCCGTGACTTAGACCCATCAGATAACTTACCTTGAATTTAGATAATGAATCATGCCAACATTTGGGGGAAACCAAAAGAATTACAGAACATCAACAATCAGGTCAACTCCTAGTGAAAGTCCAGCTGGTGCATGTCGTGATATCACCAGTCATCCATTCATTAAATCATTCGTTCAATAAAGGAAAAGATCTTCGAGTCTGGTCTGAATACTGGCTCTGCCTTTTATTAGTGATATAACCTTCATCAAATTGGGTGTCCCTTCCTTTGTAGAGTACAGGTCACAATTCCTACCTTGGAGATTTGCCATGAACATTAAATGAGTAGTTTTTTTTTTTTTTTTAAAGACTTTTTCTTTTTTTTTAAAGGAATTCCTTTATTTTATTTATTTATTTATTTATTTATTTATTTTTGGCTGTGTTGGGTCCCCGCCTCTGTGCAAGGGCTCTCTCCAGTTGCGGCAAGCGGGGGCCACTCTTCATCGCGGTGCGCGGGCCTCTCACTACCGCGGCCTCTCTTGTTGCGGAGCACAAGCTCCAGACGCGCAGGCTCAGTAGTTGTGGCTCACGGGCCCAGTTGCTCCTTGGCATGTGGGATCTTCCCAGACCAGGGCTCGAACCCGTGTCCCCTGCATTAGCAGGCAGATTCTCAACCACTGCACCACCAGGGAAGCCCAATGAGTAGTTTTAATTAGTAATAATAGCAGCAATAGCTATGGCTCGGAGCATAATATGTGCACCAGGAACCTAGAGCCATTTTGCTTCTCCCACTTTAAGAATGTTCTTTCCAGCCTTAAGGCCTTAAGTGGGTGTCCTTGCCCTCATGCTTACATGCCACTGGTAGACAGTAAAGGAAATCTTATACAAAGCAAGCTCTGCAAAGTGCTGTGTTTCTAGTAAGGCAGTCACAGTTCCATCAGACTAAGCCATCTGAATGTTTCTGGAGAAAGAGAAGGCTTGGATGAGTAGGAACTGGAAAACAGAAAGCACAAAGGATCAAGGTAAATACATAAGAAACGCAGTTTAAGCATCTCAAATCAGATCTTTCTAGCACAGAGTTGTGATGAGCACAGAAGCTTCTCTAAGTATGTCCCTGCCTAACCACAATTCAAGTGCAATGTTTTGTAAGTAATGTGTGCTGCCAGTACATGCAGTAAATATTCATCATGCTTCTGTGGCATAAGCAAGGTGAGAGAACCAAACATGAATTACATGGGGCCCTCCCCTGAAGGAATCTGACAGGTAGATGCTTGTTGACTGAAAAAGAAAGTTTTATATTTCAGTTCTAGTTTATCAAATTCCATAGCACTTTACCTGTCCCACTCTTAGGGAGCAGTTTCTCCTGAGCCTATAGCTGACCTCCCTTGCCAGAGAAGGCAAGCAGTTGGGATGGGTCCATGGCTGGTCCACCACTGTGTCCCTCACAGTATGCAAAAGGCTGCCATATAAAGGCTGCCAAACATATGCCAAACAAGCATATTTTCTCCTCTCTCTCCCTCCCCCACATTTTCTCTCCCCCCTGCTCCCTCCCTCCTTCCCTCCCTCTCTCCTGCCACCCCCCCCCCCCTCCACAGTACTAACTCTGTTTACAGCTGTCACACCTATAAAGGCCTTTCTTTTGAAGGGTGCAAAACTGACCATAGTTTCTTATATCATTCTTGCGCTGATTGATGAGATGGGCAGTGCATTCAGTTGGAATGTCTGAACCCCTGTCCTTTGCCAGTTGCATAACACATAGCTCTCCAGTGAATGAGGACTATCATATTTCCTATTTCTTCAAACCTCACCACCTTCTCCCTCCAATCACGTCTTCCTCTGGCTACCTGTAAATCATTGGCTATTTGGAGTTAAAGGAGCCAATACAGCACAGCCTCCACCATACTTACTATGCAGTGAAATCAGGTAGTGAAGCAGGAGGGTGATGCCCCAGGTCATACAGCCAGTGATGTGGTCAGGAAAAGGACCTGGCTCCTTAACTTCTTGTCTTCCGTATACTTCCTTTCCAAGGAAATTAAATCCCAATTTGGGAGAGAGGCTTGATTCAAAGAGCTAACCTGGAGGGCAGCAGAAATATGGAAACAGTCCCTTCCTTACCTTTGTTGACTTCGAATTTTAAAGGCTATTGGGGAAGAGCTGTTCTATTATATGTAGCAAATGTATGTGTACACACATATGTCTTTGTGCATATGTATATTCATCTGTAGCATTAAATCCTAAGATATATGTGTATATATAGCATTATTGTATATTATTATATATATTATATATAGCATTATTGCATATATATTTCAGATTCAGACATGGCCCGTTCAGCTATTGAGATTGGCTCCAGAAGATTTTTTTTTTTTTTTAATAAATTTATTTATTTATTTATTTTTGGCTGTGTTGGGTCTTCGTTTCTGTGCGAGGGCTTTCTCCAGTTGCGGCAAGCGGGGCCCACTCTTCATCGCGGTGCACGGGCCTCTCACTATCGTGGCCTCTCTTGTTGCAGAGCACAGGCTCCAGACGCGCAGGCTCAGTAGTTGTGGCTCACGGGCCCAGTTGCTCTGCGGCATGTGGGATCTTCCCAGACCAGGGCTCGAACCCGTGTCCCCTGCATTGGCAGGCGGATTCTCAACCACTGCGCCACCAGGGAAGCCCCAGAAGATTTTTATTTGCATGTAGAACCAAGATGCCTTATGGGAAAAATTTAACCTAATGAAACATGAGTCTCAAAGTATCTGCTTTGTTGAAGAAGAGTCAGTTTGCCTTAAAGAAGGATGCCTAGAGGGCTATTCCTTGGAGTGCTTCTGCCCATTCTTCCTGCTCTGTGTTCCTAAAGTTCCCCCCTCTCTTTGATGGTGTTATCATATGGTGGATGCTGGGGAAAAAATGTCTGCAGCAGCTGCATCAAAACAGCAACAGTGGAGTGTTACACCTAATGTAGGGGAGGGAGTGACAACTATAGGAATGTGCTATAGCAGTCTTGGATGCAGGCACACAAAGAAAGAAAATGGGATTTGTTCTATGCAAACTGGTCAAGGACTGAACCAAAGAAACACTGTCTGCTTGTCCCTGGTCCTTTCAACCACATCAACACCCCTATACCCAAATACTAGACCTCAGCTGTTGTTATTTGAGGGAATCCCTTCCTCACCCAAGTTTGGAACCAATCAAGAAGAAGAGGAGTTAGGCAGCTGGAGATGAAAATACCATCTTTATTGCTTGCTATAGGCTGACTGTGTGCCCCCCAAAATTCACGTGTTGAAACCCTAATCCCCAATGTGATGGTATTTGGAGACGGGGCCTTTGGGAGATAATTAGGTCATGAGGGTGGGATATAAGATGGGATTAGTGTCCCTATAAGAAGAGACATGGTAGAGCTTGCTTCCTCTCTCTGCCCTGTGCCATGTGAGGACACAGAAAAAGGACAGCCACCTGCAAACCAGGAAGAGGGCCCTCACCAGAACCTGACCATGATCTTGGACCTTTCCAGCCGCCAGAACTGTGAGAAATAAATGTTGATATTTGTGTCTATGATAATTTGTTATAGCAGCCAAAACTAAGACATTACTCAGAAAGGCTGGGTGGCAAGATGTGTCTGGGGTGTGCAGTAATAATGAGCTTTCTAATGCTGAATCCCAGAATTAGGCAGACTTAACTCACCCAGTCATAGGCAGCACTGAATGATTACAAACCCCAACCGAGGCGAAGGCTGCTCTGTGTAGACGATGCAGGAGCAGAGCAGAATGGGGGCTCTCTGCCGGCCGGCCAGTCCCAAGGATAGGGAGAAACTGAGCCACAGGACTCAATTCGTTGTCTCAAACTCATCATTCTCTTACGTCACCTAGCCTCTCCTGGGAGGGATGAGTAAAAGGGTATGGAAAGGCCAGGAATGTTGCCGTAATAAAAGGCCCTCCACATGGAAGGAACATCATGAGTAGGGAGTAAGCGTTCCCCAGCATGAGCCAAGACACAAGCCAGGCTTCAGGTGACAGTGGAGGTCCCCAAGAATGGCTCAGAAATGGTGCTTTTCTTCCAGAGTCGTCTTCTTTCCTAACTTTCTAGTTTCACTTTGTTTACAGCCCCTTGGGCCACTCCTCTGGATTTTGAGTCATGGCACTCTTGCATGAGGGAAAGGAATAACAATTAAACCTAGGGGTTTTTTTTTGTTTTTGTTTTTCACTTCAGTGACTTGGCTGGAGTGGCACTTTCCAAGGAGAGAGAATGGGCGGGGAGGAGCAGGTCAGATTGCTGTGTTGGTGAACAGTGCCTCTGCCTGATAACCTTTTCCCCATCTTCCAAAAAGGATGCAGAACATAAGCAAAATTACTCTGAAGTCATAGCCTTGCTTTATTTTACTGTCCAGAGCTAGAAAGGAATCAAATGAGTCGACCTAAGAGCAGACTTCTGGATTTACAAAGCTCATTAGTTCCCAGTAATATTTACTCATGTGTTCATTCAGCATTTTTGTTGAGCACCTAAAAGGTATGAGGCACTAGGTGCGGGGGACACAGGCACAAGCCAAGCCCTAATGAGATTTATATCAATCCATTAGTCAAATAAGAATTTATGAGCATTTATTATGCACCCCATTGTGCCAGACATTCAGCAAACCCCTGAGATTTGCCCCCGCCGACCTGCTGAATGCAGCAGTGGAAAGCGCTTACATGAAGTGTCCAAAAGTACGGTTTCCTCTGGGGAGAGATTTCTTCAGATTGCGTTGAGAGTGGTGGAGGGTTTAGAAAAACAAAGTAAATGGCTGATTCAGTTAACTAAAATTAAATGTCTCTCATGGAAGACTGCACAACTCCTGAAGAAGGGCTAGTGAGCATTACTCTTGGGTAGGTAAAACCATTCTAAAAAATAATACGTGGTGGCTTTAAAAACGTTAAAGGGTTGAGAGTGCATCCCACCCTTGATGGAGGTGTGACTGCTGACCTGACCATGGCTCTTAGAGAGATGGATTTGTACATTTTTAGACACCATAGATTTCTTTCTGTCTGGGTTTCTTCTGAGCATTGTACATTCGGTAAAATTTTAAAACAACACAGCAGGTAAAAGAATAAAGGCCTTTCTTTCCTTTAGTCTCAGTATAACTGTGTATGAAGGGCAGAGAGCCAAAAAGTTCATGTCCAGAAACTCAGGTGCTATTTATAGCTTTCTAATAAGCAAAACTTTTGAGGCCATTTACTCATTCATTCATTTTGTTATTACAAAACCTAACGTGAAGATAGGCACATAGTAGGTGTCCAGTGAGGGCTTATTGAATGAATGAATGTCCAGAGATCAAACCACAGTCTGTCCAGCTTTCCACAAGCACAGAGTGACTTTGGGACTGGCCAGCAGTAACTGCCATGTTTATACCCCCCCAGGGACTAGGAGCAGAGAAGTTCTCACACGCTGACCCCTGAAAGGAAAAAATGAAGTAGAGAAATAGGGTGGGCTCATTCAGAAAGACTGCTGAACCCAAGACATAGAGAACTAGAACACTTGAGAGATGAGAGGACTGGGGGATTTATAGACCCAATCTTACCAGCCATTGCTTGAGCGCTGTTAGGGGACAAGAGCGTGTCTTCTGGGGCCCAGATTCCTGATTCCTCAGAAACTGTGAGAAAATAAACGTTTGTGGCTTTCATCCACTAAACTTCGGTGGAATTTGTTACATGACATGGGTAACTGATACAGTTGTGATAGCATTGGAAATCCACTACAAGGTACAAATTATTTTTGAGCCTAAGATACTGTGTTTCTTTAAAATGAGCTTTATTACACAAGCTGCAACTACTCTCCTGACCCACGTTTATATAAGTGCCCCAAAGCGTAACATTCTGTTCTTTCACATCTCCCCACCCCATCATGAATATTCAGACCAGTTCCCTGACTTTGTGTAAGTAAAAAACCAGCAGCTTCCCGGTGGGAAGTAGTCCCTTCCTTTTCTGCCTCCACCAACCCTAGTGTGGAGCAACCACTGATGATGGCTATGACTGGTGTAACAGCCGATCACAATCTCACAGGATCATATCATCAAAGAATCATAAGATTAGGAAGAGCCCCAATGAGATTTCTTTACTCTAAATTTAATAAAGGTAAAAACTGTATGCCCAATTAGAGAGGAAATCCTTAATACCTTTTCCCTTCCCTACCAAAGAAAGTTAACAGGGCCAAGAGCCCACTGAGTTCTTTCACTTTTAACTTTGCATAATGGAAATGTTCAACATAGAGAAGTAGAGAGAATAATACAATAAACCCATAACTCTTGCATCCATCTCTCATCTTCAACAATTATCAACTCAAAGCCAACTGCATTTCATGTCTTGCCTCCCTTCCTTCACCATACACTTAACCCTCACCCTGACCCTTTGGGTTATTTTAAAACAAATTGCAGACATCGTATCATTTCATTTGTATACACTTCAGTACATATCTCCAAAAGATGAGAAGTTGAGAACTCTTTTTATTTAACATAATCATGATACCATTCTCATGCCTAAATTTTTTTTTAAAGAATTCCTTACTGTCATCAAATATCCAGTCACTGTCTTATTTCCTCCAATTGTCTCATGTTTTGTTTTACACTTGGTTTGTCCAAATGAGGATCCACACAGGGTCTACACGTGGCATTTGGTTGATGTGTCTCCTAAATCTGTTCATTCTTCCTCCGTCTGTCACTACTCCCCACCTGCCACACCCTGCACTAACGGTGCATTTTGAGGCAATCTTTCTAACCTTAGTGAACACTCTATTTTCTAATTTCCACTAGTGACTCATCTCTCCTGATCAACAAATAACAGCACACTGGACCCCCTTCTTTAAGGTATAACTTTAAAAGGTACGCTTGAACTTGGGTCCATTTTAAAGTATCAAAATTTATCAAGGAGAGATAGTCTGATTACATATCGTACTGGAGGAGATAGAAGTCAATTTCACACTGCAGTTGATATAACACTTTTTAAAAATGCTACTCTTGGGGGATGTTTCACGAAAGTCAATGAATATTTTGGTCCATTGACGCTGCCCTTGCCATAACTTTTAGATAATAAATATGAAATGAGAAAGTATTTCAACAGCAGTACACATCACTTACATCAGGTGGCCTTTCTTCTAAACCTCCTTAAGATTTTTCTTATTTTCTCTGAAGTGGGATAAAACTAATAGCTTCACAGGAAAAATCTCACTGAGGCCTCTTCCCAAGTTTTTCCCAAGTGGAGACGCATCTGTGGAGAGTTGGTGTGAAGTGAAAACACGGGGAGTAACTGATATCTGTGAGTTTATTTGGGACATCGTGATGCTATTAACTGCAGGGTTTTGACAGGAATGCTGTGAAATCTCCTCCCAAGCTTGGTGTCGCTTAGGACCCAGGAGGAAGCACATTCTCAGGGCCTGTTTACTCTTCAAACCCGTCACCCTGGGCTCGCACTTCACCCCTGCACTTAACACCTGACCAGACAGAGCTGGGCACTGCAAACTTGGAGGTGTGAGCCTCATTATGGCTTTTCCTATGGTGCATGCCTGGGATTTGTCCAGCCTTGGAACAGGCAAGAGTTCAAAGCAGATGGCACCTTTTCATGACTTGAGTCAATTAACAAGTGATTCCAAGCCAGCCTGGAAGGCCTGGTTGCCAGAAGGGCCCTGGAGCAACAGCTGGAATAAAACTAATAAAAACAACTGCAGAGCAATTTGTGAAAATGTCAAGGCCAGCCCAAACGCACTGACCCTCGTAAACCTTGACATGAACTTGGAAGACTGGCCCAGCGTGCCTTCAGGATGGCAGAGCGGGTAGGGGCTGCTGCCTTCTTGCCAATTCTGGGGTCTTTCCAAATCTTCCTAATGCCTTGCTCCACTGCCTGACCCTCTCCTGATATGGCTTGCTCCAGTGGACCACAGATCTGCGCCGTCCACTCTTTCCCTCTAGGTAGACCCTCTCTCCATACAGAACTCCCTCTGCGATGAATGAAAGTGTCGGATGTATCAGCGGTGGCTGGAGCTGGTAATTCTAAGAGCCTGTTAAAAAACAAAGCAAAACAAAACAGCAGCTCCTCAAGCCTATAAAGACACTCAGAACCTAAATAAGTAAATGTTAGGATTCCAGCCTTCTTTTCTTTTCTCCTCCCTCCCTTTAAATGGTTCGGTACTCACCACTGTTTACACAGAAGCAAATGCCTCTCTCAAGATAAATGGACTTTCTGTAAACTCACAGCTGTATCAGCTACAAAAAGTTACAGAGGTGATTAATTGATCAAGACCACAGCTTAGCTTATATAGACACAGTGCAACAGGCAGCCCAGATCACAATTTTGCAACTACTGTAGGTATTGAACCAAATAACTGTTTCAGGACCCCTAAAGTCAGTCAGACTAAGGTGAAGAAAAATTAACCTATATTGGAAAAGGGAAAATAAGATTTGCTTTTATGTCATATTAACTTGCAAATGTGTGTTTTTTTTAAAGTACTTTCATGAGGAGAGTGGTTCTCTTTGCGGGGGAGGGTGGTAGGTGGCAGAACAAGAGGACATGAAAGGGGCTGCTGGGGTGCTGGCGGTGTTGCCCGGCACCATGGCCACATCAAAATTTGCTTTGTGATCAGTCACAGAGTTTTCATTCCTATTTTGTATGCTTCTTAGTATGTGAGAGTGCTTCACAATTATTTATGTATTTTGTTTTCAAGATTAATAGACAGTCCAAATAATGCACAGTCCCTAAAAACAGTTTACAGAAGTTTACTTTTAAGTACTTTCTTCTTATGGGCGCCTCTAAGAACTCCCTGTACCTTAAACTGTGTCCCTCGACTGCCTGCTTCTGAGTTATATGGGATGATTGTTATAAAAGCAGAAAGTGGGATCCCACTCAGCCCAACTGATACAGACTTAGGGGAGGGAAGGAAGGAGGGAGAGAAGTGGTTTCTCCAGAACCCATTATCCAAGCCAGAAAACCGAGAACGAGCCTTTGTGCATCCCTCTCATGCACCACCCACATCCAGACAGCTACCAGATCCATTCTGCGACCCAGTACAAAATTGACCAGGCTCTCTACTGCTGCCTTTCTTCCCTGACCTCCTAATATGTCTTCAGGTTCTCTTCTTGCCCTCCACCCCCTCATCCTCTGTACTGCTTCCAGAACAATATTTCTGAAACACAAACATGACTATGATAAGAGACCCCCTTTGCTAAAGCCCCCCTCCACACACACAGCCCAGCTCCTTAGCTGGGTCTACAACTGTACCTCTCCACCCTCCTCTTTCCCGAGTGTACCTAGGGCCCCTGCACCTCCAACCTGCTCACTGCACCTTCTTGCCTTTGCTAATTTTGTCTCCTCTGCCTAGAAGGCTGTCCACTCCCTTCTCCAAGCAAAGTCCTACTCAGATGTCACCTTATCTGCTTTCCTTTCCTGCTGCCTGAGACCCTATAAGCTCCTCCCTTGCCATGGCTTCACCACTAGAATGATACGTTGTGTCTGTTCTTATGGAGAACTTCTCTACAAGGTTATAAACACCTAAAGAAAGGGACCCTGCCTTGTTTCTCTTTGAATTCCTGAAACCTGGCACAGTTTGAGACACATAGTAGGTGCTCAACAGATGTTTTCTCCATTGAATTTAATTGACTCTAACAAAAACCCTGTAAAACCTATCACTTGCCTCCTCAGCCTGGGCTCTCTTACCTAAACTGTTCTCTTTTGGTTCATTTCCAGTCAGGGTGAACACTTGATCATTTCTGTCCTACCAAGATGCTTCTCCTAATGCAAGTCTCTCTCTACTAAGCCTCCTCTCATTGGCCAAGCTTGGGCCTGAGCAGCTAACACTGGTGCCAGCAACTATAACCATTACACGCTTTTCCTGCCAAGAGCAGCCATGACCCAGGGGTAAGATGAGCATGGTCACTGGAAAGCATTCAGTCTTTGCCAGTTGATGGAACCTTCTCTGGTCACCTTCTGAAGCAGCAAGCAGCAGATAGAATTACCCTCACCTGAGGCAGAGGTGTGTCTGGAAGGAAGGATACTTACCTTCCTCCAAACCAAACCACATTTTCTTCCAAATGCCTCTGCAGTCTAGGCTTCTGCCTCCCTTCCCTGGAACTTGCCTTCTTGGAGGTTGATTTTCCAGCCTAAGGTGGCAGAAAGTCATCTTAGAATGCTTTGAGTTCTATGGGCAATTGCACTGACTCAGAGGCTGAGCACAGCTTTCATTCAGCTGCTCGGGGACACCCAGGACTGAAAACAGTGGGACAAGCACTGAGTCCACAAAGCATTATATTAATAGATTAGGATACTGGACAACATTTAGAATTATAGCGTGTTCACATCGAAAAGGACATTAGGTGAATCTCAAAATGTCGTAGGAGCAACTTAGAGATCAACAAGTCCATGGTCCCATTTTACATATAGGAAACTGAGGCACAGAGAGGGGGAATGGCTTGCCCATATCACACAGCCGGTCAACGCTGAGCCTCACTCCATTTGGGGCTCTTTTCAGCATCCTTCCATACTTAAGTTGGAGGACTTACTGGCAAAAACGGACTCCAGGGTTTTCCACACCTCTGCCCAGTCCATCTTTCATCTGCTCAGTTGCTTGCAAATGGGTTGCATTTCTGATCCCCTGCTTATTTATTTACAGTGCACATTGACCCCCAGCAGCTGCAGACCATGTCCCCTCTCCTGTGCACTTGGAGGGCTTCCACTTAAGCCATGGTTTCTAAACCTGCACCAGACTACCTGGAGTGATTTTTTAAACATAGAATTCTGGTCCTCATATTGGTATTTTCCATTTCAGTAGGATGGGCTCAAGAATCTGTTTTGTTTGTTTGTTTTTAAACTCCTTCACTAATTCCCCTGTAAGGCAAAATTTCAGGACCACCCTGACAGCTGCCCTTTTTAGGTCCTTTCCAACCTGGAGGTTCTGTGCTTAAATGTCATATGGAATCCCTCACCTCTGATTTACTGGCAATCCATCATTCCTAATTTTAAAAAAGAAAGATATGATCAGAAGTATGGGTTTGTTGTCCAGACTTCTAGCAAGAAAATGAGCATCCAGAGAGAATGAAAGTCGCTCAAGGTCACCAACAGACCGCCTGCCTCCGTAGGAGAGCCCAGGAGTTTTAACTCACTGACCACGAGGTGATGCTGTCCTATAGAATAAGCAGCAAAAAGGAGACCTGTGACCCTGAATGACTCAGCCATTGCCCTGCAAGGTGAAAGTCAATTAATGTCTGTGCACCATTTCTTCATCCATGACATGAGAGTGATAATGCTTGCCTCTATTTCAGGTGACAGAGATGGTTATAAAACACCAAAAGGATAAAAGTGTTAAGCGAAGACAGACTGTCTTTTTAAAATAACTCACATGCTATTCCCTCTTAAGTGGCTGTGTTGAGTAAAATTTCTATTAGATCAAGCATGGAAATATGAACTATGAGAATACTGACATCTTAAACCACTGTTCATATAACTTGGGCTGCATGGGTGGCCTCCTTGTGGCTACTTCAATTTATAATTTATTGAAATCTGCCTAACACCAAGATAAAATTTTATCTGGTCAGTTGATTCTTTTAGTCTCTAGTCAAATCCAAAACCCCATTATAGATCTTGCAGTATGGAAGGTGCCTCCAAGGCAAAAGTCATAAACCTTTCAACTGTAAACACTAGACTCAAGGAGCTAGAAGCTAAGAGCTGGCTGAAGACCATTGCTTACTGATCCAAAGAAGATTCCTATAATCATTGTAGATCCCTGGGAGAACCTCTATATTAGCCTACTCCATCTTTGTCCCAGCTCCCACTAATCTGATGAACTGATGGGAAACACTTAGGCCTGATCAGTAGAATGCCTTGGATAGAACTGAAAGCTTAAGAAAGCCTTGAGGGACTTCCCTGGAGGTCCAGGGGTTAAGACTCTGCGCTTCCGTTGCAGGGGGCATGGGTTCAATCCCTGGTCGGGGAACTAAGATCCCACGTGTCATTCGGTGCGACCAAAGGAAAAAAAAAGAGAGAAAAGAAAGAAAGCCTTGAATAAAATTTCACTTAGATATATGGAATTTCAATGGCTACTGTCTTGTGGGATTTAACATTCTACAATGCTGAAGTTGTTTTGCAATTTATTGTGATCTTCTACTTGTGTCCATGTAATGCTCATACTCAGAGATTCCTATGGTTTTCCCATTGGTTTGTGGATGGGAAACTCTCACCAGTCTTCACATACATGTATTGGGAAACTGCAGAGGGAACAAATGGGCAGAAATACAGAGGAAACAGATCAGAAAAAATGGAGCACCGGGACAGACCAGAGAGAGCAAAGTGGACGCACAGTGAAACAATAAGGTCATGTGTGGAAACTAGAGAAGCAAATGCAAAAGCAGAGAAGGGAGAAGAAGAAAAGGCAAAGAGGGGAGAATAAGATAGCTACCTTTCAAGGAATCCACATGCCAGGTAGATGGTAGATGGAGAAGGAGACAGTTCTCTGTTCCAGATTGTTTTGAGCTGAGGCAGTAGGAATAGAGACGGGAGGTGATAGCAGTTTTGTTGGCTGCAAGGAGAGGAAAGTCATGTCAGCCCGTGTGCTGACCATAGCAACACAGCCCTGGGCCAAGGAAGCTACAGGGAGATCACATGAAGGCCTTCTGGACTGGTGTGCAGAGCAAGTCCTCAGGATGTAAAATCAGACCACCTGCCAAGGTTCTCTGCAGAGCCTACACCTCTGGGAGAAGTCAGGTCTAGGGGAATCACAGGTGTCCACTTGTCTGAGTCAGCTTGGGCTGCCATAACAAAATACCACTGACTGGGTGGCTTAAAGAACAGACATTTTGGACTTCCCTGGTTGCGCAGTGGTTAAGAATCCACCTGCCAATGCAGAGGACACAGGTTCGATCCCTGGTCTGGGAAGATCCCACATGCTGCGGAGCAACTGAGCCTGTGCGCCACAACTACTGAGCCTGCGCGCTAGAACCCGCGAACCACAGCTACTGAAGCCTGCGCACTTAGAGCCCATGCTTTGCAGCAAGAGAAGCCACCGCAATGAGAAGCCCATGCACCACAACAAAGATTAGCCCCTGGTCGCTGCAACTAGAGAAAGCCTGCGTGCAGCAGCAAAGACCCAATGCAGCCAAAAATAAATAAAATTTTAAAAATTAAAAGATAAAAATCTGTTTAAAAAAAAGAACAGACATTTTTTTCCTCACAGTTCTAGAGGCTGGGAAGTCCAAGATCAAGTTGCCCTGCTGGCCAGTTTGATTCCTGGTGAGAGCCCTCTTGCTGGTTCACAGATGGCTGCCTTCTTGCTGTATCCTTACCTGACAGAGAAATAGATCATCTCTGTTGTTTCTCTTCTTGTAAGGGCACTAATCACATTCGTGAGGGCTCCACTCGCATGACCTAATTACCCCGCAAGACTCCTAACTCCAAATACCATCACACTTGAGTGTAAGGCTTCAACATATGAATTTTGGGGGGACACAAACATTCAGTCCATAGCACCACTAGTATTTGTTTTTCTCTAATTATGAAAAATTTCAAACCACAGGGAAGTGTAATATATAGTACCCACCACCCAGACTTAATAAATGTTAATACTTTACTGTATTAGCTTTAAATCTTTGTTCTAAATGTTACATCTACACTTAGAAACTTATCTGGACCCTTCTCTGATCCTGTTTCCTGAGAAGTAACCACAATCAGGAAAATCGTGTTTACCCTTTAAATCTATCTTTTTATTTATTTATTTATTTACTACATCTATATGCGTCCATAAACAGTAGCTGGCATTGTTTGAGGGTGTTTTTAAAATTTGCATAAAAGATAGTACATAGGATCCTGAAACTTGCTTTTTAAAATTTAAACATTATGCTTTTGAGATTCATTTATATTGCTACTTACAGGTCTAATTTATTCAGTTAGTTGTTGTATGCTATTCCCTTATCTGAATAGCCCTCAATTTTTTAATTCATTTTTCTTTTGATAGACTTTTGGTTTTCATTTTTTGCTGCTACAACACTGCAATAAAATCCTCGTGAGAGTTTCTCTAGGATATATGCTTGGTGGTAGAGTATATATATCTCCAACTTTCATAGATATTACCAAATTATTCCTATAACAGTCCTCCCAATTTATGTTCACCAGCACTGTGTGAGGTTCCCTTTTTCTCCACACCCTCAGTATAATTGTTGACTTCTAATTTTCGTTGATGGGTATGAGATAATATCTCATTTTAATTTTACTTTGTATTTCGATGATGACTGGTGAGACTGAGCATCTTCCCCTTCAGGTCAGCATCTTCTATGCATTTCCTGTCTGTATTCTTTTCTTGTTTTCCGTTTTCTTTGGTCAGTAGGCTTTTTCTCAAGTATTTAGGGGAGTTCTTTGTGTATTCTGGATGCTAATCCTTTGGGGTTTTTTTTTGTTTGTTTCTGGGTTTTGTTTTTTTTTTTTTTTGCTACTCTTTTGTATATTGTGTGTAATGCAAAGTCTTCTCCCAAAATATAATTGTATTTTAACTCTGTTTTTTTTGGTGTCTTTTATCACTTAGACTAAGTTTCTTCTTTTTCTTAGTATAGTTAAGTTTATTAATTTTTCATTTATGGTTGCAATTTTTGTTTTGTTTAAGAAATTCTTCCTTATCCTAAATGATAGTCTGCTATAATTCTTTTTAAAGTTTTGCTTTTTATATTTAGAGCTTTAGATATTCTAGAATGTATTTTTTTAGTATGATGGAATGTAGAGATATATTTTAATTCTTTCTCATATAAGATATCCAAATGCCACAGCAGCAACGTTGAATAGTTCATTTTCCCTATTGATTTGTAATGCCCCTTTATCATATATTATGTTTTCATGTATGTTTGTGTGTCTTTATGGTCTGTTGGTTCTGTTCTATTAGTCCTTTTGCTTTATTACTCCACCAGTATCATACTGTTTTGATTTAATAGCTGTATAATAAGTCTTGATATCTGCTAGAGCAAGTCTCCCCCCACCCACCTTCTTTAAGTTTTCAAAATTCTCTTAGCTTGTTCTTGGCCTCTTCATCTTCCAAATTAATTTTCAGATCAGCCTGTCAATTTCTATGAAATGCCTCTTTGGGACTGCATTAGTTAAGAGTTGCATTAATTAGGAATTGATCAGAAACACACAACCACTATGAATGATATAGAATAGGGATTTATTTTAGGGCTGTGTCTGGTGTTGGACCTGAAGTCAACAAGACCAGTAAGAGGGAAACAAGAAAAATAGGGCAGAGCAGAGACAATTAGGAAACCACAAGGACAAACCTGTGTCTTTGTCTCATTGCCCCCAACCTCCATGATACAGATGATTTTCAGGATAAGCTGGCACCCTTCACCATAGAATTGTCACACAGACGTGGTGCAGCTGCTACCTCATGAGTTGCAACAGGGCCTGGCCCTAGACAGAACTTCAGAGCATAAAAAATTACTACTGCTTTACCTCCGCCTTCCAATCTTCACGCAGACTTTTCCTGTGGCTCATCCTAACCTAGGACCATTCAGTGAAGGTAAGTCTGGGTAACAAAGTTCCTGCCTAGCTAAATTGGCACTGTTCAAAACTACCTCAGGGATTTTATTTGGAATGGCTTAAAGTTATAGAATAATTTAGACTAATTGGCATCCTTAAAATATTTAGTCATTCCATCCATGAAACCAGTTTTATCTCTCCTTTTATTCAGATCTTCCTTTATGTCTCTTGAAACATTTTATGAATTTCTCCAGAACAGTCTTGTGCATATATTGAACCTTAAGTACCTTACAATTTTGTTTGATATTTTGAATGGAATCTTTTAGTGTTACATATCTTAGCTGATTACTAATGATTTATAGGATTTGATTTCTGTAAGTCTGTTGAAAGTATACCTGCTACTTATAGAATTTCACCACTAAGTATCATGTGTCTTACAGATTTTTGGAATGTACTTTATATTAATGTAAAAACTTTTCCTTCTATTCCTAATTTAAGTCTTTTATCATGAACATACTTTAAATTTTAACTAATGTTTTCGTTTCATTTATTAGAATAATTATGTATATTTTCTCCTATATTGTGATTGTGGTAGCCAGACTCCAAGATGCCCCCAGTAATCCTCACCTCCTGGTATTCACACCTTTGTGTGATGCCTTCCGTTAGTGTGGGCTGGACCTAGTGATGTACTTCTAATGGCAATGTGGCAGATGGGATGGTATGTCATTTCTGAAATTAGGTTTAAAGATATTTTTTCTTGTTTTAAGAAATGAAGTAGTCAGTTTTCTGTCTTTTGCTGTTCTGTAAAACATTTGTACAGGAGGAATTATCTGTTTCTTAAAGATTTAGTAAAACTTTTTTGTAAAATTCTCTGGGTTTAGTGTCATTTAAGTGAAGATTTTTAAAATTACTAAGCCAATATCTTAAATAGTTACTGATAATTCTTCCTGATTCACTTTTTGGTGAATTATATTTTTCCAGCATATTGCCCATTCCATTTAAGTTTTAAATTCAGTGTCATAACCTAGTTCATATTCATCACCTGTGAATTTTTAAATCTATAAGTGTCTATAGCTATGATCACAATACTGTTTATTTATACATTTCTCTTTTATCCCTTAATTAATCTTGCCAGTAATTTGACCATTTTATTAAACTCTTCAAAAAATCAGCTTTGGGTTACTTCCCTGGCAGTCCAGTGGTTAAGACTCCACCTTCTAATGCAGGGGACACAGGTTCAATCCCTGGTCAGGGAACTAAGATCCTACATGCCATGCAGTGTGACCAAAAAAAAAAAAAAATCAGTTTTGGGCTTTGTTGAGACTCTCTATTGTTTCTTAGTTTTCTATTTTACTTAATTTCAGTTTTATAATTACTATTTTCTTGATTCTACTTTATTTGGATTTACTCTGTTATTTTCTCTTTACCTTCTCAAGTACAATATTTAATTTATTTTGAGCCTTTCTTCATATCTAATAAGTGTGTTGAATGCCCCACTTCAAGCAAAAACTTTCTTCACTGCTTCTGCCTGATTTTGGACCCAGGGCCTGCTGCTTCAGGCCTACTCACTATTTGTCTTTCTGCTCCGTTTCTGATCAACAAATGTTTATCTTGCCTTTGAGCATGGCTATGTAGTTTTATTTTCTCATTTTATTTTTTTATCTATCATCAGTATCATTGGAGCAAAGATGCTGATTGGAGGATGAACTTACAATACAATCTTGACAGAAGTCTCCAGCTAATTCTTATACCAAGCCTCAAAACACAAAAGCCTTTGTCTACATGGAAAAATTTAACCTTTATGGAAGGGACAGGGATGTTGTTCCAAATGTTGATTCAAAATCTGTGTTTGGAGGCCTGCAGCTTTCTTTTTGTGAATTTTATTTTATTTTTCCCCATCCCATATGCTCTTTTTAAAAAATTTTTTAAAATCGAAGTATAGTTGATTTACAATGTTGTGCTAATTTCTGCTGTACAGCAAAGTGATTCGGTTATACATTTACATACATTCTTTTTTTAAAAATTCTTTTCCATTGTGGTTTATCATAGGATATTGAATATAGTTCCCTGTGCTATACAGTAGGACCTTGTTGTTTATCCATCCTATATATAATGGTTTGCATCTGCTAACCCCAGTGCCCCATTGCATCCCTCCCCCTTGGCAACCACAAGTCTGTTCTCTATGTCTGTGAGTCTGTTTCTGTTTTGTAGATAGGTTCATTTGTGTCATATTTTAGATTCCACATATAAGTGATATCATATGGTATTTGTCTTTCTCTTTCTGACTTATTTCACTTAGTATGATAATCTCTAGTTGCATCCATGTTGCTGCAAATGGCATTATTTCATTCCTTTTTATGTCTGAGTAGTATTCCATTGTATATATATACCACATATTCTTTATCCATTCATCTGTCGATGGACATTTAGGTTGTTTCCATGTCTTGGCTATTGTGAATAGTGCTGCCGTGAACATAGAAGTGCATGTATCTTTTTGAATTAGAGTTTTATCTGGATATATGCCCAGGAGTGGGATTGCTGGGTCATATGGTAGTTCTGTTTTTAGTTTTCTGAGGAGCCTCATACTGTTTACCATAGTGGCTGCACCAGTTTACATTCCCACCAACAGTGTAGGAGGGTTCCCTTTTCTCCACACCCTCTCCAACATTTTTTTTTTAAGAGTATTAGTCATTTTATTTTTATTTATTTATTTATTTATTTATTTATGGCTGCGTTGGGTCTTCGTTTCTGTGCAAGGGCTTTCTCTAGTTGCGGCAAGCGGGGGCCACTCTTCATCGTGGTGCGCGGGCCTCTCACTATCGCGGCCTCTCTTGTTGCGGAGCACAGGCTCCAGACGCGCAGGCTCAGTAATTGCGGCTCACGGGACCAGTTGCTCCGCAGCATGTGGGATCTTCCCAGACCAGGGCCCGAACCCGCATCCCCTGCACCGGCAGGCAGACTCTCAACCACTGCGCCACCAGGGAAGCCCTCTCCAACATTTTTTATTTGTAGAGTTTTTAATGATTGGAGGCCCACAACTTTCGGTGTTGTCCCACATATTCTCCCTAAATTTGGGTATGTGTGGGGGGGTGCATTTGTTTAGCCTTGCCAGTAATTGTGTTCCTGATCAACATCGGAAGTGATAGTGGCCATCACAGGGTTTACCCCAGGTGCCCCACTGCTTAACGATCCCTTTGTTTGGTAGAGAGATCCTCCCTGAGGTTTCCAGTCAAAGAAAGAGTTTACATACTGTTGGTAAGTAAACACATGTTTAAATTATTAAAACAAAACTCCAAAGATCAATTTACCCTTGAACTCATGAGGATATGCACCCTAATTAGGAGTATGTGGTCATGTGGCAGTGATGGCGGTGGGAGCTACACGTAAAGCCACTGAATAAGTACTATACAACCAGCCTCTCTGGGGGGAAAATTTTACCATTACATTTGGGTAAGAAAAAAAAACTTTTATATTTTTATATTAAAATACATATAGATATGTAGCATCAATACAAAATTCCTGAGTCGTTATAATAAAACACCAGTCTTCAAAGAAATGGCAAGAAATTGCCGTTTTCCTTTGTGGCAAGCCCTTAGAATCTCAGCGGTTCACTGTTCTGGCCTTTTAGGATATTTTGGTAGAAAAGTTGGAGAAGAATCATCATAAGTGAATTAAGTAAAATATAAGGTGGAATGAACCCACCATTCCTTACTCATTCATTCACCTCAGATTCCTGTTTTCCTAACTTTGTAACCAAGGAGGCCAGGACTTAAGGTAAGAGTCAGTGGTTAGGATGTTGTTTAAAGCCTGAGAGTTTTGTCTTCTTTACTTCAAACATTTCTAGTTAATTCTAAAACAGACACAAAAACTTGTGTGCATAGCAGTAAGGACACCCCATAGTTAAATATTCTACCCCAAAGTATACCAGCCAACAGTTGTTTCCTTCCTTTCTTTCATTCACACCAAAAAATTATTTTGCCCTGTCCCAGGTCTTTATAGTCTCCCTGTGAGCACCATATTTTCCAAAGTGTGAAACACATGATCTGACAATAGAACAAAATATTTGAAATTAATACTATCCTAGAAAATATTTGATTCATTGGAATTATACTACTGAAAAAGGCCGATGATTGAACAGTATACAGCTTTCCACAAAATGACAAGATGGAAGAATGAAGTCTCAAATGAGATCATCTTGTCACTACACCTAACATGTACTAAATGGTCAATAAATGGTGGCTGGAATTCTCCAGGTTCCTCTGGGCATTCCTTCACCTCCTCCACCATCGTCTGCTCCCCAGTGTTCTCAGGCTTCTCTCATACAACAAGGGTTCCTGCTGACAGAGAGCCTTACAGTTATTCGTTTATTCATTCAACTTCCATGTTTTCTTTTACATATTAACAACTTTTCACCATCCCAGCCTTTGAAAAGTTATACCACTTTATTTTTTTTCCTTTTTTTAATTTATTTCTTATACAGCAGGTTCTTATTAGTTATCTATTTTATACATATTAGTGTATATATGTCAATCTCAATCTCCCAATTCATCCCACCACCACCCCACCCCCCCGCCATTTTCCCCCTTGGTGTCCATACGTTTGTTCTCTACATCTGTGTCTCTATTTCTGCCTTGCAAACCAGTTCATCTGTACCATTTTTCTAGATTCTACATATATACTTTAATATATGATATTTGCTTTTCTCTTTCTGACTTACTTCACTCTGTATGACAGTCTCGAGGTCCATCCACATCTCTACAAATGACCCATTTTCATTCCTTTTTATGGCTGTGTAATATTCCATTGTATATATGTACCATATCTTCTTTATCCATTCGTCTGTCGATGGGCATTTAGGTTGCTTCCATGACCTGGCTATTGTAAATAGTGCTGCAGTGAACATTGGGGTGCATGTATCTTTTTGAATTATGGTTTTCTCTGGGTATATGCCCAGCAGTGGGATTGCTGGGTCATACCACTTTATTTTTGATATAACAACTTT
Source organism: Balaenoptera physalus (assembly GCF_965194825.1). Taxonomy (NCBI): domain Eukaryota; kingdom Metazoa; phylum Chordata; class Mammalia; order Artiodactyla; family Balaenopteridae; genus Balaenoptera; species Balaenoptera physalus. Next base: position 49,069,341 of record NC_138886.1, read on the forward strand.
TTCACTCAAAACCTCACTAAATAAATAATGAACAAGAAGTAATATTTCTGGGGCTTCCCTGGTGGCGCAGTGGTTGAGGGTCCGCCTGCCAATGCAGGGGACACGGGTTTGAGCCCTGGTCTGGGAAGATCCCACATGCCGCGGAGCAACTGGGCCCGTGAGCCACAGCTACTGAGTCTGCGCGTCTGGAGCGTGTGCTCCGCAACAAGAGAGGCCGCGACAGTGAGAGGCCCGCGTACCGCGATGAAGAGTGGCCCCCGCTCGCCGCGACTAGAGAAAGCCTTTGCACAGAAACAAAGACCCAACACAGCCAAAAAATAAACTAATTAATTAATTAAAAAAAAAAAAAAAAGAAGTAATATTTCTTCACTGGGGTTTCAAGCAAAAAACCCACTCACCAATTTTCTTGACACAGGTTTATTGTAGGGAATATTATTTGGAACCAATTTAAATTGTGAGCCATGTTTATATAAACCCCAAACATTTTGTTTTGTGTACATGGGCCCAATGAGAGGACTTAAGAGGTCGTGGCATCTATGGCTCTTTGACCTGTTGAGTGCGTGCACTATTTCCATATATTTCGAAGCACTCTCATGTTTAACTTTTATTTTGCCATAGAGGTATTCTTCTGTGCTATAATTTTATTTTTAACCCCGTGTAAGTGCAAAAGTCTCCAAAGTGTTGAAAAATTGAACAAGAAAGAAGAAAAAGAAGTACAATTAGCCTTTAATACATTGTTTTATGTATAAACTGTATTGATTTAACTTTCAAATTGCTGTTTATTACTTAACTAAATTTATTTTCATTGTTCAAGTCATATATTTTTCTTTATCTGTAAAGTTGTTTGGTATCTTGGGATGGGCTACAACACAATTTTTCCTGTTAAAATGAATAGAGTTTTTTTTCATGTAATAGCTTTTCATATAGTAGCAGAATTTTCAGTATAAATTAAAGTCATTGAGTGAGAGATGGATATACCCTGTTCAGGGCACCCTATAAGGCACTGGAAATCCAAAGATGAACTGAACAGAGATCCTGCCTCAAACTCATAATCGGATAAAAGACACTGGTGAGTCAACAGACAACTTGGAAAGCAATGAGAGAGTGCTATACTAAAGATTCAGGGAGAAAGTTTAGGTCAACCAGAGGTAGGAGGATGAACTCTAGGAGGGCATATGAATTTGAGGTAGGAGATAGTTCATGGCTTTTACTTAGCCCTGTCTCCTTCAGCAAAACAAAAATACTTGTATCCTATTCCTTTAGAACTTTAAGTTAACTAGGTTGTTAATCTGTAATAAAGTAATTTAAGGTGAGGAGTTAGTGGCTAATAATTAGCCAGCTGTCTACTAGGCTTGTCCACTGGACTGTCCCACAGACACTGCAAAGTCAGCTCCCCCTCACCTACAAATCTGCTTTCCACAGTTGTTGAATCCGTTAACCTAGGAGACATCCTTACCCTCTCCTTTGCCCTTCTCCACCAAACCTAATTCCCAAGCCTTGTCAATTTTTCATCCTAACTGTATCCAGAATCTGCCTACTTCTCTCCATTCCTTTGCCGCAGTCCTATTCCAAGCTACTTCCATCTGTTCCCTGGACTCTCATTTCTGTTCCTCTAATCTTGGTTCCTTTTGATTCATTCTTTAGACTGCAGGCAGAGTGGTATTTCTAAAATACAAGTCTATGTCTCTTTCCTGGCTAGAGACCTGAAAGGCTTGCCATTGCCCTTAGGATAAAAGCCACATGGGTATTCACAGCCATTTAAGATCTGACCCATGCCTTCCTTCCCAGCCTCACCTCTCTTCACCCCTGCCTTCCTAGGCTACACTACTTTCAGTTCCTTATATGTAGCCTGATCTCTCACGTCAGGACCTTCGTACTTGCTATTCCTTCTTCCTAGAACGTTCTTCCACCCAGTTCCCCTCCTTGCTTGCCTAAATCCTACTCAGCTTAGCTCTCAGTCCTTCCCTGATGCTTTGACAAGGTGAAGGACCCCTATTATGTTTTCTTTGTAGCACCCTTTAATCCTCTTGTCATAGCATTAATTACACTGTATTGCAATTGATTATCCCCCTCTCTCCCCCCACTTCTAGAACATAGGATTGGGAAGACAGTAGTCATGTGTGTTCTGTTCACCATTATATCCCTTGTGCCAATGCTGGCATATATGGAGGCCCAATCTATTGAAAAATAGATGAATGATGAGTGAATGACTTGTTTCCTTTATGAGTAACTGTAAAAACTTATGGGCTCCATGCTCTAGCTCAGGAAATGGATTGTTAAGGAGGACATTTCAGACAACTGTAGCAGGTACAGTAGTCCCCCTTATCCAAGGATTCGCTTTTCATGGTTTCAGTTACCCACGGTAAACTGGGGTCCAAAAATATTAAATGGAAAATTCCAGAAATAATTCACAAGTTTTAAATTGTGTGCCATTCTGAGCAGCGTGATGAAATCTTGTGCTGTCCCACTCCATCCCACCTGATTCATGAATCATACGTTTGTCCAGAGTATCCTGCCGTCTTGGTTATCATACGTGGTATCTCAGTGCTTGTGTTCAAGTCACCCTTATTTTACTTAATAATGGCCCCAAAGCACAAGAGTAGTGATGCTGGCCATTCGGATATGCCAAAGAGAAGCCATAAGTGCTTCCTTTAAGTGAAAAGGTGGAAGTTCGTGATTTAATTTTTAAATAAACGATTTTTAAAAATCGTTTGCTGAACTTGCTAAGGTCCACGGTTGAGAACGAATCTTCTATTCGTGAAATTGTGAAGAAGGAAAAAGAAATTTGTACTAGTTTTGCTGTTGCACTTCAAACTGCAAAAATTATGGCCACAGTGCATGATAAGTGCTTAGTTCAGATGGAAAATGCATTAAATTTGTATAGTAAGATAGGTTGAGAGAGAGGCCACATTCACATATGTTTTATTAGAGTATATTGTTATCATTTTTCTCTTGATTTGTTAGTTATTGTTAATCTCTTACTGTGCCTAATTTATAAATTAAACTTTATCATAGGTATGTATGTACAGGAAAATACAGTATATATAGTGTCTAGTACTATCCACAGTTTCAGGCATCCACTGGGATCTTGGAATGTATCCCCTACAGACAAGGGGAGACTATGGGGGGGTATACTGAAAGTGTCTTATCCCAAAGTGGCCTCTTCTTGGTCCCTAAAGGGCTGGAGCATTGGTTCTGAGCTCCTTGTGAGGTCCCTCTACTTCCTCCCCACATCACCTGCCCACCTCCCTCAGTGACATGGCATGCGCTGGTCATTGCTGTAATGTAACTACCAGAGCAAAATCTCAAGGCCCTTCTCTGACCACCTCCCCCATTCCCATACTGTTGCTGGGTTATTCAGGTCCAATGTGCAGACTGCTGTCTGCGTCCAGGAGCATGTCCAGAGGCTCTGCATCTGGAAGTCGGCCTGCTGAGCCTCACAAAACCCCAAGTGCTGCTGAGTATCTGACTCACCCTTTTCTCTGCTCCAACAAGACATAGAAAGAGCAATAAAAGGTAAATGTAATGGTAGACCAGATATGCAAATACAAAAGCAATTACATAATGAATTTTATCACAGTCAACACATTCCCCAGTCAGATCTGTTTCCTCCTTGAAGGGGTGAGGTAGGGAAATTACATACCAAATCTCAAAGAGGGTGACTAATCTGCCTCTCTGGGGTTGAGAGGCCAGAGAACTAGTTCAACAACTTTTCTGCTTTTGGAACTGTTAGGAAGTGCTTTGGGGAAACCTTAGGAACTTGCCTATCAGCACTGTAACTAATTGATGGTTGGTTTCCCAGACACCTCTTTACAGTACTAAGTTCAAATTGATATAAACTTGTGGAGAGCAATTTGGCAACACATAGCAGTCCTGGCATTTTCCTCTTCGCTGTCAGCTCCATTTTTGCCCACCCGTGCTCTGTTCTGCAGAACCAAATCCATAATTTGCAGGGTCAGTGCAAAACAAAAATGCTAGACTGTTTGTTCAAAACAAATTTCAAAAGAGTGACAGCATGGGGCTCTTCTAAGGATGAAGCCCTGTGCAACTGCACAGATGGAATGGCCATGAAGCTGACCTTGCTTGGCCTTGTGTCTCTGTATCATATGGAGCTGGACTCTGTCAACTATTTTTCCAGACTTCTTTGCCATCTTGCTTCTGATTAGGTTCAGTCAATGGGAGGCATTGGTGGGGTGGGAGGGGCAACTGAAAGGCAGGGAGGAAGAAGGCATTTGTATCCCCCTCTGCTTCTGGCTCCATCTCCAGAAGCAGTGGAGCATCCTTTGGTTCCAGCAGCTGCAGTGGTGGTGACTGTGGTTCCCGCATCCTGCAGCGACTCTAGCAGTAGCGTGAGTGGTTTCAACAGTTAAGTACAAGTCTTCACCAGTGTCCGCAGTGAGAGTGTCCTGGGTTCTGGCAACACTACTTCCTCCTGTTTGCTCCTATAATCCTAGTGTTGGTAATGGCTTCTTGCAGTTACTAATGTAGGGGTTATCTCACCTTCCCCTTTTTGCTTCTTCAGTCCTTCCAACAATAATAATTATTCCTTAAATTAGGTACGCTGATTGAAACAGTTACCATGGTTTTTATTTTCCTGATGGGACACTGGTTGAAAAGTAGCTAAATTCTTAAAATTATATCTACCCCTTGACCCAGCTATTCAACCTCTAAGGACTTACACTAAGTATATAATCATGGAGTGGGAAAAGATCTAGCCAAAATACTCTTTATTACAGCGTTGTCTGTAGTAGTAGAACCCTGGAAAAACCTAATTCCCAAATATCCAACAATGCATCCATTAATGATAATGAGGTAGGAAAGACAAATATTAATGAAACAAAATGTAACATAAAATCCAGAAATGGACTCAAACATTTATGGAAATTTAGTATATGACTAAAGTGGTATCTCAGATCAATACACAGCAAGGACATTACAGGGAAAGACCAGTAGGAGGGATACTGATCAATATCCCTCATGAAAATAATATGAAAATCCTTAACAAAGTATTAGCAAATAGAACCAAGCAATATATGAAAAGATAATAAATTATAACCAAGTGTGGTTTATTCCAGAAATGCTGTTGACTTAACATTCAAAAACAAATTAATATAATTCACCACATTAACAGAATAAAGGCCAAAAAAAAGCACATGATCACCATAGATATAGAAAAAGCACTTTTCAAAATTCATGATAAAAACTCAACAAACTAGGAATAGAAGGGTATTTTCTCCATCTGATAAAGTGTATCTACAACCTACAGCTAACATCATACTTAATGGTTATGGTTTCCTAGGCAACTCCATACACTGCAGAGTAGTTCAAATTGTCATAAACTTTGTGGAGAGCAGTTTGGCAACACAGAGCCAGCTGGTCCTTTACCTGTTTGCTCTCAGGTAAGATCAAGAGCAAGGCAAAGATGCTCGCTCCCCCTACTTCAGCCAGCATTTTACTAGAGGTTTTAGCAAGTACAATGAGGTAAGAGAAAGAAAGAAAAGGTATGAAGCTCAAAAAAGAGGAAGAAAAACTGTCTTTATTCAGAGATGACATGATTATATCTTTAAAAAAATAAAATCAAAACATAGGATTGGAATAGCTAGATATCATTTGGAAAAAATTTAATTGGGTACATACTTCACAAAGTACACTGGAAAAAAAAACATTTAAATAGATCAATGAAATCATAAGGGCTCTAGAGGAAGCCATGGGACAATTATTTTATAATATGAATGGGGAAGGACTTTCAAATTATGAAATAACATCTAGAAGTATAAGAAACTGATAAATATAACAACAATAACAAAAAAAAAACACTTCTGCATGGCAAAAACACAATAAGCAAAGATAAAAGGCAAATGACAAATTGGCTAAAAATATTTGTGATTCATACCAAAGACAAAGGGCTAATATCCTAATATAAAAAGACTCTAGAGGGAAAAAGCCTACAGTCCAAAAGAAAATGGACAATAGCTATGGGTTAAAAAAGGAAACATCCAAAGCTCTCAAACACATGAAAAAGTTCTCAACCTCACCTCTAATGAGAGAATGAAAATTTAAAGGCTGAAATATCATTTTTATCAATCAGAATGGCAAAGGTCAAACAGCTTTTTAACCAACTCATTGATAAAGATGTGGAGAAACAGGCACTTTTATACATTGCTAGTTTATACTTTTATACATTGCTATACGGAGTTTGTACATGTACATGGTACAAACTCTAGGGAGAGCAGTTTGACATCTATCAAAATTACAAATGCACGTAGCTTTTAACCCAGAATTACACTCTAAGAAATTTATCCTTCAAGTGTATTGCTTCAAAGTGAAAGAAGGTTATTTAAAGTAGTCTTTTTTGAAATTCCAAAAGACCCAAAGTAACCTAAATGCTGAGCAGCAGGGGCGTCGTTAAGGTACATTTGTATTAGAATTCTATGGCAGTCCTTAGATGTGAGGAAACTGTATGTATTGGTCTGTAGTGATCGTCAAGATATATTATTAAGTTTGTAAAGCAAGATGCAAACACTGCTATGATACTAATCATTTGTGTAAAAATGTGGGCAAGATATGTGTATTTCTTGGATATATATAAAATATCTCCGGAGGGATTTAAAAAAAAAAAAACTTAGTTGCTTCTGGAAAGGGTAACTAGGTAGCTGAAGGACAGGGTTGGGGAAGAGATTTTTCATTACATATCCCTTTAAACTTTTTAAATTGAACCATGTGAATGCTTACTTATTCAAAAGATAATTCTTTTAAATAATAAGGTAGAAGAATGTAAAACAATGTGGAAAACATTCATAGAATTGTTAGCTGAAATTGTTCAGCTGACTTGTTAGCTGAAATTGTTCAGCTGACTTGTTAGCTGAAAAACAGGTTATACAAAAATATGTACGGCCTGATCTCGCTTTTATTTTATTTTTTTAATGTATAGTTGTGCATAAAGAGGACAAAACCAATATATCCTGAAATATTAACCACGGTTACCTCTGGGTTTGTGGGGTGTGATTAATTTTTATTTCTTTTCTTTGAGTTTATCTGTATTTTTTAACTCTTTTACAATGCAAGTATATTCGTTTCGTAACAAGAATAAAAGTTATTAAGAAAGCCCCACAAATGCATGGTTTACCATCTCAGCTGGGCAGCTGTTGCTGTTTAACGATCCTATTACTCATATTGAGTCAATTCATTCTTCCAGCAGACGGAACCTGCCATGTGCCAGGCACGGTGCAAGGAGATATAAATAAGGTGGCTTATTCTGATGACAGGTGTTCCAAACCCTTGCCACTTTCCCCGTGGCCTCTGTCACATTCTCCATCATCTCCCTTGCACAGATTACCTTGTTTCTACTTCACAAAGAAAACAGGCATGAACTCCCCAGGGCTTTCCTCTTTCCACCTCCAAACTTCGCATTTCAACCAGGCTCACAGTCTTCTTTCTGCCTCAAAGGAAGACAGAGCTTTCCTTTTTCCTTCTGGGCTCTCGAGACACTTTTCCCTTCTGTACCTTGTTTTATCGGTGATCTCCTCCTTCATATATTTTAAATTTGTGCCTAACCACTCCCTCCTTCTCCTCGATGAAACGTATTCAAGTATTTGCAATCTAGAAAAAATGTCCCGATCATCTTTCCTTCCCTCCATATACCCCTACATCTGCTTTTCCCCTTAACCTTCCAACTTCTTGCAAAACCACACCATAGGCTCTGATGATATGTGTTTACCTATAGTTCAGACCTCAGCTCATTGGAGTTTGATTAATGTGCCCCTAATCTATTGAAACATTTCTTGCTAAATGTGTCTGTTAGGCTGCAAATAACAGAGCATCCAACTGGCAGTAGCTTAAACACAAACACTATGATTTCTCCTCATAAACAGGCCCAGAAGTAGGTCACTGCTAGCAATTCAGCACTTAACCAATTACAGGGCTCTGGTTTGGTCTCAGATATCCTCTTGGCCTTCTTCTCATGGTCATAACAGATCTAAACATCCTACCCTCACACAACTGTGTGAGGGGATCTGAATGGCTCAATGAACAGAATTTCTCCTCCTGTGCCTGCCTGTCAGCAAACTTAGCCTCCTTACACCCAGTTGTCAGAACCGAGTCACATGCCCACCTCCAGAGCAGAGATAGGCCTACTTTTTCTGAGATCAAGGGATCTCCGCCAGAAAGGAGAGAGGAGGGGTAGTTTTTGTTTAGGAAGTGAAGTGTCTGACTTACCAAACTGCCCCATCACCTCTTAATTTTTAAATCCAGTCCTCATCCTATTTGACCACGGTCAACAACTCCCTTTCTCTGGACCCTCTCTTCCTCTGGCTCTTTTTTTTTTTTTTATTCATTTTTATTTTTGGCTGCATTGGGTCTTCGTTGCTGTGCGCGGGCTTTCTCTCTAGTTGAGGCGAGCAGGGGCTACTCTTTGTTGCCTTGTGCGGGCCTCTCATTGCAGTGGCTTCTCTTGTTGCGGAGCACGGGCTCCAGGTGCGCGGGCTTCAGTAGTTGTGGCTCGCGGGCTCTAGAGCGCAGGCTCAGTAGTTGTGGCGCATGGGCTTAGTTGCTCCGTGGCATGTGGGCTCTTCCTGGACCAGGGATCAGACCCACGTCCCCTGCACCGGCAGGCGGATTCTCAACCACTGCGCCACCAGGGAAGTCCCCCTCTGGCTCTTGAGATACACCTTTTCTCCTGTTCTCCACTTCAGCATGTACACCATCATTTTCTCTTTTGACATTTGCTCCCTGGACAATCTCATCCACTACCATAACCCCAGTATCAACCTAGACAGATAATTGACTTCTCTAAACCCTAAGACTCTTCTGAGATCCAGTCCTATCTTTCCAAATGCCTACTGGCCATCTCTGTCTAAATAGATCAGTTGGGCTCTTTGTGTTGCAAACACCATAACAAAACTGGCTTTATAAAATAGGGTACTTATTGGTTCACATACCATGAAAATTCACAGGTTGTATAAGCTTTAGGGTCAATTTGAGTCATTAACTCACTGGATCGAAGACCCCAGTTCCTTTCCAACTCTCTGATCCGACTTCTGTCTGTCCAGCTCACCCTGTGGCTGGCTTCCCTCATGGTCACAGAATGCATGAAGATCTTCCAGACTATGCCATCATATATTACTACCTCATCCAAAAGGAAAGAGTCAAAAGGAGCTTCTTTTCTAGAAGCCCCCAGGAAAGTGTACAGGTTAACTGATCTAAGATGGATCGTGTATGCATTCTTTTTTTTTTTTAATTAATTAATTTATTTATTTTTGGCTGCATTGGGTCTTTGTTGCTGCACGCAGGCTTTCCCTAGTTGCGGTGAGCGGAGGCTACTCTTTGTTGCAGTGTGTGGGCTTCTCATTGCGGTGGCTTCTCTTGTTGCAGAGCATGGGCTCTAGGCATGCGGGCTTCAGTAGTTGTGGCATGTGGGCTCAGTAGTTGTGGCTCTTGGGCTCTAGAGCGCAGGCTCAGTAGTTGTGGCTCACGGGCTTAGCTGCTCCATGGTATGTGGGATCTTCCCGGACCAGGGCTTGAACCTGTGTCCCTTGCATTGGCAGGCGGATTCTTAACCACTGTGCCACCAGGGAAGTGCAAGTTTATGCATTCTTAAAGTACCAGAAGATTAAGTTTTTCTGAAAAGCTTACGTTAAGTAAAGCAAAATGCCCAACTTCCATATCCTGACATAGAGTTCAGATTTCCCAAAACACTTGGACTGCCTAAGGAGGCACTGGTACTCAAACAGAAATCAAAGCCAGCTCCCAAGAAATGGGAGAATTGGTATTGGGTGGACACCCAATGGCCCTCAGGCTCATCACACTCAAGGTGTCAAAACTAAGTTAATTACTCCAGTCCCTGCCCCCGTGTTCAAATTCACTCCTCCAGTGTTTTTTTTCTATCTCAGTTAATGGCACCAGTCCCCACATTCATAAACCTGGGGCTTACTGTGGACTCCTCCTAATATTCAGTTGGTTACTAAGCTTGGCTGATGCTATTTTCTGACCATCTCTCCCATCATTCCCTCATCCCCAGTACTACTGCCATAGCCTTTGTTCAGGTCCTCGTCATCTTTTATAAGGAATTTTGTAATCACCTCTCAATTAGTTTCCTGCCTCCAGGTTCTCTCTGCCTCAGTTGATCCTCCATATTTACCCTACAGTTATCTTTGTCTTTGAGGCCCTTCTTGACAGGTTCACAGTTCCTGCCACTCCCAGAGGAAGAATTAGATGACTCTTGGTGCCCCAAACACATTCTGCACCATCTTGCCCTCACATCTATGCCATGTGTGGGATGCCTTTCTTCCTCTCGTCTTTTAATCATCCTTCACAACCCAGCTCAAATATAACTTCTACCATGAAGCCTTTACTTATCTACCCCCCAAGGAGGGCTAATTACTGATTCTCTGGAATCCCAGAGGTCTTTGTCTTTGTACAACCTGTTTTGTTTGCACATACCACACTATGTTGTAATTTTTTGGACATATGTCTTCTTCCACCATACTGTGAACTCTTTGGGAAGGTATACCATAGTAGTCATTAATTTCCTGTACATCAGTATATCTGCTTAGAGTTAATATTATACCACTTCACATAAAATTTAAAAATCTTGTAATATAGAGGTTCACTTACCCTCCCCCATCTTTTATGCTATAATTATTATATGTAGTACACATACATTATGGTGAACTTCACAAGACAATGTTATAATTTTTGCCTTAAATAGTTAATATGTATTTTAAAGAAATGTTTTAAGTCTTTCATATTTACCCACGTATTTGCCATTTCTGATTCTCTTTATTCCTTCCTAAAAAGCTGAGTCTCTATCAGAGTTCATTTTCCTTCATCCCAAAGAACTTCCTTTAGCATTTCTTGTAGTGCTGACCTGCTGGTGGCAAATTCTCTTGGTTTTCTTTCATCTGAAATTATCTTTATTTTGCCTTCATTCTTGAAGGATATTTTCACTAGATATAGAAATCTGGTTTGACTGGAGTTTTTTTTTCAGTACCTCAAAGATGTCATTCATTGTATTCCAGTCTTTATTGCTTCTGATGAGAAGTCAGTGGCATTCAAATCATTATTCCTCGATATACAATATGACTTTTTTCTGGCAGCTTTTATGATTTCCTCTTTGTGTTTATGTTTCAGGAGCTTGACTATGATGTGCTTAGGTGTGGTTTTCTTTGTATTAATGCTGCTTAGTGTTCACTGACCTTTTTGAATATGTCAATTACGTCTCACTATTATTTCTTCCAATATATTGCCTGTCCCATTCTCTCTCTCTCTCTTCTCCTGTGACTCTAATTACACATGTATTAGATATTCTGATATTGACCCACAGGTCCCTGAGGCTCTTTTTTTCCCATTTTTTTCTCTCTGTCTTCTGATTGGGTAATTTCTATTGATATCATCAAGTTCACTGGCTCTTGTCATTTCCACCTGCTGTTTTTAAATTCTATAAATTTCCACTTGATTTTTTTTGTTTGTTTCAATTTCTCTACTGAGACCTCCTATCCATTCATTACAAGCATATTTTTCTTTCCACCCATGAGCATGAGTATAATGGCTGCTTTAAAATCCATATCTGCAATATGCAACATCTGAGTTATCCAGCGGTTGTTGTCCGTCGACTGTCTTTTATGATGTGAGTGGGTCATATTTTTCTGTTTCTTCATATGTCAAGTAACTTTGGAAAATGCCCTGGATACTGTGGATAACAGGTTGTAAAGACTGTGGATTCTGTTATATTCCTCTAAAGAGTATTGATTTTTTTCATTTAAGTGAACAGTTAACTTGGCTGAACTCAAATGGCAAAACTCCATTTCCCCTACAGTGAGTGGCTGCTCAAATATCAGGTCACTTGTGTCTTCTTACCTGGGGTGCTTGGAGTCTGTCGCATGCATGTATGATTCAGCAATCAGCCAGAGATTTGGGCAGAGTTTATACCTAGAATTTGGGGCTCCTCCTCTCTAGCTCTGTCTTTTCTGGATTTTCTTCCCTTATTTACCAGCATTTGTGGGTGCCCCAAAACTTACCCCCTGGCTCTTTAAGCCAGTAAGATTGTTGCCTTTCTGTCAGTATTTTAGCCATTGTAAATGGTACAAATTAGGACCTACACGCAAGCTAAAAGCCATAATAAACAGGAAATTCTCCTCATGTCATTCCCTTCTTCCAAATGTAACTCCCTTCCACTATCTGCCTGCTTTTGTTCACTCTTCAGGAGCCTCAGGTAATTTTATCCAGAGTTATATTTTATCCAGAGTTATAGTTGGTATCTATTAAGAGGGTTGGTCCAACAAGAGCATAGTCAGTAATACTGGACATGGGCCCAACAACTACTTCTAGCTCTCTGCCATCTGGGCACATGGAAGGATTGTGCTTCTTCTTGTTCCCTTTATGGATGAGATAGCGACAAATGAGATGTAATTAGAAACTATGACTTGAGTGTTCCAAATAGTGGCTGTTCCAGCAACCTGGGTCCTGAATTAAAAGAGACTCCAGCCAGTCTTTGTTCAAAATATATGGTGAACAAGAAACCAATCTATTGCACCATGCTGCCTCTGTTCTACAAATATGCTCAGCATCTTCATAAGTAGCCAAAATATTGTAGTGCAAGCTAAATACATGGCCATGTCCTTGCCCATCACGCTCACCCTTTCTTCAGCATGAGCGTCTAGAGTAAGGGAAGGAGCCTGTGTGACCCACCTTGCTGCCAGACACTCAGGTGACATCTGCACACGTCACAATGTGCTTCACCACAGCTGAAAGAACTCACTGTTGCCTTACAGCTTCCACATATACAGGGGCACGATAATAGAGTGCTAAAGAGCACGGGCTCTGGATTCAGAGTACTGAGTTAAAATCCTAGCTTCGCCACCGTGTGAGCCTGGATTTGTCACTGATTCTCTCCTAACCTTAATTTCCTCATCAATAAACCAGGAGTACTAAGACCACACAGAGTGTATTTTGGAGTGCCTGGTATATAGCAAGGTTCAAACATAATTACAGCTGTTTATCCCCTGTTTACATTCAGCAGAATTTACTGAGAGCTTATTATCTGCCACTCCCTGTTCTAGACGCTAAGAATACATCAGTGAACAAACAGCTTGTATTTAGTAGGAGACAGATAATAAACAACAAATATAACAAATAAGCAAAGTATGTAGCATGTGGGAATGATAAGTGCCATGGGAAGACAATGTAGAAAAGGGCAACTGCAGGAGTTGCAACTACAAATAGGACAGCCAGGGCAGACCTTGCTTAGAAGGGGACATTGGCGCCAAGGCTTGGAGGAGGTGAGGGAGTGAGGCAGGCAGAGATCTCGGAGAAGAGGGTCCAGGTGGATGGGAGAGCCATTGCGAATGTTTTAAGGAAGGAATGTGGCTGGAAAGTTCCCAGCTGAGCAAGGTGGGCAGGGTGGCTGGAGCGGAATGAGGCAGGGGGTGCAAGGAGGAGAAGAGGTCAGACAGCCACCTTTCAGGTGGATGGTATGGGCCCTGTCCCCATGGTGAGGACTTCGGCAGTCACTCTAAGACAGGAATCACTGTGGAGTTTTGAGCAGAGGAGAGATGTGACCTGTTGTGTGTGTGTGTGTTTTTTTTTTTTTTAAAGGGATGAGTTTATTATCCACTTTTTAAAAAAAATTAATTTATTTATTTTTGGCTGTGTTGGGTCTTCGTTTCTATGCGAGGGCTTTCTCTAGTTGCGGCAAGCGGGGGCCACTCTTCATCGCGGTGCGCGGGCCTCTCACTATCGCAGCCTCTCTTGTTGCGGAGCACAGGCTCCAGACGCGCAGGCTCAGTAGTTGTGGCTCACGGGCCTAGTTGCTCTGTGGCATGTGGGATCTTCCCAGACCAGGGCTCGAACCCGTGTCCCCTGCATTGGCAGGCAGATCCTCAACCACTGCGCCACCAGGGAAGCCCAACTCCTTGGTTTTTGGCCTGAGCAATCAGAATCACAGGAGTACCTTTATCTAAGATGGGGGGGTCTTTGAATTGAGCCTTTTGGGGAGGAAATTATCAGTAGTTCAATTTTATTTCTTTTTATTGAAGTATAGTTAACTTACAATGTTGTGTTAGTTTCAAGTGTACAGCAAAGTGATTCAGTTATACATATATATGTATATACTTTTTCAGATTGTTTTCCATTATAGGTTATTATAAGATATTGAGTATATAGTTCCCTGTGCTATACTCAGTAGTTCAGTTTTAAAATGTTAGGTTTGAGATGCCTGTTAGATCTTCAAGTGGAGATGAGGAATAGATGCTTGTCAAGTGTGATGTTCGAGAGAGGTCTGGACTGAAGATAAAAATGTGGCAGCCACTGGCATATAGAAGATATTAATGCTTTCAGGGTGGATTAAGTCACCAAGAGAGTGAATATAGATGTAGAAAAGGGCAAAGGATAGGGCCCTGGGGCACCCCAATTCTTAGAGAGCCAGGAGAAGAGCTGAAAAAGAGTCCAGCTAAGGAGACTAAGAAGGAATTAATTAAACTCTTTTCCTTGAAACAATTTCTCTTGGCTTCCAGGATACCATATTTTCCTGTTTTCCTCTTACTTCGCAGCCCACTCTTTCTTAGTCTTCTTTGCTTCGAGGTGGATGAAGTGAAATAACTGTCCAATAGATTTCATAGGATGGAGGTCATTTGTGACCTTGACAAGAGTGGTCTTGGTGAACTGATGGGGGTGAAAGTCTGATTGCCATGAGATCAAGAGACAATAGGAGGTGTGGGCATACAGGCAACTTTGAGGTGTTTGCAGCCAAGGAGAAATGGCAAATTAGAGGGGAATATGGGGCTAAAGGGACATATGTGTACATATAAAGACAGGAGGGTGTACACCATGTTTTTGTGCTGAAGTGAATTATTTAGGAGAGGACAATTGATGAGCAGGCGACGAGGAGATAATTTCAGGAGCAGTCATTAAATAGTCAAGAGGGGAAGGGACCACGGTGCCAAATGGAAGGGCTTGCCTTAGATAAGAGCAGGGACACTACATACATGAGACAGGAGGGAAGGCAGAGTCGAGCAGAGAGGCAGGTAGGATGGAAGCCATGGGGTGGGAAGATGAGGTAGTTCTTGTAAAATTGCTTTTATTTTTCTCAGTGAAATGAGAAGTAAAGTTTTCAGCTCAGAGTGGGGAAGGGGAGAGGTGTTGATATTTGAGGATAGGAGGTGCAATGCAGTCATTTCAGAGTGTGGGAAAGTAAACTGACTAGGGAAATGCAGAAGGGCAGTGTTGAGAGCGCACTTGAGATTTATGATCATAAATTTAGTGACAACAGTTAGCACTGTTATTTTTGTCCAGCGTGTTAAGCTGGACAAATCAGGGTTTTGCCTGGCAGGTAGTCCCAGGAACAAGGAAGTGAGGAGTGTATGCAAAGGGATGATATAGTGATGACTATGAAATCTAATGTGCGTAGGAGAGATATGAGAATATAAGGGCAATGAAGAACAGTGGGAAAGTAGATTAGAGGTCAAAATGGGGGCAAAGAATTGTTCAAGTGGGGTTATTAGAGTAAATAAGCTGGAAGGGAAAGACATGTTGATCAGGGAACAGGATGCTTGAAATGAAAAGTTCAGCGGTGATGCTGTTATTTGGCGATGCAAAGGTCCAGGGTACCCACATGACAGTAGGGTGGAAGGGGATATGGCTGCAGTTTAGATACTAGGGTTTCAGTTGGGTCATTACTCTACAAGGATGCTAAATTCACCAAAGATGTCAGCAGGAATGAGGTGGAGGTGGGGAACTCTGCTGTCAGATGCTAGCATCTCCGGGAATGGGGGGTGGGGGGGTGCACAAGAGAGAGATGTGGCAGAACACAGCAACAAGCAGGGCTTGGTATGGTCTTATGGCAGGTACTTCAGAGCAGCTGGGGGTTTTACAGCTGGAGGGCAGAGGGGAGAACTAGTCTAACTTGGGTATTAATTCTCTGGGTGTAGGTGGACCTGCTCTTCTGAATTCTACTCTCTAGTATCTCAGTAAGCTCCCTTCCCTCCTTTGGCTCTGAGAGGCCATCCAGGGTGAGGGATTTATTCCGGGTTACAGGGTCAGAAGGAAACCAGGGAACTGCCGGGATTTTCACTCTCTCTTCTCTGCTACCAAAATACCAAGGCAGTGTTTTGGATATTTAAAAGAACATTTAAAATGCCGTCGTTTGTGTCTGCCTCTGTGCAACATTTGTGCTGCGGAAGGACAGGGAACTGGTAACCATGGTAGTGGAGCAGAGCGGTGGTGAAGAGGTGGTTTTTGAATGGGGTGAACTTCAGGCAGGCGGCACCCAGAGCTCAACCCTCCTGGCCTCCTCAGAGCTCTTTGTTCTTTCAGCTTCCTTAGGGAGAGAGCTTGAATTCTTCCCTGCTGGGAAGCAAGCTTTGAAAGGAAAGGTTTTGCCACATTCCCTATGGAGAGGGTGTGTCCCTGGGAGCAGGTTTCGGGGATCGCCTGAAACCTTGGTCTGCAGGGAACTTTGGGCACCCTGTCATGAACGGGAGAGCCTGTGATAACAAGTAAGCCAGCTCTGCGGCGTCCTGGATGCCGAATTCCTGCACACGGTCAGCTCTCTCACTACCTGTCCCTGGACAGGTGGCTACTCATGGCAGTGGCCCAGAGCCCTGGCCCAAAAGGCAGCCCGGCAGGGCCCCCACAGGACGATACCTGGTGCCAAGAGGGGAGAGGAAGAGGGAGGGAGGGAGGGAGGGAAGGAGGCCTCTTCCACATTCCTGGATGGGGAGCCCCAAGGGCCTTTCCAGAACAAAAAAGTGCCCCAAGTGGACACGGGGCAAGGCAGGGCAGGGCAAACCCAGGCCGCAGCTCGAGTCCAGGGAAGTCTCATGACTGCAGTGTTTTGCTGCAGGTTTCCCAGCTGCTCGGGGCGGGAGGCGGCGTGGGGTGGTGGGGGCGAGGAGGAGGGAGGGGGAGAGGAGGAGGGAAGTAAACAGAAGACCACAGAGAGAGCCAGTTCCCTGCGTTCAGAGAACACCAGCCGCCTCCGGTCCCCGGTGGGTGGCTGTATGTGTGGAAATGAAACTGGGAGGGGAAGGGAGAGAGGGAACAGTAAGCAAGCGCTCCTCGGCTGTTACCCACCCACCTCGCCTTTCCTGACCCACCAGCCCACTCCCCCTCTGGGGTGACGGGGTGGGAGGGAGACGGTTCACGAAGCGCCCACCCCCAAGTACTCGTAGCTGGTTCAGCTGTCGGTGAATCAGACACTGTCTAAGCAGCTGTCACCTGCACTCAGGAGGGGAACAGGGGGCGGCCTTGGGAAGGGGTAGGATGGGTGAGTGGAAGATCCAGTACTGGCCTGCGCGTGGGGTGCCGCCTGGGGCTGGGAAATGGGGTGTCTACCTTCCAACACATGCACATTTCTCAACCCGGTCCCCACGACACGGGGGTATCGGGGGTCGGGGGGTGGGACGAGGGCCTGGGGACACAACTTAAGTGGGAATTGGAAGCAAGGGAGGGGCTGGGAGGGAGGTTGGAGTGTACTGCGGCGGGAAGCGCTGGGGTGCAGGGCTGGCGGGGGCCGCGGGGCAGGCTGCTTCCCGCCGCCTGCCCGCGCGGGGTTATGCGAGGTAACCGCGAGCGGGGAGGAGGAGGAGGGAGGCGGCGGGGGCCGCGGGCCGGGGTGTCTAGCGCTCGTTGGACAAAGAGATGATGAAACGTGAGCGCTATATTTACCAAGGGGGTGGAGACCAAGCGGGGGGGGGGCGGGGGGAGGAGGGCGGGGGGTTAAAAAGGACAAACTGTTCCACAACAACTACAGGAAACACAGCCCATCTGACTCACCGGGAGGGCCCGCCGACCCCCTCTCAGGCTTAGCCTGGAGGCCGACGCGGGGCTGGAGGGCGCGGAGGGTCCCCGGACCGACCCAGCCGGGCGCTACAGCTACAGCTGGGGGATGGGTTGATTTATATAAACAAAAGCAGCTTAGATCCAAGGGCTACGTGCGTGCGTGCGTGTGGCTTTTGTGGGGCAGGGGAGAGCGCGGAATGGCACGAATGTTCCCTAACCCCGTGGCCCCAGCATCCAGTGGCCCGACCACTGCGGGAAAGGCTTGCCTGCAAACTCCGTGAGCACGATTCCTGCAAAGTCATCTCCTCCCGCACAGCCCGGCCAGCCGGCCCGCCCCACCCCGCCGGCGGCCGGCAGCACACTCCTCCCCCGCTGTCCCCCCTCCCCCGCACTAGCCCAGCTCGCGGCGCTGAGTTGGGGTGCGGTGCGGGATATGTTTAGAAGCTGATGTCATCCGACACCCTACACCGCAGTGTTCCCAAGGGGACCGTAGGGCAGGTTTTCCTCTTCCTCGCGGGCGTGGGTGATGGAGAAGGTGCCTCCTCCCCCCAGTCCCCCCACACACACCTGTCTTCCCCCAGGGAATTTTTTTTTTTAAATGCAACCCCGCCAGAGTTATGAAACGGGGGCCGTACGCACAGAGGGCGCAAACCCTAGGGCTTGGGCCGCGCGGGGCCAACGAGCAGCCTCCGCCCACTCCCACCCCTTCCCGACCGGGTGCAGGGGCTAATTTCAAGGTTAGCTCACGCGGGCGCGGGCGCCCGGAGCTTCTTGCACGAGTTTGGGGCGGGTTCCTCATCCCTAATCTAGGGCAGTTTGTTCAACTGCAGTAAAGGGAGCTTGATGTTCCAGCAGGGAAGGGATTTCTGAGAACTGGGACTGTCCTCAGATGAACTCGCCTCCTCAGGCTGCTGCTGCGGCGGCCGCCCGCGGAAGACTTTTTAAAAGGGCGACGCCAGGTCGGGGCGCGCGGCCGGCGAGTGGCTGCGCCGCCCGCCAGTCTGCGGCCCCAGCCGAGCGCCCGCCCCCGAGCTCGGGTGATTCACCGTGCGCGGCGTGGGGCTCCTCCGAGCGCGCGGGGCTGAGAGCTAAACTTATCCTCTTGCATATGCATGAACGGGTGGCCTTTCGGCTCGGCAAAGGAGAGGCCTGGAGTTTTGCGGAAGGCTGCTAACTGGAGCGAGAGCAAAGTAGGGCGTCGTGCAAGTTTTCGCGCGGGCCGGAGGCCCTCCTCCCTCTCCAGCACCTGCGTGTTAACTGTCGTTATGGCCACGGGCATTTCAACAGATAGGGAGGGCTTTACCTGATTGCATTTCAAATCCAGGCACACCGCCATTCTTGGAAGCTCGATCCCTTCAGCCGCTCTTCCCTCCTCCCTCCTCCCCAAACTTGCCACCTTCCCCTAATTACCCAGCTTTCACTAAAATAAACACTGCTTCTCCTCCTGCACCCCCGCCCCCCAATATACCCTGTATGCCTTGGTGGGATCAATGAAGCCGAAGGACCTGGGTCCTGAAAGAAGTCTGGATCCAGCCCAGAGTGAGGTCCGACACGTGATCCCCTACCCCCAGCGGGCCATCTGTTCTCCTTCCTTACAACAGGGAGGCTGGCAGCTCTGCCCAGCACCGTCCACGCCTCCCAGCAGGAAAGAGGGAGAAAAGCCAGCGTTGGAACCCACTACCTACAGAGTGCGATTTTAACCTAAAAGTCCCTGAGCCTTGGGCAAGGGTGAGACTGGGCAATGTGTATTTTAGATTAAGCTCCAGGTGATGAGCTCCCCCCACCACCCCACCCCGGGAGTTGCCGTGGGCTCCATTTGAATTAAAACCTCCAGGGAAGGGGCCTGGGAATGGGTTGCATGTGCCTGGAAATACCTCACTAAGAGCTGGGGTGGAAAACTGGCCTAGGAAAAAGGGTGGGTTTCTGTGACCTCTCCCCGGCTCCGCACGCTTCCCACAAACTAGTTTGAAGAAAGAAGCGGCACTATAACAAGAAACTAAGGAATAAAGGATTTAAGGGATTTGGAACGAATTTATATTTGTGCCTGCTATCCAATTAAATATTGATTTAAGGTATTCTTACCTTCACAGTCCTAAAGAGCTGCATTTGTAAATGCACAGCAGATGAGGTGGTGTTTAAAAAACCCAAGTCTTGCCTAGAATTTTTTCGTTGGTGGGAGGACCCCTGGAGTATTTGGAGTTTGGAAGGGACTACAGAGATGTATTAATCTAATCCCATTAATTCACAGATAAGGAAATAGCTTTAAGAGGTTGCCTAAGGTCACACAGCCACCCTCAGGCCCAGGAGGCCAGTTCCCTGCCCCATGCTGGCCTGAACTGAAAATCAGCTCACTGTAGGCACTGCCTCTTAGGAGGGGTGATAATGAAAATAAAAACTTTAAGATGCACAGAAAATCAGACTTAGACGTTCTTGCTACAGGCCATGGTTCTTGAGAACTGGGAAAATAAAGCCAAGGTTTAGGCAGAAATTAGGGAGGAAAATGCATACTTACAAACTGTAAGCACAGTTCTAGTCTTTGAATGCTCGTGCTCCTCCCAGTTGGTTTGTGTGGATTTGAAATGTGTATTTACAAAGATTAACTTGGGGGAAAACAGACTTCTTATATTTATGTGGCATAATATATACTTTACTATAAATTATTCATTGCAATTTGGAATGATTCACATTGATCTGGGATAATTTATTTTGCCAGAATTTTAATTGGGACAACCACATGCTGGCAAAACAGCATTAATTGGTTTTCACTATAATATGCACTCTAGCACAGAAAGGAAATCCTATTGTTGAAAACACAAGAAAAAAATCCTGATGTAGGAATTATTACTTGTGAGATATTTATATCTATCTATATCTATAGTTGTTTTTAACATATAAGCCTCATTGAGGACAGACTGTCTTTTCATTTCTGTATTCCCCCATGCCTAACTCATTGACAGAAACATAAATATCTGGAGAGTGGATACGTGGAAGAGGAGAAAAAGGAGAAAGCAGTCTACACTTCTAGAATTGTTGGGTTTAAAAAGATACTCTAAATCAAGTAGTAGTTACGTTTGTAAGTGTGTGAGAGAAATTCATGTAAATGAAATCTGAGTTGTATTTTATTACTTTCTTGTATAGCTCTGAAATGAATGAGTTGGAAGAGTTCAGGGTTTATGTCCAGTCCAAACAAAATTAAATTAGAGGGAGTTAAAGAGAAGAGGGCAAGAAGTAAGTCTATATAGAAAAAAACCAAAAAACACAAAAACCTATGATGATTGACTTATTCAGGTTCCTGGATTACAATCTTCAAGGAAAGATACAAACTTTCCTTCTTTTCTGGAATAACCCCGATGTTAACTATAGGGCTTTCTGCTATCTGAAGGTGCCCACTGCAATGCCAGTTACAATGCAAATCTGAGAGACTGTATAGGCCGTGATCATGGGAGTCCTGGAGAGATCCTGCTGGTATTTGTGGTGGACCTTAAAGAGGCAAGCAAATGTGAAATTTCTAACTGATCTTGTATCCTTGGGGACAGAGTTTGTCCCAGAAAAATCATGAAGTAGGCAGACTCCCTTGGGCTTCAGTGAATTCTTTTCTAAAATTAAGGGGATTGGAATACAAGAACTCTAAGATGGCTTCACTTTACATGTACCTACCACCTACCTTAGTAGGATGGTGATGATGATATTCTTAGTTGACCAGCACCCCCTTTCTAAACTTCCCTTTCCTGTGTAGTCACCTACTGCAGTATCTTTCTGTACCACTTTAAAAGCAAAGTCGAAATAAACTACCGTAGACTTCAAACTAGAAGAGTAAATTTGAGACCCTTCCTTTAGAGACCAGGAACCTGATGTAACTTTCCCAAACCTTAACAAAGGCTAATAGCCAGTGGGGGGTATGGTTAGACCTCACTGGATCTACATCACATAGAAATAGGTGTCCCTCACACCCACTTAGGAAAATAAATGTATTTTTAATCAATTCTGCGGATAGTACACCTCCTGGAAGAGACATTGGCCCTAGATTCTTTTATCAGCTATCAAGATGAAAAACAACCCCATCATTCCTACAGAGGGAGAGGCAAACATAGTTAATCAGACTCTAAGAGTCATACTAATTGTTGATCAAGTAATGCCACAATATTCAATGGCTAAGGACCTCTGGCTGGTTCCAGTTCTTAAGAATCTGTTAAGCAGAGTTAATATTTCACAAAACCAAAGAGTTCAGTTGTGAAGCCCGAAGAGCTAGGAATCAGATTTATGTTTTCAATGGAGTTCTGTCACAAGTCACTTCCTTGCATCTCAGTCTTCATATCTGTTAAGTGAGGGAAGGGATACACACCCTAACATCCCACAGGAGTCTGTGGAAAGAAAAGGAGCTAAGAATGTTGTTGTTTTTAAAGTTTTAAAAGTTATGCAGGGATTTTTGTCTCCATTTATTTTAGAGAGGTTACAATAGCTTCAAAACAAAACGAAAACAGCTTCCTTAGAATAAATTGCACGAGGGAAGGAGAGGAATTGAGGTATCACAAAAGAAAAAATGAAGCGTTTCAAAGTAAGACTAGCCAGACAGAAGAAGGACTATGCTTTAAAACAGAACTTTTGTCAGCTCTGCATTTTTAAGTTGAATTAGTCATAGTTAATGTATTGGGTGGAAAAATTACTAAAAATCTGCCCCAAAGTATGCTGCATCCTGAAATGGAAAAACGAATTGATGCTTTCTCATTTGTGTTTATTCTTGAGCAACTTGCCCTGACATATTTAGTTGTTTTTTTAAAATTATTGACTCACTTTGCATTTATTTATCACCACTGCCCTCCCATACATATCTCGATTTTACCATCAGCAACACAAAGTACAAGGATGTGTTCAGTTTCACTACAGCTCTTCGCGTTTACAAGTGTGCAGCGCTGGCCCTCGGAATGCCCTTCTGATTGGCTGAGCCAATGTCAGTGACATCAACCAACTTACTTTTGATTGGAAGGCTGGTTGCTGGGACTGTAGCGTTTGCAGGAAGTCACTTAACTGTTTGCGAGCTGGAAAATGAAACTGAAGTTCTCTTTTGTCATAAGAAGGAACGCAACCGAGTAGGGAAGGTGTATCCCACACTCCGCAAGCTGGAACGTGAGCCAAGAGGCCTAGACCGGCTAAGGGATTAAGAGACACTCCCAAAGATGCGCGGCTGCTCCTTTCCAGCCTCCCGGCTGTTACCCTTTTAAATGTCGGCGTTCGAGGCTGTAGAGGTAGCACGAGGCATCGAAACAGAACTGTCGGATTGGCCGCACGCCTCAGTTCTAGACGCACCTCTCCACCGAAAGGCTGTTCTGACTGGCAGGGGAAGAAAGTAAACAGAGTTGAATCACCCTCCCCACTGGCCAATTGGAGGGGGTTTGGATTGTGACGTGATGGGATTCTGCGAAATTGTTACTGAGCGAGAGAATGCCGGAACGGTGCGGACCGGCAAGAGCAGGGGCTCAGAAGCCGTCAGTGGACTGGGGGAAAAGTGTCTCTTAGACCTGGCGCTTGGTCCGGCCCTTGCCACCCACGTCCGGGTGGTTGGGTGAATGTCCTGGGGCTTTGGCTCGACTGAAAAGGCGGCCGAGGGCGTGTACCTCTCTTGCAGTTTCCTCTCCCAGCGCCTCGGGGGCGTTTTCGGTCGAATAAACTTGCGACCGCCACGTGTGGCATCTTTCCAGGGGAGCCGGCTCGGAGCAGACTGTGCGCCCGTCGGGGGGATTGCGCCCGGCTCTGGGCACCGGAGGCGGCGAGAGGCGGCAGCGCGGCGGAGCCCGGGGCCGTGGATGCTGCGTGCGGAGGCGCTGCCGGTTACGTAAAGATGAGGGGCTGAGGTCGCCTCGGCGCTCCTGCGAGTCGGAAGCGCCCCGCGCCCCCGCCCCCTTGGCCGCTGCGCCGCGCTGCGCCGCGCTCATCGTCCGAGGCCAGGGCACGGCGAGCCGAACCTCCGCAGCCACCGCCAAGTTTGGCCGCGCCTCCGGGGCTGCTGTCGCCCGCACCATGTCCGCGGCCGCCTACATGGACTTCGTGGCTGCCCAGTGTCTGGTTTCCATTTCGAACCGCGCTGCGGTGCCGGAGCATGGGGGCGCTCCGGACGCCGAGCGGCTGCGACTACCTGAGCGCGAGGTGACCAAGGAGCATGGTGACCCGGGGGACACCTGGAAGGATTACTGCACGCTGGTCACCATCGCCAAGAGCTTGTTGGACCTGAACAAGTACCGACCCATCCAGACCCCCTCGGTGTGCAGCGACAGCCTGGAGAGTCCAGATGAGGATATGGGATCCGACAGCGACGTGACCACCGAATCTGGGTCGAGTCCTTCCCACAGCCCGGAGGAGAGACAGGATCCTGGCAGCGCGCCCAGCCCGCTCTCCCTCCTCCACCCTGGAGTGGCTGCGAAGGGGAAACACGCCTCCGAAAAGAGGCACAAGTGCCCCTACAGTGGCTGTGGGAAAGTCTATGGAAAATCCTCCCATCTCAAAGCCCATTACAGAGTGCATACAGGTTAGCGGCGTCTCCCTCTCCCACCCAACTCTCGGGTTAGTTAACCTTTGGCCGGGCAGCCTTCCTGGGCGTTAAAGGACACCACGCTCGGCCGAAAGGGTGCAAATACTTAGGATGAGATGCTGTTTAACTCTTTAAAATGATTGAACCGGGTAGAGACGGAA
Organism: Balaenoptera physalus; assembly: GCF_965194825.1. NCBI lineage: Eukaryota > Metazoa > Chordata > Mammalia > Artiodactyla > Balaenopteridae > Balaenoptera > Balaenoptera physalus. The sequence goes on from NC_138886.1 coordinate 49,093,797, forward strand.
AGCTCACTCCTTAATCGTGCCCAGCCTCTAGAAGCCACGGAGAGCCTTAACCTGGCGGGCAGAGTGAGTGCCGAGTGCCAGCCGATGTGCGTGGCTTCATGGGGAGTGGTGCCGCCCCTCCCCTGTCCCGCCCCGCCCCCTCCCAGGACTCCCGCACCCGGCGACTCTGGGGCCACCCCACTTGGACAGACGCTGGCGGGGGGTTGGGGGGCACACTCAAATGGCGTATCTTTTATTTTACTGTTTTGGGATTGCCGCGAAGTGGCCGAAACCTGGAGAGAAGCGGCGCACATTATATGGAACCTTTTAGGGATGACTAAGGGCTCGGTTAGCTGTATGCTTGCTACTTTTCAGGGCTTGCCAAGGTGGTTTTAAATTTGGCCAAGAATCCCCAGAGAGGTTTAAAATAACACTGCTTCAGGTAGCAGAGAAGTTTGATCAAGTGATGGTTGGTTAACTTCACAACTAGTTAGCCTTTTTAATGAGATTTCAGAGTGGATTTTTTCCCACGTGATTTAGGTCGCACCCTCCACCCTGAATAGAGCAGTTAGTGAGGAGGTGTGGTTCTTGACGGAGGTCAAGGCTGATAACAAACGTTGGGATGTTCTGGAGGCCCCATGGAAGGGTCTCTCCCAGGGAGAGCCAAAGGCAGGGCTGATCAGATGCATGTGGCTGGTAAGACATCTGCAGTATAAAATGGGCTTTGGAGACTTATAGGAACCTTGGTCAGCCAATTCTGTTGGTTCTGTTTAACATATTCAGAAAAAGTTGGAAAGCATTGACACTTGACCATGCTGTCTCCCCATCTTTAGTAAGGTTCCTTTACAGCTGCTGTTCTGATAAGGAAGCACAGTGTTTGGTCCTCTCATGAACTCCTTTCCCTCTGTCCTATAACACCATGTTTAAGAGGAGCTTGTTGGAATTACTTGGAAAGTATTGTCGTTTTTTGGTGTAATTGTTGGTACTTTTAAGATGAGGCCCTGGGCCTGTGGTTTCAAAATGATCATTGGCTGGTTTGGTTTGGTTTTGCTTTTTTTAAAAAAGGCCACGTAACTGCATCTCATATTTTATTTCCTTTGGAAAGTGCTTCTTGTGGAGGTGGCTGCTGGCACAGGAGTAAAGCTGAATTTCCTCCTCGTGGTTAATGCAGAATCAGGTTCTGTTTGCGGCTGTCATCTAGGTTGCCATAAAACAGCACATTTTAAAGTTTGTGTCTGTTAGGTTGCTGTGCCTGGCTTGGGGGATGTGACCTTTAGCGTGGCTCCCAGGGTGAAGTAGGGGTATAATAACCAGAGGGTGTTACTCACCAACAGCTGCTGGGCGGGCCTGGCTGTGTCAGCCATGTTCCCGGAGTTCAGCTCACAGGGACACCCACTGCCACCTTGAGCAAAGGCACTTTCTCCTTCAGGGAGCTGCCCAGTTGTGCAGTTGGGGAGGCCTGCAGAGCTTCTCTGTGAGCTCCCTGAGTCTGTCCAACTCAGAAAAGCATTCTGGACCATTCTGCTGAGTGGTTTTCTCAGGCATTTATAGCAATGGCTGCTTAGGTGTGCGTGGATGCATGCTGCTCTTTAATTCTCCATGAGGCAAGTCAGCTCGGTTGTTTCAGGAGAACCTTTTACACAGTCCAGAGTGGAAAACGAAGTGAAGTGTTAATCCCATTTTATATGCTACAGTCAGTCTTTTGAAACTAGTGATGTGGTAATTGCAGGTGTCTTATTTATGTTTGGGGGCTCTGTAATGCTAGGACATGGTTGGACAAAACCCTCAGCCTCTGTAAAGACTGTCAAAAGTGTACTCCTGCTAGAGAAGGTGTGTGCAAAGGATACTCTAAATAAGAGACTTGTAGGAGGCCTCATGCGTTTGGAAGTTTCCGATTCAGCTTCCAGTTAGATTGTCTTTAGGGTGGGGTAGCATCTTGATTTAAAAATTTTTTTTTAATTTTTTAAATTTTTTGCTGGTATTAAACCCAGAAGATGGCCAAGAGATAGCAATTGGAATGTCTGTATTTTGTGAAGACTTTAAGAAGTAAAATTCCAGCCACACCCCCCCTGCTCAATGTGGCCCAACCAGAATCCCTCCTGCTGCTTGCTCCTCTCCTCCTAGAGCCTCATACAGCTGCCACTTTTATAGAACCAGTGGCTTTATTTATTTATTTATTTGTTTTGGCCACGCTGCGTGGCATGCGGGATCTTACTTCCCTGACCAGGGATCGAAGCGCAGAGTCTTAACCGCTGGACCACCTGGGAAGTCCCAGAACCAGGGGCTTTAGAAGTTGAGCCACTTAAACAAAATCGTGTTTAGTTCAGTGCAGTTATTTCTAGAGTATCCTAGGAGAAAAGACCCCTTTGAGGTGGACTGAGGTGGGTTCTCATTTGTCCTACTGTTTCCCAGTTGTGAGATGTTAACCTAGTTCCTTGAAGTCAGAGCTTGTAAACTAGAGGTCTGCTGCTGAATTTGCTTTGCTAATTTGTTTGGCTTGACCAGCACAGGGTTTGTAAAGATTTTGTTACTAACATGGAAAAATCAGGATTTCCACACAAACCCAGATTTCTGGCTTCTCTGGAAAAATCGAATGAACTGGCAATACTGGGTCTGAATTCCTGCCCAGCAACAATTGGCTTGAACTGACCGTTCTTTATATGAGGCAGTGTCCCTTATTTTAATCATTTACGTGGTCTCTGTTGGCATTTAAGTTTGCAGTCTCTTCTCTGTTTGAGCCTCAGTTTCTTAATCCACAAGATAGGGTACTATCTCTGAACTTGGATTCTTGTGCAAATATAATAATTTGTGTGTAATGGGCCGAGCTTAAAATCAGGAAACATAGGAGAAACTTATTTTTAAGTAGTACAGTACTTCACATTTTCTAATACTATGTTCAGTTTGTTTTTCTTCACCCTCTAGATCAGATATCTTCTCAGGTGATGTACCTATAAAATTTAAGTAGTGGATCCATGGTTAATCTGAAAAAAAGTACAAGGAATATGAGCTTTTCTGTCTCTAGACCTTTTGGACACTTTAGAGTGTATTTATTGTTTCTGATTAAGTATTAGGCCCATTGGAATACTTTGCCTGAAAACACGTTGAGCTTATTATTTGAAAATGCAACCAACTTTAAGTTTATCTTGGCACACCCCACATCCACACGCCGCCCCCCACATCTGAGCACACACCCCAAATTGGCCTCCACAAACCCACACCCAAACCCACTGACTCCCCAGACCCTCTCCCGCGTCCCCTCAGCCTCTCTAGGACCGTGAAAAGAAAAAAGAAAAAAGGATTAACCCAAGTTTCCTAACTTTGTGGTCACCCTGCACATGCACACAGGCACACCCACACACACATACACACACGGGGGTGTCTTTTGGAGAGGTAAACAACTGCATCCAAATTCCAGCTCAGAAGTCATCAGAACCAGCTGATGTAGAGTCATGCTAGGTTGCCATCGCAGTGATAGAAACCTTAGGCCTTATTTCCATGCCAGGTGCAATTTTACTATCTCTTTGGAGGGACTTAAATCAGCTGTCCCCAAATGGTGACAACGGGTTGAGCTTAAGGGCACTGCTTACAGGATTCTGAAAACCAGAAAGCCCTAAATCCCAATCATCACACCCCAGTTTTGTGGGAAAAATTTTAAAACAATGTATTTTTTTAATAGGGCAGAAGGAAGTTCACGAAAAACAAGGAGAGACAAGAGCTGCAAAAGCAGCCAACAGTGGCTGCTTCTGTTTCTCTTTATCCTGTTTGAACATTTCTCTGGGCTACCTAGAATATCTGGTGGAGGGGACCTGGGTAGCTCCCACCAGGGAAGTTATCCTCCAAACAGGAAATAGATTTTTCTGGCCTCTCTAGGAACACCCATCACTGGCTAGCTCTCACTCAGGCGGATTTCCTTCCCTGAGACTCAAGTTTTAAAACTTTGCTTATACAGGAGCCAGGCCTGCTCTGTGCCTCATGAACCCTTCTTCCTTAATTGCTACAAAAAGCTTTGGAGTCAACTTTTTGGTTCAGGAGAGTCTAGTACCATCAGAGGTATGAGGAGGACCCACTTCCATTACCCAGGAGGCAGGGGTTGAGGGACAGGGCAGGGTGTTGACATGGCCTCTGGGCAGCCCATTAATTAGCCCCTGCCCAGTCTTTCCCACTTGCTCTTCTTTTCATGAGTAGAAGGGAGGCCCTGTGCCTTGATCCTTAAGGAAACCTTCTCTCTGCCCCATTCTTCTTTCCATAATGGTCCCCAAAGTGATGTAGAGTGGTATTTCATAGCCTGACATGCTTCATCCAAGATATACTTACAATTAAGTCTGAGTGGGGCCTGCATAGATCATCGTTTCGCCACCTTTTCTTCCACTTTCTCTCCCCTAAGGAGATTAGCCATTTTTTCCCCTATAATTGTCCTCCCCGTGACATTTTAGTACCACAGATATACTGTAGAGCTGCTTATGTACTGTGCCCGTTTATAAGGTCACAAACCATTGTAATAACTAAGACTTTTATAACCTGCCAAAGATCCAGTCTTTGCCTGTGGCAGCGATTTCACCCCCATCCCCATCCCCAGTGAGGCTGTCTAGACCCAGGCTCATGTATCCTTCCGGGGAAAAAATGAGAGCAAAGGACTGCAGACGGGCTCTAGCTGTGGAGGATGATAGTAGCCTAAGAATTGCAAGGATGCCCTGTAGGGTTTGTTTCTGGGTTTCAGACAAGAGGCTAGAGACTCCCTTGCTTCCAAGGAAAGATGGCCCACAGCTGCTTGAGCCCCAGCTCACTGCTGGAATCTCACCCTGGGGACTGAGGCCTGTGAGGGGGCCTAACAGCTTGTTATTCCTGGTCCTGGAGGTAGGAAGGACCAGTTGCTCCCTCCTCACTTTCCCCCCGTCCTTCATCATCCTGCATCTAGCTGCCCTAGCAAGACAAAGCAGGGTTGCCTTAGAAGAACTGCTGCTGCTGGCAGGATTACTGTCTCACAACAGAACATACAAGTGGAGTAGAATTACAGGGTAAAACCATTGTTTCCCGTGATTTTCCTCTCAAATCTGTGAGTGGTGAGAAGAGAGAGGGGAGGAATGCAAGTGGGGCCTGGGTCAGGGAGGGGGAGGTACTGGAGTCCATAGCGTGCTGTTTTGATGGTAACACCCCATTACCTTCAGACGCAAAGATGTAACCTGAGGGAAATCAGTTCTGGAGACTCTGAACATAAGGGTCAGATATACATCCCTGGCTCAATTGTTGACACTTATCCTAAGAACTAGTCATTCTGCAGCGTCTGTGGGAAATTCCCCGATTGAACTTCCCAGGGAGAAACATCGTATGACATATTGGAAAGCAGCTGACAATGGTCTTCCTTAATAAGCTCATTGAGAAGAAAAGTGGGTGGGTGATTTCCCAGTATTCACTCGTTCAGGAGCCCCTAAAACAACCTGACGTCGTGCCCTGGTTAGAGTCGGATTTCTTGACCATCGTTTTGATTTCTGAATGCCTTATGATCGTGAGCATACTTGATTTAAAAAAAAAAAAAAGCCAGGTTTGTCAATTTTGTTAGTCTTGACTTCCAAAAATTTTTTCCAGTTTCTTTTTTAATTTTCTTTCCTCCTCTTGTCTGTTCTCAGGCTTGGAGAAAGAGCTTGCAGCATTCCAGGCCTCTGCTGCTAGAATCCCGACCCTCCCACCTTTTCCTAATGTTTCTCCAGCAAGCCGGGTGCCCACTGAAGAGCGTAAATTAGTGCCTAGTAATTGGTACAAAGGCACTTTCTGTTTCTATGCAGCACATGCAAAAAGGAGGGGTAAAGGAAGGAGAAAAGCCCACAGACAGTTAAAAAGGGAAAGAAATAGGATCCTCTGCCGTGGTCTTTGAGCAGTCCTGTCTCTTGCTCTGCCCCACTTTTTGTTGGGAAGTTAGTCACAGGCCTAAGCCCAACTCAGAGCACTTGGTGGCAGCAGTTGTTAGTATCAAAAGAACAGAATTTGGAGGTTGGAAGTGACCTTGAGAGGTCATCACATCCATCATTTTGTCTGTAGAAAAGTGAATGCTTTTTTTTTTTTAACCCTCTCAGATAGATGAGGATTGTTCCGTTGGGGCATTGGAGGTGCTCTGGAGGGTTTGGAAGCACACCACCAGGGTTCAAAGGCTGGCTCTCTGCCTTGGCAGGCACGCAATGCTGGGCAGAGCGTGGAAGCTACCAGAGCCTCAGTTTCCTCAGCAGCACAATGAGGACATGGGGTCCTTGGAAGTTGAAGTGCTCCAGGCTGGAGCTTAGCCAAATGGAGATCTTCCTTCACTGTGAATTCTTTGCAGTTCTTAGATTTGGATTCCTTTCCCCCATGGTCTCCTGAGGATTTCAGTCTGGTTAACATTTTTTTGTTTTGTTTTAACCTTGGTTTAAAGAGCTGCTTTGCATTAACCAAATTAATGGAGTGAAGGGGCAGAGGTGGAGTCAGTCGGGGGACCTCTGCCCTTTTATTATGGGAGCAGCACCCTGAAACAGTCGAAGGCCATTGCTTGTGAGATTTCCTACTCCTCCCTTCCTGGAGCCCTCCCGAAACTTTAATACCTTTTTGGTGCATTAAGGCCAGGAGCAGACATTTGTCTTATCCCAGCCTCAAACAGTCCCCTCAGCAAATAATAGGACTAACGTTATTATTCATAGAGAATGCCTTTCCCACTAAGGGAGTGAGAGGCATTCATTTTTCATGCGTGGGATTTTCCAAGGCATCCTTTCCATTTGTGCTTAAAGCCCATGTTTACAATGGTGCACCCGCAGGCTTCCCTTGTAATCTCAGTTTGTCAGCCTTTCGCGTCCTGAGATGAGAATTGAACATCTGGATCTGAAATCTAAAGGTTCTAGAGCTGCAAGAACCAGTAAGCTCACCATCTAAGCCCAGGACCACTGGCCATTTGAATTTTTTTTTTAACCAAAATTGAAAATGATCGCAAATTTGAACAGCAGAATGGAATTCAGCCCTGATTGAGCCCCCTTTTTTTTTTTAAAGTGAGGACTTTATTTAAATAGATTAAAATAAAGAGATGGGAGCTTAAGTCATACAAAATTAATGACAAGGATTTGAAAAGCAGGCAGCAGTATTTTGTATTAAACAAAGTGTGAACGTTTTTCCATGGCAAGTCTCCGTTGTTTCAGAAGTGCCTCCCAGAGGACCTGACTTGAACCAAAGTGGGGCAGTGAGGCAGGCAATAGACAAAAGCACAAAAATTCTACCTGAGAATTATGGACATTTAAGAACTGGAAGGAATCTTACAGATCCTCTTTCATCAAAGAGATGGAGGTTTCACCATCTCTCCCTTCCAGGGAGCCAGCTTTGATGAGACGGAGGCAGTCAGAAAAGCAGAGTAAGGCCTGTGAGAAGGAAACCAGCCCACCCTAAGGAACTTGAATATGAGGGGTCTCCAGAGAGGTCTCTACCTTCAGCAGGGAGGCAGTAGGTAGAGCCAGTAGAACACGGGCTTAGGGGTCCCTCAGACCTGTGTTTGAATCCTGCCTCTGCCACTTTCTAATTATGAGAACTCTCTGAGCCTCAGTTTTCCCATCTGTAAAATGGAGTTCAGTAATTATATATTCATAGAGTTTTTATGAAACTTAGTTCAGATGAGGTATTTAATGCATTTAGCACAGTGTCTCCATATACTAAGTATTACAATTAAAAATAATCTACATGTGTTGGCCAGAAGCCCTTGAGGTGCTTAGAATTTTTGTTTACAGTTCCACATTAATCCAGCAGCAGCTCATTCATTTAAATAATACTTGTTATTGAGTAACTGTTACATGCAAAGAGCTGTGCTAGATGTTGACAGCAGGTACTGTGAATGTTGTGGATAATAATAGTGTTGATAGTAATAATAGTTATAAATTATTAATACTAGTAATAATGCTATTAATAGTGATAATAATGAAGCATCCAGCATGTATTACACTCCAAGTTCCAAGCCAAATGGTTTACACACATTGTTACATTTAAACTCCCAGAAGTCCTATGTGATAGGAAGGTACTCTTATTCTCATTTTATAGGAGGAATTGGAGTTAGTTAACTTAGTCCAAGGTTACTCTGAAGTTTTCCTAGTATGTTTCTAGGTGCTTGGAGTTGCACCATGAATGGTTGTTGACGAGGACTCCTTGGGTTTTTGCCAGTGGTAAGAGACCCTGTGTTTTGCATGGCTCTCTTGGATTTGGCCCCAAAGCCACCATTGTCTCTACTCTTGGGTTCTAGCTCTGGCTTCTGGTTTGTTTTTATGAAGCTTGGTGAGGAATACCTTCAGAAATCATGAACCTGGCCAAACCTATCCTGTATTTTCCAGTAGCTATCCAGAACCTTCATCCTTCCAATTGAAAAAGATCCCAGTTGTGGGTCCACAGCTGTTTTAATCAAGCCTCTTGGTTGTAAGGAACAGAACCCAAACTTGGACTGGCTTAGTAAAAATGAGAACTTTATAGGTTGCCATTTCCACCACCTTTGGGGTAGCTCTGGTGTTAGGGATCTCTGGATACAAGTGGTCAGTGCCTTCCTCTCTCCCTGGCCCAGCCTTGCTCTCCTCTGCTTTGGCTTCATTCACCGGCAGGCTGTCTCTGAAGGGTGGTAAGATAGCTGCCAGCAGTTCGGACTCCCATCCTGCTAATTCAGCAAGCCCTGTGGAAAGACAGTTCCCCTTTCCTAATGATTCCAGCAAAAGTCCCAGGCTTCAAGCTTCAGAACACAGAATTTTGTGCCTGTCCCTGAACTCAGTCACTGTGGCACAGCTGGGTCACATCCAACCTCTGGGCCTGGGGTGTGGGGTCGCCTGTCTGGAATTACGTAAACTCAGAGTGAGGAAGGAATGGTTTCTAAAAGGAAATTCAAGGTGTGCTGTTTATTACCCCAAAGAGGCAATAGGTGCCAGACAGGCAAAACCAACAGCTGTTCATTCGATCCACCCATTTAGAACTACAGACAGGATATTCCCAAAAGCAGAGTTTGACAAAATGAGAGACAGGTTGGTATGACAATAATTTTTCTCATTTTTCTCCCCTTTGAAGAGAAAGAGCTCTGAACTCTCTCTGGAGTTCAACCTATAAGATAATTGTATACTAAATGGTCTTTGTAGAAGATAGATTATTTCAACACGTATTTCTTATGGTCAGGCCCAGCCCCATAGGCCCTGCTCAGTGGATGTTCTAGAAGCCAGTACCCAAAGCCTCACACGGAACACGTATAGCGGCAACAATGTGATCAGCGGCACCGTTCACTTGGTCTTAATTCCAGCCGTCTGACTGTTTTAATGCCCAGAGAAATGACTTGTGTTTACGTGAACATTTGTCACCCTGTGTGCTGATAGAGAGGCCTTGCCTTTACAAAGATGGGCTGTTTGTATGGTGGTTCCCACTGGGATTCAGAAATCTACCCGGTGTACATGATGCCCAGCAAAAACACCGCAATAAATTGTAAGAGGCAAAAATTAGATCTTAACAATAACTTAAAAAAACATACAAAAATGACTTAAATCCCTATGCTGTCATAATTCTACAGTAGTTTTGTACCATTGCTGTTTTAATGAAAATAAGCAGAATGACAACCAAACAGCTGCTTTCCCTCTTGGGTGTTGCAATTCATACCCACGGCCAGCCACAAGATGCCTGTCTGCTGAGCATTACCCACCGAAGCGGGGGTTCCCAGTGTGAAAGAGACACAGGCTGCACCTCTGACCTGAGTCATTTTTTCCCATTGCCCTGCTTGCTCCCAAACTTCAAAGCGCTGTCCAGGAACGCCTGCCCCAGGAGGGCTGAGGGAGTCAGGCAGGGGCTGTTGGGTAAGAGCTGGACAGCTCAACCCTGCCGTTCTTCGTGGTCTTTGGTGACAAACACCAGACTGTATGAATTAGTGGCTCACTCTGTAAAAGCTGGAAAAATGATGTGATGATGGCGCATGTGGCATGTGTGAGTAGGATCTGTGGTCGTCGCAGCCTTACTCTCGTGCCAGCCGTGTACAGAGGTTGAGCCCAGAGAGAAACAGCTGGAAACCTGATGCTGGAGCAGCGTCACTAGTCACTCTGGGTCACTGCCGTGAGTGCCGTGACCTGGGTGGCAGGTAGAGGAGGCATGCACTAACCAGACGACAGTCTCCTGTGTTTTCCTGGTTTGCTCATTGTCTTTTCTGAGCCAAAGAGAACTGAGTTCTCTTGAGCCCCCCTGCCCTCCCCACCATTTCTGCTGTTGGTGGACAAACCTCATCCTGGCAATTTGGGGTCTCTCAGTCTCTTTTGTGTTCAGTTTTATTCTCTTTTGGGTACATAGTCACAAAATCGGAGTTCTCTCTGTCTCTCCTTTTGCCTCTTTCTCCTGGGAGTGATCTGCTTAGTAGGCAGGAGCCTCATCTCTTCTTCCGGCATCATGGAAGGTCTGTCCATGTTGCGTGCCATCCTCTGACCTTGCTGGTCTCCCCCAGGGTGTCATATACCAGCTTGGGTCCTGGTCCTCACATGCGACATTAGGAGGGGTGGAAACTTAGGCAAACACTTGAGACCCCTTTCTCAGTGTGGCTACCCAACTCCTCAGGTGCCCTGGTGTGTGTGGCGACTTCCCTAGAGAGGCTCAGACAGGCTCCAGGCATGCCGTGGGCCAGGCAGCAGTGGTCGCGCCTCTGGGACTGCCCAAGACTGCTTCTAATAGGAGAGTCCAGAACGCTTGCACTTCTCAGACCTCTGCATCTGTTCCTTAAACACAGCTCCTCCAATTTCTCTCCCTATAGCTCAGGTCTTGCTACAAAGCTCTGGCAAATTAAGAGAATTTGAGAATTTCAGGGTCTGCTTTACATTTTTAAAACTCTATTTTGAAACCTCAAGCTTAGCAGCAACTTACTTGTTTTAAACTGTCTCTTCCCTCCCCGAGGCAATGCATCTGGAAAGGAGGGCCTGGGAGTAAGAGGATTAGAAAAACACAGGAAAAAGGCAGTCTCTACATTTAGTTAAGGTCTGTGTTCTGCTCTCACCTCTAACCTTGTTCTGTGCTCAGAACTGAAGCAAGAATTTGAAAACCGGTTCTAAGGATGTCCTTGGGCGAGTCATTGGCTCTCTGAGTCGGCTTCATCTGAAACAGGATGGGTTTGAATTAGGTGGTCATAAAAATAACCCAGAATGCAAAGATTCAAAGACTCTACGTTCTCAGCATAGCTTTGCCCTCAAGCTTACATATCCTGTTCAATGTTTAGTGCCTAGTAGGTTATTTATTTACTATTTCTCTTTTCCACAAAGAACTGGGCAGAGGCAGTACAGGCTGGGGTGGGAGGAAGAATGCAGTCGTGGGGATTGGCTAATCTGGGCCTGGACCTAGCTGTGTGGACGTGGGGAGGTCACCTCACCTCTCTGCCATTTCAGAGTTGCTGAGCTGGGGGCCAGGTAATGGAGACATCAAGGCAAAATGATATATTTCTTGCTGGGTTGAGAACCTAAAGAGTCAAGACGCTATTGTCTGTCATCTTCATTTCTGAGGTCCTGGCACATGTGCCACCTCACAGATCAGTTGAGGTTGGGAATGTGCAAGCAATATTGGGACAGGCTTGCTTCCAAATAGCTAGGCACCAGCTTCCAGTGAGGAAGTACTGCATGACAGATGTTGCAGACACCCACTTCCCAGTTCAGAACCTCAAGTATGGAGGCAGGCTGCTTTCCACAGATAACCACAGGGACCAGGAAGTAAAATCTCACGTCCAAACTCTATAGTGACTCTGTTGTATCAACAATGAAATATAAAAGGAAACCAAATCACAAGAAGGATTCAGAGAGAGAGGCCAGGAGCAAACCATAGTGTGATGGGACGGCATTCAGGCAGGGTTCTTCTAAAGCTATCAAGAATGTTTATCGTTTTAGGACATCTACCTGTGTAGGTAGTAGCAACATTTCTGGCGGACAGGAGGCTTTTAATTTCTTGATTTTTGAGTTTGATATTAATTGGAATGACTTATGCAGGGAAATGTAGAATTGGCTGTACCCAGACGGTGCAAGTGTATGGGTGCTTCTGCACTTGGGTGTGGAAATGAAGAACAGTAAAGCAAAGCTCACATTTTTGTACCTGCAAGTTAGCATTGCTCTCCCATGGGGAATGAGGACCGATGATAATGGACAATGGGGTGTCAATGGCTTCCGGTTGCGGCAGTTGTGCGGGCTGGTGCTCCGCCAGGAACGCTGCACTGGGCTCTGGGCTTTGTGTGTCTGCGCCTCTTTCTCACCCTGCTTCCTAAGGAGCCTGCTCCTTGGTGGGGCAGCCCTGCCATCACTGCCTGTGTCACTTGGTATCTGAAGGGAGATTCCTGTCTCTTCTCACGGGCCATTTTCCTTTCACGTACGGAAAAAGGAGAGGAGGAGGTGGGGGAGGAGTGAGAAAACACATGTAGTTTACTCTGAAAGTTTCTCACTTTCTAACAATTTGAGAAGGAAGCAGAAGGATTCTTTGCCTTTCTTTGGTCTTGGACCCTGGAGTCTATTTCTCAATAGAGTGTAAACCACCCACCCCTCGAATGGAATAGGATCTTGATCAACCCATTGGTGGAAAAATTTGAACTCATATGCATCATCGTTACCTTTGTTTTGTGTAAGACTTTTCTGACTTCTCATTATAAAAGAAATTTGTACTTGCTTAAAAAAATCAGAAAACATAGGGGAAAATTACAAAAAGAAGTAGAGGTTATCCCCTCACCTGTAGATAAATATTGTTCATATTTTGCATATATTCTTCCAGGATTTTTCCTCTCCTTAGATGTTCACACACATACACAGCAGATCATGCACTGCTCTTTTCACTTAGCCGTGTATTGCTAACATCTTCTGTATAGAATAATCTAGTACCTTTTTAACAGGCACATATTATTCCACTGTATGGAACACTAAAGTATTAAACCAGTTCTTTATTGTTAGACATTTAGGTTGTTACCGAGTTTTACCTTTTATAAACAATGCTGGTATCCTTGTATATTTTTGTGTTGCTCCCTAATTGTTACCACAAATAATTCCTGGACAAATGTATTGCCAGGTGATCCTGGAACAATTATAATTTCCACCCATGCCTATTTCCTCATGCCACCATCAATGATAGGTATATGAACATACTTTTTAACACTTTTACCAGCCTGATGTGTATTTCATTGGTGTCTTGATTGGCATGTTTTGATTACTTATGAGATTGACTATATTTTCATATATTTATTAATTGGCTGTTGGTATTTCTTATTTTATAGATTACTTATTTGCATCCTTGCCCAATTTTATGAAGTTGGGCTATTCATTTTGATTTGCTAGTGTCCTTTCTGTACCACAGATTTTAACCTTTTGTCATAGGCTGCAATTTCCTTTATTCGTTCACTGTTTTAGTTCTTAAATTTTTTTACTTATATGTGCGTGTGTGTGTGTGTGTATGTATATGTATCTTACCATGCAGAAGTTTAACATTTTCAAGTATTTTAAAACTATCCTTCAAATAGGATACTGCCTTTGATTTCATGTTTAGGAAGTCTCTCCCTATTCCAGGATTCTAAAAATATTCACCTATATTTTCTTTTACCTTTATGGTTTTATTTTTTACATTTACGTGTACAGTAAATGTAAAAAATTCCATTTGGAATTTAAGTGTAAGGTATAAGGGTAGGAATCCAGATTTAATTTTTTTTTCTTTTTTACCAGATATCTATGCCATTTATTGAATTAAACATTCTTTTCTTCACTGATTTGAAATGCCCATCCCTATAGTCCTGGGTTTATCTTCAGACTTGACTCTGCTCCACTGATTTGTCTTTTCCTGTGCTGGTATCACACTATCTTAATTTTTGCAGCTTTAATCATACATTTTAATAACTGGTATTGCAAGCGCTCATTTATTATTGTTCTATTCCAGAATTTTCTTGGCAAGTTGAGCGTATTTATTCTTCCCAATGAACTTTAAAATAATTTTGTCAAGTTCAAGAAAAAAGAATGTCTATGGTGTGTGTTAATTTCATAGATGAATTTGTACAGAATTGCCATATTCAGAACACTGGGTCTTACCATCCAAGAACATGGGAAATGTCCCATTTATTCATTTCCTTTCATATCGTAGTTTTATGATTTTCTTCATGCAGGTCCTGAATTTTATTGGTAGGCTTACCCTGACTGACTGTGGTTACCATATAAGAAAACCATTGTTCTTTTGTATATTTACACCTATGAATGCATTTTTTTCTCCATTTTTTTTATTGAAGTATAGGTGATTTACAGTGCTGTGCCAATCTCTGCTCTGCGTTTTTAATTTTTGTTATCTTAGACTTTCCAAATAGGAAGTTGTATCAGTTGCAAGTAATTCTTATTTTGCCTCCTCCTTCCCACAATTTACTTCTTAATTTGTTATTTACGTGCAGTCACTAGCATTTCCTGAACAACATTACATAGCTATAATGATCGGGGCAGGAGTCCATTCCTGCCTTGAGCTTGACCTCAGTGGGAATGCTGCCTTCATTTTACTATTGACCCTGCTGGGGAAAGGTTTGAATCTATATTTTCTATCCTGTTAAGGAACTATTTTGTTTTCCTAAAAGCTTTTATTAGGGATGGATGTTGAATTTTATCAGATATTGTTCTGCATTTATAAAGGCAAGATATGAGTGTGGGTGGGGGTGAATTTAACCTATTAAATGACGTGTAATATCATTATGATTTTCCAATATCAAATTATCCTTTTATCTCTGGACTCCTAGTTGCTTTTTTGTAATTAAGAAAAACACTATTTTTCCTCAAGAAACAGCCTTGCTTTTGTACATCTGTGCGAAGCTATGATTATTAATTGACATTTTTAGAGTTCTATTTTGAAAAGGAGGCCCAATTCCCTTAGATTTGTTTTACTAGATTGGGTTACTTCTGCTCAAAGCAGTGGAAGCTTCAGAGTTGGTATTTTTAACCCTCTTAAACCCAATTAAGTTTAGCCCATTTGGGGCTCTTCCGTGGAATTGTGGGAGGGGAAGAGAGAGAATCAGAGGCGGGAGGGGGAGGGTCTAGACCCTAGGCCAGGACTGCACTGGCTGTCCATCTGAGCTCTGGGGAGCTTGGACAGGGCTGGATATATCCAGTTAGCAGTCCCCGTACTTGTCCTCGTTCTCCCTCTATATGAAAAACTCACCACTGTTCATTTCACGACTTTGCCGAAAAGAATAAGCTTCACTTGACATCATCAACTAATCACCGGGTGGGGTGGAGGCTCCTTAAAAGCAATGAGCCATCAAGGTAGCGAGTGCATAGCCAGAAGGCCCCCCCTCCACTTCTCTTGAACCCACTGGAGACCCAGGAGAGTTCTGGAGACCTGACCTCTCTCTGCAAAGAAAGCCTTTTACACGTTTGATGCAGTGTTCAGTAGCCGTTTTGATCCAGTGTGTTTTATACTCAGAGCTGAGTCTGTCAGTGAGAGGCGCTGAGCTTGTTGCTGAAGGGGAAGGGAAGTGGTATATAAATAATGAGAATGCACAGAAACTTGTGCTGTTACCAGCTCTGCTCCAGTAAAGCAGACTGTATTGTGTCACTGCTTCTGGGTGTGTTTTCCTGTGAAGGCCAGAAATAAAGCACAAGTACATGTCTGTTCTTTTTTATTTATTTTTTTCCCCCAGGAGGATGGTAACTCTCTCATTAATACGAAAGACAAGTTTAAGTATTCCTTAATTGATAGTTGCTTTACCATATGATTTGTTCTGTATAAAGAAGGTTAACCATTCTTTTGGGGACCTTAGCCTTGAGCTAAAGGAAGGGCCTGACTTGATTTACCCCCGGCTGCAGGATGAAGGGCAAATCCCAGCCCTCCTAAGCCCTCTCTTTTCCACTCTGCACATCATCTCTGGTCCCATTCAGCCTGAAAATCTCTTCCCTCTCTACATATGATTTCCCCATTCCATACTTTCTTAGGTTCAAAACACGTATCTTTTTCTAGATACCTTAATATGTGTCTATCATTAACTAACATGTGGAAATGCATCCTATAGTAGGTTGTACGCAAACTCTCCACTGGGTTAAAGAGGTGGATGATTTCAAAGGGCTGCAAATTGCAAATCCCCAAGAAGAATCCAGGTCCCCTGAACACACACTGCTTGGCTGGCACGGTGTTTCATCAAGTGTTGAATTTGAATGCCTTTATGTGTGGAAAGCACTCCCCAGTTGGCCCCAGATTCCTCTACAATCCATGGTCTCATATACTTGGCATTTCACCCACTTTTATTATGTGTCTGGCTCCTGTAGACATTTGGATTTACAAATTCTGGTGTACACTAGATAGAAATTCAGGCCTGCAGATTGAGATCAGGGGTCAGCCAACTTTCTATAAAGGACCAGATAGTAAATATTTTAGGTTTTGTGGTCCGTACGATCTCTTATCACTACTCAACACTGCTGTTGTAGTGAAAAGGCAGCCATAGGTAATACATAAACAATGAGTATGATTGTGTTTCAATGCACCTCTGTATGTGGACATGAAAACCTGAATTTCATAAAACTTTCTCCTGCCACAAAATATATTACTGTTCGATTTTTTTCAACCATTTGGTAAAAACTAAGTATAGGAATGGTGTTTATTCCAGCAGGTGAGATTTGACCTATGGTCCATAGTTTGCTAACCCCTGACTTAGATCATTGACCAAAAGCCCCTAATGCTTTTCCAAAGGATCCGAGAAAACTCAAAATGATCCTAGAGCTTTTAGACCAGCAACTCACTTCCAAGTAGATCTATTTTTAAACGCTTGGAAACTGTAAGCTTGAATTATACACGTTATATGAATCTAACAAAGGCTACTGTTGGCTCTTATTTGCTCTGGGCTCTGTGGGTGGCCCTGTCGTCTCTGAAGCACTCAGGGAAAAGGATGCTAGGTCAATGACAGCACCTGGATTAGAAGCAATGAGAACAATCACATGACAACTATGAGGGGCAGTGAAGAGAGTGTAGCCATGAGCTAGACCGAAAGTGAATCCAATGGGAATGGACCCTGATTACACTTGAAATCTTTGTAAATCATAAGCGTAAATACTTAATAGCTCTCCAGTACCTGCAGCTGATTCAGGCTTCATGACGATTTTCCACTGGCTATCACTTCCATCTTGTTGAAACAAGGGGTGCCTTATTTCTTTTCCAGTCTTAGCACACAGTAGAGTGGTCTTCTGACCCATTTTTCCCACAGTGGACACAGATCCGTTCAAATAAATTAATCTCCCCTCATGACTCGCTTGAAAGAAACATGTGCCAGTGAATAACTAAACCACATCACCACTCCTTCAAGGAAACCGCCTCTGATGGGTGTCTGTCCTAACAAGTGTTGAGAAAACACGGAACTTCTCCTTGTCGTCGCTTTCCTCCCCACCAAATCATCAAGCAGTGGAGAGAGGGCTCCAGGAAAGGGACAACAGACAGGGGTTTTTGGTCTGTTTTTTTTTTTTTTTTACAACTTATCACGCTATGAATTCTAACTCTTCATTATATTTTATTTTTTAACATAACATGTTTAAAGAACACTTCTCCCATAGATTCTTCGTTTGGGTTAGTGAGGACTTGGCTGCAGTCTGATTCAGAAATAGCCCGGAAATATTCCTGTGATCTGGGAACTTCTGAGCAGGATTTGGTCCCCTGCGCGACCTGGAAGATGAACACACACGCACAGAGTTGAGGCATTTACTAAATGCTTGGCAGCACAGGTAGCACGGAGGTCAGACGGGACGTTGTCCTTGCCCAGGGAAGCTCAACCTTGTTGGGTTATGATAGCCTGCATTTCGCCTTTTGCTCAGAAGTTCTGCTGAACTGGGTAAAAATGCTTTTTAATCCAACAGAAGTTGCAAAAGTGTAGTTTTCAACTCCACGTCATTGGATTTTTCAGAGGGTTCAGTCTGAAGCTCTTCTTTTCCTCTCTCTCTCTCTCTCTCTTTTTGGCCCTGCTGGAGACTCTGAGCGTCCTCGGGCATCATCCACCTTGGGTAGGGCTCAGGATTCACTGGCTTGCTATCGCCTCTTGCTGCTGTGACTCTTCAGCTTAGAGCTCAGCGAGGAAGTATTTATACTTAGACCTGTGTATAGTGAATCTGTTTATACAAATTTGTTTTGCCCACATCAGGTTTCCCATAAGAACAGGTAGGTTGTATGTGGCGTGATGGCCATACCTCTGCTTAGAGAACAGCAAATAAAACCTTAGTCACGAAGGTGATAGAGGTATTTTGTTGTTATTATCTTTATTTTCACATCTCTGGCACAGGTTAGGAGAAGCTGGGGGAAAGGAATCATTTTTGGATGACTCAGATGCACCCCGCTGGGCAGCTCCCAGCCCTTTGAGCCTCTCTCTGGGTTCCAGGAAGGTGGGGACAGGAGTGAGAAAAGATTCACTCCTCACACCTACCTAAGGAGTGTCTGGAGAGTTCTGTGGAAACCAGAGTCTGTGCCCTGAGTCTGTGAAGCAGCTGCTTTGGGCTGTGCTTGGAAAGGTGTGAGGAGTAGGCAGGCAGGTGCTCAGAGCTGGGGGGTGGTGACAGTCACTCACAAGAAGAGCAAGCAAGACTCTGATCTTAAGCAGCTCCTTCTGCCTGTCGGCTTGTGTGTGTCCTGCCCAACAGACACGGACACAGACTCTCCCCTGCCAATCCAGGGGTCGGGAGGCCCCCAGTGCTGGCCTGGTCATGTCTGGAGGGCGGGGCTTAGCTGCGTTTTAAGTGGGACAGGGAGGCAATAGCGTGCATCTGAGGAGAGCAACCGTAATGGGAGGGATGTGGAAACCCTGACAAGTGTTAAGCCTCATCTGTAAAATGGGCCGCCTCCGTGGGGTGTCCTGTAAGAAGTCAGTGAGATAATGCATGTGCAACCCTTAGTGCTGTGCCTGCGCTTATGTTATTTTAGAATAATGTGAGCTCTTCTTTTATGAGAAATATGGAAGAAACTGGGATTGTTTCAACTAGACCAGAAAAGATTAGAGAATGGCGTGATAGCAGTCTTCAGATAGTTAAGGGATTATTAGGTGGCAGAGGGAAAAAACTAATTTTTAGTGTTAAGACAGTATAACTTCGCAGGAAGGCAGGTTTCACATCAATAAGAGTGTTTATCACAGGGATGCTCAGAAACAAGCAGGCTTCCTCGGCAGGTAAGGGGCTCTGCCGCCGGAATTGCTCAGGCAGAGGCTGGGTGGCCAAACATTCAGGAGCTTAAGGGGAGATGCCTGCCTCTGGTGGGAGGTTGGTTGGATTAGATGCCCCAGTTCTCTTCCATCTGTACGATGCCAGGAAATTTAGCAAAGGACTAAGGTTTTTGACACCTTGGAAAGAACTCGTGAAACCAGCAACCGCGTAGACAAAAACTGGAAAATATAGTTTCCAAGGCTCTTGGGGATCCATTGGGTACAAATAGCAAGCTCATTTACCTAGAGAAGACGATTCTCAGCAATTTCTTCGTGGTATTACTTCGTTAGGGCTGCCATGACAAAGTACCACAGACTGGGTGGCTTAAACAACAGAAATTTATCTCTCACCGTTTTGGAGGCTGGGAGTCCAAGCTTAAGATGTTGGCAGAGTCAGTTTCTTCTGAGGCCCGTCTCCCTGGCTTGTAGCTGGCCATCTTCTCCCAGCATCTTCACACAGCCTTTCCTCTGCGAGTCTGTGACCTAATCTCCTCTTCTTATAAAGCTACCAGTCATTCGATTACATGACCTCATGTAACCGTAATCACCTCTTTAAAGACCCTATCTCCAAATACAGCCACATTCTGAGGTACTGGGGGTTAGGACTTCAGCCTGTGACTGGGGGGCACACAGTTCAGCCCAGAACACAAAGGAGTTATTTTCTGAGTCATGGGATGGTTGACCAGGACCAGCCTGGAGAATTTCAGTTACACGTTCTTTAACCTGTATCCCTGATTCTCTTCTCTTAGGTGAACGGCCCTTTCCCTGCACGTGGCCAGACTGCCTTAAAAAGTTCTCTCGCTCCGACGAGCTGACCCGCCACTACCGGACCCACACGGGGGAGAAGCAGTTCCGCTGTCCGCTGTGTGAGAAGCGCTTCATGAGGAGCGACCACCTGACCAAGCACGCCCGGCGGCACACGGAGTTCCACCCCAGCATGATCAAGCGATCCAAAAAGGCACTGGCCAACCCTTTGTGAGGTGCTGCCCACCGAGCCAGGGAGGGACGGACCCGGAAGGACGAACTACTCCCAGCGAACAGACAGACAGGTGGGAACCACGGCCCAGAAGAGGCGCGCTGCCAGCACAGGAAGTCGCTGTTCTTTGGTCACTAGTCTAATTTTCCTCTCCCTGCGTTGTTTTTAAAAAGCACATTGTAGCCTAAGATCAAAGTCAACACTTGGTCCCCCTTGCAGAGGCAACTCTGAACCGTCTCTGACTGTTGGAGGCAAGACAAATTCTTTTTTTTTTTTTTTTTTTTCCTCTCCTTAATTTTCTTTTGGGGGGGTGGAGGGGTGGCAGGTGTGGGGAGGGGGTTAAAGCCAAGACTGGGGTAGACTTTTAAAGATTCAACACTGGTGTACATATGTCTGACTGGGTGAGTTGACTTGTAGCATCACACAGTGATTCTGGGCCCTTTCTGCTTGCTCTCTCTCAGAATTGTTTTCTTACCTTTTAATGTAATGACGAGTGTGCTTCAGTTTCTTTAGCAAAACCACTCTCTTGAATCACGTTACCTTTTGAGATACGAAACGCCATAGCACAGCTGTCTTTATGCAAGCAAGAGCACATCTACTCCAGCATGATCTGTCATCTAAAGACTTGAAAACAAAAAAGTTACTTATAGCCAATGGGTAAGCAGTATGAATTTATACTAATCAAGACACACCTTTGAAAGGTTACTGTAAGTACGGAACTTTCAAACCTTGCTTTGTATGAATTGTACTTTTTGAACATAAGCTGCACTTTTATTTTCTAACGCAGAGGATGAATAAGTTAAATACATGCTTTAAGGATAGAAGCAGACATTCTGTTTGGAACCACGTTATAACCTGCTTATTTTACAGTATACACATTTCCCTATGAAATCATGGCAGAGATGTGAGGGCAGAATATATACAACAGATGCTGAAGGAGAAGGAGGGTAGTATATATATTTTTTAATTTAAAAAAGAACAAACAATTTTAACTCTATTAACTTTTCCAAAATTTCCTATCCTTTTAATTAACCTCTTCTTATTGTACCATAATGCCACGAAGGGCGAGGGCTTTGACTCTGTTGGGTTTTATTTGAATGGGTGCATAACAGTAACTAGCTCTGGAAACGTTTATTCTTCGGGGAAAAGGTTTGTCGGTTACCTTCCCATGTTCCTACAGAACCCCCAATAACAGGTGCAAGAGTTACATAAAAGGAAAAGGGAGCTGAAATGTGAAAAGAAAAATAACATACCCCTATAAGTAGTGAGCGCTAAGGGAAGATACCACGATGATTTCAGAGGAGACTGTGCAAAATCATCCCTTTTGGAGAAGGAAGGCACATGGAACTTAGAGGAATGAAAACACAACACTGTATCTTTTATATCAGTAGCCTCACCACTATAAGATCTCGTATCCAGGGGTCTAAAATGGCCTCAACCACTATATGCATAGTATACCATTTACCTGAAAACTTAATTTTGGCCTTTATGTGGTCAGAAAAATGAACCGAGTTTTCATCGTTGAGAAGAAACCTCAAATAGGGGAGTCAGCAGTGATCATGGGGGAAATGTTTACATATTCTTCTTTTTCATCAGAAACAACGTTTTCTGACAATTTTATCTGATATTTAAAACAGGGAGTTATGGTGCACTCTAGTTTATACGTGTGCTATGAGATGTGTTGTGTAAACCTGGGGTGAATTCATCATTTCACCTGACACATGCTTGTTTCCAGTTCAGAACCAGTGTGGGCTCCTGCAGCAGGCATGGGTCACAGCTGACTCCAACTTCCAATACAGTAGCCATCACTAGCACGGTGTTTTTCTTTTGTTTGTTTAACCAGCGTAGTTGTATCAGTAGTTCTGGAAAGAGAACTGCTTTTAACATTAGGGACTGGGAGCAGTCCATGGGATAAAAAGGAAAGTGTTTTCTCACGGGAAAACATGTCAGGAAAAATAAAGAACACTTTCTACCTCTGTTTCAGATTTTTGAAACGCTTATTTTAAACCAAATTTTAATTTCTGTGTCCAAAATAAGTTTTAAGGACATCTGTTCTTCCATACGAAATAGGTTAGGCTGCCTGTTTCTTACTGAACTCATGGAATGGTTCTGCTTGTGATCCTCTGCATGCTGCCTTTTAGTGAGTGAGGAGTTTGGCGTTGCCTAGCAACCCACTAACTTGTACAAACTCATCTTTCCCTCACAGAACGAAATGAAGGAAAACCAAGCAAAGTCAGTGAAAGACAATCTTTGTAGTTTCAGGAGTAAATCTACATGTGGCTTTTGTCCAGCACTTCGATGGATGTAAATGCAGCAACTTGTTTTAAAAAAAAATGCACAATTTACTTCCCCAAAAGAGTTGCTACTTGCCTTTTCAAGTCGTTGAAGAACACACATTTGATATTCTCTTATATGTTATAGTAACATAACGTATAAACTCAAGGCTTTTTATTCCTTGTGATAAATCCTGTTTTAAAATGTCACAAAACAGGAACCAGCATTCTAATTAGATTTACTCTATCAAGATATGGTTCAAATAGGACTACTAGAGTTCGTTGAACACTAAAACTATGAAACAATTACTTTTTATATTAAAAAGACCATGGATTTAACTTAAAAAAATCCAAATGGAGGATAGTAATTTTTGTTTACTTTTTTAACCAAACTGAATTTTTTGAAAGACTATTGCAGGTGTTTCAAAAGAAAGAAAAATTGTTTTATCTAATACTGTAAGTAGCTGTCATATTCTGGAAAATTTAATAGTTTTAGAGTTAAGATAACTCCTCTCCTTGGTTAGGGAAGAAGAAAGCCCTTCACCACTGTGGAACGATGCCGTGGCTTTAAGGTGTAGCCCTACATCATGCTTCTTTTGAGAATTATATTTGGTATAGTTATAATTACAGAAACTGACTCGTTGTCAGTTTGCAGGTAGATTAAGCACAGTACTCATCACTCTGGATAGATTGAGATGTTCTTTCACAACAGATGAATGATCTGTAACACTGTAAGATACTTATCTTTACAACTGTTTAATCAGTTTTATTTTTGTACAGTATTAGTGACCTAAGTTATTTTGCTGTCCCGTTTTTGTAAATCAAATGAAATTATACAAGAGGATTCTGACAGTAGGTATTTTGTACATATGTATATATGTTGTCCAAATAAAAATAATAAATGATAAAGATTGCATTGTTCCAGCCATTATGTGTTGTAAAAGGGGCATGTTTCTGTCATACTGGGGGTTACTTCTTTAACTTGTGATGAGTGCAAAGATGATTTACCCTAGGCCTTTCAACATGTGAGATATTTGTGTAGACCTGTGTGTATTTACTATTCACAGACCTCTGGGGAAGTAGATGGAACGGAGGCCACGTGAAATCGCTGTATTATACTGGAGGGGAATATTTATATTTTCAGGTAAATCACTTAAAGAGGTTTATAAAGCTCATAACTGTGCTGGTGTGTGCCAGGAACTAGTCAGAGGATATTACTCAGATTGTTCTCTTGAGATATGATATTGATAAGAACACACAAGTTGAAGTCTCAAAGGCAAAACAGTAGACCCATTAAACCAAGTGAAGATGAACACCAAAGTGTGTGTGTGTGTGTGTGTGTGTGTGTGTGTAATTTAGTCTAGAGAATCTAAAACCTATAATTGTAGTATAATCTAGTATAGATACATACTAGCTAGCTAGTGTTTGTTAAGGTTTTATTGTATGCTAGTCACAGTGCCAAGCGTTTAGGACTTTTTTCTCATTTTATCTTTACAGCAGCTCTGTACAGCTCCTTACAGAAGATACCATTGTTATCCACATATTTCAGATGAGGAAATTACTAACTTGCTAAAAGACACATCTAGTAAGTGGTATAGACCATATTTAAATCTGGATCTGCTGAATCCAACCCTCCATCTGTCTATGCCTGCAGCAGGTTATTTGCATTTGACTCATTTTATTGAGCAACTGTTAGTGCCACACATTGTTGTCACTGAGACAGAAAGGTGACAAAAACATACCAGCTCTCTGCATTCAAGGAGTTTATGTGTTAGTGGATGGAAACACATAAGCAAGTAAACAAATTATCCATGTGATTTCAGATGGTGATAAGCATTATGATGGAAATAGAGTTGGGTGACTTGAGTGTTGGGGAAAGGCTACTTTAGATTGAGTCTCCCTGAGGGGACTTAAACATTAGAGCGGGGACCTGGGTGACACGGAGGAGCCAGGCCTACAGATGTAGAGGGAGCGAGGAGAGCCAGTGCGAGGAGTTCGGCAGGACGGTGTTCAGGAGTTTGGAGGAACCCAAGGAAGGTGGGGTGGCTGGAGTATAAACAAGGAAGATGAGAGGGGATGGGAAGTAGGGGTGGTTGGCACGGGCCACATCACGGGGCCTGGTATTGCAGGTTACAATGTGGTATTTGATTTTGATTCTAAGGGCAGGGCAGGGCAGTGTTATGGAAGTTTGCAAGAGAAGAAGGTTATGATCAGATATATATTTCAAGAAGCTCTTTCTGGGTGCTGGGTGGAAAATGGATTTTAGAGGGGCAAGAGTGGAAGAGTGGAGACTAGCGTTTGTCCGGGCAAGAAATGATGGTTATTTGGACCAGTGGAAGTAGGAAGAAGTGAATAGTTCCAAAAACACCTCCGAGGCAGAATCATTGGACTTGAAGATGTTAGGATGTCAGGGGTGAATGATGAAAAGGTCCCGTCATGACCCTCAGGTTATTATGGCCTGAGCAACAGGTTAGTGAAGTTTGATAAGGTGGAGGAAAGGAGAAAGCTGGTGTGCAGGAAAGGCATGGACTCATCCGTGGACACGTTGAGGTTGATGTGCCCGTCAGACATCACGTGGACATGTTGAGAGAACAGCGATTGTGTATACTAGTTTAGAGCTCAGAAAAGTTGTGTGGACTGGAGATTTGGAAGTCACAATCATGTCTGATGGTAACTGAAGCCACAGAAATGGGATCACCTGTGGTAGAATAGAGAGAGAGGGTTAGAGTCTAGAACAGAGGGGAGGGGGGATAGAAAGTTGGCTCAAGAAGTAACAAAACTTAGAAAACTGCAGGGTCCTAGGATAAGGGGCAGTCGGGGAGGCAGAGTAATCAATTATGTTGAATGTCACTGGGGTCTGGAGTAAGACTAGTACTGAAATGTGTCCACAGTATTTAGGTATTTGAGGTTATTGGTGCCTTATTAGAGCTACATTAGAATAGTGGAAATAGACCTCTGGTTGGGTAGGGGGAAGAGTAATCAGGAGGTGGAAAATCATAAATAGAAAGTATAGTCATTTCTTGCACAATTTGTAGAAAACGAAACAAAAACTGCCTTGATCAATACATAGCACAAGATAGGAAAAAGAAAGGAGACACAAGAAAACCAAACAAAATAAGGAAAGTAGAATCCACGTGTCACCTAAATCTCCTTATTTAAAGTTAGATTTTTCAATTTGGATCAAAATATGAAAGTGTGTGTGTGTGTGTGTGCGCGCGCGTGTGTGCACGCATATTTCACTAGAGGCTCACCTAAAATGAAGTGACAATAATTAT
Source organism: Balaenoptera physalus (assembly GCF_965194825.1). NCBI lineage: Eukaryota > Metazoa > Chordata > Mammalia > Artiodactyla > Balaenopteridae > Balaenoptera > Balaenoptera physalus. The sequence goes on from NC_138886.1 coordinate 49,119,441, forward strand.
CTTTATCTGGTAAAGATAAACAAGGCAGAGGCCAACAAAAAATAATTCAGCAGTAGTCATACTGAAAACAGAAACGAATAGAATTTAATGTAAAAAAAAACTGGATGAAAGAGGAGATTACTTTATACGGGCACATTCTATGTTGAAGATGTAACAGTGGCTAGTAACATTCCATCAAAATACATAAAAAGAAAAATAAAAAACAAACAAACAAATAAAAACAGCAGGAGAATTTCATGAAAACTACAGTCTTACCCAAAAAAGAGAGGATTTTGGTAATGTGCATATTCTTTTCATATATTTGTGGAATGTGTACAAAAATATGATATAATAAGACTGTAAGTAACAGAGACTACATTTTCTGACCACCAGGCAATAAAGTGAACAATTCACAACAAAAGGATAATTTTTTAAATAGCAGAAATTAAAATATTGTCCTAATTCTTAGATCCAAGAGAAAATACAAATTATAATCAGCATTTAAGTCAATAAAAATAGAGAAAGCTGTATATCCAAGATATACCCAAAAGCTTTACTTAGAAGAAAAATTCAGAGCCTGATATGTTTTTATTATTATCCATGAACAAATAAACCAAGCAATCAATTCAAGAAGCCAGAAATTGAACAAAATCTGAGAAAAGCATGAGGAGAGAATAAAATTAAAGTGAGATTGACATATAAACCCAAGAGGTGGATCTTTGAAAAGACCAATAAAAGTTAATTTTGACAAAGCAAAACAAGAAAAATAGAAAATCTAAATAATGCATGATATTACGAATGAAAAGAGAGATTATAGATATAATGATCTAATAATTTTGGACATTTTGATTAAATGGCTTTCCTAGGAAAAGAACAATTTTGATGAATAGCACAGTATAGACCAAAAACTATAAAAGAAGTTGACAAATGTCAGAGAATTTCAGCACCCAGATAATTTTATAGGCAAAATCTTTCAAATCTTTAAGGAACCAATATTTTCTTTAGAATTTAAACTGTTAGAACATGAAGCATAGAAAATGATGGGAAACAACTCATTTCACTGTAGGAAGCTAGTTTAACCCTGACTTACAAGAATAGTCAAGAATATTTTGTAAAAGAAAAGTGGGAGAATTTGCCCTACCAGGAATTACAGCCTGTTTTAAAGACATAATACTTTAATATATTTTGTAAGAGTGACATTCCAAATCAATGGGGAAAGCAGGAAGTATCCATTGTGTTTAGCCAGTTGATTATCTGAAAAAAAATCAAGGTACATCATACTATATACCAAATTAACTGCTATATCGATTAAAGCTTTAAATAAAATGATTAAATCACTTGAAGAAAATATAGGTGAAGATTCATAAATTATGATTTGGGGAAGAACTCAAATATACAAATCTAAAGGTGGAAACCAATGACAGAAAGATTAATAGATGTAACTATTTAATGTGAAACTATTATAAATGAAAAATTAGCCTAAACAAAATTAAAAGGTACAGATATGGAAAAATGCACTTCAAAAGGGTTAGTATTGGGATTTCCCTGGTGGCACAGTGGTTAAGAATCTGCCTGCCAATGCAGGGGACATGGGTTTGAGCCCTGGTCCGGGAAGATCCTACATGCCAAGGAGCAACTAAGTCCGTTTGCCACAACTACTGAGCCTGCGCTCTAGAGTCCACAAACCACAACTACTGAGCCTACGTGCCACAACGACTGAAGCCTGCGTGCCTAGAACCCATGCTCTGCAACAAGAGAAGCCAGTGCAATGAGAAGCCCGCATACTGCAACCAAGAGTAGCCCCCGCTCGCCACAACTAGAGAAAGCCCATGCGCAGCAACAAAGACCCAACGCAGCCAAAAATAAATAAATAAATAAATAATTTTTTAAAAAAAGGGTTAGTATCTTTAATATATATAACTTCTTACAGGTCAATATGAAAAAACACTTATTTAGAAAAATCCAGCAAATGATATGAATTGACACTTTATTTATTGACAAATAAAAACAATCAATAAACATTTTAAAATGTTCACCCTGCTTTCAGTCAAAAACACAATATAAAAAAAATGAGGTAGTTATATTTGCCTATGCATTTAGTGAAGATTTAAAAAATAAAGCACTCATTTTGTCAAGAACTGGGGGAGATGGGCATATTGTTAGTGGGAATCCAGATTGGTGCATGTTTTCTAGGAAACAGTTGGGCCATAAGAATTTTAAAACTATAAGAATTTCTTAAGACTTTAAGAAGAGATGTCTGCAAGGGAGGTGGGTATGAGGCATCCTTGCTTCCTATATTGTCCCTCTTCCTCTTCACTCCAGCTGACTCGGCCTCCCATCATCTCTCACCTGTATTCCTTGAATAGCCTCCTAACTAGTCTAGTTTCCTCCATGTTTTCCTCTTTTAACATCATCTTCCACTTTGCAGTGTCAGTGTCCCAAATATAAACTGTCCATGTCCTTCCTTTCACAAGGACCACCCATGTCCCCATCACTTACAGGATTAAGGTCAATCTTCTTAATATGGCTTTCAAGGTTCTCCATGTTCTGACTCCTGCCAAATTTGCTAGGCACACCTTTTTCCCCCACTATTTTGCCATCCATTCATAATACCCATCTGCTTATAATTTTTACAGATGTGTTACTTCTGTTCATATTATCTTTAAAATTCAGCCCTGTCCTCCCCTTCCTCCATCACTCCTCCAATCCTTTGCAGTGAAAGCTCTACCTTCCCCCAGGAAGCTTTGTATGACTTTCTGGGCTGGGTTAGGTACCCCTCCATTTGCTCCCACAAAACACGTTTATCTACTTACTCTGCATTATGTTTATGAGATTCATTCGTGTCATTGTAAGTAGTTGTAGTTTGTTCACTCTCATTTCTGTATTCAATTATAAGAATATTCCACAACTCTTGTTGAATAATTTCTCCAGGTTTTGGTTAATATGAATAGTGCTTCTATTAGCAATCTTGTGCATGTGTTTTGGTGAACATATGTACTCATTTCTGTTGGGTATATATCTAGGACTGGAACTGCTGAAGTCATAGGAGGCGGTCAGCAGAATACTAAAAATAGCCCCCAAGAATCCATGCCCTAATGATAGATTTTCCAGGTGGGCTTTATTGGGAGATATCCAGGTGGGCCTAATATAATCACACCAACTGCTTTAAAAGCAAGAGTTTTCGCCAGCCGGGAGCAGAAGAGTTAGTCAGATTCGAAGTGCAAGCGGTCCTTGCTGCATCGTTGGGGGCTTGATGATACAGGGGTCCACATGTAAGGACTGAAAAGTAGTCTCTAGGAGCTGAGGGTGGCCCTCAGCTGATAGCCAGCACGGAAACAGGACCTCAATCCTACAACCTCAAGGACCTGGATTTTGCCAACAAATAGGATATGGCTTTCTCCCCAAAGCCTCTAGATGAGGATGCAATCCTCCCAACGCTTTGATTTCAGCCTTGTGATACCCTGAGCAGATAACCCAGCCACACGGGTCGGACTTCTGATCTACAGAACTGTGAGCTAATAATGACTTTGCTTTTAAGTTTGTGGTAATTTGTTATATAGCAGTAGAATACTAATACATAGAGTTTGCATGTATTCATTTCAGTAGATGCTCCCAACAGCCGTATATGAGAGTTTCAGTTGCTCTGTAAAATCAATACATGTTGCTTTTAGCATAGTCACAGAATATAAAGTATCTAGTAAAAATTTGCCTGATTAAATGTCTAAGTATTAATCATTAGTGAAATAAAATTAGAAGTGAAATGTAGCATTCACTTTCTCATGTAAAACAAAATTCTATAAGTGATAACATCCATTTCTTAAAAACTATAAAAATGTTCATATCCTTGACCAAGCAATTGCATGTCCACGGAATTATCATGAAAGTCTGCAAAGATTAAGTTGCAAAAATGTAAATGGTATTGTTTATAATAGTGAAAATTTGAAAACAATCTCAATATTTAGTTCTAATGAACCGTTTTTTTTAGAAATTTATTTTATTTATTTTTGGCTGCATTGGGTCTTCATTGCGGCGCTCGGGCTTTCTCTAGTTGCGGTTAGCGGGGGCTACTCTTCATTGCGGTGCGCGGGCTTCTCATTGCGGTGGCTTCTCTTGTTGCGGAGCATGGGCTCCAGGTGTGTGGGCTCAGTAGTTGTTACTCTCGGGCTCTAGAGTGCAGGCTCAGCAGTTGTGGTGCACGGGCTTAGTTGCTCCGCAGCATGTGGGATCTCCCCAGACCAGGGCTCGAACCCGTCTGCCCTGCATTGGCGGGCGGATTCTTACCCACTGCGCCACGAGGGAAGCCCTCTAATTGAAACCTTTAAATAACAATGGAATATGATGCATCCATTACAAATGATATAGAACAGCTTTTCACCAAAGGATAGTCTGTAGAACATTAATTTTCCAAATGTTACATTATAGAAGGATCCCATGATTAAATAAGTTAAATAAGGGATACTCTGGGCAAGGTGAACCAGGTTTCTCCACTGGAGATCTTTGTAAGCATTTGCTCTAATCAAACAGGCATTGTTAACATCTGAGGCTCTGACACTGCAGAATTGCACAAACCTATTTGATTATGGTCAGTTTGCTTTGTTTTGGGGGACATTTTGCAAATTAGACTTCGAGAAATGACACAAACATGTTCATGATATATTTGGTGCAAAGTGGTACGAACAGCATAGTCCCACTTTACAACATAAAGGAAGAAGACTAGAAGAATTTAAATTACACAAAAACGTTAAACGTGATTATCTCGATGGGCAGTTTTTATATTATCTGTATTTTTCTAAAGTTTCTATAAAGTAAATATAGATTACTGTTGTAAAAAGCAGCAACATTAAAGCCCTAGCTCTTCAACTGGGGTTAACTTGTTATATGGTCTGGCCTTAATTAAATTATATTTGTTAACGGTCTGCTTCTGGGCTGCCTCTCTTACCATGGCAGGCCAGCCTGGGGGTCACATCCTCCAGTCGGTTTGGGTTGATTTGGGGTGGCCTCTGGAGCTGCTGTGCTAGCAGAGCAGCGAGTCCTCACATTCTCTCCTCTGGGCTCTAATTCAGGCTCCATCTCGTCACCCCGGCATCGAAGCTCTTGCTTCTTGAGCTTCATCTCTTCCGAGTGCAGCTTCTGTTCTTCCCATCTTCACTATCAACTCAGTTCTTCCCAGGTCACAATACCACATTGAAGCTTTTCTGAAAAGACCAATGCATGTTCAAACCCTACCTGGGAACCAGGTGGAGGCAAGGCACTTAAATTTTCTGAGTCTCACTTTCCTCTACTATGAAAAGTGTGCATGTACATGTAATACTATAGTATTAGTAGTACATTAGTACACACAATGTAGTAGTATTGTTGTGAGCAGTAAATCAATAAGACTTAAACACAGTACTAGGTTTTCAAGAAATATTTGTTCTCTCCATCTCTCACCCCTAGAGTTAACATGGCCTTCCATTAACACTAGGGGTTACCACCTGGTTTCTCTCTCGTGGGTGGGTCCCGTTTTCTTACATCAGGCTTTGTTTACAAAAGAGTGTGAAGTGGAATGGGCAGGTGGTGTTTGTGTGGCGGCCGGCAAACTATGGCACCTGGTCAAATCTGATCCACAGCCCGTCTTTATAGAGTCAGCAAGCTAAGAATGGCTGCTACGGTTTTAAATGGTTGAAGAAATCAAAAAGAATTTTATATCAGACACCTGAAAATGATTTAAAATTCAAATTTCAGTGTTCATAAATAAAGTTTTATTGGAACACAACCACTCACTTATTTGCATGTTGTCTATGGCTGCTGTCACACACCTTCAGTGCTGAGGATTAGTGACAGAGACTGTACAGCGTACAAAGCCATTATTTCCCATCTGGCTCTTTCCAGAAAAAGTCTAGGCTCTAGAATCTAGGCTAGGCTCTTATCTAGGCTCTAGGCTATTTCTTATTTAAGTGTTTCTTAAAGACCAGCTTTAAATTTGAGACCTGGTGCTCACTGGATTGCATTTTTTAAGTAATCAAAATAAATGTCTCTTGAAGGCTTGAGTTTTGAAGTTTCCATTTCCACCCTTTTTCTTTAACTTCAGTGAAGTCTGTGATAGGTTTGAAACGCAAGCCTGACACAGCTAAGGCTGCATGTTTCTTTCTAGATGCTCTGCCTGTCTGTTAGTTAAGAGCCAGCAGGTTAGTGGTCAAGACTAGCTTTTAGGGTTAAGCTTTTAGGTTATATACCTATTTTTAAGTAATTATTTCAGATTTGTTTTTTATCATAGGTTTTAATTGATATTTAATCAGCAATGCCTTAGAACACTGCCTTTGTCATTGGCCTCCCTTGTTATTTAATTTATAAAAAAGCATCTGAGGAGATGCTGCTTTCAAAGGACCCTGTGATCTCTTTGTCATGTGAGGATTCCTGTGCAGTGAGACCACTGTCACCGTCACGTTTCTCTGTAGGTGAGATGTTCAGATACTAATGGTAAGTATTTTGTTGCATAGTGCAAAGGGCAGTCCCCTAACAGGGACAGTAGGGTGTCTTGGGTAGAGCCTCTGCAGATTTTTTTTTCTCCTTTCCTCTCTGAGAATGGGTATTTTGGTGGAGACTATCTGCAACCTGGCCAGCTCTGGCTGCGTAAATTTTATAAATAGGTACAATGAGCCTAAATAATTGGAGGGTGAGTCCAACATATCGTCCATTCCGTTTATAGTTCTTTCATAAAGTAAAACTCTATTAAATGCAACTAACTAAGCAAAATGTTACACACGTGAGCAGGATTTAAAGGGCCACAGCCCTGTGTTTGAGTGATAATAACAAAGCCAAACCGAATTCGATTTGCTTATTCTGAGAGACCTTTCTGTTGTTCTCAGGCAGAAATACCACACAGCCTGGAGACTCAGAGCAGGCAGGTTTTCTTCTGTTGCCAGCTCTCAACAACCATATTTGCCCAGTTTTAGAATATGCTTGCTCTCTGTTACTCCTAGGAAAAACCTTAGGATCTTGTATCTTCTTTGCATTTTTACTAGCTGCAAACCATCAGTGTTTGCAGAATTTCCCCATTTTCCTAAAGCAACAGGATACCAGCCCTTCCCTACTCTCTTTAGCCCCTTGATTTCAGCGCCTTGTCTCTACTGCGGTCTTTTCCTAGTGGTTCCTGCAGATTTTAGACCCCTGCCGAAGCCAGACTTTTTACTCTTTTACATAACAGTTCTAAATAGACAGAGATCTCCCAGAGAGGAAGTGCTAAATCGTCTATAGCTTCTCAAAGCTTTTATTATTTTCTAGGATGCGTTCATTAATTTCATTATGTAGTGTTTATGCCGCCCAAGATTCCAGCTAACTTCCCCCATTTCTAAGGGAGCCACGGATAAATGAATTCTAAACGGCTTGTTCTCTATCTTTCTGGGTCGAGATCAGCATTGACGTGAAATATACTGTTCCTAAGTACCTCTGGTAATGGCTAAAAATGTTTTCTTTTTCTATAGAAATCAAAGTCACTTTTAAAAAGCCTACAATCACTTTCTGTGTTTCTCTGCTGGTCTTAGGTAATCAGCTTTGGGCATCCTAAAAAATAATTTTCTGTTATCACCACCCATGGAAATCCCAGTTGGCCTCTGAGGAATTTACCTAAATGAGTCAACCTTTATGCGTGTTTCAGTTTTATTTTTATTATCAAGTCTTATCATTTTTTTTTCTCTTCAGAATCCTATGAAGGAATGTCTCAACATTTAAATATTTACGTTTCGTGTCCTCCAATTTAAATATCTGAGAGTTTACATGTACTCCAAAAGTCATTTCAAAATGAGGCTGCCTGAAGTTTACTTTTGAAACTGGCATTTATTTAATTTTCCTGGTGCTTCTGTGCTCCCCCATCACCCCAAAATACTATTTGAAATCTTGATGATAATGTATACAGAAACACAATTGAAACAATAAGGTCAACATATTCTGGGGAAATAGACTAGAAAACGTTGCTCATTTGAAAGTCAGAATAAGCTTCTTTTATTTTCTTGAGATCGGGGGAGTGGTGGGTGGGAGGAAGGTGGGGAAAGGGGCTGAGTAAACTACTATTCAGTTTTTCATGAGAAAATGTTGCTCTTAAGAGAATTGAAGTATAAAGGTCAAAAGACTCTGCATTTACTCAGATGAGGCAACATTGATATTAACCATGGAAGGTTGAGTCCATTTTTAAAAACAAAGATTTGGTTGCTCATTCTTCTGGGCTCCTGAGCACACAGCATCATGAAGTTACAGCTTTCTGTTTACTCTTGTCTTTGCCACGAAGCTCTTAGTACCTTGACTGTGTAACTTATCTTCATGTAGCATCCCTCCAACCCCATCCTTTGAGGGCTTCCATACCCTGTCTCTCCCAGATATTCAGATTGGCCCCAACAATGTTGGGGAAGAAATGTGCTTGTCTGCTGCATTTGCTAAGTTGGACTGTATGAGTCTGGGACGGCAAAGGGCCATCTTTCCTGGCTGCACGAAAAAACTGTGTGTGCAGGAGAAAAAGAGGTAACGTACAGAGGATGAAGAGCTCAGAAGCAGAACCTGAGTGAGCCCTGAGCATATGTGAAACCTTGGATACAGCTGAGCCTGTTTCGCCCTGTACTTCCCAACTGTGTGTAAGTGAATTGCCTAATTTGTCTCAGCTAGTTTAAATTTGGCTTCTAATGATATAACTTTGTCAACCTAAATAAAGAGGTAAACTAAGGCAAACTCGAATTACTAGAAATTGAGTCAGGAATAGCAGAGGAACTGCAATTTGGGAAACGCACGCTCCAGCAAGCTACAGGCCAGTCCATTGAGGGTTAGGGTGGGCTGTATTTATGGACAGGGAGTGCAAAGAGGGGGCATCCAGCCAGAGGCCAAGCAGTGAGTTCATTGCCCTGAGGATGGAGAGAGATTCTTGGTGGATGTTCATTGGTCAGGAGATACATCTCGGTTCTGTGAATCAGGCATTTATGGGAAATCAATCTCTCAGTTCTTAAGTTTCCTTCTTCAGAGGGCACATTGGTGAGATTCTCCATTTCGCATCTTCCAGGTATATTTCACATTTTTTTCGGCTGTGTTACTTAGTTTATCTATTATAAATCAAACACCATTGCAGTGTTGCATTGACCAACGGTTCTTTTGGGGTCTGTTTTGTCCAGAACGAGAGGGAGTCGGGGACCCAGGTGGTATCAGGGATTCCCTCCCAGACTTTTTTGTTCCTCTCAATCTGATATATTTGAGTTGTTTTAAATTGTTTATACCTATTTTGCTATGTAAGCAATACTTTCATTGTTTACAATTATTAATCTCTAATTCCTAGTAAATTGTCCAAGAGCAAACTGATAAACAAACAAAACACTGTCTCCTACAGTCAAGTCACAGATAGATAACATCTGTTCATTCCAGGGGGCTTTTACAAATTAAAAAATTTTAAGCAACTGCTTTGTTCTAAAATACTTAACATTTTTTTCAGTCAGGGATGCCACTTTGCCTGTTTGTCAACACGTTCCACATTTTCTATTGGGTATTTCTCTCATGTTTAAGCAGCTGTTCTTCAAAACAGAAAACCCCAAACCTCTAATAGGATGATCAGTTTTTATGGCGTATTCCTGAAAAAAGCAAACAAAAAATTTTATAAGCATCAGAGTGTAAAAGCAACATGTGAGAAGCATTGCATAGATTATTTGTCATAAATTTAATCTGCTATAAAGAAAAGGTTGGAAAGAACCTAAATATCTATCACACAGCCTCAATTAAAAACATTATGACAAATTTAGAAAATGGAATAAAATTTGCTGTTAAAAAGAATGAGGTAGAACGTACGTGTGATATGGGACACTTCTCAGGATAGATGTTGTGAATAGCATTATTCATTTATTCAAAAACTATTTATGAGTACCTTCTAAATGCCAGATAGTGTCTGAGCATTGGGGACACAGAATTTAAGATAGACAAGCTCTCTGATTCTCATGTCCACATTAGTATCACATATTTCTATTTGTGAGGTTTTTTTTAAGTGTATCTGTAAGTATATATAAAAGTATAATTTAAAAATATGCTTGTATGTATAATACATATATATACATGTACGTATACACATACACACATATATGCACACACATTTATATATGTACATATAAAATGTTTGCTTTGCAATCTTCTGGAAGTATACCTAATAAAGTGTTACAGTGATTGCCTCTGGGGAAGGGGAGGGAACTCTGAGGTAAGAGGGAGCCTTCCTTGTCTACTATTTGTGTACCATATACATATATTACCTTTCTAACTGAAAATAAATGACTTTTAAAGTATAACTTTCCAATAATTATAGGCAGTATTTGTAACCTTCACTCTACATATATAACCATTGTTTGTTAAGGTAGAATAGTCATTGCTGGTTGAAAAATTGTGAAACCATGACTGGAAATACTCATTTCCCAATAATTCTGTCTGCTTCTGTATGATCCTGTCTGGCATTCGATAATACTTGTGGAAGTGAATAAAGAGTACACTACAGAAACTGGAGCAAGAGGCAACCCAAAGTAGAAAAGCATAAACACAGAAGAAAGGGGGAATAATATTAATAATATTAAAGAAGTACAAAATAAGGAATGGGTTGGTGAGAATTTTTGGTCTACACTAAGAAAACAAGGGGAAAAAAATCAGGAGATATACTGAGCTCAAGGGAGATTTAAGAGTCAGCATTAGAACAGCAGTGAGGCAGTCGAGCAATTTCTGGGTACCAAATATTATAAGGTAGCAACCTCAGAAGGCGATTCATGAGAGGAAGAAGAACAAGGCTTCCTTCAGTACAAGGTGCTGTGGAGACTCTGCAGGAACAGAATGGACCCTCTGCCCCAAATTTGGTTCAGACGTCAAGATTAATGATGCCTCCACCACACCAAGAGGTATGGAAAGGTTTATTATTCATATAACAAGACTTTCTGGAGAGGGCAGAGGAGGCCCCAAGTTTATTCAAAATGGCCTGAGAGCAAGGAGAGGAGAGTGGTGTGGGTTTTATTGCGGTTAGGGGCTGAGGTCAGGGTGAAGCTTTCTGCAGCTGGGTAGGGGCTTGGGAGGTTTGAACCACCTGCTCTCATCGAAGGAGGGGGCACCTGAGCTGTCTGTCAACTTGCCCAGATGTGGGGCACAGGAGGAAGAGGCTTATAAGCCTCAGAAGTCAAATATCAACAACTCAGTCAGGCTCTATTGCACAAGGTCCGATGAATTTAGAAAAATTTTCCATTATTCCATTTCCATGTGAAAAAGATAGAATGGGAGAGAAAATTGTGAATTTCTACTGCCTATGTTTTAAGATTGGTAAGGAGGGAGTATGGCTCTGGAGAGAAAAAGATACCCAACTGACAAAGACAGTGTGAAAAAAGGCATGGGAAGGATGATACAAGGAATTTTAAATGACAGGCAATCTTAAAGATGATTTAAGGAGTCAATGGATTTGCAGGCAAGATTGCTACAATGTCAGAAAGTGGCTACAGAATTCAAAGTTAAAGATGGGAACTCATGGGACAGGTTTTGTTCCCAAAAAAAAAATTAATTTCAGTATTAAATTTGTTTATATCCATTTTGGCTTGGCAAAATATTTGAGGTGATAAGACCAGTATAAAATCAAAGTTAGAAAATATATCTAAAAAAGAAAAAGAAGGAAAATATCTCTCCAAAAGAAGGATATGGAGGTCAGTCAGATACAGAAATTCAGCAAGAAGGCAGTCAGTAGACCAGGGCTCGGGCTCTGAAACAAGACAGGGGATGCTCAAGTCTCAGTCCTGCCACTTACCTACTGTGTAACTTTGAGTAAACAAGTAACTTGATTTTTTTTTTTAAGCCTTAGTTACCTCCTCTGCAAGCTGGAGATGATACCAGGGCTTATATAGTGGTTGTAAGGATTAAATAAGATAGTATATATAATCTACTGAGCACAGGGTGTGGAGTTCAACCAGTGCTGGTATTAACATATTAATATAAAAAGATTGTGAGAGTAGTTGGCAAAAAGGGAGGAGTGAGGGTGGCTCTGTTTTGGAGCATGCATCATCTCATTTAATCCGCATAACAACCCTGTGAGGTGGATACCATTTCTATCTCCACTTTACAGATGCTGAAATAGAAACAGAGGTGTTCTGTCACTGGTCCAAGGTAGGCACTGGAGCCAGCATCCAAGTACAGGTCTTCATGGCTCCAAAGCCTCCAGGCTGTCCTATTCCAAGATGCTTTTCTTTGCTACTCGTTAATGGATATTTTTCAAGTGAGAGAGGAGAGGAAGAACAATGGGTCTTAGAAAGAATAGCAATGTGAAAGTCTACAAATGAGTATGAGTCAGAAGAAAGGAACCAGGATGTAAAATACATTTGAGAGTAAAAAAAAAAAAAAAAGGAAAAGTAATAGCTATATGTATATTGTGTTAAAAAATGCAATGTTCGTGGAAAATTTCTTGGCTAGGTGATGGAGGAAATTGTATGTAAATGTGTAAAGTGTTAAGATAGCTTTTATAATTAAAACCTGTGAGAAAGAGATATGAAATTGCTTTGGCAAACTTAAAGGTACTTTACCAATAAGATAGTATTAGAAATGAAGTATTCTTTAAATGCTTCTTGGTAATGTTCTAACTAAGGCAGGTTTTAATGGCCATAATCTTTTAACTGTTTTTTAAAGTTGAGTTTGGGGCGCAGTAAGTGGAAGGAATGCATTTATCCAAACAGCTCCGCATTTCCATGTTCTTGTTGTTTGTTGATTTAGGCGGGGGTGTCTCTCTTAACTTCAAATGAAAGTTCCAAGACAGCCTCAAAGGGTGGCATTATTATTTGGGTATACATACAAAATGTATGCCAATAGCAACCAATCCTGGTCCCAGTTATTAAGTTTTTAACATTCCATGCATCTCACAGGCTGCTTCATTCAGTATTCTCACTTTAAATTCGTTAACATTTAGTTTCTGAAGAGCCAGAATGTGTGGAACTGAGCAGCAGAAAGAATGTGATGAGAATATCACAAGATAAAAACAGTAATTGTATACTACAGTTCCAGAATACTATAAAGAACAGTCAAATAGCAAAGTCCAAGCAAGAGAACAAGCATTGGTGTCCTGTCCTCTTGTTCACCTGCCTTTCATAATTCTGAGACATAAGCCAGCCATCTCTCTATACTCCTCCCTTGTGTTCTCCTTAGACCCAAATCCAACAGGAAACTGTACTCCATGGTAACGCAGCCTCTCTATAAAGACTTCTCATCCATTTGGAAGCTACAGCTGAGGCAAGAAGACAGCTAATGAACAGAAGCTCTCCACCTGAGCTCTGTGGGTTCCAAAGTCTTCCTACTTATTTCTGTAAAAATGAATCCAGGTTTATACAGAGTAGTTTTATATTTCCACATTAGGTCTTTTCTTATTCTTTTATATTCTAATCTCCCTCAGAAGACACAATGGTAATCCATTTATCAAGCTGGGCAGTCTACTTCCCTTGTACTCAGTAACCATTTTTAAGACTAGACTTTGGCTATAACTTCTGTCAATTTTAATAATATGATAGCTATTTTACCAGCAAAAGCTAGTTTATTCAGGGGCAGCCAGAGGAATTGGATTCAGAATATGCGAACTATGGTGGACAAGAGGCAAATCCAGAAACAAGGAGGGGGAACTTGCTTTTATAGGAAAAAGGGGAGAGTTGGAGCAGCTGTAATAAAGAATCCCTTGGAGGAAGTTGGGAGTCCAAAGTATGAAGGCTTCCCATTGGTTGGGTTGCTACAGTTTGATTGGCTGGACTGTCCGAGGGCAGAGTTTTCTTCTTCCTGCTGAATAGTAATATAGGTAACACTTTCCTGTCGGAGTTTGTATACGTAGGTTTCTTCCTGTTTGGAGTAATTGATGATGCATGGCACCCATGACAGCTCCCCCTACAGGCTTGTCCCGACTCCAACTTTAGCTGAGGTTTCTTTAATTCTACAGTTCATAACAAGTTTGGGTTATAATCAGCCGAGAAACTCTTCTCCTCCCTCTATAATGATGACAAATGAGTCATTTTTAATTTTAAAGGAGAGAATTTTTGCTTATTCTATATCAAAACCCTCTTTTGGAGACTCCAAGGAAGTAGTATCAACAATAGATAAGGCAAAACAACCAACAAACATAAACAAGTAGGCAAGACTTTGCAAGAATTAACTTTCATGCTATGATTTGCTCTGGGATGAAAGTCTCTTTATTATCAAAGTCTCTTTTTATCCCCCAGTCTGTCTGTCAGATTGATATTTTTTTTTTAAGTTCTCAATATTTTATCAAATCAATGATTTTAATAGCTTTGGTGAGTTAGGATTGACATACAAGAAACTGCATGTATTTAAAGTGCACAATTTATTTTGACATACGTATACCCCTCATGAAAACCATCACAATCAAGATAAACTTATCAGCCTCAAAAGTTTCTCACGCCTGTTTATAATTGCTCCATCCCATTCCTTTCTACTCACCTCTGCCACATACCCAGGCAACCACTGATTGTTTTCTAACACTAGAAATTTGTTTTTATTTCCAAGAATTTTATATACATGAAATAATACAGTTCTGTTTATTTTGGGGTGGTGACTATGGCTTCACTTGCTCAGCATAATTATTTTGAGCTTTATCCTTGTAATATTCCATTGCACGGATATACCATAGCTTGCTTATCCTTTCATCTATTGATGGGCACTTGGCTATTACAAAGACAGCTTCTATAAACATTTATGTAAAAATCTTTGCATGGACATGTGCTTTCAATTCTCTTGAAATACTTAGGAGTAGAATAACTATCATATGGTATGTGTATGTATAACTTTTTAAGAAACTGGCAAATTGTTTTCCAAAGTGGCTATGTCATTCTACTTTCCCAACACTTGTAGGAGAGTTTCAGTTCCTCTGTGTCTTTGTTGACCCTTGGTACTATATCTCTTTGATTTTAACCATTTCAGTGAGTGTATAGTTGTATCCACTAGTAGTTGTATGATTTTAATTTGCATTTCTCTAATGACTAATGATGTTGAGCACTTCATAATGTGCTTATTTGCTTGCATATCTTCTGTAGTGAATTTTCTGTTGAAACTTTATGCCCATTTAAAAAATTAGGTTATTTTCTAATTTGGAAGTACTTTATATAGTCTGGATATAAGCCCTTTATCAGATATATGCCCTGAAATTATTTTGTCCAGTTCGTGACTTGTCTTGTCGTTTTTCTTTTTCTTTTTTTGCAAATGTCAGATGGTTTTTAATTTTTTAATTGAAGTAAAGTTGATTTACAATGTTGTGTTAATTTCTGCTGTACAGCAAAGTGATTGTCATATATATGTATATATACACACACATTCTTCTTTATATGATTTTCCATTATGGTTTATCACAGATATTGAATATAGTTCCCTGTGCTATACAGTAGGACCTTGTTGTTTATCCACTCTATATATAATAGTTTACATCTGCTAACCACAAACTCCCACTCCATCCTTCCCCCACCCCACCCCCCTTGGCAACCACAAGTCTGCTCTCTCTGTCTGTGAGTCTGTTTCTGTTTTGTAGATAGGTTCATTTGGGCCATATTTTAGATTCGGGCCATATTTTAGATTCCACATATAAATGATATCATATGGTATTTGTTTTTCTCTTTTTGACTTACTTCACTTAGTATGATAATCTCTAGTTCCATCCATGTTGCTGCAAATGACATTATTTCATTCTTTTTTATGGCTGAGTAGTATTCTATTGTATGTATGTACCACATCTTCTTTATCCCTTCATCTGTTGATGAACATTTAGGTTGTTTCCATGTCTTGGCTGTTGTGAATGTTGCTGCTATGAACATAGGGGTACATGTATCTTTTCAAATTATAGTTTTGTCTGGATATATGCCCAGGAGTGGGATTGCTGGATCATATGGTAATTCTATTTTTAGGTTTTTAAGGAACCTCCACACGGTTTTCCATAGTGACTGTACCAGTTTACATTCCCACCAACAGTGCAAGAGGGTTCCCTTTTCTCAACACCCTCTCCAGCATTTGTTGTTTGTAGACTTTTTGATGATGGCCATTCTGACTGGTGTGAGGTGATACCTCATTGTAGTTTTGGTTTGCATTTCTCTAATAATGAGTGATGTTGAGCATCTTTTCATGTGCCTGTCGGCCACCTGTATGTCTTCTTTGGAGAAATGTCTATTAAGGTCTTCTGTCCATTTTTGGATTAGGTTGTTTGCTTTTTTGTTGTTGAGCTGTATGAGCTGTTTGTATATTTTGGAAAGTAAGTCCTTGTCGGTTGCGTCATTTGCAAATATTTTCTCCCATTCTGTAGATTGTCTTTTTGTTTTGTTGATGGTTTCCTTTACTGTGCAAAAGCTTGTAAGTTTGATTAGGCCCCATTTGTTTATTTTTGTTTTTATTTCTATTGCCTTGGGAGATGGACTTAAAAAAAAGTTGGTACGATTTATGTCAGAGAATGTTTTGCCTATGTTCCCTTCTAGGAGTTTTATATCATGTCTTATGTTTAAGTCTTTAAGCTATTTTGAGTTTATTTTTGTGTGTGGTGTAAGGGTGTGTTCTAACTTCATTGATTTACTTGCAGCTGTCCGACTTTCCCAACACCACTTGCTGAAGAGACTTTTTCCCATTGTATATTCTTGCCTCCTTTGTCAAAGATTAATTAACCGTAGGTGTGTGGGTTTATTTCTGGGCTCTCTATTCTGTTCCATTGACCAATATGTCTGTTTTTTTGTCAATACCACACTGTTTTCATTACTGTAGCTTTGTAGTATTCTCTGAAGCCTGGGAGGGTTATGCCTCCTACTTTGTTCTTTCTCCCCAGGATTGCTTTGGCAATTCTGGGTCTTTTATGGTTCCACATAAATTTTAGGATTATTTATTCTATTTGTGTGAAAAATGTCATGGGTAATTTGATAGGGATCACATTAAATATGTAGATTGCTTTGGGTAGTATGGCCATTTTCACAATATTAACTCTTCCAATCCAAGAACATGGGATATCTTTCCATTTTATTGAATCATCTTCAATTTCCTTTATTAATGTTTTATAGTTCTCAGCATATGTGTCTTTCATCTCTGTGGTCAGGTTTATTCCTAAGTTTTTGTTTGTTTGTTTTTGGTTAGATTTTAAAAGGGATTGTTTTTTACATTCCCATTCTGATATTTCACTATTAGTGTAAAGAAATGCAACGAATTTCTGTATGTTAATCTTGTATCCTGCTCCTGTGCTGAATTTGTTTATCAGTCCTAGTAGTTTTTGTAAGGAGTCTTTACAGTTTTCTCTCTATAGTATCATGCTATCTGCATATAATGATACTTTTACCTCTTCCCTTCCAATTTGGATACCTTTTATTTCTTTTTCTTTTCTGAGTGCCTTGGCTAGGACTTCCAATACTGTGTTGAATAGAAGAGGTGAGAGTGGGCATCCTTGTCTTGTTCTAGATTTTAACAGGAAGGCTTTCAGCTTTTCACCATTGAGTATTATATTGGCTGTGGGTTTGTCATAAATGGCTTTTATTATGTTGAGATATGTTCCCTCTGTACCCACTTTGGTAAGAGTTTTTATCATAAATGGATATTGAATTTTGTCAAATGCTTTTTCTACATCTACTGAGATGATGATGTGGTTTTTGTCTTTTCTTTTGTTGATGTGGTATATCACACTGATTGATTTGCATATGTTGAGCCACCCTTGTGACCCTGGGATGAATCCAGCTTGGTCGTGGTGTATGATCTATTTTATGTGTTGTTGGTTCAGCTTGTTAATATTTTGCTGAGAATTTTTGCATCTATATTCATCAAAGATATAGGCCTGTAATTTTCTTTTTTCATGGTGTCTTTGGTTTTGGTATCAGCGTGATGGTGACTTCATAGAATGTCTTTGAGAGTGTTCCCACCTCTTCGTTCTTGTGGAAGAGTTTGAGAAGGATGGGTAAAATTTCTTCTTTGTATGCTTGGTAGAATTAACTTGTGAAGCCACTTGGTCCTGGACTTTTGTTTGTAGGGAGATTTTTGTTTTTTAAATTACAGATTCTATTTCACTTCTAGTGATTGGTCTGTTCAAATTATCAATTTCTTCTTGATTCAATTTTGGTGGGCTATATGTTTCTATATAGAAACTTGTCCATTTGTTCTAGGTTATGGAATTTATTGGCATGTAATTGTTCATAGTATTCTCTTATGATTTTTTTTAAAATTAATTAATTAATTAATTTTTGGCTGCTTTGGGTCTTCGTTTCTGCGCGAGGGCTTTCTCCAGTTGCGGCAAGCGGGGGCCACTCTTCATCGCGGTGCGCGGGCCTCTCACTGTCGTGGCCTCTCTTGTTGCGGAGCACAGGCTCCAGACGCGCAGGCTCAGTAGTCGTGTCTCACGGGCCCAGTAGCTCCGTGGCATGTGGGATCCCCCCAGACCAGGGCTCGAACCCATGTCCCCTGCATTGGCAGGCAGACTCTCAACCACTGTGCCACCAGGGAAGCCCTATGATATTTTTGTATTTCTGCAGTATTGGTTGAGATTTCTCCTTTTCGTTTCTTAATTTATTTACTTGGATTCTCTCTCTTGTCTTCTTGGTGAGCCTGGCCAGAGACTTGTCAATTTTGTTTACCCTTTCAAAGGACCAGCTCTTGGTTTTTTTTTTGTTTGTTTTTTTTTAATGAGCTTATTTATTTATTTATTTTTATTTTGGGCTGTATTGGGTCTTCGTTTCTGTGCGAGGGCTTTCTCCACTTGCGGCAAGCGGGGGCCACTCTTCATTGCTGTGTGCAGGCCTCTCACTATCGCGGCCTCTCTTGTTGCGGAGCACAGGCTCCAGATGCGCAGGCTCAGTAGCTGTGGCTCACGGGCCTAGTTGCTCCGCGGCATGTGGGATCCTTCCAGACCAGGGCTCGAACCCGTGTCGCCTGCATTAGCAGGCAGATTCTCAACCGCTGCGCCACCAGGGAAGCCCTTTAATTAATTAATTAATTTATTTATTTTTGGGTGTGTTGGGTCTTCATTTCTGTGCGAGGGCTTTCTCTAGTTGCGGCAGGCGGGGGCCACTCTTCATCGCGGTGCGTGGGCCTCTCACTATCGTGGCCTCTCTTGTTGCAGAGCACAGGCTCCAGACGCGCAGGCTCAGTAGTTGTGGCTCATGGGCCTAGTTGTTCCGTGGCATGTGGGATCTTCCCGGACCAGGGGTCGAACCCATGTCCCCTGCATTGGCAGGCAGATTCTCAACCACTGCACCACCAGGGAAGCCCAGCTCTTGGTTTTACTAATTTTTTTATATTGTTTTTAATCTCTATTTTATTTATTTCCTCTCTGATCTTTATTATTTCCTTCCTTCTGCTGACTTTCGGTTTTGTTTGTTCTTCTTTTTCTAATGCTTTTATGTGGAGGTTAGGTTGTTTATTTGAGATTTTTCTATTTTTTGAGGAAGGCATGTATCACTCTGAACTTCCCTCTAAGAACTGCTTTTGCTGCATCCCATACTTTTGGTATGGTTGTGTTTTCTTTTTTTTTAAAATATATTTATTTTTATTTTTTAAATTTATCTTTGGCTGCATCAGGTCTTTGTTGCTGTGCATGGGCTTTCTCTAGTTGCGGTGAGTGTGGGCTACTCTTCATTGTGGTGCGTGGGCTTCTCATTGTGGTGGCTTCTCATTGCAGAGCAGGGGGTCTAGGCACACGGACTTCAGTAGTTGGGGCATGCAGGCTCAGTAGTTGTGGCTTGCAGGCTCTAGAGCACAGGCTCAGTAGTTGTGGCGCACGGGCTTTGTTGCTCCGTGGCATGTGGGATCTTCCTGGTCCAGGGCTTGAACCTGTGTCCCCTGCACTGGCAGGCAGATTCTTAACCACTGTGCCACCAGGGAAGTCCTTGGTTGTGTTTTCATTGTCATTTGTCTCAAGGTATTTTTTAATTTCCTCTTTGATTTCATCATTGACCCATTGGTTTTTTTAGTAGCATATTGTCTAGTCTCCATGTAATCGGTTTTTTTCTCATTGTCTTTTCTGTGGTTAATTTCTAGTTTTATGCTGTTGTGGTCAGAAAAGATGCTTGAAATAATTTCTGTAGTCTTAAATTTGTTGAGGCTTGTTTTGTGCCACAGTATGTGGCCAATTCAGGAGAATGTTCCATGTGCACTTGAAAAGAATCTGTATTCTTTTTTTTTTTCTTTTTGATGTATTGTCTTTTTATTTTTTCTTTTACCAGTCCTTTCCATGAGCAAACGTTTTAAACTTTGATGAAGTCTAATTGAAAAATTTGATATTTTATAAATTGTGTTTTGGTCTCATATCTCAGAAATATTTGCCTAACCCAAGATCACAAGAGTTTTCCCATTTTCTTCTAGAAGTTTTATGGTTTGGGATCTTATATTTAAGTCTATGATCATTTTGAGTTAATTTTTTGTATATTGCAAAATATGGATCAAAGTGGGTTTTTTGTTTTTTTGGTTTATTTGCTTTGTTTTTTTTTTAATAGGACTGTTCAGTTGTTCCAGATGAAAGGCTATCATTTCTCCACTAAATTGTCATGGCAATTTTGTTGAAAATTCGTTGTTTGTATGTATGTGTATCTATTTATAGACTCTTTATTCTGTTCCATTGATTTGTCTATTTTTATTCCCATAGCGCACTGTCTTAATTACTTTACATTTATAATAATTATTGAAATCTTCTGGTGTTAGCCATCAAACCTTGTTTTTTTTTTTCAAGGTTGCTTTGAGAATTCTCAGTCTTTCAAATTTCTATATGAATTTTAGAATCACCTTGTCAGTTTCTATAAAAATGTCTGCTAGGGTTTTGATTGAGCTTGTGCAGAATCTAGAGATCAATTTGGAAAAATGATAACAATACTGAGTTTCCAACTTCTGAACAATATGTATTTCTCCATTTATTTAGATCTTCTTTAATTTCTCTCAGCAATGTTTTGTAGTTTTCAGTGTATGTCTTTCACATTTTTTGTTAGATTTATTCCAAGAATCCTGGGTTTTGATGACATTATAAACCATATTTTTAATTTCCAATTTCTGATTCATTTGTAAAATATGGAAATACAACTAGTTCTTTTTATAAAAAATTAATTGAGCTATAACTGACATAATATTATGTTAGTTTCAGGTGTATAACATAATGATTCCATATTGGTATACATTGTGAAATAATCACTACAATAAATCTAGATTACATCTGTCACATAGTTAAAAACAATTTTTTTATATTGTGATAACTTTCAAGATCCACTCTCTTAGCAACTTTCAAATAATTAATACAGTATTGTTGACTATTCACCATACTGTACATTATATCCTTATGACTTATTTATTTCATAACTGGAAGTTTGCCCCTTTTTGATGCCCTTCATCCATTTCTCTCACTTCCCAACCCCCCAGCTCTGGCAGCCACCAATTTATTCTCTGTATCTGTTAGGTTAGTTGTTTTTTGTGTTTTTGTTTTGTTTGCATTGGATTCCACATAAAAGTGGGATCATATGGTATGAACATCCCCCTTTAAATGCTTTCGCAGCAACCCATAAACTTTGCTATGTTGTATTTCCATTTTTGTTTGTCTCAAGAAATTTCTTAAATTTCTTATTTGATTTCTTCTTTTTTAAATAAATTTATTTATTTTTGGCTGCATTGAAGCTTCATTGCTGCACGTGGGCTTTTTCTGGTTGCAGCGAGTGGGGGCTACTCTTCGTTGTGGTGTGCAGTCTTCTCATTGCAGTGGCTTCTCTTGTTGCAGACCATGGGCTCTAGGCACGTGGGCTTCAGTAGTTGCAGCATGTGGGCTCAGTAGTTGTGGCTCACAGGCTCTAGAGTGCAGGCTCAGTAGTTGTGGTGCACAGGCTTAGTTGCTCCGTGGCATGTGGGATCTTCCTGGACCAGGGATCAAACCCGTGTCCCTTGCATTGGCAGGTGGATTCTTAACCACTGTGCCACCAGGGAAGTCCCTTTGATTTCTTCTTGAACAACACATTGGTTGTTCAGTAACGTGTTGTTTAATCTCCACATATTTTTGGATTTTCCAGTTTTTTCCATGTAATTGATTTCTAGTTTCATACTACTGTGGTCAGAAAAGATGCTCAATATGGTTTTAGTCCTCTTGTGTTTATCAAGACTTGTTTAGTGGCCTAACACTTGATCTATCCTAGAGAATGTTCCATGTGCACTTGAAGAATGCATATTCTGTTGCTTTGGGGTGGAATGTTCTGTATATATCTGTTAAGTTCACCTACTCTGTTATTTAAGACCATGCTTTCTTCATTGATTTTCTGCCTAGACGATCTATCCGTTGATATAAGTGGGGTATTAAAGCCCCCTACTACTATTGTATTGCTGTCTATTTCTCCTTTTAGGTTTTTAATATTTGCTTTTTACATTTAGGTGCTCCTGTGTTGGATGCATATTTACAAATGTTATATCCCTAGTTGGATTGACCCTTTTATCATTATGCCCTTCTTTGTCTCTTATTACAGTCTTTGTTTTAAAGTCTATTTTGTCTGATATAAGTATAGCTACCCCAGCTTTTTTTGTTTTTATTTGCATGGAATATCTTTTTCCATAGATTCACTTTCAGTCTCTCTGTGTCCTTACATTGGAAGTGAGTCTCTTGTAGGCAGCCTATAGGTGTTACTTGTTTTTTTTTTTAATCCATTTCGCGATTCTTTTCTTTTGATTGTAGAATTTAGTTCATTTACATTTAAAGTAATTATTTATAGGTAGGGACTTACTGCCATTTATTCATTGTTTTCCTGGTTGTTTCATAGTTCCTCTTGTTCCCATCTTCTCTTCCTCTTTCCCTTTGTGGTTTGATACCTTTCTGGTATACTTAAATTCCTTTCTCTTTCTCTTTTATTTATCTACTATAAGATTTTTCTTTGTGTTACCATGAGGCTTACATATAATAAGAATCTTAAAGTCAATAACAACTTAAGATTGATCTCATTTTAAAGCTCTACATTGTTACTCTATTCATCTGACTTTCATGGTTTTGATATTACATTTATATCTTTTTATCTTGTGTGTTACTTAACTAATTATTGTAATCATAGTTATTTTTACCACTCTTGTCTTTCAACCTTCATACTAGCTTTAAAAGTGATTAATCCACTACCTTTTCTATGTTTGCATTTCCAGTGAGATTTATCCTTTCATATGTTTTCTTGTTTCTAATTAATACCCTTTCTTTTCAGCTTAAAGAAGTCCCATTAACATTTCTTGTAAGACCAGTTTAGTGGTGACAAACTCCTTTAGTTTTTGCCTGTCTGGAAAACTCTTTATCTCTCCTTCACTTCTGATTGATAACTCTGTCAGGTAGAGTATTCTTGGTTGGAAGTTTTTGTTGTTGTTGTAGTTTGTTATTTTCTTTCAGCACTTTGAATATATAGTGCTTTTCCCTTCTGGCCTACAAAATTTCTGCTGAAAAATCTGGTGATAGTCTTATGAGAATTCTCTTGTATGTAACAAGTTGTTTTTCTCTTATTGCTTCTAAGATTCTCTCCTTGTCTTTAACTTTTGACATTTTAAGAAAATGTGTCTTGGTGTGGATCTCTGGGCTCCTCTTATTTGGAACTTGGATCCTGGGCTTCCTGGATCTGGATGCTGTTTCCTTACCCAGTTTAGGGACGTTTTCAGCCATTATTTCTTCAAATAATTTTTCTGCCCTTTTCTCTCTTTTCCTTTTGGGAGCCCTATAATGTTAGCCCATTAATGTTATGAATGTTAGCCCATTTGATGGTTTCCCATAAGTCCCTTAAGCTATCTCCTTTTTTATATTTATTTTTTCCTTTTGCTGCTCTGATTGGGTGAATTTTAGTGCCTTGTCAGCAAGTTAACTGTTCCTTTTTTCTACTTTGTTTAGTCTCCTTTTGAACCCTGTAGTGTACTTTTCAGGTCAGTTATTCTTCAGCTCTGTAACTTTTGTTTGGTACTTTCTTATATTTTCTATCTCTCTGTTGAATTTCTCACTGTGTTCATTTATTTTACCCCCAGTTCAGTGAGCATCCTTATAACCATTACCTTGAACACTTTATCAGGTAAATTACTTATCTCCATTCTATTAAGGTTTTGGTTTTTTTTTTTTCTGAGCTTTTATCTTCTTTTGTTTGGAACATATTCATCTGTTTCTTCATTTTCTTGACTCCCTGTGTCGGTTTCTTGCAGTAGATAAAACAACCACTTCTCTCAGTGTAAAAGCAGTGGCCTCGTGTAGAAGATGAATCTTGTTCAACCCTGCCCTAGCCTCTGGTTGTCTCTCAAACCTTTGTGATTTTCCAAGCAGCCTATTATACTTTTAATAGCTCCCAGTAGTTAAAGGTGTGCCAAGACCTGTACACGTCCCAAAAGGGGAGGCTCTCAGTCAGCACTTAGATTCAGAAAGATTGGAAGCCAAACCCTCAGACAGCAGATTTTAAAGTATGCAAAGATCTACAGTCCTGTGGGACCACAGGCATAAGCCCCACCAGCCACCAGAGCCAGGTGATCTGGAGGTGTCCGCTCGGCAGAAGTCATACAAATCAGGGCTCCAGACAAGAATATAAGCTCTTTTCTGGGACGTACCACTGAGCCTTAGTGAGAAAGAGGGAAAGTGCAAGGATGGCATCCACTGGCCTGTGTTCCCTGAGATCAGCTCCATAGACCCCTAGATGTGTGCCAAACCTGAAGCTTCCCCTCAGGCCAAAGCTCCAGGAGATTCAATTAGGCCTCTTTCACAGAATGGCCGTGGGTGTGTTTCAGTCTGCAGTCTGCGCAGTGTCCTGGATTTGGTAGCCTGCCAAGAACTACCTCTCCAGTCCTTACAGTCCCTTGGGACCCAGGAACACAAGACCCTCTGGCCACCAGAGCAGAGGCAGTCAAGGTACGTCCCCTTGTTGGTAGCTGCAAAAACCAGAGCACCAGATGGAAAAGCCAGGGCACCTGACACATGTGAGAGCTCCCCTCTGGGAGATGCTGGTGTTCCGGAGGATGGCAGAGCCCCCCCTTCTGAGCTCTGTGGAAAAGATTACCGTCAGCCCTTAGATGTGTGTTTAATTAGAAACTTGCCCCTCAGGCTGCATCTGTGATGATTAGTTAATAGGCCTCTTTCACAGAGAGATTGAGCTCCTGGGTCTCTTGCTCTTGCTGTGCCCTGGGAATGTTAGCTATTTAAGAACTCTTTTCCTTTGGTTATAGTTCCACTGGCTACCAGAGCCAGATCATGTGGAAGTGTCCCTTGGCAGCATCTACAAAAATTAGGATGCCAGACAAGGGTATAAGCTCCTCTCTGGGAGATACTGGTGAGCTGGTAAGGCAGAGGGAGAGCACAAAGATTGTGCCCACCAGCCTCTGTTCCCTGAGACCGCTTCCTTAGGCCATTAGTTGTGTATCAAACCAGAAGCCTATCTCTTAGGCCAAAGCTCCTGGACCAGCAAATAGGCTTCTCTCACAGAATGACTGGGAGGGTGTTTGAGTCTGCTGTCTGTGCAGTGCCCTGGGCGTGGTAGCCTGCCAACAACTGCCTCTCTGATTGTTACAGTCCCAGGGGACCTAGAAATGCATGCTCTCCTGGCCTCTAGAGGCAGGCAATCGAGGGGCATCCCCTAGGCAGTAGCTGCAAAACTCAGGGCATCAGACACATGTAAAAGCTCCCTTCTGGGAGATACTGGTGCTCTAGATCACAGCAGAATTAAGAGCATGATGATGGCGCCCACTGGCTGTAGTGAGGAAGAGGGGAGCATAAAAATGAGGCCTATAGGAATAAAAGAGAAAGAAAAAGAGGGCGTCTGTTGGCTAAGCAAGGCAGAGTGACAGCACATAGATGGCACCCACCGGTCTCTGTTTCTGGAGAGTGTTCCAACAGCTCTTAGATGTGTGTGTAAAAATAGATGCCTGCCCCCCAGGCCAATGCTTTAATATATGAAAACGAACCTCTTTCACTCAAAGTCTAAATGCAATCTGCAGCCTCTGAGCTGAACCCTGGGGAGGGTGAGTCTAAGTGTGCAAGCCCTTCTAGAGCCATTTCTCAGATTGCTACAGTTTTGTGGATCTTGTGGATGTGAGCCTGGTTGGTTTTCAAAGCTAGGTGTTTGGGAGTTCATCTCTCAGGTGCAAGTATTAAAAGTTGGAGTGCTTGATGTGCGATTGATACCCTTCAATCCTCAGGGAGAAGCTCTGGGTTTTGAGTTCCCTCCTGATTTGGGGTCACTGTACCAACAGTGGTATGTATAGCAAGATTGTGTCCCAGCCATTCCTACCCCCTTTTTAAAAAAATTTTATTTATTTTATTTTGGGCTACATTGGGTCTTTGTTGCTGCGCGCGGGCTTTCTCTAGTTGCGGCGAGCGGGGGCTACTCTTCATTGCGGTGCACGGCCTTCTCACTGCGGTGGCTTCTCTTGTTGCGGAGCACAGGCTCCAGGTGCATGGACTCAGTAGTCGTGGCTTGCAGGCTCTAGAGCGCAGGTTCAGTAGTTGTGGCGCATGGGCTTAGTTGCCCTGCAGCATGTGGGATCTTCCTGGACCAGGGCTCGAACCCGTGTCCCCTGCATTGGTGGGCAGATTCTTAACCACTGCGCCACCAGGGAAGCCCCACTACCCATTTTAATGTGGTTTTCTTCTCATTTGCCCAGTGTAGTCCATGCTCAGCCAACATTTAAGTTTTTTTTTTGTTTTGTTTTTTTTTTTTTGGAGGGACTGGTTCTTTATTTCAAAAAGACATTTATCAATGTTCAGTATCAAAACAGTTACACTATTGTTTTTTCTTTCTCCCAATCGGCCCGCAAAGAGACCACACCAAAGGGGAGTACATTTTAAGCCAATTTAGCTGTAGGATGCACACCTAACTGACCTCACTGAAACCTCACCAAAAAGAGGGGATTGGGTAGGGAAAGAAACTTTAAAAGATCAGCACACTGCCAGCCCAGACTGTAGAGAGCTCTCACAGCCAGATGGGGTGACCAGTGTGCCCCAACCCCAAAGAAGCAAAGTTTCAAAATAATATAAAATTTAAAAACAATTTTGTACATAAGCTATTCAAGATTTCTCCAGCACTAACTGATACAATGCACAATGAGATGGCACTTTTAGAGACAGCAGCTTCAGACCCAGAAAAGGGTGATGAGATGAGTTTTATATGGCTAAATCAGTGGTAGAACATAATTTTCTTTCCTTTCTTTCAAGGAGGCGGGAGAGCAAATAAGTGGTCGCCTCAAAATAAGGGGCACGTGATCCATTCTGTGAGCGGCGGGGAACAGGGTAGAGCTGGGACAAGGATTTGGGCTCAGAGGTCTCCCCATCTTGATTTCATCTGGTCACTTCTGATGGAAAAAAAAGTTGCCCAAAGATACCGTAAAGCTGAAAACCTGAACAGAGCTTTTTTTTTTTTTTGGCTAACTCCTTCTGGAATCACCTTTCTGGTTTGGCGGGTACCTTTTACAGAGCAATAAGGTTTCCCAAAATGAAGTCCTTCTCTGGGCTGTTTGGCTCTCTGTAAGGCATGCCCATACCTTTTCCCCTCCTCTACGGCGAGGGCAATATGCATTAAGCTGAAAAGTTACCTTCCAAAAGTGAGAAAGGGATTAGACTGCTGCTTCAAAACTATGGAATTATCTGGAATGTTTTACAAATGGCTGCTACATCAACAACAACAGAAAAGATAATTACAAAATGTGTCCATCACAACATGCTTTTAAAGACACTTAGCATTGTGCTCACATTCCCTTAAACGTTGTTCCCAAAGGTGCTCAGCCTCTAGCCCAAATGGACTCTCTGGGGAGAGGCAGAGACAGTTTGGCGAAAAGGACACAGGGGTGGGGGTGGGAGAGGTGGCGAAAGGAGAAAGCAGCCTTCCAGTTAAAGATCAGCCCTCAGTTTAAAGGTCAGCTTCGGGCAGGCTGGCCTCAGCGGAGTCGGGGTCAGAGGGAGGAGCAGCGGCAGGATGGGACTGGGGCGCTCTGCATCTCATTCAGGTCAAGCAGAGTCTGGTCCAGCATCCTTTGTGTACAGAGGTGCTCCTCTTTGGTGCATTTCAGTTTATCTTCCAAATCATCAATTGTCTTTTCCAGCTTGGCTACCGATCTCTCAGCAAACTCAGCACGGGTCTCTGCCTCCTTGAGTTTATCAGTAAGAATCTTTATCTCTTCCTCATATTTGTCTTCTTTTTGAGAGTACTTTTCTTCAGCAGCACTCAGACACTTCAGGTTCTGATCCATCAGTCTGATCTGCTCATCCATCTCTCGGCAACGGGACTCTGCCAGCTCAGCTCGCTCCTCTGTGCGTTGCAAGTCTCCCTCAATAATCGCCAACTTACGAGCCACCTCTTCATACTTCCTATCTGCCTCTTCTGCAATGTGCTTAGCTTCTTTGAGTTGGATTTCCTGGAGTTCCATTTTTTCTTCATCTTTTAAGGCTCGGTTTTCAATAACCTTCATACCTCTCTCACTCTCATCAGCAGCTTTCTCAGCTTCCTCCAGCTTTTGCAGGGCAGTGGCCAGGCGCTCTTGAGCGCGGTCCAGCTCCTCTTCAACCAGCTGGATCCTACGGTTGGCGGAGGCCACCTCAGCCTCAGCCTGTTCCCGGGCCCGCCTTTCTCCCTCCGCTTCCCGCTGGAGGCGCTCGGCCCTCTCCTCTGCATCATCGGCCTGCTGCTGCAGAACCTGGATCTTGCGCTTCACCACCTCGATGGTGGTGATCCCAGCCATGGTCCCCACCCAGCCCCTGCTTGCCTTCGGGTTCCTGCCTCCTCCGCCAACATTTAAGTTTTTTCCAGAGGAAGTTGTTCATATGTAGCTGTAGACTCGGTGGGTCTGTGAGAGGTGAGTTCAGGATCTTTCTATGTCACCATCTTGAACCAGAAATCTAATTCTTATATAGTGATCTTGTATCCTGTAAATTCACTTAACTCACTTATGGGCTCTAGTAGAGTTTTTATAGATTTCATCAGATTTTCTACATAGGGGAGCATGACATTTGTGAAAAAAAGGCAGTTTTACTTCTTCCCTTTCTGGTATAGGTGGGTTTTATTTCTTTTCTCTTGACCTTATTGCACTGGCTAGAATCTTTAATGTTGAGGTTTGGCATCCTTGTCTTCTTCCTGATCTTAGGGGAAAATTGATTCAGTTTTTCACAATTTAGTATGATGCTAGTTGTTAAGATTTTAAGTAAATGCCCTTTAATGGGTTGAAGAATTTTCTTTCTATTCC
Source organism: Balaenoptera physalus (assembly GCF_965194825.1). Taxonomy (NCBI): domain Eukaryota; kingdom Metazoa; phylum Chordata; class Mammalia; order Artiodactyla; family Balaenopteridae; genus Balaenoptera; species Balaenoptera physalus. The sequence goes on from NC_138886.1 coordinate 49,148,553, forward strand.
TACTTTTCTGAGAGTTTTTATCAGGAATGGATGTTGGATTTTTTCAAATGATTTTCTGCATCTATTGACATAATCAGAAATAATTTATGTATTTATTTATATATTTATAGATGAATATTCTTTAGTTTGTTAATATGATGAATTACATTGATGGATTTTCAAGTGTCAAAACAATCTTGCATTCTTGGGATAAACTTCACTTGGTCAAATGTATTACCCTTTTTATAAATTTTGGATTCAATTTGCTAAAATGTTTGATATCTATGTTGATATCTATATTTATAACATAGGAATATTGGTCTGCCATTTCTCTGTAATATCTTTGTCTGGTTTTGGTGTCAGGGTAATTCTGTAATCATAGAATGAGTTGGGAAGTATTCTCACCTTTTTAATTTTTTGAAAGAGTTCATGAAGAATTTGTAAATGTTTAGTGGAATTCACCTGTGCTGCCCTATGGGCCTGCAGTTTTCTTTGTGGGAATGTTTTAAACTACAAATTCAATTTCTTTAATAGATAGGCTCTTCAGGTTATATATTTCTTCCTGGGTAAGCTTGGGTAATTTGTGTCTTTCAAGAAATTTGCCCATTTTATCTAAGTTGTTGAATTTATTAGCATAAGGTTGTTCATAATATTTTCCCAGATTATTATTATTATACTTATGTGAAAAATGTCATGGGTAATTTGATAGGGATCACATTAAATCTGTAGATTGCTTTGGATAGTATGGCCTTTTTTTTGCACCAGAGTCCTCTGAGGCATTTTATTTGCATGTGTATATTACATCCCTAGAAAAAGAATCCAAGTATTTTCCCTCCAGTGTGTTTTCGTCTTGCTTCTTCATGGTCCATGATGCCAGCTGAGGTTGTCAGTACAATGAAAACAAACTGACGGGACGGGAGCACGTTATTCTGACATTTTTCTAGATCTTTGAGTTGCACATCAAATCTGGGGCTGATCACTCCACAGTTATTTAGCCTGCCTGTGAGGTTCACAACAGTTTCCCCAGCCCTGTGATCATCGATGATTTCAAATTTGCCAATGTAACCATGATTCATCATCACAGTTAGAAACCTGATGATGACTTGGGAGCACGGCCTAATAAGAACCTGGCGTTTGCCTCTTTTTTTCGCACTGTTGATACTCTTGAGAGCATCAGCCAGGACATTCATGCACACCATTATGGCGGCACAGAAAGATGGTGGAAAGAGCAGTATGGCCATTTTAACAATATTAATTCTTCCAATCCAAGAACATGGGATATCTTTCCATTTCTTTGAATCATCTTCAATTTCCTTTATTAATGTTTTATAGTTCTCAGTATGTAAGTGTTTCACGTCTCTGGTTAGTTTTATTCCTAAGTATTTTATTTTTGGGGGGGTGCAATTTTTTTTTAATATAAATTTATTTTATTTATTTATTTTTGGCTGCGTTGGGTCTTCGTTGCTTTGTGGACCTTCTCTAGTTGCGGTGAGCGGGGGCCATTCCTCCTTGCAGTGCGCAGGCCTCTCATTGCGGTGGCCTCTCCTGTTGTGGAGCACAGGCTCCAGGCACGCAGGCCTCAGCAGCTGTGGCTCGTGGGCTCCAGAGTGCAGGCTCAGCATTTGTGGCACACGGGCCTAGCTGTTCCGCAGCATGTGGGATCCTCCTGGAACAGGGCTCGAACCCCTGTCCCCTGCGTTGGCAGTCGGATTCCTAACCACTGCGCCACGAGGGAAGCCTGGGGGGTGTGATTTTAAAAGGGATTCTTTTTTTACATTCCTTTATGATATTTCATTGTTAGTGTAAAGAAATGCAACCGATTTCTGTATGTTAATCTTGTATCCTGCTACCCTGCTGAATTCATTGATCAGTTCTAGGGTTTTCTATCTATAGTATCATGTCATCTGCATATAATGATACTTTTACCTCTTCCCTTCCCATTTGGATACTTTTTATTTCTTTTTCTTACCTGAGTGCCTTGGCTAGGACTTCCAATACTGTGTTGAATAGAAGAGGTGAGAGTGGGCATCCTTGTCTTGTTCCAGATTTTAACAGGAAGGCTTTCAGCTTTTCCCCATTGAGTATTATATTGGCTGTGGGTTTGTTAAAAATGGCTTTTATTATGTTGAGATATGTTCCCTCTATACCCACTTTGGTAAGAGTTTTTATCATGAATGGATATTGAATTTTGTCAAATGCTTTTTCTGCATCTACTGAGATGATGGTGTGGTTTTTGTCTTTTCTTTTGTTTATGTGGTGTATCACATTGATTTGCATACGTTGAACCATTCTTGTGAACTTGGGATGAATCCCACTTGGTCATGGTGTATGGTCTGTTTTATGTGTTGTTGGATTCGGTTTGCTAATATTTTGTCGAGAATTAGTAATTTAAAAACTATGGTAATAGACCAATGTAACCCAATACAGATTGGGGTTTAATAGATGATAAAGATGGAATTTCAAACTAATGGAAGAAAGGTGGACTATTTAGTATATGGTATTGGCACAACTGATTGGGTTTTTTTGGGGGGATAGGGGTGGGGCTTGATCCCTCCCTCATTCTTATATCAAAGTCAATTATAGACAAAACAAAAATTTAAATGTAAAAGCAAAACTATAAAAATAATGAAGAAAATATGAGTAAATTATTGATATCATCTAAGAGTAGGAAAGACCTTTCTGAAAATGACATAAAATACCAATTGAAAAATCTGATTAAAACAAAATTGAAAAAAAAACCCACAAAGCCAACAAATCTTATCTAGAACAACTAAAAACACCATAAACAAAATCAAAAGGTATATTGGGAAAACTATTTATAACTTTTTAAAACTTATATCATGGGAAAATTGAGATTATATATCTATCTATCTATATATAGATAGATATAGATAGATAGATAGATTTCCTAAAAATCAGAATGAAAAAGTCCCTAGTAGAAAATAATGGGCACAGAACGTGAACAGATAATTTAAAGAAGAGATACAAATGATTGAGAAACATAAATATAGGCTCAACCCCACTAATATAATGATGGTTTCAATTAGAGCAAAAATAAAATACTATTTTTCTTGCCTACCAGATTTATGAAAATTAAAAAGATTTGCAGTATCCAATAAAGTCAGCCCTTCGTATACTTGGGTTCTGCATCTACAGATTCATCCAACCATGGATCACAAAAACTCAGGAAAAAAAAGTCCCAGAAAGTTCCAAAAAGCAAAACTTGAATTTGCGATGGGCTGGCAACTCTTTACATAATATTTACATTGTATTTACAACTATGTATTTAGTATTTGCATTGTATTATGTATTATAAGTAATCTAGAGATGATTTAAAGTATCAGGGAGGACGTGCATAGCTTATATGCTAATACTTCACTGTTCTATATAAGGGACTTGAACATCCAAGGATTTTGGTATCCACAGGGATCCTGGAAACAATCCCCCTGAGGATACCGAGGGACAACTGTATATGGGAGTGTGATAATTCTGTACTACTGTAACAGAGACAAAACAAAGTGGTTTAACAAAGATGCTCAAAGATGATCTGTCTTCCTGCTCGCAGGGCTTTTGCAACTTTTGCTCCATAATGCCAACAGCCCCTTCCAATTTATGTCCTGTCTTGCCTTGGATTGATGTGGCTACATTGTGCTCTCCCAGGCTGGGTCTTACTTAAGTCATGCCCAACAAGGGACAGAGGTTTCTTGTCTGAATGGGGCTGCTGTTCTCATGTTGTACATGGGCCCCTTGCTTCTCCTCCTCTCCGGGCAGTAGTGTGTGGAAGGCAGGGGTGTGGTCAACAGAGAGTGAGAACCTGGTCTAGGAATGCAGTGATTTTGGCCTAAAGAGCTCAAGAGAAGTCACTGTTGGAAAATCTGTTGTTCTATTTTCATGCTATAAAATTCCAAACGGTAAATTTTACATGACTAGAAAATGAATGATGGTTCTTGTTTTCCTGCATACTCAGGGTAAGACTTGCCCTCATCATCAGTGAGCACAGTGTCCCTCTCTGACAGTCACTGGAAGTCGCTGGATGCTGCGCTCTAGGGAGCAATAATGTACCCAGCATTAAATAAGTGGTACTGGGGGACTGCATAGGTGAGATGACGTATAGTGTTTCAATATAAACAAATTCCCAAGAGTTACGGTGTTTAAAGTAATAACACAGTTGCTACTTTTTTCTCCAGGTGGGATATAATATTAGCCAGAAAGGGTGATTTGTCAATAAAGAAGAGCTAGTTCCTGGACCTGAACAGGAAAATATGATGCACTTATTGAACAATAAACAAATATTTAAGTACTTTCTACTCATTATTCTAAATCTTCATCAATAAATCACTATACCTTACATGGACCAATAAATTTTCTAATACATTTAAAAGTTAAATTGTTTACTTTGTAACCAGAAAGAAGTACAGGTTTTTTAAAAGACTAGGAAGAATTACACCAAAGTGTTATAGTGATTGTGTCTTGAGTGTTGGCTTCTTAAGAGACTTTTTGGTTTCTTTTTTATATGTTCTATAATGCAGTCATAATAAACTAGAAAATAATAACTTGGACATGGCCACATAGCTAGTTAAGTAGAAGAAACAAATTCTCCTTGAGTCCAAAGTCCATACTCTTTTTTTCTCTTAAAAAAATTTCAAAAATAAGTAATAAAATGTATATAATTCAAAACATACAAAAGGACTGGTGAGAAATAAATCTTCCTCCCAATCTGTTGTTCAATTATCTAGCTCCTTCCCTCAGAGGCAGCCACTGTTAGTTTCTTTGTATCCTTCAAGAGAGAAAATGTAGCTCTGTGTGTGTGTGTGTGTGTGTGTGTGTGTGTATTTTTTCTTTTTAAACATGAATGACAAATACACACACACACACACACACACACACACACACACACACTCTTCAGTACTTTGCTCTTTTCATTGATACATCCTGGAGATCTGATCATGTCAGTATATAAAAAACAGACAACTGTACATTATTATATTAAATGGATATTTGCACCATGATTTATTAACTCATCCTCAACTTACTGCTATTTCAAAGAATATTGAACTTAATAATATTCTCACACATGCGCTTAGAAATACATGTGAGAGTATATAGGTGGGATAAATTGCTGTAAGTGGATTTGCTAGGTCAAAGGGGATACTTATTTAAAGTATATTGCTAAATTACTCACTTCAGAGGTAGTCCCAGTTTTACACTTTCACCAAAAAAGCATGTGTATCTTTCACCCCAAGCTCGCCTACTTCCTGAACTTTGCCATTTCCCATGCTCTTTTCAGTGTAGCACATTGCCTGGCTCTGAGTCCCAATTCTAGCATTTACTAGGTTTGCGACTTTTGGAAGTCAATTTAATGTCTCTGAACCTTCATCCTTAATGAAGATAATATCCATTTTCCATAGTTTCTATCAAAATTAAAGGTGATATGTGAGAGACCAAACATTACACACATGGTAGGCAGAATCAGTATTTTTATATATTCTATATATAAATAGCTCTTGTACTTTTCTTCCACTTTTCCACTTCTATTCTTAGCCTAGCAACTGTTCCGGCTTTATTATTCACCTACTTGCTTTCAGTATCTTTTTCACATGTCCTCCCCCCTTCCCCCAAATCTGATGGTCAAATGAATCTTCCTGAATTCAAGTTCTAGTTGTTACTCCCCTGCCTTAAAAAACAAAAACAAAGCCAAAGCCAAACCTGTATAACTAAGTGGAAATTCTGTACCTTATTTTCCATTATCTAGCCCCACTCTACCTTCCTAAGTGATTAGAGAGGTAGCTATCACAAGTGCATCTACTATCCATATATTGATTAATACCAGACAGATGCTTTGCTAATTAGTACAGCAAATGTCAGAAATGGGTTTTTATTAAATTGATGGCTTGTAATTAGCATGATGAATGTTAGAAATGGACTCTCACTGAGAAATTACAGATATTCAAGATATGTATTAATAGATTGGCTAAAATGTTCAGACGCTCCCCATTATTTTGTGAACTGGGAGTAAGTTCTATGTGCTTTACCCTTAGAGGTGGTTCCCAAATTTTGAACACCCAGCAGTTCCATGGCCAGACTTCGGGTCTAACGATTTCTAGTTGTTTCATGTCCATTTAAAGGAATATTATCACATCCGGTATGAGTGAACCTGTCATGCAAAGTGTGATCAAATCACCCGAACTGGTAAAGAGCAGGACTTCATCAGAGTTACAAAACAAGTTGTATGGACAGTTTTGTGCTTGCTTGTAATAATGCTTAACAAAGGTGTGAGAGGCAGAATTTGATCTAAGACTGACTTTCATCATATCCTGTTAAACAAGGGTGTGGGGGAATAGCTAACTCTCATCTGTGCTAAACTTTGTTTGCCAGTGAAATCCATAAGAGTTGTACATGACGACATTATCTTGGACCAGTTGGGAATAATTGGATGTACATTTATAACATCATGAACTCCCCTCTCAATTCCAACAGTATTAAATCTGCATATCACTTAGTGCATTTCAAAATTTGTCTTTGTGGTCCACTGTATACCACTGGTAGACGAAGTTTCTTAAAAAAAATTAAAAAAAAATTTTTACCTTTTGACCCCCTTCACCTATTTCTGCTACCTCTTCCCCCAACTACCCCTGGCAACCATCAATTCATTCTCTGTATCTATGAGGTCGGTGTTTTGTTTTTTTGTTTGTTGTTGTTATTGTTGTTAGAGTCAGTATTTAAGAGAGATCATGCAGTATTTCACTTGACATAATTCCCTAGGGGTCCATCATGTTGTCACAAATGGCAAGATTTCAATCTTTTTAAAAACTGAATAATATTACATTATTCCATATATATATATTCACATTTTCTTTATCCATACAACTATTGATGGACACACTTAGGTTGCTTCTATATTTTGGATATTGGAAATAACGCTGCAATGAATATGGGGATACATTTATCTTTTTGAGTTAGTGTTTTTATTTTCTTCAGATAAATACCCAAAAGTGGAATTGCTGGATCATATGGTAGTTCTATTTTTAATTTTTTGAGAAACCTCCATACTGTTTTTAATAGTGGCTACACCAATTTACATTCCCACCAACTGTGCACAAGTGTTCCCTGTTATCCACATCCTTGCTAACACTTGCTATTTTTTGCCTTTTTGGTAATAGTCATTCTAACAGGTTTGAGGTAATAACTCATTGTGGTTTTGATTTGCATTTTCCACATCATTAGTGATGTTGAGATTCTTTTTAAAATTTTTTTTTTATTGAAAAACATAGTTGATTTACAATGTTGTGCTAGTTTCAGGTGTACAGCAAAGTAATCTAGTTATACGTGTGTGTGTGTATATATATATATATATATATATATATATATATATATATATATATATATATTTACATTCTCTTCCATTATAAGTTATTACCGATATTGAGTATAATTCCCTGTACTATACAGGGAATCCCTGCTATACAGTAGGTCCCTGCTGGTTATCTATTTTATATATAGTAGTGTGTATATTTTAATCCCAAACTCTTAATTTATCCCTTCCCTCCCCTTTGGTAACCACAGTTTGCTTTCTGTATCTGTGAGTCTATTTCTGTTTTGTAAATAAGTTCATTTGTGTGATATTTTAGATTCCACATGTAAGTGGTATCATATGGTATTTTTCTCTTTCTGATTTACTTCACTTAGTATAATAATCTCTAGGTCCATCCATGTTGCTGCAAGTGGCATTATTTCATTCTTTTTTATGGCTAATGTTCCATTGTATATATATACCACATCTTCTTTATCCATTCATCTGTTGATGGACACTTAGGTTGCTTCCATGTCTTGCTATTGTAAATAGTGCTGCAATGAATATTGGGGTGCATGTATTGTTTCAGATTATGGTTTTCTCCAGATATATGCCCAGGAGTGGGATTGCAGGATTATATGGTAGCTATTTATTTATTTTACTTCTTTACTTATTTACTTTACTTACTTACTGCACCACGCAGCATGCGGGATCCCTGTTCCCCGACCAGGGATCGAACCCATGCCTCCTGCACTGGAAGCACAGAGTCTCAACCGCTGGACCACCAGGAAAGTCCTGGTAGCTCTATTTTTAGTTTTTAAAGGAACCTCCTTACTGTTCTCCGTAGCGGCTGTATCAATTTACATTCCCACCAACAGTGTAGGAGGGTTCTCTTTTCTCCACATCCTCTCCAGCATTTATTATCTGTAGACTTTTTTTTGCACTGCACTGAGCAGGCTGCGGGATCTTAGTTTTCTGACCAGGGACCAAACCTCTGCCGCCTGCGTTGGTAGTGTGGATTCTTAACCACTGGACTGCCAGGGAAGTCCCTAGACTTTTTGATGATGGCCACTCTGACCAGTGTGAGGTGATACCTCATTGGAGTTTTGATTCGCATTTCTCTAATGATTAGTGATGTTGAGCATATTTTCATGTGCTTTTTGGCCATCTGTATGTCTTCTTTGGAGAAACGTCTATTATTTTTTTTTGGCTGCATCAGGTCTTTGTTGCAGCTTGCAGCCTTCTCTCTAGTTGTGGCGTGCGGGTTTTCTCCAGTTGTGTGTGGGCTCTGTAGTTGTGGCACACGGGCTCTCTCATTGAGGCACATGAGCTCAGTAGTTGTGGCATGCGGGCTTAGTTGCCCCATGGCATGTGGAATCTTAGTTCCTTGACCAGGGATTGAACCTGTGTCCCCTGCATTGGAAGGCAGATTCTTTACCACTGGACCACCAGGGGAGTCCTGAGAAATGTCTATTTAGATCTTCTGCCCATTTTATGATTGGGTTGTTTTGATATTGAGCTGTATGAGCTATTTGTATATTTTGGAGATTAATCCCTTGTTGGTCGCATTGTTTGCAAATATTTTCTCCCATTTTGTAGGTTGTCTTCTCATTTTGTTTATGATTTCCTTTGCTATGCAAAAGCTTTTAAGTTTAATTAGGTCCCATTTGTTTACTTTTGTTTTTATTTTCATTACTCTAGGAGAAGACAGATCCAAAAAGATATCTGCGATATATTTCAAAGGGTGATCTGCCTATGTTTTCCTCTAGGAGTTTTAAAATATCTGGTTTTACATTTAGGTCTTTAATCCATTTTGAATTTATTTTTGTGTATGGTATTAGAGAGTGCTCTAATTTCATTCTTTTACACATAGCTGTCCAGTTTTCCCAGCACCACTTATAGAAGAAACTGTCTTTTCTCCATTGTATATTCCTGCCTCCTTTGTCTTAGACTAATTGGTCATAGGTGCGTGGGTTTATTTCTGAGCTTTCTGTCCTGTTCCATTGATCTATATGTCTGTTTTTGTGCCAGTACCATACTGTTTTGATGACTGTAGCTTTGTGGTATAGTCTGAAGTCAGGGAGTCTGATTCCTCCAGCTCCATTTTTCTTTCTCAAGATTGCTTTGGCTATTCAGGGTCTTTTGTGTTTCCATACAAATTAAAAAAATTTTTTTGTTCTAGTTCTGTGAAAAATGCCATTGGTAATTTGATAGGAATTGCAGTGAATCTGTAGATTGCCTTGGGTAGTACAGTCATCTTGACAATATTATTTCTATCCAAGAACACAGTACATCTTTTCATCTGTATCATCTTCGATTTCTTTCATCAACATCTTATGGTTTTCAGAGTACAGGTCTTTTGCCTCCTTAGATAGGTTTATTCCTAGGTATTTTATTCTTTTTGATGCAGTAGTAAATGGGATTGTCTCCTTAATTTCTGTTTCCAATCTTTTGTTGTTAGTGTATAAGAATGCAAGAGATTTTTGTGTATTAATTCTGTATCCTGCAACTTTACTGAATTCATTGATGAGCTCTAGTAGTTTTCTGGTAGCATCTTTAGGATATTCTATTTATAGTATCATGTTATCTGCAAACAGTGACAGTTTTACTTCTTCTTTTCCAATTTGCATATTAATTTTTCTTCTCTGATTGCCATGGCTAAACTTTCAAAACTATGTTGAATAAAAGGGGTGAAAGTGGGCATCCTTGTCTCGTTCCTGATCTTAGAGGAAACGCTTTCAACTTTTCACTGTTGAGAATGATGTTATCTGTGGGTTTGTCATATATGACCTTTATTATGTTGAGATAGGTTCCCTCTTTGCCCACTTTCTGGAGACATTTGTTTCTTTGTTTTTTTTTTTTTATCATAAGTGGATGTTGAATTTTGTCAAAAGCTTTTTCTGCATCTATTGAGATGATCATATGGTTTTTATTCTTCAATTTGTTAATGTGGTGTATCACACTGATTGATTTTCAGACACCGAAGAATACTTGTATCCCTGGGATAAATCCCACTTGACCGTGGTGTATGATCCTTTTAATGTATTGTTGGATTTGGTTTGCTAGTATTTTTTTGAGGATTTTTGTATCTATGTTCATCAGTGGTATTGGCCTGTAATTTTCTTTTTTTGTGGTATCTTTGTCTGGTTTTGGTACCAGGGTGATGGTGGCCTCATAGAATGAGTTTGGGAGTGTTCCTTCCTCTGCAATTTTTGGAATCTTTTTAGAAAGATAGGTGGTAACTCTTCTCTAAATGTTTGATGTAATTCACCTGTGAAGCCAGCTGGTCCTGGACTTCTGTTTGTTGGGAGTTTTTAAATCATAGTTTCAGTTTCAGTAGTTGCGATTGGTCTGTTCATGTTTTCCATTTCCTGGTTCAGTCTTGGGAGATTGTACCTTTCTAAGAATTTGTCCATTTCTGTTTGGATGTCCATTTTATTGGCACATAGTGGCTTTTAGTAGTCTCTTAATGTCTTTTGTATTTCTTATAACAACATTTTTCATTTCTAATTTTATTGATTTGGGCCCTCTCCCTTTTTTTCTTGATGAGTCTGGCTAAAAATTTATCAATTTTGTTTATCTTTTTCATGTATCTGTTGGCCATCTGTATGTCTTCTTTAGAAAAATGCCTATTCAGATCTTCTGCCCATTTTTAAATAGGTATATGTATTTTTTTCCTATTAAGTCATATGAATGCTTTATATATTTTGGATATTAATCCCTTATCAGATATATTATTTGCAAATATTTTCTCCCATTCAGTAGATTACCTTTCCATTTTGTTACTGGTTTCCTGTCCTGTGCAGAAGCTTTTTAGTTTGATCTAGTTCAACCTGTTTACTTTTGCTTTTGTTGTTAGATTAAAAACATCATTACCAAAACCTGTGTCAAGGAGCTTACCACCTATCTTTCTTCTCAGAGTTTTGTGGTTTCAGGTCTTATGTTTAAGTCTTTAATCCATTTGAGTTAATTTTTGTTTATGGTGTAAGATAGTGGTCCAGTTTTATTATTTTGCATGTGGCTGTCCACTTTTCCTAACATCATTTCTTAAAGAGATTGTTCTTTCCCCACTGTGTATTCTTGGCTCCTTTGTCATAAATTAATTGATCATATATGTGTGGGTTTATTTCTGGGCTCTCACTTCTGTTCCATTGACTTGTGTGATTGTTTTTATGCCAATAACGTACTGTGTTAATTAATATAACTTTGTAATATAAGTGGACCCTTGAACAACATGGCTTTGAACTGCATGGATTCACTTATACCTGGATTTTTCACTAAATACATACTACAGTACTACACGATCAGTGTGAAACTGCAGATGTGGAGGGCTGACTGTGAAGTTATACACACAGATGACTGTATGGCGGGTTGGTGCCCTTAACCCCTCCATTGTGGAAGAGCCAACTCTAGTTTGAAATCAGGGAGTGTGATGCCTCCAGCTTTGTTCTTCTTTCTCAAGTTTGCTTTGGCCATTCAGTGTCTTTTGTGGTTCTATACAAATTTTAGGATTGTTTATTCTATTTCTGTGAAAAATGTCATTGGAATTTCGTTAGGAATTGTATTGAGTTAGTACATTGCTTTGGGTAGTATGGACATTTTAACAATATTCTTCCAATCCATTAGCACAGGGTATCTTTTTATTTGTGTTGTGTTCAGTTTCTTTCATTAACATTTTGTACTTTTCAGTATACATGTCTTTCACCTCCTTGGTTAAATTTATTGCTAGGTATTTTATTCTTTTTGATGTAATTGTAAAAAGGATTGTTTTCTTCATTTCTTTTTCTGATAGTTCATTATTAGCATCTAAAAATGTAAGAGAGTTTTTGCATTGATCCTGTATCCTGAAACGTTACTGAATTCATTTATTAGTTCTATCAGTTTTTTGGTAGAGTCTTAAGGGTTTTCTACATATTGTATTATGTCATCTGTAAATAGTGAGTTTTAGTTCTTTCGTTCCCATTTGGATGCCTTTTATTCCCTTTTCTTGCTTAATTGCTCTAGTTGGGACTCTCAATACTATGTAGAATAAAAGTGGTGGAAGTGGGCATCCTTGTCTTGTTCCTGATCTGAGAGGAAAAGTTTTCAGCATTATACTGTTGAATAAGATGTTAGCTGTAGGTCTGTCATATATGGTCTTTGTTATGTTGAGGTATGTTTCCTCTATCCCCACTTTGTTGAGTTTTTATCATGAATGGATGTTGAATTCAGTCAAATGTTTTTCTGCATCTAATGAGATGATTGTATGATTTTTACCACTCATTTTGTTAATGTGGACATTGAAAAATCCTTGCATCCCTGAAATAAATCTCACTGGATCCTTTTAATGTATTGTTGAACTTGGTTTGCTAATATTTAGTTGAGGATTTTTACATCTGTGTTCATTAGGGACATTGGCCTGAAAATATCTTTTGTTGTGGCATCCTTGTCTGGTTTTGGTATCAGGGTAATGCTGGCCTCATACATTGAGTTTGGAAGAGTTTCCTCCTCTTCTGTTTTTGGAAGAGTTTGAAAAGGGTTGGTATTATTTCTTCTTAGAATGTTTGGTAAAATTCACCAATGAAGCCACTTAATCCTGAACTTCTGTTTGTTGGGGAGTTTTTGATTACTGATACAATCTTGTTACTAGTAATTGGTCTGTTAAGATTTTCTATTTCTTCACAGCTGCCTTGAAAGGTTGTATGTTTCTAGTAATTCACCCATTTCTTCTAGATCATCCAATCTGTTGGTGTATAATTGTTCGTATTGGTCTCTTCTAATCCTTTGTAGTTCTGTGGTATCAATTATAATTGATTATATTATATAATTGATACCACTTTCATTTCTGATTTTGAGTCCTCTTTTTTCTCTTGGTGTGTCTAGCTAAAGTTTTGTCAATTTTATCTTTCCAAAAAGCAGCCCTTAGTTTCCTTGATCTTTTTTTATTGTCTTTTTAGTCTCTATTTCATTTATTTTTGCTCTTATCTTTGTTATTTTCTTCCTTTTACTAACTTTGGTCTTTGTTTGTTCTGCTTTTTCTAGTTCCTTGAGGTATATAGTTAGGTTGTTTGAGACTTTTCTTGTTGTTTGAGGTATGCATTTATAGCTATGAACTTCCCTCTTTAACTGCTTTTGCTGCAACCCATAAATTTTGGTATGTTCTGTTTCTTTTTTTTTTTTTTTGGTCTCAATGTATTTTTAAAAAATTTTTTAATTTTAATCTTTATTTTTGGCTGCATTGGGTCTTCATTGCTGCACGCAGGCTTTCTCTAGTTGTGCCAAGCGGGAGCTACTCTTCATTGCGGTGCACGGGCTTCTCATTGCAGTGGCTTCTCTTGTTGCAGAGCACAGGCTCTAGGTGCACGAGCTTCAGTAGTTGCAGCACGTGGCCTCCGTAGTTGTGGCACATGGGCCCTGGAGCGTGTGGGCTTCAGTAGTTGTAGCACATGCACTCAGTAGTTGCGGCACGTGGGCTCTAGAGTGCATGGGCTTCAGTAGTTGTGGCACATGGGCTTAGCTGCTCCATGGCATGTGGGATCTTCCCAGACCAGGGATCGAACCCATGTCCCCTGCATTGGCAGGCAGATCCTTAACCACTGTGCCACCAGGGAAGTCCCTCAAGGTATTTTTTTCTTTTGACTTCTTTGACCCATTGATTGTTCAGTAGTATCTTGTTTAATCTCCACATATTTTTGCATTTTCCAGTTTTCTTTGTGTAATTGATTTCTAGTTTTATACTGCTGTGGTCAGAAGAGATGCTTGATATGACTTCAATTCTCCTAAATTTATTAAGACTTGTTTAGTGGCCTAACATATGATTTATCCTAGAGAATGTTCCATGTGTACTTGAGAAGAACGTATATACTACTGCCCTGGGATGGAATGTTCTGTATATATCTGTTAAGTTCACCTGATCTAATTTGTCATTTAAGGCTGTGGTTTCTTCATTGATTTTCTGCCTAGATGATCTATCCATTGACATAAGTGGGGTATTAAAGCCTCCTACTATCATTGTATTGTTGTCTATTTCTCCCTTTAGGTCTTTAATATATGCTTTTTACATTTGGGTGCTACTATGTTGGGTGTACAAATATTATGTCCCCTAGTTGGATTGACCTCTTTATCATTTTGGAATGCCCTTCTTTGTCTCTCATTACATTCGTTTTAAAGTCTATTTTGCCTGATATAAGTATAGCTACCCCTGCTTTTGTTGTTGTTTTCATTTGTATGGAATAAATATCTTTTTCCACTGATTCATTTTCAGTCTGTGTGTGTCTATAAATCTGAAGTGAGTCTCTTGTAGACAGTATATAGATGGGTCTTGTTTTTCTTAATCCATTCATCCACTCCATGTCTTTTGATTGGAGAATTTAGTTCATTTACACTTAAAGTAATTATTGATAGGTAGGAACTTATGGCCACTTGTTCACTGTTTTCTGGTTGTTCTGTAGTTCCTCTCTGTTCTCATCATCTTCTCTTCCTCTCCTCCTTTATGGTTTGATGACTTTCTTTACTGGTAGACTTAAATTCCTTTCTCTTTATCTTTTATATATCTACTACAAAATTTTGCCTTGTGTTACCATGATGCTTACATATAACAACTTATATCTGTAGGAGTCTTATTTAAGTCAATAACAACTTAAGACTGATCTCATTTTAAAGCTCTCCATTTCTACTCTATTCCAACCAACCAACTTCTATGTTTTTGATATTACATTTATATCTTTTTTTTTAAATTTTTATTTATTTATTTATTTAGGGCTGTGTTGGTTGGGTCTTCGTTTCTGTGCGAGGGCTTTCTCTAGTTGTGGCGAGCAGGGGCCACTCTTCATCGCGGTGCGCGGACCTCTTACTATCGCAGCCTCTCTTGTTGCGGAGCACAAGCTCCAGACGTGCAGGCTCAGTAGTTGTGGCTCACGGGCCTAGTTGCTCCGTGGCATGTGGGATCTTCCCAGACCAGGGCTCGAACCCATGTCCCCTGAATTGGCAGGCAGATTCTCAACCACTGTGCCACCAGGAAAGCCCCACATTTATATCTTTTTTATCTTGTTACTTAATTATTGTAATCAGTTATTTTTACCACTTTTGTCTTTTAACCTTTATACTAGCTTTAAAAGTGATTAATCCTTTTCTATATTTATCTTTCCAGTGAGATTTATTCTTTCATATATTTTCTTACTAACTAATATCCTTTCTTTTCAGCTTAAAGAAGTCCCACTAACATTTTTATAAGACCAGTTTAGTGGTGATAAACTCCTTTAGTTTTTGCTTCTCTGGAAAACTTTTTTATCTCTGCTTTAATTCTGAATGATAACACTGTCAGGTAGAGTATGCTTTGTTGGAAGTTTTTTTTTTTTTTTTTCCTTTTAGCATTTTGAAAGAGTGCCATTCCATTCTGGCTTACAAAATTTCTGCTGTAAAATCTGCTGATAGTCTTATGAGGATTCTCTTGTATGTAGCAAGTTGGCTTTCGCTTATTGCTTTTAAGATTCTCTCCTTATCTTTAACCTTTGACATTTTAAGAAAATGTGTCTTGGTGTGGATCTCTTTGGGTTCCTCTTATTTGGAACTCTCTAGCCTTCTTGTATCTGATTGCTGTTTTCTTCCTCAATTTAGGGAACTTTTCAGCTATTGTTTCTTCAAATAATTTTTCTGCCCCTTTCTCTCTTCTCCTTCTGGGAGCCCTATAATGTGAATGTTACCCTATTTGATGGTTTCCCTAAGTTCTTAAGCGATCTTCTCTTTCTCATTTTTTTCCCCTTGTGCTGCTCTGATAGGGAGAATTCCACTGCCTTGTCTTCAAGTTAGCTGATTATTTCTTCTACTTTATTTAGTCTCTTGCTGAACCCTCTAGTGTACTTTTCAGTTCCGTTATTATATTCTCCAGCTCTGTGACTTCTATTTGATATCTTCTTATGTTTTCCAACTCTTTGTTGAAGTTCTGTGTTCATTTATTCTACTCCCCTGTTTGTTGAGCATCTTCATAATCATTACTTTCAACCCTTTATCACATAAATTACTTATCTCCATTTTATTAAGCCTTTTTTTCCCCCTGAGCTTTTATCTTGCAATTTTGTTTGGAACATATTCCTCTGTTCCTTCGTTTTCTTGACTACCTGTGTGCAGTAGATAAAACCACCACTTCTCTCAGTCCTAAAGGAATGGCCTTGTGTAGCAGATGAAAGTTGTTCAACCCTGCCCTAGCCTTTGGTTTTCTCTCAGACCTTTGTGATTGTCCAAGCACCTATTATATTGTTAATAGCTCCCAGTAGTTGAGGGTGTGCCAAGACCTGTCCATGTCCCAGGGGGAGGTTCTCACTACCTAGATTCAGGCTGATAGGAAGCCAGATCCTCAGGCAGCAGCTTTTAATACTATGGAAATATATGTAGTCCTGTGGGATTCTAAGTGTAAACCCTGTTGGCTACCAGAGCCAGGAAATCTAGAAGTATCCCTGGGTGGCAAAAAAGCTGTGGCTCCAGACAAGTGTATAAGCTCTTTTTTGAGAGACACCAGCAAGCAGGAGCAAGGCAGAGGGAGAGCACCAGGATGGCATCCATAGCCTATTTCCCTTGAGAACAACTTTGTGTAGGCCACTCGATGTGTGCCATATTTGAAGCCTGCTTCTCAGGCCAAAGCTCCAGGACAAGTAAAGAGGCCTACTTCACAGAAAGACTGGGGTGAGGGTATACTTCAGTCTGCTCTGTGTGCAGTGTTCCGCCAAGAGCCGTCTCTGTGATAGCCACAGTCCTGTGGGGCCCAGGAACACAAGCCCCCCCTGGCCATCACAGCCAGGCAATCAAGGGCTGTCTCTTGGGCAGAAGCTGCAAAAAGTGAGGACTGGATATAAAAACCAGGGTACCAGACATGTGTAAAGCTCCCCTCTGGGAGACACTGGCACTCTGGAGCATGGCAATGGGAGAAATTGAAGATAGTACCCCCTCTCCCAGACCTCTGGAAAATATTGACAGCCACCAGATGTGTGATTTAATCGGAAGCTTGTCCCTCACACTGCAGCCATGATTTTTAATAGGCCCTCTGCACAGACTGAGCTCCTGGGTCTGTTGCCTCTTGCCATTCTCTGGGGATGGTAGCTATTTAAGAACTCTTTCTACATTGATTATTGTCCTGTGGGACCCACTGGCATAGGTCCCATGGTTAACAGAGTCAGGTGGTATAGAGGTGCTTGCTGGCAGCAGCCACAAAAATTGGGGCACCATATTTTTCTGGTGACACTGATTCTTATAGTCCCATGGGACCAGGAACACAAGCTACCCTAGCCTCCAGAGCTGGGCAATCAAGAGGTGTCCTCCAGGCAGCAGCCAGCAAAATAAGGGCATCAGATGCATGTGAAAGCTCTCACCCGAGAGACACTTGTGCTCTGGAGCATGGCAGAGGGAGAGCATGAAAATAGCACTTGCCAGTCTCTGTCCCCAGAATGTCCTAGCCAGCTCCCAGATGTGTATGTCAAAGTAGATGCCTGCCCTCAGGAAGGCTGATGCTTCAATTCAAGCAGGTGAGCCTTCTTCACTTTATGTCTGGGTGTGATATGTTGCTTCTGAGCTGGGCCCTGGGGTTGGTGAGTTTGAGCACACCAGGCTTTTAAGAGCCATTTTTCAGATCACTACAGTTCGGGTCTCGGGACATAAGCCCCAGTGGTTATCAAAATTAGATGGTGGCTTGTCTTCCAGGTGTAGGTCTTAAAAGTTGGGGTGCCTGATGTGGGGTTCAAACCCTTCATGCCTCATCAAGAAGCTCCAGGTTTTGAGTTCTCTTCCAATTTGGGGCCTGCCAAGGGTGGGGTTTATGGTGAGTTTGTGTTCCAGCCTCTCCTACCCTCTTTGATGTGATTTTCTTGCTTGCCTGATGTGTAGTCATCACTCAGCCAGCCTTTAGGTTTCTTTTAAGAGGAATTTTCCACATGTAGCTGTAGACTCTGTGTCTGTGGGAAAAGGTGAGTTCACGATCTTCAAGATGGGGTTTGCCATCTTGAACCGGAATCCCCACCCTAAACTAAGTTTCTTGACAGTGGAATCATATGCAGGCTATATTTTTTATTCAAAATATACAGCATAGTGCTTTCCCAGTGGTACATGTAAATAAGGACTGACTACATGAATAATGGAATAAATATGCTCAAATATCTGTCAGTGTTGGGAGAAAGGGCATTCATTCATGCTACAGTTACTGAGTGCTTACTATGTACTGATAAGCATTTTTCTATGCCCTGGGGAGGTAGCAATCAACACAAAATAGTCTCTGTCTTCAGAGAGCTCATATTCTAGTGAAGAAGACAGACAAGGAACAAAATATATAATGGTAAGTAGTGATAAATGCTATGAAGAAAAACCAGGGTAAGAGCACAGCAGAGCAGCTTAGGGATGCTATTTTAGATGAGGGTAGAGTGGGGAGATATGTAGATATCTTTTTTTTTTTTTTTAATGTAGATATCTTGAAGGCTGTGACAACTGGATTTTTATGAGTGTGATGGAAAACCTACCAAGTCTTTTCTCTGAAAACACTGTCAATAGGCCATAGGGTAATCAGTTATCTCTTTGGGTCTGTGGCAGAGACTCCTGCTTGTCCCCAGTATTCACCCTCCCCCTCTTGAGTAACAGAGTGGCTAAAGTTTAACTAGGTACATAGACACAAAAGATGACATATTCAAGGCTCTCTTGCAGGCCATCTAAGGTTTCAACCTAAAAATATTTATACTTGCCTTGTAACTGGTTTCTTTAGATGGTTTAAACCTTTTTTTCTTTTATTTCTTGATTCATTTAGACTAATTTCCTTGCAGGCAGACAAGGGACTACATTTTCTATCCTTCTGAACATGGACTGCCAAACACTGTTCTGTAAATGGTAGGCATTCAATAGACTTTTCAGCAAATCTGAAAACCAAAATGACTCTTACGAAGGTTCAAAGTATATAAAAACATTTCTCATTTAAAATGACATACACCAAAAGAATATGAAAATATGCATTTATTACCAACAAAGGAGCATTTCCCACAAAGAGTTTTTTTCCAATTACACACACACACAAACACACACACACAATAGCAGGACAAAATTACACTTTTTTTTTTTCCCGCTGCACTGCACAGCTTGCAGGATCTTACTTCCCTGACCAGGGATTGAACCCAGGCCCTCGGCAGTGAAAGCATGGAGTCCTAATCACTGGACCACCAGGGAATTCCCTCAAATTACATTTTTTTACACATTAAAGATTCATACTCCAAAGAAAATAAGCACATGTCCAAAAGACAATTAACTAGAAAGCAGCAAGAAATCTTTCCTTTTACTTACTGCTAAAAACCTTTTAATTTCTCTCAGGCAAATCAATGAAGATTTTGTCATTAAAAATACTTGCTTGTCACCTTAGGGTTTTAAATATTTTATTCATCAAATCAGACTGTTATTTGACGTTTTTACAGTTTGTATGTAATTAAAATCAACTTTTACAGAAAATATGTGAAGTTTCAAGTGGCTGAGACTAATGTGCTAGACTTACTATTCTTCACAGCTCAACATTCAATGTAAAACCAAATATTTCTCCACTAGAGAGAGAGAAATGCTTATAAACAAGGTATGGAATAATTATTGGCATATGTAAACTGAAATGTAGTTGACCATTTTATTTTCAAACACGCCTAATCTTCAAACTTCTTTTTCACATTGATAATCATTTTGCAGAAATAAGATGACTGGCACTAACTCAGACAGTAAACAAACTACACCAAGCACATATTAGTAAAGATACTTTGGTGGAAAACGAAGTATTAAACAACAAAAACATTTGGTAACAACATCCATTTACTAATATGTTACCAAGGTTTTCAAGGTTTACATGAGTTGTTTGCACTAGTAAAAATGTTATTTTAAAATATTTTCATAGTATATGCATTAGACTTAGTTTAAGAGGGGAAGGCTCTTTTAAAATTTTTATGAAGAAAAAAATAGCTTTTTAAAGAGAAAATGTCCAAGTAAGAGGTTTATTTTTTGACCTAACAAGAATATAAATTTCAGTGGCTATTTAAGAACATACAAAACCCAAATTGACTGCAATTCTTCAATTTAGTCAAGCTGCCAAGTCAAAAAAATAATTCTGTTACTACCGGCACAGATCCAGTCCATTGTTCAAAGATATGTCCTTGATCTAGTCCGTTATTTTACAATATTTAAAAGAATAGAATTTGTTTTGGCACTGTTAATTAGTATAACTCAGAGATAAACAAATGATGTTCTCATCTAATTCTTTCACGTTGAAAGAACAGTTTAAACTAGATTTTCTAAGATAATGGGGTAGGATCAACACTGTAAGTTTTAGGACCTATATAAGCTTAGATTCTAAAAACATTATGGTTTTAAACAAATCAATGCTTTTCCTCACTCTTTACATAACACTGAGAAATTTCAAATATAAACTGTAGAAACCAGTATATGAAATCTTAAGAAAAATCTTACTAAAAATAATTATGAAAATGCTTTAGAAATTTAAGATGTAAAATACAATTGACTTTAAATTAAAAAAAGGAAAAAACCACCAAAACCCAAAAAACCTCACCCACATTTTACAGGGTTATTCTTTAAAAACCCTTGGCACTTGATTTTATTCTCTGTCAATCTTTTGGTTGCATTTTTTGCATCATCTAGTGGCCACCTTGTGGCATTTCAAAGAAGTCCTGCTACCATTTTTGAACCCCAGTACTTTTCCCTCCTTTGAGATACCAATATAATTATAGTATCAAGTTTCATAAAACTTTTTTTAAAGGCTCATAAAATTCCATTTCCTAGTGGAGATAAGGTAATCTTTTTAATAGGAAGAAATGAATAGATTTGCCATAAATTATTACTATACATTAGACTAGACATTTCCATATCAAGTTTTAAAAATTAAATATAACACTGGGAGAAACTATGACTTAAGCTGTAGAGTCATCTTTAGACTCTAAAAGTAGTTAAAATTACTTTGCAAGTAAAGCTCAGGGTTACCATGTCAACTAAACTTCTTGTAATTGATAAGCCCTTCCACTGTACCTTTGATTTGAGTAGCAAATACTTTTAAAAATGGGGACCCAATGACTTATGGTCAGAGTGCTAAGGACTCAAGAAGACTTAATTTTTACTACCAGATGATGTTCCACAGAAAGAAGTTATTATGGTCTCTTTTCATTGACCCATTTGTATCTAATATAGGGTTTCCAAAAATAACTGATCTTTTTAGTCTTAATGAATCTCCTAACTTTTATTCAGTTGAGCCACACTTATATACAGGATTTAACAGAAAAGTCCCAAAGTTCTTGCCCCTTTACTTTTATTGAGAAGGCTGAGTGAATGTAATACGGCGCCGCCGCCTTTGGAAAGCCTTTAAATTCCATCTGTTTGGTTCTAGCATATGAGGACCATTGTAGACAAATAATACCGTCATCTTTTCATTATAAGGAAGATTTTGCAGGAGCTGTAAGTGTTAAAACAAACTGTCATATAACGCTTTCCATAAAGAAGCACAACTTTCCAACCTTACATGTGTACAGTCAAGTATTTTATTTGTAATATGAATGAAACTCTTAAGTTCTCAATTCAATACACACCCTGCCCGACTGTGATCCTCATTTGAATTAGCACATCTGAACCATGGCCTAAGGAATCATCAATATGCCTTGGGAGCCCTCTATATTCATAGGCCAAATGGGATCATACAACTTCTTAGGTTGACCCTGGAAAAGTGCGTCCTCCAGAATTTTCCTAGGGTACTTTCACTCTTTTATCCACAAAACACTTCTCAAGCAACTTCTATGGTGAGGCACTGTGATAGACTGGTAGCCTGAAAAGTGTATATAACAGGGAGGCTTGGTTTACAGGCCAACATGTTTGGTAAACAATAGGGAATTAACAGATCTAGCTACTCCACAGGGTATCTGCTGGAAAAGGAAGACAGATTATACTATTCAATAAAAAACTGAATTTAAGACAGGATTTCCAACGAAATTTTTCATTGAACACTTTAGTTAAAAAAACAAATCTGATTACATTAATAAATACATCTTTGATTACTGTACATCAGTTTTATAATTGACCCACAAAAGAAAATTTCCCATTGAATTGGTCCTAGCTTATGGAAAATTCTCTGTGAAGATAATTCTTTTTTTTTTTTCCCCAAAGTTAATATGTGAACAGAAGATCATGGGGTACTTAGGACTGCCTCTGGGCCAAGTCAGTGGCAGTGGTGAATTAAAAAAGGGCACAGCACACCACCAAAACAGACCTTTCTGGGAAAATGAGAAGGACCAGTGCTCTAGGGTTTATATTCTCCTGTCATTTTTTAGTGCTAAAAGAGGAACTTCTTTAGAGGAAGAGTAAGTGCCAAAAGCATGGAGGAAATCTCAGTTCTAGAACATAATGCTATGCCTCCTACGTTTCTTCCTCTGATAACAAGGTTTCTGATTAAGTATGTCACTGGAACTTGTCCCCTTTAATAATATAAATATTACTATAATCTTTTTAGTTCTATTTTGGGAGTGTTCCTGCTCATATTTACATATCGGGCCAAAATCTGCTACATGTTTTAGCCATGAGGGACTTCTGAGTATGAGTATTTTTAGGTTACTTATTACCTACCTTTGGTGTAATAAAGAAGTACTGAGATGTGTTTTCTTTACAAGCAGTATTTACAACCATTTCAAACACTCTCCGTTCATTGATTGGGTCCATTCCCTAAACAATGACAATAATAATGATTAGATTTAAATCTATTACAAGATACAGTGAAACCCAATAAAAGAATAAGCTATACCTGATTGATTTCATCAACTACTCTGAATGGACATCTATTAAGCTCCTGAAGTGCCATCAAGTATAACATGGTAGAAACACTTCTTTCACCTCCACTTTGATGATGAGGAGTTAATTCATGTAGTTGAGTGCTACTGCGAAATTTGACTCTAATTCGAATTCCATATTTATCATAGTCTTCCTATAAAACATTAAAAAAAGTTGATGAAAGGTGAGAGTTTTCTCTCGCAATTTCATACAATTTTTTGAAAATAGACTGAATAAATCAATTATAAGAGTAAAGAACTTAAAACCTCATGATATTAGTTTTATCTAAATAGATCCTTGGAGGCCTCTAGAGCTTGCAGAGAGTAAGTAGTTCTAATATTTTGTTTCAGTTTATTTATAAAATACGGTTTTAAACCATTCTGCTTTATAGAATGGTTCTGAGGATTAAACAAGATAAACCTAGAAGTGCTTGGCACAGTGTCTGGTACATAGAAAGTATATTATAAATTATATTTGTTATAACACATCCCTTCCTTCTAACAAGCCCACACTATGTAGATAACAATTTTCATGGCAGGTCTAATATCTTACTAAAACTTGAAGTGAAATGATGTTTGCTATCCTTATGTCTCACACTAAGCAGATAAAGGAGTCATGGGCAAAGTTCGTAAGGGAAAATAAAGGTGCTACCTTGCTTTATAAGGGAAAAATTTCAACATTTACAAAATTAGAACCCTAAAATAAGCTTAATGTATCTACCATCAACTAGTCTCAACTATGATCAATACATGACCAATCTTGTTTCATCTGTAACTCCACCCACTCCTCTTTCCCAATTATTTTGAAGCACATCCCAGTTCATCTCTTTACACATTTTTTTTTTAATATATATATATTTTTTGATGTGGACCATTTTTGAAGTCTTTATTGAGTCTGTTACAATATTGCTTCTATTCTATGTTTTGGCTTTTTGGCTGAGAGGCATGTGGGATCTTAGCTCCCCGACCAGGGATTGAACCCACACCCCCTGCACTGGAAGGCGAAGTCTTAACCACTGGACTGCCAGGGAAGTCCCTCTTTACACATTTCTTAATGGAAATCTTATTTTACCCACAACTGCAATGCATGAACGTATAGCTCAAGAAATTAGTACCAAATTTCTAAATATTTTTATTCTTGTGAACTCAAGTTTTTGATCAAAAGGAAACCACTGATACTATACTATATTTCAGTTATGTCTGCCAATTTGTTTATGACTCTTCAAACTTGAGTAGTAGATTCAAAAAGCAATGTATTTGCTTACCACACCTGAATAACCATTACTTAGACTGGCTATGAAAAGACTTTGTAAGGTATTAGTCACTAATCTCAAATGTCACCAAAAAAAAAAAAAAGTGAGCCTGATGGAATCCCATATATGGTCTTTTCCTTCCTTTGGACAATTTTTTTGTAAGCAAAATTTTCACAGATATAACTTTAGAGTAAATAAGCAATTTACATGTACTTTTAGCATATAATTAAAATTACTTGCCAGGAAACATTTCAAATGCAATTTTACCTCATTTTCTGTATGGAGATCAATTTCACCAGCACACTGCATGGAACTAAAAAAATTGCTAAATTTTTCATTAATTTTTTCTACCAGCTCTTTTAAAGGATTCAGCCACCTTTCTTTTACCTGCAAGTAAAGGCAATATAAAAACACGATTTAAAAGAAGTGTTATTGCATTGATACAAAACTTTATATAAAACAAATTTAATATCAATATCAATCTGGTCATGAGAACATATGCTTCTAAGAAAAAAGCAATGTATCATTTCATTTTGCATTATTCTACATTCCCATATGATTAATGGTAAGCACATGAGAAAAAGAAAACGGTTGATTACCTGTGAAATGTTTTCCCTATATTTATCCAGTTCAACTTTCTTTATCTTTAGTTCCTCAGTTAATTGCTCTATTTCTTCTTCTCTTTTTGTGTACTCCTCAACAACCTGGCAGAAGAAAAAATCTTTAAGATTAATCTACCAAAGGATAAAATTATAGAAAATTTTGCATCAATTAAAACACTAACTGAAAATGCCACTTTTGTTGCATTGTTTGTATGCAGTTAATTTATGTTCTTGTAACATACTGAAAATGCCATTTTTTTATCCTTGAAAAAATAGACATTGCAGTATTTCAGGTTAGCCCAAGTATTCTTTTTATAAAGAAAAGGCACAGAACACTGTGTTCCTTAGGAAGAAATCTATTTAAAATTCTAATAGATTCAGAATCTGGCATTTAAAAGCACATTGTTCCTGCTGTCTAGCTTATTATTACCAAGAGCTCCAGTACAGAGTGGGAGGCAAGTACTGGAGGGAACTGTGTGTGTGTGTGTGCATGTGTGCACGCATGCGTTTGTGTCTGGGGGAGGGTGTGGTGACGGTGGTGGCTGCAGTGGGCATTAGGGAAAGAGGCATACTGTAGGATTCAGTCCTGTGAAGCAAGAAGCTCTTGATCTTTCTTCAGTTAATAAAGCATCAATTTCATCCAAGGTGTTTGGAAGATCTTGGAAAGCCTAAAGAAGAAAAAAATTATTATATATAGTACAGTGAAAATAGTTCAATTCAGATAGTTAAAAGAAAAATATTCTGCTAAGTATCTACTATGTGTTGAACAGCATGCTAGCACACAATAAGGAATCAAAGGAATTATAAACACGGCTTTTTGCTTTCAAAAAGCTTATGCTTTAAAAGAAAACAAAATGTATATACTTAATAACATGGGCTAACACCTTAAGGCAATGTATTGATGTTGAGTATTAAAATAAGCAGTACATATCATACAGGTTATGGAATTCAGAGAAAGGAAGTATCAGTTCATGCTACAGGAGCTACAAGAGAGTAAGAGAATTCAGGCCCAGATTCCATCTCTGGGCCTTAAAGCAAATGGCTAGGGAAAAGTAAGGCAGAGGGGAGACAGGAGCTTGGAAAAAAGAATGAGCACTGCATACCATGGGGGGTGAGGAGTTGTGTCCATTTGGAATGGTGGGTACTTGCTGAATTGGTAGAATGGGTCCAGAATATGTGGGGCATTGAAAGAGAGCAAGAAGTTAGAACTTTATACTGTACTTGTGAAGAACTACAAAAGCATCCTAAGAATCCAATTACTTTGACAGTAGAATTTCACCACAGTACTATCTTCTGAGACCATGCCACAGAGACAAATTAGAAGAGATACTTTACTGTGGGGCAGGGCAAAGCAGTACATTGTTTTTTCACCACAACCTGCCAAAGTTTATGTACTACAATGTACAAAATGAATATTGAAACCTTGAAAAAGATCCTAACAAACACACTGCATTAATCTAATATCTTAACCTGTCTTTTTTTCCTTAACCTTTTGGAAAGCAGTTCAACTTCTATAGGCCTTCAGATATTTGTTAAGTATATTTTGCTGAATCTGACCTGTCCATTGAGATTTGAACTCATGTGCCAAACACTTGGTATCCTCATTTGACTCTTTAATAGACAAATTTAAGATGGTGAAACACAAATCTTCAACTTCCTCACCTTCCCCACCAATTTGAGCAAACTGATTTGTCCTTCAATCTTTTCCATCCCAGTAAATGACCAAATTTAGGGGTTCTCTCTCTTACCCTTCAACTCAAATCCATTAGCAAGTCCTGCTGGTTCTGTCATTAAAAGATACCTCAAGCCTGTAAACTGCTCTGTCTCTAATGCTTCCACCCTAATCCATGCCACGAAAATCTCTTGCCTGGTCCAAAGCAATAATCTTCTAAATGGTCTTCTCGCTTCCACTCTGGTGTCCCTACTTTATTCTCCATATAGCAGTTGCGGTGCTCTTTTACAAACTGAAGTTGTCCTCCCTCTATAACTCTTCTGTTTAAAATTCTCCAGTGGATTCCATCTCAAAATAGAGCCCAAATTCCTTCTATGGTCTATAAGGCCCTACAGGATCTGGCTTCTGCCCGCCTTTCTGCTTGGATTATAAATTGTAGCCCCACTGAGATTCTTTCCATTCTCAAACAGGCAATGTATACTTCTGCCTCAGGAGCTTTGTATGAGCTGTTTCCTCTGCCTGGAATGCTTTTCCCTCAAACCTTCACTTGACTGATTTCTTCTCTTCATTCAGGACTCATCTAAAATAGTATCTTCTCAAAGGAGCCTTCCCTGACACTCTAGCCTCTTACCTTGTTTCATTCTTCTTCTTAGTACCTCTTGCTATCCCCGACATAAGCTGTGTGCTTTTTGATTTGTCTTCCCCACCCTCCAGACTAGAATATAAATTTCAAGAGAGAAGGAAGTGTGTGTGTTTTGTTCTGTACATGATATATAGAAGGTAATCAATACATTTTTAATGAACACATGAACTATGTTCTAATCTTGTTTCTTTCAAAAATAGTACCATGTATCAAGGATAGAATCATGCTACTTTCTGAAAGAAAAAATTAGTACAGATATTGTACTAATATTATTTTATAACACAATGTATTCTGGAGAAGTTTTATTTTTAGAAACAATAGCCCCTCAATTGTCTTACAAATATCTACTAAATTCCTACTATGTAGCCAAACAGATCCATTCTCCCTAGTTTCTGGGTCTGATAGCATAAAGCACAATCTTTGAGGATATGAAAATTATAATCCAAATAAGTTTTATTTCCAGTTCTATTTATATCTTTAGCAGACATTTCATTATCTACTGAAATAGGTAACATTTGAAATTAAAAATTAAAAAAGCCACACAAATACCAGATATTTAAAATTTTATTTCTAATTTTACTTTGACATTATTCTGAGAGAGTAGGTATGTAGGCAAGGTATTATTCCTACCTGTCAGATAAAGCTTTGGGTCACAGGGCTACCTAATTAATGGTGGAACTTGGAAGAAAGGGCAGCATCTTCTCATTTTACTAAGTGAATGATATGTCAGAATATAAAATACGCATAATGTAAAGAAAGAAAGGCTCTTTTTTCCCCTTCCTTAGCAACAGATGTCAGCCATAAAGATTCAGCTCCCACTCAACCGTAAATAAACACCCTAATTTCCAGGAAAACATTTTCATTTTGCCTTCGTTTGTCTAAATATCACCTCTATTTACTGTTCCTTGTATATCAATTACTGGTACTATGTTTCCATGAAAAGCTATAACCCATCTCCTGACCCTACCTCTTAAAAGGGTGCTTGGGGAAAAAAGCGTTTTACTGGAAGAATGAATGTTATGGTATTAATAATTTTGCAAAATAATACCCATGTTTTAATAACTTTAGTACGAAGCAATAAGACTGACTGGTGTCCAAGTCTGAGTATAGTGAAGAAAATTCGTTGAGCAAAATTACTTTACATACATACTCAGTTTAAAAATGGTGGCAGGGGGGTGGGGGATCTCATATTTTATGGCACATTGTGTTTTTCATGGCCCAGTACAATGCCTAACACACTTAAAGCTTAAAAATAACTGTCTTAAATATGTTAGCTTGTAGCGTTATATACTTTTTATACTTACTGTCTGATATTCTTGAGGAATGGTCTGCTCTGCACCCAGGTTACATACTTGCCTGGCTCTCTTCATAAGTTCCTTGCATTTCTGCAATAATCTCTGTCTATTTTCATCCAACTCGATGAAATGTTGCTAATACAAGAAAAAGAAATATTTTGAAAATTTGTATGTTACTGTTAAATCACAGGGCTATTTTATTAAACCACCACATTATATCAAATATATTATTGAATTTTGATTGTGATAAGCAAATCATCTGAAAACATATCTCAAACCATGACTGATTTTATTGTAAAGGTTAAATTTGAACTTAAACTTCAAAATATATCGGGACATTAATAATATGGCATTTCTTGACTCCATAAGAGCTCTGAAATTTAAACTTAACTGCCTTTTTCTGAAAGTTTAATTTAGCTATGTATAATTATACTCTAATAAAATTTGATATATACAGTATGTAGGCTTCATATCCAAACACTCAGCATTCAAATGTAAGCAGAACCTTTAAATAATGTTTGATAGTTTCCCAAGTGCCTTTCATGTAGCTATCATTTATTCATGGACCCATTCGTTCCTTCACCAAATAATTACTGAGAACCTATCAAATGTCAGTATTTTATTATGCACTGAGCATAGAAAGGTAAGAAGAAAGATACACAAAGTCATTACCATACAAGAAACAGCTACTATTTACTGAAAGCTTATGTGCTAGGTGCTTCACACACATTCCCTTATTTCTCACAGCACTGTACAGTATTATTATCACCCCCATTTTGCACATTAAAAAAGAAAGAGGAATTACGCAAGGAGAGTATGTGTGTGGTGTGGGCAAGGGATGGAGGAAGGTCAGAGCGGCCACAGAAGCTATGACAAGTGAATGATCTTAAAGGACAATTAAGAAATTACTAAAGAGGGAGCAGCAGAAGGCATTCCCAGGATAGGTGATTTAAAACATACAGGCCATGGAAGCCTCCAGGGCCTGCTTATTTAGGGAACAAGAAATTCAGCGTGGCTGGAGGAGAGGTAAGGATGCAAAAGATGAGAGTGGCAAGGTGGGCAAGAGCCAGGTGGCAAAAGTTTCATGTGTAACAAGAAGGGCATCGTGGAGGACATGGAAGCAACCTAAGTGTCCATCGACAGATGAATGGATGAAGAAGATGTGGCACATATATACAATGGAATATTACTCAGCCATAAAAAGAAACGAAATTGAGTTATTTGTAGTGAGGTGGATGGACCTAGAGACTGTCATACAGAGTGAAGTAAGTCAGAAAGAGAAAAACAAATACCGTATGCTAACAAATACATATGGAATCTAAAAAAAAAAAAAAGGTTCTGAAGAACCTAGGGGCAGGACAGGAATTAAGACACAGACGTAGAGAATGGACTTGAGGACACGGGGAGGGGGAAGGGTAAGCTGGGACGAAGTGAGAGAGTGACATGGACATATATACACTACCAAATGTAAAATAGATAGCTAGTGGGAAGCAGCCACATATCACTGGGAGATCAGCTTGGTGCTTTGTGACCACCTAGAGGAGTGGGATAGGGAGGGTGGGAGGGAGACGCAAGAGGGAGGAGATATGGGGATATATCTGTATGTACAGCTGATTCACTTTGTTATAAGGCAGAAACTAACACACCATTGTAAAGCAATTATACTCCAATGAAGATGTTAAAAAAAAAAAAGAAAAAGAAAAAAAAACAAAGGGCATCATGGGATGCCTTCTGTGTGCCAACCATGGTTATCACCCCCATCCTATACGGTAATTAATATAATCCTCATTACCATCTTAAAGAAATGTATTACCTCCTTTTTTATATGTGGTTCAGAGATATTAAGATGGAAATAGCAAATGATTAGGTTCCTGAAAAAGAAAACAGGTCTTAGCTTGCTCTTTCCATCAAACTTTGGTCTGCACAAAAAGTACCAGGGCAGGTGTGAGGTAGAGGGAAGATTTGTTAAACAGTATTGATGTCCCAGCCACAAGCCAGATCTATTTAATTAAGACCTCTGGGGCCAAGGCCTGGACGTTTGTATTATTAATAAAGTCCTGAGGTAGTTTTTATGCACACAAGTTTGACAGCAAAGAAAGTAAACTAAGACACAAGTTATAAAAAGTAAAAGTATATATACACTGGACTGATCTGAAAATGCAAGCAAGCCTTTATACTGATCAGTTAGTATCAATATAAAGTTTCCTTGAATGGATTCCTTGGCCCCTACACACCAAGAGAAATAAAAGAAAATTAAAGACTCCCAGTCACCCTTACTCTGCTCTCTAGAGCCTATTATACTCAGGCAAATGCAAAACATGGGACAGCTAGACAGAACTAAACACTCCTAAAGTCTTCTCTTCCTGCTTCCTATTCCTCTGGATCTTGCTAAAATGAAGTATTAGAACATTATGGGAAAGAAATATTCCCAAGCTGAAAATCTGGGGCTCTGGGCTTAGGACAAAAGCTCATTCAATAGTTTCCTTCTGTTTGGTGGCATATGTCTACTAAAATCTTTATCAGAGGGCTTCCCTGGTGGTGCAGTGGTTAAGAGTCTGCCTGCCGATGCAGGGGACACGGGTTCAAGCCCTGGTCCGGGAAGATCCCACATGCCGCAGAGCAACTAAGCCCATGCACCACAACTACTGAGCCTGTGCTCTAGAGCCCGCGAGCCACAACTACTGAGCCTGCAAGCCACAACTACTGAAGCCCTTGCACCTAGAGCCCGTGCTTCGCAACAAGAGAAGCCACCACAATGAGAAGCCCGTGCACCACAACGAAGAGTAGCCCCCTCTCACCGCAACGAGAGAAAAGCCTGCGTGCAGCAATGAAGACCCAATGCAGCCAAAAATTAAAAAAGAAAAAAAAAATCAGAGAAAATGTTTCTATACATACATGTTTGTGACAATCTTCACATAGCACCTGTTCTTCCCCCACCCCATAATTCTTACTGAGTTTTTCTGCGGGGGTGGGGTGCAGAAAGAGTCCAATTATATAAGATAACACTGTAAATTCAGGCTAGTGAAAAGGGCTTATTTACATTTCTTCATAGAATCTAGCCTTTAACAGTTAAAAGGCCATAGAAATAGTTCATCTGTGTAAAACATAAGGGGAGAAAATGGCGAACTTACAAAATATCCCCCACCAACATCTCAGAAAAGATTACTCTGTAGGTACATACCCTGAAAGAAATGAGTAAGTATTATCTTTTCTCTGAAAGTCTTTTGATAAAGTTCAATTGTTATGAAAGTTGTACAGAAATACCTTGACACTAAACAAGAAAAACCTTCTCTAAGAGGGCCCTCTAGTGGAAAAAATCAGACTGTTCACAGAATTTCTTACTAAATATATGTTGCACAGAAACTTAACACAGTAAATATTCTACTTAATTTATTAAAATAAGAGTGAAACAAAATGAAAGCCATTTTGGTGTGAAAGGAATTAAACTACGTTCTAGGTAGCATAAACTTTTACTTAAAAACTGGTTGTAGATCAAAACATTTCTTCCTCAATTTTCCTTTCATATAAATACAAGAATCAAACTTCATTCCAATTTAATTGATTTCAAATTCAAATGTTAACCATAAGTTTTCGTTCATGTTGGACTGCATATTTTAGAAATATGAAAAGTATTTAATCTTTTTATTTTAAGCAACTTAAAATTTTAACGTCAAATTTGAAGTTTAGAAATCAGTGGTCTTCACTGACGTTTTAATATATAAGCTTACAAATTCTATTTCAATCAATCTAATAGTAAACAGTGAAGCAGTGACAATAATACTATTTACTTGGGAAAGGATTTTTTCCCGCCAAATACATATATATCATTTAAATTGGAAAAAAAAAGTCTCCTCTGAAGTTCAGTTTTTTGTGGGAGAGTAGTAAGCAGGCAGGCAGAGGAAAGAACATTAGATGAAAGCACAGAATTTCTAAATTTAGTATTAGGATAAATAAATTTAACAACTTCCAATTCCTGATGTAAATCTATACTTCTTAAGGAAATATGGGCTTCATGCTAGGCACACACTAAGCATCATGATGTATATTATTAAATTTACTATCACAAATATCCCTGCAAGTTAGGTATCATAATACCTATGGCTGAAGACAATAGGCTTGGAGTGGTTAGGAACGCTGCCCAAAGTAAAAAACCAAGTAACATGTACATCCATCTGTCCACCTCTGTATCTGGATTCATGTACAGTCAGCTTATTAACTTGTCGTAAAAATATTCCAGAAGGTAATGACATACCTCTGGAGATGTTTTATGGGTCTGGAACCCTTTTCCCCTATTTGCCGTCCAATAATTTGAGGAAGTTTCAAACTCAGTGGTGGTTAGTTATCCCTAAGTTCCTTCACGAATACAATCCCTACTGAATTTTTGTGTCAGTCTTCTTTTGTGAACTTGTTTTCATGATCAGGGTAAAAGACAAACCCTGAAGTGGCAGTAATGGTTCCTTAGTACAACCTGCAGTGTGTCCAAAGGAGGAGGGGAGGGAGGGAAGGAAGGAAGGAAATGATTTCTTTTTGTTTCAAATGCAGTAGGACAGCAGAAGAACAGGTAAGAGCAAATATGGGTAAGTGACAGCAAACATGAGAAGGAAAAAGAGCAAATGAAAGAGAAAATGAACTACCATACACTTACTCTTCTCTGTATCTTTTACTCACCATTCTTGACTGTTTAAAATGTGTGGTTGGTGACTATGATCAGTCAGTAACAAAACTTATCAAAACATAGTGTAAGAAATAAAAGAACCTTACAAAAGGGTTGGTAAGACAATTATGAATAAAAAGCATTTAATAACTTTCAGATCAACATATAAAAAAGGGAAACCATGCTGCAAAATATTGTTGAGGAAATACAAAATAAAGCCGGGGGGTAGCATCAAGTAAGCTTAGTATGGAAAAACCTGACAAGATGTGTGTGTGAATATGGTAAGAGGCTGACAACTGAGTGGGTATTATTTCCAGGTAACAAAATCTAGAGTGACACGCAGCTAATCAGATTATTTCTCTAGACAGTATAATGTGGCCATCTTTGTAAAAAATTAGTGACTCAAAGATTGAAAACAAAACCTCCTCACAAGAACTTTCCTACTCTCCAGAGTAGTCAGCTCAACTCAAAATATTACTATTTCTGCTACTACTAACAAAATGGATGAGTCAGAGTTTGCACCTAATCTTAGTACATCTACGTGAACTGAGGCTGCTGAAGGGTATCTCTAACCATGTCAACAGCGGCTGAAGTCTGGGAGAGGGCTTACTCCAAAGCTAACATGATTTTGTGATACTTCTGTAACACGACACCCATAATTTTCTTAAGTTCTCACTGACACTTAATTCAAAAACAAAACTTCAGGCAGCAGGATCAAATACTGTCTCGTGTGACTGGACGGAAAGCTCCATATATCTGCATAAGGGGTCAATTCCTTTATGAAATCTCTTCCATAACACCATACTCAACAACCAGGTTCACAGGCTCAATCAATGAAGAAACTTCGGCATGGGCTCTATCATTATTTACCAAGAGAACACACGGTCTGCAGATGACTTCCCTTATGCTTCCACAAAGTATGATGAGCTCTCCGTTGGAAACTTGTTCCACATCCAGCACCTCCCCCCACCCCCACCCAAGTTTCTTTGCCGGATCTCTTCTACGTGTTCAGAGTGACTACTGCTACACCCGCTGCCTTCCTGTCTTCCTCCACTCCTTTTCTTTGGGTGGCGTAGGGAGAGGGAAGGAACTTTCCCATCTTCCAACCCTCCGGTTTTTGCTCAAAGTGAACTACCCAACCCTAGGATATGGAACCTGACCTTCAGAACCTGACCTTCAGCTCCTTTTGGCTAGGTGTGTTCGTGCTTGCGTACTTTAAGATGCTTACCTGCTAGCAAAATTCTTGTTTTTTTCCCATTTCTTCTAGCCATAAGGTTTTTCAAGAAGCCAGAGAGTTTGAAGAAGCTGGCTTCAGAATAATGAAGCTGTTCTTCTACTCTTGATTTAATCTTTCCATTCATCTATGCAATCCTATGGCTACCCAGCCTCTAAAGACTCTTTCCACTGAAAGATACTACTGTAGTTCACTTTTATACAACACGTTAGTTTCTGGTAAGTGTAAAGTGAATCATGTACAGACCACTGCCAGAAAGGAGTATATTCTAGCAAAGTAGAAGAACGGATAGGAAAGGGTACAAGGGGACTCTGAATACATGAACAGTCTTAAAAACCTGCAACAAATATGGCAAAGTGTTACATCTGTTAAAAGGGACAGTGGACACATGGATGTTATATTACTCTTTTTACTCTTGTATATAAAATTTCATACTTGAAAAAAGACTTCAGTGAAACAAATGATAAAATCCTGTTTTTTCCTTAAATTTTTCAGTTCTGAAGTGTAACTAATGAATAAATAACCTGCACATATATAAAGTGTACAACTTGATGAATTTTGACAAATATGTACATCAGTGAAACCATCACCACCAATAATGAACATATCTATTGCCTTCAACAACTGTGTATCCCTCTGTAATCCATCCCACTGTACCCTTTGCAGGCAACCACTGATTTATTTCAGTCACTAAGCATTCTGCATTTTGTAGAATTTCATATTTTTTAGCTATTACAGAGAAAGTTGCTACACATTTGTGTACCAGTCTTTCATGGACGTATGCTTTTATTTCTCTTGGGTAAATACTGGGAGAGGAATGGCTGGATCACATGGCAGGTATATGTTTAGTATTTAAGAATCTCTCAAATGGTCTTCCAAAGTGGTTATTCACTTTAAATCTCTACTAGAAATGTATGCACGTTCCAGATGCTCCACACCCTCACCAGCACTTTGGTCAGTCTTAAAATTTTAAATCATTCCAGTAGGTCTGTGGTGATAGCTCATTATGGCTTTAATTCACATTTCCCTACTGACTAATAAGGTTGGGCACCTATTCATGTGCTCATTTGCTCTCTGTATACTTTAGTGAAGAATATGTTTAAATCTTTGGCCTTTTTTTTTTGACTGAATTGTCTTCCTTATATTGATGATTGTTAAGAGTTCTTTTTATACTATCTATCTATCGGGGGTCAGCAAACTTTTCCTATACAGAGCCACTAAGTAAATATTTTAGCTTTTGAGGGCCACATACAGTCTGTCACATATTCTTCTTTTTTTTGGGTGGAGGCTTTTAAAAATGCAGAAACTATTCTTAGCTAGCAGGGACTTTACATAAACAGACCTGAGGCTAGATTTGGCCCAGAGTAAGAGCCCTTCATCTAAATACAAGTCCTCTGTCAGATGTATGTTTTGCAAATACATTTCCCCAGTGTGTAGCCTGCCTTTTCTTAATAGTGTCTACTGAAAAATTTTTTAATTTTGAGGAAGTACAACTTCTGATTTCTTTCCCTTTATAATTCATGCTTTTAGTGTTCTATTTATTCTATTTTGTCAAAACTAAGATCACTAAGATTTTCTCTTATGTTTTCTTCAAGAAGTTTTATAGCTTTAGTTCTTACATTTAAGTCTATGATCCATTATGGTATGAGGTAAGGGTTGTGGTTCATTTTTTTGTATGTGACTATTCAACTGTCCCAGCACTATTTGTTAAGCTATTCTTTCTACATTAAATTTCCACAGTATCTTTGCCAAAAAACAACTGACTGTATATATGTGTATCTATTTCTGGATTCTCTGTTCCACTGATCCATATGTCTATTTTTACACCAATACAATGGTGTCTTCATTACTGTAGCTTTGTAATAAGTCCTAAAATTAGGTAGTTTCTGTCATACAATTAGTTCTTTTTCAAAGTTCTTCTAAGCCCACTGCATTCTAGAATAAGCTTGTCAACTTCCAAAAACTAAAACCCTTCCAAAAACTCTGCTAGGAATTTTACTGTATCTACAGATTTGGAGGAGCACTGACATTCTAACAAATCTTGAATCATGAACACAATCAATTCCGTTTACTTTTGTAGTTTCTGGCGTATAGGTCATATATTATTGGGATGGCCAAAAAGTTCGTTCGGGTTTTTGTAACCTCTTACAAATCCGAGTGAACTTTTTGGCCAACCCAATATATATACATTCCCTACGTACTTAATATTTTTGATGCTATTGTACACAGTATTCTTAAATTTCAGTTTCAAATTGTTCATTGCTAACAGACGGAACCATAACTGATTTCTACATATTGAACTTGTATCCTGCAACCTTGCTAAATTCAACTAGAAGCATTTCTGTACATTCCTTAATATTTTCCACAGAAATGATCATATTTGTCTGAAATAGGCAAGTTTCTTCTCCCTTTTCAGTATGTAAGCCTCCTCTTTTTCTTTCCTTATTGCACTGGCTAGAACCTCCAGCACAATGTGAAATAAAATTGGCGAGAGTGAGCATTTTCCTTGTTTCCACCACTGAATATGATATGAGCTACTGGTTTTTGGTAGATGCCCTTTGTCAGGAGGATGAAGTTTCCTTCTATTTCTAGATGCAGAAAGTTTTTATCATACAAGGATACTGGATTTTGTCAAATATTTTTTCTGCATATATTGAGATGAGATGATATGGTTTTTCTCTAGTTAATGTGGTGAATTTACACTTACGAATTTCCACATGTTAAATCAACCTTCTATTTCTGGGATAAACTCATTTGGTTAGGATATACTACTCTTATATATTGCTGAATTTGATTTGCTAACATTTTATTAAGAATTTCTTCATCTATGTTCATGAGAGATACTGGTCTGTAGTTTTCTTTTGTCTGGTTTTGATATCTAAGGCTGGCCTCATATAATGTGTCACGTATTCCTTTCCTTTTCACCTTTTCTAGACTTTAGGTAGAACTGATATTAATTCTTTTAAATGCTTGGTAGAATTCACCAGTGAAGCCTCTGGGCCTGTAGTTTTCTTTATGGGAAGGCTTTTAACTACAAATATGATTTCTTTAGTAAATATAGGGCTATTCTAATTAGCTCCTTCTTCAGTGACCTTTGATAGCTTGTATCTTTTAAGAAATTTGTTCATTTCAGTGAACAAATCCTTCTAATGTCTGTAGGATTTGTACTGTTATGCTCTCTCCTATTAAATTCCTCTTCCCTACATCGTGGCCTGGAAACTCTCCAGGCAATAAGCTAAGGCAATTGTAGAGCTCACCTGGTTCTGTTTTCCCTTCTCTTAGGGAATCACTGTCCTGTGCTGCCTGTTATTCAATGTCTGAAAATCTTTGTTTTATATACTTTGTCCCATCTTGTAGTGGTTTAAAATAAGAGCGTAAACTGAGCCCCTGTTTCATGATGGCCAAGAATGGAAACATTTACTTTTTATTATGGGAAATGTAGAAATATATGAAACAGGAGAGAGAACAGTATAATAAACCTTTATGTATCTACCATCCAGCTTCTTCAAAAATTCTCAACTCATGACCGACCATCATAGTTTCATCTACACTCCCTCCCCACACGGCCCCCTCCCTGGATTATTTTGAAGCAATTCCAAACATTAGTTTCTTTGTAAATATTACAGCAATGTATTTCTAAAAGATAAATCCATAACCACATTATCAAACTTAAAAAATACTATCAGTAAACTCTAATATTATCAAATATTGAGTCAATATTCAAAATTCCATTTCTTAGAACTTTTTTAAGTAGTTGCTTTGTTCAAATCAGGATCAAAATAATGTCCACACATAGTATTTGGTTAGTACGTTTTTAAAGTCCCTTTTAGCTTATACATTTCCTCTCCCCTTTTTATCTTAGTTATACAGTACTGCACTGCCCAATAAAGTAAGGCACAAGTCATATGTGACTAGGGTTCTGAGAAACTAAATTTTTAATTTAAAATAATTTAAAATTTAAAATCAATATTCCCTTTAGCCACCGGAAAATGTTTAGAATAATCTGAGTATATGAATTTACTTTTGCAACTCTTAAGTTTTTATAAAATCTAATATTTCTGATGGAAATTTATCATCTGAATTCACATGTGTTGTAAGTATTTATTACAGTATTTTGAAGGCTTATTATAAAATTGTAAAATATCTCAATAAATAATTTTCCAATATTGACTACATGTTGAAATAACATTTTAATTTATTGAGTTAAATACACTATTAAATGGATAGATAATTTTACCTATTTCTTTTTACTTTTTAAAATTTGGTCACTAGAGACTTTATAATGACATACAGCTTGCACTATATTCCTATTGGACAGTGCTAAAGTAAATGATTTGTCCCTATACAGTCCCTTACGTTCTTGATTTTGCTTACTGTATTCCTGTAGAGTCATTTAGCATATTTTTTGTTCCCCTGTATTTCCTGTAAACTGGTAGTTTTAGAGCAATGGTTCTGAAATGGGGGCAATTCTGCTCCCCAGGGCAGTGTCTGGAAATATTTTTGGTTGTCACAGCTGAGGGAACAGTGTACTACTGGCATCTAGCAAATAGAGGCCAGGGATGCTGGTAAAGACAGCCCCCCACAAAAAGAATTATCCAGTTCAAAATATTCATAGTGCTGAGATTGAGAAACCTTGTTCTAGAGGCTTAATCAGATTGAAATTTGATTTTTTCACAAGATTAGTTCATAGGTGGTGTTGTGTTATGTCCTTCCATCAGGATACACATAAATAAATCTCTGGCTATCTTTTTGTGATGTTAGCAGCTAATGTGATCCACTGATTCATTAGCAGCTACAAGGTGGTGATATTCTAACAGTATAATTCCTTCTGCATTTATTAACTCAAATACTTCTGTAAAGAAAAACTTCCCCATCTCATTTGTTTATCCTAAATAGTTCACATAAAAAAGCCAGCATAAATGCTAGATTCTTTCTTTGCCATTTTTCAAAATCATGAGCTTGTTCCCTAATATCCTCCCCAAAGGTGACCATTATTATTTTAAGCATCAATTATGAAATTCATAGGTTTATCATACATTTTTGATAAATATTTTGAGTCTTTTTGACCCCAAAAGATCCCTGGTGCTCATTGTCCTTTCATTTTAAACCTTTTTGAATCTCTTTCTTTTAGATGTACCTCTCATATTATGCATAGTATTGGAATTTACTTCAAAAAACTTTTTAAAAAGATAAATTGTCTCCATTTATATTTAATGATATGACTGATTGACGTTTGGCCTAAGTTCTGCCATTGTTTTGTCTTAATATGTATATAAATTAAATTAAATATCTAATCTTCAGTGATGTAATCTGTTTTATACTGTCCCCTTCTCCCTTTTTCGTCTATTTTTGGCATTTAGGAAAGCTATTTTTATTTGAAAGATTATGTGCAAAGTATCTTATACAATATCCTTATGGCCTTAATATCTTTTTTGAGATACTGGTTCCTACTATAAACAATATTGAAATTCTCCCTCATTTCCCTCTCCCAAAGCATCTAATCTGAAGTAGTACCCCCTTTTATTTCCTGATAGTACCTATAGGACAATCAGCAAATATATTCCATTTTACTTACACTGTCTCCCTTCTCCCATGTTTAGAGTGTTGTGCCTTTAGCTACTGTGTCAGCCTTATAATCACATGATACATGCTTACTATCTCCTTAGTCTATCCTGTAGTTCTAGTTCTCCTCAGTAAGCAGCTTTGTTCTGCAAAGCAGTTTCGGTTAATTTGAGAGTTCACAGGGCCTGAACCACCACCCCAGCACCACCTGACCTTTCTTGAGTCTACAGTCACCTCCCAGTTTCAGCTGCTCTCAAACTGGTCTGCTGAACTTTCCACACCAAATGGGGCCTCTCTTCTTTAGAGATGAGTACCTGTTGGTGACTTGATTTTTGGATTCTTGGAGCCTTCCCTCTGCTTCTTACCACATACTTTTGGATACCATACCAGTCTTGATGCTGCTGCTGATTTGATCTTACCCACCTATATTTTGGAGTTTATGGGTGTTGTAAAATATAGAATTTGACTGATGTTTGTCCCTGGTTCTTGGGAGGAAGACTCTAAAACCCTAGGAATTGTCTGAGTGATAGGAGTGTCTGTCTTTGTTATTCACGGGCCCCTACTAGGATCACACCTGACTTTACTACGCTAAGGAGTGACTGACTCAGGATGGGGGAAGGCAATGCCAGAAAGACAAATCATGTGACTAGAGGGCTGGGGCTTTGAGTCTTATTATTGTCCTCCCAATCTCTTGAATTCCAGGGAGGAGGGCTGGAGATTGAGTTCAACCACACAGCCAATGATCCAATCAATCATGCCTAGGTAATGCAACCTCAATAAAAATCCTGAACACGGAAGCTCCACAGAGCTTCTTGGTTAGTGAACACACTGATGCTAGGAGGGTGACACATCCTGGTTTCACCAGAAAAGTGTACAGAAACTGTGTTCAGGACCCTCCCAGACCTCACCCTACATGTCTCTTCATTTGACTAGTAGGGATTTGTATCGTTTATAATAAAACTGTAATTGTTAAATATAGCCTTTTCTTCAGTTCTGAGTCATTCTAGTTAATTACAGAACATGGGGGAGTCATAAGAACCCTTGAATTTGTAGTCAGTTGGTCAGAAGTGCAAGTGGCCTGGGGACCTCTGAACTTGCAGCTAGCATTTGAAGTAAGGGTAGTTTTATTGGGGACTAAGCCCTTAACTAGCCTGATGTTAACCCTGGGTGGTTAAGTGTGAGAATATACTGCAGTACACCTATAGGGATACCTTAAAGCTTGGTTTGTTGTATATGTTGTCCATGGGTTGTTAACTGTTATGTTATCCTAGTTGCTCTTCTATTTTTGGGAAAGGATTTGGAAGACTCAAAAACTATGCCACTGTTATACTAACTCATTTTGTTGCTAGTTCTTCTTTGGAATTTATGTTAACTTAGTACATCACCCCCGACCCCCCACTATTTCAATATTTATCATCGTTTCACAGATATTAACAGAAGATTAAATCACCAAGATTACACACTAAGGCCACTCTTAGTGTTGATTAGAACTCATCTGCAGTTTACTTTATGGGATACAAACTGCAATAAAAGCTACTAGTTGCTGCTTGGTAACAGTAACAACTATAATTTATATTGGTTAAGAAAGCAGACATGAGACTTTGGTTTTCAAGTGACTAAATCGGGGACTCTAATTCTCTTTTTTGATTATTACCACCCCTCCCCCAATCAAATAACATAAAATGCAGACTACATACAAAGGGTTTAAAATATTGCTTCCTCATCAGCAGGATGCATTAAATTTGTAAATTAAAGAGCATAAAAAACCTGCATATTGCAAGGCATGATATATATATACACACATATACGTATATACATACACACACACCTCCCCACACACACACACATTTTCAAACTGGTCTGAAGCCCCAAAATAAAAAATAAAAGCAAACATTTTACCTCTGTGAGACGTAGCTGTGATGAAGCAGCCATATAATCTGATTCTAATTTGTTCTTCTCGGAGATCACTGTAGTATTTTGAAGAATTAAATCTACTTTTTGTATATGCAAAGAAGTACAAATCTAGGAATAAAAACCCCTATGAGTTTGTTTTACAACTAAGAAAAACAATACAGTTTCTTTTAAAAAACAAAATTATAAACCATGAAAAAAATAACATTTTTCTAATGTGACTGATACCTCTCTCAAATAATTATTCTAAGTTTTCTTGTATATTTGAGTCAGCTGGAATAAAATAATTTAGCTTAATGAGTGCTTTAAACCAATTCACTGATCTATAATGAGAAATGTCAAACAACAGAGAGCTGAAATTACTGTTGAAAATCTCTTGCTAAGATTTTGCTGTCGACCTGCAACAAAAAAAATATGACTAAAATTAAGAAAATGGCTTACCTTTATCAGGTTTGTTAATTCAGTAACAAGTTTGGCTTTTTGAACATTTATTTCTTTGATTTTGGTACTTGCTTTTCGCTCTTCCTCTTCAAGGTTGCAAGTATCCTGTTCCATCAGCTTTAAACTGTATGAAATGCATAATGATGTGGAAATCAGAGAAAACACAAGGATTGAGCCCAAATTCTTAGGTCCCCTGCTGCTTTACGGGTGAGCTATTTAGCAATGCTACTCAGATGTTAACTGCTAGCTTCTAGATTAAACAATTGTTTTATGCAACCACTCAAGATTGAAAAGTATTTTTTGAGATAGAGTGTGTGCCCAGCATAGTCTAGGTAATGCTAGTGGCTAATGGTATAGGATCTGGAATCAGAAAGATGGATTTAAATTTCCTCTTTGCCACTAATGAGCAATATAACTGAACAAGTTACTCTTCTGAGCTTCAGTTTCCTCATCTATAAACTGTAAATAATAATAGTACTTCTCCTGCAGGGCTCTGGTGAATACTAAAAAAAGGCAAATTATGCAACACAGTATAGTGTCTGGCCCATAACTGATAAACACTGTTTATAAATATAGTCCCTTCCCTTACGGAGCTTAACTGTGGAGATCTGATTAACAGGTTAAAAAAAAATATAATGAAAAGGCAAATACAACAATCCTAAAAGTTAATACTTTGCTCTTTAAGATGAAGAAACTAAGGCTCAGAAGTTGTTACCTAAGATCCCAGCTACTAAGTTGTAAGATGTGTTTGACATCAAAGTCCAAGTCTTTCCATTTGACATCAAAGTCCAGGTCTTTCCACTACATCATGTTGCCTCAAGGGAAAAATCAAGAACAAACGATGGAAGCAATAATAAACAAGAATGAGTAAGTTCAGTGGATGCTGTAGAGAGTGGACTGAATGGTACATGAAGAGACTTTGGGGAAGACAGGGAGGAAATAGAATGGGTGGAGTGAACTAAGATTTTGAAAAACTTGAAAGCCAATCTAAAGGAAAGCAGTATTTAATTAAATTTCATGTAGTAAAGGTAGGACGCTATAACAGATATTCCTGAAGGGGGTAGGAACATGAAAAGAAGATAAACTGGATGACAGTATTCTGGATGCACTGAATGGAGAAGGAGACTAGTCAAGTAGAGACCACTAACCAACCATGTCACCACTGCAGTATTCCAAAGTGAGTCACTGGAGGTATGAGACAGCAGGATGACAATGGATATGAAAGGTTACTGCACTACAAAAATCAACATTACTTTATGAGGAGAAAGTTTAGCTTTAGACAATGAGTTCAATACAGCAGTCCAACAGTAAACGTCTTGTAGATGACTGAAGATAGAAATGAAGAGTTAAAGTAGAAAAAAATTCTAGGCAGTTAGACTAAATAGTTATATCTTGCTTTAAGCAACCAAGGTACATTATTTAAACAAAAGTTAATGGGCAATTGTTTGCTTAAAATTTTTTTTTTCTTAAAGCATTTTAAATATGATTTAATTTATGAATGTGTTTAGAAACACTATTATATTAGATCAAGGTAAACTTGTACCTTATTCAAGGCAATGAGCTGTCATTTATTATGTTATTAATATCTATATCTTTATTCTATAGCAAAGAAGCATGAAAGAACAATCACAACAAAAAGGTCTGTGCTGTGTCATGACTGACAGGACATGGGAAAAGCCTTGAAACTGGAAGCCACAGTTCCTTTCCCCTAGGCTGAACACCCTAATAGCTTTTATCCCATCTTATATATTCCAAGTTTCTACAAAATATCTAAATTCAAAATAAAACAATAAGTTCTGAGGACAATTGCCTGGGATCTCACAGTAAGCTAGCATAATGTAACAAAGTCATTCATGGGTGAATGATGCACTTAAAGTAATGTAAGAGTGCACAACTTCACTGATGAGT
This sequence comes from Balaenoptera physalus, assembly GCF_965194825.1. Taxonomy (NCBI): domain Eukaryota; kingdom Metazoa; phylum Chordata; class Mammalia; order Artiodactyla; family Balaenopteridae; genus Balaenoptera; species Balaenoptera physalus. The sequence continues at coordinate 49,192,795 of NC_138886.1, forward strand.
TCACATTCCATGTTGCAATTAAACTTTCACAAACCACACCTTGGCAAGTTTTGATGTAACATTAAAGAATACATACACTGAAAAGTCTATTAAAGCACTTCTCCCTTTTCCAGCTGCATATCTATGTGAGGCCAGATTTTCTTCATATACTTCAACCAAAACAAACATCTCACAACCAAGTGAATGCAGAAGCACATATGAAAAACAACTGACTTCATCTAAAGAGATTTACAAAAATGTAAAAACAATGTCATTCTTCTTGCTAAATGTATTTTGTTTGGAAAACTTTCATAAATATGTTAATGTATGACTTTATTATCATTTTAATGAATTATTTAATTTCTAATTTGGTAAATATCGATAGATATAATCCATAGAAACAAAACTTCCTCAAGGTCCTCAATAATTTTTAAGAATAGAAAGGGGTCCAGGGATGAGAACAGCAGATCAGGGAACAGAAAAACTCACACCACTTAAGATTCACCTCCCTTTGTCCCATGTTTTGGGTAGGAGGAGGGTGTAAGTTTGAGAGAGAAACTGTACACAGAGTGCTGGTGGGAATTGTGTCATCATTACAATGTATAACTAATAATATCCTTATAGTGCTTTTGTACCACCCACCCAACCCCCTTACCCCAAAACAGGCTGAAAGATACCTTCCTAGTTTGGAACTAATTTTTTGTTCCAGTTGTCTTTTCTTGGTGTTCCTTTCAAGAAGCTCCTTCTTCTTTTGTCTAAGTTCATTATCTTTGTGTTCTAGATGTTTGTTTGTCTCACGTAAGGCAGTCAACGCTGATTCTACTGCTTGCAATTTTCTATTAATTTCCTATGGAATATGCAATATTGTTAGTATATTTAAAAAACAGGCTAAAGTATTATAACTCCAGTTAATATTCTTTATTAATACTCAAATCGAAATAACCAATCTTTAACTTAAATATAAGACATAGGGGCTTCCCTGGTGGCGCAGTGGTTGAGAATCTGCCTGCCAATGCAGGGGACACGGGTTCGAGCCCTGGTCAGGGAAGATCCCACATGCTGTGGAGCAACTGGGCCCGTGAGCCACAACTACTGAGCCTGCGCGTCTGGAGCCTGTGCTCCGCAACAAGAGAAGCCACGATAGTGAGAGGCCCGCGCACCGCGATGAAGAGTGGACCCCGCTCACTGCAACTAGAGAAAGCCCTAGCACAGAAACGAAGACCCAACACAGCCAAAAATAAATAAATAAATAAATTTAAAAAAAAAAAAAAAAAAAAAAAAAAAAAAAAAAAATATAAGACATAACACCATACATTCTCCCGACATAAATCATACCAATGTTTTCTTAGGTCAGTCTCCCAAGGCAATAAGAAATAAAAGCAAAAATAAACAAATGGGACTTAAACTTACAAGCTTTCACACATGAAAGGAAACAAACCATAAACAAAATGAAAAGACAACCTACGGACTAGGGGAAAATATCTGCAAAGGATGCAACTGACAAGGGCTTAATTTCCAAAATATACAAACAGCTCATATAACTCAAAAACAATCCAATCAAAAAATGGGCAGAAGACCTAGATAGATATTCTCCAAAGAAGATAAACAGATGGCCAATAGGCACATGAAAAGACTGTCAACATTGCTAATTATTAGAGAACTGCAAATTTAAACCACAACGAGGTACCACCACATACCAGTCAGAATGGTCATCATTAAAAAGTCTACAAATAACAAATGCTGGAGAGGGTGTGGAGAAAAGGGAACCCTCCTACACTGCTGGTGGGAATGTAACTTGGTGCAGCCACCATGGAAAACAGTATGGAGGTTCTTCAAAAAACTAAAAATAGAGTTACCATATGATACAGCAATCCCATTCCTGGGCATATATCCAGACAAAACTATAGTTCAAAAAGATACATGCACCTCAATGTTCATAGGAGCACTATTTACAATAGCCTAAGACATGGAAACAACCTAAATGTCCATCAACAGATGAATGGATAAGGAAGATGTGGTACATACATACAATGGAATACTACTCAGCCATAAAAAAGAACAAAATAATGCCATTTGCAGCAACATGGATAGACCTAGAGATTATAAGTGAAGTAAGTCAGAAAGAGAAAGATAAATACCATATATCACTTATATGTGGAATCTAAAATATGACACAAATTTATTTACAAAACACACTCACAGACATAGAGAATAGATATGCGATTGCCAAGGGAAAGGGGGAGGCAGGGGATGGATGGATTGGGAGTCTGGGATTAACAGATGCAAACTATTATATATAGAATGTATAAACAACAAGGTCCTACTGTATAGCACAGGGAACTATATTCAATATCTTGTAATAAACCACAATGGAAAAGAATATGAAAAAGTATATATCTATAATGAATCACTTTGCTGTACCCCAGAAACTAATGCAACATTGTAAATCAACTGTACTTCAATAAAAAAAATTTTTTTTTAAATGACCAACCTTTAGCTGTTCTTCTAAGTGTCGTCTTTGCTCTAGATCCACAGTGACTGTGAGAAACTGGGCTACCTTTAGGGATGTGTTACTAGAAATAACTTTGTTTGAATAAAAAGAAGTTTTCACCACAAACTTTTCTTCTGCTGTATAAATTTGTTTTAATCGGGTTTCTTGTATTACCTATAATGTAAAATAAGCATTCAGTGCACATCTAAGAATAATTATGATATATTTTTAAAAGGACTAAAGAATTAAAAATACAGATCTCATGAACTTTAGAAGGTCAAAATATACTAGATATACTTTCATTTATTTTTTAAAAAATGTACCCAACATCTCTAAAAAGGTGAGTGATAAAATTCAGGTTATTATTTTGGAAAACAACACTAAGGAAGAGAGAACTGGGAGAAAACCAAAACAACAACCACAGTTGGCTATACTTCTACTTCACTATACAATCTCTCCCAAGTAAGTGTACTTTTGGGACTTTGTTTTATCTACAGAAGAGATACCAGGAGTCAGCTCCCCAGTAGATTGAACTGTGTTATCTCAACTAACACATTTACTCTCCCCTCCCCTCAGTTATATTGTTCAAAGATACATAATCTTATATTTAATTCCTGTATATTTGCGGAATACTGAATGCACACACTTTTCAAGGACTTCAAAGACTTCTTTTCGCATTTTTTGGAGATCTCTTCTCTCAAGAATTTATTTAAGGAGTTTCATAAACTAATGCACATTCTAAACACCCTAACATTGGATTTGTTACTGTTATTTATAAAGAATAGGCTGTTGTAGTTTTTTCCAGTCTCGAAAGTTTTATTACCAGTATTCTTGTGGCTTGTTTCTCTCTAGAAGTTTAAGTGAAGAGATAAGACATATTTAAGCATACTTAGTTTAATAGGGTATAAACTGGCATCCACAAATGCTGAATAATTTGAAATGAAGGGAAAGCCTAGATGAGGTTAGCCTACCCACGTTTCATGAAAATAAGTTTTAAGCACACTGAAACTGACAGAGATGGTGGGAGTGCTCTCAGAAAGAAGAACATTGTTAAGCTAAGGAGGTCAGCAGACAATTTAACCAAAGAGACCAGTCTTGGAAATTAATGAGAACAACTGCATAAATAGAGTATAATCATTTACAGAATCCAAAATGTCAGGACTTGATAATAAAGCAAAACTTTTATACTAAAGAATGTTATTTTTATTCTAAGGAAGAAATATAGCCATTATTGTCATTTAGGTAGACATGAAACATTAAGACAGTGAATTTCCTCAATGAAGGTTTGTATCTTCTGAAAGATGGCTAAGACAATGTCAAGGGCTTTATTAGGTGTCTGACTTTGCTTTACTCTATACAATGTTATTTTTCTAGTACAGACAGTAGAGTTAAAGCTCTCTAGATGACTCAACCAAAATGTTAAAAAGTAAAGTACATAAAAATAATTCAACTTGAAGCACTGCTCAAAAAGTGAAAGGATTTTCCAAGTGCAGTACTGTTCCTTTCTGCCCCAAAGTAAAGCTATGAAAGTCCTTACCAAATTTTCTATAGTCTTTCTGCAATAGTAAAGAATGCCTACTCTCCTAACCTTCAGAGATAGCGCCCTACCTACCCCTGAAGTTATGACAGAAATTGCATTGGTCTATGTATATAGTCTTGTCCTCTTTTTTTAAACCCCGTCTATGAAGACCGAAGAGAGAGGTACACCCACATGGAGAGTTGTAGTTTTGCTTTCCCCAAATGGTCACCATAATACAATTTTTAATCAAAAACACAGGCAACTTACCATAATTAATAATTTGCTTGTCTGTGCAAAATGGGTTAGTAATGAGCCCGCATTTCTATCTTCTGTTAATGAGGTATATAGAGGCCCCGAAATTACAAATGAATATCCTAGGGATACTTGTAGAATGCTTGTTAAAAAATGTAAAACACATTCTCTAATAAATTCACTATTATAAATAGCACTTAGGTCTGTAATTGGGTCCTACAAGCAGTATTAATATGGCAACTTGGTATTATGGAAAAATCTGTTCTAGAAGAGACTTCTTCCCTGTTTCTCCCTTTGATAAAAGCAATGAAGGTGGTTTGGAGTCTTAGAGATTACTTGTAAGGAGAAGAAAACTCCAAGCAGCATTAGCAGAATATAGGAACTTAAGAGTTTATGTAGCGGTACTAGACAGGAAAATGAAATCCTATTAAGGGTGGTCATTCACATGAGATAATCTTAAATGGAAACTTTAAGGGGAGGGCTTACCAAAGCAGTTCCATATCCTAGCCTACCAGCCTAAAGTATAATTTGTCTGAAAAATAGAATACAGGAATTTAAATGATTAAACCATTAATGTTTGAACAAATGTTTGTCAAGCAAGGCAGAATCACGTAAGAGAGCCAGGTGTCTCTTCAGGTTTTAACTTAACTACCCTACAGGTATTAAGTTATTTATTTACTCTAGGTCAGCGGTCCCCAACCTTTTTGGCACCAGGGACCAGTTTCGTGGAAGACAATTATTCACAGACCCGGGTTGGGTGGGTTGGGGGGATGGTTCAGGCTAAGTAATGCAAGAGATGGGGAGAAATGGGGAGCAGCAGATGAAGCTTTGCTCAGTTGCCCACCGCTCACCTCCTGCTGTGTGGTCAGCCTGGGGGTTGGGGACCCCTGCTCTAGGTAACTCCACACCACTCCTGTCGTAAAGTATTAGTCAACATTCACCGTCCTATGTCATATTAAAAATGGAAAATACCAAGATAATTTCTGTATGGTTAAAAACAATGACATGTTTCTTTAAATTACAAGTTTTCCTTGACTTTAAGCTAAGAAGTTTTAACTACATTTTTGGTACTGATTCAGTACTTTCTTACCCGTTCAATTCTTTCTCTGGTTCTTTCAGTTCCTACAGGAACTTCATGAATGTGATACTGGCAGCAAAGGTAACTCATGACAGGATCAGGTGCATCAAATAACTCTCGCAAATAAGAGAAAAATCCATACTGTCTGAAAGGAAAAGCAACTATTAGGTTTTTCTTCTTAAAATATCATTAAAAAAAAAAATCTCCTAGTTGACATGTGGTGACTAAACAATAAATAAAATATAAATTAACGATGGTACAGAAAGTATTTTCTTTGTATAGTTTAGTCACTTAATATTAAGTGATTAATATTCAGATTTATTTCCTTGTCAGAAAAATTTAATATTTATAATTACGAACTATTAATCTCTTCTTTTGTTGTTTCTACCATTGCTTTTATACAGAATTAAGACTTTATTTACTTACAGCTGTTTTATAATTGCAGTTTTTCCATTTGATCCTTCTGGAAATTATTTTTATATTATGAAGTGATGATTTACCCTTTTATTTTCCCAATAACTAACCAACTATTTTACTAACTTTTACTAAGTAGTCCAGTATTATTCCACTGATTTAAAAAATCACCATCATATACTAACTGATACCATGGTCTGTTCCTGGGCCTAGATTTTTCCTTATTTTAGACTTAAGTAGAGATCCTAAAAAGGAATAATACAGCCTATAAGAAACATACTTATGTGACAAAGAAATAATTAAAATATATTTGAGAGAAATGATTATTCAATATTCAAAGTAACAGCTTAGTTCTAATAATATTTTCAAGACTTACTTGAGTTCATTCAATGGTCTTGAAGGTGCTTTGTCTGCATATGAACTCTTAGGAGCAATAACAGCATTCACTCTTAATTTTTTATGGTCATGAACCTTAATATAAGGAAAAGAAAATATTACTTTAATTACCATATACTATCAATCAAAATGATTTTTAAAGTTATGGTATTCTTACTGGCATTCATGGGATGATCAGAAATTTGAACACTGACTAGCTATTTAATGGTACTTATAAGAACATTTTTTAGTGTGATGATATTGTAGCTATGTGTTTTCACTAAGAGTACATTTCTTCTATTATTTCCACTGATAAATTCTATCAAACAGATAAGGAAGCAGTAATACCAAAAACCCTTTTCAGAACAAGAAGGAAGGGACATTTCCCAAGTCATTTTATGATTCCAGTATAATCCTGACAAAAGTATTACAATATCCCTCATGAACACATATACAAAAATCCTTAACAAAATATTAGTAAACAGAATCCAGCAATATACACGACCAAGTAGAATTTATCCCAGGAATGTGAGATTGGTTGATTTTGAATGCTACATCAATCCAAGTTATTGTATTATCAGAATAAAGTACAAAAGCCATATGATTTTCAGCAAACTAGGAATAGAAAGAAATTTCCTCCACCTGGTAAAGGGCATCTATGATAAGTATACAGCAGACATAATACTTAATTGTGGAATATTGAGTGCCTTCCCCCTAAGCCTGGGAACAAGCAGGGGTGTCAAATCACAGCACTTCTTTTCAACATTGTCCTAGAGGTACTAGACAATGTAGTGAAGCGTAATAAAGAGGTAAAAGATTAAAAAGGAACAGGTAAAAAGATCTATTTGCAAGGGTATGATTTTCTACACAGAAAATCCTGTGGAATCTATAAAGCAACTACGAGAATTCAAGAAGTGAATTCAATAGTGTCACAAGATACAGATCAAATGAAAAAAAATCAAATTATATCTATGTACTAGCAGTTAACAACTGAAAAATGAATTTGAGAAATCCATTTCTAAGAGTGTCAAAAATCCATAAAATACTTAGGAACACATTTAACAAAAGATGTGCAAGACATAAACACAGAAAAAATAAAACACTGCTGAGAGACAAGATGGGATGGCGGAATGGAGGAATTTCATGGTGGCACAGATTAGCAATGTTGAAACTACTTTCACAGCCTAGAATGCTGTGACTACTTTCACAGCATTCTACACTTGAACAAATTAGTAAATAAATTGATGATAAGGGGGAGAAGGAGGTATTTTTCACTGTTACAGTAGGAAATTACAGATATGCAAAGGAGAAAGAGTAGAAGGTACCCTGTTGTGTTCGACTGTAATTGGAAGCATCAGTGTGAATTCATGGTGCCCTTATGCACTCTTGTTTTCCAGATAAATACAGAAATAAATATAGATATAAGGGTTTGCATGCAAGGGCTAAGAAGCAATGAGACACTAGCAGCAATGCACACATCTAGCACACAGATCTTGGTTTCTAAAAACTAGGGTTCTTTGGGGAAAAGCCTGATTGTAAGGCCCAGACACAGCAAGGTAAAGGTATAAGTCAACACCTTGCTCTCCCCAAAAGTAAGCAGTGCTCAAAATATGTTGGCAAAATAACATACAGCGGTCAAGCTGAAGGTCTCACTGGACAAATGTGGGACAATTTGAGCATTAAAATAAATAATGATAGTAATGGATTAAAATCCATAAAACATAAAATTCTATGAATTTTATATGATATAATAAATGAGTAAATAAATGGAGAAGAAAGGGCTCTTCCTTACAGAATACCAACTAATAAATATAGAAAGAATGATGAGAATCATTAATGGTTCTTAAACCTACTAGGCAGTTACATGAGCAACAGGATATTTTTAAAGGCTCAAAGTATTTCGTCACACATAATTACAAACAGAAAAATAGTTTTACTGTAATGCTTGTTTTGAGGACAAATTTATTCCAAGCAATTTATATATTAGGGGACAATTTAAACATTATGTGACTCTCACATTTGCTTACGTACAATTACATCCATAACAAATATAAGGTTTTCTCTAGGTGAATGCAAAAAAATTGCACCCAACTGAATGGAGCTGTGTAGGAATAGACATAATTTGTGCACAAATACACAGACACACATACATCCCTCTCAAACATCTACCAGCTACCTGAGTTCACTACATATTATGAGCCACCCCTCAACCACATCTGGTGTTACAACTTTCCATCCAATTTTAGATAAGTGCTTTATAATTGTTTTACCTACTACACAATTCACATACGGAACCCTTCCAACGCCTAATTCCACAAGCCAACTTCAGGTCTTTCAATAAGGCACAGGGTTGTAACGTACAGTACAGGGAATATAGTCAATATTTTATACTAATTTTGTACAGTGTGTAATCCATAAAAACATCGAATTACTATCTGTACACCTGAAACTTATAAGTCAACCATACTTCAATAAACAAATAAAAATGAAAAAGCACATTTATTGTATCTGCATATTTCTTAATAATTTAACATATGTAAAACTGTGCTTCCCCCCACCACCATAGCCCCTGTGCGTTTTTATTATATAATTTTGCATAGTACAGTAATTTTTAGGAATTATATATTGGTTATAGCAAAACCACCTGTTCTTTGCTATGGAGAAATAATAAAGCAGGAGGAGACAAGACAGAGGAGTAGAAGGATGTGAGCTCACCCCCTCTTACGGAAATACCAAAATCACAACTAACTGCTGAACGACCTCTGACAAAAAAATGCTGCTACCTACCAAAAAAGATACCCTGTATGCAAAGACAAAGAAGAGCCACAACAAGATGGTAGGAGCAGTGCAATGGCAATAAAATCAAATCCCATACGTGCCGGGTGGGCGACCCACAAACTGCAAAATAATTATACCACAGAAGTTCTCCCACAGGAGTGAAAGTTCTGAGCCCCACGTCAGACTCCCCAGCCTGGGGGTCTGGCAACAGGAGGAGGAACTCCCAGAGAATGTGGCTTTGAAGGCCAGCGGGGTTTGATTGCAGGAATTCCACAGCACTGGGGGAAACAAACTCCATTCTTGGAGGGCACACACAGGGCCTTGCGTGCACCAGGACCCAGGTAAAAAAGCAGTGACCTCATAAGAAACTTACCTGCTAGTATTGGAGGGTCTCCTGCGGAGGTGGGGGGGTGTCTGTGGCTCATCGTGTTGACGAGGACACAGGTGATGGTAGTTATGGGGAGTACTCATTGGCATGAACCCTCTTGGAGGCTGCCATTTTCTCACCAAGACCTGGCTCCACCCAACAGCCTGTAGGCTCCAGTGCTGCGATGCCTCAGGCCAAACAAACAACAGGGTGGGAACACAGCCCCACCAATCAGCAGACCAGCTGCTTAAAGCCTTCCTGAGTAAACAGCTGCCCGATAAACACACCCCTTGACACAGCCCTGCCCACCAGAGGGGCAAGACCCAGCTCTACCCACCAGTGGGCAGGTACCAGTCCCTCCTACCAGGAAGCCTGCACAAGCCTCTTAGACAGCTTCATCCACCAGAGGGCAGACAGCAGAAGCAAGAAGAACTATAATCCTGCAGCCTGCAGAATGGAAACTGTAATCACAGAAAGTTACACAAAATGAGACAGCAGAGGAATATGTCCCAGATGAAGGAACAAGATAAAACCCCAGAAGAACAACTAAGTAAAGTGGAGATAGGCAAACTACCTGAAAAAGAATTCAGAGTAATGACAATAAAGACGACACAAGATCCTGGAAGAAGAATGGAGGCACAGATCGAGAAGACACAAGAAATGTTTAACAAAGACCTAGAAGAACTAAACAACAAACAGAGATGAACAATACAATAACTGAAATGAAAAATACACTAGAAGGAATCAATAGAGTAACTGTGGTAGAACTGATAACTGAGCTGGAAGACAGAATGGTGGAAATCACTGCTGTGGAACAGAATAAAGAAAAAAGAATGAAAAGAAATGAGGACAGTCTACGAGACCTCTGGGGCAACATTAAACACACCAACAGTCACATTATGGGGTCCCAGAAGGAGAAGAGAGATGGAAAGGACCTGAGAAAATATTAGAAGAGATAATGGCTGAAAACTTCCCTAATATGTGAAAGGAAACAGTCACCCAAGTCCAGGAAGCACAGAGTCCCAGGCAGGATAAACATGCCAAGGAGGAACATGCCAAGATACATGGTATCAAAATGACAAAAATTAAAGACAAAGAAAAAATATTAAAAGCAATAAGGGAAAAGTAACACATAATGTACAAGGGAACTCCCATAAGGTTATCAGCTAACTTCTCAGCAGAAACTCTGCAGGCCAGAAAGGAGTAGCACAATATATTTAAAGTGATGAAAAGGAAGAACCTATAACCAAGGATACTCTACCCAGCAAGGCTCTCATTCAGATTCGATGGAGAAATCAAAAACTTTACAGACAAGAAAAAGCTAAGAGAATTCAGCACCACCAGACCAGCTTTGCAACAAATGCTAAAGGAACTTCTCTAGGTGGAAAAGAAAAGGCCACAACTAGAAACAAGAAAATTATGAATGGAAAAGCTCACTGGTAAAGGCAAACATACAGTAAAGGTAGGAAATCATCTGCATACAAATATGATATCAAAACCAACAATTATGAGGAGAGCACAAAGGCAGGATACTGGAAATGCATTTTAAATTAAAAGATCAGCAACTGAAAACGATCTTGTTTATATATAGAATGCTATACCAAAACCTCGTGGTAACTGCACACTGAAAATCTACAATAGATACACACGCAGAAAAGAATAAGGAATCCAAACACAACACTACAGTTGGTCATCAAATCACAAAAGAAAAAAAGAGGAAGGGAAGAAAAAACACCTACAAAAACAAATCCAAAACAATTAACAAAATGGCAATAAGAAGCTACAGTCATCAAAACAGTATGGTACTGGCACAAAAACAGAAATACAGATCAATGGAACAGGATAGAAAGCCCAGAAATAAACCCATGCACATAAGGTCAATGAATCTACAACAAAGGAGGCAAGACTATACAATGGAGAAAAGACAGTCTCTTCAATAAATGGTGCTGGGAAAACTGGACAGCTACACATGAAAAAATGAAATTAGAACATTCTTTAACAAGATACATATAAATAAACTCAAAATGGATTAAAGACCTAAATATAAGACCAGATACTATAAAACTCTTAGAGGAAAATACCGGCAGATCACTCTGACATAAATCACAGCAATATCTTTTTCAATCTGTCTCCTAGAGTAATGGAAATAAAAACAAAAATAAGCATGGGACCTAATCAAACTCAAAATCTTTTGCACAGCAAACGAAACCATAAACAAAATGAAAAGACAACCCACAGAATGGGAGAAAATATTTGCAAACAAAGAGACTAACAAGGGATTAATTTCTAAAATTTACAAACAGCTCATGTGGCTCAATATCAAAAAAAACAAACAACCCAATCAAAAAATGGGCAGAAGACCTAAATAGACATTTCTCCAAAGAAGACTTGCAGATGGCCAAGAGGCACACGAAAAGATGCTCAACATCGCTCATTATTAGAGAAATGCAAATCAAAACTACAATGAAATATCACCTCAAAAAAAAAAAAGGACTTCCTTGGTGCCACAGTGGTTAAGAATCTGCCTGCCAATGCAGGGGACCTGGGTTCAAGCCCTGGTCCAGGAAGATCCCACATGCTGCAGAGCAACTAAGCCTGTGTGCCACAACTACTGAGCCTGTGCTCTAGAGCCCGCGAGCCACAACTACTGAGCCTGCGTGCCATAAGTACTGAAGCCTGCGTGCCTACAGCCCATGCTCCACAAGAGAAGCCACCGCAATGAGAAGCCCATGCACCGCAACAGAGTAGCCCCCGCTTGCCGCAACTAGAGAAAAGCCCGCACGCAGCAACAAAGACCCAATGCAGCCAAAAATAAACAAATAAATAAATATATTTTAAAAAAAGAAACATCACCTCACACCAGTCAGAATGGCCATCATCAAAAAGTCAACAAACAATAAATGCTGGAGAGGGGGTGGAAAAAAGGGAACCCTTTTGCTCTGTTGGTGGGAATGTAAATTGGTACAGCCACTATGGAGAACAGTACGGAGGTTCCTTAAGAAACTAAAATTAGAGCTATCATATGATTCAGCAATCCCACTCCTGGGCATATATCCAGAGAAAACCATGGTTCGAAAGGATACATGCACCCCAATATTCACTGCAGCACTACTTACAATAGCCAAGACATGGAAGCAAGCTAAATGTCCATCAACAGATGAATGGATAAAGAAGATGTGGTACATATATACAATGGAATATTACCCAGCCCTTAAAAAGAATGAAATAATGCCATTTGCAGCAACATGGATGGACCTGGAGATTATCATACTAAGTGAATTAAGTCAGACAGAGAAAGACAAATATCATATGACATGGCTTTATGCGGAATCTAAAAAAATTGATACATATGAACTTATTTACAAAACAGAAACAGACTTACAGACTTAGAGAATGAATTTATGGTTACCAGGGGGGAAGGGCGGGGGGGAGGGATAGATTAGCAGTTTGGGATTGACATGTACCCACTACTATATTTAAAATACACAACCAACAAGGACCTACTGTATAGCCCAGGGAACTCTACTCAATACTCTGTGATAACCTAAATGGGAAAAGAATTTGAAAAAGAATAGATACATGTGTATGCATAACCGAATCACTTTGCTGTATACCTGAAACTAACACCACATTGTTAATCAACTATACTCCAATATAAATTAAAAATTAAAAAAATGAAAAAATAAAGCAAATAGGGCAAAATGTAAATAATTATTGTAAATCTGGGTAAAAGGTATATAGGAGTCATATGTATGACTCTTGCAACTTTTCTATAAGTTTGAAGTTATATCAAAATAAGTTATTAAAAAAAATAGAGGAGTGGAGGTATAGATGAAACAATATTGGCCATGAGTCAATGTATCAATGATACTAGTATGCAGAATTCATTTAAGTTTTAAAAATCTATTGTTTTAGTGGTGGCTACACTAAATAAAATTGAATTACACAATGAGAAAGTAATTTCCTTTTCAATTCCCTTTCAATATTTCTAATCATACCAATGAGTAAGTTACATATGGTGTTATCATGTCTTTAACTCCTTATTACCTCCTTTTAAAAAAATCATATCATCTGCTTTCGAGAAGCAACAGTACAGATCTCGGATTTACTAATACTGCTTTTATTGTCTTTACTGTAATGTAAATTATGTTTTTCTAATTTGGTAATGACATTATACTTCCTTTCAGAATATTTCATTTCAGTAACAAGAAGTGAAGTGATTTAAAGAAAAATTTTAAATAATAATATAGTTAGTACCCAGATATGGCAAAAATTGTGATGGTAGTACATGGTAGTATGCAGAAATGGCAAACACCATGAAGAAGGTTTGTAAGTTACTAAAGGATGGGAAATGGTACTCTAGTAGATATAATTACAGGAGGAGGTTATATACAATATATTTCAAAATTTAAAATATACACACAAAAAGTGATACATGTAAGAGGAAGTTCTAGTCCTAATGATGAGCCCCTATGGAAAGTTGTCACAGTATAAGAAAAAAAAAAAAAAAGTCAAATTTCCAGGAACCTGTCATATTATTAATATATGGTTCAAATTCTTAGCACAGAGGAAGAAGCATGAGTTTTTGAGGCAAATCCAGTTACTCAGTGTAGGCTAAGCTGGCCATTTGCAAAATAGAAATCATCTAATTACACCTGACTCCAGGCCCTTCACACTGTGCCATGCATGTCTCATAGACTTGTAATCCAAGTAACCTACTTCTTCAGTGACATCAGTTCAAGAACTCACTGTTTAGGCTTAAATAGTTCTGAATAACACAAATGCTTAACTTTTTGGAGACCATTTTATAATTCTGTAGATTCAACTTTTTTATCCAGTCATCTTTTATTCACATTCCCTGTCAACTCCCAAACCAGAAGGAGGGCAATACAGTAAAAGTCAAAGAAAGTAAAGATTCTGTCCAATCACTTGTGTACCAGAGAAATAGAGGACTACTTAAGCTGATTCACGGTCCTGTCCTCACTTAAGACTTACTAGAAAAAGTTTAAACAAAACAAAATCTAAACCTCATCTTTCCAGGGCTTTTTAAAAAGTAGAAGGCGTATTGCAAAAGGATAAAGAAACCTTACTGGCAAGGATAGTAACATACATAATAGCTAACAATATATATTATATAGATATATAACAATATATAATAAAAACAATAGTGCCCAACACTGTTCTAAACTTTTTCATTTAATAAATTATTTAATCATCACAACCATCTTTTGAAATAGATATTATCTCCATTTTATAGTGAAGAAATTAAGACACAAAACATTTAGTCAACTTGCTGAAATCAGCAGTAAAGTCGGAATTCAAAGCCTGGTAGCCTATCTGTAGAATCTATACTCTTAACTAAGCCATGCTGTCTTCCAGTGGCTTATATTCTTGGTCAGTGGTGTTTTTCTAGTCAGATATAGAATTCTCATTCTTTTTAAAGTTTTTTATTTATAATAAGCTACAACATTATATTCCCCTCCAAAGAAAAACTGAGTTCATTCCAATACATTTCCAAAAAGGATGTCCAAGACCAAAGTCTCATCATTATGATGTTTCTCTTAAAACAATGTGACAGAATTACTCTTCACATTAATTCCCAATGGTAATTTCAAAAAATGTTAAAGATGGAATTATAGGCTGTTGTTCCTCTTATAAAACTAATTCAATCCTCAGTGGTATAGACAGAAAAGAAATTAGCAAATTTGAATGATTTTACACAAGAGTTACTGCTGGTAAAATAGGTCATTATCATTTTTTGCTCTAGAATGAGGTTGAAAACTCAAGCACTGGAAGCTAAGTGTGAAGTGAGTTAAAATATTACAGTACTTGCCTCTTTGAGGAAAACCTCCATATCTTCTTGACTTTCAAACACAAAAGCTCTCAAGTCATTTGATGGAATATGATTTTCAATATATTTGGCATTTTTGTTATCTTTCATATTGATCTAAACAAAACAAAAAGAAAATAAAAGTTGATTTTCATGAAATCCAAACTGACTACTAGAACATAATTATACTTAACTTAGATTTATTTAATTAGGTTAAATAAATCCTCAAGAAAAAAGCAGACCAAAAAAGAACAGTTTGGTATTGAAGAGTCAACATTTTAAAACGGCTATTTAATTTACTGTCCAAGACATAGTAAAACAAAAGCCAAGACTTTAACAGCACCTAACGCATATTGATTTTGATACTGTCTAAGAAATAAAAAGTTCCTTTCTGGTCAACTCACTGAAAACATTTGAAATAGGGTTAGATTGTAACCTGAGTATAAACATTTCTCATCTGTCCCCAAACTTTTAATATTTTTCTTCTTAATCTTTAAGAGGAATTCATGCTATACATGGCAAAAACTAATTAGTATAAAAATACAAAGGCCTAAATAAAACTTTATGAAACTAATGAAAAAAACTTGCTATGGATTAATTATAACTATGGGTGCTTTCAAGAGAAACCCTAGGTTTGTACTACTAGAGCATAAACTTAATTACTTAATCAAATTAGACATTTGATTAGACATTTAATTAGACATTTTTGCACTTGAGGCTCAGTGCTATGTAAGATACTAAGACAGTTCAAGATCTAGGGCTCTGGGATCAGACAGATGTCACTTCCATTCCTATGTATGACCTTAATCAAGTACCACCTAATCTCTGAAAGCTTTAGTTACTTCATCCTAAAATAGGTAGAGTAAAACAGTCTATATCTCAAAGGACTAAATGTGGATTAAAAGAAATAATACAACAAAAAAAATCAGTAGACTGCTTGTCATAAATGTTGGTATTATTTTAAATTACAGAATATTGATCAGTATAGAAAGATGGGAAAACTAATAAACAAGCAAACAAATGAAAAAATCAAAGCCATATAAAATACCATCCCCCAGACATAAACACTACAGACATTAGATGTCTACTGTTTCACAATTTTTTTGGTAACAAGTTATTGGGTTGGCCAAAAAGTTCATTTGGTTTTTCCATAAGATGGCTCTAGCGCTTAGTTGTCTTTAACTTCGAAACAACTTTGTTAGACTATATTGTGACAGCTGTCATACCAGCATGTATTTTTTAAAAAAAATCAAAATTGGTGAATCTTTGTATAGCCATTTTAATATTGAAGATGGAAGAAAAAAAGCAACATTTTCGGCATATTATGCTTTATTATTTTAAGAAAGGTAGAAACGCAACTGAAATGCCAAAAAGATTTGTGCAGCATATGGAGAAGGTGCTATGACTGATTGAATGTGTCAAAAGAGGTGTGCGAAGTTTCGTGCTGGAGATTTCTCGCTGGACAATGCTCCACAGTCGGGTAGACCAGTTGAAGTTGACAGCTATCAAATCGAGACATTAATTGAGAACTGACTTTATACCAAGCAAGAGATAGCCGACATACTCAAAGTATCCAAATCAAGTGTTGAAAATCATTTGCATCAGCTTGGTTATGTTAATTGCTTTGATGTTTGGGTTCCACTTAAGCGAAAAAAACCTTCTTGACCGTATTTCTGCATGTGATTCTCTACTTAAACGTGATGAAAACGTTCCATGTTTTTAAAAAATTGTGATGGGCCATGAAAAGTGGATACTGTACAATAATGTGGAACAGGAGACACTGTGGGGCAAGTGAAATGAACCACCACCAACCACACGAAAGGCCGGTCTTCATCCAAATAAGGTGATGTTGTGTATATGGTGGGATTGGAAGGGAGTACTCTATTATGAGCTCCTTCCGGAAAACCAAATGATTAACTCCAACAAGTACTGCCCCCAATTCAACCAACTGAAAGCGGCACTTGACGAAAAGCGTCCGGAGTTAGTCAACAGAAAATGCATAATCTTCCATCAGGATAACGCAAGACGGCATGTTTCTTTGATGACCAGGCAAAAATGCTTATTGCTTGGCTGGGAAGTTCTGATTCATCCGCCATATTCACCAGACATTGCACCTTTGGATTTCCATTTATTTCAGTCTTTACAAAATTCTCTTAATGGAAAAAATTTCAATTCCTTGGAAGACTGTAAAAGGCACCTAGAACAGTTCTTCGCTCAAAAAGATATAAAGTTTTGGGAAGACGGAATTATGAAGTCGCCTGAAAAGTGGCAGAAGGTAGTGGAACAAAAGGGTGAATACGTTGTTCAATAATGTTATTGGTGAAAATGAAAAATGTGTCTTTTATCTTTACTTAAAACCCAAAGGAGGGCTTCCCTGGTGGCGCAGTGGTTGAGAATCTGCCTGCCAATGCAGGGGACACGGGTTTGAGCCCTGGTCTGGGAGGATCCCACATGCCGCGGAGCGACTGGGCCCGTGAGCCACAATTACTGAGCCTGCGCGTCTGGAGCCTGTGCTCCGCAACAAGAAGAGGCCGCGATAGTGAGAGGCCCGCGCACTGCGATGAAGAATGGCCCCCACTTGCCGCAAATGGAGAAAGCCCTCACACGGAAACGAAGACCCAACACAGCCATAAATAAATAAATAAATAAATAAAATATTAAAAAAAAAAAAAAACCCAAAGGAACTTTTTGGCCAACCCAATACTTTGTTGTAAGGAATGGTACTAATGAAAAAAAAAATAAAGTGGGTGTTTGCTACAACTTACGGAAAGGGTAAAGTAACCCCAATATCACCATAGGAAGTCATCTTTTTTTATAGTTATGGATAAGCCAGCATAGGACTTAGCTCTCATTATCACTCTCCCCCAGGGTGCATTTATCAGAGACATTCTGCCATATCAGATTCTGGGGCCCACATCTTGTATAAGTTGGTTACACGGTCATCTAATTTTTTGATGAATTTCACCTGCTCGTTTAGGTAATGAGTCTCAGAGAAGTCACACAAGTAGGGGTCATTTTTGTCATTGGTCAGTTTGTGCATTTACAGTAGTGACTGATTCACAATTTTTTCCAAGTGTAATACACACTCCATTGCATTCATTGTCTGGTTTCCTGATATCCTGAAGGAAGATTTGGCCACCTTGTTGGTTCTGAACCTTCATCAGTTTCTTAGCGAGCTCCTTCTCCTCATGAGATTGGTGAAGAGAATATCTGGCAAAGTTCTTCAGAGCCACGTCTTTACAAAGTAGTTAGACATAGGAGGTGTAGCTTTCCAAGATGTTCTGGTGGTTGATGGCAGACTCCTGTTTCACAATTTTTTTTTTTTTTTTTTTTTGTTAGAAATTCACGTTCTTTTATTTATTTATGACTGTGTTGAGTCTTCGTTTCTGTGCGAGGGCTTTCTCTAGTTGCGGCAAGTGGGGACCACTCTTCATCGCGGTGCGCGGGCCTCTCACCATCGCGGCCTCTCTTGTTGCGGAGCACAGGCTCCAGACGCGCAGGCTCATTACGTAATTGTGGCTCACGGGCCCAGTTGCTCCGTGGCATGTGGGATCTTCCCAGACCAGGGCTCGAACCCGTGTCCCCTGCATTGGCAGGCAGATTCTCAACCACTGTGCCACCAGGGAAGCCCCCACAATTTTTAAAAATGAAATCTTTCTATATATCCTATACTGTAATCTGTTTTATAAGTCATTAACATATCATAAATGTCCCTTTATATTAGTAAATAGAGACCTATGGCAACATTTTAAAGGCCTATGGAGGTGGTACAACGCATTTCAACTAGATTTTGAAGGGTTAGGTAAGTGTATGGGCAGGATACAGTTGGAAGAAGGTGGTCGGAAAAGTAAAAGGTTGTTCCAGGAAGGGTAAAATAACAGAGTATCTCCCTTTATCTCAGACTCAAATGTAATTCAAAAAGTAAATATATGCCAGCTAGTAATCTGACTTGGTGATAGGCTACTATCAGGAAATCAAGTGACAAGAGGATGACAAATCAAATAAAGACTAGAAGTACTGTTTTGAGGTTAGCATTTTAATAAAAGTCTGTTGAAAAATTATACTTGCATTCTAATTTATAATACTAAGGGTCACAGTATTTCTTCTTTACTGAATTAATCAAAACAGTAATGTCTGCATCCAAAATAGGTATTCCCTTCTTGATCAAGCAAAAATATTCTAATAATTCATACCTGAGCAAGGAGAGAATACAGTATTATGCACACTAATTTTGCTAATATAATGCAAACTATATGAAATGATTTTGAATAAAGCATAATATAAACAGGAGTTACAGAATATAGAACTTTTCATGAATCCTACAAGGATCTACAGTGAATTCTTTCCAAAAAAAATCATCTAGCAAAAATAATCCTTTTATTATTTTGGAGTTTTAAGTGTGTGTATGTGTGTGTATGTGTGCGTGTGCGTGTGTATAAAACATGTCATTAGCAAAGAATGTGGTTTTTACTTTTTCATTCCTTCTCATGGCCCAACTTACCATTTAAAATATTTTAGATGGAAATCCTCCTAGTAAATCCACACCCACATTTCATTAAATGATTTACTAAATACAGCTTGCCCTATTCTTGATGACTCATGATCATTAATAAGACTTATCAAATGTTTATAAGGTCAATAAATTGTTGGTTTCATTCTCAGAATCCTCAGAATGCTTTATTTTTGTAGCAGGTGATTTTGTTGTCTATCCTGTCAGGTGTTCCATATCAACTGTATTTATTTATAGCAGTTTTCTACCCCTTTGGCAGCATTTAATATATTGCCTGTTGTAACCCAAGAATAGCAATTGCCAGAAGGAAACCAGCTAACCAAGTTTACACATGATTCTTGGTCAATAAGTTGCCAGTTTCATACTTCTATCAAGAAAAAGTTCATAGGTTTATTATCAAGGACCCTTTAAAAAGCACATGTATGGATTCAGCAGCATACCAGATGTCACAAGTCTACTAATGGAAAAGCAGGGTGTTAATAAGACTAAGAATTCTTAAAACAACAAAACCTACAATGATTACAATAATAAAACTAACAGATACTACTAAGATGAACAAATTTCTTACCGTGAGCATTATGGGTTCACAGACTCTTTGCTTAAATTTGTCTCTGTTATTTCTCAGCCATAAAACAGCATCATATGTATCACGGTATCTCTGTCTCAGCTTATCTTCCTTTTGATTCATAAGATTGTCAAAACGCACAATATGATCATCCACACCTAAAATTGGAAAATAAAGCATTATTCCTCTGAAAACTTTAATTAGCGAAATAATCTATTAATAACATAAAAGAATATCTTAGATCTAAAGGTTATAAACACCACTCAGCAAGTACCCAACACAGTGAAAAAGACCCACCCTGGACAAATCATTCTTAAATTTGTAAACACCTGGGATAAAAGATGATCTTTAAACTATCAAAAATAAATAGGTCACATACAAAATAATGAGAAAACACTAGATTTCCTATCAAAAGACAATGGCAATAGGCCTTAAGAATTCTGAAAGAAAAATTATTTTCAAGCTAGATTTTTATAAAATGAAAACGAAAAAAGGGGATAATGAAGTAAAGGTTTTTCAGGGATGCAAAGACTCAAATTAATTCCCAAATATCTCTTCTTAGGAGGTTATGTGAATATGTACTCTTACAAAACAAGGAAGTAATTTAAGAAAAATGAAGACACAGAATTCAGGAATAGCTTTTTATCCAACACAGAAAAGGTGTGAGACAAGTCCCAGGTAACAGCCATACAGGAGACCTTGAGAACAATCAGTTTAGATGGGAGGAGGGTGGAAGGTCTCAGAACTCAAGAGAATGCCTGATAATTTTTTTTCCCAATTTAAGGAAATGCTAAAGTAAATGGTGTTTCTAAAAAATGGTAAATTAAAATCCTAAAAAAAAATGATCAATGAACAGAAATTAGATCATAATGCACTACTCGGCTCTGCTGTGAACAAGTTTTATTGTTGTAATAACATAAATAATACTTAATATTTCTAGCTATTAGAATTAACCCATAAACAGACCATATAAAACTTAATTATGGTTCTCAATAAAATATGTTTTCAGCCTTTAAACTATAAAACCCAGAGTACATATTAAAGAATTAAAGGGAGGAAAGTAAAAAGGAAGGCTAGGAGTACCAGTATTTTTAGCTTATAAATGTGCATTCAAGCATTATCAACAAATGTTAAATGACAAAAAAAAGTAAGAATATTATTGGTAATAAATCAACATTAATAAATGTTAATGATTATTAATATTAATATAATAATCCCATTTGAGGAATTACCATAATAGGTAGGGGAGGTATCATGAGTTGAAATCCACATCTAAAGCAACAAAAATATTAAAAGATGATATCTAAAGTTGATTAACCAAGCCATGGTGAAATAAAAATATGATTAAGATATATGAAAGACTATTAGAAAAAATTACTGAAATAGTTAAGAGTGCGTACTCTTTTTTTTTTTTATCTTTCTTATCTTTTAATCTTTTTTTTTTTTTGTCACACACACACACTGTATTTTATTTTTACAAGAGATAAATAGACTGACACCAAGCATTCTACATGGATGACCACAACAAAAGCAACAATGATTGCAATTACCAAACATGAAACACACTCATACTATGTCATAATATTGACATTCAGTCCAGTAATCCTCCACTGTAACAGCTCCTTTACGTTGCAGTGAAAATTGATTTGTATATTCTTTAAGAGTGCTTACTCTTGACAGTGGGTCTGGAAGTTGGAAAGGCACTGGGCTACCCTTCTTGTCTAGTGTTATTATTTTTTTTAAACCATACATGTAGCATTTTGCTAAACATATAAACAAATTTTTTTAATAACTGACCTTAGTCATATATACTGAGCAGACAGAATGTAAGATCTCCTCTAACTGAATAATGCTATAGATCTAGCCACATGGTCTACAGCAGAGAAAAAAAAGATGAAATTGGACAGGCTTCAAGGAGCAAAGCTAATGGAAGGTTATGAAGGCTAGAATGAAGAGCTTAAATTTGACCTGAGAAATAACAGAAAAGTGAGTGACTGTAAAGAAAATAAAATAAAGTAGTTTTAGATAATTAAATCAACTGCCATAATCTAACATAAGACAACGGTCTGCTCGTGGCAAATCATTACACAATAGATAAAGGTAATTAAGACACTAAAATGGAAAACTGAACTGAGCTTCCTCAACAAGCAGACATGAACACTTAGACACATGATCAGGGAAGAAGAAAGCCCATCAACAGAGACATATCTCCATTTTATAAACATGTCTTCACTATAAGTTTAAAAAAACTTACTCTTCTTCTCCTTCTCTAGAGTTTCCCTCTCTCTATGCTTATCAATTATCTCGCCTTCACATAATGCCTTTTCATCTTGAACTCGTCTCAGATCATTTGTAATGGCATCAATTTGGGGTTGAAGGTTCTCACAGTTTTCTGTGGTCTTCAGCTCACTTTGCAAATCTTCTATCATTTTGCGGGTATTACTTATTCTCCTCTGTCGATCATGCTCTTCATTTTGTTTTACTGTTAAAGCCTGCTGAAGCGCCTCAATCTAATAAAACAAAAGCAGGTTAGCACTGGAGATTGTTTTTTCTCCTGGTTTATTAGGCTTTTATAGTAAAACAGTTTTAAAAATGCAAACAATCTAAGAACATGGGTTTTTTTTCCTCATTAAAAGGTATCCTATTAGAATTAAACTGTTACTCCTACCAGACTACCTGTCTCTTTATTTGTTCAGCAATACATTCCAAGTACCTAGAGCAGTGGTTAGCATATAGTTAGCATTCAGTAAATATTTGCTAAATAAACAAAATATTTATAAAGCCAATCAGTAGATTTCTAAATATTTATAGGAAGATTTCACATACTATACATCATAAAACTGAAAACAGTCACATGGTATACCACAGACTTTCAATAAAGCAGCAATAGAAATGATGATGAAGATTATGTCACTCTACTAATTTAAAACCACAATAAACTATTTTCTTTCAATTAAATTATTTTCTACTAGCACTTCAAATTAGTATTTTAAGATTTTAATCCTCAATCTGTATGTTTATATTCAGGGTAAATCATTAAAAAAAAACCAGATCATGCAACTTGCCAGTGGAATTTTTATCAAAACCATACATGGTCTACCTAAAACAGAGTTATGATTTTCTTCAAGACACAGATGCATACACCCAATTTATTTTTTGCAAAAATAGAATTTTGTGTTAAATGAGATAAGGTTAACATATCACATAATTTGCTTATTAGTTACCTTTCTTTCCAAGTCAAATTTACTCCCTCTTCCTCCCCATTATAAATGTATATTTACAACATATCCATTATAGAAAATATAGAAACTTAAAACAAATAAAAAACACCTAAAATCTTAAGGTCCTTAAACATTTACATTTTAATGCCAGCCTATATCCATCAATAGAGCATATACGTTTTAGCAAATGGCATCACTAAAAATTTATTGAGAGCAGTTTCTCATTACCTCCATGTCCTTGCAAAACAAAAATTTAATACCTGCATAATGTTCTTTTATATGGATATACCACATTTTATCCCATTCCCTACTGTTGGAAATTTGGGTTGTAATCAATTTTCTTTTCTAAAAGTTTAGCTTTGACAGCATCAAGATAATGAACTGAATACATGCCAAAATCCCCTCTCCTATAACAAACATGCAGAAGTGAAAGATAAAATATTATGTTTGAAAAAATTAAGATTGTGTGTGTGTGTGTGTGTGTGTGTGTGTGACTGAAAATTAACAATGTTCAATGGGCCCAGAAGAAGGAAGCAGACAAGAAGCCACAGTGTTCAGCCAGGAAACCCATGAAGTCCAAGGCTTTTAGAAGAATAAACTGGCATGTCATGGGAGACAGAGAGAGAATTAAGAATCACCAAACACATGAGAAAGTCCAAGTCCATAAAAAAGGGACAAGAAATTTAACAAATATAACCTCTACAATCCCAGCAAAATAGAGACCACCAAGCTACCAAAAATCACTGGGCTGCTGAAGAAATTTTATACCAAGAGGTCTTTGTCTGATGTTGACCTGAAAAACTGAAAAGCAGCTTGATGGTCCCATGTCCTTCTAGCTAAATTTTCTGAGTTCTAACTTTAACTCATTTGCCACCTTCATCCAAGAAACTACCATAACTAACTAATTCCATCACACCCATGTTTAGCTCAGGCACAGTAAGGGCAAGCCTCCTGGATCATGCATGTTCGCTAGGATACCATCCCCATTACTGCTCTCTATCTTCAATTTCTCTGAATGTTCTCTCTTCTTGTTCTACCTAAAACTTGGCTATTGGAAGATACTTCTCCCTAGAGACCTTTCAAATGGTGACCTTTTCCTGCCATAATTCTTCAGAGCACTTCAGGACTCAGAAGTGGGGAAGGTATCCTCATCAATCTCCGCTGTACTACTTCCTCCGTTAATTGAGCCTCACTTCAGATCTTTGAAGATCATATGATCAGACTTTACCACCCATTACCTTTGCTATGTTAACTACCCTCCTCAAAGTCTTTCCTCACCCTCTTCATTCATTGATGCCTTTAGCACCTGACTCACTGTCTTTCTCTCCATCATTATGCTGGCCATAATGGAACTCCAACATACATACAGAAAACCAGTCTAACTCTTTGGCCTCTGTGTTCCTTGACTTCTTCAACTGTCTTTTCCTAAACACCACCTCAGCCACCTTCTCCTACAGTTATGTTAGATTATATCTATAGTTATATCTCTGACTAGATCATGTAGATCACCAAAAATCATACCACCTCTGAAAACTATTTCCACAATCCTCCTCTTTGATCACCATCTCCTTTCCTTACATTTTACTTACTATGGTCTTCCTACTGCAACTATCCTTTGACTGCATAGGGTCCTGTAATCCACTGACCCTACTACCTTTTCACAATCCACCATCCCCCTCATTTCTTTCCTTAACTGGCTGAGGTTCCACAACTCTAGAATCACTCCCTTGCAAAAGCCTCTTGACCCTCCACCATTCCTATGTCACATTAGCAAGGAAAAAGCTTAGTCCTTATTAAACCTAAATATATACTTTCTATTTATCTGTATCTAAACAACTGAACTAATTGGAGAAACTCTTGAAAACAGGTCTTACTTCAAATTTATGGCCACAAAACTTAAACAGGCACTCAGAACTCTCAGAAAAACCTACTACATTTTTCTAATAAATGTATGCTCTCATTCTGAGATGAATTCACATCTTTTCCTCCTTCCTCAATCTTATATTGCTAAAGGCTCTCTACTCACCCAGCTAATGACCCTGTCTCATATTTCATTAACAGCAGTGTTAAAATCAGAGTACTCTGATCAGAGTACTTTTCCTCCTTTCAAAACCATCAACCTACCTCCATCTGTACTCACTCTGCTTTATCTTATACAATGTAAGGAGAGTTCTTGTAGCTACCTAAATCTACCCCTCCAGGGCTATTCCAAGCAGTGTTTCTCAAATAATTTATGGTGAAGAATCATTAAAATAATTCTAAGTAATCACAAGTCAACTTTTATCAATTACAACTACAAAAAATTGCTAATAATCATTTTGGTCAATTAGCAATAATCAATTGCTAATAAAACAGTTTGGCAATTCCTTCAAAAGTTATATGTACACCTATGATAGTCACTTCTAGGAAATTATCCAAAAGAAATGAGAGCATATGTTATATTACATAAGAACTTGTACAAGAATACTCACGGCATTTTTTGGTAATAGCCCTAAACCAGAAACAACCTAAACGTCCATCAACAGATGAATGGATAAACAAATTGTGATCTCAAGAAAAGTGGAAAAAAAAAATCAAAGTGAACAGAGATAAAAATACAACATATCCAAATTTGCAGGACACAGGTAAAGCAGTGATGAGAGGAAAACTTATAGCATTAAGTGCATACACACAAGAAAAGAGGAAAAGTCTCAAATCAATAATCTGAGCAGAACCTGGAAAAAGAGCAAAACAAACCCACATCAAGCAGAAGAAAGGAAGTAATAAAAATATGAATGACCTTAATGAAATTAGAAAAATAACAGAGAAAAGCCGATGAAACAAAGAGCTGGTTCTTTGTAAAAAACAATAAAATTAACACACCTCTAGCAAGAATGATCCCCACCCTCATACCCCACCAAAAAAAAAAAAAAAAAAAGACAAAGTAGACACAAATTACCAACATCAGGAATGAAACAGGGTTAACAGTATCACTACAGAACCTACTGACATCCAAAGGATAATAAGAGAATTTATGCACACATAAATTTAACAATTTAGACAAAATGGACCAATTCCTTAAAAAACCCACTAATTACCACAATTCAACCAATACGAAATAGATTATTTGAATTGCCCTGTAACTATTAAGTAAATCGAATTCATAATTTCAAAACTCCAAAAACAAATCTCCAGACCCTGATAGTGTTATTTGAGAATTATTCAGAATATATAAAGAAGAATTAACACAAATTCTACACAATCTCTTCCAAAACTGAGAATAGGAGGGAACACTTCCCAGTTCATTTTAAAAAGCTACTTATTATCTTGATACCAAAAGCAGACAAGTATGAAAAGAAAACCACAGAATATCACTTCTGAAGGTAGACACAAAAATCCTTTAAATGTTCGCTAACAGAATTCAACAATACGGAAAAGGAGTTATAAACTTATACACCATAACCAGGCAGAGTTTATTTCAGAAATGCAAGGTTGATCTGATATTCAAAAATAAATGTAATCCATCATTTTAACAAGCTAAAAATGAACATGTGCATGATCATATCAATAGATATGGAGAAAAAGCATCTGACAAAATCCAACACTCACTCATGATATTCTCAGAAACACAGAAATAGAGCAGAACTTCCTGAACTTCCTCATCTATAAAAAACCCTACAGCTAACATTATACTCAATAGTGAAAAAATGAATGCTTTCCTCCTAAGACCAGGAACAAGGCAAGGATGTCCACTCTAACCATTCTTATTCAACACAGTGCTGGAACTTCTAGCCAGTGCAATAGGCAAGAAAGGAAATAAAGGGCATAAAAATCAGAATGGGAGAAATAAAGCTGTCTCCATTTGTAGATGACATGACTGCTTATAAAGAAACACCCCAAGTAAACCATTAAAAAAATAAGGAACAGAGAAAAAGAAAAATCAAAAGAAAAACTTGGGTATAATCCAACAAAACATAGAGAACTTATATGCTGAAAACTACAAAATGTTGATGGAAAAAAATCAAAGATCTAAATAAATGGAGACATACCGTGTTCATAGTTTGGAAGATTCAACATAGTAAAGATTTCAATTCTCCCCAAATTGACATACGTTTAATGCAAGTCCCATTAAAATCCTAGCAACATTTTTCTGTAGATATAGAAGAGATTTGGCTGTCAACAGGAATGGCAAAGGAACTCTGAAAATCCTCTCCTCCAGAAAAGTAATGAAAACATTGACAAAAATTATCAAAATTAACTCTTTCAGAACTCTGGAATTTAACCAAAGGCTTTTCAACAAGCCGGAGGGCATTTACTCAAGAAAAATGCTCGAATCTTGGTAAAAACAACAAGCTTTGTGGTGTTTTGAATATGCCCTATTCCTATTCCCCTCTCCTCAGTTCCTTGGCAGCCTTGAAAACCAACAGCCCACAGTCATAGTGAAATCAGCAGCCTAGGAGCTATGGGAGAGATCACAAAGTTAGAGAACTTTCACATTCTCAGTCTCAGAGAACTATTGTTATCTGATCTGTCTGGCAGTTTCCAGGAAAACCTTACTTGCAAGCCTTGTCTTCATTTGACCTGACTCCATAGCTTGCACACTGCAAAAGACCCTTTTCCTTGGAGGAAGCTGCCAAAAACAATCAGTGGCAATTGTTTAACAACAGAGCTGCCTGGTGTGAGATAAGTGTGGCAAACAATAAGCTAACCAAAACATTTAAAAAGAAAAAGCTGGAGGATACGATGCCCATAGGAAGTTTTGGTAGCTCCTGGGAATCTAGAAGGCCATATGCATGCTTGAGTTCAGACTGTGCATGGCCAAGGCTGTATGCATGCCCTAGAAAGACCTGAGGAGGCCCTTATCTCTCACAATATTCTGTGCAAACAGGAAGTGAAAGCTGAAACAGAGTTGTAAACTAGCACTGGAAGTTAACCAAAGCTTTCAACAATTCAGGGAATATTTGAGGACAGAATCTTGGTGGAAAGTGAAAACAATGCCTGGCTGAGTGTTGAAGGTGTGAACCAACATGCATTCAGAGACCCTCAACAAAGACTGGGAGACATACTAGATTGGGAGACATTATAGTCATTTGAGAAAATGCCTATCCAATAATTAGCTGACCACTAACTAACTGAGCAGAGACTTTAGTAGTCACATATGATAAAGATTACAGAATTCACAGAGTTAGGAAAGTAATTAAAAAAAAAAAACAGCAACAACATCATCAGCAAACAAAAATAACACAAGCCTGGGTGAAAGGAGGACAACTGATTTCAGAGTTGCCACATCCTGCTATTTAAACTTTACAGTTTCAACAAAAAATTAAAACACAGTCAACAAAACAAGAAAGTATAACCCATACACAGGAAAAAAAGCAGTCAACAAAAAATGTCCCTGAGGAAGCCCAGAAATAGTTACAAAATAATGACTTTAAGACAGCTATTTTAAATATGTTCAATGAACTAAAGGAAAACATGTCTAAGGAAAAGAATGTAAGAGAACAATGTCTTATTGAATAGAGAATATCAATAGAGAGAGAAATTATAAAAAAAGAGTCAAGTAGAAATTCTCAGTTGAAAAGTTCAGTAACTGAAATAAAAGATTCACTAGTGGAGCTCAATGGCAGATTTGAACATGCAAAGCAAAGATTAAGTGAGCTTGAAGATAGCTCAATTGAAAGTATTCAGTCTGAGGAACAGAAAAAAAGAAAAAGAAAAAGAAATAGAATGTAGGACACCATTAAATATATCAAAATATGTGTAATAGGAGTCTCAGAAGGAGAGAAGAAAAAGAAAGAAGCAGGAAAAATATCTGAAGAATAATGACCCTAAGCTTCCCAATTGTGATGAAAAACATTAATCTACACATCCAAGAAGCTCCATTAATTCCAAGCAGGATAAACCAAAGGTGACTGACATCTAGAAATTTCATAGTTTACTGCTGAAAGAAAAGGAGAGAATTTTGAAAGCAAGAAAAAAGTAACTCATCATGTACAAGGGATCCTCAATAAGATTAACAGCTGATTCCTCATCAAAAACCATGGAGGTCAGAAGGCAGTGGGATGTTATATTCAAAGTACTGAAAGAAAACCAAGAATTCTATACCCAGCAAAACTATCCCTCCGAAACAAAGAAAAACTTAACACATTCCCAGGTAAACAAATATTGGTAGAATTCATCATTAGCAGACCTGCCCTACAAGAAATACTAATGCAAGTCTTTCAGAATGAAATGAAAGGACACTAGACAGTAACTTGAATCTACACAAAGAAATAAAGAGCACCAGTAAAGGTAACTACATATGTAAATAAGAGATAGTAAAAATGTATCTGTTGTTTGTAACTCTTCTTTTCTCCTATCTGATATAAAAGACAAGTGTTGTGGTATAATAAAAAATATATACTTGGTCTTTGTCCCCAGTTCCTGACTCAGAGGTCTTAAAAACCTTAGAATTTCCTGAGTGACAGAAGTGTCTTTTGTTATTCACACTAAGCCCCTTTTGCAGATACCTGATTTTATGCTAATAAGATGACTCTTGGCAGGGCCCCTATACAGCTTCAGAATAGAGACTGATTGCCAGAAGAACAAACCACATGATTAAGGGGTTGGAACTTTCAGCCTCACCCCCTGCCCTCAAGGAGTAGAGAGAGGCTGCAGATTGACCTCACTCACCAACAGCCAATAATTTAATCAATCATATCCAGGTAATGAAACTCAATAAAACTCTTAAACAACATGGTTAGGGAGCTTCTGGGTTAGTGAACATGTCCATATGGTGGGAAGGTGGTGCACCCAGAAAGGGATTAGAAGCTCTGCACCACTATAACCCCCCATACCCTTGTGCTATGCACCTCTTTCATTTGGCTGTTCCTGAGTTGTATCCTTTATGGTAAACTGGTAATTGTTAAGCATAACATTTTCCTGAGTTCTGTGAGTCGTTCTAGCAAATACTGAACCTGAAGTTGGCGGTGGAGGGGGGTTGTGGGAACCCCTGAATTTGTAGTGAAGTCAGAGAGAAGAGTAGGAAATCTGAGGTCTGGGGAATTGAGACTGGCATGTAAAGCCAGGACTGTCTTGTGAGACTGAGCCATGAAATTGTAGAATCTGCTTTAATTCCAAGTAGTTAGTATCAGAACTGAAATGAATTATAGGACACAAAGTTGGCGTCAGAGAATCACACAATTATTGCCACAAAAATGAAACTATATAAAGAGATAATTATAAAACTACGTTGATAGGCTTATAATGATTAAAAATGTAACTGGTATGACAATAACACAAAGGAAGGAGAAGGGAATGGAGCTATATGGGAGCAAAGTTTGTATACTACTCAAGTTCATATTAATATGAAATAGATTATCATAAATTAAGATGTTATTTGTAATTCTAAAGGCAGCCACTAAGAAAATAGCTCAAAAAATACACAGCAAAAGAACAAGGGAATTAAAATGGTACAATAGAAAATATTTAACACAAGAGTAGCCCCTGCTCGCTGCAATTAGAGAAAGCCTACACACAGCAACAAACACCCAACACAGCCAAAAATAAATAAATGTACAAATAAATAGAATATATGAAATACTGTTTCTCTATGGCTTAAAAACTTTCAAAGCCTTCTTATAGTTTCTCACTGCATTTACAATCAAATTCAAATTGCTTTCTTTTTTCTTCAAGGGTCTACATAACATAGTCTCTGCCTACCTCTCATATCTGCTACTTTTCAGGAACAATACACTTGTCCCCTGGTATCCTCAGAGGATTAGTTCCAGCACCTCTCCATTCCCCCCACCCTCTACAGCTACCAATATCCACAGATGCTCAAGTCTCTTACATAAAATGGCATAGTATTTGCATACAACCTACACGCATCATTATGGGATGCAAAGGTACATCATTATTGTAGTTTTAAAGCTGTACATAAGACATACTTTGTTTTTACTGTATGCTTTTATGGAGTGATCTATTCCCCATCCCAAAGCAAA
Organism: Balaenoptera physalus; assembly: GCF_965194825.1. Classification (NCBI taxonomy): domain Eukaryota; kingdom Metazoa; phylum Chordata; class Mammalia; order Artiodactyla; family Balaenopteridae; genus Balaenoptera; species Balaenoptera physalus. The sequence continues at coordinate 49,224,135 of NC_138886.1, forward strand.
CATAAACAAAATTAGATTAAATGTAAAAACTTTTTAAAAAATCATCTCTAGTATAATGTAAATGCTATGTAAAAAGTTGCTGGTGTATAACAAATTCAAGTTTTGCTTTTTGGAACTTTCTGGAATATTTTTTTTCCCCAAATATTTTTGCTCAGTGGTTGGTTGAATCCACGAATGCAAAATCCATGGACATGGAGGGCCAACTATATTAGACCCAGGAAGACACTGAGGCAGACTGTCAAAGTGCTAAGGAAAAAAAAATTTGTAATTTAGAATCCAATATCCAGCCATATTAATATTCCATAGTAACTGCAAAAAAGATAGTTTGCAACATACAGGGACTCAGAAAGTTTATCACCCAAAGAACGTCTCTAAAACACCTACAGAAGATAGCCAGTAAGAAAAAAACCCCCCCAAATTCCTACCTCTTCAAAAGAAAGAATCATAAGAAGTGTGATATAAGCAGTAACATGATCAAATAAGTCAATAAATATATTATTAAGTCTAAATAAATACAGATAGTAGAAAATAACATCTTAAAAAACTGACAAGTAAAATTTCTGATGACACTGGCATGAAGTGGAGAAAAAAAGAAATAAAAGCCTGCTAAGATTCTGATCTTAATTAAGTAGAATGAAAATACTGATTAACTTTTTTTATTAAGAAAAATATGTTATTTAAACTTTAAGAGTAATCAGTAGAATAGGCTTAGAATATATAACTTTAGGGAAAAAAAAATGGAATAAGAAAACCTTAATCAACTGCAACAGAAAGTAGAAAGGGCAATAGGAAGAATCAAACAAAAAGCATAGGAAGTAGAAAACAATGGTAAATGTGAACTGGTTAAACTCCTTTACTGTATGAAAAAGTGTCTCTCACACCAAATTGAAAAAATTACAAAGCAAAACCCAGTATATGTTATTTTAAGCAGATAAAATAAAAACATGATGCAGAAAGAACAAACAATAAAGCTTTAAAATCTAGAAAGCAAGAACTAATACAATTACAAGGAAAAATAGACAAATCTACATTCACAGAAGAAGGTATTGATACTTTAAAATGGATGTCAGGTTGGTAAGAAAAAGAAATAAGTAGAACATTTGCATAATTATAGTAAGCCTGATATATATATAGCTATATATCTATATTTACATGTATAAAAAACCACCCCTAAAGACAGAATACATTCTTTTTGAATATATGAAGAATACCTACAAAACCAAATATAAAAGTCCAAGAGAGGTTTCCAAAAATTCTAAAATAAAGTCATAAAGGCCACATTTATTAACCATAAAGCAATATAACTGGAACTACACATTTTTTAAAAAGCTTAAAAATTCCATATCCATGTAAATTGAAACAGTAAGAACTCCTATGTAAGCTTAAACAAAAACATTTAAATGAGAATTATAAAATCTTAAACAGAAAAACAGTACATATCACACATATGAGATGTATAACCAAATGATAACCAGAAAAAAAATTTATACCCTAAAATGTATTAAAAATTAAGAAAGGCTAAAAATTCAAGAACTTACAAAAGTGACAAACTGGCAATTATGATAAGGGAAAAAAAGAAAACATTGGTTTTAGGAGTACTAAACTACTTAAAAGGTTGGCATAACACTAAAAAAAAACCAGTTAAGGATGGAATAAAATAAAATTTTAGGTCAATCTCAGATGGTGCAAAACAATCCTAAAAACAAGATTTTCTATTTGAATCCAGGAACGTATTAAAATACCAAGTAAGATTTATGACAAAATGCAAGGATGGTTCAATGTTAGACAACCTATCAACTTAGTATTCCCGTTTGGGGTTTTAAAGGTGAATCTTTGTGCCTTTTTCCTTCTAAACTCTTAACTAAATAACAGAAATGGAGCAAAAAGGGCTCAATCTCACAAGGACAAAAGGAGTAAGGGAGGAGACATCAATAACTGGAGATTTCAATAAATATTCAGAAGAGTAAAGGTAGTAGAGGGACAACTAATTTAGCAGCCTATTATAGGAACCACAGTGTAAAGGGTGAGTGAAAGAGAAAGAAACAAGAAAAGAACTGACTCTTCTTAAAAAAAAATATCCTGGAGACTCTCAGAACTAGGAAATTTCAAGTATAAAGACATTACATATTAAGTAAGATTTTTATGGAAAATGTTATTTTATATTGGGGAAAGTAGAGTGCGGCACTGGGAGCTACTTCTGAGTTCTGCAAGTCGTTTAATTTTGTGGAGTCTCTATTTCTCCACCAGCTATTTGTATACAATGGTGACTGCCCTGTACATACTTTACAGGGATTTAGAGAAAGGAGATTTTGCTATAAATACATTATTGTTGAGCCTTCCAAAGTAAATTAAAAAAAAAAAAAAGAGAGAGACACACACACACCCCACATAGAGAATTACCCCTACCAACCCTACACTAGCCTCCTACCCCAATGCCTTCACACCACCTCTATGCACACACCTTGAGCACTAATGCTAGCAAGCAAGCTTCTGTCATGAAAATGTGAGGTTTATTCTCTGGAGAAGTTAAATGAAAGAGGATTGGAACTTGAAGATAAAGGCATAGGAAAAGGGGTGAGGCTGAAAACTGAGAGATTAACGTCATGCTTTAAACATCAGGAATGCTTCAAGACATGCATCTATCCCTAAGAAAGGTAATTCAAACTTTAGTTTCTGAATGGTCCTGGAGAACAGAACTCCAGATACATTTGGGGATCCGTTAGCTAAAAAGCCCACTTTCTTGCCCAATTATCCTAAAATAATTTTGTCATCAAGTCCCATCCATGCACAATGAATTTATAATCAGTTTTTTAAATACCCAACTCTTAATATAAACAAACAACAGAATAAATCCCTTATAATTTAGTTTCTGCTATTAAGATAACTAAATCCAATTTTACCATCACCCTATTAAATACATATCTATTGCACCCTATAATGCATACCTATGAGTAGTTTAGAGCCATTTTCCCCATTTATCCTCTGTGCAAGTGCTATACTTCCAAAGCTTAGTTCCCCTCACAGATTAAGAAATAGAGAATGAGGAGGATCTCAGACAATTCCCAAACAAGAAGGTGTCTCATAATCTACACCTGAACACACAAGTTAGGGCAAATTAACATAACAAAAATTTCAATACAAGATCTTACATGTTTATCTTTCCTTTCTATAACATCTTGCTTTTGTTTGCATTTTTGAGATGTCTCCTTAATATCTGTTGCCTGTAAGATTGAACCAGAAGAGGGGAAGTTAGTTAAAAATTCAAGCAAGGCAATTATGTGACCCCACTCATCCAAATATTAAGTTGCTATGTAAGTTAACCCACAGTGATTTTCCATGATTTCTTTCAAACTAAATTCATAATTATCACCCAAAATACCAACAATTATTTGAAAATCTATGAAAGTTTATTCATATATATATTAAAAATAGCTGCAGCAATATGCATACATATGTTTCTGTATCTCTTCACATTTATTTCCTCATGTTATTTTATCCTAGAAACGATTATATAGAATTGCAGGGTCCATTCTCAAAACAATATCTGACTCCAAAATCTCACCTAAACGTTAAAAGCCATGATCACAAAAAATTTAAATTTACATTTTCAAAATATCGGGAAAATTCCATATGCCATTATATTATTTATTCCAAGAAACATCAGGATTTTTATATTACATTCCTCCAAATGGGTATATAGTTACAAAGCATGTATAATAAATTCACAAAAGGAGTTAAATGTTTCTAGGAATACTACTCTGATCCTCCTGTTATTAAAAACAATCACATTTCATTTTTCTCTTTTTATATCTTGGAATTTCTATAGAGTAGCAAGCTCCTATAAAGTAGCAAGTGATGATTAGGACCTTGAAAGACCTGTGGTAGTAGAATTCCTAGTAAAAGAACTTAAGGAACTAAAGTTAACAAGTAAATCTACAAAACATTTTAAAAGACCTGCAAAATATTTTTGTATTTGCTAAAATAAAATACAGGAAATCCAAAATTGAGCCAGAAAAGTACCTTCTCTTTGATTCGAGCCTCCAAATTGTGACGCTGCCTTTCAGTTTCTTCAATACGTTGTGTTATAGGAATCTGCCCTTCTTTAAGTTTTCTGACCTCATCCTTTGCTCGGTCCCGAGCTAATTTTACTTCTTCATATTCCTGACGAACATTTTCATATTCCTTGTAATGAATTCAAGAAAGAGAAGTTAATGCACTCCTAGCTTAAAGTAACACAAATACTAAAATCAAGGTACAAGCAGAAACCAAATCTATGAAAAAGACAGTTTTGAATCCCTTTGGCAGGTCTATTAATAAAAAATTTGCCCTCTGAAACAACTTCAGAAATAGTAAATACCAACATAATGATTAACTCAGTGATACTCACTGAGCACTTATCTCTATCACTAGGGCAGACTCTCTGTCTTCCATCCCTTCCTGTTATTGAAACTTACATCCTAACGGCTTCTAACACTAGGACCTCCTCTAGTCTCTCAATAAAGAAGGGATTCAAAAACATATAAAGAACCAAAAGAAACTCAGTTATGAAAAATAAAAATGAAAAAACAAAAGTAAAATGGCTCAAGAGAAAAATAAAATATAGCATCCAGGTGAAAATGATGCTTGTCACGTCACAGGAATTAATAAATATTTGCTAAAAAAATTAAGTGGAGTGCTAAGAGAGCATATAGTAAGAATGAATGGGATGAAGAAAGGTAAGAAAAGAATACAAATAAACATTACAGTAAATCAAAAAAAGGAAAAAATGAAAAAAGATTGAAATCAATCTTGAAAGAAAAGGGAGAAATCAAAAGACTTCAAAAGACAAACATAAAGCAGGTGCAAGAATAATAATAGACATAGGATAAACCTAATCAAAATGAGCTGAAGAAAGAAAAAAGTTTAAGAAAATGGAATTACGGGAAAGGATAGGGTGAAGCAGGGGTGGTGGGGTTAGGGTGGGTGGGAGAAGGTTCACAAATAAAGCCACATATTTCTCTAATCTAATAATTATTTCCATCCTAGCCTTAAAAATATTATTAAACTTTCTTATTTTGTTCCACCCACTGAAAAGTAATGTACTGAGGGAAATGAATCTTTGGCCCAAACTGGTTTTAAACAGTATACATCACAGAGTGACTAAAAACAGGAGCCTCAGTAAGCTTATGAAGCATAATGAGCAGAAGATTACAATTAATATCCTTCAACTTTGTCTGTAGCTGAAGCTGATATTAGTAGCACACTCAAAGTAAATTCTCAGTGACCTGAGGACACTCAAAGATTTAATTTTTACATATGTAAACATTTTTAGCTCATTAACATTTTATAAAACAAAACTATCTGTTGACTCAAATCTGGAAAAATTAAGGGCACAGACTTAATCAACTGTTATCTGTTATGCAATAACAACAACATAGCACACAGTTATATAATAACACAAAGAAAGAGATAAATGTTACTATGTATGATATACAAAGCAAAAATGAACAAAAGCACCTAATTTGAATACACAGTAATTAATGCCTTCTTTATAACTTTTCTGCTAATTAAAGAATCACTACTTTCACCTTTAATAACTCACACTTACCACCCATGGCCTTTTTGCTTCAAGCATCTCAATCAAATCTAAATGTCGCTTACGTTCATAAAACCTCTCCACATCTTGTTTATATCTTTCATTCCTCTGAATCATCTTCTCTAGATATTCAGTTTTCTCTTTGCATGAGGTCTAAAATAAATATTTATTTAACAATTAGTTTAACTGAAGAAAGACAAAAGGACAAAGCTTTTAATAATGAAAAATGTACAGTGCTAGCAAAATTTCACAATAAATGATTCCATAGGAGTTCTTAAGAACTGTGTGAAACTAATGTGCACACCTGAATTCTGGTCTAGGTTCTACTATTTATTAATTATGGGACTGTGAGGAAGCCCTGACACAACTCTAAGCCTGGACTCTTCTTGCCTAAAGAGAAGAGAGGTATCTGCCCCATTCACCTCAAGGGTAGAAGCAACTCAACTTACTATAGGTGAAAGCTCAACAAAAGCTCTAACATCACATACAAATGAAGAGTGGTATTATTATGATTACTATGTTATAAATACCAATGACTGAAGGACTTAGAAATGAGATAAAGGAAAGCTAAAATTCAGCCTTTATATTGTGAATTAACAAATGCCAAAAATGTACTCAGAGCTTAGTAGAATACGTTTGTTTTCTTTCAGCGTTTGGTAGGTAGTTTCAGTGAGTGTTTCAGAGGGGTGTGTTAAGATTGTTTGACGTGGGGAAAAGTAAAAGGACCGACAGAGTATATAAAGTAGGATAAAATAATTAGGACTCCTTTGGCCATTCACTCTGAATAAGTATAACAATAAAAATAGTATTAAATTATAATAAAACTCATTATCAAGTATAGGCAGTTACAGTTTAAGAGAAAGCATTTGTTTACAAGACTTCTCATTACAAAAATTTACTGAATTTATTTTAGCTGCTGAGATATGGAAAATGATTCATTAAATAAAACACCTTTTCAAATGATATGATATAAAAGAACATTTAAATTTATTTATTAAAGGTGAAAATAAAAAATCAAACACTGCAACTAAATGTACAGTTCTTTTACAAAGTCCATCCTCACACAACTGAAAAAAATATGAGAACTGGCTCAACAGAGACACTATATTAAAAGCTACATATCTGCTGTATTACCCAAAGCCTTACACAGTGCCTGGCATATAGCAGGTGTTTAGTAAATACTGAATGAATAAAAGAATAACACTGAAACTTACTGAGAGAAAAAAAATACTTTATAATACTATTATTGGTTCTTTAGAACAGGGGTCCCCAATCCCCAGTCTGTGGACCGGTAGCGGTCCGCGGCCTGTTAAGAACCAGGCCGCACAGCAGGAGGCAAGCGAGTGAAGCTTCATCTGCTGCTCCCCATCGCTCGTATTACTGCCTGAACCATCTCCCACTCCTCACCCCGTCCATAGAAAAACTGCCTTCCATGAATCCGGTCCCTGGTGCCAAAAAGGTTGGGGACTGCTGCTTTAGAAATTCAATTAATAACATATATTTGATGAAATGATAGTCAAAAATGTCAAACTTTATATAAAATCCATTCCCACTTTTTGTCACCTAACTTAATTAATGTTAGCAACAAAATCCTAGGTGAAAAAAAATCACAAATATATGAATGCACTCAATGAATCAGAACTACTATTTACTTTCCCACATTTTGAGACATAGAAATCAATGACAGACACAAAATGAGTTGTCTATTTATAAATACCTCTAGTTGTTTTTCTTTCTCCCTGAAGTTTTTGAGTTCACAGTGGTATTTGTGCATTTCTGGAGGACCAATTGACTTCTCAGTAGCTTCAAGGAGTTCAATTTTACTGAGTTTAGCAAATTCTCCAACTTTATCCTAGAGCAAAAACCTTAAATATCAGTTAATATTATCGTTTATAAATATCTTCAAAACATTTTTCACTCAGTGATACTTGTCAAGAAGAAACTCATTTAAAAGAAAAAAACCCTTTATTTTGAGATGTGAATCTTAATATAAACCCTGTCCTTCATATATCATTCTTTAAAATAATAAACTTAGGGTATAAACTGTCATCTTTTTGACAACCTTAAAAAAATTTCGATGTCAATATTTTCAGGTTGAAAGTTCTATACACATTTAACAAATAGTTTGGAAATAAAAGAAAAAATACTCCCCTGGACTGAAATGATTATCTACTACACATAATTTGGAATGGAATACTAGAAGTTAAAAAAAAAAAAACACAGAGCAATTTTAAACATCTACTTCTGTAGATAGTCTTATATCAGCTGATAAATACTTGCAAATTTTAACTTTTCTTTCACTTGGACATAGTAATCAAATCATCATTGTTTCTGAAGAAAAAAATGAACTATAATTCAGTCACTAGACTGCATTCAAAGACAAATTTAAAAGATCTGATTTTAACATATAACATGCAATATCAGGATGTTTTATTTTTACTAAACAAACTTAAAATATGAAAGGTTTTTAGAAGGCACACCTACAGATTTAAAAGTCTTAGTATATAAAATATTTTATACAAATACACTGATTAAGAAGTTGTTTATTAACAAAATTTTACGAGTCTATGAATGGGAGCACACAGCTGTTCAAGTTACTCTCTGTACTTAAAAATAATACCTTTATTTCCTTTACAATACTTTAACAGACTTATTAATTGATTATTTCCAAATTACTACAAATTAGTAAGATTATACTGTAAGAGATGAGATGCTACCTTTTACAAAGAACTGTTAGTATTAAGACCACTATGCTCATTTTAAATAGTAAACATTACAATACTCTTAAAAAGTATTTACATTCTTATATGACATAAAGAGGAAACATACACAAAATTTTCCCACCTTTACATTTAATTCTCTCATACCTGAGGTAGAAACTGGCAAAGATTGCCCACTTGAATATTTAAGGCTGCAACCTGCTCTTCTACTACTTTCTGAGTTGTAGATTTTTTGTTGATGAACCAAAAGGACTGATTTTTTGCCACATCAATCTCACGAGTGATTACAAGATTTCCAGATGTCCTGAACCTAGTTAAAAAATAAATTAAAAACCTTTATACTCAAAATACATAATTTTAGAAATAAAATTTCTAAAATTCTCTTGCATCAAAGGTTGCCACATAGGATTATTATTATAATTTTTACTCCTTTTGACATTTTGGCCCCTCCAAAGAAGGAAAGCCTGACATTTTATTAGTGATAATACGTAACTGACCACCTGCAGGTTATTACTCTTTCAACATTTGAAATTATTTAAACTTAAAATAAAATAAAAACAAATGCCAATACTAATTCCCAAACACTGCCAGAGGAGTTACTTATCCTTTAATCATTATGCTACACTCCAATCACGTGTGTTGACTACAATTTTAAATGGGTTGGTATATAAAAACATGTAACAGTTAAACCTCGAAACTCTCTCTACTTGGAAAATGTATGAATGAAAACTAACTCTTACATATGCATTTCCAGACATCAAATCAGCCTGCCCATACAGGTGGCCCATGGTTTCCTCATCTTACACTCCACCACTCTGAATTCACAGGAGACTGTACCACATGACTATAAGGAACATTAAACAACAGAAAATCTGAAAGAAGGGTATTTACTTATTTCTTGCTTTTAAAAGTACTACTGCTTCACATCTCCTATCTATTCATCCATCTTCTTCACTGGCAATCAGCAGCATGGGAAGAAGCCTGGGACCACCAGAGAGACAAGGTGCCATTGTTGGGGTGTGTGTGAGGAGAGGGGTGGGACTGCCATAGAAGTTCCTTTCTCTGCACGCGTGCTTTCAGGCGGCAGGGCACCACCTACAAGAGCTCCAGGGATGGGTGCGAGCTACCACTGCCATCTAGGACTCCACAGATGGGTATGGAGTGCTGCCGCTGCCAAGGGTCCCATGAGTGGGTGCTGGTTGCTTCCCCCACCTCCTGGAAGCGTGCACGGGCAGTGCACCTGCATAGCCCCTATCAAGGGATAACAGCCAGTACATGCTGAGGAAAGAGACGGCAAGCATCCAAACCAAAAGCAACCCTCACACCAAAAAAATATTAAATGCACACAAGCTACACAGGGACACTCCTGCATATAATTAGCCCTCCAAGACTACGGTACATAATTGTTTCTCCTAAACACACAGAGTAAGAGAGATATAAGAGGAACCATTCCCAGTGAAAAGACCGAGAGAATTCCCCTGAAGGAACAATGAAACAGACCTCTTCAGTCTAACAGACACCAAGTTCAAAAAGAAGGTAACAAAAATACTGAAGGAATTAAGAAAGGCTATCAACAGAAATGCAAATTACTGTAAAAAGGAAGTAGAAACTATAAGGAAGAGACAAGAAAAATTAGAAAATTCACTTGCCGAGACAAAAGTTGAGCTAAAGGCAATGAATAGCAGAATGAATAATGCAGAAGAAAGAGTAAGTGATCTGGAAGATAGAATAATGGAAATTACCTGATCAAAACAGCAGACAGAAAGCCAAATGGGAAAAAAAAAAAAGAAAGCAATATAAGAGACCTATGGGATAATACAAAGCATGCCAATCTACACATAACAAGGATTCCAGAAGGAGAAGAAAGAGAAAAGGGGATTGAAAATGTATTTGAAGAAACTACTGAAAACTTCTCAAACCTAAAGAAGGAAACAGATATCCAGATACAGGAAACAGAAGGTCCCAAACAAGATGAACCCAAACAGACCTACATCAAGACATATTATAATAAAAATGGCAAAAGTTAAAAATAAAGAGAAGATTCTAAAAGCAGCAAGAGAAAAGCAAAGAGTTAATTTCAAGGGAACCCCCATAAGACTATCAGCTGATTTCTCTACAGAAACACTGCAGGCCAGAAGGGAGTGGCAAAATATATTCAAAGTCTTAAAACGGAAAAATCTGCAACCTAGAATACTCTACCTAGCAAGATTATCGTTTAGAATAGAAGGAGAGATAAAGAATTTCTCAGACAAGCAAAAACTAAAAGAATAAAGCGATACTAAACCTATCCTAAAAAGAAATATTGAAAGGTCTTCTCTAAATAGAACAAAGCAAGAAGATATAGGAAGGAGGAAATCACAATTGGAAAGTAAACCACTTAAATAAGCCAATATACAGATCAAAAAGAAAAACAATAAAAGACCTATTTGTGAAAGCTACGATAAAGACAAGGAACAGCAAAAGTATAAACATGAAGATGTAAAAAAAGGACATCAAAATCATAAAATGTGGGGAAGAAGAGTAAGAAAATGTAGATTCTTTTTTTTTTTTAGACTGTGTTTGAGCCTGTATGACTATCAGTCTAAAGCAAGCAGATATAAGAAGGGGTTAACATACTTGAAAAACAGGGCAACCATAAATCAAAAACATACAATAGATTCACAAAAACCAAAAAGAAGAGAACACAAGCATAAAATAAAAGAAAGTAATCAAATCACAAAAACAAAAAAGGAAAGGAAGAAAGAAGAAACATACAATCAACTGGAAAACAAGGTTTAAAGTGGCAATAAATATATATGTATCAATAATTACCTTAAATGTCAATGGACTAAATGCTCCAAAAAAAGACACAGAGTGGCCGACTGGATGAAAAAACAAGAGCCTACAATATGCTGCCTACAAGAGATCCACCTTAGGGCAAAGGACACACACAGACTGAAAGCAAGGGGATGGAAAAAGATATTTCATGCAAACGGAAATGACAAGAAAGCGGGAGTCACAATAAGCGTATCACACAAAATAGATTTTAAAACAGAGGCCATAAAGAAAGATAAAGAAGGATACTATATAATGATAAAAAGGTCAATACAAGAAGAGGATTTTACACTCTTCAACATATATGCACCTAATATAGGAGAATACAAATACATAAAACATACTAGCAGACATAAAGGCAGAAATTGATGGGAATACAATAATAGGAGACTTTAACACCCCACTCACATCAACAAACAGATCTTCTAGACAGAAAATCAATAAGGTAACAGAGATCCTGAATGATACAACAGAACAGTTAGACTTAATTGATATTTTCAGAACATTACATCCAAAAAAAACCCAGAATACACATTCTTTTCAAGTGTGCATGGAATATTCTCTAGGACTGACCACATACTAGGGCACAAAACTAACCTCAACAAATTTAAGAGTACAGAAATTATTTCAAGGATCTTCTCCAACCACAATGGCATGAAACAAGAAATCAACCACAGGAAAAGAAATGAGAAAAAAAAATTACATGGAGACTAAATAACATGCTACTAAAAAATCAATGGGTCAATGAGGAAATCAAAAAGGAAATTAAAAATACCTGGAGACAAATGGCAATGAAAACACAACCATACAAAATCTATGAGAGGCAGCAAAAGCAGCTCTTAGAGGGAAGTTCACAGAGATACAGGCCTTCCTCAAAAAATAAGAAAAACCTCAAATAAACAACCTAACCTACCACCTAAAAGAATTAGAAAAAGAAGAATAAACAAAACCTAAAGTCAGCAGAAGGAAGGAAATAATAAAGAACAGAGAGGAAATAAATAAAATAGACATTAAAAACACAACAGAAAAAAATTAGTAAAACCAAGAGCTGGTTCTTTGAAAGGGTAAACAAAATTGACATGTCTCTGGCCAGGCTCACCAAGAAGAAAAAAGAGAGAATCCAAATAAACAAAATAAGAAATGAAAAAGGAGAAATCTCAACCGATACTGCAGAAATACAAAAAACCATAAGAGAATACTATGAATAATTATATGCCAACAAAGTTGACAACCCGTAAGAAATGGACAACTTTCTAGAAACACAGAGCCCACCAAAACTGAATCAAGAAGAAAGATAATTTGAACAGATCTATCACTAGAGGTGAAACAGAATCTGTAATTAAAAAATAAAACAAAACAAAAAAACTCCCTACAAACAAAAGTCCAGGACGAGATGGCTTCACAGGCGAATTCTACCAAACATACAAAGATCATACTTATACTGATCCTTCTAAAACTCTTTCAAAAGACTGACGAGGAGGGAACACTCTCAAAGACATTCTATGAAGCCACCATCACCCTAATACCAAAACCAGACAAAGACATCACCAAAAAAGAAAATTATAACATCTTTGATTAGTATAGATGCAAAAGTTCTCAACAAAATATTAGCAAACCAAATCCAACAATACATAAAAAAGATCATACACCATGACCAAGTGGGATTCATCTCAAGTTCACAAGGATGATTCAATATATGCAAATCAATCAATGTTAATACACCACATTAACAAAACAAAAGTCGAAAACCACATCATCATCTCAATAGATACAGAAAAAGGATTTGACGAAATTCAACATCCATTCATAATGAAAACTCTTACCAAAGTGGGTATAGAGGGCACATATCTCGATATAATAAAAGTCATTTATGACAAACCCACAGCCAATATAATACTCAGTGGTGAAAAGCGGAAAGCCTTCTCACTAAAACCTGGAAGAAGACAAGGATCACCACTCTCAACTCTTCTATTCAACCTAGTATTGCAAGTCCTAGCCACAGCACTCATAAAAGAAAAAGAAATAAAAAGTATCCAAATAGGAAGGGAAGAGGTAAAATATTTACTATATGTAGATGACATGATAGTATACATAGAAAACCCTAAGGACACCACACAAAAGCCACTAGATCTGATAAATGAATTCAGCAAAGTAGCAGAATACAAGATTAACATTCAGAAATCAGTTGCATTTCTTTATATTAACAATGAAATATTAGAAAGGGAATGTAAAAAAACAATCCCTTTAAAAATTGCACCAAAAAAAACCCTTAGGAATAAACCTGACCAAGGAGGTGAAAGACTTATATGCTGAGAACTATAAAACATTAATAAAGGAAATCAAAGAGGATTCAAAGAAATGAAAAGATATCCCATGCTCTTGGAGAGGAAGAATTAATATTGTTAAAACGGCCATCCTATCCAAAGCAATCTACAGATTTAATGCGATCCCTAGCAAGTCACCCATGACATTTTTCACATAACTAGAACAAATAATACAAAAATTTATACGGAACCATAGAAGACCCAGAATTGCTAAAGGAATCCTGAGGAAAAAAAACAAAGCAGGAGGTATAACCCTCCCAGACTTCAGACAATACTACAAAGCTACAATAATCAAAACAGTGTGGTATTGGTACAAAAACAGACATATGGATCAGTGGAATAAAATAGAGAGCCCAGAAATAAACCCACACACCTACGGTCAATCTTTGACAAAGGAGGCAAGAATATAAAATGGGAAAAAGACAATCTCTTCAGCAAGTGGTACTGGAAAAGTTGGACAGTTGCATGTAAATCAATGAAGTTAGAACACACCCTCACACTATGCACAAAAACAAACTCAAAACAGCTTAAAGACTTAAATGTAAGACATGACACCATAAAACTACTAGAAGAGAGCATAGGCAAAACATTCTCTGACATAAATCGTACAAGTGTTTTCTTAGGTCAGCCTCCCAAGGCAATAGAAATAAAAACAAAAATAAACAAATGGGACCTAATCAAACTTACAAGCTTTTGCACAACAAAGGAAACCATAAACAAAATGAAAAGACAACCCACAGAATGAGAAAATATTTGCAAACAATGTGACTGACAAGGCCTTAACTTCCAAAATATACAAACAACTCATACAGCTCAATAACAAAAAGACAAACAACCCAACTGAAAAATGGACAGGAGACCTAAATAGATATTTCTCCAAAGAAGACATACAGATGGGCCAGTAGGCACATGAAAAGATGTTCGACATCACTAATTATTAGAGTAAATGCAAACCAAAAGCACAACAAGGTACCACCTCATGCCGATCACAATGGCCATCATTAAAAAGTCTACAAATAAATGCTGGAGAGGGTGTGAAGAAAAGGGAACCCTCCTACACTGTTGGTGGGAATGTAATTTGGTACAGCCACTAAGGAAAACAGTATGGAGGCTCCTCAGAAAACTAAAAATAGAATTACCATATGATCCAGCAAGCCACTGCTGGGCATATATCTGGAGAAAACTATAATTCAAAAAGATATATGCACCCCAATGTTCAGAGCACTACCATTCACGATAGCTAAGACATGGAAACAACCTAAATGTCCATCAACAGATGAATGGATAAAGAAGATGTGGTATATATATACACAATGGAATACTACTCAGCCATAAAAAAGAACAGAATAATGTCATTTGCAGCAACATGGATGCAACTAGAGATTATCACACTAAGTAAGTCAGAAAGAGAAAGACAAATACCATATGATATCACTTATATGTGGAATCTAAAATATGGCACAAATGAACCTATCTACAAAACAGAAACAGACTCACAGTCATAGAGAACACACCTGTGGTTGCCAAGGGGGAGGAGGGGTGGGAGAAGGATTGGCTGGGAATTTGGGGATAGTAGATGCAAACTATTACATCTAGAATGGATAAACAACAAGGTCCTACTGTATAGCACAGGGAACTATATCCAATCTCCTGGGATAATCCATAATGGAAAAGAATATAAAAAAGAAGGTATATATGTGTATAACTGAGTCACTTTGCTGTACAGCAGAAATTAGCACAACATTGTAAATCAACTATACTTTAATTAAAAAAAAAAAAAAAAGAAACAAAAAGGAAAAAAGAAACCATCCCCAAAAGGCTATACTGTCACTGTGAGGGTAAACTAGAATTACTCCATTACCTCCACCACCACCATCACCCACAGCAAGGCAAACTTGCCTGTATCAAACTATGACTCGAACTGGAAATGAAGAAAAATTTTACCCTGAGAGTTACTAACCCCAAGTCACTCTCAAACAGATTTGTATCTTGAAGTTACATGACAGACGTAAGGAGGTTCAAAAACCCTCAAACTGAGAATTCTGTGTATTGAGATACTGGTTTAAAAGTATCCCATGATCTCTAACAGAAGTTAACAAAAATTCTCTCTGCAGGAATCTACCTTTATCATCAAAGAGTTTAACACAGATAAAGTTCCAAGAGAAAGGAGAAGCTCGCTGGAAACACACATGCAAGAAAACAAAGCTTCAAGAGTAAGAACTAGCAGAAATAGAAAGTAAAATCATATTGGAATCAAAGGACTCAAGTATAAATACGTTTATTATATTTTAAGAAATAAAAGATTGAAAATATAAATAAATGATATGAAAAAGAACCAAAGAGAAATGGATCTAGAATGCAACGTAGACATAAAAAGATGAAAAATATGAAAGATGTTAAGAGACATGGATGACTAAGAAAGCCTAACATCTGTCTTGTAAGAGTTCTGGAAGGAAGGGAGGCCAAGAATGGGTCAGTGGCAGTATTTGGAGAAATAACAGATAAGAATTTTCCAAACTACAGATTTAAGAAGAAATCACAGCAAAATAAATAAAAAATAAATCCACACATAAATATATGTGAAACTATAAAACACCAAAAACAATTACTAACAAAGAAACTAAGATTAGATTCACAACAGAAGACAATAGAATACTTTGCATGTGCTGAGAAAAGATCTATCAGTGTAGAATTTTATATAAAGCAAGTACATCTTTCAAGATTTAGAGCAAGATATTTACAGACAAAAACCGAGTGTTAGAAGAGCTTCATTAAAGGAAACTTTAAAGAATGTCCTCTGGCAGAAAGTGATCCCAGAGGGAAGAAAACAAATGCAAGAAAGAATGAAAAGCAAGGCAAACAGAAAATATGTGGTGTAATTCTAAACAAACATTACAGTTTAAATTAATAATAGTTATTATGTCTTGAAGAGTTTAAGAAACAAGACAGAATTAAAGTAGCATATAAATTCAGAAAAAAAGTTATAAAAAGCACTCTAAGATATTTATTCAGTAGAAGATGAAAATTTAATTAAGTCTAGACTCTATTAAAGTATTTGTTAAAAATTCTAATAACCATTAAAACAAGAGAACAATGCATAATTTCCAAAACAATAAAAAAAGAAAAATTAACCAAACAAAAAAATCCAAATGAAGGCAAGAGAGGAAACAAATACTGAAAAGTGGGCCAAATTAAAGGCACAGAATAAGGCAGTAAAAATAAGTCCAGATGTATAAGTAATTACAATAAATGAACTGTATGTATTATTTAAAAGACTATATGAAAAACACCACCCAGCTATCCTTGTTTAAATAAGATAAAAAAGATATTAAAAACTTGAAATGAATGAAAGATAACCAGGAAAATATTTAAAGAGAAAGCTGCTAAGTACATTCATTAATAGCAAATTAAACAGATTCTAAAGCAAGAAGCCTCGAAAGATGAAGAAATCAGCACATAACAATAAAGAATTCAATAATGTCCTGAAAATATATAAAGCAAAAATTGACAGAGAACAAGGGTAATTGATGAATCTACATAAAGGGATAGTGTAATACACTTTTCTCAGTAATTAAGGAATTGATCTGACAACTGCAATCAGCTAAAATACAGAAGATTTAGCAATATAACTAATAAGCTTGAACTAATGGACAAATACTGAACATTGCACATACAACAGCAGAATTCTCATTCTTTCAACCAAACAAGTAACAATTACAAAAGCTCAGTACAAGTAATAAGTCTCAACAAATTTCAAAGGATTGAGAACATAAAGACCATCTCTCTCTCTCTCTCTCTCTCTTTTACCACACTACTATCAAAGTGGAAATCAATACTAAAATATAACAGGAAAATCACTACATTAGAATCTGAAACAACTTTTAATTTATGAACTCAAAAAGAAAATGAAAAAAAAAACATTCACAACTGAAAAGCACGAAAACACAATATACCAAAATTTGGGAGATGGAACTAAAGCAATACTGAGAGGGAAATTTTTAACCTTAACTATTTATATCAGGGAAAAAACAAAAGACTGAAAATTAGTACAATAAATATCCATTTCAAGAAATTAGAACAAAAGAAACCAAAAGTTTAAAGAAAAATTAGTAAAGGTAAGAGTAAAAATTAATGAAATAGAAAGCAATGATGTAAGACAGAAATAACAATGCAAAAAGTTAATTCATTAAAAAAGACTAATAAAACTAACAAATCAATTTTTTCCAAATTATGAAAAAAACATGAATGAAAGAGGGGAATACAACTACAGAAGACACTTAGATAATATATATTATATATGAGACAACATAATACAAATTTAATAAAGTTACATAAGAAGCTATTATTCAGCCCAATAAAATTAAAAGCTAAGATGAAAAATTCTTTTAGAAAAGTATAAACTACCATGATGATTCAAGAAATAGAAAAACTAAATAATCCATTATCATTAATTAAATTAAATCAATAGTTAAAAAATTAAAAAACAAAAAAACTCGAGGCCCAGATGATTTTATCAGTAAGTTTAACCAAACCTTCAAACAACAAATATTTCACAAACAAAATACAGATGTAAAAATCCTAAATAAAACATTAGAAAAGCAAATCTAGCAATGCAAAAATTATGACTATACTGCATTTATTCTAAGAATGCAAAACTGGGTGAATATCAGGAAATTAACTGAATTGAACAATTAAAATAATATGATCAATTCAATAGATGCTGATAAAATTCATTAGCTAGTCATAATTAAAAGAACACCAAATCAGGAACAAAAAGTAAATGGTATCAAGGAACCAAGTAAGTGGTATCTTCCAAAGTCCTACAACAAATACCTCATTTCACTCCAGCCACACTAGCATTTTTCTGTTCCTCAGAAACAACAAATTTAATTCTGCCCTAGATCCTGAGCACAAACTATTCCATCTGCCTGGAGTACTCTACTCCCAGTTCTTATGGTTCTCATTTAGTTCTCAACTCATGAATATTCTCAACAGGCCTTTCCTGAACATTCAACAGAAATAAATAAAAGCACCACCTCCCCTAAACCTTGCCAAGGCCTACAATGAGCTAAATCTAATTTAAGTTCTTTGTCTTCATTTTACTCGACCTATCAGCAACACTGGACACATATCACTCCCTCCTCCTCAAGCCATTGAGCCATTCAAAGTACTGCTTTCCAGGTACTATATTCTTCTGACTCACTAGCATTCCTCCCAGTTTCCTTTCCCTATATTCAGCCTCTAAATGCTGCAGTACAACAGGGTCTAGCTCTTAGACTTCTTTGCTTTGTATCTTCTCCCTTGGAGATTTCAATCACCCTACTGCCAACTCCCCAAATGCATTATCTTTGGCCCAGACTTCTCGCCAAACGACAGGTTAAAAAATCCAATTGCCCATTCAACATTTCTACCTGAATGGCTATATAGGCATCTCAAACTTTACTCTGTATTTTACTGACCCTGAAAAGCATCGGTTTTTGTTATTGTTCTTTTCCATCTTAACATTTCTGAAACTGGGTTGCGCATTTCAAACCGTGTCATAGTTCAATTGGAAGCTGCATTTTACAAATGCTGCCATCTTAATTTGATGAAATATAATTTACTCCAAAATGAGCTTCTGATCTTACCCTAAAACATACTGATGCAGGTTTCATTACCTCAGCTAACAGAAACTCCACTCTTAAGCATGCCAGATTATCTATATATGTACATGTCCTCTTTGATGCCTCTCTTTCACACCCTATATTCGTGAGCAAATCCCAAACTATTTTAATTTCTCTTAAGGTTATTATATTCATCACTACATTGGTATCCTTGCTTTTGCCTCTGTTTTCTATTTTTCACACAGCAACCTAAATGGTCTGGTTAAAATTTAAGTTAGATTATGTCACCTCTCTGCTCAAATCCTGGTGGCTTCCCATCTTATTCAAAATAAATGCAAATTCCTTACATTGGTCCACAAGGCCTTATGAGCTGGCTCCCTCCCTGATATTTTCAGAACTTACCTTTTCCTGTTCAATGCAATCCAGTGACTCTAGGTACCACTTCAGAGTCTTAGCATTAACAGATTCCTCTACCTGAAATGCTGTTTCTCCAAATATCTCCATGCTCATCCCCTTATTCTCTTCAAGTCTTTGTTCAAATACTTTCTCAGTGAGAACTTTCCTGATCACCTTATTCAATACTGTAATTTCCACTCTAGCATTCCCTATGTTCTCTTCCTGCCTCTACTTTTCTACATAGTGCTTATCACCATCTAACATATTTTATTATCTATTTGTTTATGTCTCCTCTTCGCCTCTAACCATAAATTCCATGATGGCAGAATGCTGTATCCCCCAATGAACTAATATTTGAAAAATGATTGCATAAATGCATGTCAGAGACTATTCTATCCACCGTTGCCTTCAATGGATATGTGGTCAGTTAATGCATCCGTTCAACAGCAATGACAATTCCAACAACTAATAATGAGCCATTTTATGTCTGGTACTCTCAAAGCCACATTGACCCTAATGGAACAAGAGAGCACAACATAACCATGTTGAGTATGGGGAAAGGGAAACCTCCCCTTGTGCCAGACTTGGTAACAGAACTCTGGTTAATAGTCACTGGTTAGATTATTAGAGCAAGTAGCTACTGCACACCAAGTAGTTAACCTCTTTAGATAACTAAGAAGACAACTGGGCTTTGGTGATTCAGAGTAGAAAGTCAGGAGTGCTTAAGATCTGCAGCCATCCATAATGGACTTTTGAAACTTAAATATTAATACTTCCTCTGCATTTTATAAATATACCTGGCTTAGTATACTTTTTCAGTTTCAATATCTAAGAAACCATTGTGATCCATCAATGGTACCAAGGCTAACCCAGGAGTATCTTTGGCAACAGGCATACCTCGGAGACACTGCGGGTTTGGTTCCAGACCACCACAATAGAGTGAATACTGCAATAAAGTATGTCACACGAATTTTTCGGTTTCCTAGTACTTATAAAAGTTGTTTATACTATACTGTAGTCTACTAAGTGTGCAACAGCATTACATATAAAACAACAATGTACCTACCTTAATTAAAAATACTTTATTCCTAAAAAATGTTAACCATCATTTGACAATGCGGGGTTGCCACAAATCTTCAATTTGTAAAAAAACAAAAACAAAACACAGTATTTGCAAAGCACAATGAAATGAGGTATGCTTGTATTTTTTAAAATTGAGATATAATTCACATATCATACAATCTACCATTTTAAAGTGTACAATTTGATGGTTTTTTAAAAAATGGTGGTAAAATGTATAAAATTTACTAGTTTAACCATTTTCAGGTATACAGTTGAAAGACTGTGTGTATCAACAATGGTTTTTAAATGCATTCACAAGGTTGTGCAACCATCACCACCATCTAATTCCAGAATATTTTCATCTCCCAAAAGAGGAGCCCATACCTGTTAAACCAATCACTCCCCATTCTTTCCTCTCCTCATACCCCAGCTACCACTAATCTATTTTCTGTCTCTATGGATTTGCTTATTCTGGACATTTCATATAAATGGAATCATGCAATATGTATTCTTTTGTGTCTGGCTTCTTTCACCAAGCATTATCTTCTCAAGGTTTACCCACGTTATAGGGTCTATCAGTACTTCAATCCTTTTTACGGCTCAATAAAATGTCATTGTATGGATATATCACATTCTGTTTACCCATTTATCAGGTGATATACATCTGAGTTATTCATAATTTTCATTATTAAAATTAGGAAAAAGCTACTTTTGTGTCAATGAGCAATCAATCTCTACAATAGTGACTGGACCAAAGAATATTTGTATTTAATATCTGATAGATGCTGCCGAATAGGATATAGTGCCTATACTCCCACAAACAGTGCACAACAGGATTCACTTTCCTATACCTTCATATGACTGAATTTTATTTTAAAAATTTTCGACCCACCACCAGAGCCTCCCATCAAGCCTCTTAGATAGCCTCAACCACCAGAGGGCAGACAACAGAAGCAAGAAAAACTACAATCCTGCAGCCTGTGGACCAAAAATCACAGTTACAGAAAGATAGAGAAGATGAAAAGGCAGAGGGCTATGTACCAGATGAAGGAACAAGAAAAAGCCCCAGAAAAACAACTAAATGAAGTGGAGATAGGCAACCTCCCAGAAAAAGAATTCAGAATAATGATAGTGAAGATGATCCAGGACCTCGGAATAAGAATGGAGGCAAAGATTGAGAAGATGCAAGAAATGATTAACAAAGACCTAGAAGAATTAAAGAACAAACAAACAGAGATGACCAATACAATAACTGAAATGAAAAATACACTAGAAGGAATCAATAGCAGAATAACTGAGGCAGAAGAACGGATAAATGACCTGGAAGACAGAATGGTGGAATTCACTGCTGCGGAACAGACTAAAGAAAAAAGAATGAAAAGAAATGAAGACAGCCTAAGAGACCTCTGAGACAACATTAAACGCAACAACATTCGCATTATAGGGGTCCCAGAAGGAGAAGAGAGAGAGAAAGGACCAGAGAAAATATTTGAAGAGATTATAGTCGAAAACTTCCCTAACATGGGAAAGGAAATAGCCACCCAAGTCCAGGAAGCGCAGAGAGTCCCATACAGAATAAACCCAAGGAGAAACACGCCGAGACACATAGTAATCAAAGTGGCAAAAATTAAAGACAAAGAAAAATTATTGAAAGCAGCAAGGGAAAAACGACAAATAACATACAAGGGAACTCCCATAAGGTTAACAGCTGATTTCTCAGCAGAAACTCTGCAAGCGAGAAGGGAGTGGCATGATATACTTAAAGTGATGAAAGGGAAGAACCTACAACCAAGATTACTCTACCCGGCAAGGATCTCATTCAGATTTGATGGAGAAATCAAAAGCTTTACAAACAAGCAAAAGCTAAGAGAATTCAGCACCACCAAACCAGCTCTACAACAAATGCTAAAGGAACTTCTCTAAGTTGGAAACACAAGAGAAGAAAAGGACCTACAAAAACAAACCCAAAACAATTAAGAAAATGGTCATAGGAACATACATATCGATAATTACCTTAAACGTGAATGGATTAAATGCCCCAACCAAAAGACGTAGACTGGCTGAATCGATACAAAAACAAGACCCATATATATGCTGTCTACAAGAGACCCACTTTAGACCTAGGGACACATACAGACTGAAAGTGAGGGGATGGAAAAAGATATTCCATGCAAATGGAAATCAAAAGAAAGCTGGAGTAGCTATACTCATATCAGATAAAAGAGACTTTAAAATAAAGAATGTTACAAGAGACAAGGAAGGACACTACATAATGATCCAGGGATCAATCCAAGAAGAAGATATAACAATTATAAATATATATGCACCCAACATAGGAGCACCTCAATACATAAGGCAACTGCTAACAGCTATAAAAGAGGAAATCGACAGTAACACAATAATAGTGGGGGACTTTAACACCTCACTTACACCAATGGACACATCATCCAAAATGAAAATAAAGAAGGAAACAGAAGCTTTAAATAACACAATAGACCAGATAGATTTAATTGATATATATAGGACATTCCATCCAAAAACAGCAGATTACACGTTCTTCTCAAGTGCGCTCGGAACATTCTCCAGGATAGATCACATCTTGGGTCACAAATCAAGCCTCAGTAAATTTAAGAAAATTGAAATCATATCAAGCATCTTTTCTGACCACAACGCTATGAGATTAGAAATGAATTACAGGGAAAAAAACGTAAAAAACACAAACACATGGAGGCTAAACAATACGTTACTAAATAACCAAGAGATCACTGAAGAAATCAAAGAGGAAATCAAAAAATACCTAGAGACAAATGACAATGAAAACACGACGACCCAAAACCTATGGGATGCAGCAAAAGCGGTTCTAAGAGGGAAGTTTATAGCTATACAAGCCTACCTAAAGAAACAAGAAAAATCTCAAGTAAACAATCTAACCTTACACCTAAAGAAACTAGAGAAAGAAGAACAAACAAAACCCAAAGTTAGCAGAAGGAAATAAATCATAAAGATCAGAGCAGAAATAAATGAAATAGAAACAAAGAAAACAATAGCAAAGATCAATAAAACTAAAAGTTGGTTCTTTGAGAAGATAAACAAAATTGATAAGCCATTAGCCAGACTCATCAAGAAAAAGAGGGAGAGGACTCAAATCAATAAAATCCGAAATGAAAAAGGAGAAGTAACAACAGACACCGCAGAAATACAAAGCATCCTAAGAGACTACTACAAGCAACTTTATGCCAATAAAATGGACAACCTGGAAGAAATGGACAAATTCTTAGAAAGGTATAACCTTCCAAGACTGAATCAGGAAGAAACAGAAAATATGAACAGACCAATCACAAGTAATGAAATTGAAACTGTGATTAAAAATCTTCCAACAAACAAAAGTCCAGGACCAGATGGCTTCACAGGTGAATTCTATCAAACATTTAGAGAAGAGCTAACACCCATCCTTCTCAAACTCTTCCAAAAAATTGCAGAGGAAGGAACACTCCCAAACTCATTCTATGAGGCCACCATCACCCTGATACCAAAACCAGACAAAGACACTACAAAAAAAGAAAATTACAGACCAATATCACTGATGAATATAGACGCAAAAATCCTCAACAAAATACTAGCAAACAGAATCCAACAACACATTAAAAGGATCATACACCACAATCAAGTGGGATTTATCCCAGGGATGCAAGGATTCTTCAATATATGCAAATCAATCAATGTGATACACCATATTAACAAATTGAAGAATAAAAACCATATGATCATCTCAATAGATGCAGAAAAAGCTTTTGACAAAATTCAACACCCATTTCTGATAAAAACTCTCCAGAAAGTGGGCATAGAGGGAACCTACCTCAACATAATAAAGGCCATATATGACAAACCCACAGCAAACATCATTCTCAATGGTGAAAAACTGAAAGCATTTCCTTTAAGATCAGGAACGAGACAAGGATGTCCACTCTCACCACTATTATTCAACATAGTTCTGGAAGTCCTAGCCACGGCAATCAGAGAAGAAAAAGAAATAAAAGGAATACAAATTGGAAAAGAAGAAGTAAAACTGTCACTGTTTGCGGATGACATGATACTATACATAGAGAATCCTAAAACTGCCACCAGAAAACTGCTAGAGCTAATTAATGAATATGGTAAAGTTGCAGGATACAAAATTAATGCACAGAAATCTCTTGCATTCCTATACACTAATGATGAAAAATCTGAAAGAGAAATTATGGAAACACTCCCATTTACCATTGCAACAAAAAGAATAAAATACCTAGGAATAAACCTACCTAGGGAGACAAAAGACCTGTATGCAGAAAACTATAAGACACTGATGAAAGAAATTAGAGATGATACCAACAGATGGAGAGATATACCATGTTCTTGGATTGGAAGAATCAACATTGTGAAAATGAGTATACTACCCACAGCAATCTACAGATTCAACGCAATCCCCATCAAATTACCAATGGCATTTTTTACGGAGCTAGAACAAATCATCTTAAAATTTGTATGGAGACACAAAAGACCCCGAATAGCCAAAGCAGTCTTGAGGCAAAAAAATGGAGCTGGAGGAATCAGACTCCCTGACTTCAGACTATACTACAAAGCTACAGTAATCAAGACAATATGGTACTGGCACAAAAACAGAAACATAGATCAATGGAACAAGATAGAAAGCCCAGAGATTAACCCACGCACCTATGGTCAACTAATCTATGACAAAGGAGGCAAAGATATACAATGGAGAAAAGACAGTCTCTTCAATAAGTGGTGCTGGGAAAACTGGACAGCTACATGTAAAAGAATGAAATTAGAATACTCCCTAACACCATACACAAAAATAAACTCAAAATGGATTAGAGACCTAAATATAAGACTGGACACTATAAAACTCTTAGAGGAAAGCATAGGAAGAACACTCTTTGACATAAATCACAGCAAGATCTGTTTTGATCCACCTCCTAGAGTAATGGAAATAAAAACAAAAATAAACAAGTGGGACCTAATGAAACTTCAAAGCTTTTGCACAGCAAAGGAAACCATAAACAAGATGAAAAGACAACCCTCAGAATGGGAGAAAATATTTGCAAATGAATCAACGGACAAAGGATTAATCTCCAAAATATATAAACAGCTCATTCAGCTCAATATCAAAGAAACAAACACCCCAATCCAAAAATGGGCAGAAGACCTAAATAGACATTTCTCCAAAGAAGACATACAGACGGCCACGAAGCACATGAAAAGCTGCTCAACATCACTAATTATTAGAGAAATGCAAACCAAAACTACAATGAGGTATCACCTCACTCCTGTTAGAATGGGCATCATCAGAAAATCTACAAACAACAAATGCTGGAGAGGGTGTGGAGAAAAGGGAAACCTTTTGCACTGTTGGTGGGAATGTAAATTGATACAGCCACTATGGAGAACAATATGGAGATTCCTTAAAAAACTAAAAATAGAATTACCATATGACCCAGCAATCCCACTACTGGGCATATACCCAGAGAAAACCGTAATTCAAAAAGACACATGCACCCGAATGTTCATTGCAGCACTATTTACAATAGCCAGGTCATGGAAGCAACCTAAATGCCCATCAACAGACGAATGGATAAAGAAGATGTGGTACATATATACAATGGAATATTACTCAGCCATAAAAAGGAACGAAATTGAGTCATTTGTTGAGAAGTGGATGGATCTACAGAGTGTCATACAGAGTGAAGTAAGTCAGAAAGAGAAAAACAAATATCGTATATTAATGCATGTATGTGGAACCTAGAAAAATGGTACCGATGAGCCGGTTTGCAGGGCAGAAGTTGAGACACAGATGTAGAGAATGGACATATGGACACCAAGGGGGGAAAACTGCGGTGGGGTGGGGATGGTGGTGTGCTGAATTGGGTGATTGGGATTGACATGTATACACTGATGTGTATAAAACTGATGCCTAATAAGAACCTGCAGTATAAAAAAACAAACAAAACAAAACAAACAAAAAAAAATTTTCTAAGCTGAGAAGAAAAGAATCCTCACCTTGATTTCCTTGCTAACTAGTTAGGTGTAGCCTCTTTTTATACTTACTGGCCATTTACTTTGTATTAAATTTCTTTGCTTATTTTCTATTAAGTTGTTTATAATTTTTACTGACTTGATGAAACATTGGTATTTTGGTAATTTTGAGACATGTACATGCTATCTGTACTGAAAATGTTTCCTCCCATCTGTCACTCATTTTTAACTATGGCACCATTATATTTAGCTAGATTTCTATGGAGCCTAAATTTCTTATTTTCCTTTATTTGTTTATTTTTTTCGAGGCAAGGCTTTATTGGGTCTAATGCTGCAGCATAAGGGGGTGAAAACAAGAGTCAGGTGCCCATGCTCACTCCACAAGAGGAACTGCTTGGGTCCTTAAAATGGGTAGCAACAGGGGCAGGTACGTGGGTTGGGCAGGAGGTACAGCTTAGGTAACCTGCCCACTGCCTTGGTGGTGCTTTGTGCAGGGATTATGCACAGTGCCCTGCTTTTGCTCCTGGCACCTCAACTGGCTTGTGGCTTTTTTGTATCTTATTGTTCATAACTGCCCCAACTGCCATGTGTGCAGTTATTTTTAGTCCCTTACAGTTTCTTTGTATTCTGTTGTTTCAGGGGAAGTTTGTCCAGGTTCAAGTGCTCTGGTAAAGGGTCCCAGGTCCCAGCCTATCTCAAGTGGAGACCTGCTGTTCTCAGCCTAGCTTTCCATGTGGTTTGGCAGAGGCCATGTAGTTCCAGTTACCAAAGCCTTCTCTTCCTTAGAGCTCTTCCTATCTTCCTTTATATGGTTATTGGCTATCCTGTTCTACTTAGAAAGGCCTCTCCCTTTCCTGAGATTTAAAAAATATTCTACATTTTTTCCTATCATTTTCAAAGTTACATATTTTTTTCACTCAGCCTTTAACACATCGAGATTCTATTTATGTACAGGGTGCCTGATAAAGCTCTATATTTTTATCCATTTTAAAAATTAACAGCTAATTATTTCAACTCAATTTGAGTAATTTATACCCAATGCTTAAATCGCCACCTTTACAATAAATTAAATTTTTATGAGGAAAACATAGGAAGAACACTTTTTGACATAAATCACAGCAAGATCTTTTTTGATCTACCTCCTAGAGTAATGGAAATAAAAAGAAAAATAAACAAATGGGACCTAATGAAACTTAAAAGTTTTTGCACAGCAAAGGAAACTACAAACAAGACAAAAAGACAACCCTCAGAATGGGAGAAAATATTTGCAAATGAATGAATGGACAAAGGATTAATCTCCAAAATATATAAACAGCTCATGCAGCTCAATATTAAAAAAACAAACAACCCAACCAAAAATGGGCAGAAGACCTAAATAGACATTTCTCCAAAGAAGTCATATAGATGACCAAGAAGCACATGAAAAGCTGCTCAACATTATTAATTATTAGAGAAATGCAAATCAACACTACAATGAGGTATCACCTCACACCAGTTAGAATGGGCATCATCAGAAAATCTACAAACAACAAATGCTGGAGAGGGTGTGGAGAAAAGGGAACCCTCTTGCACTGTTGGTGGGAATGTAAATTGATACAGCCACTATGGAGAACAGTATGGAGGTTCCTTAAAAAACTACAAATAGAATTACCATATGACCCAGCAATCCCACTACTGGGCATATACCCAGAGAAAATCATAATTCAAAAAGACCCATGCACCCGAATGTTCATTGCAGCACTATTTACAATAGCCAGGACATGGAAGCAACCTAAATGCCCATCGACAGATGAATGGATAAAGAAGATGTGGTACCTATACACAATGGAGTATTACTCAGCCACAAAAAGGAATGAAATTGGGTCATTTGTAGAGACGTGGATGGATCTAGAGACTGTCATACAGAGTGAAGTAAGTCAGAAAGAGAAAAACAAATATCATATATTAACGCATGTATGTGGAACCTAGAAAATGGTACAGATGAACCGGTTTGCAGGGCAGAAATTGAGACAGATGTAGAGAACAAACGTATGGACACCAAGAAGGGGAAAGTGGTGGTGGGGTGGGGGTGGTGGTGTGATGAATTGGGAGATTGGGATTGACATGTATACACTAATATGTATAAAATGGATAACTAATAAGAACCTGCTGTATAAAAAAATAAATAAAATTCAAAAAAAATTCTTATATACATTTAGAACTCTTCCTATTTTCTCCATTCTGCTCCTCTAATTTTCTGTACGAATACCATACTATCAACAGCTTTATTAACTAGACAGCCACATGTAAAAGAATGAAATCAGAACATTCTCTAACACCATATACAAAAATAAACTCAAAATGGATTAAAGACCTAAATGTAAGGCCGGATACTATAAAACTCTTAGAGGAAACCACAGGCAGAACACTCTTTGACATAAATCACAGCAGTATCTCTTTTGGACCCACCTCTTAAAGTAATGAAAATAAAAACAAAAATAAACAAACGGGACCTAATGAAACTTAAAAGCTTTTGCACAGCAAAGGAAACCATAAACAAAATGCAAGGACAACACACAGAATGGGAGAAAATATCTGCAAACAAAGCGACCAACAAGGGATTAATCTCCAAAATACACAAACAGCTCATGCAGTTCTGTATCAAAAAAACAACCAACCCAATCAAAAAATGGGCAGAAGATCCAAATAGACATTTCTCCAAAGAAGACATACAGATGGCCAAAAAGCATATGAAAAGAGCTCAACATCACTAATTATTAGAGAAATGCAAATCAAAACTACAATGAGGTATCACTTCACACAGGTCAGAATGGCCATCATCAAAAAGTCAACAAACAATAAATGCTGGAGAGGGTGTGGAGAAAAGGGAACCCTCCTACACTGTTGGTGGGAATGTAAATTGGCACAGCCACTATGGAGAACAGTAAGTAGGTTCCTTAAGAAACTAAAAATAGAATTACCATATGTTCCAACAATTACCATACATCCCACTCCTGGGCATATATCCAGAGAAAACCATACATGCACATTTGAAAAGATACATGCACCCCAATCTTCACTGCAGCACTATTTACAATAGCCAAAACATGGAAGCAACCTAAATGTCCATTGACAGAGAAATGGATAAAGAAGATGTGGTACATATATGCAATGGAACATTACTCAGCCATAAAAAAGAATAAAATAATGCCATTTGCAGCAACATGGATGGACCTAGATAGAGATAATCATACTAAGTGAAGTAAGTCAGACAGAGAAAGACAAATATCATATATCACTTTTATGTGGAATCTAAAAAAAATGATACAAATGAACTTATTTGCAAAACAGAAACAGACTCAGATTTCGAAAGCAGACTTGGGATTGTGGGGTGGGGGTGGGGGACTCGGAAAGAGATAAATTAGGAGTTTGGGATTAACATATACACACTACTATATATAGAACAGATAATCAACAGGGACCTACTGTATAGCACAGGGAAATCTACTCAATATTTTGTAATAACCTATATGGGAAAAGAATCTGAAAAAGAATGGATAAATGTATATGTATAACTGAATGACTTCGCTATACACCTGAAACTAACACAACATTGTAAATCAACTATACTCCAATATAAAATAAAAATTAAATTTAAAAAAAGGCCTTATTTTACACTTTAACATCTGTTACATAAATGTCTTATTCATGATTCTACTTTTCAAGACCTCGGGTTTATTCTTCCCGATGAACTTTATAATCAACTTATAAATTTACCTGTTGAGACTCTTATTGGAATTATATCAAATTTATACATTAGCTTGGAAAGGACTGACATGTTAATGGTGACTACAAATTTATATATATATATATATTTTTTAATAGCTACTTTATTTATTTATTTATTTATTTATTTATTTATTTTTAGCAGTGTTGGGTCTTTGTTTCGTGCGAGGGCTTTCTCTAGTTGCGGCAAGTGGGGGCCACTCTTCATCGTGGTGCGGGGGCCACTCTTCATCGCGGTGCGCAGGCCTCTCACTATCGCGGCCCCTCCCGTTTCGGGGCACAGGCTCCAGACGTGCAGGCCCAGCAGTTGTGGCTCACGGGCCCAGTCGCTCCGCGGCATGTGGGATCCTCCCAGACCAGGGCTCAAACCCGTGTCCCCTGCATTGGCAGGCAGATTCTCAACCACTGCGCCACCAGGGAAGCCCTAAGTTTATATTTTTAGAACATAATATGCTTCTCCATTTATTCAGGTCTCGGTTTTGTATGCTTCAGTAAAATACCACCATTATATTTTAATAAGTTGAGTATAACCTCTTTAACTGTTTTCTTCCATGTGTGCCTATTTCTCATCTCTACATAAATTCTAAAATTTTCAACAATTTTTGAATAAAGATCACTTCCTCATTTCCTATAAAATAAGGCTATTAGATAATCTTTAAGAGCTATTTCAGCTAAGAAAATTCAATAACTTTCTATAAACACTCCAAAAAACAACACTCTAAAAACCACCTAAGGGATGTGCATATTCATATATAAAAGACAAAGTATCTGCACCAAGGATGGTCAACTGGTTTCATCTTGAAGAGTAACTCTCATCCATCAGAAATGGCTGCCAAGAGTGGTAAACTGAGAACATCTAGGTTTAAGGGAAAAGAACACCATAATGAATTATCAATTTCTACCATGAGGGAGGGAATGGAAAACGGTGACATAAATGCCCAGTATCTGCCATACATGAAGTTCACCAAACTACTAACAGTGGTCGTTTCTGGAAGTGGAATTATGGCAAGAAGGCTTTCATCTTTTTACACTCCTACACTGTTTGCATTTTTTTTTTTTTAAACAAGTGAATATTTTGCTTTCAAAATCAGAAAAAAGAAAGCTTAAGTTTGTAAAAAATACTGCAACTTCTTAATGAATATTTAATAGTGGTATATTTCTATTTCATTATCTCCCATAAATTTCTAATTTCCTTAAGAATTTTTCCAGAAGAAAGTTCTTACAATTCAGGCTTTAAAAGATGCATTAAGGGACTTCCCTGGTGACGCAGTGGCTAACACGCCACGCTCCCAATGCAGGGGGCCAGGATTCAACCCCCGGTTGGGGAAGTAGATCCCACATGCACACCGCAACTAAGAGCCCATATGCCACAACTAAGGAACCCGCCTGCCGCAACTAAGACCCGGCACAACCCAAATAAATAATAAATAAATAAATATTTTTAAAAAAAGATGCATTAAAAAAACCAAAAACAAAACAAAAAACCAACAAAACTTACTTGTCTGGATAAAGTATCCCTTAAATATTATTCCCAATATCTATGCCATAATACTGTATTATTACTCTTGACTAAAATCATCAGGAAAGCATGAACATAAACAAAGAAATTATGTAGGAAAATATGGTTTTAGCGCTTTTAACACTTACAATTCAATTTCAACCATGCCTTTGGAACATCCTCTCTTCACAAAAAAGCCAACCTAAGATATAAGAAAGACAAAGTGAGCTGTGTGGTGACATTCCCAGGTTAACAATGAGCAATTTAGCAAAGTCATTATTATTTGTCAGATTCTTTCAATAACTACTCTATTCATTCCCATCACTTTCTAATTGTACCCTTCCCAGATTTAGACTCCTCCATTGGTTCACTCACAGATAGTAATCATCTAAGTTACCATTTATTGAACCTTCTATGTGCCTAATAGCCTCCTACAAAGTTCATGACAGAGCCAGTAAGTAGTGCAGAGCAAGGATCTGAGCCCAGGTAGCCCAGCTCCAGACTCTGGGTACTTCTATGGAGTTGCATAGATTAAATATTATTAACCATCACTCTAAAAGTACTCATACTGTTATTAATTACGATACACCTACCACCAAGCACTTAAAAAAAAGAGCAATACACATAGTAAATACAATTTAAGTAAGTACAATTTACATAGTATAATAGACATATTTAAGCTAGTTTCTATATATTTGAGCATAAGTATGAAAAAAGACCCTGGGCCTAAAAAAATCAGATTGGATCTTAATTAGACTATAAGTAAGTAAAGCTAAAAAAAGGCAGAAAATGCACCTTGCAAATAATTGTCTTTTTAATAGTGGCAATGACAGTGATGATGACAATTATAACCACAACAGTTAACATTTATTAAGCATTACTAAATGTTTCCGTGCTAAGCACTTTATATACAATTTTCTCATTTAATACTTATGAGCAAAGTTATGAGCTATATGTTATATCCATTTTATAGATTATGAAACTGAAACCCAGAAATATGAAAAAGCCTGTTCCTGTAACAAGAAAGTACAGCTAAATGATCAAGAGTACAGGCTTTACCATGTCTAGTTCAAATCTCAAGTCTGCCATATACAAGCTGTTTGACCTTAACCAGGTTACTTAACTTCTGTTTCAGTTTCTTCACAGATAGGGAAAACAATGGCATTTTTGTAGGAGTGGGTCATCTGTTCATTAGCTTGCAACAATTAAAATACTTGGTACCAAATGGAAGAAAAGATCAGGAGGAAGTTTTTATTATAAAGTATCCATACAGGTGGTACAGAACATGCTTGTACTAAATTTTTATGTTAGCATTTAAATAGAAATACAACACTAAAAAGTTTTGCTAAGAACTTGGACATCCCCTAAACACATCTATGGATACACAAAGGTCTGCAATCTGTCATCTAAGAAACACTGCACTGCACTCCACAGCTTCCTTTAAAAAGCCTACCACTCAAGGGTGGGGAGAAATGTGTCTTCTTTATGACACAAATAAATAGAAGATTGGTGAATATTGTTACAGCCCAATCCATTCTGACCATACAGCCCTTGGAGTACAATCCAGCAGACCATTACACAGAGATAAGGATTTAATAAATGATTTCTGAAAATTACATATCAGGAATTCCCTGGCGGTCCAGTGGTTAGGACTCTGTGCGTTCACTGCCAGCGGCCGGGGTTCGATCCCTGGTCAGGGAACTAAAATCCCACAAGCCGAGCAGTGGGCGGTGCGGTCACAAAACAGACAAAACTACGTATCAATATTTATAAAAATCTGAGTTGGTCCTTGGAAATTATCTACTCCAACCCCTGTTCTTTGAAATAAAGAAAAACTGAGTTCCAGACAAGTGACTAAGGTTACAAAGCCAATCATTAACAAAACAGTATCTTTTCTACCTCATAAATGCCTCCCACAGAGCATTAAAAAAATCATATTTTGAATAGGTTATTTATAATCATAAGGGGTATATAACTCAATCTTGTAACCTACATTAAATTTTAAGCCTGGCTAAGAAACCTGTAATATCATTTTGATAATACCGCAATATTTACAACAGTTTTAGAAAAATGAATCATTTCAAGTTTTAAAAATATTTTACAGTGAAGTAACAACTCAACTTTTAGACTTTTTAAAAAAAATTTGTTTTATTTATTTTTGGCTGCTTTGGGTCTTCATTGCTGCACATGGGCTTTCTCTAGTTGCAGTGAGCAGGGGCTACTCTTCGTTGCGGTGTGTGGGCTTCTCATTGCGGTGGCTTCTCTCGTTGTGGAGCACGGGCTCTAGGTGCGTGGGCTTCAGTAATTGTGGCACGCAGGCTCAGTAGTTGTGGCGCACGGGCTTAGTTGCTCTGCGGCATGTGGGATCTTCCCAGACCAGGGATCGAACCCATGTCCCTTGCATTGGCAGGTGGATTCTTAACTACTGCGCCACCAGGGAAGCCAAGCCCCTAGACTTTCTTTTTAAAACATTTTTTATGTGAAATACATACCAAACAGTAAATACGAACTTCATGCACTGTTTAAGAAATAACAAAACAACCATGTATCTACCTATTTAAGGAACTGATCACTACCAGTGTATCTGACATTCCTTAACTCACGCCAATTACGCCCTTCTCTCTCGACAAATGTAATCTCTAAATTGATTTGCTGATAATTCTTTTGCTTTTATTTTTACTGTATAAATCTCCAAATATTAAATATATATTTGACCATTCCAGAAACAAATTCACATTACATGTATTTTTCTGTGATGGCATTTTTCCTTAAAATTATGTTTTTGAGGGGCTTCCCTGGTGGCGCAGTGGTTGAGAATCTGCCTGCCAATGCAGGGGACACGGGTTCGAGCCCTGGTCTGGGAAGATCCCACATGCCGCAGACCAACTGGGCCCGTGAGCCACAACTACTGAGCCTGCGCGTCTGGAGCCTGTGCTCCGCAACAAGAGAGGCCGTGACACTGAGAGGCCCGCGCACCGCGATGAAGAGTGGCCCCCACTCGCCGCAACTAGAGAAAGCCCTCGCACAGAAACGAAGACCCAACACAGCCAAAAATAAAATAAATTAAAAAAAAAAATTATGTTTTTGAGATTTAACCAATGAGCCAAAGTTTGCTTTTACTGTCATATAATATTCAATTTTATTTGACTATACTAGAATTTATTGCAAACAATACTTCTATAAATATTTCCATAATTTCACCTAGTATAAATGGACACAAGCTTACTAAGGTACCTAGAAGTAGAATTTTTGAGGGACTGGATATAGGCATTTACAGATTTACTAGGTAATGCCATATTTTCCAAGGGGGTGTACAAATTCATATTCCCACCAAGAATGCATCAGAGTTCCCACTGCTTTATATCCTTATAAGCCACATGGCACCACAAGAATTTTTGTGAGTCTAATGGATATACCATGCCAGGGTTAATTCGTGTTTCTCTGATAATTAATGAAGCTGAGCATATTTTCATGTATTTACTGGCTGTTTGGGGTGCCTCTTCTGTGAGACATCTGAGCATATCTTTTGCTCATTTATCTTCTGAGTTGCCATTATTTTGATTATGTAGTCTGGATACCAATCTTGTTATATGTGCTATATATACCTTCTCTCATTTGTGACTAGTCTTTTCTCTACAAGGTGTCTTCTGATGAACAAAAAAGTTCCTTAATTTTACTGTAGTTGAATTTATCAACCTTTCCTTTGCAGTCTATATTTTTGTTTAAGAAATTCTTCTTTAACCTGAAGTCACAAAGGTATTTTCTTCTACTACCAATCTTTTCTAGAAACTTTCTGGTCAATCACATTTAGATCTTTAATCTATCTGGAACTGATTTTTGTTAAAGTGTGAGGAAAGGACTCAATTTCATTTTTTCCTATACCGATAACCAATTGTCTCAGTACTATTTATTCATCTCTTCCCCACTCATCCACAATGTCAGTTCTGTCATAAATCAACTTTTTACTAATCATGGCTTTGTATCTGGGCTCTTTATTCTGTCACATCACACTAGTCTATCCTACACCAATACCACAATGTCTTAATTTACTGTAATTTTGTATTGTCTTGATATCTGATAGGCAAGTTTTTCCATTTTGTCCTATTTCTTTAGAAGTATCTTAACTATTTTTGGCCCTTTGTTCTTCCACCTAAATTTTAGAGTCAGCTTGTAATTTGTATAGACAGTATAGGGATCTTGACTGGAATGACAATGAATATGTAGAAGAATGATATTTTTATATTAGATCTTCTTGTCCATTAATACAGTGCATCTCTCTAAACTTCAATGTTTTTAAATAAAAATTGTAATTTCTGCATATAGTTCTTACATGTCTTTTATTAATTTACTGCTATGAAACTTGTACTTTTGTGGCTATAATGTCCATTTTTAATTGCATTTTCTGTTCTTTGTTAGTATATAGAAATGCAATTGATTTTTGTTATACAACTTTTTTCGGGGGGGTCTCAGTTTTTATTTCTAATCTGATAATTATTTTTAAGTTTATTATTAATTCTAATCAATAGGTATAACTCACAGAAACAAAAGGCTTTGGAGTCCTCAGTAAGTTAAAGAATGTAAAAAGGTCCTTGCCTTAGTCTGGGCTTCTATAACAAAAATACCACAGACTGGGTGGCTTTAACATTTATTTCTCACAATACTGAAGGTTAGGATGTCCAAGATCAAGGTGGCTACAGATTCAGTGTCTGTGTTATACAATCTTATATCTAGTAATCCTGATAAATTTGCATATTGATCCATCAGGAGGCTTATCTGGAGTTTCTCTGTGGTTTTTAATGCAGACACTCATATAATCTGTGAATGACAGTTTTCTTTCTTTCCAACATGTATCTTTTCTGTTCTACCTAGAGCTGCCAGTACAATGTTCAATAGTAATGGTAGTAGGTAACCTTGACTTGCTCCTGAACTTGCTGTACATTTTCAGAGATATCTTTTGTGAAACTAATAAAGGTCCCTTCTATTCCTAGTTTGCTAAGAGCTTTTAATCATACATTACTGTGGAATTTAACTGAATGCTTTTTCTCTGTCTACTAAGATGACCATGGAGTTCTTCTCCTTTAAAATGTGGTTGATTATTAGGAAAAAATTAACATAGCACATCTCTCACTCCTTGAATAAATTCAATTTGGTCATGATATGTTATGTATTATTAAATTCAAAATGCTAAAGTTTCTTTTTTGTGTGTGATTTTTGCTTCTAGATTCATGAGCGAGACGGGCTTGTAATTTTTTCATTCTATCCTTGATTGATTTGGGTACCTAGGGTCACATTCTCTGTGTAAAACAGAAACTTACTGCTATTAGGACTAATCCACAATTGTCTTTGTCTTTCTCTCTGAGAAAAAATTTACCAGCTTATTTATCTTTTCTACTTAGTCAGCTTTGATAATTTAAGTAGTTGTAGAAACATTTATAGTTACAACTTTTTAAAAATTTAAACTTGAGTGGCATAATGATTCTCATAATATTCTTATATAATCTTTCAAACCTCTGCTGCATTCTTGTAACGCCCTCGTGGTAGTCATCAGGGCAGTTCGTGAATATTCTGATTCTCCTTTCAAGCAAAGGACTGCACTTGCTCTTTCTCTCTGATCCAAGTTATGGCTTCATGACATGCTTTGTCCAATGAAATATGAGTGGAACATATATATTTACTATTGAAAAATATTCACATATAAGTGGACCTGCGCAGTTCAAACCTGCATTCTCCAAGGGTAAACTGTATATACTGAAATGAAGATTCTATAAGGCTAAAGTACCTAAGTGGCCACAAAGGGCCTACACTGGATAAGCAGCAAGAATTAACCTTTTGCGTATTTAAACCACTTAAATTTGGGGGTTTTCTGGATCACAATATAACATATCTTAACTATTACTTTTTGCCATTCCTTATATTTTTTTCTTCCTTTCTCTCCCTGTCCCCAGAAGTTACTGATTTAAATAGTATTTTTGAAAAGTTTAGTTTTGTGGTTCCTACTGAATCATTGTTTATTATTTTATTAATTTCTGCTCTTACTTTTCAGTTTCTATTAAAATTTCTTCTTTGACCTGTGTATAATATAGAAGTACATGTTTCATTCTGAACAAATGGGAAAATTTTAGTTATCTTCTTTATTATTTCTATCTTAATAGCACTGTGGTCAGAGAACATAGTCTATGTGGTAGCAATTCTTTGAAATTTTTGATATTGCTTTATGGCTCAGTTTATGATTAATTTTAAGAAATATTCCATTTTTGCTTAAAAAGAATGTGTGCTCTACCAGTTGTTGCGTGCAGTGTTTACAACATGTCCATTAGTTCAATCTAACTGTTGTTCATACCTTCTATACTCTTATTAATTTTTTATCTGATTGGATCTATTGATTACCACTAGCTCTTCCACTATAATTCTGGAGCTGTTAACTTGTCTTTAAGAACTCTGTGATTGTGCTTATATATTTTGTAACTAGATAATGTGAATTTAAGTTGGGAGGTGAATTATCTTCCTGCTGAACTGAAACTTTCATCAATATTTAATGACCATCTTTATCTCTAAAAGTTCTTTTTTCCTTTACATTCTATTTTGCCTGGTATAAGTTCAGCTACACCTACTTTCTTTTGTATAATATTTGCCTGGTATGTATTTTTTCATCCTTTTACTTTCAATTTCTCCATAGTTTTTTATTTTAGATATGCTTATTGTAAACAAAACAGAACTGAACTTTGTTTTATTTATCTACTCTGACTTTCTCATTTAACAAGAATGTAGAGCATTTATTATTATTGTGAATGTATTTCCACTATCTTTTTAATGTTTTTTAATAATATCCTTTTCTATATTTCTCTTTCTTTTCTCTTCCTCCTCCTTTCTTGAGACTCCTTCTGGGTTGTTTGGGCAGTGGTTATTTTTTCTCTACTTCTCTCTTCCTACTTTAACCTTTCTTGTTTGGAGGTTATATATTTCAATTTTCTTACTGGCTTACCCTAGAAATTTTAACATGCATATTTAGCTTAATAAACTCTGAAGCTAACCAATTATCTTAACTTCCTCCCAACAATACAAATTCAAAGAATACTTCAACTGTGATCACTTCCTTCCTGTTGTCCAGGAAGGACAACATTTAGTACTATCTTCTTTGATTTAAAAACTTGACAAATGAGACATTAGTATTATTTTACAGTTTACTTCCCTACATGTTTACCATTTTTTTGCTCACCATTTCTTCTTACCTCTCAGACTTCCTTCTGGTATCATTTTCCTTCTTCCTAAATTATATACTTTCAAAGTTTCTTTATGAGCATCTCAAACTGTTCTTTTCTATCCCCCTCTGTTCCCATTCTGAGACCATATTACTACTATGTTTGGTATTCTGGAATTTACTACCATGTGTCTATTTGTGTATTTCTTTCATTTACCCTGTCTGGGATATATTAGGTATCTTGAATCTGAGGATTCAAGTTTTTCAACATTTCTGGAAAATTCTTAGTCATTCTTTCTTGAATATTGCCTCTTCCTTAGTCCATTAACTATCAGGTCACAATCTTTATTTCATACTTTTTTCTCACTTTATCTCTATATTGCATTTTTAGAAAAACTGTCAAGTATTTTGGTTCACAAATTCTCAAATATGTCTGCTTTGTTGTTTTACCTGTCCATCAAGTTTCTCTCCCATGTACTGTTATTTCTTTATGTTCTATTTGATTCAAATTTACCTGATCTTTTTCGTTACTTATTCCTTTGTTATACTTGCAACCTTCTTTCAGTTCCTTAAATAAATTAAGTATTCCTAGTTTACATTCTGTATCTACAAGTTTTGTAGGTCTGATTGTATAGTCTGTTGTTTTTGTTAGCTCTCATTTTTGGTGATTCATTTCCTCCTATGCTTTGTCATTTTTTTTAAGGTATGGATTCATGAATTTCTTAGAGCTTTATGTTGAGGACTGGATTGAAGGTATTTTCCCTCAGAGGATTTGCATTTGCTTCTGCCAGAAGAGAGATGTTACTAACTGGGACCACTTTAAACTAAAATTACAATGTATGTGTTATGACTTGTTTGGAAGATTTTCTTTTTTTATCTACTGTATTCACAGCTAACAATGAGATAAGTAACCTCACTGTCCCACTTTGTGATTTTTTTTTCTTCTGCTACATGAAGTGCTTGGCTTCTAGTTTTATCTACTAACCCTTCTGCACCTTCAGGACCCCCAATCCTATGCAACCAATTCAAAGCCAGGCTTTAGGGTGCAAGGTAAAGCAAATACCCCTGGGTAAACAACGCCAGAGCTTGCAGAAATCTTTAGATCCAAACTACTTTGTTTGTGCCCTTTGTAAACTTACTTCGCCTTTCCACAAGCCCAGCAATACATTTAAAAAGATAGATTTTACACTATTTCTAAGGTTGCAGGTGTTACATACTTGGAGAATTCTCTAGGTATATAGTGCACACTACTTCTGGAAATGGAAATCTCCCCACAGTGTCCCTGCCAACTTCATTATTTATATTCAAGCACAACACATTTGCTATACTCAAGGAACGGAGATATAGAAATTGATTTGTGACTAAAAGCAATTCATGGCTTTGAATTCTGTTAAAACGTACATATGTTAACTCACCTTATCTGCCCGTCCCATGAAAGCAGGTTTGCCTGCTAATCCAAGGCAAATGGCACACACGATGCTGGACTTCCCTGTTCCATTGGCTCCAATAATCATATTCAAGTGGGGCCCAGGAGATACTTCACAGATATCATATGTTCTAAATTATAAAGAGGTGACATTACTAAGCAGAGATAAGAAGTGAAGAATATTTTCTTACCAAAGCACATTTTCTTCCTTTACCCTTATCATTATCTACAGGCTTCCTCAAATTCTTTTAAAAACCACCTAACCTTACAAATTTAATGTAAGGTTAATTTATAGGTTGTTAATAAACTAGAGGGAAAAAAATCTGTCAGTGGGAGAAATGAAAAAGTGATAATGTATATCTAAAATAAGAACATTCATGGGAAAATAAGACTTCATGTGCTTTTTTTCAAATATTAAGTCTGCTGAATAAAGCAAAGTTTGATACTATTTACTCTTTAATAATTACAATACATGAGAGAGTACATCAAAGCTACTATACAAATAAGATGATTTTTATCCAAATTATATGTAAGTGAAGCCATGGCTCATACTAAATCTGTGGATTTTACATTTATATTTCTCTTGAATTAAAATGCTTACTAGCAACTTCTCATAGTCAACCAAATTATTTTTATTCTAATTAGAAAACTGAAGATATATCAAGCCAATAGTTTAATTTTTATTATTACTTAAAAAAATAACATCCAATTCCTTTAATATGCTGCCATTCACCAAAGGATCTATTTTTAGTACAAATTCAAGTAAATTTTATTCCTATGGGAGGAAACAAGAGTGCATCATCACCAAGCACTTCTGTAACATTCCCTCATACTAGAAAGCAGCATGCTGTCCTGCACTCTACATGCAACAGTAGCATCTAACCCATATTAGTACTCAGGGACAGCTACGGCAAAATGTGACGCGAACTCTGACTCACATATACCTTCTACCTTGTCTGTGAATACTCTGAATTGGAACCCATAAATAATGTCCTGTTCCCACAGGGTTTCAGTTAGCTGCCAACTAATTCCCCAAGAGTAAAAAAAACCTTAGCCTGCTACTAACCTGCTAAGTATTTAAATAATTTAACCAAGCACACTTTAACTTTAATACTCAAACAAATTAACAATTCTGAAATGCCAGGTGGTAATAAAATAAATACAGGTGGT
Source organism: Balaenoptera physalus (assembly GCF_965194825.1). Lineage (NCBI taxonomy): Eukaryota > Metazoa > Chordata > Mammalia > Artiodactyla > Balaenopteridae > Balaenoptera > Balaenoptera physalus. Next base: position 49,265,716 of record NC_138886.1, read on the forward strand.
AAAGAGAGGTATTTTCTGGCAGGTTTCCAACCCCACATCTCTGTACAGCACCTATCTATCTTTTCAGAAGCTTTATTCTAGTAACAGCTGAGTTTTAAAGCAACCCTTTACAAAGGCTAAAATAAAACTAGTTTGGGAATTTCAGACATCTGGAAAAGTATCTGACTTGGAACTTCTTAATCCCAACACATGAAGCCCCATTCTATTAATACTGGAATTTCCTGCTGTGAAATCTCTGTGTGACTGTCTTACTAAAACAGTGATGCAACTGGTATTTAAGCAAACAATAAATACAACGGGAAAAAGCATGAGAACTTCTGGCCTATACTATACACACAAATATTATAAACAGGAAAAATTGCCAAAAACAAAATAAAGCCTCTGCATTTTAAGAAACCTTTCTAATATGTTTACTGGGAATTCCCTTTTTGTGAGTTCCCTTTGCTCTGAGCTCGCTCTGAAAGAGCTAATGTCAGAGGCCCACCCTCTTCTCACTCTACATACTTTGCCTAGTACCTCATGTATTCTCCATGGCCTCAGGTAGCATCTACATGCTTAAAGTCAGTCCAGATGACCTATATAGATGGAATTCCCACCTCAAGAACTCTATTTGGATAGAGTCACCTCAAACTTAACACATTCAAAATTAAACCCACCATCTTTCCCATCTAAAACCACTCTTATAGTCTCTTAGTGAAGGATATCATCATTCATCCCACTGCCCAAGTCAGAAACCTAGGCATTAGTTTTGCATCATCTTTGATTCTTACCATCTCCTTCACCTCTATCTGCACTACCCACCCACCCATCATCCAATCAATCACCAAATCATGTTGGTAGACAAGCAAATCTGAAATAACTTGTTTTAAAGAAAAAGAAGGACTTCCCTGGTGGCGCAGTGGTTAAGAATCCGCCTGCCAATGCAGGGGACATGGGTTTGAGCCCTGGTCTGGGAAGATCTCACATGCCGTGGAGCAACGAAGCCTGTGAACCACAACTACCGCGCCTGAGCTCTAGAGCCCGCGAGCCACAACTACTGAGCCCATGTGCCACGCTACTGAAGCCCACACTCCTAGAGCCCGTGCTCCGTAACAAAGACAGGCCACCACAATGAGAAGCATGTGCACTGCAACGAAGAGTAGCCCCCGCTCGCTGCAACTAAAGAAAGCTCGCACGCAGCAACGAAGACCAAACACAGCCAGATGTTCATACATACATACATACATACATAAAGTTTAAAAAAAAAGAAAAAAAATAGGACCCTTCATAACTTAGCTCTAGCTCATCGTTTTCTACTTTCTATCTCCTTCCCCTATTCTCTAATAAGACCTCTAAATTCTAACTATAATGAATTTCTTTCAGTTTCTTGACTATCTTATGCTTCCTTCTTTCTCCAAGCCTTTGCACATGCTATTCCTTCTGCCTAGGAATCTCTCCCCCCACTCTCGATCCCATTCGACTTGGTTAACTACCAGGAATCCTTCCCTTGGCTACCCTCTTCCAGGCCATTTCGGTTCTCTAAGCCTACTCTTCCTACTTCATTCCTAAAAGTCAAAGTCCTCTCATTGTAAAAATAAACAAAACCTCCCCTAGTTCTGCACTTTCCAGCTACCTTTTCTTTCTCCTCTTCACATCCAAGCTTTACTTCCTCACACTCATTCATTCTTCTATGACTGCAAAGTTTTCTGCTTCCACTACTTCAAAGTGTCAAAGACTTCCTAACTGCTAAATGCAGCAGGTTCTTTTCTGTCCTGTTATCTGACTTCAATGTAGCAGATGATATTTTTGAAGCGCTCTTTTTCCTTGGCTTCTTTGATAATACTCTCCCACGGTTCTCCTCTTACTTCCCTGAACAGTTCCTTCTTAGTCTGTGAGTTCTTCTGCTCGCCCTTAAATGCTGGCATTCCTTCAGGACACTGTACTCAGCCTTCTATTCCTATTTATATTCCCTTTTGGGCAATCTCAACCATTTCTGCAATTTCAACAATCACCTATATGCATGATTCTCAAGTCTCTCACCTCTCACATTTTCCTGTAAGCTCCAAACCCTTAAAACTACTGACTATAAAAGATCTTTAAGATGTCCCACAGGAAACTTCAATTCACAGGATCCAAAAGGTATTTATTATTATCCTCCCCAAATTGCTCCTTCTTCTGCATAGCACTATATATGACCAATTAGCCAAGGCAGAGACTTGAGAAAAATGCTCCATTCCTCCCTTACCCTCATGCCTCACAATTAATCTGCAGCCAAATCCTGTCAAGTCTCTTCTTTCTGATCCTACTTCCCACTGCTAGGTTCAAACCCTAATCATCTCTGCCTTCATATTGCAAAAGCCTTCTTGCCTCCAATCTTGCACCCTTTCTAAATCATCCTTCGCACTGCTTCCAAAGTAATATAAATCACATGTCATGCCCTGCTTAAAATGCGTCCTGGCTGCCTACAGGATAAAGTTGGAATTCCTCAGCAAAGGAAACACAGACCCTCAACATCTGTCTACATCTTCAGTATCTACTCTGTCCACATACTAGCTCACATCCTATGTCCTAGCCATACTAAAATACTGGAAATTTCCCAAATATAGAAAACTGTTTCAGGCAGTTCCTTGCTCTTCCCTTCTTTTAAGACTTTCATAACCCCCAGTACAAAGCCCTTCTCACAACTGTGGACGAAATTAATAATTTCATCCTTTGTGCCCGCACGGCATCATGATGCATATACATTATTATGGCAGGTACTTCATTTAATTATATTTATCTTTCCTGATGTGGATTCAAACAGCAATTCAGCTACTTATTAGCTGTGTAAACGTCGGCAAATTAACCTGTCTAAGCTTATCAATGGAGGTGATATAAAGAGTTGTTATGAGGAATGAATGAGGGCACTGTGTAAATAAAACACCTACTTCTATACCTGGCACATGACAGATGCTTGGGAAAAAAAAAATGTCCCTATTGTTACTGCAATTCTGTTTTCCCTACACCACTCTGTGCAAGCTTTAAAAAAAAAAACCAAAAAACAAAACAGACCTTGATCAAACGAACAGCAAGGTACTAAACGGATACACGGTATTTGTGTTAGAACATATTTACTCAATTCTGAAGTATTATGGTTAGTTGTCTGAAGGGTAAGAAAGGAACCAGGGAAGAAAGCCAGATTTCAAGGAGTCAAGGGTCTGTTGGGAGGCGCAACAACTGAGAGTAAGGCTCAATGTTCCTGTATATTTCAACCTCCATCCAGAACAACCTTCACCATCTCTGTCCACCTGGCAACTGCCTACTCCTCACGTATCTGCCGCAGCATCACTGCCGCTCTGATTTAACTGTTGCAGCCTCTAAGTTCCCAGAACGCATAGTTTTGTGAATTACAGATTATGTCCTACTTCTCTAGGCCGTGACTCCCAGCGGGCGAAGATCTAATTCCTACTACTTCCACGGCCCGCCATATGACGCCTTCAAACAACGTTGGCATTAAGAATTTAAAAACCGCAACACACACCTACCGCATCAACACACACGTCGATCTCCACGGCCCACAAGTAAATATCCTCACGGCAATCCCGGCAAGAATTTACTGTCAGACGCACAAACCAAGCACACATCCACCCACCCGCCCCCGCACGCACTCAGCCCGCGGCCCAGTGTGCGGGCCCGCTCGCCTCCTCCGCCGCGGCACGGCCTCCGGCCACTCACAGGAAGTTCTCCATCGCGATGCGGACGATAGAGCCTTCCACGAAAGGCCCGGACGACTGCAGCGGCAGTGGCGGCGGCGGCGCCGCCGGTGGGGCCGAACTCTTTTTCTTGTTCGGGACTTCCGACGAGGGCTCTCTCGGGAAAGCTCTCTTGGGGGCCAGGGGACTTGGGGTGGACGTTTTCCTGCTCGGTGTCGCCATCCTGGCTGCCTCTCTTCCTGGCCGTGGCTTCCGTTCCCACAGACCTGCAGCTCCGACGCTCCGGCGCTCCACTCCCGCGCGAAGTGAGCGGCGCGCGACTCCCTCGCGAGCCCGCCCCGCGCCTGCGCAGTGCAGCCCCATAGCGTCAGCGGGCATACGCCGCCCCTCCCCCCGCCCTGTGCAGGGCCTAACTTGAGCCGGCGAGAACGCGGGGGTGGGGCTTGGGAACTCGCGGGAAGCGGTTACGGGATTTTCTGCTCTGTATTTTCAGAGGTTTTGTTTGTTTGTTTTCAACTCAGAAAAAGATGTCAGTTGCATTTAGTATTTTGAAAGCCTTTTCAGCGCTCTCAGGAAACAGATCCGCGAGGGGACGGAGGGCGGCGTTTGCGGTGGCACCTGGGTGGGCCGGGGTCCCGAGTGCGCCGGGACTTGCCGGTTTGGAGTCCGGCGAGTCTTCTTACCTTGCTTTCAATCAGGTCCCCGAGTCCAAAAAAAAAAAACACAAAAGAAAAAAAAAAGACTTTCAAATGGCTCTATGCCTGCTTCTCCCCTAAAACATCACGCGAGGGCCTCCTGCGCTCTCCAACAGATGGAAAGAGTACACCGCAAAGGTTCTCCTCACTGACTCTCCACCCCCTCGCTCCCTAATTCTCTATTAAGACTTCCTCCCCTGAGGTTTCTAGAAATCCCTGCTGGCGTCATTGAGAGGGTGCTTCCACTTAAACCTACTCACATTCATCTAGTTAACTCACTGAAGATGAGGTTCCCTGAGGCCTCCGTAGGTCTTCACTCACTCAACTAATAATGTCTAATCTACGAGAGGCTGGGCTGCGGCAGTAAGTGATCCAGTCAATGCTGCATGCCTCAGAGCTTACGTTCTGGTGTGTGAGACAGGAACAGAACAAGATAACCTACATATGATCAGGATAATTTCAGGCGGTGATAGGTCCCAGGAAGAAAAAACAGAATGAATGTGATGGAGGGGCAGGAAAGGCCTGTCAGAGGAAGTGCTATTTAAGCTAAACGCTGAAGGAGAAGAAGCCAGGTGCAGGTGCGGAAATGAGAAAGGAGCATTCCAGGCAAGGACAGAGACTCTGAGGTGGGAACCAGTGGAATGACGAACAAAGGGAAGGCAGCCTGGTTGCAGTGAAGTGAGCAAAGTTGCTTAGGGGAGCCTTGCCCATCATGCATTTTATTTTAAAAGCAGTGGGAAGCCATTGGATGGTTTTCAGCAGGAGAGGGACGTGATCTGATTAAAGTTTTTAAGTGAGCACTCTGCTGATTCGACGGGGTCAAGCATGGGCGTGGGGAGGCCTTTGAGAAAGCTATTGCAGTAGAACCCTGATTCCTGACTCCTGGACAAATGCTCCTTTCCCAGGCTCCTGCTTCTTCCTCTCACACAACTGAAATCTGCGCTCTCTAAAAGAAAAGTAAAAAGAAAGTAGAATAAAAGAAAAAGAAAGTAGAAATGTTTAAAAAAAAAAGTGAACTTGTTATTAGAAAATTTTTAAAGTTTAATGCAAATTAAAATAAAGTAGAATACCTTTATAACTGTTCGAAAGGCAGGAAATAATAAAAAAAATAGTGTTTAGGAGGGCACTATACTGTCATTTGCTACATTACTAGTACAAATTTTTTGAAAAGTGACTTGGTACCCTGCTTCAAGAGCCTTAGAAGAGTCAAATTCTTTGAAGAAATGATTACATTTAGGGAAACCTATCCTAATGGAAAAATAATGTAGGCGTAATGGGAGTTGAGAGCAAGGAACATATCTAATCATTTTATATCATCATTAGTTCTTTAGTGAACTACTCAAATTGTGCTCATAAACTTGAAAGTTGGGAAAGAGCCCCTGAACTTGTGATGACATCACGAATGCACACACATTATGAGTTCTTGTCTAGAGAGTCAGCCAGTCATACTCTACCATCATCCTTTGAAAAGGAAAATGTTACTGGGTTTCACAAACGCAATTTGTGTTAAATGCAGAAATTTGGGGAACACAGAGAAAAACATACACAAAGGGGAAAATTACTCATAATTCCTTTACCCAGACTAATCATTGTTAAGATTTTGGTGTATGTTTTGACACCTTTTTTCCTTGTATATGTATGTTGTGGCCCTTTCGTTAAAAAAAAAAATAGGATTATACTGCACAAATTATATATACTGTTATTTAACCCCCTTTTTCTCACTTATTATTATCTTTCTATGCCATTAAATATTTTTCTGTAACACAGTTTTAAGTAACTATATAGTATAGTGTAGTATATAGTATTCCATCAAACAGATTTAAATACTCCTCTTTTGTTGGACTCTATGACTGGAAGTTAGCATGAACCAGAGAGACACTGGCAGGTTATACTAGCTCAGTGCTTCCTAATATTCTTTAACAATTTCATACACCCATAAAGGTATACACATTTATTTATTAACCAGCCACGTCTGGTTTCTTTAATTCCACTTGTGAAAACTGTCTTGAAAGGGGTTGTGTTAAAGAGGCAGAAGGAGGTCTTTGGAAATAGAATATCAATTAACCAGAATCTGATGCTAATAAATGAGTGAGTGAGCCAAAACAGTTAATCTTACACATCCATGATTTAAAGTCCAGTCGTCAGCTCAATTCATCGTGCCATGATTTAAAGTCTAGTCGTCAGCTCAATTCATCGTGCCATCCTTGCTAGGTAATAGACGTGGCAAGGCAACTGTATTTAACTTTTTATTGACCAAGGAATAAGTGACCAGGGGCCATTTTAAGTGATGACCTTCCAATTCTGCAGAAACTTTAAAACTGACACAAACAAAAACCTGGCAGACAGGGGCAGGGTCAAGGATTATAAATATATTTCACCTCACCATTAGAATATCATATTCTATGTTCTCTTTCTTGGCTTCACTCCAAGCTTTGGATAATGATACTGCAATAGCAAGAAGGTGGGGGCACGATGCATGGAATGGGACGCCGCTGAGGCCATCTCTGACTGAGACAGCTTTCTCTTCCAGTTCTAACAAGAACCCTCACAGGTTAACAGGAATACTCTCCTCTGGTTTATATACCAAGTGAGAGGGAATATTCCTTTTGCTTTTGGTAAATTCATAAAGTAGAAAAGTGAACCCTCATGGCTTGAAAGGGAGGGAAGAAGTCAGATGCTAAAACCTAAGTCCTTGGCTCCCAGGAACAACCCTCCCCCCTCTCCCCGCTCCCAGCACACACGCACACACACACGCACACACATATATACACACTTTCTCATCAACCTAGTTAAGGAACTGATGGGAAAGATCTAGGCAGGGATGAGGGTTTCTGAAGAGAATGAGCACACTTCCCACAGGGAACTGAAACCCCATGAAACAAGTTCTGCTAGAGGTAAGAATACCTTATCTCTACAGTTCGTAATTTTTAAAAATTTGTTTCTAACATCATACAAAAGTTGAAAACAATCAAAATGTCTGCTGCTTCTTGGTGTAGCAATATTAGTATTGGAATTGGTTGTAATAATAGCTATCGTATTAGTAGTAATAGCTAATACTAACAGCATTTACCATATACCATATACCAGCTGCTGCTCTAAGCACTCTTTCATAACTCATTTTTATATTCTGGATCAATGTCTCAACAGATTTGTCTCTTCCTCAAATTTCCATTTATTGGCTACAAAAACCAACTGAAAGATTAAAAAAATCATTAGGAATTAATATTAGGTTTCAGGTGTTGTTTGTGATGTGTCATGCTAGAAAGCCTAGAGCTAAACAGGCCTTCCTTCATTTCTTTGGAGGATATAAATTGGGAAAACAATATTAAAACACTCCAGAAGGAATTTACGCTCAACTTCAAGTCTTTGTCGAATGAATTGATGGTCCTCCTTGCCCAGGCTCGGTTGGGAGCCTCTGGGGGGGAGAGCAAGCATTTCCCCTAACACCCTGTTACTTCCTAAAGGAAAGAAAGTTGGTAATTGTCAGCATGGTGCTAAATCTGTTGAAATCAGCTTCATAAATTATAAAATGAGTCCTTTGGTATCAGGAACCGAGAGTGACATTTCATCCCAATATCTCCACAAGCTGGGGTGCTGAACTCTCCCATAACTTGTTAGTTTTAAGTTCAATTATATTTCAAAAACAATAAACTCATAGAGAAAAAAATTCAAATTTGTGGTTACCAGAGGCAGGGGGTGGGGAGAGGGGGAATTGGATGAAGGTGATCAAAAGGTACAAACTTCTGGTTATAAGATAAATAAGTAGTAGGGATATAATGTACAACATGATAAATATAATTAACACTGCTGTGTGTTATATATGAAAGTTTTTAAGAGTGAGTCGAGTTCTCATCACAAGGAAAAAATTTTTTTTCTTTCTTTTATAGTTTGTATTTATATGAGATGGTGGATGTTCACTACACTTTTTGTGGTCATCATTTCACGATGTATGTAAGTCAGATCATTGTGCTATACACCTTAAACTTATACAGTGCTGTATGTCAATTATATCTCAATAAAACTGGAAGGAAAAAAAGAAATTAACCCTGAACAATTTGGCATGATTTCATTGTCTTTTTTTAATCTATTTAAAAAAATTACATATGAAACATTTGAACAGATTCTTCTCTTAAAAATTAGAACAATACAGATAAAATTAGTATGCACTTGACATTTTTTTCTTCAATCTTGTTGCTGTACTCCTTATCCCTCAGAGTTAACTACTCTTATACACTAGTTCAGTGTGTAATGTAATGCCTTTTAAGGCCATTTCAATATTTTTTTTAAAAGTTTTTAAAATTATTTATTTATTTTTGGCTGTGTTGGGTCTTCGTTTCTGTGCAAGGGCTTTCTCTAGTTGTGGAGAGTGGGGGGCCACTCTTCATCGCGGTGCACGGGCCTCTCACTATCGCGGCCTCTCTTGTTGCGGAGCACAGGCTCCAGACGCGCAGGCTCAGTAGTTGTGGCTCACGGGCCCAGTTGCTCCGCGGCATATGGGATCTTCCCAGACCAGGGCACGAACCCGTGTCCCCTGCATTGGCAGGCAGATTCTCAACCACTGCGCCACCAAGGAAGCCTGCCATTTCAATATTTACATGCATTTTATCTACAGAAAATATGTAATAATATTTTGAGTGTGAATGCATTATGAAAATGTATTATATAAACACACAATGTAGTACATGCATACATATGTAAATGTATTAACATAAAAATATGGTAAGAATAGTTATGCAACGGCTTTTTTGTTTAAAAAATATATTCCTGTGATATATCCATGTTGACAGATATAAATCTGGCTCCCTTTTAACTGCTGTAGAGTTTTTGTATGAATATATCACACTTCATCCATTACTCTACTGATCTGAAATGTAGATTGCTTCCAGTTTTTCATTTTTACAAACATTGCTTCAGGGAACATCCTCAGACATGTCTTTATGTATGTGTACTAGCATTTCTCTAGGACAGATACCAAAAATTAGAATTGCTAGACCATATACCACACTAACTACTTTCCTTCAGTTTCTTGGAATTGTTGCTTGTGGCCAATTTCTTAGTCACTGTGATTATTTGAAAATTATGTCTAGACAAAATTTCTCTTTTTCCCCCTCTCTCTAGCATTGGCTTCGACTCAATGATCTCTCTCTCTCTGTCACACACACACACACACACACACACACACACCCCTCTCCTCTACATGGTGCCCTCTCTTTCTCCCACCAGGTCCAGGTTCTGTGGGGCCTGAAGCTTATATAAATTTTGAAGCCCTCTCTGAAAAAGTACCAAATTACACATACAAAATGAGGAGAGTGATCATTTCTTCAGCATGAGAAAATAAACCACAGCCTCAGCACCACTGACCATTGACATGCTGGGTACAGTTCTTTGCTGGCGGAGAGGAGGCAGTCATCCTGTGCATTGCAGGCTGGTCAGCAGTATCTTCGGCCTCTACCCACTAGATGCCAGTAACACCTCCCCGGTTCTGATAACCAAAAATGTCTCCAGACATTGGCAAATGTCCTGTGAGGGATAAAATTGCCCCCAGTTGAGAACCACTGCTCTAATCCTACCCACTCTTTCAGAGAATAGAAAAAGAAGGAAGATTTTTCATTCAGCTCATCTTATGAGTCTAACCTTGTCTAAATCCCCTAATTTCTAAGGAAATTAAAGAAAATTTTCTGTCATTCTTTCTCATGAACATATTTGCACATATGTAGCAATGTTCAAAAAAGTAAATGTCATTACTTAATTGGGTTTATTACAGGAATTCAAGGGTGATTAAATATTAGCAAGTCAAATCAATTAATATGATTCTTCATATTGAGAGATTTCAGGAGAAAGATTGAAGCAGGAAAAAAAAGTATTTTCAACACACATTCATGGTTAAAATTTCTAGAAAACTGTGAGTAGAAGAAAACTTCATTTAACCAATAAAAGGCAACACCAGAAACCTTCAGCAAACTCATATTTAATGATGAAATGTTTAGAAATGTTCTCAGGTTCTGGAACAAGTCAAGGATGATACTATCACTGCTTCTATTTAGCACTATATTGGATGTCTTAGCCTGCCAGATAAGAAAATAAAGCAGATAGAGGAGTTGAAAAGGAAAAATGAAAACAGGCCTTTTTAAGAGATCTGACCTAATAGCAAAAGAAAATTGTGGTAGGCAGAAAAATGGCTCCGCAAAAATGCCCACATCCTAATCTCTGGAATTTGTGAATATATTACCTTCCATGGCAAAAGGGAATTTGCAGATGTGATTAAATTAAAGACCTTGAAATGGGGTGATCATCATGGACCATCCAGGTAGGCCCAATATAATCACAAAGGTCCTTATAAGAGGGAGGCAAGAGGGTCAGAGATGTTCGAGTGATGGCACAGCTGGATGGGGGCCATGAAGTCTTGGGTATCTAATTATGCTGTTTGTTGGCAGCTGATTTGTGCTTCTTGTGGACTGTTTCACTAAATGTTTTGTGCTTTTGGGTTGTGAGTCCTTCCGTGCAGTTTTATACATGGGAAACTTGTACAGCCTGGGTTGAATGCATGGCCTTCCAAAGAAGCTTTATATTTGTTTTTACCAGGTGCCCCAGGTGGCCAGTGACATATTTTTAAGTTAAAATTTTAGTGTGTGGATTCCCAGACCATGAAATTTTGATGGACCAAAGAGAATCTTTATATCCTTCGTGATTTTTGGAATCCACATACCTATTTGTACTAAACTAAATGTCTTTATTGAGAATTTGTTTATTTAGTTCAGCAATATTTGTTGAGTATGCTAGGCAGAGTGGGTACATAATTGAATATGCAACCATTCTTGAGGAGATGGACGTAAAAGCAAGAATTTAGGTTTAGCATGATAAATCTTGCAAGGGGTATGAATACAGGTAAGCAGCAAAGAAGAACCATTAACAAGGGCTGGAGTGGGAAGGGCAAACTGGGCATTGCCCAGGTGCTGGTTAAAATGAGCCTTGTATTGCGAGTAATAATAAAAAAAAAAAAAGATGTTAAAATGACAAAATCATATAGTTGCTTTATCCTTAAGATGGCACTATAAACTCACAATTCCTTTGTAGAGAAAGGATACATAAAAATAACTGTGATTTATCCAAAAATTTCACTCAACCCTTATAATATAAACTAGAAAGGCTTTTGTGTGTCACACACTAAGGGCTTGTATGTATTATTTTCATTTAATCTTTACAGCACCCTTAAGAAGCAGAGACAAGTATTTGCCCCATTTTGCAGATTAGTAATAGGAGTCAGAGATGGTGTGACTTGCTTTCAGTCACAAAGCCTATAAGTGGCAAAGCCAGGATTTAAACTGAGACAGCCTGAATCTGGAAACCGTGCACTTAATCACTATGTTTCCCCTCTTTATAGTAATCTACGTGTTGAAAATGCCACAATATTAGAATGACCAGTACAAAAACCCTCCCCCCACCTCCACCGGCCCCCGTTCTGGTTAAATCACACAGGAAAACAAGTCCCTTGCATGAGAAGAAGTCAAAGAACCCATGCCTTAGCCCCCAGAGAGTGACAGAAGACATCGGGCACCCGGAACACTGTGTTAGTGCTGGTTCTCACCGCTCTGCCCAGACTGCAGTCGGAGGCTTGTCCTGCCCTCCCTTGTCAGATGCCCCTCCTAAGCCCTCCATGGGCATCTGGTCTCATCGAACTTAGCGCTCTGATTGTGCTGACAGGTTTACATCTCTATTTTCCTCACTAACATGTAATCTCCATGCTTAGTATAATGCCTGGAGCATACATTTCTCAACAAATCTTTGCTAAACATTTTCTTCTTCCACATTAAGCCAGACCTTGCATCAGAGTCACTATTTTCCCAGTAGCCTCTCCTTTGCACCCTTCTATACATAATCTCCAACCCAGACAGCAAATTATAGGAGAAAAGGCAATTTGTGTGAAAAAGTAGTTTCCATCTGAAGGACCTGTGTGTTTAGGTGAGAATTGGAATAAATGCTAACCCTGGGTTTAAATGGTTAAGCAGTATTTATTAGCTGGTATGCCTTCCCCTGGGGCATTTCTAAACCTGAGAAAACTATACTGTGCTTACCGTTCTTGCATATTTTCATCCAGGTGAAGTACAGTTAAAATGAAGGCCAAGGCAACCTGGAAAAGGAAGAGAAGCAGCCAATCAGCGAATCCTGCAAAAGGGAAATGGGGAAGGGAGGGCAAGTTCATCTGCTCACCTTCCACTTCCTCTCTTCTCTTCTATGAACTTCAGGTTGTTTCTCAGCAACAATTGGTAATAGTTACCTCCTTCCTTTTTGCCCTAAGTCAATAATTAGCCCCCAACCCCTACTCCCCACCCCACTTCCCGAAGCTAGTGCTCCAAGTAGTGTCTCTGGTTTGGCAACCTTCAGAGCAATTTTGGTAGCCAATAAATCCTCTTGAGTGAGGGAAACTTGGAACCTTTGGTTTTGGGGATGGAGTTGGTAGGAGAGCTAGGAGGTTCAGGAGACAGTCTTGTGAGGATTAGAACACAGGTTTGGCAGTGTTGAGTAAAAATTCAAACGAGTCGATTGTAAAGATCTAATTGGCTTTATTGAACAATCCATGAATTGGGCAGCAGCCCATCTAGCAAGTGGAGAAGAGCTCCAAGGAGTTGTATAAAGTGGAAGGCTTTTATAGACAGGAGGGGAAAGGGGAAAGGAGAGAATGGATTACTTCATCTTCCTGTGAGGGATGGGAAGGGCCTATGTGGCTGATTACCTCATTGGTGCTGACCAGAAAATTCCAGACTGACCTGTTAAGACTACAATCCTAGGGGAGGTTATAACTGCAGTTAGGTTACCTACTAAGTCGTGGTTTGCTGATGTGGGGCTTAGCACGAGTGACTCTGTTTTGGGCCTGTTGTTTCTTTTTTTCAAGAACAGTGAAGCAGACCAAGGTACAAAGCCAAGCCCTACACTAGCTGCTGAACTTGGACAGATTTAGTTTTCCTACTTACAAAATGGAAATATCACTAGCTCTACCTCACGGATTGTTGTAGGATTAAATGAGCAAATACATGTAAAGGTCTTTGAACAATGTCTGAAAGTAATAAGTATTCAATAAATGTTAGCAATGATTATTACCATGGACTTATGTAATCTGTAAGCAAGGAGGCTGGTGAATGACTTCATTCCTTCACCACATATTATAAATCCCTTATTATGCACTACATACTGTGTTAGGTCCTGACACAATCTTCAGTTCTTTATTCAGCAAATATAACTAAGCTCTGGACAGGAATAATGCTTTGAAGAAATTATAATGTCTAATATGCTGATGAATTAGTCAACATCTTGAAATCTTCCTTCCCCAGTGTTTCAACTCTGTTTAGGGATGTCCCCCCATAGGTAATTAATCATCATAAATAGAAAGGATTTGAGTTACAAAATTTTGCTTTACTATAAAAGTTTATTTTATTTTCTCCATGAACTTCAGGATGTTTATTTTGTATAATGGAGTATTTTTTGTTTTCTAAGTAATGTGGCATTTGAGGAGCTATAATGCTTTTTACAGATTAATTTACGGGTTTTGACATTCTTGAGTGGGAAAACCTCCCAAATCCATGAGCACAGTGGATTTTTGGCCACACAAAGCAATTAAGAGGTTTGGGCTTTAGGGTCAGAGAGACCTGACTGTTAAATTTCTCCACTTAACAGTGGTAAAATCTTAAGTAATTTTTTCACTCTTCTGCACCTTGGCTTCCTTATCTATAAAAAGGGATAATAATATATCCTCTTTGGGGGATGTTTGGTGGGTTAAATTCATTCATTCATTCATTCAAGTATTTATTTGTTGAATACCTACTATACACCGAGACATTCTTCTGGGTACTGAAACTGCAATAGTAAATAAAACAAGAAAGAGTTGTTGTCTTCACAGAGTTTACATTCTAATAAGATAAAATTTGGGAGAAAATTGAGATTATGTGAAATAAAACACTCCTTAAAAATTAATTATTGCATCCATGTTTGCAATGCTTATGTCACAAATAAAAAGGCTTAAGAAGCATTTAAGTGTGGCAGAGTAGAGATTCAAATTAGAATTGGCAGTTATACAGTGAAGATATTCTGATAAAGAAAAATAATGTTGAAAAAAGTTAATTGCTAGTGAAGAGATTTTCAAATTATTTTTTATTAGGTAATCGTAATTTCACAACAGCTGTTTGGGTATACAAATATGTATATACAATTTTCTAAACATGTAAATAAAAGGCAGTAGTCTAGTATATCTGCTTGAATTCATATTACTCAAAATATTACCAAAACATTTATTAAAAAAATCAGTAAAATTGTTTAACACGTTATTAAAATCTGAGGGTATGTGTACATAAACATTTTTAAGCTTGCTTTACAAAAAAAGAGTGCAATTTCTATCCAAGTGTTCAGAGTGACTTTCAAAAGTAGTTTAAAGGGGGAAAAAAAGAAGGTAGCATTGCCTTGTAATACAGCATTAATTAATACTGACTTATACCTTGGGACATTCATGAAAGATCCTTTGTTATCACATATGGTAAAAACATTTAAAAATTAATACTCCATTTCTATGAATAAAACATAGAAAATAAGACTTTATTTTCTTAGATTAACTTGTTACTGTGAAAAGCTGCATTCATTCTGCAGATATTACTGACACCTCACATTATTATTTCAAAAATATTTATGATACTTGAACTTCAAAAGGAAACCCACAAGACCTATTCTCCTCCCAGTACATTCACTGAATGCAGATTTAAGTGAGCACATCTCATTTTGATTGTGCCCTTTATTTGCATACTTTAAAATGACTACAATATAGTACATTTGTATTTTTAACTGGTACCAAAATTAAGATGAATGATCTAGGCAAAACCAGCAGCCTGTACTTCTAGTAACAGTTGTCATATGAAAAAAAAAAAAAAAAAAAAAAAAGCCCTGAGTCAGTATTTTTTGCAAAAGTAATGAAAAAGAGTGCTCTGAAGTCATTTTATAACTTATGAAACGGTTAAGACTGTCCAGTATTCATTTGTTTTTTGTTTTTTTTTTTCATTTTGATTGAAGAGAGGTATGGCTTTGTTTAGTTAATCCGATTCAGATCATTCCTTAATACTCAATTTCATTTAAATCCTCAGAATATCCTGATGATTGCTGAGTTATAGCTTCCATTTCTGTCAGGAAAGACAAATAGACAATAATAGTTTTCTCTATTTTTATTGCAGAAAATACTTAATTTGCATTCTTATGACTTGAGACTATTGCAAAATCCCTTTTCAGTCAAACTTATATAATTTGTAAAAATATTGTTACCCGCACAGGATCCTGCTTGAAATTTAACATCATCAATGGCAATATCACTTCTTATTGACACTCCCCGAATGGCTTCAAAAATTATCTGAAAAATAATGAAGTTTGAATTTAGAAATAGAGTCATCCTGATAAAACAA
This sequence comes from Balaenoptera physalus, assembly GCF_965194825.1. Lineage (NCBI taxonomy): Eukaryota > Metazoa > Chordata > Mammalia > Artiodactyla > Balaenopteridae > Balaenoptera > Balaenoptera physalus. The sequence goes on from NC_138886.1 coordinate 49,281,514, forward strand.
TGCTGGTCAAGGGCAAATCCAGGCTGTATGGGTCTGGAAACCTAGATTGTTCTCAGGGGCCCCCTTTCAGGAAAAGAATACAAAATCACCAATTCAAATTTAGGTACAAAAGGGAATATTTATTTGAAATTTAAAGAAATTCACAAAAATTACTAGAGGCTTGGAGTTTCAATTTCCTTTCTTCTGAGACCTTTTAAGGCAATTTCCCAGAAATGCCCACCTAGAAATGCCTCCTGGGGGGCTTCCCTGGTGGTGCCGTGGTTGAGAATCTGCCTGCTAATGCAGGGGACACAGGTTCGAGCCCTGGTCTGGGAAGATCCCACATGCCGCGGAGCAACTAGGCCCGTGAGCCACAACTACTGAGCCTGCGTGTCTGGAGCCTGTGCTCTGCAACAAGAGAGGCCGCCATAGTGAGAGGCCTGCGCACCGCTATGAAGAGTGGCCCCGCTTGCTGCAACTAGAGAAAGCCCTCGCACAGAAATGAAGACCCAACACAGCCAAAAAAAAAAAAAAAAACCAACAACAACAACAAAAAATTACTTTAGAAAAAAGAAATGTCTCCTGGTGGTGACCTGGTTTCCCTCCCCACCTAGAATATTCTACTCCCGGTACTCACAGGGCCTATGAGAGTGAGGGGCCCAGAGCCTAATCTTCCTTAGGCTCTCCCTAAATCTACCTTCGTACTAGTACTAGGTGGGAGAATTAAAATGACGGATGAGACCCAAGTATGAACAGCAACGTATAATAATTAAATTTACCAAAAAGACAATGGGTCACTTATCATGTTAAATACCATAACATCCAAGACACAGCCCAAGAAGAAGAGGAAACCAGTTTCATGACTTTAGATCCTAGAAGAAAATAACTGATCAAATATTCAGGTTCTAAGGAAAATAGATCATATTACCAGCTCTAAGGCTGCTCTGATAATGGTTAATAAACCACCGAATACTCCAGGGAGGCTTGTAGGTAATGAAAATCGTCCAGAAGACACATTTGCTCTACTCATTTTATGAGCAAATTACTCCCCATTGGACTAGTTTATGATTTAAACTAAATCAAAGACTATAAAGTGGATAATTAGTAAGCATATGAAACTATCTTGAAATTAATGACTCAAAGAAGCTTTAACAATGGAAATGTTGCAAAATAACATTAATAGAAATTCTAAAGATATCACCCTAAACAAGAATCCAAATAAATGGCAAAAAGAGGAAAAAGTGTCCTAACACATCTAGATAGGAGGATATATGAGTGTAGTTAATAAGTGTTTTGGTTTTCTGGAAAACAGTAAAATCTGTTTTTTGACCTCTACCTCTGCAATGGAAGCATAATAGGAAAATCACCCGATGGAATTATATCCTGAATTGTCTTCGGTTGGGCCAAACACTTGATTTCATGCAATCCTCTCCTTTGAATTTCCTTCATATTTGAGTGATCACCATTTTATAGCATTATGATTGCCCCTTTGTATTATTCCCCTATTTGTATCTGTAGAAATTCTATTAAATAATTGTGGTTATTTTAGAATTAGATAAAAATATTATTTTTTCTTTGAGTTTAAATATATTATTTTTTTCAAATGGTTACTAAGTCATTAGCACATAAATACTTATTGTTGGGACTCCACTACTTGATAAATGGAACATTAGCTATCTTTTGGTCTAGGGTCACCAGGAAAAAAATTACTGAGATTAAGGGTACCATGAATAAGAAAATTTGAAGACCTGGTCTTAGCTCAGTACCCAGCACATAATAATTCCTACTAAATGTTAGGCAGTATAATGAACAATATGAATGATATAAATATTTCATTGAGCTGAGAATTTGTCTAACACTCTCTTTCAATGGTATCAAAATATAAGAAATCAGGGAGGAAAACACCTGAGAGCAGAGGAGGAAAGGTAAGCAAGGAATCCAAAGGAAATAAAATCATTTTGTGTTTGTGATCAATGGCGAGTCAGGTTCTGCTTAGCACTTTAATAAATCCCTTAGGAAAGGACATGATTAAAATTTTGCCACTTAATGCATTTTTTTCTACAAAGAAAAAATTCTGATGACTGGAATATCATCCAGAGGCCACCCAGGTATTTCCCCTATAGGATAAATGTCAAATGACAGCAGTACTACAGCATTCTAAAAATCACCTACACCTGCCCACCACCACTGACGATGTACACATTTACTTCTCTAGTTCTGTGCATTTTCCTGATCTCCAGTCTCATAGCCTATTTTTTACATGATACACCCACTTGGATGTCTGATAGACATCGAAAGCTTTGCGCATCAAAAACCAAACCAGACCAAACCAACTGTTAATTTCCCTCCTGCACATACCGCCCTCACTCCTCCAGATCTGCTCCACCTAAGGTCTTCCTCATCTCAACAAAGAGCGACTCCACTCTAGCAGTTGCTCAGGTCAAAAACTTTGGAGTCATCTTGACTCTTCCTCTCAAACCCCACATTCCACACGGAAGGAAGTCCTGTGGGCTTCTGATGACAACTCACCTCTGCTGCACAGCCCAACCCACCACTCCTGCTCCTCCTGCAGGAGCCCCCAGAGTCTACTCCACCGCAGCCTACGTCCATGTAGTACCCGGAGTGATCGTTTTAAAATATAAATCAGACCGTATTACCTTAAAGCCATCTGATGGTTTCTCATTGCTTTTGGAATAAATTTCAAACTCTACCATGTCACCCAAGGCCTTACATGAGTATTCCCTGATACTTCTTTGACCTCATTACCTGATCAGCTTGACTTATTCTTTTTCATAGCACTTATTAACACCTGATGTTACATTGTATATTTTTGTTTCACATTTTCTACCTCTCCGCCACTAAAATGTAAACTCAAAAAGAGTAGGAACTCTATGCTATGTGCATTGCAGTATCCTCTGCACTTAAAAATAGTAAATGGTCAATAAATATTTATTAAAAGGAGATATTTTGGCCTCATACTATAGGATCTCAGTCTGGATGCCTGATGTAGCTATTGAGATTACCAGGTCTGCCATGGTTATAAAGACCAGAGAGATTTGGGAGAGAATATATTTTTAGAAACAATAATAGTATCTTTTTATAGTTTGGTACTTTAAAGTTTATAAACCCTTTCACAAACATAATCTCATTGGACCCTCACTCTAACTCTGGTGATATCAGCACGGCAGGCATTATTACCCCATTTTGAAAATGTATAAACAGTCTCAGAGAGGATAACATTTCTCCAAGATCACTCACTGCTTGTGGCACAAAGGGCAATGAGTGTATTTTGGGACTTCTGTGGTGGGAGGGAACGTAGAACAGTGGCTTAGGGATACAAACTTTGGAACCAGTCAGATCTGGGATTGAGTTCTCACTCTGCCACTCACCAGCTGGACATTTGGTTTTCCCCATCTTTAAAGAGGAGCTATGATATCAATTGGAAGAACTCATGCACAGCTCTCAGCCCTGTAGGTACCTGGTACATAGAAGATGGCCATTTGCACATGAGTGTCTCTGTGTTTTATTAGACACTAGGATGTTTTGGAGAACCTAGTTCATCGTGGTCTCCAGACAGTCCTGAGGGAATCACAACATCAAGAAGAAAATTCCTCATGGCAGATTCATATCTGTTCCATTCTGAGCCAAAGGGAATGGTCTGGAATCTTCTTTCCAAATTGAGAGCTGAAAGTCTCGCAGGTCATTCCTCACCTTTGAACTTGAACACCCCAAGATGCCACCCCAGGTGCCTCACTACTTTGTGCTCAAAAATATTTTCAAACAACAAGCCACCTAGCAAGTCTAGTATATACAAGGACCTGTACCTGGCCCCCAGGTTAGATGCTGGGAAGTCACCTGTTCCATAGAACTCAAATTCTAGAGCTCTTCTGCATCAGCATCATTTGGGGGTTTTAAAAAACATCAGTGCTCAGGCTCTACCTGAGAGACTCAGATTCGTTTCGTCCAATAACAGAGATTCTCATCTTTAGAGTGCATTAGAATCACCAGGAGGCTTGTTAAAACATAGATTTCAGGGCCCTAATCCCCAAAGTTTCTGGTTCAGTAGTTCTGAGGTGGGGCCTGAGAATGTGTATTTCAGGTGAAGTTCATATTAGGTGCATATGCATTTCAGGTGTTGCTGCTGGTCTCAGGACCACACTTTGAGGACATTTGAATAGGGTAGGAGTATGAGTGCCCTGATAGCCTAAAAAATTAATTCATCATCTCTGAATGATGATCAATGATATCAATAAGTTCCTGAGTGATCCATTTTCCTTCTGTAAGCAGATATTAAATCACTATCAAAATTATTCCTGGGGCTTTTTTTCTTTGCTAAAGTTTTAGATAATTTTATCCATGCCGAGATAATGGGCCAACCGTAAATAATGGCACATCTTCCCTCTGTCATTTGTTCTTAGCAATCCAGCACCCTAGATGGCACTGTACCCTGGTCACCTGGGCTTCTGCAATTCATTCCCATTTAGGTCTGCAGAAAATTAATTTTGGTTAAGGGGTGGTGTAAAATAATGTCTTTCTTTTGGATACTTCTTCCTTAAATCTTCCTTTAAGATTTGCTTAAACCAAGCGGCCGGTGGTTAAAGTTGAGGGGTGCTGGTCCAGAAGCAAGGATGAGGAGGAAGTAGGGCTTTTAGCTGAAGGTTACACCTGGAATTCTATAGAGCAATTTCAGGAATAGTCAGGGGTCTAATGTTATCTCCCCAGAGATTTCTGGAGCCTTGGCTCACGGTAGGCAGGTGAAGTCAGTGGCTTTCAGGAGGCTGCTGCTGATTTCTAGACTAACTGGCTGCTCAATCTCACGCATTGGAATTGAAAAGGCTCTTTCTTACTGCTGTCCAGATTCCCTTATCATTGGGATCCTGTAGGATGGAGGTCTTCTACCGCCCGTGAGAAGACCCAAGGGGAGACCCAGGACATAGGATCAAGACTAGTTTCTTCTGCATCAGTGCGGACAGAGGCTTAAAAATTTACTCTGGACCACATACTCTGTTAAATAGAAGCTTACAACAAAAGCCCTTGCGTGTGGCTAATGATGAGTGAAAGATGCAGCTGCAACAACTAATTAGGTAACACCATGTTTGGAAGAAAGAGAGACTCTGTTTTGGAGGTTTGCAGGATACACAGAATATACTTGACACTCATAATGCACCAAGACAAAAATAGATACACTTTCATCACTGAGTTGCAAAAATCACTTTATGCATAAATACCCAAAGCTTTCTCTTTCTGCCTAATTTCCCATTCACTGCTTAGGTTCAGTCAATATAGACTAATTATTTTTACTCTTAAACAAGTACTGCCTTTATCTATGACCCTGAAAAAGAACAAAACATTCTTGATGGGAGCAAGAAAAAGAAAGAGTATCAGAAGGTTAAAGGAACATTTCCCATCACTTGATTCTTATCTCTTTTGGCTTACCTGGTGTCGCCTCTCACAGGTGTATTCAATCAGCGCTCGTAGCCAGGAGATGCTCTGCTCACCTCTTCTTCGCCATAAGAGGGCCTCTTCACTGTCACCTTCCTTTTTCAAATAAACATTCAGGAGGCCAGTCCCTGCTCCATACATGTGGTAGAAAAAAGTCAAGCAGTGTTTTCCAGTGACTCCTCGTAGAGGCCTGGACAAGAGTCGTGCTTTTTGTCCATACACCATGTGGGAAGCCTCGATGTACATGTAGTAGCCTTGAGAGCAATGCAACGTCAGGTATTGTTAAAAAGGACAGTAATTATACTCGCTTCTTTCTCTTATATATACATGTATATTTTTTCAGATTATTTTCCATTATAGGTTATTACAAGATATTAAATATCGTTCCCTGTGTTGTACAGTAAATCCTTGTTGCTTATCTATTTTATGTATAGCAGTTTGTATCTCTTAATCCCATACTCCTAATTTATCCCTCCCCTCTTCTTTCTCTTTTGAGTAGTGTTCTTGGAAACAAATCAGAGTCAATGGATGACTTGACTACAGTACTGATAAAGGATTTTATAATTTTGGAGAATATGTATAATCCAAGGAGGATAAATACGCTACAAAATTTAGACCATCAAAATAAGTGTTTTCATGTAATAATTTATAATTCAGTTTAATATACAGGAGGTAATAAATATACTAGTACTGTGCCACTGAGGTGGCAATTAACATATCAGAATTTATCGTACTAATTCGTGGACAATATTCTGAGCTTCTAGGCATTGGTTTAGGGGAATAGTCAGGTAGATCTGGGTTCAAGTCTTGGCTCTAACATTTGTTGTCTGTGTGACTGTGGTCTAATGGATTATCCTCTCTGAACCTATTTTCAATTTAAAAATAAGGATTAATAAACCTGTGCTACAGAGTTGTGAGAATTAAATAATGTGTGCAATATATGCTCACATGCAATACATATTCAAATATGAGTTTCCTGTCCTGCCCTCTTTCCTGAGGTTTTCTGTGACACTTCTTGAAAATATAATTATATAATATTTAATATAATTATATATGACATTTTATATATTATATATCTTATACTACATACTATACATCATATACTACATGTTAATTATATAACACTCTACATTTTCATTTTCCTTTCCTAATTTTAGTTTGCTTTTGAATGTGCTGGTTTCAGGCAGAAGCAGAATTAGTTCACATGTAAATAAGGCAGTGGTGTGTTGGGGCCTGTTTCCACGGGCTCCCAACAGTCAATTGTGTGATTTCTGTTGGTAGGTCCAAATGGCTTCACATTGGTAGTTTGAAGTGGGCCATGATGGAAGTATTTACACCACAGAAATGGGACATAACTACAGATCAGCCCCCCCCACCCCCGCAAAATAGAGCTGGTTGGTATTAAATAATTACCATGAAGCTACTGAAACAGGCAATATATTAATAGTAATTTCTAGACTAATACAGCCATAATATAATTCTGTGCACCTGTGGCTCATTTTTAAAAAAGCCTTGCACTCTACACAAGTAGCTCTTAATCTTTGCTCATTTGATGAAAAGTTTATATCTCTTCTACCTGAAAAAATATGCACAGGTTTTTGTACGTGATTTCATCGTCTTCTATGCCATATTGATTTTTTTACATACACAATGTAAAAATAATTTTTACATAGTGTTATCTATTATTTCACGCAGAAATTAACGGCCACATTGAGGGAAAAAAGAGATCCCAAATAATGCAGGCAAATGAAATGGCTTCTAGAGCATCTTTATAGTTGGAAGTTTAATCAATGAGGTCTATTCATTTCCCAAAAGGCAGTGCTTGAGATAGCCCAACCAGAATTGATCAGAAGCTCCACCTATGCTCCTTCAAGGCACTCCTCCTTTTCCTTTCCCTCATTTCCATAAAGACCTGAGAATCCTACATGCTATTAAAAGGGTGGGAGAAAGAGTCCTGCCCAATTTGGTCTTATCAAATAGTGTGCACTGTGCAACCCCTTCCCCCAGCGTTTCACTCAGTAAAGTTATCACCCTGAAAAACTGGGCGATCAGAGTCATGGGGTGTGGGCTCCGTCAACCGGTCATCCCCATGATCAGCTCTAAAATATTGGGAAAGTACTGTCATGTTTCTGGTGTGCTCACCAATGACATCCTCATTACTAAAGCCAGTGGTCAATTTTCAGTCCTTGATGACAATTCTTGTCATCAGTAGCACTGGACAGAGTAGATCACTCCTGCCTCCTAGAAGGACTTTCTTATCTTGGTCTGTGGGACCCTGACCTCTCCTGGGTTTTCCCCCACCTCACTGCTTACTCCTTTGCTGGTTCACCCTTTCTTCTCTGACTTCTTGACCCTGGAGTGCTCCAAGGCCCAGTTTTTGAACTTCTCTATTCTCACTCACTCCTTTGGTGATCTCATCTTGTTTCATGGCTTTAAATGCTCTGTGTTGTCATATCTCAGATTTAAATTTCCAACTTCTTTTCTGAAATCCAGACTTGTTTATTTAAAGTGCCTAATAGACATCTCCACATATTGTCAAGTAGACATCTCAAACCAAACATGGTCAAAACGAGGCTCCTAACAGCCTTGCCCTAAAGCCTATCCTACCCTTTGTAGTTGACCAGGCCCCAAACCTGGCCATCATATGCCACTCTTCACCTCCTCTCACTCTTCACATCCAGATGGTCAGGAATTCCTGTTGGTTCTACCTTCAAAATATGTCCAGAATCCAGTCATTTTTCTCCTCACCACCTCCATTGCTACCCCCTGGTATGAGCCAGTATCATTTCTCAGTTGGATTAATACAACACTTCCCAACTAGTCTGCCTGCTTTTACCCTTGTTCTCTGCAATCTAATCTCAACATAGCATCCACAGTAAACCTTCTAAAACAAAAGCTAAATTTTACCATTCCTCTGTTCAAAACCTTCCATTGGCTCAGCATTTCACTCAGAGTGAGAGCTGCATGCCTGAAAATGTTTAGGGCCCCATGCGATCTCCTGCTCATTCTCTTAGCTCTCTGATTCCTATCGCCTTTCTCCTCACTCACTCTGGGTTGTGTGGTCACACCGAGTTCCCTACTGTTCCTGGAATACAGTAGGTATACTATCACCTCAGGGCCTTTGTGTGTGCTAAGCTCTGCTTAGAATGGCTTTTCTCTCATATAATCTCAGGTCTCACTCTCTCACCTCTAACTCTTTGCTCAGATATTACCTTTTCTATTAGGCCTATTCTGACTACACCATTTCAAATAGCAATTCCCTTCCTCTGGCACCCCTCTTTCTCTATACCCTAATTTATTATTTTCCATACCATTTAATTGCCTCTTAGCATACTGCATGATTTTCCTATTTTTTATGTTTGTCTCCTTCCTCTGGAACACACAAAGGCAGAGATATTTCCTTGTTTACTTCACTATGCCCCCAGGTCCTAGAACAGTGCCTGGAACATAGTAGATGCTCAATAAATATTTGTTGAATGAACAAATGAATTTTTTCCACAGCTCTAAGCCACATACCAGTTTGACCATTTCCAAAGCACATGGCTCTACCAAGGTCCCTCCAGTTGCATGAGGATCTTGGCAATGAGACATGTACTTGACTAGGATGCTCCAAGGCAAAGCTGGAACAAGTCCAAGCTTTGATAAAATTAAAGTCATATCAAAGCAAGTGTTCTCAAGCTAGTTCCACACCATCTGATGTATTTTTTAACCAAACACACATTCTTAACTTCATTATCTTCATTCTTTCACTGGCAATAAAATTGCTACACAAGAAGCACTGGGGTTTTTACACCTTTAGCAATGAGAGGAAATTTTATTGTTCTTTTCTCTAATATTTTCTAACTTAAGCGAGGCTAGATATAAACAAATACAGATACACAAAATCCTTACAGAAGGGTGTATTTAATTTAATTCCATGGAAAATAAGGTCAAAGCATGAAATGACCATGGTTTATCACCTACTATGCACAAAGGTATTCCATACTATCCTATACATAAGTTAGTATAGCACAGTGAACTGAAACCCTACTTTAACACATGTTTAAATTAAAAAATATTTCCTCCAGAAATAATTCTTAGGTAAATAAGAAGAAAGTCAAAGAAAAATAACTTTGGTGCCTGGCTTTGGGGCTCTCAAAAGCCTACTTGAATCCTAAGAAAAGGACCTTGGCTAAAGATGAAACACTCAATTGTGGGGCGGGGAGGGCTCCTCTGAAAGATGCTGTCACTGGGAAACTGGAAAGTAGAGACTATTGTGGGTCTAAAACATGAAGTCTTTTCAGAGTGGAAAGGAAGCAATAGATCCATCATAAGTGAGAGATGACCCAGCAGGTATCTTCCGTCTAGTGAGGATAGTGTGCATGCCAGTGATAACGACATGAGTCCTGGCCAAAACAGTCTGAGGTCCTGGAAGAGAGGTAAACCTCTAATCACCTCCAGGATTATCTAACTGAAATTCTTCTTTTGTGAGTACTGTGCACTAATCATTTAGCCTCAGCTGGATGAAGCATTACTCTGGTAATGCTTTCAGCTCATGCATCTCTGGGTCTTGGGTATCAGACTGAAGCCATTACCTAAGGTTTCCAGTTCCAGAGATTGTTGTGTTTAGTATCACGAAAGATGAAAGGAAAGCTCCTAAGGTGTTTGACATGTGTAATTGTGCTGCTTTTGGAAGAGAGGGGTAACATCCAGGGGAATGTCAGTATAACTGTGCCTTTCTGGGGCACTGGCACCAGTCTGCTTTTCTTGAGTAATGCTGACCATTGCAAAAATCCTTCAGGTTTTTGCTTTTTTTTAAATGGTTTCTATTTTAAGCACATATGCATATTCCATAAGGCAATACTGATTTAGACTAATCTAGATCAACATCTATACCTAAAAATAATTGTAACATATTTGTCAACTGATCAGAATTTGTCCCTTTGATGCCCAGACCAATTATTCCTCTTGATTCCAAGTATGTTTTTTTTCTTGACTCGCATGTGACATTTCCTTTCCCCAGAAAAGATCACAGCTTCATGGAGAGCCAGTCTGCCTCACATGTGTTTGGAAAGCAGAGAAAAGCCCTGTGTGTTGACAAGCTTTGCCACATTCCAACTCCAAATGCTGTCTGTCTCAGCAAACAAAAGCTATGGATTGGAGCCGGGAGCCCCAGCGCTGAAACCTCAGACTGGCTCACGTGTTCCTGCACATGAAGGACTCCAGTCTGCGGAAGGGATTATTAACTAGAGAAAACAAATCACTTTCTCTCTGTGGATCACTGTTTAACATTCAAGACGGGGGTTCCAATGGGTCTACTGGGAGATCAGGGTCCCATCTGTTCTTTGCTCAGCAGCTGTGATGTGTTGAGACACACACCATATTTGTAATTTGGAGCAGTGAAGCAGCTGTTCCTCTAGTCCTGCAGCCTCCTCTCACCAGGGCCAGGATGGAGTTGGGGGCCATGTGGAATGAATAGCTAGCTGCTTCATTAAGCTGAAAGAGGATTCTTAACAATCAGGGAAAAAAGATATCAATGCTTTGGGAAGAACAACTGCTAAATGCGTCTCTCTAAAATTGTTCTTTACTATATCTTTTAAATGATTTTTAAATCTCTGTCATAAATGAGGAGTTATTATTTACTGGGTACAGAGTTTCAGTTTGGGAAAATGAAAAAAATTTCTGGAGATGGATGGTGGTGATGGTTACACAACAAGGTGTATGTATTTAATGCCACTGAATTATGTATGTAAAAATGACTAAAATGGTAAATTTTATGTTATGTATATTTTACCACTATTTTTTTTAAAAGCTTGTCATAGAAGCCTTCTCTTGTGTAAGTAGGGTCTGACAATATCAGAAACTAGTGTGATAAGTTATGAAAAGATTGAGGGAGATTGGAGATTTTAATAATCTGGAGCTAATTGCCCCGATAGTTACAGCCTAGTTGGGTAGCATCATTACATGTCTGGATATTAGTACCAAAATTCTTAAAAGACAAGGACTTGAATGAGACTGCTATTAAATTTCAGCTATATAACCAACACATTAAATATATAATTTTGAATTTCTTTCGTCTGACAGCACACTTTTATAAATAAATGTCATTATTTGGTATTTTAATGTATCATTGATATTTCTACCACACAAGAAGGGGGTGTTCTTAGAAGTGAATAAGACTCCTACGTTTAGTAAGTAGCGTGTTGGAAGAGAATTTAATTGTCAGAAGTACAGAAGATGTATTGAAACACTCAACAGTACCACAAAAGAAACTGATGGTGTCTCTTTCTTTGGAAATTAAGAAAATGATGAATAGCTACTTTTCTAGGATTTGGTGGTAGGGAGAAGAGAGGGAGGACTGGATGACTTTTAATCTATTCACTGGTGGACTCAGTGAGCTAGGAAATGTTACAGTTGAAGGCATTTTCCCACTAAACTGCATAGCTATCTGTTGCTTTATTTATTCTACTATCTTTTGGCCACAAAAATCCATGTAAACTCCAGGGCAACTAAAACAATTGTTTAAAAAGAATTCTGACAGCATGGCATCATATAAATGTTAAAAAATTTCAATAGCCAATAAAACCCTTGGAACTTTGTTAAGACTTGTCTTTATTACCTTGTAAAGAAATAGCATTAGTGGCAGGGAACTTTCTGATTCTGCCAGGATAGAGCTACTCAAGTAGATGGTGACAAGAAATGGATAGACAAATCCGCCAGAGTCCATCCCAGCTCAATGCAAGTCAAGATTTATCTGTCACAAGTGCCTTTATTATTTTATTACATAAGGAACCGAATGGTGGAGCTAGAATTTTTTTTGTCTTTGTTGTTGTTCTAGTAGAATGACATATTCTATGAGATGACTGACTTAAACATTGGAAATGTTTCCCCAACTTTAGTCACACAAATACCACCATCATGATATATATATTTACTTATCCACATACTACCTGCACTGTTATTCATTTAATATTTTTCTTTAACTAGGTTCCAGTTTTGCTACTTAAATCCATTTATTCAAATAGGAAACTGCATGTTAGCATGAAAACAGAAAACAAGCTATAAATCTGTGAAATAATGGTTTTGCTGTACTGATTGTATATTTTTCTTATACATATTACTATCAAAAATATTCATCCACTTACCCCTTAAATTACCCAGTGGTACTTCGGAAAACATTGGTTTAAGGTCTACCAAACCTTCTGGTTTCTACTAAGTCATTTTATTTGTAAGCATAGGCCATGATTTTCTATTTATAAAAGCACAAATGACACAAAACACCGAGTCCAAGAAAGTATCCCAGAGATGAACATCAGATTTTGTAAACTAGTCACTCATTATAAAAATAGTAATACCGTTCACTTCAGTGGAGCATATATAGTATCAAGCCTTTCAGAAATATAACCTCAGTTAATCATCACAGCAGCCCTAAGAGATTAGCAGGACATCCACTGTTATATTTATTTTACACATGAGGAAACTGAGGCTCAGAGAAGTTATGTGACCATTTTCCAGGTTATGCAGGTAGCAAGTGGCAGAGTCAGCTCACTGTGTACCCCTTGGTCTTTCCACTAGACCACATACACCATGCTACACCCTAGAATTGGAAACTGCATCAGCAGTTAGTGAGTCAGGAACTACGGCTCCCTTGGAATTGCTATGTAGGATGATGTATTGATTCTGATAGACACACAATAAACTATATCGTAGCCTTTCTGAACTTCTTTTTTTATTTAATGAACCTATATTTACTGACCATCTAATGTAGTTGTCTGTAAAATAGCTTTGTATGCCTCTCCTCTTTCTATTTTCTCTTGTATATGTTCTTCCAAGTGTAAATTGACAGGCTTTAAGGATGGGAAGTAAAAAGGCAGAATGCAGTATATGAGTAGAGGTATATCCTCTGAAAGTCCCAGAACGCACTGCATTCAAAAAAGATTCTGCTGTCACTAACACCTAACAAATACCCTCCAGTCATCAAAGAGAAAGATACTGTTGCTGGTCCAGCATTTGAGCCTATCACTTTATTAAAGTATAGAATAAGAAATTCAGCCATTTTTGTACCTTGTCATTATTTTACTGCCTGTATTTGAAAAAAGAGACATAGAAAAGATTGTTAGGACTAAATGTAAAAATAGCAAAAACTCAGCAATGCAGGCAATAGAAGACTTTTTTGGATGTAATTTCATTATTGTTTAAATTGTACATCTAATCACAGGCAGGTTTGCTATTGCTCTCCCAGGATCCAAGCAGACAATAATTAAAATTACTTTGAATGAGTTTCAGTGCTTTAATATTTAAAATGTGTATGTTGTCTTAACTGATTTATAAGATCTTGTCTACCTCCAGCATCCTAGAAATCTATGAACTGTTACTAAGCCAATTAAATTTTCTTATTACTTCAGACCATATCCCTGTTGAAGAGAAATTCTAGTGACATTCATCTAAGCAACAGTAAGTACATTTACTATGTAAGTCACTTCTTTAAAAAAATAGGAGGTGGACTTCTCTGGTGGCACAGTGGTTAAGAATCCGCCTGCCAATGCAGGGGACATGGGTTCGAGCCCTGGTCCGGGAAGATCCCACATGCCGCGGAGCAACTAAGCCCGTGCGCCACAACTACTGAGCCTGTGCTCCAGAGCCCACAAGCCACAACTACTGAGCTCACGTGCTGCAACTACTGAAGCCCACACACCTGGAGCCCATGCTCTGCAACAAGAGAAGCCACCGCAGTGAGAAGCCTACACAGTGCAATGAAGAGTAGCCCCCGCTCACCGCAATTAGAGAAAGCCTGCATGCGGCAACGAAGACCCAACGCAGCCAAAAATAAATAAAATAAAATGAAAAAATAAAAAATAAAAAAATAGGAGGTAATTGTTAAATGGTTTCTACCATAATTAAATTTAAAAGGCATTTGCAGTATTTTTTTTACTATGATAGTTGTCCCCAATATTTATTACTCAAGATTGAGAGTTATAAAGGGAAAGAAGTAGAATAGTCTCTCAGACAGTTCATAGCCAAAGGCAGTATAAATGTAAATTTTAATATTCTGCTTCTACTACTCCTTGCCAAAGACAGAACACTGTGCAATAACATAATATCAGATACAGCAAGACCTTGGGTAGAACAGCCAGGAAATATCAACAAAAGAATACAGTTGAAAGAGACCAGAGGCACATAGAGCTCATTCAAAAACATTATGATGGGTTGGTTTGTAGTGCAGAAGAAAACAGCAAATGTCTTCAGATTTTGAGTATAACAATCATGCTCTTAAATATACGATGCTAAAAAATGAAATACCAGGGACATCCCCTTGTGGATATGTTGAGTAACTTGTAGCTGACCTACACTTCGGCTGAGAAAAATTATTTTAAAAATGGATAAAATTTTTTAAAAAAACATCTGTTTTGAAGTTGTCAGAGAGCTTCCCAAGCAGCAAGAACTTGAGGGGCCAAGATCCCTGATACAAGGGAAGGTCAGTGAAGTGAACTCAACATTCTTCAAGCTGCTTTCCCCGCTGGGGCATTTGCCTATTCAGTTTAGAAGTTAAGCAGAGGGCAGCTAAGAGGCAGAGAAACCAACAGTTCTCACCGTGGGATGATAAAAACTGGAGTTCAGGGCTGCAAAAGCAGCCAGGGCTTGAGGATCAAGTTTTGTGAGAAAAGATACACACAGCAGAGTGAGCAATCTTCCCTTGAGGCATGTGCCAAATTCTTTTTATTTATTTATTTATTTATTTCTTATACAGCAGGTTCTTATTAGTTATCTACTTTATACATATTAGTGTATACATGTCAATCCCAATCTCCCAATTCATCCCACCCCACCACCACTTTCCCCCCTTGGTGTCCATACGTTTGTTCTCTACATCTGTGTCTCTATTTCTGCCCTGCAAACCGGTTAATCTGTACCATTTTTCTAGGTTCCACATATATGCGTTAATATACGATATTTGTTTTTCTCTTTCTGACTTACTTCACTCTGTATGACAGTCTCTAGGTCCATCCACATCTCTACAAATGACCCAATTTCGTTCTTTTTTATGGTTGAGTAATATTCTGTTGTATATATGTACCACATCTTCTTTATTCATTCATCTGTCAATGGGCATTTAGGTTGCTTCCATGACCTGGCTATTGTAAATAGTGCTGCAATGAACATTAGAGTGCATGTGTCTTTTTGAATTATGGTTTTCTCTGGGTATATGCCCAGTAGTGGGATTGCTGGAACGTATGGTAATTCTATTTGTAGTTTTCTAAGGAACCTCCATACTGTTCTCCATAGTGGCTGTATCAATTTACATTCCCACCAACAGTGCAAGAGGGTTCCCTTTTCTCCACACCCTCTCCAGCATTTATTTTTTGTAGATTTTCTGATGATGGCCATTCTGACAGGTGTGAGGTGATACCTCATTGGAGTTTTGATTTGCATTTCTCTAATAATTAGTGATGTTGAGCAGCCTTTCATGTGCCTCTTGGCCATCTGTATGTCTTCTTTGGAGAGATGTCTATTTAGGTCTTCTGCCCATTTTTGGATTGGGTTGTTTGTTTTTTTAATATTGAGCTCCATGAACTGTTTATATATTTGGGAGATTAATCCTTTGTCTGTTAATTCATTTGCAAATATTTTCTCCCATTCTGAGGGTTGTCTTTTCATTTTGTTTATAGTTTCCTTTGCTGTACAAAAGCTTTTAAGTTTCATTAGGTCCTATTTGTTTATTTTTGTTTTTATATCCATTACTCTAGGAGGTGGGTCAAAAAATATCTTGCTGTGGTTTATGTCAAAGAGTGCTCTTCCTATGTTTTCCTCTAAGAGTTTTATAGTGTCCGATCTTACATTTAGGTCTTTAATCCATTTGGAGTTCATTTTTGTGTATGGTGTTAGGGAGTGTTCTAATTTCATTCTTTTATATGTAGCTGTCCAGTTTTCCCAGCACCACTTATTG
The DNA here is from genome assembly GCF_965194825.1 of Balaenoptera physalus. NCBI lineage: Eukaryota > Metazoa > Chordata > Mammalia > Artiodactyla > Balaenopteridae > Balaenoptera > Balaenoptera physalus. Next base: position 49,297,859 of record NC_138886.1, read on the forward strand.
AAGAGACTGGCTTTTCTCCATTGTATATCCTTGCCTCCTTTGTCATAGATTAGTTGACCATAGGTGTGTGGGTTTATCTCTGGGCTTTCTATCCTGTTCTATTGATCTAAATTTCTGTTTTTGTGCCAGTACCATATTGTCTTGATTATTGTAGCTTTGTAGTATACTCTGAAGTCAGGGAGTCTGATTCCTCCAGCTCCATTTTTTTCCCTCAAGACTGCTTTGGCTACTCAGGGTCTTTTGTTTCTCCATACAAATTTTAAGATTTTTTGTTCTAGTTATGTAAAAAATGTCACTGGTAATTTGATAGGGAGTGCATTGAATCTGTAGTCCAAAAAATGCTTTGGGTAGTATAGTCATTTTCACAATATTGATTCTTTCAATCCAAGAACATGGTATATCTCTCCATCTGTTTGTGTCTTCTTTGATTTCTTTCATCAGTGTCTTATAGTTTTTGGAGTATAGGTCTTTTGCCTCCTTAGGTAGGTTTATTCCTAGGTATTTTATTCTTTTTGTTGCAATGGTGAATGGGATTGTTTCCTTAATTTCTCTTTCTGATCTTTTGTTGTTAGTGTATAGGAATGTGAGAGATTTCTGTGCATTAATTTTATATCCTGCAACTTTACCAAATTCATTGATCAGCTCTAGTAGTTTTCTGGTGGCATCTTTAGGATTCTCTACGTATAGTATCATGTCATCTGCAAACAGTGATGGTTTTACTTCTTCTTTTCCAATTTGAATTCCTTTTTATTTCTTTTTCTTCTCTGATTGCTGTGGCTAGGACTTCCAAAACTATGTTGAATAAGAGTGGCGAGAGTGGACATCCTTTTCTTGTTCCTGATCTTAGAGGAAACGCTATCAGTTTTTCACCATTGAGAATGATGTTTGCTGTGGGTTTGTCGTATATGGCCTTTATTTTGTTGAGGTAGTTTCCCTTGCTGCCCACTTTCTGGAGAGTTTTTATCATAAATCGGTGTTGAATACTGTCAAAATCTTTTTCTGCATCTATTGAGATGAGCATATGGTTTTTATTACTTAATTTGTTAATATGGTTTATCACATTGATTGATTTGCATATATTGAAGAATCCTTGCATCCCTGGGATAAATCCCACTTGATGATGGTGTATGATCCTTTTAATGTGTTGTTGGATTCTGTTTGCTAGTATTTTGTTGAGGACTTTTGCACCTATATTCATCAGTGATATTGGTCTGTAATTTTCCTTTTTGTAGAATCTCTATCTGGTTTTGGCATCAGGGTGATGGTGGCCTCGTAGAATGAGTTTGGGAGTGTTCCTTCCTCTACAATTTTTTGGAAGAGTTTGAGAAGGATGGGTGTTAGCTCTTCTCTAAATGTTTGATAGAATTCACTTGTGAAGCCATCTGGTCCTGGACTTTTGTTTGTTGGAAGATTCTTAATCACAGTTTCAATTTCATTACTTGTGATTGGTCTGTTCCTATTTTCTATTTCTTCCTGTTTCAGTCTTGTAAGGGCATACCTTTCTAAGAATTTGTCCATTTCTTCCAGATTGTCCATTTTATTGGCATAGAATTGCCTGTAGTAATCTCTCATGATGCTTTGTATTTCTGCAATGTCCATTTTAACTTCTCCTTTTTCATTTCTAATTTTATTGATTTGAGTCCTCTCCCTCTTTTTCTTGATGAGTCTGGCTAAAGGTTTATCAATTTTGTTTATCTTCTCAAAGAACCAGCTTTTAGTTTTATTGATCTTTGCTATTGTTTTCTTTGTTTCTATTTCATTTATTTCTGCTCTGATGTTTATGATTTCTTTCCTTCTACTAACTTGGGGGTTTGGTTGTACTTCTTTCTGTAGTCCTTTAGGTGTAAGGTTAGATTGTTTATTTGAGATTTTTCTTGTTTCTTGAGGTAGGATTGTATTGCTATAAACTTCCCTCTTAGAACTGCTTTTGCTGCATCCCATAGGTTTTGGATCACGTGTTTTCATTGTCATTTGTTTCTAGGTACTTTCTGATTTCCTCTTTGATTTCTTCAGTGATCTCTTGGTTATTTAGTAATGTATTGTTTAGCCTCCATATCTTTGTGTTTTTTACGTTTTTTCCCCTGTAATTGATTTCTAATCTCATAGCGTTGTGGTCAGAAAAAATGCTTGATATGATTTCAATTTTCTTAAATTTACCAAGGCTTGATTTGTGACCCAAGATGTGATCTATCCTGGAGAATGTTCCATGTGCACTTGAGAAGAAAGTGTAATCTGCTGTTTTTGGACGGAATGTCCTATAAATATCAGTTATCTCTATCTGGTCTTTTGTGTCATTTAAAGCTTGTGTTTCCTTATTAATTTTCTGTCTGGATGATCTGTCCCTTGGTGTAAGTGAGGTGTTAAATTTCCTCATTATTATTGTGTTACTGTCAATTTCCTCTTTCATAGCTGTTAGCATTCGTCTTATGTATTGAGGTGCTCCTATGTTGAGTGCATATATATTTATAAATTGTTATATCTTTATTCTTGGATTGATCCCTTGATCATTATGTAGTATCTTTCCTTGTCTCTGGTAACATTCTTTATTTTAAAGTCTATTTTGTCTGATATGAGTATTGCTACTCCAGCTTCCTTTTGATTTCCATTTGCATGGAATATTTTTTCCATCCCCTCACTTTCAGTCTGTATGTGTCCCTAGGTCTGAAGTGGGTCTCCTGTAGACAGCATATATATGGGTCTCATTTTTGTATCCATTCAGCAAGCCTGTGTCTTTTGGTTGGAGCATTTAATCCATCCACGTTTAAGGTAATTATCAATATGTATTTTCCTATTACCATTTTCTTAATTGTTATGTGTTTCTTTTTGTAGGTCCTTTTTTTCTCTTGTGTTTCCTACTTAGAGAAGTTCAGTTAGCATTTGTTGTAGAGCTGGTTTGGTGGTGCTGAATTCTCTTAGCTTTTGCTTGTCTGTAAAGCTTTTGATTTCTCCCTTAAATCTGAATGAGATCCTTGCCAGATAGAGTAATCTTGGTTGTAGGTTTTTCCCTTTCACCACTTTAAATATATCATGCTACTCCCTTCTGGCTTGTAGAGTTTCTGCTGAGAAATCTGCTGTTAACCTTTTGGGAGTTCCCTTGTATGTTATTTGTCATTTTTCCCTTGTTGCCTTCAATAATTTTTCTTTGTCTTTAATTGTTGTCATTTGCTTACTATGTGTCTCGGCATGTTTCTCCTTGGGTTTATACTGCCTGGGACTCTCTGTGATTCCTGGACTTGGTGGCTATTTCCTTTCCTTGTTAGGGAAGTTTTCGACTATAATCTCTTCAAATATTTTCTCAGGTCCTTTCTCTCTCTCCTCCTTCTGGGACCCCTATAATGTGAATGTTGTTGTGTTTAATGTTGTCCCAGAGGTCTCTTAGGCTGTCTTCATTTCTTTTCATTCTTTTTTCTTTATTCTGTTCTGCGGCAGTGAATTCCACCATTCTGTCTTCCAGGTCACTTATCCGTTTTTCTGCCTCAGTTATTCTGCTATTGATTCCTTCTAGTGTAGTTTTCATTTCAGTTATTGTACTGTTCATCTCTGCTTTTTTGTTCTTTAATTCTTCTAGGTCTTTGTTCAACATTTCTTGCATCTTCTCGATCTTGCCTCCATTCTTTTTCCGAGGTCCTGGATCATCTTCACTATCATTATTCTGAATTCTTTTTCTGGAAGGTTGCCTATCTCCACTTCATTTAGTTGTTTTTCTGGGGTTTTATCTTGTTCCTTCATCTCATTCATAGTCCTCTGTCTTTTCATCTTGTCTATCTTTCTGTGAATGTGGTTTTTGTTCCACAGGCTGCAGGACTGTAGTTCTTCTTGCTTCTGCTGTCTGCCCTCTGGTGGATGAGGCTAAGAGGCTTGTGCAAGCTTTCTGATGGGAGGGACTGGTGGTGGGTAGAGCTGGCTGTTGCTCTGGTGGGCAGAGCTCAGTAAAACTTTAATCCACTTGTCTGCTGATGGGTGGGGCTGGGTTCCCTTCCTGTTGGTTGTTTGGCCTGAGGCGACCCAGCACTGGAGCCTACCCGGCTCTTTGATGGGGCTAATGGGGGACTCTGGGAGGTGCCAAGGAGTACTTCCCAGATCTTCTGCTGCCAGTGTCCTTGTCCCCGTGGTGAGCCACAGCTGCCTCCCACCTCTGCAGGAGGCCCTCCAACACTAGCAGGTAGGTGTGGTTCAGTCTCCTATGGGTTCACTGCTCCTTCCGTTGGGTCCTGATGTAAACACTACTTTGTGTGTGCCCTCCAAGACTGGAGTCTCTGTTTCCCCCAGTCCTTCTGAAGTCCTGCAATCAAATCCCTCTAGCCTTCAAACTCTGATTCTCTAGGAATTCCTCCTCCTGTTGCCAGTCCCCCAGGTTGGGAAGCCTGATGTGGGGCTCAGAACCTTCACTCCAGTGGGTGGACTTCTGTGGTATAAGTATTCTCCAGTTTGTGAATCACCCCCCCCAGTGGTTATGGGATTTGATTTCATTGTGATTGCGCCCCTCCTACCATCTCATTGCTGCTTCTCCTTTGTCTTTGGATGTGGGGTATCTTTTTTGGTGAGTTCCAGTGTCTTCCTGACGATGATTGTTCAGCAGTTGGTTGTGAGTCCGGTGCTCTCGCAAGAGGGAGTCTCTCATCCGCCAGGATGGAAGTTCTTCTGGACTCTGCTGTGTACCTTCCACTCTCTCCTCTTCAGAAATAGAACAGCCAGTAGTCCTCCCTCCAAGGAAATGGCGAGCTAAGTCGTGACTATACAACAAAGTCATTTTTACTCCATTGGAATTGCTGTTTAAAATTTCATTTTGAGGTTTTACATTTCCTTACTGGTCTCAACAATAGAGGATAGATTGAAAAGATAAGGCAAAACATTTAAAGTTATCCACATTTAGCAAAGCAATACTCTTCCTCTCCTCTGCCTTCCCAAGACTAAGACTACTCCAAATTCTTTTTTTCCTTTTTTTAAAATTGAGATACAATTGTCAATAAACATTATATTAGTTTCAGGTGTACAACATAATGATTCGATATTTGTATATATTTAAAAATGATCACCCCAGCAAGTCTAGTTAACATCCGTCACCACACACAGTTACAAATTGTGTATGTGTGTTTTGTGATGAGGACTTTTAAGACCTATTCTCTTAACAACTTTCAAACATGCAATACAGCGTTACTAACTATAGTCACCATACTGTACATTACATATCCATGACTTTATTTTATAGCTGGAAGTTGATACCTTTTGACCACTTCACCCATTTCACCCACCCCCCACACCCCACCTCTGGCAAACATCAATCTATCTATATATCTATGAATTTGGCGTTTTGTTTTGTTTTTAGATTCCACATATAAGTGAGTGCATATGGCATTTGTCTCTCTTTCTCTAACCTATTTCACTTTGCAAAATGCAACCAAGGTCCACCCATGTTGTCGCAAATGGCAAGATTTCATTCTTTTTATGCTGAACAGCATTCCAGTGCCATATCTATATATCTATATACTATATAGATATATATTCACACATACATACATACATACAGAAAACTGTCATTACTTGACCTGCTTGGCAAGTTTCATTCTCACACCTTGTCTTTATTTAACCTGACTGAGGTAAACCTTATTCTGTATGAACAGCCTTATCTCACGGGCATTTGCCAAGAACAATCAAACAATTGTTTAACATTGCAATTGCCTAAGGTGCTATTAACAATGGAAGCTAACAAAAGGCTGACAAAAAAATTTTCAAGAAAAAATTAGGGAATGGTATGTCTGTGGGGGGCTTTGCAAAACTCCAAGATATTCTTGTCAATCTAGAAAACGATGCACATGTGCAGAGATATGCACATACCCAGGAGAGAACTGAGAAGGTCCTAAGCTGGCTGACTTTGAGTCTCTGAACAGGAAAAAAGTGAAGGCTAGCAGAGATGTAAATTGTCTACTTGAGCATTGAAACCATGCCCCAATACAAACATAGAGAACCTTTGCAAGGGCTGGGAGATGTATTGGTTCAAGTCATTTAAGAAAAATCTCTCTTCAATCGTTAGTTGATGGTTAAGCTGAGCATATTTTTCAGTGGCCACACACAACAAAGAATACAGACTCTATATAATTAGTTCAGGAAAGTCACTAAACAAACAAGTAGCAGGAACAACAGCAATAACAACAACCATAACAAAATGTTGGGAGGAGGGGAAGCTGTCACATTGCAGTATTAAAAATAACCAGTTTTCAACAAAAATTATGAGACACACAAAGAAACAGGAAACTGTGGCTCATACACAAGATAAAAAGCTGTCAATAGAAACTGTCTCTAAGGAAGCCTATAATTGAACTTACTAGACAAAGTCTTTAAGTCAGCTATTATACATATGTGCAAGAAATTAAAAGAAACTGTCTGAAGAATTAAAAGAAAGTATGAGAGTGATGTCTCACGAAATAGAGAGTATCATTAAAAGGAGAATTTACAAAAAATCAACTAGGAATTATGGATTTGAAAAGCACAATAACTGAAATGAAAAATTCACAAGAGAGGCTCAACAACAGATTGGAATTAGCAGATGAAAGAAGCAGTAAACTCGAAGACAGGTAAACTGAGATTATCCAATCTGAGGAACGAAGGAAAAGGAATGAAGAAAAATGAACAGAGCTTCAGAGGTTGGTGGGACAGCATCAAGTGTATTACCAAATGCACAATGGGAGTCTCAGAAGGAAGGAAAGAGAGGAAGGGGCAAAAAGGACATTTTAAAAATATAACAGCTAAAAATATTCCAAACCTGATGAAAAATATTAATCTACACACCTAAGAAGGTCAAACAACTCTAAGTGGATAAACTCAAGGAGACATACACCTAGAAAAATCACAGTTAACTGCTGAAAGACAAAGACAAAGAAAACTTTGAAAGCAAGAGAAAAGTGACTCAAGTAACTCATTACGTACAAGGGATCCTCAATAAGATTAATATGTGACTCCTCCTCAGAAAACATAAGAGACCAGAAAGCAATGAGATGACATAATTCAAAAGTGCTGAAAGAAAACCAAGAATTCTATATCAAGAAAAACTATCCTTTAAAAGCAAAGGAGAATTTAAGACATTCCCAGACAAACAAATACTGAATTCATCACTAGCTACTAAAGGGAATCCTTCAAGCTGAAATGAAAGGACACTAGACAATAACTCAATCCACATGAAGAAAGAAAGGGCACTGATAAAGGTAACTATATGGGTATATATAAAAGACAGAATAAATGTATTTTTGTTTCTCTTTTTAAAATATCTGATTTAAAAGACAACTGCATAAAGCAATAACTTAAAAATCATGTCTATGGGCTTATAATGTAAAAGATATCATGTACATGACAATCATGACAAGGAAGGAGGTGGTTTTGTATACCATGAAAAAATTAAGTCAATATTAAATATAAACTAGATTGTCTTAAGATGTTAATGTTAATCTTTAGGGCAATACTAAGAAAATAACTTTTACAATATATAGTAAAACAAACAATAAGGAGATTAAAATGTTATCTTAGAAAATATCTATTAAACACAAAAGAAGGCAGTAATAGAGGAATAAAGGAACAAAAATACTGTAATACATACAATACAGAAAACAAATAGAAAAAAGGCAGACATAAATTCTACCTTATTAGTAATCACATTAAATGTAAATGGACCAAACACTCTAATCAAAAAGTAGAGATGGGTAAAATGGATTTCAAAAGATTCAATTATATGCTACCTCCAAGAGACACACATTAGATTCAAAGACACAAATAAGTTGAAAGTGAAAGGCTGGAAAAAGATATGTCACTCACACAGTACCCAAAATAGAAATGGAGTGGCTATAGTAATATTTGACAAAACAGACATTAAACAATGAGATACCACCTCATATCCATTAAGATGGGTATAATCAAAACGAGAAACCAACAAGTATGATAAGGATATGGAGAAATTGAAACCTTCACATACTGCTTATGGAAATGTAAAATTGTGCAGTCACTTTGCAAAATATTCTGGCAATTCCTCAGTGTTTAAATATAAAGTTATCATATGATCCAATACAACCAAAAGAAATGAAAACTTATATTCACACAAAATCCTGCATGCAAATACCATAGCATCATTATTCATAATAGCCAAAAAGTAGAAATAAACAAAATGTTCATCAACTAAATAATGGATAAACAAAATGTGGTATTTCCATGCATTGGAATATAATCACAATAAAACCAAATGAAGTGCTGATTCATGCTACTAGGATGAACCTTGAAAACATTATGCTAAGTGAAAGAAGCCAATAAAAAAACTACATGTTGTATAATTGCATTTATATTAAAGATCCAGAATAGGCAAATACATAGGGACAGAAAGTAGATTAGTAATTATCTAGGGATGGGGGTGGCAAGAGTTGGGGAGGGAATGGGAGTGAGTGCTAATGTATACAAGGTTCCTTTCTGAGGTGATAATAATGTTCTGGAATTAGATAGTGGTGATGGTTCCACAACTTTGTGAATATGCTAAGCACCACAGAATTGTATACTTTAAAAGAGTGAATTGTATAGTGTGTGTATTCTATCTTAATAAAGCTAATATTTAAAAAAATGGAAATTTTGTAACTGAAAAATAGAATTACTAAAATTAAGTAATCAATCATTGAATTTAACAGCATACTGGACATAGCAAAAAAGACTTGCAAACTAAAAAAAAATAGGTCAATAGAAAATATCCAAACTGAAGAATGGAGAACAAAAAGAAAGAAAATCTTTGTAAAAGAGCATAAAGGATATATAATACATGGTGAGATCTTTTAATGTACATGTAATTGGAATCTCAGGAAGAGAGGAGATAGAGTAGGGCAGAAGCAATATTTGACAAGATAAAGGTCAAGAATTTTTGAAAACTCAACCTAAAGATTAAGGAAGTTTAATGAACCCCAAACAGAATAACTACAAAGAAGACTACACACATGCAAATCATTTTAAAATGCTGGAAACAAAACATGAGGAGAAAATATTAAAAGCATCCAGAGAATAAAAGTACACTTTCAAAGGAACAACTAACTATATGACTGAAAACTGACTCAATAGAAATGATGGAAGCCAGAAGACAACTGAATGACATCTTTAAAGGTCTGATTAAAAAAATGATTGTCAACTTAGAATTCTATTCTCAGCAAAAACATCCTTCAAATGTAAAGGAAAAATAAAGACATTCTCAGACAAACAAAAACTGAGAGAATTCATCAGCAGTGGACTTACACACACACACACACACACACACACACACACACACACACAAAACCCCAAACCAAAAACAAAACAAAACAAAACACTAGATGCAGAAGAAAATACTTCTGGCAGAAGAGAAATATTTCCTAAAAAAAAAAAAAAAAATTCAAGAGAGAAACATGGAAATGCAGGAAGGAATGAATACTAATGGAATGGAGAAATATGTGAATAAATATAGAAGAAACCAAACCAGTCATATCTTCTGGGGTTTAAAAAATACAATTTCTATATGCCTAATACCATAGGTTCAAAATATATACAAGCAAGAATTGATAGAACTGAAAGGAGAAATAAATTCACAATCATAATAGGAAACTAATACACCTCTCAACTGAACAGATAAAAATCAGTAAAAATATAGAAAATAGGAAGAGGATTACAAGCTTGATTCAGTCAACATTTACAGACCACTTCATACAACAACAACATATACATTATTTTCTAACACACATAGAACATTTACCTAAATTGACTCTTTTTTGGGCATTTCAACAAATTGCAAAGGATTGAAATCATTAAGGGTATGTTCTCTGAGCATAGTCGGATTATCTAGAAACAAATTAAAAACAGTAACTAGAAAATTCCCAAATATTTAGAAATTAAGCAATACACTTATAAATAACCTATGCATAAAAGAAAAAAGCAAAATGGAAATGAGAAAATATTTTGAACTGAATGAGAGGGAAAAAACAACTTATTAAAACATGTGGGTTACAGCCAAAACCGCATTTAGAGGGAAATTTGCAGCACTTTTCTATGTACATGTTATACTTCAGTAAGTATTTTACTTTGAAAAAATGAATAGCAATGTATTTTTCTAGCAGTATCTAGGAGATCGCTGGATGGGTATTTAGGGGTCCTGGATTACAATCCAAGTTCTAAACTAATACTGAGTAGTTGTCAAAGTAAGGCTAAAGGAAAAGCATCTCAGTGTAGGAAAAGAGTGCAGAACTGGGTGTCATGATCGTCTGGTTCCAGTCCTAGACCCCCCTTTAATTAGCTATGTCAGTTTGTTGAATCAAATAACCTCAGTTAGGAGGTAAAACCTGGGAGCATCTGAGCTAAACTTGGTTGCAGATACTTATCTAGGTATCAAAATAATTTCGTAAAACTTGATTTTGAGTACCTTTAGATGATGCACATACATCAGCAAACCACAGTCCCCGCCACACTCTGTTACATAACAGCTCTCCTGCTAAAGACATGGTTTCCTAACACATGACTGCATCTGAATTTGCAACCTCCGGGCCATGTGTTTTCTAAGGTCCTTTCTGGTTTTAATGTTCTTTGTTTCCATGACTTGCACTCAAAAATATGTCCAAAATCTGGATATACTTCTACTAAATATTATACATTGTTTATCTGAAATTCAAATTTAACTGAGTGTCACATACTTTTATTTGCTAAATTTAGCACTTCTACCATCAATGCAAGTGACTTTACAAGATTCCACAACAATAACCCGTTCAGGAGGGACCATTTTGAAGGTTGATATAATCTATGGTAGATTGTTTGCAAAAATAGCCATAATTATTCCTTCCCTATATCCAGCAGCTCCTCCCATCAAGAGATAGAGTCCATTTCCTCACTCTTTGAATCTGACCTAGCAGAACAAGTTATCCCAGTTGAGGCCCCCCCTAAACTAGCCAGCTCCTCACTAACCTGGCAGATGGCTTCAGATGCATGAATGAGCCCAACCAAGAACTGAACTGCCCAGCTCAGCCCAGATCAAATTGCCACCTTGCAGAATAGTGAGTGAAATAAGTGGTTATTATCTTAAGCCACTAAGTTTTGGGGTGTTTGCTATACACTAAAAGCTACCTGATATAGAACCAATTCTAATCCTAATAAAGGAGTTAGATGTGATAATCCTTTTTCTTATAATGTTTTTGAAACCTGGCCTCTGATTTATGAAGCTGATACTCTTTCATATTGTACAACATTCAGCAAAAGTCATTCATTCATGGTATTGGCCTGTTTCTTTTCAAGCTGATCTGAATATAAATGCCCAAGACCTCACCTTACGTATCACCTGAGCTGAAGGCGGAATCAAGAGAACTGTGTCTGAGTCCTGGCTCTCGTCCCCAGTTTGCCTCTGTCTACCCTCATCTTTATGAGGGAGCCGCTAGAGAAGGGTTTCAAGCCTTTTTCTGAGATGGAACTGCTTCTCATTTTCCCAGACTTTTGTGATCACTTAGACACATGTTCAGGATAGTGTTAGATGTAAAGCCCTTAAGCAGGATGGCTAAGAAAGTGGTGCCTACTATGATGTCTATTGGGAAAACTATCAAGTAAAGCTTCATCATTTTGCTTTGGGACCACTAAAATGGTCCATTTAAAGCCTTTCAATGAATGCTTTTTCTACAAAGAGTGAACATGCAAATTCCTTAACATGTAGACGAGGCTCTTGGTGATCTGGTTCTCATCTGACTGTCCACTGTCATCTCCCACCACTTTCCTAGATGTGCCCATACGAGATGCTTCTGTTCACTACTACAGATGTTCTGTCTCACTGGTCTCTTATTCTAGTTACCATTACTACAACTAATTCTACACAGTCTTTAAGCAGTTTCACTCAGATGCACCTGATAGATGCCTTGTCTTAGGCCCATGCCAACTGCCTGTTCCTTCCTGTATTTGATGCTGAGTTCTGTGCAGTCATTTTGGGCTTGGCCCTTGGCAGAATCACTCAGCACCCATGCAAATGTAACCTAGAAATAAGGGAAGAGTGAGTAGCCAATGCTGAATGGACACTTATCTTTGGCCAGTGCAGGAAGGGAACCTGTGGACAAATGCTTCTCCCTTTCTTCCCCTGGGTGATGGCTCTGAGACATACTTCAACATGGTTTCTCAGCTGTTCCCACCAGATCAAGCAGCCAGATGGTCACAGCAGGGGCCAAGTCAGGGATGCATCCTCGTATCAGCTCTCCCTCTTTCCCTGCTTTGATGCCTTTGCCCCACACTTGTACTCCTTGGGATCACATCTCCAAAGGTACTACCTGCATACAAGCCTATATCTCAGACTTCACTATCTTGGGAATTCTGGCTGACAGTATCCTACATGGCAGCCAGGTAGAATCACTTGCAGTTCCCTGAAGCTGCCATACTGCTTAATGGCTCCATGCTTTGCACCTGTCATTCCCTCATCCTGAAATGCTTCCCCACCCCCTGATGTTCTTCTTGATGAATTCCCACTCATTCTTTAAGACGCTCCCAAGGAGAGCTAACTGTTCCTCTCTGCGTGGTTCCATCATCTCTAGAACTTTACTGCTATTACCTTACTTATTGTAATTCTGCGGCAATTATGTGGTGCCTAATGCATAGTGGGTCCTCAGAAAATATGCAATAAATCAAGATCGTAGAGACCCTACACTAAATAACATTTATGGTTGCCCCCAGTTCTAAGATGTTTCATCTTACATTATGCACATGTAGCTTATGACACTGGTGGTTTTAACAAATAAACAATTGTTTAAAGGGCCTTTAATTGCTTATGCTTTAATTTTTGAATGGGTGATCCTTGTCATACTGTAATCTGAGAGCCAATATATCCGCTCACATTAGGCCATTAGAGGCCAGGAAAAGGGGAAGCCACCCTTTGAAGGTTTAGGATACACAGTGGGTGTGTGGGCTGCAGTCCTGGAGTTAAACTGACAATATTTGTTCACTGACACTAGAAACAGGTCAGAAAAAATTTAGATACTTTCTGCTGGATACATTTCAGTGGATGTCTAAAACTACCATCAGTTTGAATATATCCTTTCCAAGAGCAGACACCCCTCTTTGGTGTAAAGGGTAATAGGGGTGAGATTACGCTATGTGAAGAATTGTGCTTTTCACGTATAAGCTGTCACAACTGTTCCAGGTCATGTGTGGTCTCTTACTATCATGTAGGCTGGGAAACTCTGGTGGTGAGGCAGTGTGGAAAGAATATGGACATTAGAGCCCAACATTCCTGAGATTCAGTCCCTACTCTACCACTTATTGCTGTGTGGCCCTGGAAAGGCACTTCTCCAACCTTCAGTTTTCTCATATGAAAAATGGGCACTTTCACATACTTTACAAGTTGTGGTATGGATGTGTTATCAACTGAATGTTTATTTACTGCAATTTATATGTTGGGATCCTAATCCCCAATATGATGGTAATTGGAGGTAGGATCTTTGGGAGGTGATTAGGTCATGAGGGCCAAGCTCTCATAGTTGGGATTAGTGCCCTTGTAAGAGTCCTCAGAGAGCTCCCTTGCCTCTTCTGCCATGTGAGGGCACAGCAAGGAGACTGCTGTCTATGAACCAGGAGGTGGGCCCTCACCAGACTCCGAATCTGCCAGCATCTTGATCTTGAACTTCTCAGCCTTCAGAACTGTGAGAAATAAATGTTTATTATTTAAGCCTCTCAGTCTATGGTATTTTTGTTATAGCAACTCAAACTGACTAAGACAGGATATAAAGGTCCCAGCACAGTGCCTGCATGTGGTAAACGCTCCATAAATGATCACTAGATATTATTATTTCCCCAGTAGAATAACTGTTAAAGTAACTTAAAGAACAAAACCAAGACATAAAACTCCAGTGCTATATCTGTAGGTACCCTGGGCACCACATAGCAAAATTTGCTACCCCTCTGCATTGTTGTACATAGGAATAAAAAGATACAATCTGTAAAAAATTTTATATGGTTAGAAAATTGAAAGGTGTCTTGAGAACCTTTAGGAAGTTTGCATTGAAACAGATGAAATGAAGGATGGAGAAGGAGGCAAATCCTAGAAGCAATTTACTGGGAAAAAAAATAATACAAAAACAGAATTCTCTGTGTTGTACATTGTGTCAATTATTTTCTTGGAATAAGTATTGAACACACTAAGAAGTTTTTGCATTACAATTTTTGTTATGAAGTTTCACCCCAGCCAGCTGAAACATTCTTCAAAGTTTTCAAAGAGACAAAGCAAACACAATCATATAATTTTCTTTAAACAAAGCCACACCAAGTTAACTAACATGTGCCCTTAAACCAGGAACAACGTAAATAAAGGAGCAAAATAATGAGTAATGGAATTTCTACTGCATGCGCTTTTGTAAGACTTTCATAGATTTTGTGTATGGGGAGGAGGTGGAATGTCATCTACAAGTTAAACAAGTTTAAACTCAACCATCCTTTGAAGTAAGCAAACAGATAAGTAGCTATAATTATTCTCATTTTCTAGATGACATCACTGAGACTTAGAGATTTTAAGTAACTTTCTCAAGGTCTCATACCTAGTGAGTGGGGAGCCTTGACACCATAGTTCGTGGGTCTGTTATAACCAGGCCTGGTGACCCTCCTTCCTTTTCAGAGACTCCCTCTCTCCACTGCTCACTATTTTTGTTTTGTCCTCGCTTCCGTGTCTAAGACATGGCATGGCCTGTTACCCAGAGAATTCCCCTGTGGTAGTCCACCACAGCACGGCCCTCTTCTCAGATCTGTTGTTGCTAGCCTTCTTGGTGTTCCTGAGAAATGGAAGAAAAGCTATCAACTCCCTCCCCCAGAAAAACATACATACAGACAATATCGTGATTACAATGGACTCGAACTAAAGCTGATTTATTCTTGATCTTTCTCTACTCCTCTTGTAATTTAGTTTCTCCCCATTATCACATTTTCTAGGGGTCTTGCTAACTAAATGGTTAGTTATTCTTATATACATCATTGAAGGCTTGTAGTTTCATTTATTCACTCCATGGACATTTTTGAGCCTCTGTAGTGTATAAGGTACAATAGTAAGCCCTGTGGGGATTCAAACAGGAATTTGATAGTACTCTGCCCTCAATACACTGCCAATCAGAGCTAATGAGACTCATTTTTTGTTTGTTGGTTTGAGTTATCTCTTTTCACTAGATTCAGTGTTGAAAGGCCATGAGGCTGCAGCTGCTGTAGCTTCTTGCTACCATGAGAGGAGAGCCTGTCTGAGATTGGAGCCAACTCAGAAAAACCAGAGCAGAGAGATGGAGAGAGAGACTGATCCCAGTGACATAGTTTTATCCCCTACATCAAGCTATGCCTGAAGTCAGCCCTGAAATGGCCTTTCTTTCTGTTACAAAGGGTAGCAAACTGTTCCCAACCAAAATAGTCCTAACATATACAAGTCTTTTTTATCATCTTTTTTAACTTCCTTGTCTTTCCAGATATAGTCTCACACACTCTTAGAGCTCTCTTAGAATCTTCTACTCAGTGCTGGAACCTGGTCGAACCAAGGCTGAATCTCTTCAACAGCATCCCTAACTGATGCAACACTGTCCCAGACTCTCTGAAGCAATAGGAAGGAAAGAGAGGTCAGTGGGAGGACCAAGCTGCACATCTTCTTCTTAGTCAGGCAAAGGTGCATTTAGGATCCGAGGCCAAATGGATACTCACTGGGAAGGTGGCTGGAACCAAAGGCTCTCGAAAGGACCCAAGTCAAAACTGCCAGGAGGAACGTAAGCAGAAAATCTGTGTGAGTTGTACCTCTGTAGTGCAAGCGCTAGGGGAAGAGGGGGTAGCCATAGGAGATCAGCCAGAGAGTACAGTGCCAAAAATGGTAAGATGCAAAAGAGGCAGGATTTAGATACCTTCTCCAAAGAGCCAGTATTTATATATCTGTCATAACAGAAGGTATTCAATGTCCAAGAAAGAATTTGAAATAGCACCAAACATTTTAAAAGTTATTTTCTTTTAATCCCTCCTCCACTCACCCTGGCTAAATGATCATGAAGATGAGGGGCAGAGGAGGAAGTTAAACACAGTTAAAGCACAGAGAGTCTTCCCTTTTATCATCTCCAAACTATGAATCAGGCCCATGCTGAGGGAGAAAGATGATTTGATTGAATGAGAAACTGAGGTTTTAATTTGAATTGGACTTTTTAACATACCTGAATGTGTGACGGCTCCTATACCTCAACCAGACTGAGAAGCTATGGGATCTGCCAAGGGGTGGGGAAGGGAGAATTCTCTAGGGTATGTTTGAAGAGAGTGTTGGAAAGAAAAAACAAAGCTGTTCCTGATTGCACCCTACCAAATTAAGCCAATTCAATAAATAGGTTGTGCTATAGGTTGCTCTGTGGTGTTATTCCCTAGACTTATCTTGAGGTAGACCATAAGAAACAGCACTATGCAACTCTCTGTAAGGACCCTTCAGGAAATATCTCTATAATCTTAGTACCAGGGATAGTTCTTTTTTTCTGGACCAAATGATGTGCTGTTATCCAACTGGTATACCAAGTAAAATTGAGAGGGTCCGTGAGAAAGGTCTATTCTTTAGGGAGTATTTTTATCACTGACATTGTTTACAATTGCTGACACATGGTGATAATAAGAAGTAGATCAACTTTTAGCCTAGTTTATTGTAGTTTATACATTTTCTACAGAAAATGCACCTCCTTATTGCCTCCACCCATTGATGGACTGCTTCATCTGTTTCTATCCTAAGAACACTGTAAATCATGTTTTACAGATGAGTTTTCCATCTTTTTCAGTTTCTAGAAAGTGAGGACTCAAACTGATATATCTCCTCCCCTGTCTGCCAGCATATTTCTATACTAGGTCTCAGTCCTGGGCTTAAGTTTAGATCATCATATACTTTTTTTTCATTTTTGTCCATCTCTCTTTTATTTTTAAACCTACCTCTAATTAAATTATCTTTGTGTGCATATCTTTGTAAGCTCTTTAAATCCTTTTTGCAGCAAGATATATAAGCAATGTAATAAACAGAAAGAATGATTTTAAATGCACATACTGAATTACCTACCCCACATGTGTAGCATCTCACGTGCAGTTCATTCTAGACACATCATTTTTCCCATTTCAAAATGCAGTAAATGACCCCTAGAATGCTATTTCTGGTTTCCTTAGGAAACAGCACCATGTGGCATAACTCACCTACCCCAGTAGTGTGATCTCCCTTTGGTCCTGTGTAGGAGGTAGGAGTTTCTCCCCTCCTCCTGTGCCAGCTGCTCCGGTTCCTTCTCTCCTGAGTAAATGCACATTCATCTTGTTCGAAAGTACACTCTCCAGGTGGAGTTGGAAGCTTCTCTGCAAGGAAACAGCAGGTGATGCGATTGCTGAGGCTCTTTCAATGAATACGTATTCCAAGGCTCACTGGAAGCACGTGCTGCACGTGTGGGTGTCGTCTGGCCACACGTCCCACATGAAGAGGCAGCCCCCTCACCAGAAGCCCACCTAAGCCACACTGGTGCCTCCAGCTAGAGGCTGGACTCCACCCTAGGTTCTGCCAGAGAGGCAGAGAACAATCAGAAATCTAGATCCAAAAGTATGGGAATACTTTGAGAAAGACACTTTCTCTGACTTGTGAATTTATTTGTGTGAATGAGCTTATAAAGCTCTGATAATTGGAGGTATGTTGCCTTTATGGAAACATAAAAATAATAAAACGGCATGCAGGAGCTTTCTTCAGAAATCCAGAATGAGTGAAGGGAATCCTCAGAGCAACTCTATAGCTGCTTTGGAGGAGGGGGAGAATGTGAAAGAATTAAATGTGATTTTGGAGACATAGCTTAATATGCGTGGAGCAGGTTACTGAATTTTTCTGTGCCTCAGCATTCTTATTTGTAATGTGGGCATATTAATGGTATCCACCTCAGGGGGTTGTGAGGATTAAATAAGATGAGGTATGTAAAATATTTAGAACATGAAGTTCTCAATAAATATTAGCTAAATAAATATTAGAACTCGGTGTTTTGCTACCTGGATGTTTATTTTCCATTTCCAAAAACAAATGTTTATGTCTTTGGGTGCTATCTTCAATAACTGTAATAATGATTATTATTAGAGTGGTGTCACCTCCCAACTTCCTGGGGACTTCTTTGGTTGTACCTCCCTACATCTAGATTCTCTAAAAAACAGCCTATCTTTTCCATCTCTTGCATGATAATTATTTTACTTCATTTTATTTTATATACACTACAAGCTAATGAAGCCTCATTCCCTTTTCTACTTCTTGAGTGTAGAGATTTTTATCTTGTTTTATGTTGTTCTTGCAGTGCCACACAAATCGACTAGAAACAAATTATCTTTTAATTAAATAAACATGGAGATTATTCTCTGGTGCCAAATTGATGCCACAATTTGCCTGTTTGTTAAAGAAATGGATACCCTGAGACTTAGGATGCAATGGTAATTAGTAGATAGAAACCAATGATTTGGGTTGAGGTATGCACAATTTTCTCATTAGACATAATGTCCAACACACAGCCACAATATTTGTCACTATCATCAATGCTTGCTCCATTGTTCCACTGTCATTTAATTCACTTGGAAAATATTTACTTATTATCATTTAGAAATGATATGTTTAGCCTAGTCTATGTATAATAACAATTTCATCAATATTTCTTGAAAATCTTCATGCATATGAGGCAACAACAATAATAATAACAAAAGGAATTATAATAGAAGGTATTTGTTTTTAAAGCACTGTTTTGTGCCAAGTCCTACACTAGGGAATTTATGTGTATTATCCCCACTTTTCAGGTAGGTATTACCACCTCTCTTATAGATGAAGATACAGAGGTCAAGTCACATGTACAAAGTCACACATTGCATTCAAGGCATCATTTCTAAATGAGAGAGGCACTTCTGGCAAGAAAAGCAAAGGACAGACTAGCACAGATTAAATGTACGTGGTATGTTCTTAGAGAAACAGGACATGCCATGAATCGGCCAGGGAGACAAAAGAAAGCTGAAATGACCGCCCTCTTACCTGGAGACCAGCAGCTTCCCAATTCTATTGTAATGTCATCCAGGGCTACAAGTCCACAGTCCCAAAAACTTTTGCACAGGCTCATGAAAACCACCTGCAATTCAGAAAAGTAAAACTGTGAGTCTGTCAAATGAAAATTGGAAACCCTTACGACCTGGGATGTACTTGACACAACAGATGTGCAGAAGCAAACTACAGGCACCTCTTCATTGTCTGTGAACCACAGATCACAGTGGCATGAGTAATGGTTAACCATTTATATATGACCCTGGGACTACTTCTCTTATTTTTTTCAGCAGAATCAAGCTCACAATGATATGTTGTGTACACTAATGCTGAACTTAGTTTGCATTCTTTAAAACACTGGGAGAGGAAAGCAAGAAGTTAACTAGGTGGCAGAGGAAAACCAGTCAACTTTTAAATATTTTCCCCAGATAATCCACAAAGTGCATACAGGTGGATGGCAGTCCAAGCTTTTTTACAAACATTTCCAGTGTAAACACACTATTGATTTTTTGGAAGTGACTTTCTGGCAATGTGCTTCATTCATAGAGTGAACAAAGTCCCAGTGATTTGCTATCTGGAGACCCAAGTTCCATTTCCAAAGTAAAGATCTATGTCCCTGAGTGTTATCACTAATAAAAGCCCTAAAGGCAGTTATTTTATCAGGCCAAACGTTTTTACTGTTGTATGTGAAGGAAAAATAAATCTCTACCATAAATTATTAAATTCACTGTGCCAAAGAGAGAGAGAAAAGTCTTGGATTTCTTTCCATTAAGCCAATTTAAAAGTCTCCTTTTCATGTATAGGATGAGCAAAGAGCACTTTTCAAAACATTTATACTAGATTTTCACTGTACTTTGCAGTTTACAAAGCTGCTTCACAGGTATAACCTAATGTTTAATGAGCACAAGGTCATTCAGTCCATGGCCAATCCCTCAAATACAAATCTTAATTCAAAAAAGACAAAGAGATATTACAGAAAGTACAACCCAAATTATGAATAATGAGAACATTTGATTTTTTTTAGGTTCTAATATTCAGTATGCTATGTCTTCAATTTATCTGTGTTATCAATAGGATTTATTTGCTCTTTAATGATCAGAGCCACCAGAATATAGAATTTATTTAAAAAGAATTGAAAAATCTCATGACAGTTTATCACTATGCAAAATATAAAATGTCTTAGGCCAATATCTTCAGAATAACTCCTAATCGTAAGATGTGTGAAAGTTTACTTGGACTGTATTCATATTACTTTGAATTATAAAAAGGATAGTTTGGAGATGTAATAATATATAACTATATATATTTACAAGGAACAAAATAAAAAGGGCGTTTTGGGTTTTTTAATTTAACTTCCATTAATTTTCTTATCTTTATAAATTCTAGAGATGATCTGACTATGTAAAATATTTTACTTGTAGGATTTATGCGTGGGAACTTGTTCCCCATTTGCAAAGCAGAGGTCTATGGCATCAGCCCTGAGTACAGTTACATTTTATCAGCAATTCTTCCTGTTCTATGGGAAGAAATAGTAATCTGTCTCGTAATTTACTGAATTAATCGTGCTGCAGCGAGAAAAGACTTGGCTTTCTTTTCGTTTCTCTTCTTTAAAGTCTATTTTTGACATGAATAGTGAAAAAGTACTTTTTCAAAATGATTCTATGGTAGTGAAATGATTCACCATGTAACTTATTACCTAAATAAGACTCAAACATTTGGCAGGTAAACATACCTTAAAGAGGAGAAATGTAAACATGCTTTCACATGTTTACTACAGCATTATTTTATAATGACCATAAAACCAAGCAAGCGAGGAAGCAAACAAATGAAAGAACCCAAGATTTCAAAAACAGAGGAAATACACAAATCATGGTGCTACAATCTAAGAAATAGGCAATCATTAACTCTGATAGCTTGTGAATATTATTTAGTAGTAGAGAAATATATTCCTCTCATAATGTTAAGTGAAAAAAAGCTGGTTATAATAGATAAAATTAAAATAAAGCAAAATAAAATAAGGTAAATTATATAGAACTCATCTAAAAATACATAGAACAAAACCTTGAAAATTTACCAAATGTATAACAATTTTGTTAGATTCATGAAATTACGGGTATTGAATAGAATTTCCTTTCATTTTCTAAACATTCTTTAATTTTGCTATATTTATAATTGATAGAAAAGAAGAAGGAATCAAGATATCTATTATGAAGATGTGGAATAATGAGTTACTGTTTTTCAGATTGGCACTGTTTATTATAGTAGCCACGAGGACATGTGGCTATTTAAATGAAAATTAAATAAAATTTAAAATTCATTTCCTTAGGTGCACTAATCACATTTCAAGTGCGTAATAGCCACATAGAGCCAGTGATCAAGTGAGCTGGTTATGGCAGATATGTAACATTTCCTCATTGCAGAAAGTTCCACTGGATAAAGCTTCCTGGCTCCTTTTGGACATTCCAAACAAATCTGTGAACTGCCACAGTGGGTTAAGTGAAATGCTAAAGATGTTCTGGACAACAGCAGGCCACTAGGTTATTCCTATCTTAGAACTCTTTCTACACTTAGAATACTGGCCAGACCACATGTTGTTCTGATAAAAGAGCCACAAAGCCAGTCAGCTATGTACTAGATTCAAACTATGGCCTCAAACCTCAGATCTGTTTGGCAGTTGTCCATCAGCATTCCAACACACAAAAGAAACGTGACAAGATCAGCTTGTTTGGTCTAACACATTGGATTCCCACCCTTCTATAAATAATGCTGATAATGTCATCTCCTATTCTTGTGCCGCCATCTTGCATTTTGAGGGCCTCTTGAGGTGGAGAGGTTATTTTAGGGTAGTTGGTGACTGGGTAAGCTGAGGATTGGGCCTGGCTGACACAGGCGAAGAGAAAGCCAAACATTTCGGTCTGTTCTTAAGAACTCTGTCCCTGGGTCCCATTAAGAATGTGACAAGAAGGAAATTGCCCATGGTCTAAATTCTTAAGGGGATTAACCTCTTGTTTATTTATAGCTCTTTTTTAAAAAACAGTGTTTACTTCATTTTCGGCAATATTTCAAAGTAAACAGAATATCTCTAAAGACTGGGAAAAAGATCTTAGGCAACTTGAATGTATACTAGTATCTATTTAAGAGGGGAGAAGAGGGACAAAGTAAATTGCTGTCCCTTAGACAGGTGTTCTTGATTTTATGCAAATCTCTTAAAAGTTAGGGGCAAATTAGATTTGTGTAAATGAATTTGTTTCAGTGCACTAAAGGTTCCAGTCCTTAGGGACTAGTGATACTTTAAAATTTTTTTGATAGAGAATATTAATTGTTGAGAAAACTTAGCTAGACCAACTTTGGAAATACAAATAGGCAGTGAATGGAGAGAGCTATAAATACATATTTGCAAACAAATAATTTTAAATATAGTCAAGTAAGGATCAAAAACATGATTTAACTTACTTCTTATCATATTAAAATTAGACATTGTACATGCTCATTTATCTACAGCAGGGTGTTCTGATCTCGGCCCTATTGACATTTGGGGCCAGATAATTCTTTGTTGTAGGGGACTGCCCTGTGCATTGCAGGATGTTAAGCATTCCTGGTCTCTACCCACTAGATACCAATATCACCCCCAAGTTATAACAATCAAAAATGTCTGCAGACTCCCTTTGGGGAGGGGGGCCAGGGCAAAATCTTTTCTGGCTGAGAACCACCAGTCAAGGGTGGTAGAAAACTGCTATGTGGATTATCAAACCCCACTTGCTAAATTTCTATTATGTGTATTCCCTATGTGAGGAACTTTCAGATCTGTTACCTCCTTTTTGGATTCTCTGTCAATTTCAACCTGTTAATTCTTCCCAGTCAGGGCAGGACAGTTGTTTACATTTTAAAAGCAGGCTAGATTGAATTAGTTTTCTTTTCCTCTGCACATCACCAGGTGGTAGTTCTAAGGAGCAATGAAATATCCTCAAGCCCTGGAAAGAAAAGGCAAAGGAGCAAAAAAGCAAGGGAGATGGATTGACACTCCAGCTGAATAATCATCCTGGAGATGATCAGGGCTTCACTCTTCCAATTTCCTGCTTCAGAAAACTGCAAATTGTCAAAGGGCAATAGAGTATCTTCTTTGTTTTCACTTGCCTCCCTTTCAAAAAAGAATGATCTACTCCCTCAAAATAACATAATGACAGAGAGCAAATCCTAAGGGTAACCGAGAAAACTTTGCTCATACAAATTTTAATTCTCTCCTAAAGTTTTTCCCTCCCAGTGGGTGGGGACAGTGGGGTGGAGAGAGAGTCTGTACAGAAACGCAGCCACAAGACTGGGTTACTCAGAGGGGCTGAACTGCCCCTAAACCTGTAAAAGTCCAGAAAAGTTCCTGGTTAAAGCACATAGGAAAGAAAAAGCAGAGAAACAGATATGTCAGGAACTTGTTTTCCCAAACCAAATTAGGCCGGAGTTTTAAAGTAATTAGGGTTACTAATTATAACTTTATGAAGTGTCATAGTTTAAGTGGTACCCAACACAATGAATAGGACTTTGCTGAGGGAGGGAAGAAATGAAAGCTTTTTCAGGGAACCACAAACCTTTGTTGTGTAGTTAAAAAAACATCGTTGGTATTAAAGAGCTCAACACTGACTTTTAAAGTAGTTTCATGGCCTTCCAGAGAGACATCGCTGGCCAGGCTGTTGGGTTAATCCACCACCTACTTTACCAATTGAAGAGCCCCAGCTGGGCCTATAATTAGTATGTGAATGATAGTTTCCAGAAATGGCCTCCTATCTTCACATGGAAACATTTCAATCCTATGCCAACAATACCATAAATTACCCATGTTCGAAAACAAACCTAGTTAGGTTCTTGTTATAAGCAGTGAACCTCAACAATTTACCAGAGGGTTTGATTCTGGGTTAAATTTAACTTCTATTCTGACGAGGTTTGAAATCTTTTGGAATCATTTGCACAGATAAATTTGGATATGGCGACTGCAGAGTTGGTGGAATAATTACTCACAAAATTACTATAATCCAGTCAGCGGAATTCCAGAGCCCTTCATTAAGATGCTTTTGACACAATTGCAGGATATACTATACTATGTAATGCAACTGCATTCATTTAACTATTTGACAATAAGTTGTAAGAGAATTTTAAAAACATAAAGCAAAACAAAAATTCTGACATTAGACACTTGGCTAAAAGGGTGGAATTTTCACAAATCCCTAAAGACAGGCTGAGTGGAACTTTATCTAGAAAAATGAGTATAAGACTTTAGTATTTTTAGAATCCCAGCCATGTTTGGGGAAATAGTTGCTAAACCGTAACAGCATGCCTCCTGCAGATACTATATTTGGTCTTCAGATACCACAAAAGGCAGAATGACCATGTGTTTTTAAATAAGTCTTTAGCTGACCAACACTTTTTTCTTAAAAGATCCATCTGTTTTGTTTCTTCTTTTTTTAAAGACCCATCTGATTTAATTCAGCTCTTGGCTTTCACAAGCAACAAAGACTGAAGAGCTTCCGGCTTTACCCAGCATGAGCCCTTCTGCTCATAAGAGCCTTCCATTTTAGGGTAGAGGGCACCCTGTGCTAGATTTGCACATCAGCAGCCAAAGTTTTTCATTGCTATTTGTGTGGTAAATACCCAGATCTCTCAACTCACTGATTTCAGAAATCTGCATTATTTCCAAATCATTTGGTCACTGAAAAGGAAAAGGAGTTTCCAGAAGAGACCTCAGAATCAGATAATTTTTAGAATGAGGAAAAGGCCCAGAGACCCTATGATATGAGCTCAAGGTCATATAACAGCTAGCTGTAGACCCGGCCATGAAACATGACACTCCGAATATCTGATAGAGCATATTTCATTATACCAATCTGCTCATTTTCTCCTTTTTGCTTTAGGTATTTTAGAATATGATTCTGAAAGGCTTGAAACTCCCCAATTAATAGCAGAGGACAAGTATGTCTTTGACCTGTATTTATATTATAACTAGCTTCCTGTCATTTTGCCTTATGTATGTTTATAAAGAGTTCTCCATCACCTGGCACCAGAACCTGAATCTTACATAGATCGCGACTGAATTTCAGGGCTGGTGAGTGTTGAAACCTCTCCTCGCAGGCAGTAACCCCGCCTCTCCACAGCAGGTGTTCCCTCACTTCACTGATGTCCTTCTCTCTCTTAGCCGATGACCTTATGTCTGCTCCACATGGAAAATTTAGCCCATAGGAAAGAATCCCCTCAACTCCCCACATCCACACCTTCAACCTTATCTTCATTTGCACCCATTTTCACTTCCTTTCCTTTGTTTTGGGAGTGAGGTCTGTCTGACTCCAAAATTCATGCTCTTTTTTTTGTGGGACATAGATCCTGCACAATCCTGTACAATTAGTATTGAGGGTCTAAATGGAAAATAAACATGAAAAGCCTCTGAAAAAATGAACATTAGAACTAAAGGTGAGATGGTATCATTTTTAGTGTTTTAGGATCTAATTTCACACCCTAATAATGAGAACATGATATAAAATTTTCCTATAAGCCTTTCATCATCACTAAAGGAAACAGGTGTGAATGCCTTCCTGGACATACAATGTGGTTTATCTCCGGCCCACCTCCCTTAGGGAGGACCCCTGGTCAAACACTTCCTGAGCAATGTAATGTAATCATCAATTTAATTGTCATGCCCAAGGATGAACATCATAATACGGACCTATTGTGACACGTGGATGGAGATATAAAACGTCAGTCCTACCAGAAGACTTGGAGAACACAATCAATTGCAAAAAAAGGCGGAATCTATGTCTTTGCCTTGACTCTCAAGGGCTCACCCCTGCTCTGGATGAATTTCTCTGGGTCAGGAGAAGACAGTGACTTTAGCTAATATCCAAACAGGAATAATGACTTCACTCTGCTCATGTATGAGATATAGAGACAGTGTGGGTCTTATTTTCATTAACTCCCAGGGCAAAGCGGAGATCCTGACTTGAGGCAGAGTTGTGGCTAAAAACTTGTATAATGCTAAGCCCTTTTTAGCTGTGTTACAACTTATTTAACCAACCTCTACTGATAGATAATTGGGAAGTTTCCAATTTTGCAATATTACAAATATTGCTGTGATGAATATTGGTAGATAAACCTTTGTGCATAACCATGATTATTTCCTTATGATAAATTCCTAGAATTAGAACTGTTATGTCAAAGGATATGCATGTTTGGGGTCTTTCTTTTTGATACAGGTAATTGAATTGTCATCTAGTAATATTATATCAATTTACCTTCACACTAGAGCTTATGAGAATCCTATTTCCTTGAATACTCACCTCTCCAGGGCAATGTTTTATATATAATATACTTAAATATGTAATTATATATATATAAATATTTAATAAATGAAATTTAAGTATATATATAACTCCTATATTATATATACATCTATATATTTTTGGCCTAAAGTGAAAGATTTTTTAATTGATAAACTGAACAATACAAGCAGTATGAATGCAGCTATTAATATAAATATCATACTCCAGAGTATTATGTTTTAAAAATATCTTTATCAAAAAAAATATATATATCTTTATCCATTTGATAGACAAATGTGCTATTTTATTACTTTTTAAATTTCTTTGATTATAAATGAAGTTGGACATCTTTGTGCATTTATTTTCCAGTAATATTTCTTTTTTTCTGATTTGCCTGTATATATTCATTGCCCACCTTCCTACTTCTTAGTTCATGTTTTGCTTATTGATATATTAAATTTAAAGCTTAAATGTATTAGGAGTTTGTCATATACGTTGCAAACTATTTTTTCTGGCTTGACATTTGCCTTTCAGATATGTTTATTAGGCAATCCTTATTTGGAGAAAGAAACTAAGGGAGAACTAAATGTCTTGGTTCAGAGACTGAGATGAAATAGGCAGGCCACAAATAGTAATGCGTCCTGAGCATTGCCTACATTCACATGTAAGCCAATGTTGAACAGAAAATAGGCGCTCATGACCCTTCAGGGTGTGGTGGGAGATGCATAGGAATGTAGCTTGTTGACTACCTGGAGAGAGACTTCTACTAGATGTAGATACTGCAAAGACAGAGCACAGAATACCCAGAGAAAGCCACACAAGGGAGGGAGAAAAAGGTGGGGATATCTATGCAAAAGGAAATAAGGTATTCTTCTGTGGGAGAAAGTAGCGAGTCTTTACTAATGTGTGAATTGTCGATTTCCAAGTAAGTGAATTGAGCTTATACCTAGAGTGTCCAGCAAATACTTACCTGGTCTATGAGCTCAGGAAACCAGAGGATCCCCAGAGAATCTCAAAGTGCAAATTAGTCAGTGTTGCCTCATCCAAAAAACCCGGGAAAAGATTCCCTATAAAGGCAGCCATTGTGAGACTGTGAAATACAAGATTAGGAATCTGGAAGTGTGGAGGGAGGTAGTGTTTTTAGGTTTATAAACAATCTTTGGAATACATTTTTGCTTAATTATGCTTACTAATAAGACTATGGGGAAAGAATGCCCCAGATATCTCCATGGTGCTGGGAGGACAAACGTGGTAATCCAGCCATATTCTATGAAATTAATTCCTTGGGAAAGTCATGAAAGAATGCACTGACATAAACACCACATTCATGTAAGCTGTGTGTTAGCAACTACCAGTTGTGCTAATCAGTCTTTCCAGTCATTTCCCTATAAATTGACATGAAACACAGAAACCCAACAACAAATATCTGAAAGGAAATGAAAGAGAAGGAAAATCAGAGTATCTCAACTCTGCCTTACTCATATTTAAAGTAATTTATAATTCCTGGACTGACAGCTGACGCTGAGTTTTGCTTGGAAAAACTCAACAGCAGGCTCCTTTTCCATACTTAGCTCCTCTATCCAATTTCACATTAAAACATATTCCACTTGACAGTATAATTTTCCTGGCTCTGTGTATGGAACCACCCTAATCTGTTCTATAATGTGTTGATTATTGTGTCAGAAATTAATGATCTTGCAATTTCTGCTTTGCACTCAGCTGCCCTGCTTTAATTATGCTGGAACATTAATATCCTGGAGCAGCCATTTCCCAATGTTCTCAGACATCATGAAATGTGATAGGAAATTCATCTTTTCTCATGTATCTTATCTACACATTGGTTTTCTGATTCCTTAGTCCCTTTATAGCAGGGTGTCTTGTCATTAAATAGCCACCTATTTATAAATCTCTCCAGAAACTTACTAGACCTGCTCTTCTATCCAAGCGAACTGCTAAGTGTTGTCTTTAAAAATTTTAGAACCCTAGATAGTTTACATCTAGTTTCATTTTCATTATTAAAGGGCAAAGTGAAAAGGAAGATTTTAAAAGCAGAAATCCAAATCACAGACAAATTTCATTCACTTTTTGCTAAAATGAGAAGATTATTGCGAGAGGAAGTAAAGAAATAGAGAAAGTTATCCACAAGGACTGTGCTGCACAATATTAAAAGACAGTTCCCGACATTAAGATGTCTAAAAATATAATAAGAATTAGAACAGACTTAGTGGACATCTTAAAACATGTTTTTATTTCATGGAGAGGTGACATGACATTCTGATTTGTGCCATTTCATGCCAGAGTCAAGACTTAAAGCCAAGTCTTCCTAGCCCTGACCTAGGATCTTTTATTATACAATCTCATCCCAACAAAACACAAATTAATGACTTATACAAGATTCAAAGAGGAAGGGGCTCTTAAGAGGGACTTTGAGAGAAGGGTAGGAGTTTCTCAGGTATGATGATTCCTGCAGCAAGATCAATGGGAAATATTTGCTGTTGATAAACCCTTGAGGGAGCAGTTGGGGGGGAAGGCAAGGATTTGAAGAATGAGAAACTGCACTGGTTCCTAGCCAGTAATTGAAGACACGTGTTCCAGGGAGTTTGAAGACTAAAGGAATGGGATAGGGTGGCAACTTAAATGGGTAAAAACGTGAAAGGAAGGTTTGCTGTTCATTTGTATGACCAGCATATGTTGGCAGCATGCAAAGGACTAATGGAAATTGAAAATTTATGAGAGAGGGAACAATTTATGAAATAAGGTCTCAGAGGAGGCAGGATGATGAAATCAAACGTATAGATGACCAGTTGGTTTTGACTGAGAAACCAACCGTCAGATTCAAAGAGAGGTGAGTGAGGATTCAGAGAGGAACAGAATTGAAGGGGTTTGTGTTCAATGCCTTCATTCTTTTGGGAGTTGAACCCATGAGGTCACATCCTAAGAATGAGGCAGGTAGGATCGATTTGGAAACTTGCGAGTGAAAATGGATCTGACTATCTGGCGTGGGGAACGAGAGTGGAAGTCAGCGAGAGATGATCTGAATAAAAGGCTTTCCCAGCAGCATGGATCCCAGCAGCCTGGAGGGGACAGTAGAGATTAATCTTATTTTCTCCAGCTGTGCTGAGAAGCTTAGGGAAAAGAAGATGAAAATAGCTGCTGAGGGTTCCCAGGGGTTAAGAGGACCAAGGTAGGAGAAGCCAGAAGGACCTGTGGGTGGGGAGACTATGATGTGGAAGTGAGTGCCCCATGGACCACAGCACAGAATGGAGGCTGGAGAAGCTGTGTTGGGGGACAGGAAAGGGATCAGGAAAATCAAGAGAGCTGGGAAAACCTCATATCAGTCTTTGGGAATAGGGAAATGGTGAGATGTAAGTTGTTCCAAAGAAAAGAGTTACAGCTTTTGGTTTTAATAAATATCATCATTAAAAAGCCCCAAACCAGACTTGGCATATATGTGTTTATGTGCATCCTTATATCCACTCCAGCAGGATGTTCCTGCTTTTAAGTGTTCACATTCAAATTCCTTGCAGGACCAATTGCACAGGTGCTGGGTTATAAGAGATTATGGTTTATATGATTCAAAGGCAGAAACAGTTAATCTTCCTTCTTCCTTTGATATATTTACATTGTTCTTCCTTGCCATCAACACATATTCATTGAGAGTTCGGTTCTCTTTCCAACTATTTATTGAGTACCCACTCTGTTCCAGAAATTGTGTTCACATAAGAAATAAAAAATAAATAAGATATGGATCTCTGTTCTCCAGAAGCTTACAGTCTGATGTAAGCTAATGTAGGTAGGCAGGTAAGTAGACAATTTCCATACAATACATAATGCTACGATAGTAGTATGATGCACAATGCAAGGGTTCTATGTCAAGTACTCTGAGGAAACTGCCACCTTACACAAGGTTGAACAGGATTCTTTAATGTAGAACTTACTAGAGTTTCTAACATGTCACTGTGCAGGGTGAATCTTCATGTGTGTATGTGGAAGTAGAGATCTAGCATGCAAAACTTCCCCAACTCATTTGACCACAGAACCCTTTTTCAATGGAATAACTCAAGGGTTGTACTCCATGGGACATACTCTGAGAAGTGCTGACATAAGGTTCTTGCCTGGTCAAAAAAAATGTATTTATATTTTTTTCAGACTGGCCAGATGGGGGTTTTCTCCATCTCCATAAATGACTTTTGAAGTTTGTTCTTTAATCTTACAACAGAATAAAGATGCAGACTTAGAAGGGTTTACCATGCAGACTTTAATGACTGCTGAGCTGATCATTAAGCCAGACCCAGATGAAAGAGAATGCCTGGTCATGCTCTCATTTATGGGTCATTTAACATTTTTTCCAAAAGAAATATTTAATGAACATGATATTGAGTTCCTCCCAGTGCCTCTAATTAACAGACCACTTAATGGTCTTTGTTAAAGGGAAAACTTGCTTCAAGTCAAAAGATATTGCAGGACCTGATATAGGTGCTATAGTGACCAAGCGTAACGTCAGTCCAAGGATTTGAACATAAGAGATATGGGAACATATGTATATGTATAACTGATTCACTTTGTTATAAAGCAGAAACTAACACACCATTGTAAAGCAATTATACTCCAATAAAGATGTTAAAAAAAAAATTCAGGGACCAAAAACATGTTTACACTAGGCTCAAACATTTTTTTCATACATTAAAAGAACATCAAGCCATCCAAAAAAAAAAAAAAGAAAAGAAAAAAAGGCTAATGTTTGTGCTTCATCATTACAGACTTTCTGACAACAACTCTTTAGTCTCTCCTGACATTTAGCTTTCAAGAAAAGCACTTTGGAGTGAATTGTTCCCTCTCCTCATTACCATCTCTAGTGTGTGAAAGTCTCAAGGTAACTCTTGATTACCTGCTCTCTATTTAGTAACATGCTGAGGAAAAACAGATCAAGAAAACCATTTCGTGATTCATGCCCTTACAAAATGTTTCTAAAACGTTAACAAATATATTGTCGGCAGTTCATGATTGTGTAAGTGCAGTAGTCTAGTACTATTAAAATAAAGATTTAACTCGGACCTGATTTTAATTTAAAGAATACTTCACGGCAAAAGTTCAGGTACAGAATTACCCAGGTAAAGAGATGTTACGTATGAAACTTTATGAGGATCAGGACCTAGAAAAAAATTCTTTAGTCTCTTTGTCATTCTCTCTTTTCTCTCTCTTGCTCTTGCCTTCTCTCTCCAGCTACATTAACGCCAGCTATGTGCCAGGTACTATGCTAAGGGTTTTACATGATGCAGCGTAATTCTATGAGGCATGTACTACTAATACACTCATTTTGCTTATGAAGAAAAGCGAGGCTCAGCAAGATCCACATAACTAGCCCCAATTATAAAGGCGTAAGCG
The DNA here is from genome assembly GCF_965194825.1 of Balaenoptera physalus. Classification (NCBI taxonomy): domain Eukaryota; kingdom Metazoa; phylum Chordata; class Mammalia; order Artiodactyla; family Balaenopteridae; genus Balaenoptera; species Balaenoptera physalus. Next base: position 49,329,554 of record NC_138886.1, read on the forward strand.
CCAGAGAGCCCACAGCCAAGTCTCTTAAGCATTATGCTGTACTTCCCTCTACCCCACAGATCTCCTTTGTCTGGGCTGAACCACCTTGAATTTTGACCCCTCCTAGGAGCCAAAGTGATTTCTAAAATAGAACAACAGAGAGTTAATAATAAAGCCCTAGAAGTCTGTTGAAGTCTTGAGTTAGGGCTGGCTTCCCCTTCTTATCTGATCCTACACTTTCCACATTAGCCAGGAGAGGGCTGGGAGGGGGGGCGTAAAGGTATGGTATAAAAAGCATGGATTCTGGATTGAATAAGACTTGGATTTACCTCTCTGCTCTGCCTCTTAATAGCTGCGTGCTGTTGAACAACGTCCTTAATTTTCTGCACAAGCTTTCCTCATCTGTTAAATAGGGCTATACAGCTTTCCTTCCTAGGGTGCTGCAGCATCAAATGAAGTAATGCATGTCGAGTGCTTAGCATAGCGCCTGGCACATGGAAAGTGTTCAGTAAAAGTTCCTGTTGCTGTTGGCAGCTGTGACATTACACAGCCATCCATATGGCTATTTTGTTAGAATGGTCTCAGGGAAACTCTTACCATTGCTATCATTCCTTAAGTAGAAATATACATTATAGTTTCCATCAAACATTAGACTGTATAGGGGAGATAGCAGGGACTTGTTAATCGAATCAGCCCATTGTCCTTAAAATGGTCTGGGTAAGAACTAATATGGAAATAAAGGTAAAGAAACATCCAGAGTGGGAGGTACCCGGGAAGGCACAGGTGAGCTAGCGTGTAGGGATTAGGATTGAGGCAGGAGAAACAAAGGGAAGGAGGCCAAAAGTTTTGACTTTACAGTTCTGTCCAGGCTGCCCGTCACTCCTCTCAGCTCTGGTCTCACATGACAACTCACTGAGAGGTGAAAATAATGTTCATGAAAGCAGGCTATACTAAGAAGCAATGTGAAGGGAAGAGATTATTGTTATTATTTTGTGCAGCACAGATACTCAAACATATCTACCAAACATCTCCACCAGTGAAAATTCACACCGGGATTGGGATTAGGCCAGGTGTAGTCAAAATTCAAATACAAGGCTCCCAGCCAGGGAACAGGTGTGAAAAGGCAGCCATTTGCTCTCGGTGAGTTGGGCCTTGACCACTCACACTTGACCGGCTTTAGGAATGGCGTGGTGAGGACGTGAAGCAGAGACAGGGAAGGGTCTTCCCCACAACAGTGACGCACATTCAGTGAGCTCTGAGTTTAGGCATTCATTGCTAGTAGAACGTGACCTTGGGTTAGTCTAACTTTGTATTCTAGAATGCCAAGAGCACTAAAAGGAGATACTTTACCTCCCTTACGGGAACGCTGTGAGAATTAAATAAAATAACAGACGGTGCCTATGCCCCAAGGCACGTTGGGAGCCTCACTTTTTCCAGCTGCACAAGAACAGGCTTTCCCCAAGACTGGATGGAGACCTTGAGCACCCAGAGATACCTGCGGCAAAGGGCAGGCTTCAGACAGTCTACAGACCACGGTTCAAACCCCAGCTCTGCCACTTACCAGCCTTAGAAAGTCCACTCTTTCATTCTTTTACTTATTCCTTTTTCATTGTTATATTTTTATGGGAAAAGAGAAATGGACAGTGAACAAGTAGACAAACAAATCAGACAATTTCAGATTGGGGTAAATGCTATGCACAAAAGAAGCTAGGAAATATCATGGGGAATAACTTGGGGATGGGAAAAGCAGTTACAGACTGGGTGGTCGGGGAAGTTCCTTTCTAAGAGGAGACATTTGACTGGGACAGTAGATTGAGAACGGGGCTTGACATAGGATAGATGGGGGTGGGGCATCGCAGGCAGAGGGGACTGCAAGTGCAATGGCCCTGGTGAAGGAAAGGCCTTGGGACTCAGGGGACAGAGAGAAGGCCGGTGTGACTATGGGCACTGTGTGACTATGTGATCATGGGCAGAGTGAAGGGAGATGAAGTCAGCGAAGGAGGCGGGGACCAGATCGTGCATGGCCTCATAAGCCACAGGAGGGAATGGAGCTTTATTCTAAAGACAACAGGACAGTTTCATGCAGGAGAGTGGCCTGATCCTATTTCTGTTTCAAGACGATGATTCTGGTGGCTGCATGAGAGCGTAGAGAGAGCAAGGTGGAAGCAGAAAAACCAGATAGAAAGATACGAAGCAGTTTAGGTGGCTGGGGAGACACAAGTGGGCATATTCGAGATGTATTTTTGAGGTATAACTGTTAAGGATTTTGTCTGGAATTTGGGGGACAGTGGCAATGCGACAGCAAGAATAGGACTATTTTAACTTTTTGAAACTTCAGTTTCTTCAACTGTAAACTTATAAACACGCAGCATGGTGAGTATAGTTAACAACACTGTACTGTGTATTTGAAAGTTGCTCAGGGAGTAGATCTTAAAAGTGCTCATCACAAGAAACAAAATTTGTAACTGTGTGAGGTGACAGATGTTAAGTAAACATTATGGTGATCATTTCACAGGATATACATATACCAAATCATTATGTTGTACATCTCAAACTAATATAATGTTATATGTCAATTATACCTCAATTAAGGACAAAAACTAAGATTGCAAAGCCATTTCAGTAGTAGAGTGGAGATTTGAAGCCAGAGAGACTCTTGTGTCATTATCCCTAATCGCTGTGCTATCCTGTCTCCAAGACGACGCAGGAGAGGCCTAGGAGGCCCAGGGCACCCTAACCTATTCTGGGCAGTGAGCCAGAGGAGGGGTCTCTGTGGAAGGGATGGTCAAGCCGTGACTGAATTAACAAGAGTCTAGGCAGAGGAGATGCGTGCAAGGGCTCAAAGTGGGAGAGGGCAGTATGTTCCAGGAACTGAGTGCAATGGGATTAGAATGGAGGGAGTAAGCGGCCAAGCTGCGGAGGGGATCATGTCAGAGCATGAGAGCCTTTTCCCACAGAGCAACGGGAAGCCAGGGGGTCACTGCACGGGAGGCTTCCTCATCATCACTCTGCCTCTGGGCAGAGCGCAGATCGGAGGTGGCAGGCGTGGACTGCAGGTGGGGTTGGCTCTTAATTCCAATTTTCAGAATCAGCTTAGAGAGCAACGGTTCTCATCTGAGAACTGCACGGCACCTCTGGGGCCATTTGGAAATGTGTGGAAATAATTTGGGTTGTTGCTGTCACTGCAGATATCAAAACCCCAACCGTGTGAGGCATGGCCCCCCACAAAGGCAGAACTGTCCTCTTCTAAATGCCAAGGGGGCCCATACTGGGAAATCCTGCCATTGGCAAGGCACTGAAGGCTTCACTGGAGGAATATAAATGTTTTAAGCCATGACTGTGTAAAAGCAATTGTATAGCTGAGAGAGAACTGAGAGGTGGAGCGGGCAAGCAAGGTGAGGGGAAATAGAGGGGTGAAAATGCACTCACTGCACATAGTGGGATGTCAAGGGACACTACCTAAAGTTTATGGAACCAAAAATAGATGGTTAGGTGTATTAAAGTTACAAAGGGAACCAAGAGAAAAGTTAAAAATATAACTAAAAATTGTGAGGAGGAGAGAGAAAAGAAAAGCAAATGGTGTAAATAAGCTAAATTTCTTATCTTTCATAGCAGGGAGTCAGCAGATACTGCTAAGGTTAATGAATCAAGAAATGAGGTGGAAATAGAATATTTAGAATTATAGAGGAAAGCATCAGAAAATCAGGAAAAAACCCTTTAGAAAAAGAAGTAGAACTGGAGTTTGAGTTCAGGGGTGGTTAGGGGAAACTCTGGCTTTTCATTTTATCTCTTCTCTGAGATACTGTTTGTATGTTTGTTTCCACCTGTATGTGTTACATAAGTCAGTGACTTTAGTTTCCCGCCTTACTTAATGCTGCCTCTATGGATGTCAAATGGTTCTCTCACTCTCTGAGCTGGTTCTGTTTAGAAGGGACCCGCCAGAAACTACTGGCCACCTTCAGATACGTGTCCAGAGTTTTCTGGCATTGAACTGTACCTACCATCTCCTCACCTGCACTGGGGCCAAATCTCTGAATAGGCTATAAGAATTTCTCTGCCCCCACTGGGTCTAGATCCAGTTTTCCTGAAGTGGCTGGGGAGGATCTGTGTGGTTGCTGGGAGGGCTGGAAGTCAGCCAAAGAAGAAAGGGCCAATTCTCTGGGGCACCCTTATTTGCTGGGGGGCTTGCTCCCATTCCATGGAAGTCAGGTAAGAGCAGAGACTCACTCTGGGGAGCAGGCAGATTACTAACACCCACGTTTTGTGAGTAGCGGATGGGGGAGAGGGTTGGGGGCAGGGAGGGAGGGTTAAGCGTTGGGGAGAAGGGAGGAGTGGGGTGGGGTGAGGCATGAGCAGGAGTTAGAATCCAGCATGGCCTGAACCTTAACCCTCCGAGCACCAGCTCAGCTGGGCCTCTACTAATCACTATTTTTTATATGTCCAATTGGTAGAACTACTCCTCTAGTTTTCTATATAGCCCTTCTGTGAGACAGTGAGATTGTACTGTTGTTAGTTATTTTACGTATCTGTATCTTAATGTTCTATCATCTGTGATCTCATTCTCAGAAGTAGAATCTGAGCCTCATTCATCTTTATATGCCCTGCACTGAGCATATACCTAATAAATTATGGTTGAATTAAGGAATAAATAAATGAATGAAATGTTTATTATATTCTCCTGTCTTTAAAACATTAGCAACAGAGGGTGTGGAGTACAACAAAAATTCTATTATTTTCTGGTGCATCCCTGATTATGTGGATCTGGTGTATCTCTGATTATGTGGGTCTGGTGCATGTTTGCTCTGTGTGTGTGTGTGTTGCCATAGCTACTTGAGAGAGTTAAATAATTGGTAATGGGGAAAAAATGTAAGCCTTTGGGATCCCTAAGAGGTGCAGGGAAGGACTAAGAGATCAAAGAGGAAATGCAAAAATGCTGCAAATGTGAGATGACATTTATAGAAAGATAGTCTCATTCAGGAAATGTTTGGAACTGGCTAGGAAATAGGCTTTAAAAACATAAGCCTAGGCTAGGAGTTGGAACTTGGCACCAGAAACATCAATTTGTTTCCTCTGTTGCTCAGGGGGATGAGCCAAATCTCTCAGTTTAGTCAGGTGACCAAAATATGATGGGATTAAGAAGGGGATACTTACAACAACCTATTTAGTCAGCATAAAAACAATACCATCAGTGCTTATAAGACTGTGATAAAACTTGCGTGCTTATATGCTGCTACGGGTATCATAAATTGGTTTGACCCTTTTAGAAATCAGTAAGTCAAGGAGGCTGCCATGTCATTATAATCATAATTTCTTCTTGCCTAGCAATGAAAAAGAACTTTGTAAATATTTTCAAAGATCTTTGATTAATCATTGTAAAGATTTAATCATGCTTCGGTGGGTATTCCAATGAACTAAGAGTAACCAAGCAACATTACGATGGGAATGGTGTACAAAATTTCTTTAACAGGAAGTTATAGATAAAGCTATGGTTCTGTCCAGATGGTTATAGCTAAGAGAAGTTTGGGCCATTAATGTTTATGAAGAAGGTTCTACTGCTCTGCTAGGTATGTATCTTTCCCTGGGGAGCCTGGACTTTGGGTAGTTCCTAGTTAATGAACATGATCAACTGACCCATCCATTCTTCAGTGATATCTATTGAGCTCCCATTGTGTGAGGCATCTGTTTGCAGGAAGGGACCTTCTTTTAGCTTCTTTTTTGCACAGAGGGTACATGAGAGAGATCTTCTGACCAACTGACAAATGAAAGAAAATGGATTTTCCCATTCTAATTTCATCTGGGTTAGTTGACAGAATTTATTGCACCTGTAAAGCTTAAGTTTAAGTTTATGAGTTGTAAAATTCAGAAGATCACAGTTTTCTTTTGTATTTTCCCCACGAAAAGATCTCTTTGTTTTCTTATTGTTATCAAATACGCTGCTGATGGTTCCCTTATTTAAATTCTCTCTGTCTGGGTTGGCTCTCATATTTTACTGAGTTTCCCCATCCTGTGTTCAGCTAGAGGTTTAGGTTGTTGACCTTAAAGCCTCAATGTAGAACCGGGCTCACTGATTTCACATTTTGAAAGTACTAGCATTTGTGTGTGTGTGTGTGTGTTCGTGTGCGTGTGCATGTGAATTGTGGCTTCGAACTAAAGTATAGCTGTTGAACTTGGATTATTCACATATTCTCTGTCTTTGGACTATCCTCAAGGAATCTATGGACTAAACAAGCAAACTCCCTAGGTGACCATGACTCTGAGAGACAGAAAACTGAAAAGAACTGAAGGATATAACTTGCGCACAGCTGTGGATAGGGTGTGGGAGTGGGGCTCTCAGCTTGAACAGAAGAAAAACAACGCATCACCAGTTGAAAATAGTTAAACAGAAATTCACTAACCCAGTTTAGCAACTGAAAATTGCAGAAAGCTTCTACTGTACCTTGGTAGGCATGGGCTTCTTAAAGGTGATTTCAGCTTGCATCCAAACGCCCCTTGGGGACTCCAGCACAGACCAGATCTTGTCTTGAACCATGTGGTTCTCTTCAAAGATATAAACTGCTAGGGTGTCACTCATTTTTAAAAACCCATAGATGGCATAGTAAAAACGCAAACAATACTGCAAGTTTCCTGGCAGGGAGGGACCGTAGAGCCTTCCAATGTAGCCAGGCTGAGACGTAAACTTTGTGTTGGCCATCAAGAAATACCCTGCAAATAGGACAAAGCATTCAGTGCATCAGCAATGAAAAACCTAAATAATTCAGCCCAGATTATAAAGTGCGAAAATTTGGTTCAAGCAGTGGAGTTTGCCGACAGAGACTATTTCTATAGGCTTTAAATGATAGAAAGCATTTAAAATATCGAAAATATCTGTGTGATTCTATTGCTAATAAACCTTCTCCATTTTAAAGTAAACCTGTACAGATTTCCAACTGCATATGTCCAGATTCTAGTCATCAATCAGGATTTATATTTCTTTTTTTTTGGCCGTGCCGTGGCTTGCAGGATCTTAGTTCCCCGACCAGAGATTGAACCCCAGCCCTCAGCAGTAAAAACATGGAACCCTAATCACTGGACCGCCAGGGAATTCCTAGGATTTACACTTTTCATGAAACAAAACGGATGAAATCATCTTGGGGTTCCCCACTTTTTGGACAACCAACTGACAACTAGGCTGAGTAGTACTGAGTCATAGAGAACACAAGACCCAGAGAAGATTTTCCTTCTTACCCCTGCAATGACCAGTGAAGGGGGAGAGGTTACAGGGCCTGGCAGTCCTTGGGGGGTGATGGGTTGGGGGTGGTTTGTGTATCTGAGCAGAGCTTACTCTCTTGTTCATATGTTAAACCTGATCCTAAAGAGCAGGTGTTTAATCAGACAGACCCTCCCAGGTGCTGAAGATCTGATCTTCCCCAATTTCTCCTAAATAACATGAAAAAATAAGATCAAGAACCTGCCCTCCCACAGGCTCCACCAACCCCATGGTAAACTTAAAACAGTTTACCATGTTAAATTACGTGTCCTATAAAGCTGGGGCAGAAAGAAAAAAAATAATACCTTACTCTTTCTCCTTTCCCTTTTTTGATCCTCCTTCATCAGTTTTCTTTTGGGTGCCTCAGTCTTTGCTATACAGTTTAGTTTTATTTAATCCGGGAAAAGGTTCTTTGGTTATTTCATGAGTGGTATTATGGACTGAATTATGTCCCCCAAAATTCATATGTTAAAGCTCTAACCCCCAATGTGACTGTATTTGGAGACGGGGCCTTTAAGGAGTCAATTAAGGTTAAATGAGGTTACAAGGGTGAAGCTTTAACTCCCATGCGACTGGTGTCATAAGAAGAAGAGACAGCAGAGATCTCTCTCTTTCTCTCTCTCTCTCTCCATGTGTACACACAGAGGAAAGGCCATGTGAAGACACAATGAGAAGGCGCTTTGGAAAAGGCAGGAAGAGAGATCTCACCAGAAACCAACCCCAATGGTGCCTTGATCTGGGGACTTCTAGCCTCCAGAACTGTGAGAAAATAAATTTCTGTTGTTTAAGTCCCCCAGTCTATGGTATTTGTTATGGCAGCTCAAGCAGACTAACACAGGTGGCCAATACAACAGCCAGAACAATCTTTTTATAAACCTAAATTTAATCCCTCTCTTCCCTACTTAAACCCTTTCAATGGCTTCTCATTTCCTTTGTAGTAAAATCCCAGTTGCTTAATCCGGCCTGCCACGCCCAAGATCTTCCTCCCTCTCTACCTTCATTTTCCTTCACTCTTCTCCCCAGGTGCAGCCACTCTAATCTTCTAATTCCTGGGAGTATCCAGTTCTTTCCAAACTCAAAGCCCTCACAGATGCTGGTCCCTCTGCCTGGGCTGCTCCTGCTCCTACACATAAAAGCCACGCAGATAAACTCCCCACCCAAAATGTGGTTCCTTATTCTCTCTCAGAGGTCACTCTTCGCATCTCTCGGCACACTCCACAACTGGTAATCTTGAGCCTATTTGCATATATGTTTGTTTAGGGTTTCTCTTGCCTATTGAAATGACAGTCAGCACATACCTGATTTGTTCACTACTGTATCCCCCAAGGGTTAGGCTGGCCAGGGTCAGAATAGGTTTTTATTCTGTAATTCTACAAGTTAGCCAACCCCTAAGCAAAGAATACAAAATTACAAGTATGAAATTGCAAGGGCCCCGCGTCAGTGAGGGGCCCTGAAACAAGCTTCATCAGCTTTCTGTTAAGTCACCCCCGTGCCCAGTATATAAATAATTGTTGAATAAATGAATTAGACACTAACCCCTTGAGAATAAGCTCTTTCCACCAGTCTCTACTGGAGTGGGCTTCACAAGGGCTCCCTTTACCGAGATAGGTAATCCTTACATAAGGGGAACTCAAACTGATTTCTAAGAGCTCTTTGTAGGTCCATCCAAAATTTCCCAACAGCTGTGATAGCTTTCATGCCCCACTATATATTATTTATTGCAATAAAACACACATAACATAAAATTTACCATTTTAACCATTTTAAAGCGTACAATTCAGTGGCATTTAGTACTTTCACAATGCTGCACTGCCACCACTATCTACTTCCAGAATATTTTCATCACCTCAAAAGGAAACTCTATACCCATTAAACAGTCACTCCCCATCCCCCCTCCCCAGCTCCTGGCAACCACTAATCTGCTTTCTGTTTCTATGGCTTTGCCTCTTCTGGATGTTTCATATAATTGGAATCTAATAGCTTTTTAAAGGTACTTCTCCATCTAAAGTGAAGAGCAAGATAATTTCCAAAGGTTTGACTATTTAATTAACTGGTAAATACTTCTGCGAGCACAGCAACTTGAATTCCAGTTTTGAAAAATGGCCAGACACAAGGTTACCTATTGTCTTTGCTTCTTCACAGCTGCTCCCACACCCACCTCCCTTTTTCAAGCTGGTGTCCTGGTGAGAACGGCTGGCGAATGGAGATGAATACTACCCGCTCCCAACCCTCAACATGACATCCCACACAACAGACTGATTTACCTAAGCCTGAAGTGTGGTCTCCTGCCCGATACATGTTTGCTTTTACTTTCACTCGGGTCCAGCCTGGACCTTCTTTGTCTTGGTAAAAGTTGCAGAGATCTTCCTCAAAATTGCAGCTTGCTTCTACGGCACTAAAAGGACGCTCTGAGCAAAGGAGAATCAAAGTTAAAGTGAGCCATACCCAAGGATCTCAAAGGACTACATTAACTGATTGACAAATATGTGCACATTTGTACCAGGGGAGCTCAGAGAAGTAACACACAACAAAAATATTTTTACCCTAGTGGCATTCTGACAGGTTAGCATCAAATCCACATTTCAGCATGACAGGAAAATTATTCTTTTCCTCCCTAAAGGGATGGAAAGAAGGAGCTCTGTTCACATTCTCTACAAAAATGAAGTACCAAACTTCAAAAGAAATTTCCTTTCTTGATGTAAAGACTGAGAGCATTTATTCTCATACTTCTTCACAATTTAAAATTCATTCATACAAAATTAAAAAGAGAAAAAGTAAGGATTTTATAGAATTCTTAATTTCTTTCTGACAGATATTTTAGAAATAATATTTTCTAGAAATAATTTTCCTTTGTTGATCAATCTCTGTGTCAGAAGCACAGCCACTGTCTATTTATAATGGACATTAGTAATAGGAGCTGATCTGCTGGAAGAGAATCATTACTCAGTATAAATCACACTGCTCAAACAGTCACCAATTCTGTCACCCGTTCTGCTATTTTTTTGGCTTTTGCTGAGTTCCGGTGTCACTTACTCTGGTCTATAAACATCACCTCAATCCAGATTGCCTGGAGGAAAGGGAACATAAAAGATTTCTGCTCTTTCAAGGATGATGTGGTCCTAGCAACAAGTAATTGTAAACCTCACTGTTCAGATTGCCCTCTGTGTCCAGAGGAGATGTGACTGCAGCGGTTTGGGACACATTCAGTGCAGCCAAGTGTAATCTTGTTCTGCACACTGACATACACTGGTCTAGCCTTTTAGGGCCAGAGACAGCACTGTTTTGAATAAGCGGAAAATCATCTCTAGAGAAACACTTGAGTTCTAGGTGCGGGGATCTGATGAAACAGAAAGCTGTTTAGGAACAAAGACTCAATTTGTCAATTTTCAAAGTAAGAAAACATTCCATTGGGCTGAGGAGCTGGCCCGGATAAAGAGGATGAAAGACACATGACAACCAAATGCTACAAGGGGTCCAAGATTCCATCCTGGTTCAGAAAAACAAATACCTATAGAAGACTTTATTGGCACAATTGGTGAAATTAGTATATGGACTATAGGTTAATTGATAATATTGTATCAGTGTTAAGTTTCCTGAACTTTATAATTATTTCATAGCATGTTGGAGGATGTCTTTGGTTTTAGAAAATACCCATTGAAGTATTTAGTGGTGAAGGGACATAATATCTGCAACCTACTCTTAAATGGTTGATAAAACCAACGTGGCAAAATGTTAAACGTTTGTAGGTCTGAGTAAAGAGTATACAGGAGTTCTTTATCATATTCTTGCAAATTTTGTCTGAGTTTAAAATGATACTGAAGAGTTTTAAAATGCTAAATTAAAAAGAAAAGTGACTAGCACCACATTACAAAGAGAGAACAGAAAGAAAATGTTCCTAGCGAGTGTACAAGGAGAGGCCCCGGATGAGCCAGATAGGAGGAAAGGAAGAGAATTCTCAGTGCTCTGAGACTGGTGGGTTAACCCACACACTGCTCTGTCTGACTCTGTCGGCATCAAGGTGACTCTTTAAGCTGCGAAGATAAAGTCATGAAGATATTCATTTGAAAATGAATATGATGTCATACAAACAAGGATCCTTTGACATCCCCCCCATGGAGATTTGAGCCCATGGGAAACCCCACTATGGTCTCCAGTCTTGGTCACCCCTCTGCCATCTGGTAATGAAAAAGCAGGTGGAAATTCAGATCTACAGATGGCCATCTAGCTCAGAAAATGGTGTGGCACTCCCAAAAGCCATGCATAAAGAGAACGGAAGGTCAGTGAAATTATTCATCAGGAATACATCCTAAGGAATATACACCTGGGCATCCACAAGAGAACCATAACCTGTTTCCTAGGTGTGTGGGAGGGGGTGAGAGGTGGTATTAAAACTTGAAAGTAAGCAAGGCTCTGTTGTCTCCATAGTGACAAACTGAGTCACACAGAGAAGATTTTTCTGAGGATGCAATTATATTCTTTTGCTAAACACTTAGTCTGAGCAATGGATTTTTCTGGGGTCCTAAGAAGGTCTGATAAAAAGAAAACCTCAAAAGCATAACTCAAAGCCTAAATCTTTTTCACCCAGAATGCTTCTTCTAGCGTGAGATAGTATCTAATTACTGAAGATGAGGCCGGAGGGCCTATGTATGACCTAAAATGAGCTCCCCAAAGATCTGGGGTGAATGAAGAGCCTTTGCTTCAGGCTTGTTTCAGAAGCATGAGTCAAGTGGCAATCACAATTGTATTTGGGGAGTGTTAATGACATATTTGAAGCATAGGGAGGAATCAGAGGCAATTGGAAGTCCCTGATCATCAGCTGACCATCCCCGCCCCATCCAAAAAAAAGAAATAAAGTCTCTCTGAGCATCATAATGTACGATTTAGTTTATTACTTGATTTCTGACATTTGAACTTTTTAGAATCAGGAGGCTCTGAAGATAAACTAAGCAGGTAGAGGGTGCTGCAGTTTGAGAAGAATGGTTGGGAGCATTTCTCATCTTTTCCTCTGCTTCATAGAGTTCGTAGAGATGAACTCATTATCAGTCCTCGAGATCTAAGAGGCTTATCAGCCCCTGTAGTGCTAGAGAGACTTTGGGTGTGGTGCTCTTTAGGCTGCTAAACTTGCACAGTAGTTCTTATTTTAGCACAAGCCAGTCCAAAAGCAAGCTGGGACAGCTCAAGGCTGGCGAGGGAAGAGGGTGAGTGGGAACTAGAAGCAGACTGAGGAATCGTGATGGAGCAGGACTGGGCCACTGCTCAGGCCGTGGAGATCTTTGAGGGCCTCTGAGCTAAGGAAGACTCTGACACCTTCGGCTGTAACCTAGGCAACAACTGGAGCCAGGTTTCCAATTAGACAAGAGGTCTGGGCAGCGTGTTGTTGATCAATGGTCAACATTGGGACTTAGGCCCAGGTAGACATCCTTTCAGATGTATATCCATGAGTGTGAGGATCCTCCCAGACCCTGGCCTGGGTGTGGGGCGAACCCAAGCCCAGAGAGGAAGTTAGGTCTCCATATGGCAGAGCCTGGAACGCTCAGTTTGGGAGTTGGGCGTTAAGGCAGGATTCCTAGAAGTGAATGGAATCAGCTGTTAGGCATTCAAGGACTTACTAAGAGGAGAGCTTATTCCTATGATCTAGATTCTAGGCCAAATGTGGCAGTAGATGGGGAGTTTGTGGGTGGAAAAGGCTTGGAAAGGGAAGTGTGGTAACTCAAGTTGGGGGGGATGGGGTGAGGTCTCACTGTCCTCTGGAAGCATCCTGGGGGAATATTTGGGGGGGGGGTGGCGCGGTGACAAGCCACTGGTGCTTAATACCTGCAACTCTGAGATGGGTCTCAGGTCTGGGAAACTGGATTAACTGTAAGAGCAACCAGATGGTGGGAACAAGATGCTTCATATGTTGAAATAATTCCTGTCTCAGCCTACTAGGGAGATGAAGGAAGAAACCGCCAGATCCAGCTGGGAAAAGCAGAGACAACAAGTCTGAAGCTAACCAAGATAAAGAAAAAAATGTTGGCACCTGTTTCGAAACAGAAGGCCATAAACTATTTGTGAAATGCAAGAGGAAGTATGAAAACCAGAGGGTTCAGCTTCTGAGACTCAGAATCTGGCCCACAGCTGCTTAATGAAGGGCATAAAGCAGGCTCCAGCTTACATATTCATCAAAGCAGTGCCCTTTGCTTGTTCTCTTTGGTTTCAATCTGACCCCCTGTTCTCTAGAGGAATGGATGGGAATATTTTGAAAATTAAGTAAATAATATTAGGTCTCATGACTAAGCATTTTCTGTGTGCCATACTCTGCTAAGGCTGTCACAGACATTATAAACTCATCATTCACCTGGACAACTCTATGAAACAAATTCTTCCATCCCTGTCCCATAAAGGTGGAAACAGAGTCTCAGAGAGGTTAATCAACAAAGGTTACACAGCTTGTAAATGGCAGAGTAGGGATGTGAGTCCAAAAGGCTGGCTCTCAAGCATAACACTTTGATCATGTAATTAAACCATTTTAAAGCAAAGTTGGTATGTTGGGAAGTTCTGAAGACCAATACAGAACCTTGGTTAACTTTATATAAGAATGTGAATCCCCTGTGGTCCTTATGGAGGGAGGGTCTGGGCTGGATTTTACAGACTGAAGGGTCACCAACTCTCTTAATAAGCGGTCCTTATTTTGCTGGAATCTTTCTTTTCTTTTCACCAGTCAGTAGGAAAGAGCTCACATATATTCTATATATTTTTAAAGGGGAGAACGTTTCTAAACATTCCTTCTAAGGTGGTCCAGTAGACTCTATCACCTTCCAGCTGCTGCTTCACCCCACCTGCTACCCAGTAGAGATGCTGAATAAATACCTCTTCTCCCATATGTATAACTTGGAAATATAAAAGAAAGTTCAGTGTAAGTGCCCAGTGACTGAGAAGACAAACTTTCTGGAAGTAATCACAAAGATGTTGTAAAACTACTATTAACATCACTGAAATATTAACTGATGGAATTAGGGAGTAATCAGATTTAGAGAAGTAAAACAATTTTGCTTTCTGTGTTCTGTCAAATTTAGAGACTCTTTTAATTTTTGATTACAGCTGGATTAAATCATTTTAATGAAAAAATATAAGTATGTAAATCCAGTCTGGTTCTATCTGTTTCACTAGATTTTTTTTTTTTTAATTAGAATTAGTCAAAAATAATATTTGGTTTTAGCTAATTAGCAAGTTTCTCTGTAATTTGAGGGTAACAGTTTAGCTTGAGTAGAAAATATTCTTTCTCAGTTCCCTTGCTTATAGAATATATATTTGAAACCATATTAAATTAGAGACTAACTCTATCTTAAGTGAAAGTTGGACTACCAAGGCCAAGTTCAAAAATTTACTTCCCACACTCCAAAACCCAGAATGAGGGCTCCTTAATAAGACGGATGACCACAGTGTCTCCCTGGGGCGTCCCAAGGAAACAAATTCACTAAAAGTTAAGATCGATTGCATGTACCTGGGTTATCATTAATATAGTGTCACTCTTCTTATTCTAAAACATTTGTTTTCTAATTCACTTTGAATCAATTTGTTTACCTATTTTCCCAGAAAGTAAAAATTTCCTCTTTTTCCCAAACACCAAGTTTATGGAAACAAAATTGGCCATGATAAAATAATGTGAGGGTTCACTTAGAGAGATTAAATTGAGTATATATTCTGAGGCCAAAAGCCATCATAGAGATGTATACCAAATACTAACATCTTTAAACAGGAGGACATTTAAAAATTAGATTCATAAAATTAGAAAGTTTTTATAATTCTACTCAGTAGATTTTGAGAGTTTTCTCCACCTACTCAGCCACCTGTCTATGGACCCAAGTTACCCTTTAAAGAGAAAGATGGAGTGGGAGTGAGTTAGCATTATTTAATTTTAATTTCTTAGTAGGTAGAGAAGATAAAAGCTTCTTAACCCATGACAACTGACCTCTGGTATCAGAAAAATTAGATTCACTCTGTGAGAGAAAAAAAGAGTAATATGCCAGAAAAATGACTATTCGGTTAAATAATTTTTAAGGATAAGAGGAAAAGGTAGGGAAATTAGAAGGAATTAAAGCAAGTCTTGACCACAGGCATCCGTTGAGAAAGGAAAATTCCAGATGTGAGGAAGAAGAAAAAGAGAATGCTTACCTGTCTGATTGTGGCAGGGAACAGGGGAGAAAGAAATATCATCCAGGGCAACATACCCTCCTTTGGGACCATTGAAGGCAACTTCAAAAATAACCTGCAGAGGAGAATGACATATTGCTACATATTTACATATCTTCTTTTAGGCTTAAGTGCTTGTAACTATGATTTAAAATGGTGTGTCAATCCAGCCAGGTGTATAGGCATTTGGGCAGCTCCCTCCTTAACCCACAGTTTTCTTTTGGGGAGAGTGAATACTAAGCCCTAAGTTGCATTTTATTGGTGGACTTCCCCCCCCGCCCCATCCTGCCTCTTGAGTGTCAAAGTACCTGTATCACTTTCTGATAGAACTGCAGAATTGACAATTTGCATTATGAACTTCAATTAAAGAAACAACTGCCTGCTTGCAGAAGGCAGGCTAATTTTGCCGCTGCCCTTCACAGAGACCTAGGCCCCTCCAAGGTCCTTGCCCTTTTTCATACATAAAATTCCATGTCCATCTGGACAAAGATGCAGAGATGATTTCCTGATGCCTAAGTCAGAATCAGGCCCAGAAATCCTATGTACGGATATTAGGATTTCAGCACATCCTGGCATGCTCAAATGGTTAAAGAGAACACAGGGTTGTTAATGAGTTCAGCCCCCTTTAGTTATACTCTCTTCTCTGCCACCAGCTGTAACTTTGAGTTCAGTGGATGACTTTCTGCTGTGACCGTGGGGATCAGGTGTCGTGAGCACAGCACTCACCTGTGTTGGGAAAACTACCCAAGTATGCAGTCCACTCTGCTGCATTGATAACATGAGAAGATACAGTGTTGAGCAGGGGTGGAAACTCAAGTGCCCACCCGGGCCAGGCAGGTAACATAAATGTGTGACATGGGTTTGGTCTGATGCAGCAGGAAAGGGTGTGAAATGGGGAGCAAGTCGCATCTAAAGGGGGCAGCTGCTACCAAGATTTGTCAATTGCTGATGTGTGGGAATTTAGGACTAACATGCCTGGATTTACTAAACTGTCAAGAGGACCTGGATCTCTAGATTTTTATTTGAAATCTTTGGATTTTTCAATGTTAGCAATTAATTCAAAAACTAAAACAAACATGCAAAACAAAAACAAAGAAACAAACATATACCACTACAGCAGCCAGGCAAATCATCATAGGCTAGATTTGACCCATAGGCGTCTAGTCTTCAACTTCTTCTAAAGAGAATGGTATCTTGGCAGCAGATAGACCAGAGTTCAAATCCCATTTCTGTCACTTACCAACTAGGTGACCTTGGGTATATAGCTAACCCTCTTGGGACCTCGCTTTTCTTAGTTATAAAATAGGCATTATAACACCTACCTTGTAGAACTGTAGATGCCATTAAATGAGATGCTGTATATACAGATCCTAGCATGGAGTCAGGTGCATAACGAGCTCTGAACTAAATCCATGCCTCTTCCTCCTGGGTGACACCCCCTCCTGAACTCACATTCATGTTTGAGGCTAGTTAGCCACTAACTAACTCCAGCTTGTCCCTTCTCCACTGTAGGTCTCAATTTCTTAATTTTGAAAAAAAGAGTTTGGACAAGATGGTCCCTTTCGGCTTAACAACAACGGTCCTTAGACACCTGGCCTCTGCAAAATCTAAGAGGGGCCCTGGAAGCTTGTCTCTGGCAATACAGGAAGGGCTGAGAACCAAGGAAACAGATGTGGACGAATGAGGAGGGGCTAATTAAGTTTACAGACTCAACACAGGTCTGTGACATTTCGTTTTCAAGGTGCCAGCTGACAAAGCCAACGACAGAATGTGATCTTACTGAACAGTAAGGGGGAATAAGAATACTTCCGATCATAATTTGCAAATCACAGCCTCTGTGCCATTATGTTCTCTCTTGTTCAGAATGAGGGTCTCAAATGTTTGTTTTCCTTTTAAAAATTCATTTGAGAATATGGGGACCTTAAATTCGCTGATTTCCACAGGATAAGTTTCTTCCCCCCCCCCCTCCCCCGCCGCAATTACCAAGAGCAAATAATCCCGGCGTAATGAGTCCCGACTGCTAGGGCAAAATCACACACGTGTGACCCAAAAGGATAGGTATTGAAGTTTAGTAGGGAACTTAAGCAGTAAACAGACATTGTAACTTTTCAAGCATTGATTAAAAAGAAAATTCAGCAAAGTCTCACTCCTATAAACATTGCCCCAGAGTTTACGGTTGGATGAAAGGAATTTGAGAAGACAATGCCTTCACTGTGCGTGTGACTCATTAACTTTAATTGAAGGAAAATTTTCTGAAGCAGTATGTGTATTTCTTTTCCTCCTTGTAACCCAAACTCACAGAAAATTTTCCACTGGGCTGCAAGAGCCAATCAAGCCCTGGTTAGACTTTGGGAAAGGAAATAGCACACATACTGCGACAGGCCCCTCTCTGGGGCTGTTTGGGGGAAGGAGGGGGATGGGAAGAGGGAAGGGGAGTGGCAGGCACTGGGCAGGACGCATCCGAAACTGAGACTGAAGCCCAACACTCACTGGAGCTCCACATCAGGTGAGCAGATGGCACCACTGAAAAGCAGCCAGAGGATAATCGGCTTCTTTTGCACTCTAAACGGAACTAGGGAAGATACTGCAAAAAGCGCAAAGCGAAAGCAGGAGACGTTAAAACCCGTGGGAACTAAGACTCTCCTTAGAGCTCCAGATCTGCAACCACAATGTTGCACCCACTGACTCTAGAGGTCCTAGGGGTCCCCGGACAGAGCTGGCCCTCTTGCTTCAAATTTAGGTCAGATTTAATGTAGGAACTTTTCTCAGTGCCCTGGCACGCACCAGCAGTGTGACCCAGAACAAAACGTCAGACTTCTTGCACTCTCCATCTCCTCCTCTTTCATCTGTAATATGGGGAGAATTTCATCTACTTTGTTGAATGGTCATCAGTACTGGACCATCCAACAGACACATACATAGATATGTATTAATATATGTGCTTTGAAAACAGGTCTGCAGGTCTGCACGGATAAACACCAAAATGTTAGTAGCTCTTATCTTTGCAGGGCTGGCATAGGGTGTTTTCGTTTGATTTGCCTCTCTGAATTTTCTAATTCTTCTGCACTGGACATTTACCACTCATGTAGCTATAAAGAGTTTTAAACCATAAAAAGTTAAAAAACTTTATAGGCCCCCAAGGCTTGTTTCAAATTAGGGCCACAATCGTAAGTTTATTTCTGACTTTTATGACATTATTTATACTGTAAAGGAGAAAAGAAGAAAATAAGTCTTTTTTTTTTTTTTTAATTTAGAGAGCGTATTCCCTCAAGTAAGGGAAACCTTCTGTTGCTGTCAGGAATGGAAGTTCAAGAGGGAATTTCACGTAGAAGGCGTTTCACTGATCTCCTCTTCTGAACTCACATGACCATGGTGCAAGGTTCAGAGGGAGAGTGTGCCCAGGAAATCTAGTTGGTTGGCTGGCTTTCCCATAGTTGTCCTTATTAAAGAATACTCTTTCTAGAAAATGAAGTGATAAAGGAGGAAGGCAGAGGGAATAAAGAGGAAGGGAGAAAAGTGGAAAAGGCCAAGGAAGGGAAAAGGAAGATTAAGTCTGAGACACAGCGGAAAAGAAAGAATGAGTGTGAGACTGCAGTATCTCTTGAATTCCAAGCCTGGGTGTGGGTGGCATCCCTGTAGAGCGGCCAGACCAGGGCACACCTGGCACACCTACCTCCATGGGGTACGGGGCGCTGAACTCCACCTCAGCGAGGTTCCAGTCAGCATTTCCTGGATTGCCCGTTTTCCAGATCTCCTCATACAGGCCGGCCGCATCCCTCGAATACACGGAGAAGACGTTGTCATTCCCCTGCTGGAGTTGGTAATAAAACAACAAGCAGCCAGACATGGGGGCCGTGGTCATTGGGGAGATTAGCTGTGCCACCTCCTGGTAGTGCTTGACGTAAACCGAGTCCACATACATGTAGTGGCCTGAAATCACACAGAGAAGACAGCCTAAGACAGGCGGGCGGATTCTCAGATACAACTACATGATCTGGGATTTACTTCCAAATAATCCAGTGGGAGTGGAGGAGAGGAAGCGAATGAGTTATTGAGGAAAGAAGTTTGGCCACGGGTTGATGAATATTGCAGCTTGGAGATAAATAGTGGAGTTCACTGTGCTCTGCTTAATACAAGATAAGCACCATTCTTTTTCTTCCCCTTAATTCTGATTGAAGTAAAACATACATATAGAAATGTCGATGTGTCATCTGTAAAGTGTTTGAATTTTTACAAGCTGAACACAGCTGTGAAAAAAAAAAGCAGGACATTACCCCAGAAGTCCCCCTCCAACAAGCCTTCTTTGAGTTGTACGGTTTCTAAGAGCATACCAAACATACCATCTGTTCTTAAAATCGCAGTGACCCTCCTGTACATCTTTCCCAAGTACACAAAATGTCGCTGTGTGTTCTTTGAGTGAAACTAATATGAATTCAAACTAGATGACAATTTGTACCTCTTTAATAGAACATGTAGGTCAGTCAACACTGTTGACAGGGTTAGGATTTGGGAAGTTGAACTTGGGACCCCACTCGTGGCAAGGCTTTGGTGGGCTCCGGACCCAAAGGCTGACTGCATTAGAGGCATTTTGGTGAAAGAGAGAAACTGTGAGGCAGAATGGGGAGAGCTTGGATTGGACATTAAAAGAACTGACTTCGAATCCTGCTCTATATCTTACCATCCCTGGGACTTTGAGTAAGTCACTGAATATCTCTGGGCTTCAATTTCCTGATCTCTAGAATAAGAATCAAATATTTCTCTCATACGGTTGATCTGAGTATTAAATGAGATTATGTATGTGAAGTGGTTAGCATGTGCCTGGCACATTGTAATTTTCTAACATGATTATAATGAAGTAAAGCAATGCCATTAATGTTCTTAGTACCATGCTTTCCCCAGTATGGTACTATTATTGCCAGCAATTTTGTCTAAATTTATTTGAGCTGCAGTGACAGAGAAGTAATAGCAATGTAGCTTTGATAGAAAGGCCTTTCTATTTACAAGCTCAGAACAATTACAGCTTAATGTCTTTGCTTTTATTACATGGTGACAGGTTTATAATCATTCCTTTTATCCTCAGCAAAATAGCAGTAAGGATATTAGGAAGAATATATGCATTCACACACTGGAGACTTACTTTGCATCTAGCACACTGCCTAGTATGTAGTAGGCCCTCAACAAATGGTGATTCAAAACACATACATGGTCTCAGAAAGATCCTCACTGCAACATGGCAGAGGGGAAAGGTGGATAAATTAAAGCTCATTTTCTCCTGGTAGCAAATTGTGCAACCCCTCTAAAAAATCTCCCTTGCTTAAAGAGAATTGTCTGATCATCTTGCCAAGCCGTGCAACTGTGAATAAACAGAAATCACAAACTCAGATGATCAGAGCAACCAGCCAGATCAAGTATATGATTGAAGTGGAGTGGGTCAGGGAGAAAATAGAGTGATGAATTAGCTGCCAACATTGGAAATCACATTTTACCAGCAATGAGAAGCAGAAATTAGGCTTCTCTGAAAAAATCAGAAAATCTGATAGTGCTGGGTCCATATCCTCGGGCTGCAACAACCAGCTGGTGGTAAGGGGCGCCAGCCCCGTGCATGGACCTGTGTTCCTCCCTGAGACCCCATCCCTCTACTTCCAGCTGATGCCCTGACATCCAGCCAGGTGCTGCAAGCTTTTCCCATTGAAACTCAAAATCCAGATTTTTCTGGCAAATCCATTCATTTAAAAATGATACCTCTATTAGTTTGCTAGGGTTACCATAACAGAGCACCACAAACTGAGTGGCTGAAACTAAAGAGACTTGTTGTTCCACACTTCAGGAGGCTAGAAGTCCAAGGTCAATGTATGAGAAAAATTAGTTCCCTCTGATGACTGTGAGGGAGACCCTATTCTATGCCTCTCTCTCCTAGCTTCTTTGGCATTGGCACTCTTTGACACTGACGGATTGATCTCTGTCTTCATGTTCACATGGTATTCTCCTTTCTACGCATGTATCTTTCTGTGTCCAAATTTCCCCTTTTTATAAAGACACCAGTCATATTGGACTTGGGGCCCACCCTACTTTAGTATGACCTCATCTTAACCAATTACATCTGTAATGACCACATTTCCAAATAGGTCACATTCTGAATTTCTGTGGGTTAGGACTTCAACATATGAATTTTGAGGAAATATAATTCAACCCATAACACCTCCCACCATAATTTTTTAAATTTTGTGTGTGCCAAATAAACATATCTGCAAGACTGGAAACAGCTGATGGGCTCCCAATTGGCCACCCCTGGGGAGGGATTTTAAAGGAAGAATCAGAATGTCACGCTGAGCAGAATCCAAGAAACTCTGATAAGGAAGCAGGGCCATGAACCCCCCTCCTAAGCTTGGGTGTCCTCTAAAGCACTGCTGGTGGCCAGGTAGCCCTGACTAATGCAGAACGCGTGTGACCAGCTAGCCCTGTAACACGCCTTTGCTCACTGAGAACGCATGTGAGTGTCAAAGGCAGAGAGCAGGTTTTTATGCCCTTTGTAATTTGTCTAACCGGTGAAACAATCTCTTTCCAAGATATCCAGCCAGGGAGACAGGGTAGAGGAGCTGTCATGCTTTGCTTCCTTGATACGTCACTGCAGGGCCATGCTGGCGGGCTCCTGACGTACTCTTCATTCAGTGTCCAGCTGCTTCACCTTTGGATCCATAACAGCAATGGGTGCCAAGGCCATGCCACACCGGGCTGTCCTTGGCTGATGACCAAGCAGAGCAGGGGTACCAGGGCAAGGCCATTCTGCCTGACAGGGGCTCTTCGGCAACTCCCCATCGGCCTGGCCGCCCTCTTTCACAGGTGTTAGCCTTCCATCCTGTGCTGAAGGCTCTCCCCACCCAGGCCGCGTTAGGACTTCTGTTGGGGTCCTAGGCGCTTTTGCTGCTCCGGACCCCTTTCTCCACAAAATATATTAAAATTATATTTTATAATTGCATTCATATAAAGATGAATATGATCTAGGCCGGACCTATTATAATATTTGTTATTATGACATTCATTTTTTCCCTCTGATTTTAAAATAAATCAAATTAAAACATGCTCATGGATTCCTAAAAATGTCAGGTCTCCTAGGCACTGGGACTTCTCTGCCTAATGGACACATGGTCCTGGGCCCCAGCTCCTCCAGCTCTCTCCCCACTTACGCTTCCCAGCCATTTCCCTCAATAAGTCTCTTTCCACCTAATCCCAGCTTAGTGTCTGCTTCTCGAAGGACCCAAACTGCCACAGCCATGAAGCAGGAAATCAGTCTACCCAGAGTGAGGGGCACCTCCAAAGGCTCCACGAGACTCTCAGTAGATCTAGGAGACCTCACAAATCCACTAGAAGTTATTCATTCTACTTCCGGGGTACACGATAACTCTGTTTAGGAGCAATGTCTCACACTCCTTCCCATTATGAATGTATCTTCCTCACGGTTGACAGATATCTGACAGTGTTCTTTAAAGGCTACTCACTCACCTCCTGGGTGGACAATATTTTAACCCCTGAATTTACAGTTAAGTGCCTTGTGCCCATGCACAAGACACTAGGCCAAGTGAGCCACAATCCCATTCCTGATGCAAAAAAACAGCAAACACAATGTGACCTGCTCAAAGTGAGTCAGAGAGCCTGCTGGGAATCAGACCAGGACTGCTGACACCAAGTCTCATATGGAACCACTAGACTAGACCACATTCTGTTGCCCCTCCCTTTCCTCTCCATCATTCATTTGTTGCCAAGTTGGGTATTATTTACTGACTGAGTAAGACTGTTTTTCACTAAGACATAAAAGGTAGCTCATCAGAAGTTTATTATCTCAGTTGAAAGGGTGGGGATGATTCAGAAATCACCAGGTGTCTGCCCCAGGGGGCTGGGCCAGAGAAATGACCACCAGCCCAGGCTGAGTGTGTGTCATTGGGTACAATCTGCTCTGAGGAAGAGGAGCCAATGGTTGGGGGGAGTGTGCAGGCACTGTTTTGTGTACCCTTCCAAGGGGAATGAAGAAGGTAGCCTGGAGTCCTTGGGAAATTACGTCTAGTGTCTGATATTATGAGAATTTTCCTGCCCAGCTCAATGAGGCCAACCTTCCTATCTGGTCCAGGGTTCTAGAGCCGGCAGAATCTCTAGAAGAAGCAACTTTTATCAGATCCTTTAAGTCTGAGTAGATGAAACTAGGTATAGATAGATCTTAGGTGGAAAGGATCCTAAAATCAACCAAATCTTTGGGGATCCTGTTGAAAGATCAAAACTCTCGGTGATGCCAGCCAAAGCTCAGGCCCCTCTGGCATAATGCCTGCGATAACGGCACATGTACACTTGCTTCTGAAGAGGACTTTCTTCCTTTCTTGCAGCAGTCCTCTGTACTAGCTCAACTTTTGTTGTGGAATCAGTGGCCCACTGGTAGTCAGCCATTTTCCCTTGAATTAGGAAAAGAACTTTGAGGGCAGCTCCTGAACTTTTATTTTCAAACAGTCTGGCTAACCAGCATTCCACAGAGATTGCCCTTGGCTTGGCTGTGATGCCAATGGCGTCCTCTGACTCATCTATGATTTGGTCCCGTTGGCCACATTTGTGCTCCAGTTGCGACGTCTGCATCTGTGTCGCGGTTGTCTGGACAAGCTGTCTCCCGGGTAAGGGAGAAAACTTGAAGGAACGTATGCCAGCTGGTCTGCTGCCATCGTGAGGAGACAGCACCCAAAGACAGCAAGTTATCATGCCCGCTCTCCAGTCTACGGATCTGACAGTCATCTGCTGAACCTTTAGTTCTAAGGGTTTGGGTAAGTTTTACCATGATAGAGTCTGACTCTATAGTAGAGTCAGATTGAAGTGGAACTTCTCCTAGTTTCTGCTAAGACCTCAGTGCCAAGAACGATGGGGGACAAGTCCCTCTACTTTCTACAGAGTGGTGTTAGACCATCCCTGTTGGATGTGCTACCTTGTGGCAGACCTGGAATCTAAGCCAGCTCTACCAGAATAGCCCATCTCACCACCACCCCCTGCCAGCCTGTATATATGAGAAGGCCAAGGACGGATCAGAGAGATTGGAGAAAGACTTCCTTTGAAGAGAGTTGTCACAGAGCTCACCTGCCATGTGTTTCCTTTTGGCCCCCCCAAGGGAACGGGAGGAGATTGCTTCCCCTTTCTTACCTTGATCCAAGGGAGGGGGCTTCAGGGAACCACTTGTAGAGAGGATGGGGGAGGGAAACTACCATCTAATTTCATCCCCACCCATGCTTGCAAGTTCCTGGGTTCTGTGACTGCCTTGGGCCTTGAGAGGAGTGTGGCAGAGTTAATGGGAGAATTTGATCAGTGGTAACTGGAGTTTGTGGGGTACAGAGGCTGGGGCCTGACTCTTGACTGCATGCAGCTAGAGGTTGTAGGGGCCTGTGAGGGCAGAAGGGAGAGAAAGGATTTTTGTTGCCAGTGAGCTGTACTCCTAGAGGTTGATGGGGCAAAGATTTGAGTTTTCCCTAAGCCTAAGTGGGCAACTCAGAAGGTAGCTGGGCTAGAGCGCCTTAAACAACTCTTCTCAAAGGGACTGCATGCAGGGTGTTAACCCCAACAGAAAGGGGCTGGTGATGTTAAAAAAAAAAAAAAAGAAAGAAAGGTGCTGGTATGGTGTACCTAGTGACAGGCACTAAGGGGGATTCATAGATGGCCAGGCAGAGAGTGCATCATTTTTGTCACTGGCTGTGAGAGAAATGGCCAGCATCTGGCCACCTGCAGTGTGAAGGGCATCGACTCCAGATTAAACAGCACTGGTCACATACAACCTTTTGTCTCCTTCCCTTCCATTTCTGTTCCACCCGCATCCTACCTTTCCCAACCCTGGAGGAATTAGAAGCAGCAATGTGAGTGGGGAAAGAGGAAGAAAAGAGCAAAGGGAAGAAGTATGAAGAAATAAAGCCCAATCCCTTCTCTGATGCTGCTCTGTGGTCTGGTCTGGGGGAAAATTTGAATTGGATGAGAAATTGGAGTTTTGACTTGACTGAACTTAATCCTTAAAAATGAAGCTATTTGTTAATACTTGAAAGTGCCTGGAAAGCCATGGTAAAGTCACCCGAGGACAGAGAAAGGAGATCCAGCAGAGCTTGCACAAAGGCAATGGTAAGAAAATTAATAAAGCTGCTCCCCTACTGGGTGCTTATGCAATGAACCAAATGGATCAATGCAGAGAGAGAATGAACAGGTGCTGTTAAGATGATGCTTGAACTCAATCCAAACCGAAATGGGAAAAGAATGTCATGAGTTATGGAAAGATGATCCATCCATCTCATGGTCTTTGATGGAATAAAACAGTTCTGACCTTATTTTACATTTTGAAACTTTGTTCAGCTCCTTCTACGGTGGCACCATATGCAGACCTGATTTTTAAAAGCTCAGCAAAGAAACAGATTTCCCTCATTATCTTTCCAGCAATTATCTTCTTTTTGCTAAGGCAGGTAGGAGACAGTCATGATCTGAGCTGTCAGTAGGTTACCCCCTGAAGGATTTTGTTTCACTTCATAAAATATTAACAAAGGAAAAAAAATCCATATGTGATGGATTCAAACTGAGTAAGAAAAAGTAACATAATATCGCATCCCCTTCAGTATGCCACCACAATCTTACTGCGGTAGTCATTTCCACCATAAGACAGGAATTTGGAGACACAGTGCTCATTTGAAAACTCTGACTCGCTGTTTGGGGCTGTTAAAAACACATAACCAAATGAAGGAAAACTTATATACACATAATATTTTTCAGATATTACATTCACCGTTCCCTTTTCTATAACACATAAGCCAGAGCCTCCGGGGAAGACTTCCTTCGGCAGCTCTGCAGCTCTGAAGTTTCTGAGCAGGCACACAGCTTCCCTCACCCCTGCTGTTTGTTTCTCCAGTTTTAACCTGAAAGCAAAAGCATAAGCTGCTTCCAGGAAACGAATGAACAGGAGATGAGTTTATATAGAGCCAAATCTGCTGCTGCAGGCAGACAGCTGAACCATTTAATCTTTCCTTTGCCACCCAAACTGATGGAGCTCAGGGAAAATCAATATACCTGGTAGAAGGCAAATGTAATAAGAAGGCAACCTCTCTCTTGTTTAGAGCATTGGAGGTTTTTTTTTTCCCCCAAGAGTGATCTTGGTCAAACCTTTGAGTCATACGAGCACAGAGCTTTTCAAGTAAAACATTTTAGAATTTTTAGAACCTATCTTTTTTAGCCCCATCCTATGCAGGGGGAAGTCTTACAAAGGAGTCTACGTGTGAGGAGTATGAATGAGAGAGAGAGAGAGAGAGAGAGAGAGAGAGAGGGAGAGAGAGAGAGAGAGAGAGAGAGAGAGAGAGAGAGAGAGAGAGAGAGAGAGAGAGAGAGAGTGTGTGTGTGTGTGTGTGTGTGTGTGTGTGTGTGTGTGTGTGTGTGTGTGTGTGTGTGTATTGGGTGGGAATGAGAAGGCTCTTTGGCTATTGATTGGGCAAAACCTCACTCCAAAAGTTGAAGAGAAGTCGAAGTGAAATAGCAGAGAAGAGCTGGAAGAAGTGAGTGGAAGGTAAGTATTCAAGATTCCTGCTGATCCTAAGCAGAAACATAACCTAGGATCTAGGGCCTACTCTGCCATCATCTTCCATGCTGGCATTCTCAAATACTCCCCAGACATCAAAGGAACCATCCACTCTCATGCCTGTACACCTCTGCATATGCTACACTTGTCTTCTCCTTATCCATCAGGCCAAATTCCAGTTCTGACATGACTTCCTATAGAAAGCCTCCCCTGAACCCCAAAACCAAGGTGGTCTTTCACTTCTCTATGATCCCATATCATTTATTTCATACCTCTATTGATCATACATCACTATGCATGTTTACTTAGCATTTCAGTATTTGAACATTTTGAGAAATGCTGTAATATACATTAACACAAAACTATATTAAAGGCACTGAGAAGTCCTGAAATAAATCTGTTTAGCTTTCTCTAGTTCCGGGTTTCCACAGTTTATTTGATCACATATATAGCCCTTCTTCTCTCCTATAAAGACTCTTATACTCAAGTACTGGTATTCTAGGGAATAGCACTTTGGAAGAATTGGTTCCTGTGATCTCTTTGAGGTCAGTGACAGTTTTTGTATCACCAGGATATGCAAGAATACCTGACCTATAAAGCGTGCTTATTATGTGTTTGTTGAATGAATGAATGAGTGATCAATGAAGAAGCCTCATTCTGATGTTCAGGCTCTGACTAGGCTGACTATAATCAGATGCTTTGCTGGAAGGGAGATGAAAGTCTTCCTAGATTCCTTCCCTTCAGGCTCAGGGTCAACGACTTCTTTAGGCCTTGGTATTGATGTCAGGGGTCTAAACAATGCTAGAGGGCAAAGCTGCCTGCCTTTGGCAGGTGTTTTAGAATAGCCAAGGAAGAAGAGAAAAGACAGAAAAGATGGAGAGGAGGAGATGGGATGGAGGGAGGGAGGGGAGAGAAGAGAGGCGAGTGCCTACAGCAGGGGTGATACACCCTACTACCAAGTCTTTGTGCTCCTCAGGGATGACCATGTCATCATGCCTATATCTTGATATAGATATTAGAAAATCTCCTGGTCGAGATATTAGAAAGGCCAGGTCCTCTTTTTCCCATTCCTTAGTCCCTTTAGTCCTCCTTTTTCTTTTTTCTAATGCCAAATGCAATGTATTTATATGTACTCAGGAGGGACCCAAAGCACTTTTTTTTTTTTAAATAGATCTCTATTGGAGTATAATTGCTTCACAATACTGTGTTAGTTTCTGTTGCACAACAAAGTGAATCAGCCACATGCATACACATGTCCCCATATCTCCTCCCTCTTGAGCCTCCCTCCCATCCTCCCTATCCCACCTCTCTAGGTCATTGCAAAGCACCGAGCCGATCTCCCTGTGCTATGCTGCTGCTTCCCACCAGCCAACTATTTTCCATTTGGTAGTGTATATATGTCGATGCTACTCTCACTTCGCCCCAGCTTCGCCCTCCCACCCCATGTCCTCAAGTCCATTTTCTATGTCTACCTCTTTATTCCTGCCCTGCAACTAGGTTCATCAGTACCATTTTTTTTTTTTTTTTAGATTCCATATACATGCGTTAGCATACGGTATTTGTTTTTCTCTTTCTGACTTACTTCACTCTGTATGACAGACTCTAGGTCCATCCACCTCACTACAGATAACTCAATTTCATTTCTTTTTATGGCTGAGTAATATTCCATTGTATATATGTGCCACATCTTCTTTATCCATTCATCTGTCGATGGACATTTAGGTTGGTTCCATGTCCTGGCTATTGTAAATAGAGCTGCAATGAACATTGTGGTACATGTCTCTTTTTGAATTATGGTTTTCTCAGGGTATATGCCCAGTAGTGGGATTGCTGGGTCATACGGTAGTTCTGTTTTTAGTTTTTTAAGGAACTTCCGTACTGTTTTCCATACTGGTTGTATCAATTTACATTCCCACCAACAGTGCAGGAGGGTTCCCTTTTCACCACACCCTTTCCAGCATTTATTGTTTCTAGGTTTTTTTATAAAGACCATTCTGACCGGCGTGAGGTGATACCTCATTGTAGTTTTGATTTGCAGTTCTCTAATAATTAGTGACGTTGAGCATCTTTCAATATGCCTCTTGGCCATCTGTATGTCTTCCTTGGTGAAATGTCTATTTAGGTCTTCCGCCCATTTTTTAACTGGATTGTTTGTTTTTTTGATATTGAGCTCCATGAGCTGTTTGTATATTTTGGAGATTAATCCTTTGTCTGTTGATTCATTTGCAAATATTTTCTCCCATTCTGAGAGTTGTCTTTTTGTCTTGTTTATGGTTTCCTTTGCTGTGCAAAAGCTTTTAAGTTTAATTAAGTCCCATTTGTTTTTGTTTCCATTACTCTAGGAGGTGGGTCAAAAAAGATCTTGCTGTGGTTTATGTCAAAGAGTGTTTTTCCTATGTTTTCCTCTAAGTTTTATAGTGTCTGGTCTTACATTTAAGTCTTTAATCCATTTTGACTTTATTTTTGTGTATGGTGTTAGGTGGTGTTCTAATTTCATTCTTTTACATGTAGCTATCCAGTTTTCCCAGCACCACTTATTGAAGAGGCTGTCTTTTCTCCATTGTATGTTCTCATCTCCTTTGTCGTAAATTAGGTGCCCATAGTGCTTGGGTTTATCTCTGGGCATTCTATCTTGTACTACTGATCTACATTTCTGTTTTTGGGCCAGTACCATACTGTCTTGATTACTGTAGCTTTGTGGTATAGTTTGAAGTTGAGGAGCCTGATTCCTCCAACTCCGTTTTTCTTTTTCAAGATTGCTTTGGCTATTCAGGGTCTTTTGTGTTTCCATATGAATTGTAAAATTTTTTGTTCTAATTCCGTGAAGAATGCCATTGGCAGTTTGATAGGGATTGCATTGAATCTGTAGATTGCTTTTTGAAAGCACTTTTGAAATAGATTTCAATGGGTGGTGAATTTGGAGATTTTGATGTACAGTATTAGGTAAAGAGAGAATAGTAAAATATTAGAACTCAAAGCCATCTTAGGGATCATGGAATTCAAATTCCTTATTTGCAAACAGGTCAATGGAGACCCTGAGAAGTTAAGGGATTGCCCAAAGCCTTGCAGGACATTTGGTCCTATCCAAAATGTCCATAAGACATTTAGTCCATGCCAAAAGGTCCTTGATATTTGATCCTGTCCAAAACATCCATAAGATATCTGGTCCATAAGACATTTGGTAGATGCCAAAGGTCCTTGATATTTGATCCTGTCCAAAACCATTTGGCATGGACCAAATATGCTTATGGATGTTTTGGAGAGGACCAAATTTCAAGGACCTTATGGCATGGACCAAATGTCTTACTGGACGTTCTAGACAGGACCAAATGTCTGCTGATCACTCAAAGTAATACAGGGCTCTGATAACTAACTGGGTCTGGAGCACAAGCCTTCTGATTTCTAGCCTAGTCCTCCTTCTCTATCTCTTGTTGATGCAAATATGGTCAGAATGTTCTGTGCTCACAAATGAGAGTGAGGAAGAACTAGTGGTGATGCATTCTTCAAAGAATAGATGATACTCAGGTAACATAGTCAAGTGGATGATTTGACACTAGTCCACAGGTCTGCTGTCTCTCCCAAGAAATACGTGTTCTCCAAGCCACCTGGTCCTTGCCATCATTGAGAATGAAAAATGATGCACTGAACAAGTAATTATTAGGTCATGACATTGGTTACCCAGAGGATCTGACTTTGGAACTAATTTTTAAGTAATTTGGGAAGAGTTATCTAACACTGAAGCTTGTACCTCTGTGATAATGACACCAAGGATTATTGCAATTTTAATGCATTAGTCTTTCAAGATTCTCTCTATTCCTTGCTCTAGAATTTTAAAATATGGCAGAAAAACAATCTCAAAATCAGCCTACTTCCATAAATTAAGAAAATGTCATCTGGCATTTCTTTTTGAAACCCCAAGACATTGTTAGTTGTTTTATTCATTTAAACAAAGGTTTCAAGAGGTAGTAACATTTTATTGTTTTGAGTTAACCCAACTGTCATTTAAAATACTCATTCAGATTCATGGATTAATCTGTCATAACAGCTTATCATTCACTCTACACATAACACTCATTAGACGTGTGGTTCCTACAATGGCCACAAGTAGAGATGGGCTGTGTGTCTTTAGGACCAAAATATGGATATACATATGGAAACCCAAATCTTTCGTCATCTCCAAGAGTGCTAAACCTTACTTTTAAAAGAAGGAAATGAATACTTTTTTGGTCTTTTTCTAATTTCAATTCCTTATGTAAGTGACCATAGATGTATCTAAAGAAATGGTTTCTGGGGCATTTTTCGTTCTCTTGTTCTACCTTTCAGTCCTATATCTACTGAGACAATCACCATCTGGTTAATCAAACTAACACACTGCTGTGATTGCAACACTCTCTTCTCAAAGACCTCCAATGGCCTCCCATCATCAATGGAATAAAGTTAAAATCTCTTTCCTGGCATTCAAAGCCCTTTAGAACTGCCCCCACACTGCTTTCTCACTCATCTCTCTCTCTCAGCTGCTACCCCTTGCCAGAGGCATAATGGCTCCTGCCTCTCTTGTCTCTGCCTGTCCAAATCATGCACATCCTTCAAATACACTTGGCTTCTCGCATCATGTCTTCTAGAACATCCAAACAGTAAGTGAGCCCTCTTGTCGCTGAATACCAAGCACCTTTCTTTTTTTTTTGGAAGCACTCGACACATACTACTTTGTCTTACATCCATTTGTGGTAGAAATCTTTTCCTCTTTCTCAAATGTATGTTCCTTGAAACCGGGCAGGGGCCATAGAGGACCTGTCATTTTAATCGTCATTTTTCCAATCATACCTAATACAGTGTCGAATGAGTGAAAATGCTAGATCCAAAGTTGGCTTTGTCTTAAACAGGTAAGCCACAGGAGATTCCAACCTTTCTTATATATGGTTACTTATAAATATGTTGTTCTAAGAAGCCTGGGCATGTTAAAAAAGAAAAGGAACTTACAAAAAAGGTTGCAAAGTAGAAGTTGGCTAACTGGGTCTGACCTGAAGATGTGTTTGGTTGGCCTTGTGGTGTTTTTTAAGAGAATATTCACCAAGTTAAAAATCAGGGAAATTTCACATAAAGCCCATGACTTGCTGATTATCTTGCAAAATCGAAAGACCTGGTTCCCTGGGCTTGCATTCTCGCATGGCGGCAACTAATTGAAGTTGAGTACTCTTTGTACGTGGTCCATAATCTCTAGTTTGCCGCCGTCCTCACCCAGCCCATATGTCACTCTCTTTATACCATCTGCCTGGCCCCTTTGGGAAACTGAATCTGAGACTCTGGATATAAAGGAGACAGAACAGGAGCAAAGAGAACAATAAGGACAGAATGAAGACTGTCCAAAGCCAAGATAAGCCATAGGATGTACACTTAAAAAAAGTTGGAGACGTGGTTAAAAATAGTCACATGAAGAGAAACTACAGTGAATGAGGAATGAAGCAAAGAACCATAAAAAGTTGCCATGTCTTCAGGCGGCTGAAGGGGACACACTGTCATCATCAGCAATTGATTGTGACTGAGCAGGTCACCTCAATATCTGCATGGCAAAGGGCTGATAGGGAAAATGTTACTGTTTGCAGCAGAACCAACATTCCTATTCCGTCCTTGATGGAAAGCCAGCCACCAGAATCTTCTCGCTGGTCAACAAGAACTTGAAGTTGATGACTGGAATGTTTTGCAACTGTAGGGAGACCTAGGCTTTTATGAAGCCTACCGAGGTCCAGGTGAGAGCTGCCATAACTCACAAGGAGGCAAGCCCTTGTCCTGTCTCCCTCTGTGGGGACTTTCTCCTCCAGCCAACCGCTCACCGATAACCTCTCCTCTCTATTTTCCCTGCAGAGAACCAGCCCGCTTGGCCACTAGGGGGCCCTATTGCTCACCGCATTCAGGACTGACCATCAGTACTATTGGCTCCCCTCCCTGCCACCAGGGAAGTTCTTAAAAACTTATTCCCATCACTCCATCTATTTTTAGTGAAAAGTAACCTAGGATTATTCCAGCCTTGTCTTTAGAAATAAGAAATGTTGAACAGCAAACAGAGAAGAAAGTAAAGCATAATATGGAAATGTGAAAATAGCAAGACCAGGTCACAGGGGAAGAAAAGCCGTTATCTGGGTGGCCTTCTCCTTAGTTACAGAGCTCGTGTCTGCAGTTTGCCTCTATCTCACGGCTTACTCTTCTCTTCCACCAGGGCTCTCGGTCCCTACTCACCCTCCTCTCTCTGTCTCCTTCTCTGTCGACAAGCCACAGTCAGGTCAATGTAGAGAGAGATGGCAGAAACAGTTATCCTGGAACAAGGACTCCATTTGTCCCCAGCTCACCCAGTTCACTCTTGAAGGTGTGATCCTGCGGGAGAATGGAGTGGGAGTTCCGAATGCTTCCTCCTCCAACAAACCAGTTCACGTTGGGGTTCCAGCGGTTCACAAAGCCACAGAGATGATTTTCTTCAAAGTCACATTCTGGCAAGAGAGAAATAAAAACAGACTTCATGTAGATGTAGTTATGCCTGGGTACACCCAGGCTCACTGCAGTTTGCTATTAGATACTCAGATATGTTTCTCACTCCCTTTGACCACTGGGATCTTCGTACCAGGACCCCTGGACAATGTCGGTCAAGAAGAGAGATCCTGTAATGAACTGAGATTGTAATTCATCATTGCTTCTTTGGATTGTGGCCCTTCTGCCTACTTGCCGTGTGGCTTGCAGTGTGACCTCTCCTAGCCTCTATTTGTTCATATGAGAAATAGGGGGACACACCCCTGCACAGGGCTGTGGTAAGTGTGGACAGCTGCCAGCACAGTGCCAGGCACATGGTTAGTGCTCGGTCAATCAGCCAACTCTGTGTCAAAGCACTATTTAGAGCTATGCTTTTAGCTCCAGGAAGTTTATCCACCACCTTTCTGGTAGCCCATTCCCCCATCCCCTTCTCTCTTGATAGTAGATAAGGTACTAAGCTAAGGGCTAAGGGGCGTGTTTCCTAGATGCTAAAATCATCTGCTTTGCTTATAAACAAGAACCTGGTCAGCGTAGTCGGGACAGGAATATCTTAGGCACTGGGTCCTACTGCAGCTCCTGAGTGGAGAAAAAAAGAGAAGACAAAGAGACTCTCTTTCCCCTTTTCAGTAGCACTGACATGTTTGCATGGATAAATTGTTCCCAGTCAACAGACTCCTTTAGGGGGAACAAGAAACTCACAAGCCAGTTCTTTCATTGACCCCCATAATTATCAATTAAAAATATGAAGTGTGATTGTGCTGGTCATCTCTTATTGGCCCCTCCAGTCCCACCCACCTTTCTTCCACGCTGCTCCATTCTCCAGAGGTTGACGTGTACGGCCTTGTATGGACTTCCCTGCCTTCTGGCTTCTCATTGGATTCAACCAATGGAAGGTAGGAGGAGAGCAAGGTTGGGGGTGTTTATTCCTCCAGCTCCCTCTCTGCCAGGTTGCCAGGGGTTGGCTGTGTCCCTCTATTGAGGGACCGTACAGCTACTGTCTCCATGTTCTGGTAACCCCTTCTCCCTTGCCCCTTCAGACCTAAAGATATTGATGGCTCATGGGACATCACTCTGACTAGTCCTGGATTACTGCACTAGCTTTGACTGGTTTCCTTCACCCACCCACACCTTTGTAGTCCCTTTAGTGAGTTTTCCTCAAATTGCTCAGGTTGAATGTACTCTGTTTCCACTTTCCTGCCAGGGTCCTGACTGATACAGTTATCAGTGTGCTTTTGCATTAACAAGCATTGAACATTTTTAAGATTTTCATTTTCAACTTTTCCACTACAGCATCCTCTAATCCATGCCCAAGAGTCGGTGCCAAAGGCTGCCGCAGAGTAAAAGAAAAAGCAAAATATTCCTCAATGTGCCAGGCAGTATTCTGAGCACTTTATACAAATTAAATTATCTAATCCTCAAAACAACCCTACAAGGTATGTGCTATTATTAACCTCATTTTACAGATGACGAAACAAGGGAAGCAAAAAGAGTGCACAGAAAGAAAGGTAAGGTGAGAGTATGATCATACAGTTCAACAAGAAAAAATATCAGCGCTCCTTTTGTGTTTTAAACAAACTAGAAGCCATCAAGTGATTTGGAGAAAGGAAATTAACATTTTTGAGTGCCAAGCACTGTGACAATCACCTTCACATCCCCGATCTTATTAGTCCCCACAACAATCCTACGAGGGAAATATTTTATCCCCATTTTGCCGGTAATGAAACAGAGGCTGAGGGGCGCAGTGCATTGACTAGGCCAGCAGGTGGCGCTCCACTAGGTAGGTCCGACTCAAGTCTGTGGGGTGTTTAGATCCCCGCAGCCGCCACTAAGGAGCTCCAAGGAAGATACAGTCTTAACTCACTGTATCTTCAGAAAATGGTCGCAATCTAGGTCGGTTTTCTTTCAGAACTGCCCTTGACTCTCTTGCCTCTTTCCTTTCCACAGCCATTCAGCCTCCAAGTACTGTCTGTGCTGAAAAATCTCTCAAATCTACCACCTTTATCCCATTCCACTGCCAACCCCAATTTCAGACCCTCGTATGTCCCCTCTGTAATGTCACAGTCACTTCCTAAGGGTTTTCCTATCTCTGACCTATTTTCCTTGTTTCCAACGCATTTTCCATGCGGCAGCCAGAGTCATCATCTGAAAACGCAGCTGCAGGCCCCTCCCCTGATGACTGACTTTTAACGCCTCCCAACCACATAATCCTGGAACCCAAGCTCCACAGCTGGGCTCCAGACTCTTCCTTAACAGACTCCCTTAACAGTGCTGATTCTCACTTCAAACACTACCCAGCCTCTCGCCTTTGCCTGGACACACTCTGTGCTGTCCACCCACTATAGGGTCTGCCCAGAAAGAGCGCTTTCCTTCCTACCCTGCTCCTCCACCTGACTAAATTCTACTCCTTCTTGAAACTACGGCTCAAATGCATCTCCTGGATTCAGTCCTGTCCGATTTTCTCCCCTCCTCCCTACACCTCCACAGCACGGCTTGTCCTTCTCCAGCAGAATTTGTCATATACAGAAACAGCTTCAGTAGGAGGCAAATGGAAGGTGAGTGACCTCAGGACATAGAGTATGTCTGCTTTTGATGCCCTCTCAGAAGCTGGCACAGAAGAGGCACCTACCAACCCTGCTCAAGTGGAATCTAAGTGACAACTGTGATTATAAAGACAGAGCAATGGTGTGTAAGAGAGAAATGGAGGAAAGTGAGGAAAGAGGTAATACAGAGGTAACAGGATGCCTACTTTCTGGCAAATGCTACAAAAAGCTGAATTTGCAGCAAACTGGATATCATGTTTATTAGAATATGTTGAGCTTAAGGCAGCAACTCAGGTTACAGTCGCTGCATCTACTTTTCTTTCATCAACCCAGGCAGTTGAGGCAAACTCTATCGAGCCTTCCTCTGCTAAAGACAGAGAAACATCATACAACACTCAAGTGATGCAAAATTCAAAATGCGCTACACGGTGTCATTTATAAAATGCCCTGCCTTTCGGATGGATTCAATTCCCTCTGGCAACAGGAGATTTTAGAAAAAGATGCATGTTCTGATGCAGTGAAAAGGAAACCCACTTACCAATACAGTAGCCAGTTGTCATCTTGATTTCAAAGACTGCAATGCTGGCTGTATTTCCATGTCCTAGCACGCCTTCTATTAAAATCTGTACAACACATGGGGGAGAAGGGAGTTAGACTTCAAAACACCACGTGTCCTTTATCAGTATTTCAGCTACTTGTCAGGAGCTGTTCAGCGATTCAAGGCAAAACGAGATTGTTTGTCTCAGCTCATTGCTATTGGATACCAATCTCATGATGGACTTTACTGGAAGAAGGCGTGTGTGTGCATGTGTGTACACAAGCTCATACACATATTCTCAGAACTTTGAGGTGAGCAAGGTGTCCAATAAGAGCTCAGAGTCAGCTGGCTTCCATCGTAAATGCAGCCACGACCTTCTCCGGTGCTTGTGGTGGCACCAGCTGGCTGCAGATGGAGAGGAGAGCTTGTGTCCCTGGGGAAATCCATTCTGAGACTAGCCAGGAACTGAAGGCACAGGCCTCAGAGGGGGGAAAGAAAAAATCCCTTGCAGGAGGAGGTAGGAAGTGCCATTTGACTAGTGGTGGGGGATTTCTGCATGAGGTGGAAGAGGCTCAAAACTCATCTTGTAGTTTCTATATTGCTGAAAATTTGAAAATTTTACATAAAGAACAGAGAGAAGCATAACAACTTATGTGGCTGATTTCAAGCACTGTTCACAGTAGGTCCTGCTTCTGAAAATATTTGCTTCTCCTTATGTGATTTTAGTCCAATATTTTACAGCTACGCTGCTAGATTTAGGGTGTGATATACTGTCCGGAGGACGCTGTGAAATAGGGAACTCAGACCTTCAATGCTCCTTCCCTTAATCCACCCTGCTGCCTGATGGGAGGGACCACAAGCAGACAGGGAAAGTAGGAGAATACTGTATTTCAAAGCTTGTTGAGGAAGAAGAGATATGGGATAGGGAATTGAAAAGGGGATTAGGAATGGAGAACGTTTTCTTGAAGGCTCCGCTTTGTCCCCCATGACATGTTCTCACTAAATATCACACTTCATGGCCGAGTCCAGATTACATCCTCCTTCCCTGCTCCAATCCACATCCAACTTTATCTTACTTTCTCTACCTTATTTTCCCATTACTTCTGATGGAACAACTTCCATCTCTGAAGAGGAATCCGAACATCAGAATTTATAGCAAACAAACCATTAGGAAGACAACATAAACACATACCACACATAACTTAGGAGGATGAAACAAAATGATAAGAAATCAGAATGTTCCCTAAAGCCCACTGGAAAATAAATTCCCATTGAAGAGGTTGGTTTGAGCCCCTTTTAGAGTCTTACAGAAATCCCACTTATATACACACAAAACAAATCTGGGAAGAAGCTCTTTTAAGGAATAAACAAAATATTAATTTACACTACTGATATTTTTCTATGATGCAGCTCCCATAAAATGTCACAGCCTAACACAGGAGATAACTAACTTCAATGGCAGAAGTTTTCATAAGATCTTAGAATAGCATAATGCCAAATAAGAAGCCCTGCACATAAATTCTACCTACCTTGAATTTCTTGGAACTGTTTTGCAAGTCCAAGCTGGCTATGAGCCAGCTGTCCGAAGGTTCCTTGGCTGACCAAAGCAAGCGATCAAAGCTTTCATCATCAAATCTCACATAGAGGTTCAGCCGGCTGGGCTCTGATGGAGACCCCAAAGACGTGGTTATCTGGTAGACCAATCGGAGGCAGCTCCATTCCTCAGCCCGTAGATCAGAACTCAGCAGCACGGCTTTCTCCCCCTGCTTGGCAAAGGAGGTGTCCACATAAATGTAATGGCCTGGAAAGAGAAAGGGACACAGAGAAGAGATCAATCTTCTGCTCACAACTCAGGAAAATACACAACTGTGGTCCAGTAAATCTGAGGGCAGATACTGCCTGCAGATGCATTTTGTGGGTCCACTGAATGTTGCCCGAACATGGGGTCTCTGCTTCTGGTGAAAAATTAGAAGGTCCAGTAACACCGAGGCTACTTTCACATGACACATGACAATAACAATGCAGAGCTGAGTAGTGCTGCCTCTTCAGAGGTGGAATGTGGGCTCCATTTTGCCATAATCCCCACTACTCCCTGTAACCTTCTGACACTGAAGCCAAGTATCTGTTGCTTCTAATCACCTTATAACAGGCCCATTTAGCACATTGCATTCATCTTCCTGGTCCCCATAGGCATATGAGTCTGAGAACCCAGGCTAAGGGGCTTCAGAATCTGGAGGAGCAGCATTCCTCTGCTGGAGTCAGAATGCCTTGGTGGATCCCATCCCTTTCCATAGCTCCCCTCATCCCTAATGACTCAATCTGCATTTGACTTGCCTCATTATTGTAGATTAAATTGATTTGGTTACCTTAGATCTTAGAGCCTAGGCAGAAAAAGTTCATTGCAAGTTCATTAGGCATAAGACTCTCCTCCTCTAGACTCTTCCACGACCGAATCTCATAGTTCTGATAACTAAGTGAGAAAGTACATGCAAAACATGTAGGACAGGGCTTGGAAATCAGTAGACACACTGGGGCCAGCAATCATTATTTCCCTCTCCTCCCTTGTCCGCTTCCTCGCTCCCTCCTTCCTCCCCTTCCCTTCTGTCTTCACCTTCCCTTTTCTCCCATCCCTCTCCACTCCCTCCTCCTTTCCTTTCCCTCTCTTCACTCCTCCTCCCTCCTCCTGCCCCCTCTCCCCTCATCCTCCTAATATTGACAAGGGGTGCTCTGCTGGCTACAGCAGGCTGTAAAATAGCATTTCTATGACCAAAAAAAGGGGTTGGAACTGAGAATTCTCACTTGAGCCTTCCAAATCTAACTCTGGTCGTTGGCTTCCTTAACAGTGATCTGATCTGCCTGTGGGTCTTGGGGACCCTCTGCCTTTCTGACCTGCACCCTCATGCTTGCTCAGAGGTTCCCACATTCATGGCCAGCATCTAATATGCAGTCTTCTGTCATGTGACCACCCACCCTACCCCTTGCATTTGGGGCTCCCCAACACTAAATTCTTACTGGAAAGGCCCTAAAAGGCCTCTTTGCTTGATGTTCTTCAGCCCCTCTTCTCACACTTGTTGCCCCAAATGCTGATCCCAGCCCCATCCTGTGGCAAGTGCAGACAGGCCAGTGGCAGCTCAGCTGATGACCACCCTCACAGTTAAGGCACAGTTAGGGCGTTGTCTTCAAGGAGCCTCACTTGCCTGTGGAAGCTTTCAAGATCAAGGTCTATCTCCAGCTGGCAGTCTTCTCAACATAGCAACCACCCACTGGGTGCAAATACAACTGCTTCTAGATGCCAACTCAGGCACCCTCTGTGGATAAACCTGGCCCTTGCGGTAATCACCAGCAACACCATTACCTCTTAGGTACAGCGAACACTCATTATGAACCAGGTGCTGCTCTAAGTGCTTCACATATACTTACTAGCTGTGGGGTTTGTTGGGTTTTGAAGCACTAACTAAGCTGGGGTTCTTGATGCCAACCCTTTTTTGAAACATAATGTTGCTTCACTGTGACATGAGGGAATGAATAAGCACCATCCTCCTTGTCCCACTCTGCTACTACCCCAAAAGAAGGGACTCTAAGCAGACTGGTAGTGGGGTGGGGTGGAGATGGGAATTGATGGAGATCCTGAGAGCACTTCAAACCTTTTCTGAGGAAGTAGAGGGTTGGTACATGGGATATAAAAGAGGAAAGAAACAAAGAAAGTCCGTGCTGTGTCCTATGGATGTTTACATTGCATGCCAACTTGGTTGCCATACGAGGCCCACTTCTCCCTGGGACACTTGCCCAATTTCTCTCCCTCCTTCCTTTCCCCATTCTAGAAGGGACAAACTCACAGCAGAGGCTCTCAAACTTGAGCCCAGAGTCACCTGGAGGGCTTGTTCAAACCCAGATTTCTGGGCCCACTCCTAGAGTTTCCGATCCAGTAGGTCTGGGGTGATGCTGCACATCTAACAGACCGCATTTCTGAAAAGTTCCAGGTAATGCCGATGCTGCTGGTCTGTGGGTCACAATTTGAGAACCACTGATTTACACATCTGACAGAGAAATAGGACTCATTCTCAGGACATTTCTTATCTATCAAAGAAAGGTCAGGCATGTAAGTACTGATAACATGCAAAGGAGGGAGGAAATAGTTTTACTTGGAGGTAGAACTCAAACTTAAGTAAATGTGTGTTATAGTAGGCTCAATGAGTACATCTACTGGTGATTATCTTGATTTTTCAGTGAATGCCATAAAAAATCTTTCTTGACATAATCTTTTATTATATCAGATTTTATTATAAGCATATGCTAATGCTCTTATGTTAAAAACCTTTGAGAGCACACAGTATATAAAATGTATTATTTTAAATACCATGATGTTATACAGTATGAAAGTTAATGCTATTTATTGAGTGATTTTGACATCTTGGCCATAAATATTGGCTGTTTCAAATTATTCAGATTTTGCATGCAAATTACAGACCTCAAAATCGCTCTTAGGTCATGCTGTATGGATATGCCTATTAGCTGTATTACAATCCATTCAAAGATTTATCCACCCAAGTGATTTTGCATCCGCTCAGCAGAATAATGCATTTTCTTAGATCAAATAACTAGCTCAAGAGCTACCCACCTCCACTACTACTGCCAATCTCAAGACAGATTTTCTTAATTAATCACTACATTTTTTTTTTTTTGCTCAGCCTGGATATAGCCTCAGAATCTTTCTAAATACAGTGTTCCATGTAACCACTACCAATTAATCTGAACTGGCACCTAAGCTGGAACTATTTCTTATCCTTGCTTGTGGTCAGATTACATCTTGTGGTCATATTAGAGCCAAATTGAACTAGAAGGAATGTGGCACATTTTGAAGAGCTTTTAGAAAATTAAGAAAGAATGAGAAGATACTGACATCAGGGATGGTGCCTTTCCCTGGACTGCCACTAATAAAATTGCTATTCTAGAAAAAATTGATAATGTTTTTGGTGAGTTGTTTTTTTCTCTTACTTTATTAAAAATAATC
This sequence comes from Balaenoptera physalus, assembly GCF_965194825.1. Taxonomy (NCBI): domain Eukaryota; kingdom Metazoa; phylum Chordata; class Mammalia; order Artiodactyla; family Balaenopteridae; genus Balaenoptera; species Balaenoptera physalus. The sequence goes on from NC_138886.1 coordinate 49,371,122, forward strand.
ATTTCAATAAACAAATGGGACCTAATCAAACTTACAAGCTTTTGCACAGCAAAGGAAACCATAAACAAAATAAAAAGACAACCTACAGAATGGGAGAAAATATTTGCAAACAATGAGACTGACAAGGACTTAATTTCCAAAATATACAAACAACTCATACAACTCAATAACAACAAAAAACCCAAACAACCCAATCAAAAACTGGGCAGAAGACCTAAAAGGACATTTCTCCAAAGAAACATACAGATGGCCAGTAGGCACATGAAAAGATGTTCAACATCACTAATTATTAGAGAAAAGCAAATCAAAACTAAAATGAAGTACCACCTGACACGGATCAGAAAGTCTACAAATAGAGAGGAGCTTCAAGATGGCGGAAGAGTAAGATGTGGAGATCACCTTCCTCTCCACAAATATATCAGAAATACATCTACATGTGGAACAACTCTTACAGAACACCTGCTGAACGCTGGCAGAAGACCTCAGACCTCCCCAAAGGCAAGAAACTCCCCATGTACCTGGGTAGGGCAAAAGAAAAAAGAAAAAACAGAGACAAAGAATAGGGACAGGACCTGCACCTCTGTGAGGGAGCCGTGAAGGAGGAAGGGTTTCCACACACTAGGAAGCCCCTTCGCGGGCGGAGACTGCGGGTGGCAGAGGGGGGAAGCTTCGGAGCCACGGAGGAGAGCGCAGCCACAGGGGTGCGGAGGGCAAAGCGCAGAGATTCCCGCACAGAGGATCAGGGCCGACCAGCACTCACCAGCCCGAGAGGCTTGTCTGCTCACCCGCCGGGGCGGGCGGGGCTGGGAGCTGAGGCTCGGGCTTCGGTCGGATAGCAGGGAGAGGACTGGGGTTGGCGGCGTGAACACAGCCTGAAGGGGGCTAGTGCGCCACAGCTAGCCGGGAGGGAGTCCGGGTAAAAGTCTGGAGCTGCCAAAGAGACAAGAAACTTTTTCTTCCCTCTTTGTTTCACGGTGCGCGAGGAGAGGGAATTCAGAGCGCCGCTTAAACGAGCTCCAGAGACGGGCACGAGCCGCGGCTATCAGTGCGGACCCCAGAGACGGGCATTAGACGCTAAGGCTGCTGCTGCCGCCACCAAGAAGCCTGTGCGCAAGCACAGGTCACTATCCACACCACCCCTCCCAGGAGCCTGTGCAGCTCGCCACTGCCAGGGTCCCGTGATCCGGGGACAACTTCCCCGGGAGAACGCACGGCGCGCCTCAGGCTGCTGCAATGTCACGCCGGCCTCTGCCGCCGCAGGCTCGCCCCGCATCCGTACCCCTCCCTCCCCCTGGCCTGAGTGAGCCAGAGCCCCCGAATCAGCTGCTCCTTTAACCCTGTCCTGTCTGAGCGAAGGACAGACGCCCTCAGTCAAGCTACATGAGGGGGGCGGGGGGGGGGGCAAATCCAAAGCTGAACCCTGGGAGCTGTGCGAACAAAGAAGAGAAAGGGAAATTTCTCCCAGCAGCCTCAGGAGCAGCGGATTAAATCTCCACAATCAACTTGATGTACCCTGCATCTGTGGAATACCTGAATAGACAACGAATCATCCCAAATTGAGGAGGTGGACTTTGGGAGCAACAATATATATATATTTTTCCATTTTTCTCTTTTTGTGAGTGTGTATGTGTATGCTTCTGTGTGTGATTTTGTATGTATAGCTTTGCTTTTACCATTTGTCCTAGGGTTCTATCTGTCCTTTTTTTTGTATAGTTTTTAGTATTATCATTGGTGGATTTGTTTTTTGGTTTGGTTGCTCTCTTTTTTCTTTCTTTTATTTTTTATTACTTAAAAAATTTTTTTAAATTATTATATTTTTTATTTTAATAACTTTATTTTATTTTACTTTATTTTATTTATTTTATATTATCTTCTTCTTTCTTTCTTTTGTTTCTCCCTTTTATTCTGAGCCGTGTGGATGACAGGCTCATGGTGCTCCAGCCAGACATCAGGGCTGTGCCTCTGAGGTGGGAGAGCCAAGTTCAGGACACTGGTCCACAAGAGACCTCCCAGCTCCACGTAATATCAAATGGCAGAAATCTCCCAGAGATTTCCATCTCAACACCAAGACCCAGCTCCACTCAACGACCAGCAAGCTACAGTGCTGGACACCCCATGCCAAACAACTAGCAAGACAGGAACACAACCTCATCCATTAGCAGACAGGCTGCCTAAAATCATAAGGCCACAGACAGCCCAAAACACACCACCAGACGTGGACCTGCCCACCAGGAAGACAAGATCCAGCCTCATCCACCAGAACACAGGCAGCAGTCCCCTCCACTAGGAAGCCTCCAAAACCTACTGAACCAACCTTAGCCACTGGGTGCAGACACCAAAAACAACGGGAACTACGAACCTGCAGCCTGCGAAAATAAGACCCCAAACACAGTAAGTTAAGCAAAATGGGAAGAGAGAAACACACAGCAGAAGAAGGAGCAAAGTAAAAACCCACCAGACCTAACAAATGAAGAAGAAATAGGCACTCCACCTGAAAAAGAATTCAGAATAAAGATAGTAAAGATGATCCAAAATCTTGCAAATAGGATGGAGAAAATACAAGAAACGTTTAACAACGACCTAGAAGAACTAAAGAGCAAACAAACAGGGATGAACAACACAATAAATGAAATTAAAAATTCTCTAGAAGGGATCAATAGCAGAATAACTGAGGAAGAAGGACAGATAAGTGACCTGAAAGATAAAATAGTGGAAATAACTACTACAGAGCAGAATAAAGAAAAAAGAATGAAAAGAATTGAGGACAGTCTCAGAGACCTCTGGGACAACATTAAATGCACCAACATTCAAATTATAGGGGTCCCAGAAGAAGAAGAGAAGAAGAAAGGGACTGAGAAAATATTTGAAGAGATTATAGTTGAAAACTTCCCTAATATGGGAAAGGAAATAGTTAATCAAGTCCAGGAAGCACAGAGAGTCGCATACAGGATAAATCCAAGGAGAAACATGCCAAGACACATATTAATCAAACTATCAAAAATTAAATACAAACAAAAAATATTAAAAGCAGCAAGGGAAAAGCAACAAATAACACACAAGGGAATCCCCATAAGGTTAACAGCTGATCTTTCAGCAGAAACTCTGCAAGCCAGAAGGAAGTGGCAGGACATATTTAAAGTGATGAAGGAGAAAAACCTACAACCAAGATTACTCTACCCAGCAAGGATCTCATTCAGATTTGACAGAGAATTTAAAACCTTTACAGACAAGCAAAAGCGAAGAGAATTCAGCACCACCAAACCAGCTTTACAACAAATGCTAAAGGAACTTCTCTAGGCAGGAAACACAAGAGAAATAAAAGACCTACAATAACAAACCCAAACAATTAAGAAAATGGTAATAGGAACATACATACTGATAATTACCTTAAATGTAAATGGATTAAATGCTCCAACCAAAAGACACAGTCTGGCTGAATGGATACAAAAACAACACCCGTATATATGCTGTCTACAAGAGACCCACTTCAGACCTAGGGACACATACAGACTGAAAGTGAGGGGATGGAAAAAGATATTCCATGCAAATGGAAATCAAAAGAAAGCTGGAGTAGCAATTCTCATATCAGACAAAATAGACTTTAAAACAAAGACTATTTATTACAAGAGACAAAGAAGGACATTAAATAATGATCAAGGGATCAATCCAAGAAGAAGATATAACAATAGTAAATAATTATGCACCCAACATAGGAGCATCTCAATACATAAGGCAAATACTAACAGCCATAAAAGGGGAAATTGACAGTAACACAATCACAGTAGGGGACTTTAACACCCCACTTTCACCAATGGACAGATAATCCAAAATGAAAATAAATAAGGAAACATAAGCTTTAAATGACACATTAAACAAGATGGACTTAATTGATATTTAAAGGACATTCCATCCAAAAACAACAGAATACACATTCTTCTCAAGTGCTCATGGAACATTCTCCAGGATAGATCATATCTTGGGTCACAAATCAAGCCTTGGTAAATTTAAGAAAATTGAAATCATATCAAGTGTCTTTTCCAACCACAGCGCTATGAGACTAGATATCAATTACAAGAAAAAATCTGTAAGAAATACAAACACATGGAAGCTAAACAATACACTACTTAATAACCAAGAGGTCACTGAAGAAATCAAAGAGGAAATCAAAAAATACCTAGAAACAAATGACAATGAAAACACGACGACCCAAAACCTATGGGATGCAGCAAAAGCAGTTCTAAGAGGGAAGTTTATAGCAATACAATCCTACCTCAAGAAACAAGAAAAATCTCAAATAAACAATCTAACCTTACACCTAAAGGAACTACAGAAAGAAGTACAAACAAAACCCAAAGTTAGTAGAAGGAAAGAAATCATAAACATCAGAGCAGAAATAAATGAAATAGAAACAAAGAAAACAATAGCAAAGATCAATAAAACTAAAAGCTGGTTCTTTGAGAAGATAAACAAAATTCATAAACCATTAGCCAGACTCATCAAGAGAAAAAGGGAGAAGACTCAAATCAATAGAATTAGAAATGAAAAAGGAGAAGTAACAACTGACACTGCAGAAATACAAAGGATAATGAGAGATTACTACAAGCAACTCTATGCCAATAAAATGGACAACATGGAAGAAATGGACAAATTCTTAGAATTGCACAACCTTCTGAGACTGAACCAGGAAGAAACAGAAAGTATGAACAGACCAATCACAAGCACGGAAATTGAAACTGTGATTAAAAATCTTCCAACAAACAAAAGCCCAGGACCAGATGGCTTCACAGGCGAATTCTATCAAGCATTTAGAGAAGAGCTAACACCTATCCTTCTCAAACTCTTCCAAAATATAGCAGAGGGAGGAACACTCCCAAACTCATTCTACGAGGCCACCATCACCCTGATACCAAAACCAGACAAAGATGTCACAAAGAAAGAAAACTACAGGCCAATATCACTGATGAACATAGATGCAAAAATCCTCAACAAAATACTAGCAAACAGAATCCAACAACACATTAAAAGGATCATACACCATGATCAAGTGGGGTTTATCCCAGGAATGCAAGGATTCTTCAATATATGCAAATCAGTCAATGTGATACACAATATTAACAAATTGAAGGAGAAAAACCATATGATCATCTCCATAGATGCAGAGAAAGCTTTTGACAAAATTCAACACCCATTTATGATAAAAACCCTCCAGAAAGTAGGCATAGAGGGAACTTTCCTCGACATAATAAAGGCCATATATGACAAACCCACAGCCAACATCGTCCTCAATGGTGAAAAACTGAAACTATTTCCACTAAGATCAGGAACAAGACAAGGTTGCCCACTCTCACCACTATTGTTCAACATAGTTTTGGAAGTTTTAGCCACAGCAATCAGAGAAGAAAAAGAAATAAAAGGAATCCAGATTGGAAAAGAAGAAGTAAAGCTGTCACTGTTTGCTGATGACAGGACACTATACCTAGCGAATCCTAAAGATGCCACCAGAAAACTACTAGAGCTAATCAGTGAATTTGGTAAAGTTTCAGGATACAAAATTAATGCACAGAAATCTCTTGCATTCCTATACACTAATGATGAAACATCTGAAAGTGAAATTAAGAAAACACTCCCATTTACCATTGCAACAAAAAGAATAAAATATCTAGGAATAAACCTACCTAAGGAGACAAAAGACCTGTATGCAGAAAATTATAAGACATTGATGAAAGAAATTAAAGATGATACAAATAGGTGGAGAGATATACCATGTTCTTGGATTGGAAGAATCAACATTGTGAAAATGACTCTAGTACCCAAAGCAATCTACAGATACAATGCAATCCCTATCAAACGACCACTGGCATTTTTCACAGAACAAGAGCTAAAAATTTCACAATTTGTATGGAAACACAAAAGACCCCGAATAGCCAAAGCAATCTTGAGAACGAAAAATGGAGCTGGAGGAATCAGGCTCCCTGACTTCAGACTATACTAAAAACCTACAGAAATCAAGACGGTATGGTACTGGCACAAAAACAGAAATATAGATCAATGGACCAGGATAGAAAGCCCAGAGATAAATCCATGAACATATGGTCACCTTATCTTTGATAAAGGAGGCAAGAATATACAGTGGAGAAAAGACAGCCTCTTCAATAAGTGGTGCTGGGAAAACTGGACAGCTACATGTAAAAGAATGAAATTACAACACTCCCTAACACCATACACAAAAATAAACTTAAAATGGATTAAAGACCTAAATGTAAGGCCAGACACTATAAAACTCTTAGAAGAAAACACAGGCAGACTACTCTATGACATAAATCACAGCAAGATCCTTTCTGACCCACCTCCTAGAGAAATGGAAATAAAAACAAAAATAAACAAATGGGACCTAATGAAACTTAAATACCTACATAGACATTTCTCCAAAGAAGATATACAGATTGCCAACAAACACATGAAAGAATGCTCAACATCATTAATCATTAGAGAAATGCAAATCAAAACTACAATGAGATATCATCTCACACCAGTCAGAATGGCCATAATCAAAAAATGTACAAACAATAAATGCTGGAGAGGGTGTGGAGAAAAGGGAACCCTCTTGCACTGTTGGTGAGAAGGTAAATTGATATAGCCACTATGGAGAATAGTATGGAGGTTCCTTAAAAACTAAAAATAGAACTACCATACGACCCAGCAATCCCACTATTGGGCATATACCCTGAGAAAACCATAATTCAAAAAGAGTCATGTACCAAAATGTTCATTGCAGTTCTATTTACAATAGCCAGGACATGGAAGCAACTTAAGTGTCCATCAACAGATGAATGGATAAAGAAGATGTGGCACACATGTACAATGGAATATTACTCCGCCATAAAAAGAAACGAAATTGAGTTATTTGTAGTGAGGTGGATGGACCTAGAGTCTGTCATACAGAGTGAAGTAAGTCAGAAAGAGAAAAACAAATACCGTATGCTAACACACATATATAGAATAAAAAAAAAGAAAGAAAAGTTCTGAAGAACCTAGGGGCAAGACGGGAATAAAGACACAGACCTACTAGAGAATGGACTTGAGGATATGGTGAGGGGGAAGGGTAAGCTGGGACAAAGTGAGAGAGTGACATGGACATATATACACTACCAAACGTAAAATAGATAGCTAGTGGGAAGCAGCCGCATAGCACAGGGAGATCAGCTCGGTGCTTTGTGACCACCTAGAGGGGTGGGATAGGTAGGGTGGGAGGGAGGAAGATGCAAGAGGGAAGAGATATGGGGACATATGTATACATATAACTGATTCACTTTGTTATAAAGCAGAAACTATCACACCACTGTAAAGCAATTATACTCCAATAAAGATGTTAAAAAAGAAAAGTCTATAAATAAGTAATGCTGGAGAGGGTGTGGAGAAAAGGGAACCCTCCTGCATTGTTGGTGGGAATGTAAGTTGATGAAGCCACTATGGAAAACAGTATGAAGGTTCCTCAAAAAACTAAAAATAGAATTACCATATGATCCAGCAATCCCACTCCTGGGCATATATATGGACAAAACTATAATTCAAAAAGATATATGCACCCCTATGTTCATAGCAGCACTATTCACAATAGCCAAGACATGGAATCAAGCTAAATGTCCATTGATAGATGAGTGGATAAAGAAGATGTGGTATATATATACAATGGAATACTACTCAGCCATAAGTAGTATGGCTACTTTGCAGCAACATGGATGCAACTAGAGATTATCATACTAAGTGAAGTCAGACAGAGAAAGACAAATACCATATGATATCAGTTATACGTGGAATCTAAAATATGATACAAATGAACCTATCTATGAAACTGAAACAGATTCACAGACATAGAGAACAGACTTGTGGTTGTCAAGGGGGAGGGATCGACTGGGAGTCTGGGGTTAGCTGATACAAACTATTACCTGTAGAATGGATAAACAACAAGGACCTACTATATAGCACAGGGAACTATATTCAATATCCTGAGATAAACCATAATGGAAAAGAATATTTTAAAATGTGTATATATGTATAACAATCATTTTGTTGTTCAGCAGAAATTAACACAACATTGTAATCAACTATACTTCAATTAAAGAAAAAAAGAAAGAAAAAATTCATTTCACCACTTAGTGAGTTAATGAAGTTTCCTCTGTGTATGAAATATTTCATTTATTCCATCCTAATGAGATTGACAGCTGGAATTTAATCTTGGACATAATTTCCATACAATAAAATTCACCCTTTTAATGCAGTTCAGTGTTTTTTAGTATACTCACAAAGTTGTGCAACCATTACCACTATTTTCAGAATCTTTTCATCCCCCCCAAAGGAAATTCCATACCCATTAATAGTCATTCCTCATTTTTCCCTCCCCCTAGCCTCTGGAAACCATGAATCTACTTTCTGTGTATATGGATTTACCTATTCTGGAAATTTCATATGAATGGAATTATATAATATGTGGTCTTTTGTGACTGACTTCTTTCACTTAGCACAATGTTTTTGAGGTTTATCATGTTGTAGCATATATCAAAATTTCATTCTTTTTTGAAGCTGAATAATATTCTATTTTATGGATATATCACTATTATTTATCCACTCATCAGCTGATGGACATTTGTGTTGTTTTTACTTTTGACTAATATTAACAATGCTAATATGAACATTTTTTTTTTTTTTTTTTTTTTATAAATTTTATTTACTTATTTATTATTATTATTATTATTTATTTTGGCTTTGTTGGGTCTTCGTTTCTGTGCGAGGGCTTTCTTTAGTTGCGGCGAGCTGGGGCCACTCTTCATCGCGGTGCGCAGGCCTCTCACTGTCATGGCCTTTCGTTGCGGAGCACAGGCTCCAGATGCGCAGGCTCAGTAGCTGTGGCTCACGGGCCCAGTTGCTCCGCGGCATGTGGGATCTTCCCAGACCAGGGCTCGAACTCGTGTCCCCTGCATTGGCAGGCAGATTCTCAGCCACTGCGCCACCAGGGAAGCCCCTAATATGAACATTTTTGTGCCACTTTTTATGTAGACATAAGTTTCAATTCCCTTAGGTATATGCTTAGGAGTGAAATTGTTAGGTCATGTGGTAAGTCTACGTTTAACCCTTTGAGGAGCTGCCAAACTGTTTTCTGAAGTGGCAACACCATTTACCTGTCCACTAACAGTGTATGAGAGTTCAACTTGTCTACATGTTCACCAACACTTGTTACCGTCCATCTTTTAAAAAATTATTATAGCCATCCTAGTAGATGTGAAGTGGTATCTAATAGTGCTTTTGATTTGCATTTTTCTAATGGCTAATGATGTAGAACGTTTTTTCATGTGCTTATAGGCCATTTATATATCTTCTTTGGAGAAATGTCTATCTAAGTCCTTTGCTCATTTAAAAAAATTGGGTTATTTATCTTTTTATTGTTAAGTTATAAGAGATTCTACATAATCTGGATACTAGATTTTATCAGGCACATGATTTGCAAATATTTTTTCCCATTCTGTAGGTTGTCTTTTCGCTTTCTTAATGGTATTCTTTGAAGTACAGAAGTTTTTAATTTTGATGAAGTCCAATTTTCTATTTTTTCTTTGGTTGTGTGTACTTTTGGTGTCATAACTAGGAATTAATTGTTTAATTTAAGGTCATGAAGGTTTACACCTATGTTTTCCTCTAAGAGTTTATAGTTTTAGCTCTTACATTTAGGTCTTTGATATATTTTGAGTTAATTTTTGCCCATTAAATTGTCTTGACACTTTCATTGAAAATCAATTGAGCATAGATATAAAGGTTTATTTCTGAAATGTTAATTCTAGTGCATTGATCTATGTCTATCCTTATGCCACTACCACACAGTCTTGCTTACTATAGCTTTGTAGTAACTTTGAAATTGAGAAGTGTGAGCCTTCTGACTTCATTCTTATTTTTCAAGACTGTTTTGACTACTCTGGGTCCCCTGCATTTCCATATGCACCTAAAGATCAGGATAGGATAGGGTAAGTTAGAATACCACAAAGTTCACTGTTCTTACTGATATTCAGTCGTTTTCCTTGAATAAATGCTCCCGAATATTGGCTAATTTCAAGTTCTTAAAAAGCTGACTTTGACAATTGTTGCCCGTGTTTTCTTTGCTTTTATGGGGAGAGGATTTTCTGAAGTCCTTACTCTACCATTCCTGCAGACATCACTCCATTTCCCAACTTTTTAACCAGTAAGGATAGAAAACAATGCTTCAGAGATGTTAAACACAGACAAGAAAAAGGCAAAGGATGGCAGAAATCACATGTGGACTGGGTTGTTGACTATGACGCATGGGGCCAAGGGTCTGGGGGAGATTTACTAGCCACAGTGTTGGAAACGTGATGACAGGAGGGGAGGGAAGGACCCTTTTCAAATACTGCTGCTTAGGTAATTTGAACTAATTTATGAGACAGTTATTGGAAATGATAAAATCTTTATAAGGGGTCAGAAAAGGGCCATAAACTTCCAAACAGATTTTTTTTTTTTAAGTCAGCAGTCAAAACCAATAATTAAACCATCCTGCCAGAATGGTCAGGCTCCACATGCCTCAGGGTCTGAACGTGTCTTCTAGTCACAAGCAGGCATCAGAAAACAACAGAAAAGGCTTTTCTGCTTCAGTGAAGGCAGACATAAAACCTGAGTCTTGAGGGCATCCTCAAATGCTACACATATCTGCACAGCTCGAGCTCAATGTATTAATGACTTCTATTAGCCAAGCCACAGTGTGATGGGACTAAATCCCAGGCCATCACTATGGTGGTATAGCCAGGGCATAAATCACGAGGGACTTCTTCGTAGCCCTGCAATTCTTTTCGCTAATGAATGTACTGTCATTCAGGTGTGATAATCATGCTGGGGTGACCATATGGAGCAGTGGTTGCAAAGCATAACCTTGGCTTAAAACTGCATCGTGCATATGCTAAATGCATCGTCAGTTTCTTTACCTGCAAAATGGGAATAATAAACAGTGGAGTCCTATTACATATACATTCAATATTTGAGAAATCACTCAGTATACTTAGAAAATGACAAACCAACTAAAGCACTCCAACCAGTGCAATACATACACACTTGTATGAAATAAGTTTTTCATACGAATAGCCACTAAATGAAATTTATTTTATGTATTTCAACACAAAAAGGAAAATCGGCTGTGTTGTACATAGAAATGGTATAATATATAGAAAACCATGTATGCTATACTCTATGTGTAATTTAAGGAACTTTCAAGGGTAATTTTGACGGTATCCAATTTTCACTTTTCATGCTGACTTTAGAATGTAAAGCTCAAGTGAGAAATGATTTCATATCTACAGAGTTGTTGTGGAAACCTGATGAAAATCATATATATAAAAATGCCTGGTAAAGTGTAATGTTAATCGTTAATTATTTCTCTTCTCATCATGGCGGTGGGGGTAGGGGGAGTCCTTTAGTTGTTCAACAGAAAGAAATTTATATTGTCTTATTACTTTTTTTCCATTACGGTTCAGAGATGATATTTGTTCAGGTGACAGACCAGCAGCACATTCACAATGCTGACATGAGAACAGTCTTCATTCATTTCAACTTAGTTGACTCTGCTGTTGAAATCTACACCTTTGGCCTCTTGAGTACCAGGGCTCTCCCGGCTGCCCATCCTCAGCAGTTCCCATCCTCACAGCTAAGCCCTGGGGATCTCACCCAGGATGAACCACCATCTGAAGTAGAATTCAATATATTTACCCCTGATATCGTTCTGGCTGAAACCTTGTGACCCAGGTCTGATAATGACGCCTACATCTCTGTTTGTTTAGCTCTCAGTGTCTCGCATGTCTAAGACAAGGACACTGCCTTCTTTTTGGCAGCTTCCTTCCCAGGGCTGAAGTCCAGTCCCTGAACTCAGGCAAGGATCTTCTCGCCAGATTTCCTGAATGCCCTACTGCCTGCCTGTCTGGATTGGGCCCTGTCTGTGGAAGCAGAGTGGTTAAAACTCTGTGGTTATCACTCCAGCCAGATGTTGGTTGAAATCCCAAACACACTACTCACAAATCGTGTCACTTTCAGCCAGTCACTTATGCTACCTGAGACTCACTTTCTTCACAGGTAAAACGAGGATGCTAAAAGACCGACTTTGCAGAGTTTTAAAGAAGATTAAATAAGATTAGCTCCTGGCACAGTGCCCAAGGGCATGTGGTAAGCTCTTAATGAATGTTAGGTCTTATTTTTCCAAATATCTGATCAGCATGATTTTCCTGATGGCTAGCCCATCTCATCTTCTCATACCGGACCTCCCTGATATTAACTGCTACTAGTTCTGCCTGCTGCCCATTGTCTTGCCCTTCTGACACCGACTTCTGCCCACTGTATGGAAGATCTGTATGCAGCTGTATCCATTCTCCCTAGTGCCTGCTCTACTACTCTGGGCACATCTTTTTCTAGGTCCCAGCCCCTCCCGGACTGTCCTGTCCCATTGCCCAACTATATTTTCTGTTGACAGTCATCTGTAGGCTCCAGCAGCTGATCAAAGCAGCCTGGACAATAAGACATGCAAAGCATCCGGCAAATGCTCATAAAGTATTTTGCAAAGAACCAGATTCCTTTCATGGAGAGAGGAGGCTTCCCTGCAACTGCATCCTGAATTATGTATCAGCCATCAGCTTACATTTTGAAGGGAGTCTTGCTTTCTTTGCACATCAAAGACTTTGCAAAAATTAAAAAGTATAGAAAATGCAATGGGTATAGGGTTCTCATAAACAGTTGATTGTGTTATTAGAAAATAAATGGTATAGCATTCCCCAAATGTAAAAACTGTATTAAATATTTGTTAATCAATCAGATTGACAATTATTTATAAATGTACTGGTTACCTCTGGCAGAAGAATGTTCTGTTCTGAAAATATCTAAGAAAAATCACAAATGTCTCTGACTTACATAAACTATTCTCACCTTCTGTTTAAAGTTTCCAACTTTACTATTATCCTCTGTAGGTGTTTAGTAAATCACTATATGAGTATTATTTTGATCATATGAAAATGAAGACAGCTTTCAAGAATTCATCTCGGACTTCCCTGGTGGCGCAGTGGTTAAGAATCTGCCCGCCAATGCAGGGGACACGGGTTCGATCCCTGGTCTGGGAAGACCCCACATGCCACGTAGCAACTAAGCCCGTGCACCACAACTACTGAGCCTGCGCTCTAGAGGCCGTGAGCCACAACTACTGAAGCCCGCAGGCTCCACAACAAGAGAAGCCACTGCAATGAGAAGCCCGCGCACGGCAACAAAGAGCATCCCCGCTCGCAGCAACTAAAGAAAGCCCGCGTGCAGCAACGAAGACCCAACACAGCCCAAAATAAATAAATAATTAATTTTTTAAAAAAAAGAATTCATCTCAAATCACCTGTTAAGAAACAAAGTTCAAAGGGAACTAGCATTCATTGCGCTGCAGGCACTAGATTCTCGATATACATTCTTCTCTCTTAATCCTGACGAATGATCCTATCAGGTGGGAATTACCACTTTACAAGGGAGGAAACAGAGCTTCAGGGAGGCTAATTCAGCAGTCCAAGGTCACAGCTAGTAAATGAAGGTTTGGCTCCAAGTCCATGCATTTCCCCCTGCTCCATGCTGCTTCCAAATATTTCCCTGTAGGTCTCTTTATTAATTTGCCTTTTCATGATTGTACTAATGTTCCTATGGCAGGAGAGCAAAGTCTTCCTCCTTTTCCTTACACGGCGATCCTGAAGGGATGGATGTTTTTATATGGTAGCCCGTATAGACTTTTCTACAAATGCTATTCCTGTCCATAACACAGTAAGCAGATGAACTTTTCTATCACATTGCCTCACATCTAAAAGGGTTTTAAATACACAGTTTTCTAAAATTAGGGTGTGCCTTATAACTGATCCACAGTAGGGCACCTTTCCCCCACCAAAAGGATGTTAACAAATCGATGGTTAGAATCAATGCATACAGGATAAGTTTTTGCACCTGCACTCTGGTTAGTGACAGTGGACAGAGAGACCCCACAGTCCTGGGCTCAGAGGACCCTAGCCAATTTCACCTATAAATATTGCTGGGAAGTGGGGAGCAGGGCAACATGGAAATGAAGGGGTTTCAAGCCACTCAGAATGAGGGCAACATTGACAGACCAGAGACCTGTGAGTACAAGGCACAGCCCAGAATTTCAACCCAGTGTCTTAATAAGTATTTACTAACTTACACAGACCAGAAGGCACCATGTGTGCGTCTCACGGGTAATCCATTTCCATGCTGTATTTGGACCCCTAGGTGCCAGACCACAGGTTGCTCTGTACTGTCTAACATAAAACAAGTCCATCAGGCTCCCAACCTCCCTGCTGGGTTAGGAAGGATCGCTCCACAAATTTGGCAAGTCACATCTGTTTTCAGTAAATGTTTTTGATGGGAATAGCTTCCTTTCTTCTTTCTTTTTGCCATATGAGGTCCTAAATAATGACACAGTTTCAAAAAACTTCTCATTCCCATTCAGTGAAACTGCACGACCCCCCTGGCTTTTGGTTCGCTTCAGTGGATAAGGAGATGAATGAGATTTAAGAGGCATGAGCTTAAATCTAAATCCTCCCAGAAATCAATATACCAAGGGTGGTTGATTTGTAGCACAACTTTATAGACAAGACCCGCTTCTGAAATGCAACTCACGGAATAATCTATAATTGAGAAGTGAGTAGCATTTGCAGTTTTATTTTGGTCCCAAGCGGTAAGAAACCCCTCCCAGAATGAAACCTTCCATGGTGCAGCAAAGAGGCTTTCACGTTAGGCAATATTTCAAATATCACTTTGCTTAAGGAAAAAGGAAAGCCTGCATTTAAAGAGCAGCATAAAATTGCCACATACAGGTTTCAGTGCCATCCCAGCACATGGGGCTGGGGCAGGGCGAACCCTTTTCCTTGATGTGGAAATTGACTTTTCAGTTTTCTCAGTATTCATTTATAAATAAGAATTTGCTCCTCTCACTGAGGGAGCCAGGGCAATGTTTTTTACTGCAAACTTTTGGAGAAACTTAATATGTGGGGCTGGAAGGAACCTTGATGTGCAACAGTGCCATGGAAGGCTTTTTCACTGATGCCACTTAGGATTAAAATTGAAGAAAACTGTGAGGCCCAGTGCAGACCCACTGAACAGTGTCACCAATGATTAGCACTGTCTGCTCTGGTCCTGGGAGAAGGCCAGGGTGGCAGATAGGATCCAACTTCTTCCTCTAACTGATTCAGCAACTTCTCCCACATCTGGGGTGTTTGGCTTTTGGGGAGGAAGGGGAATTTCCACAGGAAGCTTGTGGCACTTTTTACCTTCGAAGTGGCCCTTGTTAATAAAATCTCACGGGAGCAGCATTAACCTCTCTGACCCCCTCTTGGTCTTAAAATGCTTTTTTCCTCTGAATTCCTTGATACCCTTTGCAGTAGTTTTGCTCCTTCCTTCTACTTCTGGGTCTTCTCTGTGGGGATTTCCATCTTTGTTTGTCTCTTCAGGGTTTGTACTTCACTGGGTCTGGGTCTTGGTCTGGTTTCTCTACTCTGATGAGTCTTCCTCATTGTGGCAGGAACTGCTAATTGCACACCCAATATCTCTGCTTCCTCTCTAAAGAACCGTAATTTGATGGGGCTGCCAATGTACCCAGCCACGACATTGCTGTTGCCATGCCACCCCTGCACGTAGAGGTGGCCAATGGCTGAGTTCTAGACAGAGTTGTAAGAGAAAGTTGTTGGATGGGGCTTCCAAGAAAGCTCCTTAAAGAGGGCCTCAGTCAGCTGGCCTGTCTCTTTTGTCCTTCTCCCTTGCTTCTTCTTCCTGCCTGAGGTGTGGATGCAGCAGGTTGGAGCTGCAGAGGCCATCACAAAACTAGGACGTGCAGAGGTAACCGACTCATCCCAGTTAGCCTGCGACTTTCCTGGTTTTAAAATGGAAAGTCTCATGTCCAGGGAACCCCTTCAGTCCCAGGCAAACCAACACAGTTGGTCAACCTAGCAGGCAACCCTGAGGATGGAAGCCATTGCTGTGTGTAGGGCAGAAACCCAGAAGGAGCTGGATATTCTTATATCATCGAGTCTTCTAAACATTCTGACTTCCTACCTCTGCACTGTTCATTATGAAAGAGAAAAACAAATCTCAGTTTAAATCACCATTATTTAGGTTTTTTTCTGCTACAGGCTTCCAAACTACCTGATTCACCACTCCTATGTCTTCCAGCGTAATTTTTATACAGGTGATTCCCAAGTCTAGTTCACCAACTGGGTCCCTTATTAACTTCCAAACCCATACATCTAACTTCCTGCTGGGCGTCTCCATTTGGACACGTCATAGACACAAAGTCCTCTCTTTCCTCAAAATCCTGCTCTTCCTCTGTGTTCCAAATCCGAGTGAATGGAGCCCTGACTATCCAATGACCAATCGAGAAATCTCAGTATTTTCATTGATTCCTCCACCTCCTTCCTTCTCCAAAACTGTATCAATCTTGATGACTTAACTTCCTAAATTTCTCTCAAAGCCATCCATTCCACCAAGTTCCCTCCACTGCTCCAGTCTGGAACACCATCCTTTGTCTATATTGTTGCCAGAGACTCCCAATAGGTCTTACTGCTTCAGTCTTGCCCTACTCAAATCTGATCTCCACACTGTGTCCAGAATGTTACTTCTACTGTGCTTAACTCATCATATTACTTTCTGGCCTAAAACACTTGAGGGGTTCCCCACTGTCCTTGATTTATAAGGCCCTGTTTTTCTGACTTTCATATTTTAACCACCACACTCTTTTCACAGTCTACATGGCAGCCACAGAATTTCTTTTAGTTCTGCTAAGCTAAGGCATCACACACTCTCTTGCTTCCAGGTTTTCTCACATGCTGTCTCTTTTACTTGGGATGCTCTTTCATCTGCTTTCCTTCATACGTTCCACTCCACTACTTCCTGCCTCCTTTCCTAGGTCACTCACCACCACACGTCATTAAGGTCTTCGCTTAACAGAGCCAAAAAGTACAGTTGTACAATACACAACCTAGACAACTGTACATGGTGGTCCTGTTTAAATACTGTCTTTTCCAGCAGCCTTTGCTAACCTCCACCTCCAAACCTGGTTAAATGCCTCTTCTAAGTCTCTTTTAGTATCAGTATTAAAATTTTTATTCTTAATTTTTTTGATTATCTGTATTCCTCACTAGGCTTTAAGCATATAAGGGCATATACCACATCTACCTGCTTCCTTGTAGATACTTTCTATATTTTAAAATAAATGGGCAATGCCACAGAGCAACTAAGCCTGTGCGCCACAACTACTGAGAATGCATGCCACAACTACTGAAGCCCGCGCACCTAGAGCCTGTGCTCCGCTACAAGAGAAGCCACCGCAATGAGAAGCCCCCGCACCGCAACGAAGAGTAGCCCCCGCTCGCCACAACTAGAGAAAGCCCATGTGCAGCAACAAAGACCCAATGCAGCCAAAAATAAATAAATAAATTTATAAAATAAAATAAAATAAAATAAATGGGTAAACTCCTTCCTAATGATAGATACAGTTAGGTTTACACATAAAGGACGCATTAAAAGTTTTTTATTATGGAGATTTCTCATTCGGTTTGAACTTCATAAATTACTCAATTTACTATTATTCTGGAAAATATGATATTTAATGAGAGCTGTAACTTCACTGGCAACTCACACCACACTTAATATTTTCACATATGCTCCCACTGTTAATACTTTCTGAAACACAAATTCTCATTATGTCAAGATACGTAAAGGATTGTTAAAGTGTATAATTCTTTGCCTTCCTGGAATGCAGAGTCTATGAGAAGCATTCAGGAGATGTTTCAGTGTGTGACATTTCTAGATTAAAGAGAGCTATAGTTTTATCAGCTTCAAATTTCAAGGAGTTCCGAAGTGCAGGGGTCAGCAATACATCGGGAAGTGATGAGGTCAGCATTGCTCAGATGTCTCGAATGTCATTTTCGTTCCCCCTGACAAGAGGAAAATTCTTCTTATATCCTGGCTAACACTGCAAAAGTAGTCTTAAAAGATTACGAAACATTAAGCCTAGCAAAAGTAAAACAAATGCCAGGAGGCAATCTCCAGCGTAAACAGTATGCCAACATTTGAAGCCACTACCACAGATGTTTGCTTCACTCTTTTTCACAGGGTCTGGGAAGGGCGTAGCTTTGAACACTTTTGGCCCCAGTGGCAGTTTTAGAAGAGAAGTTTACCTTAGCAACTACCAACAGAAAACCAAGAGATGAGCCCACAGTGAAAGGTCATGGGGTATTTGGAAAGGGAGTTACACTTTACATAGTATTTAATAAAGAAGTACGAAAATATAAGAAAAGGCTGCGTTACCAGAGAGTGTTTGTTCTACCAAAGACCAGTTCTCAGAACACATTTTCCACTACATGAATTGCCAAGTAGGTAAGATATTCCTTGGAAACTTGGAAGTGTCCCTCTATTTAAGATAAAGGGAATGCAGAGAGCGATGACATCAGGGGATGGGTATGCATAGGAAACTGGATTCTCTCCTCGGTTTCCCTGAGTGTACCTGGGAGGAAAAAAGTATTCTTCTTCCATGGAATATACGATCATTTACAAGGAAATTTTCTTATTTTGACTTACAAGAGTCTCTGACTCTCTGTCTTACAGTTTTGCTAATAATAACCACCGAGAGTACAGCTGACTATTTTTGCTTATGCATTATGCGAGGCAATTTTGTCAAACAAAAGGCGTTATACACATTCTAGCTTCATTCAAACCAGGATAAAATAGGAGTGCCTATGAAAACTTCACCACAGTACAGGTAAATAAATAAATCTGAATTTAAACAAATATTTATACATATGTATATATATGTGTATAGATATACATATCACTTTTATTTGCACTTTCTCATTTCAAATTTTGCATTTTACACCTATTATAAAGTATTAAAGCAAGTAGGAACGGGAATGTTCAACTTGAAATTATAGCTATAGAGGTAAACACATTTTATTTTGTTGCCTTACAGAGAAGATACAACTTTCACTGGTGTGAGCATAATAATAGAAAGAGGAGTTTAGATGAAAGTAAACCTCATAATATCCGTAAAATGAGTGATCGCATCTAGATTTGTGGCTTCTTTTTGTTTCTCTAACATAACTGAACACATATGTCCACCTATTAACAGAACAAAGAAAAGTGGCTGTGACTGTCAGGTGGGTTCAAGAGTTTCATACAGTCATTTGTGGTCCAGGGCAATTTTACCTACCAACTCTGTTCCCTTCCAATCAACCTCCTTTCCAGGGGCCCTAAAACTTGTCCTCAGGACCAGGTGTGGACACCCGGGACTTAAGACAGTCTTGGGTCTCCACAGTACAGCAGTCTAGTACACTACTGACCAGAGCCACTCCCCACACTGCCCACTCCAAGCTGGACTCCTGCTCCTTTCATGTCTGTTTTATCCAGTTATCTGGGTGTTGGGTCTAGTGCATGCATTCACTCTCTACATGTCTGTGTAAGTAACCACATTCACGCTGGCTGAGAGCTTCTCATTTGCCAAATAGACTCTATTGATTTTGAGAGCCAACATGCTCTACGCTCCTTCTAAGCCAGGAGTTCTTAACCCTGGGTGCACCTTGCAATCACCAAGGGAGACCCGGGTCTGCAGTGTAGTCTAGACATCAGTCCACGTCCTGAGGAACCCCTGCATCCTGGACAAATTGGCCTGGTTGGTCACCCTACTAACAGTAGAATTTTCAGAATCCCCCCAGGTGATCTGAAGTCAAGCCAGGCTTGAGAAACACTCATCTTACCTGTCTACCTCTTCCTTTGGCCCTACCACTGCTGAATCTCAGCCAGACCATGCATTCAGGGAAGTCAGGATCTGTGTCTGTTTTTCTCACCCCTTCCTTCCAACGCCTGCCACATACTGGGTGTTCAATAAATATACGCTAATTGAATTAAGCAGTACATTCTGCCACTCAACTTACGGTAAATATGGTTAAAATAAAGGCAACAAGTTTAAGTCCAAAAACAATAATGAAGTCCCAGTTAAAATATTTTAGAATCCTCCTTAAACATGAAAATAAATGTATGACTATGTGCCTACGGCTTATAAGAAATCACAGCAAAGTTCGTAGAAAACGAGACAGTGGGTTTCAATAAGTTGTCTGCCATGGAGACTAGGGTTTTGATAACAATGACGCCGAGAGAAGCTGTGTTCATTCTTTACAATTTTAGAAGACTTATTCACTAAGCACTGGGGCATGTTTAATCCTCACAGCAACCCCACGATAAAGCTGGAGAGTTATTATCCTTCATTTCATAGATCAGGAAAGCCAGGCTCGGAGAACACATGCAGCCTGGTGAGGAGCCAGGTTCAGGATCCCACTTGGATTGCCAGATTAAGCAACTAAAAAGACTGATGTATGTCCCAAATATTGCATGGGGCATACTTATGCTAAAAAATTGCCTGTTTATCTGAAATTTAAACTGAACTGGACTTCCTCTATTTACCTGGCAACTCTAGGCTCCAGGCCAATTCTTTTTCTGTGAAAAGAGAATATTAGATTTGACGGTCACTGGGGACCCTTTCACATAAAAAGGCTGAGGCTGTGGCTCTTTTCCCCTCCCCTTCTGACCCTTCCTGAAGATTCTGCACCTGCTGGCCTGTGACGTGTGCCTTACTCTAGCACAGCAGGGAGCCAAGCCAGGCAGGGAAAGGGGTGGCAGAGAAGGACACGAGCCGTGAGTCTCAGGACTCCAGGGCCACACACTCCATGTGGATTCAGTGTTTTTTAATTTTATTATGATTATTTTTGAATAGGTGATACTGAATGGTGCAAAACTGAAAGATATAACACAGTGAAGGTAAGCCTCTCTCTTACTCTCAATTTCTGGGCCATCCTTCCACAAATACTTTATTCATATACTAACACATATATGTATATTTAAACATCGCTTTTGAGTTTTTATACAAATGGTTAACAAAAAATATACTATTCTATATCATGCTTTTTCTACTTAATATATGTTGGAGATTGTTACATTATCTATCTATCTATCTAAAGCTGCCCCATATTTTTAAACTGTTCCACAGCTTTCCATTGTATAGCTATGCCATAATTTAATTATTGGTGCCCTGGTGCTGTACATTCACATTCCCTCAATCTTTAGCTATTAAAGCAATGTGGCAATAAATCTCCTTGTTCCTATGACTAAGTACACATTTCTGAGCATAGCCAGCCCTAGAAATTCCCTTTCTAGGGCTTTCTCCTAGAAAGCCCTAGAAAGGGAATTGCTGAATAAAAGGGAAAATTTGGTTACATAATGCCCAACTTCCTTCTTCACGCTGTACCAGTTTATGCTTCCAGCAGCAATATATGAGATTATTTTCCCCATCCTCATCAATCCAGTGTATGTTATTGAATTTTTGATATTTGTCCATCTGATAGATAAAAAATAGTATGCCCTTGTAGTTGTAATTTGAATTTCTCTCATCATGAGTGAAGTTAAACATCTTTTACATGTTTGAAAGTCATTGATATTTCCTTTTTGTGTTGTCTTTGGCCCATTTTTCTATTCAGTTTTTAGTCTTTCATTATTAATTTACAGAAATTCTTTACATAATAAGGAGATTAACCTAATATCTGTCATTTGTTGCAACACTCCCCAGTTTATCATTTGTCCTTTGATTTATGACTTTTTTAGCATAGAATTTAATGTTTTCTTTTTTAAAAAAAAAAATTTATTTATTTAATTTATTTATTTTGGCTGTGTTGGGTCTTCGTTGCGGTGCGCAGGCTCCTCACCGCGGTGGCTTCTCTTGTTGCGGAGCACGGGCTCCAGGGCTCCAGGGCTCGCAGGCTTCAGTAGTTGTGGCACACAGGCTTCAGTAGTTGTGGCACACAGGCTTCAGTAGTTGTGGCACACAGGCTTCAGTAGTTGTGGCTTGCGGGCTTTAGAGCGCAGGCTCAGTAGTTGTGGTACACGGGCTTAGTTGCTCTGCGGCATGTGGGATCCTCTCGGACCAGGGCTCAAACCCGGGTCCCCTGCGTTGGCAGGTGGATTCTTAACCACTGAACCACCAGGGAGCCCCTTAATGAGTTTTCAAAACATCTTATATTTACAGGAGCGTAAGACATGTCAAGGTTAGAAAATGATCATTTTCAACAGCACACGTAATTACCACCATAACTATAATAGCTACCATTTCCAGGAGGGCTAATTATGGGTCAAGCCCTAATCATTTAAATGTCTATCTCTTTAAATCATAAGAGCAGACCTATGAGGAAGGCACAGTTGAGTCATTGTACCAATGGTTCCTAAGATTTATTTTGGGCCTAGAGGTAGACTGAGAGAAAATTACAAAACCACGGGGACTTTGTCTTTGGTGTCTTCCCAAGTTTTTAGTCAACCTTCATCCTTCACCATGGCACTTCTTCATTCTTCTCTCTTCCCCCACCATCCTTACTCCCCTCCTGACACATCCTCCTGTGTACACTCTGAGGAACAGCCTATTTATAATTCACTGGGTTTTCCTGCCAGCTCTCACCTGTTCCCTACTAGGGTGTAAACTATATGGTAATCTCAAACTTGCAGAGCAGGAAGACAATTTTCTTGAGATGCAAAAATTCAAACATATATAAAGTTAGAGCTATAATGATGCATTTATAGGATAGAGGACAGGGAGTACTCGCAGAGTCAGACAAAGTAGGAAGCTTCATGTCCTGTCTGCTCATGTGTCCAGCCCTGTCTAGGCTGTGAAGAGCATCAGAAAGCCCCCTTGGAATTTGAAGCACTGTGAATTTTAGAGAAAAACCTGCCAGGAGTTGAAGTCGGAAGATATGAGGTCCTGTCGTGGTTTTTATTTTTCTGTCAGCCATGAGTCCTGGAGTGATAGTGTTGTTGGTGGAAAGAGCATGGTTTTAGAATCAGGTAGTTCTTACTTTAAATAACAACTCAGCCAATAACTGCCTGACTTCAGAAAAGTTAATTAACCTCCTCTAAGCTTTAGTTCCTCAGGTGTAAAATGGGGATAAAAATATGTACCTTGAAGGATGTTTGTAAAAATTGAAAAATCTCTTGCATGGGAAGTACCTAGCATAGCAACTGATGTAGTGTAGGTTCTCAATAAAGTGTGGTCTCAGATTTCATATTTGTCAAGTCATTATTATACTACTCTACCAAAATTTTTAAAATTTTGAGGTTATGTATATCAGAGTTTTCTTAAATTGTATAATTCATGCACCACGTTTGGGGTTTTTCCACATCTGTGTACCACAGGTTCTAATGTTATATTATGTTTTTCTTTAACTGTACTCATCTTTGAAAAAATATAATACTTATTTTATCTGGTTCCTTAGCAATACTGTCCATGAAACTGGGGACATAAATTATATGTCAATTATATCTCAATAAAACTGGGAAAATACATAATTATCAAAATTTAAAAATATGGCCATGTGCCACCTAAGATAACCTTATGAATCACTATGGCATGCATACTACACTTTGGAAAACACTAATTTTTAATCAAAGTTAGTTGTTATGATATTTTCAACCTTTCCTTTTGGAAAGGAAACTAAGACCCAAAGAGGGTGAGAAATTTGATCAAAGTCAACCTGATAATCTATTGCAGAATTGAGACGAACCCAAGTGTCTGCATTTCCAGGTCCACATCTCCATTAATCAGTCTCCTAAAATACCTCTAGTTGAAATCTAAATTAGAATCCTGCTGTAAAACTACAGGATTAACACTGTAATATCCTAAAGCAATCTTGTTCTTCCATCATTGTTATTATTTTGTCACCTAGGAAACCTGAAAGGCAGCCTTTCCCTCCCAGAGTGTGTACACCTGAGCCGACCTAGCTATGAGCCTTGCTTAGTTCATAGCCTTGCTTGGTATGGGAAAGTATTCCATCCCAGCGGGTGGCGGGGTTGGGTGGGGGCGATAGACAGAGGAGAGCAGAGCAATCTGGGGTTATCAATACTACATACCGTTTAGAGACTTCTCTGGAAATTTTCTGACCTTGTTCCGTCCTCTCCCAACCAAACACTCTCAAATGTATCAAGCCTTCTAATGGATTATCTGGACATCTCTACCAACTGCCTCCAAAAATATAGGGTATGTTTAAACTCTGTGCTTTTTTTAAAAAAATCAAGAAACCCCTGTATATTCCCCAACTGTGTAATAATAAATAAAGAGTCCATAATAGAGGTGAGTCTGGGGTCCTACAGAAGTAGCAACTGTGCAGGCAGCTAGCTCTGCGGCGAGCCCTCTCACCTCTGTTCCTAAGTATCAGTCTCAAAAGCCACCTAAGAGTTGAGGGTGTTTCAGTAGATCCATGTTGTTTTTACCTTCCCAGCATCCATTCCCTCCTAGTTCTGGTTAACAGCAACCTGTTTCTTCCCTGAGAAACCAGCCCTTCCTTATCTTCAGTCCAAATGGTTCGACTGGGACTGACCTCAACCTCCTGTTGCAGGGGTGGCCACTTGACCCAGGCTTGACCAATCAGATCATTTAAACCCTTTTGGCCACAGAGGTTGGTTCAGGAATGAGCACACAGACCAACTCAGGTAAATGAGGCTCAATCATGAGAATTCTGAAGAAGTTAGGAGAAACTTCCTTTTCACAGGAACTATCAGTTATAAGAACGTTGGATGCCTCCACCTGCTGGAGTCCATGATGAAAGGCCCCTTGGAAATGAAGCTAGCACAACAGAAGCCAGAACCAAGAGCTATGAAGAGACAGAGATTGAACTGGATGGAATTTTTTAAGCTTCTAGTTGCGCCTGAAGTCAGATATCCCTGAACTTCTAATTTATGTTAGGTGATAAAGTCCTTTAATTGAAGCCAGTTTAAATTAGAGTATTTTTTGGTTGAGGACAAAAATGCCCTATCAATACAGAATCCAGAGTGAGTGCATGATGTGTGGTTTCGACCATGAGGTGTCAGGGAATGGGAAGGGAGGAGGCAGAGGATGTGAACTGGGCAGCAGAAGGTGGTCAGGAGACGAGTCTTTTGTCTCAGCTTTACTCCTACTTAGCCATGTGGCCTCGAACAGTGAGTTCATCTCTCCAAGCCTGAGTTTACCCATCTGTAAAGTAAAGGAATTGAACAATCAGTAGTTCTCAGACAGAGCTTTGTGGAGCCCTGTAGTGTCTCAAGCGATGGGAGGGTAATGGGAACCCAAGTTCCCAGACTTTCCTTTGTGGAACTCAATCTCCTTTTATCTATATTATTCACCAGGATCTCTAATAAGGTTTTATTGGAAGAGTGGCTCTACTGCTACAACGGATTAGTTGACCATTCCAGTTCCGTTTATATTGAAGTCTAAAATGAGTCAAGGCTTGGGACTTCCAGTGGTAAAAATCCGCCTTACAATGCAGGGGACGCGGGTTCAATCCCTGGTCAGGGAACTAAGATCCCACATGCTGGGGGTCAACTAAGCCTGCGCACCACAACTACTGAGCTCGTGGGCCTCAACTAGAGAGCCTGTGTGCCACAAACTACAGAGCCCATGCACTCTGGAACCTGCGCGCCACAACTACAGCGCCCACGCGCCCCAGAGCCTGCGCACCACAACTAGAGAGAAGCCCGGGCGCCGCAACGAAAGACCCCGCATGCCTCAACGAAGATCTCACGTGCCACAACTAAGACCCGATGCAGCCAAAAATAAATAAAAATTAATTAATTAATTAAATAAAATGAGTCAAGGCTAATCTGGGATGTGGTCCCTCTATGCTAAGAGTTGGTCAGAAGCCAAGGTCAAGAGCTCAGTCCCTGGAAGGCTTATTAGCTTCATACAGACATAAAAAATTGTTAATGGCAATGATCTGCACCCCTAATCTTGAGAACTGTCTTAGAGATGTGGGTCATTGGTCACACAGGGACTGGGAAAAGGAATGGACATAGTTCCATATAGTCATTAGCTTTGCCATAAATGCCAATACAAACACCACTGGTAATACTCAAGGCAGACAATCTCTTCATAGCTAGAAAACAGAGGCTGTTGTGCTTGGAGGTTTGTTTGTTTTTCTTTCTCAAGACAGTGCGATCATTGCAGAATAAGCTGAAAAGAGCAGAGTACTTGTTACACAATCAATTGCACAACACCTGATGTGTATCCACAGTGCTATAAGTTAATATTTGCTTTTCCTTATAGAGACAACATACACATGTAGAGGAAATCAAATGAGACAATTTTTATGAAAGTACATAAAAGCATTTTTATGGGAACATAAATTACTAATTTACATTAAAAATATATTAACTTCTAGGCAAATTTGACACTGTATATAAATTTGGAGTGTTCCAAATATTTTTAAAATGTATCTTAAAAATACATTTTAGCACCAATTGCCAGAATGGGTTGTCTACTACTATAGTCAAAACAATTCTCTTTGTTCTATTTCACATAATAATTGCAAATGTGACTAGAGTCTGTATGACAAATATATGTTCCTAGAATAATGTTGATCTTGCCCACAGTAGCTGAATATTGAATTTACTTTAGCAAACATGCTGAAAGACAACAAATTAAGAATGAAAATTATTTCTCAGTGTGTCCTTCTAGTCTGTATACCTAGAAGTTTTCTCATTAGAGAGCTTTTTTTCAACCATATATATCAATAACTTAGGCAATTTATATTAATACAAAAATAAAATCATATATATCTTGAGGTTTACTCTCTTTTACTATTAACTTCTGATTTATATTACTGTGCTTACATGTGTTATAGATACAGAAAGCCCAGATGGGGAACAGGGTGAGAGAGGACAAGAGTTAAGTCAGACTAGGCAGAGTCAAGACAAGATGCAGGCAAAGGGTTAGTTGAGGGCAAGCTATGAATGTGTCACAACACATCTCAGGATTTGGAAGCAAGTCGTGGTCAGGAAGGATCCAAATTGGGAAAGACAGATTGTTTCAGGATTAGACAAATGCAGAAGGGTTAGGCTTAATAGAGGCAGAAATATATGACAATACTGGGACAAAATATTCAGATCTACCAGAAGACAAGGAGTTTCAGACAGCACCTTGGATAGCTCCCTGGGCAAGAGGTGCTCTGACAAAGCTAAGACCCTAAGAAATGAAGGATTTCATCTTCTGTGCCCCAGAATTCCCAACTGGTACCATCCCTGATGGAATGAACTTGGTCCCTGGAGGCTTAGGGAACCAATTGCAACACTCCACTGGAAGGTTTGACTTAAAGCTCTAGGGATGATGTCTACAGCCTTTGGTAATAGCCTCTTTGGTGATGGGCCAGGCAGGCTGGAGGGGTGGGGAGTGGATGAGGTTGTGACAGGAAATATTGTCCTCTCAAAGTTCAGAATATTTGTTTTTCAAGAGTCTTTCCCACTTAATTTGGGAACAGATGTTCATCCCAGGACCAACGTTGCTGTGAACAACAAGGGGCCCTGTGGTGCAGTTTTAATGTGTTAATGTTCACCTTTGACTTCATATTGACTCTTCTGGGCACCTACACTTGTAGATTAGAGGAAATGGGATATAGTATTTATTAGATGTTAGAAGGTCTTATATTAAAACAAGTTTAATTTTTCCCATTACTACAACTTCACTGATAGTTCATAATAATAACAATCCCTGGGTGTGACTTTTATGCAGGCAACTGTTCTAGACTTTATTCCCCTCTGACCAAGTACTATTAATAGTGTAGAAAAGTTTGCTTCAGTTGACTCACTAGTAGAGCCCAAAGTCTCTTGGGTTCAAGGACAAGCAGTATCATTTATCTCAAAGTTCTTTGGCTGTATTCGCCTTATGGAGTCAGTGGATCATAACAATAATTGGGAAACCAAACTCATTCCAAATGGCTTATTCACTAAATGAAAAGATGACATTTAGATTATTAATTAAGTGGATAGGAAAGTTTTATCGATTAACCTAGGAAATGAATCAGGCAGAAGGAAGAAAAAAGAAAAAAACAGGTTGCAAGTGGAATAATAGTTGGGCATGGGGTGGGGTGGTAATAGAGAAGAGAATGACTGGTGATACCTATCCAATGTGTGATTGTGACTATGTGGGGCCCAAGACATCATGATGTGGTGCCCGCTCTGAGTTCAACAATACTTATTGAGCATCTACTCTGTACCAGGCACTGTTCTAAGGTCCTGGAGATACAGCTATAAACAAAATAGATGCTCATGGCATTATTTACTCCTTTCTGGTGAGCTTAAGTCAGGTCACCTTGAGTGAGAGCTGTCTGAGTGGCAACTCTTCAAAGACTATAGCCAAGATACAACATAAGGAGGTGGCAAAATAAGAGGTGTAGATGTCAGATCTGGCAGTGGGGAATGTGAGAGACCTGGGTAAGAAATTTAGGAGTTATAAGTCCCTCACAAAAACCAGCCCCACATTATGTAAGTTGAGAGTGTGCAGAAGAAGAGAAGTGGGTTCTAGTTGGTATTTTGAAGCCCAAGAGGATTTGACATATTAAAGGAGATGTCGGTAATACCTAGTTGGGTTTCTTTGTATAGTTTCTTGGAGATCACAAAATATTAACATTAGAAAAGACTTGAGATGTCATTGAGTCCAACCCCCTCTGTCAACTCTTCTTAAGTCTCTCAGCTAATTAGTGTTAAAGCCAGAACATGCTCATCTTTACTGCAGTGGAAGCAAGATGTTTCTCTGTATGATTTTTACATTTTAATTGTGTCTGGCTAAAGACTCTTCTCACTAACAATAAGTAACAGAATCCACATTAATAAATATAAACTTGAGGGGCTACAAGGCAGTTGTCTTTGTTGCTTCCTCAGGTCCCTGAGAGACTGGGCTTTGGCTTGTGATGAGGAGTATAAGAAAGAAGAAATCATGGGTAAGGAGGGGAAGAGGAATGAAGCCAAGGGAATGGAATGCAAGGCCTGACCTGGAGCTGGCTGGCTTCCCTCAGTGAGAAAGATCATCCTTGTCTTCAGTTACAACTCCCTCTGGCCTGGGGATTGTTACTACTCTTTAACAGAAGAGACTGTCATAAGTGATCCATCAGACAGGATTTGCTTTGGCTTAGAAGACATATTATGTATATCCATGCAGAAAAATTGTCACTGAACTCGGAGTCCTTCACTGCTTTGATTATAGAACAAACAATACTTAAAATCAAAAACTGAAATGTGCGCTATTTTCCAAAAATTCAGTCCAAAACAAATATAACTTTGTGAAACTAAAATTAGAGAATCCCTTAGATATACACTTTTAAGTGAACATATTAGACTAGATTCTTTACTGCTAAACCAATGGTGCAACATGAATATAGAGAGGTGAGGACAATAACAAACAAACCACCCATTCATATCTGAAATTGTTCTCATTCTTGGGAAAAGACAATCACAGCCACTGCTCACTTCCATGGTTTTCAAAACTTGGTCACACTGGCTATTCTGGACGCTGATTTTACTCATAAAATAAAATGCCCTATGTTTCCTTTCTGTTAATTCAATCCTTGGCAGGAGATGCTAGGACATAAAAAAAAAAACAAACCCATGCTTTGAAATTTCGTGATGATAATGTCTCCTAGAATATTCCTATGGTAGTTAAAAATATATATATATATATATATTTTTTAATATTTTCAACATTCCTCTGGTGCAGAAGGGGTGGCATTTATTAGAAAGTTCCGATTTGCAGGTGGTGTTGTATTAAGCGCCAAGAGTAAACCAGGTAGAGGAAATTGCTTCTTAAGCTTGCAGGTCTGAAAGAGGGAATTGCCTCTCTTCAAAGAAAAGTAACTTCCATGACTGGCACTGTTTTCTAAACAGGAATCATGCCAAAGAGAGACCCAAATCTGGACTAGGTCACTTGTAGCAGGCTCTTTAGATGTAAGGCTGCAAGAACTCTTGACTTGCCTTTTAAAGGGAAGCCCAGCCACCTCTGAATTCTTGGATTAAAAGATGGAGGATTTACATATACAGAAAAAAGTATACCCCAATATTTTTGCAGAGATTAAAAGAAAACACTCCAAATCAGAAATAATTGAGGCAAAAGCATAAAAAAACTAGTGACATTAGATGAGAGAACATACTTTTCACCAACTTTTCTAATATGTGGATAACAGACTTTCATGGGAAAATTACAGTAGACTGAAGCTAGGCTTTTCAAGACAGCTGTTTTTAGAATTTTTTTTACCTAATGAATTTTGCATTCCGGAACAAGTAATAACTATAATTCACAGAGCTTTCTGAAGTTTACATAGAGCTTCTACCCACACTCTTTTATTTGAGTTTTGCAATAATCATTTGAAGTTGCTGTCATTACTCCATGTTCTTTATATCTTAACACTTCATGGTCTGTATCAAGAAGCAAGATGGAAAGTACTATTTATCCTTTTCTTGGCATTTTCCCCTGTTTGTTAGGCTTAAGCCACACCCAACTCATGGGTCTCGCCAGAACTGGGATAGCCTGGTATGCCCAGGCAGGATATCTTTTATTTTGCCTAGAAATGAGGTCATCACAAGTGAGAACATCCAGAACAGGCATAGTAGGGTGGAGGCAAGTATTAGGTAAATCAAGTTTATTTGGTCAGCTTACTTAGATATTCCTGGGAGGAAGTTCTGGCCTACTACAAGGACTTCCAAAACATGATGATATTTTGAAGCTTGTTAGTGGACTGGGTCTTGGGCTGGCTCATACAATGAATTACAGGACCTCCAGATTGCTGAATCTATCCACAAGCTTCGATAGCATTTGAGAGACTGGCTAACATTTTGGAGGCCACCAAGAAACTCAGGAAGACTGAGGACTAGGAAGGAAGTTTCATTGTTCTTGAAGGGTTTTTGAATTGTTCCCCAATTATATTTTTCTTGATGGATCTGTGGAAATATGTGGTATGTATATACATACACAAAAATCAGACTACAGACCAACTCACAGTATGAAAAATTAGAGTTTTGTTTCTATTGTTCTGAATATTCTTTGATGCATAGAAACCTGGCAGAACAAACTATAAAAATAAGGTATAACAAACTCATTCCATGCAAGGGGCAGGAGAGGACGGTCCCTCCCAGTTCATCAATCACAATGACACATAAAAGCCCCAGTCAGCTTCTCTACTCACTGATTTGGCCATTCCCTCCCTGCCCCCATCCCACCAGAAAGGTTCTTGTGGCTTTCCATTGCTCTCAGGCCCAAGATAAACATCCTCAAGATCTGATTTAGCATCTATCACTACAGCAAACTGAATTATCTCATTTTCCTGGTCTCCTCCTAATCCCAAATTGAATCTTATGCCTGGGCTGTCCTTCCCCCACTGTCTCACCGAGCCCTCTTCTCTGCATCAAACAAATATCTAAGAGTCCCTCTTCAGCAAGACTTTTTTTTTTTAATGGTACTTTTCAGCCCTGTGTAAGTCCATTTAGCTCAAAAGACATTTACTGAGTACCTACTTTAAGCCACACATAATACAAAAATATATAAAGAGGCCTACCTCAGTGAGCTAACAGCCTAGTACAGAAGTACTATGTTAAAAAATATTCTCAGTCCTTGTGTGCAACGTAAATACTCAAGGGAATTTTTAAAAATTAGGTGTTTCCACACTATTTTTCACAAAATAAAAACTAGACCTGTCTTGCAATTAAAATCTTCCTGACCATTTAAAAACTTTGCAATATTTTCCATTCCTCGACGTTCAGTTTGCATTTGGCCACAAGACATGGTTTAGGAAGAGCTGTTGGCTGCCAAGTCACACAGATTGGCAAGGACACACGGAAACCTAGGAAACAGACCTTGTAAACAAACAATACTCCCAAATGCTCACGCAACCAACCAACTATCCCTGCAAGCTCTACCACTGTAGAGCAAGGCACTTTTCTCTTCATTTTCTCTTAATAAAGGGCCTTAAGATTAAAAAATACATATTTTTAAAAAAATCACCAGTCATGTGAAGGACAGAAAACCTAATTAAGAGGAGATTAAAACAAACTGAAGGTCAAAATGAAGTACATGAAAAAAATCATAAAGCCAAGGTAACAACCTTTGTTTTTGTCTTTATCACTTAAGAACAGAGGAAACACTACAGTGGCCAGCAATGGGGAAATGATTAAATAGATTATGGACCGTATTATAGACTACTAGGCAACTACTAAAAAGAATGAGGTATCTCTGTATTGACTTGGAAATATATCATATGTATAAGTACTGTATATGTAAATATATGTAAATGTAATATATATGTAAGTATATGTAAATATATATATATATTTGTGTGTGTATATAGCCATAGCATATGAAAGGCATATTTGTGCTTTTATAAACTATAAAAATAAGAATTTATATTTCTACCCACATAGAGGGATTGCGAAAAGTTACCTGCAATGCTCTACGTTAACATTCGTTACCTCAAGAAGACTTAGTCATTTATACACTTCTGTATTACTTGAATTGTTCTGATCATTTAAAGCAAAAACAGGAGACTGGGAAAATATTCTACTTTCTACAAAATGCGTGATCAATTTTAAATGTTTCAACATATACAAAGTAAATCAGGGTAATATTTAGCAATAACACTTGTAATTGCATAACATCTAACCACCAAGGAGCTCTGTTTGCAGATAAACGTTCATTGGTTTTAATCTACTGCAGCTGCACACGTTCCCACTCAGCCAGATAAAGAGCAGGTGTGTTTTGCCTGTGTTGGGGAAGGCTGAAGGCACACCTGGCCAAGACTTCCTCAAGGTTGTGCCGTGGGCTGTGGATCAAAGGGAGGGACTCTAATCTCACCCAAGAGACCATTCACATGTCCATGCTGGGGCTCTGGTTTGTAAAGGGTGGATATATTATGACATCTGAGAATAAACAAGTAGCCATTTTCCTGCCAAAAATCCAAAAGTGGCCATTAAACGTGCAGTTTAGGATCAATTAGTCAAGTGCTCACTAATAACATGCAGAGGTTGACCAGAGAACAAACCCTCTTGGCTTTGATTCATAACCCCCATCAGACCACCCACACTGTATGCTCAAGGACCATGTGTGCTCATTAACAAAACAATAAGATCTGAAATTCTAGGGCTGTTTATATTCATGGCACTCTGCTGGGTGTCTCACTCAGTAGGAGATGAGAGTAGTTAATGTCATTATAGCAGCTTGTAACGTGTTATAAATTTGTTCCTTGCATAAGCCCTTTGGAGAGCTTCTATGTCCTAATGTCACAAAATCATCTTAGACTATTAAGTAAAACTCATGAATCTATGCCATGAGGATTCAACTCTTTCAGGAGTTCTAACAACTATAGTAGTTACCTGTCTATCGCATGTTAGGGCTTCCCCTTAGGGGGTCAAGTAAAACATTTGATTACCAATGGGCATGCATCAGAAGCCAAGAGATGGTGGCCCAACACTAGGCCTTGACCACAAAGCACACAGGCTAAGTGGAGGCTGGAGTGAAGACTACTTCTGGAGGATGGCTCCCTCTGTGCTAACCCTGGAGGTCTTGGAACTCCCAGATGGACAGTCTTAGGAGTAAAGGTCAGCAGGAGCTGAGGATCTGAAGCAGGCTGGGTTTGCTCTGGGCCATCGAACCTCCCCACTTCGTAAGGAGATAGAATTCCTAAGGAAAAAATGACTAGACCTATATCTTAAAAATTCTGGAGCCTAGGCCTAGAGATGTAAGTGTGTGAGGGTTGGAGATGAGGACTTTTGTTGGCAGGACCTGGTGGGTTACATGATGGGAGGCTCGACTATGCATTGTTTCTTAATCAGCAGCATAAAAAAAAAATTAGGTACCAGGTGATTTGGAAAATACCACTGAATGGACTATGATAAAAGATGAATACTCTGAAGGGAGAAATCGGAGGTAGGAGAGAGTGATCAGATTGACTTAGGGTTAGTAAGATACACAAGATTGAATGATGTTTGCTTTTACAAAGCCACCTTGGATATCTACACTACACACAAGACTGTTTTATAACAATAAATTAGCCCCTAATTGTTATAACCACACAAACTGTGTGCTACAGCAATTAGTTTTTTTCTATTTTCTGGTAAAAATTATAAGCAGGAATGGGTGGGCTTGGGTTTTATGTAAGTCAAGGCAAGTCCCTGATATCAATGAATTGATTCTGACTTTAAAGGAATACACACACACAAAAGAGGTGTTCTCACTTCTGAATATCAGGTGCAGTGTTGTGATTTCACACCTTCTGTTGTTTGAGCAGCGCTTTCATACCTGTCTGCCTCTCCAGGGACTGAATCCCTGGTTTGATTCTTGCAAATGGACAAACACAATCAAAGAACAGCTTGGCACTGACATCTCTGGCTCACGGAACCCAGTAAGGAAGTTGAGATGGCCCACCCCTCTCACAACGTCCAAAAGGGGGAGGCAAGGGTCAGTTATATCTATTCTATAAGACGGATAATGAACGCACACAGCACTAATATGACATTACCATCATCTTAATTTGGCATAAAGGAAGAGTTCAGAAATCATAATTCCTGACTCCTCTTCCAAGCTGTGGGAGCTGCGCTATCCAAATGGTAGCTGTTAGCCATTTAAATGTGACTATTTAAATTTAAAGTAGTTGAAATGAAATACAATTAAAAATTTGGTTCCTCAGTTACACTAGCTACATATCAACTGTTCAATGACCAGTGGCTATTGGACAGAACAGGTTCACAACATTCTCATCATCACAGAAGGTTCTACTGGACTTGGCTGGTCCAGATTAACCTTGGATATAACTTCGGGCCTTTGTGATGAGAATCACCTACCAATTAGAGCAATTAAAGTGCCAAGGTGAAGCCTGAGGGGGTGGTGAAGGAGAGCTTTACCTCTACTGTCCATCAGCTACCCCTTCACTCTTTGACACGGTCAATTTATACTTCTTTGATCTTACATAAAGGACCATGAAAATGCAGCTTCAAGCTCTCCCCACCCCACATTCTGGAACCACTACTGGCCATGACAGAACCCAGAATAAATTAATTCAGGCCCCAAACACAGGAAGCAACAGAATTTTTATTGTGCTAACGGATCATGTACTATTTATCTACTTCTTGATGCCAGAGTTTTTTTTTTTTAAAATACTCTGAGAAAATTTATTCATTACTGTTGTTAAATAGTTTCATGCAAAGTAAGAAAAGCAAAGCAAAAAGATGACCCCAAGGCTCAATGACAAATGGACATACAGCTAACTTTTAAAAATATTTATGAATCATCCTTTATCAACCTCAGACTGTTATTCAATATTTGAATACACATACATGTGTATTTGCAACAATAATGAGTTCGCTTCAGCCAGAGTATTTTTTAATCCTTATTTTTTAAGTAAAGAAAAAAAAAAATTGACTTGTCATTTGGGTTTCTCTAACTCATGAAGAATTCCAAGTTCTGCCTTCCTGGGGTTTCACGGCCATATATGACAATCTCCAAGGGAACACTCTGTGCTGCTTTTGCTCTAATAAACTGCTCTACTAACTCTGAGCTTTGACACCTAATTTAATGGGAAAAACTGAGGGGACTATTTTTAGAGAACAATCTGTTATTGAAACGCCCTCATATTTCCAGTCAAGAGTGTAAGCATTCTCTTAGGTACAAAAGAAAACACCCTACCAGGAGAGAGCAATCCAAATTCAAGAGGAGACAGGCATCATACGGAGCTAGAAGAAGAGCACCAATCATCGAAAGGCACTTAAAAAAGAAATACATAAAGTTTGTTCCCCCCCAGTCCAGTCCAGGTCTGAGGCAGCAGCATTTCCAATGGGGAATGATGAAAAAGTTCGTGCAGTCTCGGAATCATTCTACACTCAAGAGCTAGGTTTACTGTTTCCAAGAGATGTAATAGAATGATTTCCTTTGCCGTGGAACTGATGAATAGGACCCATCCTGCCTAGGGCAGAGAGGCCCTAAGTACCTCCATTAATTCTAAAGACAGCTGTCAGGGAGCCACCAGCAACCTAGGGCTTACTAAGAGGGGCCACAGCTGACTCTACTGCCCGCACCTGCCGTGCCAGCCCTGAGATCAGAGTTCATAAAGAGAGAATCGTTTGCAGGAGATGATTCTCTATTGAGGGGTGGTTCTCTGGCCTGTCTGTACTATGCACACTATTGGCACTGTTTTCTTCACCTCCCAAGATGTCCTAGAGCTTCCCCTACCTCAGAACTTAGTGTTCTTCCTCATTCTGTGCCACTGTGTGGAGTGACTTGGCCAGCTCTCGACTGCTGGATGCCTGGGCTGCTTCCAATATTTTGCTATGATGAACTATGCCACCATGAACAATCTTGTACCTCTGCCATTTCATACATGTGTAGGTCTATTTGTAGGATAAATGTCAGGAAGTGGGACTGCTATATCACAGGGCCAATGCATCTGGAGTCTCGGTAGATATTGCCAAATTCCCTTTCACTGGGTTGTCACCTTTTGCTTTCCTGCCACAATGTATTAATATGAGTGTCCCCTTCCTCATAAATTCCCAGACACACTCATCTCGGGAAGCTTACTGTAAACTAAAACTTTTGAGCAACATTTCTTAAAGTTCCTAAGAATCACCTGGAGGAATTTGTTTAAAATGAAGATTCTTGTGATCCATCCTGAGACATTCTGATTGAATAGCCTGGATTAGAGCCCAGGAAGCCACATTTTAAACAAGCACTGTAGCAATTCTGGTACAGGTGATCCCATGACCTAACTTTTTATAAGATCTTCACTGTCTTAGTAAACTGGAGCATCCCTGTTGAGCCACAGAGGGTGGTTTTTGCTGGCTAAGCTGCAAGGGCAGTGCCACACAGGGATCCTGGACTTAAAATCCAAACTGCCCAAGTTTGAATCCTGGCTCCGTCACTTGCTAGACACGTGTTCTGGGGTAAGTGATTTCATATCTGGGTTTTGCTGTTTTATCTGTAAACTGGGGCTAATAGTACTATTGCCTTCAAGATTAAATGAGCTAAAAGTTGTTAACACTTTCAATAATGCTTGATCCCTGGTAATTATTTTTAGTGTTATCTTACAAGGTGGAAACTGCTAGTTATCTACCCCAATATCCATTATCCCCCATCTTG
This sequence comes from Balaenoptera physalus, assembly GCF_965194825.1. NCBI lineage: Eukaryota > Metazoa > Chordata > Mammalia > Artiodactyla > Balaenopteridae > Balaenoptera > Balaenoptera physalus. The sequence goes on from NC_138886.1 coordinate 49,408,128, forward strand.
CATGGTAACAGAACTCCTGATTTGGGGCTGGGCATAGCCACCCAGAACAAAGATTGTATTTATCAGTCTCTCTTGCAGCTCTTTGTGGCTGGCAAGTGAGACAGAGCAGGACTGACTACATAATTTGAAGGGTTTGGTGCAAAATGAAAATGAAGAGCCTTTTGCTGAAAAGGCAGGAAAAGGGTGCTATTAAAGGTATCAAATATAAAGCTTTTACATTTCTTCTGAAATTTCTCACTTGACCTGTCAGGATGATTTTTATTTGCTGTTTGATGTTGCTCCCTGGGGCATGCAGATACTGGTGGGGAAGTGGACACACTCAAAGGCACCAGGAGGACAGCCCAGAGGCTACTGGGTTCCCCCTCTTGTTCAACACTGGGGGCTGGGAAGTCAGGCTAGGCATCTGCTCTTCCCACAGTCCCGCTGCCCCCGCCCACTGCAGATGGGGGACCCCCAAGTGTGTTACGACCTCTACGTGCTGGGATGGCCTTGGTGTCTGTGGTGAAGGTGAGTGCGTTGCTAAGCCCCCAGTGAGTCCTGCTTTGCGTGCTCTGACACTGGCGCCTCAGGGTGGGGACCACAGTCGCCATGCCCTGCTCCAAGTTGCCTTGGGACACTTCACCTGACACAAATCCTCCCTAGACGCATAGGCAACTGCAACTGGGTGCAGAGGGCCACAGCAACTGCTAGGTGGAGATGGAGATGGGGAGACTGGGAAGGCCCAGGGCGCCAGGGGGAAAGGGGTCAGCTGTGGAGAACTAGTCCTGGGGAAGTAAGAGGAGGCAGTGGGTGGGACCCTGCCTGAGCTGAGGCCTCAAGCCCCCAGCATGTTCTCCATTGTTCCAGTGAACTTCACTTACAAAACACAAACATGAATTTATTAAGAAATTCAAGATGGTGGCTACAGAGCCCAAAACCCAAACCAAAAGGCCTCATGTAACTGTACCGGTTGCATGCCCATGGAGCTAGTAAGCACATAAGCACATAAGTATATGTCGTATGGGCAACTTTTGGGAGATGCCCTTAAAATTATCTTTCCCATCCATCTTCCTGCCTTGGATGCATTTACAATGGCTGGAACATTTGCCACTATCTGAGGCCATGAGGATAAGGGCTACAGCTGGGGATGGCAAAGTGTGAGCTAGAAGGAGCCTGGATTTCAAAATAGAGCCTTTCATTTAAAGTTCTTAGGGCCACGGTTCCTACCCTGGGTACAGGGATGGTTTCAGAGGTTCATGACATTGTAGACAAACCATTATGTGTCTGAATATTTTGCTGGGAGAGAATCCATGGCTCTCATCAGATTCTCAAAGAGGCCCATGACCCTAAGCGTTTAAGGACTGAGCTTTGAGCAGCTGGGGACATAGTTTTCTTTAGCTGTTTACCTGTTGAAGTAATACCAAGGCGCTAACCAGAGCCATGTAAGATGTTGAAGTGAGCAACATGGATAAGACATCAACAGGACTGGAATGATGAAAGAAGGGGATTGTGGCCAGGCCAGGAGAGAGATTCTAACCCCTTTGTGCCCAGCACTGTTTTGGTGAGATGAGATTCATGGTTTACACCGGAAATATAAAGGACTTCCACTTGATCGTGATCTGAAAGTTGCCAGGTCCCTGGATACAATTCATTATTCAAAAGCTGCTGCACACTGTCTATAAATCACTGCAAAGTAGTGGCTCTTTCCAACAAGTCTTTTCAATGTCCTTGGCCAAAGGCCAGAGTTTAAGAATCCCTTCCGTAACTTCAGGGGAGGCATCTGAACTACAGGGACCATACTGACATTTGGAGTGGCCAGCCCGGCATCTAGACAAGACAAAGTCAGTCGTCCGCTCCCACAGGAATTTTCTGTTGCCTGGATGGAAGTCTTCCCTTTGGAACGAATCAGCCCTGACACCAGCTCTTGGTTTTATTTTGGTTTTAAACCAACTAGGACAATTTATTACAAATACTCAGTGCTGCTCAGGTACAAGATGTACAAGTACTACAAATTAAAACAAACTCAGCTTGTCAAAAGTGCAAGCCTTCTCCCTTCTAAACCACATATTTGCACATACTTAAGCTTGGAAATGAGAGCTTCACTCTTTTGTAGCCAATTTTTCATTCCCTTACACAAATTTCTGTTGCATCTTAAACAGAAGTAATAAAAATATGTTTTCATCTTTCCTCTTAAAATGTGCCTCTCTCGCCTTTAATTTTTGGTGTACTCTTTTTATCTCACTTTTCCATTTTAATATGGCAGAGATAGAAACAAGTACTATTTTTTAATCTTCCAATATTTCAAAAGTTTGGGAATGCAAGTATTTAGAGAGAAAATACAGTCTATCGGTTAAGAACTCAGTTGCCTAGATTCAAATCTAGTTCAGTATAATCTGAGCAAGTTACTTAACTTTTTCATTGTGCCTCAATTTCCTCATCTGTAAAGTGGGAATAATAACAGTACTAATATCCAGCTCATGGATTTGTTGTGAGGATTAAATGAGTTATGGCTGCTATGCAGAAAATGTTTGATAAGTGTGAAGCTACCACTATTATCCTAGCACACACACTATCATAATTCTAAAATGAAAAGAATTTATAATCTACTTTGGAAGGGACTAGAATTCAGGGTCACTTATTGAGAACTTATCCTAAGGAAAGGGGGCCTCAGCTAGAACCGGACATTTACTCCTTGGGAACTTGGGATCCAGGCAGATGAGTCACACAGTGGTGGGACCAGTACAATTGTGAACCAGATTTCTTTGAGATTGGTTTTATATGGAGATGGTGCTGCTGGGCAGGAAATCTCGATACCTTGTTCTTGTTGAGAGAATTAAAAACAAGATAAACTAGATGAGGGTCAGCATCTTCTGCCCTTTCCAACTTACCATAACACTAAAGACTTCCTAATAATAAATGATTCTTAAATTATTATTATCAGTCACAATATTGATGGCACCTACTTAATGGGCAGCCAATCTTTAATAAGCTCTATGAGGTTTTAATCTGAGCAGTTCCTGAAATAGTTGAAATGAGGGCTCTTTTAAATATTCCACATTTATATTTTAAATTCAGACTTGCAATGTACCTCCTTCATATTGCATAAGTTTACTTTGTAATATATTCCCAGGAATTTTTGGCAAGTAAAGAAAAACATCAATTTTCATTTTGGTCCTTCTTTCAGCCTCTTTGTTCATCTATTTAAAAACAATCTTCTCTAAGCCCAGGTGCTCCCCTTAGGCTCCGCAACTTAGTTTCTTTAATATCTTCACTTTGCTTTCTTTCTATAATTGCTGACTCTTGATTTCTTCCCCTATCGGCAACTCCCCAATGGAAATGATTTCAAACAGTGCTGAAGCAAAAAATTACCCAAATGTTGTATGTTGCATTTTCTTTCTTTGCCTTTATCTTACCAATAAGTAAAAAATAAAAATAATAATACCTCAAGTGTCTACAGAATATTAAGTTTTAGAAAACATTTTATATCTCCCCTGTCTCCATTGATCTCACAATAATCCTGGGAGGAAGGGAGGGTATATGATAATTCAGAGAAATTAAGCAAGCAGCTCAGTGCTTTGTGACCACCTAGAGGGGTGGGATAGGGAAGGTGGGAGGGAGAGAGATGCAAGAGGGAAGAGATATGGGGATATATGTATATGTATAGCTGATTCACTTTGTTATAAAGCAGAAACTAATACACCATTGTAAAGCAATTATACTCCAATAAAGATGTTAAAAACAAAAACAAGCAGGCATTTTGACCTTATAAAATTTGAGGATCATAAAATTTTCACCAAAAACCCTAGACTTATGACTCCTGTTATGTTCCTTAGCTAATTATTTCTACTTGAATGGAAAGAAAAATAGAGCAATCTCTTAATTCTGGAACCCCTGGGATGTAGCATGGTCCCCATCAGGGAATTTCCTGATTCATGAAAAGAAACTATGACATCTTGGGTAAATCAAGTACTGCTTTCAAGTTTTCCTTCATCTCACAGTTGGTCTCCTTTATGAGGAAGAATGGGTCAAAGTGTATGGTAAAATACACACTATTGACCCAATGTAACCCAAGTTAACTATCAAAACTAGTGTCAGTAAGTGTCTCCCACCCTGGTATACCAGTGATCTCCTTCTGAACCTCTGAAAATCACTATTTATGGAAGGATTCCATTAGGTTCTTTTTTATTTCCTCAGTTTTACAGTGTTCTAGACTTGGGATATCTGGTGTTAAGAGATTAATTGACCATTGATATGCAAATATTTAATTGGTCATGATTTTTGAACACCTTTCCACACTATTTATTGAAAAAATATTTTACTGACATTATATATTAAATTTCAGAATATTTACCATAAAAAGCGGGGAGGAGACAATTGAGTGTGGAAATGGCAGATGAATATATTCTGCTAAAATGGGAAAAAGAGAAAAGGGATAAGACAGTGAGTGTATGAGCCAAGGATCGATGGCAAATAAATGCCTATAAAGAGTCTAGAAATGGCCTGGAGTTTGAATATAATTTACTACTCAAGTTCCAGGCCCGAAGACCACATTATATGTAAAATATATTGTTATAAGATCTTCTTGTCTCCCAAATCAATCAAACATGCAGTCAGTAGGAAGTTACTGGACACCGATGATGTGTTCAGCCCTGTGCTTTCAGTGACTCAAGTGCTGGATATCGCTCAACACTCGTAGCGATTTATACAACACTAGCAATATGGGGGCAGGGGGTAGAGTTGAAGGTACAAACTCCCTACCTCTTACCTTCCTTATTCCAAAGGATTAATTACAATTAAGAGAAAGAAAGTCCACTCTCCAAAAAAAGAGGGAAGCTCCTAGAATTTATGATAATGACTGAGCCACAATTTTGAAGTAGTGGAGCTTTCTGAAGTCCACAAGCTCATGTTGGTTTAGTCTTCCTTCTCTTTCTTCCATATGCTTGTATTAGTAAAGGTCTGGGCCCAGACATGCATAGGGTGAGTCTAGATTTCGTTTCCTTTCCTCCCAAGGAGCAGTCAGGCCCATGCCCACTTTGTACCTATGTGTTACTCAGGAACCTAAAGAAATCAAGCGGTCACTGGGCAAGGAAGGATATGGGATCTCCCAAAGAGCATGCCTGTTTCTAACAACACACAGTGAAACTATGACCCACCAGCAGCCCTCACTCACCCTACACCATTTCCAAAAGTCAGCTTATCCCTTTTGAAACCATCTCCCCCATGAGGGACGTGGAAGGGACATGACTTCAAAAAGGCACATTAAGACCATTATTCTCAGTTGAGGAAAATGTTAAGAGGAATAAATTCTTCTTCAGCCAACATCATGCTGACATAAAAATGATGTCCTAGGAAACAAGGGGAGAGTAACCAAAAGGACAAATGTTTCTGGCTAAAATTCTTTTTTTTAAATTTAACATCTTTATTGGAGTATAATTGCTTTACAATGTTGTGTTAGTTTCTGCTGCATAACAAAGTGAATCAGCTGTATGCATACGTATATCCCCATATCCCCTCCCTCTTGCGTCTCCCTCCCACCCTCCCTATCCCACCCCTCTAGGTGGTCACAAAGCACCGAGCTGATCTCCCTGTGCTATGCGGCTGCTTCCCACTAGCTATCTATTTTACATTTGGTAGTGTATATATGTCAGTGCCACTCCCTCACTGCCACTGCATCCCAGCTTACCCTTCCCCCTTCCCGTGTCTTCAAGTCCATTCTTTACGTCTGTGTCTTTATTCATGTCCTGCCCCTAGGTTCTTCAGAACCAGTTTTTTTTTTTTTTTTTAAGATTCCATATATATGTGTTAGCATATGGTATTTATTTTTCTCTTTCTGACTTACTTCACTCTATATGACAGACTCTAGGTCTATCCACCTCACTACAAATAATTCAATTTTGTTTCTTTTTATGGCTGAGTAATAGTCCATTGTATATACATCTGGCTAAAATTCTTCTCCAACTCTTCCTGTAACTCTTCAGGAACAAGAAGTTCCAGAAAGCAAAGCAGTTCCCTTCCAGGTGCTCCAGTGTGGATCAGTGCAAATGCTAAATATTCTCGATCATCTTCAAAGAGTTCCCCATCTCAGCAGTAAGAAACATTGTGCTAGTCACTAAGGAACAAAGTAACGTTCAATTTATACAAACTTGTCAGGTATCCTATTCTAAACAAGTTATCAGAAGTCTGTGTAAATTCACAATTTGCTTCTGAAATGTTGCACCTATGAAATGTTTACAAAGACAAGCCCTGGCTATTTGACCCACAAAAGTATGGAGGATCCTGAGGCTTATGTTAGCCTATAATCCCAGAAAGCAGGCTGCACAAGAAAGTTGTGCTATGATTAGAAAAACACATTAAAAATACCTGTGGGTATAATAAATGTAATTTCTTATAATATTTTCAGTAATTATATGAGGCTTTAACTTGACCAGTAAAATAAAAACTAAAGTAACAGAAAAAAAAATCCACAGGGACAGTAAGAATAAAGATTTTTCTGGTGTGCATGGAAATAAAATGTCACACAAGATGGAACAACTGTGAAAAAAAGAAAAGGTAATATCCAAGAGACTCACTCAAGACTGAATCTGGGGTTTCTTTCAGCTCATCCCTCTTACTCTCACACTCACACTCCTTCCATCCTTCCCTGCCCTGCCAAGCAAATATCAAATCGTATCCATTCCGTCTATAGATGTCTCAAAAAGGCACCCTCTGTGTCCTGCTTCCACCAGCCCTTCCATAATTACTCCCTGAGAGACTAGGACTAGAGCCTCAGCACTGATCCTAGGCCTCTTTGGCCTCGCCTTTCCCCGGCTCTGCCTTGCAGGGGCTGAGTTTCCTAGTTCAGCCAATGGGAGGTGCTGGAGAGAGGAGTTTAGAGAGCTGGGTGGAGGGAGGAGCAGGAGCATCTCTCCCTGTCCTTCTCTGCCTTAAGTGATGTCACCTGTATGGCTCCAGCATGGCTCCAATGTGATTCCAGTTTTGTCAGTGACCTTGATCCCTAGGCTCCAGCATGAACTTTTCTCTTTATCCCTCCAGCCAAGGGGTGGAAGCAGCTTCTTGGGCTGCTTCAATGGACCCACTCTGGCTCCTCAGTTCCTATACCACCTATGTAACCTATGCATTCTCTCCACTAAATCTCCTGGCTGTAAAGACTTAGAATGACTTCTGTCTTCTTGGTTGAACACTGACTGATAACAGCCCACTAAAACAGGATTCCACATATTTCACTGCTGGGCCCTCTAATCGATCCCAAATGTTGAGACATAATTAACTTCCCTACAGAGTATGTCTGACCATGCCCCTCCCTTTTCTAGCAACTTTAACTGCTTCCCATTGCTCACCCAGTGGATCCTCAAACTTTCAGCATTCAAAAACTACTTTCATGGTTTTTGACATATCAATATACCAAATGTACTATTATTTACTTTTTCTTTAATAAAATTTTTTTTAATTTGACACACTTTAAAAAATATAGTAGTGGCTTCCCTGGTGGCGCAGTGGTTGAGAATCTGCCTGCCAATGCAGGGGACACGGGTTCGAGCCCTGGTCTGGGAAGATCCCACATGCCGCGGAGCAACTAGGCCCGTGAGCCACAATTACTGAGCCTGCGCATCTGGAGCCTGTGCTCCGCAACAAGAGAGGCCGCAATAGTGAGAGGCCCGCGCACCGCGATGAAGAGTGGCCCCCGCTTGCCGCAACTGGAGAAAGCCCTCGCACAGAAACGAAGACCCAACACAGCGATAAATAAATAAATAAATAAAATAAATAAACCCAAAGTTAAAAATATATATATATAGTAGCATTCTAAGTAAAAATTTCCATAATCAAGGTTTTGACATGCTAAATAAATATTAAGGTAAATATATAACTTTTCAAAATTGGTGGGCAATGTCTGAAGAATCTATTGTCTCATTAGTAGTCCATGTGCCAATTTGGGGGAACACTGGTCTACTGAAATAAGAGCACACTTGTACCTGCTCCTAATAATTCCATGGTAGTGTAACCCCAGAGGAGATATTCAGTCTCATTTCAGCTTTTCATCTCTTAGAATCTGGGAATGCAGCATAGCACAGTGGTCTAAAGTTTAGACCCTTGAATAACACTGTTCTGAGTTCAGGTCTTGCCTCAGTCACTTACTAGCAGGGTGACCATGGGCAATTTACTCAACCTGCCTGTGCCCCACTTTGCTCATCCACTCAATGGCATCAATAATACCTGTCCCGTAGGGTCAGTATGATGATCCCCGAAGAAATATGCTTAATACCTTTAGGACAGGTTGACATGCAGTAAGCACTCAATAAGTGTTAGCTATGATAATTCTCCCATTTTGACCTTTGCTCCATTCATGTTGGACCACTCTTATACTGGCATAAACTTTGCAACCTATCTTTGTGTCTTTGCCCTGTACCTGGCTTGCCTTACCCAACTTTCAGAATCCTATTCATCCATCACAGCACATCAGAAATTTCACTTCTTTAAGAAAACTTCTCTGCTGCCTTCCCTTCCCTAACAAAACTTCTCCACTCTTTGGACTCTGTGAACCTTTGTATCTCTTCTGTTACACATACCACATTCCGTCCTGGGATCTGGATGTTTGCCTCCTATTCCCTATTGGCTTGTAATCTTTCACAGGAAAGATCCCTGTCTCCATCATGGCTGAATCCTGCCTAGCCCAAAGCCCCACACCCCTGCAGAAGAGATACACAATAAATGCTATTTCCCTTGTCCCCAGCTCCAGGTGGTACCTCGGAATACAGGCTGTGCTAGATTCAGAGTTATTAGTGTGCTTTTTAAAAAGTAGCACGTGTGCCCTGAATATTCATAAAACAGCCTTTTGCCTAATTTACAATTTAACTAAAATAAATATTTTCCTTACTTTTATAGTGTCACATACTTTTGGGTTGTCAAACTGTCAAGCTTAATTCAGCTCTGGATTCTCTTTGTAAGTCTTTTAACAGCTCACAATTGTATAATGCTTTACAGGTTGTAATGTTCATCCACTCAAATGAGTTCACATAAGCCTCACAGTACTCTTTATGGGAATTCTCCTCCTTCTGCAGATGTTGAAGATAAGACTTAGGATAAATGCCTTGTATAAGACCACATGGCTGAGCACACTCAGACCCTGGGTGGGGCGTGCATGGTGGTAGGTTGAGATCTGGTTCTCTGAGGCAGCTTCTGGTGAGGAGCTCTTGTCACAGTGATACCATACTGGTGATCCATATAGTCAGGCAGTCTATTAGAGCCACAAAGAAAGGCTAAGAGGTGTCTTCCTCATATACAAAGTGATTTTCTCAAGTTATCCAAAAGCGCTGCATCTCCCACTTGAGTTTTCCACTTGTATCACCCAAGAGAAAGATCCTATCTTTAAATAATAAACTCATATAAAGGCCATACCAGCCAATGAACGGTCCCAAGGACCACCCGAGCGCCTTGCCAGATAAAAGACCTCTGAATTCATTACTCTTTTGCTCTGTGTATGGTTTTCACCCTTGTACACTCTAAGCTTGCTGAGGCTAGGAGCACGGGCAACTGCCACCCAAAAAGTGTAAGTCAAACAGGTTTCATTGCACAGCCATGTGAAACGTTTACTGGTATCTGCCTGGAAATCTGCAGGGGGCTGTATCTGAGCAAGTAGAGAAGAGTACTATGATAGTGTGCATGCCATAGACACAGGACACTGAGTGTTTTCCAGACCCTCATCAATAGCGTCTTCCGTAATATCCTAAAAAATGACCAAATCAATGAAGCTGATTCCATTTTACAAGTACAGTCTCAGATCAGAAGCAATCTTGGAGGCAGAATGCCTTTATCTCAAGCTACCTGGGACCACTATTCTAATCTGATTCAACTGGGCGCGTTTGGGAATGAGGGGGAGAGTTATATGGATCACAAAGCTTAAATATAAAGTAGTTAAAAGATTCCTGGATTCTAACCTGCCTCTATCATTCTACTTTTCCAGGCTTCTGTTTCCTCATCCATAAAATAAAGGGATTACCAACACCCCTCCATCTGGGCCATTCCACGATCCCACTAATTTCAAAATTAATAGGCAAAAAAAGTAATAAGTACAAGTGAAGAAATCGGACTCTGGTTTGTTTTTGAATGAAATGGAAGAAAACAAAAACTGGTTAATTTTACGCCAGAGGATGCAACCATTTTCAGTCTGCTCAACAGTGGAAGGAAATTTGTATATTTCTCTGTGCTCCAAGAGATAAAAATTTACAGATGACTTCAGGAGGGGTCATGAAACTTGGCTCCCCCCGCCAAAGGGAAACTGCTCAAAACTGCTTTCTCTATTCTACTCAAACTGTTCTTGCCAAGATCACCAGAAACCTTCAATGTTGTTCCAAATCCAATATTTTCTCTTTGTCTTCATCTCACTTCTCTGCTGCATTCAACACAGTTGGATACTCCCACTAGAAACACTCTCTTCCTTTAGCTTCTACAGCATCCCCCTGTTTTGACTTGTCTTCTGCTTACCTGGCCACCTCTTCTTAGTCCTCCTGGTTGGCACCTTCTCTATGTCTCCACTCTAAATCTTGGAACATCCTCAGGGCTTAGTCTCCTACCCTCTCTCTCTTCTTTATCTATATTATTTTGCTAGCTGATCATGTAGTCCTGGGCATTAAATACTAGTTGCACGCAGATAATTCCCAAATTTTTGTCTCACCATCAGACCTCTACTCTGAACTCCAGACACCCATATCGAATTGTTTACTGGACATCTTCATTTAAAGCTCCATCAAGGGCCTCAAATGTAACATGTCAAATCAGAACTCTTGATTTTCCCTCTCCTCATTTTGGCCCTCTCCCATCTGTCCCTCTCCCATTCTTCTCCATCTCTGTAAATGGCACATCATCTATCCAGTTGCTCAAGTCAATTACCTAGAGATTATTCTTGATTCTCCTTACTTTCCACATCCAATGCATTAATGAATCCTGTTGGCTTACCTCCAAAATATGTCCCAAATCTACTCTTCAACTCTACAAACTCTACCAGTATCGAAACCACTATTATCTCTTGTATACATTACTGCAAAGGTTGGTGTCCTAACTTCCATTCTCACTGCATATTTATTCTCCACAAAGCAGAAGTGTGACCCTTTTGAAATAGAATTCATACTTAAATCCCTTCAATGGATGTCCACTTCAATTATTATAGATTAAAGTCCAAATTTCTCACCATCGCCTGAACATCTCCCCAAGGTCTAGCCCTACCTACCTCTCGACCTCTCTCCTTAGCTCATTGTGCTCTGGCCACACGGGCCTCCTTTCTGTTCCTCCATCACACGCAGTTCATTCCTACCTCAGGGCCTTTGCAATGCTGACCATCCACCCGGTATACTCCCCGCCCTGCCCCCCGGTGCATGGCTGCTCTTTCTCCTCACTCTGTTCTCAGTTCAGCGTCACCAGAGAAGCTCTCCTAACCGTTAACTGTAGCAGGCAGTCCCATCCTTCATGATTTCCCATCACCCTCTTTCATTTTATTCATAATTTACCTAAACTGACTTCATTTCTTTGTTTATGTGCCCATTGCCAAAATTCCCCACCAAATTATAAGCTCCAAAAGGGCAGGATTATGCCTGGCTTCTGGGTATCCAGGGTCAATGCACTAGCCCTTCTCCACCTAGAAGTCAGAGTGACCTTTATAAAACAAAAGTCATATCAGGTCATTACTTGCTAAAAACCTCCAGAGGCTTCCGTCTCTCTCAGAATAAAGTCATAAGTCCCCATGGCCTGCACTAGGCTGACATGATCTGGCCCCCAGATTCCTGTGTGGCCACATCTCCTCTCCCTAGCCCCCTCTCTCACTAGGCTGCAGCTACACTGACCTCCTTGCCTTCCCCAAACATAGCATTCCAGCCTCAAGTCAAACGTTTCCTCTCCAGAGAGTCTTTCCCTGCCCACCCGAGCCCACACTTACCCTGTCCCATTTCTCTCCATGAAACTTATACCTTCTGCCATGTTATACTGTTGTTAGTTGTATCATTTATCTCAAGCTCTCCCCGCCAGGATGCATGCTCTATGTGACATGGACTATTATTTTGTTCACTACTGAATCCCCAGCACTGGGCCTATGTAGGTCTTCAGTAGGTATTTGTTGAATGAATGAATAATCTGGTCTTCTGAAAATTGCTTAGTCTTTCTAAGTTGTGCCTGTCTAGGTAGATTATACATAAGCATAGAAAGATTTATCCTAATGGCAATTGTTCTTCTTTTCAATGGTCTAGGCCCAGAGCAACAACACCCAAGCTCCAGATAGGACAGCTACACCTGAGGGAAAGAACAGAGATGCCTCTACCCAATCCCTCACTGGCACAGCACCAAGGGCACCTCTTTTCCCTGAAATTTCCATTTCTAGTTGGTCTCACCATTTGTGGACTTGCAGCTTGTTTTCAACATTTTAATTCTATGACTTTGAGAGACATGTCTCTGAAGAGAGACTGAAGTTCCCCCTGAAAGTGGTGATTCATTCTGTAATGAGCATGTTTGCTGAGATGAGAAGCTGCCCAATGGACACTTAGACCCAAGATTTCTGTCTTATTAGTTGCTACTGTGAATGACAAAGCAACTGCATTCCACTTACAGATTCCTCACTTGGCTAAGTCTTCAATGTTCCTAATACAAATAATGAAAACAGCATGAAAAAATAGCCTTAACTTAAGTGAAAACAAATTAAACCTGCTGCCCTTTTTGGTATAAAGCTTTTTGTCAGCTGTAAAATGGTGACTTCAGATATTAATTTAATATCCTCAAAATTAAACTATTCTTTTTCCTCCAGTCCATCTCCTACAGTCCAATTAGTAAATTCACAAATATTTACTGAACTTATTATAATCTACCGAGCCCTGGTGGAGGGATGGGAACAGTGGGAGAGATGTCGATACACACACACACACACACACACACACACACACACACATATTTATATAACTCACATATTTATGTATCTTACAGTGTGTCCTTCCAAAATAACTATTCTGATTTCTTTAAATAACAAGAATAAGGAAAGTGGGAAAATAACAAAATGAAAGAGAAATTCCAGGAACTTCAGAATCTTAGACAACCAAGGGCAGTTTTTAATTTAGAATTGCTAAGAAAACTCCCCCTGTTGGGTAGACTGCTGCTCAGACTGGTAGGGAAGCTGGACTCTGGTGGCTCTTCCAGGCTTGGGTGAGTGTGACCAGTACAGCTGAATCAACATCTTTATGGACAGACTGACAGCAAGAAAGTCCAACAGCTTTAGTCCATCTGATTCATCAATGAGTTCTGAATGGTAACACTTCACTAGATCATTAATGGCACATTTAGCTCACGTGAGCCAAACACCAATTCTACAGTCCATTCATTTAATATATTTTAAGTGCTCCTACAGGGCTGGGACTAGGCAAGGGAGGCCAAGTCCAGGGTCGGAGTCTGTCTTTATTTAAATTTTAATATTTTCTTCATCATGGAATTTTTGCATTAGTTTTACATTTTTTTTTAAATAGGTAGTTTTTTTTTTTTTAATTTTTATTTATTTATTTATTTATTTATTTATTTATTTATTTATGGCTGTGTTGGGTCTTAGTTTCTGTGTGAGGGCTTTCTCCAGTTGTAGAAAGTGGGGGCCACTCTTCATCACGGTGCGCGGGCCTCTCACTATCGCGGCCTCTCTTGCTGCGGAGCACAGGCTCCAGACGCGCAGGCTCAGTAACTGTGGCACACGGGCCCAGTCGCTCCGTGGCATGTGGGATCTTCCCAGAACGGGGCTCGAACCCGTGTCCCCTGCATTGGCAGGCAGATTCTCAACCACTGCGCCACCAGGGAAGCCCAGTTTTACATTTTTAAAATAGACATTTTTCAAAAGAAGACATACAGATGGCTAACAGGTACATGAAAAGATGCTCAACGTCATTAGTTATCAGGGAAATGCAAATCAAAACCACAATGAGATGCCACCTCACACCTGTCAGAGTGGCTATAACCAAAAAGACCACAAATAACAAGTGTTGGCAAGGATGTGGAGAAAAGGGAACGCTTGTGCACTATTGGTGGGAATGTAACAAAACAGTATGGATGTTCCTCAAAAAATTAAAAATAGAACTATGACCCATATGATCCAGCAATTCCACTTCTGGGTATTTATATAAAGAAAAATTAAAACAGTAACTTGAAAAGATATATTCACCCCCATATTCATTGCAGCACTCTTTACAAAAGCCAAGATCTGGAAACAACCTAAGTGTCCATCAATGGATTAATGGATAAAGAAGATGTGGTATATATATACATATACACACAAACAATGGAATATTATTCAGCCATAAAAAAGAACAAAATCTTGCCATTTGCGACAACATGAATAGACCTTGAGGGTATTGTGTTAAGTGAAGTAAGTCAGACAGAGAAAGACAAATAACATACCATGTGATCGCTCTTATATGTAGAATGTAAAGGAAAAAAACAAGCTCATAGACATAAAGAACAGATTGGTGATTGCCAAAAGTGGGAGATGGGGGATGGGAGAAATGGGTAAAGAGGGTCAAAAGGTAAAAACATAAATAAATATTATTATTATGTATTTTGATGACTGAGTTTTTATGGTGCCCCCTTAACTTTTACAGCCATGGTGAGTGCCTCATTTACCTCACCCCAGTCCCGTCCCTGATTTATTATGTGCAGGGCATTTGGTAAGGTATATAGGGGATTAAGAGAAGGAAGAGACATGGATGCTAACTTCTAGAATCATAGCATAATAGGAGGGAAAAGATATGTTCTTAAATAAGGCCAATAAAATGAAAGAGCGATAAATGCTTTAAGAGAGGTTCAATAATACTGCCAGTGCTTTGGGAGTGCTGTGGCAGGACAGATACCATGATAAGCCTTCTTGCCCCAGCTCTGCCACTTCTAGCTGTGTGAGGTCAGGCAGACCACTGAGCCACTAGAGACTTCCGTTTCCTCACTTGTGAACTAGAGGGAATGTCACCCACCTCAGAGGGTGATTGTGAGACGAAATGAGGTGAAGCACACAGGGGCCCAAAATAAATGACAGCGATGACTAGTCATGGTTCTAAATGGGCCTGGGGAACACAGATCTAAGACCTTGGTTGTGATACTGGTTATCACATGCCTCCAGAGAGAGAAGGGTGGAGAGATGCAACACGCTGTGTGCATTTTTACAGGAATGCATGAGAGCTACAGCCAGACAATCACATCCATTATTTGGGAATTTCTTTTCAAACTGCTTCAAGGGCTCCACATGGAGGTCTGTGTTATTGGGATTGTAAAAGAAAAATCTGTGATAAGGGAGAATGTTTTCCACATGGTCTGGAATCTGATTACCATGATGGATTTCAGGTATCAGCTTGGCTGATCTTAGGGGAAGAGAAGAAAATTACAACAGTTGCCTGAATAATTTACACACAATCTGTACCAGAAGGAACTAGCCAGTTTTCTGAAAAATCACTCTCACACCACAGACTACCTAAGGACTTATTCTACACACACACACACACACACACACACACACACACACACACACACACACACACACACACACACACGCCCCTTCTTATTCATGTTTGGGCAATGTCTTAGAATTTAGTTTTTAAATGTTCTGTATCTTTCTTTGTTCCACAAATTGCTTTCTACATTTGTCAAAAGAAGAAAATACTATCCTGTGTCTGGGTGATAAATCTCTGTTCTCCAGTAAAACACTTGCTCAAATTGGCAGACAATGGGAGAGTTGGTGGCACCATAAAGGCAGGACCAAAACGTGACTGAAAAATTCACCTTTTCTATCTGATGTTTCTGCCTAGACACATTCTTGAGGGAAACGCATTACTTATACAGAATGTCTCTGTGATGCCCAGGCTCACCTGGTATTTCTTTTCATTCAGCAAATCCTGATAATGTGTTGGCTTTCGTACATTTCCAAGGCAGCAGCACCGCAGTGACTAAGATTTGTTCATCCACGCGTCAAATATTTATTGAGTACCTTTCTGGTGGTAAACACTGTGTTGGGCATGGGAGAATCCACAGTGACACAAGTGAGACAGGTTCCTTGCTATTGCAAAGCTTACAGTTTAACAGGGTTGGCAGACAATAAATACATAATTAAATAAACAAGAAAAATATCAGAGCTAATGTGCTACAGAGAGAATTAAAATTGGGCGATGTGATAGTGACCATGAGGGAGGTCATACCTGAGGTATGGGGTGCCCCGGGAAGAGGGTAACATCTCAGCTCAGGCTGAGATGATGAGGAGACAGCTAGAGGGTCTGGGGGAAGAGGGTTCTAGGATAGGAAATGGCACTACTGAACATTCTCGCCTATTTCATTTATCAGTGAATTAAGCATGTCCTGAGCTCCAGTAAATGGATCTTGTGAATTGGTATTAGGTGTGGGAGGGCAGGCTTCATGGGGACAGAACCGTTGAGCCTTGTAAGCATCTCTTCTAGCTAATAGAGCTATGAGTCATCACGCTGTTCCTGGAGAAAAGATGAAGAAATCTGTTCTTCAAGGACTGAGGACCAAAAGAACTAGTGGGCAAAAGTTTTCTCTTCACTTGAACTTTACCAAAGCTGGCTTTGGGAAATGGGACATGATGGCGGTTTTATGATAGCAACACTAGGTCCTCTGAATGATTGAAGAAAGAGCTAGTTTTAGGCTTGGGAGAGCCAGTCATAAAGGACCGAGAGCCAGTGGGAGAAACAAAGAGGGGAGGGGATCATGAAAGCTGAGCTTAACAGGAAGGGAGGGAGGAAGAGGAGTTGAATTGAGTTCAGTAAGCCCTCCCTAAATGCCTACCATGATGAGGCCAGGTGCTGGGGACACAAAGCAATCCCCAGCCCCAGTGGAGTTTGGGAGAGATGTTTATGATGGATGATGGCAAAGGCCAACATCTCCTGGCAAAGGCAAAGAGGTAAAGAGGCTGGTTTGGGAGAAAAGGTTGTCAAAATGGTCAACATCTGAGAGGTTGGAATCCTATTCACTACTAGAGGGCAGAAGTTAAGTCTTGCCCTTGTTTGGAAGCCCCTTCAGCATCAAATCCAGCGCCAGACACCCAATGGCAAGATAGTGGAACAGACACTGGCTTTGGAGCAGACAGACCTGGACCCCATCCTGCTCTGGCTGTGTGACCTGGGGCAAGCTCAGTCACCTTGCTGGGTCTCAGTTGCTATATCTTTAAAATGGAGATAGCCACACAGATCATACAAGGTTATAATAGGGTTTAGAAATAATATGGGCATAGTATCTGCAACATAGTGACTAGTGGTCATTATTATTATATCATGGCTGAGGATCTCACTGACAAGTAATTTTCCATACTGTATATTACAGCTCCACAGATATAACTGACCAGTCATATGCTGAGCCTCTTAGCATATTGTCCACCAGGCCCTTGCATTTTGTTGACAGATACGAACTCACTGATAGACTGTCTAGGGCTACGCTTTCACTGCTGACTACTCATGAGTTTACATTTTTCGTCAAAACTCAAGACCAAATATCACTTATATGTGGAATCTAAAATACAATACAAATCAACATATCTACAAAAAACAGACTCACAGATATAGAGAAGAGACTTGTGGTTGCCAAGGGCAGGGAGGGGAAGGAAGGAATGGGAGTTTGGGATTAGCAGAGGCAAACTATTATATATAGGATGGATAAACAACAATGTCCTACTGTACAGCACAGGGAACTATATTCAGTACCCTGTGACAAACCATAATGGAAAAGAATATGAAAAAGAATCTATATATATGTATAACTGAGTCACTTTGCTGTACAGAAGAAATTAACACATGGTAAATCAACTATACTTCAGTAAAAAAATTTTTTAACATCTTTATTGGAGTATAATTGCTTTACAATGTTGTGTTAGTTTCTGCTGTAAGAATGGCCATCATCAATAAAATTTTTAAAGAAAGAAATCAGACATTCAAAAGTAAACAAATACATACATAGTCATGATTGAAAAGAAAAGAAAAAAAAAAACCTCAAGACCGAAATGCATGTCTTTCTTTAGCTAAGCTAAAATGTAAGTTTTATCAAGGGGTCATTTGTTGCTTTTGTTCCAAGGTTGAGGGATTTTCATTGCCCTTCTGTTTGTTTGGTGTCTCCTGCTTATATCCCTACTGATTTGAGTGCCTAATGTCTTTTTCCATAACCCAAGCAGACAGATATTACATTTATCTTTCTTTCTTTTTTTTTTTTTTTGCATGAGGATACTTGACATAGTTTTAAAGCAAGACCATAAGATTATCAAGGAACATAAGTTCTACTGGAATTTGTCCAGAGAATGCAGGGCAGTCGTGGGGATGCTTTGAGTGTGAGACTCTCATAGGAGTTCCCAATGTAATCTCATTTAGAACTTGGAACTAGGCAGGAATTCTTCTGTTGCCCCAGGGTCCTGTGCCATTTCTAAAGGGAAAGATTGATTTAAAATTTCCTCAAATTAGAATTTATTTGGTGATAGCGCCCTTGTGTATGGAAGAATCTGGAAGAAACAATGCCCTTTCATGGTTCTCTTAGTCATTCACATCAGAACTTAAGTAGGAAAGTTTCTCACCTCAAAGTGCAGTGGAAAAAAATGAGTATTATAATTGCTATTTCCTTCACAGAACACAGACTGGAACCAGAAGACCTGTTACAAAATACAGCCTTGCCACCTGGGATCCCTGTGACCTGCAAGTTATATTATCTCTGTATGCCTCACTTCCCTTAACCCTAAAATGAGGATGAAAATAAGACTCAACTCACTAAGCTGTTGGGAGAATTAAATTAGTAAAGAACATCAAATACAGAATAATATATAGATGAGTATTTACAAATTAGCTATTATTATAGCTATCATTATTATTTCTATCACAAAGATCCTTTGCGACCCCATGTTAGGGGACAGTGGGGAAACAGAAATAAAATAGCAGAATGATTCTTTTCTTAGTCTTTGGAGACAAATGTAGGTTAAAATCCAGGCTCAATCAATTACTTGTTCCATGACTTTGGGAATGTTTAAAAAACCCCTCCAAATCCCAGTTTCTTCATCTGTAATGAGTATCCCCTCATTGGGTTATTGTAAGAATTCAATGAGATTATACATGCAAGGCATCTAGCACAGAGCTTGGCATATTAGAATTGCCCAATAAATGCTAGATAAAATAATTATCATTACTTATCTACTGGGTCTTCTAGCTCAATGCCAACACATTACCCAGTGCTCAGTAAATGCTTGTAAATGGTCTTTGAGTTTTAGAAACTCTGAATAAAGATCTAAGGATAAACATAAAAAATGATCATTGATGTGTCCATTCTCAAAATATTTAAATAATATATGCCAGGCATCATCCTCAGCTCCCAGCTGAGAGTACCTTGATGGCAAGTCATTCTGCAATGCAGCTGGTGGTTGGTGATCAAGACTGAAAGGAGATCGGAACTCTGAATCCCTGCAGTTTATTCTTCAGGATTTTTCCTTTGTCAAGTGTTTCTAAGGAAAAGTTCTTAAATCATCTGAGCCTCAAATGAAGTGTCTACCGTGCGTGACCATGTTTCACTGCACATTTGGATAGAATGATGGTGAATATTATCTATTTTTCCAAGACCCATTAATTTTCTAAGAAATCTTAGACTACTAGGCTAATATTATGCTCAGCAAGAGATCATCCATTAATGTATCCAAACTTATTTTATGACAGAATATTGTCGCAAAATTATGAATGACTTCCCGATCACCAAAATGACAAATGAACAGAGTTAATTAAAAATATAGACTATTTCACACCCTTTTCATGTCCCAGAAATTTTTATTGTGAGTAGCTGAGTTTGTGGAGAGGCAAGAGGCTTGAGGGATATTCTGAGGGACAGAGAAATTTACTTAACAACTAAGCTGTCCGTTTTCAGCTGTTACACAAACATGTTGCCCTCATCCTCTCTCAAAAGTTGCTTAATGACATACTTGACAGACAAGAGGCCCACGTGGATCAAAATTGAGCATGACATCATTGGTAATTATTGATATGTTCTTTAAATGGGGGGTGGTCTAAAAACCTGGGATTTATTCTCTATAGCTACTAGAGTTTCCTTTTACATTCAACACTCTTTAGAGCATACATGTATGGAAAGCAAATAAGTCCTACTTCACAAGCCCAAGATTAAAAATGAATCATGTATGCCTAATAGCCAAGATATGGAAGCAACCTAAGTGCCCATCAATAGACGAATAAAGGAGATGTGGTGTATATATACAATGGAATATTACTCAGCCATAAAAAAAAAGAATGAAATAAAGCCATTTGTGACAACATGGATGGACCTGGAGGGTATTATGATAAGTGAAATAAGTCAGATAAAGACAAATATCATACGATTTCACTTATATGTGGAATCTAAAAAACAAAACAAATGAATAAAACTAACAAATCAGAAAGAGACTTATAGATACACAGAACAAACAGGTGGTTGCCAGAGGGGATGGGGGGGTGGAGGAATGAGTGAAATAGGTGAGGGAGATTAAGAGGTACAAGCTTCCAGTTACAAAACAAATGAGTCATGGGGATGACACGTACAGTGTGGGGAATACAGGAAATAATAACGTAATATCCATGTATGATGACAGATGGTAACTAGACTTACTGTGGTGATCATTTTGTAATGTACAAAAATAACAAATCACTATGTTGTGCAAAAGGAACTCACATGGTGTTGTAGGTCATTTATACTTCAAAAAAAACAAACACATAGAAAAAGAGATTAGATCTGCAGTTACCAGAGGCGGGGTTTGGAGGGAAAGGGAATTGGGTGAAGGTGGTCAAAAGGTACAAACTTCCAGTAATAAGATAAATACATACTAGGGACATAACATACTACATGATAAATACAATTAGTGCTGCTGTACGTTACATATGAAAGTTGTTAAGAGAGCAAATCCTAAGAGTTCTCATCACAAGGAAAAAATATTTTTTCCTTTTTCTGTTATTTTGCATCCATATGAGATGATGGATGTTCACTACACTTACTGCAGTAATCATTTCATGATATATATAAGTCAAAACATTATGCTGTACACCTTAAATTTATACAGTGCTGTATGTCAACTACATCTCAATGACACTAGAAGAAAAAAAATGAATTATAACTCATGTGAATACTATGCATCTTCACATATGTCATCTTCAATATCACTTCTCTTTATTACACAATATTCAGTAGAGAACCACCCGTAGGTAGGTTACTGACTATTTCATGTTGACAACAAAGATGAAAATCTTCAGATAAAACATATAACCTATGATATATTAGGGCTTTTAAAATGTGAGTTAAAAAGGGTCTGCTTGAAGAAAGAAAAGAGAATGAAAAGAATTGAGGACAGTCTCAGAGACCTCTGGGACGACATTAAACGCACCAACATACGAATTATAGGGGTCTCAGAAGAAGAAGAGAAAAAGAAAGGGACTGAGAAAATATTTGAAGAGATTATAGTTGAAAACTTCCCTAATATGGGAAAGGAAATAGTTAATCAAGTCCAGGAAGCACAGACAGTCCTATACAGGATAAATCCAAGGAGAAACACGCCAAGACACATATTAATCAAACTATCAAAAATTAAAAAAAAGAAAAAATATTAAAAGCAGCAAGGGAAAAACAACAAATAACACACAAGGGAATCCCCAAAAGGTTAACATCTGATCTTTCAGCAGAAACTCTGCAAGCCAGAAGGGAGTGGCAGGACATATTTAACGTGATGAAAGAAAAAAACCTACAACCACGATTACTCTACCCAGCAAGGATCTCTTTCAGATTTGACGAAGAAATTAAAACTTTTACAGACAAGCAAAAGCTAAGAGAATTCAGCACCACCACACCAGCTTTACAACAAATGCTAAAGGAACTTCTCTAGGCAGGAAACACAAGAGAAGGAAGAGACCTACAATAATAAACCCAAAACAATTAAGAAAATGGTAATAGGAACATACATATCAATAATTACCTTAAATGTAAATGGATTAAATGCTCCAACCAAAAGACATAGACTGGCTGACTGGATACAAAAACAAGACCCGTATATACGCTGTCTACAAGAGACCCACTTCAGACCTAGGGACACATACAGACTGAAAGTGAGGGGATAGAAAAAGATATTCCATGCAAATGGAAATCAAAAGAAAGCTGGAATAGCAATTCTCATATCAGACAAAATAGACTTTAAAACAAAGACTATTACAAGAGACAAAGAAGGACACTACATAATGATCAAGGAATCAATCCAAGAAGAAGATATAACAATTGGAAATATTTATGCACCCAACATAGGAGCACCTCAGTACATAAGGCAAATACTAACAGCCATAAAAGGGGAAATTGACAGTAACACAATCATAGTAGGGGACTTTAACACCCCACTTTCACCAATGGACAGATCATACAAAATGAAAACAAGTAAGGAAACACAAGCTTTAAATGATACATTAAATAGGATGGACTTAATTGATATTTATAGAACATTCCATCCAAAAACAACAGAATACACATTCTTCTCAAGTGCTCATGGAACATTCTCCAGGATAGATCATATCTTGGGTCACAAATCAAGCCCTGGTAAATTTAAGAAAATTGAATACGTATCAAGTATCTTTTCTGACCACAACACTATGAGACTAGATACCAATTACAGGAAAAAATCTGTAAGAAATACAAACACATGGAGGCTAAACAACACACTACTTTGTAACCAAGAGATCACTGAAGAAATCAAAGAGGAAATCAAAAAATACCTAGAAACAAATGACAATGAAAACACAACGACCCAAAACCTATGGGATGCAGCAAAAGCAGTTCTAAAAGGGAGGTTATAGCAATACAATCCTACCTTAAGAAACAAGAAACATCTCAAATAAACAACCTAACCTTACACCTAAAGCAATTAGAGAAAGAAGAACAAAAAAACCCCAAAGTTAGCAGAAGGAAAGAAATCATAAAGATCAGATCAGAAATAAATGAAAAAGAAATGAAGGAAATGATAGCAAAGATCAATAAAACTAAAAGTTGGTTCTTTGAGAAGATAAACAAAATTGATAAACCATTAGCCAGGCTAATCAAGAAAAAAAGGGAGAAGACTCAAATCAATAGAATTAGAAATGAAAAAGGAGAAGTAACAACTGACACTGCAGAAATACAAAGAATCATGAGAGATTACTACAAGCAACTATATGCCAATAAAATGGACAGCCTCGAAGAAATGGACAAATTCTTAGAAATGCAGAACCCTCTGAGACTGAACCAGGAAGAAATAGAAAATATGAACAGACCAATCACAAGCACTGAAATTGAAACTGTGATTAAAAATCTTCCAACAAACAAAAGCCCAGGACCAGATGGCTTCACAGGCGAAGCATTTAGAGAAGAGCTAACACCTATCCTTCTCAAACTCTTCCAAAATATAGCAGAGGAAGGAACACTCCCAAACGCATTCTACGAGGCCACCACCACCCTGATACCAAAACCAGGCAAAGATGTCACAAAGAAAGAAAACTACAGGCCAATATCACTGATGAACATAGATGCAAAAATCCTCAACAAAATACTAGCAAACAGAATCCAACAGCACATTAAAAGGATCACACACCATGATCAAGTGGGGTTTATCCCAGGAATGCAAGGGTTCTTCAATATATGCAAATCAATCAGCGTGATACACCATATTAACAAATTGAAGGAGAAAAACCATATGATCATCTCAATAGATGCAGAGAAAGCTTTCGACAAAATTCAACACCCATTTATGATAAACACCCTCCAGAAAGTAGGCATAGAGGGAATTCTCCTCAACATAATAAAGGCCATATATGGCAAACCCACAGCCAACATCGTCCTCAATGGTGAAAAACTGAAAGCATTTCCTTTAAGATCAGGAACAAGACAAGGTTGCCCACTCTCACCACTATTGTTCAACATAGTTTTGGAAGTTTTAGCCACAGCAATCAGAGAAGAAAAAGAAATAAAAGGAATCCAGATTGGAAAAGAAGAAGTAAAGCTGTCACTGTTTGCTGATGACAGGACACTATACATAGAGAATCCTAAAGATGCTACCAGAAAACTACTAAAGCTAATCAATGAATTTGGTAAAGTAGCAGGATACAAAATTAATGCACAGAAATCTCTTGCATTCCTATACACTAATGATGAAACATCTGAAAGTGAAATTAAGAAAACACTCCCATTTACCATTGCAACAAAAAGAATAAAATATCTAGGAATAAACCTACCTAAAGAGACAAAAGACCTGTGTGCAGAAAATTATAAGACACTGATGAAATAGATTAAAGATAATACAAATAGATGGAGAGATATACCATGTTCTTGGATTGGAAGAATCAACATTGTGAAAATGACTCTATAACCCAAAGCAATCTACAGATTCAGTGCAATCCCTATCAAACTACCACTGGCATTTTTCACAGAACTAGAACAAAAAATTTCACAATTTGTATGGAAACACAAAAGACCCCGAATAGCCAAAGCAATCTTGAGAAAGAAAAACGGAGCTGGAGGAATCAGGCTCCCTGACTTCAGACTATACTACAAAGCTACAGTAATCAAGACAGTATGGTACTGGCACAGAAACAGAAATATAGATCAATGGAACAGGATAGAAAGCCCAGAGATAAACCCATGTACATATGGTCACCTTATCTTTGATAAAGGAGGCAAGAATATATAGTGGAGAAAAGACAGCCTCTTCAATAAGTGGTGCTGGGAAAACTGGACAGCTACATGTAAAAGAATGAAATTACAACACTCCCTAACACCATACACAAAAATAAACTTAAAATGGATTAAAGACCTAAATGTAAGGCCAGACACCATCAAACTCTTAGAGGAAAACATAGGTAGAACACTCTATGACATAAATCACAGCAAGATCCTTTTTGACCCAGCCTCTAGAGAAATGGAAATAAAAACAAAAATAAACAAATGGGACCTAATGAAACTTAAAAGCTTTTGCACAGCAAAGAAAACCATAAACAAGACCAAAAGACAACCCTCAGAATGGGAGAAAATATTTTCAAATGAAGCAACTGACAAAGGATTAATCTCCAAAACATACAAGCAACTCATGCAGCTCAATATCAAAAAAACAAACAACCCAATCCAAAAATGGGCAGAAGACCTAAATAGACATTTCTCCACAGAAGATATACAGATTGCCAACAAACACATGGAAGAATGCTCAACATCATTAATCATTAGAGAAATGCAAATCAAAACTACAATGAGATATCATCTCACACCAGTCAGAATGGCCATCATCAAAAAATCTACAAACAATAAATGCTGGAGAGGATGTGGAGAAAAGGGAACCCTCTTGCACTGTTGGTGGGAATGTAAATTGATACAGCCACTATGGGGAACAGTATGGAGGTTCCTTAAAAAACTAAAAATAGAACTACCATACAACCCAGCAATCCCACTACTGGGCATATACCCTGAGAAAACCATAATTCAAAAAGAGTCATGTACCAAAATGTTCATTGCAGTTCTATTTACAATAGCCAGGATATGGAAGCAACCTAAGTGTCCATCGACAGATGAATGGATAAAGAAGAAGTGGTACATATATACAATGGAATATTACTCAGCCATAAAAAGGAACGAAACTGAGTTATTTGTAGTGAGGTGGATGGACCTAGAGACTGTGATACAGAGTGAAGTAAGTCAGAAAGAGAAAAACAAATACCGTACGCTAACATATATATATGGAATCTAAAAAAAAAAAAAAAGAAAAAAGAAAAAAAATATGGTCAGAAGAACCTAGGGGCAAGATGGGAATAAAGATGCAGACCTACTAGGGAATGGACTTGAGGATACAGGGAGGGGGAAGGGTAAGCTGGGACAAAGTGAGAGAGTGGCATGGACATATATACACTACCAAACGTAAAATAGATAGCTAGTGGGAAGCAGCCGCATAGCACAGGGAGATCAGCAGAGCTTTGTGACTACCTAGAGGGCTGGGATAGGGAGGGTGGGAGGGAGCGAGATGCAAGAGGGAAGAGATATGGGGACATATGTATATGTATAACTGATTCACTTTGTTATAAAGCAGAAACTAGCACACCATTGTAAAGCAATTATAGTCCAATAAAGATGTTAAAAAAAAAAACTATTCCAAAATCACCAAATAGAATACTGAATATTCTTAAATAATTTGTTCACTTTTCTATGTATAGAACTGTATTTACAACACAAAGATATGTGAAACTAATAAATATTTTACCACCATTAGAAAGTATATGCCCTAAGCTAGTAGTAAGTAACAAGAAATTTTCGAGAAGTCACTTCTTTAGTAAATGCTTGTATGTTATAATGACTTTTGTTGGAAGATTTGGCTGACATTTTTTTCCATGAAACTCAGTTTCTAAAGATTCAGATAATAAGTACTCTGTAATGCAGAGTGATTGTTTTATAAAAAAAGATCAGTGTCACTTGGAAAATAGGCTTGGATATTTTAGCTTTGAGTTCCAGCTCTGTCCCTTACTGTTAATAATAACATTTGTATATAATAACTTGATATACAAAGTTATCACCTGATTAACTCTGGCAAAGTATATACCTCCAAACTGTTTCCACCTCCTGAATGAATGATTTCATATCAGTGTGACTGAAATTATACCAGCAGGGATATTGACCATGGAATTTAACATGGAATTAGTATATGGTAATGTGAATTTTGGTTCAGATGACCAAAGAAGTAGATGCCCTTTGAACTGAATGGACAGATCATAACTTAGAAAAAAGACAATGAGTAAAACAAGAATATCAGCAATTGTTATATCTAATTGATGAGTGCCAGACAAACATCAAACTGTGAAGAACTTGGTTATTTCTTGGAATAGGTGTGCAGATAGAGGCAGAATGAAGAGATAAAATTCCAAGTATATACACATGGGTTTTAGAGACTTGTTAATCCTGTTTCTTGGATCTGAGTGCACTAACAAAAAGGCACAATATTTTATTATCTATATTTTGGTCTCCTATGGTAGGTTATTCCTGTAGAAGGGATTGTGTCTGATGAATACTCCTCTGTAAGACAGGATTTCTCAAAAAGCCAAAATGTCTTCAGGACATTAATAGATTTTACCTAAAATACCCATGATCCTTTAAATATAAGAAACTGTGAATTAAACAAAGGCTACAGATTTTAAAAAAAACAATAAAAAACAAAAACAAAAAAACACAAAAGGGTCTGCTCTTCAGTGTTGATTCTCAAAAAAAAAAAAAAAAAAAAGGTACTAATGTGTAACTCACATTTTCCGCATCAGAATTTGTGGAAAAGGGAAAACGTTTTCAGATGCGTATTCCCAATTTTCAGGATTTATAGTGGAAAACCAAAGGCTTTCCATAAAGCTTATATTTTAAAATGGGCTAATGCAGAGTCACAACACACTTTAAACACACTCTAGTCTATTACCCATTTTTCATAAAGTCACAAAATTAAAAGAAATCTGCAGAAGCTTAAAAAAGAAAACTTATTAAGTTATGGTATCAGACAATATGGTCTTAGTCATAAAATATTGGTAAGCAAAGAAGGCAGCTTCTTGGTGAAGTTAAAGCATAGTAAAGTCATCTTCATTACAAACGTGGCCTCAAATAACACTTCAGCTCTCTTTGGCAGTGAGGCAAAAGTTTTTCAAATAAGGAATGGAAATTTCTCTGAGCATAGAGCTAAGTTATATATCACAATATTATATAATGTTGCTGGATAGCAACACTGCCATTCTGTTAGGAGTAATGGAATGAGTGAGTACCAAACTGCTCGTGTAGTAGGGCAACTGGCTTGCAAAAACACATTTATCTGTGTACTCTTTTAATTCGTTCACAGTACAAATGGATGAATTCGAAGTTCAGGAGTATTCCTTAAGACTGCCAAAGTATTTTAGGTCAAGCTGTAAATTTTCCCTGAAGTTCTCTGCCAAGATAATGCTGAGGACTGAGAAGAGAATCCTTCAAATGGTTCCAAGAGTAAACTTTAATCTGTTATGGAAAAAATAAGTAGAAGTATATTTCCCTATCTTGGCTTGATGCTTGCTTGGTTCCAAAGGCTTACCACCACATGGCAGGCATGCTGGTTGTATCTGGGGCCTGGAACCCTGGGGCAGGAGTTGGAATATTGGGACACCATCAGTATTTTGCAGAGGTTTCCCACTACCTCTAGGGAAGCATAAATCTTGCAGGTCTGTCTTCCTCGGTGGTGACCTCTGGAAGCATGAAGGTAACAACTTACTCTCTGATGGGAAGGAGCCTAGGGCCCAGTGAAGCTCAAATCTTTGGAGCCACATATGCTTCAGTCCATATCCTGACTCTTTGTGTTGCCTTGGGCACGTTACCTTAGTCTCTCTTCTCCTACTTACGCATCCGTAAAATGTTGATAATAACCACCTCCAGGACTGTTGACTGTTGTGAAGGTTACAGACAATGACGATAAATGTATTCGACAAGTACCATGAAAGCCCACCTATGGGTCACAAACCATGGCTGCATAGGAAGCTATATTGTGTAACTCTTTCACTAGGTTTCACTTCACACTTCTCTCTGGGAACTATTCCCATAACAGAAATAGAATATGCTATGCTGTTAAAGTTTCCTTATACCCAAACATTCTCCTGTAGCCTATAAAAGGTTTGGTTTTGCTTCTTAATAAGTATGTTCCAGGATGCATCCTAATTACCACAGATTCAGCCCAATCTCCTACATCCTCTTCATTTACAGTAGAAATAAAATTTCACACATTTTGAAGTTGACACAAGTGTTATTGAGCCACCCAATGGAGGGATCTTGGGTTATGTGGGTCCAAGAAATCTGTATGTTCTTGAGGTTTCTGAATTGTCAAAGTGGAAATTGGTTCTAGTGCAGAGCTAGAGCCCCCCTGTCTCCTGAATCTTCTTTCTTTACTGATCCCTTCCTCTCACTTCATAAACAAGCTCAAGTCTCCCTTTCCTTAAAAAAAAAACAAACAAACAAACAAACAAAAAAAACCCCAACAAAACAAAAACTCTTTCATCTCATGTTTCTTTGGAGGTATGGTCAAACGTCTCTCTGAGAAAGAGAGAACACCCGAACTTACTGAGAACTCTGCTAACTGTCTACATTCTCCCTTCATTCTTCCACCAGGGCATTCGGGGTCTGTCCTCATCATTTCACTGACACTGCGCTCATTCCAGCACCTAACTGTCATTTCCAACAGACAAGTCATACTGTGCCCACCTCTCTGCTGCTGGGTCCTGTTGATCACCTCCTCCTTTAGAAACTCCTAAGTCCTTTGGCTTCTGTGGCCCTGCACTTTCCTAATTCTCCTCCTCCTCTATGTCTAGTTCTTTCTGTTTCATTTATTCCACCATCTCCTTCCTATGCCTAACCCTTAAACATGAATTTAAGGCTCCACCCTCAGCTTCCTGCTGTTACCACTTTATACATTCTCTTTGGGTGATCTTACCTCTTCTCAAGATTTCAACCACTGTCTTTATGCTAAGGATTCCCACAGCCATAGTCCTACCCAGACTGTACCTGACCTTCAGCTTCCTACATCAAAGTCCTTCTGGAAACCTCCACCTGGATGTTTCCCAGGTAACTCAGAACTGAACACAACTTCTTCTACCCTAACAAAATTTTCAGTTTGAAATTCTCTCAACTGTTGACACCCTCAAACAAACAGCTGTCCAAACTAGAAATCTGGGAATCACTTGCCCTCTGACTCGATACTCCCGCCCAATGAATAAGCAAGTCCTGTCAATTTAGTCCCCTTTCTGGTGTTTTATTTACTCTCTCCCTTTTACCCCTACTCCCCTTGTCCTATTTCAAGCCCTCATCATCTCTTAGCTAGACCACTGCGCAGTTCCCGAACTAGCCTCCCCATGGCCAATCTTCCTCAAATCAATCCTCTTCTCAGCTACTGGACTGGAGAGCAAGCCATATCACTACTCATTGTCTACAGAATAATGAACAGGCAGGTCCAGAAGCACCGTAACAAATATCCAGTGGTAAAGTCACACAAATGCTTCCTCCAGTAGGATCTTGCCTACAATATGTATCTCTTTACCCTTGCCCAAATACAGCTCTCTAGACTTCCTTCTGATTCTGAGAGCTAATTAATACCCTTCCAATAAATTTCTTTTCTGCTTAATTTAAACAGCCTACTTATGCTGTTTGCAATGAAAATCCTGGGCTAGTATACAATTCCTTTTGCTCTCTACCGTAATTACAGATTTGTGTTTCTTCCTGTTGGTCTATGGTGACCACAAAGGTCAGGGACCATGACTGTGTATGTATTTCATGCACTCTCTGTACTCCAACAACTAATATAGTGCCTGATGGATAGTGGGCACTCAAATGTGTGTTGATAGAATGAATTTTTTTTTTAAACAGCTTTATTGGAGTATAATTGCTTTACAATGGTGTGTTAGTTTCTGCTTTAATATTCTTTAGAAACTTTTTCTGTAAGACATATGATTCATTCCTGATACTATGAAATTATGGCATGATACCACTTGTTTTGGTTTATTATTTTATTCTAAACCTCAGAGTCCCCCAAAACACAGATAAATGTCTCAAAAAGTAGAAAAAGCAAATATTCTGGCAGATAACACTGAATCATAAACCTAATCCTTTGGTTTCTCCATAAGTCACCACAGTATGCAAGAGCTGCTTCCAGGAGCAGACAAATAGCCCATCAGGGTGGGTACTATACTGATGTCTCGCACTTGAGTTCCTTAGAAACAACAGCTCTCGATAGCTAGTTCAAAGTCTGTTCATCTTTTGCAAAAAATACTTTTTAGACCAATCAGTGTCACTCTCAAGGCTGCATTATGATTGTTTGTGATGGCAGAGGATCAAGGGATTCAGGCAGCCCTGATGGGTAAATAATCCAAGGGCTATTTGTCCATGGGTATGTCGGGGATGAAACAAATCACACATTGGTGAGGCAAGCTGAAATACTGCCTCACTGTTATATCTGGAAATTACAACAGAAGCCTCCAAAGTCTTTGAAGTCCTACGGTAGGAAGGATTATTAAACACAACCTCTTTGGCTACAGGGAAAAATGTCAAGAGTTTTGTTTTGTTTTGTTCTTTTTAAATCAGTCTCAATAAGGGCTTTAGAGATTGATTAAATC
This sequence comes from Balaenoptera physalus, assembly GCF_965194825.1. Lineage (NCBI taxonomy): Eukaryota > Metazoa > Chordata > Mammalia > Artiodactyla > Balaenopteridae > Balaenoptera > Balaenoptera physalus. The sequence goes on from NC_138886.1 coordinate 49,439,255, forward strand.
CAAAACGCTTGTTGGTACCACACACTGTCTGGCAGGTGTTGTGGGAAGTATGTGATCCCTGTTCTTAAAGTGTAACACTCTGATGAGGTGAAGAGGCGGGGACACCGATAAGGAGACACTAAGAAGATTTACATGGTGGAACGTGAAGAGAGCCACGGGAAGGGAGAACAAAGAGGAAAGGGAGAGGTTCATTTACTTGGGAAAATCAGGGAATGTTTCCAAAAAGAGCCCTACATTAAAGCACGGATAGATTCAAATAGGCCGGGATGGGGCAGGGGAATGGAAAAGCAGGATAGCACAGACGTAGAGAACAGCACAAATAGAGCAGGGAGGCAAGAAAGTAAAGAGGTGTTGAATGAACAGCACGCTGGGGATTAATGGGAGGGAAGAGTAAGAAATATAGCTGGGGGCAAATCACGAAGGACCTTGCGTGCCAAGCTAGGCAGTTTGCACTTTATCCTGTTGGCAATTGGTAATCATTAAAGGATCCTTAATAAGAGGACATTCCTTCTTTTTACATCTGGTTGGGGGGAGATGGGGGGAGTTGGCCATTCTTCTAATCACTGTCCTCAACCCTGGCCGCATATTGGAATCACCTAGAGAGTTTGTTCATTTCTTAGTGTCTATTTGTTAACAACACCAAGTCTGGCCCCATGTCTGGCCAAGTAAATCAGAGTCTCTTGGGGTAGGGCTGGACACACTATTTTTAAAGAAACTTTTAGGTGATTTTAATGTCCATTCAGGGTTGATAACAATTGGCCTAATGCACAGGTGTGAGAATTTCTCTATAAATTCCTATTTTTTGTCAGGAATGTCTTATTGATATTAGGTATGACATTATGCTTTCCTTAATTAGGTATGGCCTAATGGATATGATAGAAATTTCTGATATATTGTGAAAGTTCTTTGCTCTTAAATAACTTCTTCATTTATCACTAGCCATATGTTCTTCTGTGTTAAGTACTACCTTCTTCCTGTAGGTATTTCATATACATACCTACATATATATGAAATTAAACGTATAATCAAACGCTCCAAGAGCCTAGATCTGAATGCATGAATACATTTATATGACTGAATTGATTAAGACAAGCATAAGAGAAATTGAGGAAGAGTGGGTGGGATAACTGGTAGAAGTAAAAATCAGGATTGACCAGCCAAGACGCCCAACAGATGTTCAACTACCTGCTGGGCTTATATATCAAGATGCCCATCACTTCTATTAACATAAATAGGTTTCACTCAAATTCTTAAAAATCAAACATTGTTTAACAAGAGACAGAAGTAGGACTGTTGCTGGGGTGACCTACCAAACAGGTTCTGTTATTTTAAGAACCAGGATTTTTTATGAATAGCATATCCCAAAATGCAAGTCATAAAACCTGGGGACTGTGTGCTAAGAGATTTGAAGATGACAGTGAAGGCAGAAAGTCCTGTGACAAGAAATTACTTTTTCCTTCCAATATATTGTGACCACAGCTGACTTCTGCAATTATGGGAAGGAAAACATCCCCAAAATCCTGGGCGCCTTGTCAGGGATCAGACCAGGAGCTGGGTAGCAACTTCCCATTCAGCAACTCTAATTTGAGTAGGGAGGAACCCAGACTGGGTGTTGGCCTTGATAGGAAGGCCAGACAGAGCCTACATCCAGAGAAGTGAGTCACAGCAGAGAGGAGCAGGCAGAGATTACCATTCCAGGTAGGTTAAGTCCCAAGTGCAGGGGCCAGGTAAGAGAACCCAAGAACTCAGATTGATTGACAGGGAGGCCATGGGTTAGGGACCTGCCCAAGAGCTTAGGAGATGAGAGCTCAGAGGTCTCCTAGAAGGGACCAGCATGGAACTTGATTGATGCTGAGGCACCAGCTCCGTGGGACAGATAAGTAGGGAAGAACAGGCTGGGGCAGGGACCAAAGCATTCTTGACAAAAACTAAGAATTTATAGAGAAAAAGGTCTAAGTCATAGGGAGAGACTGTAAACCAAGTGTGAAACTTAGTCTTATTACTTTATGTCCACACTTCAGTCAGCCACACAAAACTTAGATGGCCCAGGAGGCTAACAGATGATTAAATTATTAAATAAATAAATAAAATAGAGCCAAACAATAAGAAAAGGAAAGCCCTTCCTCTGGTTGGAATAGAGAACAAACGGCAAAACTATAATGAAAAGAAAAATACATTGTCTTGAGCAATCCAGAAGCTGTGTTGGAAAGCTGTCTGAATTGAAGAAATAATGTTTGATAAAATACAAAACTAGTAATAATAAGAGTAACAATAATAATAGGCTACATGTATAAAGTGCTCACTATGTGTTAAATATATTAATGTATTTAGTCTTCATAACAATCTTAGGAGATAGGTGCTTTAATTATCTCCATTTTACAGCCAAGGAAACTGAGACACAGAGGGGTTAAATAATTTGCCCAAAGCCACACAGCATGTAAGGGTAGAGCCTGGATTCTAATCCAAGCTGTCCAACTCTAGAGTTCATATTAACCACTAGGCTTACATTGTTTCTCATGCTAAGGAACTACCTTTGAAGGGGCAGAATGAACCAGGGGCACACACGAAATGCATAAGGACTTTTTAATCATCCAGTATTGAATTTATTCCTTCAGCAAATTCATTCACCCAACAAATATTTGTTGAGCATCTACTATGTGCCAGGCACTCTTTTATATGCTAAAGATTGCAGGCAGGTGGGATCCCTACACATCTGAGTGAATAAATGCATGGTCTGGCATAAAATATAGTGTTTTGTGGGTTTGGTAGGCCCAAAGCACTGCACCTTTGGAACCCATGTTCTTCCACATGTATGAAATATGATTAGATGTTTGATGCAGAGTTTAATTAACACACCAAAGTGTCAAGGTCCAGGAGCTGGTGAAGACAGGGACATTGGGAGAGGCAGCAATGCTAGAAGAAAGAAAGGTGAAGAGTTGAGGAAATGAGGCCCTGCCCCAGGGCTGCCACTGACTTGGTCATTGACCTTGACTGGGAGCCTGTCTGGGCCCCAGTGCGTGCCTCCGTAAAATGAGGAGGTTGCACTGGATGAATTCCAAGGCCCAGCTCTTGGATCTAGGGTCCCAGGCAGAGCCAGGGCAGAACCAAGGCCACGCTCAGGCACAGCTCACAAGAGCCAGGTTCAACCTGACATCAGTAGTAGCCAGGGCGGGCCGGGGAATGCCACATGGCATTGCAGGAAGAACTCGGCCAATTCCTGGGGTCGACTGTTTCTCCGAGAGGCATCTGAGGAACACCCCAGACTCGTGCTGCTCTCAGCCTCTCCACAACATGGGGGCTGTGTTTCTGCATAAAGGGCATCAAGAGACCAACGAGCAGAGGCGATGCAGGTTTAAGCAGATCCAGAGGGTGGGAATTGCCTGACGAACTCCTGATGTCAGGGTGGGATGCTGAGTCAGAAAGAGAGCTGTAACCCACAGAGAGGGAGGACTGGTCCTCCTCCTCTAGGAAGGCCCCGTGGGATGCTGGCCAGACTTCTGGCTCCAGCTGGGCCTCAAGAAATATCAGGCAGGATTTATCAGTATTAATAACTAGCACATGACTGAGTGAAGAAGTGAAACTCAGCTGACCAAGTAACTGAAGGTGTCCTTAAGAGAGAAGGAAGGGGTTTGGGTGAAGAAAGGGGGTTGACAGGAAGAGGCACACGCATATACTTACATTGAGATATCGGCCTACTCTACCACCCGCTCCCCATTGGTTATGCCAAACTTCTAGCTGGCCAGCCTGCCTCAGATACCATCACTTGCTTCTGGGTACAAATACCATCCAAATTCTTCCTGTATTAGGCAATTCCTCAAACACTGACCCCCACTGTTGTAGAAAAAAAAAAATACTCTTTCTACAAGTGCTTTGAATTTCCTTTTTTACCTCCTCTTAACCTGACATGTCCACATCTACCTTCCTCTCTGGGGTGGCTTAGTGTTCCAAACTTCTAATTAAGGAGCAGTACCTGGGTTTGGATTTTACCCCCTCCCTCCCTCAGTTCCTCCAATGACTTCCTCAAAGAGCCAGCTTAAAGATGCTAAACCAAGGGGTCCAAAAATTGGAATGAAACCAAAACCCAACCGATGACTAGTCTGAACCGTGACCATTCTGATGTGAGGCCAACTTTATAGTGTCCAAGAATCCTCAGCCGAAGGGCTTCTGCCCCCCACAGCTGGCACTGGGGAAATGGAACCAACAATCTCGATTTCAGCTGAGGACGACTGTTCAAAGGGGTTCCGATATTCTCTGAACTGCGAATGAATAAAGATTTTTTTAGATGATAAATGAATGAATAAGGAAGATTTTTATAGGATAAAATAGATCTCTTCTTCCCAGGATTTAATTCAAACCTAAAATTTAAAAGCAAGTTCAAAGTTTGATTCTGACACAATCTCACTTGCCTTGACAAGTGAGAGAAAATTAAAATATTCTACCGAAAACATGGAGGTAAATCAAGAAAACAAGAAACTGGAAAGTAGACGAGGCTAGGTTGCCATGCCCAGTCACCTGCTCTGGTGCCACCCTCTGTCCCTGGGGGTACCCTCCCTACGGTACGCAACCCAAGTCAATGCATCGCCTTGTCAAAACTCATCCATTTTTTGCCCAGTGGAAATCAAGCATATTTCAAAATGGCCATGAGCTAGGGACATTGGAATTGTAATTGGAGAGGCTTAGAGACCTAATACTCTAAATAAACCAAAGGGGTGGACCTCAAATACAACTTTGGGCAGCTGGGAGATATTTTGAGACAATGACTCCCGATTTGAATCTCCTGTAATGAAATTCTAATTGGCAGATTTGTTTCTCTACTTAACTCTCTTCACTGGGCTTTAGCATTGATCTCTCCACTGTAAATTAACTTACTGACCAAGGACATCTAGAAAGTGCTATTTGCGTTCCAAATACTTGTGGGCAAAAGTCACTGAAACCTATCATTTTCTATGCCGCCATACAATACACGGAGGTGGATGGAACCAGTTTCAAAGGGTTTTTGCAGCCAGATGAAGTAAATTTGCAGAAAGGCTTGTGACCAGGTTTCAGCCTGGGACACTTGTATTGTCTTTAATCTACCAACCTAGGAATGGCTTTATACCGGAAATTCTTAGTGGTGGCTTCTCAGCAGGCAGCAGCAGGGGCTGCCACACCCCTACCTTGCTGCGCCTCTGGAGTGGACTGTTATGTCCAAGTTCTGGCCTCCGGAAAACGTGATACGTAAGGATGGAAGCCTAACCAGCCTGCTCCCCCCGGGAATGCTCAGAGGAGAATGAATGAACTTCCCCCAGCCCTGAGCCAGAAAGCTGTGGCTGTTGGAAGTTAGAAAGAAAGCAAAGAGGAAAGCAACAGTGTCTTCATTTTGCTATAAACCACAATCACCTTTCCCTATAAGCATCGTCCTGTTTTCCTGGAGGGGCACTGTTTAACTGCCACTGGTGCAGAGATGCCAACTCAGCAGAGAGCACTTCCTGTGGGTCTGGGCGGCAGTTGAGTGCAGCGACCTGTGGCCTGCCCACTGACCCAGGAGCAGGCTGCCAGGGAGCCACCATCCTGACGGAGGCCTGGCAATGGGGGCGCAGGACTGAGGCTCCTGGATTAAGGGGTGATGTTGATTTCCTTTTCTCAGGGCCAGGCTAGGGCGAGGCAAGAGGGGTGTCTAGGGCACAAGATTTAAGGAGGTCTTCACTCTCAGGGTAATGCAAGTGGCTCTTTCACCTTAGTCCTAGCCCTGCACAGAGCCACCAGCAGAGGTAGGGGTTCTCAAAGGTCAGTGGTTCTCAAAATGTGATCTCCAGACCAGCAGCATCACCGGGGAACTTGTTAGATATGCAAATTCTCAGCCCCATCCCAGACCCACAGACTCTGAAACTCGGAGGTGGGGGCCCAGCAACCTGTGTCCTAACATACCCACCAGGTAATTTTGATGCAGCTAAAGCACTGTGTTAGAGAATAATGCTCTCCAAAGCCAGTCATGTGGTCCAGGTCAGGCCACTGCTCAAAATGCTTCACACACAACCAGAACAGGGAAAGGGGTAGGGTGGTGAGATGAAAGAGACTTCCCTAAGGCAATCAGCAAGGTAGGAATCGTTCAAACGATATATCAGGAATTGATTTTTCCCAGCTACCCCTAAGTACTCTGTAGGAAAGACTTGGCAATTGTTGGCAATAAATAAAGCTTACTACTGAGTAGTTCCCTCCTGTTTTTTCCCTGATCTAGTCAGCTCAGAGCTGGCCACTGACTGATAGCTTGGGACATGGGCCAGCCATTTGAATATTCTAAGACTGAGAGTCCCTCCTCTGTAAAATGGGGCTAACATCACCTCCCTGCCAATGTCAGCGACGCTAGTATATGCAAAGCCCCAAACAGAAGCCCAAGGCAGAAAAGCTGTGATGACAGTTCCTACATCCTAAGCAGGGGTTCTGAGCCTCCACCTTCTCCAGGGAGCTTAGATAATCTGGGGGCCTGAGGACAAATGAGATTCCTGGGAAGGAGGTTAGCTGATCTCTTTTACGCTGCAGTGTTTTTTAAAGGAGGCTATTTCTCAGTCCCAGTGGCCTGGGGCATCAAGCTTCTTAATGGGGTGGCACAAGTGAGAGATAAGGGAAAGAAGGGAAAGAAGTGCCTGCTCTTGGGCATTAGAGAACTACTTATTTTTTACTAAATAAATGAAGGGCAAGAAGCTATATCTGAAGACCCCACATTTAAACTTTGTCACTAGAACCCAAACGGTATGAGTGGTAAGACAATGACCAATGCCAGCCAGCTGAGAGACCTCAGGCACATGGCCATGGACTTGGTTTCCTCTTTCGCCAAGTACTGGATTATAAACACAACAATAACATGAGGATGATGTCATGCAACAAAACGCTGTCAAGCACAACATAAATGTGAGGTTTAGCACTGAGGTCCCATCACAGAATTAGGGCACCATTTCTGCACGACGAGAAGAAAACTAACCTCACCCAACTTTCCCAGCTCACAACGGTGTCTACTGAGGACCAGAGAGGCTGTTGACCTGCAGAGGGCACGCAGCTGGTGGGAGACAATCATCAGCTGTGCCCCCTTTCTCCCTCCCATGGGGGGAGGGGGGCGGGCAAAATCGCAGAGCTTCTACCCACAGGCCAGGTGAACAAAGGGCTCCATCTCTTCATTGGCCATCCATGCAGCACAGCTGAGAGTTGGAAGGATGATCCAAGACTCACACTTTTCCTCCTGAGAGTACTTAACTCCAAGATGATAACATTACCCATGCGAAAGAGGCAACCAGCAAAAAAGGAAAGTTCACCTTGGGCCCCTGTGCACTGACCCCCTTACCTTCCTCGTTTAAAATCCACGGCAGGAACTCGAACACCGAGTCAAAGTCGCAGGTGCTCTCTTCGAACGCGCAGGATCCCGCGGGCAGGTCCAGGGCACCGACAAGCTGCAGGGCTGCTGGCACAAAGCGGGTTTCAGTTCAGGCTCGGTCTCGGGAGCGTTTACACCAACTCAGGGCACCCCGGGGAGCCACCTGGTGAAAGTGAGAAGGCGTGCGGGAGGGGACGGGAGAGGGAGGCAGTATTGCCGCCCCCGCCCAGGGCGCTTGCACTGCGCGACCCGTGCGCAGTCGCTGGGCTCGGGGAGGGAGGTTAGCGGCTATGGAGATGGATCCGTAGGCGCCCTCGGACGGCCCAGCCCAGGACCGCGAGCCCGACTACCAGGGCTGCGGGATTGGGAGAGGGCCACGAGAGCGCCCCTCAGAGGTACCCCCCCACCCCGGATCCAGGCCTTACCTTGCACTGCCAGTAGGACGCCCCTGAACAGCATGGTCGGGGAGGAAGACTGGACAGGGGTGCGAGCCGCCAGCCCGCTGGGACAGGCTGCTCCGGGTGGAAGGAGCGTGGGAAGCGGGGGCGCCTGGAATCGGGGGAGGGAGAAGTCGGAGGCAAAGCGTGCGCTTGGAGCTGCCCAACTTTGCAAAGCGGCCCCGGGAGCAGAGCGGAAAGCCGAAGGTGCCTGAACTGTGAGCGCCGCGCGGTGCGCTCGCGTCCTAAGTGAAGCCGGCCGGCCGCACAGCTGGTCCTGGGCGAGGACGGGGCTGGGCAGGGAGGAGACAACTGCACACTTTTGAAAAGCCAGCCAGAACTGGCTGGGAGAGGAGAGGTCGGGATGCAGTGCCACGGCTCGGATTTTTAAAGCTTGGGACCAGACCCCTGGCAGATACTGGAGAGGGCAGGCCTCCCGGGAACCCCTCGGCTGAGCTGGGACTGGAGGCGCCCCGCCCCGCCCATCCTAGTGGGAACCAGCTTATTTCTGGGGACAGCCTCCCTCTATGTGGAATGCCAGCCCTGCGGGGCTCGCCCTAATCTTAACCTTTTCTCCCCAGAATGGAAGAGGGTGGAATTCTCTTAGGAAAACCTAGAAGAAATTTTGGGAAGTGTTGGGTGGAATAAGCTTTACATCTAGGAGTTTCAGCATTTATGGCCCCTTAACGCTAACCTTGGAATACCGCCCCCCCCACCCCCGCCTTTATTTAGCAGTGGAATGTTTGGCATGTCTGGTGCTCAGCATTCCCTCTGTCCGGTGAAATGGGGGCATTCCTCCTCTCCAAAGAGCCATGATAAATTAGTAGAAGGTTTCTAAATTGGGATGGGGGTAGTGATGTCAGGGAGGGGGTTATGGTGAAGTACCCATTGGCTACAAATTTGCTTTGAGCACTAAGTGGGTCTTTAAAAATAGTCTCCTCCAGTAAAGAAAGTGGTGACAGGGGTAGGGGTTCTTCTTAATGCTCTTTATTATACTGGGCAGGCAATTTTATGCCTAGGGCAATGATTCTCAAATTTTAGGGTACATCAGAAGCCCACCATCAGAGTTTCTGATTCAGTAGTTCTGGTCTGTGGTCCAAGATTCTGCACATTCCTAACAGCTTTCCAGGTGCTGATGCTGCTAGTCTGGGACCACATTTTGAGGACCACTGGCCTAACAAACTCTTGTTCAACCATCAAAGCCCTGCTCACATGCCTTCACTTGGTTTCCAGACTCCCTGTGTTTTCCTTGTCCTTCATTCTTCTCCTTGCTGTTTCTTTTTCTCTCTCTGACCCCTGGATACTAGGGTGCCTCCAAGTTCTATCCTTTCAGCTCCTGTTTCCCTTTCTCCTCACTTCCTCAGTGATTTCATCCAGTCTCATAGTTTGAAACACCAACTAAAACCTGATATCTCCCAAATATTTTTCTAGTCCAGACGGCCCACTGCCTCCAGACTCTTCTGTCTCACTGCCACCTCAGCATTTTCATTTGGATGCTTAAGAGCTATCTCATACTTAACAGGTCCCAGCATGAACACCTCATATTCCTTCCCAAACCTGTCCCTCCCCTGCATCTTCCTCATCTCAGTTAAAGGAACCTTTCCCTTCCAATTGCTCAGGACAAAATACTTAGAGTTATCCTTGACTCTTTTCTTCGTCTCAGGACATTACCAAATTCTGTCAGTTCAGGATTCAAAACATAGCAGGTACTGACCACGCTCCATGCCCACATGACTGCCCTGATCCCAGTCGCCACTGCTGTTTGCCGGGGATGCTGCAGTAGTTTCCGAAAGGTGGTCTCCTTGCTGCTTCTGCCTTGCGCACCTCCATTCCATTCTTAACACGGTTGTCAGGGCATCCTTTTGACACAGAAATCGGACTATGTCACTCCTTGGTTCCAGACTCCTAACAACTCCATCAGTCATTTAGCAGAATCCAGACTCTTCACAATGGCCTACCAGGTCCTACAAAACCTATCCCCACCCACTTATATCTCTGACCTAATCTGCCCTGCTTACTTGCCTCCAGCTACATGGACCTCCTGGCTGGTCCTCAGACACAGTCTAGCTGTCCTCTCAGAACGTCACACTGGCTGTTCTCTCTGTTTGAAATGCTCTTGCCAGGAGAGCCACATGACTCATGCTGGTACTACCTCTAGGTCTTGACTCAGATGTCATCTTCATGATGAGAAAACTTGAAAGCCTTCTCTCTAATAAGAAGAAAGCTCCTGGATCCTTTTAAAATAAGTTTAGACAAGGTTTCAGGAGTTTTCTGTAGGCAGTGGCTCAAATGATCTAAAATTTGTTTAGTGTGTGTGTTTATATGCTTTGCCTCAGGGAGTAGCTAATAATAATAAAAACATTTATCATGTTTACTATTAGAAACCTTTTAGATAGATAATCTCATTTAACTTTCTCAAAGACTCTATGGGGTATGCATCATTATTATCCCCATTTAATAGATGGGGAAACCGAGGTGCAGAGTTCAGTGACAGCACGTGGTAGAGACAAGATTCAAACTCAGATCGGCTTTATTCCAAAAGCCTATTTTCTCAACTGGTACAGTAGCCTATCTCCTTTGTCTTTCTTTTTTGATTTCTTGCTCACAGATGGTGCTAAATATCTGATGAATTTCATCAAATTACTTAATTAAAATTTTAAAGATGGATATGAATCCAGTTGAAACTTCAAAACACTATTTTCAACCAAACAAATTTTCAGCAACTATCAAACCGGTTCTCCTTTTCCCAGGTACCTATGGAGTATTTCAAAGCTTTAGGGTTGCCTTAGATTCATTTGCATGTTCCAGGTGTTAGGAAAACGAAAAACTTCAAGGCCCTAAAGAGATCTCCAAAAATTTAAAAATACGATTTAATACTTAAAGGTGACATCATTTATTGCCACCTATGGGAAACTGAATCATTACACCTAAGTGCAGAATTAGTTGGAGTAAAATTTCTATTTCACATATAATTGCATGATCCCAAGAACAGATGACCCTTCCACATTGGCACAGACTGGGGACTCTGGAGAGCAGACTCTGACTTGGAGTTTAGTGCACAGAATGTTCACTAGGGGGCGCCCTTGGGATCAACTCCTGTGGAAGGGAGTGGGAAGAAGCAGGACTGGGCCCAGGGAGAAGTGACAATGCAATCAGGTCCCTTGAAGCCCCTTCTGACCCCACAGGAAACTCTGGAGTTTAAATGGCCCACTTGACTTGCCCCATGTTAGGTTAAAATGGCCTGGCTCTTTGTACAGCTGCCTCCATCTGTCACTGGATGTGGCCCACACTGGGACAGTGAGCTCCAATGAGGCGGCTCTCTACACGGAGGCCAACCCAAAGGGGCCAACAGCTGAAGGCTGTTTGATGACAACACTCCCAGCAGCTGGGACAAGTCCTTTCCTGAAGACATTTTGCAGGGAAGGGAAAGGATATTGTATATGGAGAGGGCCAAGGAAAGAATCTGGAAAATCTAGAAATGATGTGTGTCAACCCACTTCCTTTCATCACTAATCACAAAGCCACATGGCCGTTCTCTGCCACATCATTTGGGAAAACAGCATAAGACCCCAAGGTAAGAACTACCTGGGCCTCTCTCCGTAAGATGTAGCTTAATTGAATAATCAAATAATGCACGTAAAGTTCTGATTTTAGAAAGCACTCAATAAACATTAGGTAGTGTAGTGGGTTGAATGGTAGCCCCCCAAAAAGATATGTTTGTATCCCAGAACTTGTGGATGTGACCTTATTTGGAAAGAGGGCTATGCAGATGTAATTAAATTAGGGATCTTGAGATCATCCTGGATTATGGGGTGGGTCCTAAATTAATGGCAAGTGTCCTTATAAGAGAGAGAAGAGAAGTAACAGGCAATGTAAAGAGGGAGGCTGAGACTGGAGTGATGCAGCCCCAAGGCAAAGAATGAAGCTGGAAGAGGCAAAGAACAGATTCTCTCCTAGAGCCCCGGAGGAGTGTAGCCCTGCAGTCACCTGGATTTCAGACTTCTGGCCTCCACTGTGAGAGAATAACGTCCTGTTGTTTTAAAGCACCCAGTCTGTGGTAGTGTGTTCTAGCAGCCGTAGGAAACTAATACAGAGTGTTATACATCAAGCGAGCACACGCCTGGCACTCTACGTGTGTTATCTCATTTAATCCATGCAACATTCCTATCAGGTGAAGACCACTGTTATCTTCACTTACAGACAAGGAAACGGGACCAGAAGCGTCATTTAACTTGTTCAAGGTCACATGTCCAGCCAGTGTGAAGCTGGAATTTGATGGCACACGCTGCAGTGCCCCTAAAATCTTCCTCTTTACAAAGGCCTGTCTCTCCTCACAAGGGCCGCCTACACCACAGGCAGGCAAAGCAACCCGCTGTCTCTGTGGGCAGGAGGCTGGCCTGTCACAGAGCCTGGCACATCCTCCTGCTCTTCGCTGCTTTGTCTCTGTCTCTGGGTCTCTGTAGGTCTCTGTCTGGGCTTGCCTCTACCTCTCATGCCCACTCTACCCTCAGTGTTTTGCTACCTTACTTTCACATTGTCTCTCTCTCTGCACATACACACAAACATGTACACCATCAGGTTGAAAATGAGCTGGTAAAATAATTCCAGGCTCTGTGGCTTGTCCTGCCAGTGACCTTCGTTGCATTCCAGCAGGAGGTGTCTGGGGGCTCTGCCCCGAGGCTGGCTGGCATTGTCCCTTGCTTCCTGACCAGCACCAGCTGCCTCTCACCCCTGAGGAGCAGTCACATGCCTGCTGTGGGTCAGAATCATCCCCTGTGAGGGAACAAGGCCCAAGGTTAACCAGTTATTACAAATCTCCTTTTATTACAAAATATATACCCCACTGTTTAAATTGCTGCACTCAAATGACCTGAACTGGGAAAGTAGATATTTCTTTCAGAGTGAGCATTTAAAAGGAAATAGATATTGAATAGATACTTTCTCTCCATCATTAATCTCTTCTTCATCAGCTTACTCTGAATCCTAGCTTGGTGTCAGACATCCTTCATTATGATTTGAATGCAACCTTTTGATTTTTTTTTTTTTGGTCAAAGTTCCCTAGGCTGACTCATCACAGTGATGATACCACCTTTTGTCAAGTGTTTATGATGTGCCAGGTGGTTTCATGCTCAATTTATGTAGGAAGAAACTACAGCCAAAGCGTTGAAGCGACTCGCCCAAGGGTAGGGGGGCTGGATGTAAACCCAGATCTAGCTACCGGCAAAGCCCTCTTGATCTCTCTAATCTTCCAACACAGGGGAGGTGTGAGCAGACACTTTGAAATGTCCTGTTCCCGGATCCCTCACCTCCTTCCTCCACCCTACGCTGGGCTGAGGCCAGAGAGGCAAATTTCTCTCTGTCCCAGTGAAGTGTCGATACCCGGAGTCCTGCTGGAAAAGCCCTTTGTAATTAGAGGCCCTACCTCTCCATCCCACGTCCATCCCACCCTAATACCTGTGCGCCCACTTCCCTTTCTCAGACTGTGTCCTCTTATCCCTCTCACGTGTTCACACGTGCTCCTTTTTGTTGAGAATCAGAACGCCTTCGTCCCCTTCCCTAGTTGGTAAAGTCCTTATTATGGGTTGAATCATCTCCCCACACCCACATTGATCTGTTCAAGTCCTAGCCCCCAGCACCTCAGAATGTGACATTATTTGGGAATAGGGTCATTGCAGATGTAATTAGTTAAGAAGAGGCCACATTGGAGTAGTGTAGGCCCTAATCCAATATGATTGATGTCCTTATAAAAGGGGAAATTTGGACACAGACACACACAAGGAGAACGCCATGTGAATGAAGACAACGGCAGAGATCAGGGCGATGCTTCTACAAGCCAAGGTAAGGGAAACATTGCCAGCAACCAACAAACTAAAGCTAGGTGACAGGCCTGGAACTGATTCTCTCTCACAGCCCTTAGAAGGAACCAACCCTGCTGACACTTTGATCTTGGATTTCTGGGCCCCAGAACTGAAATTTCTGTTGTTTAAGCCACCCAGTTTGTGGTACTTTGTATGCAACCCTAGGAAACTCATGCACTCCTATTCATTTCTCAAGACCCAGTTCAAATGTCCCCTTCTCCATGCCTGTTCTTCACCGTCCCCCCCCCCACCAAGCTGCAGCATGTGTTGCACTGTATCGCAATGACTTTATTTATGTCTCTGTTCTGCAATGGAGGCTGAGATTTCAAGGGCAGAGAACACATCTGCTTTATCTTTGTGTCTGCTCCTGTGCCATGTCTGTGCACAGCTGATTGTAGGCGCTCAATAAATGTTTGTTGAAAGAAAGGTTAAGGACCGGCATAGCTCACTGGTCCACACAGCCCCGAGGCCTGCCTAAGCTTCATCCCTGTGGTTGGAAGAAAAATAACTAAATATAAACTGTAGGTCATCCTGGGGGATGTTTATAGAAACGAATGAGCTACACAGATGTGCAGTGTGAACAGGGAGTCAGAGCAGGCCTTCTGGTGTCAGAGCAACACAGCTGGGACTGGGGAGCGGGGAGCAGGGAAGGCTCTCAGAGGCCTACTTTCATGAGAGGCAGACGAAGCTCCAGAGGGAGGGCTCGGCCCCTGGAAGGAGGCACCAAGCCTTGGGTGTTGCAGGGAAATAGAGACGATGCAAAAGCCTGCATCCTGCCTCCTGGGTTGTCCCAGCGCCCCCTGTGGACTCTTGTCTGGGTCCAGGAGGAAGGCTAGGCTGTTGGGAAAGCCAGGAAACTCTCTTCTCTACAAAACACTGGGCCACAAAGAGCTCTAGACCCCTGTGGCCATATTAAGAAAAGAGCAGGAGAGCAGTGTCACAATGCACTTCGCCCCAGACCCCCAGCCCTTTGGCATTTCAGGGTTCAGGGCAGCGAGAATGGGTACAGGTTAGTTTGTGAGGGTGTATGTGCTCCCTTGGGACATTCCCCCTAGTCCTGGGAGTTGAGGCTCTATGTCACCTGTTGGGGCTAAGAGGGAGCTGAAGGACATTGGAATTTGATTTATTACAGTTAATGGTGGCTCCAGAGACTAGTGAGGCCCATGGGCAAGTTGGGCTAAACCCAGGTGATATGCTTTCTCCTCAAGTTTTGTCTGAGTGCTGTGGCATGGGGAAAAAAGAGGAAGAAAAAAGCATTCTGTAGCCAAAAATATTTCCGAAAAGAGCAGTGAAATCCCAGCTTAGCCTCTGACGTTATTAATGTGTTAGATTGGGGATCTACATATTATGTGATTTGGTCTAAACTGAATAGGGGGGACTTCCCTGGTGGTCCAGTGTAAGACTCTGGGCTCCCAATGCAGGGGGCCCGGGTTCAATCCCTGGTTAGGCAACTAGATCCCACATGCCACAACTAAAAAAGATCCCACATGTGGCAACGAAGATCCCATGTGCCGCAATTAAGACCCAGTGCAGCCAAATAAATAAATATTTTTAAAAACAAACAAACAAACAAACTGAAGAGGGACAAGATAATATTCACAACCAGTAAGTCCTGGGCACTGAGACACAGAATGGACACCAACTGGGAAGGTGACAGACAGCGAATATCGGCTCTAAACAGGCATATGAGGTGTGTGCATGCATGCACGAGTGTATGCTGTGCAAAGACACATTATCCATGGGAAGCCAAGTCACACTATTACTACTCTGGAAGACTGAAATGCAAAGGGCTGAAACACTGGGGATTTAAAGGCCCAAGTAATTGGTGATAATGAAGAAATTCTACCACCAGGTATCGCAAGATGCCTCAATGAGCTAATCCAGGGCATCATGATTCCGGATGCACAATAGAACCATCTGGGGAGTTGCTTCTTTTAATACAAAGTTTGGGCTCCACCCGACCAATTAAATCATAATTTCTGAGATAGGACCAAAGCATTGCTATTTCCTTAAAGCTCTCCAAGGTGATTCTATTGAGCCAGGGTTAAGAAGGCACTGACTTAATCTTTTCATCATCAGCAAAATTAAATACTTTTAGTGTTAACAAGGGGGAAAAAGCTGTTCTAAAAGAATAAGAGAGTGTTGTATCAGAACAGGGAACATAATTTTGTCATTGAGACTGTGGACTCTGGAGCCAAACCACTAAGGTTCAACTTGTCTTCTGTCACTTACTATCTGTGAACCTACAGTACATCGTTTGGTCTCTCTGTGCCTCAGTTTCCTCTTCTGTAAGATGAAAATAATAATAGTACCTATCTCACTGGGTGGTTGTGAATACGAGATGAGTTTATATTGTTAGAATACTTAAAAGAGTACCTGGCACTCTGTAAGCACCATATGAATATTTACTATTAATTTTCTACCCACCTAAGTTTTTCACAGGTCTAGGCTTGTAGTTGAAACTGAAGATGTAGTCTAGTCATCAAAATAGCCTTTCACATAGTGTCCTGCCTTTGGAGGTTGAGTACAGGGGGTACAGAAACTAGAAATGTAAATTGAACTATTGGTAAACTGTAGCTTTGATGTTCTATCAGAAGAGAAGAAAAATCTAAAGTATTGAGTGAATTCCATTATAATTACCAACAACTAGAACATTAAAAATAGTAATGAAGAAAATAGTTTTAGTCTAGGGAGGCAAGAATATACAATGGAGAAAAGACAGTCTCTTCAACAAGTGGATCTGGGAAAACCGGATAGCTAAATGTGAAAGAATGAGATTAGAACATTTCCTCATACCATATACAAAAATAAACTCAAAATGGATTAAATTCCTAAATGTTAAGACCTGAAACCATAAAACTCATAGAAGACAACATAGGCAGAACACTCTTTGACATAAATCATAGCAATTTTTTTATGGATCTGTCTCCTATGGTAAAAGAAATAAGATCAGAAATAAACAAATATGCAAGAGGGAGGAGATATGGGGCTATATGTATAGCTGATTCACTTTGTTATAAAGCAGAAACTAACACACCATTGTAAAGCAATTATATTCCAATAAAGACATTAAAAAAAATAAAATAAAATAAACAAATAGGACTAATTAAACTTAAAAGCTTTTGCACAGCAAGGGAAACCATCGACAAGGTGACAAGACAACCTACAGAATGGGAGAAAATATTTGCAAATAATATGATCAACATGGGGTTAATATCCAAAAAATATAAACAGCTCATACAACTCAATATTAAAAAAACAAACAACCCAGTCAAAATATGGGCAAAAGGGAGAACGAGATGTGACTATGGAGGCAGAGATAGGAGTGATGTGGCCATAAGCCAAGGAATGCCCTCAGCCACCAGAAACTGGAAGAGGAAAAGAATGGATTCTCTCCTAGTCCCTCAGAAGGGAGTTTTGGTCCTGTGTTACCAGTTTTGGACTTCTGGCCTCTAGAACTGTGGAAGAATAAATTTCTGTTGTTTTAAGCAAAAAAACTCAAAATGGGCAAAAGACCTGAAGAGACATTTTTCCAAAGAAGATATACAGATGGCTAACAGGCACATGAAAAGATGCTTAACATTGCTAATTTTTCCAAAGAAGATATACAGATGGCTAACAGGCACATGAAAAGATGCTTAACATTGCTAATTATTAGAGAAATGCAAATAAAAACACGAATGAGATATCACACCTGTCAGAATGGCTATCATCAAAAAGTATAAAAATAACAAATTGTTGGAGAAGATGTGGAGAAAAGGGAATCTTGTATACTGTTGGTAGGAATGTAAATTCGTGCAGCCACTATGGAAAACAGTATGGAGGTGCCTCAAAAAACTAAAAATAGAACTACCATATGACCCAGCAATGTCACTCCTGGGTACATATCTGGAAAAAATTAAAACACTAATTTGAAAAGATACATGTACCCTAATGTTCATAGCAGGACAACTTACAATAGCCAAGATAAGGAAGCAACCCAAATGCCCATCAACAGAAGAATAGATAAAGAAAATGTGGTGAGATATATATATGTTTATATTTATATAAATGGAATATTACTCATCCATTAAAAAAATGAAATTCTGCCATTTGCAGCAACATGCATGGAGATAGAGAATATTATGCTTAGTGAAATAAGTCAGACAAAGACTTAGAATGGAGAATCTAAAAAATGATACAAATGAATGTATATGCAAAACAGAAACAGACTCACAGATATAGAAAACCAGCTGGTGGTTACCAAAGGGGAGAGGGAAGGGGGAGGGGCAAATTAGGGGTATGGAATTAAGAGATACAAACTACTATGTATAAAATAGATAAGAAAGAAGGATATATTATATAGCACAGGGAATTACAGCCATTATGTTGTAATAACCTTTAATGGAGTATAATCTGTAAAAATACTGAATCACTATGCTGTACCTGAAACTAATATAATATTTAAAATCAACTATATACTTAAATTTAAAAAAAAAGAAGATAGTTTTAGGATTAAAATAGAAATCTTTATTTGACAATACTTGAGGTGGAGCAAACAAAATGGAATGGAATATATCAAGAGGCATCTTACAGGACTCTGTTTCTAGAGGCTAAAGGAAGTTATCTTGGGCCCTGGTTATAACATAGCCTGAGGGGCAAGTCTGTCTGTGTCCAGTAAATGTGTCTTCTGAGAAAAAGAAACAGAGAGAAACTTTTAAGTGAGACATATTATTTCTGAATTGCTGGAGCCCCCATAACTCCTCCCAAAGTGAAAAGGTGGTTTTTTTCATGACCCATTTGACAACTTTATATGCACATTTTAAACTTATTTTGTTATGAAGAGGTTTTATTTATTCACTCACCCAGGTTCAAATTAGACTTCTGGATATCTAACTCATTGGAGGCAGAATTTCTCTCATGGTGGTGGGGGATGGGCATGTTCCATGGGGAAACTGATTCCCTCACCTCTAGGCTTCATTCCAGAACCAGGCAGTGGACTGGGGTGGCTTCCTTCACTCTAGCTTTGGAAATGCTTTACAGTGGGGGCTGCCTTCTGTCTCTTTGCTAAGTTTCCATACTGGGCCAAAGACATCCCCACATTCTTCCAGAAGATGTGGTACATATATACAATGGAATACTACTCAGTCATAAAAAAGAACGAAATAACGCCATCTGCAACAACATGGATGGACCTAGAGATTATCATACTAAGTGAAGTAAGTCAGAAAGAGATAGACAAATACCATATGATATCACTTATATGTGGAATATAAAATATGGCACAAATTAACTTATCTACAAAACAGAAAAGGACTCATAGACATAGAGAACAGACTTGTGGTTGCCAAGCAGGTGAGAGGGAAAGGGATGGACTGAGAGTTTGGGGATAGTAGATGCAAACTATTATATTCAGAATGGATAAACGACAAGGTCCTAATGTATAGCACAGGGAACTATATTGAATCTCCTGGGATAAACCATAATGGAAAAAATATAAAAAAAGAATTATATATGTGTATAACTGAGTCACTTTGCTGTACAGCAGAAATTAGCACAACATTGTAAATCAACTATACTTCAATAAAAAAATAAATAATAAAAAATAAAGACATCCCCACATTCTTCCGGAAGGGAATAACTTCCCCATAGGTGGCATCCACCTGGATCTCCACCAGGCTCCCAAGCCTACTGATTCTTGCAGTCCGTGCTTTCCTTCAAGGTTCAGTTTCCTGATTTTTGAAATATATCCTTTAGTAACCTTTTTCAGCAAAGATCTAGAGAGGTCTATTCTCCAAACCTTTGAAAACATCTGTCATAAAAAATAGTTCAGTTGGATGTAGGCTTCTAGATTAAAGTTCTGGGTAAAGATGGTGGATTGGACATACTCATCCAAATTTTGCTTCTCCAGAAACCATATAAAAACCACAATGAGTAGATAGATATTATTTAGAAAGGTATGAACATTTAAGAATATGGAGAATGGGAGAGGAGACAACAGCAAGGTTTTAGAAGCTAGAAAGAAGACGGATAAATAAAAACTGACTAAGCAGATCAAAGGAAGTCAGATTTGAAGCTGGCTTGGTTAATTCTGCAACACCATCAACAGTCCAGGAGATGGTGACACCAGGTAACATTAGAAACGGGCATGAAGAGGGTGGCTTAAAATAAGGAGGGTTAGAAAGCCATTTGGGAAGCACTACCTTCCTCGATCCCCTCCATACTCCATGCTATGGATGATTTGTCCTCCCCACCTGTATTAGTCAGTTCTCCAGAGAAACAGAACCAAAAGTATATATACATATACAGAAAGAGATTTATTATGAGGGATTGACTCATGCAACTATGGAAGCTGAGAAGTCCCATGACCTGCTGTCTGCAAGCTGGAGGTCCCAGAGAGCCAGTGGTAGAGTTCCAGTCCAAACCTAAACCTGAGAACCGGGGGAGCCAAAGGATCCACCTGGTCCAAGTGCAAAGGCCTAAGAACCAGGATGCTGACGTCCAAGAGCAGGAGAAGATGCATGTCCCAGCTCAAGCAAAGAGTAAATTCACCCTTTCTCCACATTTTCTTTCCATTCAGGCCCTCAACAGATTGGATGATGCCCACCTGCATTGGTGAGGGTGATCTTTTTTACTCAGTCCACCAATTCAAATGCGAACCTCTTTCAGGGACACCCTTACAGACACATCTAGAAGTAATGTTTTACCAGCTATCTGAACATCTCTTAGTCCAGTCAAGTTACACATAAAATTAACCGTCACACCACCCTAGCAAAAGTATGGATGTTTATTCTGTGGAAAGGGAAAAGCAGAAGTATATTGGGCTTGGATGACACAGACCCGGTTAAGAGCAAGAGTACCATACTGAAATCAGGGCGAGTAGATGAATATGCAGACACTGAAAGCTGAGTGGGACCCCACCTCCAAACCCTGTTCACCCACCTACCTTCCAGAATGGTTATGACCAAACGTTTTCTCTCCAGGTGGAAGAATTAGAAGAAGAGTTATCTCTGGGATATCTGACCCAGAGGAAAAAGTTAAGATACTGATATTGAGGTTTCCCCCAACAAATAGTCCAGCCATATCACCCTCCAATGAAACCCACTCAGATCTTCCAATCAGCTTTTTTACTCACCCACAATTAAACATAAGCAGACACCTAAATATTACCAGACAGCTGCAGAATGCCTCTAATGAATAAGAAAAAGATCAAACAAACAAACCACAAAGAGAGAAAAACAACTTGGAGGAAAATTAAACTATGAAGGGAAGAGAAAACTTCAAAATAAAACTATTATTAATATCTTCAAAGAGATAAGCAATGATACTAAATCCTAGAAACAGGGTCAGAATGCTATTTAAAAAGGAACATTCAGAGAACATAAAAGAGCCCTTAGAAATTAATAACATGATAGCAGAACTAAAACACTCAATAGAAAGTTTGGAAATTCAGGTGAGTCAATCTCCCCAAAAGCAGAGCATAAACCAAAGAAAGGGAAATACGAGAAATATATAAAATATTATAATATATTATGTTACATAAATTTATATTTGTGTGTATTTTATATAGAAAATATAAACACTTACATTATATTATAAAACATTGTATAAAACAGTCTAGGAAGGCCAATATCTGAATAATGAGAGTTTCAGAAAGAGAAAACAGAGAAAAGGAATGAGAAAAAAATGAAAGAAGTAATTTGAGGAAAAATATCCAGGGAATGGATGTAACAGAATGTTGATGGGACATGACCTAGTGCTCAGAGATAAAAGAGGTATGAAATGCCCCAGATCTGAAAGAGAAATGAAACCAAGTGGCACTTCTTCCAGGGATTATTAAGAAGTGGCTAAATGGGCTCTGGAACTCTCAGCCTCTGCCCCACATGCCCTTCCACCTCGAGTTTATGTAAGAGAAGATCAGGGAGAGAAAGGAGAATCCTGAGAGTGGGGTGTTGCTGGTGAAGGATGAGAGTACTGTGGCTTTTCCCTCCTCTCCCCTTGGGAGAGAAAAGGGAAGCTGCTTTTTTCCAAATCCCCACAATGTGAAAAGGGCTCCAAATATGAAACTCTCAGAGATCTAAAGTGTCTTATTGACATCTTATTCCTTAGCTTGGCGTCTGTTTATACAGTGTGCCTGCTGATCTGTGCCCTGTACCTATATAAATAAATGAAAAAAGATGGCAGGGCAGAGAGGATGCAAGTGTGTAGCAGTCTGTACTCTCACTATTTGGTGGGGGCAAAGCTGTGTCAGTTTCCTGTGGGTTCACAAGTAGCCAGGCTTGAGCTGCCTTGCTAGCAGCCCAACCAAGAGGGTGAGCCATCAAGCAAGGACTCCAGTAGCTGGAGTCTGTGGGGTGTTCTGTCATGGACTATGCTGGGGCCGGGGGTGGGGTGGTAAAGTCAAGTCTGAGTGGATCTCTCAGGTCAGCAGATGGGTTCGGGAGATGTGAGGAGCTGGAAGCGAGACTCGCATATACAAACAGGGCTCCCAAATGGAGGCATCTTCAGTAACTAGCATGTTAGACAACCTGAATTCAGAGAGGCATAAATATAAACTGGTTTGATTCTTTTTCCATTTACTGCCTTCAACCATGCTTTACTGAATCTCCCTTGGGTATTCTTTAATGACATCTTGTGCAGATTCCACAGCTCTCTGGTCACTTGCAATAGAAAAGTCCACCACCAGAGGACCAGCATTTAGATCCAGGCCACAGACAGGGTAATGCTCTCTGAGAGGGAACCACAAAGGCATCAATTAGGTGAACATTCTTTTTTATCTTTATCCATCCTCCCTGCTCCTGTAATGCAAGAACTTAGACTACAGGAAAAAGACAGAAGGAAGCGTGAACATGTAGACAATGCCCTTTCCCCACTCAAAGGCCCCCAGGCAGAAGCATAGCTGGTAGTATGGGGCAGGGTGAAGACAAATAATCAATTGGATATGCAACTAAATTAGATTGTAGTGGACTTTTTTGGTTGGAGAAATAGGCTTGAGGCTGGGTTTCCAGGAACAATGCCCAAAATCGTGCCACAGAAATAGCTTGATGAGGAAATTCCACTGTCACCCTAGACTTCAGGAACTTGACAGCATTGGCCCTGTGGCCACTGTGAATGCCCCCCAAAGCCAGGCTCCATTGCCACCACTCAAGCCAACAAATGGAAGCACTGAACTGAGCTTATATTTTTTATTAGTCATTTAGAAGTTAAAATCTTGCATAGGTGCATCTGATTAATAGATCATGCAAGGTCCATTTAGCTGCGAAAGAAGCTGGGGATTTGAACTCTGAGATCTACATTGGAGAGGTAGAATTTATGGAAATTCTCCATATTTAGAAAAGCTATTCAGAAGATGGGTCACTGCAAATGTGACACATGTCCACTGTAGCTAATATTGTTTAAAATCAAATTGATTATCCACTTCATACTCATTAGGATGGCTGTTACCAAAAAAACAAAATAATGAATGTTGGTGAGGATGTGGAGAAATTGGAACCATTGTGCATTGCTGCCAGCAATATAAAATGGTGCAGCTGCTGTGGAAAACAGTATGGTAGTTCTTCAAATTTTAAACATAGAATTACCATATGATCTAGCAATTCTACTTCTAGATATATATACTCAAAATAATTGAAAGTAGGTACTCAAATAGATATTTGTACATTAGTGTTCAAAGAAGCATTATCACGATAGCCAAGAGGTAGAAAGAAGCAGCCCAAATGTCCATCAATAGATGAATGAATAAATTAAACATGGTATATGTGTGTGTGTGTGTATATATGTAATGGAATATTATTCAGCCTCAAAAACAAATGAAATTCTGGTACATGTTACAACGTGGATGAACCTTAAAAACATTATGCTAAGTGAAATAAACCAGACGTAAAAGGGCAAATAGTACATGATTCCACTTAAATGAGGTACCTAGAATAGTCAAATTCATAGAAACAAAAATAGAATAGCGGTTAACAGGGACAGTCCTTGAGCAATGAAAAAAGATTTAAAAGGCCTGAATCAAGAATAGGAGAATGTGCTTTATTGATAAGAAAAATATCAGAAGCTGGTTTTCTTTTTTTTTTTTAAGATTTTTTTTTTGATGTGGACTATTTTTAAAGTCTTTATTGAATGTGTTACAATATTGCTTCTGTTTTGTGTTTTGGTTTTTTGGCTGTGAGGCATGTGGGATCTTAGCTCCCCAACCAGGGATTGAACCCGCACCCCCTGCATTGGAAGGCGAAGTCTTAAACACTGGTCTGCCAGGGAAGTCCCAAAAGCTGGTTGTCTTTTCTAAAAGGTCTTCAGACTCACTCTCGCCAGCTTAAAATAAAAACCAATTATTAATA
Source organism: Balaenoptera physalus (assembly GCF_965194825.1). Taxonomy (NCBI): domain Eukaryota; kingdom Metazoa; phylum Chordata; class Mammalia; order Artiodactyla; family Balaenopteridae; genus Balaenoptera; species Balaenoptera physalus. Next base: position 49,463,214 of record NC_138886.1, read on the forward strand.
TATGCATAAATCAGAGAGAGAGAGAGTAACCACATAATAATTAGCCCAGGAACTTTGGAGCCAAATATTCCCTGATCTCCAGTTGACCTTGAGCGAATCACTTAAACTCTCTGCTCTTCAGCTTCCCTGACTCCACAATGAAAAACATAGCTTCCCCATAGAAGTGTTAGGAAATTCCCTGAATTCATTGTTGTCAAGTAAATCCATGGCATGCAGAAACCCAGGGGAGATATTCTGTTTCTTTCAAATTTATAGAAAATCTAAAAACAGTATATTGAGCTAGAATCATCAAGTGTTCATTTTGGGCACATAATGCTCCAAACAAGAAAATAGACGCTTTATATACAACTGTTAGTTTTCTTTTTTATGACTCTCAGAAGTCAACACACATTGGTTGCCAGTTGCAATGCAATTCCACCCTCTGTCTCTTTGCCTTTTGTCGTCTTGGTGACTTACTGTATCAAATACTGAGAAGAAAAAGTAGTTGAGCAAAGGGGCAAAAGTGCCAATCTTCTCCTTTCTTGCCAGCTCTCTTGTTTGTTTGTTTGTTTGTTTCCCCTAATCTCGCTCATCCTAGTGCAATTATGGTGCAACCCTGAATCCAAGCGTGTGTTCCCAAGAACCTCTCAAGTGCGTGATTTACAAAGACTGCTTTGGAGTTGAAGCAAGCTACCTTGATCCTTTAAATACAAGTGATATTGTTACTTTAAGAGGAAAATAATAAATCTATCAGAAGGACTTTTAGGCTTAAATTCTTTTTCAAGGATCCTAAGTTAATTAAAGAGGACAATATACAAAAGAAGATGACCTTTTTCATATAAGCTATAAACATGCCATCATTAACGAATTGCATTACAGGCAAGAGAAGACAATGAGCAGTTCTGGTTAAGTTCAGCAGTTAAGTTGATGGAATGGCAGACAGTGTAGTTAATGTTTTGAGTAGTTAAGATATTTTTACAAAGCCATTCATTAAAAATAGACATAAGCATTAAAAATAAATGAATATACTCTAAAGCAATAAACTTCTGTTTAGACTTTGGGATCATATTAATGATTCATCTTTCTGTGTCAGCTAAAGATAATTTAAAAATATTAGTCAGAAAGAAAGAATTGTAGGCTGACTACATCTGACTTACAACATCCTTTCTTGTAGTTAGGTGGCTTCTTATTATATTACCTTGGTGAAGGGAAATTTGTTTTACATTAATGGAAAACCAAAACAAATTTGGCCTTTGTGGCGGGGGAAGAATGCTATATTTCTTCAGCAAAATTACATTATAATGTGCTGACAAATTCAAAACAACTGTTCTGAGTAATGAATGCATAGGGAAACTCCAGACTGAAGGGATTGGAACAGTAATGACAGAAAGGAAATACCCTGATTTTTTTTTTCCTAAAAACTGAGCTGAAGTTCCAAGTGCTTTTCACTCAGCGGTTCCAAATATCTTTCAACAGTGTCACTACAAAAATGAAATGAGGGAAAAGAAAGAGACATCTGAACACCCAATCTGTTCCCATTAGAAATACATGGTTAATTTTCATGATTAACAAGTCTTCTTTCATTAAGCCCCACTGCCTCCTGCCCAGCCTGGTGGTAGGGAGATATGAATTCCATGTCAGGAGCTCCACTGGTAATGTTACTGTACTCTAGTTTCAAGAGCATAGATTTGGTGTCAGATGCCTGGGTTTGAATCTCAGCTCCACCACTTAGCAACTCTGTGACTTAAAAGCTGCTTAAGTTCCTTAACCTCTCTGAACCTCATTTTCTTCTGTAAATGAGAGATAGTAACAGTCACTGTTCTAAGATGAAATGAGATGATGCATG